>NC_071388.1:99916654-102316654 GCF_022682495.2 Desmodus rotundus
GGGTATTTTAGAGCTGAATATGAACCCAAAGTGAGATAAAATTACTAAAAAAGTTAATATAATATTATAAGCAGTACTGAAGAAATTTAGGATCTAAGTCACATGAGGTAGAAATCTTATATTCCACCAAACGAGGCCCACTGGTACTCAGTTTCGATGCCATATATTAAGATGTCTACGCTTGGCATAGTAGCGCTTACTCCTCCTCACAGCAATTTCTATTTTTAAACACTTCTCATGTACCAGACACCGTATGAGATGCTCATACATGTTTTGCCCAACTTAAGCCTCACAACCATCCTACCAAAGTGAGTGCAATTATAATCCCTGTTCTACAAGTGAGGAAATTTAGGTTTGACGAGATTAAGTAACCATCTAGGCTAGATAGCTAACAAAGGTATAGACCTGTTAACTTAAGTCTGCCTAATTCCAAAGTCTATGGCCAAAATGGTGGGGAGTCTGAAAAGAAAAATCACATAAAAAAATACTGTTCAAGAAACCAGAGGTTTTAAGCGTGGAAAAGAAAAAATTGAGGAAACACACAGCAGGTATCCTCAAATACAAGGTCTGTCTGGGAAAAGTCCAGTCGTTGTTAATATAATGAGAATAGTTTGCAGGACATCAACGTAACCTGGCAGCCAAGGAAAGTGGACTAGAATGCACATGTGTGAAGAATGACGACTCCACTGTACTAGTCAGTGGGGAAGTAGACGTCGTTGAGTGAGCATGTGCACTGTGTGGCCGTCTCATTCAAAATGACTGAGCGAGTAGAGCAACGAATCTGCACCAAATTTTGCATTAAGTTTGAAAATCCTCCATGGAAAGTATTTGGATGATAGAAGGCTGCAGCTATGGGCAGCTGCTCATTGGCAGCTTCGTCACAACAGACAATGCACCTGCTCAGGCATCATGTCTCATACAGACTTTTTTGGCGAAACATCAAATCAGCCAGGTGACTCAACCCCCCTACAGCCCAGATTTGGCACTCTGCAACTTCTCGCTTTTCCCCAAACTAAAATCACCTTTGAAAGGGAAAAGATTTCAGACCATTGATGGAATTCAGGAAAATACGATGGCGATAGGGAGAACTGTGTGAGATCCCAAGAGGCCTACTTTGAAGGAGATTAAGGCATCATTGTCCTATGTACAATGTTTCTTGTATCTTCTTCAATAAATGCCTCGATTTTTCATAGTACGTGGCTGGATACTTTCTGGACAGACCTCGTATTTAGAAAAGGAAAAAAATTCTGTATACTTTCAGCAATAATGGGTATGGTAAGAAGCAGGCAGATGACAGCCCCAGTGTTCAACAACAGAATGAGCTACTAGGGAGGAGAAACATCTGTCAGGGCTACTGCAGATGTGACGATGTGACTGGTGCTAGGAGGGGAAGTGGACTCCACAGACTCTACACCTTGTCATTTGCTCCAACTCCAGTTCAGCAGGCTACCAGCAAAACTCCTGTGAGTCTACTGATCTCCTGCCACACCACTCACCGAATTCCCAAGGGCTACAACTCTTCTCTAAGCTCACACAATACAGCTTCCTATTACAGTAGTGCTTTATGTTCCATCAAAGCCTTTCCCATTACCAAAGGGTAAGAAAAGCCTGACTGAGGGGCGAATACAGCTGTCAAAGAGAAGAGGGGCGACCATGGCTTTGGGTATGGGAGAGCAGAGTTGCAATGAAGCCCTCGGTTTAAAGAGGGTATGGGTACAGTTAAAACCTTTGGCTAAAGGGCATAGAGATACAATTAAGGCCTTTGGTTGAAGAGATAGACTCGAGCTGAATGAGTAGCCATTTTAATTGTCAAGCAGAACAGGCCACCAGAATTAAGCAGAGAATGTAGGAGGGAAAAGGCTTCTGGCAAAAATGAAATAAAATCCTAGCACCAAAAGACTGTGCTTGGAGAAAATGTATAAGCCAGGACTAAGAATTCTGTTCTGAGAGTTCTGAGATCCCTGAACCAAGAAGCAGATATTTCTGGTCCAGACGGTGTGAAATGGGACCGGCAATGTAGGACATACATGGCAGATCCAGCCAGGCCCAGCGAGTTCTCCTCACAACACTGGTCAAAGGAAAAGACCCTGCATGCCAACCTCAGGGCGCACTGTGTGTCCTTAAAAGGAAGAATGGCACATTACTTAAAATCCTACTTCCAACTTAAACATCCATCAAAAGAGCATAGAATACATAAATTATAGCTTTTCAACACAAAGTAACACTGGCATGTTGTTTAAAATTAATCACCATGTTTGATAAACAGGCTTTGTATAGCTTAAAAGCAGGGAATACATATACTAAGAAAAAAAGTACCAACTCAATCCACGAGTTTATACTGACGGTGACAGGGTCAGTGGACTCCACATAATGCCACCAGTGTCTGGGGACAAACAGAACCTGAAAACCAAAGAAAAATGGTTAGCACAAAAAGACATTTTATTTTCATTTTTTAAAATTTAATCTGTATTGTATTTTTTTTCATTACCATTTAGTCCTCTTATACCCCCCTCCCCACTGGCTGCCATCTGCTCTCCATCTATGGAGTCTGCCTCTGTGTTTGCTTGTTAGTTCAGTTTGTTCATTATATTCTTCATATGAGTGAAGTCATATGGTATTAAGACATTTTATTTTTAAATCAGAATCAAATCCTAATTGAGATGATACTAGAAAAAGAAAGTACAATAATACAAATGAATTTATAATAATATTACTACAGGAAAGGAAAACAAGAGAAAAACCCCACAATTCTTTCATTCCTGTTTTTAAATGACAAATTCATATGTTTTGTAAAGGACAGTGTCAGCTTCTCTAGTCTCTATTCTCCTTAATCCCAGACCATCTCTGTTTACATCTAAATCTTAGTGAAGGATTCTGAGATTCTAATATTTCCTCCTTTGCATATCAAAATAGTTGCATGCATTCTGAGAAAGGGCATAGGTAAAAACATAGGACATAGTTTCTGTCTCCTCACAGTCTAAACTGCAGCCAGTGAAGTTGTACTAAGTAGCAAGGTGGTATTACACAGGTGGTAAATTAGATGAGTGGACACTGCTACAAGAGAACTTCGAAGATGGGAGAAGCAGGCATGAACTAAGGTCAGGAGCACCTGGATGGAGGAAGTGTGGTTTGAATCAGGGCTGGCAGAGAATTTAGACAGCAAAGAATGAGGACATAGCAGAAGGGAGAAGAGGCACAGACAAGGGATATGGGACTATTGAGGCACAGCAAGCAGGCCAGTCTTACTACTGCAGGAGCCATGAGAGATGAGGTGGGAGAATGTTAGGTCAGGGACTATGGGTGGGCTCTGAAATCAGAATGCAGAATCTGGATTTCACCCATTGGCATTAGGAGTTGCTGAGAAATTTTGAGCAGGGGGTGGTTACAATAGTGACATTATGGGAGAGTCTGGGAAGGACAAGAGATTTTTGCAATAGCTCCATTATAAAATGTTAGGGCCTAGATAGGAAGGTGTAGTAGACAAAAGCAACGGACAGAGCCAAGGAGGACTGCATCTGTCCAGACTCAGCATGAGATTTCCCATGGAAAGCTGAGTAGAGCAGATGGAGATGACCTGAAGCTTTTGGGCTTCAGGTTTAGGGAACTGGTGGCACTTTCTATGGACAGAGTAAAGCCATGGGATGGGAAGAGAGCTCCTTTAGTGCAACGGGACACCAGAAACGACCACTGGGTTTCGTCATTATGAGGCCACAAATGTCCTATTGCTGAGTATACTTCAATAAAGTAGTGAGAGCCAGTTTGTGGTGGGTTAAGGAATAAGCAGGATGTAAGGAAAACTAATATAACAAATACTCATTCGAATTTGGATATTAAAATAAAAGAAAAATGTTTATACAATGATAATAATAGTAAAGGGAAATAACTAGTGTTGGTGAGGATGTGGAGAAATTGGAACCCTCACACACTGCTGGCGGGAAGGTAAAATGGTGCACTTGCTGTGGAGAACAGTTTGATAATTCACCAAAAAGTTAGACGCAGAGTTACTATATGACCCAGCAATCCCATCCCTAGGTATACTTACCCAAGAGAACTGAAAACATGTGTCTGTACAAAAACTCATACACACGTTCACAGCAGCATTATTTATCACAGACACAAAGTGGAACAAGCTAAATGTCCACCAACTGATTAATGGCTGAACAAAATGTATCTCCATTCAATGGAATATATTCAGCCATAAAAAAAAAAATGAGGTACTGATAACATTCTACAGCATGGATGAACTTTAAAAACATTATTCTAAGTGAAAAAAGCCAGTCACAAAAACTTAAACAGTGTATGACTACACTTATGTGAAATGTCCAGGAGAGGTAATTCTATAGAGAAGTAGGTTAGGTTGTTGCCAGGGGCAAGGGGCGAGGGGAGGGTCAGGGGAAGGGGAGTAACAGCCAACGGGTTGAGGCAACCTGGTCAAGTCAGACTGTTTGAGCTGGAGTACTCAAGTATGAAGGAAGCAGGAAGGGAGCAAAGCAAAGCAAACAGGCAGGGGAGAGGGATAACTGAGGGAATAAACTCTCTGTAAGGGATTAAGAACAGCTGTCAAATTGTTAATAAAACATAAGACAGCAAATGCCACTGTTGTACCCTACTTGGTATTATACCTTTGAAAATGTTTTAGAGGCAGTTACCAAAGCAACATCCATTCTTGCTTAAAAGCAAATCATTCTCTGTTCATTCTGCCTTTGTTGGCCCACTACCTAGATGCATTACAACTTGAGTGTATGTATCTAGATGGGTTCCAGCACAGCTGAACAGATATTAAATTGTGAATAATGTTCCAAAGATGTCTTCCTCCACAGTCCATTCTCCTCTTTACCAGTAGGGGCAGCTGTGTTCCCAGCTCCCATCTTTCTATTACCTGAGAAGCAGAGAAGTGTGTCTGTGAAGCCTACAGGCGGAAAAACTACCTCCCAACAGCAGAGCACCAGGGGAAGAAACCATTCTTATTTGCAGTGGGGGGAGGGGAGGAAAGGGAGACACCTGTGGCATAATAACTTGCGAGAAGTTATAGCTAGGGTGTCCTCAGACAGGTCATCAAGGTTTTACACCCCCATTACCTGTCCTGGGCTCAGCGTAACCACATGTCTTCGAGCTTTCTGGAACTGAGGAAAACGTTTTAAGTCAGGATTGACAACATTGATTTTACTAAACACGCTAGATTCTTCATAAGGGATTCTAGTTGGATAAAGGAAAGGAGTATCTTCAGGAGGAAAGAGATGCCATCTTTTCCTAATTAAAAAAATAAGATATAAATTAGTACTCTGAACTTGAGACAAAATACATAAGAAGGCAGTAGCTAAGTGTTCTTACTCATTTTCATTCATTCCATAAAAGAATAGAGGAGCAATGTCCATGGTCAGCTGGCCTGCCTCTTAGAAAGTGCTGGAATCTCCTCTGCTGAAACCTGGTACCTAGGGCACTTACTGACAGATACCTCACGATGCCCTGAGGCTGCCCCTCTGCTGGGACAGGGTCTAGTTTGAAAGATCATTCTTTCTTATCAAAAATCAAAGTCCTCCTAAATTGTTTCTATCCCTGATTCTAGAGCTACCCAGAATAACCCCTGCCCTTTCAAGTATCTGTATTCATATCTTATCCAGAGCAACCAACCATAGTTCTATCCACCAAATAGTTTCCAGACTTCTTCCTGTTTGGGTTGTAAATTGCTTAAGTTAAAATTTGTTAACTCATTAAGGAAGAGAAATGCATAAATGATGCCACATATCTAAAAAGTAGCATAATATAGGAACTTTCAAAAAGAGAAAACTGTAAGATGTTTCAGTCACTTTAAAAATTTTTGAAAAATGGAGGTGATAAATTTTAATTTACAAAACACCAGACACACGCATACTTCAAGCCAATAGAGGGAGGACATGGGCAGCAAAGGAGGGAGAAGTGTCAAAAAGAAAGACACATAGACAGAAATACACGGAAGGGGAAGCAAAGAGACACACAGAGAGAGAAAGACCTGGTTCTGAGAAAAGCCTGAAGCCCTCTCGTAACACACAATGCGCGCACAGTGGGGCCGTCGTGTCCTTTCAGACTGGGAAGCAGGGGGCTGCTATTTTCAAACTAAGGATTATATACTGAAGGCTTATTTTGCCTTAAAGATGATAAAGCTGCTCCATTCCATTGTACCTGTGACTGGTCTAGAAAAATTTTTATATTTAGTATGTTTAGAATGTTGAGGTGGAAGGACTCCTAGATCATCAGTCAGTTTCACTTTCAAAGTAGTGGAAGAGGGCCCCAGTACTCGCTTGGGTCGTTCACTGGGCTAATGGGTGGTGGCAGAGGCATAACTAGGTCACAGATCTCCTGACCTCTCCAGGTCCCGGGTCCTACCTCTGCACCACAGCTTGTTTCCCAAAGGAAGAGCCACAATGATAACCACCCCATACAATTTACTTGGCTTGGCTTAAACTGTAATATATACGAATCCTTCTTGTTTATCAGAAAATGTAGTCAATCATCATGTTGTCCCCTGCTCAAAAAACTCATGGTTCTGCAAGCTGAAAGAACAGAGAATAAGCACTATTTGCCTGGGAGTCAAGACCCTCATGATCATTTCTGCTTTTCCCCCTGTGCTGCCCTACAAATGCCCTGTAAGGCCAAGATAGGAAACCGGGGTGTCACTAATTAGGGGAAAATAAGGCTGCACATACAGCAGATAGAGTACATCTTCCAAACGGCAGAAACACTTAAATTTTTACATAACTCCTAGAAGCAGCAATTATCAAAAGCATTATGTGACTTAGCTCTTATATCTCTAGGGTCCACAGACAGATGAAGATACAAAACCGACCTACAGTGAAAAAAATACTGCATTGTGTCTACAGGCAGGCACAAACTAAAATTCAGAGTGAAAGAGGAGGTTCTGGTCCAGTTCTCAGGCCAGGATCCCTGGCATCCCCTCAGGGGTCAGGGGTACCAGCAAAGTCTCTTTCTTTCAACAAAACTGCTCTGCTCTTACTTACTCAGGGTTGAAGAAGGTATTCCTGTTTTAAAATAAAAGTTTGAAAACTACGTAGCCTCTTATGTAAAAGAGCTAAGCAGAGAGCTGTCCAGCTGAACTGGAAGTGAAATCCTGGAATTCCACAATCAGCTTTCTGAAGGCAATCCTGAACATGGCTGAGGGACTCACAGGGAAACCACCATTTAAACTGACCATTTCCTTCACTTCACAAAGGAGGAAACAACCAGAAGGCAAGAGATCTGCCTGGTCACGAGGCAGGACAGGACAGAGCTGGGACTAAGCCTTGGGGTCCTACTGCCTATTCGTTGCTGGTTCCTCTTCCTGTGCAACACACAAAGGGACACACAGAGATACACACTCTCATGCACACATGTGTGCATTACCTTCCTTGTACCTGGAATACTAAATTGCAACCATAGGAGTCCAGATGACAGGGTGTATGAGCCCCCAGGGAGCCAATCCACAATGTACTTTCCCGTCCATTTCTTCCACGAAACCCGAAGTCAGACCATACCACATCCTGTTTTGAAAATAAAGTTATAGTCCATCAAGAAGCAATTCCCTGTACGGTAGTGTTGCATAGTCAGTTTGACATAAACCCAAATCTATGGAATTAAAAGTATATATAAGCTAGAAAAGAGTAAACTACTGAACTAGGTAGGAATGAAGGTTTCACTTTATTCATTTTTTAATCATGATTTTTTTCTTGTTGAGTTAAGAAAAACAAACAAAAATACACTTCTATGTGCAGAACATGGTTCTAAATGCTGACATTTCTTTTATCGGTATCTTCAATCTATATTTTCTATCTTTAGAGACAAACCATTAATAGCTGTATTCAGAAAAAGAATATTTTGGGGAGACATTTAATAGACGGTTTTGAGGAAGACTAGAAAAAGCATTTCCACTTTTGTTTTGAGTGATGAAAATAGCAGAACATGTGCACATAACTAACGTCTGCTATAGCAGGGGGAGTTTCTGCAAGGTCAGCATCGTTGTAAATGCGGATGCTCACAGGCAGCAGCTCCAGGAGTGGCAAAAATCATGTGTCCTCTGCATATAGCCCATAAGCTCCATGCAGTGAGTGAGCTGACCTCTGTATTTCCAATGCCTAAAATTATACCTGGCTCAGGGTACATGCTCAAAACACTGGCTGATTGGGAAGGGGAAGAATCTGTTGGCTGATTACGGGTAAATGGTTCAGGTCAAGAACATTTTTAAGCATCTACCACATAGCTGGTATGATACCTGGTGTTTGGAATATAAAAATTAATACAATACAGGCCCACCCTTCAGATGTAACAGTCCCATCAATGGACCCTATCACTATAATGTGGCAAATACTCTGACGGAAATGAGCAGAGGCTGCTCTAAGATAACAGAAGAAGGACTCCTGGTCTCAAGCAGGGAGCATAGGGAAGGCTTCCAATAACCTGGTCTTTGTTGAACAGTTCACCACATCTCAGTGTGGAATTTAAC
The DNA here is from genome assembly GCF_022682495.2 of Desmodus rotundus. Taxonomy (NCBI): domain Eukaryota; kingdom Metazoa; phylum Chordata; class Mammalia; order Chiroptera; family Phyllostomidae; genus Desmodus; species Desmodus rotundus. The sequence goes on from NC_071388.1 coordinate 99,925,128, forward strand.
TAAAGCTGAAAGATATGCAGTATAAAAACAAAAAATAGGAATTTGCCTTAGAAGACGCTGGTTCACTGGTTTAAGTAATTCTTAATCTTCTAGATACACTCTCTCGGAACCTGATGAATGCCAACACTTCTTTCCCACAAAGAAATGCGCACACACACAAAATTCCACGTACACTTGGAGGGACGCAGGTGAGAAGCTCTGTTTCTATAGCACTGCTTCAGAAAGAATCACAGAAAAAAAAATTTCTACAGGGTAGACGTGTGTGGGGGGCAGGGACAGTGGTTACTATATGACAGACTGACGAGAGGCTTCCCTGATCTCTTACTTAACACAACAATGACTTAAAAACGGAAATTACTTGGGGATCATTAAATCAAGGTGATCTAAACTACCTGAACTTCAGCAGTAAATTGGGAAAACCAAAGGATGAAGAGTTAGGCGGCAAGGGTGGTGGTGCGGCTGCGGAGGGGCAGTGAATCAGAGTAAATTTGTCAGAAAACAGCATCTGAGGTGCCTATTTTGTTTCTTTTCCCACAGGCTCTTGAGAGTTGGGCCTTTCTTGCCAACTGAGTTCGCTACTCACAGGCGGCCAAATGTCTGAAATCAATACAGGCCCAGAAGGAACCTGCCCTCAGTCTTGCTAAAAACAAGTGGCCCGGTTAGGGCGGACATCGGTGAAACCAACACAGGTGACTGATGGGGTGATGCAACTTGGAGCCTATTCTCACATTTACCTCAAGCACTGGAAAAGTCTAGAAATCATCTATCTACAGAGAATTCTATTCCAACACTACCTCTGAAAAGAGCAACCAAGTGTCTAGGTTACTGCTTGCTACAAAAACACTCCGCTTTTTACTGATAAAGTTTATTTTCTCTCATGCCCAAAACTGCAGCCTTAAATTACCTGAATAATTGTCATGCTTCTTTTCCTTACTTCCCTTCCCTCCCCCTCCCTTCCAAGTCCCCTCTTACTCCAGTGTAGTCAATCTGCCTCCCTCCACCCCAGTCCTCTAGCAACCGCTGATCGATCTATTTTCTGTTATCACAATATTTTGATTCCACATAAAAACAATAAGGATATGTTTTTTAAAATTGCTTAATTAAAAATGCCCCCCAACGCTTTAACCAAAATAAGAGACTCTAAAAACCTGGTTGTAATAAATAAAACTCAAAAATATGTATATGCTTCATTCAATATTCTTGATCGTATGTAGTATTCTAAAACTATTACAACATTTAACTGATAAAATGATGTCAGAAACAGTATTGAACTCTAACAGAACAGTTCATACTCTTCTATTGTAAGGCTTGGCTTGTGCATTCAACATTCAAGTCCCAGGGAATCCCAGCTTCATTCAAGTCGGCATCTCTGGCACCTAGCATGGCGAGCACAGCAAATGCTAAAACCATGCCCAGTCACCGATCTAGATAACTAGATCTATTTTTATCCTCGGCATCTCCTAAAACTCTTCCAATGAACAAGTTACGTAACTGTTGCAGAATCAAACACCACTTTAAAATGTACAAGTAACCAAATCTTCCATAATTTTACAGTTTTAACCACAGAACTTAAGAGAAAATTACTAGTTGCTTACAATAGAGAAGGGTGGCTTTTTTGGCCTACCATGTAAACCAATCACCAAAAATAATTCTTAAGTTGTTTAGTTCTAGAAGATGGTACATTACTTGGTAAAATACTTAAATGTTTTCACATATACATCATTATTATTTTCATTCCTGTTTAACAGATAAGAAGTCTAAGGGCAAGCAGGTAAAATGAGCTTACAACAGCTCATCCCGAACTTAGGCTCTGGAACACACACACCAACTCGAAAGGATTTGTTCTTTTACCTACTGCATGCTGTTTGGGCGACTTGTGATCATGGTTCATTGGAGCCTGTCACATTAGAAGTAGTCTTCTCTCAAAATAAACAAATAAATAAAAGTTGTCTTCTATTTTTCTCCATACCTAGATCACAAATACATATAGGAAAACTACACATAACTCCATAATGAACTTACATCTAAAGAAAAAAAAAGAAGAAACCTAATATTGGTCAAAACAGTAAGAATGAAACTTTAAAATGATATAATTAACTATAAATATTATGTAAAACTTATAAAAAATAAAAACAATTTAAATTTCAAACAACCTTTAAATGACCATTACAAATTAGCAAAGTACTTAAGGCTCTTTTTTTCCTTTGGAAAATTACCTTAAGTCACATAAACAGAAAACAGGCTCGCATAGACACCGGATTCCGACATCCCAATTTGTTTCAACAGAAAGATTACTGGCCATCAAGCCCCTTTGATCACTAGTAAATCACCTGGTTCAATTTCAACACACTCTCATAACTATGTTATAAAGTGAAAGACAGGTTAGATAGAACTAATGTTCCATGTTTGCATTTGGGGATTCTGCACCCAGGTGACTTAACAAGGTTCCTAACTCTGAGGAGCCAATCTGAATCACAACATAAAAATAGAATCTATCTGAAAAACATTCTTGGGACAAAATCCCTTTTGTTATATGTTGATGTTTTTTTGAAAAAAAATCTATTTTATTTGCTTATTTTTAGAGAGAGGAGAAGGGAGGGAGAGAAATATTGATGTTTGAGAGAAACACCAATTGGTTGTCTCTCGCTTGACCCCCACTGGGGACCTGGTCCACACAACCCAGCTTGTGCCCTGACTGAGAATCGAACTGCTGACCTTGAAGACCGGTGCTCAAACCACTGAGCAACACCAGCCAGGGCACTATTTGTTGATTCTTAATAGCTTCAATTATGATGATACTCACTGATAATTATAAAAGGTAATACCTGCCATTCTTATCTAATATGTCAGAGATAAAAATATTTTATATGATAATGTCACAAATTCCCTACCTTCCTTCCTTGGTAGAGAACAAAATGTTCCAAATAACCGCTTTACTTAGATTAGTCAATGATGATATTTAACTAAAAAAATAGTGAGACTAATTAATTTCATTTGCCACACATGAAAGTCAGTTAAGTGTCAAAATCATAATTCTGGCCAATGGATATTGTCCAATCATATCAGTATATTTGCCAGTGTACTTACCAGTATATATATTATAAATTTATCAGTGGATGAATTTAATTTGTACAAAGGGTTATTAACACATAGAAACTTTAAGTAGAAGCTATAAGTAAAAACTTATAAAACTGGTAGAGGCAGAAGAAAGCTAATAATTTCTTAATCAAGATTGACAAATGAGCCCTGGCTGGTGTGGCTCAGTGGACTGAGTGCCGGCCTGTGAACCAAAGGGTCCTAGTTCTATTCCCAGTCAGGGCACATGCCTGGGTTACAGGGCAGGTCCCCATTTGGCGGTGCATGAGAGGCAACCACACATTGATGTTTCTCTCCCTCTCTTGCTCCTTCCTTTTCCCTCTCTGTAAAAATAAATAAATAAAATCTTAAAAAAAAAAAAAGGATTGACAAATGCTACAACTAATTAAGTAGAAGCTACAAAAATTTTGACTACGGTGAAGCTAGGGGTTTAAGTTAAAACATTCTCTGAAAAGCCCTAAAGACCATGGAAATATCAAAATAAGAAATGAGTAGAAAAAATATATACTTATGTAATCATTCAATTACTTACTATGTATAGTGGTCCCACCCCCCTTTATGAGCTGTTTTGCTCTCTGTGGCTCAAATGTAGTAAATGGAAAACTCTGGAAATATACAAATCATGTGTTTTCAATCGTGCACCCTTGTAAGTAGAGTGATGAAATCTCACAGAGTCCAGCTTCATCCTGCCCGGGACATGAATCATCCCTTTGTCCAGTGTATCCTCGCTGTATATGCTATTGGTACTTAGACACACAGCGGCCTTCTGGGTTATCAGACTGACTGTGGTCAATGCTTGTGTTTCAAGTAACCCTTATTTTACTTAACAATGGCTCTAAAGCCATTCAGACAATTTTTATTACAGTATATTGTTATAATTGTTCTATTATTAGTTATTTTAATTTTTTACTGTGCCTTATTTATCAATTATACTTTATCATAGGTATGCATGATTAGGAAAAAGTCGTATACATAGGGCTCAGTATTATCTGTAGTTTCAGGCATCCACTAGGGGTCTTGGGACACATCCGCACTGGTTAAAGAGGACTACTGCATTCAGAATCATGTTAGCACTTTCGGGGAATAAAAAGTTACAAAATAAAGTCCACGTTCCCAAAGAGCTTATTGTTACAGGAACTCATGTCATATACCATTTAACTAACAACCCAAATAAAACGCAGAGGAATGAAGGCTAGGGATGAATGGATGTGGGTACAAGTGGTTGAGAAGACTTCATAGCCAAAGCTGAATCTGGGCCAGGCTCGAAGAAGTAGAATTTTAATAGGCAGAAACTGAGAGGAGCATGAGCAAAGGCCAGAATATGAGAGAGAACAGAGTGGTCGGGCACTCAGCGAGGAGACCAGACAAGGACTAACAGAGAGGACACAGGTCGCATCAGTCATGTTGGGGAGAGTCTTAAATACTATCCTTACTTTTTTTTTTACAATTAAAAAATTTTTGTTTATTGATTTTGAGAGATAGAGAGAGACATCAATTTGTTGTTCCACGTATTCATGCATTCACCGGTAGACTCTTGTATGCGCCCTGACCAGGGATCAAACCTGCAACCTCAGTGTACCCAGATGATGCTCTAACCTGAGATGAGCTAGCTTCCTGGCCAGGGCTCCTTATTCAGTTTTAAGTCATGAAATGTTTGTGAAGATGATTAACATATTTCAGTGTTTAATCTGGAGCATGACTTGAAATGTATTTTCATAAGAAACTGTTTTAGAATTAATTAGAAGAGTCAAAACTGGAGGAATAAAGAGCAATCTCAGAAGTGATATAGACTAGAGGTTCTCAAAGTAGCCCACACACCCCCTTTAGCATCCCCGAGACTCTTTCAGGGGATCTGTAAGGTTAAAATTATTTTCCTATGACTACTAAGATGTTATTTGCTTGTTTCACTGTGTCAACATTTATATTGAGGGAACAAAACAATGGTGAATAAAACTGCTGTCAAGATAGTAGAACCAAAGGGTACTGGCAGCATTGTTTTGTTTTTTTTTTTAACGATCTTATTTGCTTATTTTTAGAGAGAGGGGAAGGGAGAGAGAAAGAGTGGGAGAGAAACATCAGTGTGTGGTTGCCTCTCGTGTACCCCTCACCAGGGACCTGGCCAGCAACCCAGGCATGTGCTCTGACTGGGAATCGAACTGGCGACCCTTTGATTCACAGGCCAGCACTCAGTCCAGAGCCACACCAGCCAGGGCTCTCTTTTTTTGGAACAGCTTTACTGAGATATAATTGATATACAATAAACAACATATATAGTGTGTACAATCTGGTGAATTTTTACATATGTATATACCTGAGAAACCATTACTACAATCAAGATGAGAAACATTTTGATCATGTCTAAAAGTTCCCCTGTGACCCTTTATAACCCAACTCTCTCTACTCCCTCTTCTCGGACAACCAGTAATCTATTTTCTGTCAATTTATTTGCAAGTTCTACAGTTTTATATGAATGAAATCATATAGTAAGTACTCCTTTTTCATGCTAACACTAATCCAAAGTCAAACCACACAAAGTTGACCTGAGACAAAGTAGACATCAAAACAAGGAAGCAGCCAGGGGAGAGAGGGTTATCTCATCATGGTAAAAGATCAGCCCACGAAGAGGACATAATAACCCTACATGTGCACAAACCCAATAGTTTCAAAATACGTGAAACTAAAACTGACCAACCTGAAGTGAAAAAGAAATAAATGTACAATTATAGTTGGGAAATTTTAATACATTTCACTACATAAAGAGTAGAACAAGTGTACAGAAGGTAAGTCAGGGCACAGAAGACTTGAACAATCAACTTAACTGGTATTTATAAAACACAATAACAGAATACACATTATTTTCAAGTACACCTGGAACATTTATCAAAACTGACCATATTCTGGGCCATAAAGTAAATAAACTTAAGAAGAGTGAAATCATACAAAGTATATTCTGATTATAATGAAATTAGATTAGAAGTCAGTAACAGAAAGACAGCTAGAAAATCCCCAAATATTTGTTAACTAAACATTATACTTCTAAATAACCTGTAAGTCTAAGAATAAATCACAAGAGAAATTAGAAAATATTTTGAACAGCATTCTGCCCTCCTCCACTTAGTTCCTTTTGGAAATTCACCACTAATCTCGAGGACTGCAAACCGACAAAACTGTAAGCGTTGCTAGGTTTTCACGTAAGATCCTGGCTGTAGTGTGGACAGCTGCGACTGGTGAGGGAGTCAAGTGTCTGTTGCTGCCACGTACACCAAGAAGGCATTTTTACTTTCTGTATAACAAAAAAGCTTTGTAAATAAAATTTTAACATTTAAAAAATAAAAGGAAAATATTTTGAACAGAATGAAAATGATTTTGGAAACTTGTATCCTGAAACACACGAGCTTGAAAGCTTCCTAATACTTAAAAGACTTTCTGAAGAGAATGGTGATGATATTGGGATATATCACTTTTTTAAAAAATAATGAAGCATATAGAAATGTGTCAGCAGGTGGAAGATGTACAAAACTCAATAAACCAATATTTTCCAAATAGCCAATGAAAGGTATTACAAAAGCCCCATTCCACGCAAGACAGGTCAATGGATTTTATTGTGAGTACAAAGAGTCCGTGGATTGTGGGTTCAGACTTTCTACTGCAACAAATAACTTTTTGAGAAACTACCTGTTGTCAAGTTTGGTGGAGTATTAAAGAAACCCACAACCATCTAAAAAGGCTGCTAAAAAACTCTCTTTTTCAGTTGAATGTGTGTGAGGCAAGATAATCTTCATACACTTCAAATAAACCAACAAATTACAACAGGCTGAATGCAGAAGCAGATAGAAGAATCCAGCTGTCTTCCAATAAGCTGGACATTAAAAAGACAAAAATGTAAAGCAATACAACTCCTCTCAAAACTTAAAAAAAAAGTTTAAATATAGTTATTTTCATTAAAAATGTTACTTATGTTCAAATGGGTTTATTTAAAATGAATTACTAAATACTTTGAAAATTTATCAGTTTTAATGTTTACCCATCATTTTATGACAGACAGAAGAATACTTGAAACAATAGTAAGACTTAGTGCCTGAATGAATTATAGCAGTAAAAGCAAAATAACAACAACTTCGGTACCTGCTGTAAGAAGGAGGTACTCAGAAAAGTTTGAGCTAAAAAATAATATAATCTCACTGGTCTTGGTTGTTCATAGAAGATTTGCCTGTTCTAATCCAGGGCATTAATCACCATAATGTGAGTTGACAGACAACTCATGCAACTAAAAAGATCAGATTTTATAAGGGCTCAATTAATTACAATTCCTGCACATTACCCTGCCTTCATATCCACACTTAATGGACCAGACACGTGAAAGCCCAGTGCTGTTATGCCTGGGCTGAGACAGACACCAATGGGTCAGATTAGAGATTCATCCAAGGCAGAGTGAGCCTAGACTCAGCATAAAGGGAATTCTGGAATTCAGGCCGCAGAGTCCCCACAGAATGAGGGTATTTACACCCTCTGTGGGCGTCCTGTGCAGCAGTTAAAGTGCAGAAGGCAAACTGCTGCTTGAGTTACTCTTTTCTTAGTTGTGTATTTTCAAAAAAGTTTTACTTAACCACTTTGTGCCTCATTTTTCTTAAAATACAGATAATTATTAAATTATAGGGTTACTGTGAATATTAAAATGTAAAGCACTTAGCAAAGCACCAAGTACAAGAAAGTACCTGATAAATATTACTATTACACAAAGTTTTGCCTGAAGTATAGTATGGAGTAAAAAAGTATTGATCTGATCTACAAGGTGGGTGGGGGGTATAAGAAATGTAATAAAATACTCTAAAAGTTAACTATGATATCTACAACGTCCACGGTTAAAGGCTCATAAAGTGATAACAACTAAGGTTCTAAGAAAAAAAATTACCTCAAAATTATTATTTAAAAACGAGTAAAGAGTAAATTTGGTATAGACTTTGGATTCAGAAAGCACCTACTCAATGTTTTGAAAACTGATGCATTTCTTAGATGGTTATGAAAATGAAAATATACCCTCAACTAACAGTTATGAAGCAGATGACACATTTTTTATTTTTAATAAAAAAGCAAAAATTAAGCAAACATTTTAAAGATTCAATAAAGGGAAGCTACAAAGTATTAGTATTTGTATCTTAGTAATTACATAAATATCAGCACCTACGCCCTGACTCAAAGTGAAAAAGAAAAATACAGGCTGAATAAAAAACTACTCAGAAGTCCAAGGACTACCAGCCTATGTGAGAGGGAAGTCGGGGGTGGGGGGGCAGGGCGGGGGCAGTGATGATCAGCAGGAGAGGAGTGGGGGTGAACAGCCTGCAGTGATGGCGAAAGGCTTCTCTCCACCAAGGATGGGGCATGATAAAGGACTCTGGAGCCTTGCTTGACTGTGGGCAAGGCAAAGCCACCCTAACAGCTTCCTGGGACTACTCCCATTTGTGCCCCACGCCTAAGACTAACACAGAAACCAGAGCAGACAATCTGCAAAATCACCCCACAAAAGAAACTGGCAGTTTGAAGTAGAAAACACTTAAAAGGAAAGAGGATATTGTAGCCTGCAAACTCTGCTGGCAATTTACATCAACACATGGCAAAGAACTTCCACATGCCCACTTCTGCAAGTATGCCCACGCTTCTGCAGGCCTTCTACAATCACACACGGGGAGCCCAGCGTCTGGCACAGGCCATAAACCTGCATAAACCCCCCGAGCAGGGAGAGATGGAAGCAGCAGTCTGGAACGCTTCCAGGATTCTAGGAATGCATCTTCCTGTGATCAGCCTTGTACCTCCATCTGCATCGTGACAGACCAAGAGCTTATATGTAGGTTCAGAGGAAATTAAGTTTTACACACAAATGAGAGTGTATTGGAAAATCTGGAGGGTAGGAAAACAATGAGAAGGCTGCTCATCTGGTTGTGCCAAACGTTCCACTTCCCTTGATCGAATCTTTTGGCTTGGGTGGATAAAATACTCAACACTCACAGTAACCTCTTTTGAGAAAAAAAGACAGTGAAGGAAAAAGATACCATGAAAATGCTAATTTGTGTTCTTTTCTCAAGAACAAATTATTACCACGATTAAAAAGAATATATTGACTTACCTGAAAAATATCTGTCTTGTCTTCAAATAGACTGGCAACATATTTATAGTCAGCATAAGCCCAGAATTTGGAATAATCATAATCCCTAAATGGTCCAGAAACACTGGAGTGGCCGCAGTTCCAGGTCAAAAACTCTTCAAGTGTAGCTTCTACATAACTACATGCAGTTTCAAATTGAGGAACTGCAATGTAAGAGAACCCAATTTTAAATGTATATGAAACAGTTTCCAAAATTGTTTTTTTAAAAAAGAAACAAAAGGTCAACCAGAAATGTTAACTATCATTTAAATTAATTAAAAATTAATTTTGTACTTGCTATACAATTAAAAAAAAACTTACAATATTCAAAACATTCAGGATTAAACATAAAAATAAAAACCACCAAAGTATCTGTCGATATACAATTGGGTAAAAAGATGTGGTACCATATATACAGTAGAATACTTCTCAGCCACAAGAAAAGATAGGGGAAGGAGGGAGGGATGGGTGGGGTGGTGGGGAGGGGTGGGGGGAAAGGCCAAAAACTGTACTTGGACAACAATAAAAATGTTTAAAATAAAAAGAAAAGAAAAGATAAAATACTGCCACTTGTGATAAATGGATCTTGAGAATATCATGCTGAGCAAAATGAGTCAAATGGAAAAAGTCAAGAATCATATTGTTAGGCAGGACAGACAGTAAGCCAAGGCAGGGAGGAGGAGGGAGACATGTCTCACCCACTAACTCAGCAGTCCTGAGCCTGGTCCTTAAAGATTGCCAGGTGTCCCCACATCACAGGAAACAGCATGATAGCACAGGAGGAGGGGAGCCCTTAAAGTTCTGTATGTTTCATTTCCACTATTTGGAAAAGAAACTTTGAAACTGTGTATTCATCCCAAGGTCTAGAAGGGGGAAGAGGAAGAGAGTCCTCGATGCCGAAGAAAAAGCCCATAAAACGACTTTGGTTAACTGCCTGCTTCTGGTCACTACCTGTTTTACAGGGCGTCCACAGTGCTTACAGAAAGAGCCCAGGAATAACTCTGGGTAACTGCTGCAACTTTAATTACCTGGCCCCTGCCATGTATCTAGTTTTACAACAAGATGAACAAATGTGGTCTGGAGCAAGATAAGGATTCGGGGAAACAGACCCCACGCATGCCTAAATTTAGGTAATCGTGTCCCCTGGGGGAAGCTGGCACCACCTTTACCCACCAATCAATATATGACCCCCTCACTTCATCCCGCTGTCGATATTAAGTCTTCAGGACAAAGGACCCAGGACAAAGGACCTGATGAGTTAGCCGCTCTCAACCTGCCCTGCCTTGAGCCTGCGCCTTTCACCCCCACCTCAGCAAGGCCTGTTCTCTTCCATGAGAAGCATCACCAATAAACTTTGCTTGCGCGCTAATGGACATGCTGATCTGTAATTCTGTACTGCATCAGCAAGAACCAAGTTTTCCCGCAACAATTTGATTTTACTCATATGTGGAATATAAAACCGAAAGCAAGAAATGAAGAATCAAAGCAAAGAAACAAATAAAAACTCATAAATACAGACAATAGTGTGGTGGTCAAACATGGTGATGTAAACACAATGCAATATACAGATGATGTATTACAGAATCACATGCTTGAAACCTATGTAATTTTATTAACCAATGTTACCCCAATAAATTTAATAAAAAAATTTTAAAGACACTATTGAATTAACTGTTCATTTTTAAATCAAATAGTGAACTATCCCAAGTTAAAAAAAAAGACATGGTTTTAACCTTAAGATTAAAGTCTACCCTTACTATTGGCTGATTCAATGTTGTTAAACAAAAAAGCCAAAAGCTTTTCTGAAAGAAAAGGGTTATTGAGCCATAAACCAGCCAGAAAAAGGACCAGGTCCTGGGGCAGTTTAATCCTTGGGACTCCTTTGTGGGGGCAGTTTAGGGAAGAAAGACATAAGCTGTTTTGAAGGAATTCACATTGGTTGCATATAATGGGGGTGGGAGAGGGCAAGTGAGGCTAGTCTGAGATAGGTGCGTAGTCTGTAAGGAACACGTGTTTGCTCTTTAGGATTGGCTGTGGTCAACAGTCTGGGAAATTCATGTCAGCAAGACGCAGTGCCCCCTGGTGGCTGGGGTACTCTGCTATTTTCTCGTGTATAATGGAGGAAACAGCCACTTGGAAATTCTGTTTCAACATATATTCAGGAATGTAAGCAGTCTTTGGTTGGTTCTGCCTTGCGGTTAACTGATTAACCTCCCTTGTCTCTTTTTTCTACCCTCCAGCCTTTTGTAATTTAAGAGATCTCAGAGTTTTTCTTGTCACACTGAGCCAAAGGAATACTTTAGATTATCAATTCTCCAAGATCTTTTCAGGGGTCTGTAAGGTCTAAACTATTTTCTTTTTCTTTTCTTGACATTATTTGCCTTTTTCATTCTCATTCTCTCACGAGTGTAGAGTGGAGTTTTCCAGAAGCTATAGACAAGTATTGATATCAACTGCTTTGACAGCTAGTAGAATATGTGTTTATGTTCTCATATTTTAAAGTGTCTCAATTTCAATTTCTAATATGGTAAGTGTCACTAGATATAACCCATATCAACAAAGGCTCATTAGGCTACTCAATAATTTTTAAGTGTAAAGGGAATCTCAGATCAAAAAGTTTGAGAACCATTTTTCAGATTAAAAAAAAAAAGACAATACAAAAAAATGTCTTTTGAAAATTTTCTGACTTTATGCTGTATATATATCATACACAGATGCTCAGAATCATTACATGGGCAATGGCATTTCAAGTCTGTTCATTTATTCATTAACTCATTTATTTCAGAATCATTTATCAAGTACCTAATTTGTAACTAGCACTGTGCTCAGACTCGTGGGAACATAAATAAATAGTACTCTTGAGTTACAATATATTCAAAGATAAAGCTTTAATCAGAATAACAGGGAATCTGAAACATCATATAATTAAATGCAAAATTTTGTACCATAGGCAAATAAGAAAAGGCAGAGATGAGGGTGGATCAGGTTTAGAGAGATCAGATGGCCAACAGACATATGGAAAGAAGCTCAACTTCACCAATCATCAGAGAAATGCAAATTAAAACCACAATGAGATACCACTTCACGCCTGTCAGAATGGCTATCACCAATAAATCAACAAACAAGTGCTGAGGAGGACGTGGAGAAAGGGGAACTCTTGCACTGTTGGTGGGAATGCAGATTGGTGCAGCCACTGTGGAAAGCAGTATGGAGATACCTCAAAAAGTTAAAAATGGATCTGCCTTTCAACTCAGAGAGCCTACTTCTGGAAATATATCCAGAGAAACCAGAAACACTAATTCAAAAGAGCATAAGCATCCCTATGTCCACTGCAGCGTTATTTACCGTCACCAACATATGAAAGCAGCCCAAGTGTCCATCAGTAGAGGAGTGGATAAAACAACTATGGGACAGTTACACAATGGAATATTACTTGGCCATAAAAAAGAAGAAAATGTTACCCTTTGTGACAGCATGGATGGACCTGGAGAACATTATGTTAAGTGAAGTAAGCCAGTCAGAGAAAAACAAATACCATATGATTTCATTCATATGTGGAATCTAATGAACAATTTGAACTAACAAGCAAAGTAGAGACAGATAGCAGGATGACAGCTCTGGGGGGAGGTTAGGAGGTGGAGGGATAGAACAAAAAGGAAAAAGGACTCATGGACATGGGCAATAGTGTGGTGATTGCAGGAGGGAGGGAATATAAGGGGGATAAATGGTAATGGAAAAAAATACAACAAAAAAAACAAAAAAACATCTCAATTAGAAAATGGGCAAAGGCTCTGGATAGACAGTTCTCTAAAGAAGATATCCAAGTGGTCAATAAGCATATGAAAAGATGCTGAACATCATTAGTCAAGGGAAATGTATATCAAAACTATAATGAGATAATTCATAGCCACTAGGATGGCTGCAATCAAACTGGAAAAAGTGTTGGCAAGGACAGAGAAATTGGAACGCTCAGACACTGCAGTGGGAAGGTAAAATGGTTCAGCTGCTCTGGGAAACCGTCTGGCAGTTCCTCAAAAGGTTTAAACACAAAGTTACTGTATGACTCCGCAGTTCCACTTTTACGTATAAACCCAAGAGAGATGAAAACATATGTCCACACAAAAACTTGTATATAAATGTTCACAGCAGCCTTATGGATAATAGCCAAAAAGTGGAAACAACCCAAACGGCCAGCTACTGATTAATGGATAAACAAAATGTGATATATACATATAATGGAATATCATTCAACAATGACAATAAATGAAGTACAGATACATGCTATAACATGAATGAATCTCAAAAACATGCTACATTGAGTCAAAGTAGATACAAAGACTACATATTGGGTGCTTCCATTTATATGATGTATCCAGAATAGGCAAATCAATAAAAACAGAAAAGCAGATCAGTGGTTGCCAGGTGCTTCGGAGAAGGTAGAATAGAGGGTGACTGCTTACGAGGTGCTGGACTTCCTGACGGGGTGAGGAAATGCTCTAGAATTAGATAGTGGTGACGGCTGACCAACACTGTCAGTCTGCTCAACCACTGTGTACTTAAAACGGTGAATTTTACATTATGTGAATTTTATCTGAATCATAAGAAAAAAGAACAAAATATCTTCAGTAAAAACTCAGAGGAGTTGCTCACAATCACCGAGATGTTCTACTTTCTCTTTCTTTAACGCTTAATATCAACTTGAAAATGTCAAATTACTGTGCATCATCTATAAAACAGGACAGTAATAGTGCCATTCTAAGAGGGTTTGAAGATTAAGAGAGTTAATATGTAAAAGCACACAGAACAGTGCCTGACACAATAGCTCTCAATAACTGTTAGCTATTAGTAGTAGTACTGTATTTGGAGTCTAATAAGAATGGGAAAAAATTACGATTCCTAAGTTTCTCCAAATTATTGTCTTCAATAAGTGGAAGGTGTATTTGACTACAATCGGGAAGCATAAGCTGACTTTTATGTAGCTGCTGCTGGTCTAGCATTTAATTTTAAAATGCAGTAAACATTTTGGTCTGTAATCAGAATGAAATGCCACAGAGTTTCAAGTATATTAACCTTGCTTTACCTGTCATGGGAGTACAAGGAGATTCTAGACACCAAAACCCAAATTCTATGCGACCTCCTACAAGGTCAACGTGAAAGGAAGAAGCTTGGAGAAACTGAGTTATTTTCTATTCATCTCAGTTATTAATGGTTATTCACGAGCCACTTCTCAGCAGTCCTTAAAACACTGAATTTCTAAACTACCAAACTTACCCATATTAAATATAAGTTAAGCACACATTCTGAAGCCAATGGTTATGAACTCCTTTAGACTAGAAACAGCACTATTTCCTTCCTTTATTATTATTCGTTTATGCTCACCCGAGGACATTTTTTTATTGCTTCTCAACAGAGAAGAAGTGGGGTGGGGGGGTGGGGAGAGAGCAATAGCTGCCTACTGTCCATGCCCCAGCTGGGGATTGAACTTGCAACCTAGGCACGTGCCCTGATTGGGAATTAAACTTGCAGCCTTCCAGTGCCATGAACAACACTCCAACCAACCAGCCAGGGCATCTTTCCTTTAAATTAACTATTTTTTAGAGGTAACAACAATTGCTTTATCTGACTATAGGCAAAAAATTAAAATGTTACAAGTCTTTAGGGAAAGAGAGGGAGCTGGCAAAATCTAATTGCTTAAGAGAATGAAAAATACAGCTTTACCTGTTTCACAGTTATGCAATGCAATAGAGGTCACACAGCTGATAAAGCAGAGATAAAATATCAACCAAGACTGAGCACTATAAATAGTGCCTGAAGCCACAAATCAAAGGACACATTCCACATGAGTCAAAGTGGGAGCAACTATTAGACAAGTATTGGTCTTTTTCAGTCACATGGGAACAGTAATAATAGTGCATTAACAATGCTTTATGAAGTGCCTACCACATACATGAATAAAAACATTTTACTTGAAATTATAAACCATAGGTTGCTCCTTCTTAAAAAACAATCTGAACACAAACTGTCCTTCTAGAACTTCTAATAAAATATTCCCTATCTGCAAATGGTCGAAGAGAGAATTACAAATAAAGGATTTCTAGAGATAAAGAAATCACTACTGGGAATGTGAAAATGCCACTGAAGAGACATTATTGTTATGATTACTTATGGTCCTACCTGTGTCTGTGCTTTTCAGTCCCATCCTGAACCGTATCTGCTTGCTATGAAGGACCTCGGAAAGGTGTTTAGCAGTCCAGTGTTGTGCTGGCCAATCAAAAACCATATTATAGAAGATCGCAGGTTGTTGTAAAGACATGATAATTTCTTTTGCTTTCTCTGGCGTAAAAGGTTTGACATGTTCATCTAGGGAGAGAAATAGAGCAACATATAGGTAACTATAAAGTTATTTCATATAATATAAAAAAATAGTATTGTTTTTATTACAGCAAATCTTTTTGTGTAATTACACTGCATTTACACTTCACTTATTACTGTTCATAGAAATATTTAGCCTCAAATAACCACAATTCTTAAACATTTCTTTTTTAAAAATTTAAAAATTGTTTATTTGCTATTAGAGAGAGGGGAGGGGAGGGGAGGGAGAAAGAGAGGGACAGAAACATCAATGTGTGTGAGAAACCGTCGATCAGTCCCTCTGTCACACCCCAACTGAGGACCTGGCCTGCAGTCCAGGAATGTGCTTTGACTTGGAATCGAACTGGAGACCTTTTGGTTGGTAGGCTGGTGCTCAACCCACTGAGCCACACCAGCCAGGGCCTAAATCTTTCTTATTTTAAATTTTAAATGTTTGAAAATATTTATAATTTTCAATGTTTTTAACAGGCTTTCCAACTATTTATTTAAATTTCAAGATATGCAATTTTTAAAAAATATTACTTCCTAAATAGAAGATTATGTAAGAAACGCTGGTAGAAACATCTCTAGAACAAGCAGAGTTGCTGGAGTTAGCAACAATTCTACTTGCTTTGTCACATGTTTATGCCAAAAAGACTAATGAATAAATATACACCAGGTCAACAGGAAAAGGGGAATTATTTTTACTGAAAGATTTAAAAGGGGAGTTCTGGCCAAAAAGCCCTTTGCTTCCTCGCACAACCAAAAGGAGGATAACAACCAATCTAAAATCAATAAATAACCAGAAGTGTCAGAAAATCAAACCACATGGAACTCTGACAACCAAGGAATTAAAGAAACAGTCAAACAGACCAACCAGACCTGTAAGAACATGTGGTAAGGCAGTAGACCATGCAGGCAGGGCCAGCTGAGAGAAACCTTGGCAAGGCAACGGACCACACAGGTGGGGCTGGCTGAAGGGGAAACTGAGACTTAGAGCTGACTGTGGACTATGGCAGTTGCCACAGTGGTAGAAACTCCCAGTCTCACGGTTTGTTGGAAAGTGGGCTAGAGCCCAGCAGGTAAGTGGCATTGTTCCCTCTCTGGCCCCTCCCCCACAGGCAGCACAGTGCACAGCAAGGAGGGTTGCCCTGCCCTGGTGAATACCTAAGGCCCCGCCCCCTTACAACTTATCAGGTGTGCGAGACAAAAAAATGTGGCCCAAATGAAAGAACAGAGCAAAACTTCAGAAAGAGAGCTAAGCGATGAGGAGATAGCCAACCCCTCTGGTGGAGAGTTCAAAGCCCTGTAGTCAAAATGCTCACGGAACTGATTGAGCTTGGTTGAAAAATGAAAAAACAAATGAAAGATACCCAAAATGAAATAAAGCAAAATATTCAGGGAACCAACAGTGACAGGAAGGAAACCAGGTCTCAAATTAATGATTTGGAACAAAAGGAAGAAATAAACAGCCAACTGGAACAGAATGAAGAAACAAGAATTCAAAAAAGTGAAGAGAGGCTGAGGAACCTCTGGGACAACCTGAAAAGTTCCAGTATCTGAATTACAGGATTGTCAGAAGGAGAAAAACAAAAGCAAGAAATTGAAAACTTATTTGAACAAATAATGAAGGAAAACTTCCCCAATCTAGCGAAGGAAATAGACTTCTAGGAAGTCTAGGAAGCCCATATAGTCCCAAAGAAGTTGGACCCAAACAGGAACACACCAAGGCACATCATCATTAAATTACCCAAGATTAAAGATAAAGAGAGAATCCTAAAACAAGCAAGGGGAAAGGAGACAGTCACCTACAAAGGAATTCCCATAAGGCTATCACCTAATTTCTCTAAAGAAACCTTACAGGCAAGAAAGAAGGGGCTGGAAAGAAGTATTCCAAGTCATGAAAGGAAAGGACCTACATCCAAGATTACTCTATCCAGCAAAGCTATCATTTAGAATGGAAGGGCAGATAAAGTGCTTCCCAGATAAGGTCAAGTTAAAGGAGTTCACCATCACCAGCCATTATTATATGAAATGTTAAAGGGACTTATCTAAGAAAAAGAAAATAAAAAATAAGAACAGTAAAACGAACAAATGTTGTCTCACAAAATGACTCACAACTATCAACAAATGAACCTAAAAGAAAAGGAAAACAAAAACTAGCAAACAACTAGCACAGGAACGGAATCAGAGAAATGGACATCACACAGAGGGATTTCAGTCGGGGGGGGGAGGTTGGGATAATGGGGGAAAAGGTACAGGGAAGAAGCAGCATAACTGGTAGGCATAAAATAGGGAGAAATCAAAAATGGTATAGGAAACAGAGAACTCAAAGAACTTATATGTACAACTTGTATGTCCATGGACATGAACTAAAGGGGTGGGGATGCTGGAGGGTTGGGGGGTCAGGATGGAGGGGGGAAGAGGGGAAAAATTGGGAGAACTGTAATAGCATAATCAATAAAATATACTTAAATGGATAAAAAAGGTACTAGGATGTTAAAGCTTGGACTTAATTGCACCTATAAACAGTGTAGGGGCTATGCACTAACTGAGGGCTTCACTAAATTTCACAGAATCAGAGAATGTTAATTATGGATAGGATAGTAAAGATTAATGCTTGTTAAATAAAAGAACAAGTGAAAGACATCTTAAGATGAAAGTTTTTGGCAAAGGTAAAAAATGCTTCACACTCCGACCCCCAAAACATATATTTATGCTTCTCTAAGTCAGCTAAACCGTGCATTTCAGTTAACTAATCTGTAATTACACTTAACTCAAAAAAAATTAAGAAAAGCTCATAAATAATACAAATTCTCTCATCATCCAACTTTTTCCTAAACTTTCTGATAAAAGGAAGAGGGATGGGGAAGGACTCATCAAGGAACTTTAGTAGTAATTTGTACTTGTCTGAATATAAGGCTTGTTTTTAAAGACAAAAAAATTTAAGCCAATTTGGCCTTGTTCCTCAGATAAGGGCAAAAGCTCAGAATCCTTTCGAAAACCTTTGGTGAATGTAAGCAGGCTCTATGCCTTCAGCAGTTGACATTTGAGAATGATCTGTCACCTTCGACACAGTCAGGGCTTCCAAGTAAGGAGGAAATCAGCATGGATGCATAGTGGGTGAGGGCAGGTAGGAGAGCTAGGCACTACAGGGGCTAGGGAGTGAGGAAGGGAGACAGCACTCTTAGGTCTCATTGTAAAAGACACCCCAAGTCTATCTTAAAGTGACTGAAGAGCCCTGTTACAGAAAACGGGATGTGACAAGGGACAAAAAAATTTTTCTATCTTTCCTTGAGATGTTTTTCTTTTCCCACTTTTAACATGTATGATAAATTCACTTTTAAGGTCTGAACCAATACTGGCCTATAAACACAAGGTTACCTAGACTGCAGTACACTAAATCTCCCTGGACTTGTAGTCCCTAGACTCTATGAGTATGAAAATGGACAAGCTATATATATTATTATATTTTTTATTATATATTTTTATAGTTTTGCTAGACTATGTATAAAAAACCACAATATATTCATAATATTCTCTCATTTGTGGCATGTAAATTAGAACTCTCCTTTAAGAAACAACTGGGAAAATAAAGCAGATGTCTCAAAGAATCACCCACTAACCTAGTAACTCAAGTTATAGGAATTTGCTTATCTATTTTTTAAGATTTTATTTATTTACTTTTAGAGAAAGGGAAAGGGAGAAAGAGAGGGAGAGATACATCGAATGGTTGCCTCTCGCACACCCTCCACTGGGGACCTGGACTTCAACCCAGGCATGTGCCCTGACTAGGAATCAAATCAGCGACCTTTGGGTTTGCACGCTGGCGCTCAATCCACTGAGCCACACCAGCCAGGGCATGGAATTTGCTTTTAACAGAATAATTAATCACGAGCTATATACACATTCATATATATTATATATGTATACGCAAACACACAAAATATCTACCACAACATAAATCTAAAATATAAACAACTGAACGTTTAAAAATAAAAACTATTTACTAAATATTTTCCCCATGGTACATACCTCCATTAACAACAAAAGTGAGGGCTATGTAGAAACGTGTAGAGACGTAGGGACTGGAAGTGACTCAGAGAGCTACTGAAATTGCCAAGCGAGAAATGTGATTGATAATCGGCCCTCAAC
This sequence comes from Desmodus rotundus, assembly GCF_022682495.2. Lineage (NCBI taxonomy): Eukaryota > Metazoa > Chordata > Mammalia > Chiroptera > Phyllostomidae > Desmodus > Desmodus rotundus. The sequence goes on from NC_071388.1 coordinate 99,944,869, forward strand.
AACAAGGAGGGGCAGTGATGAGGGCAGAGATGGTAAAGATGGAGAAATTTGCCATATACTTTTATATACATTAAAATAAAAATGCACATGTGATCCTCTAAGAGGCCTGTAAAACACAGGCCAAGGAGGTATTTTATTACCGCTATCCAAAGGCAGGCATGGAAGCTCAGATGTCAAAGGTCAACACCCTGGTGAGGAACCGGAACCGGGTCAGGTTCCCTGATTCCAAGTCCAGTGCTCTTTCCACTGCACAATCCTGGTTCCATAGAACTAAAACTGAGGGACTTGCACTAGCACTAAAAACTCAGGAGAGGCAATATAAGCTGAAACGGTGAATAGATACAGGAAAGCTTTAGATTGATTCATAGATAATAAATCTGTATGTGTCTTTGGGGAGGGAGAAATGTTGTGTGTACATGTGTGTGTGTACATATATGTTTGTGTGTGTGTTGGGGGAGGTGTTAACCCCTGTAGTAGAGACTGTTGGTTGCCTACCTTACCCAATACCTATTCTCTTCTTTCTTACTAAAAGAACTTTGGGCAATGGGAGTAGCTCATAAATTACATTTCCTAGACTCCTTTGCAGACAGGAATGGCTAGAGATGTATCTGGAAGTTGCTGAGTCAGCCTTTTTTGCCCTTACCTTCCTCTGTTACCTTTGGCTTAGAAAACAGACAGAATGGTTAGCCATCTGGAAAGATGAAAGAAAGGCCCAGGAAACTGCAACTTCAGCTGAAAGGATACAAAGATGCCCATCTTTGTGCCACTGAGCCAAAACCAGTGAAATTTTACCTCCTGAATCCTTTCACATAGAAAAAATGAACTCTTATAGTCCAGACTCTGTTATTAGCTCGTAACTAGTATAATACCTAGCCTTCTGAGGCTGCTGTTTTCAAGGACCACATTCTTTCTGTTAAAAACAAGACAACAGGCCCAAAATGGAGTCACTTATGTTAAACCCCAAGTCACCAATCCAACACTTAATTATAGTTTCAGCCTCTCCTAGAAATGGAATGTTAAATCAATCAGGCATCACCTGCTCAGCAGTAGTGAGGCAATCTGACTGACAGACCCTGACATCCTCTAAGGAAAATGACCTTGCCACAGCCAATCCACTTTCCGCTAGTATAACTTCCATACTCCCACTCCCTTGTGCCCCTGAAAGTCTTTCATTTTGTACAGCTCCTTGGAGCTCCTTTCTATCTGCTAGACGGGATGCTGCCTAATTCATGAATTGTTGAATAAAGCCAGTAAGATGTCTACATTTTATTCACCTGCATTTTGTTTTCTTTTTTTAACATCCCTGTAAAGTACTCTGTGGCTTACGCTGGATGAATCACTGCTGGTCCCCACTGTAGCATTCTGTCAGTTCTAAGGTTGTACAATATTCAAGCTTTGAACATTTTACTTCTAGAAATTTAAAGGGCAGAGATAAATAGAAACACCAGTCCTTTGGGGTTGGGGATTTATTTATTCCTCTTATCTTAAATCAAAGCCAGTAGATCAAATGGCTTTGAAAGTTCCCAAAACATGACCAGTATTTTGACAGAATAGCTTCTAAGAAGTAAATACATATTTTTCCTCTAACATAATGTTAATCTTTTAAAGTATTTAATGACCTGATCTAAAAATGTAAGACATTATTTAATAGGAGACTAAAAACTAAAGCACCTGGCCCGGTGACTGGAATATAGGGAATGCGCAAACCTGCTCCATGAATGAAAAGTGTTATAAAACATACACAGTGCAGAGCAGTAGGATGCCCAGCTAATAGGAAATCAGCATAATTACAGAATTTTTATCATTATAATAAAACAATCAGCTGGTTGTGAGATAAAACTAATTTGGTTTCTGAAAGTTTAACCAACAATGAACCGGGCCATTACATTAACAAATTTAAGCGTTACAATTTCCTTTAGAGAAGAATGCACTCTACACGGTAATAATTAAATAGCCTAGGGATGCACCAGTCATTCCGTGTCAAAAGTATTTGCAAAGAGCTGTAAAAATTATGAAGCAACCTTGACAGCCTTTAAAGGATAGTGTATTTAAGTCTAAAATTGAAGGAAGCAGCAATGTCTAGTTAGATGACTTAGAAACCGCTTAAAAAGACAGATTAGTAATCTAGGTATTGCACAACAGTCTCTTCCCCCTCTAAATATAGTATGTTATTCAGGCAATTTATTATACCTTTATTAACAACTATTTCTTTGGAGATCATGAAATACCATCAAAAAGCAAACTGCCCTTTCTCAGTAATTGTTTCTTTAGTTAATTAATGAAAAGAACAAGATAATTTGAAATCTAATTTCTATGAATTTCCTAGCAACCTGCTTCAGTCAATTAACATCTGGTGTGGATTTGTATATGAGACTTAGAAATTCAAGACAAGAATAAGAAAAATATGCTAAGTTGTGAAGGAGAGACTGTTCCATGATGTCACCACTATAGGACCTGAGAGCTGGACAGGGGCCAGAACTGAGATTGCTTACTACAAATCCCCCTTAGAGACAGTCTGATTGTAATCCCTGTTCACTCTGACATAAGCCAGCACCCATCCCCTGCCTCACTGGGTGCTGGTTCCTGGAACAGGCCACTGTCCTGAACATGGAAAAAAGTAATTTTCCGTACCTGGCAGCATTCATGTACCAGTAACTATGATACCCTCCCCCTCCTTTACCATATATGCCTGCCAAGAGGTGGGGGAAACCATTTCACCCTGCAGCCACCCAAGATGCTTCTCATACGTAAATTTATGGATCTCCACTAATTACCATACTGGAGTGGTCAGCCTCTTTCTTCAGTCTTTCCCTGCCCTCTGCTTACAGAGGTAGATTTTCAGTCCCAGGAACTTTCCCTGAATCTGCGTGTACTAACACAAGTTTCCAGAATACTCTCCTAATAGTAATAGAATACAACAAAGACAAAGATCCTGAAATTAAAATTAACTCACGGCTCATGTCACATAAATTTTAATAGAAATTTTAATAGTGATTAAATTTAAATTTAGTATTTTCAATCTTATTCAAAAACTTTCATAAGGTGACATAAGAGTACATCACAAGTTAAAATACAGAGACTCACCATAGTGATACAGCATGGATAAAAAACTGGCTCGGTGATCTAATTTATTTCTAAATATATACATATAAACCTATGAGGGTTTCATCAGTCTGCCAACCAGTGAAAATACATACAAGAAATTTTAAAACCTCTGGAATGGTAGATAGTAGGAATGGTTGATATGAGGGTAAAAAATAATGAACATTGGGCCACGTCAGAAAAACAACATACACTGACAAAATTATGCAAGTACTACTTAAAAAAATGACTAAAGATCAAATGGTAAAATTTACACCAAAGATAATTTTTTAATTTTATAGTCACTATTTTAAAACGTTAGTACAAACTAATAAAATTCTCCTGAAAGTTAATATAATACTTCAGTAAACTGATGAATAGTTATAAATCCTTTTAATTTCAAGGTCTAGAAGGTGTTGTCACTGAAGATACCACAAACAGAAATGGTGAGGCTGTTATGACTTTACCCTGCCAATGCCAATACTTGGAAGGTAGTGAACACCCAGGCAAGTTCACCTGGGGACAGGGGACAGTTACATGCTGGACAGCTACCACCCTCTTCTTCCCTTCTTCTTACACCTGTCACTTTTGCCCAGTTACCCCTCCCCCTTACTTTAATCCATTTATGAACCAGACAGACTCAAAAGTAATACTGGTCTTACACGGAAAAAAGGAAGAGTAAATATACATTTTAAGTGAGGTGAGTACTAGAAAGAATGGTGTCTCAAAAGACTAAGTAAAAGCTCTTTAAAATGCTCTAAAGTATCTTCAAAATTTCTACCAAAATGTTCCCATCACTTAAGCTTCCACTAAGTAAATTTTTCATAATCCAAAATAATTTGGTTATTTTATTTCAAGTTTCATCAAAAATATTCAACAGCAGAGTCATGAAGAGATATCTGCAATCCACACTCACAGCAGCACTATTCATAACAGCCAAAGGCAGAAGCAACCCAAACGTCCATTGACAGATGAACGGATAAACAAAATGTAGTACAGACATACAGTGAAATACTATGCAGCCTTAAAAAGAGCCCTGGCTGGGGTAGCTCAGTGGATTGAGCGCCGGCATGTGAACCGAAGGGTCGCTGGTTTGATTCCCAGTCAGGGCACATGCCTGGGATGCAGGCCAGGTCCCCAGTTGGGGGCGTGCGAGAGGCAACCAATCTATGTTTCTTTCGAACATGGATGATCTATCTCTCCCTTTCCTTCTCCCTTCTTTCCCCTCTCTCTAAAAATAAATAAATAAAATCTTTTTTTAAGAAAGGAAATCCTGTCACATGCTACAACATGGATGAACTTTGAGGACATTATCCCAAGTGAAAGAAACCAATCACAAAAAGATAAATGCCGTATTATTCCACTTACACAAAGTATCTAATATAGGCAAATTCATAGAAACAGAAAGTAGAACGGCAGTTAGCAGAGCTGGCGGAGGGTGGGGAGGGGAGTTTCATTTGTGAGATGAAAAGGTTCTGGAGATCTGTTTCACAACAATGTCAATATTCTTAACACTGCTAAACAGTACTCTTAAAAGTTGCAAAGATGGTAAACTTCTTGTTACTTGTTTACCACAATTAAAAAATATTCAGTAGAATTATTTTTTTACTAGTCATTATTATCAAATATGAAGTATTTTAGCTATATATGAATTACACATGTGCTCTAGCATGGGAATTTTTTACGCTTTGACATCACACAGATTTTTGTTTTTCTTGAAATTCCTGTGCCTCTCCTGACTTTTTTAAAAAATGAGAACAAGAATGACACAGACAGTACGGTGTCACTACTAACAAGTAAATCTAGTTGTATAGGAGTGTCAGCCATGCATGAGACTGAAGTCTGTAACACAACCCTGGAATGAGCTCTCTCCCTGGGCAGGACTGAAGGAACAGTTAGGAAGAATACATCCTTCTCTTCATAAAGGTATGAACCTAGCTATACCTAAACCTATGAGAGCTCAACTGAAATCTGAAAGAATCAGATTTAAAGAATTACAATTTTTATTTCACTGAAATGCTTTAACCAATGTGTGATCCTGGAAGTAACATCTCACACTCAGAATCTAAGTTGATTCTTAACAAAATGTTTCATACTTGTTTGTTTAGGGCTATTTCTTAGGTCAGCTTTAGGTTTACAACAAAATTAGGAGGAAGGTATAGAGATTTCACACATATCCCCTCCACTCACACGTTTGCCCCCTGCCAACCCCATTACCGACATCACTCACCAGAATAGTACATTTTTACCAGGGATGAAACGAAATTACTGTTTTCCCCTCCTTAGCACTTCCAGATCAAGAATCACCAGTTTCCTCAAAAAGCTGAATATGGAATTATCATATGACCCAGCAGTTCCACTCTTAGATATATGGCCAAAGAACTGAAAATATACGCTCATACAGAAACGGGCATATAATTATTCACAGCAGTATTAGTCCTAATAACCCAAAAGTGAAAACCTAAGTGCCCATCAACTGATGAATGGATAAGCAAAATGTGGTATAGCCAAACTATGTATGGAATATTAGTCAACCACAGAAAGAAATGAAGTATACTTGTACATGCTACAACACCGGTGAACCTTAAAGACATTACACTATGTGAAAGAAGCCAGACATAAAAGGCCTTATGTGATTCCATTTATATGAAATGTCCAGAATAGGCAAATTCATAGAGACAGAGAGTAGGTTAGTGACTTCCAGGAGCTGGAGAGAGGGGTGAATGGGGAGTAACTGCTAATGGGTACCAGATTTCTTTTGGGTGTGAGGAAAATGTTCTGGAATTATATTAGTGATGGCTGCACAACTTTGTGAAAATATTAAAAACCAGTAAACTGTATACTTTGAAAGGGTGAACTTATGGTATGTGAATACCATAAAAAATAAAAAGCTTGTCTTCCCTGCTGCACACTTGACATCTTCTTTGGCAGCACCCTTCCAAACCTAAACTCTACACATTCACATTAAAACTCAACAGTGCTCTCCTAACCACCTCCCTTTTCCTTCACGTTCCTAATTTATATGTCATTTCTCAGGCTGGACATTTTCAGACATCCCTAATTTATTTTCCCTCGGTTTCAACATTCGTCAGTCACCAATGCCGCCAGCTTTTTCTATTAATAATAAAAATGGTTACCATTGTTAAAAATACACAATTCCTGCCAGATACTATGCTAGATGATCTATAAGTATCTTTAAACTTTCACAATAATCATGCATTTTACAGAGAAGAAAACTGAAACTAATGGGGATTAAGTACTTTGTCCTTTAGTCTTTCTCCATTGAATCTATGCTTTACCCCTCAGCCAGAGTGATCTTAAAACAAAATCTGATCATGTTACTTCCCCTCCCCACCCCCTAATTCCCCCAGCTCTTCAAAGGCTTCCCATTGTCATAAAGTCCAGACTTCTTAAATTGCTACAAGGTACCCTTCAGGATCCCTGTTCTTCTCTCACCACTGCTCAAACCAACTCCTTTCAGGTCCTGGAACAAGTTAAGCTCTTTCTCCTCCTTTCTCCTTTCTCTGCACCTCTGGACTTGGCACAGGGTGATTCATTCCCTCAACAAATATGCATTAAGTGTCCAGTATGCCCAGCACTGTACTTGCTGCTTGAGGTGAACAAAAGCAGATAAAGGTCCTACCCCCAAAGCACACAGGGCTAATGGAAGAAACAATAATAAACAAGTAATTACAGACTGTGATAAGTAAAATGAAAGAAGCATGGTGTATTATACAACATTTAGGGTTGGAGGTCATTTAAACTACAAAGAGTGTTTCAAATAGGTTGTTCTGATAAGGTCTCAGGTGGTGACATACTCTGAAACCTAAAGATTAAGGAACCAGCCATGTGAAAGCAGGTAAGAGGAAGGGGGTGAGTGACATGTTCCTGGAGACAAGAGCAGAGCCCACATCAAAGATTTTGGTAGGCCATGGTTAGGAATCTGATTTTATTCTAAATTCTGGTGCAGTGGAATTCACTGAAGAATCTTAAGTAAGGAAGTGTCACTTTTTGCTCCTGAACAGAGAAGGGATTAGCGGTATACCAGATGGGAAACAGGGCACATGGCCTGAAGATATAGTAGCGATTTAGGTGGGAAACGTGAATGATCTGGACAAGGACCTGATAGTGAAGTGGGTAAAGGTGGCAGATTAGATGCAGAATTGATCTGATTTACAAAGAAGGCATCAGCTGAAAATAAGAGATAAAGCGAGTACAAGGAGGCTTACACAAAAACAGACGATCAAAAGGATCTCAGGCCAATGCTGAGTGAATACTCCAGAAGCTGACCACTTTCATTTTATAGTGTCATCAATTTGTCCAGGCCTTTTCCCAGCAAAGTGCATCTGTGCAGGTGGAGGTGCAAATAGGGCAAAAAATTGGGTTCATCTAGAGTATTGGTTTTGCCAGAATAAAAGGCAGGGAGGGACAAGAGGTAGTGTATTTTAAAGGGAGAGATCGTAATGATAAACTATGACACGAACTCCCAAGTGGATTAAAGGATACAGATGAGGAGGAAATGGAAGCATCAATGAACTGGGGGTATAGATGAAGTTCAAAAATCGTCTCCTTGGGGTACACAAGCAAGCGAGCTATAAAGGCAGGAGACTGTGGTCAGATAGCTGTAATTCGTTTCTTCTGTTTGGAGCGGTCATCTCCCCCTCTCAGCAACCCCCCTCTCAGCAAATACGACTGATCTCCAGTCATATCCATCCCGTGCGCTCCTGCTGTTTTCCACGCCTCCCCATTACTACCACCTGTTTGCCTACCTAATCCAATCTTAAAGGCCCACCTCAAACTATTTGCACCTTGAAGCGTTTGTTTTCCCCACTGGGATCCCTCCTCCCGGTGACAGACCTCACTCACGATGTACTTCCAACTGCATTTACCTCACCACTTACATTAGTCATTCTTTTTCCTTTTGTATCTCTTTACTCGGTTGGGAAAAAACATCGTTATAAACAATCCCTGGATCCTGTGGCAGTCCCCAGAGCAGTACCAGGAACCGAGCAGTCATTCAGTAACTGTTAACAGGGTCTCAGTCTCAGGAGCTTACAACCCCCAACCGTTCTTTATGGCGGGATTCCACCGAACTCAAACAGAGCTCATGATCCCTGTTCACAAAGATCCCAGATATCTCCATTTACCTCAAGGGTGAGCTGCAATTTCACAAATTTAATTTTAATCCACTGTAGTATTCAAAACCCCGTCATGTGTACACCACCCCCGGTAGGATGTGGGGACACAGGGCCTGGGTGAGGATCAAAAATCTGGATGCCTCAACCTGAGAAAAGCCACGATCGCTACACAAAGTTTTCCTCACAACGTAATGCAGGGCCAGAATCTAGACCAAACGGCGGCCCCATGAGAGGTGCCATAGAGTCAGTTGGCACCTACCTGCCTCCTCTCCAATTCTAGGCGCAGGGCCCGAGTCAGCAGCCGCCCCCGGTCCTGCCTCCATGGCGGGGCGGGGCGGGGCGGAGCGCGAGCGGGACCGAGAAGGAGCAAGATGCCGGTTCTGAACCCGCCCCACAGAGGAAGCGCAGCGCCTGCTACCGGGCTCTACCGGAAGCGCTGCTCACGTGACAGTCATGTGACGGGCGCCGGGCGGGGCTACACAAGTTTGTTTTTATTCCGCCTTTGTTGTTCTGTAACCACGTGGTGTCAGTTGTGGCTCTTTTTACCTTACCCAGACTTTATCCTTCTTTCAGTGTTGTTTTCTTGGGTTCGTTTCTGCTTCGCCTCATTTTCTAGTCAGGCCCTTCCTTTTCGCCTTGGCGCTTTCGTCTGCCCAATTGTATTGCAGCCTTAGGGGCTGTTTGGGGTGGGGGTGGGGGGCGCTGGGAGCGGTGGAGTGTGGCTCTGTGTTTGTTTACCCTGCTACCGCTCTTTGCAGCCTTGGGTGGTAGGAATTTCACTCTTTTCCTTTTTCTTCCCACCTCTTTGCTCTTCTGGCAGCTACATGACTCCACTTGTTTTCGTGGCTGCTGGGGAGTATGAACCGAGATCACATGTCCTTTTATTATGTTCCCTGCGATTCATTTTCCCACCCACACATGCCAGATCGCTTGTTTTCCAGGGCACTAACCGACAGCTGTCAGACTTCTGGATTTGTATATCCAAATAAACAGCTGGCATCTTGATCAAGAGATCGACAACCCCTCCGTTCTCGTTTACTCTTCGTCACGTCAAAATCATAACGCTATGGATCTAAGTCATTTCAGGGCAAACCTTCCAGTTTTAATGAACACGTACCTTTATTGATCTCCTGTTAATGACAAGAGAAAGTAGAAACATTCTTATATCTTTTATATATAAATAAAATTGGCTACTTTATAATATTGGGTATGTAATACAAAAAGCTGGTACAACTAGGCAGTACTTACTGTACATAAAGAAAAAACGATTTTCAAATGGCAACATCTGGATCCCTACTACGCCTCAAACTTATGCTACCTTCCCCAATAATTTCTGAAGTTGCAAACCCAAGAAAAAACTAAGGAGTAACCCAATATAGAAGTAAGCATTAGCTTAAGTGACCAGAGGTCACCGAGTTGTTTATGAGGCACATGATGTAAAACTTGGACACTTCCTCAGCAACCCCGGTTCCTTGCCCAACCTCCTCTAATACAGCCGCTCCGGGAGTTTCCTTTTCCCCTGGCTCCCCGCGCTCCTTCCTGCCTTTCCAATTCCTGCCTGTCCTTCCTCTGGGACGCCGGCCCCACTCCGTCTCTCACCCCCCGGGGGGTCGTCCCACCGCGGCACCCAGCCTGCCCCAGACCCGCGGCGCGCGTCAGCCGTCCCAGCTCGCCGGCGCAGGCGCACGAGGCGCGGCCCCCGAGGCCGAGGGCGTCCGGAGCAGCCTCGGTCTCCGCCTCCTCCAGCCTCCCGCTGCATCTGCGCGGGGCTGGTCGGCGGCCACCCGGACCACGTTGGGCAGGGGCCCGGCGGGCCGCGCGTCGCCATGGGCTCCGGCTGGAGCAGCGAGGAGGAGCGGCAGCCGCTGCTGGGGCCCGGGCTGGGGCCTGCACCGGGGACTGCCTGGAGAAGCAGGGAGGCGGCGGCGGCGGCGGCGCTGCCGGTGGCGGCCCCGGGTCCCGGGCGGGTGTACGGGCGCCGTTGGCTGGTGCTTCTGCTCTTCTCGCTGCTGGGGTTCGCGCAGGGCCTGGTCTGGAACACCTGGGGCCCCATCCAGAACTCGGCGTGCCAGGCCTACGGCTTCTCCAGCTGGGACATCGCGCTGCTCGTGCTGTGGGGGCCCATAGGTTTCCTGCCCTGCTTCGCGTTTATGTGGCTCCTGGACAAGAGAGGTGAGGGGTTCCGGGAAACCGGGCCCGCGCGGTCCGTGGTGGGGGAGCCTCCTCCCTCGGTTTTCGTTTAGAGGTTGTGTGAGGTGACGGGAGTGTTGCCGGCTAGGAACAGTCATTCTTGACTAGGAACTCCGTGTGCCCAAAGCAACAAATACGGGAAGTCTTCTTTGCAACTATTATATTTTTATCAAGGCCCATTATGCAACAGCAGGGATTAAGCGTTCTCAATGTTCACGATTTTGCATACTGTGGACCCCAGAGCATCCCTGTGCACCTGCTGTGTACATTTTTACACCTCACAAAAATGACTGACGCTTTGACTCCAGAGGGATTGGAGGATGTTGAGGGTGAAAGATCAGAAAATAAACAGATGATGCCCACGTGTAAGGAAGTAATGAGTTGCCTTTGCATAATAGATGACTAGCCCAGGAAGAGCTGTTGGGAACCTCAGATCTGACTCTGGTTTCTGGGAAAAGGTGCGTGGCAGCTTTCAAGTGTGTGAATGTGACTAGGTGGCTGTGTCACCTGAGATTTATAATTATCAGATAAAACTTACAGATGAGTGAGACTTCCTCTTCACAGAAGAATACTCTGGACAGATACCTCACTTTACCATTTGCCAGTGTGATTCTGTGAGGAAGAAAATAAAAAGGTCATAGGATCGAATGTCAAGGCATTGAATTGTAAGACAAAGTGTGGGTAAATGATTCATGATAAATATGATGTAGCTGCCGAAAAAGGGAGGGCGATTTTAGACAGAGAAGCGGAGTATCTAAAACAAGAAGAGAAATAATTTGATACGCTCTACTCCAGTGTTTGGTTCTAAGCATTAATTTTAAGAAGGCTATTGACAAACTGGAGTACTTTAAAAGTTGTGTGGCAAGAATAATATAGGATGTAAAAATAAAAATCATAATGTGTAACAAAGGGAACCGGGTGTGTCAAGCTTCAAAAAGAAACGAGTCACAATATAAAATATGTTGAGATCAAGTAAAAGAGGAATTAGATTTAATGTGTGTGTGGTTCTGGAAGGAAGAACTAAACTGGGTGGAGTTACCGAGGGTGAAGCCACACGAGGAAGAACCGTCTGACAATGAAAGGCGCCCAGCCCTGGAAGGTGCGTCTCGTTTGGTGCGGAACGTCCAGGTGGAGCAAGTTCTGGTGCAGAGGATGTGCACTAGGTGCTGGGGTTGGGTTTCGGGTTCTTGTACTGAATGGAAGTTTTTTTGTTTGCCTTTAAACTAAATTATAGTCTTTATTTAAATTTCACCAGTTTTGTCACTAGCGTCTCCCCCCCCCACCACACCCCGTTCCACGGGTTCAGTGGAGGGTTCCAAATTGTGTTTAGTTTTTATTTTTCTTTAACCTCATACAGTCTGTGACAATTCCTCAGTCACTTCTTACAAGGTTGGCTAAATTTAGAGGGAAATGCTATTTTGTTGTTTCTACTTATTTATTTTTAATCAGGAGCATTTTTCAGTATTATTCGTTAAATATAGCCAGCCTTGTTTTTATGGTAGAGAAATGCTCATTTTTACCCTTATTATTATAATTCTATCTACTATCTTGGCCAGAAAAATTGGGGACTACCTATTCTCTTCAGAAAATAAGTTAATATGAGTTGTTTCAGAGTTCCCGTGACTGTATGGTGAATTCAATTTTATATTTTCCATTGGTTGAAGCAATAAAAAATAAATTTAAAAACTCCCCTTTTAGGAAGTAACCCAAAAACCTTTTAAAAGGAAAAGGTTGTCCTTTTCAGTAGGAGAAGGCTAATAAACTTTTATATGTTGGTTGCGCTGCTATAGATGTTCCATCTGCATACAAAGAAAGAGAGTTCCTGTTATCCTCGGGTTCTAAAGTATCTTTCTCCCTGGCCTTCCTGCTGCCGTGGGCCCCATCCAGCTCAGTTTAGAAGACTGCTTATCTTCCCGAGATCAATTTTGTACTCTCACCACTTTTAATCTCCAGCAAGGAGATAAAAAGGACTAGCTAGTGAGATAACAGAAGAACAAAAAGCTAGTGTGCCCTAGAAGCCAAATGAAGAAAGGTTCAAGAAGAAAGCACGTAAATGTGTGCTAAGCACTGGGGAGATAGCCTTCACAGAGTCTACATTCTAGTAAAAAGATCCAGGATCAAAAAACAAAAAAATTAAGTATTTACTATGCCAAATGGTGAAAAGTGCTTTGAAGAAAAATAAAGTGAGACAAGGGAGAAAGGGGATGTGATTGGGTGATACTCTGTGTAGAATGTCAGGGAAGGTCCTACTGGTAAGGTGTGTTTGAGCAGAGACCTGAGATTAAAAGGAAACCTGACTTGCCAGTTCTGAACAAGACTGTTTTGGGAAAAGACGAATGTCCTAAACTTGTTTGGCATATGCAAGAGCAGTGTGGCTGAGTTGAGCCCTGAGGAAAACAACAGTAGGGGATGCGGTCAGAGAGAGTGGGAGGCTGAATCATGCAGGGCTTCATGGGCTGTAAGGATATTGGTCATTGAGGCGTAAGGGTGGCTCTCTCCATTGGAAGACTTTGAGCAGAAGAGTAAAATGATGGCTCTGCTCTTATGTTGAGAAAAAGAGCCAGAGAGGCTCGTTAGGGTAGTGGAGTAATGCAGATGGGACTGATGGTGACTTCCCACCAGGGTGATAGCAGTGGAGGATTTGAGAAGTGGTTAGGTTCCAGATATATGTTGAAAGTAGACTCACCAGTATTTGTTGATTGATTGGTGGTGGTGTGTAAAGAAAAGAGTCTAAGATGTTTCTCAACATTTTAGCATTAGTAAATGAGAGAATCAAGCTGCAATTTACTGACATGTGAAAGATTGTGGAAAGAGCAATTTGGGGGCAGATAGCATGAAGATCACGGGTTTGAAACGTGGTTGAAATATTAGATATCCACGTAGACAGGTTAAACTACCCGTTGGATTTACAGATTTGGAGTGCAGGGGTGAGGCCTGAGCACTAAATTTGGGATTTGTCAACCTGTAATGTATTCAGTCTTGGAGCCGAAAGAGATCACCTGTGGAGATGGGTGTTGCTTCAGAAGAGGACTGAGCCTGTGGCCATTCTAACACTTAGTTGCAACAATAAGGAAGAACCAGCTCGTGTTGACCGTAGAGCCTAGGATTTAGCAACATGGAGCTCTTTGGTGTCCTCTAAGAAAAATAGTCTCACTGGAGTGGTGGGATGAGTTCAAAATAAATTGCAAGGAGAAAGTTGGAGACAATGAGTGTTGCTATTTCTTTCAGGCAGTTATGCTGTAAAAAGTAGCAGAGAAATGGAGCAATAGCCACAGGGAATGTGGCTACTAAGAAGATGTTTTTAAAGATAAGAGATATTGAAGCATATTTCTGTAATACATTATCCCAGTGGATCCAACAGAAATTGACAATGCTAGAGGTAGAGGAAAGACCTGCTCTACTGTATCCTTGAGTAAGCTAGAGATGCAGTCCTCCGAAGCATGAGCAGACAGGTCGGCCTTTGGTAGAATCACTGACAGCTACTTCTCCAATAGTAGCAGAAGAGAAGATAGAGTGTATAGATATAGATGCATATGGTGAGTGATAGGAGCTTGTGGAAGTTATCTTTGCTTATACTTCTCAGAAAATAGGAAGCAAAATTACCACCTCACAAGTGAAGATTGGGGAACAGTTTTTAGAGGGTTGAAGAGAAAGGATAAGTTATGAAACCATCTCCTAGGAAAGTGGAGAAAAATGGACTAGAAATTATAATTATGAGCTGCTTAGCCTTGGGGATACCGTCTGAGAAATGCATTGTTAGGTGATTGGATCATCGTGTGGACATTACAGAGTACACTTATGCTAAACTAGATGGTATAGCCCACTACACACCCAGGCTATATGTTATAGCCTATTTTCCTAGACTGCAAGTCTGCACAGCTTGTTACTATACGAAGTAACAGATTAAATCAAACATACGAGAAAATGATGTAGTCAAGGTATGTGGTAAAGGCAAGATGTATGAGGCCACTGCCTGTTTAACATAGATAGTGTTTTACAGCAAATGTTTTTATAAATAGAAAGAGTATTCTTAAATAATAATAAAAAATACAGTATAGTAAATACATAAGCCAGTAAAATAGTTGTTTATCATTATCAAGTGTTATGTACGCTACAGAATTGTGTGTGCTGTACATTTATACAGCCAGCAGCGCAGTAGGTTTGTTTCCTCAGCATCACCACAAACATGTGAGTGACGCTTTGCGCTACGATGTTACAACAGCTATGACGTAACTAGGACATAGAAGTTTTTCAGTTCCATTATAATCTTATGGGGCTACTGTTCGTTGTATATGTTTCTGGTTGTCTGAAACATCATAATGAGGTGCATCACGTGTAGTTGGATCGCTGGACACTAAGGGTCTGCTTTGTTACAGGGCATTGATATCAAAAGAGACCAGTTAGCATATTTGTGTATTTCCTCCAGTCTGTTCTGTCAGGCAAGCACAGGCATGGGCAGAGTTGGCAGAGAGAGATTTAACCACAGGTGCAGTTTACCAGGTGAGTAGGACTAAGAAAATGCAGACCAAGAGTAGAGGGTTATGTGGACAGTGATTACAACGGACCGTGGAATGTAAACTGGGTAAAGGAGAAAAGAAAACACATGAGGTGTATGAGAGTTTCCAATTAGATGAAGATTTAAAGTACTAGAGGGAAAGAAACAAGGTTATGGTGGAAAAACTGAATGCTTAAAATTGTCATGGATCCAGTTACAGTGAACGTAAGGTCAGAGTGTAACTAAGAGTGTACGACTGAGGTGGGGCAGGACATGGTTGTGGAATTAAGTCAGGAGACTGAGAGTTCAGGATATTGAAAGGATCATCTAGTGGATATTGAAGTCGCCAGATTTATGAAAGAAGTGGCATCCTGATGAGTAATAACGAGCTAATTCATGTTCAGATAGTGAGAATGAGTGTCCTGGAGGCAGGTATGCGGTGGTCTGCAGACACCTGCAGCCAGGAGTGCTGAGTATTAGAGTCTGATAAGGTTAAATCAGCGGCTGTTTTGGCCATGGTAGAGAAACAGGAACTGAATTTATTCTTCCATCTTAAATAACTAAAGGCAAAAAATAAAATCAACGTGTATGAAACAGTAGTTTTCAGACATTGGACAACAGGCAGAGCAGGACAGTGATTCCTATGATTGCTTCAGCCTACTACCTAGAGAGAGTTTCCAGGCATCACTGAAGAGATGGCGAACCCAAATAAAGCCCTGCAGTTTTCTTAAGTTGAGGAGACAACTGAGAATTCAAAGAGCCAACAAGCTAGAATTCTTAGACTACCAGAGAGGGACAAAGCTTCACAGACAGAAAGGTCTACAGGGAGTTTCTCTTCAGTCTTTAGTTCAACACATCAGTGGACACATGTAAGGAAACTACTCACGTCTGGAGAAAAGACCACCCAAAAAGGAGCAGGCAGAACAATTCCCAAAGTTTATACGAGGCTGAGAATAGTTCACTTTCCTAACAGCCATAATAGAGAAACCTTGTAACACATACGTAGGAGGTTGGGTTGAATATTCAGAAGGGCATTGCCTCAGTAGTAAAGGTAGATGATGCCTAGACTACAGGCTGTTCGGGTTCCACCTAGTAAAGCTGAAAAGTACTCCTTGTAAAGATCAAAGGTAACTTAGCAGTGTCCCAGACCATTGTTGAAATATATTTAAAGGAGAAAAAAAAATCCATCACCAAACAAGGTAAAGTTCAGAGTGTTTGACATCCAAATCAGAAATTACCAAGCATGCAAGGAAGCAGGAAAGTTCAGTACATAAAAAGGAGGAAAAGCAATCAATAGCAACAGACCCATAAATGTCACAGATGATAGAATTAGTAGACAGGGATATCAGTACAACTAATCTAAATATACTACATATGTTCAAGAAGGTAGAAGAAAGCAAGGAGAGGGACAGAAAAAAAGACCAACATTAAACTTATAGAGATGAAAATGTAATCTGTGTCTGAGGTAAAAAAAAATATATATATTGGGTAGGATTTAACAGCAGATTAGATGTTTCAGAAGAAAAGTAAGTGACCTTGAAGACATAACAGTAAATACCATTCAAAATGGAACACAGAATAAAAGGCTAAAACAAACAAAAACCCTGCAAGCATCAGTGACTTGCAGGACAGTTTTAAGTGGCTTAATAATATACATGTACTTAGAGTCCCAGAAGGAGAAGGCAGAGGTTATGGCAGAGGGTATGGAGTGAGATGAAGTGGGGGAGGGGGGAAGATGAAGAAATAATGGCAGAAAAATTACCAAATTTGCCCTGACTGGTGCAGCTTGGTTGGACATTGTTCCACACAGCCAAAGGTTGCCAGTTCGATTCCCCATTAGGGCTCATGCCTGGGTTGTGGGCCTGGTACCTGGTTGAGGTGCGTGTGAGAGGCAACCGATTGATGTTTCTCTCCTCTTTCTCTCTACCTTCCCCTCTCCCTAAAATAAATAAAATATTTTTTTAATTATCAAATTTGATATTCACAAATCTAAGAAATTCAAGAATCCCAGCAGAAGAAATACGAAGAAAGTTGTAACAACACACATCTTAATCATATTGCTTAAAACCAGAGAAAATCTTAAAAGCATTGGGAGAAAAGAGACTGGCAAGCTTTAGGGAGAAGAGAGTAACAATGAGCCGTGCAAGTGGCTGGGGAAGCCCTGTCCTCAGGAGAGGTTTCAGTGGGAATAAGGTGATGAGAATATTTAGAGAAGAGCTTAAGAATATAGGTATTCCTCTGATTCTGAGTACCTCAGAAGGCAGGCACAGTGGAACATTGGCAGGAAGTGGGGAGGTGGCAGAGGTGAGGTTAGATTAGGGGATATATGAAGCCATATTTTGGGATACAACTTGGATCTTAACAGAGGATCTCTCTTGACTGATATAAACAGGAAAAACAGACACAATGTGATTAGTCCTGATGGTCTCCAAGGCAGATTGTGGCGGCAAGGCTGTGACTTTTGGGGACAGGGAGACTAGAGGGAAAAGCAGAGCTTACTTCAGTCCAGCTGATAAAAGTGTGGAACCTGAAAAGGGCAGTCTTACCAGATAAACTGTGGAGCCATAATTGATTTCCCATGTATCAGCAATGGGTGTGTGTGTGTGTGTGTGTGTGTGTGTGTGTGTGTGTGTGTGTGTGTTTCCAGTCAATGTTGCATCCTGATTTTTTAGGTACCTGTTGTAGAGACTCTGTTTCTACAACAAATAGGTTCCCAGCAAAAAAGGAGTTATCTCATCTATTGGAGAGAAATTTCCTGCAGTGTCTGGACTCCATATTTGAATAGAACTTATTTTTATTTTCAGTCATGCTTGGTTTTCCAAAATTGTTCTAATACGTTTCATCAAATGGTTTTTGCACTCACACCCTGGTACTGGAATCACTTGGGATCTATTTACATGAATGTCTTAGATGTCTTTTAGGCCTGTTTTTCTAGGCTCTTCTTACCTCTCCTTCCCGAAGTCAGTTGATATCTTTTATTACATGCAATTATAGAGTCCTGCCTTGTCAAGATTTGAATGAAATAAAGCATTCTATTGAAAGCTGAGGATCAGCAGGGGCAGATTCAGTGATCCTTAGCAACAATTTAAAAGCAAGAAAGCCATAAGCTGTACCTGTGAGGTTGCTTGAATAATCAGCTTTTCACAGCTTTATTCTTAAATATTTGTATTAGCTGTTCTATTGTCATTTGTTTGATAAAAAGCATAATTGAGTAGAAAAGTGTGCCGACCTTGAACTATAGTAATATAGAACTTGGTTATTTCTATCATATTGCCATAAGCAATGCCCCACTGCTTACTTAGTGGCTGTCTACCTTAATTACAAGCCAAATATTTAGGGAAAAATAAATATTATGTAAAATATAAGCCTTATAGTCCCAAATCTGTAAAATTTTATTCAGTATCTTATAGGGCACCAAATATAACTACCCAAGCAACATTTTGAAAGTTTAGGATGCTGATGATTATAAATGTGATTTTATTAATCACACACACTATTTGTTGTGGCTATAATGTGACTTTAAAATCTGTGTTCTGTTAGTAGAAGCACTAAGCGAGCAGTATGTATGTATGACTTCTTACTGAGAAGCCCAATTTTATGTGCTGTTCCTTCTGTCAAATTGCATTAATCGTGTTCAGATCATGTAAGAATATTAAAAAGCTAACTCAGTTCATACCACCAGTTATCCTCAATGTAGTGTGCATGTGCCTGATGCAGACCTCAAGTTTATTTTCCTTACTTGAATAATTAATGTTTTGTTGACTTTCAATTTCTTCAACCAGAGAAACCCTTTGAAAACCAACCATTTAACCATCTTCCCTATGTAAAAAAAAGAGACAGGTCTGAAAAAAGTTTGCATTGAACAGTTTGTCTACTCACTGTGAAATGGTATCAAAGAGGTGTTGAGTTTGGGAGAAATTGGAAGAAGTGTTGCCACCTCTGCCACATACTCAGTATGAGTTGCCTGTGTGATATGGCTGCTTGCAAACTAGAAGGCCGTATTAGTTTAGCATTGGGTTGGCCAGAAGTGTGTTTAGTTTTTCTGTAAAATAAAAGACACATTTTTCATTTTCATCAATAATGTTATTGATTATTGAGCATGGAAGGGTATTTTGAGTATGTAAGGTACCTCTCGTGGGGAGAGGCCAGGGGTTCTGGTAAACATCTTCCAGTGTGTAAGACAGCCCCACGGCAAAGGGTTATTTGGCCAAAGTGATAACAGTACCAAGAACTTCACAAACCACTTTTGACACATTCGATCAGTCACAGCACCTTCTGCATACACTGCACACACCATCTTTGGTGTTTCAGTTGTCTTTTTACCTTTTTTGAAATAATAAAGCATAGTACACTGAAAATGTGTCTTTTCTTCCATCGTCAATATCAAAATGGCTGCACAAAAATTTACCAGTTTTGGTAAATTTTTTTTTAAATGTACATTGATATGATGGCTGTCACAATACAATCTTAACGAAATTGTTTCAGATGAAGTTAAAGACAAGTGAGCACTACTAGAGCCATCGTACAGCAAAAATGAAATGAACTTTTTGGCCAACAAATAGTAACAAATACAGGTTTCCAATAGCAGGAAGATATAGTCCCATTGTATTATTTTGCCATAGCTAGATTATTGTATCGATGTTTGGTTACCTTATTTCCATATTCTCTTTTATCCTAATATCCATGCGACCAACCAGTGGCACACATTTTCAAAATAATGGATTGTATTGGGATACAAAGGGGAAAGCTATCTAACCCACATTATCTTCCACTTTTTAAAAAACAAAATCTTTCTATAAGTTGAAAACCATCTGATAAATCAAGAAAAATAAAGAGAAAAGACCATTATTATGTTAATAATCAAAGGATTCTAAAAATCACCTCTTATAACCCTATAACAAGCATTAGCTTATCCTGACTATGATATAAAATACATAATTGGTCAGTTATTTTTGGAGAAAATTTAAAGCAATAATGTATCATAAAAAAACATTTTAGGTCAACAAAAGAAAATAGCAAACAAAATATAACCAGAGACATTGAAATTAAGAACAACCTAACAATAGCCAGAGAAGGGGGGAGGGGACAGTGGCGGAAGGGTTTTCAGGAACTAGTATAAAGGACACATGGACAAAACCAAGGGGGAGGGTGGAAACAAGGGAGGGAGGTGGGTTTGGCTAGGGATGGGGGGAGAGGTGGGGACAAAATGCGGACAACTGTAATTGAACAACAATAAAGTAATAAAAAAAACATTTTAGGGAAAGCTTAGAGTTTTTTCAGCCTGTACTTGAAAATGAGAAATTTTATATTAGAGATATGAAATTAAAATACCTGGTCCTTTAAAATTATTTTCTACAATTTTAGGGTAACATATGAGCAAAACATTCTAGACATTTATTTTCTTTTTTAGATGAGACCTAATGGAACTTCTTCCTCTATCCTTGATACGATAATTCAAGTTTTCTATTAAAGTTAGAATAATTTCATTTTCAGCATGTAGAGGTCTTTTTTCCATGTTGAGAGTTATAGAGAAAGCTATAATACTAGGATATAATATCAGTATGATTGAGTAAAAATATCTTTGTTCTTAGCATTAACATTAGACTTAACTTGAAGAGAAAAATAGAAAATAATCCAGATGTATCTGTTTCCTTTTAGGTCTTCGGATAACTGTGCTTCTGACATCCTTCCTTATGGTTTTGGGAACTGGGCTGAGATGCGTACCTGTATCAGACTTAATGCTTAAAAGAAGGTAACTTCTATAGATAACTTCAAGTTTTTTCCCCACATTTTTTTCTTTTGTTATGAGTATGTTATATATGCTTGCTTATAAATATTTAGTGAGCAGTTCTATTTTTAAAACAATCAGTAGAGGGTCATATTTATAGTAGCATTTACTTTTTCCCCTCTATAATGATTAATTCAGTGGACATTTATTAGTTGTCCTCTGGAAGATACTATATGCTAGCATGTAAATAAAAAAAGAACAACTTCATCTTCCTGCTATCCAGGTGCTATAACCACCACAGGAAAGTAATAGCGTAACATAAGGAAAAATAATGTAGTTAATGCCATAGAAGAATTATAAAATTGCCCTGACAGACTGACAGAAGTTTTACATGAGTTCATGAAGGAGGTGATATTTAAACTAGGCATTGAAGAATGAGTAGAATTTCGATAACTATAGTTTGGGGAAGGATATTCAGGGACAGAGGAATGGCAGGAACAAAGGCATGGATGCAGGTGAGCACAGGTCTCTTCCGAGATGGGTAGGCAGTTTCATTTCTGCAACTGGAGTCCATGGATTTTCTCTCAGGGGGTGCAAGGTATAAGAAGACTTTACAATTTTGCTTTCCTTTTGGTTATAACAAGAATTATTTTACCAGTAATAATCTGTGACTAAAAGACATTTTTATTTCCAGGACATCGAAACACTATTCTTAAAATAGTGTTTCTCAAATGGGGGTCCTTATATGTGACCTTGAAAGCCATTGAGAAATTTTTTCCCTTTAAAAAGGACCCATAAAGCACTCAAGTTTGGGAGACACTGGTCTATAGCACAAACTATAAGAATGGGATATAAAGAAATGAGTTGAGAAAAGATTATCCAGATTATGAAGGGTCTTGATGCCATTCTATAGAATTGTATTTTCCTCACCAGACAGTTGCGAGCCACTTAGGTTCTTCATCAGAGCAGCAATAGAATCGGACCTGTGTTAGGCAAACTACTGATTGGAGTTATGTGGGATTAATTACAGAGACTGCTGGCAGGAGACCAGGGAAGATGCAGTAAGAGCCCAAGCTGGAGTCATTCTTTTGTTTGTCTGTCTGTTTGCTTATTAGTTCATTTATTCAACACAATTAACTGAGATCCTACTATGTGTTCCAGGCATGGGGAGTATAGCAGAGAACACAAGAGATAAATCCCTGCCTTCTGGAGTATACATTCCAGTTGGGGAGGCTGGCAATAAATTAGTTAAACAAGTACAATATATAGTATGTGCTATGGAGAAAACAAATCAAATAGGAAAGAAAGATTTGATATGTCAGGGGAAGGATGGTAAAATTTCAGAAAGAATCGTTGATAAAAACCTCATTGGGAAGGGTTTTTTTGGATAAAAACCTGAAGGAATGAGGCATTATCTGAGGGCCAAGAATTCCAAGCAGACAGATAGCAAGGGTAAAGGGTGGGAAGGGAAGAGCATGGCCTGGCAGGGAGGTATGGCCAGAGCCCGGTGAGAGACTTCAGGCGAAGAGTGATAGAAAATGTGAGCAGAGCAGTCATGCATGGTGGTGGGAGTATGAGCTAGAAACCATTGGAAGTTTTGGGCAAAGGAGAGCCATAGTCACAGTGTGCTTTATAGAATGAGGCTAGAGGTCAAGGGTGGGAGTAAGGAGACCAGTTAGGAAACCAGTGCAATAAACTAGGTGAGACATGTGGTAGCTTGGGCCACAGCAGAGGCACTGTTGGTGGTGAGAAGTGGTCAAATTCTGATTCTGTTTTGAAGCATTTGCTGATGGATTGGATAAGGGGAATAGGAGAGTAGAGTCTGAAATGACTTCTTGCCCTGGGAAGTTGTGGGAATGGAAAGCATAGCACAGATGTGAGAGAGAACATAAGAGGAAGAAATTGAAGGCAAGGTGATTGAGGTTTCCACTAGAGGGACCCAGGAGGAGGAAGGAATGAATTTTAAGGACAAGATGTTGACTTTCATTTGGAACAGAATTTTTCATTCTTTTGCTTTTAAAGTATGTTTTATTGATTATGCTATTATAGTTGTCCCATTTTTTTCCCCTTTATTCTCTACCCTGCACCCCACCCCCTTAGTTCATGTCCATGGGTCATACATGCAAGTCCTTTGGCTTCTCTATTTCCCATACTATTCTTAACCTTCCCGTCTATTTTGTACCTATCATTTATGCTTCTGATCCCCTGTACCTTTTCCCCCATTTTCCCCCTCCCCCACTCCACTGATAACCCTCCATGTGATCTCCATTTCTGTTGTTCTGTTCCTGTTCTAGTTGTTTGCTTAGTTGGTTTTTGTTTTTGTTTTGTGTTTTTAGGTTCAGTTGTTGATAGTTGTAAGTTTGTTGTCATTTTAATGTTCATTTTTTGATCTTTTCCTTAGGTAAGTCCTTTAACATTTCATATAATAAGGGCTTAGTGTTGGTGAATTCCTTGAACTTTTCTGTATCTGGGAAGCACTTAATCTGCCCTTCCATTCTAAATGATAGCTTTGCTGGTTGAGTAATCTTGGATGTAGGTCCTTTCCTTTCATGACTTGGAATACTTCTTTCCAGCCCCTTCTTGCCTGCAAGGTTTCTTTTGAGAAATCAGCTGAGAGCTCATGGGAACTCCTTTGTAGGTAACTGTCTCCTTTTCTCTTGCTACTTTTAAGATTCTCTCCTTATCTTTAGTCTTGGATAATGTAATGATGATGTGCCTTGATGTGTGATTCCTTGGGTCCAACTTCTTTGGGACTGTCTGGGTTTCCTAGACTTCCTGGAAGTCTATTTCCTTTGCCAGAGTGAGGAAGTTCTCCTTCATTATGTTTTCAAGTAAATTTTCAATTTCTTCTCTTCCTATTCTCCTTCTGGCACCCCTATGATTCAGATGTTGGAACGTTGAAAGTTGTCCTGCAGGGTCCTAAGTCTCTCCTCATTTTTTTTGAATTCCTGTTTCTTCTTTCTGTTTTGGTTGACTGTTTTTTTCTTCCTTCTGCTCCAAATTGTTGTTTAAGTCCCGGTTTCCTTCTCTTCACTGTTGGTTACCTGTGTATTTTCCTTTATTTTGATTTGCATAGCCTTCACTTTTTCCTTTATTTTATGGCCATACTCAGCCATTTCTGTGAGCATCCTGATTACCAGTGTTTTGAACTCTGCATCTGATAGGTTGGCTATCTCTTCACAACTTAATTTTATTTTTGGAGCTTTGATCTGTTCTTTCATTTGGGCCATATTTCCTTGTCTCGGTGAACCAGTTTAGTTGTAAGGGGTGGAGTCTTAGGTATTGGCCAGGGTGGGACAGCCTGCATCACTGTGTTGTGGCACTGTATGTGGGGGAGGGGTCAGAGAGGGAACAGTGCAGCTTGGTTGGCTCTTGGCCAGCTTTCAGTCACTTCCCCCTCTGGTGCTGATTCCCCGGTGGGGCCAAGTGTTTCATATTTTAAAGGGAAGACAGCAAAATAATTTGGGTTCCTATGGAAAGCTAATGTTATTTCCTGTCCTTCTGTGTGAGGATCTAACAGATGAGTTTCATTATTGTGTAAGAGATGCTCTTAAATTTTTCAAGCATCCAGTTTTTTTGTAAGCTTCCGCAGCTTTTAAGTACAAACTTCAGTATAAACTTAAATTCAACCGTGCATTCTTTAAAAATGTCCATTAATATTTTTGTTAGCTTTTCTTCTGTTTTGGGCCAGCCATACTATTACTTCTGTCTGATCTCATATCCTTTCCAGATATAAAATTCAAGGAATAATAAAGAGTTGACTCTGTGTTGGTGAAGGTGATATGAAAAAGAAATACAGCTCATAAAAAAATGTAAACAAAGAAGGAAATAGAAGAAGTAAAATAAAGAGTTCAGAGAGATTGAATTGTTTATGATAAAAGGGTGTAAATTGAATTTTCAATCCTTGTGTGTTTAACTATAAAAATTGTAGGAATATTATCCCCTTGAAATGAGACTTCATTTTATGTCTATGCAGTATTTCTTTTAAGCAGTATTATTTATAGTGCATATACAGCCATAAAAATGAAACTGCTACAATTGGAATATGTATCTTTGACTAGTAGGTTCAATAGATCATCACTTTTAAGCTTCAGTCTCCATCTGACACACAGCTTGAAGGGATAAAGACCATTAATGTGCATTTGTCCAGCATTGGAACGGCATTTAGCAGTCTGTGTTTGCGGCCCTGTGTTTCTTGGAGCTTTTTGAACTTTTGACCCAGCCTTTGGGAATAGTGTCCCTGCACCCTCAGCTTTCTGTTTCATAGCTCCTGTAAGTCTTGAGAACAGTGGCTTTCTGACAAGCCTTTTCCTCCATCATAACTAGTCTTAGCCACCTTCCAAATGGTGTTCTACCTCTGCATATCTGTTACTTATTTTATGTACATAGTATCAATGAAAATTCAGGAAAAATTATTTTGTCACTTTTCTTAATATAATAATAAATGAATAAGGAACTTAGAATAATGAACTATAAAACTGTGGGGGAGCTCCATGCAGCAGAGCTCTCCTGGCCGCCAAGGATGAGAATAAGTCTACCAAGACATGATCTGCTTAGAGAGGAAGGCTGACCAGTCTCTCAGAGGAGAAAGGCCTCAAGCCTCTTTCTCAATGGACTTTTATTGGGTTTAGTTTGCATAGGAATACAGGACGGATGCCTAAAGCTCATCAATCATTGTTAGGCAGTGATGATCAAGGAATAGATAATATTCAAAGAACTATAAGGGCTTATTCTGAGTCAGGGTCAGATAGATAGAGTGACATCAAAGGTCCATAAAACCTGGGGAAAGAAACTCATTTTGTGCTTGGACCCTAAACATTTAGTATACATTGACTTAAGGGTATTCTTAGCAAAGCAGGTTTCACAGGATTTAGTGCATTCTTTCTCAGGCCTGACTGCCCCAGAAACCACCTGTTCCAGCCCAGGGCTGCACCTGTCTCAGGCATTGTTTCCGGCCTAAGTCAGGCAGGGGAAGCAAGGCAGCCAAGAGATTAGGAGACTTTTTACAGATAGAACTGTAAAGAGGACTCAGGCTATGACAAAGCCCAGGGGTTAGGGTCTTTTGCCCCTTCTCTATAGTCCCCTAAGTCCTTCCCTGATGGCCCCTTCACAACTGTGCCTGTCTTAGGTTGTTCCTCCCTTGAGGAATCTTACCCGTCATTGACTAACCAGTTATCTGCCCAGTCCAAGCAGGGGGATATGAGAGATGGGACAAGTTTTTGTCTCCTTAGCAGCATATGGTCCCAAGGTCTTTTTACTCAGCCTTAGCCATGGGGGGTTACACCTTCTGAAACCTGGCAGGGTGGTTTCCAACATAAAACATTTCTTCTTTTATGATCAGGAAGCCCATCATACCAAAAGAAATTATAGATGGCATTGCTCTATGGAGTGAAATGTGATATTGCTTACCCAGTAAGCAATTTGAAGACTCCTAGAAGATGAACTTAAATAGTAAGTTATAGCAGGTTTTTAATCATAGATGCATCCAGTGATTCCTATAACACATGCCATATTATCTTTCAATTCAGTGTAATTTTCATTAATATTAACAATAGATAACATTTACTAACATGTGTTAGATAGTTAAGTAGTATGGATCTAGTAAACAGAGACTTGCTAGAAGTATACTCCATTGTGAAATGTTTTACAACTGGCAAAATTGCTTTTGAAATGATCATACCAGAAAAAAATGATTTATTTAATATATGGTCTTGTGACAACTGCTTACCTACCTGGAAAATAATGAAGAACCTTAAATCTTCGCCTTATCACTTAAGTAACTTTCAGTTGGAATGAAGATTGAAATGTAAAAAGGAACTGTAAGCATATTAGAAAACAAGGCTTTTTTAATAACCTTACGATGGAGAAGGCCTTCCAATTCCAACACAAATCCGAAACGCCTTACATTTGGCTTACAAATGTATTGGTTTAATACATTTGACTACATAAAAATTTAGGGTATCTGTATGATTAAATATACTATAAAACAAAGTAAAAAATAAGTTAAAAACTGGAAATGTTTTCAACAATAAGAAACATAGCAACTCAGTAGGAAAATGGATGATAGATATGAGCAAGTAATTATAGGAATTGAAACACAAGTGACAAATTTAAGAAGATGGTCAACTTTCCAGCATAATTAAGAAATGAAAAGTAAAACAGCAATTAAATATCTGTTTATTAGCAAAGATGAAAAAGTATAATGTGCTGTGTTGCTGAAGTACAGGAAAAACAGGCCTCTCTGATATCAGGGTGATTGGTTTGGGGCACCCTATTTGGAGGGCCTTTTGGCAGTATTTATCAGATTCAAAATGCACATATCCGGTGGCCCAGTATTTGCACTTCTAGAAAATTAGCTCCCATGTAAAGCTCTACCAGTTTTCAAGGGCAACCATGTTTGTGCAGCTTTGCTTGTAATAGTATGAGGTTGTAAAAACCCACTGTCTTCAACAGAGGACTGGTTATGGTGACATGTATGGTGGAATAGCATGCAGCTGTGAGAAGGAAATAAAGCTTTGTAAGTGCTGATATGGGATAATCTCCAAAATACATACTTCAGAGTTTTATAAAAGGGCAAAGTTTACTTATTATGTAACATATTATGTTTAATATCTCCCTACATAGAAAAAAGTGCGAAGGGTACACGTGCCGTTGTTTGGCAAGGACTATTTCTGAAGGAAACCGTTACCATGACTTGTTTCTGGGGAACCAGAAGTCTAGATGGAAAGCAGATTTACTTTTTATGTTAAACTCTTTCCTACTCTTGGGAATATTTTTAACTGTGTGCACATATTACCTTTTGACAGAGAACACCAGTTAAGTGAAATAATTAGAGATTCAATAATAACAGGAGAAAAGCAAGAAATACAAGATATGTAAATTTGTATGTGTAAATTTCCCTAGTACAGAAATACAAACCTTTTGATGCAAAAATGAACAATTGGTAGATTCAAGAACTAAGATTCTTCCCTGTAAAATACATAAGATTCATAATCACCCAGATCAATATTTTTTGGAAGTATGGTCCATAAACTACCTGCTTATTGGAAATACAGATCCTTGGGCCTCACTCCAGTCCTACTCAATTAGTCTCTGGAATGAATCCAGAATCAATATGAACAAGTTCCTCAAAGGAGAAAACCCACAGTCTTATCCAATTATTTCATCTGACTCAAAATCCAGAATTTCTGGGTTCTATTCCATCTTTGTGGCTCCCTGGCCCTGTTCCTTCCATTGTTCTTTGCAGCTTTGGCTTTGTCCTCTGGAAGGTTCTTTTTTGGTCCAATATTTTCAGTGGCCACGCCTGAGAGTGAATGTTGGGGGAAATGCTCTTTGTAGGGCTACACAGCTTTTGCATCTCACTTTCTGCCTGGTGCTGACCTGGGGACCTAGGATTGCTTTAGGGAATAGCAGTCTTAAACTTTTCTAGAAACTGTTTTGCACTGTTTTCCCTCTAGAAAGGATCACAGCCATGCTGACACCTTGATTTTAGGCCAGTGAGACCCATGTTGCACTATTTATTTATAGAACTGTAATATAATAAATTTGTATTGTTTTAAATCTGCTAAGTTCCTGGTACTTCATTATAAGAGCAATGGAAAATTAGTACACCAAGTTACATGTGAGTGTATATATTTTAGTGATAGTGCTGGTACGGCAGGTCCTATCAACCACTACTGATGGAAATGAAAATTACTACAAACCGTTTTGAAAAACAATGTGGGAGTAGGTTTTATGAGGCCTAAATGTTCATGCCTTTGCTTCATTGACCTTAAGCAAATAATCTGGAAAGTGACAAAATATAAAGATGGTCACAACAGCATTATTAATATTAGCAAATAAGTAGCAAACATTAGAAAAATGCTTAGCCCTGGCTGGTGTAGCTCAGTGGATTGAGTGCAGGCCTGTGAACCAAAGCATCACCAGTTCGATTCCCAGTCAGGACACATGCCTGGGCTGTGGGCCAAGTCCCCAGTGCGGGGGGAGGCGGGGCGTGAGAGGCAACCACATATTGATGTTTCTCTCCCTCTCTTTCTCCCTCCCTTCCCCTCTCTAAAAATAAATAAATAAAATCTTAAAGAAAAAGAAAATGCTTAAATGGTTTTTTGTACATATACATAATAGACTGTCATGGGGCCATTAACAATTATGATTATAAATTATAAAAAATCTTTAATGAAATGATAAAATCCTTATGATAGACTGTAAAGTTAAAAGATTTAGTGCATAAAACTGTATATTGTCTATGCTATCTGTGGTTACCTGTGCTTAAGTATTGATTGAGAGATTCATTGGGAAAAACACTGAAGGAAAAATGACTAAAACAACCAAAATATTAGTAGTCGTAGTCTTGAGTTATTTAATTGAATTATTGAATGTATTCAATTTTCTTCTCTTTGTGCTTCTCTACTATGAGAATATACACTTTTTTTTTCTTTCTGAGTTTTTTTTTAGTATATGTACTTTTAAGCTAAGAGTTCAAAATAAAAGTTAGGAGACAAGAAGAATGTTATGAGACAAAGTGGGGTGAGGTAGACACCTCAGATCCGTTCATTTTTCCTCTGTACCTTGCCGAGAGATTATTGCATTTGGGCTTAATAAAAACCTTGTGAGGCAGATGAAGTACTTTTGGAGAAATTGAAACAGAAAGGGATTGCATGGTTAATAAGTTTAGCTAAGACTAGAAGCGGATACCTAATCCAATATTCTTTCACTGTTTTTAATGTACTTTCTATAACTGTTACTTGGTCAGTTATTATTATAAGCTTCTTTAGGGCCAAGACTGTTACACTCATCTTTATATTCCCTTTAGTGTTTAGCTGCAGGTGCCTTGACAATAATAGATATTCAGTAAATATTTTAATGGAAATATAACTGGCCAAAATTATTAAGGATACAAAAATGAAATAGATTTTTATGAAAGAAAACTGAGGCTATTATAACAGTGTTTAGAGGGCTGATCTGCTTTCCGCCGTCATCTCTATTTCCCCCTTCCTGTCTTCCTTTTTCCTGTAATTAATTTATAACAACTCTGACCCCATTTATTGCCCTATCTTTTCTTGGGCTACATTAAAAAAAGAGTCTATTTCCAGCACTTTTGCCATTTTCAATATCCAGGAAATTGAAACTCATAACATGAGTTTATTCTGATGTAGGATAGTTAAGAATTGGGGAAAAAAATTGTGAACCGTTGGCATATTGAGCTTTAGAGGCAAGTATTTCTATAGATTCTAAATTATTTCATACTAAAGATACATAGAATTTAAGTTAAAAATGTAGTCCTTACACTAAGAAAGTGTCTGCCAGGTTTCTAAAAAGCCAACTCTCCAAGGTTATCACCAATGCTAGTCGTAATAAACCAAAGGTTTGTGAAGTAGGTTTATGCACAGAATAAAAATATGCTAGCTACAGTATGCCTTTGGATCCAAGAACCTGAGGTTATCTTAACAATCAACTATTATTATTATTATTATTATTATTATTATTATTATTAACAGAGAACCTTCAGAATGAGACCATGTGGAAGAGTAGAACAATTTGTGGACTGATGAAATCAGTTCTAATTTTACTTACTAGTCCTGGCTTAGCCACTAGCTAGTTGTATGACTTTGGAGCTCCTCCCCAATACTTTTAGAAGTAGGAAAGTTATAAAATTATGAGTGTGATTTTAAATATGTTAATAACCTTTCTAGAACTCAATTTTTATATCTATAAAATGAGAAGGGTGGGTTATCTAGGCGAGGTTTCAAGTCACTTCAGCTATAAAAATTCTAATGCTAAAACATCACATTCTAAATAGGAAATAAATTAGAAATGATAGGTATCTGTTCCAGGATGTCAGAAAACAAAAGGTTAGGACACCAGAATGTCATTGAATACAAACAAATGTCGAGTACATTAGAAAATGTGGACTGTAGGTCTTCAGTTTGAACTGTAGCTATTGGCATTTGTTTGAAAAGCTGTAGTATATTGAATAATGTGAAAAGGAATGCAGCTGTGCACAAATGCCATACCACGTGCCACTGAGGCCTCAGCCTCTCTGAGGCAAAAGGTGTGCAGGGCAAGGGCAGGACTTGGTGAGGCTTTTTAGGTACCCCCCTGGCCTACTGCAGGCCGGCAGACCTCAGCAGTACTGACGCTAGTGGGCAGTACTCAACCTTCCTAGTCTCTGCCATCTAGTTCTGCAGATGCTGGGGAAACTTAGGGATCTTTATTTATTTTATTTTATTTTATTTTTTAAATACAGTGGCTTACAAATTTTATTTTATTTTTTTAGGTTTTATTTATTTATTTTTAGAGAGGGGAGAGGGAGGAAGAAAGAGAGGAAGAGAAACGTCAACATGTGGCCGCCTCCCATGTGGTCCCCACTGGGGACCCAGCCACAACCCAGGCATGTGGCCTGACTGGGAACCGAAATGGCGACCCTTTGGTTCGCAACCTGTGCTCAATCCATTGAGCTACACTAGCCAGGCAGAATTGTAAGTTTTTAAAAATAGATCTTTAATCTAATCTTCCTCTCAGCCTGTGTGGAAATTTCCCTGGCTCTTATCTATTTCTCCACCTGGCCTGTGGGGATGGCACAAACCAGGCCTCAGACATAGACAGAAGCTAGGTAAGGAGAAAAGAAAACAGACCTGAGAGAGAAAGGAAGAAAAGGGGAGGGGGTGGGAGACAGGGAGAAGGAGTAAGTTTAGGAATCAATGAGAGGAGACTGGGATGATCTATCACAGCTTGACCTGCAAAGGTCAGACTTGCTATCCCCTAACTGAATATACACCCATCTTTATCACGCATGAAGTTTCAGATGAGGAAGCAAGAGTAAGACCCCTTGGCCCTGGCCGGGTAGCACAGTTAGATGGAGCATTGTCCCAGTGCACCAAGGTTG
Source organism: Desmodus rotundus (assembly GCF_022682495.2). Lineage (NCBI taxonomy): Eukaryota > Metazoa > Chordata > Mammalia > Chiroptera > Phyllostomidae > Desmodus > Desmodus rotundus. The sequence goes on from NC_071388.1 coordinate 99,976,386, forward strand.
TGGGTTTGATCCCTGGTTGTTGAACATACAAGAATCAACCAAATGAATGCACAAATAAGTAGAACAACAAATTGACGTTTCCTTCTCTTTCTCTCTCCCTCCCGTGCACCCTCCCTTTCTCCCTCTTCCCCTCCCTCTCTCTCTCTTTCTCTCTCAAGTCAACAAATTTTAAAAAAGAGTTTGACCCCTTGAATTAATTAGTCAATTTCCAGAGAGCTCCCTTTCTGCTACAGAGCTTATTGCCCAGAAGACAAAACTGCTTTCTCACACTCTTAACTTCTGCCCACCTTTCCCAAGTCCACTGAACTTGAGACAGTACTAAAGTGTTGGCCTCACTTTTACCACCCTCAATGTCTTTTTTTAAAGGCTTTATTTTCAAAATATCTGTTAAACACCTTGTTTTTCATATTGCTGAATTTAAACTCTTTATAAGTGGAACTGATGCAATGTGTGTGTTAGATAAGTGAGATTTTTAAAAATATATATTTTATTGATTATGCTATTACAGTTGTCGCATTTTCCTCCCTTTATTCCCTTCTGCCTTGCACACTCCCTCCCACCCACATTCCCCCCGCTTTAGTTCATGTCCATGGGTCATACAAATAAGTTCTTTGGCTTCTACATTTCCTATACTATTTTTAACTTCCCCCTTTCTATTTTCACCTACCATTTATGCTACTTATTCTCTCTACATTTTCCCCCTCTCTCCCCCTCCCCCCCAACTCCCCGCTGATAACCCTCCATGTGATCTCTTTATGTGGTTCTGTTCCTGTTCTAGTTTTTTGCTTAGTTCTTTTTTGTTTTAGGTGTAGTTAATAACTGTGAGTCTGTTGTCGTTTTACTGTTTATATTTTTTATCTTCTTTTTCTTAGATAAGTCCTTATAACATTTCATATAAAAATGGCTTGGTGATGATGAACTCCTTTAACTTGACCTTATCTGAGAAGCACTTTATCTGCCCTTCCATTCTAAAAGATAGCTTTGCTGGATAGAGCAATCTTGGATGTAGGTCCTTGCCTTTCGTGATTTGGAATACTTCTTTCCAGCCCCTTCTTGCCTGCAAGATTTCTTTTGAGAAATCCGCTGATTGTCTCATGGGCACTCCTTTGTAGGTAACTGTCTCCTTTTCTCTTGATGCTTTTAAGATTCTCTGCTTATCTTTAATCTAGGGTAATGTAATTTTGATGTTCCTTGGTGTGTGCTTCCTTGGGTCCAACTTCTTTGGGACTCTCTGGGCTTCCTGGACTTCCTGGAAATGTATTTCCTTCACCAGGTTGAGGAAGTTCTCCTTCATTATTTGTTCAAATAAGTTTTCAATTTTTTGCTCTTCCTCTTCTCCTTTTGGTACCCCTATAATTCAGATGTTGGAACATTTAAAGATGTCCTGGAGTTTCCTAAGCCTCTCCTCATGTTTTTGAATTCTTGTTTCTTCATTTTCTTCTGGTTGAATGTTTCTTTCTTCCTTCTGGTCTACAGTGTTGATTTGAGTCCCAGTTTCCTTCCCATCACTATTGGTTCCATGTACATTTTCCTTTGTTTCTCTTAGCATAGCCTTCACTTTTTTCATCTAATTTGCAACCACATTCAACCAGTTCTGTGAGCATCCTGATTACCAGTGTTTTGAATTCTGCATCTGATAGGTTGGCTATCTGTTCGCTGCTTAGTTGTATTTTTTCTGGAGCTTTGATGTGTTCTTTTCATTTGGATCATTTTTTTTTGGTTATGTAGTAAGGGGCGGAGCCTTAGGGGTTCACCAGAGTGGGGTAACCCACATCACTGCCTTGTGACGCTGTATGTTGGAGAGGGGTCTGAGAGGGAACAATGGCACTTGCTCTGCTCTCTGCCAGTTTTCATTCACTTTCCCCGCTACCCACAATCAAATTGGGTCCCTCTGGTGTTGATTCCTGGGTGGGTGAGCTTATGTATGCTCCACGACCCTGTGGGTCTCTCCTATGAGGCTAGGAGTTTCTCCCACTGCCACCCCAACCCCCACAGGTGTTTTCAGTCAGAGGTTTTGAGGCTTTATTTCTCCGCTTTGAAACTGTGGAATGTGAGGTCTATCTCGCTCCCCTGTTGCTCCTCCCAGATTGTCTGCACATGAATGTGGGACCGCCCAGTCTGCAATCCACTGCCTCGCCGGGTCCACTAGCCACCACTGTGCCCCGAGTCCTCTCTGCCTGGATGCCCATCTCCACCCGTCCTACTGGTCTGGATGAATGTTTCTTCTTTAATTCCTTGGTTGTCAGACTTCCATAGAATTCAATTTTCTGGCAGTTCTCGTGGTTTTTTGTTTTTAAATTGTCGTTGTCCTTCTTTTGGTTGTGCAAGGAGGCACATTGTGTCTGCCTACGCTTCCATCTTGGCCGGAAGTCCCCATCCAGATGAGTGAGATTTTTAAAGGGCGGGTTAATTGTCTGTTTCAGTGACCCTACTTGCCTCTACTTGAACCAGTCCGTGAATTCCTAGAGAGCATCCACACTGCCTTCGAGCTTCATGAAGCACTCTGAATTCAGAAATGGAGGTCCTCTCCCACGAGGATCTTAACTGTTAATTGCAAAACAAAGCTGAAGCATGTAATGATGACACAGAAAAATAGACATTAAGTTATATGATTTACTTTACTGAAGATTGTGAATCACAAGTCTTTTGTTAACCCAGATCAATAGGTATTAATTTCTGAAAGCCAGCTTCTTTCACAAGTGCTTAGAAAGCATTAAGACAGTCACAGTACATGTACCTCTCTGAAGGCGGAGAGACTTTTCAGTTCAGACTACTCATTTAAGCTGGTTTTTCTTTTTCACATTTCTAAGCTTATATACCTAGTTTATGTTCTGACATCTGTTTCTTACTGCCAGAATGAATAGTGTAAATTGAAATTTCCATTTCCTCACAAAATTGACTTCCATCCTCTCAACATTTTACTGAAATTGCTTTTACTTGGATCATAAATAACCTCCTTGTTGCCGAATCCAGTGGTTACATTTCATTAAACTACCTTCCTGTTTGTTTTGACACTATCATAACCACTCAATCTCTCTCTCTCTCTCTCTTTTTTTTTTTATCTTTTATTGATTCCAGAAAGAGTGGGAAGGAGGGAGAAAGAGAGGGAGAGAAACATCAATGTGAGAGAGAAACATGGATTGGTTGTCTCTTGCACACCCCCTGACCAGGGACTGAACCTGCAACCCAGGCATGTGCCCTGACCAGGAATTGAACCAGTGGTGACCTTTTCCTTTGCAGGACCCAACCAATTGAGCCACACCGGCCAGCGCTCTAGTCTTCTTGATACCTTTCTCTCTTGCTATGATATCTGTCTTTCCTCTTTTTTTTTTTCTCCCCTAGATCTTAATTGCTCCTTCTCAGTCATTTTTCTAGACTCTTCTTCCTCTATTTTTAAAGTATTTATATTCTCCAGCTTTTGTTTCCACCCCCAATGTATATCTTTTTGCATAGACCTCTTTTCTTAGCTTCTAGTCTGTATAATCCACTTATTGGACATTTTTACAGAATTATGGTTACGCACCCTCTCTTTCTAGACTACACGCTTGAAAGTGTCCCACTCTGGTTTTCCTTCAGCTTTGCCGTGCCCTATGAACTGAGGGGTGTATAGGGCCAAGGAAATATGACCTCACCTCCTAGATATACAAGACCTCAGAAATCCCTGCAACAGTCCTCCTTCCCAAATCTGTTCTTCCAAGAGTAGACTGCATCCCTCCGTACATTCCGTAGGCCCAAGGGATAGCTGTTTGTCAGGGGATGGAGGGAACTTGGATGCGGTTGGAGCTTCAGATCCATGTGCACACATGTGAAACCCCTGATGTTGTAGATAAAAGCCAGAGGTCAGAGGAGAAGGACATACAGGGACCTCCATTGGTACTCTTGTCAGAGGCCCACAAGCATTAGGGGGAAGGACTAATTATTGCCTTACTTTTCTTTATATTCCTGGCACAGTGCTTACACTACTTTTAGGGATTCTAAAGGGCAAGGGCTTTACCTTTTGAACTTTACATTCCTATATCCTTAGGCCTATCACAACGCCTGCCCAATACACAATGAATGCTCAGTACATATTTGTTGAATGAGTTAAATAACACAGCTTATATTGAATAATTTATAATTATTCATCTCCTTTATTATCATTGCAAAGTTTATTGTAATGTTTTTACAATTGATTTTATTATGTATGATTTTATTACGTCTTATGGCTAGCATTTCCCCATAAAAACAGGCCTCTAATTTTGCACTAAATGAGAAAGCTAGATTTTATATATAAAACTGAATTTTATTTTTATTTTTAAAATATATTTTATTAATTATGCTATTACAGTTGTCCCATTTTCCCCCCTTTATTCCCCTCCGCCTTGCATCCCCCCTCCCACCTGCCTTCCCCCACCCTTAGTTTATGTCCATGGGTCATACATATAAGTTCTTTGGCTTCTCCACTTCATATACTATTCATAACCTCCCCCTGTCTATTTTCTACCTACCACTTATGCTTCTTTTTCTCTGCACCTTTTCCCCCATTCACTCCCCCTACTCTTACCCACTGATAACCCCCATGTGATCTCTATTCTGTGAATCTGTTCCTGTTCTAGTTTTTTGCTTAGTTCTTTTTTGTTTCTGTTTTTTTTAGATTCAGTTGTTGATAGTTGTGGGTTTGTTGTCATTTTACTGTCCATATTTTTGATCTTCTTTTTCTTAGATAAGTCCTTATAACATTTCATATAATAATGGCTTGGTGATGATGAACTCCTTTAACTTGACCTTATCTGAGAAGCACTTTATCTGCCCTTCCATTCTAAAAGATAGCTTTGCTGGATAGAGCAATCTTGGATGTAGGTCCTTGCCTTTCGTGATTTGGAATACTTCTTTCCAGCCCCTTCTTGCCTGCAAGGTTTCTTTTGAGAAGTCCGCTGATTGTCTCATGGGCACTCCTTTGTAGGTAACAGTCTCCTTTTCTCTTGCTGCTTTTAAGTTTCTCTCCTTATCTTTAATCTTGGGTAATATAATTATGTTGAGCCTTGGTGTGTGCTTCCTTGGGTCCAACTTCTTTGGGACTCTCTGAGCTTCCTGGACTTCCTGGAAATCTGTTTCCTTTGCCAGATTAGGGAAGTTCTCCTTCGTTATTTTTTCAAATAAGTTTTGAATTTCTTGCTCTTCCCCTTATCTTTCTGGCACCCCTATGATTCAGATGTTGGAACATTTAAAGTTGTCCCCTAGGTTCCTAAGCCTCTCTTCATATTGTTGAATTCTTAGTTCTTCATTCTGTTCTAGTTGAATATTTATTTCTACCTTCTAGTCCAAACTGTTGATTTGATTCCCATTTTCCTTCCTGTCACTTTTGGTTCCTTGTGCATTTTCCTTTAATTCACTTTTCATATCTTTCACTTTTTCCTCTATTTTGTGACCATACTCAACCATTTCTGTGAGCATCCTGATTACCAGTGTTTTGAATTCTGCATCTGATAGGTTGGCTAGCTCTTCGTTGCTTAGTTGTATTTTTTTTCTGGAGCTTTGATCTGTTCTTTCATGTGGGCCTTTTTTTTTTTTTTTTTTTTTTGTCTCAGCACGCCTCTTACATAGTAAGGGACGGAGCCTTAGGTATTTGCCAGGGCAGGGCAATCCACATCGCTGTGTTGTGGTGCTCTATGTGTGGGAGGGATCCAAAAGGGAAGCAGGCCACTTGCTGTGCTCTTGGCAGGCTTTCTGTCACTTCCCCCGCTGCTCACAAGCAAATTGGGCCCTTGTGGTGCTGATTCCTGGGTGGGTGGGTTTGTGTACATTCTAGGATCCTGTGGGTCTCTCCAACGAACTCTCCTGTGAGGCTGGGAGTTTCTCCCACCACCACAACCCCCACAGTTGTTTTCAGTCAGAGGCTTTGAGGCTTTATTTCCCTGTGCCGGAACCCTGGGTTGTGTGTTCTATCTGGCTCCCCAGTTGTTCCTCCCAGTTTATCCTCACGCAACTGTGGGACCACCCACTCTGCCAGCGGTTGCCTCATCCTGTCTGCAAGCCACCGCCTTGCTATGAGTCCTCTCTGCCCTGGCTGCCTGTCTCTGCCTCTCCTACCAGTCTGGATGAATGTTTCTTCTTTAACTCCTTGGTTGTCAAACTTCCACAGTTTGATTTTCTGGCAGTTCTGGTTGTTTTTTGTTTTTAATTTTTTTTGTCCTTCTTTTGGTTGTGCGAGGAAGCAAAGTGTATGTACCTACACCTTCATCTTGGCCAGAAGTCCCAAACTGAATTTTATATTTAAATATATTTTTACAAACAATTTTATGAAATAGAAGTAGTTAATGGTAAGTGACAGAAAATAGTGTCAGGCAGATGTAAAAATCTTGTTAATACGGGTTGGTGTTAAATTATGATTACCAGGACAGCAGGTGCTTATCGCCAGTCATATCAGTGACTGCCATGCCTCAAAGGACTCTGGGGTACAAGTGTGAGAAGGAGCAGGAATATGTTCTGAAAAACTTACAGATACTGGTAAGACAGGACTGGGTTTCCCTGCCAGGTTACCTATGAATTCACAGGCTAAGTCCAAGATCCTACAGGTCCCAGTTTTCCTGATAAGCTCATTTGTGAGGAGAGTGCTTGTGTATGATGACTTTTAATATAAAAAGCATGTAATTATTTAAATTAGAGTAATTTTTAAGTCCCAAATCAGCATATTTTAATTCCTGAGATGACTTCTCAGTATGATAATACATATGTTCTAATTTCACCCCCCAAGTTCAGTGACTTAGAAATGCCCCTAGTATCGTACCTGCTTTAGGTTCTACTCTACCTGGTGTACCACGTTGTAGAGAGAAATGTCCCGATCTGAGATTTGAGGAAACTGGACTCGAATGGTCCTTACATTAGTGTAAGCTCACAAGTTCGACTGTTGGGTTTGCTATTTGAAAATTAGTGTATTCCTGATTCTGCAGAGTGGGCACCAAAATTTTAAGCCATGACAATAATTTGAGTTTTAGCCTTAACTGTCAGGATTCATATGTTGTGTGCTGTTTTTGTTTGGTTTTGTCTTTTTGATAGGTTGTTTCTTCCATGTTCTCCTTCTACTCTTAACGCTCTTAGGCATAATAAGTGTGCTCATTCCAACCCCTCTGTATCTAGATGAGACAAGTCTTTCAGGAAAACCCCGTTAACAGAACCACATATCAAAGCAGCTGCTTTTGTGAGCCGTCGGCACCGCCTGCGTGTTGCGCCATCACATGTCATGAATAAGGGAGTCATGATTAAAGCCGCTTGATGACCTTGTTTCAAGAATACTTCTATGATGAAATTGCTCTGTGACAGCTGGGGATTCACTGGCTTTTGGACGAGGCACTCAGTTTATAAACACTTTAAATTGTTTTTGTCATCTAGAAGATAGTTCTTTTGTTATCTAGAAAACAAGAAGATTTTCAAATGTCTTTAGTTGTCTTAATTTAGTAATGACACTTGGAGCTCTTTTGCCTTTAAATAAGTTTTCCAAGATTTACAAAGAGGTGAGCTGGCCTAATTAACATATTTTACTTCCCACTTACTTATGCTTCTGTAGTGGGGCCCTGACTCTCTCCCTCCCCCTCCCTCCCTCTCTCTCTCTCTCTCTCTCTCTCTCTCTCTCTCTCTCTCTCTCAGGCCTGTTTATTCCTTCTGCATTTGAAAACCTTTAAATAAGTAGCTTAAGGTGGCAATTGTTTAAAAAGAAGATTTACCACCCACAGAGTGATTAAAAAGCAAAGTAAGCAAAAAAAAAGAAAAAAAAGTAATTATCATGTATGTCATGTATACTATCCCTGCCCTTCCCTTTACCTGTAAGGCAGAAGAGGTGGACTCACCTCCCTTTCCTGTCTATGATTTTTGGACTTCTGGCTTCTTTTCTTCTTCAAGGCTACTCGTGAAAGTGAATGTGTATGTTGGGCATGGAGAAGGAAATGCAGGGAAAGTGTTTGGTCAGCAAGGAACAGGATAAAGCACTGAATAGAATACTGAGAAAAGATGGGCAAGAGAACAAATGGAATGGCAGCAAAAAATGACTCTTCACCAACCCTTACAGTTAATGCCAGTCAGAGACCTAGAACCAGAAGGGACCTGGTGATTCCATGATTACTGTACTTTAATGTAACAGATGCGTGGTACATGCTTGTGTAACTTAATCTCGTTTTATGGGAGAAGAAATGGAATACCAAAAAGGTGTATTACCCAGTGACATTGAACTAGTTAGTTGCAGACCAGGTCATCTGATTTCCTCCACCAATAACCTTTTTCTTTCTTCTCTTCTCTTCTTTCTTTCTTTCTTTCTTTTTTTTTTTTTTTTTTTTTTTTGTAGGCATGAAATGTGGAGCCCAACTGTATTACTTGTAGGCTGGTGGCACTTGCTAGGTCTCTTTATGAGAATGGATTTTGGAGTCAGACTTAAATCGTAGCTTTGCCTGTTAGCACTTGGGCAAGTTTCTTATTCTTTCTCAGCAAAGCTTTCATATCTCAATAAATGGGGACAATAATAGCTCCTACATACTGTCGTTAAAACAAATGAAGCAAGGTTATTTGGAAGTATTTAGTTTGGTGTGTTGCACAGATCATAGGCTTCAGTAAACATCTGTGGAATGAATAAGGGGTAACTATTACTGTATTTAATCTCCCTCACAGAGAGTCAACATTCTTTCCCCTTCAGGTGTGGGATATATATTCTTATTGCCCTAGTTTATTGCTGTTTGGCTACTATCTTTTTGTCTAGAAAATAACCTGCTTCACCTACCTCATAGCCTTTTAATTTGTTTAATTCCAGACTAATCCATGGAGGACAGCTTTTAAATGGACTGGCAGGTCCAACAGTAATGAATGCAGCTCCATTCCTCTCTACAACGTGGTTTTCTGCAGATGAACGGGCCACTGCCACAGCCATTGCATCAATGCTCAGTTATCTTGGTGGAGCATGTGCATTTTTAGTTGGACCACTTCTTGTTCCAGCTCCCAATGGGACGTCGCCTCTTCTTGCTTCAGAGAATAGCAGGGCCCACATTCAGGATCGTATAGAGACTGTATTATATGCAGGTATTTTGAAGTTCATTTTCTTCCTGTTATATTTTGTGTTTTATCCCAGCATTTTCACTTTGCTTTTATATACTGGATCACTTCTTATGAAATACTTAAGAGGCCTAATATACACATATGTATGTATGTATGTATGTACTTTCTTTGTTATATAATAGAGGAGATGCCTATTTGAAACTTACCCTTTCTAGGAAGTTATTAAGTTTCAAATGTATTATTGCTACGTGAAAGGTTATTTCTTAACTTTACTTTTCCCATCCATTTACAATTCAGCTCTGTGTAACATATTGTCTAATGCCTTTTCTAGATATCTTACCAGTGTATAAAACTAAACAGCAGGAACAACAATAAACATTAGTTAAGCATCTATTGGTAGGTGTTAAACCATTTTCTCCCTTGCAGTTTCCCCTTTATTAGCCATGTTCTCTAATCTAATAAACCCATGTCACCCACAATTTATTCTTTCCTTCATTTCCTACTCTCTGTATGTTTAGTCTATTAATAAGGGATAATGACCCTTCCAAAACATTCTTAGATCCTTTTTCTTTATTTCTAGAGCCAAGCCGTAGTCTACTCTTACATTAGTCTCCTATAGATCTCCTTAAATATATTCCCTTTCCCCATATACCTGTTTATTATTTCCTTCTGCATTCAGACAACTTTTTATGTGTTGACTGTAAACCAAGCACTGTGCTAAGCACCAGAAATTGATAAGATCACTAATGAGATCATTATAATACAAATAATCATATACAGAGTTTGGAAGGCCTAAGCAGCCTGAGTTTGGAGAGAATTTGAGGAGTCAGGGAAGGTTTCACCAAGATTGTGATAAATAAAATTAAGAATTTCATCGGAGTTCACCAAATGTTTAAGTGAGTTAGCGTGCTGTGTACAGAAGGAACAGCAACCGCAAAGGCAGAGAGACTGGGGGGAGCTCAATATGTCTTGGGATCTGCATGTAACTTGGCGGGGCTATGTTAGGGTAAATATGCGTGTTTGGATGTAGGTGGCAAGTGGCATAACATAAGGCTGGAAAGATAAGGAACCAGATTATCATAAACTTTGTGGTCACCTATTTATTCATTTATGAGCTTAACCAGTATATTTTGACCTCCTATGTATCTGTCACTGCTCTAGGCACTGAGGTAAACAGGGCTTCTGTCCTCATAGGACTTACAGTGGCCCAAAGGATACAAACAGGTAAACACACAGTTGTAAAACAGGGTGGTAAGTGCTATTGCCAAAGGCCTACAATTGCTCTAAGAGCTCAGAGGTGGAGCACCTAACCAGATTTTGGAGCTCAAGTAGTTTCCTAGAGATAGAGCATCTAAGCTGGAACCTGAGACATGGCAGAGTTAGCCAAGTACAAAGGGCAGGAGGAGGAATATATTAGGGAGAGGGAACCATGGAGGAAGCCCAGTAAGAAGAGAAAGCCTGCTGCATTGAAGCAGTTTAAAGCCCAGAGTGGCTTCGATCTGGTGAGAGTAGTGATAGATGAAGCCGGAGAGGTGAGCCAGGCCATGCAACCTTCTAGGCTGAAGGGTTTGAAATTCACCACCATGTGGGCCGTGGCCATACTCTGAAGAATTTTAGGCTAGAGAGTTATATGATGAGGTTTATATTTCAAAATACGGTTTGGAGGAAATAAAACTGAAAACAGAAGTAGTGGCAGTATATAAAGCATTCTGCCCTCCTGTAGACACCTTACTCCTTTTAAAGAAAAAAATATTGAAATGTAAAAGTAAAGAAGTAAATCAAACTTAAAGCAGGTAAAACAAATTTTAAATTTTATTTTGGTTATATCATTTTTTTAATTGAAATTTTAAACAGTGATTGTATCTTTAAATGACTGGATTTTAGGCACTTTTTGATATAGCAGATGAGCCTGCTCAAAGCTTCCTAGTTATTTCTTCGTTGCTTTTATATTCGCCAATCTGCATTCATGAAATATTGTCCCATTAACCTTCATTCCATTAAAAATATTTGCTAGAACTTCTACCTTTAAAACATTAATGAATCTTAAGTTAAACTATTCCAGACAAAGGCATCGTAAATATTGTAACTATAGACCAATAGACCAGTATCTCTGAGGAATATAGATCCACAGTCCTGAAAAATACTAGCAAACCAAATCCAGCAACATTCAAAAAGGATTATACACCATAACCATATAGGATTTAATCCTGTAATGCAAAGTTGATTGAACATTCAAAACTCACTGATGTGATATGCTGTATCAGCAGAATAAAGGAGAAAAACCACATGATCATCTTAATAGATGAGAAAAAAAAGCATTTGACAAATCCTATACCCTTTCAAGATAAAAAAAAATCAGAAGTAAAGACGTGAGCTTCCTCAACCTAATAAAGAGCATATATGAAAAATCCACTAATAAAATCATAGTTATTGGTCAAAGATTGAATGCATTACCCCCCACCTCCTGAGATCAGGAATAAGACAAGGATGCCCACTCTTCGCCATGTCTACTTAACATTATACTGAAGGTTCTAGCCAGGATTGCTAAGTAAGAAAATGAAATAAAAGGCATTTTAAATTGGAAAGGAAGAAGTAAGGCTATCTCAGTTGAAAATGGCATGATCTTAAATATAGAAAATTATGTGTAATCCATTAAAAAAATATTAGATCTAAAAAAGAAGTTTAAGCCCTGACCATGTGGCTCAGTTGGTGGGGCATCGTCCCACAAAGGTAAAGGTCACTGGTTTCATTTCCACAGTCAGAGCACACGCCTGGGTTGTGGGTTTGGTCCCCAGTTGGGGTACATACAAGAGGCAACACATCAATGTTTCTCTCTCACATCAATGCTTCTCTCCCTCTCTTCCCTTCCCCCTAAAAATAAATAACTAAAATCTTAAAAAATAAAAATGAAAACAGGACCCTAATTAACAAAACAAATGAGTAAAATAGAACCAGAGGCATGGAAACAAGGAACAGACTGACAGTGACCAGAGGGGAGGAGGGTGGGGGAGAAAGGGGGAAAGAAGGGCAAGGGTCTAGTCAAGGACCATGTATGGATGACCCATGGACATAGACAACAGGGTGAGGAGTGACTGTGGAGGGGGGGGGTGGAAGAGCAATGGGGGGGAATTGGGGCAACTCTAATAGAAAAACAATAAAATAAAACAGTAAAAATAAAACTAAAATAAAAACAAGTTCAGTAAGAATGAACAAGTTTATCCTAAAAATTTTAGCATCCAAGATTAATATATCAAAATCAATTGAATTTTTATACATTAGCAATGAACAATCCAAACATGAACTAAGGAAAACGATGTAATTTATAATAGCCTCAAAAAGAATAAAATATTTAGAAATAAGTTTAACAAAATAGATGTAAAACTTGCTCTCTGAAGACTATAAAACACTGTTGAAAGAAATTAAAGAAGACCTAGAGAAATGGAAAGACATCCCATGTTTAAATGATGGAAAATTTAATATTATAAAGATGCTAATATGCCCCAAATTTATCTACAAATTCAGAGCAATCCCAATTAATATTTGGCTGCCTTTGTTGCAGAAATTGTCAAGCTAATTCTGAAACTTATATAGAAATGCAAGAGGCCCAAAATAGCCAAATAATTGGTTAATTATTGTAGTAATAGCCAATTTCAAGTTACTACAAAGCCACACTAATCAAAACAGCATTGCACTGGCATAAGGATAAACATTAAATCAATGGAACAGAAGTGAGATTCCAAAAAATAAACTATTGCATTTATAGTCAATTGACTTTTCACAAAGGTGCTAAGACAATTCATTGGGGGGAAATACTCTTTTCAGTAAGTAGTACTGGAATAACTGGATGTCCACATGCAAAAGAATCCATTCTAACCCCTTCGTTACACCATACACAAAGTGAACTCAAAATGAATTGTAAACTTAAATGTGAAAGCTAAATCTATAAACTCTGAGAAGAAAACATAGGAGTAAATCTTCATGACTATGTTTAAGGGAAAGCCTTTTCATAAAGGAAACTAAAATTACAAACAACAAAATAAAAATATGTAAATTGGATTATATCAAAATTAAAACTTTTGCACTTCAAAGAGCACCATCAACAAAGTAAAAAGACCACAGAATGGGAGAAAAGAGTTGCAAATTACATACCTGATAAGGGACTTTTATCCAGAATATATTTTTAAAAACTTACAATTCTGCCTGGAAAGTGTAGCTCAGTGGATTGAGTGCCAGCTGCGAACCAAAGGGTTGCTGGTTGGATTCCCAGTCAGGGCACATGCCTGCGTTGTGGGCCAGGTCCCCAGTGGGGGCCATGTGAGAGGCAACCACACATTGATGTTTCTTTCCCTCTCTTTCTCCCTCCCTTCCCCTCTCTCTAAAACTAAATAAAATCTTAAAAAACAAACAAACCTACAATTCAGTAACAGAAGGACAAACAACCCAATTAAAAAATGGGCAAAGAACAGAATAGACATTTCTCCAAAGAAGATACACAAACAGCCAATAAGCACATGAAAAAAGTGCTTACTGTTATTGGTCATTAGGGAAATGCAAATGAAAACCATTAAAATAAACTTCAAACCCAGTAGAATGGCTATAATCAATAAAATGGAAAGTGTTGGTGAGAGAGTGCAGAAATTATACATTGGAATCCTTATACATTGCTGGTAGCAATATAAAATGCCACTCTGGAAACATTTTGGCATTTCTTCAAAATGTTAAACATAATTGCCATATGACCCAGCAATTTCATTTCTAGATATATACCCAAGTGAGATGAAAGCACATCTATTCTATGCATGAATTAGTACATGGATGTTCATAGTAGCATTAGTCATAATGGCCTAAAAGTAGAAACAATCCAGATGCCTGACCTTGGCCCCAACCACCTGGATGGACATCAGCTAGTACTAAAAGTTCCCTCATGGGCAGTATTGGGGGTCAAAAGCCTTGTGACAGCCCTGGCTGGGTGCAAAAGTTCTGAAATTGGGTGATAGTTGTACAGTTGTGGATATACTAAAAACCATTGAATTGTGTGCTTTAAGTGTGTGAATTGTATGTTACATGAATTATATCTCGAGCTGTCTACAAAAATGCCAGTAGGAAGATGGGCAAAGAATATGAACAAGGCAACAGTAGAAGAAATACAAAGGGCCATTAGGCATGTGGAAGATGCTCATTCATTGTTACTAATAAATAAAAGAACTGTAAATTAAAACAATTCATTAACTTTTGTTGCTTCTCAGATTGACAAAGAATAAAGGCATTGTTCATGGTTAAGTGTCTTATAGGACGTTGTACCTTTTCAGCCTGTGTATTAGAATTACCCTGCTGAAAGTTCCTCTGGAAATCACTTAATCCGATCCCTTTATTGGCCCAGAAAGAGTAAGTGACTCATTCAAGTTCCAAAATTAATTAATAGCATAGGCATGTCTATACTACAAGCTTCCCAACTTTTCTACTAAATTAAGCACAGTTAACAAAAAGCGGGACTTCTAGGAGACAGAACTCTTGAGGGAATAATCAGAACACCTAGGAACTTTCTGTCCTGTGATGCTGCCAAACTAAGATTGTTGGGATATTCATTTTAGTTCTGATTGTTTAATATTCTGCATTAGCTCCTCTTGTGTTAATATGTTTTACTCTCTGTGTCTCAGTTTCTTATTTTGTATGCTTTCCTGTTCTGTTCAAATTGCCATATAGCCTGTAAATTGAGTCTGTCCTACATCAGAATATCCTATTGTTGATTAAACAGACCTTCTCCTGTCCTGCTCTTACCAGTTTTCTCATGTCCTTTATTTGTGAAGATCATGCTTAGTATTAGACAATCATCCTAGATCTGTTTGAAAATCTCTTACAGTTCAGTACTGTGGTTTTTAATGTGTTTTCTCCATAGAGTAACATTTGTTTACCACCTCAATCTTTTTGCCTATTGTATGTATCACCAGACTTCATGCGTATAGTACAACTTACCAATGACCTGCTGAAATCTATATCTTTATATATGCTCTTTCTCACAAGACTGAGCTATTTTTGATTAGGTACTGTATTTTGTGTATCTTCATATGCCTAGTGCTTAGTTGATGCTCAATAAATATTTGTTAGATAAATAATACTTGAAATATAGAAATTTTTGTGTTGCCTGGTTAACATTTTCCTTTTTCCCCCTTCCCAGAATTTGGAGTTGTCTGCTTGCTATTTTCTGCAACTCTTGTTTATTTTCCACCCCGGCCTCCTCTTCCTCCCAGTGTTGCTGCGGCTAGCCAGCGGCTGAGTTATCGGCGGAGCTTTTGTAGATTGTTAAGGTAAATATACTGCGAACCACTGAGTGGCTTTGACCTACACCTTCAAAATAATTCCACATTTATTTAAGATAATTTAAAATAGTAATTTTTCAGTAACCTATTAATCAGGCTGTAAATAATTGATAAAAAACTGATTAAATACTTTAAAGGTACTTCCTATCAGAAATCTATCTTAAAAAATTGCCGAAAACAAAACCCTCTGTAATTTTTACCTTCTTTACATACCACCTATATTATTACTTACTTAATATTTTAAAAATCAAATCTTTTATTTAAATAATTTTGTTTTATGAGGAACCATGTCACATAATAGTACCTGTGAAATCATGGGTTTTATGTGTTTATTATATTTTTCCTATAAGTAAATTCTTTTTATTCTGTATTTCTTAATACATATTAAAATAAACAAATGCTAGGCAAAACAAAGTAAATGAAATAAATAATGCCTATATACCTTCAGTAGGATCATACTTTATTATATTGCTATAATTTAAATGTAATTAGGTTAAATTCTGCCCTTTAAAGGCTCAAACGCTGCAGTGCTGAAATCAGTTCTTTAGTTTTATAGACCATCACTGGTGAACGCGGTTCCCCAGTCTTTAGTGATTCATTAGCACCTCTCTGTGGTTGGTCCTTTCTTTTCTTGTCTTCCTCTCCCACCAGATGGTAAGTTCCTTGTGGTCAAGAACTATGTCTTTGTGTCCTGTATAGTAATATTGTCTAGTAGAATGAAAATATTAGCATCATAATAGATAATTTAAAATTTTCTAGTAGCTTCATTAAAAAGATTAAAATTAAAAAGGTAAAAATGAATTTAGTAGCATATTTTATTTAACCTGTTATATCTAAAATATTATTTGAACATGTAATCCATATTCAAAATTATATGAGATATTTTGCATTCTTTTATTTATACAAAATGTTTGGGATCTGGCGTGTATTTCACACTTACAGCTTATCTCAATTCAGATGCTAAATTTTCATTAGAAATACTTGGTCTGCACTTAAATTTCATTAAATCAACAATTAAGCAGTGTCTCCCATATTGCATCATTTTATCTATAAATAAAAATAAGGGCCCTGGCCAGGTAGTTCAGTTGGTTGGAGTGTTGTCCCAACACACCAAGGTTGCAGGTTCCATCTCTGGTCAGGGCACATACAAGAAGCAACCAATGAATGCATCAAGTGGAACAACAAATCATTTCTCTCTCTCTCTCTCCCTCTCTCTCTCTCTCTCTCTCTCTCTCTCTCTCCTTCTCTCACTTCCTCTCTCTTTCTTTTCCTCTCTCTCCTTTCTCTCTTCCTCTCTCCCTCCTTCTCTCTCTCTTTCTCTCTCTTCCCCCCTTCCTCTCTAAAAATCAGTAAATTTTTTAAAAAGTTAAAAATAAGTACCTGCAATTTTTCAAGCTTGGAATGGACACATCTCTGATATTATGTGAAAGATCTTATATTCTACAGACAATTATTTGGGCCTTTTACTTTACTTCTGGGGAAACTTATAAAATTCACTGTGTATTTGTTGAATATGTCTTTTAATATTACCCACTTAACTTAAAACTTTTTTACACAACAGACATTGCTGTGCTGCAGCAAATTGCAGTTGCCATTCATTGTGAAATTTGCAACACATTTTCTTCCAGTCTCGTACTCTTTTCTCCATAAAATATTCAAATAAGAAAATTATAATGTTATGTCATTATGTAAAAAAATACTTAGAAATGAGGTAGCTCATTGACACCAAGATGATCAGTGACAGGTTATAATACGAAAAGCAGCACATGCTACAACATGCACACAACAGTATCTTACCCAGTGCGGCAGTTAAAGTGAATTGTAGTTCTAGCAAAAAAATAAAGTTGTGTTTAAAATTAAAAATTAGTTCTTCAATTGCACTAGCCACATTCCAAGTGCTCAATAGCTACATTTGGCTAGTGGCCACCATGTTAGCATAGCTATGTCACATTATTCTTCAAACTTTGGTTTGCAGCCAACTAAAGTAGGTTGATTGCCTTTTTTTTTTTTCTCTTAAGTAAAATGGAATAAAATAGAATAGAAAATACTGCATCACTTGTAGTAATGATATATATCTTTTGTTAGACTTTGGTTTCAGCCTCTGTGTGTGTGTGTGTGTGTGTGTGTGTGTAGGTAGGTCACAAAATAAATACAGTTCTTACCCTGGAGTACTGTAAAAGGTTTTCGAAAACCACGCCTCTGTGGTACCTAGTACATTGCTTTCCACTTAATAGGCAAAGAAAAAATATTAGTTAAATTGAATTATTGTCAGTGGCACATATTTGTGAGGCAACAGTTAAAATGATAGCTTTTTTAAAATGCTATTTGAGTTTTTATTATGCCAAGCCAGAGATCAGATGGCAATGGCTAAGGCTAGAGATGTAGGTTAGGGTCATATCATGCTATTCTAATAATTTTGGACGATGTGGGAAATGAGTGGTCATTGAAGGATCATTAATTTTAAGGTAAGGACTTATATAAAAAATTACTCCGATAAGGAAAAACAACTTAAACTTATCTCTCTGAACACCCTCTGTTTGCTTCTAATTGCTGTAGCATCAAGATCTTTATTCTCTGTTTAAACCATAAAGTGTAAGACCTTTCTTCTCTATTTAAAAAAAAACAAACAAACCCTTATTACTGATGCCTAACATTCCTTTGTCTCTTCCCATATTCGTTGGTTCACTCTGCAGCATTGCTTGCTTCTACTTGTGGGCTCGCCAGGGCAGTTCTTTGAGCCTGCCATGCTCTGTTCCCTAGCCCACCAATGTAATTCTCTTGTCCTTCAAAGAACCCCTAATTGCTCATTAGTTCCTGGATTAATTGGAATAATTTCCTTTCTAGACTGATTATATTTACTGGGGGGAAATAGTCAATGGTTACATGCCAACGTTACCACCACAACTATTTACTATTCATATGATGCCTGCATCTTCATATGCATTTAACCTGTGTAACCAAATGTAAACCTTCTCTCCCTTTATATATTAGTTTAAATTATATTTTATTGATTGTGCTATTATAGTTGTCCCAATTTTTTTACCTTTGTCCCCCTCCATCTAGCACCCCCCACTCCCTCAGGTAATCCCCACACCTCTATTCATGTCCATGGGTCATGTGTATAAGTTCTTTGGCCACTCCATTTCCTGTACTGTACTTTACATCCCCATGGCTGTCCTGTAACTACCAATTTGTACTTCTTAATCCTCTCACCTCTTCACCCATTCCCCTACACCCCCCTCCAATCTAGGAACCATCAAAATGCTCTCTATATCCATGATTCTGTTTCTTTTCTTCTTGTTTGCCTAGTTTGTTTTCTAGATTTAATTGTTGATATGTATTTTTGCCATTTTATTCTTCATAGTTTTGATCTTCTTCTTAAATAAGTCTCTCTAACATTTCATACAGTAATGGTTTGGTGATGATGAAGTCCTTTAGTTTTTTCTTGTCTGGGAAGCTCTTTATGTGCCCTTTGATTCTAAATGAGAGCTTTACTGGGTAGAGCAGTCTTAGCTGTAGGTTCCTGATTTTCATGACTTTGAATATTTCTTGCCAATCCCTTCTAGCCTGCAAAGTTTCTTTTGAGAAATCAGCTGACAGTCTTACGGGAATTCCCCTGTAGGTAACTAACTGCTTTTCTCCTGCTGCTTTTAAGATTCTCTCTTTATCTTTAACCTTTTGCATTTTAATTATGATGTGTCTTGGATGGGCCTATTTGGATCCATCTTGTTTGGGGCTCTCTGTAGTTCCTGGACTTGCATGTCTGTATCTTTCACCAAATTAGGGACATTTTCTTTCCTTATTATTTCAAATAAATTTCCAGTTTCTTGCTCTTCCTCTTCTCTTTCTGGCACCCCTATGATGCAATGTTGGATTGCTTGAAGTAGTCCCAGACACTGCTTACACTATTGCTTTTTTTTGGATTCTATTTTCTTCTTGTTCTGATTGGTTGTGTTTTGCTTCCTTATGTTCCAAATCATTGATTTGATTCTTGGCTTCAACCTTCTACTGTTATTTCCCTGTAAATTGTCCTTTATTTCAATTAGTGTATCCTTCGTTTCTGACTAGATCTTTTTTATGCTATTGAGGTCCTCACTAAATTCCTTGAGCATCCTTATAACCAGTGTTTTGAATTCTGCATCTAATACATTGCTTATCTCCATTTTGTTCAGTTCTTTTTCTGGAGTTTTGAGCTGTTCTTTCATTTGGGCCATGTTTGTTTGCTTATTTTGTCAGCCTCCCTGTGTTTGTTTCTATATTTTAGATAGAGCTGCTCCTTGTCTTGGTAGTGTGTCTTAATGTAGTAGGTGTCCTGTGGCATAGCCTCTCCTATCATTCAAGCTGGTTACTCAAGTACACCCTTTGTGTGGACGGAGTACACCCTTCTCTTGTAGTTGAGCCTTGATTGCTGTTGGCAGGTCAGTGGGAGGGATTTATCCAGACCAGTCAGCTGCAAGGAATGACTGGAACCACTGACCACCAACCTCCACTCTCTGGAGGATCAGCTGTTCAGGGGCAGGGTGGTGATGTTCTGATGTGGCCTGTAGCTGTCCACTGGGTGCACTCTAGGATTTCCCAGGTGTTGCAGGCTAAGGTCAGCTTCCACCTGTGTTTTGTCCAGGGCCGCCCTGCCTGAGCTATAAAGCAATCTGAGAAGGTTGCTACTTGTGCTGGGCTTGGAAATTCCCAGGTAAAGCCAAGCTGTGAATCTAGGTTGGTCCCTGCTAGTGCCATGCCTGGGGCCAGTTAGCAAGAGGTACAGGGGCTGGGGGCTCACTGAGGCCAGCTTTTACTTGTTTGATAGGATTTAGGAAGTTGTGTAGCTTGAGCCAAGACCAGCCATTCACATGGAAAAGTAGCTTGGGTGTGCCCGTAAGTTGGTTGGGACAGAGTCTCAGGCGATCTCCAGGGCAGACAAACAGTGTTAGCCAAGTTGATGGAGTCTCAGATATAGCACTAGCCTGCTGGCTCTGTGGCTCTGTTGGGGGAAGGATTCAGAAAAGGAGCAATGGCCTCTGCCTATTGTTCTGTCTGGGAGAAATGTGTCCTCCAGCTGTCGCCCTGATGCCAGACATGTTAGTTCCTCCCCACATGCCACTGGTGCCTTTAAAGCTGCTACCCCAGAGCTGGAACTCAGAGGGAATGAGTCTGAGTAAGTCCATGCGTGAGTTCTTTAAGAGGAACTGCTTGGGTACCCTGCAGTTTCTTCCACCGACTCAATCCCCACTGGTTTTTGCAGCCAGAAGTTATGGAGATTTATCTTCCTGTCACTGGAACCCTGGGCTGGGGGGTCCTGTTGTGGGGCTGGGACCCCTCACTCCCAAGATTTATCCCTCCCAAAGTTTTATCCACCACATATGGATGCGAGACCAGTCCATTCCACATCTCTGCCCCTCTTACCAGTCTGGATGGATATGGTTTATTTAATTCTGTAGTTGTCAGACTTCACTCAACTTGGTTTCTGTTGCTTCTGAGTGATGGTTGTTCTATAGTTTAATTGTAATTTTGATGTGGTTGTGCAAGGAGGCAAGCCATGTTTACCTATGCCTCCATCTTGACCTGAAGTCTATATATTGGTTTAATGTTTGATGATGGTAGATACTGTTTTTGCCTTAAAGCTTCAAAGGTGGAGAATTGAGTTGAACATGTTTCTTACTTCAGGACACATGAACACATTTCTTCATTTATTTAGTTATTTGTTCATTCTTTTATTTATATTTCCCACTCTCACTCCCCTTCCCTTCTCCTCCCCAGGCCATCTCTCAAATGCATTTAATGTGTATCTGTCTGTGTGCTTTTGCAACGTGTGTATTTTTTGTATGCATCTATGTTTATCTAAAGGATGGCACATTACGTATCTCGTGCTCTTTGACTCTTTTCACTAAACACCATGTGGGTTTTATAACTTTTCATTTTGGAAATGTTAGAAATATACAAAGGTAGAATAGTATAGTCTCCATATCCCCATAACCCAATATCAATAATTTCCAGTTTATAGCTAATATTATTTCAGCTGTACTCTGCCTACTTCCCCTTTCCTGCATCATGAAGGAAATCCAGATGACAAATCATTTCTTCCATAAATATTTCAGTATGTGTAAAATATGTTAAAAAGATAAGGGACTCTTTAACACAAATGCAGCACCATTGTAACACCTAAAAACTCCTGAACAGTGGTTTGCTAATATCATATCAGTGTTTAAATTTTCAGTTGTCTCATAAATGTCATAATTTTTTTTTAAAGTTTGTTTGAATTAGGCCCAAATTAGATTCACACAGTGCAGTTGTAAGAATCTATTGGTCATCATCATCTATAGGTTTCCTTTCTACCTCTCTTTTTCCATGGTAATTTATTTGTTGGGGAGCCAACTCTTTTGTCCCCAAGGTTTAAATTTTGTTGATTGCCTCTTTCTACTATAGTTTGCCATGTGTCTCTGTCCTGTATATTACCTATAAATTGTTAGCAAGAGCTATGTTCTGATTGAGGTTTTTGTCTTTGCTTTGGTTTTGGTTTTATAAGACTACTTCATAGGTGATGCTTCCTTCTTCCATCCGGAGGCATATGGTATCTGGACAATTCATTTTAGCACCCTGGGTGATATTAGCACCCTGTTTTCAAGATTGAATACTACTAGTTCTTTGTACTCCATGGTATGAAATCATCACGTTTTATCAACCCGCTCCCCCTGTGGACCCAGACTGCCTCCAGTTCATTGTCAGTCACCACAACACTACTGCAGCGACATCCTCAGACGCATCACAGTAGACCTGAGAATTTCTTTGGAAAATAGACCCCACAACAGGATTGCTGGGCCATAGATATTTTAAGCTTAATTTGCCAGATATTGCTCCCAAAAATGAGCAATATTGTTTGCTCATTTTGGGAACAAAAGATTGTTCCCAAAAATGCCTGTGCTTATCAGCAGGGCCTTTACCCTGTATGCCTAGCAAACATGATATTATCCATCTTTCTAATTTTTGCTAGTGAAATAGGTATAAACTAATGTCTTTAATTTGCATTTCCTGGTTATTAATAAGTTTGAGACTCTCATTGTAATTGTTTGCTTTTTAGGTTTCATCTATTATCAATTCTTTTTAGTTTCTACCCTTTTGTTAATAGTAGTTGCTATTATTTTCTTAATGATTTACATATTCTAGGTATAAATTCCTTGTTGATTTAAAATTTTATATGTTCAAATATTTATTTCCATTCTGCCTACTAATTTTTGTCCATGAATTACTTAGTTATCAACTTTCTGGTTTTATCTTTCACTTTTAGGTTTTCAACCTACCCAGAATCCACCTTCATATGTGGTGTTAACTAGTAATGCAGGGTTTCCTGGGAGGTTTTCTCCATAAAATGAACTAGCACCATCTGCTACAGGATCCCTAGCCCTTTCATTTGTAGTGCCACCGCCAGCGTACATTGAGTTTCTGTGTCTATTTTCCTCCATTGTTCTCTTTGTTCTTGAGCCAGTCCCATACATTTTTTGTTACTTTGGCTATGTACGGTGGTTGTCTTAATATCTGATAGGGCAATGGCCTCCGTTTACATATTTTTTTAAGGACATGCTTGCTTTCCAAGGACTTTTATTCTTCCATATAAACTTTAAAACATAGTTCTTGAGTTTCTAAAAGATTCAGCTGCAATTTTAACTGCAGCTGTGTTGAATGAGCAGACTAATTTGGGGTAAGTTGACAGCATGGACTGCCTCTTCACCTATTGAGATCATCTTCTGTTCTCCTGATTAAAACTTGCTTCTTCCGCTGCTCCCCAACCCAGGTCTTGGGCCTTTGCAGTTTATTCTAACTTGATAGTTTAAAAAATTGTTAATAGCTATTGTGAATAATATCTACTTTTAATTATATTTTAAAAGTTAAACTTTTGGGAGGGAAAGGGGAAAGAGTTGTCAAGGAACATGTATAAAGGATACATGGACAAAGCCAGAGGGTGGGAGGTGAGGATGGTTGGGGTCTGGGGGGGAGTGGTGGGGAGTAAATGGAGACAACTATACTTGAACAACAATAAAACAAAGAAAAAAATTAAACTTTTTATTGGGAGATTATAGGTTCACAGACAAAGAGAAAACATGGACCCTTTCTCCGGTTTCCCCCAGTGCTAACACCTTACAGAAGGACAGTACAGCCTCACAGCCAGGATACTGACATTGATACATTCAAGACACAGAACATTGTTATCATCACAAGGTCACTCCAGCTGCCCTTTTGTAGCCACACCCTCTTCCCTCCCACTCTATTCCTTAACCCCTGGCAAAGCTAATCGGGGCTCGTTACTATAATGTTGTCACTTCAGCAATGTTATATAACTGGAGTCATGTACTACAAAAATTTTGGGGGACTTTTTCACTCAGTGTAACTCCCTGGAGAATCATCCAGGTTTTGTGTATCAATTTTTATTTCTTTTTATTGCTGAATAGTACTCCATAGTGTTCATGTACACAGCTTGTTTAACTGTTGAGGGACATTTGAGTTGTTTCTACTTTTCTTGGCTAAAATAAAGCTGTTATAAATATTTGTATACAGGTTTCTGTGTGAACATAAGTTTTCATTTCTCTGAGATAAATGCCCAGGAGTAAATTGCTGAATTGTATGGTAAATTACATATTTCATTTTTTTAAAATGCCGTTTCCCGGAGTGGCTGTAGCATTTTTCATTACCCTGAGCAGCATATAAGTCTTCCAGCTTCTGTGCATCCTCACCAGGCATTGGCGTTATCACTGTGGTTTTATTTTAGCCATTTTGATAGGTACATAGAGGTACGATTTCTGTAGAGGGCAACTTGCGTTCCGTATTAAAGTTACAAATATACATACTCTGTGACATGGCGGTTGCACTTGTAGAAATTGATTTTCCTCTTTACTAGTGCACATGTATTTCACCTGCATTCACATGTAGTCCTTTGCCTGCAAGAGCAAAGGAATAAAATTGTATGAAATATATATGTATATGTATAAATATATAACTATATTATATAAAATTGTATGGCACATATATGTATATGTAGCTATATATTATATAAAAATACATAAAATATATAAATCTCAGCAGGGGGCTGGTTAAGTAAATTATGATAATACTACGTAGTGGAACACTGTGCAACTATAAGGGAGAATGAGGAAGCTCTGTGTGTATGGACTACAGAGGAGCTTTAAGACAAGTTGAAAAGTAAAGTTCAGCAGATGATTGTAATATGCTATCACTTATGTAAGAGACTGGGGGGGAATATACATACATATTTGTATTGGCTTGTATACTTTGAAATATTTCTAGGAAGTTATCCAAGAAAGTGATAACATCGGTAATTGTGGAAAGAGGGAAGTAAGGGTTAGAGGGAGGTGGTTCCCCCCTATTTTTATACCTGTTTGTCTTTGAGCCTTTTGAATTGTATTGCCTATTAAATAATTATAAAACAAAACTAATAGTAAGACAAATGATAATAATAAAACAAAAATTAAAACTGCACTCTGAAAATGGTAAAACTAACAAATTATATACTTGTTTTTAATCATTTTTTCTCTACCTTGTTTGAGGAGAAACAGTAATTATTTAACATTTGACTTTTTTATTTTTCAATTATAGCTCACACACAATATTATATTATTTCAGGTGTACAACATAGTGATTAGACATTTATATACCTTACAAAGTGATCACCTGGTAAGTCTAGTACCCACCTAAGCAACAATCGTTTATCCTTTCAATAAGAACTCTTCTTTTAACTGAACCTATGTATTCATTCTATGAAACAATGTTGGTAATTCATCTGTGTGATAAACATTGACAATTTTAAACTATAAGCAAAAAAGACTATTCTTATAAAAATTAAAAATTTAAAGAACTTTGAATTTATTATCAAACTGACAAATATTTTTTATTTCTGATTCCTATGTTCCAGTTTTCAAATGACTGTTTTCATGAGTAAGAGTTTAAATTCTAGATTTTGAACCTGTAATGTTTTCTTCTACTTATCTCTTACAGCAATTTGAGATTTTTGATGATTGCTTTAGCATATGCCATACCACTTGGTGTATTTGCTGGCTGGTCTGGAGTTCTGGACTTAATTTTAACACCAATGCATGTCAGCCAAGTAAGCATTTTATTTCTTTATGTGTTGTGTCTTACATGTTCTTACTCCAGCTTCAAGGCCTGGGTAAAACATTATTCTATACCATTATTGCAAAAGCAAGGTCCATATGAAATAAACAATATTGATTTTCTTCCTGGATTTTGTTAAGTCACAAATTTCACATTTATTTGGGTGTTATTAATGATGCTAATATACAGAAAATAAAGAAAAAACCTTAGTTTTATTGGCTCCATCTTTTTTTCTTGCTTTATACTTTATAAATATTAAGATCCCATCATAGAATATATGGCTATTTCTACATCTGATTTCTTACTTTCTCTCCAGTCTCAGGATGAAAATATCTCACGTCTTTAAAAATAGCCATTTCTCCTATATTCTTGATGCCATTCATTCCTTCCTCTTGCCTCCAGATAGCATGATGGAAAGGGATAGAGATTTAGAGGGCACAAGGTAGAAACCCAGCACACTGGTCCGATACTCCATTGTATGAATAGCAACCAATTTGTCCATTCTGCTTTGGGTGAGCATTTCAGTTGTTTACAGTTTCTGACTGTGGCAAACAGTGCTGTGTAACGCTTCTCATGCAGGTTTCTTGATGCCCCTCTGTACACATTTCTGTTGGATATATAGCTAGGAATGGAATTGCTGGTTATAGTGTATACCTGGTTTGGTAGGTGATGCCAAACATCCGCCAGGTGCTTG
Source organism: Desmodus rotundus (assembly GCF_022682495.2). NCBI lineage: Eukaryota > Metazoa > Chordata > Mammalia > Chiroptera > Phyllostomidae > Desmodus > Desmodus rotundus. The sequence goes on from NC_071388.1 coordinate 100,002,528, forward strand.
TATCAGTTTACGGTCCCACCAGCAGTACATGAAATTTCTCATTGTTCCACATCATTCCCAGCACTTGACCAAGTTGGTCTTTTTAAAATTAGACGTGCTGATGGCTGTGCAATAGTACACCATCACAGTGATATCTTTTGAAGTGTTCATTAGATATTTGAATACTCTTTTTTTGTGACACACCCATTCACATCTTTTGCCCCCTCTTGGGCTTCTTTTTCTTACTGATTTGTAAAAAAGAGAGCTGTGCAGAAGGGGCCCCAGAAGACTGTGTGGGGTCCTCAGCAAGTGAGAAGCGCACTGCACATGTAAAGAGCAAAACCACCAGAGGTCTGACAGAGAGGCTGCTGTAGGTTTGAAAGCAGAACAAGCATGGGGGAGGGCGAGCAATGCGGGGCACTTGGAGCCTCTGGCCCAGCCAGAGTGGGAAGACCTCATTAACATCTTGGTGTTCTGCTGAGACACAAGAAAGGCCAAACTTTAGAATATAGGACCATGCCCTAGAAAGAGGAAGGCCTACCCTACTTACACCACTGTAAACAAAGCCTACAAATTAGCCCCAACAAACATCTGCCGAGGAGACAATTTGGAGATTGACTCCTACCAAGCGAGAGACTCTTGGGAAACAACTTGGTTTCTGCTTCTCTGCTGTAATAAACCACAAAATCAAGCCCACACAAGTTCAAGGTGATCGTTTAGTAATTGAACTGCCTACTAACATAACAATTAACTATTTTAAAGAAAAATGAAATTATCCAGAATCTTTATATTGTGTTGTCCATGATATATACTATACATTTTTTAAAAAAAAACAAACATAAGACATACAAAGAAACGGGAAAATGTGACCTATATTTTAAAAAACAAAACAAATAAAGTAGTCAATAGAAACCAACTTGGAGATAGTCTAGATGTTGGAGTTAGCAGACAGGGACTATAATGCGAGAGAGAGAGAGAAATCTTTGTTCCAAGTTCATAAATGTATTTGTAGAACTACATTGTCTAGTACAGTAGCCACTAGCAACATAGGGCTATTTAATTTCAAATTTTAAAAAGTTGAAATAAAATAAAAATTAAAAATTCACTTCTTCAATGGCACTAGCTACTTTTCAAGCCATTTGTGACCTGTGGCTACCATATTGATCAGTGCAGATATATTGCATTTCCATCTTCACAGAACATTCTGTTGGATAGTGCTGTTCTAGCTTTATCGTTATTCCTGTCATATTTAAGCCTAGAATTGGATTTTGTGCTTGTTACATGGTAGGAGTTAATTTTCCCCCAATATAAACACCCATTAACCTAATAGCAGTTTTTGTGAAGGTCATGCTTTCCCCATTGCTCTCTAGTGCCATCTTTGTCGTCGTGAAGAGCCCTCCTATGCGTGAATGGGTTCTAACCCATTTTCGCCCCTCTAGCCTATTTCTCTCTTTGTGCCAATACCAAATTGTCTTAAGTTTTTTAATGTTACAAGTTTTGGTATCTAGTCGAATAATACCCCTTTTTACTCAGATTTTGATGAAAAAATTTTTAAATTTATACATCAGTTTGAGTATTAACTTCTTTATAGTACCATGTCTTCCAAACCATGATTATTGTATTTCCTTCATTTGCTTAGTCCCTACTGTGTCTGAAGTGATGCTTTGTGATTTTCTGCAAAGATACCATCTATGTATTTGTTAGATTTATTCCCAAATATTTGATACTTTTTGAAGCTATTATAACTGGTAATTTTAAAAATTATATTTTCTCTTGGCTGGCATACAGGAGTATAGTTGATTTTTAGAAGTTACTGAAATAGTCTAAAAAGTCTTTAGAACCCTTCAACTCCATTTAACCATCTAGCACTTCTGTGCTATTATTGTCAGGTATGTTACATGCACAAGGCATTATCATTATTGTTTACATGTCAGTATTTATTTATATTTAACCTATGTTTACCCCCTTTGTTTTTTTCATCCTTTATGTGTTCTGTTAATACTATACTAGCTGTTGTTGGACGTATTTCCTTGTATGTTGGCTATATTTAAACTTTTTGAGGTCAATGACCATCATTTGTCATTTTCCTGTTATCTTGAGTTCCTATTATAATGCTAGGAATGTAGAACATATTTGAAAAATCTTTGTTATGACATTGATTATTTTGTTGATATAAATATTTCATTAGGTTAAGGATATATTTACTGAGTTATTTGTATTAGTCACACATGAATCCTTTCATTTGACTCATTTTCTTAAATGGTATTTCCTAGATTTGTTGCCATTTAGCTATTAACATATTGATTATAGAGGATTTTTTTTCATGCCTTCGACATTGCAGCATGATAATCTTGTATTAAATGTGTCTACCACTCTCTTAACAGGTAGATGCTGGCTGGATTGGATTTTGGTCTATAGTTGGAGGCTGTGTTGTTGGAATAGCCATGGCAAGGTAAGAATATTTTATGTTAAACATGGAGTATCCAGAAACAAACAAAATGCCCAAAGGGACGATCAGCTCCCCTAAATAAATGTCAAAATTCAAGGAAAAGTAAAATAAGCAAAGGTCCTTGTTCGGGCTATGAGAAAATCAATGTGCAGTAGGTAGAATTTGCTGCCACAAGAAACCTTCTCAAGAGTGGTTTGTGCTGAAATGTCTTTGGAGGCTGGAGACCTATTTCCAGTGTATTTAAACTGCCTCTGTCCATTTTACTAGAGAACAACATCTACAAATGGAACCCAGAGAAAGGTTTCACGGTAATAAAGGCGAATTGATAGTATTGAGAATAGGAGAGAATTGAAAAGAATCACTTGTAAGAGCATGTCTAGAATTTTCCATGAAAAAGCTATACCCTGATTAGCAGATACTTATTTCTGGGCTTTTTGGCAGGTGTGTCTCAATTATTATTCCATTTTGATGAAAAAATATCCACAAAGACTTACAGTTTCATCAAACTGCCTATCATCTAGCACATTATGATAATACATTTTTAGAATGAGACAGAAGAAGGAAAAAGTTTCATTTATTCTAAAAAAAGAAAAGAATGAATGTCACTCCTGCATGTGACTGCCTATAAAACTACTCTTGGTCTTTCCAAAGAGATGATACTCATCCACTTCCCAAATAATTTACCCTGTTTAATCAAAAACAAAATTAGGCAACTAACTTTACCAGGAGAGGAAGAATCTAGTTCCATATTTGGGGAGGTGAAATGAGGTAGCTGTAAATCACCTCGATGTCTAAACACTTGAGCATGATTGACACAGGATAGTATTATATCCAGGTCTTAAAGTTTGCATAGTGTTTCTGGGATAATGAAAGAATAAATTGACACTGTAATTTCTAAATTATTTTGAGGTTTTTATAAGTTAATAAAATACAAGAATAAAATCTAAAAGCTAAAGAAGAGGAACAGGAAGATAGCTATTGTAGCAAATCACTCTATTGATACCGAAATGCACTGACCTATCACATTTGACAAAAATCATGCCCAATTATTGTAATTAAATGTCCAAGACAATTAGAGTGAGTCATCATTTACCGAATTCTATTCTGAGCACTAACTAGGTTGGAGGGAACCATTATATATCAGAAATGGCATCTCAAGTTCTCCCTTCTCTTTATTTTCTTTCTACAAATCTTTACTACACAGAAACAGAACTAGAGGGGCAAATTAGCATGAGGACATTTCTGTTATTAATTTGTTGAAATGGAAGTTCTGAAAAGTATTATCTTTACTCTGGGATTTGGAGTCAATTGTAGGTATCTCCTAGGCCTTAAGTAAATCATAAAATTACATTTATAACACCATTTTGGGGACTTCTAGAATGTAATCTGCTTATAGACATGAGTGCTTCGGATGATTTTTTTTTGTAATTATGCTGCCAAAGGCCACTACTAAATGTCCTACTCTGGTCCTAACAGGACACTGTGATGTTATTAGCCCATTTGAAAGGGCTAGGTCTCCAAAAAGAGCAGATCCCAGTGGTCAGTTTATTCTGGGTGATCTGGCCCTGTGAAACTGTCGCACCGTTCAACCTCACTCAGCTCTGATTGTACCAGAAATGTCTTATTCCCTCCCTCATACCTGGCTGTCTGCCTATCTGGCAAGTAAGTTCAGGCAGCATCCCCAAAATATAGATCACAAAAGTAGATGGTGAACGTGGAATTAAAACAAACGTTTTAGATTTTCTTGAGGGGCATTTCTATTAAGCTGCAAAACCTTTTTCAAAATAATTTTCTGTCTGTGAAATAGTTGAGAACAAACCTGTCACTGGGCAAAGGTGCAGCCATTTTTCCCACCAAAAGATGGCATCAGCTCTCATAGGCAGTCGTTTTAGTCTAAAGAATGCTTACAAGCCTGATTAACCACATCGTGTCAAATAAGTGCAAAACAAAAGGTAGTATTGAAAGTGTTGGTAGGGACAGTGTTGATAGGGATTTTAATTTCTATTACAATAGAAATTAAATGATAATACATTGTAATAGAAATTAAAATCATTTTAACTGGAACTACTCTAAAGGACACAAGGACAAAATCAAGGGGGAGGGTGGAGGTGGGGGAGGGAGGTGGGTTCGGATGGGATGGGGTGGAGGGATGGGGAGAAAATGCAGATAACTAATTGAATAACAATAAAAATTAAATTTAAAAAAGGAATAAATTAGATTAATGAAAAAAATTAAAATCATTTTAAAACAAGAAAACATGGTAAATGTCATATTTGGGGTGGGGTCTGTTTTTCTGCAATAGGAACAATTCGAAGGATGGAGCAAGTTGTATGTAGGCACAGCCAAAGGATTGTTAGTCAGCAGAAAAGGAAAAGCAATTGATGAATAGAAAAGTTTTTGATCATAACTGAATGATGAGCATCTCTACCAGATGCTTTTTAGATTCATATTAATTCAGGAAGAAAAAAACCCAGGAATTTTTAAGAACTTAAAATGCTATGAAACACAAGGTTTGAAGAATAGTATTCACTATTCCAGAGCTCTGCTCTTGCTTTCACGAAGCTTACAGTCCAATAGGGAAGACAGAAAATAAACTAATGCAAAAATATTCCAATAGAGATAAACACTATGAAGAAAATCAAGCAGTGGGGCGGAGAGGGTTTCTTCAGTGAGCATAGAGAGCCTTATGGAACTGAGACCGGAATGACCTGAGGAACAAGTAGGAGGACGCACCAGTATTCCAGGCAGACGGGACAAGTACATTGCTGTGGGAACAACCCAGCAAGTGAGAGGAACAGAAACAGGGCCGTCCAGCTGGAGCGCACAGTAAGGCAAAGGGAGAGTGGAGGCAGAGACCAGATCATGCAGGACCCAAAGACTCTCGTGCAAGCATTTGCATTTGTTTTCTGAGTTTGAATATTGGGAGAGCCATCTCTGCAAGTTTGTATCAACCAGTTGGCCTGTTTTCTAAAACTAGAACAATATGCACTCATTATGGGTATTTAGCAATTATAGAAAAATATAAAGAAAAAATGGCATTTAAAACCTGAGAATGCACCCTGTAAGTTATAGATCCTGAAGAGAGATCACCTTTTGTGTGTTTTGTAAGAGAAAAAAACATTTATCACAAAGTAACATTTATCACACATGCAAAATGTATCAATTTAAAAAATTTTAAAACTTGCTTTTAAAAGAATGCATGGAATTTTAAGAAATTGTTAAATGAAAGTGTATCACTGATTTAAATCGTATTCTTTAAATCCAGCTAGAATGAATAGAATGTTGTTTCCTTTTTAGGTTTGCAGATTTTATCAGGGGTATGCTGAAACTCATTCTTCTCCTCCTGTTTTCTGGGGCCACACTGTCATCCACATGGTTCGCCCTGACCTGTGTGAACAGCATCACACACCTGCCTTTAACCACAGGTGAGCGCAGACTTTAGAACTTTCCGTAAGTATTTTTAGTTCATAGCAGTATGTATACTCTGACAATAAGGCTTTTTCTTGCATAAGTAATTGTTAAATATACAAAAAGGTCTCCCCTTGTCCAATCATCAAATCATCATCCCATCTAAAAAAACAAAGAAGCTCAATATATATAACAAAATATTTCACTGATATTTTACATATGAAAAAAGATATATAATCTTTAACCTAAGCTTATAAAGCATGGAAAAGTTTTTATGCTTTTAAATTTCATATTGAAGCATAATACAAAAATGTTTATCTTCTTCATAGCCATTATAGCATCGTGTGACAGAAAGGACGATGAACACAGGCAAAAAGCTATGATGTTTGTAGCACACTCCAGTAAAATTCTTTAAACCAGCAACTATACATTTATTTTATATTTAGTCTTATTACATCATCAATACAAAACAAAACTTACTGGAAATACCTGTTGGAAGTATACTAGAGGCATCTTACTTAGCTCATCCAGTTGACCTGAAGCATCTATAGGTGCTGTTTGACTGCTGTTACTGGCATCATTGGGGGTCTGTATTAGTTCTCTCTGGCTGCTGTCACAAGTCACCACAAAGGTAGTGGCTTCAAACGACACACATTTGTTACCTTATATTTCTGTACATTAGAAGTCCAACATGGGTCTTACTAGGCTAAAACGAAAGTGTGGGCAGACTCGGGATGGATCCATTTCCTTGCCTTTTCTGTCTTCTGGAGGATGCCCACATTCTTTGGCTTGTGGTTCCCGTCCTCCATCTTTAAAGCCCAGAACAGCCTGTCACGTCCTTCTCACGTTACATCATCTGCACCTTCCTTCCAAGGTCAGATCTTCCTCTGAACTGTCATCTCCAGTCTCCGTCTTCCACGGGTTAAGGATCCTTGTAGTTGCATTGAGCCCATCTAGATAATCTAGGATAGTATCCCAGTTTTAAAGTCAGCTGATTAGTCATGTTAATCCCATCGGTAGCCCTGTAAGGGAGCATACAGGTTCCAGGGACTAAGACGTGAATATATTTGGAGTGGGAATGGGAGGACACTATTCTGCCTGCCACAGCATCTTTGTGAAATTTCTGTGACAGGTTATTTTATAAAGAGGGTTCTGTGATTGCTTCTTTTTTTACTTTAACAAAGATTGTTTAAGAGGCACACAGTAGTCCCACCTTGACCATGGGGGATATGTTCCAAGGCCCCCAGTGAACTCCTGAAAGTCCAGAAAGTACCAAACCTTGGATATACTATATTTTTTCCTACACATAAGTAACTTTTCACTTAAAGGAAGCTCCTTATGGCTTCTATTTGGCACATTCAAATTGCCAGCATCACTACTCTTATGTTTGGGGGCCATTGGGAAGTGAAATGAGACACCATGGCAGTTGATCTGACGGCAGAGAAGGCTGCTCAGTGAGTACGGCCAGGTGCATGCGCATCGTGGAAGTGCGGGACCCAGGGATGATTCATGTCCCAAGTGAGAGATTTCTTCACGCTACTTAGAAAGGTGTGCAAAACTTATAAATTATTTTTATCTGGAATTTTTCATTTAATATTTTCAGGCTGAAGTTGACCTCAGGTTACTGAAACCACAGAAAGCAAAACTGCAGCTTAGAAAGAAGTATTGGGCTGGCCAAAGAGTCCGTTTGTTCTTTTCCATAAGATGTGTCTAGTAGCGCTTAGTCGTATTATGATAGCTTTCATATCAGTGTGCATTTAAAAAACTTAGCAAATTTGGTGAATTTTTGTGTAGCCATTTTAATATTAAAGATGGAAGAAAATCCACATTTTTAGCATAATTATTTCAAGAAAGGTAAAAACACAACTGAAACACAAGTGAAAACACAACTAAAATCACAACTGAGAAAAGATTTGTACAGTGTATAGAGAAGGTGATGTGACTAATCAACCGTGTCAAAAGTGGTTTGCGAAGTTTCATGCTGGAGATTTCTTGCTGGACGATGCTCCACGGGCAGGTAGACCAGTGGAGTTGACAGCAATCAAACTGAGACATTAACTGAGAACAGTCAACCTTATACCACATGGGAGACAGCTGACATACTCAAAATATGCAGATCAATAAAGTTGTTGGTGAAAATGAAAACTATCTTTTATTTTATGCAAAAAACTAAATGGACTTTTTGGCCAACCCAGTACTACATTTTTTACTTTGTTTGCAAATGATGTTTAGCCACCTGGTGGATTATGTGTTTAATTATGGGAGTATTTGTTATAAAGATTCTAGGATTATTTGTTATAACAAAGCACTTGTATCGGTCGCAGTGAACAGTCTGAAAGTGGCTCTGTAGCCACCTCTTACCCAGTAGCATGTATATCTGTGGGACTCCATGAGAGGAGGCTCCTTTTGTCTATAGGTAACTAAGAATACTAGGTGTCCCGATTTGGACTTAAGTGCTCTGTGATAAACGGACCAGCAGCTTACGCATCAGAGGCGTCAAATCTTTCCAAGACACCCATTTATTTGGGAGTTCCTACCAGTTTTATGGTAACAATAGGGCAACGGGATAAGGTTGTCCCGTAGCCACAATGACCAAACCATGCCAAGCCACTTGCCCTGGAGTGCCACAGCGAACTCACAAGGGCAGCACGAGTTATTTTAAATTTCCAGAGGAAACGGATATTTGAAATCTACCAGACACTGTGTGAACCTCTGGTGCCAGGGAGTCCCCACTTTCAGCATTAGAGCCTGCCATGTTCTTTTTGATGATGGCCTATCTTGGGAAAGTTAGGCTTTCTGTAGTTGCTGTGATAAAAAGCAAATACTGCACCAAAATCAGTGTAGAACAGGAAATGAGAGTGTGGTGTCCATCTTGTACCAAGATTTGAGAAGCTGAACAGTGCCCATCACATGCACACGTCCCGTCACTAAGTAATTGTGGTTATTAAAGAATGAAATGAAAACATATTTCTTTCAATGTATGGGTATTATTTTTTAAATAGCTACTAAACTGTTAGGACATATATATATTTTTTAACTGGATCTGACTATGTAACAGAATTATTAGCTGTTTCTTTTGGCTTTAGAGCACCATGAAAAACTCACTGAGACACTGAGAGTGCCGGGGAGCAAGGTGTGCAAGCCACTGCTCTGACCAGACCGCTGGGCTCCTTCTCTGCGCTCTAGTGTTTGGGTTTTTTTTTCATTTTTTATTGTATTTTTTCCGTTACCATTTATGTAGTGTTTACCACTTTTCCTATAAAGCCCAGTTATCCAGAGTAATAATTTTTGGATACCGTGTACTTTTTATACACTGACTTTTGGGTTTTGAGCAATTTGGGAAAGTATTCTGGGCCAGAATTTTATTTTATTTTATTCTGGTATAATTTCATAATTTAGCAGTTGTACCACATTCTGGTGGAACAGTCTAGCGTATAACGGTCTTTAGTCATGGCGTCCCCTCAGGTTTTGTGATCCTGTGTGTCCCTGTGCATCTGCTGGGGGTCACAAGAACACTCACAAGTACCTAACAGCAGAGTTCTTTTCTTTGAATGAAGTGTAGGACATTCATTATAAGATCGTACTTTCATTAAATTTTATGTATTTTCTAATTAACATAAATTAACAGTTTGTCCCTGAATGCAGGCACTAGGAATGAATTTAATTTTTTACCTCCTTTTTGTCTGGGATTTGTATAGTGAACACGTTTACTTTTATAATCAGGAATTAAGTTTATATTTGAAAATAATACATCTTTTTTTTTTAAGATTTTATTTATTTATTTTTAGACAGAGGGGAAGGGAGGGAGAAAGAGGGAGAGAAATATCAATGTGTGGTTGCCTCTCACATGCCCACTACTGGGGACCTGGCCTGCAACCCAGGCATGTGTCCTGACTGGGAGTCGAACCAGCGACCCTTTGTTTCTCAGGCCAGCACGCAATACACTGAGCCACACCAGCCAGGGCATAATACGTCTTTGTAATCTTAAAAGAAAAGTGATGTAATTAACCCAGGTCAAGACTGTTTTCCCAATCTGTCCTTGAAAATAATTGTGTTGTGCAGAAAGGAAAGCAGAATTCTAAATTAAATCAAGACCATAACTGAAAGGTTGCATTTGATGTGGCTATCTTAACAACTACCGAATTTATAAATTCTCCTGTTGTTTTCAGTTGCTTGTAAGTTTTTGAATGTCACTTAGATACTCCTGAAAGACGCAGTTTTAATATTTGTATATATTTGTATTTCATAAATATACTGGGTTAAGGATTAGATTTGTTCACATTCCTTCTCTTAATTATAGTATATTTATTCTCTTTTCTGATACCACTTAATAGTTACTTGAGTATGTTTCATCTCCCCTACCTGTCTGAAAATCTGCAGCCTGGACTCGTGCCTTGTAAATTCTGGCCTCAACTCCCAGCGCAGTACCTACCAGAAGCCCTGAGGAAGGAAGGAAGAAGGAAAGGAGGGAGGGAGGGAATGTATATCATCTCCATGTTTAGTTTCAGTCGATATGACTTATTGCAAGTAGTGGTCAGCAATCATGGCCACTCTTTGTTATTCAGCACTGGCCGTAGCTCGGACAAAAGGGCACATTTTAATGGAACAATGGAGCATCTGAATAAATCTGTCACAGATACTCTTACAGCCTTTGTGAAAATCTGACTTAATTTTTAAGTAAAAGAGGCTTCACAAAAGGGAATTATTTTAAAATCTAATGATAGACTAAGTTAGACCTTTAGGCCATTTAAAGTCAGTAACAGCAAATTCATGTTTCTTTTTTTTTACCAGAGTCATTCTTCTTTTAGTCAGGGAAATATCTAGTCTTATTCCCCATTTCTAGCAAACTTAGTATCACTATTACTGCTTTTTGTATGTAAGAAGAATACACATTAAAAGTATTTGCAAATATATGCATTAATTGTAACTGTTGACATAAGTTAAAAACTAGTTAATTTTGTTCAACCCATGTGTCCGTTAGAAGTGCCACTGCCACCAGCCCTTTTATTGCAATCGTCGTGTAACCCACTGACCCTGACGCGGTTGTGCCGTGCCGAAGAAAGCCGGCCACGTTACTTTGTGTGAAGGCGTACCGTTTGGATATATGTACTTGCTTACATGCATCTTCTTGGAGACTGTCAGCAGTGTGCTTTTATTTCCTCAAGGAAACTTAATATTTAAAATTACAATATGTCTTCATTAATTGAAGTATCTACAATAGGGCAAATAAATTAACTCATGACTAGATAATCTATGTTCCAAAGCCTTGAAGCTTATGCCATGAACAGAGTTAGGAAACTACATTATTCACCTTATCTGAGAGCTTGACATCCAGCCCCATTAGCCACAACTCACACAGTCATTTTTCACAGAACAGATGAATACTTTGAAAATGGCATTTTGAAAAATGTTAGCACTTTGGTGTTGAGTTTGCTGAAACAATATAATTTGAGTGTTCAACAGAAGTTGCCGTGGGAGAGGTTCTTCGTCTGATTCAAGTTACTAGCCTGCCGTGTTGGTGAGTCAGCACAGACAGTGGGCGGGACGCAGAGGGGGTGATTAGCTGGACATCAGCCCCCTTAGAGTGACAGCTGACTGCAAGCTGACTTCAAGTGATATTTGAAGAAAGAAAACATATTTGGTTGTATTGAAAGGCATGTAACATATATGAGAGTAATCCTCTTAATATATTTTCATGTATTTTGCATTTATTAAGATAATTATTTCCCATTTTAATTAGCATGCAAAGAAATAAAAATGCTTGCCAAAAATGGGCTGTAAATAAGAAAATTCAAAAAAAAATGATGTACATGATTAAACAAATGCATATTATTAAGGAAATTAGGGGTTTTAAGCATTAAGGAAAGAAGGCTAGAAGTGACTTAATTATTTTCAGTTTAATGAACTACAAGTGACCGTTACTCAAGTTTATGACTAATCAAGAATGAAAAAAATAGAACATAGATTAAAAGAAGAAAATGAATTTGTGAAAAGTCTTAAGAGTCATGAAATGCTCATAGAGCCCTTTGAGGAGGGCCTGTGCTGTTTGTTTATGTGCGGCATTTTCAGGAAAAGATGTGCGCTCCAGCACAATCTCTGTTTCTTGAAGATAGAGAGCTTGACCAGGGGATCAGTCAGTGTTTCGTGGCTTAACAGTACATTGCCTTCTCAGAACCATGTCAGTCATTGGGAGCTTGAAAGTTACCAATTAAACCTATTTCTACGACATCTGATTTCCCCAACTAGTCTCTACTCTGGGCCCACTGTTACAAAGGACTGTTAGTCGTGTGTCATTCCTGTGAGATAATTACTCTGCCGTCTAGCCCTTAGAGACTGCACACGACTGTCAACCTTTACAGGACTCAACTGTGGCAACAAAAAGGCTAAACAAGGGACACCGCAGACTAATAGCACAAAGGCAGGAAAAAATCGTCTCCATTAATAAATATTGCAATGAAATACGTCCATCCTCTTTGGAACCACAGTTTCATGCACTGCGTATTTTAATTAGCAGTAGATTGTGAAGGCCACAGCCATCATCTTTAGGAAGAAAACGTGAGGCTCTGAGAAGAGAGGCACAGCTCAGTGATACAGAAATGCACATCCGTGTGTGTGTACGTGTGTATTCTGTCTGTTCTACATGCTCAAAATCTATGAAAAAAATAACTATGTAGTTAACAATGTGGATTTTTTAAAATATATTTTATTCATTATGCTATTACAGTTGTCCCATTTTTTTTCCACCCCTTTATTCCCTTCTGCCCTTCACTCCACCTCCCACCAACATTTCTCCCCACCTCCTTCCCCGGCCCTTAGTTCATGTCCATGGGTCATACATATAAGTTCTTTGGCTTCTCCATTTCTTATACTATTCTTAACCTCCCCCTATTTTGTACCTACCACTTACGCTTCTTACTCTCTGTAACTTTTATCCCATTTTCTCCCTTCTCCCTCCCTCCATGTGATCTCCATTTCTGTGATTCTGTTCCTGTTCTAGTTGTTCGCTTAGTTGGTTTTAGTTGGGGGTGGGGGGGAGTTAGGTTCAGTTGTTGATAGTTGTGATAGTTTGTTGCCATTTTACTGTTCATATTTTTGATCATCATCTTTTTCTTAGATAAGTCCCTTTAACATTTCATATAATAAGGGCTTAGTGATGATGAACTCCTTTAACTTGACCTTATCTGGGGAGCACTTTATCTGCCCTTCCATTCTAAATGATAGCTTGCTGGATAGAGTAATCTTGGATTTAGGTCCTTGCTTTTCATGACTTTGAATACTTTCCAGCCCCTTGCCTGCACGGTTTCTTTTGAGAAATCAGCTGAGAGCTTATGGGAACTCCTTTGTAGGTAACTGTCTCCTTTTCTCTTGCTGCTTTTAAGATTCTCTCCTTATCTTTAATCTTGGGTAATATAATTATGTTGAGCCTTGGTGTGTGCTTCCTTGGGTCCAACCACTTTGGGACTCTCTGAGCTTCCTGGACTTCCTGGAAGTCTATTTCCTTTGCCAGATTGGGGAAATTCTTCTTCATTATTTTTTCAAATGAGTTTTTTCAATTTCTTCTCTTCCTCTTCTCCTTCTGGCACCCCTATGATTTGGATGTTGGAACGTTTAAAGTTGTCCTGGAGGTTCCTAAGCCTCTCCTCATTTTTTTGAGTTCCTGTTTCTTCATTCTGTTCTGGGTGAGTGTTTATTTCTTCCTTCTGTTCCATATCATTGATTTGATTCCCAGTTTCCTTCCCTTCACTTTTGGTTCCCTGTATATTTTCCTTTATTTTGCTTTGCATAGCCTTCACTTCTTCCTCTATTTTGTGACCACACTCAATCATGTCTAGGATCATCCTGATTACCAGTGTTTTGAACTGTGCATCTGATAGGTTGGCTCTCTCTTCACTGCTTAGTTCTATTTTTGCAGATTTGATCTGTTCTTTGGGAGGGACCTTTTTTTTTTTTCTTGGCATGCCTGTTACGTTCTAAGGGGCAGAGCTTTAGGTATTTGCCAGGGTAGGGCAACCCACTTCGCTGCATTGTGGCACTGTATGTGGGGGAGGGGTCCGAAAGGGAACAATGCCACTTGCTTAGCTCTCTGCCAGCTTTCAGTCACTTCCCCTGCTTCCCATAAGCAGTTGGGCCCTTCTGGTGCTGATTCCCTGGGTGGGTGGTTTTGTGTACATTCTAGGACCCTGTGGGTCTCTCCAATGAACTCTCCTGTGAGTCTGGGAGTTTCTCCTGCTACCTCTACAACCGCCACAGGTTTTTACTGTCAGAGGTTTTGAGGCTTTATTTCCCAGCGCTGGAACCCTGGGTTGCGTGGTCTGTCTTGCTCCCTAGTTGTTCCTCCCACTTTATCCACACGTGAATGTGGGGCTGCCTGGTCCACCAGCTGCTGCCTCACCCACCTGGTCCTCTCTGACTGGGCTGCACATCTCCACGCCTTCTGCCAGTCTGGATGAATGTTTCTTCTTTAACTCCTCAGTTGTTGGACTTCCACACAGTTTGATTTTTCTGGCAGTTCTCATTTTTTGTTTTTAAATTTGTTGGCCTTTTGGTTGTGCGAGGAAGCACAGTGTATCTACCTACACCTCCAACTTGGCTGGAAGTCCACAGTGTGGATGTTTACTCTTTGTAGGTAGATGTGCCTTTAATTCCAAAAGTATTATTATCACTTGTAATATCAAGTTTAGGTTGTAGAAATATTTTTAATAAAGGTTTAATCTAATGATTCCCAGTTAACTTTCCTAACTCTTTCATAAAATAAAAATTCAGTCAGTATGCACAGGCATAAAAATTTATCCAATAAAGTGTATTAATGTTATAAACCTACTCTTTAGGGAAATTTCTTGATTATAATCTTTAACATAATTCATAATGAAAATATATTGTTATTTTATAATCTTTCTTAATTCTTATTTATGTTTCTTCATAAAACTATGAACAAATTCTCTATTTTATTTTTAAGATTTCACTTATTTTTAAGAGAGAGGGTAAGGGAGGGAGAAAGAGAGTGAGAGAAACATCGATGTGAGAAACACTGATCGGTTGCCTCTCACACGTGCCCCAACCAGAGACCGAACCCACAACCCGGGCATGTGCCCTGACTGGGAATTGAACTGGTGACCTTTTGCTTTGCACGATGATGCCCAACCAACTGAGCCACACTGGTCAGGGCCTCTATTATTATTATCTACCTAGAATCACCTGTAACATTTTTGCTTTTAATGTCCTAGTTAATGTTGCCTACCTATACCTATTTAATTTTGTTAATGATACACTTATTGAACCTTAGTCATCATCTGATATAATTTATCATACCATAAATGTATCAGTGTATCTCTTCCATTACAATCCAGATAGATCTTATGACTGCAATTTGAATAGCTCTCAAAAGAAGAAACACATTACCAGTTCTGTTGCTAGTCAGCTCTGGGTCCTGGGAAGTTCTTCCCCTTATTGAGATAACTGATTTGGAACAACACGGTTTCTACGGCGCGAGTCAGCTCCCTCCCTCTTCCATTGATGCCCTCAGCACGTGTGAAGCTATTTGTCACTTCTGACCTTAGCCTTTTAATGTAAACATCTTCTAGTTCTTACAGCCCTTTCTCACTGGACATGGATTCCCGTCACTGACCAGCACAGTCACTCTTATAAACCTACCGTGGCTTGTCATGTCCTGCTCAAAATGTATTTCTAAAAGTTAGTGTGCTTTTCCTGCTGCACTCAGCACCTAATATTGGGAGGCTCTTGTTTCTCAGGATGAGACATAGTTTTTTCTAAGAGAATCAAGTGTAACTATCTTGTAAATAATTTTTGTGCACAAAACTGGCTTCTGAGCTAATAGGCATCTCTCGTATTCCTTTAGACTAGGAATTGTTTGAAGACAGAGTGAGTCCTATTTATTGTTCCAGCATAGCGGCTTACAGAGTAGCCCCTGATGAATGGTTTTGAAGCAAGGTTTAAGCTAAAGTGTTCCCTATCATATACCTAAGCAGTAATTTTTTGACCCATTTTACATCTATGTGACTAAAGTTCATCTCTTCCTTTGTAACCTTTCGGTGCTCTATTTTTGATTCTGCCGTCTGTCTGAGTGTGCATCACTTCCAGCTTTGTGCTGAATACAGATTTGGGGAGCATGCCTATTGTGTCAACACCATTGAACAAAAGAAATACCAAGCCTTATTTTTATTTTTTTTTCCAGTCTGACACAGTGGGTTGGTAGAAAATGTTCTAGATTCTGTAGGCCTTAATTATATTATTATTACCACTGCTAACTCACATTGTTTTTAAATAAGTCATTTTGACGTTCAGAACTTTGGTCAGTTCATCTGTAAAATACCTTACCTGCCTCAAAGAGTTGATAGGATGGTCAAACATAATAATATATTTGAAGCATATTCAAAAAAAGTTTTAAAAGTTATATAAATCCAATATTTGAATTGTTCTTGTTATTGATGGTATCTTGAGAATCTCATTAAATGTTGAGTGGAAATAGTTGTTATTATCTGAAATTTTGTGATTTGCTTTATAACTGCTACTCTTCTAAAGTTCGATTGTTTTCGTTAATAAAAATGTATTTATACATAGTTTTATTTCCCTAAATTTTAGTAACTTAGTTTGTCATTAGGAGTGAGGTTTGGGGACCAGTACTTTCAGGGTTTTAATCCAATTTATGTTCTAGAAACACATCCATTGTAACTGTGTTTTGTGTTTCATGGGACTGTGAATTTGTGAATTTTATTAGCTTCTTTAAAAGAACTGTTCATCAGCATTTTGTTGGTTCTGCTAAATTACCTTGGCTTTTTAATTGAAATACAGTTTGTTACAATTTTAGTATCAGTACTATGGAAAGTCATGGAACTGTTTAATGATCGTATAGTTTGAACCCTCTCTGATGAGTAGGCAATTATCTTGTCTGTCCGACTTTTAACAGATGACACTCACTGACGAGATCTGCCAAACCAGTGTATAAAGGCACTGCATCAGACTCTAAGCTGAAAACCGAAATGGAAGTCACATTCAGACTCTAAATAATCAGCTTCTACTTTAGACGTGCCCCCGAACCCTGGGGAGGAGTGTATTCAGTCAATCATGACACAGCCACCTCTCCCCCATTCTGATTGTAAAGATCTTAGTTTAACCCTTTCCTTGCAAATTACTTTGATTTTTTTGTTTCCACAATAAAAAGTGATTTCAGTATATCTATCCAGTGTAAAACAACCCATAGCTCATCATTTTTGTAGTAATATAGGAAGCAAACATTGAGAGTAAAAGAATTGAATGAAAATACTTGCTTTTTTATTACTGGCCTCTGAGGTTATCATCCATCTCAGCACATTTTCCCCATGGGGAACAGGAATTGTAACAGATGAAGAGGGAACGTTGAGATGAAGGATCCTGCCCCAGGACTGGGTCATGTGCCCCCCGGGCCTGGACTGCATTGACGAGCCAGTGAGCTGACAAACTGCATGAAGTGGAGTTGGGTCAGCTACCAATTCACTATTTTATTACCAATGAAATTTCTCTTTTAATTTTGTCAAATACGTAAGATATACACATAGCAAAAAAGTCAAATTCAGGTAGTAGAAAAAGGGTCTACCCTACCCTCCTGTGGATCCCCAATTTCCCTCTCTAGGGGCAACCCTGAATGTCACTTTCTTGAGTATTTGCCCAGAGTATTCTATACATTTACAAATGTTGATGTATACTTAAAAAAATATATATATCAGTGTCCGTCCAGAATGTATCCATCCATATACTATTAAAAATAGAGGCATTTATTGAAGAAGATACAAGATACAAGAAACATTGTACATAGGAGACACCTCAGTCCCCTTTAAGTAGGTACCTTGGGACCTCACACAGGTCTCCCAGTCTCCATAAGCTGTCCCGTTGCATTTTCCTGAATCTCATCAGTGGTCTGAAATCTCCTCCCTTTAAGAGGTGATTTTAGTTTTGGGAAAAGCCAGAAGTCACAGGGTGCCAAATCTGGGCTGTAGGGGGTCTGAGTCCCCTGGGAGATTTGATATTTCACCAAAAGACTGCACAAGACGTGATGCGTGAGTGGGCATGTTGTGATGAAGCTGCCAGTCACCGTTTGCCCACAGCTGCGGTCTTCTGAATCATCCGAATAGTTTCTGTGGAGGAGTGTTCAAGCTTAATGCAAAATTTGACGCAGATCCATTGTTCTCACTCAATCATTGTGAATGCGATGGCCACACAGTATACATGCTCACTCACTGGCATCTACCGTCCCCACTGACTAGTACAGTGAAGTTGTCACTGTTCACACATGCACGTTCCAGTCCACTCTCCTTGGCACCCAGGTTACATCGATGTTGCACAAACTGTTCTCGTTATATTAACAGTGGCTGGACTTTTTCCGGACAGACCTTCATATATCACTTTTGCACCTTTTTTACTTATATATCTTAGATGTTCTTTTTTCTTTATTTACCTGTTTTATTTATTTATTTTTAGAGAAAGAGAGGGAGAGAAACAGCAATGTGTGCTTGCCTCTTGTGTACGCCCCACTGGGGGGCCTGGCCCGAAACCCAGGCATGTGCCCCAACTGGGAATTGAACTGGCAACCCTTTGGTTCACAGCCCGTGCTCAATCCACTGAGCTACACCAGCCAGGGCAGATGTTCTTAATATCAGTACCTACAGAGTTAATTCATTTTTTTTCTTATATGTTTATTGACTTGAGAGAGAGAGGGAGAGAGAAACATTGATTGCTTGCCTCCCGTATGCCATATGCATCCTGACTGGGGATCGCACCCACACCCTTTGGTGTATGGGTCGACGCTCTAACCAGCTGAGTCACCTGGCGAGGGCTGGAGTTAATTCATTTTTAGTGGTGGCATAATGTACCTTTGTTTGGATGTTTGATAAGTTTTTTAACAACCAACCTCCTATTGATAGACATTTAGCTTGGTTTTAATACATTTTTATATTACAAACAATATTTCAGTGAGTCTACTTTATACACTTGCACCTGAATAGCTGTAGGATAAGTTTCTAGATCTGGAGGTGCTGGGTCAAACAGTGCATTATTTATTTTGATAGACATTTTCAATTTCCCACCAGAAGATGAACCATTTACAGTTCCATCAACAAAGTTTAATTACAATATAAATTTTACTTTTCCAGTGACAAAGATTTCCTCTTCCCTTCCCAGAATTTAGATACCTAAGAAACCAAAGTCAAAAGATTTTTAAGGAGCATGAAATGAGGCCATGGGCGTGGCATGGGCCTGAGGGGTTCAGACAAGGCGCTGCTTCATCCCACTCTCCTCGGAGACATCCCATGTCTCCCTCTCCCTCTCTTGCTCTTTTTTTTTTTTTTTATCATGGTTGATAAAAATCAATAAAATCAAATCTCTGTCTTCAAGACTTTAAACCAGTAGGTAGTCCCTTTACAGTATGCTCTCATCGTTATGTTATCGTTCTTTCTCTTACAACATGCATTTAATCTATTAAATACAGATTATGATTATTTTTTAGGTACTACATTTTAAATTTGCCTGATTACAAAGTACATGTGAGGGTATATTTCCTTCAGAAATATAAATGTCAAAAAAGTTTATTTCCAAACATATTTCTTAAAAAATAGTAAGCCTGTCACTGGTTTGTGAATTCTTACTTAGAAGTAACACTTTCTGGTTCTTAAGGGTTTGCATTTTCCTGTCATTTTTTCAGTGTTGTCTTATTTTAAACTCCTAGGCTCATCTCGTTTGGGTCAGTAGCCATCTCTGTTCTGATTACCAGTAACTGACCAATAAATTATTGTAAAGTGTTTTGTAGATAGAATATTCTATAAAATCCATTCGTGACAATCCAGTCCTAGATTTCCCAGGGCCACTAGAGAGTCATGTTGTTAAGTTGAATGAGCTGATTGATTTACATGCTCTGTGTCCAACAAATAAACAGTGAGCGTGAAGTGTTAGGTTTTGTTGTTTCTAAGAATCTCTTGAACGTTACTTCATGATTTCAATGGTGTTTATTGTAGCTGTCAGATGTTTCCCGTTGAACTCTGTGGGTAATTTGGTCACCGCTTCAGCCAGCAGTATGTTCTTTATTCACTGTCGTCTTCTGTTCTCTGTTCTCCTGGGCTGCCTATGCAAAGGAAGTCAAAGTAATCACCAGCTATTTATGTTATTGGATGCACAAAATATTTAATAACCCTGAAAGGCCAGTATAATTGGAAGAGGAAGTGGGAGTTGAGGTGAATTGGAGAAATTCTATTAGAAAACAGTGGGTATTATTTTTTTACCTCTTCAACAATGTCATGGACTGTTAATTATTGTAATCAGTTGTGATAAATTCTGGTAATTTGATATGTTCTATGAATAATGCATAACAGGTTTTAGATAACCCCCTCACTTTCTGTAGTTCCTGTATGGAAATGTCTTCCTTAACAAATATTTTTATTAAAAATATTTTTCTGGTAACCTTGAGCTTAGAATAAATTCTACTCATTATCACTAGTAGGTATGATATACTCACTAGTCTATAGGAGATGTTCTAGATGTCTAAATAGGATACAATTTTGTTCCTCATTGGTTCTGTTTTCACCTTCAAATTGAAATTTATGAAGGTTTGCATGCAGACAATAGCAAATGATACAGTTATTTGGAGTGGGATGTATTTCTCTAAACTTTCATCTAAGAAAAGGAATAATGTCATTGAAAGATTTCACTACAGAATGGGGTAAATAGGCTTTTTATTGGTTAATTGGGGATTAATTATATATTTCTGGGTAAAAATTTTTTCTATTCCAAAAAGTTACAAATTTTAAAACAATTGAGGACTAATTCTATTTCAAGCATTTCTGTAGGAATTGCATACTGAATTTCATTTTGTACTTGAGGGGCTATTGTTAACCAGCCTCTTTAAATATGTAACTTTCAGTAACACTTAATGTTTCTTATATTTATTCTTAGATTTTTAAGTTCTCTTTAAAATGAATGAGTCTAGATTTCGAATAAAGTTGCTATATTTTATCTATCCCTCTATTTGCCAGGAGTGTGTGACTAAGAAGTAAGAGTCCTTTAAATTATATTACAATAGTAAGATTGTTTCCGTGCTTTGGAATAATCCACCAAAAAGATAAAGCAGATAAACTGGTAATCATCCAGCAACAAAACCTTTCCCTATCTGCTCACCTGAGCGAAGAGCTGATAGATGTATGATGCTTTTGTCAAACTTTTTCAACTGCCAGTGGAAAGAGATGAAATTGCAGAGTCAATACTTACAACAGAGAAGACCCAGAAGGTCTGTCGGATATGACTCACTGCTGCTACCGGGAAACTAAAATGTTTGTGTTTTTCTTTCAGTGACGTTGTACGCCTCCTGTATTCTCCTGGGAGTGTTCTTGAACAGCAGTATACCTATATTTTTTGAGCTTTTTGTGGAAACTGTCTACCCAGTTCCAGAAGGAATTACTTGTGGAGTTGTCACGTTTTTAAGTAATATGTTCATGGGAGTACTTTTATTTTTTCTCACATTCTATCACACAGGTAAGAAGTTGGACTCTGTGACTAGTATCTAAATGTGCTGCGAGAGGTTTGCGGCAGTTTACCTGCTCGGTAGGGAGTTGACGTGGAGAATTCTCACTCGGCACTTTGTTTGGGCCGTTACATACCAATAAAAGAAAATACCTTCAGCTGTTTATTTTTTTTAATGCATCCTAATCTGATCGAATGCACCCTTACCCCCCAGAATTTCTAATTTAATTAACCTGGACTGGAGCCCACCATTTATATTTAAAGCCCCACAGGTGATTCTAATATGCAGGTTCTCATTGCTTTTTAAAAAATACTTAGGATCTCCTGTCTTGATACAGGGTATTAGTTACTGGTAATGTCAGGGGTACACAGTTTAAAGCCTCAGGGATGAGTGAGAGGTCACGCGAGGGGTGCACAGAGTGTGCAGAACAGCACTGTCCAAACGGAACCACTTACGACAGTGCACATGTGTTTGTCTGTACCGTCCAATACAGTAGCCACTAGCCACATGAAGTGAGCGCCGCTAAGGAACTGGATTTTTTATTTCATTAAGTTTTAATAGCTACCCACAGTCAGTGCAGGCATAGAGTGAAAAGAGGGTTGAAGTTAGAACCCCAGGGGTATACCTTTGAAGAAGCGAGAGAGCCTCAACAAAGGAGGAAGGGATGAGGTCCTGCACCCAGGGAGGAGTTCACCCTGGACGAGAGGAGGCGGAGGAGAAGGCAGTGTCAGTGGGCCCAGAGGCGGATGGGATACCTTTGCTGGGCAGATTATTGAAGGGGTTCATTCGTCATGGCATCACCTTTCTGCTTAGAAGGCAATTGATCTATTAAGCTTTGTTGGGAAGAAAGTTGGGAAAAGAATTCAGGAGACAATGAGACTTTCAGACAACCTTTGAGGGGGTGGGAGGAGGCGCTACAGGGACAGCTGGAGAGGTCGCCGGGCCTGTTGAGGGCAGGCCCACCTGCTGTTGGGGTCCGTGGGTTTGGATTGGCTTCGTTTTGAACAGTTGTTTGGTTTTCTCTGATATTCTCTCTTCTGTAACCCAAATTCTGTTTTACTATTTCATAAAATTTGGACATAATTATCTAGGTGGGGGGTTTTTTGCATCTTTTTATTTATTTTTTTTAAAGATTTATTTTTCGAGGGGAAGGGAGGGAGAAACAGAGGGAGAGAAACAACAATGTGTGGTTACCTCCCAGGTGGCCCCCACTGGGGACCCATCCCGCAACCCAGGCATGTGCCCCAACTGGGAATAGAACCGGCAACCCCCTGGTTTACAGCCCACGCTCAATCCACAGAGCTACACCAGCCAGGGCTTATTTTGCATCTTAAAATAAGAATTTATACTTGTGATACTTGAGAATAAAGTTTTTATTAATTTCTGCAAGGTTTATATGTCATTTTATTTCTCATCTTAACCAATCTAATATTATTACCTTCCCTGCCCCCGCCCGTTGCTGTTCTCCTAACTACTCATCAAATAAATATCAGTCCATTTGGTTAATCTGTATGGAAAGGAATCTGTAAGGTTCAAATGTAATAATAAATGGTCTAAAATGTGATGCTCCGAGAGGACTACTTGTTTATGGAAGACTTTCTGACAGGCTTATAGTTAAAATAGTAACCACGTTAACCTCCATAGGAAAATAAATTTTTGAAACTTTCAAAGCTGACGAAACAGAGCTTGCCCTGGGATTCAGACAGCTTTCAGCATAGTACTTTCACCGAACAGCAAAAAGCATACAAGTGATATATTAATTTCTTTCTCTAATTAAGAACAAACTAGATTATTTTTGTCAATGAGTAATGCACGTAAAGTAGTTTTTAACTTGGCCAAACTTGATGTATGTTTGATCATATGAAGGAAGTGCTGTTAATGGCATCAGACCACTTTTGACTGTCCTCCTGGAAACGTGTTTCCGTCAGGGAGCATGCCTTCCCCAGGTGCTGGACTCATTTGCTTCCAATGAGTTTTCTAAACAGAATCATCTAATAATTATTACGTATCAGCTCTAATCTACTCCAGTTATGTCACAGTTGCAATTAAGAGGCTCAGTGCCTCTCTTTTGCCTGGTAAAGTATCAGAGATGGCTGTGTTGCCCCTTCCAGGGCACTTTTCCAGCTCATGGGCACAGGTTTGGTAAGTGGCCCTGGCAGCCTAGTAGAGCGTGGTTTTTCCTGTCTGCTGGAAGTAGAGTTTTGTCCTCCGAGTATTTAAAAACAGCAGTAGATGCCAGATAATGTTATTCCCCCGTACACCTCTTGCATGCAGTCTCTAGACTATAATGCGCACTTATTGATCAGTTCAAGGCAGGGAATATCCCTACACTGGCTCTGGCAGAGCCCTGTGCACTCCTGGCCATTGCGCTTGTCCAGTAGAGTCTCTGTCACTCCCCTAGCTCCAGCTGCAGCCGTCAGTCTGTTGAACGGGAATTAACTGGAATTGACATCAGGCAAAGGACGCTCATTCTGCAGATTCATAGTGACCAGATACAAGCAGATATTTTTGTTTCTTTGACCCAGGCAGCAGAAGAAAGATTTAGCAACATTTCTTCTACTTCCTGCCTCACTGATATAATCAAGGATTTATCTAGCTAGGGAACAGAAGCTTTCCTCTTTTTGGCTGGTGTCTGATCTCATGTTCTCACACATGTCTGTGTAGATGTTAAAGGCTTCTGCCTAGACTCCGCCATTGTGGTGAGAAATGAAACTTTTTAAACAATAAACACTTCTAATCCAACAAGGTGATTTTCAGGAAGAAAAATCTAAGCACATTTTTACATTTTATAGAGTTAATGAGAAGACCTATGTGCAGAGCCTAGACCAGGGCATACCTGGCGCTCCCCAAATGCTGTTTTATTTCCTTCTAGGTGATTAGCTGGCTGGTGTTAGGAGTTTAAATATCTACGCTTCAGTTTGAAAGAGATGCTTTGATGTGTATGTTTGTGAGTGTGTCTACTGAACACACACAGACATACCCCCGTCTCTCAAAGGCTAAGGTTATTAGACCCATGAAAACTGTGTTGAGGTTCTTTTGTGTAGAATGAACTGGTGTTGTCCTAGAAGTCCTGTTGTGTAGGCCAAGTCCACATGCCTTATAACTGAGGTATGACGACACAAAAATTGCAAATCTGAACATTTTGTGAAATTTTTTCCTAAAACTATCTTTTAGTTCCACGGCCTAGTACCCTCAACATTTTTTTTTAATCCTCACCCGAGGATAAGTTTTTATTGATTTTAGAGAGAGGAAGGGAAAGAGTGGAGAAACACTGGTGTGAGAGAGAAGCGTCGATAGGGTCACCTCCTGTACGCGCCCCAATCGGGGATCGAACCCCCAACCTAATCAAACCCACAACTTTTTGTGCGCTGGATGACCCTCCAAGCAACTGAGCCACCTGGCCAGGGCTCAGTATTTTTTATGATAAATTGTATTTCCTTCCATTAAAGCCAGTGTTCAAATGTCATAATTTAGTCATCATCAAACCTTGAAAAACTTACCTAGAAGTTAGGTTATACAGCCTAATTCAACTATTATAATTCAACTATTCAACTATTAATTACATGACTAGAAGGCCAGCTTTTTAATCATCATATAAAGATCTGTGGGTTTTTTAAGTCTCTTCTCAAAGAAGCACTACACTTCCTAACCAGAGTTTTATCTCCCCACAATATGCTATCGAGAGGTAATTACATCCGAGACAGCCCTTCGGGGCTGTGCAGACTAACCCAAAATGACCACATTAGATTGGCTTGCTTAGCAAGAAAGGCTCCACTGGTGATTTGCTTGCAGATTGTGCGCCTCGCCATCACTGACAGCAGATGTCACACAGGCCCCTATACCAGTGCCACTGGCTTATGCGGAGCCCTGGGTCACAGGGCTCCACGTCCTGTTTTGATTCTCCTTTGGGTAACTGGGACAGTGTCAGAGTTTCTTAACAGTTTTGCTGGCTTGGCTTTTTCATGGTCACTTTTTAAAACATTGTTACTTGTTTCCTAATATAAACATACGTGTAAAACCCAGTTGCTTCCTATAATATTTGCTTTGAGAATCTCAGCCAGTTATTTCAGATGGCACTGTGATGCCTTACTCTAACAGCCCCACTCACAGAATCGATTTGGGGTGCTCTTCTATTCTTTAGATGCCCTGAAATGTGTTCCAGTGTTCTATCTTATAGTTTGTAACTTATTCTGAAATTTGTATTATCTGGGGTTTTTTTTGTTGTTCTAGAAGCTTTGTAGCAGGTTTTGACTAAAAGCAATAGAAGGTGGTTTTTTTGTTTTGTTTTGTTTTACTTCAGTCCTTTCATTTCAAAGTAGCTGACCGTGAATTGAGGCCGCATTGTGACTCCAAAGATTCAGGCGCCTGGCTGAGGTGGGAGGCGTTGACTACTGGTTACCAGAACAGGTCCAACAGATCGTGCACTAGTGAGAAGTATTTTTGTATCTAAGGAGTGAAATAATGCAGTGTGTTCGAGGGTCAGGTCTGTTGGGTAATTCATGAGGAGTGAAGGGAGCAGGGTGTTACATTGTGTGTGAAATCATGGTGTCAACTAGCTCCCTTAAATGAGAATGGACAGTTTTGCTAAATCATTGGAATTCTGGTTGAACCACCAAAGAAAAAGAGAAGGTTGGCTCTGGATGATGGTATATGGAACCAGGCAAGCACTTGAAGGTGGTAGAAACCAAGCACATGGTGTCACTGAAGGGAAGGAGGAAGTGGGAAGTGTTAACACTGCTTCTGGAAGGAAACGGTAAGAGGATGAGCAAAATCCTAATTAGTTTGGTCCCAACAGAGCATCACCATTTGGCGCAGAGCCCTCTTCACTGAGGGAAATACAGCACCTGTCTAAACTGTAAATTGGCAAAGGGAGTACTCAGGTTATAGTGTAGATAATAAACAATAGAAATATAGAGGCAAGTTGTGGAGCCTTAGAGCATGGATTTATATTTTCTCCAGTTAAGGACAGAGGGAAGGGATTTTAGAAAATGTGCTCACGTTAAAAGATTTCAAGGGTAAGAGTAAGAAAATTTCACTGGATCAGGACTCTGTTGGCTCAATTACGTCATATGACACCGGGCCAAAAAGGACAGCCGTTGGCTTTGCTATTGCTAAGCCCAGTGAGGCTTTTAAACCATTTCTTGTTTGTCAGAGACTGAACTTGTGGTGTTTGTGAGTGGTTATCAGTGGGACGTGTGCCCTTTCCCAACTCTGACCTTTTGCTTTCTTAAAAGGCAAAGAATTTCAAAGAACACTTATAGTTGGCTGAGTCAGGTGAACTCACTGAAAGGTGGACTTGACTTTGCAGAGAAAGGCATAATAGTAAAAACAAACCAACCAACCATGACACTATGGGGCAATTATGAGGCATATTTAAGGATTCATTTGAACCCAGGTAGAAGGAGTACTTTTACAACCCTGATAAAATAAGGTCTGCTTTGGCAATATTTGACGAAGTTTTGCTTTGGCAAAAAACTGGGTATATTTAAGAAGAGCAAGGACGCGTTCCTTGTCGCTGCGCGTGTTCGTTCTAGCTCCCCGTAAAATGCAGTGGAAAATCCGACTTTAAAGTCCAAGCGCTCGCCACAAACGGTGCGCTGTTGTCGCTGTTTGCTGCTCTTTCGCTTCGTAATTTTCACTGCTGCTTTTTTGCCTAAAATTGGCATCAGAACTCCAGACGCTGTATGGTTAACGAGACAACAGAAAACACCTGGTGTGTGGTTCGGGGAATGTCGGAATAAAGACCAGGCCCCTGGGGCCACAGCCTCTCTGACTGTTAGATTGTGTGCAATCCAAGTAAAGCACAGAAAACAGCTTCGCATGAAAACATCTCTGAAATACATCTTTGTTACATGCTCTACGATAGCATGTCTGACTTTTAAAATGTAGAAATTAAGAGGTGAGGAGGCATGTTTTGTGAGTATATTACAGCAAAAAAGGTATTTCAGCACCATTTCTTACCAGTTTGTTGTTGAATTGCCATTCTTGAGCATAAATTGCTCTTTTAGCCATATGAATTATGGATTACATTGAAGCAGCAGTGTGGAAATCTGCAGGATGATTTTTGAAGATTAGAGCAATATTAGCATTCTTTAGAATTACAAAGGAAAAATATAAACCGATAGCAGGGCCCAAAGAAAAACATACCAAGGAACTTCTTTATCTCGTTTGTTGATTTTTAAAATCAAAACTGCTGAATGAATATTAAACTAAAGAAGTTACCCCCTACCGTGCCCCCAATACCAAGAAGGTGCTCACTTCTGCATGCGGAGCGTCGGGATTGACTGGTAAAGGGGTCGGGGCGGAGGAAAGCTGAACAGATGCAGAGCTCAAGGGCTGCTGGAGCGGGAGGAAACAGCTGGAGGCGGCCACCGTCAGCTGGCGTGAAGCCCTAGCAAGGGACCCAGGCGTGGCCTGTTGGAGGGTCCAGAAGTCATGAGCAAGCCTTTATGAAGAAGCATATTCTATATTCCCTTAAATCAGATCACAACAGAATTGTCTGTTCAGATGATTCTTGTAGGTGTTCTGGTAATTGGCATCACACATAACGATTATGCTCATAGGGAAAAAAAAAAAAAAAAAAAGACTAGAAAAAAAAAAGCCAAAACAGTCACAGTAGTTTCTCTGAGGGTAGAATTAGGATTAATTTTTTTTATGTTTTACTTTATTTTTTAATATATTTTCTCATCTGTTTTACAATGAATTATTACTTGATGTTTTTGCTGAGAATTAGATGTTTCTATCCAAAAAATATATAAAAGTGTTATCGCAAAGTTCAGGTGATTTTGTTTGTCTTTCTAATCCAGCAGATATTTCTAAACAAGGACCAGAGTGAGGGTGATTAGAGGCACTGAAAAAATAACTAACAAACTAACAGTTAAAGGGGATTGTTTTTTTCTTTGTAGTTAATAGATTTTTTTTGCCATCAAAGTAAAGGTGGGTTACATTGATAGAAAGTTATTAACAATATTGATTAAAAATAGTCCACACGAGAGCTCTGTGATATGCTACCTGCCTCACTCAGACTCCGGACTATCACTGTTTATTGAAAGCCAGTTGTCGGGCCTTCTAAGGCGCATTGACCCTAAGTGCCTTTGAACGCAGAGCGGGGTGCTCCCGCCACCGCCACATGCTTACATCTGCATGTTTTTGTCTTACAGAGTTGTCTTGGTTCAACTGGTGCCTTCCTGGGTCGTGTTTGCTCAGTCTCCTCCTCATTCTGTGCTTCAGGGAATCCTATGACAGACTCTATCTGGATGTGGTTGTCTCAGTTTAATAGCACGGACCTGAAGGAGTTTACAAAGAAACTGGAAACCAGTACTGCATTCTGCACATTTGCTTGGAGTTGCACACCTAACAGGATATAAAGGAGAAGAGAGAAACTTCATTCAGAGGTTTTGTTAGGTTACGGATGATCACATTAATTTAATTACTACTAAGTAATAATAATGTGGGACTTGAGTGATAAAAGGAGATTGAAAAACTCTAGAAATGGCATACCTGTGCGCGATTCTGGGTTTGGAAGTGTGATTCATGTCTTACACGCAAGGTACTACCTAAATAATTCCCTCTGTGTTCTGTGCCAGTGCTGAACTACTGACCGATTCATTGTAATTATGAGAAGAAATCAAGAGTGTCTATCACATGAAGATAACTCCTCCCCTAAGTTACATATCAGAATAGGAAGAAATGCCAATAACTTCTAAAGAAGATTAAACCTCACATGCGATTTTAATTCTAAAACAGGCAAGAGGTTTATCAATGATAAAAACTAGCCACATGTACACTACATTTTTTTCTAATAAAGCCCTTTCTTACGTGACTCCTTCTTTTTAATTAGGTCAAAAGCCTGAGGCCATCTTTATGATGGTGATCACGTGCTTTCCAGTGTCTTCAGAACACATACTTGTGTCTCAGTCTTAACTTATCCTTGTTTTCTGAGAAATGCAATTTCATCTATTAGGCTCTTAAACAATTATATTAAAGGTGACTAAATGTTTGATGTAGACTCATTAAAATTGTATGCAAAACGTAATTTCATTCTGATTTAGCACTTTGTTAAAAGAACAATGACAAATCACAGAACACTGTGTCTTCAGCATATATACATGTGTGTAGATATATGATGTGAAGTCCAGCATCAGCTATTATTTACAGGTGTTACATTTTATTAAATGAGCCTTGTTTGAAAATAACAACTTATAACATTCAACCTCTGTTAAGTGATTTCTGATTACTTTCTTGTATTTCAATTCATGTTGTAGCCATTCCGCTCTACGTGGAGTCGGCGCATTGAGAGGGCAGTGTTTTGTCCGCGCTGGTTTTCTTTCTGGGGATGGTAACTTTGTAAAAATAACAATAACTCACCGAATGGCTCTCAGACATGTATTTGACTGTGACGTAAAATATGCTCTGGTGGGGTTATGATTATTACCACTATTCACATTTACTTAATTCCCCTCACACAGAAAGACCAAACATTTCCTCCCAAAGTCAAAAATAATACTTTGAAAAAAACAAACAAAAATAATAATAATACTTTGCCTTTATTATTCTCAGCCTCATTCAATCCTCTCCTTTTTCCCTCACCTGAAATTGTGTCTTCCTTGTCAGCCAAATATATATATATATTATATATATATATATATTATATATATATATATATAATTTGTATCTGGGGGCAGAGTACAAGGCAGCTCCTTCGGTTGGCCAGGCGGTGAAGTACGGGTGAGGAAAGCGGGTCATCTCTGCCTGCGCGCAGATACCATCACACTCACAGGCCCGTAGTTCCAAATGTCCCTCCTGCCCCCTTGGTAAGTTCAGCACCATTCGCTAACTCACCGTGGCTATGAAGAAAGATTCTATTACTGCTGAGCCTTCTTCTAAGATCCTAAATTGTGCAACTTGGAAAGTAGGAAAACCCTAAAATTTAACATCTGTGAGTCACTTTTAAATCACGTCCCTTTTATAACCACTCTGCTGACTTAGCAACAGAAACCAAAGGAACCAAGGAAGTTGTTAAAAAGTAAAAGAAAACCCATGAAAGCTAGGCTTATTTCCAATTAACTCTTATCATTCTTCTTAAGTAAAAATAAAAGAAAAAATTCTTTTTTTTGTTTTTTGTTTGTTTTGGGTTTTTTTTAGAAAACAGAATTCTTAAAGATGATTGAAAGCCAGCCACTAAGGATATCAGGAGTTCACGGTCCAGATGCTAAAACAACCACCAGCCCTTCTATTTAGAAGATAGACAGCCGAGGGAAGGGTTATTAAGTATTTGGTTTTAGTCAAAACTTGTGTTTGAGAACGTTGCAGTATAAAATTTTGTTGTAATAAGACTTCTGGTATAGAACATTTTAATAATGGTTAATTCTAGTTTTAACACAAAGAATAACACTTTAAAGATATTTTACCTAAGTGACTAATTAATTCAAAAACATCTCAAGTGGGTGGTGATTAAAAATTCTTGCATGTGCCAGACACCAACCATTGTGTTCAGCATACGTGAGCTCCTCGGCAGATGACTGCCCGTGTCTCCCATTACAGCTGTTCTAAGTGATCAAAGCTTTGTCTACCAAACCTGATAGGAAGAGAACCAAAAAGCTTTGGGGTGGGGGAGGACTACACACTGTTTATTTACCTGAATATTTCAAATTATATATTTTGTCTCTTTGTTTTTATTTTTAGGATGCATTAGAATAGTCCAGCTGCTATCTTTGCACCTTCTAAACAAACATTATAGAGCCCTGGTGAAATTTTATAACTGAAAGAAATCTTAACCTTCCACTAATCCAAGCCCCCATTTTAGAGTTTGTGGAGACAACCCCAGAGAGGTACAGGGTCTTGTCAAAGGTCACAACCCTAGTTTGTGACAAAAGCAGAACTAAAACCCCCGTCTGCTGTCTCCCAGAGCATTCGCAGAATTGCAGCTCCGTTTGGACGTGTGGGGGTGTCGTGAGTACTCTCCGTGTTCACAAGCAATGGGGCTTCAGAGTAAACTGCCATTACTTTGTGTGGAAAGTACAGAGATTAAGTTGAGGTGATTATTTGGTTTTTAAGTAAAATTATATTCTATTGCCTTCATCCTTACACAGTTGGCGCTCTAACATCTCTTACATCTTAGCTTGCTGTGAGATGGTATAGAAATATTCTGATGAATAATTCAACCCTCATAAATCAAGGCAACAGCCTTATTAATTGGGAAGGACATGTTACAGTCTAAGTTCCCTGTGGCTTATCAATGAATTCTTCACATAGAATTCTTTCTATGGAAAGAAGCATTTTTTGGTTCACAGGCCAGTGCTCAATCCACTGAGCCACACCAGCCAGGGTGAAAGGATTTTTTGATGCGGCCCATGGTGGAGGTATAGGAACAAGACAATTACACACACACACACATTTCACTGGAAGGTGGAGCTGATAAAAACAGGGAATCCGTACAAGTATAATTGTGTATACTTAAGCATATATGGCCTAAGGGTTAAATTTTATCATAGATCACATATCCATGTTTAATTATTGAGAATGTTTATGACTTGTTTTTTTATGAAGCCCTTCTAACGAGGGATTCAAGCTAAGAGATTTTAAATTGAAGAGATTAAATTCCCATCTACTTATCTTTTAATTGGTTTTTTTACTGTTATATTTACTAAAATCTAGGCACTCATCTTGCTGTTTGCATAAGTACACACTTCATTTTAACTCCTGATCAAACAGATGCTTAGTAAGTTTGCTTTAAATCAATGTTAAAAATCTCATTTAATTCCACATTTGTCCCTGAAATGATAAATACAGGAATTAGTACATAATATCAAGCAAGTGCAAAAGCTGTGATATGAAGAAAGTGCCATATTAAAAATATGCATATGAGAAAATTCCATCAGGCCTGTTTGACCCAAATATAGGAGAAATAGAATTATACAGAAAGGAA
The DNA here is from genome assembly GCF_022682495.2 of Desmodus rotundus. Lineage (NCBI taxonomy): Eukaryota > Metazoa > Chordata > Mammalia > Chiroptera > Phyllostomidae > Desmodus > Desmodus rotundus. The sequence goes on from NC_071388.1 coordinate 100,034,790, forward strand.
AAAGATAAAGTTTATTTCCATACTCTCAAAAACAGTTTGCTAGCATGTTAGGAAATATAAGCGGTATTTTGGGGGGAAACGTTGGACCATCCTAGAACAAAACTTGACAGGCAGATTTGGAGCTTCCCTTACAATAGCATCCAGCGGGTACTTTGTGCTCAGTAAAGGGGACTTGTCTGCTCAGTAAGCAGACATCACCTTGGCCGCCCTGCGCACTCATTTCCTTTCATATGTTGTCCCGGCTCAGTTGCAATCTGAAAGTTAGCAGGTGAACTAATCCCAAGGCCTTGAAAGCTTCATTTCTGGCCAGGGGGTGGGAGTGACGGGGGCTGCCGGCAGAGAACACAGGCAGCCTCTCCCCTGAACTGTGCTCCTTTTTGTGAACAGTTTAGGTTTGTCCTGGGTTGGCACTGAAACAACGGCAGCGTCTTGTTTCACTGAACAGTTTTCTAAGGCTCTCCACTTGCCCTCCTTACCTGGTTCCTCAGCTTTCTGAACCCATCCCTGCAGGAATCACACCTCGGCTCCATCCCTGAGACTCCCAGATGTCCTCTTCTTGAACAGTCTTTCTGGCCCAAGCACCTTCACCTTCTCAGCCCCTCCCTAAGCTCCGAGGCCAGAAACCCAGTCCCGGTCCTGACAGGTAGTTAGACCTTCCTCTCCCAAACAGGACGCTAACATGTTGAGAACATACGTAAACCCAGGTGCTCCAGAAAGATTCCACACTTCTCATGGCCAAGTCTCATAAATGAGGCCGTTTCCCTGAAGTGAGAATTGCAAAGGTCTCTAACAAGTTTCTATAGTTGTTATTTGTTGCATTTCAGAATATGGACATTGAATTGCCTTATGTTGTCTTTCTGTTGTGCTTTGGGACCTGGTAGGCCTCAAACAGTACCTTTCTACCTCAGCCTATACTAGAAAAGAGCAAAAATGTATCTCTCCCATAATGAAAAAAAAAATACAATTAAAAAAATGTAAAAAAATTTTTTTAAATAAAAACACTACCTATAAACAAAGTTATCCCACTAGAGCTGCACTGTAGATCAAGAATGGAGAATTAAAAATTTCTTTGTAAAGCTAAAAAGTGAAACAAAGTATAGAAAATTCATTTCAGCAACTTTGGTAAACTAATTTTTTAAAAAAACCACACACATCAAACTATGTTAGCTCTAAACATGCTGGATGTGGTACATTGCAAGGCCTGGGGCTCCAAAGTAACTGCTGGGGATCAGCCCCCAAAATGGCGCTCTCAGGGCTCCCTCCCAGTTCTTCCAGTTTAAAAGGGAAGCTTCTGAGTTCCGGCCAAGATGGAGGAGTAGGTAGAAACCCCTTGCTTCCTCGCACAAACAAAAGGAGGATAACAACCAATCTAAAATCAATAAACAACCAGAAGCGCCAGAAAACCAAACTGCATGGAACTCTGACAACCACGGAATTAAAGAAGCAGTCAAAAAGAACAACCAGACCAGTAAGGCAGTGGACCGTGCAGGCCAGGCTGGCCCAGAAAAACCAAGGCGAGGCAGCGGACCAGGCAGGTGGGGCTGGCTGAAGGTGAAACTGAGCCTCAGAGCTGACCGTGGACTCCACCGGGGGGTGGGGAGGGGGGTGCAGTGCCGTGATGAGGTAGTCTCATACCTGAGAGTGTGGGAAAGTGCGCTAGGGCCCAGCAGGTGAGCTGCACTGTTCCCTCTCTGGCCCCTCCCCCACAGGCAGCGCCACAGCACAGCAAGGAGGGTTGCCCTGCCCTAGTGAATACCTAAGGCCCCGCCCCCTCATAGCTTAATAGGTGCGCCAAGACAAAGAAATATGGCCCAAATGAAAGAACAGAGCAAAACTTCAGGAAGAGAACTAAGCGTTGAGGAGATAAGCCAACCTATCTGATGGAGAATTTAAAGCCCTGGTATTCAAAATGCTCACAGATCTGATTGAGCTTGGTCGCAAAATGAAAGATAGCCAAAGTGAAATAAAGCAAAATATTCAGGGAATCAACAGTGACAGGAAGGAAACCAGGACTCAAAGCAACGATTTGGAACAAAAGGAGAAAGAAACATCCAACCAGAATAGAATGAAGAAACAAGAGTTCAAAAAAGTGAAGAGAAACTTACAAACCTCTGGGACAACCTGAAACATTCCAATATCCGAATTATAGGGGTGCTGGAAGGAGAACAACTCCAACAAAAAACTGAAAACGTATTTGAACAAATAATGAAGGAAACTTCCCCAATCTGGCAAAGGAAATAGACTTCCAGGAAGCTCAGAGAGTCCCAAAGAAGGTGGGCCCAAAGAGGAACACACCAAGGCACATCATCATTAAGTTATCCAAGATTAAAGATAAAGAGAGAATCCTAAAAGAAGCAAGAGAAAAGGAGACAGTTACCTACAAAGGAGTTCCCATAAGACTGTCAGCTGATTTCTCAAAAGAAACCTTGCAGGCAAGAAAGGGCCAGAAAGAAGTATTTGAAGTCATGAAAGGCAAAGACCTACATCCCAGATTACTCTATCCAGCAAAGCTATCATTTAGAATGGAAGGGAAGATAAAGTGCTTCCCAGATAAGGTCAAGTTAAAGGAGTTCATCATCACCAAGCCATTATTAGATGAAATGTTAAAAGGACTTACCTAAGAAAAATAAGATAAAAAATTAGAAGAGTAAAATGACAACAAACTCACAACTATCAACAAATGAACCTAAAATAAAAGAAAAACAATGAAAACTAAGCCAAAGAACTAGTACAGGAACAGAATCAGAGAAATGGACATTACATGGAGGGATTTCAGTGGGGAGGAGGAAGGGAGGAATAGGGGGGAAAGGTACAGGGAAGAAGAAGCATAATTAATAGGCATAAAATAGACAGGGAGAGATAAAAAATGGTATAGGAAACAGAGGGCTCAAAGAACTTATACGTACAACCCATGGACATGAACTAAGTGGGGGGATGCTGGAGGGTTGAGGGGACAGGGTAGAGGGGGGATAAAAGGGGGAAAATGGGAAACTGTAATAGCATAATCAATAAAAATACTTTAAAAAATAAAATAATAAAAGGTAGGCTTCTTCAGCCTTGACCAAAATGGCCAGAATGACTTTTAATGTACTTTAATGTTAGAAAATGATACTTCTTTAAGAAACTACAATTTAATCTGGACTTCCTGTTATTCAGATTGGCCCCAGAAGGATCACAGAATCAAAATGATGATCTAATCCAACCACCTCGTTTTATAAATAGAGACTCTGTTAAGTTAAATGACAGAGGTCGGATTAGCAGGTCACCAACTACTAGACCAGCATTTTTTCTATAAATGATCAATGAGTTAACCAAAAGTAAATTCTTATATACTTTTTCATTTCTCTTAAATTTTTAAAAATCAAACAAGAACTGCATGAATGTATGCTCACTATAAAATACTCAGTACAGACGTATAAAGTGAACTCTACGGACAAGTGCTGGTCAATCCATTCTCCTTTCCAGAGGTAATCCCTAAGAATCAGACATTTTTCTATGCATTTACATATATGTGCATAAAAGCTTACAGGGGATTTAAAATCAAGTGCTCTAGGGAACTGTGTCATAGACCATGTTGGCATTAACTTTTCGGGCAGAAGCAGGAGTGTCTGAGGACCTCATTTGTCTCCCCAGTGCGTCTGCATCAAATGTGTCAGCGGTTCCTACTTAATAACACTCCCCAGACCCGGTCATGCACCATCGAGTTCTACCGTATTCTAAAATGGAAAGGCGAGTTTCAATATGCAATATTCTGTTTTTCTTTTGGGAAATACAGCTTCTGTTTTTATGTCACCATCTAAGGTCCGTATACTGTGAGAGAAAAGAATGAATGAGCCACTCCCAAAATCCAAACACATTTCCTTGGCAGGGCCACCTTGGCTCTCCAACTCCGCCAAGGCACACGGCAGTGCACAAAGTCGCGAGAGTAAGCTCGTGGGAGTCCATTTTTAAAAAATAATAAATGATAAAGATTCTGGGAACCTTACTATTTTCCTGACCAACTTCCTTAGCTATCCTATCTTCAAGCTACCAGTAAAACCGATGAACTACAGCAGACAAGGACTTTCAGCTTCTTTTGGTCGCTTTCTTTCCGGCCTGCCTTCCCATCCAGCTTTCCCTTTCTGGTTGTGTTTTAACGTATTTCTGATATGTTGGAAGCAAGTTGTGTGAAATGCTGATTTTCTGAGTTGCCAGCATTAGAGAGGAAGGCTGGCCGAGCAGTTTCTTTATGAACTAGATGAGAGCGGACACGGAGAAAGCACCCTGGCCTAGGAGCCCCAGGGCCTGGCTTGGGTCCGGGGTCTGGCGTCTTCAGCGGTCTGACCATGAGCAAGTCACGTTGTCTCTCATTTATTCACATCTCTGAAATGAGGGAGTGAACAAAGTCATTCCCTGGGTTTTCTTCCAGTTCAGAAATTCAGGTCCACTCTCCCTTGAGAATTAGAAGACGACTGAGGGTCAGGTCCTCTGCAGAACCGCAGAGCCTCCCGCACTGCCGCGGTTCCTTTGTGCGGGAGCCCTTCCACCGTGCGCTCCAGTACTGAACTGGGGCGCTATTCCATTGCACTCACATTCAACAAGCAAGGGCCTTTTGATTGTCTGATAGGAGATAAACTGCAGGTGCCATTTGTTTCCCCGAAGGGCTTTATACATGAAATGCAGGGTTTATTAAATGTATCAAAGGCAGTAAGAGCAAACCTGCCATCTGATATCGGGATCACACTGTGGGAGCGGGTCAGAGCACGCATTTGCTCACCGGAATCAGGCTGACAGGCAGCCGTCCTTTGGTTTGGTCTGATTCACTGTGAATCAGCAATGGGTTTTCACCGGCAGGAATCAGATTGTCAGGTCAGATGATAAAACTGACCCTCAAACTCTATTTCTAGGGTTATGACACCAAGGAATTGCAAGTTGATTTGCAATGGTGTCATCTCTACACGGCCAAATTCTGCCAGTGGAGCTGGGCAGTTATTTTACAGAGTAAGAGCAGAGCTCCAGCACATAAAGTCTGATCTGCGCACAGGTGTTAGCAAACAGCCTTACTGACCGCAAAAGCTCTCAGACAAGTGAAGAGAAGACCAGCCCAGGAGTCAGGGGCCTGCGTCTCCTCCTGTCTCCACGGTGGTTGCTGAGCATCCTTGGTGCCGTGGGCAAGTCACCTGTTCTCTCCTGACTTCAGTTTCCTCCGCTCTAAAACAGGAGGGTCAGAGCAGATGTTCCTTTTTGCTAAGAACTTTGTGGTCTCCGATCTACACCTGTGGCTCAACAGAAAGTAGAAAACGGCCTGGAGGCAGCATCGCTCGTCGCGTCAGAGCTCCCAGTTGTGCGCTGTCCTTCCAGTTACTGTCGGTTCTGTGTTAGCGGTGCCGGGCAGGCAGGGAAACTCAGACTGCCGCCTCATCTGTTCGTTCCTTCGCTCACGCATCCCCTTATACTCTGTATGCAGAGTAGTTGTATGTGGGCAATGCGTGCCTGCGAAAGAGAATCAGAAAAACAAGTTTCTACTCTTCAGGACCTTTTAGACAGACTTTTAAAAACATAATACTCCTGAACTAACAAAAGGAGCAATAACAGTTTCCCAAATACCTAATTATGCATAGCAGGCACCCAATTATGTGTCCATACCGTCATTGACCACAGCTGGTTTCAAGGAAAGGCTATTCTGTTCCACTGAATATAGACAGAACCTGTGTCTGCCTGGGAGCATAGAAGCAATTCTGAGGAATCCCAACCCTAGCATCATTCCATGGCTGGGGAATGGGTAACTCTTCCTCAGGGAAGTTGGGAATACTCCCTCTTGCCTCCTCCAATTTCCTCTGAAGACAAAATTTAACAAATGCATACACACTGTATGTAAGATACACATACTCAAAAGGCCTTGTGAGTCTCCTTTCTAGAAGATATTTCAGAGTTAACCAAGAACAAAGACTAAACACCAAAAGGAAGGATTTCTAATGATAGAACCTGGGAGGTCAGCCGGCCAGACAGAGAAGGGCTCCTTTGGGGGCTGGAGACACTGTGAAAGCCCTTCAGGTCCCCGCCTGTGAGTGAGCCTGAGCCACCCCGGATGCCACACGCAAGGCTTTGCCAGTGAAGTGCTGGCCTTCCTGAGCCTTTGCAGAACCCCCAGACTGCTAACAGGCTTTAGTTCTAGAGATGATTTTATTTACTACACATGTCCGCAATTCCAAATTTACTTCCCTCCGCACCAGAAATACATCATTTTGGGCAACTGAGTAGTCAGGAAAATTCTGCCCCCATGCTACTACACTGCACCTACAAGTTTTGAACAAAACCACTTCCTTGACATATACACATATTTCTGTTTAGGTCTGTGACTCAGAGAAAGCGCCTGGGAGAAGTCAGGAGAGCCCGCCTCACCAGCCGCAGGCAGGACAGGGCCCCCCCACTGTGATCCACCCCAAACTGGGGCTGTGTGTCTCTTCTGAGTCCTCCAAACTCACCGACCCGCACTGTGCTGCTCCTCCTGACCGCTAAGTTACTGATCAGAAAATCTTTTTAGTAAGGGATATAAATGTCTCCAGCAGACCCCTCCTTCTCCATGGCCCCACTGTCCTTTTGGCTTGCACCCCACAATTCTCTCTTCATATCCCAAAGAAGTCAGGTTATCCTTGTCCTTTTCAAGGGGGAAAAAACCCCAACCCAGCAATTGGTATCTTAGCCCTGATAGTTCGCCCCCTCCTATCTCAGAATAGAGAAGCCTCTGCACGCTTGTTGTCGTTTTCACACAAGCTGGTTATAGTCCCCCCATGTCCCAGGCACCGGCAGCTCCATGGTCCATTCTGTTGCCCCTGATTGTCTTTCCCGCTAAGTGGGGGAAAGGTTCCCTCTAGTGAGCCAGCCGCTTATTCCCCTACCTGTTCGCCCTTTTATCAGTATTCCTTTCCCAGTAAATGCTTTGTTATCTGGGTCCTGAAATTTAGTTCATTTTTTTTTTTTACTTTACTTTTGCATACAAAGTTGCTTCTTTAATCTTAAAACAGACTGTGGTGATCTTTTTTCCTCTGAGTACTTTATAATAAAGTTTGAACATAACAGAACATTCTAAAATAAAGTCAGATGGATTTCATCAAAGCCAATATAAATACTGGCAAAAGCAGATCTTATTTTTTTAAAAAAAGAACTGAGGTGGAGGAAGCTGGGTCTCATAATTTAACCAGTATATCTGGGCCCCCGCCGGGTGCTGAGCCCTGGGCTAGGCACTGTGGACCCAGAAACAAACAAGGCAGGGTCCTGGTCCTCAGGGAAGTGCATCTCCTCATGAGTCCATTCATAAAAACTGTGATTCAAAATTAGCCACATCACTAAAATGGTACTGGAAGCTTTGCAGCTTATTTCTACAGCTGTTTATGAGATCTTACCCTATTTGGGAAAATGTTTTAAATCCTGTTTTCTTAGTCTGTTAAAAATCCATGCTGTCCCTAATCAATGCATAGTTGTGAGTCACCGTCGTAGAGTACAAAGTTCCCCCAGACAACCTTTGAAGGGAAAGACAGAGAAATCTGTTTTAATGTCTTGAAAAGAATTGGAAAGGTTTTAGGGAACGATGACAAGCTTCCAAAGAGTTCATATCTGCTGGTGTTCATTCAGATAAGGGGGTAGGCTGAGGGAAGAGTCTTCCCACAAGGGGGCGACCCAGGAGACCCCAGGGGAAGAGTTAGTGAGATATGACTGGCGTCTAGGCATTTGCAAATATGCCTGCTGAGCAAAAGTGGAGAAGGAGGTTTGGAGGCAAGGAGCCGTGGTGGAAGCAGGTTCCAGAAAACAGCCCTGACACTGGCTCGTTCTCACTGAGTCATCTGGCCCAGCCTCCTGCCTCCACGCACATCTTGTCTGCAGTGTGTCTGGCCAACTGCTTTTTCAGCTCTCGAGGGCTGGCACTTCTACAGTCGCCTGTCATCTGTTCCAGCCCCTTTGCACTTAGTGGTTCTTGCTTTCAAAGAATGGAGGCAGGAGAGATGCAGTCAAGAAATTGCATGACAGAGGGACAAGCAGCACAAGTCAGGGCAGAGGACCCCAGGTGAAGAGGAACAGCCGTGGAGCTGGCGGTGGAGGAAGAGTCTCCAAATTTCACACTTCCTTCACGCTCCAGAGCAGGTGGGAGCGCTGGGAGGTGGAGCCCACCATCTGGTGACCCGTCCTCACAGATGCCCAGTCTGGCACGATGGAGGTTCCTGTTCTGCTCTGAGAAAGCAGTAGGAATCTAGACACCCACGGTCTCCCAAGAGGAACCGTTTTATTCAAAAGTCTGTAACTTCCACAGTCACCCCTCTCTTCCATTTGCAAAGGAATGCTCTGTGATCGAAGGCATGCCTTCAATTCCCTATTACGTTCCATGCACTCTGCCCAAGTAATTACTTTTCATACCCAGTCGTGGGTGCAGAGAAATCTTGGGCAGTCCAAGTGGACCTAGATTCAAGTCAAGTTACCACCTCTTACTCCATTCCGGCTTGTCCATCTGCCTCCACATTCTCAGTCAAACTAGAAGCAAGCCACAAAGCCTGTCCAACCAGAATCACTATCAGAAAGCCCAAGCCCTTTGTTGTTCTCTGTCCTCCTGTTCTCAGGTCATGTTGTATTCAGTCTGATTGTACAGGGCAGGGGGGCAGCAGGAGGAAGCAGAGTGGGGTGGACACAGGCAGAGCAGAGGCAGCTGCAGATGTGGGAGCCTTTGTCGCATCACCACGATCCACACTGGGAACCTCACGTGCCACCAGGCTCCCTCTAACCCCATTCCCTAGCGTTCCTGTAGGTGACCCTCCTCGAAGTCTTGGGCCTCCCTCTTGACCTTGAGTGTCATGCCTTTCTCTATTCCCTCCCCCCAGTCCTGTCCACACTGAAGCCCCTAACTCCTTTCAGTCTGTGGAAGAACAAAGCTCTTGCCTGTTGGGACCCAGGGCCATCCTGGAAATGGCTTTGGCTGAAATCCCTGCAGGGGACACAAGAAGTTCTTCTGGCTGCCAGGTAAAACTAGTACTGGCTGCCCTGACCCCTGCCTCTGGGCTCTAAGGAAGAGTACAGGACATGAGTGTCCCGGACGGACAACTGAGGACATAGCACATGATCTCTTGAGATTCCTCCTACCTCCGGGACCTGCTTTTCACATGGTACCTCTGAAACACAGGTGATTAAAGGCTCTGAGACAGCAGGGGCTCTTCTTCCTGTGCCTCCCCCTGTGCCTAGGCACACTTGTCTCCTGGTAGGAGCCGCAGAGCAAACATGAATGGGTGTAGGGAGGGGTTTAAAGTCTGCCTGGGCTGAGGTGAAGCTGGGCCGAGGGCCCCAGCTCTGAGATCTGGTGGGAACTGTCCAAACAGGAGTGTGTGTGATGAATTCCCCTGTGACGCTCAGCACAACTTACGAAGTCTTCTGTGTGTTTTTACATAATTCTTATCATGTAAAGGTTGTATTACATTTTAATAAAAGAAATTGTTTTGCATTTTACTTTTTCAACAGTCAGTGTTTTCTATTTTATGGTCACGTACACTTTTGTAGGGAAATGTTGAAGTCTTGAGTATTTTTATTCTTTTAAAACTATAGTTAATGTCAACTGTAAGCACTGATAAATATTATTCATATACAATTTTCCTTCCTTCCTATCAGGTCTTTCTAAGAAACTGTGTTTTGGCATAGCATTTTATTCAAAACTATGCTTCATTTTACACATTGTGAATGCTGAAGATTCTGAAAAATAAAGATGCATTTAAAATCTCTGTGCTGTTACATTGTAGAAATGGTAATGGGCATGGCTTTGCCAAAGTGGTAATTAAATGTGTAATGGTTTAGAACTCCTCGCTCAGAGCGGGGGCTCTAGTCATTACCCGCGGTGTGGGAGCTTGCGTATATCCTCTGCTTTTTCGGATAATTCACATCACAGTGGCGATCTCCTGTTCAGTTAGGAAATATGGCTATGTTGACGATATAGTTACTGTGCTGTACTTTTCAATGAACGCATATTGAAAGCACTTGTGATAACGTGGTCCACATTTTGTTTTTAATCAAACTCCAAATGGCAGTGAAAGTGGAGCCAAAGCTCCCTGAGCATCTGAGCAAAGAGATGTGACAGGAAAAACACGAGCTTGGGAGCAGGACAGGCCGGGCCAAACCCTGCCCCTCCACCACAACCTCTGAGACTTGGGAACCCCGTCATCTCTTTTGGAGATCCCGTGTCCTCATCCACTAAAAGTGGACCACTGAAACAAAGGAGGCAGATGATGATACTTCGCTCACGTGGATTTCGTGATGGTGGAATACAGTGATGAACGTAAAGCTCCTGGCTCCTTGGGCTGCTGGGTAAGTGCCATCTGCCTCTTCCTCTCCGCCCCTCTTACAGCCCAAAGTCACCTTTTTTAGTTTTTAACAGTCAAGTTAGAATGTATCGGCCTTCTGAGCAAGGAGATAGTTATTAGATGTTTACATATTTAGTACTGCTTCTAATTTATCATGGGAGCTAGTTCCCAAAAATATTAATCACAGCTGGATTGAAAGAATAGTTGGGAAATACAGCAAAGTTGTTTATATAAGTAGACCACATTATTGTAACAGGGTGCAGATCAGGGGTCCCCTGAAAATAGCACAGCATACTCCCTAAAGCCCTTGATTGGGGGGAGGGGTAGTAGATGATAGGCATTTAATATGCTTTGTATAACAATGGCAAGTTAATATCCATGCTTTCCTGAAGGACAGAGGACTTCCACCCAGGGCGAAAGGTGTAGGTGACTTTAAGAGTTTATAGTGACTTGTGACACAGCCAGGGGAGGCGGATGCCCACCCCTGATGCCCCTGATCACTGGGAACTTTTGCCCTGACTAACGATGGCAGCCGAAATAAGGTAAAAGATACCGGGAAACTGGCAACAATGGTGGACGCTAACACATTATAGGAGGGGTGGGATATGAGGTCACACAGGAAGTTCCAGACTGATTATTTAAAATGAGGATGGGCTGGGGTTGGCTTTAGCTCAAGTGGTTGTTTTGTCATGGCTGACACTAAAATGAGGGTGGGCTGAAAGAGAAGGGGGCCTACCACGAGGACTGGTGTGTAAAGGGGAAGCCACACGGTTTGGAAAAAGAGCATGCCACAAGTTCTGGAGTAGGAAAGAGGAGGCCTGCTGGGCAGCCTGCCTAGAGAAGACAGCGGCAGAGGTGGTGGAGCTGCGCAGGGACCTGCCTCACCAGCACGGACTCGTGAGGGACGCTTGGGGCTGAACCGGGACCCAGGATTCTGAGTCGCAGACTTCTGCTTCTCTGAAGGACGTATGGAGAAGTCACTGTCTTGGGACTGTGCCTCCCTGGACCCACTGTGACCCAGTGTGACACACGCATGTCTTCCTGAACCACCGCGTGGAGGCTGGGAGCCGCGCGCCCCAGATCCTGGAGAGAGCTGCTGCTGCGAGAGGACAGCGACCTGAAACCCACACGCACACCTTCCAGAGAGGTGGGGATCTGTTTGCCGGACTGGCTTAAGGACAGACAAGGAGATGGGGAACTTGTGGGCATGGTTCTGGCTTGTAGCCTTTTAGAGGGCAAAGGAAGTGCTGGTCTCGCGGGAGAGGACGGCTCTGAGCAGGAGTGCTCTCAGCCCCCCTGGGATTGGAGCCCCATTAATAAAAACCTGTTTCCTTCAACACTAATTGTGGAGTCTTGTGTCAAGGTGCCACATGGCCAAGCCCCGGGTTGCTTGGTTATGTTGTAAGTGGACTGGAGAGCCAAAGGAATTTGCCTTGTGGGATTTGAAGCAAGAAAACAAGCAGCAAAAGCTATTGAAGCAGGTCCAGACCCACCAGTAAAACATGGAAGCACTTCCCTTTATAGTTTGAAAGCAAGCATATCCATGGTTAAGTGGCGGGGAGCCCAGTCTTGGAAAAACCTGGAATCATGAACATCCTTTAACTTTTTGGAGGGAAGTATTTCTCTTCTTTCTTTCTTTCTTTCTTTCTTTCTTTCTTTCTTTCTTTCTTTCTTTCTTTCTTTCTTTCTTTTTTAACAGAAAATCCAAAGGTATAAAGGAGCAAGATTTTTCATAATTTATTGTGTTTATAGTCCATTAATAATGAACAGTGTTAAAATTTAAATGTGGAAGATTATCTAAATTTTAAAATATTCATACTATTTATAGCTTAACATAATGGACACTTTGTAGGTAACTGGCTAAAATTATCCAGAGCTTAATAAGTGTGTATACTGTCAAAAATATTATTAAGAAATAATTACACATGCACAGATATTGAGCTACAATACTGTTCACATAATATTTGAAATAGTAAAATAAGTAAATCAGTGAAAATATACAAATATAAGGAAGTACACAAAGCAAGATATATATGCAAATTGTTTTAAATGAAGCTATCTGCTGACATGGAAAGATGTATTTTTAAGTGAATATTTATTTTTTTTACATTTTTTAATTGTCGTTCAAGTACAGTTGTCTCCATTTTCCCCCCACCACTCCCCCCCACCCCAATCATCCCAACCTCCCACCCTCAGACCTAACCCCTTTGATTTTGTCCATGTGTCCTTTATACATGTTCCTGACAACCCCTCCCCCTTTTCCCCCCTTTATCCCCTCCCACCTCCCCTCTGGTTACTGTCAGTTTGTTCTTTATTTCAATGTCTCTGGTTATATTTTGCTTGCTTGTTTGTTTTGTTGATTATGTTCCACTTATAGGTGAGATCATATGGTATTTGTCTTTCACTGCTGGGCTTATTTCACTTAGCATAATGCTCTCCAGTTCCATCCATACTGTCACAAAGGGTAGGAGCTCCTTCTTTCTTTCTGCTGCGTAGTGTTCCATCATGTAAATGTACCATAGTTTTTTGATCCATTCATTTACTAATGGGCACTTAGGTTGCTTCTAGCACTTGGCTATTGTAAATTATGCTACTATGAACACTGGGATGCATAGGTTCTTTTGAATTGGTGTTTCAGGATTCTTAGGAAATAATCCCAGCAGTGGAATTGCCAAGTCAAAAGGCAGTTCCATTTTTAGTTTTCTGAGGAAATTCTAAACTGTTTTCCACAGTGGCTGCACTAGTCTGCATTCCCACCAACAGTGCACTAGAGTTCCCTTTTCTCCACAACCTCACCGACACTTGTTGTTTGTTGATTTGTTAATGATGGCCATTCTCACCAGGAGGAAAATTTTTCTTAATCTTCATGGATCAGTTTCCAAACAGTCCTATTCTAATGGTGCCAAAGTTTTCATTTTTAAAAATACAGAAAAGTATAATGCTTCTTTTACTCCTTGCTGCAAACTATTTTAATATAGAATAAATGATCACTGTAATTTTGTTTTATATCTTTAACATTATATCACAAACATTTTCTCATAACAAGGGAAATTTTTATAATGTAAAGTCTTTAATTTTATTGTTGGACATTAAGACTGTTTATGGGGAGATGTATTCTGGGGAATACATTACTTTATATCTATTCTTGTACTAGTTTCTAATTATTTTCTTAGAAAAAATACCTAGAAGGAAAATTACTTGGTTCAGGTATGAAGACTTTTAGCTCCTGACCAGTATCCCCAAATTAAGTTAATTATTTACCCAGCCTAAATAGAAAAAACTGTTTCTTCCCTACACTCAGTACAGGAATATCTTGGGGATATTGTGGCTTCAGTTCTGTACACTGCAATGAAGGAGGTATTGCAACAAAATGAGTCACATGAATTTTGGGGTGTCCCATTACATATAAAAGTTATAAACTATGCTGTAGCCTATAAAGTCTGCAATAGCATTATATCTGAAATATATATATATACATATCTTAATTTTAAAATACTTTATTGCTGGAGAACCAAGATGGAGGCATAGGTAGACACACTGCACGTCCTTGCACAACCAAAAGAAGGACAACAACAATTTTAAAACAAAAAAAACAAACAGAACTGACAGAAAATCAAACCGCACAGAAGTCGGACAACCAAGGAGATAAAGAAGAAAAAATTCATCCAGACCAGGAGGGGGGCGGAGATGGGCAGCCAGGGCGCACAGGACTCAGGCAATGCAGCCAAATCCAGACACGTGGCAGATTGTGGGATGAACGGGGCAGGCAGTGTGACGGCTAGCAGACCCCACGGCCCCACGGTTGCGCATAGATAAACCAGGAGGAACGGCGGGGGAGTGAAACTGACCGCACAACCCAGGGCTCCAGCACCGGGAAATAAAGCCTCAAACCTCTGATTGAAAACACCCGTGGGGGTTGAGGCGGCAGCAGGAGACACTCCCAGCCTCACAGGAGAGTTTGTTGGAGAGGCCCACAGGGGCCTGGAGTGTACACAAACCTACCCACTTGGGAATCAGCGCTAGAGGGGCCCAATTTGATTGTGGGTAGCAGAGGGAGTGACTGAAATCCGGCAGAGAGTGGAGCAGGCACCATTGCTCCCTCTCAGCCCCTCCCCCACGTACAGCATCACAGCTCAGTGACCAGCATTACCCCGCCCTGGTGAACACCTAAGGCCCCGCCCCTTTACTTAACAGGCGTGCCAGACCAAAAAAAAAAAAAAAAAGGTCCAAATGAAAGAACAGATCAAAGCTTCAGAAATAAGCAGCGAACAGATAGCCAACCTATCAGATGCATAGTTCAAAACACTGGTAATTAGGATGCTCACAGAATTGGTTGAATTTGGTCGCCAACTACATGAAAAAATGAAGCTATGCTAAGAGACACAAAGGAAAATGTACAGGGAACCAACAATGATGGGAAGGAAACTGGGACTCAAATCAACGGTGTGGACCAGAAGGAAGAAAGAAACACCCAACCAGAAAAATAAATGAAGAAACAAGAATTCAGAAAAATGAGGAGAAGCTTAGGAACCTCCAGCACATCTTGAAATATTCCAACATCCGAATCATAGGAGTGCCAGGAGGAGAAGAGGAAGAACAAGAAATTGAAAACTTATTTGAACAAATAATGAAGGAGAACTTCCCTAATCTGGCAAAGGAAATAGACTTCCAGGAAGTCCAGGAAGCTCAGAGAGTCCCAAAAAAGCTGGACCCAAGGAGGAACACACCAAGGCACATCATAATTATATTATCCTAGATTAAAGATAAGCAGAGAATCTTAGAAGCAGCAAGAGAAAAGGACACAGTTACCTACAAAGGGGTTCCCATAAGACTGTCAGCTGATTTCTCAAAAGAGACCTTGCAGGCAAGAAGGGGCTGGAAAGAAGTATTCCAAGTCATGAAAGACAAAGACCTACATCCAAGATTACTGTATCCAGCAAAGCTATCATTTAGAATGGAAGGGCAGATAAAGTGCTTCTCAGATAAGGTCAAGTTAAAGGAGTTCATCATCACCAAGCCCTTATTGTAAGAAATGTTAAAGGGAGTTACCTAAGAAAAAGAAGATCAAAAATATGAACAGTAAAAATGACAGCAAACTCACAGTTATTAACAACCACACCTAAAACAAAAACAAAAGCAAACTAAGCAAACAACTAGAAGAGGAACAGAACCACAGAAATGGAGATCACATGAAGGGTTATCAACAGAGGAGTGGGAGGGGGAGAGAATGGGGAATGGTACAGAGAATAAGTAGCATAAATGGTAGGTAGAAAATAGACAGGGGGAGGGTAAGAATAGTGTAGGAAATGTAGAAGCCAAAGAACTTATAAGTATGACCCATGGACATGAACTATAGGGGGGGAATGTGGGAGGGAGGGGGTGGGCAGGATGGAGTCGAGTGAAGGGGGGGAAATGGGACTACTGTAATAGCCTAATCAATAAATATATTTAAAAATATAAAAAATAAAAAATACTTTATTGCTAAAAATAAATAGGCTGACCATCATCTGAGCCTACAGTGAGTTGGAATTTTTGTTGGTGGAGGATTTTGCCTTTAATTCATTTTTTTTTAAAGCAGTATCTGTGAAGCTCAATAAAACAAGGTAGGCCTATTCTCACTTCTGACACCAAATGTGTGAGGTTTTCCACACATTTCTCCCAATTCTCAGCAGACATTTAACTCAATTCTGACAGTGACTACCCAGAGTTAGGCAGACCTCACAGGTTAAGGGCTCAGCCCCACAGGATTACCCCCCCCCCCCAAACACACACACTATACTCCAGGCACCAATTGCAAGTCCAAGTTGTCACCTGTGCTCCCGCCAGTGAACGGCTATAAGTCAGGAGTTCTCAGGAGCCCTTCCTCAAGTTTGACAATTTGCTAGAGTGGCTCCCAGAACTCAGATAACAACTTTATTATAAAGAAATACAACCCAGGAACAGCCAGATGGAAGAGATGAGGGAATGGGGGAATGGGCACAGAGCTTCCATGCCCTCTCCAGGCACACCCCACTCTCAGCTCCTCCAAGTGTTCACCAACCCAGAAGCTCAGGTCCCCAAAGCCCTGTGATTAGGGTTTTTATGGAGGCTTCATTCCATAGTCATGACTGATTAAATCATTGTCCATTAGTAGTTATCTCAACCTCCAGTCTCTGCTCCCCCAGGAGGTTTAGAGTGGGGCTAATGTTCTAGCTCTCTAATGGTTGTGGTTGGTTCCCCTGGCAACCAACTGCCATCCTGAGGCTATCCAGGAGCCCCCAGCCCAGCTCACCATTAGCAAACAAAAAATACAGCAGTTAAGATATTCCCCTGGTTTTAGTATCTGTGTTCCAAGAAGTAGGGACAGAGACCAAAAGTATGTATTCCATTGTATCTCTAGCCCCATTAGGGTCTACCAGCAGATGAGTTAGTTTCAGGGATGCTGCTCTGGTGAGAAAAGTGACAAGGAGGGTGACAGGAGAGGAAGTCACAGTGGCCTCTCTTTCCCCTCCCTGTTCTTCACTTCTCATAAATGGATGCTCTGCACAAGGATGGGCCTTGGTTCAACCCTTTAGTCTTTCACACATTAAAACACTGGACCTGCTGATCATTAAAATCCTCTTCAATTCTGAATTCCCGGAAGTAAAAGGCAGAAAGGAGGCAATGTAGGAAGGGATGGAGGGAAGGAGCGAAATTCTCAAGTGTGGATAAATGGTGATAAATGGAAGACCCAATATAGGAAACTTAAGTTTTCCACTAGTGGTGTCTTACAGAGAGCTGTTTCATGCATAATTTACTGGACTGGTATCTTTTGTTCCCCCAAAGGAAGCTAGGACATATTTCAGAATATTGTCAACGAAGCAATTTTTGTGAAGCTTCAGACTATAGTTTCCATATTTATTTTGACATACCAGTAACTTGGATTGCTGAATCAAAACTTAACCCCCTTGCTTAGCTCAGTAACAGTGATAACGATTTTGGGTGTGTGCAGGGTGCCTGCCACTGTTCTAAGCACTTTCCATGCTTTAGCCCTCACAGCAAACCCAGAGCACATTCTATTGTTAGCACCATTTTGCATAAGAAGAGCAAATTGTTCAAGGTCAAATTGTTGCAGTGGAACTGGGGCTCTTTCACGACCCACACAGGGGAGATTGTGGTGTGGCAAGACTTATCTGAGGGTAATAGAAGGCTGCCCCTGTGACAAACCCACCATGGGAGAAGTCCAGCCATGTTTTAGCAAAGCCAAAACAAAGGTCAGTGTCCAGAGCTTCTGTTTCATATTAAAGCTAAGTTCTTTGGAGCCCACAGGCAGCTGCTAAGCAGTCTCAGTCCGCATCCAGGTGGCTTAGCTGTTCCTGGCTGCACTGCTATACCCAAGCTTCTACCTGGAGCCTGTGTTTGGAGTCCACAAGGCTGCTAGACCCACATGGCTGTTAAGGAGAGAATGCGCGAACTCATGGAGAAACTCATGCGTGTTCTCAAGTGAGATAGAGAGAGAATGCTTCTTTGTAAGCTGGGTTGCATTGTTTCAGGCTTGGGATGGACCAGGTGCTTTTTTCAAAAATAAGCAATGAACCTTCCAAGGTTTTTCTGGCTTCTGATGGGTCCACCCCCTAGGCAACCGATCCCTTTCCCAGGTTAGACTGACAGGCCTCTATGGTCAGGCACTTCCCCCTGCATCATTGACTTGTATTGTGCATGTGCTCACCTCCCCCTGCTTCCCCCAACAATTTGGTACTGGAGGGGGGAAGTGACGGGTGTTAATCCTGGGAGGGGCAATGCTGTGACCCCCTGGAGTGTGTGAAGCTGTAGCTTCCTGGCTAAGCAAGCAAGCTAGTTCCTGGGTTAATTATGCTCAACAATGTCTGATTCCATTTGCTTTCTTCCTTTATTAATAACTAGCTCATTATCTATAATAACAAGAGCTGATGAACAGTGCAGCCGGGTTTGAGCCCAAGCTATGTGGATGCAGACCCAGACTCCAGCCAGGAGGCCGTAGGTCCTGGATAACGTTTTGTCTCTCTCTTTCTTATACACACAAACACATAACTGACAGTTTGTTTGTTTGTTTTTAAGAGTAGTGTATTTGAATTGCCAGAACTTACGTGAGCCTCTGTTCTATAAAATTCACTCTTCACAAAAGTCCTGCCGGGTAGGTGTCTCTGCTCCCACCTCACACATGGGAAATGGTGGGTCTAGAATTCAAAAGTCCAGGGGTCCTTCTTCTGCATCAGGGGCCTTCAAATCAGGGCATGTGAGTGCCAGAAGTTCAGTGTGAAACCAAGCACCTCCTTTCCTAAAGCCTATCTGAGATGCCTCCTGCTGACAGGAAGTCATGGCTGGGTTCTACTTCCCCACTTCCCATTTCATATTTGTCCTTTTTCCACTTTATAAGTGAAGGGTATATCTCTCACACTTAGCAATATTACTATGGAGGACCTGGGATCTGTAAGCCTTCCCACTGCCCCCCAAAAGTGGGAAGAATACAGACTCTTAGAAATACATGTGACCACAATGCTTTCTATAATAAGTTATCATGACCCAGGGTAGGGCTTCACATCTATCCCTTTCTTACACATATTTCTGTTACAGACAACATGGCAGTATAAATGGGGTGCTCTGGCTCGTATTGAGATACTCAGAATTCAGAGGTAGTTAGAGTGGGGGAGCAGGAGGAATGGCATGCGCTGCTTAATAACCTCACCCTTTCTATCCCCCAACAATTGTCAACAATCGCCAAACTCCTAAAGGAAAGTTCCAAGGGAGCAAAGCAAGAATATCGGTGAGAGATGGTGAAGGTGGCAGGCAAGACTTTATCTTCCCCATGTGACACCCATGTCAAGGCTGCAGGCCTTATCTACCTTTTTCTGTCTTAGAATATTCAAAATTGGAGTAAAGCATGCTGCTTTGGAAGGTCATACTCTCTGCCTGTTTCCCATTCCCTGCTTTCGCCCAGGCCTCCACCTGTGTCCCAGGGGAATCCTCAAGTGTTTCAAAGACGAGGAGGAAGGAAATTCCTATTTACTTCAGACAGATGAATAGTACACCTTCAAATAAAGGAAACATTGTAAGAGCTAAGTTAATATTTTATATTTTCTTGGACACTTTTTAAGTTTTATCAAGGTATAATTGCCTGATATAAGTTTTGATGCATGTAGATACCCATGAAACCCTCACTACCATGAAACTAGGTGGACGCATCTATCGCCCGCTTTAATATCCCTGCCTCCATTTCTCCTGTCACTATACCCCCACCCGAGGCGAACACTGATCTGCCTTCTGCAACTATGGGTTAATTTTCATTTTCTAGAATTGTATATAAATGAACAGTCCAGTCCAGTATGTCCTATTTACTTTTTTTGGCTACTTTCCCTTAATTTAATATTTTGGTAATTATTCAAGTTGCTCATGTATCAATAATTTGTTCTTTTTATTACTCTGCATGTTCCATTGAATGAATACACCACAACTTTTACCCCTTTGGGTTGTGCACAGTTTTTGGCTCTTACAAGTAAAACTCCTTCCTTTTTTTTTCTTTGTGTAAGCACATGCTTCTTTTCTCTTTGGTAAATACCTAGGAGTGGAAAGGCTGGACCACATAGTAAATACATGCTTAGTTATTTAAGAAACTGCTAAACTATTTCCTGAAGTGGTTGCTACTTAGATTACACACTTGATAACCAGCATTAACACATACTTTGCAAGTCCTAAGACTGCCCCCCCGCTGTTAATCTTTCTCATTCTAGTAATAAGTAACATTTATTCTAAACCTCTGTTATCTAAGATTTTACTTTACATTTAACATTTTTTAAAAGTTCAAGTGTCTCTATAATGTTTTATGTTAATAATAATCATGATATCTCAATCCCAAATAATTTATTAACATATCTTATAGTCATAAGGAAGTATTAAAATTAGCATTATAATCCATGTACATACTTCAGTTGCAGAGAATAATGATGGTGTGCGTGATGAGACTTTTGAGCTTAAAAATCTATTACATTAGGATAAAATTCTGTGTGGGGAAGTGGAATGGTATATATGTTCAAAGGGTAAAAGGAACAATGTGAATTTCCAACTGTTAAAGTAAAACTCTTCCTGTAGTTTTTAAAATTCTGTGCTTCTTAGATTCTATTGCTTAAATTGAAAAGAACAGCTTTATTTTTAAATGTCAGTATTGTGATATGCCAGAATTACATCCTTTGCAGCTCTTTAAACTGTGACGAAATATTCTAGGTGGCAGTGTAAAAATTTGAAGGTGTAACTAAATTTTTCAAAAATTTTTCAGAAAGTATGTAGTAAAAAAAAGTAACCATTATAGCCACTGCTCTACCCTACAGAACTAACAGGTGCATGCGTGGTGCTGGCTGGGTGTGGGTGCGCTTCTTGGAGGAGGGAGGGAGGGAGACAGATGTTCAGGGAACAGGATTTACCTGAGCATACAGACTGTTCGTGGATGTGACCCGGGCAGGCCAACATGAATCCATCAAACTCCTCTTTTCTCTGAAAGGGTTTTTAAAAGTAAAAATCGTGAGCTAAGCCAATCTTATATGCTGTGAGTGGAGAATCTCCTTGGTAGGAAATCTGAGTGGAGGGAGAAGGTGGAAGAGAACGTAGGCCAGGAGAGTGGTTCTGAGCCACACCCGTGGGTGTCCATGAGAGAGTGTGCTCCTATGGTTGCAAGGATCAGAATTACTTCAGCCGTCTGAGCGAGGTGAGAGGTGTGGGCTGGAGCCAAAGGCGGCGAGGGTAGCCACTCTTCTTCCCATCTCTCTGCGGCAGCCTAGCCTCTCTCTGTGGACTCTGTGTATCTGCTCCATTCTTCTATGGCTGTTGGCCAATCTTATCTTTATTCTTCACCCCAAATCCCACAGAGATCCAACCTGATTGGCTTAGCTGATTTCCCTCTGGGCCTGTGGGCATAGTCCTTAATGTCAGGCCACCCTGAAGAAGGTGGAACCAATCAGTGACCAAGGTCTGATGTGAGGGTGGGGTTGTTTCAGAGCTTTGGGAATAATAGGCTTGACAGGACTACGACTGATGCGCTCCTCAAAGTATCTTCTGTGGGGCTGAGGTAGAAGTCTGGTTTTCCAATGCTTGCTTGTCCCAAGCCCCTGCCACAAATCAAGTTGAAATAATGGACCTTATATCACTATTTAGGGAACAGGGTCCTATATAGACATTAAAATGAAAACCAAGAGAACACAAGAACTTTCTAAGTGCGAAAAGACGCCCTAAGCAGCCAGAAGGACCCCACTCTGTGCCCAGATGAAAGTGCTCAGTAGAGGGTCAGGAGGGAGCCACCAAGGAATTCCAAGGAACCTTAGGCCCTTTCCCAACTCCTGACATGGAAACGGGTGGAAGAAGGGAGGGCCGTAGAGTCCTGGGCAGCTTTGGGAATCCCCCTGCCCAGATGTCAGTCTCATCTGTCAGATACAGTTCCTGAAAGTCCCAGCATCACTTACTTCTTTTAGGTTAGGTTTGGAAAGGCTTTATTATAATGCACTGTCACCCAGTCACACTGAAGCTAGAACCTGCTTGTCCAATGAGTATCTCAGAGAGCAGGGTCCTAGGAAACTGAGGACATGCGACAGACAGAGTTTGATGGTGAAGAACGGGTGCGGTAGGACCCTTGAGGGGGGAAGAAGGGAACTCCTTGGAGGTGGAGGGACAATGACATCACCTTGACTGACTCTCTGAAAAATTGCTTAAAATGTGTTGCCTCACAAAGACTATCATGTTCTTCCTAAAGTTATTTAACTAACATTCTCTCGCAATATTCTTTTAACTGTTAGTCTTTTCCTGTATTTATTTGTTATTTTTAAATGTTTAGTTGTGTTTGAACATACAATTAGCAGCCTTCACAATCATCAATAATGTGGCATCTTACTCCTATAACACTTACTATACATACATATATATAGTTCCACAAATAGAATTTTAACGTATGAAGCATAGAGATATTTGTATTTCAAGATTCATGTATACATTTATAGCAAGCATCATCTATTAACACCACATCTAAACGGCATGCCCTGTGCAAACCCCCAGAGCTGACTCACTGCAGTGCTAACCTGGGTCGTCATGCTGCAGACCAGACCAAGCCCGGGGCTTCTATAAATGACGACAAAGTACACGTTTGGCAATTTGAACTTCCAGAAGTTGAGGGTGGAGGCCAACTCACAGATTTTGGGCTGAATATCAAGGTCAAAGCCCAACTTTGGTGCATTTTAAAAACATGCACATAAACATACACACACGCATGTGTTTCTACTGTCTGCCGCAGGGAAGGGGAACTTGGAGGCCAGGAATCAAGAATGGGAGACGTACTTTTCACTGGATATCCTTTTTTACTGTTTGATTTTTTTTTTTTTAGCCCCCTGCATGTATTCCTTCTAAATACCCACTAAGCTCCTTAAAGACATTTATGAAAACATACGTATGGAAGGGAAGTTGTACGCTTACATTCAAGTAAAGAAATGCTATTGGTCAAGCAGGAATTTGGTGCTACGTTGTCACACCTAGGAGAGCTGCATTGACAGCAGCCACTTGAGGCTGCACCCTGGGAATCTCAGAAAGGTTTACTGGGGCGAGGGACGTGGTCCTTTGAGTTTGAGAATGGGCAATGTGGACACAGCTGATAGGAATGCCCCACGTATGGTGGGGATCCTATCTCCCCTTAGCCTGGGGCATTAGGGGAAAAGTTTCCCATTTATGGCATTTGGAAGGACCACATGGATAGAGGTGAATTTTCCAGTGACTTTCAGGGCCAGAAGTCCAGACCCTGAGGCCTGAGCCCCTGCTGTGGCCATGAGCGCAGGCAGCACAGACGCGAATTAGATGCCCAACCCCTCGAGCACTGAGCGAGTGAGTGTCCTGTTGGCAGCTCCGAGGAGGACAGGTGCTTCGCCAGAAGCCCTCCCCAGGCTAGTTCTCTGGTAAACCCTCAGGGGTGACCTAGCAGTGCAGCTGAGGCCAGAGTGACCTGAGCAGGGGGCCAGCCAGGCTGGGGCAGAAGCAGGGTTGCAGAGACCGGAGTCACTTCAGCAGTCATTTGAAAGACTCTCCTCAGGGACTGTATCAGGTCTGAGGAACTTGGGACTCTGGACCCAGCTGAGGAACCCATTGTGTGAGATTAATGGCGGAATGTCTCTTCTCTACTGAAACTCCCCTTTTAGAATGTTGCAGTCTGGCAAGACAGTACTCGTCTCATTGGCTCAATGAAGAAGACATTTCCCCAGGCTCCTGGGTGAGGACCGTGGGTTCAGGGTGCCTGATTTCCCCAAAAGACCCAGCCCTGAATAACACAGCAGTGTCTGAGACAAGTTATAGGTGGCGGAGAAAGGCCAGGGTTGGAGCAACACTGGAGCCCTTGGCTAGAAAAACGGCCTAAAAGGAAAAAAATACCATGTATAAGATATTTTTCCCCAAATCTCTGGGAGTCACGGAATTCAGCAGGGACCTTAGGCCCAACCAACCTTGCCATTACATAAGCCGGGAAACAGAAACCCAAAGCAGGGAAGAGATTTGCAGGTCACATCTGTTCTCTATCCAACATCCGTTCTCCCACAGAGCGAGTACTCAGAACGGGCACCACACTATGAGGATAAGTGCCTGCTCATCGTGGCTGTCCAAGCAAGTATGGGTCAATATCCGCTGTCCCAGACTATGTGGACCGAGTCAGATGAAATTTTAATTTTGCATGTAGAGGGTTACATTGTGCTGTATGACTTGGGAAGCAGGACTCGGAAGCCAGCGGACCATCACCCAGGTGTACCACCTCCTGTCAAAGGCCTCTCCTTGACCTTGTGGGTAGATAATCTCCTTGCATTGTCAATGCATTCCTAACCTCGGATGCTTGAGGAGGTGCATCTGACCTTCTCAGAGACTTGGCTTGTAATCAAGGGTGCCTTGTACTCTGGGTCGGAATAACTATCGGCCATTGTGGGCAGTCTGGCCACCTGAGAAAGGAGCCCTGGTTTGCTGTTTCTCATCTAAAGCTCACATGTCCTGCAGGTAGAAGGGGCCCAGCCATATTTCCTTCTCCCAGAGAAATGAGCCTCTCACTCCACAGCCTATTCTCCTTCTCACTTAGCCACCCCCTTTCCCTGGGACAGCATAAGAAAGGGAGCTCCCCAAGTCAAACTACAAAACTATTGTTCTCCATCCTGGAGCCCATCTTTACTTGTTTAGGGTGACTGCCACCATGCATAGTGCAAAGGAAAGAAGTGCGTCCCCTGAAGTCTTCATACCTGAGATTTTTGGTGGTGACAGCAAGAAGGCTCATTACTTCAAGGTCATCCATGCAAACTCAGTGCAATTTTCATTTTTTAAAAAATCAGTGGTTCTGACTATGTAAAAACTTCAAACATCAGTGTTTTGAAACAGGCATAGGGTCAACTAAATAAATATTTAAATCCTTTGACCAAGGATTAATATCTTTTATACACAAGAGCTCCTATAAAGCAATAGAGAAATGATGACCACCGGAGAGAAAAAGTACAGAACATCCCCCTTAAAAAGAAGAAATACAGCCCTGGCTGAGGTGGCATAGTCAATTGAGCACCAGCCTGTGAACCACAAGGTCGTCGGTTTGATTCCCGGGCAGCGCATGTGCCTGGGTTGTGGGCCAGGTCCCCATTTGAGGGCAACTGGTCGATGTTTCTCTCCCCCTCTTTCTCCCTCTCTTCCCCTCTCTCTGAAAATACATAAATAAAATCTTTAAAAAAGAAGAAATGGAAATGGGCAATAGCTTTATGGGGGGAAATGGTCATGCGCACTAAATATTTAAAAATGAAAATTTAAACAATTGTGCTTAAAAACAACTATCAAATTGATAATAAGTACATGGACTGCCTGGGTTGAAAATCTGGCTCTCTTACTGACTGGTGGTGTGACTTTGGGTAATTAAATTTATTAAACCTCAGTTTTCTCATCTGTGAATTGGGCATGGTAATAGAGCCTTCTTTGGACTGAGGAAGGGATCAGTGCACAGCACCTGGTACAGTGCTTGGAGAGAATAGCGCTCACAGTGTTGGCTGTTAGGGACAATAATAACACAATGAGAGCACACTGCGGATGGGATGCATTCCCACATCAAGAGACCTGGGATAGAGGTTAAGAGCTCTCACTTCTGGAAATTTATCCTATGGACATAGTCAAAGATGTGGGTAAGAAGGTTCACAATAGGCCCTGCTGTTTGATTGGGGTGTCATGCAGTAACCAGCCAATTCCCGGGCAGGGCACATACGTAGGCTGTGGGTTTGTTCCCGGTCCAGGTGCGTACCAGGAGACAACCAATCGATGCTTCTCTCTCGCATCGATGTCTCTCTCCCTTTCTCTCTCTAAAAACAATGAAAAAAAAAGTGTCCTCGGTAAGGGTAAAAAATAATAACAATAATAATGAGGAAGAAGGTCCACAATAGTATTCTTTGGTAAAGAAAATTTTGACTCAAATGTGAATGGTTTAAATTATGGTAAATTAAGTAATAGAATGATACATTTATATAACAGTAGAATAAATTTAAGTAATAGAATAGGTGAATCTGTGTAATAGAAATAGGATTTATATAATACAATGTTTTAGGTCAGGAATTTTCCACCTTTATGCAGAGTTTTTCAAAATAAATCTTCCTCAGTGGTGTAAACAAATGAAATATATAAAACCTGAACTTCAAAATGTGAGGTTGTGGTTACCTGTGGAGCTCTACCAACAAGGCCCCGTCCGCCCTCCCTGACTCACCCCTAGGGCGGCCACTCAAGGGCTCTAAGACTCTCAGAATTTCTAACAGTGTGGGGAAATACTGACATAATGTTATATGCTAAAGTCAGCATAAAAACCATATACACAGTATGTTTTAATGTTATAAAATACTCTCAAACCCACACACAGCCACAGAAAAGACCGGGAAAAGAATGGTGGTTCTCTCCTGGTTGGATTTTAGGGCAGTTGTATTTTCTTTTTATAACTTTTTTTGTTTTTATTTTCCCGAAGTTCTTTAATGAACATGTACCACAGTTGTAATCAGGAGAGAAATCACTTAAAAGAAGTTTTTATTGTTTTCTTTCCCAATATTCACCCCAACAATTCAGCTGGCACCACAAGCTCAAAGGCTTGTCCCCTGGTGATGTTTTCTCACGGTGAAGAATTGTAATATATCTGTATCAGAAGTTATGCTTAAGACCAAATGCAATGTTTTAATTATTATGATTATATAAATATCATGGTTACACCAAGTGGCAAACAATGATTACATTCCCTTTTCTGTATGCTCTCTTTTTAAATACATTTAAAAAAATTTATTGATTGATTTTAGAGCGAGAGGAAGGGAGAAGGAAGGGGGAAAAGAGAGAGAGAGATGGAGAGTGAGAGAGAAAAACATCGATTTTGTTATTCCACTTATTTATGAATTCATTTGTTGATTCTCATATGTGCCCTGACCTGGGATTGAACCTGCAAACTTGGCATATGGGAACTATGCTCTAACCAACTGAACTACCCAGCCAGGGCATCCTGTATGCTCTTTTCTTTCTGATGTTAATAATTATCTTCTTTTTTTCTCTTTTTTTTTTTTTTGAGGAAGGATGCTGGGACAGAAGAAAGGAAACTGGAGTGTCTATCAAAGTTCTATTTCTTGAACTGGGTGATTGTTACAAAGGTATTTGTCCTATATTCACTAAGCTATACTTTTGTACTGATTCTCTATACTTTGTTTTATTCTTTAAAAAGTTTTAAAAAATAAACTATGCAACAAGAACCCCCCGAAATTCCTGTTTTCTTTTAATAGTTTTTTTTAATCCAAATTTGTCTTTCCACACACCTAACAGTTTTATGAAATAAATCTTCATGCAATT
The DNA here is from genome assembly GCF_022682495.2 of Desmodus rotundus. NCBI lineage: Eukaryota > Metazoa > Chordata > Mammalia > Chiroptera > Phyllostomidae > Desmodus > Desmodus rotundus. The sequence goes on from NC_071388.1 coordinate 100,061,933, forward strand.
TTCCAGACAAACCTCCCAGACGGTCTGCTTGCTCCCGTCTTCCCCCCGGTGCAGGCTATCCTCCTAACCCGTATCATCGCCCGCCAGGCCCTGGTCTATCACCCACCGTTTCTCCTCACCCCCTTCCTGCATTAGATCCCCTTCTTTTGGATCCACATTTTGTTTATTCTTTTGGTTTTAGTGAAACAAGAGCACAGGCGACATACACTTTTAGAGACTGCGTGCCTGGAAATGTCTTTATTCTATTCTCGTATGACTCATAGTTTGGCTGGATATAAAATTCACAACCAAACATTATTTTCCAGAATTTTGAGTATAATTTCCATTGTATTCTAACTTTAAGTCTTGTTAGTAAGAGATTTATACCATCCCTATTCCTAATCACTTTTGTCTGTTGTTAGAATCTTCTCTTCAAAGATGATATTTTGAGACATCAGGTTTTGTGCATTGGGGTAAATCTTCCTCACCATGGTGTTAGATACTGATTGCGGCAAATTCTCCCATATTCTTTCTCTGCTAATTTCCTCCTTCACTTTTTAAAGAAAATTTCATGTATTGATTTAGAGAGAAAGAAGGGAGAGAAAGAGATTGATGTCTACTTACTTACGCATTCATTGGTTGATTCTTGCATATACTCTGCCCTGGGTTTGAACCCGCAACCTTGATGTATAGGGATGCTACTCTAACCAACTGAGCTGCCCAACCACGGCTCCTCCTCTGGTTTTCAATGGGCTATTAGACTTCCTAGATTAATCCTCTAATTTTCTTACCTTTTTTTCCCTATTTTCCATCTCTTTGACTTTTTGTTTGACCTTTTGTTCTGGGAAATTTCCTTTATCTTTAAATGCTTTTACTAATTTTTTTCTGCTGTCATATTTCTTTTTAATTTCGAAGGGCTTTAAGTTGTTCTTTGTATTGCATCCTGTATTATTTTATGAACACAGCAGCTTCACTTACTGTGAAGAACTATGGTGTCTTTGACATGCTCTCTATATACCATTTCCAATTTCATTGAGTTCCTCTTTATCTGTTTACTGTTTAGATCATCTTTCATGTTGGCACTTTTTCTGATGTTTGTGCCCATTGCTCTTTGTACTTGGGCACTGCTTGCTAATGAGTGTACTTAGCTGTGGGACTGTTGCATGGATGACTAGCCAGCTTATGTTTTCAGAGTCCATAGGCTTGATTTATTTCTTCAAAGAATCCTCTCCGAATCTCCTGCCCAGAGTAGGAGGGGGAGAAACCTGGGTGCCAGAGTCTTGGAGTTAGCTGGAAAAGGCAACTGCTGCATCCCATTGATAATCATACAGTTGCCAGCTATCCAAACAGGATACACCACACGCCCACCTCGGTGCCTGGTATCCCCAAGTCCAGGGCCTCTCTGGTTCAGTGTCTCAGGGGAACATATATATTGCCCCCTGTGGAGACAGAGGAATGGTGACCTGGCTGTAAAAGTTCAGAGTGAAGACAGGTTGAGGGTCTAGCTGAAGTCAACACACAAGATTTTTAATCAACCTCTCTCTTTTCATGCTCCCATCTTAACCTCACCTTTCCCAGTAACCTGGTTCCTCTAATTACTGATTCTTTCTGATGTTGCTTGGGTGCTTAGGTTTGACCTACATCCACGCCACTAGATAATTGTAGTTCCTCCATCTGCTTTCTGTCTTAATGTGTTATGATTTGGGATTACACAGACATTCTAGTTTTATTGAAAAGAGTGACAGAGCTATTGTTCTCTTTGCTTTTGGAGTGTTGTTGAGAGAAGGGGGAAGAAATGTCTTTACCCCACCATTTAAATCCCTAAGTCTCTGTCTTGGTTTTTAATATAACTGATTATATGTTTTGGTTTCCTGTATCCTCTAAATTTTCTGCAATAAACATGTATTATTTTAATAAGAAGAAAGGACACACGCAGTTACTGAAGGCCTGGGACACCCAACCCTGCATCTTCCTCCATCTCTTGCTGAGCTACCTGGGCCCATGAAGCCCCTTTATCTCTCATACCTCAGCTTCCTGACACCATGCAGCCACCTGTGTGGCCTCAAGCACCTGCCAGAAAGTACCACACCCTCCTTGTCAAGAAACACATTCCTAGCTTCCTCACCTCTGAGCCAGGGATGGTTGTGGAATAGCCTTTGCCAACCACGCAAGCTACTTTGCATGGTGTGGATCTCTTTGTGCATTCCGAATGGTCATGTCTCCAAAACCACAAGAGTTTTTATAAAAAGACAAGTGTGTGTGTTGCTGTGGCACCCATGAATTTTTTCCCACTGATGCTATTCCAGTCAATGGGGGTAGGCATTACCTGGGACTTTTCCATGACTACTTCCTACAAACGTATCTAGTCCCTCCACTTGGACATACATGAGTGGCCCTTGGGAAGTAGGCACACTGGGCCCTCAAACACTCTTGAACTCTACTGGCTCTACCAGGTCCAAGGGAATACAAGACCCCAAGATCTAACACACACACCCAGGCCCCCACAAGTTCTGGAGTCATGGAACTAACAGGAACCCAGTGAGAAATCCCAAAGCTGCAGAAATACTCTGTGTCCCCTGAGCTCTCTGACTGAGCTCCTCCCGGCCTGAGGACACTGCTATTTCAGTTGTCCCAGTAAGCACAGGGGTTCCAGAGCCTGGGGTCCAACAAAATACTCTTTTTTTCCTCCTCTGCCACTAGGATCACAGCCTGACCAACAAGTAGATTTTGCTTAGAATCCTATGAGAACTGATCCAACCTATTGAGTCAGGAAATTGCTCTCTAAAGTCAACATGTCCATCACTCTCATCCAAAACAATAGCACTAATTTGGTGGGCTGAGCCTTTGAGGTGATTTTTATTTAATCCAGCAAAAACTGCATGGGGCTTCCTCCACCTCACAGGTTTACTCATTTCTTGACAATTTTGGTTTTATTAAACTCAGCATTGTAAAAACCCCATGAAATAAGCCTCACCAATACTCCCCTGCTGGACTCATACATTTCCACTCTGGAACTGTTGCTTGGAAGAGCTGCTAAGAGAACGGACAGTAACCTTCCCTGTCGTGTTGCCTTTGGCACACCTTGCATTGCCACTTGTGGGTTTGTTTGTCCCTAATCTCTCTTCCAAAAACAGTTTAGGGCAATGCGTGTATTTGTATTCGCAAACGGAAAGATACCCTCTATTGAAGTCAAACTCTGCTTGGGTCGTTTCCGTCCCCTGAGAAGACCATCTGCCACCCCAGTGCGTTACTCTGACTAGACCGTGTCAAGAGGAGCCCACGTGCATATGCATGAAGACAAAGTTCCATTTGGAGACTGGATATCATCTTTAATTAACAATGCCACAGCCCAACACCTTTTTGTTGCTGTAGCAGGTCGTGATTGTGTGTGTGTATTCCTAAACAGGTGAGGGGCCAGCAGAGGCTCCCCAGCAGGTGTCAGCCAACAGCTCTTTTGAGCAGCAACTGGAAGACAGTCTCCATAGCGGCACGGAGGCCTGGCTCCTGCCTCCTTTTCTCCTGGTCCATCTTTCGCGCATTCTGAGGGCAAGGCTGAGGTGTATACCAGCCCAGATCGAAAGGCTTCTCGGCAAAGATGAGTCTTCAGTCCTCAGCTCTCACTGCCTCTCACCAGAGGTATGTCCCTGGGCAAAGTACACACTGCTAGGCGCAGGTAGACAACCTGGGCCAGCCTTGGTCCTCTGTCACATTGGGGCAGCACCAGGATGGCTCAGCCCTGGGCAGAGAGGCCAGAGCTTCTGGGGCCATTTGATGAATTCCTTTCAGAAAGAATCAGGATGTAGCTCAGGGCCTTCCCAGGGCCAGCCAGAGAGGGGCAGACTCAGCCCATGATGGCCACACATCTGTCATTTCCAACCCAAACCTAAGAGCCTGCCCTCCTGCCATCGCCACTCTCCAACTCCTCACATGCCCAGGAGGTCCACAACCAGACACAGCAGGAGAGGTCAGCTCGTGGTGAGTCCAAAGGAGGCCGTGATAGACCTGGGCTGAGCTGGAACTGCAGCCATGTGCCAGCCTGAAGCCAGCCCTCTCTCCCATGGTCACTGCCAGTCAGCACTCTCTGAAGCCAGATGGAACCCGGGCAAGGCAAGGCAGCAAGTTCTTGGCCTAGTGCAGGAAGAGAAAACCAAACTGGCCCCACGGTCCCATTTCCAGCTACTCTGTGCCTTAGGAAGGCAAGGAGCCCAAGTCCCCAGGGCAGTGGTATCAGCTGTTGGGGAAGCACCGTTGTCCGGGTGAGGCCTCTGGCCGGAGGCTGTGTTTGTTCAGCGGGCTGGGGTAGTAGGTGGTTGTGTACACATTGGTCTGCTGCAACGGGTAGAAGCTGACTTTGTCATCAGGGATCAGGTTATTCTTGTTCAGGGTCTGTGGGAGAAGGAAGAGACAAAAGAAGGGGTGAAGGGACGGATGAGGAAAGGGGACAGCCAGGTCAAGGAGATCAGGGGCCAGCGAACAAAAGGACACACTATTCTGTTCACAACACCTCTGCTCCCTCCCAAGTGCCCAGCCCAGCATGCCCACCTTAGGGCCAGAACCATTGCACCCGTCACCCCGTCCTCTGCTTCTACAGGCGGGTTCCCACCTTGAACTCCATGGGTGTGTACTTCTCATTCTTTGGGGTGCCCCCACCCTTGTAGTGCAGGTGGTTGGGGGTGGCAGGGTGGACGAGTGTGGACTCCTGGGACTGGCGCTGGCAGTGCTGGCAGGACAGGTACACTGCCAAGGCCAGCAGTCCAGAGCCCAGGAAGCAGGAGACACCGGTGGCTACCAGGTGGATGAGACCGAACCCTGGGGGTGGGGGGTAGAGAGGTAAGTGATAAGGGAAGGGCCGCTGTGCAGAGGAGAGCCTCCCAGCTGCCTCCCAACAGGAGGCTCAGAGGCATAAAGAGTTTTGAGGCCAGAGCCAATGGAAACAGCAGGCTGGGCAGCCCTCACCAAGGGGCCTCTGTCACAGGACCACCTATGGCTTGTGTCAGAGGCAAGCGGAGGATGTGGACTGGGTGACTCGTCTCGAATACTTTTCTTGATGACTGCCTCCTAGTTGGGGGGCATGGATGAAATGGCCCAGAACCCCCTCCACATGGTCTAAAGCAGCGGGAACCTCCACAAGGTTTGTCTGTCTGGAGTGGGAGGTGGAGAGGTTCCAGATTTCAAAGCAAGGTGGGTCTCCTCCTTGAAGAGGAGGGGTAGAAGGACAGTGTCATAAGTGGGGAGGGCAGGTTCCTTTTACCTGCACAGCCGGTGGCCTCCTCCACACTGGAGGCAGGCAGGATCACTGCAGGAAGAGAAGCAGAGTGGGTGTTGGGGCAGGGAGCAGATGAGAGGGGTCCCTCTGGGGCTCGGTGTGTCTCTGGGAGGAGGAACCCTGGGTCAGCCCTGAGCTGTGGGATAGACCTGGGGGATGTGTGCCTCCCACCCTGATGTGCCATCCTGCACCCCACCCCACGATATATGCTTCAGAAGGGGAAGGAAGTTGGGGACTCAGTGGGAAGCACTGGGCTGAAGGTTGTGGTTGGAAGACCTACCGGGAATCTCATTGTAAGGGCAGGGGCGGCTCTGGCTGCTGTTCCCAGCACAGCTGCTGGGCCCCGGGACCAGATCCTCACAGTGCCGGCTGCGGGTCTGGACTCCATCCTCAGTGCATGCACTCCACTCAGACCACGGTGACCAGCCTTCTGTGGGTTGTGGGTTGGGACGAGGTTAACTGCCCCAGCGCCCTCTGGTGAGGATTGGTGGGCTCCATGGTGCTTCCCAGCCCAGGCCAGATGTACTTAGTACCTGGGCAGGCCTGCGTGGCACACAGTGCCTCCTCTGTGTGCAGCCCCAGACAGATGTCCTCGCCTGGGGAGGGCGCAGGGCTGGGGCAGGAACGTGTGCGGTGATGATGGCCGCCGCCGCAGGAGGCTGAGCATGCGGACCAGGAGGTCCAGCAGGACCAGGCACCTCGCACTACAAGTGGACAGGGAGGGTGTGAAGGGGGCTACAGGTACTAGAAGGACCCTAGACAGTCTTCTACCCCATGCTGGGCAAGGCCATTTCTGCCCTGGGCCACACAGACCTCAACATCTGCCCCACCCCCACTCACAGAGCTCACAGTTAGGAATAGGCCTTTCCCTGTCAGGGGTGGCAGGGAGAAATGGAGGCTGCAGAGGAGGCATCAAAAACCAACTCAAAACAAGCTCCGTATCAGGCTAGCCCACTTGAGGAGAGAAAAAAGTGATAGGAAGATGAGGAAAAGCTCTGCTCTACAGGAGCAGCTGCTGAGTCCATGTTCAGGGCAAGAAATTGTTCTGGGGCCCTTTGTATCGAGCTGGCAGGAAGAAGAGGTCACCTGAGCATGAGGTATGGCCCGGGTAGGGCTAGGAGTCTCCCAGATGGGGGTTCCCTGCGGAGAGGTTTCCCTAGGCGGGGGTTTACCTGAACCAAGATTAATTAGCACAGCGTTACCTGGACAAGCCTGGGGGTTGCAGTCCTGATACTCAGTGGCATCGCCCACACAGGGCAGGCCCCCGTTGCGGGGCTCGGGGTTCGTGCACGTCCTCTTGCGGACGTGGAAGCCCAGCTCACAGTCTCGGGAGCATGGCGACCATGGGCCCCAGGCGGCCCAGCCCCCGCTCACCGTGTGCTGGGCGGTGCCCCCACTGCGCAGGAGATCCTCCACCAGGGCTGCGGGTGGAAAGACTGGCCTCAGCAACAAGAGCTTCTCCAAACGGTGCATTCTGCCCACCCCGAGCTCCTGCGCCCAGCCACCCCGTCCGCGCCCCCGCCCCCGCCCCATCGCTCTGGACCTGGGAAGAAGGGTGGCCTGTGGGGTTGTACCGTCTGTGTCACAGGTTCCCGAGCTGTCTGCTGGGCAGGTTCGGGTCTCGGTCCTCCTCCTGCCAAACTGCAGGCCGTGGGGGTCGGGCAGGGGTGCGCGGCAAGTGAAGCGAAATCTCTGCTCCTGCCGCGCCCCGCCCTGAGTCACGTTCACTGGCAGCCACGGTGTCCACGGCGTGTTGCGCCGCACTTCGGGGCAGCCCTCGGGGTTGCAAGTCTTGAATTCCTTGGGGATGGGAGCCGGGGTTGGTTCATAGCCTGCAGCTCCCAGACCTGCCCTGAGGTCTCCCGGGCCCGCCCTCCGGCTGGCTACAGGTCTCGAGTCCTGGTCCTGCCTGCGCCCCCTGGTCCGGCCCTGGCCCTCACCACGCTGCAGCCTGGGCAGGAGTTGCCGTTCTCGCAGGCCCGACGCCGCGATTGCACGCCGCCCCCACAGTTGCTGCTGCATCTACTCCAGGAGCCCCAGGATGCCCAGAAGATGGGTACCGGGCAAGGCGTGTTTTCGTTACAGAACCTGAGGGGTATGAAAGAGGGGGTCATCACTCTAGGGAGCAGGCACCCCCTTCCCTAATAAGAGAGTAAGAGGTTGCTGGAAGTGCAAACTGGGAAGGACTCGAGTCCACTGGATCACCGGAGAGCTCCCCCTGCCCGCGCCCCGCCCCCCAAACTCTGGGACTTCAGGGCTAGCTTCTAGGTCTCAGAAAGCCCCAGCCACAGCCTAGCTCACCGCTCCTCCCGGCTCTTGCCCACACAGATGCGGCCTCCGTGGCGCGGAGCAGGGTTGCTGCAACTTCGCTGGCGGACCTGGAACCCTATCCCACAGGTTGTGCTGCACGGGGCCCACGACGACCACATGGTCCATGCCCCATTCCTGGCGGGGTGGGAGGGGACAGAGACAGATGACCTCTGAGCCCTACTTCTCTGATGTAATCTACATCTGAGCAGGTGGGTTTTGCTGTGGTCAGCAAGTGCCAGATGGTAACAGAAAATATCAGCTCCTAACCAGGCCTTCTCAGGCAAACTCACTCATTCATTCATTCATTCCTCGAACATCCTTAAACATCAAAGCTCCTTAAGAGCTTTCTTGCATATATCAGGCTGTGCTCAGGGCTAAGGGTAGAGAGATAGGACACAGCCTCTACTCACGAGGGCAAAAGGATGCATTCTCTAGGGAAGGCCCCAATTTGCCTTTCCAATCTACAACCTTTGTTTCAGTCTTCTTGGCTGGCCAACCCCTGCTCTCAAATGCATGCGCCCTGCCCTGTTCTACCTGCCACTGCACCTGCTTTGCTCCAACCTCATACACCACTCACTCCTGTCTGCTGAGAGTCTAATTTTCAAATTTTGACTCTGCCACTGACTGGTTGTAGAAGCCTGGGCAAGTCACTAAAAGCTTCTGTGGGCCTCATCACACTCTCATCTTCAAAGTAAGGGTAATGATTGTATTCCTACCACCATGAGGTTGTGACAGTTAATAAATGTATGCAGAGTGAAGTTATTTTAAGAGTGTCCAGAATCGTGGGCTAGTTGTTAAAACCCCTTTATGGAGTCCCCAGGTACTAGGCAGTATGCACGCACTCCATCATCTCCTGTAGCCCTCTCAACAACTCTTGGGGTGGGGAGTGAAGCTCCAGGAAGCTCAAGAGATTAGGTGGCTTGGTCAAGGCCACACCTCCAGACAGTGGCAACCCAGGGTTGGCATTAGGTCTGCCTGCCTTACCATGCCATGCTATCCCTGTGTTTGGGATGGTAAGGCTTATTAAGGCCAGGTCTGTGCGGGGTGACTCCCATGTCTGCCCAGCCCTCCTCTTCGTACGATATCAAGAGCCCCCACAAGGCAGAACTTCTCTCCCGCCAGAGGGGAAACTCCCTCGGGGCTCGTTTCCTGCCTCAGACTTTAGCTACCATCCGGTCCCTTGCGAACCCCCGAGGTGGTTTCCGCCCATTGGTGCAAACACCTGGCTGGGGATGCCCTACTCCGGTGTAAGATAGCAGCCAAGCAAGCCCTGTGCCCCCACATACCGAGAGCAGTTGGCGATGTGGATGGCTGGCCCCACGCAGTCTCGGCCCCCACAACGAGGCTGGGGGGTGTCACAGGCTCGGGCCTGACACAAGCAAGAGCCTGAGTTGTCTCCATCTAAGTGCTCACACGGTTGCCACGTTGACCACGGGCCGAAGCCCCCATCCCGAGTCATATTCCGCACCTGCAGACACACATCAGAGGTGAGATCCAGTCACACAAGGCACAGGTCCTAGGACATGTGGGGATTCTGACAGGGAGTCACAATCTGAATTGGGCAAAAGTCCGGGGGGGTCACGGAGGGGTTCTCACAGGACACGCTGTGATGTTCTGGGCCCAGAGGCTCATGTTGGAGCTGTCCTCGAGTGTGCTGCAACGTTGCTGCTTCCTGTCCCAGCCGCAGTACGGGTCCCGGGCCCCCAGGCATGCCCTGACAGACAGAGATCCCGAGACTCAGGCCCGCTGGTCTCCCAGCCTCACCTGCATCCCAAGAACACACCTGGCCACTCCCCTCTGGGCACCCCTTTCCATCCAGTTGCTCTCCACAACAGTAAGTTCACTGGACACTTTACCGTGTGCCAGGCATCACTGTAAGTGCATTAAATGCATGAAAGAATTTATACAACAACAAATAAGGGAGGTATTGTTATCATCCCCATGGAGTCTGCAGTGGGACTTTCCACCGGCCAAAGGGGCCAGGGAGGTCAAGGGCTAAAGAGATACTCAAAAGAGTCAGGGGTTGGCCCTTTGGGTGTCTCCAGAATGGAATCCTCCTTTTCCCTTGAGGCTTCAGGGAGAGTCACCTGTCAGGTGAGTTCTTTATTTTTAGTGAGTTCAATAAACCACATAACCAGATGAGGGAAAAGAGGTTTTATGAGAAACTTTATGGAGAAGAGGGTGGGGCTCCCCCTTGTCATCAGTGGAGGTCAAAGAAGACAATGCTGTCCCTTGTTCCAGCAACCCATGACCTTCTATAAGGGAGGCCATGCTTGGGGGTTCAGTAGGTGAGGGCCTCGCTGGACCCCAGTAAGCATACTCTGGCCCACCCGGGAATCCAGAATATTCTTTTGTTGCTCAAGAATCTGTTTCCACTTTATTCACTCAAGCACAATTTATGTACATTGTACAGTGTAAGTGTGCTCATATTTTCATCTCGGATCGGTGGTTTGATTTGGGGGTATTTGATCAGCAGAATGCATCCAACTAGACATCGTGGGGCTAAATACAACACATGTGTAAACACAGTCCCAGCTATCTGTGGTCTTGAGATTCTGCTCACTTGCTGACGTTTGGACCAAATTGGTTGCTAGCAAAATCCAACCAGTCAGAATTCAGTAGAGCCCACTCCTCAGTGTGTTTTCCCCAGCTCTCAGAAAGGGGTACAAACTCTAGAGGCAGCTGATATTGCACTTTATAAGCAACATACATTAAATTTTTTTAAAAGGGGAAAAGAGAAGTAGCCATGACCAGTGATTATTAATAATAATAAACAAAATGTTACGTATCAAAGACAAATGTCGGCCAGTAGAGAAAATAAGTTAGAGCAGAGAATTGAGTTAGCTTACATGGATAAAAGCAGAAGATTTGGGAGGAATGCAATTTGCCTCATGCCATTTCTTTCATCTCGGGCCCAGCCAGTTCTAGAACAGTGGTTCCCAGTCTTGACTGCAAAGCAGAATCTCCTGGGGGATCTTTTAAAAAGCTTAAGCAAACAAAACAAAAACCCCGAGTTTCTCTGGGCCTTTGGACCAGACTAGGCCAGGCACTGGAATCTTCCAAGTGCTCCCCAGGTGATTCTAATGAATAGCATGGCTGAGAACTGCTGTTTCAGGGCCACTTTTGCCAACGTTCCAAAGCCAAGACATAAAGTGCCTTGTCTCTCCAACCCATAAGAGAATAAGAAAAGAGTGAGGAACCTCAGAGTAGATGCTAGCCCCAACCCCCTCTCCCCCCACCCCTTAATCAGGCTCCCTCAACCTCTCAGCCTCTCCTGTTCCCAGGACCCTCCTGTCCTGCCCTGCCCCTGGCCCTGGCTGCCTGAGGGGGCCTGCAGGGCTGCCCTGGGGCTAGTGCCTGAGCTCTCTTGTCTGCATTTGCTGCTATTGCCAAATGCCAACTCCAAAGCCACTGCAAAGCTCACAGAGCAGGGAACGTTCTTAAGAAAATCAAAGCTCCAAGCAGAGAAGAGTTAAAATGTGTCTCTGACTGTAGCATTGGGTGGCAGTTTAGGGTTTCTTTCCTAGGAGCAGCCATCAGACCAATAGTGTATCCCCATGTCTTTTTCACTGCAGTGTCTCAAGCAGCCATTACAGAAGGGAACAGGTTCATTCCACAGGCTCCGAGGCAGGACAGAGATGGATGGCCGCAGCCGCAAGCAGGTGGTTTCCAGCAGCAGGCCCCAAGTCTCCAAATGGGAGCTGTCCAGGGTAGAATGGTGTCCCAGGAGCCTGGGAGCGGCTGGCTGTTCTTTAAGATGGCAGCAGAGGTGGGCCAAGGCCCCCTGGCAGGGATGGAGGTGAGGAGGAGACACTGTGAGCCTCCCTCCTGGGGGAGCTGGGGTAGAGGCCGCCCCCTCCAGTGCAGCCTGAACGGCATGCTGGACGGAGGGAAGGGGTGGTTCATGCACAAAACACCTGCTGTGCAGAGCCGAGTTCGTTCCCTCTGCTCCTCCTCCTTTGAGCCCTGGCCTCTCTCTGGCCAGCCTAGGGTTCTGGTTGTGCCCCATGGAACTGAGAGTTGCCCGAGTTAAAGGAGGCGGCTGGGCACGGATTCTGGGCAGAGGAGGGGACCTACAGGGGCTCTGCTTACGCACCCCCATCCTCCTGCCAGCTTTGGGAGGCAGGAGGGAAAAAAACGTGAAACATCTGTCCTGGGAAACACCCTGCGACAACCCAGCCCGTGACATGAAAGCTCTGACACATCTCGCGTTGTGTGACAGGCAGTCGGCTTCCAGGCTCTGGAGCGTGCAGCGTGGTGGCTGCGCGGGTTTACTCTGGTCATTTTATTAACTTTGCAATAACGAGGCTTTGCATTTTACATTTTTACATCCACCTATAGCTTTATGGCAGGGTTTTACTGTGCACATAAATGACTCTTATCCCAAACTCAGGAAGCCAAACAGGATGAAAGTTTTAGATTCCCAACTGACCTCTTTCTAACTGCTGTTCCACCTGGCCATGCTATGCAGCCCGCCTCTCCCCGCTGCGCAGCACCTTGTGAGTGGGGACGTGTCCTGGCAGCATCTTTCTTCCTCTTGCTCCACTGCTCCCATGGCTTCTTGCTCCCATGGCTTCATATCTGACTAGAGCCACATTAGCCCATGCTGGCTGCCCAGCTGCCCCACGACGGTGCTGTCTGATTGATTTTTGTAAAACACTCATTCACGCTGCCTGTCACTCACTCCCCTGCTCAAAGACCATTTCAGTGCCCACAGCCACAGGATTCAAATTGAAATCCTCCCTTGGCATTCCTAGCTGGCCTCAGTCCACTTTCCAGTCCCATTCCTCACTCCTCTCCTGCACCAACCTCCTTTCAGGACAAACCAAGAAGAATCAACCTTGTGTGGAAGGCCACTTTATGCCTTGGGCTGGGTGTGGCCTCCTGGTGGAATATAAAAATACTGGGACACTGAGTTTACCTTCAAGGATGTACAACCTCTCAAAGAATAAGGCATGTGTGAAAAGTTTGCTAACAACACAAGAGTCAATGAACACAAGCTGTGGGGGAAATGTCACCAGCAGGTAGCCTGTGACTCATTGCCAAGCAGTGCTGTCTGTGGTGAAGGTCGTAGACTGTAGACTCCTGAGAGCCCAGGAGGCCCCTAACTGAATTTCTGGAGATCATAAAGGAATAAGGACACTAGCTACCACTTATGATTCACTGGATAGGTGCTTCATGAATATTATTCCCAATTCTTACAAGAACTTGGCCAAAATTTAGTATCATTTGCTCCATCGCTCTCCCCCCGCCATTGTTTTCCTGATGAAAAGCTGAAGCTCAAAAGGTTAAGTATGGAGCTGAGATGGAACCCAGGTGCGCCCAGTTCCAGCATCTGAGGCCCTCCCACTACCTCCCCATCTTTTCCCCTGTGTCGGACACAAGCTGAGGTTTCTCGCCCCAACCACACATTCAGAGGTCTGGGGAAAATGATAGTTTTCTAGGCTTATTCCATCTTGCCTAGCTCCTCTCTCAGCCCCGCAGAGGGCTCTGAGCACAGTAGGGCTAAGCAAATGTTCTGTGGTTTGTTGATGGAGTCATGTGTTGGGGTTGAGGGGAGCTTCAGTGTCTGCCCACTGCCCTGTCCACCCCCTGGCCCCCACATCGGGACTATCCAGATTCTTCCCCTGCCCCCCAGGCCTCTGCCTGGCTCCCAGCACTCTCCACTGGGGTTGGAGGCAAATACCTGGCAGCAGAAAATTCGTTTGTCTCCCAAATCTCAAGGACAGATGGGCACAGCCGGAAGGTCTCTGTGTTGTGAAGGCCACAGGTGCCCATGTGGGCTGTGGCTATGCCAGCTAAAGGCAACTTTTGATTAGCTTAAAGTGGGAGGGTGCAGTTGGGGGAGGCTCACAGGGTCGGACTCTGAGTTGGGTCTCCATTCGGCTGTGGGATAAGCTTTTGTTTCCCCCTTAAATGCCAGTGTCACTGTTGCCAAATTTGTGAATCCGCTTGAAGCCAAGGTATAGAGGACTGACCGCGGAAGCAGTTGGGAGGGGTATGCAGTGTCCGCATGGTTCCTGACCTCCACCCCACCCAAGCAAGGCCGCCATGCCTCTTCTAAGGAAGCAAGAGGAGCAAAAATGGGGGTGGGGTGGTGACTCAAAGCATCGCCTGCAATCTGCTCCCACCTTTCCGAAACAAGTGCTGTGGTTTCAGAGATAAAGAACGTTCTCTGAACAGTAGGGGTTGAGAAGAAGTCGAGTGGGTGATAAGTGTGGGCTGACAGCAGGGATAGCAACCACCAACCCACCTGCAGGCAGCGACAAATGGTTTATACCGATTATCTGACATGTTATGAGGAGGAAACCAAGGTCCAGAGAGGGTAAGTGACTGACTGTCCAAAGGCACGTCGCTGGAGACTGTGCCAAGATGCTACCCCAGGTCCAACAGATTCCAAAGCTACTCCTCCTAAGCGCAATTGGCAGGGACGGGGGAGGCCCACCCCCAGCACCGCTTACCCCTGGTTGCGGTAGGAGGCGCACCTCTCCAGCGGGATGCGCAGCACCCTGTCGCTCAGCCCCACAAAGAGCGCGCGGGCGCTGTGCAGGATTCGCATGCTGAGCAGTGGCTCACGGCGCCCGGGGGGCAACACGTGAAGCTCTTCCAGGTAGCAGCCACGGAGGCTGCGGCTCCTCGTGGACAGTGCCTTCAGGATCGTGCCAGACTCTGGAAGGGTCAAATGAAGGTGGCCTTAAAGGCACAGAAGAAACCTCAGGGCCCTAGCCCTGGCTCCTCAACCTCCTCCCACTCTGAGCCCAGATCCGGCGGTCGGGCTCACCCGTGCCGATGTAGAGCACATGGTAGAGCGTGTCTTGGGCCTGCACAAGGTCCACCACGAGGTGTGAGAAGCGCACACTGTCCTGGGTGACACAGGGCTCGGGAGTCACCGGCTGCACGGCCTCGCTCATCAGGAACAGGCGCTGTGCGTCCTGCAGGCTGCGCTCCGTCAGGTTCTCGTTGGGGCCCACCTCAGACAGGGTGCCACACTGCGTGGGGAGGCGGGTCACAGGTGCCCAGCCGCTGGGGCTGCCCAAATCCCTTATCTCCCTCCTTCCTTATTGTAACCCAGGTGGTTACTGGCAGACTTTGATTCTTCCATCCCCCCATCCCCCCAATATTCCCACTGAGTCCCATGCACCCTCTTCCAGTGACAGATGCCTCTTCGTTGGGAAATAAGGGAAACTGGGGCTGGGAAGATGGGGGCAGGCAGGACCTGCCAGGGCTGGGGAAGAACAGGGGGAGATACAAAGGGGACTGGATTATCTAAACACGGATCATTTGAATGTGGATGACAAGTGTCCTGTGATCATATACTGTTGCTGTAGATCCCCCCCCCGCCATGTTGTGCCAAGCCCTGCCTTCCCTCTTCCATGTCCCTACCTGTTCAAGTTGTTATGCCTTTCAAACCAAAACTGGATGGCAACTACCATTTATTGAGCACCTACTGCATTCCAGGCACCAGGCCAGGTGTGCATCGACCCTCACACATATCTATGAGTTATTGGAATCATCTCTACATGCCAAATAAAGAAAAGGTGGCTCAAGGAGGCTGAGTGACTTGCCCAAGGTCGCACACAGAGAGAGGGCCAGATCTGGGTTAGCGTTACCGGACTGCAGTTCTTTCCCTGCTCCATTCTGGCCCTGGGCAGGAAGTTGCATGGATGTGAAAGTAGCTTATGCGCCATGGCTCTTTCCCCTTCTCTATCACCGTGCTGACGGTGCTCCTACTTTCCAGGGCACCCAGCGCCCTCACCACTCCAGGCGATCAGAGGTCCTCTGAGCATTCGACTCATGCTGTAGACTGCAAGCAGACTCCAGCTAAAACCCCCAAATTCTAGCCACACAGCTCATGTGTGCTGTCCTGATCCCCTCTACTGAGCACAGCTGAGGTCTCACCCCACTACCTCCCTGGAGGTAGGGTTACATTTGCAGATGGCTCAGAGCACGTTTCCTTGCTCTGTGTCCCACCCCGTCTACCATTCTCATTCCACAGTCTTAGAGGTTACCACCCTCTTAGGGACCATCGTAGACCCCTCAGATGGGTGCAGACCAGCAGGGACAGATTCGGGAATCAGCTTGTAGCTGGTAGTCCGGTGAAAGGCAGTGTGCACCAAGAGGGAAAGAGAGGAGAAGTCGTACCTGGAAATTAGGGATGGGGTTGGCGATGGGGAGCCAGGCAGCTCTGGGGTTCTCCTGGTATCGAAACGGGCCATTGAAAGCCTGGGAGATGGCACTGAGGTTGAAGGCGCAGACGGCAGAAGCGGCAATGCTGTTTCTGAAAGGCGAGAGATGGCAGGATGCTGCGCTGCCCCCCACCCCTGCCATAGACCTGGGCACGCTCCCTAAACCCCACAGCCTGCTCTCAGGGCACCTCCTGGCACAGTTCCAAGGCTGATTAAACACCTATGAGGGAGGAAGCACAGCCCTCCTGCTCTGGGAGCCCTCTGGGAGAGAAAGACCCACTGGTGAGAGGCACTGGTGGCTTCCTCTGTGCTACTTTCTCACCCCTTCCCGTCTCCTGTGGGAGGGTCAAATAAAGACAGTGCTTTCGAACATTTCACCCACGGCCACTGTAGGAAATGTATTTTGGATTACAACCCAGTACAGCACGCACATATGTACACACACACACATCTGCAATGAATTTTTATGAAACAATAATTACCCTTATTAAATACATGATACTCTGATATTTCTATTGGTTTATTCTGTATTCTTTATTTTATTATTTTTTTAAAAAAACGTGGGTTCCCAAACCATGGTACACTGCAGACCACAGCGCCCTGAGACAGGTGGCCTCTAAGACCCCCTTTCAGTCACAGTCCGAGTTCCCATGAGTCCGACGTGAACGGTTCAGAGACGATACCGCTGTACCACATGTGTCCAGTTCTGTTCTCTGCATCTCGTCCCTCTCCCAAATGTGTCCATTCCCGCCGCTCTTGGCCCTGCTGTCTCCCCTGGCTGTTGCCCTGTCCTCCTGGCCGGCCTCCCTGAGGCCTGCCTCATCTCCTCTAATCCATTCTCCACACAGCGGCCAGAGGTGTGTTTCGAAACACACCTCCAAGCCAGTCTCTGGCTTGCTTCAAGCCCTTCTATAACTTACTGCTCTTAGGATAAAGATCAAAACCTGTAAAGCAGTCTACAAGGCCTGCAGGGCATAATCCTCCCAATCCCAGCCCTTCCACGTCCTCTCCTGCCTTTCTCCTCCTCGCCCTCCAGGCTCCTGCTACACTGCTCTGGCTCTGTTCCTCAAACATTTCTTCCTACCCAAAAGCTTTGCAGCTGTTGCTTCCTTGGGCTAGACTGCTCCTCTCCCCAAGTTAACTCTTATTCATCCTTGTGGATGTCACTTCCTACAGGAAGTCTTCCCAGATCACCACCCCTCCATACCTTTAGAAGTTTTCCTGTGCACTGCCCTTTCCCTTTGTAGCATTTATCACAATTAAAATTGTATAATAACCACCCTCTGTAGAATGTAAGCTCCTTAAGGGCAGAGACAGGTCTGCTCTGGCTCCCTGGTATCCCACCCTCTACCTCCAACCTACCCAAGAAGCACGTGGCATGGAGAAGGCGCACAAAGCAAACTATTTACAGTCTACACTAATGTCATCATTTCTCCTTGATGCCGCTCTAGTGGCTCCTGCCCTTTGCTCACCTTCTGGTGCTGATTGCCAGGCTGGTCATTAAGGCCTGGCTGTCAGCGCCTGGCCTGTGTGGGCTGTGCTGCATTCTGTCCCTCTGGCCATTCCTGCTTCCCAGCCTTACTCTCAGCCCTGGGCAGCCCCTTGGACTCTCTTTCCTACAGCTAGCCTGGCCCTCATCCAACACCTGCTATGTGGGGCCCAACGTATGTTATCACCTCTATGGCTCCTGTGTTTCTGATATTCTCACAAAGAACCCTGCGCAGCATCCTGTACAACAAATGCTTTCCTTGGTCTCTGCCACCCATTCAGTATTCTCTATGTGAAAATCACCTGACTGGGTCAGCCTCTATGTGGCATGAGGGGGTGGGAAGAGGGCTCAGGATCTTTGTGGGGGCTGCCCTTTCTTACAGCTGGGAAACTAGGGGCTCTGACTCCCAGCCTGTGCTTGCCGGTGCAGTCAGGATTGCCAGAAGACTCTGCTGGTTAGGGTTACCAGGGCCATGGAATCCTGAGGTTGGAAGGGAGTGGAAAGAACCCCTCTGAACCTCCCCAATAGGCTGCTGCCAGACCCTCCCAGAGCCACACCCTTATTCGAAGCAGCTATGTCACTTTCCTCACCAGCAAGTTCTTCTTCAGGAAGCCGCAGTCCAACTCCTTTTATTCTTCGTATCTGGCCTAGGCCTGCCCTTCACAGCAACCCAGCATAAATGCTGGCGGCTGCAGAGGCAGCACGCCACAAAACCCCAGATGCCCCGGTGCAGAAGACACAACAATCCCCCTTGTACAGAAAGAGAAACAAGACTCAGAGAGGGTCCTCCCTGAGCCCACCAGGCTGCAAGACCAGATCAGAGCATTCCCCCAGCATCACAGGCAAGGGGTGGCAGAGGGCAGGGACTCACACGTTGGTGGTGAAGACCCCGTAGATGAGGTCCTGCTCAGGCAGGTGGAAGGCACTCTGCAGCTCGTTGTAGTAGAAGGGGACCTCGCCTGGGCGGGAGCAGTTGAGCCGGGCCTTCATGAACGTGGTCCACGTGTCCTCCAGCAGGAAGCGGCCCCCCACGTCATTCTTGCACACGCGGGCCACCCGAGAGTACACAGTGCGCCCACAGTCGTGCTCCACTGCGTTCTCTCGCAGGAAGAAGTACGCAAACAGCCCGATATCATAGGCTGCCACGAAGTTTGGCTCTGGGAGCAGAAGAGGAACAAGGGGGCGGTCAGGCCAGCAGAGAGGAAGGGGTCAGAGTGGGGAGTACTCGACTATTTCCATTTTCCCAGATGAGCATCCTGACACCCCTCCGCCAACTCAGTGACCTGGGGGTCTAACTAACCCCGTTCCCACCTCCAGTGCAAAGTGCAGTTATAATAATAGTTAACATGAATTACTGAGCACTCCCTGTGTGCCAGGCACTGTAAGAGGATTTATATGGATCAGCTATTTGGTCCTCTGAACAACCTGTGAGGTCAGTACTGCGATTAGCCCCATGTGACAGATGAGAACACTGTGGCACAGAAAGGTCAATACTTGCTCAAGGCCATGTGTCTAGTTAGTGGAGAAGCAGGGATTCAACTCCAACAGGCAGGAACCTCATACCATCCTCGCCCCATCTCTTCTTCCCCATCACCGTTCCTCCAAATCAATTGCTAACTCTTTCTCTCCCCTCACAGCTTGTCCTCCATCTGTCCTGGGTACTCAGGACATCTGTAATTTTAGCCACAGTCCATCTTCTTGGGCCAACACTTGCCCCACTCTGGGCTTCTTGATGAAGCAACTGTGAGCCCTTGAGAGCTTGGGCAGGATGGAGGATTGGTGGGGGTCAGGCTGGGCTGGTGGGTCAGAACTAGGGGAACCCCACCACTGGGGCTGTGCCTCCTCACCATTGAGCCACTTGGAGTTATACTGGGCAGTGCGAAGGGGCGGCCCACTTCCCAGGCTTCTGTAGATGGCGGGGTCCCGACCTGAGAAGTCGATGACTGTGGCCGCGTAGAGCTCTCCCTGGGAGGAGATGACAGCTGTGGAGTTGTGGCGAGGGTCGTAGGGACATCGGGCCACGCCATTGATCTTCTCCATAGTCCGGCTGAGGTTCCCCACCTGGGAATGACAGGGAGATGGGGGCTCTTTTCCCTGAGATCCAAGTGTTTTTCCATCTCGGAGTTTTGTTTCCTTCTGGGCCCCTGGTCTCTGCAGGACTCTCCCTCCCAGCCTCCTCCTCAGTGCGCACCCAAAGTCCCCGTGCAGGAGCAGCCCTCATGGAAGGGGAGGCTGGCCAGGAGCTCCACCTGCCTCTGGCCCCTGCGTGGTAAGGTAGACTGATCAAGTACAGGAGGCCTAGTTAAGTTTGAGTTGCAATGCACAGTAAATAATTTTTTAGTGTGAGTATTGGGTTGGCCAAAAAGTCTGTTTAGTTTTCTCTGTAAGATAAAAGACACATTTTTCATTCTCACCAATAACGTTATTGATTTGGATATTTTGAGTACGTCGGCTACCTCCCGCTATTGGCTACTAGTGGGTAGAGGCCAGAGGTGCTGCTAAACATCTTCCAATGCGTAAGACAGCCCCACAGCAAAGAATTATTTGACCAAAATGTCAATAGTACCAAGAAACTTCCCAAACCACTTTTGACACATTTGACCAGTCACAGCACCTTCTCCACACACTGCACAAATCTTTTTTTGCGTTTCTACCTTTCTTAAATAATAAATCATAATATGCTGAAAATGTTGCATATTTTCTTCCATCTTTAATATTAAAATGGCTGTACAAAAATTTACCAAGTTTGATAAGTTTTTTAAAAATGCATGCTGATATGACCGCTGTCACAAAAAATCTAACAAAATTGTGTCAAATGAAGTTAAAGACAACTAAGCACTACTAGAGCCATCTTATGGAAAAAACTAAAAAAACCTTTTTGACCAACCCAATATGTCCCAAATCTTGCATGGGACATACTTATGCTAAAATGACATTTGTTGTTTATCGGAAATTAAATCTAACTGGGCATCTTTTCTTGTTTTGGGGTTTGTTTTGTGGTTCTTGTTTGCTAAATTTGGCAACCCCACTGCAAGGCTGTGTGCCTGGGCAGGAGAACCTCCTGCTGTCCCTTTCCACCTGCTGCATCCCGAAGGGTCCGCACCTGTCTGCTGGAGCACACTGGGGAAAAGGCATTCGTCCCACACATGAACACTTTCCGGCCAGTGACGATCAGGACTCGCACGTAGTTCTGACACTCCTCCTGAAGCAAGAAGGGGAAGTAGTAAAGGGACTGGCTCTCCAGGCTCAGTGCTGGGTGTCTTTCCTTCACACCACTTCATCACAAATATTTCAAAGCCCTCCCCTGTGTCCCAGCTGCACCCTGCTCAGTTCAGGTGGCAGCCGTGGACTTCCCTACCTCCTAGGCCGTCTCTCTGCTCACTGCCCATGCAGATGCTCAGGGCTGAGCCTGACCTGCACAGTAGCTCCAGCTCACCCAATCTGGGCCCAGAGCAGGCGGCTCTGTGCCTACAGCGTGCCTGACCATCCCAGAAACCACAAGCCTCCTGCTGGCTCACAGCCAGGACCCCAGACCACCAAGGCCACATACCTCAGTCTTCCCTTTGCTTTGGCAGGAGCGGAGCGTGTCCTCGTTGGAGGCCCACTCGGTGGCCTGTGGGAGGAGCACACAGACATCACACAGCTGTGCTACTCACCGCCTGGGCAGGCAGCTGTCGGGGTCTGGAGGGGACAGGAAGCTGGGAAAGAAAGGGTCAGGGACAGCCTGCAGGGTCAGAGTTCCTCTCACTACATCCATGTGGACCTGGGGAACTGCCAAATCTCCTTACCCAGAGACCTTTAAGGAGTGGACCTCCCCTCAGCCTCATGCCCTCCCTACCTGCCTGGGTCAGGGGAGGCCAGGGAAACAGCTTTCTCATGCTGCATCCCTACACAGCTCTGTCCTGGGCCCTCCCGGTCCTTCCTCCCTGGGTCAGCCAGGGAGCCGGAAGTGGTCAAGGGGGACCTTCAGGACCACCCAGTCCTGAGTGGGAATCAGGAAATGTGCCTCCATGATGCACCAGATGTCCCTCCAATGAGTGGGAGGCAACAAAAGGCTAGATTTTGCAAGATCTACTTAATTGTCCCACTACAACCCTTAGAGACCAAGATCTACTTAATTGTCCCACTACAACCCTGCACAGTGTCTGCTGCTGTTGTTAGGTGAAGAAACTCGGGCTCTGTGTGACCTGCTGGTATGCGGTAGAGCGGGGACTGGAACCCGCATTTCTGATTCAAGGGCTCCGTGTGTGTTTTTCTTTCTCCCACCCTCTCAAGGACCCAGGACGTCCCCTTTCGTAATGGCTCCCCCTCCCCACCCCCTCCAGCTCCTTGTTGTCCGCTTCCTGTCTTGTTTCCCTTGTAGCATCCCTCACACTCTATTGTGGAGTGATGTGCTTGGGGACACATCTTTTGCTCAGAGACCCAGAGGACACTGTTATGTTCCCAAGTGTTCATGGCACTAGGAGAGGGCTGTTCCTGTCCCCCTCCATCTGTTCTGTCCGCTCTCTGCGGTCCCTCCCAGCCTCTGAAAGTGCAGCTGGAGGGAGGCGTGACACCCTTGAGGTCCAGGCAGTGGCAACAGCCCGGGTGTGCGGCTCGTTAGATATTTCTGGGTCACATGTATAAACACGAACTGCCTACCTGCCCTGGGAGAGGGACCCTGAACAAGCAGCTCTCCCATCCAACGCAGGGAAAACAAAACACCTGCTCTCAATTTCTAACAAAGCTCCTTGTAGCTGTGAGGTCGCTGCCTGCAGAGCTCCGCCGGGTGTGAAAGGGAAGGAAGTGTGACGAGGGAGGGCAGGGCTGCTCTTTGCCTTCCAGACTGCGGCAGCCCACGGCCCCAAATGGTTGTTCTGTGGGGCCGAGGGAGAGCTGACTGCTGCAGACCCTGGATTCAGGAGCAGGGTGGCGAGTTTGTCATGCCTCCATCAGACCTGTGCGCAGGCTGGGCTCATCGGGCCATACCAGGCCTGGGGCACAGGCCTCTGCTCCCAGACCCTGGGGAAAAGCAAATGACCCCTGGCCTCTAGCCACATGGCTGTGGCATTCGTTTGGACAGAGACAATGGGGCCATTGTCATACTCAGGGCCCTATCAGCTCTGGACAGAAGGTGGCTGTGGGGGAACTGGGTGGGCAAAGGGCCTCGCTGGGGCCTAGGGTCCCTGAGCACAGGGGCACTTTCAAGGGATCAGCCTTGTTCCCGAGAGGGTGGGAAGCCCATTGGGTGGGGGGAGCAGGTGTATCCACTCAAAAGGAGTTAAAGTGACGCCAAGTTGAACCCCGGGACCAGCACCAGGCTAGGGACTTGACACACCTTCTCTCTGGCCCTCTCCACCACTGGCGGCACACGTGGCCTTCTGCCCATTTTGCGGGTGAGCAAAGTGAAGATCAGAGAAACTGGACAACATGCTCAAGGCCACAAAGCTAGTAAGCGACAAACCCGAGACGCAGACCCAAACAACCGACACCAGAGCTCCTCCTGCAGTCTCTCCCAGGGACCAGATTTCTCAAACTAAAAGCTGGACATATGGCCTGAAAAGAATATGTGTACATTTGTCATGAAAACAGCACAGAATGGGCTTGAGTCTTTTTTTTTATTTTATTTAAACATTTATTTTTGTCAAGGTAATGATGCAGAGTTGAAAATTTTAAAAAACCCAAGTAACCTACTCCTCCCACATGCCAACTCCATCTCCCAAGAACAGTTACTACTTCCAACTATTTCTCTGTGCCTGGGTTTTTAAATTCAATTTCTCAAAAATACATATCGGCCTCCCAGTGCTCACCACAGGCTGTGTTCTTAACACTGACTGTACAGAAAGAGGAGGCAGAGTAAACCCACCCCATTTACACCTCAGCCCAGGCCCTTTGCCTGGTCTGCATTGTGAATGGGGGGACATGGAGTTATAAAAAAATAAAAAATAAAATAAAATAAAAATTAAAGTTAAAAAAATTTTTAAAAAATACATGCCAATCTCAGACTTCATCTTCTGACTTCCTGTTATGGAGGTGAAGATTTTTCCCACTCACCCATCCCCAGTCTTTCCTACCTCAATGCACACATTCACTTCCTCTCTCCCCATCTTCCATTGTAATTATGTAATGTTAATTATTTAATCTTTTAAGAGTTAATATTTTAAATTAAAAATCAACATAAAGTATTTACATTACTATGAATATGTAGAAGTTATTCACTACTACAAACTAACGCCTCAGATCACACCCTCAACTGTAATATGAACCACTAAGCACGGATATATGCTGCCAAACTCTTTTGTTACTTAAATTTTTAATGTAAACTCATTCACAGTGCTCTTATTAGACATTTTAAACTATGTATCAACTTTGTGCATACAAAAAGAAAAATTGAAGCAAAGTTAAATATCCTTAAGCCTTCTTTGAATTCATAGTTAATCTTCTGAATCACTTCTCTACGCAGCTGTCAGGGCTCACTTGCACTGTTGTTTGTTTGCTTGTTTCGGCGCATCGTTCTCTGAACCCCCAGGGTGTCAGCCACAGCATTTCTGAAGAGTACTTCACTCTGTTCTCCAGAATCTCCTTCCAAGCTATTGCAAGTTTGGATGCTGGCACTTTCTAAATCTTACCAGAAGGTGTCCACAGGCCTTCTGACAAACCAGGACTCCTGTTCCCTCCTCATATAATCCTAAAATGGTTTGTGGACTTAAGTGTCGGTTGGTGTTATGGAATCAGAACACAGGAATAATGACCAAGTTCAAGCGCAGGCAGTGACAGCTCCATGGGACTGCAGACTGGCCGACAGTGACTGTACGTACTATGCCTTCAACCGGAAGACGTGGTCTGATCTCAGACTCTTTAAAAATGTAAAAACGTGTGCACCTGAGAATCAATGAAATTGGCCTAGTCTGATGAGGTGTCCTTTCTTTTTTAAAAAATTAGGTTGATTGGGGTGACATTGGTCAATAAGATTATATAGGTTTCAGGGGTACAGTTCTGTAACACATCATTTGTATATTGCACTGAGTGTTCACCACCCCGAGTCAAATGTCCTTCCTTCACCTTTTATCCCCCCTCTACCCTCTTCTCCCTCCCTGCACCCCTTTCCCTCTGGTAATCACCATACTCTTGTCTGTGCCTATGACTTTGTTTTTTGCTTAATCCCTCCACCTTTTTCATTCACCCCCCAATCTCCCTCCCCTCTGACAGCTGTCAGTCTGTTCTCTGTATCTATGAGTCTTTTTCTATTGTTTGTTAGTTTATTCTGTTCACTAGATTCCACATACAAGTGAAATCGTATGGTACTTGTCTTTCTCTGACTGGCTTATTTCACTTAACGTAATGTTCTCCAAGTTCACCTGTGCTGTTGCAAAAGGTCAGATTTCCTCCTTTTTTAAGGCCAAGTAACTATTTCATCCACTCAACTACTGATGGACACTTGGGCTACTTCCATATCTTGGTGATTGTAAATAACACTGCAATGAACATAGGGGTGCTTATATTCTTTCCAATTAGCGTTTTAGATTTCTTCAGATATATTCCCAGAAGTGGAATTGCTGGGTCAAAAGGTCGTTCCATTTTTAATTTTTTGAGGGAGGTTCCCTTTCTTTTCATGACCAACTTTTCATTTTTCCTGAATTGAATAATTGTCTTGATTTTTGCTTGTTTTACAATTCAAATTATTAATTTTCCCCAAATGCTCAACAGGCGTTACAAATCCCTCTTGATATGGTTTGCTAACTGCACCAACAAATGGTGCAGATAATCTATGAGTTCCCATCCTCTCTTCCTGCCCCAGGAGGGACTGAAGGCTTCCTGTTGCCTGTTAACCTGGACTTACTTTCTCTCCTTTCCTGTCCACTGAATCCCATGTTTCCGTCTTTCCTGATTTACATGCTTATTTTGCTAGAACGCATCTCCAGTATCTTCCTAAGCAAAGGAATATAGTACATCAATTGTTAAAAAGTCTTGCATGTCTAATTCAGTCTATGTTCATATGTGATTGGTAGTTTTGTTATAGAACTTTAGGCTGAAAATAATTTTTCACTCAGAATTGTAAAGGCATTTATTCCCCACTGGCTTCTGGATTCCAGGGCTCTGTCAGAGGTCTGCTGTAACTCTTACTCCCCGTCTTTGGTAGTGACCATTTTCTTTAGGCTCTAGAAGCTTTCAGCATCTTCTCTTCAATAGCCGAGCCTGAATTTCACACTGACTTGCCTCAGCGCATGTCTCTTTTGGGGACTCAGAGAGCTCTTTCAGTGTGTAGATCCATCCTCTGTTTTGGAAAATTTTCTTGTTATTCTGTACATAATTTCTTCCTCACTTTTTTCTCCACTCTCTTTTTTTGAAACTCATTAATCCAGCCCACTGTCAGCCCTTGTGCACTGACCATCTCGTTTTCTGTTATTTCTCACCTGTTTTTCATTTCTTTTGTTGTTGTTGTTGTTGTTGTTGTTATAATTTCTGGGAGATTTTCTTCAACTTTACCGCCTAAATTCAAATATTATTTCCACAAACACCTTATAAATTTCCATATTTTTAATTTATTGTTTTACAAACAAAATATATTTTTATATCTTGGCAGTGACTCTTTTTCTAATTAATTTTTTTAATGTTTCTTTTATTTCTTGCATTGGTCCTACTTTTTACAGCTTTCTTCATCTGTTTGTTTGTTTGCTTTTGACCTTTCTGTTTCGCTTTACAGACTTTCCTCAAATGTCTGGTGGTTTGGGGCTATTTGTTTGTATTTAAAAATAAATCAGTTCCAGCCAAGATGGAGGCGTAGGTAGATACACTTTGCCTCCTTGCACAACCAAAAGAAGGACAACAAGAAATTTAAAAACAAAAAACAACCAGAACTGCCAGAAAATTGAACTGTATGGAAGTCTGACAACCAAGGAGTTAAAGAAGAGACATTCATCCAGACTTGTAGGAGGGGCATAGATGGGCAGCCAGGGCGGAGAGGACAGGAAGGTGGTGGCTGGAGGACCGGGCCAGTCAGCAGCTGGTGAACTGGGCAGTCCCACATTTATATGCAGATAAACTGGGAGGAACAACTGGGGAGAGAGACAGACAGTGCCACCCAGGGTTCCAGTGCAGGGAAATAAAGCCTCAAAACCTCTGACCGTAAAAATCTGTGGGGGTCGTGGCAGTGAGAGAAGCTTCCATATAGATTTTTCTTTAAGGGATGTTAATTGTTTAAACCATCAATAAAGCACTGAGTTTTAAATTTGGTTAAATCGTACCCTGGGGCCACAGGGGAGGATCAGTGGGCTGTAATGGACTTACTTTACAGCCATCCTACTCTTAGGCAGTGTGGAGAGTAAAGAAAGCCGGGCAGGGTTGGGGCCAGGGCTCTGCCGCCTCAGGACGACAAAGCCATCAGCTCATTTTTAGCACTGTTTGCTGTGAGCCACTTGTGATAGCAGATGTTGAGGACTGACAGTTTATAAGCAGGGACAGGAAGTCTCAGATAGGACAATGAAAGGGTGCGTGCCGGTCAGGCTTTTACGATCAAAATTCAGGACTTTCTGCCAGGCCTGAGGACCAGAGGTTGAAGTCTACTGCAAGCCCATTCGAGGGAATCCTCGACAGCCACCGCCCCCCCGACTTCCCTCTTTTTCTCTCTGCCCAGCCCCCATGGTTGGCACAGGGACATGCAATGTCTTTTTCTCTCTCCTTTGTTTCAACACAAAGAAATAGTCTGAACTCTGGACGCCAGGCCCCAAACAGACAAGATGAAAACATGGTAAAACCAGTTCCCAGTGTGCTAGTGGCTGGTTTGCAGTCCTTCAGAGAACTCCGTGAAGCTGAGCCCCTGGCCCAAGCTCGAGTTAGGGGGCTCATCTAAGATATCTTCCCATGGCTGAGGTCTGCATGGAATTGGAGGAACCAAATGCCAGGCCTTGTCATCAAGCCAGAGAGTCCTAACATCTGGTTAGGTAGAGACCCAGAAATGAGGGCCAGCTGTCAAGGACACCTGGGGGCGCCAATCCAGTTGGGAAGCATCCACAGAAAAGGCCTTCTTGACATCCTAGAGCAGTGGCTCCCAAATTTGGCTGCACAGGGAATCACCAGGGAGATTTTAAGAATCCCAGGGCCTGGCTGGACCCCAGACCGATTAAGTCAGAATATCTGAGGGTGGCACTCAGGTATCAGTGTTTTTAAAGCTCCTTGGTGATCCCAGTGGGCAGCCTGGGAGAAACGCTCTGCCCAGAGTCATGCCAGCTCTGTTCCCACCCTGACTTGTGCAGGCCAGAGGCCTGGATGGCACCACTGTGGGCCAAGCCTTCCTAAGCCCTTCAGGGCTGCCAGCTTCCCTGACCCCAGGGGTCACTTTCCTGCTGAAGATAATGGGCCTGGTGCTCCCTAGTGC
Organism: Desmodus rotundus; assembly: GCF_022682495.2. Lineage (NCBI taxonomy): Eukaryota > Metazoa > Chordata > Mammalia > Chiroptera > Phyllostomidae > Desmodus > Desmodus rotundus. Next base: position 100,089,517 of record NC_071388.1, read on the forward strand.
TGTCTGGCGCTGGCCCTTACATGATTCTGCCACCTGAAGACCACTTCCTCTCTCTTCTCTCCATCCCCACTCTGCTGCCTGAGTGCAACTCTCCATAGGTCTCACCTGGACCATTGCAGCTGTCTCCTAAGTGGCTCCTCCACTAATGGATTTTCTGTAGCTGGGCCAGGCAATCAAAATACCAAATCTCTTCATGGTACTTCTCTGCTTAACACACTTCAAGGAGCCCCCAATGCCTTAAAAGGAAAATATGAACCTCTCTGCTCAGCAATGAAGACCCTCTGCAATGCAGCCTCTCCCTCCCCCTGGGCCTCAGCTCCCACCCTTATGCCATTCACACCCTGTGATCCCGCCACACCGGGCCCTCAGTGCTTCCCGCTATTTCCCATGTCTGTGTCTCCTCCGCAGCTGCCTGGCACGCCCCCACCCTTCAAGCTCCAGCTCAAGGGCAGCTCTCTGGGAAGCCTTTGCAGACCCTGCGGGGCTCCTTGTGCCTCTGGGCCACTCCCCGCCCTCCTCCCCCCCACACACACACGGAGCCCTCCCTGCAGTCTTCCCAAAGCATTCATTTTGCACACCTGTCTCTCTTCCCTCTTTAGCCACTTTACTATTCCCAGAAGAACTTCCTTTGTGGATCATGGGAACCTAACAAAAAGCCACTGCCTGAGCTCAGGGCAGCGCCCCCTTGGATCCACTTCCTCCCACCCACTGTGAATCACCTCTGCACCAGCTTCCCCCAGACCCTGACCTGCTGGGTTTGACATCTTGACTTTACTTTCTGTGGACACCAAGAGAAAACTAGGCTCTGGCTGGGCTGCTTGTGACTGAGCTAGCAGTCTGCGGGACGCTGCCTCTGGGGCCCTCGTCTGCCTTGCTCCAGCCCAGGCTCTGGGATCCCACCCAGGAAAGGGGATCAGTTATGGTCTCTCACATGCTTGTTCCTTGAGGCAAGGGATGAAGCCTGACTCACCTTTGGATCTTAAGTGCCTAGTTTCCTGCCCAGGACTGGACCTGAGCTTTAGCAGGTATTCAGTCAAGTTTATGGGGGTGGTTAGATGGATGGGTAGGTGAGTTGGCAGGTCAGGGTATGGACAGAAGGGTAGACAGATCAATAAATGGATGGATGGCATTTCCTCTCAAATTGTTCTAGTGTCTTCTCATGGGCACACCTTTCCTGCTCCCTTAAACCTCCCCTCTGGAAGCCAGCTGCAATGGCCCCGGGGTGCAGACCCAGGTGAAGCTAGAGGAAAGCAGACCAGAATGTCACACCGGCTCACCAAGGACAACTCACCTTCCCCAACTGGCCTTGCTGTTGCGCCCAACAGCCCAGCATCTGACTAACTCTCTTACCGCTTTCTAGTTAGTTATATGTATCCCTCATCATCTTTTCTGGTGAGACCTACGGGCGGGAGACTCTGCTTGTCTTACTGCCTCTCTGCCCCCAGCTTGGTTCAGATACACAGTAGGTGCTCAATAAATGCTAGATAGCTGGGAGAGCAGCAAGCCTCCCAGACACAGGACTGGGGTTGCCCCCTCACTGAAGAAGAGATGGCCTTCCTTGCTCTAGAATGTTCAGCCTCTGCAGAGATGGTGCGGCATCTGTTTCTCAATCCGAGATAAACATTCTGGATCAAGAAGTCCCGTTAAAGTGCTGCCCAGAGCACTTAGGGAATTATGCTTGGGGAGTCCTTCTTGGCAGCAGATAGTAAATAAATTACAGCTTAGTGAAAGTGCTGAGTGAGAAGGGGATCACTCAGGCCAGTCTAAAAAGGGAACCAGGGACAGACACCCTGTCCCTTGAGACCCAAACTCAGAGACCCTCCTGTGGATTTAGGCGCTGGACTTAGAATGACCAGTTTTCCAGTTTTCCCAGTATTGTCCTGGTTTTAGCACTGGAGGTCCTGCATCCTGAGGCTCCGCAGTCCCAGGCAAGCAGGGCGTTGGTCACCCTAGCTCTGGAGCTCTTTTCCTCCCCTCCTGGGCAGCTCCTTTGCACAACACAGGACGGGCATCCTGTGTGTCTCCGTGTTTATGTGGCCTCACCCTCACACCCATGTATCTTCCCAGCAGTGACCTCGATAGCAAGTGAGAGTCCGTGGCCAGTGAAAAGAGCCTGAGGCTCCTCTTTCCAACCTCAGGGGTTAAATTTCAAGCCTTGCTCCTTGTGTTGCCCCAGCCAAGCTCCCCAACACCAGGGAAATTACAGGGAAGAGAAGGGAAGCAAATGTACCTGAAGGAGGGAGACATTGGCAAGGCTGAGTCTGAAGAGGTAGTTCCTGTGAAAACAGAAATGGAAATTGTAAGTCCAGCTGGTTTTGCAGACAGGTCCCCAGCAAGCAGCTGGCTCCTGCCTCCCAGGGTGCTAGGACTGGGTGCCAATTGCAGAGGGTCTTCGGTAAGCTGACCTCCAAGGAGAGCTTTGCCTCATTTAGCTCATTAAATCTCCACAGCAGCCCTAGGAGCAGAGAGAAAAAACTCTCACTTCACAGATGAAGAAACAGGTTGGAAATGGCCCAAGGAGGAGTTAAAACCCAGAGATCATAAGTGGAGGAGTTAAAACTCAGACTTGTCTACTCCTAAAGCCCAGGCTTCTGGCCATCCTGGCAGGTCCAGGGAGGAATGTCACCACTTTCCCAACCATGGGGCCTGTTTCCATCAAACTTGAAGCCTCCTGGAGCTCTTAAAGGGACCTAGACCGGCCATCTTCCTTCTTCCCTCACCCACCTCCCTGACTCACTCCCCTTCTCAAACAGGCCGGCCATCTTTCCTGGCTCCATGCCATGGGCCCCTGGAATCCTGTCTGCTTCCTCGGTTCTGCAGTCAGTGACTCTGGATCTAACTTTTCCACAGCCACCTCCCTGGACCACCCTGTCCCTTCTTGCCCAAATTGTCCCCTCTGCTTCTTCATGATTCCTTTACCCCATAGTCTAGCCAGCACAAGGATACCAGACTCAAATTCCTCAAACACCATTTTCATCATATTAGCCTGCTGTTCAAGCCCTGGCCAGGTAGCTTAGCTGGTTAGAGCATCATCCTGATATGCCAAGGTTGTGGGTTCAGTCCTGGTCAGGGCATGTACAAGAATCAACCAATGAATGCAGAAATAAGTGGAACAACAAATCAATGTTTCTCTCTCTCTCACATCGGTATTTTAAAAAAACTTAAGGAAACTTATGTCCACACAACAACCTGCACTTTATTCATAATTGCCAAAACTTAGAAGCAGCCAAGATGTCCTTAGTAGGTGAATCGATAAATAATCTGTGGTCCATCCAGACAGTGGAATACTATTGAGTGCTAAAAAGAAATGAGCAATGCAGCCATAAAGAGGCATAGAAGGACCTCAAATGCATGTTACTAAGTGAAAGAATTCCATCTGAAAAGGCTACATACTGTATGATTCCAACTATACAACATTCTGGAACAGGCAGAACTACGGAGGCAGTGAGAGGACCCGCGGTCGCCAAGGGTTGGAGGCGGGGAGGGAGTGGACGACCCGGCAGCAGCACTGCTGTGTGTGGCACCACAGTCACGGGTACGTGTCATTATACGTCAGTCCAAATACATAGGGCGTATCCCACCAAGAGTGAACCGTGACATAATCCACACACTTTGCGACATAATGATGTATTGATGCAGGTTCGTCCATTGTAACAAATGCGTCACTCCAATGGGAGAGATTTCACATGTGGGGCAGGGGGTATATGGGAATTCTCTCTGCCTTCCTATTAATTTAGCTGTGAACCAAAACTACTCTAAAAAATTAGTCTTAATTTAAAGCAAACCTTTAAACAGTAACGATGTTGATATGCTACTACTACTGTTAGTTACCCATCGAACACTCACAGTGTCAGGCACTGCGGGAATGCTTTGCCTGGACTCTGGAACCACAAGGCACTTGCGCAAGGAAGCGAGGGGAGCAGAACCACTGGGTGAGCAGAGTGCCTCATGGAAGGCATCGCGGCTCACCCAGTAGAGCCTGCAGCAGAGACGGGGAGAATTCCAGGGGAGCCAGTTGCTAGGGGCCTTCTGTGCACCTCAGTGTCTGCGTCTGTGAACTGGATATGCCTGTGTTTCCTCTTTCACAGTGCGGTGGAGAGAGGGCAACGTACGATGCATGTTAAAATGCTTTATTAATATCAAGCAGATGTAAAATTTTGGTTTTCCCAAAGAGTTTTCTTTCCTTCTTACATCTTCCTTTGGTTATTCCTCTTTTCATTCCTGGGGCTTTTAGAAATAATTGCTTTAGAAAGTTCTGGCCTACCTCAGCTAAGCTGAGAAGAGAAATGAGGGGAAAGGTTGTGGTGTGAGCCAGAATGAGGAGGGGACCTGCCAAATGAGTCCAGGGCCCTGAAGGAGACACCTCCAGCTGGAGACTCCTCTTCTCCAGCTCTGGCTCCTGGCCCAGGCCCCACTCAGCTTCTCCGCTGACCTGGCAGGCCTCACCAGGTGACCTTGGCTCCAGGCTTCTGCTGTCCCTCCTTAGTCCCCTGCCCGGAAGAGCTTCCCCACCCCCACCCTACTGGCCTGGGGACTTAGGGCTCTGCCCCAGCTGTCTACTCAGGTAACACAGGCATCTGGTCACAGCTTTAAAGAATTAAGGGAAACACTGCATCACTTTTTTCCCCCCATTTTTATCCCATCAAAAATCATTCATAGCAACATTACAGTCTGCTCTTCTGGGAGGTGAGAACAGAGAGAAAACTCTGTAGCCTGACCCACCCTAAGTCCCTTATGAAACAAGGCAGGGGTGTAAATGAACAAAAAATGTCCATCGCCTGAAATCCTGAGGCCCAGGGGGTCAGAAAGAAGGAGGAAATCTGACAGGCAGAGGCGGAGGAAGAAAAGCGACCTAGAGAAAGGGGGAGAATGAAGAAGCCAAGGACCCGCTTCATTTGCTCCAAGAGGTAGAAGAGGCCAAGTCCAGGGATATTCCCCTGTTTCCTGAGAGCAGCTCAAGGACCCAGGCAAAGGATGGCGTCCACCGTGCGGGGAAGCCCTGGATCGGGTCGGGAAAAGCCAGTGTGACTGCAGGCAGGGACCTAGTCTTCTGAGCACCAGTTTCCTGGCCTGCGCAATGGGGCCACTCACAGAACACAGGTCCTGGGATTATTGTGAAGATTGGATGATTTACTGCATGCCTGATTGACTACATGTTCTAGATGCTTCACTGCATATATGGCACATAAAATGATGCTTGGCACAAGACGAGCCCAGTAGGAATGGCAGCTTTTAAAATGCTTCCACCAGGTTCAGAGCCAGACATCAGGATTTTTAAAGTACATACGCAAAATGGCTGGAGTCTGAACAAGGTGGGAGGGCCTTAGTAATGTCGGCTCTGTGATCGTGATGCCGTCCTATCGTTGGGCAAGATGTTACTATTAAGGGAAACTAAGTGGAAGATATACGGGTTGGATTTCTTACAAATGCGTGTAAATCTACAATAATCTTAAAATACAAAATAAATCAATTATTCTCTTAGCAGGGAAATTATATTCAGATGCTGGCAGACCAGCACAGGCACAGATCACCTCTGGGAGGACACGCGAGCTCACCGTGGGCGAGGCGGGGCTCCGAGGAGGGGCCCTGCTTTTCATGGTCCACTATTGCACTTTGTGCGTTCTGAATGTTACACCAGAACACATGCCACTGATGCGATATAATTAGTTAATTTAAAAATAAAAACTAAAAATAAAATGCTTTTAGCCCAGCGTCGCCACAGCCCTGTGAGGTTGGCAGCACAGAGACTGCAAGCCAGACCTGAGGCTCGACGGTGATGATCACCCTGGTCCTGGTCCAGAGCTCTGTCCTTGACTAGCCTCCTCGTCATGTGACAATAAGGGGGTGGGGACACTCAGGAAAGCCCAGAGGCCAAGGGTGGCCTAGCGTGCCTGGAGGTGCCCAACCTAGTGGTCACTGCCGCTCCCTGCCCAGATCAGCAGTGCCAGGACCTCCAGGTGGAGAGCAGCGGAAAAGCGCCACCGCAGTAGCAGGCGGTGACACGGACTGGCAGACCAAGCTCTAGCCCTGGGTTGGGAGACCTGGGGTGTAGTCCCCATAACCGTCAACATCTGGCTAGGTTATCTTGAGAAGGTCACCATCCCCTCTTCAGCCTGTCTCTGCCTCTTCATGTTTAAATCAAAGGCAGTTGGGTTAGAGCAGCGCTTTTCAAACCTGAGTGTGCTTCAGACTCACCTGGAGGGGCCGCTGAAATGCAGGTTGCCAGGCCCACCCCCAGAGTTTCTGACTCGTCAGGTCTGGGGTGGAGCCCAAGGACTTGCATGTCTAACAAGCTCCTGGGTGTTGCCCGTGTGGCTGGTCCACTCTTTGAGATCCACTGGAATCGACCACCTCCAAGCTCCTGTCCCTATCAGAGCTGATGGTCTGTGATTTTGTGAGGATTATTTCCTCCTACACCATTCCAAAAGTCTCCACAAGTCCTCCCTAGAGTGTATTATCCTTTGGATACTGGACCTGGGCAGTGGGACTAAAGGAGGTCAGGTAACAGGGAAGCAAGGTCCTGCATAAAAGAAGCACAAGGCCTGTGTCCTAGTGTCTCAAGTGCAGGTGGCACGCTGGCCAGCAGGGGGCTCCTAGGCACCTTCTCTGCCCAGAGCTCCCAGGGAGGATGCCAGCTAGGCTGGTTCTAGCAGCATGGCAGGGACAGGGCGCAGGAGGTGGCCTGCAGGCAGGCATTCCTGCTCTCAACAACTGCCAGCCACCGAGGTACGTGGATTGCTGAGATCTGGAGGTCTAGAGCCCAACCCCAGACGCTTCCTTCTGTGGGAGACAGACGTTCTGGCACAGAGAGGGAGGGTGTGGCAGAGAGCATCAGGGGCCCAGGACATGGAAATGCCCACAGTAGGCTCTTCCCAAATAATATTTCCTCCACCCACTTCTGAGCACGCGCACTCCCAGCCCCAACCCTCCTGCCCTTCATTACCTGGCTCCTACGATGAGCTGGTTCCGGGAGGGATCCAGAGCAAGTTGGGAGAAATCTCGGACTCCAGGGTAGGTGAAGTTAGAGACCCAGGGCTTCAGGTCTGGGGACGGGAGAGCAAACATTCTGTCACCTTTGGACCAGGGACTCCCAGCTGCACAAGCATTGTGCAGGAGAACGGAAGGGCTGTGGTCAGGGTGGAGTCAGGGTGCTGTGAGGCGCCAGGAGACCTGTGAGCAGCCAGCTGGGGGGTGGGCACTGGGGGTGTTGTCACTGTTCCTGCTGTGTTCCCTAGCTCAGAAAAGGGCTCCACCTGCCCCTCAGCTGCACAAAGGGAGACCCGTAATCACTCTTGACTCTCTCAGTCCCTCACCAGCTGCATCAAACCCACTAGCAAATCCTGACTGTTGCAGACACAACTGTCTGTCTCTGAAATCCATCTATCTTGCCCTCTGCACCCCACCCCCAATCCAAGCCACCAGCATCTCTTGCCTGAACTGGTGCCAGCAGCCTCCTAACTGGCCTGGCTTCCACGCCTGCCCTTCCAGTCCATTATGTACAAGGCAACAGAGTGATCTTTCTAAAATGTAAATCTGGTTGCATCACTCTCCAACTCAGACACCTTTAAAGCTCCCAGTTCCGCCCTGGCCTGGGGGCTCAGTTGGTTGGAGTGTCGTCCCATACACCCAAAAAAGGGTGTGGGTTTGATCCCCGATCAGGGCACATATCTAGGTTGAGGGTTTGATCCCCAGTTGGGATGCACACGGGAGGCAACCGATCAATGTTTCTCTCTCGTATCAGTGTTTCTCTCTGTCTCAAATCAATAAACATATCCTCGTGTGAGAGATAAAACAAAACACAACCAAAAAAGCTCCCATTTGCCCAGAGAAAAAGTTCCAACTCCTGTGCAGGCCTTCGAGTTCTGGCCCCACTGTCCTCCCAAGTCAGATGCCTGGCACACTCAGTATTTAGTAGCCCAAGGAAAGAGCAATCCCTCGCCTTTACATCCCCCGTAGACTCTCCACCCCAGGCTCACGAAACTAGAACACCATGCACTTCTCCAGATCTGTTACATAAGAGCTAACATGCTTTTGCATTTCTCTTCTCCCTCAGTGGAACAGTTCCTGCTCAACCCCACCTCCACCTCCTCCAAGAAACCTTCCCTGATTCCCCAGGCCAGGGTGAGGGGCTCCCATAGACCTCTTATTTACTGCCATCACTGCCCCCATCTCTCTAAGTGTCCATCCTAGGAGTTTGTCCTGGGGGAAGATCTTGCTTCTTGGATCTCCAGGTGCCTCACAGCACCTGGCAGTGTTTGAGTGAAGGTATGAATAATCCTCAACTCCCTTCCGTACTGGAAGAATCAGGTTATCAGAGAAGGCTCCACAGATGGTGGGTGGTCAGTGTTCACCCCTGCCTCCAAGGAAAGGTCTTCCCAGCCAAAGCCAAAATCTCTCATGGGCATTGACTGGGCAGAGAGGAGATGGTGCAGCCCTCTGGATGGATGGGCAGTGGTGTGGGGTACACCTGGGGAAGGGTGCTCAGCTGACTCTTTCCCTTCCATGAAGACCAGCTTCTCCTGCCTTGGTGCACGGCCCCTTAATGGCTCCCCCTCACCCCTGCCTCATGGGTGGGAGGGAACTGACCAGTAAAGAGGCAGAGGAACATTCAGTCTGATGGGGTAAGGCGGGGAGGGGATGTGAGGCCCTGTGCTTCCTCCCCACGGTGCATTAGCAACTGGCTCATAGGAGGCCCAAAGGAGCGTGTATGTGTGTGTGATCCAGGGGAAATAAATCATCGCTCATTATCCCTCCACTACAGACTAAAAGCAGCCCTTCATTTCTGCACGACAGGCAAACACTTAATCGCTCACTGGAGAACTGAAGGTTTTGCGAGTTGGATGTTTTTCAGAAAATTGTAATATGCAAAATTAGAAAAAGAAGAAGAAGAAGAAATAAATTCAGCAACAAAGTGAAGCTAACCCCTTGGGTTTGCCTCTGCCCCCAGTGGGTGACTATGGGTTGGCAACAACTGTCAGGTAGTTGCAATGACATTTGTGCAACATCAGTACAAGGAGTAAATCTGGAGTCGGGTGTGCTGGGTTTTTAGCTGACTTCAGGGCCACTCTCAGAAGAGACTAAGGGTCCTCTTCCTCTGGAAGCTTTCCTGGATTATTACCTCTCCAACCAATCTTATTTTGTTCTATGTGCTCTCTACCCTTTCTGTTCCATTCACACTGTATGCTATTGTCACTCTGAGTGTGCTCATGTGTGTTTTCTCTGGGGGGAGGCGTGTGGAGGGCTTGCCTGTCTCCATCAGACCGGGTGCTTCCCAACGGTAGCCACTGGGTCACACTTTAATTCTCTCTTCCCTCTCGACAGAGGTATTCTGGATATGGGCAGCCAAAGAGGGGAAGAGGTGGCATGACTGGTCTGCAGGAAGCCAGGAGAAACTCCTTCCGGGGACTTCTCAGCTCAGTCTTTGCTCAGGCGGGTCCTTGGGTAGGAGGGAAGAGGGAGAGGAGCAGGGCAGGAGCCTGGCTGACAATGGGGAGGAGGTGGGTCAGGGGAGTGGAGGGTGGAGGCTTCTTCTAGCTTCTGTCCATTTCTCCTAACGCAGAAGAGACCAACATGGGCAAAGGGGAAAGGGAGAGAAGGGAGAGATGTGCAGCCCAGTGATCCTGGGGGAACCTTCTTGGGAAGGCAGCCAGCTTCCTCTGATTAAACAGCCAAGGGGACCAGAGGGAAGGCTGTCTTTAAAACACCAAGCACGTTCTTGAGCACCGTGTGCACCGAAGGCTTTGGACAATGTCTTTAAGGGAAAAATGACATTCTCCATGACACGCCTGTGATCTTAATTATGTATAGTCAATTCAATTACCCACTTTGTGGATTAACCACTGCTGGTGTTAACTCCATATTGGCTGCTCCCTGCTGCCTGGAAAGGCCATGCTGTGGCAAAAGGACTAACGCTCAGGCCAAAGAAAGACACAGGTGGGTCCCCTTAAAAGAAACCCAGAGCAGAAAATTGAACCTTACAACCCAGGGAAATGTCAGATTCTGCAGCTGGCGGCTCCTCTAGGGCATTTGGGGTTATTCACAGATCAGTCAGATGTCAGGGGAGCAGGAAACTCAAAACTGCAGGGCTGGAAACCTGCAGGTCGGTCAGAAATAAAGTGTAACGTAAGAGGGGATCCTGGAAGCTGGGGGGTCGGCGCTGCGCTGGATTATGGCAACTTCTCTAGAACACAGTGTCACTCGGAAGACAGTCAATCGCCCAGCGTGGACTGAGTCCCTAGCGTGCACTCAGGCACGCAAAAGGATGTGGGGAGTCTACAGGACTGAGTGGTCCTGGTCCGGGACCAACTGCCCTGGGGAGCCAAGGGAGCGACATTTAAGAAACAATACGATTCTTGAGTGCTCAAAAGAAAAAAAAACCCTCAAAAATTCTTGTTCGCCTCTGAGGCCCCATAGGGTCCAGCTCTGTGCCTGGCACCAAGCAAGACCCAATAAAAGTTTAGTGAATGGATTGGAAAACCCAAAGCTGTCAGAAGGGGGAAGGAGGTGAGTCGGTTTAGGCCAGGAGGGCTGGGGAGGAAAGCCACCCTCCAGGACACACAGTCTAAGATGACAGGCCATCTCCTCTTGCCCAGAATAAGGGAATTCCTTAGTGATGCTCTGTCTACCGCCTATGTCAACCTGAGCCTCATTCCTTCATTCTGAAAGGGGTGCAGGGTCCTCAAGTCATTTACACGTGAAGATCAAAAGTGGTGTCAAGGAAGCCAGGCACCCACATCTCCCACATCTCTGCTGTCCCCATCTCCCCCACCCAGTTTGCTCCAAAACGGACCAGCCTGGCAGGAGGCAGGGCTCCCCTGCTCTCATTCCATTGTCCTGCTCCCAGAATCAGCCCGGCCAGTAGTGCCCGGCTCGAAACCCCTGAGAGGAAATGTTTCATTAGGAGCTGCCACAGGAGCCCCCGGTGTGAGGACAGCCCTCAGCCCTCAGAATCTGGCTCCTCCTGTCCCCCCACTTGGTCCTTCCCCTCAGTGACAGCCACCAGCAGCACTTCGGGAGCCATCAGAAGTCTGAGGGAGTGCGCACTTGCTTGTTCAGTAGGCTTAAAGACACTGCTAATTTCCTGTAATCCACTTAAGCCTTCAAAGACTGGATCCCAGCTCAAACAAGACAGCACAGAGAAAACAGCTGGAACCCCCGCACCCCAAAACCACCCAGCACTGGAGACAGCAGCAGCCGCAGCTGGGAATCCCACACTTCTAAACGCCCCCAGATTCCCACCTCACAGCCCCAACTCCTGTTCATACGGGCCCCTGTCCCCCAAATCCCATGCCAGCCTCAGACTCACGGATTTACTTTCCCAGTAGAGTTTCCATCTTGTTGGTCTTGAATGGCTGTGAACGTGGGGTCTGAGTCAGGAAGCTCTGACAAGCTCTCCAACACTCTGCACCACAATCCCCCATTTGTAAAAGGAGGTGATAGCCTTGCCCTGCCTCCCTGCCAGGGTCACTGTGAAGGGGAAATAGGCTGGAGAACCTGGTGACCCCTGGGACTATGTCAGCGTGAGCTGCCACGAGGCGATGGGTCCGAAGAGCCAATGTGAGGATAACACGAGCAGGCCCGCGGCTCGCAGCACATGGGCAAGCTTCCAGGACGCTCCAGTCCTGGCGTTTTGCTTTGTTTTTAGAGTCTCATCAAACGTGTACACGAATTTTAGAAATTCTTATTGAGAACTAATGTCCAGCAGTTCACAGATCTCTGTTTGGGAAACAATTTAACTGGACACTGGCATGCCCTCCCTTGACAGATGGAAGGAGTTAATAGTCATCAGGACCCCTTTCCCTGGGGGCTCCCAGGACCCCAAGGACGGGCATGCCTGCAGCAGTCTTAGAGCAGGAGGAATCTTCACAGGTATCACTAGTGAAGTCCTCTTCATTCTCCCCCCCCAGGGAAACCAAGACATGGAGCTCATGCTTCCAGAAGAGCTAGAGCTGAGTTGACCAACCAACCCTCAGCCAGCCTGCCCAGAGTGTCCACATTGCTTCTCTAGTGAAGAAATCCCAGAGAAAGGCCCCTCCTCCCAGGTAAACAGGAGGGAAGGGTCTCACCTGCAAAGGCCACGGTGGGGTGTTCCCTTAGGGCACACAGCTGCTGCTCGCTGCTGGGCTCACTGGTGACATCCTGGGAGCTGGAGAGGTGGAACAGCAGCAGTGTGAGGCTGGGCAGCAACAGAGTGGCAGGCAGGGGTCCCAGGAGCACCATGGTGGGCCCTCTGGGGTCCCAGCCCCCAGAGGCAGGCGGGGGGAAGACCTGCAATGCAAGCAATGAATCTCACCGTGGGCTCCCTCGGCAATGCCCACTGCTCCCAAGTTCCTCGTGGTTGTCGGTGGCCCCAGGTTTGGCTTTTGTTTGTTTAAATAATCTATATTTTATTTGTGTTAGAGTTTATTCTGCCACAGTAATGCAAAGTTATAGATCATATTTTGAAAGCTAATTTTCCTTGGAATCGTATTCTACGCAAAACTGGCAAGTTATAGAGCTTTTTCTACTATGATCCCAAATGGCTTAAAATTCTTTGTAATGATAAAGGTGGTGTCTTAGGGATTTTAATAAATAGAGCTAGGACGAATGAATACCCAGTTGTAAGAAGATAAATTTGGATCTATAACTCACACCTTACACTAGGAAAAATTCCAACTGGATACAAGATTAAATGCCAAGAATAAAACCAACAAAATACTAGAAGAAAGCGTAGGCAGTAATCTTTATAACCTTGGGGTGGAGAACTGTGACTCAAATTCCAGAAGCTATTAAAGAAAAGATTGACAGATTTAACTACATGAAAATCACAAACTTCTGCAGCATCCCCCCAAAGAAAACAACATCGAGCAAAATTGAAAGGCAAATAACAAAATAAAATTTGTGCCCTGGCTTGTGTGGCTCAGTGGTTGAGTGTCGGCCTTCAAACCAGAGGGTCACTGGTCCGATTCCCAGTCAGGGCACATGCTTGGGTTTCGGGCCAGGTCCCCAGTAGGGGATGCATGAGAGGCAACCACACATTAATGTTTCTCTCCCTTTCTCCCTCCCTTCCCCCCTCTCTAAAAATAAATAAATAAAACCTTTAAAAAATATTTGCAATTCATATCACAGACAAGAGGCTAATATTTGTACTATGTAAATAGCTCCTGGGAATCAAGAAGAAAACATATCAACAATCCAGTAGAAAAGGAATATAATTGCAAACCAGGCTTAAAAATATAAATGATACTTATTCTCACTCATAATAAGAACAATGCAAATTAAAACTCAGACTGAGATACTTCTGCTCACCTGTCAGCTTAGCAAAAGTCCAAGTTAGACAACACACTGCGGGAAAGGAGGCACCCCGTACACTGCTGGCGGGTGTGCGAAGTGGTACAACCATACACCCATGGAGGGGAATCGGATGATGTCTGGCAAAATGACAGAGGCGTTTCCCCTTTGACCTAATTTCTGGGAGTCCAGACGAGTGCCAGTCAAGGTGTGGTCCATGGACCTGTGCCGATCCACAAAGTGTGGTGACTTTCTGGCACGTGAATGCAGTGATTCGAGAGTGCTTAAAACCTTTACAGTAATCTGACAGAGCAATTTTTGTGTCTATTGGATCTAATAACAAAATATTTGGGCTTATATTTTGCAGTTGTTTTTTTCAATTAACTTCTCTAGGGATTCACTTTTATTAAATTTTACATAATCATCCACTTGCGACAGACTGTAAATTGAAAAGTAAAACCTGTTCCTTCATCACAGATAATTGAAAAACAAAACAGACTACAGAGGTAGCTGCCCATGCGCCAAGTCCCTGGGTGCACAAGAGTATTCCTGTGGCAACCTTTGAAATAGGAGAAGATAGGAAACAACCAAATATCTAGCAACCAGAGACTGCTTGAATGAGCTGTGGTATATCTTTGTAATGGAGTACTGTGAAACTCTAGAAAAAAAAATCAGGATTTTTCACTAGATTTTGATATGGAGAAATCTCCAGGGATAGTAAGTGAAAAAAGCAAGATGTACAGTAGTATAATAGCATGCTGCCTTTTGTGTAAAAAAGAGGGTAGACATAAGAATATATATTGATATTTATTTATCTTATCATTAACACACACTGGAAAAAAAAACCTAACTAAAAAAAATAAAATTACCTATAATATAAAAGTAGCAAAATGGTGATCCAGGCTTCTCAATATATACCTTTTTATATTATCTTCATTTTTGAATAATGAATATGTTTAATATTACCTAGTCCACAAACCTTTTTAAAAGCTTTTTAAAAAGCTAGTTTTGGTTCCCTAAGACTTCTAACAGTCGCAGGTGGCCTGACCACACCCTCTGATCCGCTCCGACTCTCTTCCAGAGGCCCGCCACGGGTCTCCAAGCTCTGTCCACCTGACATCCCTCACAGGTCTCTGAGTGACCTCCTCTGTGAAATGAAAGGCAGAACTAGCTCTGGGAGTTTCCCTGGGCGTGGGGTGGGGGAACCAATCAGAATCACCTTCCCTGGGGGTGCAGGCCTGGAGCTACCAGGTGAGTGAGCCCAAAGGTGATGCTGCCAGCCTCCCCAGGGCTACAGGCCCCAGGTTCCATTCCTCTCTAAGACCCTTTGCTGCTAACCCCTCCTCTCCCTTCCCTTCCTACTGCTACTACCTCACCCCAAGTCTGGATAATCACAATAGGATAGCTTTCTTCCAGGCCTAAGTTTTCCCACATGTGTGTGAAATGCAGTAACACCTACCCTGGCATTGCTGTAAGGCTTCATGGAAATACTCCCCTGACCACACACTGTGTGTGCCCAGCAGAGCCCCCTTCTCCCTTACTCTACCCATCCTGCACCCACAGGGCAATCGTTCCTAGAGCACTTCCTTGACTCCTTCATCCTAGAGTCTGCCCATTCCTCTCAGCAGAGACCCTCTGGAAGGGGGTTTGGCCCGAACTTACTCCCTGGAGTGATTTTTCACACTGTCACTCACTGAGTTATTCCTCAGTGCTAAACTGGGTCCTTCCTGCTGCCTGGGGTTGGCACTGCTGACCTGGGCCAACTCTCTGGAGCAAGTCAATCTGGGTTCAAATCCCAGCTCTTCTCCTTACAAGCTGTGTCTCTGGGAAAAATACTTAACTTCTCCCTGACTTAATTTCCCCAAATTGAAAGTGAGAATAGCAAAGTCAACTCCCTCAATAGATGCAAGTGCTAAAGGAATTACTATCTTTTAAAGGCCTGGAACATAGCCTGGCAGACAGTGGGCATCCATTAGTGAGAACTATTCTGATGCCCTGGGGAGGAGAGGTGGGGTGGGGGGATTTCCTTTTGCCCTTTGACACGTGTGCTGGATGCCTTCCCTCTGTCTCTCCACTCTCTTTCCTCCTTCCAGCTTGTGCCTGAGCTGCATCCAGGGATCCCTTCCTTCTGTTTGGCCAATGGTGGGAGAAGGGCACTGGCAAAAGATGGGAGGAGACAGGGTGGAGGCAGCAGAGTGAGCTCCTGTCCAAGCCTTTCTGCCTCCAGGTTTCAGCACTCAATTCCTCCTCCCCTCCTCCCTCATGCCATGGATACCACCCCCTTCTTACCGCCCCGGGTAACCACCGCGAGCACTCCCTGTGGTTCCTAAATCCCTTCCCTTTGTGTGTAGTTTCTGTATTAAACTGCCCTCCATTTCCCAGTTTGTGCCATCTGTTTTCTTGGGTTATGACATCTAATTGTGATACTCTTTTTATAACTTCGCTGGGCTTTTCCTTTCTCTGCTGCTCAGGACATCTAAGGCATTAGGACAACTGCCCTCCCCTCATTATTCCCTACCATCCTCCTGTCCCTTTGCTCCCTTCCCAGGCCCCCCTGCCTCCCCACCCCAGGTCTGACTACCACCCTCACAGACCCCAGGCCTCCTGCTCCATGTGGACAGATCCTGAGCTCTGGGGCCTGAAGAGCACATCCGGGGCTTCTCCCCTTCTCCGGACCCAGGCCTTCAAGTTCCTAGTTTCCACAGAAGAAGTTCTACTCACTTATGGTTTGTATGTAAATACATCTTCCAATTTCTTAAATTGATAATTGCTAGATTAATATTTCCCCCACATGGGCTCCAGCCCAGTGTGTCTGCGGTTTGAGGAGAAGGGAACAGGCGTGTGAATAGGGAGAAAAGCCCTGAGGGCGGGACCTGGGTGCCTGGTCTCCTCCACTCAGGTGAAGGAGGAGAAAGAGGAAGAGAAAGCCAGAGCAGCAGATGGACGTGCACACCGCCCGCAGCCCGGACAGTTCCCCAGAGATAGCCACTCTGGGCACTCGCCAATCAGGGAGAAGACAGGATCGGCCTGTTTTCAGATGAGCACTCCAAGTCTTAGGAGTGAGAAGGTAGACCAAGGGACTGACTTAGGAATCCTACAGGAGCTCACACACAGGCCTGTTTTGCCACCACCTTCAAGGACCTCCTTTGCCCTTGGCAAGGAAGCCAGTAGACCCAGAGAAGGGTGCAAAGGAGGGACAGAAGGATCTGGGCAGCAAGGAATGGGGCTGGAGCATGGGGTGCTGATGGTCAGGGCGGGGCTCATGAGGCAGGACTTCTGCTCTACAAGTGCTACACTGCACAACAGAGAAGAGTGGTCAACCCCCACATTGCCCAGAGTGTTACAGGGTCTGACCTTTTGAGCAGACTTCTAGATACTTGGTGAGGTGGGGAGTGACTCCCTAATTCCCAAGAATTCCCCCCATCTTTGAAAAGTATCTCCCCTCCATCCACAAGTCAAAGGGGTAGATGCCCCCCGCCCGCCGCTGCCCTCATGTATACACCTGTCCCCACCCCATCCTAGCTGCTTGCACCAAGGGGAGTCATGTGGTTAAAACAGACCAATCAGGGGCTCTCCCTTGGCAATTTGGTTGTATAACATCTCCCCCCACCAGGGTCAAGTCAGTCTTTCTGAAGGAACCTGGAATGTGTAATGTGGGCCAGGTGGGGTGACATTCTTCTACCTGTCACATGGGCTGAGGAGAGGGGCACAGAAAATCTGGACAGAGGCCAGTGATGAGAGAAAGTGAGTAGAAACTCCCAGGGATGCTGGCACTCTTCCAGTTCCCAGTTCTACCCTTTCCTGAGATCTGAGTGCATTCTACTTCCACAACCCAGCCCCGGATCCTTATAATAAAATTTCCTGGTTTTGTTAAGTCAGCCACAGTTGTGTCAGACCGGGAGCCACCTACGCAGGATTGCCTCCTTGAGTCCACTCCTGTCTCTCTCCTTCCTGAAGGAGCCCCAGCATTCGTGTGGAGTGGGGGGCAGTGTGCCCTGCTTAAGCCACTCCTGGCCTTCAGACCGGGGTGGCGAGGGAGGTGGGTGTCTTTGGTGGGGGTTTGGGGGAAGTACTCTAAGAGCACTTCTCTTCTTTCTGACCCGACTACAGGCAGGGTAGGTGGTGCTACGCCGTTCTCCACTGCCAAGTGACTGCCAGCCAAGTGACAAGGACTGTGGTGTAGAATGGCAGGTGGAACCTGCGATGTTGGTGACAGAACCAGCTGTGGCCCGCCTACCTCTGGACTTCTTTTCCACGTCTGACCATCACAGTTCTGGGCCTGTTCCCTTGCCTGTACAACGGGGAAAATAATGACACCCACCTCATCGAGTTCTTATGAAGGTTAAATGAGTAATCTCGTCTAACAGGTTTAGAACGGCACTTGCCACAAAGTAGGCACTGTATAAGCATCGGCTATTATTACCATTACTATCATTAGAGAATAATTCACTTCTAATTTGTTCACACCCTTGTTTTTCAGGTCTCGGTTATCAGTAGCCAGGTACCATTCGTATCCCATGCAGTTCTTAGAGTTGGTTTCTCATACTCACAACCAATACCCCTAATACTGGCAAGAATTTCTGCCTTAATATGTTTGTCTGATCTGATGTTAAAATAATCCTAGAACTCCTCTTCTGGCAGTGCACGGCAGAAGCCCGCCATCCTTCCTGAGGTTTGTGGAGTTCCATGAGAAGTCCTGAGCTTGGGAGGCTGCCAGGCCTGCGTGTAAATCTGTTTTATCACCTGCACAGTAAGGTTAATTATAGTCCTTTGTCTTAGGGAGAATGCTTGTAACGCACCCAGAAGTCAGTCTTGTACAGAGTAGGTCCTTTATGAATACATTTGTATAAATCTATTCATATACATAAAATACTCAACTAGTTACTAAGTGTTTGTCCCAGATTCATTGTTCATTCACTTATACAAAACTTCACTGAGCATTTACTGCATACCTACTGTGTGCTGGGCCCTGTATAGATAGGAAAAGTGAGGGTGGGGAGATGCCCATATGACAAAAGTACAGTCCCTGCCTTCATGGAGCTTATAGTCTAATAGAGGACAGGAGACATTTCCCCAAGGAACACTGCTTCACAAGTCAGAGACAGGGACTGCCTGGGGCTTGGGGTCTGGATAGATGAGGGGGCACAGAAAGCCTGTGCTTCACCCTGTCTCAGGGCTGCTTGTCACTGGCTCTGCAGCAGGGCACTTGCTCTAGGAGTTGGAGGAAGGGACGCACAGCAGCGGCTGACTCCTGCTATTTTGGGAAACCCCCAGTGATAAGGAAAGCATTTTCCCAAATCATTGGCCAGAGCTTCTCATGCCTTCTCTCTCGCTGCTGCCCCAGTTCCCTGCAGTCCTTGACCTGGGGTCACTCTAATGGTGCCTGGAGGCGCGCGAATGCGTGTGCATGTATGTGCGAGAATGCACACCCACGCAGGCAGCCCCTGGAGGATGCCTTCTCTGGGCCTTCTGCAGGGCTCTCTTTCCCAGCACAGACAGTGGGAGGACGATTAGCTAAGGCTGTGGGAGGGGATGAAATTGCTGAGCAAGAGAGAGAAGGGCAGAGGGCCAGGGCCAGAGCTGTCGAAGGCCCACAGTTATAGAGGAACCTCTGCTCTTCTCTCTGGGACAAAGGATGAAGAAGACAGGAGTGGAGAGAACGTGTGTGTCTGTGTGTGTGTGTCAGCTGAGTCCCCCACAGAGCCCACACTGGCCTCCCGAGAGCTCCCCCTGCACAACTGTGCCTTCCCCTGCCTGCCAGAGAGCCAGCCTTCCTCCTGCGGGAGAGGCTGCACTGCCACACTGAGGACCACCAATCCGTTATTCTGTTCAGTGCAAGGATGAATAAGGGAGTCTCAGCCTTCCTGCCGGTTCTGGTGCTGCCAAGGAGACAGCAGCATGGCTACGTGAGCAAGCATGAGCAAGGAGAAGACCATGACGGGGTCTGAAGAGAGGTGCAAGTGGCCCTGGGCAAAAGAAGTGAGAGGAACACCAGTAGGCTGGATGTCTAGATGCCTCACGAAGAAGGCAGAACTCAAAGAGGGCCTGGAAGGAAAGAAGGGGGGACTTCCCCAGGCATGGGGACAAGAGCATTCCAGGCGGAGGGAACAGCAAACGGCACAGGCAAAGACTTGGCCCTGGATCACTCTCACATAATCAATCCAATGAGGCTGCAGAAATGAGCAGAGGGAGATGAGTCTGGAAAGAAAGACCAAGGCCAAATAATGGGAGACTTTATTGTAACGGACCCGAAGTAAGGGCTTGGGGAAGAGAGGTGGCAGTGGACAGTGGGAGGGGTGGGTTGGAGCCGGCCAGCTGTCTACAGGGCAAGTCTAGCAACTAGAATTGATTGGGTGCCTCTTCCTCCAAGAGAACCCAGCTCCGCACCCAGTGCATGGCTGGGTCTCAGTCCCTACTTGCACCTCCTGGAGGAAACGAAGACCCAGCTGCAGGAGGTGGTCCTGGATAGAGCAGGGAGAAAATGGAAGACCAGGTAGGAGAGCTAAACCCCCAAATTACTGAGGCAAGGGGGGCTCCTCCAGAGCAACCAGGGACTTTGCCTCTAATTGATAATCAGAAGAGAAAAGAGCACCTATGAACCTAAAAGGTGACGGCTTGAATAAATACGGCCGTCGTACATTGAGAATGAGCCAGGCGCTATGCTAAGCTCTTTCCCCGCAAGACCTCATGACAATTTGGCAAAAAAGCTAAGAATTGCCTTGGGATCACCACTCTCAGTTGATAGGAAGAAACGCAGGTTAGTGGGGCTGAGGAGCACACCCAAGGTCCTGGAGACCGCCGCGGAAGCCCAGGCTCCGGCCCCTACACTCGCCGTCTTCCCCGGAGCAGCACGGCCCCACCCTCCTGGCACCTTCCGCAGCCCTGGCTCCCGAACTCTCCAAGCAGCCTTAGAAGCTTAATTTGGTTTCCTGAGTTGGCTTCCTGACCAGGGAGAGCGCTTTCTAACTATAAAATATTAAACTGACTTCCTGCTACAAATTAGCCTTCAGTGAGTTTGGGGTACGGAAGCCAGTTTTTCCAGGTCCTGAGCGGCTCTGGGGAAAGAAATTCCATCGGCAGCCGAAGGACCGGGAAGAGTCCCGAGGCCGGAGCTGGCTGCTCGGACGACTGCCTCGGAGCAACCCCAGCCCAGGCCCCACAGCTGGGAGCCAGTGTGGGTGCAGAGAACGAGATGCTTCCTTTTGTTCCCACCTCAAGCTCTGCCCTTGAGCCCTTGAGGACCTTGGGGAAGGGGGCTCCGCGGTCCTCCTTCCCGGGTCCCCTCCCTTTTAGCCTCCATTCAAACTCTCCACTTGGCTGCCTGCCTGGGAAGGGGGGAGAAAAATAGAAGGAAAAGAAAAGAAGAGGAAATAGGGGGGAAACCAGGAGCAGGAAAGAATGTATTCTGTCTGTCGTTTGGTGGGAGGGGAAGGCGTGGGGGCGTCCCTCACTCTCCTGTCCCCACCCAGATTCAGAATGCCATCTTCCCACCCACCCATCACTCACTACTTGGGGGGCAAAGTTTAGCCAAGCTCAGCACAAAGATAAAATTGAGATGCAGATTACTTCCCATTGCTCTGAATAGAGCAGATTGGATACGGATTTTCCCCTTTTCTTCCCATTTAGACCATCTGGGACACTGGGGCCCAGGGGGAAGGTTGGGACCAGGTGGGGGAAGGGGACAGAGGCTCCCCAAGCCTGCCCAGCACTTTTCAGCTCTGGAACCTTGGGGTGAGGGTGCGGATGCCTCCCCACCCCATCCCCTTCCCCAGCAGGGAGTTCATTCCCTGCCTGTGCACTCTGCTCTCAGGTCTGGGCTGGGCCACACTAGGCTGTGCTGGGTTCTCCTCTCCTCTGTCTATTTCCTAGCAAACTAAAACTTGTGTGCATTTGCCCCATCAGTGTTTAGCAGTGCTTCCTGAAGTCCCACCCACAGTCCCTTAACTGCAATTAAAAGAAAAAAAAATGTGATCACAAAAAGCTTAATAAGATGAGCTCTTACAGATCATTTGGTTTAGCCCTGTGTTTGACAGATGAGAAGACGAGGCTGGGGAGGCTGGGGAGGAGGACGGAGCAGGAAGCCGGTGGGGGACTGAGACTACAACAAAGGCAACAGCACCACGTCCTTACGCATCAGGCAGTGTTCTGGGCCCTGTGTATCGTGCCATTTAATCCTCACAACAACCTTGTGAGGCAGGTCCTGTCATCATCCCCATTTTATGGATGGGGAAACTGAGGTACAGACCAGGTAAATAACTTGCATCCGGTCAAAAGGGTAGAAGCCAGATCCAACCCCAGGCAGACCTGCCCCTTGCACAGTCTCAACGTACCGCGCAGGAACGAGGCATTATTTGACAGAGACTTGGGAGGGGAGCACAGCCGTGGTGAGCGTCTCGCCGGGGCTAGCGGGCTGCTCCAGCAATTGTTTGCAGATGGTGAAACCTCTGAAAGCACGGCCCACACCCACTCAGTATTTATAATCACGGAGTCCGGACTCGTTCCTATGAGCAGCGTAGGTCAACACAAGGTCAGAACTGAAAGGAAGAATAGAAAGGGAATGTTTACCTCACTTGGGAAAATGAGCAAGTGGAAACCTCATGAGGGTAACTTTGCAGGAGACGACACTCGGGTGGAGGAAGATGACCAAACGCATGAGGAAGAGACCCTTAGAGGGAGAAGCCGTGGGTTGGCACCAGGTCGCTCACTGCCTCACAGGGGTGGAGCAGCGGTGGTGAGGTAGGTAAGTAGCGCCTGAGGGTATGGCTTGCACAGATGACTATTTCGAATGGTGCTGGTGGTGGTATGATGATGAGTAGGAATTTTTTTCTGTTTTCCAAACGTCCTATAATATTTTATTGTTTTTGCAATGAAAAAGAAAACAAAGGAGACTCGCCTACTTTAATTGCTGGAATTAAATGCTAAGGATGTTGCCAAACATAAATCAAGCTTATCTAGTGGTTAGAACAGCCTCCTTTTCCTCCTCCCCATGGGCAAGCTCTCTCTGTGGAAACAGTCTGCTATCAGATCCTCAGTTGCTATATAAAATGGAGCTGCATTTGAAAACATGCCTACAGCTCAAAAACAGACGGCAGACCCAGCGAAAGGCCTGGGCTTTCTTGGGGTTTCAGTGACAGGCTCACTTACTCAACATAAACCTTTGTGCGAGGGCCTGTTTCCCCTCACTCTCCTGAACTTGGCCCCTCAACACCCAAGAGCTAGTTCTGCGGTTAGTCAAAGGGCTTCTAGGGGATGGAGGGTGCTGATGGCTACAGGGCAGGGTCAATGTCCTTAATGCCACGGACCCGTACACTTAAAAAAGGGTTAAGATGGGTTGGTGGGAACGTGACATGGTACAGCCACTATGTGAAACAGTATGGTGGTTCCTGAAAAGTTTTTAAATATGTCACCTTGGCTGGGTTGCTCAGTTGGTTACAGCGTCGTCCCTGATATGCCAAGGTTGCTGGTTCAATCCCCAGTCAGGTCACATACAAGAATCGACTAATGAATGCATAAATAAGTGGGACAACAAATCAGTCTCTCTCCTTCTCTCTCTCTCTCTCCTCTCTCTCCTTCCCTCCCTGCCTTCCTCCCCCTTCCACTGTCTCTAAAATCAATAAATAAAAATTAAAAAAAAAATAAAATTACTATATGACCCAGCGATTACCTCTAGGTATGTACCCAAAAGAATTCAAAGCAGGGACTTTGAAGGACATGCGTACATCTGTGCTCACAGCGCCGCTGTTCACAACAGGCCGAAGAGGAAGCGACCCAAGTGCCCATCCACGGAAGAACGGGTACGCAAACTGTGGCCTGCCCACACGTGGAATGTTATTCAACCTTAAAAAGGGGTGAAAGTCTGACTCATGCTACGAGGATGAACCTTGAAGACCTTATGCTGAATAAATAAAGCTGGACACAAAAGGACAAGTATTGCACGATCCCACCTCTCTGAGGCACTTCAAATAGTCAAATTCGTAGAGACAGAAAGTGGAATGGTGGCTGCCAGGGCTGGCGCAGGGAGAACGAAGAGTTGTTATTTAATGTGGACGGAGTTTCCGTCTAAGAAGATGCGAGGAGTTGTGGAGATGGGTGATGGTGATGGCTGCACAACCATGTGAATGGACTCAACACTACCGAGTCTTACACTTAAAAATGGTTAAGATGGAAATTTTATGTTATGTGTATGTTTATTAAGGTTTTTAAAAAGAGCTCCTAAAATTCACTGGGCTGCGCAGGACCAGAAGTTGTGCGGCTGGCGCCCATGGTGATGGGGTCTTCCCCACTCTTTCTGCAGAGTGGCACCCCCGCCCGCCCCTGCCCCGCCCCCCAGGGCACGCTGGCCCCGACCAGTGAGTGAATCGAGCCTGCCACCGTGTTCCTGTCCTGCTGCTGCTGTAATCGATCCCCGCAGGCCCAGGGCCTTCAAACAGCACGTTTCTTCTCTTACGGTTCCATAGGCTGGAGATACAACATGGGCCTCAATGGGCTAAAATCAAAGTGTCGGCAGGACTGGAGGTTCTAGGGGAGAATTTATTGCCTTGCCTTCCCAGCTTGTAGAGGCCGTGCACATGCCCCCCACAGGGCCGGCAACATTGCCTCTCTCTAACCATTCTTGCACAGTTACATCCCCCTCTATCACAGCTGAGAAAGGTTCTCTGCTTTTCGGGACCCGTGTGATTACACTGGACCCGCCCAAATAATCCAGGATGACTATTTTCAAGGTTCTTAACTGAATCACATTGGCAAAATCCCTTTAGCCACATAAGGGAACATATTCACAGGTTCCAGAGATAAGGATGCAGACATCTTTGGTGAGCCATTCTTCTGTCTACTCGAACCCACTCTCCTCACTCCCACCCACTCGTTCACACGTGGGAACGTTTCTGGCGTCAAGACTAATGTGAGCCTGAATTTTAGAAGAAGGAAGCGCAGTAGGCAGTAGGTCATGACCACACCATCTCTGGGAGGAAAAAGGAAGCTATAGCTGAGAAGACGGTCAGGGAGCACGATGTGTGAGCCTGAGGTGGTGGGGAGAGAGGACCAGAGATAGGGAGATGACACACCCAGGGAAGGGGAGCAGTGCGTCCCATGGGAAAGAAGACACTCACAACACGGGGGAGACGGTGGGGAAGACCTCACAGGTGAACTGTATTCAAACAAAGATATTCATGAACATTGGCACAAAAGTTTTACCAAAGGGCTATTATTATTCACTTCCCAAAAGGACTTTCCTAAGTGTTGTTCAAGTAATGAGTTTCACTGTGTTCTTAAAATAGGATTTACACCCAATTTCTCAGCAACACGTAAAAGGAGGCTTGTAAATCTATTGAAACGAAGTGAGACCAGTAACATCTGCCGCCTTCTGTGCTGGTGGTGTCAGCGGGAGCGGGAAGGAGGCCCTGGTGGGGATGACGGCTCAGACTGGAGCCTGGGCCCTGGGAAAGCCACGCATGCGATGCTCCCAGGGACCTTTCCTCATATTCACACAGGCACAAGCCGAGACTGGAAAGGTGTGGGAAAGGAGAGCAACAGGTGGGGGCTGGCCCCAGAGCCCTCTCTCCCCAGGGCTCTGTTCCTTCTGCCTTTCCTTAGAGAGGAGAGATTTTTCTGGGGCGGCGAGGACTGTGAGCCTGTGTGTGTAACAAGCTGTGCCCCTCCGACGTGCACACAGCACTCAGGGCTTACCTAGGGGTCATTTCTGGAATGATACTGAAACTTTCAATTAAGGACAAAGCCTGTCATTCTGACCTTATCAGAAAAAAGAATCCAAATGACCCAAAGCAGGTAAAATTGCCATGGTATAAATAATTGATTTTCTTGGGGAGCCAGGGAGCACAGGGCTCCAGGAGGAATCAGGGTTTTGGCCTCATTTCCCTCCTTCTCTTGGCTACAGAGCCTGCTGGAAATCCTCCCTGTGACTCAAAACAGATAATATAAAGGAAGGTGCCATAAGAATTTTGGACACTATACATATTTCTCTGCCATTATGCTGTGCAGGTTCGCCCTAACCTCTCAGTTGGCCCTGACTTTCATTTTCGGTTCTTTCTCCCAAATATGGGGTTCTCCAAGGATCAATTCGCAATTCCCTCTTCTCTCACTCCAACTGGTCCCGGGGGGGGGGGGGGGGGGGGGTCTTAGCGCCCACCAGGGTTTCCATCTCTAACCCGGCTCCCCAGCCCCACTCCAGACCCCAGACTGTATGACCATCTTCTCCTCACTGCCACCCAGACCTCTCTGTCACGAGTTGCCCAGAACAAACGTGTGTCCTCTTTCTCCCTTAAACTACTCCTCTGCTTCCCCATTTCTGTCAATGGGACTGCAATCCCCCGGCGCCCCGACTCACACCGCGGCATTCACAGACTCCCCTCTGCCTCATCTCCAACCCACTGTTGAGTCCTGGCGCTTGTACCTGTACTATGGATCCCAACCCTGATGTCCTCAGGGCTGCAGGTGACAGGAGCTGAGTGTGCAGAGAGGGGCAGGGGAGGATGGCAGGACGAGTACTCATTTGGACTTGACAGCTGTGACTCAGCTCTCCTCTTCACCAGGACGTGGGCCCAGATCTGTCCATTTTTAAAGAAAGTATATATATCTGACTTATGTGACATTCCCTTATTTTTAAACGCTGGCAATGACTTGCATTTTTTGAAATCCCTATTTCCGCCAAACAAAACATGTCTGTCTGTGACCTCAGAGCTTCAGCCTCCCTCCCTCTCTTTGTTCCCAATGCCAGTGTGTCAGTACGGCCACGCTCCCTCCTGGACGAGAAGCCATCTGCTGCTCAGGGCCACCTCTCCATCTTCCCCTGCTGGTCTCAGTCCCCACTGAACCAACACTGGACTCTTTCTTTAGCTTTAGATCACGGTCCTCCAGCCAGGAGGAGAGCGGTGAGGGTGAAGGAGACACAAGAGAAGGCTGATGCCACTCAGGGTGACAGAGCTATTAATTAACAGAGTTAAACATCTGGTGTTTAATTAACACCCTCCCTAATCTCTATTCCTGGGTCCTGTTTCCCTTTCCCTGCAGGGCTCCTTGGTGGGTGAAGCAGGAGCAGGAAGCTGCAGGGCAGCCGGGAAATGGGACACGAGTTCCTGGCTGGAGGCAGGGAGGAGGAGAGGGGCGGTGAGGTCCTCCTGTGCCGAAAGGAAGAGAACAGGTTAGGAAGGAGCAGGTTTACAGTTCAAGAAGAAAGACTCAGACTCGTCCAGAAGTTTCTTGGGCAGGAGCTGGGGGCAGGAGCTTAGTGCCTAGGATTGAACATGTAAGTCCACAGCTCTCCTTGTGGCAACACTGTTGATCGCCTCCCTGGTATTCATTCTTCCGTCGGAATTGACAACACCCGCCAGGTTGCAGAGAGTGGCAACACGCCTAGCCCCAGGCGACACGCTCTCCCGACCTCTCATGCAGTCAGGGATGCTCATGTGCATAGTCTGGCCAATGAGGAATAAACAGAAGTCTGCTACAGACCCTAGGAAGGTGCTGCTTTCCTTTTAAGAGAATAAACTTGGCTGGAACCCCTTCCCTCCCTTCTCCTCCCTGCCTTCCAGAGGAATGTGACGTCTTGAATGACAGCAGCCATTTTGACACTGTGAGACAAGAGGCGTGCGTGAGCGACCCAGAGGATAACAGAATATCCTGCTGCTGTTGAGCCAGTGCGCAAAGATCTCAGCAGCTGCGGCCACCTCCAAACTCTTGTTAAGTGATTGAAGAAATCCCTAGGTTTAGTTCTTGCAGGTCATGTTTTCTGTTACTTGCACCCTTAGTGATACACTCCTCTAAACCTTCTTCCCTCCAGAGAGCTAAAGTGACCACTGGTTTAATTAGAGTTGAGTGAAGTCAAAAGCAGACGCTGCTGCTCAGAGCACTTCCCAGCCCGCGCTGCCCAGGACCTGGAACTAGGGACTGGAAAGCGGACCGCAGTGCGGGCTTGGCTGCGTTAATTGGTGAGCCCTCTCCTCACTGCCTCCCCAGCAACAAGCACCGAGCCTGCCAAGTAGCGAGAACTCAGCTGACACATGGTGTGTGAATGAATACATGAATGGACGGATGAGCTACTGCTTGGCACAGGTGTCCCAGTGACAACCAGCTGGCAGGAAGGGACTCCTAGCAGCTTGAATCTAGCTGATTCAAGACCCACGCTTGTGCAAAGGCCAGTCTGTGACCCTTCTGACCCCCAAAAGCGCCCCTCCCCAGTTCCTATGACTCCCACCCGCCCTCTTATCTAGAATTGGATCAAACCTCCCTGTTTGCTACACATCTGCCTCCCTGTTTGGACTAAAAGCCCCTGAAGCAGACGCCACAGTCCTTTTTAATCCCCCAGAAGCCTCCAGTGTCTCGAGCCCTGAAGGTAGTTGACAAAGGCTTTCATTTGAGGTTGATGCTTTGGAGGGTGCTAAGAAGTTGATGAAATACAGAGTAGCTCAGAAAAGAGCCACCCCAAAAAGAATAGTCCCCAGACATCTGCCTGAAATTTTCCATTAGACGTGGACCATTTCGACAAGACGGGCACCTTAAGGAGAACACTTAGCCACTGTGAGCAACAGTTTGTACAATGGGGGTAATAACAATACCCCCTTTCACGGTGCCCTTGTGAGAATTGAACCGGCGTGAAAGTACATTGTAAGAATGTTTATTAAAATAGGTCTTTCGATTAGTCTTGAGAAAATTATCCCAGCAACTACTCACTTTTGAATGTGACCTTGCAGCTTAGGACAGAGAAGAACCTTAGACATACCCTTCCCAACCACTTCACAAAGGACCCCTACGCCATTTTCAGAAGTGTGTGAGGAACTTCTTCAGCTGAATTAATGAGGCAAATCATTCGAGAGAAAGAGGAGAGGACAATGTGCAGGAGGCAGGCTAAGGCAGGCGTTCCCAGTGCCCTGCCCAGATCCCCACTCCTGAGCGGGAGTCCCCATCTCTCATCCCACAGTGACTGTCCCCAGAGGCGGGCCCCAGGCCTAGGGCAGTCTCCTGACCCTCACTCTGGCCCACAGACAAGCACCCACTGAGGCAGGGTATACTTCATGCCGCCCTCACGCCCTCTCAGGTGTCTCACGTGGGCACTCCCAGTAGGGTCAAGCACTCACACAGCAATCTCAGCTCAGGCCCTGCTTCTAGGGAATCTAAGACAAGCCCTTAGGAGGCCTTTGCAGAGGACGGCTCACAAGGAGCTGATGTCAGGACCGAGGTGCACACCCCTCAGTTAGCCCAGGGCTCTGCCTCCTCACCCCGTGTGCAGACAAAGTGTGGGGGCAGGCCCAGCTCTCAACCCCTCTGGGACAGAGCCTTGACCAGCCCTGGTGCCTGCACCTCCATCTTCGTGACCCCGGATCTTCTCAACACCCTCCCCTCTCTCCATGGAAATGGGTAAATCCTCTCCAAGACCTTACAACATTTTCCCGGAAAGCTGGAAACCCAAAAATCAATCGGTCTCCATGTCACAAGACTATTAGGATGGGTTCCTGGAACATTTCAGCCCAGAGACTCACAGTGTTAGTGCAGAAAGGGCCTTAGGAAGTAGTGTAACCTCCCTTCACAGTTTAATTTGAATTCTACTTCTGCGTCCATGCCCTCCCTGCTCATGGTAATTGTCGTAATTGTGGTCTCCTCTAAATCGTCAAGACAGCTGGACAGAGTTGGAAATGCATGGATGCTAATCTCCCACCCCAGGCCCGTTTTCAGGATCAGCCTCCTAGAAGCAATGAATTTGAGTCAGAGGGAATGTGGTCTTGGGGGTGACGGAGCAGTGGGGTGGGGTGGAAGCTGAAAGGGCCTGAGAGGCCCAGCCCCAGGGACTGTGTCCTAGACCGGCAAGGGAAGGAAGCTCTTTGCACAATTGTGTGCCCCAACCCACCCCTCGTACCAACATAATTGGAAATATTTCTTTTTAAGAAAAAGAAATGGAGAAAACAGGTACATTTGGAACTTCCTGAGGTTAGACATCTGAGGTCATCCTGTCCATTTCCTCAGGTTCCAGGCAAGACAGCCCCTCCCCATCCCAGGGCACTAGATTTGGGGAGGGGAGGAGGTCACTTCATGTCAACACCTCTTAGTGACCTCACTGTGTCTGGTGCCCCTCGCGGTGAGGACATTCTTGCATCTTTTCTGCTCCACGAACCAACATTTATCAATGGCCCTAATAAATGCAGTGGGCCCCAAGTACTGCATAGGACACTGTGCCACTTTGGGGAGCACCTCTTTTGAGAATTCCATGGTCTTCTGCTCATACATTAATACCTCTGATTCCATTTTCCTCACCAATGACCCCCAACTCGCCAAATCCCAGATACCAGGTCTTCCAATGAAAATACATGGTTTCTGCTCTCGAATAATTATATCTAAGCTTTATCGTGTTATTAATTGTATGACAGACAGTGTGTTAATTATTTCACAAATGTTGATTCATTTTATCCTCACCATATGCCCATAAAACGGGTTTCATTGCCTTTGGACAAGTGAGAAAACTGAGAGGCTGGATTGCTCGCCCTGAGCCACATCAGAAGTAGCTGAGCCAGGACCTGACCATGGGTCTCTCAGTGCCAAAGCCCAGTCCCTGAGCCAGCCTGCTTCCCACCTCCATACAGGGCTCTCTCAGGAGGGAAGGTTGGGGGAGGGGGTTGGTGCTCTCACCAGCTGTGGGGTGCAGCTGTGGGGTGCAAGCTTCCAGGTCTCCTCTTCACCCCGTCCCCAAGGCTGAGTCCAGCTCAGTTCCGTTCCCTCCTCTCAGAGCTTTCTTCCTACATCAGTTCTGTGCCAGGTTCTAGACCCATTTTCCTTCTCTCTCTGGGCTGGGAGTGCTGCAGCCATCAAGGCCTTAGATCAGCCTCTTCAAGGAAAGATCTCAGCTCCACCCCCACCCTGCTCCACAACCCCGCTCTCCCCAGACGTCCTCCCTCTGCCTTGCTGCCTTCCAGGAGCCTGCCTGTATTTATATTTCTTGGCTGGGGGAGTCCTCCGTGCCCCACTGAGCTGCTCACTGCTGCAGGAGCTGGAGCCACTGGCCCCTCCAGCCCCTCCACGTTAGCTGTCCCTTTCCTGTCACTGCTCATCAGCTGGGCCAATGGCGGGGGTGGCAGAGAGCAACGAGGCAGATAATCCAAGGTAGTGGAAATGAAAAAATCATCTCTATTTGGCTGTGGAAGGTATTTTTGGACCTACAGTTGAATGTGGGTGTGTGTGGTGTGCTGGGAATTCACAACACTTCAAACTAAACCCTGGAGAGAAACCAGCAGGGCCTGACTGCTGGTGTTAGGACTTAGAAAACCATCTGCCCTGTTCTTCTTTCCTGCTGGGCTGGGGAGCTCAGAGCCTCACACTGGCTGAGCTGCTTCCTCAGTAGAAATCAGGTCCTTACAGTCCCCTGATCTACAGCCCTGGCTGCAGATTCAGATGCTGGCAGGGGCTGGGCAGCCAAGTGAGGACAGCTGGTGTACCACAGAGGGAGTGGCAAAGTGCAGACCGTCACCCTTCAGAAGGGCACAGCTACTCCTCAGAGGCAGCTGTGACTCAGCTCCAGATGGTGACAGAAGCCACACAAAACACATCTGTGCAAGAACTTGGCCCACTGACAACTGGTTTGCCATCTCTAGCCCATGTTAGCATGTCTCAAGTTGCCCGCAGGGCATGTTAAAATACACAGCTGGGCCCCATCCCTGGTGTCCCTAATTCAGTTCTGGAACTGAAGCCCAAGAATTTGCATTTCTAACAAGTTCCTGGGAGGTGCTGAGTCCAGGACCACATTTCGGGAACCACCATTCTAGCCTAGTGGCTACACAGCTGGGGAACCTGCTGCTGCTTACCTTTTCATGTTTGCCAGTCTTTTTCCGGTAAGTGTCAGCTCAAGAGGTAATCATGTCCTTACGTGGTGGAAAGCCAGATGTGCCCTGTAGGAGGCGTGTCAACTCTGCAGCATTTTCATAAACAGTATCTCAGTTAATCATTGCCACACCCCTGCTAGGTAGGTCATTGTCCCCACTTTACTGCTGGGCATCTAAGGCACGAAGACGTTTCTGACTTAAGTCACACAGCTAGTGACAGTTCCGGGACTGGAACCCACATCAGCCTAACTCCAGTGCCCCTTTTCCCAAGCCATCAAACTCCACAGAGGAACCAGGTCCCTCTTTAAAATCTTCCCACTTTCTGGGCTTGAGCAGAATGGCCTCCTCTTTACGGGCCCTCTGAGTCTGTCCATCAGGGCAACTCTTGCAGGAAGGGCTGGATCAAGAGCCAGGAGGCCTGGACAGTTATAGGTATTCTTTGTCTTCTTCCAAAGGGAATTGCCAACTAGGATCTGTCCTTGGGCTCAGCCCAGTGGCCTCTACTTCCCAGAAGGCAGGATGAGCCAACTACTCTGGGGCAGCATAGGGCCTTAGGAATGCCATGCCTGAGGAAGCCACTCCTGACGAAGCACCCTAGTCCGTGGGAATACACCAGAGCAAGAGTGGGGGGTGGTCTGGTTAGTGTGTGTAAACTCCTAAGGACAAGAACCACATCTGTTTTGCTCGGATTGTATCCCTAGCTCCTAACAAACACCTGACATTTAGTAGACGCTGAATTATTTATGACTGAATGATGGAACAAAGGTTAGGTAAAATTTGGACTTTGGCTAATGCACTTACTCATGGCTGAAAGTTTAGACACTGGTGAAGCAGCCAGACTTGAGAAGGAAGATATGGCAGGTGATAATTCTGCTCCATGTAATTGATTGGGAACGTTTTCCAAATCCAGCACAGGCTGAGATTATCAACAGGTCTGCTGAGAGCTGACAAGAGTATATTCACCTCTGGATCCCCAGCCGCTATGTCTGCTGAGTGAAGGAATGTGAGCCGCCCATCCTGACTGCCCAATGGGGAAGGTGCCCACACACTGCTGGGTAGGTGGCAGCCTGCCTCTGCCGGGGAAGCCTTCCCCAGGGTTTTCAGGAAGAATGTGCACTTTGAACGGAAAGCCCTGGCTCTCTCCCTGAAGCAGTCAATAGACACAAGCCCAGTGGGAGCAGTGCCAGGCACTGTGCTCGCAGTCACTGGGCCTTGCTGCCTTCCTTCTCTTTAGAAGAGGAATAATGACGACAACAGTGGTAACAACGACCACTGCAGAGACTTGTCACGAAGATGACATGCTGTGAAAGCGGTGACTCCGTGAGTAGAACAGGCACTCGACAAATGCCTGCTGACCGAATGAATACACTGACACACCCACCATGGCCCGGCCCTTCTCCGGTCTGGAGAGGGTTGAGAAGGGTCCCTCACGTCTCCAGGCAGAAAATTCGTCCATCAACTAATTTGCCTTCCTCCTACTGCAATTTAAAGCCTTACTCTTCCATCCACGGTGACAGGGAACAGCACGGTAGGACCTTCTACAATACTGGCTCTTAGGAGACACCCACTAATGTTGTGAAGAGCACGCACTGACTTAATGCACGATGTGCCCAGTCAACACAGCTCCAAACCTCATGGTAACATGTAGGGTTCTGCTGCCCTGGGGGAAGCATGCCAATCCTTTCTCCTGCCATCTAGCACCCTCCGGATCTCTCCCTTCGTTCTTGAGTCAAATAACAGTCGTTCTTGGGTTACACATTGGTTTGCATTACCTGTGCTATAGTTTGACTTGATTCAGCACTTTGTTTAATCCACTAGCTTCAGCTGATCCCACTGATGCTCCTGGGCAAATAGCAAAGTACTGTGCTGGGGAGAGAGGCCCCCATGAGTGGGTGAGAGTGATGAGAATGCTGGGCTGGACGTGGTTGAAACGACTCAGCAGAAAGCTTAGTGTCGGGGATCCGGTATATCACCTTCCCTTCGAGGGGTCTCTGCTGCTCTTCACACCCAGGGCCTAGTCAGATCCCCTGTGAGGTCTGCAGGCAGGTCGCCATCCCTTCCACTTAATGGAGGAGTAGTCAGAGGCCCTGAGAGCAGCCATGGATCCAAACGCTCAGAAAGGGAGATTAACTTGGGTCTGCGGTTGCCTGCTGCAGCTCCTGGCTGGTCCCTCTCTCCCCACATCACATCTGGATGGCTCGCAGGGCCACGGCTCTCCACCATGGGGGTCTGGGAGCCAGAAACCAAGAGAACCCCTACTGATAGATGGTAGGTAATTCAGAGTATCTGCATACCTTGTTTTGGAAATCTGAGAGCTAGAAATGAATGCATCCCAAGATTGATTCTCCAGAAAAATCACTCTCAATACCCTCTTTGGGAAGTGAGCAGTATTAAGACTGCAGCAGGAAAGAAACAGCGATGGCTACTCCTCTCAGTCCGGCTCCCCAGCGCCCCTGACTCCAGCCTGTGTTCAGGTTAAGTTTCTGTCCTTCTCTCCCTTCCCACCCCAGATTTCCAGTGAGGGGTGCCAGGTGGGCCTGGGTGCCCAGGGCCCTGAGGGAAGCCAGCCGATGAGCGTTCAAGCCCAGGGAGGGGCAGCCAACGGAAGACAGACAGCACATCAAGCCTGTGTGCTGCTGGTAAGGCTCCTCCCCGCCCGCAAGGTGAGAGGGGCAGAGCCTGGCAGGCTGTGGAAGGTGCTGGCGTTTGCCCCCTTTCCTCCTGTAGAGAGAAAGATAATAAAAGGACTGGGAGAGATGGAGGAGGAAGGAGGGAGGGGTGTATTATGGACCAGGACTAGAAGGGAACAAAGAAAATGGAACAGTTCATCTGTTAAGGTCATGAAATAAAGGGAGGGTTTTTTCTCTTTGGATTTATGTTATTGCTGTTATGATGGTATTTGTACAATAAATAACACAGTGAAAGGGTGGGAGGCTGGAGTCTGTGCCGGAGCTGTGTGACGCTGCAGATCCCCAACAAGGGCAGACAGTGTGGAGCCCAGGGTAGGGGAGGAAGGAGGTGAGGAGAGGTTCTGGGGTCCCTCAAATACTTCAGGGGTTCCTCCTGGAGGGCTAAGAGTTTTCTGCCTCAGGCTTAGCTCCCGGTGATCTAGGCCCTGCCAGCGTAGCTTCCCGAACTTCCAAAACATAACTGTCCCAGCTCATCAGGGCAAGGCCATGGGTCGGCTGTGAGCCAGCTGCCATTCCACAAGCATGCCACTCAGCACTCAGACCCATCTGGCAGCAAATGGTTGGCTGACGGAAGCCGGAAGAGGCAGCCTAGGCACCCCACCCCCATCTGCCCCCCACACATGTCACCCACGGCAGTCCAAGGAGGGAGAAGCCCCACAGGTGGTTGGCTGACAGGGAGGGGAGGCCAGGAGAGAGGGCAGGACACGCAGAGCCTCACTGCCCAGCTCCAGCAAGAAGCCTTTCCAGAGAGCTGCTCCCATCTCTTCCTTTCTTGCCAGGTGAGCCCCATCTCTCCTGCACAGACAGGTAAAATATAGGCCTGAATGAAGGCCAGCCCTGGGACCAACCACCACCACTGCAACCTGCAAGTGTGCACAGGGGTGCACACTCACCTGTGCACACGCACACATGCTAAGGTGCCCCAGATCCAGACAGTTTTTATAAGGCTTCTCCTGCAGGTGCAATAATGCAGCCACTGGAACCTGTAAGGCAGGTGACTGGTACTTCTCATTTGGGGGTGGGGTTTAGTGCAGGGCACGTGCTGGAGAACCTCTCAGGGGGACAGTGTCTGGGAGGTGAGTATGCCTTGGAGCTTGGTGGGAGGCAGAACAGAGAGCTTCAGCCCTGGGCTGGGGGATGGGAGGAGAGGAGGAGGTCTTTAAACAAAGTACAGTGAGCTCTTTCTGACCCGGTATAAAAGCAGCCCTTCTTAGAGACAGAAAGATGGTCAAGACCTGACAAAGCCCTTCCAGTGCTTTATGAATGTCTCTGTTTAAACCTGGTCATTGGTGCCAAATCCCCTTAAGCTCTGCATTCATGGAGCCCAGTTATAATAAGAGTAACAGCTAAGAGGCTTACTGTTTACAGGCATTTTTCTATAAGGACTCTATCTGTTACTCACCATGCAGGTCCATCTCCCTTCCCATAGGGAAGTGCCTGGGTACAGAGGGGCTTGTTGAAGGAGCATCTGAAGTGCAAAGATTCTGGGGAGATGCCTGCAGTGTCAAGGGCAGCAGAGACATAGAAGGGGGTGGGAAGCAGTGCCATTTTTCTCCTAGAAGCTTTAGTCAAGGTCTGCAGGCAGCCGTGGGGGCTCTGGGCGAGGAGGAGGGATGAGGAGTGGGCCCTGCACCCAGGGGTGGGGTGGACAGAGGCACAGCTGAGCCCCAACTGCCGGGAAAGCATCCACTGCCACTTGGCAGGGAAGGAAAGGGATGGGTGCTCCCCTGTCCAGCTGCACTTCTCCTGGCTCAGGCCTGAACCTCGGCAGGGGAGGGACAATGAGATCCTGGGGTAGAGAACACCGATGACTGCCTGAGGAGGTGAGGACAAAGCAGGGACCTGACCACCTCCCCTTCCTCCTCACCACCCTGCCTGTCCAAGTGAGCACCCACACAAATGCCATGGCCCTGGGATCAAATCCCAGCCCCAGCATCCCTTGACCTCTGTGAGTTGGGTTCCTCATCTGTAAGACCACACAGGGCAGTTGGGAAGATTAAAAAAGATCATGTTCATAGTAGCACTGGCTGGCACCTAGAAAGTGCTGGACAAATCTCACCATTATTTTATCTTCATTATTCGTGCTGTGATGATGTGAACCCACCACATCACTCACTCCTGATGCTCACGATGGCCCCCGAGGTAGTCTTCCTATCTGTATTCTCTCCTCTCCAATCCGTCCTCACTGGGCTGCCAGAACAACAGTCAAGAGTAATGGCGAAGATTTGGTCACATTATTCTGCTGCTAACAAACCTCACCAGCTCCCCGCTGCTGACATGATCATGATCAAATCCAAATGCTCTTGCCATCTGGCACCAACTACCCTTCCTGCCTCCTCTCCAGCCACCCCCTCTCCATCTCCACCTCCTCAGCTCATCCCAAGGCATGCTGTGCCCACCTCTGTGCCTCTGCAGCTACTATTCCCTCCACCCAAGAACGTGCTCTGGTCCAAGGAAACCTTCCCATCCTTCCGGGCTCACACAAATGCCCACTCTCCTGTGAGGCCTATTCTGACCCTTGCACAAGGCTTCCTCTGCTGACAGCGGCAGCATGTGGTTCTTCTGCTCCTGGCACCAGCCGGTGCTCGGCTGTGAGTGTGAGGGCAGTGCTTCTCAAAGTGTGGTCCCCGGACCTGCAGCATCTACACCCCCTGGAACCTTGTCAGAAGTGCAGATTCTCAGATCTCACCCTTGAGCCACTGGATGAGAAAGTCTGGGCGTGGGGCCCAGGGATCTGTCTGAACCCGCCCTCTGGACTCTGATGCACTCTCGGTGGGGAAACACTGATGTAGAGGCCCCTGTCCTAAAAAGGTGCTGAAAAGACACCTCACCTGCAGAGGTTCTGATGTCATTGGTCTGGAGTGGGCCTACGCATCTGCTTTTTTTCCCTCTCAACCTTTTATGAATATTTTCAAACATACAAAGCAGTTAAAAGACTATACAGTGAACAACCTTATACCCGCCACCTAGATACATACTATTATCAACATTCTGCTGTTCACTTTAGTACATCTCTATCCATAATCTCTCTACCCATGCATTCACCCATTTCATTCTTTGATGCATTTCAAGGTAAGTTGTAGGCATCAAACACATCATCCAAACACATGTGAGTGACTTAAAAAACCCTCCAGGTGGCTCCACTGTGCATCCCGGGCGGCTCTGATCTCAGCTGGGAGCTTCTGACAGCCTCCTAGCCTCAGCTCCCACTGTGAAAGCGGGATGGTGTTGGTGATGATGATGACAATCACAACTGTCATCTGTGTTCCCATTGTCACAAGGATGGAATGAAATCACACCTGAGAAAGCCTTTCATAAAGTGCTTTGTGATTAGTAGGAAACATCACTGACTGAAGGCTGGAAAGACGAGTCCAGAGCTGTCAAAGAGCTGCCAGCAAAAATACCGGATGCTCAGTGAAATTTAAGAATTGCAGATAAACGACAAATAATTTTGTAATACAAGTATGTCCAAAATATTGCACGAGGCATTCTTATATTACAATATGTTTCATAGCTTGTCTGAAATTCAAGTTTCAAATCTCAGTGGGCATCCTGTGTTTTTTATTTGCTAATCTGGAGTCTTGGAGCCTGTGCCTGCAGGGCCCGGGCCGATGGCAGGGCCAAGCCGCGGTCCGTTCTAAGCTGGCATCTGCCTCAGTGTGCTGTGATGGCCGGGGCCTTGCACGCAGCACGCCAGTGCATTTATTAGACAGGTCTCTAGACAAACGGAACCAATGGGGGTGCATGTGTGCATGTGTGCATACATAGATAGATATTTATTTTAAGGCATTGATATGTGTGATTACAGGGGATGGGAAGTCCAAAGTCTGCAGGGTGGGCCGGCAGGCTACAGGCCCACGGACAGCAGACATTGCAGTTGAAGTCCGAGGGCTGTCTGTGGCAGAGCTCTTTCGTGCTCAAAGGGAGGCCAGTCTTTGCTCTATTCAACTGATCGGATGAGGCCCACCCACGTTATAGAGGGTAATCTGCTTCATTCAAAGGTCATCAATTTCAATGTTAATCTCATCCAAAAACATCCTCACAGAAACATCCAGAATAACATTTGACCAAATACCTGGGCTCTGTGATTCAGCCAAGTTGACACAAAATTAACCATCCCAGCCAGCAAGTCTCAACACAAGGGCACACAAATATCTCTTGGAGGGACCAATTGAAACACAGATTCCCCAGGCTCCACCCAGAGGTTCTGATACATTAGGTCTGGCATAGTGCCCGGGAGCCAGCATTTTAAGCAGCATTCCAGATGGTTCCAATCCGAAACCTCCGTGGGCCCACTTTGGGAAGCACTGCAGTTGGAGCTCAGTAAATATTTGCCTAGTACAGGAACGCTGAAGGCAACAGTGTGGGCAGGAAGGCACCCGGGCCAGGGCCATGCCACCCCTGCGAGACTGTGTCTTGGGGGCTCATGTGTGGGTGCAGCAATAGCAGATGGGGAGCCTGCTAGCTAGTCCCACACCAGGTGGGGACCTACAGCTGCATTTGCAGACAGACAAAGGAGACAAGGGCAAGACATGACCCTACAACCAGCCCTGGCACTAACCCAAAGGGCAAACCCCTGAACCTCCCTTGACCCCATTTGAACCCCAGGGTGCCCCTCAATCTTCTGTGTGAGTTGGTGGACGTGCTTGGGCTCACGAGAGTCCGATGAGATCATGGCTCAGGAATCTGTGTGCAGTCGGTTGCCCCTGAAAAGAACCACTCACTCAGCTGGGGAAGCGAGCAGAGCAGCTGAATGTTCGGAGGCCAGCGGGAAGGCGGGGCACGGGGGGCTGCGGGGGACCCGCAGCATCCCAGTCACCAGCCTGATCGCATTCTCCCTTTCATGCAGAAAGGAGGAAAATCAATCTGGGAAAGTAGAAGCCCATTATGACACAGCTAGTTTTTTAATGGACTCCCACAGACCAAAGGGTCAAAGTTATGTCCTTGAAAACATATTAGCTAAATAGGTAACAGCTTGAGAGTGGTTGGTTAGGCCTGTCTCCCAGTACCAGCATCTTAGGCCAGGTGGCCCAGTGCAGCGTCCCCAATCTTTCTGGCACCAGGGGCCAGGGTGAGGGGATGGTTTGGGGATGATTCAAGTGCATTATATTCAAGCTTACCTCCTGCTGTGTGGCCCAGAGGGAAGCTCTGAGGGGCAGAGAAGGAAAGGGTCTTCACGCTGGCAGGCTCATTCATCCTCAGCATCCTGCCCTGCCTCGTGCAGAGCGCCTAGGTGCTCCATCAGTGCGTGTTCAGCTCAACTGGGCAAAGGGCAAGGTAAAGCCCAGGGCAAGAGAGGACACTCATGGCTGCTCCTTCTTCGAGGCCCCCTGGGCACTGGCGATGGGTCCTGCCGCTCTGGGGTGCTCTGTTCCTGACCCTTTTGTGTGGTCTTAAAGCCACTGGGCTCACTTCACCCCTCGTCATCCTGCCCAGCTTCTGGTGGCCTTTGCCATCCAGCCCTGTGATTGAATGGCAACTGGGAAGGTGGTTCAGAGAGGGAGATGTGGCATGCAAAGAACACCTTGAAAGGAAAAAGACTGGGATCCTACAGCCTGGGAAAAGAACATGAATATTGATGGGTGAGAGGTAGGGGGGAAATCAAAATCATCCAGCCCTGGCTGGTGTGGCTCAGTGGATTGAGTGCTGCCCTGTGAACCAAAGGGTCACTAGTTCTATTCCCAGTCAGGGCACATGCCTGGGTTGCGGGCCAGGTCCCCAGTAGAGGGCACATGAGAGGCAACGTCACATTGATGTTTCTCTCCCTGTCTTTCTCCTTCCCTTCCCCTCTCTCTAAAAATAAATAAATGCTGTCTTTAAAAAAATCAAATCAAATCAAAAATCAACCACTCTCTGAAGGGCTTTGCCTAGAGAGGATGACCAGAGATGCCTGTTGCTCCGGGGATAAAGCAAGGCAGAGTCAGCATGAGAACCAAAGCCGTAAGGCAGAGCTGGCCCCAGTGCAGGAAGAGACGCAGCTCCACCTGACAACACAGACCGACCGCAGGAGCCGGCTGCAGCCCGGCATCCCCTGACCACCCACTGTGGCTGTCATCCATGAGCATTTCCACACTCCCCCTGAGTCTATTCCTATATGTAGCTTATGCCACCACTGGGGGTTACAAGTTCCATGCAAGTTTACTACCTGCTGTGTAAATAGCACTTATTTTCATTTGTGCTAAAGCTGCCTTTTACCAGCTGCAAGGGCTCCCCCCAACCACCTCCACCCCCCAGCACCTTGTTCTGATTTCAGGGACTTGGAGGTCAGGTTTCTTTGTCACCTCCACCACAACCATAATAGGGAGAGGGGATACACAATTAGGATGGGCCCACCTCACTTTTTCCTGCCTGCGCTGAGGTCCTGATTGCTTTTTAGTCTCACATCAGGAAAACAATTCTTAACAGAAACAGGCTACGCGCCCGATTTTGCTGTGGTCAGAACCAAATGCCACGCTGTTTCCGGCCCCTTCACTGTAACATCAGGCCTTTTTTGGCCAAACTAGCACAGCAAGCCAAAGCCTTTAGGGGAACATTTCCCATGGCTCCTTAGGTTTGCTGGACTGTGTGAGACCATTGGCAACTCCCAAATGTGAACATGGATTTGCTTATTTTTCCCTGGATGTGTGGCAATGGGCTAAAGCTCTTGATGTCATCACATTTTCTTTGGGACTCCGCTGTTGGCTTCCCCCAAGCAAAAAGGCATCACTCCCCGTCTCCTACTCATGACGCAAACCCCTCCTGTCCCAGGATGGCTTAATGTGGTGTCGCTCTTAGGGACCCGAGGACAGCTGCCTGTCTCTGAGGGTGTGGTGCGCTGGGCAGGGCAGGGGTGAATGCAATCTCACCTTTCCTGGAAAGTGTTAAGGCCAAAAGTTTCAGGGCAAGGCCGATTATTCTGGCTAGCAGGGATCCTCCTGGAGACAGGGCAATGGCCTACATCATTATAATATTTTTATTGTGTTGCAATGCACATAAACTTACCATTCTAACTCTTTTTAAGTATACAGTGGCATCGAGTACATTCACGTTGCTACCATGACCACCATCCATCTCCAGAGCTTTTTTGCATCTTCCCGAACTAAAACTCTGTGCCTGTTAAACACTAACTCCTCCTCTCCTCACCCTCAGCCCCTGGTAACCACTGTTCTACTTTCTATCTCTGTGAATTTGACTACTTATATAAGTGGAATTATGTAGTATTTATCCTTTTGTGACTAGCTTATTTCACTCAGTATAATGTCCTCAAGGTCTGTCAACACTATAGCATGGGTCACCACATCACAATGGATTTAAGGCATGGACCCAGGCGGCACTTTGGGAATGTGGTGAAGAAGATGGGCCTGGCCAGGAAGCTCAGCTGGTCAGAGCATCACCCCTGATACATCGAGCTTGCTTGTGGGTTTGATCCCCAGTCAGGGCTCATACAAGAAGCCACCAATGGGTGCATAAATAAGTGGAACAATATACTGATGTCTCTCTCTCTCTCTCTCTCTCTCTCTCTCTCTCTCTCTCTATATATATATATATATATATATATATATATATATATAAATCAATGAAAAAATAAATGTGGTTACAGGAGTGGTATCCACAAATGTGGACATGTGCACGCACTTCTCCATGCACGTAAATGCACGTGTGTGTGCACACTCCCCTCCACATGACCTGCACGTGTGCCGTAGGGCGGCCCGCCCACACTGTAGGAGCAGTTCTCATACCTCCCTGGGCCCAAAGAGCTGGTCCCAATGCAGGCCCCGGACACCGAGGAGGTTCTTTCCGGGCAGGGTACAGCAGGCGATGTGATGAGAGGGACTGGGCACTACCCTCCGGGAGGCATGTTGTCACAGGGGCTGCTCCATGTGCAGCAAGGGAAGGATGTTCCCCCAGCCTGGCTCACGTGCAGTCAGTCTGCATTACATGGCTTCTCTGGGGAAACCAGAAGGCAAGGGTCTGGCAGGAAACCGAGCCATCGCATCTCCAAGGCACGCCTGGCCTACGAGTCAGCTCTGATTTCTCACACCCTTTCCCGAGAGTTCCCATTCTCCTCTACCCACCTAAACCTGGACTAAAGTCAAGGCGATGTGCGGGCTCTACAGGGAGAAGAGACGAGGTGAGATGTTCTGGGGCGTCGGGGTGCAATGAGACAAGAACACCAGGGCCGTTGTCACAAGGTAGAGCCTGCCCTGAGCCATGAGAGGCGCTACGGCCACTGGTTTCTGAGTACAGAAAGAGCACTTTCGGAGCAGGGATGGCTCCTCAGAGGAGGTGGCACTTGAGATGGACAGAATCCTGGCAGTGGGTACAGAAGAGGCAGGAAAGCGAGGTGTGGCTCTGGGAGTCAGCCAGGATCCAGGGTGACATGGATGGATGGAGACACTCTGAGTCAGAATTCTGGGGACAATTCCAAGTGCTTTGCATTTAGCCATGTGACTGTAACAAGTCCCCAGGCCCTGCAGGCTGTTGTTCCTCATGTCAGAAGCAGGGCTGGAGTGACGGGAGAGGAGGCTGGGACATGCTGTGGAGGGCCTTGAATGCAGTTCATTCAGGAAGAAGCTGGGAGCCATTCAGTGTTTCAGAGACTTATACTCTTCTTTTCGCCACAGGCTTAGGGGAGAGGGGGCTCTCTGACCCGTGCCCCTCCCATGTGAGGTTGGCCTGGTTAGCCTGACCCCTCCAACTTCTTCATTTCCCACTTCAGGGATTCCCCCCTGTGAGTATAATTCCTGGATGAGGGTTTCCTCTGGTTCCTGGGAGGACTTACAGCCCCTCCCGTACCTGCTTACAAAATCAGGAAATGTGAACGCTAAATAATTTATAAACATGTTAAATAAGACTGGTTCTAGCCTTGATCCCTGGGGAGCTCGCAGTTAATACTTCCCTCATTTAACATCAGCCTGAGCCAGACATCATTAGGCAGGGAAATCTCCTTTCCTCTCTTTTAAAAATCATGTAGCTTAAATGGTTTGGGATTATTTGCTGCTTTGAATCATTCCTGCCACTGCTCCCTCCCATTACGGGGATAATTAAGAATTGACTATGGTTGGCAAAGGCATTCAACAGCCAACTTTGTACTTGGTTTTTCAAGTGTCCCAGCCCTCCCTGCCTCCTGGCCCCCACCCCCAGCCTTCCCTTTCTTGTCCCTGTAGCCTTGCTGCCCAAGTCCCCCAGTGCCCCCCAAGTCTGCTGCCTGCAAACATACTTGGGGCCCCATGGAAACCACACACTGAGTGGAGGAAGAAGCAGGAGACCATTCACTTTCCTCTTATTCTACTGCCCCACTTCCTCCAGGCACCTAGCCTGGTGTCCCTTGGGCCTGGGGCCAGAGTGTGTTTGTTCGGCTGCCCTGGTCACCTGGGAATGGAGTGGGCTCAGATCCCAGGACTGACCCCCAGCTGGTCATTCTTTCTTTTGAGAGTCCCTCTTGGAAGGGCTGAGGCAGGATTAAGGCTTACCTCGGATCACAGAAGGGGGGTTGCTGACACCAGGCAGATCTTAGAGGATGCCAGTCAGGGCACTGTGGGGTGAGCTGCCAACTGTCCCCATCCGCCCAGCGTCCTGCTGGTCAGAAAGGCAAGGGATTTCCAGCCAGTCTGAATCTTGGAGGGCAGCTGCAGGACTGGGGTGATTGATCACCTTTATCTCGCTGCCCCCAACCAGAGCCACATCAAAGTCATGACAAGGATTTTTTTTTTGGATTTCATGTCCCTGATTGCTAGTATTCGAAAATCTGAGGAATTCTTTTTGCAGTCTAACTGAAATCTTTTCTGCTGCAGGTCCAACGAATTATGGGTTGCTCTGGTTTCAGAAAGTTGAAATCCTACTTCCTTCCATATAATAAGCCATCAAGAAAACAGAAACAAACACTAATGACAGACAAAAATTCAAGCTACCTTGCGGGGGAGATTGAGGTGAGAATGCAGAGACGCTTCCAGGGCGAGTGGCCGCCCGAGTTCTGCTTCTCCACCTGGAATGTGGTGTAAAGAGCTAACCTTAACATAACCTGTTACTAAAACATCTATTTTGTGGTTTACTGTATTTGTTTTATACTATCTTTTTAATATATTTGTTTTAAATATCGATTTAAAATTAAAAGGAAAACATTAAATGGGAAAAATCAGCAGTGAC
Source organism: Desmodus rotundus (assembly GCF_022682495.2). NCBI lineage: Eukaryota > Metazoa > Chordata > Mammalia > Chiroptera > Phyllostomidae > Desmodus > Desmodus rotundus. The sequence goes on from NC_071388.1 coordinate 100,133,420, forward strand.
TCTGTCAGCGCCCGTCAGCTGTGTCGTCATCAAGGCCTCCTGGCTGTCAGTTTCCCTTTGGGGCGAACAATCTCGACCCCGTTGGCATCTCCTCTGGGGTTCAGGACCCCTGAACCAGAGGATTAGCCAAAAGCCATGGCATGTGTCACGGGAACATTTCAGGCCAGGTGCTGCTGGGCTGCTTAAAAGGACAGAGAGCTGAGACTTCCCTGAGCTTCCAAAACAGGTTGTATGACTGTTTTGCGCTGGCTAACTAATAAATAACTAAAGATAGAATTGGCCTGAGACTGCCTTTCATTGTAACCTAGTAGCGGGGTGGGGAGGAGACCCATAGCCCTTACCTAAAGGCTATTGATATTTAGCAAAAAGAACTTAAGAATCAGGCAGGACCTGATTGGTCAGGGTCAGTTCATCTCAGCCTGGAACCTAGTAATCACTCAATAAATGTTAGCTATTGTGACTCTCTCCATTACCGCTGCTGTGAAGGGGAGGGAGGGGGTGGCAGGGGACGCAGTGTGGAAGGGAAAAAAGGAAGGAGGAAAGAAGCAAGGGCAGGTCACCCTCAGGGTTTGGCCTTTAGTAAAACATTAATTCATCAGCCTCATAATTGGTCCTGCTCTGAAGAGAGAAAAATAAATAAAGAGCTAGCAAGGCTGATCAAGGCCACCTTCACATTCCCTACAGAGGATTTGCCCATAATTCTCCAGCCCACCTTCCCCCTTGTCTTCCCATTGGCTGCCTCCCCCAAATGGCCTCCTTAGATCTTGTGACTTATAAGAAATATATATTTTGGTCATTCTGATGACCAAAATATATTATTTCTCATCTATAATTGGTCTTCGTCTACAATTCATGGCTCAAAATCTTTGGAATTTCCTCAGTGGTGAGAGCATAAAGGTGTCTTTGGTTACTAAGTGAGGTGACTTTTGGAAAGCTGGGTGCTGGTTGCCAGGGGAACCAACCTTGTGATCTGAGGGCTGGAACTCTCAGTCCCACCCCGCACCTTGCCCCTACCTCCTGACTTCTAGGGTGGGGAGAGGGACTGGAAATCTAATCCATCGCCAATGGCCAGTGACTTGATCAATCATGCCTATAGAATGAAACCTCCATAAAACCCCAAAAGGAGGGGGTTCAAAGAGCTTCTGGGCTGGTGAACACGTGGAGATTTGGGGAGAGTGTTGTGCCCGAGGGGGGCATGGAAGCTCTGTGCCCCTTCCCCACACCTTGCTCCGTGCCTCTCTTCCATCTGGTTGTTCGTGAGTTATAGTCTTTTATAATAAAGTGGTGATCTAGTAAGTAAAACTTTGTTTCTCTGAGTTCTGTGAGCCATTCTAGCAAATTAATTCAACCCAAAGAAGAGGTCGCGAGAGCCCCTGCTTTATAGCCAGTCAGTCAGAAGTGCAGGTGGCAGCCGGGACTTGGGATTGGTGTTCTGAGTTGCAGGAGTCACTGGAACCACCTGCAATCGGTAGCTAAATGGTGAGAAGTGCAGGTAATCAACTTGGGCTTTCATCTGCTGGCATCTGAAGTGGGTGGGTGGGGGGTAGTCTTCTAAAACTGAGCCTTTAACTTCTGGAATTTAATACATCAGGATTGAGTTGAATTCTTGGACACCCTGCTGGCATCTGAGGACTGCCTGTTGGTGTGGGGAGAGCCTCCACACACATACTGGAATTGGGTCTGCGAGCCCTTCTCACCCCCACCCACAGGGTCCTTCACAAAAGGCCATCCCCTGGGGTAGAAGCAGCACGTGTGGCTCAAAGGGCCAGAGCAGGCCCTCCCCTCAGGCCTACCTGCCAACCTCTCATCCGCACAGCTACGGCAGATGCCTGAGACGGCCAGAGGATGGACTCATTGTTAGAAACGTGTCTGGGTCTGCCTCTCTCTTTGTCCCTTGTCAGCTGGGGGCTGCCAATCTGTCTGTGTCTCTTTATGTCCATCTGTGGTCTTTGGTTTGGGCCCATGTCTTTATCTCTTTGCTCCTTCCCTCTCTGACACTCTTGGGCTCTCCTGCTCTAACTAAAAGCCATGCTGGAATTCTGGGCACGTCATAAATGTTTTTCTTTAAGAATAATGGCAAAGGAAGCTACAGAGGAAGAAAGAGGAGGGTAGATTTTAATTCCAAATTTATTTAACACAGGAGATTCCCCAGGGACAAGACTCAAAATGTGAAGGCCCAGAAAAAAAGCACGCTAGGAAAATAACCATTTCCCCCTCTGTTTGGTCCCAAGGACTTCCTTGAAATAAATTATTTCTACTATATTTCTGTACTCAGAAACATTTTCAAATGAACAAAGTACTTAGAATGGAGTGTTTTTACGTTCCCAAACTGTTTCTAAATATTATGCAATAGGATTTTATGTTAAACAAGCCACATCCATCTTTTCGTCCACATGTAATGATGCACCTTGTTTGACATTCCTTTCTAAATGACCTTCAGAAAAATCAATTGTTCCTGGGAATCCAAGTACACTTCCACTTGTAAGTACAGAGGAAAGTAAAACAGAGTACTTTAATATCCTCGGCCATGCACACTGCTGCAGAAGTACCGGATTTAGGATTCGGAGGCAGATCTGCAGAGAGAGAGAGAGGTGGGGGGACGGCCGCCGTGTTCAATACACCCACTGAAACAAACAGAGAACACGCCCCAGCTGCTCCATGCTGCAGGCAGCGGGCATCTGCGGTGGTTTGTGTCCAAAGAAAGCAAATCCCCTCAACGCGGTGGCCGCGCTGTTGTACGGCTCCAATCTGTCCCGGAGCCTCCTACTGCACGTGAAAGACATTGTGTTTAGAAAAACATGGTGTAAATCAAGAGATAAATTAACATGTGAAGAGGGAGAGAAGCTCCTCTCAATCTAGGCAAATCTTCAGTTTTCAGGACTCTAGGAAGATGATAAAAATGAAGTGTTAGAAGAATCAAAAATGACTCAAAGATGGCTCAGAGGATGAGGCAGATCAGATCAAGTTCTATGGAGCAAATTGTGTCCAATGAGATTTAAAGGTTTCCCTCTCCTTTCTTTCCACAATTCCTTTTCTGAAAATCAGTGTTTTTCTCTTTCTTGCCAACACCAAGTCCAGAAAACACAATACTGCCCTTTGTCCTACTCTAATCATAGTGAGGATAGACTCTTCTGTTCCAGGTTTGCCCACTTCTTAACAACTGTCAGAGAGAAGAGATGCTAGACTTTGGAAGGGCAGGCCCTTCTGTAGCAGGAAACTTGGAATTCTTAGCAGAATAAATGGTAACGTATAATTTGATATACCCAACGAGCTAATATGATTTTTTAAAAAGCAATTACATACCACCATTTTGAGGTTCCAAAACAAAGTGACATCAGATCTTGTGCAAATCACCCCAAAAATTTTTTATATGTGTTCATTTTCTTTCTGATATTTATAAAAATCATTCTCTTTCCCTGTGCTTCCCAAATTTCTGAGAATGTTTGAACCCAAGGTAAGAGGCTCCTGGTGCTCCCTGGAAGGCAGAAGCAGAGACAGGATGGGCACCGGGAGGGCAGGCAGGCCCCAGACACATGTGTGTATGCGTGGGTCCCTTTGTGTGTGTTGACCCCTCCCCTACAGTGCAAACGGTGGGCAGAAGGGGGGAAAGGAGACAGGGACAACACACACACACACACACACACACACACACACACACACACACAAAGGGGCTTCCACTCAGTCAGAAAAAAACTCTCAGCTGAGGTTATCCCTGTAACCTTGCATTCACTGCCCCCCTCTTCAAAAGAGATTTGAAATTCTTTCCCAAACTTTGCTGCACTTTCCATGAGAATAGGGATGTTCCTGCATAAAACATGAGTTTGGGAGTGCAGGCAGCAGGCATGGGCAGCAGGCAGCAGGCAGGATGGGGCAGGAGCTGCAGGCTCGGGGAAGCCTGGGGGAGTTGAGCGTGGAGGGGAAGAGAGCAGAGCAGTGGGGGAAGGGAAGGGAGGCTGTTTTCTCTGGCTGCATTTCTTGCAAGCTCCTTGGAGACCAGAGAAAGGCCGGGGAGGTCTCAGCTGAGGCTGGGTGGCTCACTGAAGCAGTGGAAAGCTGCATACTGAGCCTGACCCTGCTGGGGCTTTGAGGACCTCCAGGAAAGGTTTGGGCAAGAGGAAGGGCCAGGAGGGGAGAAACGGCGGGAGGGAGGAGGCCCCCATTAAACACTGAGGACCATGGCACTGTCCCCTCCTAAATGGCAGGTTCACCCCATAAGAGCTTTTTCTGTTGGAGTCATCACAGAACCCAGTCCAGCGCTGGGCCTTTCACATTCTGTTTTGTGAATGACTGCAGGTGGCCAGACAGGATTCTTAGCCTGTTTTCAGCACCCCAGTGAGGAGGGTTTAGGGGTCTGCAAGAGGTCTTCTCCTGGGCCAGCCAGTTATTAGTATTGCTTGAATTTGCTCAGTGATGGGCTAAATGCCAGCAGCGGGAGAGAGATGTTAGGGCAATTCTGCTGCTCTGGGAGAGAGGCGGCCTTAAAGTCGCGGGGGCAGGGCTCCCACCAGAGGCTCTGAAAGGCCAAGCCTGTGTATGCTGCTGCCTCCGCTGCTACAGGGACACGTGGGGAGGGGGGGCATTGGGGCCGGGCATCTTGGAGGTGAGGCAGCTTCTCACATCCATGGTGTGCAGCACGGATGCCCTGTGTTCACTAGCCTGCCGCCCACCTCTGGTGGCCCCTTCCTAAAGGGAATGAAAGGGAAACCACCTGAAGTCCTCTCTGGGAAATGCCAGGGTATAAATAGGGAGTTTCGTTTGGTTTGTTTTGTTGTAATTTTGAGAGTTTAATGACGCCCTCAAGACAACAGGCCAAGCTCCAGAATGTGGGTTACTGGGCTACTGGGTTTTTTGCAAGTCACTAGTTATTGCAAGATGGGAAATAAAGAGGCCGGCTGTAGCTGTGGGAAGGCGGCCCCGTGGTGCTCTAGAGGACGTGTGGACCATGCGTCACTGGGCCCCAATCCCGGAGCTCCTGATGCTGCAGTCTTTGGGAGTCCTAAGAACCTGCATTTCTAACAAGTTCTCGGGTGGTGTTGATGCTGCTGATCCGAGGACCATGCTGTGAGGAGCCCTGTTCTAGAACACCCTCCCCCTTTTGCATATGAAGAACAGGAATGGGACTTTAGTGGCAGAGTCAGTACGCACAGCCCCTTTCCCTGAATCCCTTCTCCGCGGGAACAGGAGGATGTGGAGGAGAGTCCGAAAGGAGAAGAGAAACATCGGACACAGTTAAAATCAAACGCATGCTCTTTTTGTCCTCCATGTGTTCAAGCAGGGTCTACAGAAACACCAGCCACCTAGATCCCGCTGGAGGGTCCAAATGGGCAAATGCAGAGAAGCGATCAGTCCCAAAGTTGGGCAGGCAGACAGCCACAGGAAGAGGGAAGGGAGGGAGGGAGGGAGGGAACAGACTGTGGAAAGCAATTAACCCAGACTGGAGAATCGAGGGACACTGGGGAGCCTCCTGCAGCCCTGGGGGACAGAGATTAACAAGGTCCTCTAGGACTTGGCAGTTTGGGAGCAGCCTTGCTGCTTCCGGCTGTGACCTGACCCCAGATCTCAGCTATCTCCCAAGAGCCTTAAGGTGGGGCCCGGAAAGCTCTGCTGGGGGAACAGCCAGAAAACCAATCAGTCTGGACCTCAGCTGGGTTCCCCCAGCTGGGTTCCCACCGCTGTGCGAGGGCCACCACATCTGTCAGCCTCGGTCTCCCCTAGACTGAGGTCCTTGAAGCCAGAGACAGCATCATCTGTCATAGGGCAGGTATAAACTCCATAAACGTTAAAGAAAGAAAGAAATGCAGGGGTGAACACAGCTCTCCTGCTCTGGAAGAGGTGAGCTCTGTATTTAATACAATCCTTCAAGGGGAATCACATCTGCTTAAGCTTTCAGTGTGGGTCTCCCAGTCTGGGGAAAGCCGGGGCACTCCTGCTAAGAAGTGGCAGGTAACATACCAGCAGGAGTCCCCTTCTCCAAGATGCCCTCTCCACACCGTTCTCCTTGCTCCACTAGGGGGAAAAATCTTTTCTGACCAGCACATGTTCTGGCAGAGTCAACACCCCTATGCCGGGAGTGGGCTGAGAACCCCCGAACCTATTCGAACACAGGTGGCAAACACAAGGCCCTCAGGCGAATCCGGCCCTCCACTTTGTTTTATCCGCCCGCACCTTGTTTCTACCCCGCGGCAGTGCCGAGCTCCTCCCCCTAGTTAAGACGTAGTTACATTTACACAGTCCTAAAAATTATATTCGGTTCTTTGAAGGTAACCGTGAGGCTGATGTGGTCCCCGGTGAAAATTAGTTTGATACCCCTGTATTAGAAGTTTTACATGCTCACCCACCCATTCCCAGGCTCCCCCTGCTTCCCAGCAGCCTCACAGAGGCCCCGTGGGCCACAGAGGGCTGTGAGTTTTGGTCACTGCCTGATGCTGCTCAGGCTCAGGTGGCGGTGACCAGGCCCTTTGTGGAAAGCTGCACTGTGGCTTCCCTCTGTAATCGGACCTTGAACAGGCCCACCTGTCTGTTCCTGTTCCACACAGGGTGAGTCTCATATCAGTCCTGAAAGTTCCATACACCCAGGCCTGGCCCTGCGCACGGGCACTGGGCTCCTGTGTGACCAGCCAGCCCAGGACAGAATCGACACACAGTAGGTGGGAACCCTGCTCCATCCAGGGCCCATGACGCTGCAAACCTCAGCGTGTTCCCAGAACCCTGTGAGTTCAAAAGTGGCAAATCACAGAGCTGTTTACTGTCCCAAAGCTGCCTGTATGATGGGATTCCTCTCCCCTTCTCCACTTTTGACCTTTGGGCAAATGTCAGGAGGGAATGGTGGTACACTGCAGGGGGGTTTCCTTCCCAGGCCTCATCCCCCCGCAGATGGAGGCCGAGCCTGGTCCCCGAGCCTCACCACCAGGTTTCCACGAGAAAGAGCTGGGCTTGGTGGGGGCTGGGAGGACTAGTAGTGACTCCTAGGCTGAATCGGGTAGAAACTTGAGTGAGCTCACACGAGCCCAGCGCCCAGGGTGTCTGCACTCCCAGGCCAGCGACGGCTACACTTCCCTTGGCCAAGCTGAGACCCAGTTCCTCGAGGCCCAGGGCCACCGAGGGCCAAAGGAGGGATGTGACGGCAACAGCAGCAGTGTTATCAGGAACCAGTATTCTCTCCTGGGGCAATTTTGCCCTCAGGAGTACATTTGGTAATGTCTGGAGACATATTTTCCATTTTTATTTTTCAGTTACAGTGTACTCACAATCGTATTTTGTATTGGTTTCCGGTGTGCAACACAGTGGGTAGACAGTCATGTACTTGGAGACAGTTTTGATTGTCACAAATGAGGGTGCTACAGGTGAGTAGAGGCCAGGGTTGCTGCTAAACATCCTACAAAGCGCAGGACAGTCCCCCCACCAAGAATTATCCAGCCCCAAATGTCAATGGTGCAGCTGTTGAAAAGCCCCGCCCTAAACACTGTTGCTCGCCACCCCCACCATGATTTGGGAACTGTAGCTCAGAATTCTCAAACGAGTCAGAATCCCAGTCCTCCATCCCTGCCTTGGACTTCAGACAGGCCCCAGTGGATCAGGATCTATTTGAAACACGGGGTGCAGAGTCATCTCCCAAAGGAACCTCTGGAAAGTTGAGATATTTCCCAAAGGGATGCCAGAAGTCATCACATCCAAACATACTCTTCATAAGTTTTTATGAAGCCACAAGCAAAGACTGCAATTACAAGAGAGCGTAAAACAGGGTCACAGACATGGTTGGAATGCTGGAAAGATGGGCATTCCCGTGGGTCAGAGGAGAGTGGAGGGCCCCTGCAGGAACACAGGAAGCGTGACTTCACTCTGCAGGTAGTGGCCTCCTATCCCCAGAAGCAGCCCCGGCTGGACACATAACCAAGGATGACAGTTCAGATGGGTAGGCAAGGACAGGGCTGCCATAGAGGGTCCTCTGGTTCCAAGAGCTGCATCTCTCCAGCCCCATTGTGTCTCATTTTGCACACTCCAGGTGGGGACCTGCCACTGTTCCCATGCCCTATCCTGGCAGTGCTGGCAGCCCCCTGGCCCTTGGGAGCCCAGCAGCTAGCTCCCTGTCCAAGTGAGCAAGTAGAAGAACTAAAGGGGCCTTGTCAGTAGCCCCAGGAGGGTGGTATCAGGGCAGGAGGAGGCAATAGTAACACAGAAAGGAAAGAAAGAGGCAACCTCACTGTGTCCCCAGCCCTTCAGCCAGCAGGGTTTTGGCAGCAGGAGTACAAGCTGGCCCAAACCGTGAAACACCTGTGAGTGGCGGGCATCTTGGCTGCCATCCCTCCACACACTCTGAGGCACGTCTTTGCTCAGCTAGGGCAGGAAAGCAGTGAGAGAAGCTTCTCCTTCCAGGGTCCATCTCTGAAAATCAAGCTGCAGAGGTGGTCTGCTGTGACTCGTGTGGGCACGAACAGTGAACACGGAAAACGACCTTGGTCCAGTACTCACCACCAGGAGCTCTGCCTCAGGGTGGGGAGATCAGACGGCAGGAGATGCAATCCAGGGGAAGCTGGCACAGTCAGCCAGGCAGCCTGTCAGAGCCGGGGGAGCAGCCGGGCTCTCCCACTCCTCGCCCCTGCTGTCAGCACTTGGGACCCCAGCCCCTGCCTGGGAGCAGACCCAGGGCCAGGCCAGGGGCTTCCTTGGGCTGATGAGGACCTGAGTCCCCATTAGTGTTTCTTAGTCCAGGGGACCAGGACTGCCGCTACTGCTTTCAGAGAGAAAACACTTCTCTGTAAGATCAGCCCAGGCTGCTGAGCTCAGGTTAGCAAGAAAGTATCTCCATCCTGCCTGGTGGCTCCAGGTGGCAGGGTTCAGCTCCAACTGCTTTCAGAGAGAAAACACTTCTCTGTAAGATCAGCCCAGGCTGCTGAGCTCAGGTTAGCAAGAAAGTATCTCCACACTGCCTGGTGGCTCCAGGTGGCAGGGTTCAGCTCCAGGGAAAGCAGAACACACGCAGCAGCCCGCCTGGACCACCTCCAATTGTCCCTCACAATGCGGAGCCTGCTCCCAGCACCAGACAAAAGTGCTGGAAACAGCTCACAGCCCCAGTGACATGCCAATTACCAGCACCCAGGCTGTCCCTCCAGCCAAGCCCCAGCCACCCGGCCAAGCCTGGCTTCCTCTCCTGAGTTTCCTCAAAGGCGCCTGACGATGGCTGAGGATGATTTATCCTCAAGGAGTGGATTGCTCATCCCAGAAATAACTCCAGCTTTGGCTGGACCAGACAGCAGTGGTGTAATGTCCTGGCTCAGGGGGATGGAGAGAGAGAGACCTGCCAGAGAGTGTGTGTGTGCACACGCATGTGTGCCCAGGAGAGGAATGTGAGGCAGGTCATGTGTATCTTCCTGGGGTGTCAGTTCCTCTTGGATTTCATCCCATCCCTCTCTCCTCCTGCCTGTTGGGGGGATGGGTGGTGAGAGACTGACAGATTCCAGAACCTGCAGGAGACACCAGCCTTCCCTCCCTGCCTGGAGGGTGACGATGCCACCCCTTTCCCTCTTGCCGCCTCCACAGCTGCTGCCATCAGCAGTAGGCTTCCTCTGCAGAACACTCTCAGATAACAACTTTGAAAGAAGCAGCGTTCACAAAAGCGGCTGCGGCACAGCCCCTCTTTTCTCCAGCCCAGGTCCCTTCTTGTCCGCATTGTGGTCACTGTCCTCCCTGCCCCCCATCCCAATGCCCTTTCTCCCGAGATGGAGGGCCCAGAAGCCTCCCCCACCTGCTCCCATCTCAGAGCCATGTCCCTCTTCACCCCATTCCTGGGGTCCTGGGCTTGGGGGAGGAGAAGCTGGCCACCACGGAGCTGCCCATCAGTAGGACTCCAGGAAGCCAGACTCCTTTCAGCTTCCTGCCCTGCAGCCCCTCACCAAGGTGTGCCACAGCAACAAGGGTGAGCGCAGCTTCCAGCTGTCTGCACGGTCCATCTGGACAGAAAACAGGACTGGGGAGAGTGATGGCGAAGGGTCAAGGATATTGCACAGCCTCTTGTCTCCCCCTTCTGTAAGAGGGATCGCCAATAGGCCCGAACGTCTCCTCTTGGTTTCCTGTCCTGGCAACCACAGAGCAGGCCAGGGCTCCATCTGTGGCTTCAACACCTTCTTTGGAGATGACTGTGGCTTGCTGTCAACCTTAGCCTTTCTTGACCTTTGAAACTAGTGGGGGCTTTGGTCTCTTTCCTACATTTCCCTGCTGTGCTTAGTTTGTACTGATAGATTCTTAGAGAGAAGCAGGGAGAACAGTAACCAGGGCGAAGGATCTGGTATAGGGATCAGTGCTTCGGAGCAAAGTTGCCACCAGGCCTTGCAGGAACCTCATTGGCTTGACCGTGCAAGGTGACCATCTAAGTGGCTGGGTATTGTGGGTAACTGCTCAGGTTCAGGGGTTGGGCAAAGCCAGGACTTAACTTATTTATTAACTGTGTGACCTTGAGCAAATTGCTAAATCTCTGAGAGTCAGTGTCCCTATGCGAACATCGGGGATGTTAATATCTGCTTTCTAGGGTCGTCATGAGGATCAAATGAGATAAGACATGTCAGGTGCTACCCACGCGCCTGGCTTATGTGAGGGCTCAGGGAACACTAGACCCGGTTTTCTTCTTCCACGGAATCCTGAGATGAATGTCATGGCTCCGGCCATTCTGGGAAACAGCCTCCAGGTGGGCTGCTTGAAGGAGAGGAGGGGCCCAGCTCTGAGAAGCTAAGAGAGGCATTTAGGAACAGAGACAAGGTGCAAATCAGAGAGAGAGGAGAGGCTGAGGGGCACCGTGTTGGAAAAGCAAGTCCAACAGAGGAGGCAGAACATAAAACAGGGTCGGCCACGCTGGGGAATGGGACCCTTGCAAGGCCTGGAGGAACCACAGGAGAGAACAGGGCCCAATGTCAGGGGTGGGAAGAGCCCCTCACCCAGCAGAAATGTTAGTCTGGGGTTTTCTGGAATGGAATCCAGGGACCAAGACAGAGAGTGGCTACATCAGCACCTACAATCAGAAGCCAACATGGATAACCTGAGGCCTAAATAGAACAGAGCCAAGTTTCTCCAGAAACCAAGAGGGATGTAAAGGAAATGGCCCATGCTCTACAGAAAACCCTCTCTACACCAGTGTCTACAGGGAGCACAGGAGCGCCACAACCCCAGGGTCTGGGCCTGGAGTCAGCCCTGGGCAAAAGAAGCTGTAATCATGAGTTGACCAGGAGGCTCTTGCTTCATACCTAAAATGAGCTTGCCTGGGCTGCACATGGTTTACCTCCTGAAGCCCCCTCTGGCAGAGGAAGAGCCTAGAAAGCCTGGCATCCAAGCCTATGAGGTAGGCCTTGCTCTTTTGGATAGTGAGGGGAAGGGAAGCTCTGCTGGGCAGAGAAGAGTTGTTGGCCCTCGATGCTCAGGCTGGCACCTCAAAAAAAAGCAGCCCAATATCATGCAGAAATGAGGTTTGGGTTCTAATCCTCATTCTGCCAACTGGTCTCTGACCTTCTGTATCTTCTTCTTTGAAATGAGACCAGATTTGTTGTCTTCCGACTTTTTTTCCAGCAACAGAACCCATTCTTCAAATGAAATCTTTTCTAAAACATCTATATCTAGATCAGAAAGAAGCAGAGTTACACTGATGGGTAGGGGGCTGCGCCCTGGATGCTCAGCCTCTCAGCAGCTCTTGAGACGGCTAGAGGAACCCAAGGAAGCCGCAGAATATAGCACGAAGCTACAATATTAGCTGTGTCTAAGAGCTTTCCATCTGTTGGATGCCATGGCTTTTTATCCTCAGGGAAAGGTAAGTAGACACCAGCTTGGATGGGCACCAGCTGGAGGGCTGAGCATGAGAGGGTCCCAAGAGAGGAAACAGACTGCCCTCCCCCCATCTCGCGGCGCCTGTCAGGGCTGCAGGCCCTAGCGCAGAGGCTGCGGAAGGTAGGTGCTATGGCTACAGATGGCAGAAGGGAGGCCAGCCTGGTCCAGGCTCCAGGGTGACAAATGTACTACACAGAGAGGCCAGATGGATGCCCCTGCCGTTGGCACCATTGCTCCTCAAGAAACACTGGGCTGCTTTTCATACCCTGGATCGTTGCAGGCTCCTTCTCTCAGCAACTCAGCCAAATGATAAATCTTGCCTGCCAGGAGAGCTGGCTGCCCTGACCCCGGCCCTGTACTTCGCCACTCCTGGCCTCTCCTCATGCCAAGACGGAGATCCAGGCACCAGCAGAAGATGGAGGGACTGTGGGTGGAGCTGGGCCCATGTGGACTCAGGGTCCTGTCTTGGTTTGGCTTTTCAGAATGTTCTTCTTCCGGATTTTTGGTTTTTGCCTTTTGGATCCTTTCCCCTCCCTCTCCAGGGTTCTACCACAAGCCTTTACCGTGCCCCATCACACCAGAGTCATAAGTCTGACAAATTGGCAAGCTCCATGACACCTGGAAGCCTGAGACTGCCCACTCCCTGCCCTGGGCCTCTGGGAAGGAAGTGGGAGGAGCATTCCAGCTGCCCCAGCCCTGCGGGACCATTCTCGCCTAGGCAAAGGCTCCTCAGCTAGTGGTGCAGACACAGCAGGCCACAGACAGCCCCCCCGGCCCCAGACTCTGTCTCCCTAAGGGAGCGCAAACAGCCTCACCAAGGCAGGATTTTACTTCTTCAGTCCATCTTTGGTTATTTCTTTCCCACTCCCCCTCCTCTCCTCCAGTTACCTGCCCAGGAAAGGGAAGGTCCAGAAAATGATCTCCCCTGGCTCCCCACCCACCCTCCCTCTCTGCCTCGCTTCTCAGTGATTTCCTTGGGAATTCAGCACATTACTCTGTGTGGCACTTTATGTTTGTAACCTGCTTGTTTACCCTTCCAAGCAGTGGGGTGGGTACCCCAGTTCCGTGTTTTAGGTGTGGAGGCGGAGCTCAGAGGGTCTGGCTTGCTGAGGGCAGGGTGGAGACCAGACTCCAGCCTGTTTCTCACTTTATGTGGCTCTCTTCTCCTCACCTCTCTTCAGCTTCCCTCAATTTTCTCTCCTCTCCTCTACCTCGCTTCCCCCCTTTCTTTCTGGCATCTCTTCTCAATCGTTCCTCTGTGCTCCTCCCCTAAAAGATCCCCTGCAGATCCCCCTGAGGTCAGAGCAGATGGGGACCTCAGGACCATCTCACCCCCTCCCCTGGTGTACAGGCGAGGAGGCCACATCACTTGGCTGGGTCCCCAGGCCCCTGCCCTGTTTCCCCCAGGGCATGTGGATGGCCATGGGACACCAGAAGGGATAGTAGATTTCTTATGTCATCCTGATGCTATTCCTTGGAGCATTTCTAGGGCAGCACCCAGACAAATTCTCACTGGTGTGTTCCCTACCTCCTTCTGCAGCAAAGATGCTGCATCTCCGCCCTATTGCACTTAGAAGGGACGGGTCAAGGTTGTGTTTCTGCAGGCAAAGTCATCATCAGGAGGAGTCTTTGAGAAGTTCATCAGCTCCCTGGCTCTACCCCCAGGCCAGGAGCCCCTGCTGCTTCCCCATACCACACAGAGTGGGTTTCTCTTCTTACTGGGTCTCCCTGGGACAGAGATTTCCCCCACCTCTCTGGATCCCCCTTTCTTGTCCTATACCCTGAGTTAGGGAATGCCCCCCTTAGATGTGGTCAGCAAACTACCAGAGCATGCCATGCTGGCCACGGTTGGCAAGAAGACTCCTCATGAGAGCCTCCCTGGGGGCCCTCTTACCACAGATTGGGCAGCCCCACCCCCAGCCCAGCCTGATCTTTCCCATTCCCAGGGTCAGTCCTACAATCAGTGTCCCAGGGTTGGGTGCTGTGAATAATAAGCAAGGGGGTCTGCTTCACCCTATAGAGGCAGCTGCTCAGAGCAGCCAGCAGAGGTGGCCTGTCAGGCAGGAGGAGCTGGCTGGGCAGGTGGAAAGGACACATGGGCTTTGGGGTCAAGAAGCTTGGGCTGGATCCTGATCTAGCATGTATGAGCTCTTTGACCTTGAGCAAGTCACTCCTCTAAGCCTCCATGTCTCCTCCATTAAATTGGGGAGGTAACAGTTCTAGGCTTATCTATTTCACCAAGTGTAAGAGGATTAAAAGGACTCACAGATGACCACGTTCTGGCTGTAAGGCAGGAGTGCTTCACCCTCTGGGTCTGCGGAGCTTTCAGGACGGTGCTGCCTCACCTCCTTTCGGTGTGGCTTAGTTCCCAGCTCCTGGACTCCTCCAGCCCCCAGTGGGGAGGCTGTGGCTCTGTGCTGCCTCTTCCCAGGGGCTCCATTTGGGGAAAACACACTGAGTCTCATCTGCTCAACTCATTACAACTGGAGAGATTTACTTCTGAGGCCTTCATTATCACCTAATTGTGTTCCCACTAAAAACTCATTAATTAGCCATTCTAAAGCTGTCAGCACATTTAAATAGACTCAACTCACAGACTTACAGAATTTTAGAGTTGGAAGAGAAATTCTGCATGTCCAACCTGTTCAACCCCCTCAGTTCAGAAATGAGCACAGTGAAGCCCAGAGAGATGAAGTAACTCAACCAAGGTCACACAGCAGGCCAGGGATGAAGTCAGGGCTAGAAGCCTGCCCCATGGAGTCTCTCCCCTCCTCCCCTCCTTCCCCCCACTTTCCTAAATGTCACTGCTTACCTTCTGTCTTCTATCCCTTTTTCCAAAGGAGCCATTCTAGGTTGAGGTATGACCCCAGCTGGAAAAATATATACATGTAGAACTTGAAAAAAAAACATACTAAAAAAACACTAAAAATGAGGATTTAAGAACCTGAGCCAGATGATGACCAGCTGTAACATGCAAATGAGCCTCGTGCTTCCTGGCGGGGAGGGTGATGATGCCCCTCCCCTTCCTGAGGAAGAGCAGACAGACTGACTGGTCGGATGGATGGAGCTAGAGGCTGGCTCTGTCGAGACCACTCCACTCAGGTGAAATCCAGATTCTTGGCCCCTGCCTGACATTCTGCCTCAGAATCTCTGGAGCGGAGCCCAAGAATCTGCATTTTGGGTACCACAAGCTAAAAGACCTTCTAAAAAAGAAAAAACAGCAAACATACAACAACTATGGAGACGGAGAGGAAAAGAGAAAGCGTAGCAGAGGTAGACAACTAACAAAAGGAACAGAGGGGCAGCGTCCAGAATGATCTAACGGAGCCAGGGTGGGCTGGGACTGAGGCGCTGGACTGAGAGCAGCATCAAGGAAGTGCAGGGTGCAGGAGTTGCTCAGCTCCAGGACCCTGGGTAGGTACCCATACCTGGAGCCAAAGTTCTCGGTCATGGTGGCCATGGGCCCAGTTGTTTATGAGGCAAGTGTCTGCCAGGACAACAGTTCAACCTGAGGCCAAGGGGGTGGCCCTGGAAGCCCAGGAGGGAATAGCGAATGTCAACTGTACTCAATAACACTGGGCTCTGTCCCAAATCTTTATGGATACTAACAAATTTGATCGCACTTAAACTCCGTGAAGTGGGGGCACTGTTATCACCCCGTGCTGCAAGGGGGAAACAGGCTAGGAAACCAGCCACAAGCCAGGAAGTAGCAGAGCAGGGACTAAGACCTTCTCTGACTCCACGCTGCCTCCTGTCTATAGCCGGCGAAGATCAGAAGCTGGTCATTTGACCTGAGGTGCACAGTATCTCTTGTTGGGGGAACTGTGGCATGTTTTGAGGGCTGCACCTTCCTTGTGCACTGCAGGGATTTCGTGTCCCTGGCCTCTGCAACCAAATGATAATAGGGTCCCCACGTCACCTTGACAACCAAAACCAGCCCCACACTTCCAGATACGTGTGCATGGTAATAGGTCCAACCCAGGAACACCACTGGAGATGGGGATCAAGGATGGAGTGGGGGCATGCACTGCATCCCAGAGGCTTGACCTCTCTCTGCAAGAGACTGTGCTAGAAAGGGAGCTGGCCGAATGCAGGAACCTGGGTCCTCCCAGGGTCCCTCCAAGCTCAGGGTGCTGGGCTGCTCAGGAGGGCTGAGGAAGGGTGATGCCGGAGCTAAAAGGAAAGGAGAAAGAGGAAGCCACAAACTCAGACACCCATAGCTTGAAAGGGACCAAAGGCGAGTCTGAGTTTGGGACTCACCTCTATATTCTCTCTCATGGTGGCAAAGGCTGGCCACGGCTCTCCGAATCTCAGAGGGTGAGTTTTTTTTCTGCAGAGGCCTGGGTAGCGGTCAGAGTATCATGGGGAAAAAAAGAAACAAGTCGGAGAACCCAAGCCGTAGACTGGAAAGGAAACTACTCCCTCACCCAACCATTTTTTTAACGTTAGCTGGTGGCAGCAGAAAATTCACAAAGAGCTGCAACAGCCCTCCATGGGCTGTGCATTTTTGTAGGGACCCTCTGCATTTTGTCATCAGATGTGGCATGGGGGCAGGGTGAGAAACCTTCAGACTTTCTCCTATAGTATTCAATATGCCAACCCCACTGCAGCCAACTCTTCTTTTCCACCTCTCTCCCCTTTAAAGTGTCCAGGGACCAAAAACCCAGAATGTATCTGTAATGAACTGAAGAATGCATTCAGACAATATGGCCTAAATTCCACCTACTCATCGGCTTAAAAGCCCAGGCCAGACAACTTACCTTTCAACTTCACTGTGAGTGGCCAGACAAGGTACTTAGATTAGAAAGACTGAGCACAGATATTCCATAAAGCAGATCACTAAGAGGTAATGCCATTCCCTGGGTAACCACTGGTAACACATTCCTCTGAAAACCCAAACCCACACTACCAGGTGAATGCTAGCTGCTGCGCATCATGCGAGAGCACCGTGAAACATACACCTTGCCCTCCAGGAAACGTGACATGCACACAGTGTCTTTTTCAAAACAATGTCAAAATAAGTGTCCTACACAATAATTTCTATTTGCGTTTGGAAGTGGAGAGGTCAGTTCAAAGGGCTGTGCATCCCAGCGTGTCAAGCATCTCATTAGAGAGGTCCTGGTGGGAGAAATCCAAGTGCAAGAAAATGAAAATGGGTTCGGTCCATGGAGCACTGGGGAGGGAGAAGGGAAGAGGCGACTTTAGAGCATCATTCTTGGGGCTCTGCATCGGGTCCAGGCAGACTGGCATCATGGACGTGGGACATGGTAGAGCTAACTTGTAACTATTCAGTGAACCAAGTGCATTGTATATGGAAGGAATTCTTCACATGTTTATACTAAAAGAATAAAGATTTTTATTAAACATTGTAAGTTGCATTCGATAGCTTTCAGCACACCGCACCACAACACATCTACAAACAGTCAGACCCAATGGCAAGTTCATTCTTGAACAATCCATTAGTGAGCACAAAACTCCCTTCAACTCACAGCACGATCCTACTCAGTTCTTGTGTGCAAGGATTGTGGAATTACTACATCTTGTTTCTAGTTGGGAAAGGCATTCCCTCTGAAGCAGACCCACTGTGAAGTCTGAAAACCCCTTTGTGTGGATAACCATCGTCAGATATGTCTAAAGCAAGAAGCACCCAATGTTCACAGTTCGTTTTTAGCTGCACAGCTTATAAGAGCAAACTGAGGCAAACTCCTGCTTTTCTTCCATTGGAGAGAGCAACCCAATTTGCAGAATAAGCACCAAGTAGCCACATGAGAAGCTCAAGCTGCAAATCCTGAAGAGCTTTAACCTAATGGCAAATTGCGGTTCTTCTTGGTGGTGAGAGGGTGAGGCAGTCCCACCCTGCAGGCCTGACCTGCGGGGGCCGATCATCGCACTATTTCTGTCTCCTAGAGACCACTGGCACACCTGTTTAGGGGACATCTTATAAGAGAGGCCCTTTTTTGAGCACAGAGTTTTTTATTCCAAAAGAAAGTGCTTTGGATGCCATTTCAAAATTAAATTGGTTAAGAACTAATGATAAAATTGAGCTTTGTGTAAATTCACTGACCGCTGGTTTTCTTATCTGTAGAATGTTGAGGATTCCGGCACTACCTGTCGCTGAGATAAGGATGAGCTGGCGCCCGGTGAGCCAGAAAGCACAACGACAAAACAAGGACTGGCGCCCACAGTGTGTGGACGGTGTTTGACCTCCTAATACACCTGGTAGGAACAGCGCGATGAGCAGTTATAACTGCCCGCAGTGAAAAGTACCGGGGATGCAAAAGTCAGAAGCAGTCACCACCCACCTAGAAAATCTCAGGAAGAAATAAGCCCCACATCAAAATCAAAACCAAATTCCTGAGAAACAAAAACGGAGTAACAAAGTACACGTAGTAAAACCTTCAGGTTTCACCCAGAACCCACTCACTGTTATTTCATGCATTCCATATTCATCCTCTGGGATCCTTTTAGTGACAAGTAAACAAAACCCAACTCAATTCATAATGGCTTAAAGAAAAAATACATATTATTATTTATTAATAACAATTATTAATAATATTAATATATACAATTATTATTATTCACAGGAAAGAAGGTTTAGAGGTTAAAAAACAAAATAAAACAAAACATGCAGTCCACAGTTCTTTCCATCTCTCCACCATGCCAGCCTCTGCAATTCCGCGTCCCACTCTGCCATCCCCAGTAGGCTTTTTCCCAAAGAAAGTTCTGGAAGTTATGATTTGGTTGCCAAGAGCAATCAGGGCTGCGTGTCTCCCCGTTTCCATTTACTTGGAGAGTAATTTCCTGTGGCTCTCTACTGCTAATGATGAAGAACTTTCCAGAAATCAGCTGAGAACCTCTCTTCAAACCCCATTAGTCAAGACTGTGTCAGGTGTTCATCTACAACCCAACCACTGACAAAGGAAAAGAGAGTCCCCTTAAACCAACCAGGCCTGCTCCTTCAGGCTGGAGGTCAACCACAAACTTCATTGCCACCGCTCAGGGGGTGTGAAATGAACGACGGGAAGTCGGTCACAAGATGCCCTGCTCAGTTATAAGAACTTAAGCTATCCACGTTCCAAGCCCACATAATAAATGGAAGTTAGAAGCGAAGAGACATTTGCTTTAGGCAGGTACCCTGTGTCTAGCAAGAAGGGACATCAGTCAGCAAGAAGCACAGCTGGAAAAACTAAAAATCAGGCACAACAACTCAAAACCTCAGGGGCGCCATGTGGTATAAGCAAATCGTCCCGTAAGCCCCCCTGAATTATAGCTCAGTACATTAATTAAGGTCCCTAACATACCCCTGGGACATCAAGAAAAGGTTACATTTATGCTTGCACAACTCTGTTTAAAAAGGCAGGGACCCATGTAATAAGTTTCACAGAAAATCACAAACACAGTGGCTGACAACTTTTAAGTGTTGTTGCTTAAAGGGACAAATCCTATGTTAGTTACAAAAAACTTTGAAATTTCGAATGACCCACCCCGGCTTCTCTGGAGGGCTGGGTTTTAAGGTGCAGCGGGTCCCCCAGGCTCCTCAGCTGGTGGAGATTGATTGCCCCTCATCTCCACAAATGGGTGGAGATGAGGGGCGATGCCAAGCACACAGTAGGTATTTGCATTAAAGTGTTGCTCTTTACAATGAATATTCAGACTCCCAGTCCTCCCTAGACCTGTCAAATCAGAATCTCACAGGTGTGGCCCATACTCTGTCTTCCCTTAAAGTTCCCCTAGTAAATCTGATGATCAGCCAGACCAAACCTCACACTGTCTCTCTAAGAATCCAGAATGCTCTGTAGGAAAAGCCCTCTGAATAAGAGCCAGGGCCTCCTGGAGCTTCACAAGGTCATCTCCTTTGTACTCTTTCTTGCCTTCAGGAAGACCAACAGGAAACGGGAGCTCTGGGCATTCACCCCTCTGGGGACAAGCACAAATCCACCACCCCAGCAATGGGTCCCAGAGTTCCTGACACACACCACGCATCAAGTAATGCTTCATCAAGTCTCACTGAAGAACCACAGCCTGTCGGCCTCTCAGCTCCAACTGCTCCCCTACTCAAACTCTTCCTGCCCAAAGCCTTCCCCCCACCCCAGACCCCACCCCAGCAGCATCAGGGTCTGGCGGTGGAGGGGGCACTATCAGCTAGACAAGCATAGTCCCTCCCCAGCCAGGAAGGGAGTTCTTTATTACCTATTAAATGACACCACTGCCGGTTTCTACTCCACAAGTTCCACGTTGTAACTGACTCGCAACCCTGACCTGTCTCCCTCTCTAAAGACATTCTTCATGTTTGTCTAGCCCAAGTCCCTCTCACTGCAACTGGCTGAGTGAGGGGACTCAGGACTCCTTGGACGCTGGCATGTGACTATGAGGGACCAATAGGTGCCTGGCCTGAGGGGATGATATATACTTTTCACCTTTTTCCATCAAGGGAGAGAGCAATGTCCCAACCCCTGAAACACTCCAGCCAGGGAGACCTGGGTCTCAGGAGACTGCCCTGCCCTGCAGAGGTTAGCATGTCAAGCCTCAGCCTCTGACATTCCACCTTCCCAAATCCTGTGACCTTTCATTACCAGTCTCTGTGTGGCCAGAGATTACAGGCTTGACCATTACCAAAAAGGCTCTTCCAGTCCTGTCTCCACTGAGCACCACCTGTGTGTCCTTGGAGATCCCCACGACCTCTCGGAGCCTCAGCTTCCTTTTCTGGGAGGGATAAGGATGGTCTTGATTTGTCTCCCTGGTTCTCGTGAGGCTTAAAACCCACAACAAACGCGAGTGTGCTTCGTCACCCCGACAGCACTGCTCACTCATGGGGGCTCACTGTTCACTGGGCTCAGAGCCTCTCCAGCTGGGAAAAGTGTCTCATTCATCTTGTGTCTCCGGGGTCTGGCAAGTGTCTCCCGAGGAATGGCTGGGGAGGTTCATGAACAGAATGAGGAGAGGGCATTGGAGGAGGACACGAGCGCCTGACAAGTCGGGATGGTGAAAACTGAAGAGTCAGGGGTAGAAGAAATGCCTCCCCTCTTCCACCACCCTCCAGTCTGCAGGGACTCATGATGCTCCCCAGAGGGCCTCCCCCATTGACTGGACAGGTAGCTTTTCAAAGTTGCTCTAGCTCCAAATCGAAAGGATATTATTAAAGCTTTTCCATGCCAATTTAAATAAAATATTGAACATATCCAATGTTTAAATGGAACGGAACATCCCTTCCAGCTGACAAACCTCTAAGGCCCTGGCCAGTACTGCAATGAACACAGAAATTGTTGGGAGATTTGGATGCTTGGGTGCGGCCTTGGAGGGCAAAGCCTTCTCCTGATCCCTCATGCTCCTGTTTCCTGGAGCAACAAGCACTCAGGAGGCTGAGCGGGCCAGGATGGCCATTGAGTATTTGAAGGGTGAACTTGTTTCTTGAACTGAACTGTCTGGTCCTGGGAACCCAGAGGACATCTGGACCCCCCTTATCAGCTCTGCACAGGAAATGCCCTACCTCCACCACCGCCGCCGCTGCCCCATTCTCACAACAGAAACGCAGCGTCTTAGGGTTGCAAAGGGCAGCTGCTCTTCACTGCACACGAGTCCAGCTGCATTTTCAGATATTCTCACCCCCGCCCCTTTGCATCCCTGGCCCTAAACTGTAATGCAGTAATTGAGGTAAGATATAAAGGAGAACTCCTTGCCCAGAAAAACATGCAGAACCAGAGGGTGGTAATTCTTAGATATAAAAGAACCCTCCCCCAATGTTACCCTTGCCCTTACGAAAGCCAGCATACCCTCTTGGACACACACACACACAGAGGACGTGTCCCCAGGAGCTGGGGTGGCCAAAAGCTCTCTTGATAGCCCCACATTCACAGCCCCTGCCTCTGTCCTCACTCTCAGACTAGAGCACAGGAGGCCAGAGCCAGGGGGCCCTGCTTTGGCCACCTCCACCCTCTTTCCAGAGTTCGTAACATCTGCTCAGCACTTCTCAACCTGAAATCTTGGTCCTTCCCTTACAGATCCCAAGTCAAGTATGAGTCCGATTCCACAACCATCTAGTGGGTGCCAAGCAGCAGACTAATCTAAGGAAAGATAAGGAAATCCACAGGCCACTGTCAAAGTGTAGTTTTCAAAATGCTCTCATATCATCATTTTCCTCATTAATAAGGGGTGGTAAAGGTTACTCAAAAGAGAACTTGAAGAGCGGGGGGTTATATGATCAGTCAGGAAGGGCATGCAGAAATAAGTTTGCCAAGTAGAGACAAAACTGGTTAATGTCCTACAGGGCAGTGAAACCGTAACTGTCGGAGCTTCTTTCCTGCTGGACGGAAGTCACTTGCATCTCTCTCTACTGGGCGAAGGGCTCTGTTATCAATTATATGTCAACATCTAACTTCATAAAGTCCATCCCTAATCAATAATAACTTGAAAGTCAAGCAAAAGTGCCTTCCCCTAGAGAAGGAAATAACCTTTGGTGGACCCGTTAGGTGACAGTGGGATGTGGCCAGGGCGTGCGATCATCCTTGCCCGGTTTCCGAGTTTGGGGCACTTTTTCTTAACACCACCGGCCTTGCCCCCAAGCAATACCTAGTGGGGCCAGGCCGTCACACACGGTGAGGTTAAACAGTCCCAGAAGAAATATTGTTCGTTCTGTTGTTGTTCTCGACAATGGCACAGTGTTCGCGTACAATACGAATAAGCCCGACCAGTCGAGGAGCATGCTTACGTACCCACAGATAAAATCGCGTGACGTCTTGGATTCGCTTACAAACACTCCAGGGTAAACTAGAGCTGAGGGGAGAGCAGGTGAAACAGGTCGGCCAAATAACGGTAACTGTTGAAGCCCCGAGGGGTCCCTGGGAATCCAGGTATGGTTCTCTCTACTTTGGGTGTATTCAGATTGTTTTTATGCTGACGGCTAAAACGAGACAACATCCTCTCACGTGTTTGTTACCGTGTCACACACTGTAAGATTCACTGCGCTCACTGTTTCTCTGTCTCCCCTGCTGCTGATTCTTTCCCTCCCGAGCACCAGCAGAGCACCCAGCACCTGTAGGCACGCAGTGGGTATTTGTTTAAGAATTATTTGAAGGCACTCCACAGAGGCAGGAACAGGAGAAGGGGCTGCGCAGACATCGCAGATAGAAACCACCCATTTAAGAACAGCCAAGAGAAAAAGCAGAAACAACCGCGGGAGCAGCCAAGCTGGGTGCAGGTTTTTGGAGAAGGGCCAAATTGGGCCTGTTTAGAGAGAGGCATGACCATCCAAGCGACGGGTGGGATACACACCAGCAGGGCAGGGTACCCCTGAGCCCTGGGTTCAGGAGCCACAGAGCGAGGTGAGCCTCCAGCTGGAGTGGGGGGGCCTGCTGCGGCCCAGGGCTGGGTGTCTCTGGCTGGCCTGTGGGGCAGTGCCCTGCTCCCCCCCCCCGCAGGTGTGCCTTTGATGTGGCTCTGGGCTGCTGGGCAGAGGAAGCCCGAGCTTCCCAGTGCTGCCCACTGCACCAACGCCACCCAGTTTTCAGTGCAGCCGCAGAAGATGTGCAGGCCTGCGGGCCAGGGTGGGGCCGCTGCTCTACAGGCAGAGAGGCTGGCGTGAAATCAAGGCACAGCGTTTCAGCCAGAGATGAAAGGGAGTTTTCACCCAGCCTCCTCTCAAGGCCCCCACACTTCATCTCCACTCTGTGGGAGGGGTTCTCAGTGTGAGGGACCTGGGCTCAGAGGCTGCCACTTTCTTTTCTGGCTTCCTTCAATGGAAAAACACACAGTGGGGGTGTCTGAAAGGAGAAGGACTCTGGGCTAAGGGAACAGTCTGTGTTATCTCTGCAGGTTTCAATTATCCGACGCCCCCCTGTGCGATGGGACAAGAGAGGAGCCTGTGAACACATCAGGTAGAAACACCGAGGGCACGAAATGTGTTCCCTCGCCCCTGGCACATCGCGCCCCACCTTCCCCCTGTATTTACAGATTTCCTGCCTCCGTTCACATTTATATTCCTGTGTGTGTGAGAGACTGAGACACAGAAACTGAAGAGAATGCAGCTCCGTGGCTTCCCCATAAAGGACCCTGAGACTCACGAGACACCCTGAAGTCCTGTGGGGGTTCTGGACCTTACTCCTCACCCCACCCTGGAGATAGAGAATCACGGACTCCTTCTTTTGAGAACAGGTCCCATCCATGCTTCGAGAGAGAGAACTGGAAGGGGAAACCAGGGTGTCTTCTGACGTTAGCTCTCTAACAACTCAACACACGTTTGCTGAGGCCTTGGTGCCAGGCATCGGGCTGGGCAAAGAGATACAAAGATAAACGTTGCTCTGTCCCTGCTCTCGGAGACGGAGCTCAAGCAGGGAGACCGCAACAGTCAGCCATAGAGATGGCACCAGGTGCTGAGGGCAGAGGCAGAATAAGGTGCCAGGCTGTCCCTGAGATTCAGCGGGAGCCCTAAAAATATGCAGATGCCCAGGCTCCACCGGGACATATGGAGTCCCTGTCTGAGGTTGAGGCCTGGGCTTCAGTAGTTTTCAAAGCCCCCAGGTGATTCTAACATCCTGCCCCGGAGAACTGTTGAATCATACATCCCCTTTCAAAACGGGCCCAACAAAAGAAAGGGCCCCAGGAACGTGCCACTGCTCGAATTTGTGCCTCCCCACCGAAGGGAGGCACAGGAGGTGTGCGGGCAGGAACATCCTCCTAGGGGCCACCCCACCCAATGCCAGCACAACCCAGAATTAGAAGGGAGTAGGTCGGGCTCCTTTCCCTACAACCTTGATCTCCAGCCTGGGGAAGACCAAGAAGTTTTGCGGACCTGGAGTCCAGACACACCTTGTCCCTCTCTTCCTGAAACTCCTTCTGAGTTCTGTTCTTGCCTTTTTAAAAAATACTCCAGTGTGCCAGACGGATGAGGAATGGAGTGCCCTAGACACCCAAAGAAGGGAGAGGCTGCTGCTGCTGCTGGACCCTCTGGGTGGGGGACTTCAAGGCCAACCCCAAACAGGTCTGGAGAGGACAGGCAGGGCCCTGGAGGAATCCGGAAGCGCCCACGATAACTAACTCCGCTGGGTGTGCGGCAGGAAGCCCTTGGCAAATCTGGAACTCCAGGGCTCAGGGCAAAAGCCTGGCACCCCGGAGTCCCCAGCACCCTCACACTGACAGCAGAGGCTTTGTGCTAAGATGGGACAGAGCGTGGACTTTGCAAACGGCAACAAGGCTTTGAAACTGCCTCTTAGTGTATGTGCAGCCTAGGACCCATTCTTTCTGGAGAATTTCTTCATCTCCAAAATGGTACAACAGCCCCGGACTCAGAATTGCTTGTTATTGCTGTAAGAATTAAATGAGGTAATATACAAAAAGCAATTAGAATGGTGTCTGGCATGGGATTCAGTAAAGGAAAGTTGTGGCTTCTGGGAGAAGAAAATAAAGGTGTGAATGTTCTTGACAACAGTGAAGTACCCCATTAAAGGGGGTTTTATCGATATTGTTGCAGTCATTTAGCCCGGAGCATTATCTGTAGAGAGCAGCTGAGCAGCCCAGACTGTTGTGGGGATTGAGCCCGCAAACAAGGCAGGCAGGGGGTGGCCCGGAGCTCAGCACTGCAGTGGCGCTAGCTGGCGTCCTGCCTCACCCCGTAACTGTTAGCTCCTGGAAGGAACAGCATTATTTCTCTCTGGCACCCAGCACAATCCTGGCACCTGGTGAAGGTTCCAATCAATATTTGTCACTACTGCACATTCAGTCAGTCCGAGGTGGAACTGAAGAGGCTGGTGGTGCAGGCCAAGAGGTTGAGTCTGTGAGCTTGATGGAGGTCCACCTGCCACACTTTGATGAGAGCTGTTCCAGCCCAGAGGACCAAGCAGACAGCACCCCCGGCTGCCTGGTCCTGGGCACGCATGCCAGCCTCCAGCTTGCCTGCTGAATGTGGACCTGCACGTGGGTGTTAAGGCTGCAGGGGTCCTGACACAGAGACGCTGCCATGGTTCTCTGGTTCACCGCAAACATTTTTAACCACAGTGTAAATACTTTGCAAGGTTTTAACTGACACCCAGACAGAATCTTGGCACAGTCCCATCAGAGTTGGCCCAAACAGGAGAGACTGGTTTATTCGATGCCTCAAAGGATGGATCATTCTAGCACAGGCCACCCAAAGCCCAGCATCCCACCCACTGGCCTTCAAGTCTCGTGAAGGGAACCAGTCTGTATCAGACCCATGAAATGGGTCCTTCCCTCAGATAAAACAGCCTGAGGCCTGCAGTGAGCAGGGTTGATTCCATCAGTGTTTTTGAGACATGAGCCTCTCCAAATCCCTTCATCAACCTCATCACCCAAAACCTCTAAGACAAATACAGGGTGTGATTCTGGCTGAACAACTGGGCGGTGCTGCCAGGGGGCTCTGTCACTGAGGCCAGGGGGTTCCCTTGAAGATAGGCACAGGAACAGCAGACACACAGATGGCCTGTCTGGGAGTCTACCCTCAGGTGGGCAGGCCCAGAGGCCATTGGTGAATGCACAGGAGGGGCTGGGTGGTCAGTAAGCCCCTTCCCCTATAAGCCCCTGCAAGGGAATAGAGAGAGCTGTAAGAGAGAATATGACCTGGGGCCAGTTAAGAACAACCAGACACTCAGTTTCCCCATTCATAAGATGAGGGAACAACTCTTGGGATGGTCCCCTAGGGATGAGAGAGCATGAGTTTTTTGAGGGTTTTTTTTCTCCATTACCAGTTGTTCCCCTTCCACCCTCTTCCACTTCCACCCACCTCCTCCCCCTACAACCATCACATGATTGTCCGTGTCTGTGAGTTCTTTCTTTTTTTCTGTTTTGCTCAGTCCCTCCATTCCAAGCCCCCGCTCCGAGCTGTCAGCCTGCTCTCCATCCATGAGTCCATATCTATTTTACTTGTTAGTTCAGTTTGTTCATTAGATTTCACACGTGAGTGAAATCATATGGGATTTGTCTCTCTCTGACTGGCTTATTTCACTTAGCATAATGTTCCCAGATCCATCCATACTGTCACAAAGGGTAAAATTTTCTTCTTTTTTACAGCCAAGTAGTATTCTATTGTGTAAACGGACCATTGCTATTTTATCCACTCATCTACCGATGGGCACTTGGGCTGCTCCCAAATCTTGGTGATGTAAATAATGCTGCAGTGAACATAGGGGTGCGTATATCTTCCTGAATTGGTGTTTCGAGTTTCTTTGGATGAACACCCAGAAGCGGAATTGCTGGATCAGGAGGCAGTTCTATTGAGGGGCCTCCATGCTGGTTTCCACAGTGGCTGCACCAGGAGCGCACACGGGTTCCCTTTCTCCACACCCTCGCCCGCACGTGTTCACACCCTGATGGCAGCCCCTCTGACGGGTGTGGAGTGATGCCTCACTGAGGTTCTGATGCACATCTCTCTGATGGTAGGAGCATAAGTTTAGGGAGCAGAACGGCAGGCTCACTGAGCGTCCGAGACATGGTCACACCAGTCCAGCCTCGTCGTCACACGTGAACAACCTCAGGGCCATGTGGGTCCAACATGGGGGGATGTGGGACATCAGGGCTCAGCCTGGACATTGATTTACCCAGACACCCTGTGCACATAAGAAAACAGGGGATGGAATCTGGAGTTTTGCCCAAGAATGGGGAATCTGAATTCAGACCGGGATGAGACGTGAGGCCTTCACAGGCAGCAGACTCTGCCTCAGGCCTCCATGAAATGACAACCCCCCCCAACACATACACAACATACACACACACACACAGCCTATGATTCAAGGTTAACTTTCCTCCTGGAGGCTCAGAAAGTGCCTAGGACACAGGTTCCTGACAGAGGTGCAGGCCTGGGAGTGGTGACTAGAGGCCTCAGCATGGCAGGGAGGGTGCTGCCCCAGGGAGGTCACAGGGGAGGGGCAGTCTGGGAACCAGTAAGGGCTGGGTGCGGGGTGGGGGTGGGGAGACCAAGGCTGTGTCACGGAAAGGTAGGATGGCTTCCCATAAAAGCCTCCCCACTACCTCTTCAGGACCCAGAATGACCCAGAGAAACCCAGGGCCCTGGGCCTCCCAGCAGTGACAGCATTTCCAAACAACAGTCCATTAGAAGAACACTACATACCAATGCTCGAGCCCCTTAGAGTCCAACCTCCCCTCCACTCTCAAATTCATTTCCTGGTTCTGTCTCACACTCCCGATCTACAGGAGACTGCAGGCAGCCAGCCACTCCTGGCAGAGGCCCAGTGTCAGGTAGAAAGAGCACTTGCTTTGGGCACACTGTGCCCTGGGTTCAAATCCTGCCTCCATCTCTAGCTCTATACAGTTGTGCAATGTTAGGAAGGTTTCTTTACCTCTCTGAAGATCTTTCTTCATGTGCAAATTGGGGGATAATCTCTCCCTTTTAGCCCCCAGGAGAACTAAAATGAGAGACTGGTGCACAGTAGGTCCTCACATGTGGTAATTGTTATTGAGAGTATGAAGCTGATTCCACCAGAGTTAATTTCTGGGGAAGGAGCATTCATCCATCCCCAGGGGTACCTGCGCCTTCTCCCCTGTGTCCCTTCCCACCCCTCCCCCTCCCTGTCCTACCGGGCCCCAGGCCTTTGTGGAGCCCTGCTCCCTCGTGCTGGCTCTCAAGGAGAGGAGTGTCTGAAGTGGAAACTGCTCCAGACATTTAGTGCGGTTGCCAATCTCAGAGCAATCCTCCCTCCCAGCAGGAAGTGGAATTTAAGGAACGGGTTAGTCGGGAGTGGCAGCCCTCTGGCCCAGAGAAGCTCGTCACCACCGCGCATCCTGCACCCAGAGCATTGGTCCCAAAGGTCCAGGAGGCAGGAGCCACAGCGCCTGTCCCAAGTCCTGGTCCTCCTCCCCTCCACCCCAACCATCTCCAGCTAAGTCATGCCAGTCTCCTTCAATCAGCTGTTTTAATTTCTCTTGCATTTCATACTCAGGAAGTTTTTCTTGTAGTCGAACTTAAATTCTTCCCTCTACAGATGGATGGAGGGAGGGGACAGAACTGGCTTTGGAAAGGCAGAGCCACCAGCCATGAGGAGAAGATGGTGGGAGGATCCGGGGGGATGGAGCCCAGGCTGGAGGCGATGTGATGGGTGAAGGGGAAGGGGGAACGGAAAAACACATAGTCAGAGGAGGCGAGAGCTGCAGGGCCGCTGGCCCACCTGGATTGGAAACCTGGGACTGGCTTACTAGTTACCTAGTACCTCTGTGTCTCACTCAGCTCATCTGTAAAATGGGGGTAAAAAGTCATAGCTGCTCTTGGGCTTTCATGAGCTAAAATACAGACAGCTTTTTAAACGGCCTGGCATAACATAAATTCTCAGTAAACTTTTGAAAAGCCCTACAAGACACCATCCCATTCTGCAAATTGCTCAGAGTCCTGGGCTTCTTCCTTCCCCATTTCTCTCAGACTCACTCCTTCTTCTCCACTCCAACAGCCTCACTGCAGTCCCAGCCCTCATCCCCATGTGCTGGGCCTGTGTGTGGCCTCACAGCCCCGCCTTTCCCATGGGCCGCCCTCTCCGCCTCCCTCCCTCCCCCACCCACGTCAGTCTGCCCGTCAGTCAGTCTCTAGCTCACCACTCTGTAGACCAGTTTGTTTGGTATCCTAAGGCCCCAGATACTTTTCACGGCAACCTGCTTTACTAAAAAGAACTCATTTATTTCAATTCCCACAGCTGCTCTCTGAAGGTACTATGGCTACTTTACAGATGAGGAAACAGAGCCACAGACAGGAGAAATAATTTGCCCAAAGTCACCCTACAACTAAATGGTAGAGCCAGAATTCAAACCCGGGTCTGTGCGGCTCCAGCTGCCTTCCAGGCCAGACTTCTCAGCAAAGCATCCGAGGCCCTCAGCACCTCGCACTCCTCCCTGCCCTTGCTCTAGCTCGATTCATGCCCTTGCCAAAGCCAGTCTAGCCCCCAACACACACACCTCAGCTTCATATAGGCACTCGCCCTCACTAAGTCAAAGAGCAAGAATAGAGAGGAAAGAAGAGATTTTAGGAATGAGAGGAATCTGGAAAGGGAGGAGCTGGAAGGGGAAGGAATGCTGAGAGGTAACTAACATGGTGTCTGCAGCTTCGGGGGACTTCTCCGAGGGGCCTACAGCTCTGTTTCCAGCTTGGGTTCTGTCTTCTCCATCAGGTGTGGATTCCACAGAAAGGAAAGAGTGAGGGGAGGCCCGAGGCAGAGCTGGTGAAAGGACGGCAAAAGCTGCAGCTGCCGTGAATGAGTTCAAGCCACTTGGCACCGTGCATATCCCAGGGACCAGGAGCACGCAAATGAGGCTGAGAACAGCTGCAGCTGCAGGGATCTTAGGACCCCTAACAGGGTCCCGGCAAGCACTAGGGGCTGGGAGGCCTCAGGCAGGCCACA
Organism: Desmodus rotundus; assembly: GCF_022682495.2. Classification (NCBI taxonomy): domain Eukaryota; kingdom Metazoa; phylum Chordata; class Mammalia; order Chiroptera; family Phyllostomidae; genus Desmodus; species Desmodus rotundus. The sequence continues at coordinate 100,163,569 of NC_071388.1, forward strand.
CCCTCCTCTCACCCAGAAAGGGGTCCGAGGTGGTTTCTGCAAACCACAGAGAGGGAGGACGAGAAAAATTCCTGAAGAAACTATGCGTGAAGAGGGGTGGGCACCCAGGAAAGGCAGCCGAGATCATGGGCAGAGAGCAGGTGTTCAGTAATAAAGTCCTGTCGCGCAAAACTCATCTCCATGACAGGGTCACCAGGCCCATGAGGGAAATGGGCTTCACCCATGTAACTGATCTCGAAAACATCTGACAAGCTCTTTCTGTAACTGATGTGTACAAGCTAGAAAAGGGAAGCTAGAAGATGGTGGAATTAATGGGTAATAGAGCTGGGCACACAATCGTACCCAAGATCAGTTACCAGGGGATCAAGGCCTGGTGGTAGGAAATGTGCGTGTGCTGGAAGGCCCTGACCTACCCCCGCCAGATGCAAAATCTTACCAAACCCTTAGATCAATATATGGGAAGCATCTGAAGCTGGAAGTAGCAGCAGATATATTGGATGTCAGAGACAGGACCCAAAATACCTTCATCATCTAGAGAGGTGGAGTGAACTTGGACAAGCTAAAGTGTATTAGCGGAAAATGTAAAGTCCCCAAACATAAGACCAAAAAAGCGACAGCATCTTATGGATTCAACTGTGTCCACCCCACCAAAATTCATACATTCAACATTCAACTTTTAACCTCCAGTACTTCAGAATGTGACCTTCCTTGGAAACATGTAATCGCAGATCTTATTAGTTAAACTATAGGGTGACAAAATGAGGATTAGGGTGTGCCCCCAATCCAATATGCCCGATGTTGTTATAAAAGGGGCAACATGGACGTAGGCGCACCGGGAGAATGGCAGGTGAACATGGAGATAGAGATTGGGATGATGCTTCTATACACCAAGGAATGCCAAAGACTGCCAGGAAACCACCAGAAGTTAGGGGAGAGGCATGGAACAGATTCTCCCTCCTAGTCTTCAGAAGGAACCCACCCTGCCAACACCTTGATCTTGGACTTGTAGTCTCTAGGACTGTAAGGCAATATATGTACTTCTGTTGTTGAAGCCTCCCATTTGTGGTGCTTTGTTATGCCCTAGTGAACTAACACGAGCACAAAGACAAAAGGGGAAGAAGGGACTGAGTAACATTATGTTAGAGACCTGGGGGGACTAGGTGGCTGCAAGCTCCTTAAGGTCAGAAGGGCCACTTGGCTGCCACAAAGAGCCAGGGCAGAATAGAGGCTGCATTAATAGCAGGTGTGGTACCTGGACTGACGAGGGTGGGCTGGCTGGGCCCCCTCTGGAGGGCCAGATTTTGTCCTGACGACCTCAATTTAAGACATGTGGCAGGTTGTTCAGAGCTCCATGCCCAGAGAGGGGAAGAAAGTCAGAGGAGGACTAACGGAAGTTGAGAAGAGGTGGAAGACACTAAGTCTCCTGTGTTTGCAAAGCTGTGGCATGAAGTGACTGGATTTGCCCGAACAGCCACATGGGGGAGGAGATGGAGCCCAGAGGCAGAGACACAGACTTCAGAGAAATAGAAGAATTTTCTATTAGACATGTTAACCAAAAATTGAATGGGCCACCCTGTGGGGAGATGAGCTTTCTATCTCTGAGGAACTCAGGACTCCACCAACTAGCCACTCAGTAGGGACTTGTACAGAGGAGTCCCGGGTCTTATGGCACGAAGAAGGCCCACTCACATTCCCCACCTGGCTTGACACCAGCAACTCAGGCTTTTTACCCATTTAAGGTTAGAGGCTACGCTGAGACAGTCTGGCTCCAGACCTTCCACAGATGGCTTCAGCAGATAGCACTGCAGGTGGAGAGCAGTGAGTCTAGTGTCACAGTATGGCCAGACCTGGGTCCCCTGGAGGGATGATCCTGCTCATGCTCACAAGGACAGGGGTCCCGGGAGGACGAGGGGTGGGAAGGAGAGTGGCCCTGGCTCTCCACTGTCCAGGAATGGAGGGAACTGGCAGACCAGGAGTTAACCAACCCCCCATTTCCATTGCTGGATGCAGCCTACAGTCCCTCACACTGGTGGGTGCTGTGAAGGGATAGGAAGGAGCCTACACCCAGGCCTCTCTCCAAGGGCTTTGGAAAGGGAGGCTTCTGTAGGAGAGGCAACTCTGATGCTAAGAGATGACCCTGCCCAAGATGACCTGATACTAGAGTGAGCATCCACATGAGTTCTGCTGCTTTGTGTAATCCTCCCTTAAACTAGGCCTCCCTCACCTTACAGTACAAAAAGGAGGCTCAGAGAGGGAAAGGTACTTCCACAAAACCCACAACCCAAAATCAGTCAAGCTGAGCCCAAGTCTGTCTCATCCCCGAGCCCATGCTCTTTCCAAGGTTCTACACGGCTTCCCCAGTAAAGGACTGCAGGTTGCAGAAGTGCCACAAGCATCCAGCAATGCAAAGAACAACCTAGTGTGGGGTAAAGCAGAGTGCCACACTTCAGTGTGCATCGGAATGGCCTGGAGGACGGTTAAAGCACAGGCCCCTGGACCCCACCCCAGGAGTTGCTGAGTCTGGGGGTCTGAGGGTCAGCCCAAGAATGCAACTAACAGGTTCTGGCAATGCTGATGCTGCTGGTCAGGGAACCTACTTTGAAAACCACTGCTCTAGAGCAATCAGGAAAGAAAGTGGCGTCCTCCAGACTCAGGGCCACCCAGAGATGGAAGTGCGCTGCCAGGTGGATCATCTGTCTTGGGGAAGGAGGGCCCCAGCCTCCTCTCAGGCAGCAGAACGACCCCCATGCTGCTTCACTAAAACCCATCTGGTAGGGAAGGTGCTCATGCTAACAAATCCAGCTTCTTGTACTTTCCACTCTGGGGTCCCCTGATGCTCCCAGACTGATGAGCTGTGTTCTCTTCTACAGGAAGTCCTGTTCCTTCTGCAGTCAGCCACCACGGCCTCCAGGGTTTTCTCTCTCTAAACAGACAGACTGCCTTCCCCAGACCTTTTGTGGCTGGGTTCCCCAGCACCTTCCTGATGCTGGGTGCCCTCCACTGAACACACATGAGGTGGCCCCTCTAAAATCCGTGTGCAGAGACGAGAACATACTGACCAGAGAGAACCCAGTATGGACCCTGCACTTCTCTTAGTGCCATGGAAGATGGTGTTGTGAGCAATCCCATCACCCTGTTGGCTCCTACAAAGCCTGTGCACAATTAAACCTCTGAGATCTTTTTCTCGGGATCTGCAGCCAAATCAAGTCTGCCCTACCTCCAACCCCCTCATGAACTTGAGTAATTAATTTCTGCCATCTAAATGTGACTTTCCATCTGCCCTGTTAAATTTCATCTTGTTGGTTTAAACCCAGCATTCCAGTCTGCTGAGATCGTTTTGAGTATTTATTCTAGCTTTTATAGGAGCTGCCCATCACAGCCTTGTCATCAACAAATTTGGTAAGCTCACTTACTCCACTTTCATCCCAGTCACGCATGAAAATGTGAAGCTTCATTATTCAGAATCTCACCTGCCACAAACCATCTTCCCCTTAGGAATCCCTGATCATATGATCATACTTCCCCAAGTCAGACTTTTTCCAGTCCAGGGAAGGTCTCTGGGCATGTCACTTCTTTCCTTGGCTGTTATTACCGCCAGGCTGACATGGTGTCTTTCATCGGAGTACTGTCACACCATCACCTAGTTCTTGGTCATGGTCAGACTCAAATCAGAAGGACTTTCGGTTGCTATTTCTCTACCTTCTGGGCAATGACAATGTTACAGAGGCAAGAATGCAAAAATGTATCCAATCCTCCACTTTAAACAGTATTTGACATTCAACAAAACTCAGGCAGCCTACCCCCCACCCAATCGTTACTACAGCATGCCTCCCTGACAGCTTTATGATCCAGACTGGGAAAGTAGCATCCAAATTCTTCCAACTGGGTGGGGAAGCTGTCATAGGGATCTGTCATAACTTGGACCTACTCAGCTGCAAGGCATGCTGGGATCTTGGCAGCTGGTCAGTCGGGAGGCAAGAAATGTTTTCTGGCATGGGATCCTTGGAGAAAGGGGTGAGGACAGATTCAAGGAAGTGAAAAGGAAAAGGGCGCTTTGATGAATAGCATCTGCCCTCTTCCACCATTCACATGTGAGAACTGCCCTCCTGCCGGAGAAAGGCATGGGATACGTCCAGGAGGTGCTAATGGAGCATCTGTGAACAACTTGTTGACTCATGAGCCAAGGATAGAGAAAGGTGTATGTAGCGTTGAAGTGTGTAGGCTCTGAAGCCAGACAGTCTGGATTTATATCCCAGTTCTGCTACTTAGTAGCTATGTGACCTTGGGCAAATTGTTTTTCTCTCTCAAGGTTTCAGTTGCCACATGTGGAAAGTAGAGTCAAAAATAATAGTGCACATAAGACACACGAGGATTAAAAGAACATGCATGCACTATGTTTGGCAGATCATCTGGTGCATAGTAGCAGCTCAATAAATAATAGCTGTCACATAGAGCAATAGCATGAGGGCACTGTGTCCTGCCAGTTCTGGGGCTGCAGGTGTAAAGAACAAAAGGCTAGGAAGCTAAAAGAAGAAACAAGTCTGGGGGCCTGGGGCGGCAGAGATGTGGAGCTCACCTGAGGGGCGAGGCAGCAATTTGTGGAGCTGACCTAAACATGGAGCCTAGACACGAGGCTAGGTAAGGGTTCCGACCTTCAGGCCAGGTGGGGCGAAGCAGCCAGTTTGAAGCCTGGAGTTTAGTGGAAAAAGTTTGTTTTTTTCAGCTCTAAATTTTTTTTAAAATGTATTGTTATAAGAAGTCAGTCAAATATTGTCTAAATGGTCTATGTTAAAAAGAAGCAGAAATATTCCACTTCTAGAAACCTGTTCTGAGGAAACAACCATCAATAGCCACAAAGATTTATGTACAAGGATGTTCACTGCGGCATTATTTATAACAGTAAAAACTGATTTACAACCCAAATGTCCAAGCTCCAGGGGATTTGTTAAATAAATTATGGCACATCCGTAGGATGAAAAACCAGGCAGTCATTAGAAAGCCCATCTTATCTGTTTTTTTTTAAAGATTTTATTTATTTATCTTTAGAAAGAGGGGAAGGGAGGGAGAAAGAAAGGAAGAAAAACAATGATGTGTGAAAGAAACATCGATCGGTTGCCTCTCACATGAGCCCCAATGGGGAACCAGGCCCACAACCCAGGCATGTGCCCTGACTGGGAATTGAACTGGCAACCTTTTGAAAAAGCCCATATTAGAAGAATACTTAAGACATGGAGAAATTATCACAATATGTTATTAAATGAAAAAGACTGGTTAAAAAAAGCACAGAACATACAATCACAATTTTTAAATGTTGAATGAATGTGTATTATTTTAATAAATGCTTTTTAAGACAAAATGACCAAAAAGAAGTTACACTAGAAAGGAGCTCCCACAATCAGCTTATAATTGAGAGAGATTAGATTCAGAACACAGGAGCACACACAACAGCTGTGATCTGAATGCCAGGAGCTGTAGCTGGCACCTAGAAAGGACCTGGCCGTGTGGAAGGGCTGAGGGCACAGAGATTCTGCATGCTGTTGGCATGAGGCCACAGAGAGCCTAGGAAAAGGAGATTAGGTCAGTGGCTCTCAACTATGGCTGCCTATTAGAAGCTGAAAAAACACCACTGCCCAGGTCCACCCTCAGGGATTCTGACTTCATGAAGGTGTAGGATGAGGCTGGTCATCTATATTTTGTCAAAGCTCTTCAGGTGATTCTAATAGGAACCAGTGAGTTAGTTTTGCACTGGACCATGTGACTGTTACCTGCACACAGAGGACACCTGAGGCTTGCTCTCTGAACTGAGCCCAGCAAGTGAAGAGACACTCGTTCTGGGAGCTAGGGAGAAGCTGAAAGGGAGCAGGTGGCCCCAAAACACTTGGTGGATGCAGAAAAATGACTCTTAGCTTTGGGGGACATTCACAGAAATGTTCCTTATGACCTGGCCTGTTTGTGAGCTTTTGCCACGAGGACACTGCTCTCCACTTAGACTCCTGATGGGACCCGAGTATCAGCTGACTCCATACACTGCAAGTACAGTCAGTCTACAAAACGGAAAAGACAAGGAAACCAGGATCCTTGGAAGCCTACAGGGACCTGACTTTGCAGAAGCTGGAGCTAGTGGCGTTTTACTCTTCTGCTTTTGGGCAGAAACACACTCAAGCCAACAGAGCCATGGGCGAACCTTAAAGGTAATCTGCTTTGGGTGGATGAGGCCTCTGGGAAGCCTCCTCGTTTCTCCCAGGTGCCTTGAAGGAAGAGAAGCAGAGGGAACAGGTTGCTGGAAACAAAAGTTTGTATTAAATGATAAGATCTTCCGCAGAGTCTAGTTGCAGGTATAGAGTTACTCAAGGTACCGAAAGAAGGGAAAGAAGAGGCCTGGGTGGGGTGGTTTATACACTAGAGCCATACATCCCTGAATAATTAAGAGCCGACTGCAGCTCTTTTGTACTCCTTAAAATGGGGTTCCTAGGGGGCCTTCAGAACAATGGCCAGGGCAGTATAGAGGGACTTTTGGCTCAGGTGGACTAGTGGGGTGGCAAGTAGGGATGGATCTAAATTGCTACCCCACCAGCCATTTCCCTGAAGTTGCCTCCCTAGGGGCAGCCTCGCATCAGCCCTGGCAAAAGAACAGAGCTGCAGATGACCCAAAATGGTGGGTGATCAAACCATAACATATGTACGTTTTTACAAGGATGTATATGAGTATATTCACACACACACACGCAGCAGATCTACCTTCCAAATGGTGTTCGGCTGAAAGCAGGACGCACTCTCTGAAGATGCTGTGACTGGCAATCAGGTGGGTTAGCAATGGGAACTAGAAACTGGCTTGAGACTAAACATCCCCCATAAACAATCCACAAAAAGGGGAGTGAACCACTCCTGAAAAACCAAGAAGTGACTGTAATCACCATTCGAGGTCTTTCTGACCTCGACAGTCAGCCTTCGGGTTGGTTCATCTGACATCTTATTTTTACAGACAGGGCAGCTGGGTTTAGCAGAAGCACTCCAGCAGGGAAGTGTCCCTTGTTTCCAACCCAGCCTCTTCCTTTGGGAACTTAACCCTACCTCCTCTAATTTGATCCTCAGGGGACTGGCAGAACAGATGGTCACCAGCCATCCTCCGGTACCAACACTTGCTATCACAGAAGAGGCCGCAGAGATATTCTTGGTTCAAATGCAAAGATATCCTGATAACACTGATAAGGCTTCAAATTCAACAAGTTCCAGGTGCAAGTCTGATGAAGTCATCCTTCATAAATCAGATCGATGAGGGCAAGTGTCGTGGAGCGACTCTGCACACAGACTGCCTTTCAAGCTTTACTGGCTCAGGGAGAAGCCCGAAGACATCCTTGGCCTCCTGTTTCAAGTCAGTGAGAGAAGGAGCAGGAGCAGCCCAGCTGTCAGGAAATGTGCTCAAGGTCAACTTCTCCCAAGCCCAGCGGTCCCTCCTCTGGCTTTCCCCACTGGGCTCAGCAGCAAATTGAATAGGAAACCACCTTTTTTTTTAAATTTCTTTTTTCCTATTCCAAAGCTACCAAGTACAATAATTTCTCATTGGTGAGGCCCCAAGTAGTGTCAGAATTAAAGAGTACATTCTGCAAGGTCTGGTTTTTTATCTCTCATGCTCACTAAAGCAGGAGGGAAAGCAAGTGACTTGGCAGAGCCGTGAACCATTCAGCACCCCTCCCCTTTCCAAACCGCTCCCAGCTGGAACTTCTCCCTGCCGCTTTCTAGCATTCAAGCCGGGTGTAAGGGGATTTCCTCCGAAAGAAAGTCTTCGAGAAGATTCCTCCACTGGAGACAGAGAATGGCATAAACAGAGATACCCCAAAAGTTGGAGAGGGAATTTCCAAAAGTACAGCACAGTGCCAGCACAGTGCCAGCACAGTTTAGGGGTTGTCCACACTTGCTGTGAAAGAAAGGCTCAATTCGGTCAATTCAACAACACTCCATTCGTCAAGACACTTGGTTTGGCCTCTTGTCATACATTTAAGACCAAGTCCATTCAGCTTTTTCATAAATTTAAGGCCAACTTAGTGATGGCTAAACTCCAATGTAAAGATCTAAATATGAAGAAAAATGATTCATTAGAGGTAACTGTTTCCAACACACACGCTACACGTACAAAGTCATCAGTTGATGAAGACAGGCTAGTAATCAAGGTGACAAAATGAGGCAAAGGATGGTCCCAGAACACACTAGGTTTCAGACCCCGAACTATAAATAACCAATACTCCCTCCCAATGGTGCTCATCCCTGGGTGCCGATACCTGGCTTAGCCTCTGTCTACACCACAGCTACAAGATAGGTGTTCGACCCCACTTGATGAGTGAGAACCTGAGGCATGGAGAGGGGACTTGGAATTAGAAGAACAACTAGCCCCCTCAGCCTTCCCCCCAAGTCCTTTGGACAAGTCCACATTAGCTGTCAGATGGCCCAGACAAACCCTCAGGGGAAAACGCCAGAGGAAATGCCATCGTAGAAGTGGAGGCAATTCTAGTAACTGTGTTATCTCAGCATGCTGGTTCACCTCCACTCAGGGATGTCAGAGACAAAACTCATCTACTGTCGTATCCATAGTTTCTAGCACAGTGCCCGGCACATAGTAGGTGCTCAGTAAATGACAGATACCTGACTTTACTGCCACTGTTGATCTCATTTTCCTCATTCCCAGGCAACAGAAAAGCCAACATCTGAGGACCACGTGGAACGTTTGACAACTGAGGTAGCAGCAGAGCTCGGCCTGGGGTCCTTGGAGGCAGCATGATAAGATAACAAGCACTTCTAATCAGGAGTCTTGTCCTTTGCCCTCTGTGCCCATTCTATCACCTCAGTCCTCCATCAAGGTAATGAATTGCTTGATTATAGTGATCTGAGATGCCATCTCGTTGGCCTTCCCTGTGGCATGTAGCAGGGTCACCAAGACTATGGACAGGAGTGATCTGATCCAAGTTCAAAATCACATGAACCGACAGCATCTTCTTCCCAAGTGCGCACACCCCACCCACCAATCTTCAGCCTTGTCAGGCTGCTCCTCCATAAATGTCTGCTATCCCTCTGCCCCCTGCTGGGGCTCCTCTTTCCCTTTGTTAGACCCATACTTGGGACTCAGGGAGTTCTGGATATTCCTTGAGATCCCCAAACATCTTACATGAGCTCCCAGTCTTTTCTCTTCCAACCCCTGCGTAAAGCTTTACTCTATTAGGAACAGCAAAAAGTCATGGTTGGATTTTTTTTTCTTTCTCCTAAAAGAAAAAATGTATTTAAACCCAAGGGTTCCAGGGTGGAGGTGGGAGGGGAAGAGCAAGAGACCTGAGTTCTAGTCCTGACTCTGCATCTGAACTCTCACAGCAATGGGTATGAAGTGCTAGATTTGTATAAGACAAGATGGCTCCCTGTCCTCAAGGAACTCATCATCTCACAGAAGAACCCTAGTGGGCCTGAGAGTGAGCGTGAGCTGGGGGTCCACCAGGTCAGAGGAAGGACCAGGCTGTGGGGTGTTCCAATGAATTCCCAAAGTACAAGGAAACATGGGAACACGTGCACACAGAGATGAGATCACTTCTTAGAACCATAATAGCTGAATCTGTAGATATAGGGGTCACCTGCTCAAGGGCTGCTCATTGGCTTTGTTTGGACCACTGTTATTTCGCCAGTTTGACTTTGAATACCCAGCTGTTCCCAAGCCCCGCCACTCTAACTGCTTGATCAGCATGTTGTTACCTGTCTGCCCGCTGTAGGCATTTGAGTTTGGGACTCCCCTGACACGACAATCTCCAAGCCCTCCTGCAGCTTTAAACCTCAATGAGAAGTAACGAACAGAGGAACTTTCGAGCAAGCCAGGAAAGGCACCCCAAGACAAAAAGGCTTTTGTGATCTCTCCCATCCCAATTGGGAGAGGCAATCCACCAAGCCAGGCTGGACCTCTCAGCTTCTCTGCCCTCCGGGCCCTGTTCTAGGACAAGTGGAAAGGGAGCCCCTCCTGTCCATCCCTTGTCCTGCCCTGCCCTCCCTACGCACACAACTGGTGGAGAAGGAAGGGGTCAGAGTCAACAAGCCCAGCTCTCAGTCCAACCTGAGTCATCAGGCTTTCTGGTCCCCTCCTAAGCACTGGGTCGTCGTTTGGCACCAAGCCCTTGCTGCCTTGGACTGCCTGTGCATTTTTCTGTTCATGTTCTCCCTCCCCTGCCCCCACCACCTGGTGAAGTTAGCAGCCTCTCAGGGCATTGGCTCAGTGCAGTAGCTGCCAGCACCTAGACTGGTACACTGCACACTCTAGGAGCTTAAGAATGTCTACGGTGATGGTAATGATAGCTGTTTTCAGTTCTGGAGGAGGAAGTCTCTGGTAAGACTCCCTGGACAGAGGGCAGGGATGGAAGATCTGCCATCCCCTCCCAGACTGGTGGTAGTAGCTGTTGATTCACAGAAAGGAGTTGCCCACTCCCTTCCCCCTCCCCCAACACACACCTTTTTCCCAGCCTGGTACAACCAGAGGCAACCCTTCTTCCTGAGCTGTCTCCCAAAACGGCTCTTCCTGCTGGTTCTTCAGCCCTTTGTGACAGAGCGGCCAGCTCCTTCTCTCTTTGATATTTTATCTGCCTTCCTTCTCCCTTTCTTCTTGGTTGGGAATCTAGATTTGGGGCAGGGTACTGCGGGCTTTTCCCAAGCTGCTTCTTAATTTGGCCCCTTTTCCTAGTGAGGTCCAGTTCTCAAGCTCATGTTCCCCTCTGCCCCTTCACCAAGGTCACCTATCCCGGTTCAGAAAAGGCCAGAGTCCACTTTTGAATGTCAAGAAGAAAAGGGGTGGGGGTGGGGTGAGATAAGTGAGGAGGAGTGTAAGGGCACAGCAGGAAAGATGAGGGAAAGTGGGGGTGAGGGGGCCTGGGAGGAGGGCCTGGGAAGAGGGCCTGGAAGGCGCTGGAGAGAGGAGCCTCTGCCTGGGGAGCAGAATGAGGCCCAAGTGGGGACAGGGGCGGCATCGGGGGGCTGAGAAATGCGGAAGAAAATTGTATTTTCTGGGGGCTGAAGGAAGCTATGGTGGGTCGAGGAAAGGTGGGGTCGTGCTGGGGTCTACACACAGGCAAGCTTCCAGCCGTTATCCCAGTTGTGGCGGTGCCACAGGGCTGGGAAGGAGCGGGTCCCGAGGGCAGGCAGCGGCTCCCTGCTCCCGCCGCTCTCGGTGCCACGGCGGAAATCCAGGGGAGGATCGCAGCGTGCGGCGGTTACCTCTCCAAACTCGGGGCCCACTGCAGCCCGGCGCGGCAAGGCCGGCGGTGCGACCCGAGGACTGGGCGGCGGGGGTTGGGGAGGCGCTTCAGGTGGCTCCTCCGCGTAGTTTAAAGTTTGCGGCAGGCGAAGAAACCGACTCCATCCTTCCTCTGCCGCCAGCCCGAGGTTCCACTCGGCCCGGTCGCCTCAGCCTCGGCGGGTCCAGCGCCCACTTCCCTCTGGGCACCCGCCCGGCTCCGGTCGCGGATCGCCTCTCGGGTCTCCATCCCTCCCTGTGCCCGCGCGCCCCCCGCTCCCTCCCCCCGCGCTGGATGTCCCGCACGACGTGAGCGGAAAGTGAATGGGTAGCTCCGACCACAAAGACAAATTACCATGAGAAAAATAAATCGGACAATCACCGTTCGCGTCCGGGTTCCCGCCGCCGCACCCTCTCCACCGGCCCAGGCGGGAACGCGGGGCTCCCGGGCCGCTGCGTCTGGGCACTTCGGGCTGCGCAAGGCCCTGCTAGGGCAGGGGGCCCGGGAAGAATCAGGGTGGGGGCTCTGTAGGGGGCAATGGACGTCTCCAAGCGAGATTTCACACTCTGCGCGGGCCACTCGTTCCCACGCGCCTCGCCCGCCCGCACTCTCCCAACGCTGGATTTACTCGTCCGCCCTCCCGGAGCCTCCATCTCCGCGCGGATGTCAGAGCCTCCGCCCCGCTCTCGCACAGCCATTCATTCGACCGTCCCCTCCTGCATGCGCAGGCCCCTGGTCCCCATCGCGGCTGCAGCCCAGTCGCGCTGGCCGCGGCCGGTCTAGGACCCAGTACAACCGAGCCCAGAGCGACCGGGCAGAGGGAAAGGGACAGGGCGGAGGGCGTCCTAGCCGAGGTGTCAGCGGGCGGCTCCAGAGTCCAAGAACCCCCTCTCCCCCCGCCTGCAGCCTCCGTCACCTGGTTCCAACTTGCCAATGTCCCCGGGTCCCTACCCCTCTCTCAACCCTCTCCCCACCGAGTTGCTGAAGTTTGCAACTTGCAGCCCCAGCCTGCGCGGGGGAAGCGCCCGAGGCTCCCTGGACTCACCTCCGGGCTGCGGGCGCAGGTGCCCTGTTCCCGGCGGCTCCCAGCTCCCGGAGCGGCAGAGGCGAGCCAGGAGGTCTGGGAACGGGGCGGCGGCGCCTGAAGGGCCCCCGGCTCTGGGATCGGCGCTCCGGTGCAGTCCCGACCCGGGCCCCCGCCGGCCACGGTCGGGCTCCTCAAACAGCCGCTGGACGCGCGGCCGACCTGCCTGGCTCCGCGGAGCTGGGTTCTGGCCGCAGTCTCTGCACTCCAACTAGCTCCCGACCCGGCGCGCGGGTGAGGGAGGGGAGGAGGAGACCGAGGGAGCTGGAGGAAGGGAGGAAAGGCGGGCGGGAGGGAGAGGCAGGGTGGGAGGAGTTGGGAGCGAGGGGAGAAAAGGAGGGGAGCAGGAACGAAAAGGAGGAGGGGGTGGAGAGGACCCGCCGCGGCGGGCGCTTCAGTCGCCAGTCCCGAGGCGCGCGCTACAGCGCGAGGGGGCGCCCTGCATCACGCAGTCCCCGGCTCGGCCCGTCTCCCGCCCGGGGTCTGCCAGGTGTGTGCTACCGCGGGGTGTGGGGCCGGGACGTGGAAGTCCCGTTCAGACTCGGCGTTTGAGCGGTGAGACCGAGGTCCCCGAGCACTTGCCAAGCACTTAGCTACCTTTTGCCACATTCTGCCTTACAGTCCTCGGGACCCCCCCATCTCGAGCCTGACTTCATCCCGTGGCCTCATTCCACACGACCCCTGTCCACCCAAGCCTTGGGGCCTGAGGAAAGCCTCCTCTCTTCCCTCACGAATTCCCCAGCACAGTTAGCTAGGGACGATCTTCCTGCCTGTGGATTTGAAAGGGGAAAGAGGAAATCTGGTACATAAATTGCAGTAGCAGAGAGAGGGGCGAGGCTGCTGGGCTGGAAGGGTAACCCAGAGCTGGCTGGATTAGGGTTGTACGACCTTGGGTGAAACCTCTTCATGTCTCACTTTCCTCAGCTATAAACTAGGATTGGTAATACCTGCCCTACAGAATGATTTGGAGACCAGCTAGGGGCTACAGTGGGTAAAATAACAGCAGGAACGTTGGGAGGGCATCCAAGAGATCAGCGGTCCCGGGAGGCAGTGAGTGCTGTGAGCGTAGGAGGAAGGCTTCGCGAGATCGCTTCGAGCAAGGCTGCGTTGTTGACAAATTTATTGTCTAGCGTTTCTGGTGGCAAGAAAGGGGAGGGGGCAAGCTTCAAACCCTGTGTGCCAGGGATGAGAGAGGGATGGGAAGGGAGCCCTCTGCTGAAGAAAAAAAGGTATTTAAAATTTAAAAAGGTGAACTAAGGGGGGCGGGGAGGGGCACAAAAAACAAAACGAGAGAACGAAGGAGAAAAACAAAGAACCAGAAAAATTAAGCCCCAAGAAGTGTGATTTTAAGAGATAACCACAGAGAAACGTGAAATAAAAACACGTAAGTTGGAAGAAGGAAAACATTAAAAGACTTCCTAGAGTATGCCAGAAATTGAGAAATTAGAGTGAAGCATTTTACATAAAATTCTAGGTAACGGAAATTTCAGGTAAAGTGGAGGAGCAGAGACAGTAAGAGCCCCAGGGAAGAACTCCCCCCAATACACACACTCCTGCGAGAAGCAGTTTGGCTAGGATGATGGGGAAGAAAGAACAAACGCTCTAAAAAAGGAAACAGTGCACGGTCTCAGAAATAAACACTTTCTAGGGCAACAGAAATGCTGAAACTCATAATGTACAGAATGGAAAGGAACTTGCAAAGATAAGACACACTCTGGACCACAGGAGAGAGATGTGGAGAAGAGGGAAAACAGAAGGAAATGGGTTTGTGGGGGCATACCAGTATGGTAGCCCCAAGATTTAATTAGGGATAGGAATCAAGTTGGCAGAGGTACTGCAGGGCACCGAGTCCAAACCTATCACTTTACAGGCAAGGGCAAGAAGACCCAGACGGGGAAGCAATTTTCCCTGAGTCCCAGGCGGCACTGGGGGCAGGTCTCCTGTCGCCCAGTCCCGGAACCCTGCCACTGCTGTGAGTGCTATCCATCCATCCTCATTCCCATGCTCTACAGAGCCATGGGGACTGTCTTTGCTATTGCAAAAACATAAATTTGTGCAGTATATAGACACCTCTTAATACAAAAACATGGAAGGAAAGTTTCCCATTTGTCTGGATGGGAGCATGGACAAAATGCCTTCTGAGAAGTTCTGTCAGCAGCAGCTCTTTCTTGAAAGACAATAAAAATCTTCTTTATCCTTCACCATAATCTCTCACCCTCCCTCTCTTTTCCACCATGTTTTTATGGTTCTATCTTTCTTCTCTTCCCACCATCATTTCCTGACCCTTCCTGGCTCTCCCTCTCCACATTATGAATGACTTTGGGAGGCGGCTTGGTGTAGGAAAAGAGAAGAGCCCAGTCTGGGAACACAGGCCAGGAATCTTTCCTTTTTAGGGGAAGCAGGAGCCAAGAAGGGAAAATACCCAAGGAGACACAGAGGAGCAGAGCTGCTTGGGATGCTGGGCTTATTAATTTTAATTGCACCCTGCAGTATTTTATTGATTAACAGTGATTACTCAAGAGCTCTTGATGCAAGAGAACTTCAGAAGTCCAAACCTCAGGAAGGGACAGTTGCTTTAGTCGCCTGGCTTAACCCCCTACTTCAGGTCTCCCCAGAATTCAGTGAACCCAACTTCATCAGAATCTCTGAATCATTTGGAACAAAACCTGGAGCATTATCCCATCACCACAGTGTCACCATCACCTTCTGTCACCTTCTTTGAACCTTTGCAATAACCTGCATGATAATTACTTCTATTAGGAGCAATTTTCCACCTACTGCACAGACGGCAAACCCATGGCCTGTGGGCTGAATCCGGCCTCCACCTTATTTTGTCTGGCCCGGCACCTTGTTTCTACCCAGCTGCAGCGCTAGCTCTTGCTTAACTATTAAGGAGTAGTTACGTTTATACAGACCTAAAATTACATTTGTCCCTTTGAAGGCAACTGCGAGGCTGATGTGGCCCCCGGTGAAAATGAGTTTGACACCCCTGACCTATTGGAATAGTGTTAATTAAGCAGAATGTAAATATAGTCATTGATACAGAGTTATCCAAAACAAATATGCTATAGAGCAGCAAACATAGGGGACGGGAAGGAGTTATTAGAATGTACTCTTGACCTTGACATTCCAAACTTATCTTCGACTAAGGTGCCAAGAGGTTAAGAAGTAAGCACAAACTCTCAGGCTCAAGGGTGACAAAACTGACCATCTCTTGCCTCCCACCAGAGGGCATCTTCTAAGAAACCTAGCTCCCTCTGATAAATAACGCAGCCTCTCCCAGGAGTGTGTGTGTGTGTGTGTGTGTGTGTGTCTGCACGCGCACATAAGATTGTGCATAGCCCAGGTACAAACAAGTCTGGCTGTGCAGCAAAAGACACACAGACCCTATTCACTTATATAATGTCCATTCTGGTCCTAGAACTAACTGCTCATTGTGCCTGGGGATGGGAAAGAAAAATGTAAATTCCCACTCCAGTAGTCTTCATCAATCTGTGAACCAAAAACACACTTAGGTCAGAGGAACTGAAGTGTCACTAAATGGCAGCTTTGCTATTGTCCTGAGCTAATGTGAGAGAAGAGACTTTCCTTCCTTCCTTCCTCCCCAAACATTTAAGTGTCACTCACTGTATGAGGTGGAGAGGTCACAGGGAGAGAAAGCCAGAGCCTCACAGGCAGGTGGAGAGGCAGACATAACCCCAGCAAAGTGGGGGGCTGATGGCTAGTTCTACCCAGCACGGCAAGGACGTCTTCTCAGCAAAGGGCCCTTCTAGTTGGGAATGGATTCGGGGCAGGCATTTGCCAGACAGAGAAGCGGGAGGAGACAGAGGAAATAGCATGTATAAAAGCACCAAGTGATATAATTAGATTTCTGTTTTGGAAGAATTACTTGGCCCTGGTTAACAGATTCAGAAAGAGCTGAAGCGGTAAATGTGAGCAGGTGCGTCATGTGGTGGAAAGAGCACCACGCGAGCAATTAGGACTTCTCCCTTCTGGGACCTGCTTGGCCACGCACTCATCAGCTGTGTGTCTTTGAACAAGGCTCTTAACCTCTCTGCCCTCAGTTCCTCTTGGATGAGAGAGCTTGATCAACTGGTTTCAGAGGTACTCCTCGTATGCACATTCTATCATTCTAACTCTTTCTACATCTTTAAATTATGTTCTTTACCATATTTATGCACTTAGCTTTTTCCATGTGTCTACATTTTACAGTTTACAGAAGTATTT
Source organism: Desmodus rotundus (assembly GCF_022682495.2). Taxonomy (NCBI): domain Eukaryota; kingdom Metazoa; phylum Chordata; class Mammalia; order Chiroptera; family Phyllostomidae; genus Desmodus; species Desmodus rotundus. Next base: position 100,180,132 of record NC_071388.1, read on the forward strand.
CCCACGCAGTATCTTTTGACCTTCATGCCCCTGTGAAGGAGATGGCTCCACTGCTGCGCTAGATGCTCTTGTCCAGCCTGTGGCTGTAAACATCATCTCTATGCTGACGGCGTCCAAGTTTGTGTCTGCAGCTCTGACCTTTCTCTTGAAACCCAGACGCAGAGAACCAACTGCCTGCTGCTCTCCTCCACGTGAACATCTAATCGGCGTCTCAAACTTAATACGTCCGACACCTGACTTTTGATTCTTTCCCCAAGCCAACTTTTCCTTCTGACTTCTCCATTCTAGTAAATAAACATTCCATTCTTCAAATTCCTCCAGACCAAAATCTTGAAGTCATCCCATACTCCACGCACAAACCATCAATAAATTCCACTGTCACTACCTGTGAAATGTTTTCTGAATCTGACTACTTCTCACCAGCTCCTCCACCAGCACCCCAGTTCAAACCTGTCTCTTCTCTCACCTGGATGTCTGCTCTGCCTGCTTCCACCTTTGCACATACAGTCTGTTCTCTACACAGAAGCCATCCTAAGTCAGAGTCTGTCACTCCTCTGCTCAAAAGCTTTCTATGTCTCTCCAGCTCAGTGGAGGAAAAGCCACATCCTCACCAAGTCTACTGGACCCTTTCTTACATCTCTCCACCACTCTCCCCTCCTTCACCTCCCTTTAGCCTGGCCAGACTCTCCACTGTTTCTCAGACACCTGAGGCTGTCTCAGGGCCTTTGTACTTGATGTTTTTCTCTGCCAGACAGCATTTTATTCAGATGTCCACAAAGGTCATTCCCTCACTTCCTTCATCTGTGCTCAAATATCAGTTCATTACAGAAGCATTATGATCCTTTAAAAAATGACAAACCCCTGTCACTCTCCATGAAAGTGGAGTTGCTTCCTGCTTTGTTCTTTACTATAATCCCAGCCCACAGAATAGTGCTTGGTAAAAAGAAGTGCACAGAAAGATTTAATGAGTGAATTATTATTATCCCCATTTCACAGATAGGGAAACTGAGGCATACTGACACAATTGGTCATTTTCAGAGCTGAGATTTGAACATAGATTTTTTCCATATGAAATCATTCTCTCCAGTTGATTATTTATTAGCACCTATACTTACACTTAAAAAAAACTTTTTAATAGAAAATGAGTATTAGGAGGTTTCAGCCAAGATGGAGGCATAGGTAGAAATGCTTCACTTCCTTGCACAACCAAGAGAAAGATAACAACCAATTAAAAAGACAATAAACAACAAGAAGTGCTAGAAAATCAAACTGCACGGAACTCCGACAACCAAGGAGTTAAAGAAACATTCATTCAGACTGGTAGGAGGGGTGGAGACAGGAGATGGGTGGCAGAGCAGAGAGGATGCCTGGCAAGGCGGTGATCCATGTGGGCAAGGCAAGGCTGGCTGACCAGGAAACTAAAGACTCAAAACCTCTTGCTGTAAAACTGTGGGGGTTGTAGGCAGAAGAAACTCCCAGTCCTACATGAGAGTTCACTGGAAAGTAGGGCCAGAGTGGAGGGCATTGTTCCCTCTCTGACCCCTCCCCTGCATACAGCACCACAACACAGCAAAGAGGGTTGCCCCACCCTGGTGAATTCCTAAGGCTCTGCCCCCTTACAACATAACAGGTGCACTAGGACAAACAAATATGGCCCAAATGAAAGAACAGATCAAAACTCCAGAAAAAGAACTAAGTGACAAGGAGATAGACAACCTATCAGATGCAAAGTTCAAAACACTGGTAATCAGGATGCTTACAGAATTGATCGAGTTCAGTCCCAAAATGAAGGAAGAAATAAAGGCTACCCAAAGTTAAATAAAGCAAAATATACAGGGAACCAACAGTGAAGGGAAGGAAACTGGGACTCAAATCAACAATTTGGAACAAAAGGAAGAAATAAACATCCAACCAGAACAGAATGAAGAAACAAGAATCCAAAAAAATGAGGAGAGCCTTAGGAACCTCTGGGACAACTTTAAGCTCTCCAACGTCCGAATCATAGGGGTGTCAGAAAGAGAACAAGAGCAAGAAGTTGAAAACTTATTTGAACAAATAATGAAGGAAAACTTCCCCAATCTGGTGAAGGATATAGGTGTCCAGGAAGTTCAAGAAGCCCAGAGAGTCCCAAAGAAATTGGACCCAAGGAGGAACACACCGAGGCACATCAACATTAAGTTACCCAAGATTAAAGACAAGGAGAGAATCTTAAAAGCAGCAAGAGAAAAGAAGAGAGTCACCTACAAAGGAGTTCCCATAAGACTATCAGCCGATTTCTCAAAAGAAACCTTGCAGGCCAGAAGGGACTGGCAAGAAGTATTCCAAGTCATGAAAGGCAAGGACCTACATCCAAGATTACTCTATCCAGCAAAGCTTTCATTTAGAGTGGAAGGGCAGATAAAGTGCTTCCCAGATAAGGTCAAGTTAAAGGAGTTCCTCATTACCAAGCCCTTATTATATGAAATGTTAAAGGGACTTATTTAAGAAATAGAAAAAGATTAAAAACTATGAACAGTAAAATGACGACAAACTTAAAACTATCAACAACTGAACCTAAAAACCAAAAACTAAACAAACAACTAGAACAGGAACAGAACCAGAGAAATGGAGATCACATGGAGGGTTATCAGTGGTGGGGGTGGAGAATGGGGTGAAAGATACAGGGAATAAGAAGCATAATTGGTAAGTACAAAATAGGCAGGAGGAGGTTAAGAATAGTACAGGAAATGTAGAAACCAAGGAACTTATATTACGACCCATGGACATGAACTAAGGGGGAGAGGAATGCTGGACAGTGGGGGGTGGGGGTGCAGGGCAGAGGGAGGATTAAAGGGAGAAAAACATTGGGAAAACTGTAATAGCATAATCAATAAAATATACTTAAAATGCATGTTAGACTAAAACACATACTAATTGTTTCCCATCTAATTAAACACATGGGTACCTGACCCACACAGCAGTTCTCCAGGTCACAAAAGAGTAAAGAGTTACCTCTGAAAACCTAGACCTTTAAAGTGGTCTCCATGGCCCTGACCAGTATGCTCAGTTGGTTGGGTATTTTTCCATAAAACTAGAGATCCCGGTAGTTCAATTCCCAGTCAGGGCACATGCCTGGATTTCGAGTTCGGTCCCTGGGGAGCTTGTGAGAGGCAATGGATTGATGTTTCTCTCCCTCTTTCTTCCTCCCTCTCCCCCACTCTAATTACAAAGGAATAAATAAAATCTTTATTTTTAAAATTTATTTATTTATTTTTAGATAGAGGGGAAGGGAAAAAGAGGAGAGAAATATCAGTCCCTCTCATGCACCCCCTACTGTAACCTGGCCTGCAACCCAGACATGTACCCTGACTGGGAATTGAACCAGTGACCCTTTGGTTCACCGGCCAGCACTCAATCCACTGAGCCACACCAGCCAGGGCTGAATAAACAAAATCTTTAAAAATAACAAAGCGAACCCTGGCTGGTTTGATTTCCAATCAGGGCACATGCTTGGGTTATGGGCCAGGTCCCCAGTGGGGGTGTGCAAGAGGCAACCACACATTGATATTTCTCTCTCTCTCTTTTTCCTTCTCTTCCCCTCTCTCTAAAAATAAATAAAATCTTTAAAAAAATTTTTAAAGAAACAAAGTGGTTACCACAGGTGCATATTCACCTTGGTACCATTTTTGTTTCTTGTGTTTTTCCCCCTAAATTCCTGAAAAAATAAATCCCCTTCTAGGCCTTCACATATTCACTGTCACATGTTATCTCTGGCACATGTGTAAATAAGTGTGCATACACACACACATCATTTTTACATCTCCTCAATCAGGCATGTGATGAGAGAAAAGGAAGGTTGACTTTGCAGCTTGCCCTTGGGCTGACACCTAGGAGTAATAACATATCTCTCCCCATTCATTCAGCGCCTCTCCACCTTCTCCTTTCCTGTTGTTCTGGCAAACACTGTCAGATTCGGGGTGAGGATAAGTCAGGAGGAAATGAGGTATGGGGGGGTATGAAGATCAAAAGGAAGCAAAGCTGGTCTAGTAGATGACACCAGGCTTCCTGGCAGTTGACGAGTTAGATAAAGGGCCAGGTCCAGTGTCCAATTCTACACGAGGGGAGAGGGGTCACTCTCAGGACATTCGGACCCAAGGAGGAACACAAGGTGTGGTCACCCTTCTTGAAGATATGTGAAAACAAGGGATCTGTGATTTTCTTCCAGGACCAGCGTGAAGCCACAGAGGTCCTGGCTGGATCCAGACAGGATGAAGGTTGGCCAAGGAATCCTAAGGCAGTGTCCCCAGAATCCCGTTAAAAAGAAGATCTCATGTTGTAACCAAGAAGAGGCCCAGCTCTGGAACTTAGGGGGGTCAGAGCAGGGCCAGACCTTGGGACAGGAGATGAGAAGGACTCCAAAGGACAACTTGCTGCCTGAGTGGGGTTAAAAAATCATGAACATAGTTGAGAGATCTAGAAAAACTCTTTTGCCCTGGACAAAATCTCACTTCTCTGGGGTTCCATGGCCCCTGAAATCCTCACAAAGGGGAAACGATAGGTAGGTATAATGCCTTATTTAGACAGAGCAATCTAAACATTAATAGCACCTTAGCAGGAATAGGGGAAAAACAGTAATTCCCTCCAAATTGTCTTGTGAGCACATTACTGTACCAGCACCATACAGCACACGCAAATCCTTAGCCCATGGAGAGGAACCATTCACCACATTGTTATTTACTGAACACATGGAGGGATACAATAGAGGGTGGATGATGCGAGACTAAGAACAGGCCACATTAGAGAGGCCTTGAATGCTATGGAAGGGGGTTGAATTTAACCCTACAGGCCAGGCAAGGAGAGTCATCGAGGATTGGAGCTAGAGCCAGGTGCAATGAGATGGGTGGCTGCGGGCAGACTCGAATGAGGAAGACCAGTTAGGAGACTGTTACAGCAGCCCCTGCAACTCACTGAGACCTTGATGAGGGCAGAGGTGATAAAAATAATGTAAACCCTTATCCACCTTTGCTGCATGAGGTAGGAACCTAAGAGATTGGAATACAGAATAGGGAACTGAGATGGGAGGAATAAACATCATAAGAGCAGGAATATGGGCATCCAGAAGAGCTGGGGTGTGAGTCAAATGAATAATAAGAGAAGGCTTGATGAAGAGAACTTTGCCCCCGTCACTATGGCTTAGCACTGGCTCTGCCCCAAGACTGAGAAAGAGAGGGGAATGGGATGTGCCCTTAACACATCCTGGTAACGCTGCAGGCAGCTTGGATCTCAGGCCTTAGCTGAGAAGTGCTGTTTCTCAGGGAAAGGCAGCAGGCTCCTTCATTTCAATTAAATAAAAATTTTTTCACCTCTGTTATTTGCTCAGTTCTGCACTAAGGCAAGAGAGAACACAGAAGATGAGCAATGCTGAAGGGCCAATCACCTCATTGGGAATGTGAGGTGCATGCAAGAGGTAAATAGCAGGTAAATGCCAGGTTGGCTGCTCCAGGCAATAAGCACCAGATGAGTTCAAGAGAGAGGGAGCTCCCGGAGCTGTGTCCAGGAAGGCTTCTTGATGGAGGTGGACATCGCCCTGGACCATACAGAAAATGTAAGAGTGGACAGGCATAGGGGAAGGAAGAGATGTACTTGGTCTTTTGTCAAAGGGAGAAAAAACTATGATCTACTAGGACTTTTAAATATTGTATTTATTTATTTTTAGAGAGGGGAAGGAGAAGGAGAGGGAGAGGAATATTGATCTGTGAAAGGATGTGTGAAAGATGCAGCCATTTGTTGCCTCTCACAGGCCCCCAGACCAGGCAAGTGCTGTGTCTCTAATCTAACTGGCAATCTTTCGGTTCACAGTCTCTCAATCCACTGAGCTATATCACCCAGGGTTCTACTTAAACTTTTAAAAAGTTCTGACAAAGCTCTCTAAAAAAAAGGCTGTTTTAAAAAGGCAAGTCACTGCAGGGCTAAAGGAGGGAATGATGTCTCTCACCAAGATTAGCAAGTATTCCCTGACCTGTGCGGGTCAGTTGGCTGGACATTCTCCACAAAACGCAAAGCGAAAGGTCACCAGCTTGACTCAGTCAGGGCACAGGCTTGGGCTGCAGGTTCCTCTTGGTAGGGGAGTGTGCAAGAGGCAACGGATCGATGTTTCTTTCTCACATCAATGTTTCTCTCCCTCTCTTCCTCCCTCCCTTTCCCTTTCTCTAAGAAAATAAATAAATAAAAATTAGCAAATGGCTGAGATACAGAAAACAAAAGATAGAAGCAAAGAGAAGAAAAGGAAAGAAAAGAAAAAATAAAAACAAAAGAAGAAAGGGAAAAAAAGAAGAAAAAGAAAAGTAGGAGCAAATTTTGGCTTCTTTAGATGGTGCACTTTTAACCCCCCCCCTCAAGAAACTATGTAGTGAACGGACAAACGAAATGTAGTATAGACATGTGGTGGGATATTATCCAGCTTCGGAAAGGAAGGAAATTCTGACACACGTTACAGCGTGGGTGAAGCTTGAAGACACTATGCTAAGAAAAGTAAGCCAGGCACAAAAGGGTAGATACTGTATGATCCCACTTACATGAGGCACCTTGAATAGTCAAATTTACACAGAAAGCGGGTAGAAAGGTGGTTGTCAGGGACTGAGGTGATGGGAAAATGGGGAGTTAGCATTTAACGAGTACGGAGTTTCACTTCAGGATGGTGAAAATCGTGATGAGGGGTGGCAGCGATGGCTGCACAACGGGAATGTACTTAATGCCACTGAACTGCATCCTTAACAATCATGAAGACGATGCATTTTATGTTATGTGTATTTCACCACAATTAAAAAAGAAAAGCAGTGATCCAGTTATACATTTAAAGGTAAATATTTTTAAAAACAGTTAACATGCTAAATATTGTATTCTATACGCATGACCACCACCATCACCACCACTACAGCAAAAGGATTTATGCCCACACTGACCAGATTTAACATCTTTATAAATGTTCTGGAGCGGAATGTCACGTGACAAACCTCCATATGAGAGACTAAACACATTATTCTGGTTACAACAGAAAGAAACTGACAGGCTTTGACAGTAGGAGGCACCAGAGCCGGGGTCCTAATCCTAGGTGGGCAACAGTATAGCCTTGGGGAGCTTTTAAAGATGCCTGTAACTGGACCCCAGCCCCCAGAGAGTCTGGCTTAACTGCTTTGGGGTGGGGCCTGGGGACTGTCATTTTGCCAAAGCTCCCAGATGACTCTAATGTAGAGCCAGAGGTAACTGCATGGAGCACCGAGGCTGAAAGTCTCAGCCTCCCTGGGTTGGAGTCCAGGCTCTGCCATTTGCCGGCTGTGTGATGATCAGGTTGTTAATCTTTCTGTTTCTTAATATTCTTGTCTTCAAAGTTGGGTAATCATAATCCTTACCTCAGAGGGTTACAGAGAGGATTAAGAAAAGTACTGTACACTTTGCACAGTGCCCAAGGCGTTTTAAGAGCTCACTAAATGTTAATTATTTTTATTATTAACCAAGTTTGTATCACCTGGCAGAAAGACAGATGAATTTAACGTGGCGTGTGCAAATATGTCTAAAAAGAAGCAAACCCAGACTTTGTGACTAGCGTCTCTGTCAAAAGGCAGGACAGGCCGGTTTCCTGCCCTGGCCGGGTGGTCCACTCGGTTGGGATGTCATCCTGTCCACCAAAAGGTTGTGGGTTTGATCCCCAGTTAGGGCACATACCTAGGTTGTGGGTTTGATTCTCATTCCTTGCTCTCTCTCTAAAATGAACGAATATATCCTTGGGTGAAGATTAAAAACAAAAAATAAAAAATGGGAAAGGGTCCATGTGTTTGGAAGCATTTTCGATTTCAGGTCATGAGTTTGAAGTACTCTTTTGCTTCAAAGGCCAAGGAAACACATCAGGCATCAGCAAGGGGTGGGGGAGACTGAGAATAACTGAGTCCATGCCTTTGTATTTCCCAAAACACGATGCACCCTCCCCTCATTGATTTGTGGTAAGTTCTAGTCACTGAACCTCCAAAGGGGTACCCTGACACTGGAGAAGGAATGAAGACAGAGAACACTTGCGGGCGTCTGAAGGAAGCCAGGCCATCAAGGTTAGAATTCTCCAGACTGGAAAAGGACACGATAAACTCATCAATAACCAGTAGAAGGTGAACAAGGACTTATTTAACCCAAACACTTGCTGCAGGGGAAGATGAGCGAGGAACAGTTAGAACAAATAAAAGAAATGGGTAATAAACTCAGGAACACACTACTGCACAGTGTCGTACTTGAGAGAAATATAAACAAATTCCCAAGGGACTGGACAAGTTAATGTCAGAGATGTAAATGGATCCCAGGGGGAGCTGACAGATGTCCAACTGAAGGTCGGGATCAGGGGAGGCAGTGGTCACGTCCTTTCTAACAAAGGGCTGAAGAGACCGTGGTCTGACCAGGATGTGCGTTCCAATTTTCTTAGTGTCCCTATGGAGGGATTAGGAAAAGGGCCAGGAATCAATATGAATGAGCCATGTTCAGGGATAGTGAGAAAACTGATTTGGCTGTAGTAGAGGGGCCGTGTTAGGAAATAAGAGGGCGGTTATCTGGGTATGAAAGACTGGGTTAGATTTTCAAGCGTACCCAGAACCAGTGCTGAGGGGCTAAAAGTAGTCCAAAACATCACAGAATGTTATAGCTCTTCTAGCCCAACCCCTACCTTTAAAGGATGAAAAAAACAAAGCTCAAGGAGATCAATTTACTTGCCCGAGGTCCTATAACATGTTAACAGGAGAGCAGAGATGAGAATCCTGAGTCTCTCCACTACACCTGATGATGGACTGGGTCTGGGAAGGACTTTGGAGAAAGACCGTCACTAAATCAATAACCTTGAGCAAGTGGCTTAGCTCCTCTGAGCTTCTATGAAGTAAGTAGCCCTCCCCAGGCCACATTAGTTTGAGGGTAAAAGTACAGACTTGGCAGAAGTCACAAACCTCCACCCCTTTCAGCTCTGTGGGAATTGTGAGCTTTCCCCACATTCTTCCCCGTTAGTCCCTGCAAGCCCCAGCATACATCTCAGCCAAGCCCAGCCCTGCCAGCCGCACTTGTTCTGTCCTTCCTCCTAGCTTTGGTTGTTGGGGTGATGTGCCCAGCCTCTACTGATGTCCCATTTGAGTGCCTCCTAGTGTCCTGACATTTGTGCAGAGGGCCTTATCTCCCAGGGCGCAGAAACCACTGGCCTTGACTTTCTCTCACTATTTTTAAGTTTTAATTTATTGACTTTAAAGAAAGGAAGGGAGGGGTGGGGGTGGAGAAAGAGAGCTTGACTTGTTGTTCCACTTATTTGTGCATTCATTGGTTGATTCTTATATGTGCCCTGATCAGGGATTGAACATGCAACCTTGGTGTATCGAGCCAATGCTCCAACCAACTAAGCTACCTGGCCAGGGCTTCACTGTCCTTTTTTATTGTTTCTCAAAAATGGAAGCAAAGTAGCATTTGGTATGTGTTTGTTCTGCTCTGTAGCTGCCATGCCTTAGACCAGGGCCCGGGTGACGGGACAGTCTGCGTGGCACGCTCCCTGCAGTGCCCCGGTCACGCCCCCCCCAACACTGTTCACGGCCCTTGAATTTCTCACACCTGCATCCCCGGTGCCTAGCACAGTGTAGGTGCTCAAAATATATTTATTAAATGAATCAGTGGGCAAATTTCTCTCTTCCAGTGGCTACTCTGTTCACATGTAGACAATTCATTTTTCCCCAGGAGGCTCAAACCACTCCCTGCATCCTTGTCCACCTCATTCTCTCAGAAGCTTCCAGATACATGGGCTTGCCTGAACCTTCTGGTAAACACGGCTTGGGTTCCAGCTAGGGCCCTATAAGTCTAGGGTGTGCGCAATGAGATAATGTAGGTAAACGTGTTCAGCATAGAGCCTGGGATATCAGAGATAACTCAACACTGTAATTCCTGTTCTTTCTTTTGCCGGCTAGGGTCACATACTCAGAAGAGGGGAAAACATCAAAGGCTTCACACAAAGAAATTGATTCAAAATGAAAGCAATCTGAAGTCAGGAAAATTATGGTGCATCCACATCCGGCATAATGTGGGTAGTTCTACTCACTAAACCTTAAAAGGGCTACAAGGCTTTTATTTATTACAATTTCACATTCGACCTTATCTATTTCCAAAGAGGATCGAAGGCAAGTAAAAAAAAGAAAATAAATACTTACGAATGAGAAAAGAAGGGAAAGAAGAATAAACATATCAGCGTTGGGCTGGGTTCACGTGATTCAGGAATGGAGACAGTGCCAAGTGAAGCTGGGAACGGAGCGGCAGCTCCAGGTGGGGGGGGTGGTGCTGGGCGCCCAGCAGGGGCGGGCAGGGGTGGCCGTGGGTGGACGGCCACAGCACAGGTTGTGTGTTTGGGATGGGGGCCGCAGAGGCCCATCCACGGCAGTTCCTGGGATAGGAGTGGTTGGTGTTTCTTTGATCAATCTGCGAAGAAAGTACAAAGCTGGTTAAAAGGCAACAAAAGAGAGATGTTGGTAGATTTGAACTCGGTAATATGAAAAAATAGTACTGCTTTGAAGGAGGCAACTTGCACTGATGTGACAGAATGATATTTGAGATGTTAACAACTGTTTTATTTGGTTTTTTTCTTCTCTTTTTTCTTTCTCTATTTCAGTCTGGCCTCGAGGCAAGAGAAGAAAAATCACCCTTGATTTTTGTAGACCCTGGAAGTGACACAAGAGGGTACATCTAGTTCCTTTGAGTAGGGGGATGGAGGGGACAGGGTGCAGGAGAGAGGGAGCTGGACGGGGTGTCTCAGTTAGAATGAAGGGCATGCATCAGGAGGCTGTGGTCTAGACTGTCTCCCCAGCAAACCTGATGGGGACGTGACCACCTCTCAGGGGTCCCCCTTACCAGGGCAGTCTCCATTCAAAGGAGGACCTAACATTACCTCCAGCCAGTGCCAACTACGAGGCCCATAAAAGCTGCAGACGGACACCACCTCCCCTCACAGCCCTGCTGATGGGCGTTGGCAGAATCCCATCCTCCTCCAGGACCTCAGTACCATTCCAAGGGGAAAGGGAAAATCATCTTGAATTGACTAAGTTTTACATAAACAATGGCTAAAAAGTACTGAATTTCATTCAGTTTATTTGAAAGCGACTAGAATATGTTTCTTTCATCAAGCAGAACAGGAGCTCAAGGTCAGAAATTAACTTGAGTTGTAAGAAAATGAAGTTACATGTTTGCACATCATAATCTGTGGATATGAAATTTGTACCTGTTTTTCTGGTTGTTATTGTCCTTGTTGCCACAGTATTGCCTCAATTAACCAGAGCTTTAAGTTTCAGGAATAGCCCCAAAATGGACATTAAAAACTATTTCTAATGGCAAATAGTCCCGGATGCAGAGTGGCAATGAAAACAGTAAGAGTAGAAAAAGACCGAAGAGCTCACCAAGACTGATGGATTCATATGCCAGATGCCCTTGGATCCCTTTCTCTCTTCTACCAGTTCTTAACTGTGTGACCTTGGACAAGTCACCTCACTTCTCTGAGACCAAGACCTGTAGCAAAAGAACTGTGAACGCACTCGGGAAACCGTGATGGGCTGCACGTACGCCGTGCGTAATTCCCCTGTCAGATGAGGACTTCAGGTCACACTGGCTGTATTTGTCCCTCAGACCCTAATAAAGTGTTTGGCATGTGCTAAATGGTCCTTATGTGTGTTGAACTGAACCGAACAGGTCGACGACAGCTAGTACAGTCAAAATGCTCCCTGGGAAAGTGAAAGCTACAAGAAGAGAGACACAGAGAAGAAACAGGGCAGGAAGCAGGGCGGAATGAACATAACAGGGAAGAGGGGGAAAGTCAGGCAGGAGCACTCCAGAACCAGACCCACTAGATGGGTGGCCTTGGGCAAGTTAATCCATCGTTCTGGACCTCATCTGCCAAATGGGAATAATAATAACACCTCCTTTTCCAGGTCCGTGTCAGGATTCGGTGAGTTAGCGTAAATAAAATAGCTGGTGCATAGTAAGAGCTCAGTGGTAATTATTTCTATTATTAGATCTATTCATGGGGCATATGAAAAATGGTCACATTCATTAATACTGAAGGAAATATAAATGAAAATAAAATACCATTGTCACCTGTTGGCAGAGATTATTTTAAACAATTATTTATTTATAGTTCTTGCCCTTTCACATTCTGTAAAGATATAAGTGAGGTGGAGGGCACGGTGATGGGGAGGAAAGGATTCTTTTAAGAAGATTCCTGGGGTGGGGTGGAAGGATGGGGAGAAAAGGCACACAACTGTAATTGAATAACAATAAAAAATTTTAAAAAACCCCACAACTCTCTAACAGTATAAATTAAAAATAGAATTAATGTTACTTATACTAAGGAATAAATTTGTTTCTATCATGAAAAAAGAAAATAAAGCCCTAGTAATCAAAAAAGAAGAAGATTCCTTTGGAGAGAGTTGTACTGAGAGCGCCCCCCCACCCCCTGGCTCCACACACACACACACACACACACACATCAGGGTGGGATGCCAGGGTCTGTCCTCAGCTCAGGCCTAGTGCAGAGGGATTCATGGGACCACTCAGGGTTGCTGCAAAGGCAGAGAGTGAGAGAGTGTCCCTGAAAGAGACACAGCAGGCAAGTCTCAAAAAAATATATGAATGTGCCCACAGGAGGAAAGAGGCAGCTTTAAATATTTGCTGTGCTATGACAGCACAAGGGCACTTTTTGACAGTATCAGTTAAATAAAAACTTTCTCTTCCTCCGTACCACTCCTTCCCCTGCTGTGACCACAGAGGGATGAGAAGCAGCAGGTAGTGAATGAGAAGAAGGAAAAGTAGGCTGACCGCTCTCATTGCCAAAGACAGACGGCTTGCCTGCAACTGACCCCAGGCGGGAGAATGAGGGAGAAGTCTTAGCTTTGAATGAAAGATAAGAATAAAAGTGCTAACTTTCTAACATTAACATTCTATTACTGAATTTAAGATTGTGTCTGCATCTTAAAGGGATCATAAACTGTTTTTTATTTAAAAATGAGTAGAAGTTATACATTCAAGGACAGAGAATAGATTTCCTCCACTAAGCAGGTTTAAAGAGACATGGGAAGCAGAAAAAAAACCTTTTTTTTTCCATTCTCTTCTCTAAGTACTGTTCACTGTTGGGTATTGTTTCAGGCAGCGCTCAGCCGTTGCTGTGGGTGGCTGTATTCGTCTGCCCAGCATCCAGCCCCATCTGGCAGGAGCACCCTAATTTCTCTGTAGGGAATGACTCATCCCCAGTGCTGCAGTTTTGGGGGGCTCTTTACCAAGGCACCCTAAGGGAAGGGCATATACCCAAGCTAAGCCAACTGGACTTTCTCTCCAGACTGTTGGACCTAGAGGGCAGGACTAGCACACTCCAGCAGCCGTGACCAGTTAGTTCTTCTACCAGATGTCTGGAACTGACCTTGATTCTGTGGGCTCTCCCACATCCTTCAGATAAATTTCTTTTCCTTAGAAAGTAGCCATTACCAGCTTCTTCTGCTTTCAATGGGAAGATCCTAAGCATCAAACTGGAGGGAAGCCATATGTGCCCCAACAGAGCTGGCAATGTGACAAGTGTCATCCTACCAGAAGGATGACCAAGTTCCACTAATGAAAATGTCATAGAGCACATCTTAGCTTTTGCTGAATGTGGACAGTTATGAAAGGTGGCAGGTAGGTAGGTACAGGGATAGCCAGGGATTTGGGTAGGTACGGTTACAATTTTTATTTCATTTCTCATATTGTGTAGCCATCCTCTCTCTGGCCCTGTGTCAACTGAACTGGCAAACAGATTTGAATGAGCAAGTGTGGGCATAGAGTTATGTATTTTCTTTTAAAAAGATTTTTTAAAATTTATTTTTAGAGAGAGGGAAAGGAGGGAGAAAGAAAGAGAGATAAATATGAATTGTACCTCTTGCAGGTGTCCTGACTGGGGATGGGAACTGGGATGCCCAACCGACTGAGCCTCACCAGCCAGGGCCGGAGCCACGCATTTTCTGAAGGGCTGCTTTGGGATTTCAAAATGAGCCACAGAATTAGAAAGTTATACCAAGTTAGTGAAAAGTAATCACTGTCATGAAACTGTAGACCGACTTTGGTGGCTTTTTCAAGGAACTCTTCCGATTATGGCTTCTCTTGCGCAGTTTTACAGTGTCTTACACTGTTTTACAGTGACACCTGTTGTTATTATGTGAGGCTGAGTGACCTCTGTCTCAGTAGGTGGATCAAATGTCCTGGGGTTTAAGCAGAACAAAATAGATTAAAATCCAGAAATTTTAGAGTTCTCAAAGTTCCCACAACGGTGAGCCCCAGAGCAGACACAGTTGGCGCTCTGCACAGTGGCCGTCCCCACTCCCCAGAGCCTCTGCGATGCGAACAGAATATGTGTGCTCTTCAGATGTCCGGCAGTCATATTTCAGGGGTCAGTCACCTGGGCCCCATTCCAACAGACAGTCTTAGTCATTCAAAAGAATTCTGTTTATTTTGCTAAGGATTGGCTTTGAAAAGGACTTGTCACTGAATTTTGTCCAGTGGGATAATAGTGCCCATTTGCTGGGCAGAGTGTTCCAAGGGAAGTTTCTCAGCCTTGAACAGAAGCACACGAAAGAGATTGCCCCTTTCGGCCTCTGGATGGTGGTGTATGCAGGTGTAATGCCTGGAGAGAGTGCGGCTGTCTGGGCGACTATGAATAAAGTTGCCTAGTATACTTGGGATGGCAGAGAGGGAAGAGAGAACTTGGATCATTAATAGGGTCAAGCCAATCCACTGAACAACCCTAAAACAGCCTTACCTCTACTCTATCCTTCTTGTTATTTGAATTAATGGTAAATCTCTTCAGTATTTCAGTCATTTTAAGTTGTTTTCTGATATTTGAAAGCCTTTTCCCTAGAGGAGTTTGCAATCTCTTTTTATAAATTTCATGGAATGAATCTTTCAAATATATGGTACCATTTGCTTTTAGACAAAGACATTTTTCCTAACCAGTACTAACATCCTTTTGAACCTTATATGAAAGATTACTTGAGACCACAGAACTCCATAGGTAAGCAAAGCTATCCTATTACTAGATAATTATAAGATGTTCCCTAAGGTTATGGTCTGATAATATTTTTACCGGCTTCCTGCCCTCCCCGCGACCCTCCCCACTCCATGTTACTTCCTTGATCTGACCTATGGGCCAAGGGGATATTCTGAATATCAAGTATTATTACAAAACAAATGTCACGAACAAGCTGCTCTATCATGTAGGTACTATAGAGGATTTCTTCAGCCTTATGACAATATTAAAAATACGGCTTTTATATTGCTTAGGCTTGAGAATCTGTCAGAAGTCAAACATTAAAAAGAACTTGAGGAAATCACAACCAGTGGCATATTTGGAGAAATGCGTCACCTGCTGAGGAGAATGATAATATCAATGATGTTTTGAATAAATTAGTGTCAAAAGACTCCCGCAGAGCTTCTTGACAAGGGCAAAAGATAACGTCCTTTCACATCTAAACCCCACCTTCCTACACATAAAGGCACAGTAGGTCCCGGTCTAGGCCACGGTGGTAGAGATGCAGAAATAACCGATATGGTTTCCATGGCTGCTGAAGGGTTAAAAGATATGGAAGGCCACAGTGAAGAAGAAAAAAGCTGCTCCAGAGGACCCAGCAATCACTGGGGAGAAGGCAGCTCTGACCTTTGATTCACTAATTAATTTTTTAGAAAGGTACCTTACAGTACTTTGCCCCCAAGAGCAGACAGGATAGAAACTTCACATCATTTGATGAGAAAGAAGGAAATAACCAAAAAGCAGGCTTTGGGACTTTTCCAAAAGAGCAATTTGGAGAGCATTTCCTGGGGTCAGTGATCATTCAGCCCTATGGGCCATCACATCTGCCACAATTACTGCAGTGCAAAGTGATAGCTGGTACTTGGGAGGTGGACCAGGGAGTGCATGGCATGAGGGGACACCCTAAGCTTTGATGCTGCCTATCCCCTATCACTCCTGCCTCCTGTTTCTACCTATTGCTACTTGCTTTACCTTGGGAAAACTCCTTATCCGTTTTCAACCTTAGTTTTTCTACTTGTAAAAGCAAATAATAGGCCCACCTGCCTTAGAGGATTGTTGTAAAGATTAGAGATAATGTGAATGTAGTGGATGCTTATTGTTTCGAAGATCCATATCCCTTTATCTGGTGACCACCCCTCACTCCACCTCTAAGGTTTCCAGAGCAGCCATCCATTTCTATCATCACTGCCACCTCTTGGCCACAGCAGATTGGTTTGAGACTCACATCAGCAGAGTCCTGTGCAGGGAAGTTTCAGAACTGAAACAACCTAGAAGGAAGAAATACTCTCATATTGTAACTGAGGACTAATAAATTGAAGATTTGAAGATTTCTCTGTCTGCAGAACAGAAAATCACGGTCAGCAATGAAAGAGAATAAGAAAGGAGGCGTCCAAAGATCAGTAGAGAGAAGATGGAACTTCCCCTAGTTGCCCCCAATCCTAAGGCTCCAGCCAGATCCCAGTCTGGACTCAGTCAGGGACCCAATAAATCCCTCTGATACATCTCCATTTTTGCCTAGCTTAGCAAGAATCCTTTTCTGATACTTACAATCAATGGAGTCCTTCATAATACAGGGTACTATACCTCACTCGGACAACAAATATGTCTTTGAGTGCCTCCCCTGTGCCAAGCCTGTCCTAGGGGCTGGGACGCAATCTCCATCCTCATGGAACTTACAGTCCAGTGAGGAATACAGGCATTTCAAAGTACTCACCCAAATAAATACATGATATAACTTTTGGTTCTTTTTCCATGCGTTATTAGAAAAAGGCTAAATTATGTCCTTTTTAGACACTCAGAAAGACAGAGAAGAATCTTAACGGAGCTAAAGCTCAAGTCCTGGCACTTCAACAGTTAAATTTTAGTCATGTGGGAAATGTACTGATCCCAACAGCCTATTCCCTCCTGCCAGATGAGTGAGGCAGAGCTGTGTGTCTGTGGGCCTTACGTTTCCCATCATCACCTTTATTGCTCTCTTTAAATCCTGGGGTTTCAATTTCTTTTCCCATCAGAATGATTCTGCTTGCAACACCCACAGACCTTGCTCCCTGTAGCCCCGGGCTGGTGCATCCACATCAAGTAAGAGCCATCTCTCCCAAGTGGAAGGCTGCACACACCCCAATGAGCTGCATTGTCACTGATTTATGACTCCCTGTCCTCTGCCTTTTGAGGAAAATCACTTTATCAAGATGAAAAGTCAGTGGTGGGGGTGGAACAGGGTTTCCTGTTTGGTTCCAATCACTCTGCTGCATATTCCAAAGGCTGTTATATTTACAAGTCATCAGGACTGCGTGTGAGTGATTTAGAGAGAAATGACCAAATATTGAACAGAAGTGTGTGATTTGCCTTACATTTATTCAGTTATGATTTTCAGGATTTAAATGCAGGGTGGGGAGTGTGAGCAATTCTGAGTGTAGACATAAGGAGCAGAGGCAGTGTACCTGCAACCATTTTAGGGGAGATACCTTGCTGCCTCTTAGTTTCCCACTTAATGAATGTGAACGCACTTGGGATTCACTAGCACCATCTTCATTGTCATCAATATCATGGTCATCACATTTCAGAACCTAAAGATTCTTGAGCATCCTCTTAGTTGAACTCAGTGTTTCATAGATGAAGAAATTGAAGTTCAGAAAGGAAGAATGATTTGCTCCAGGTCATACTGTAGAATTGGAGCAGAGGCTAAAAACCAGATCCTCTGGCCTTGGATTCATTATTATCAGGTCTTTTGTGCTAGGTGAAGTGCTGGACAAAACCTGAAGCATCAGATGTTATCCAGTGGCCTCAGATGGTTTGCAGCCACCTTAACATTAGGGTACCCCCAGTCTCAGACAGATGTGAAAAAATACACAGGGCAGAATTTTCTTATTATCTGTTTCCATCTTAGTAGTAATGTAATCATATTACAAAAATGTGGAAGTAGAGAAAAGAAAAAATTGGCTCCATCATCCCAATACAATCTATGTTAGCATTTTGTTCTTTCCCTTTCTACTTTTTCCTTTTCATTTAGTTTCCTCTGCACGCAGTTGTGACTATAGTGTATTCACATAATCTTTTATTCTGTGTTTTCATTTAATTTAATGGCACAAGCATTTTCCATGTTATTGCTTTGTCTTCATAGCTATAACTTTAATGATTATTTAATTTTATATCAAATAGATGTATCACAGTTTGCTTACCCATTCCTGTAGCATTGGACATTTAGATCTCTGCAGTTTTCCATTAATATAAATAATGCTGCAATGAACATCTTATGCATATAGCTTCCCCCCATATTTATGTTATTTCTCTGGGATAGCTTCCAACAGTGGAATAACTAGGCCAACAATTCTGAACAGTTTTATGGATTTGTTAAGTATTGCCAAATTGCCTGCTAAAAGCTTCTTACAAATTTACATAAACAATTTTGAATAAGAATCCAAAAGGTGACCAAATAAAAAGTTAGTACAGAATTAAAAAAGAACCACTTCCTGTATGCATCATTTATGCATGCTGGGTAATTGCATTCTGGGTTGTATGCTGCTGGATAATTCTATGTCTCTCATAGGGTCGAAATGAGAGGAAGAAAGTAAAGGCCCTCAAGCTTGTCATGCCATTATGATCTTCAGGCATCTTGGCTATAGTTCTTGAGGCTGCACAACAGAATCACCTGGAATACTTAGCAAATTGCTGATATCCTGGGCTGGTCCCTAGAGAATCTGGTTTAATTGGTCTGGGCTGTGGTTGCAGAAGTTCCCTGGGTGATTCTAATGGGCCAGGAAGCTCACTTGGATGGACCCAGGGGCGGGTAGGGAGGCTGAGGAGGTCAACAGAGGCAAAGTCCCTAAGTGATCTCCCCAGACATACTTCCTTCTCTGCTTCCTGTGCCCCAGAGAGCCCCCAGCCCATGGGTGCCAATGTGTCTCCTGCTGCTCCTCCCATCTTGAGGCCGGATGTGACTGGCTGCATCTAGCTCCCACAAGTCCTGATTCTGGAGGCACAGGATTTCCTGTGAGAAGGAAATGCCAAGGAGCACAATGCCAGGGACAATTGTAGAGCCTCCAAACTGCCAGCCTGGGGTAGGGGAGAGGCCTTAAAAGGATAGGAATCCCAAATGTCCAACTTTGAGAGACGTTCATACTATGTTCATAGTATCATATAGCTATGAAAGAAATTGTGTTAAAATATAAAGCTCAGAGTTCCAGCCAAGATGGAGGCATAGGTAGATACACTCTGCCTTCTCACACAACCAAAAGAAGGGAACAACCAATTTAAAAACAAGGAACAACCAGAACTGCCAGAAAATCGGACTGTATGGAAGTCTGACAACCAAGGAGCTAAAGAAGGAATATTCGAGACTGGTAGGAGGGGCGGAGAAGACATGCAGCAAGGCACTGGCTGGATACACCTGGAGGAACAACTAGGGAGCAAGACAGACTGTGCAACCCAGGGTTCCAGAAGGTGGGGGGAGGGGAATGAAACCTCAGAACCTCTGAGTGTAAAAACCTGTGGGAGGTGTGGTGGCAGGAGAAACTGCCAGTCTCTTCAAAGCAGGGTGTGAGACAAGCAAGTGGCATTGTTCCCTCTCTGACCCTTCCTCCACATACACCGCCACAACATAGCAAAGTGGGTTGCCCCACTGTGGTGGATACCTAAGGCTCCACCCCTTACAACATAACAGGTACTGTGAGACAAACAAATATGGCCCAAATGAAAGAACAGATCAAAACTCCAGAAAAAGAACTAAACAATGAAGAGATAGACAACCTATCAGATGCACAGTTCAAAACACTGGTAATCAGGATGTTTATGGAAATGATTGAGTATGGTTGCAAAATAGAGGAAGAAGTGGAGGCTATGCAAAGTAAAATAAAGAAAAATATACAGGGAACTAACAGTGAAGGGAAGGAAACTGGGACTCAAATCAATGATTTGGACCAGAAGGAAGAAATAAACATCCAACCAGAACAGAATGAAGAAACAAGAATCAAAAAAAAATGAGGAGAGGCTTAGGAAGCTGTGGGACAACCTTAAACATTCCAACATTCAAATCACAGGGGTGCTGGAAGGAGAAGTACAAGAGCAAGAAATTGCAAACTTATTTGAACAAATAATGAAGGAAAACTTCCCCAATCTGGGGAAGGAAATAGACAAACAAGTCCAGGAAGCTCAGAGAGTCCCAATAAGTTGGACCCAAGGAGGGACCAAGACACATCATAATTAAATTACCCAAGATTAAAGAAAAGGGGAGAATCTTAAAAGCAGCAAGAGAAAAGGAGACAGTTACCTACAAAGGAGTTCCCATAAGACTATCAGCTGATTTCTCAAAAGAAACCTTGCAGGCAAGAAGGGGCTGGAAAGAAGTATTCCAAGTCATGAAAGGCAAGGACCTACATCCAAGATTACTCTATCCAGCAAAGCTTTCATTTAGAATAGAAGGGCAGATAAAGTTGTTCTCAGATAAGGTCAAGTTAAAGGAGTTCATCCTCACCAAGCCCTTATTATATGAAATATTAAAGGGACTTATCTAAGAAAAAGAAGAAGGTCAAAACTATAAACTGTAAAATGACAACAAACTCACAACTATCAACAACTGAATCTTATAAAACAAAAACAAACTAAGTGAACAACTAGAACAGGAACAGAATTACAGAAATGGAGATCACATAGAGAGTTATCAGTGGGGAGGGGAAGGGAGATAATGGGGGGAAAAGCACAGGGAATAAGCATAATTGGTAAATACAAAATAGACAGGGGAAGGTTAAGAATCGTATAGGAAATGGAGAAGCCAAAGAACTGATATATAAGACCCACGGACATGAACTAAGGCAGGGTGGAGGAATGCTGGTGGGAGTGCAGGGTGGAGGGGAATAAAGGGGAGAAAAAAATGGGACAACTGTAATAGCATAATCAATAAAATATACTTAAAAATAACAAAAAAATAGAAAGCTCTTCAAGTACTGAATGGACAAAGCCCAGTGCAGAAGAGATGTACAGAATTTGGAGGTCAAACAACCCATCGTATGCTTGTGCCCCAGAGGTGTCTGAAAAGATACATTAAAAATGAGTAGGGGTGGTGGCCTTAGGAGGGTTGGATTGGGGACATAGGAGTGGGGAGAATGAAGGGAAGTTGAACTGTTTGCCTCAGGCCCTTCTCTACTGCTTGTATTATGTGTCTTAAGCATGCATTACTGTCCATTTTATTTTTAAAAGAATATTATAAAGTGTGCCAAAAGCAGAGGGGCAAGGAAAAGAGATGAGAATAGTAAGAATAATAATCTTCTATATTCCTTACAGAACATTGCAATTTCTAAAAGCACTACCATTATCTCTTTTGAGATGAGTTGGGCCAGTATTTTTCCTTTTTATAGACAAAGAAACTGAATCTCAAAAAAGCAAAGAAACAGCAAGGGCATCATCAGGACTGGTGAAAAGTAGACTGGAGTCCAAGGCTCTGACTTCCAGCCTCTGACCTCAGCATCCTTTTACAATTCCATACTTCAGAAATAAATCCCAATGAAGCAGGATTCCGATGTCAAAAAAAACATTGATTTCCATTTGCCATCGCTTTTCCTGTCCCTTTTGCACTGCCCCCCACCCCCCCACCCCACACCAGAGCCCTGAGTAGGCAGGGAAGGGTGTCCAGGACCTAGCTCCCAGAGGTGACAGAGGTGAAGAACTGGGTAGCTCACCTTCCAGGGGTCAGTGGCAGAGATGAGGCCTAAGGGGCAACCAGGGTCCTCCCCCGGAAGTTCTGTGGTTATGGCTCCTCTACCTCCCAGAGTTGAACAGAGGAGAAAAGGTGAACTGGATGGAAGTGTGTGTTAGGAGAGGGGGAAATACAATAATTGGTAACTGAAGATGCAATGTATAGCATGAAACTTAACAGAAGCACTTTAGGTAGCCTGACCCCATCAAATCCTAGTAGTAAAGGGTTAACCAACAATCAGTGCCTGAATCTGGGCCCAAATTCCTCCACGCCTGGGGCAGAGACCTTCAGAGCAAGAAAGAGAGAGAAAAAATAGCTCAGATTCCACCAGAGCCTCATAAAATACCACACCTGCACAGAGGATCTTTTAAAGGTCATTTGTGTACCTGGTTTCCACCCTCTTCACCTCACCCCCACTAAATCTGGAGTGCTTGGGGACATGGGGAGAGATGCATCTTCTTTACTTCTGTGTCCTCTACAGCACCTTGCCTGCTGGTGGTATAAAGCTCCTCCATAAATATACCAAGTAAATGGAGCAAACACAGTTAAAGATGGTGATGGCAAATATCTATTCCAACTTACTAATTTATTATTAATTTTATATACTTTATAAATTATATACTATAAGATAAATATATAATAGTATACTATTATATCAATTTTACAAATTTCTATAAATTATCCATTTATTTATAATTAACTTAATATTAAACTTATGAAAAATAAGCTAAGCTTTATTGACTTCATTTTACAGATGGAGACCTGAGCCCTACAGTAGTTAAGGGAACTTAACTTGCCTTAGGCCACACTGAGTGTAAGGGGGAGCAAGGAGCGTGACTCCCGGTCCACTGACTCTGCCACTGCCCAAACCGCTCTCCAAAGATAGTACATTTGTCTGAGAGAAAGCGTTGGACCATAGTTAAACAGGAGATTTTCCACAGAAGGACAAGGTAGCTAAGAGTGGTGGTTTTAGAGGTGGGTTTGATAGGGGAAGATTTAGGGTCATTATGTGAAGAGTGAATCTGTGACATATAGTCATCTGATGAAAAAATCTATCAAGCTACACTTATGATTTGTGCACTTTCTTGTATGTGGGTTAAGCTTCAATAAAAATCAAATTAAAACAAATGAGCTAGCAAACAGTCCCTAGGGCTCCTGGCGCTGTCTTATACAGCAAGATGACTGCTTATTTCTTTTCTTTCCCCATGGAGTGGGAGACAGCAGGTGTTGGCTCCCCTAGAGTCTCTCCCTGCTCCACAGCCTCCTCCACACTGCCCCTGAGCTGTCATCCTGGAATAAAGGCCCAATCAGGTCCTCCTCTGCCTATACTTCCTCACTGGCTTCTTGTTACCTCCAGAATAAATTCCAGATTCCTTGGCAAATCTGGCCACATTCCATGCCTAACCAACTTTCCAATCTAATTTTTCATAGAAGAGGTAGCATAAGACCCTGGGTTCTACTATCTGTTAGCTGTGTGACCTTGGACAAGTCAACGAACCTCATCTGTAAAACAGGTGTAACAGGGATGTTCCAAGAATGCTGTGAAGACAGCAGAGATTATACACATGGAAGGCATAGAACAGCTTCAGGCACCCAGTTAGCACTCAATGAATATTTGCTATCACTTCTCATTTTTCACTTGAGTACCTAGACACAAGAGCATATTTCCTTCCCATTCCCTGACCCCTTTTTCCCATCTCATCCCTACATCTTTACTCATCCAAATTCTTTTCTTCTTTCTACAAGTAACTCGAATGTCACTCCTCCAGAGAGGCTTCTACTGGCTGGCCCTCTTCCCCCTACTCCCGATGTGGAACTCCTCAATCATCTCTAGCACTCTCTTAGTGCGTTGTCTGTACTTCCACTAAAGCCCTTGTTCTGTGGCACCTGCTCTGCTGTTAGCACTTTTGCAGAGGACATTCTCCCTTGTTGTAGCATGAACGTCTTCTTGTTCATCTCCAGAAACCTACCAGCGAGTGACTGACATTCTGCACATTGGAGTGGACAATGCCTGAGATGTTTGTCCAGCAGGGGAGCTACATCCCAGTCCTTTTTCTGAGACACCTAACTGTCCCCAGCAATTATCCGATGTAGAGTGGCTCCCTGACCTTGCTGCCCACTCTGGCCACTGTTGATGGGACTGCGGATGAGCAATTAACCCAAGCTGGGCTGAGCAGAATACTCAGTCCTGTGAATAGGAAAGGGAGGAGACATTTGCTGGCAGTTTGGCAGCTCTGCTCTATCCCCTCTGTTATGAGTTGAATTGTGCACCCCCACCCCTGACCAAATAACGTGACCTTACCTGGAAATAAAGTCTGTGCAAACGACCAAGTTAAGATGAGGTCAATAGGCTGGGCCTTAATCCAATACAACTGGTATCCTTGTAGAAAAAGAAAATCAGGAACAAACATGTACAAAGGAAAGTTAATGTGAAGTCACAGGGACAATCTACATCTATAAGCCAAGTAATGCGTTAGGCTACCAAAAGCTAGGAGGGAGGCCTGGAACAGGTTCTCCCTCATAGCCCTCAAAAGGAACAACCTTGCCCTTATTTTGACTGAGACCATGAATTTCTATTCTAAGCTGCCCAGTTTGTGGTACTTTGTTACAGCAGCCTGGGGAAACTAACACATACTGCTTTTGGTGAACTTCTCCTCCCCTCTTAAACATATGGTTCACAAAAAGTATAATCCTCTCCTTTCCTCCTTCCTTGTCATGGCTGTCACCACTCTTACCACTCCCCCACCCTCCCCCCGCCCCCACCACCATCACCATCACTGCTAAAACTTACAGCCTTGCTTTGTGGCAGGCACGATTCTAAGCACTCTGAATTTAATCTTAAAAATAGCCTGTGAGATGGGTCTTATTGTTATCCCTATTTCGCAGACAAGGAAACTGAGGCACAGAAAGGGTAAGTGTCACACAGCTGATAAGTAACAGAGACAGAATTGAAATGCAGGAAGTCTGACTGCAGAGTCTGTTCTACCCACTACCCTTGTCAGGTTCCCCTCCCACCTAACCCAGGGATGGAGACATGCCCCAAATTGGGTCAATTAGAGTCCACTCTAAAGATTTTTCTTAAATTGGACTTCGTGGAGTAGAGGCAACCCCCTCTAGGGGCAAGATTAATCAGGTGTCATCAGTGTCCTTTAACGTGTGGCAGGAGCAGGCCCACATTAAGGAAAGGACACTCACAGGCAAAGATGAGAAGTGGAGAGATTAATGACATCCAGTTCTCGTTACTGTCTGTCCAGGAGGTCTAGCCCCAGCCCTGCTCTTCCCGAGGCTTGTTTGTCAGAGCCACAAATTGTGCTTTTGTCCAAGCTAGTTATGTTGGCTGTCCATCATTTGCAAGCAGAGGATTTCTGACTAGCATACCTCCAAACTGGAAGCTGGGACTGAAAGACTTCATTCCCATTGTGAGTGGTCTCTTGAGTGATGGGGATGAAAATAAACCCTGGATCCTGGGAGGCAGCAATCTTCTGCAAGGGTCAGAGTACAGAGAGAGTTGGGGTCTGCAGGGGAGATGGGGAATCAGATGCTGAGAGGGAGGGGATGGAGAGGGAAGACCATGGAGTCCAGAGGGTTCTCCAGTTCTGAGGCTTGGCTGCATTCCTGCCCTCGAGTTCTGTGACATTGCCATGTATTCCTGGAATCACCTCCCATTTTCAATTTAAAGTGGCATATGTTGGTTTCAGTAGGTTGTGTGCAAAGAATCACAAATAATACACACTCAGTAGGAACTCCATGCTGTTGAATATGATTGAAGGTTTTTAGGCAAAGTGGTAAATAAGATGGAGACTATTCCTTAGACATATTGCTCTGGAGCTTGTATGTAGGAGAGATTAGTTGGGGGAGCATGGATAATAATAGAGGTACCCTCAGAGGCCAGTATGAGAGGTGAGCTGGGACTGAGTGGCTGGAGAGACATGGGGGATACTGAGAGAAATGACTTGGTGGGACTGAGAAACTGAGGAGATGTGGGAGTGAAGGAGAAGAGGATGTCAAAGAGAATTGGAAATTTGAACCTGGTTTCCAGAAGGAAGGATGAAACCATTCATAGGAGGGAAGGCAGGAGAGAAGATGAGTAGGCTCTCACATATCAATATTGAGCTAAGGTACCAGTGACAGAGCTAACTACAGTGACTGAGTAGAAAGAAGTGTGTCCTGGCATTCAGGAGAGGAGCTGGCTGTAGAAGCAGAGATGAGGGTCACCCTCAGCTGGGAGCCGGAGCCGGCAGAAAGGCCAAGGCAGTTTAAAGACAGCTTGCAGGGAGAAAAGGCAGGAAGTGAGGGAATGAAAAAGAGAGAGAGAGAGAGCAGTTGAGAGGGAGGCAGAACCAGCATGTGCAACGTTGAAGAAATCGAGGAAGGAGACAGTTTCCAGAAGGGGATCGAGGTAAAGGTTTCCAAAGGGCAGTTAGGGCACAGTGGGCAGTCCTCAGCGGTGTGGACAAGGCGATTTAACTCACAGAGGAAGAGATCGTGGGAAGCCCCCAGGGGACCAATGAGTGGGTGCTGAAGGTAGAAGACAGATGGCAAAGCTTTGGGGAGAGGTGTGCTGTAATAATTTAATGCCACAGCAGTCTGCAGCTGCTTTTTCCTTCTCAGGGAATGGTGAGGATGATTTTACAACCAGAAAAATATCTGAACAGCCTGTTTGAATGTGAAACATGAAGACTTCAGGGCACAACCTGGATGTGTTGGTGAAATTTAAGAAGCATGAACCTGAACTGTCCTGCCTGATAAAGGAGCAGAAGGTAAGAGGTTGGAGCTGTGAATTGGTGGTCGAGGGAGAAGATGTGAAAAAGTGGTACCAGCCAGGGTTCTTGGTTACAAACAACATGAATGATCTTGCTTAACTTAGCAGAGAAAGTATCTACTGGAGACTCTTTGGTGCCTCACAGAATCCAGAAATGTGTTAGCTATTTATGCCACATAACAAATTATCCAAAAATTTTCAGGCTAAAAACAACAAACATTTATTATCTTAGAATTTCTATGGGTCAGGCATTTGGGAGCAGTTTAGCTGGTGGGTTCTGGTTTGGAGTCTCTTATTAGGTTGTAGTCTAGATGATAGGTGGGCTTTCAGAGAAGTTAGGGGCCAGAGGAGCTGATTCCAAAATGGCTCACTTACTAAGATGTTGGCAGGAAACCCCTGAACTTCATTGGCTATTGGCAGAAGGCTTCCTCACATATGGGTGTCTCCATAAAGCTACGTGAGTGTCTTTATGCCATGGTAGCTGGCTTCCCCCAGGGTACGTGATCTAAGAGAGAGTAAGGAGGAAGCTTCAATGCCTTTTATGACCTAGTCTTGCAAGTTACACATTGTCATTCTGCCATATTCTGTTCATGAGAAGTGAGTCACTAACTCTAGCCCATCCTCATGGGGAGCGGCATTAAGCCCCAGCTCTTTAAAAAAAAAGATTTTATTTATTTATTTTTAGAGAGAGGGGAGAGGGAGAAAGAGAGGGGGAGAAACATCGATATGTGTAAGAGAAACATCTACTGGCCCTCCTGCATGCCCCCAGCTGGGGACCTTGCCCATAACCCAGGCATGTGCCCCGACTGGGAATCTAAGCAGAGACCTTTCGGTTTGCAGGCTGATGCTCAATCCACTCAGCCACACCAGGCAGGAAAGTCTCAGCTCTTGAGGGAAGGAATGTCAAAGAATTAGTGGAAATATTTTTAAGTGAAAACCATTGCAGGAAAGTTAGAGAACTAGACTTGAAAACCAGGCTGGATGCTGGATATCCAGTGTCCAAGCCAAGGTCATACCAAGGACCTGCTGGTGGACACGGCAGACCTTGCTGCCCAGCCATGGGTGCTCCTCTTGTTAACATTCCCTACTTTTTTGTAATGCTTGCTCCAAAGAAAAAAAATCACTGGCCTAAGTAGCTGATTGGCTGACTTGGATCATAGTGCCCACGCCCTGCCTGTAATAAGGCTTTTGGGGCTTCTGTAATATGAAACAGGATCTGGATTCCCACCAAGACCTGCACAGACATAGATCCCCCAAACTCACACACACCACATACCCATCGCAGAAGGACTCCTGTCTGATTCTCTGATGGGAGTCTGATAATTCTATTCTACCACTAACTCCTGGAGGTAGCATAGACTCCAAAAGTTAAGGGCTCAGTCCCATAAGACCGCCCCAACTTCAGATACCAACTACAAGTGGAGCCCCCAGGCCACTCACACATCTGTCCAGCTGACTATAAGTTTGGGAGTTCCCACAATCCTCTGCAGATTTGATGATTCACTGGTGTGACTCACAGGACACAGGAAAACACTTTATTATGCTTACTGTTTTATAAAGGATATCACACAGAAACAGCTGAATGAGCTGGAGGTAAGGGGACTCAGAGATTCCATGTCTTCTCCAGGTGCACCATCTTCCCCAAACATAAATGTGTTCACCAACCTGGAAGCTCCCCAAATCGTATTGTTCAAGAGTTGTTACATCTTAATCTCAAACTCTCTACCCCTCCCCAGAGGTGGAGGGGGTGTAAATTCCACCTTCTAATCAGGTGTTTAGTCTTTCTGGTGATAAGTCCCTTCCAGAAGCTATCTAGGGACCCCACCCTGTGTCACTCATTAGTATAAACTCAGGTGTAGTCAAAAGAGGCTCTTTATGAATAACAAAGACACTCCTCTGTCACCACTCAAGAAATTTCAAGAGGTTTGGGAGCTCTAAATAGAGACCAAACATATTTTTATTATACCACAGCTTCAGAGAGAGGCCATGCAGCAGCACGGTGATCGGGGTGGAGGCAGGGGCTCTGAGGAGAAGCCACAGCCAGTGAGGAGGTCCTCAAGATGAAATGCCACAGCTTTTATTATTTATTCCATATCAGTCATTTGCCTTTTGTGGTTTTGTCTGGTACTTGTGTAACTCTTCCATAATCAGTTAATCCTTCAATAAAACTCTGCTGTGTTCTTGTGTTTCTGCTTGCCTTGGAGAATCAGAGGAAGAGGGGGCTCTATCATGTTTATGGCAGCACAAGGAGGAGAGAAACCAAAGTACCAATGAGATGCAAATGCTTCGGTGGAGACCAGATATTGGAGCTCGACCCTGAGACTTCCCAGAAGCCCATCCCTGATTGTCCCCAACACTCTCCAGAGGTATTTGGTGGGGGATGGTGTTGGTTATTGAAGTTTTCAGTTATTCATTTATTTTTTTATAATTTTATTTTTTTGTTCTGGGAAATTTTCTTAGATTATTGTTTTTTGAATTGAATTTATTGAGGTGATATTGATTCATGACACCATACTGGTTTCAAGTGTACAACTTGACAAAACATCATCTGCACGCTGCATTGTGCACCCATCACCCAAAGCAAATTCTCTTTCCATCCCAGGTAAAAGACCTGTACTCAGACAACTACACAACAATAAAGAAAGAAATTAAGGAAGACACAAACAAATGGAAGCATGTACCATGTTCATGGATTGGAAGAATTAACATAATCACAATGTCCATACTACCCAAAGCAATTTGTAGATTCAATGCAATCCCCATTAAAATACCAATGACATAGTTCACAGATATAAAATAACCATTCCAAAAATTTATATGGTACCATAAATGACCCTGAATAGTGGCAGCTATTTTGAAAAAGAACAAAGTAGGAGGGATCACAATACCTGGTATCAAACTATATCACAAGTCCACTGTAATCAAAACAGTCTGGTACTGGCATAAGAACAGACACACAGATCAATGGAACAGAACAGAGAGCCCGGAAATAAACCCATGTCTCTATGGTCAATTAATATTCAACAACGGGGGCAGGAGCATAAAATGGAGCAAAAATAGCCTCTTCAACAAATGGTGTTGGGAGGTCTGGACACCTACGTGCAAAAAAATGAAACTCGACCACCAACTTACACTATACACAAAAATAAACTCAAGATGGATAAAAGACTTAAATATAAGTCATTACACCTTAAAAGTCCTAGAGGAGAACATAGGCAGGAAAATCTCAGATATTCTACACAGCAATATTTTCACTGATATATCCCCTGGATCAAGGGACATAAAGGAAAGAATAAACAAATGGGACCTCATCAAAATAAAAAGCTTCTGCACAGCTAGAGAAATTATCAGCAGAATGAAAAGGGTACAAACTGTATGGAAAATATATTTGCAAATGATACCTTGGACAAGGGTTTGATCTCCAAAATATATAAAGAATTTACATGACTCCACTCCAGGAAGATCCAATTTAAAAAATGGGCAAAGGACCTGAACAGACACTTCTCCAAGGGGGACATACAGTGGGCCCAGAGATATATGAAAGGATGCTCAGTATCATTAGCTATCAGAGAGATGCAAATTAAAACCACAATGAGATACCATTTCACGCCAGTCAGAATGGCCATCATAATCATATCAAGAAACAATAAGTGTTGGAGAGGATGTGGAGAAAAGGGAACCCTAGTACACTGTTGGTGGGAATGCAGACTGGTGCAGCCACTGTGGAAAACAGTGTAGAATTTCCTCAGAAAACTAAAAATGGAACTGACTTTTTACCCAGCAATTCCTCTGCTAAGAATCCTGAAACACCAATCCAAAAGAACCTATGTACCCCAATGTTCATAGCAGCACAATTTACAATAGCCAAGTACTGGAAGTAACCTACGTATCCACCAGTAAATGAGTGGATCAAAAAACTACAGTACATTTACACAATGGAATAGTATGCAGCAGAAAGAAAGAAGGAACTCCTACTCTTTGCAGTAGCTTGCATGGATATGGAGAGCATTATGGTAAGTGAAATAAGCCAGTTGGTGAAAGACAAATACCATATGATCTCACCTACAAGTGTAACCTAATCAACAAAACAGACAAGCAAGCAAAATATAACTAGAGACATTGAAACAAAGAACAAACTGACAGTAACCAGAGGGGAGGGGGAGGGGATAACTGGGGGGAAAGGGGAAGGGCCATCAAGGAACACATATAAAGAACACATGGACAAAGCCAAAGGGGGTAGGTTCGAGGGTGGGAGGTGGATATGGGTGGGGCTGGGGGGAGTTGTGGGGGGGAAATGGAGATAACTGTACTTGAACAATTTTAAAAAGTGAGGAAAAAAAGAGAATCAAAGGAAAAAAATTCTCTTTCCATCCCCATTGATCCCCCCTTTGCCCACCTCCACCTACCCCCACACCCCTTTTCCTGTGGCTATCACCACACTGTTGTCTGCTTGAATTGTTTATATGTGCTATTCACAGTAGGACAATCCTACAGGTTGAAGATATAAAGACATCCTGGATTTTGACACTTGGCTTTAAATATAAACTTGAAGTCTTTAGTTATATGAATGTTGTTGTTAAGGAAGAAAATGGTATCACCTAAGGGCAACTCTGGATTTAGTTTTAGCCAAACCAAAGTACTTTTTCTTTCTTTCTTTTTTTAATGAGCTAAAGCCTGGGGCCCTGTAGGTGAAGCTAATTTAGAGAGCTAAATTCTGGGGGGAAAAAAGAAAGTAAAAAAACCATTGAGGATGTCAGGGGTATAATTCTCTAGAACAGGGTGTCCAACCTTTTGGCGTCTCTGGGCCACACTGAAAAAAGAAGAGGTGTCTTGGGTCACACATTAAATACTCAAACACTAATGAAAACCAAAAAATCTCATAAGTTTTAAGTAAATTTAAGATTTTGTGTTGGGCTGCATTCATAGCCATCCTGGGCCACATGGGGCCTGCAGGCCACGGGTGGGACACCCCTGCTCTAGAAGATCCTCTGACCAGGACAGAAAAGTCAGAATGTACACCTTCAGGGCCCTGTGGTCTCTCACTCATGGTCCAGGCTTTCTATAGGGGCCTAAAAGCACAGGCCGGAGGGGTCTGGCTGGGGTGGCTGGGATGGCTGGGATGGCTGGGATGGCTGGGACGGCGGGGTAGGGTTGGAGGGAGGGAATCACATGGGGAGGACGATTTGATCTAAATGAAGATTAAGGGGTTGGTTTAGCAGGTTTAAGCAGCCTGCTAGCTGGAGCCAGAACAGACAGGTGGAAAGGAGTGTGAGGCAGTTGGAAAAGATAAGGATCAATACCAGAGAGGACAAGCCGAAAGTGCTCTTATTAACCCGAGAACTGGGCTTTTTAATGTGAAGTTTTCTTAATGAAATGTCAGAGGGAACCCCTGCAAATGAGTCTATGATGAAGTTCAATCAATGTCCAATAATGGGTAGTTAATTATTATTCAATAAGCAACTACACTTCTTCCAGGCCTACCATGGAAACAGGCGGTGGCAGAGACACCCTGAAGCAATCCTTCTTATACCTGTTTTGGGGAGAACATACTCCAGGCCAGGTCTGTGAGGATTCTTTTTTGGTCTTAAAATTACTTGAGCAGCATATTCTGCTGTTTGTCCATATTAACGATGAGAAGGTTTTCTTTTGTCAAACCCTCTTGTTAAAGTTCATTTCAAACATTTAATAAGCTCCTACTATGTGCCAGGTGCTGGCCTGATCACTGGAGGGTGCGAAGATAAGCAAGGAAAACCAGATGTAGTCTTTGTCCTCAAGAGTTCACATCTACTGTGTTGGGGGGGTAGAGGTGTTGAGGTGTGGGGGTTAAGGTGGTTAAGAAGCTGGACACTATAACCCTGGCTGGTGTGGCTCAGTGGATTGAGTGCCGGCCTGTGAACCAAAGGGTCCACAGTTCAATTCCCAGTCGGGACACATGCCTGGGTTGCAGTTCAGATCCCCAGGAGGGGGTGCACAAGAGGCAACCACACATTGATGTTTCTCTTTCTCCCTTCCCCTCTCTAAAAATAAATAAATAAAATAAATAAAATAAAATCTTTAAAAAACTGGACAGTATGGAAAATTATAATAAACAGTGTGGGACAAAAATTGATTCACAGTTTGAGTATGTGAAACACAGTTTATTCTTGTATTATTATTTCTTAATTATTGTATTATTTTCCATATGAACAACTGTAAACCTACTTTTGCCATACCCTGTACTGTGAACAGGGCTATCAAAGAAGACAAAAATATTCATCCAGTACAAATGCTGGCTGGATATTTTGCATATATAATCTCATTTCATCCTAAATATAACCTTGCGAAGAAAGTACTATTATTATCCTCATTTTACAGAATGGGGATCTAAAATCATGTGACCTCTCTAAAGTCACACGGATGGTAAGTGGCAGGGACAGGATTCAAACTCATGCTTTCTAAGGTCACAGTTCATGTTGTTGTTTTTTTATTGTGGCTGGAGCAAGAAAAATATATACAGGGTCCAGCACAAGAAACACCCCCATTTTATTACAAAATCTTTTATTACAAAGTCATAAGCATGTAATTCTGTAACATAACTTATATCACATTCAAGCACACTATATGACATTTTAGGTGGAATGTTCAAATTAAAAGTATAAATTATTACACCCATATTATTACCCTACCAACCACACTCAAGCAGGCGTTACTTTTGCTGGACCCTGCATAACATAAAAATTACCATTTAACCATCTTTTTCTTTCAACTGAAGAGCCTTGTTCTTTTATTTATTTTGAAATTTTCACAATTCCTTTTTTATAGCATAAATTTTTTAAAAGTTGTGGTAAAATATATATAATAGATATAGAAATTTGCCATCTTTACCATTTTTCATCATCCTACTGAAATTCTATACCCATTAAACAATAACGTCTTTTTCCTTTCCCCAGCTCCTGGAAACCACTGTTCTACTTTCTATGAATTTGTCACAGTTTATGCTCTTAAGAACCCCGTTCCACCCGGGAAATGGTGGGAGCACAGAGGAGGGGACACGTAGGCCCAGACTGGTGGGGGCGTTTGGTGGGAGAGTGATGAGAGTCAGAAGAGGCTTTTGGAGGTTTGCCCAGCCGGGTAGGTATCCATCTAGCAGGGGAGTGTGGGTGGAGCGGGTGGAGCTGCAGGCCAGCAGGCTTGATGAGCAGAGGCAGAAGCTTGTGAGGCACACAGGGTCCTGGGAACTGTGAGTGGTCATGCTCAGTCCCTCTCTGGTGGGCCTTGTGCTCACCCACATGCAGGGATCACCGAATCATCCACCAGATCATCCACCGAATGATTTTCTAGCTGTCTCTTCTTAGGAATTCACTCCTTCTTTCACCTTCCTTGTTCAGAGCTGACTTTTCTTTCTTTGCATCTCATTCCTCC
Organism: Desmodus rotundus; assembly: GCF_022682495.2. Taxonomy (NCBI): domain Eukaryota; kingdom Metazoa; phylum Chordata; class Mammalia; order Chiroptera; family Phyllostomidae; genus Desmodus; species Desmodus rotundus. The sequence goes on from NC_071388.1 coordinate 100,214,056, forward strand.
TCTCCTTTTTAAAAGATTTTTAGAAACTTTATTTATTTTTAGAGAGAAGGGAAGGGAGGAGGAAAGAGAAGAAGAGAAACATCGATGTGAGAGAGAAACATCAATTGGTTGCTTCTTTAACTGGCCCCGACCAGGGACTGAGCCTGCAACCCAGGCTTGTGTTCTGACCAGGAATTGAACCGGTGACCATTCTCTTCATGGGCTGAAGCCCAACCAACTGAGCCACACTGGTAGGGCTCCTCCTCTTACTTTTAAATTGTAAACTTCTTATTGAAATATAGCATCTGTACAGCAAAATCCATGAATGTGTGTGATGAATTTTCACAAGTGAACATACCCAGATGCCTGGTACTCAGACGGACTAACAGAACCCCAGCACCTCCAGAGACCCCTTGCAATGATTATCCACACTTTTCTCTCAAGGTGAGCACTGCCCTGACAACTAACAAGATAGATCACTTTTGCCATTTTTATACCTTGGCATCATACAGAATACGTTTTTTTTGTGTCTGGCTTCGTTGGCCAATTCTCATCCATGTTTGAATGTCAAAAAACAGTCATCATGCTCGTCCCCACCCCAGCTGAGATGGCAGAGAACAGGCTACACAAATATTAGGTGGCGTCACAATTCACAGTAAACAGCAGGACAAGAAGTTTCTTGTCCTGGCCCTGTGGGCGCTGCTGGGAAATTGATGATGCCCATTGAGGGCTGTAATGGTGGAGGGACAGCACTTGCCCTCTGCTATTCCCCTAATATTTCAAGGAGAGTGACGCTTAGAATTGTTAAACATTCCCAGGAGGGCCATAAATCTTATTTTAGCTACTTTCAATTGCAGAATGAAATGGCCTGTTTTCCTGGCAATTTTTATTTTTTCCTCTCAGTCCCTTGTCCTCTGGTTCTCTGGCTCACAGGCTCATGGCTTCCTTCCTTCCTTCCGCTCCTGGATGCTTTCCCCCTTTGGTTGTTATATTTCTGCAGAGTTCAGCCCTCCTCCAGATCCAGGAGCTTTTAGCTATTGTTGGACTGAGGAGATACAAGAGTTATAAAGGATCCTGTAGATAATTTGGTTCACTCTACCCTTCAGTTTGGGGACTTTTAAAACATTGAGATATGATGTAGATGCAGTACAGTGCACAAATCCTAGCATATAGCTAAAAAATTCAGCTCAATTATTAAGTTTTACACATGTATACTATCACCATTGCTATATTTTTATCACCATAATTTTTACATGTCACCATCATTTAATCAACATATAGAGTATTTCCGTATTGAGCACTCAGAAGGTTTGTTCATACTTTTTCCTTATCGATCTCTCTTCCTCCCCCACCCCCTGCCACTGTGATAACCTCTACCTTTCTTCTATCACTATAAATCACGCTTGCCTCTTCTTGAACTTCAGGTAAATGGAATAACACATATATACTTTGTTGTGTTAGGCCACTTTGGCTCAACATCATGGTTTTTGAGATTCATTCATGTTGTTGCGTGTATCTGTAGTTTTTTTTTAAATTGCAGACTGTTATTTATTTATCTGTCTTCTTTTAAATCTTCACCCAAGGACATGCTTTTTGATTTTAGAGGGGCTGCCTCCTGCACACGCTCCACCTGAGACCAAACTCGCAACCCAGACATGTGCCGTGACTAGGAATTGAACCCTCAAGCCTTCAGTTTATGGCACTACGCTCCAATCAACTGAATCACATCAGCCAGGGTTATTTGTCTATCTATCTATCTACCTTTTTAAAAAGATTTTTAAAAATTTATTTTTAGAGACACAGGAAGGAATGGAGGTGAGATGGACAGAAACAGGGATGTACAAGAGGTAAATGGATCAGCCTCTCACATGCCCCCAACTGGGGACCTGAACCACATCCCAGGGATGTGCCCTGAGAGGGAACAGAACCAGAGACTTTTTTGGTTCACAGGCCAGTGCTCATTCCACTGAGCCCAACAGCCAGGGTTTTATCTTTCTCTTTAAGGACATTTGGATTGTTTTTGGTTTTGGCTACTGATTTAATTTGTTAAGGCTGCCATATAAAGTACTGCAGACAGGGTGGCTTAAATGAAAGAAATTTAGTTGCTCATAATTCTGGAAGGCAGAAGTCCAAGATCAAGGTGTCAGCAACAATGGTTTCTTCTGAGGGCCCTTCTCCTTGGCTTGTAGATGGCTGTCTTCTCTCTGTGTCTTCACAAGGTGTGTGTGTCCTAATGTCCCCTTTTAAAAAGGACACCAGTAATATTGGATTAAGGTTCACTCCAATGACCTCATTTAACCTTAATTACTTCTTTAAATGCCTCATCTTCAAATATAGCCACATTCTGAGGTACTAGGGGTTAGGGATTCAACATATGAGCTTTGGAGGGGACTCAATTCAGCCTATAACAGCTACTATGAATAAAGCTGCTATAATTTTTTTTGTATAAACACCAATCCAAAAGAACGAATACACCCCAATGTTCATCACGGCACAATTACAATAGCCAAGTGTTGGAAGCAACCTAAGTGCCCATCAGTAAAGGAATTGATCGAAAAACTATGGTACATTTACACAATGGAATTCTACGCAGCAGAAAGAAAGAAGGAACTCCTCCCCTTTGCAGCAGCATGGATGGATCTAGGGAGCATTATGCTAAGTGAAATAAGCCAGGTGGTGAAAGACAAATACCATATGATCTCACCTATAAGTGGAACCTAATCAACAGCAAACAAGCAAGCAAAATGTAACCAGAGACATTGAAAGAAAGAACAAACTGACAGTAACCAGAGGGCAGGGAAGAGGGGATAATGGGGAGGGGGGAAGGGAAGGGGTCATCAAGAAACATGTATAAAAGACACATGGATAAAGCCAAAGGTGGGTAGGATTGAGGATGGGAGGTGGGTATGGGTGGGGCAGGGGGAGTGGTGGTGGGGAAATGGAGACAAGTGTACTTGCACAACAATAAAAAAGATTCTTTAAAAAAAATTCGCATATATTTTGCTTATGTACCATTGTCCAAAGTGGTTGAACCAATATACACTCCCACTAACAATGTAGGAGAGTACAGTTCTCACCAGGTACTTCATTTGACAGCTGAGAAACAGAGACCGAGAATGAAAACAGAGAAGAGCTGAAAGGCCCATTTCCCCACATGCAGATCATGAGTTTGAGGGTGCGGAGCAGAGCATGCAGAACTGTCCCCAACCAGCGTCAAGAATTTCTGCAACTCCCCAACGCCTCACCTCATCCAATCTTTCAAGCATTCACCAAAAAGAACATTGGTAACCACCTGAGGCTCAGGTCAGGTGCTAGGCTCTGAAGTTAGGTGGAAACCAAGAAACATGTAAAGCTTAAATTCCAGTTGTAGCAACAGGCAATGAACCATACAACTAAGTAAGTACAGATTGTTGTTAAGTGCTGGGTAAGGAATGAACAGAACCCAGGCAATAGAATAAGGGGTGTGGGGGTGGGAAGGGTAAAATTTCCCTTTGATGAGTTGCTTTGAAGGGCCTCTCTGAGAGGGAATATATAGGAGAGCCCTGAAGGATTAGAAGATGCCAGTCAGACCAAGGGCCGAGGAAAGTATTGAGGCAGGAAGAATACTAGCCCTGAAGTGCAAGCAACTCTAGGGGTTGGGGAACAGGAAATAACAGTCTGTGTGACTGGATCTGCATGGAAAGGGCAGAGGAGAGGCAGCAGATGAGGTCTAGAGGGCAAGGCCCACAGCTGCTGGGCTGACAGGTCATGGGGAGCAGTTGCAGAGAGCAATGGGAAGCCATGGTGGGGTTTTAAGAGAGCAATAACCAAGATCCAACTGACATGAACAAACATATATACATCTTCTTACTGTGCATCTTGAGACTCACGATGTGGTAGGGTTCAATAAAGATTCTTGAATGAGTAACTGATTGCATGCACGATTGTTTTAGCATATGGAACAAATTCAATACAAGTTTTAAAAAAAATGTTTAAATTGAAGTAAATTTCACATAACATAGAATTAACCATTTTAAAATGTATAATTCAGTGGCATTTAGTGCATTCACAATGTTGTGCAGTGATTACCTCTGTCTAGTTCCAAAATACTTTCATCACCCCAAAGGAGATCTTGCACCCATTGAGCAGTTAGTTCCCATTCCCTTCTCCCCCCAGCCCCAGGAGACCACTAATCTGCTTTCCGTCCTATGGATTTACCTATTCCTAGATATTTTATAAAACTGTAGCCCTGGTTGGTGTGGCTCAGTGGATTGAATTTGGTTTGCAGTGGGCCTGCGAACTAAAGGGTCTCCGGTTCGATTCCCAGTCAGGGCACATGCCTGGGTTGCGGGTGGGTCCCTAGCACGGGGCATGCCAGAGGCAACCACACACTAATGTTTCTCTCCCTCTCTTTCTCTCTCCCCCTCTTTAAAAATAAATACATAAAATCTAAAAAAAAAATGTAATGATAGAATATGTGATCTTAAGTCTGGCTTCTTTCCTAGCATAATATTTTTGGGGTTTATCCAATGTAGCATGGCTAAAAAATATTCCATTATATGGACGTACCACATTTTGCTTAGCCACTTATCCCTCGATGGATGGTTGTTTCCGCCTCTTGGCTGTTGTGAATAATGTTGCTATGAACATTGATGCGCAAGTATTTGTATGAATACCTATTTTCAATTCATTTGCGTATATAAGCAGGAGGGAATTGCTGGGTCATTTGGTGATCTATGTTTAACTTTGTGAGGAACTGCCAAACTGTTTTCCAACATCTCAATAAAGGTTTTTTCAAATGCAAAAAAGAAAAAGTAGGTGGAAGCCTGGGAGGCAGGGATGAGGGCTTTTCTGATCCTCCACAAGTGAAGTTCTCTGGGACGACTCTGATCCCCAAAGTGGAGAAAATAAAACTCACCTCTGCAAGCTGAGTGAGGTAACTTCTAAAATTCTACAGTAATCCCTCCAATGAATTGCCTTCCCTTACCATTTTGTACTCCACTCACATCCTACTTGGCCTTGGGGTCAAGTCCAAGCCTGCGGGTCTTCCAGCCCAGCCTTGCTGCAAACTACAATTCCCAGCAAGCACTTCTTCCCAGCCGCCTCTCCCCGCTTGTTGCGCATGCTTTGGCAGACGTGGCACCGGGAACTAGGAGGCGGGGAGCGGCTGGGAAGTGGCGGTGGCATTTGGACCCGGCGGAGCTGCGGGCGCGGGAGCCCGAGTGGAGACCGGAGCTGGCTGTGGGCAGCGGCGGCAGGGATGGCGCGGGTCCGGCCGATGTGGCTGCTGCTGCTGGCGACCTGGGTGAGGCATTGGCGCGAGGTCCGGGCCAGGGCCGGCACCAGCACCGGCACGTGGCGCTCGAAGTGAGAGTCCACGCTCCCTACTGCCGGCCCTTCCTGGACGTTCGGGGAGGTGCCTCCTGCCACCAGGGTAGGGGCGTGCGTACCAGGATGGTGGTGGCTCGGTGGCTGCAGGGGAGGCAGCGGGCAGCCCTGGTGCCCTCCTCCAGGAACCTTCCGGGGCGCAGGGGCTGGAAGGAGCCCGGGGGCGCTGAGCGATACCTCGCGGGGTGCTTGCGCCGCGGGCACAACTTTGTGGGGGTGCGAGTTAGGAGGCGGCCACCAGCTTAGGCGAGACACCCGCGTGCGGGGGGCACATGCGTCGCGCACCAGACTCCGGGCCCTACACCTGTGTGAGTGCGGTGTGGGAGGGGGGTGCTTTCCACCCGCACTGCCGGAAACCTTGTTTTAGGGCCACCTGGTTCTTGGTTTCCACCCTGGGCGGCTGGGAAACTGCCAATCCACACCTAGGTCCCCGCCCGCAGGGAGTTCTGCTCCTACAGTCAACTGAGATTGGCCCGAACATCGGCCACTTTCTGGCAGTGTGATGCGGCGTATCTTTTAAAGTATCTAATTCAGTGTCCTCATTCTTGAAATGGGGACGGTAAAGATAACCCACCTCGCAAGGTTTTCCCGAGGGTCGGATGAGAAATCTGAGGAGGAAGCTCAGTAAACTGGAAAATCATACAAGAGTGGAGGAGGGGTGGGCCAGGGTACCGGGAGTGGTGGGCTCTCCAAGAGGAGTTTGCTACGTGTTTGAGAAATGCCTCCAAGACTTCCTTGGGAGAGGTCTGAATGGGTGTGTCCACAGCGTCCAGGGCTGACCTTGGTGTTGGCCTTGGTGTTGCCTGGGTGTGTGATGGGATAATGCGGCTTCTTTCCATATTTTTCCATAACTTCTGGTCTCCCTTATTTTAATACCATCTTGACTTCTTCTTTCCTGAAGTTTCAAGGGAATTTCTGCCTCTGGCACCCTCTCCAACCCAGATTTTTCCTAGTTTGGGGTGGGTGTGTGTGACAAAGACCCTGGGCAAACAGGAGAAAAAGTCGAGTGTGGATTGAATTGCTTTAAATAATTCCATCTGTCAATACCCTGCCATTTTGGGATCACAGTGAGGAGTGGCCTCTGTCTTCTGGCTGTCTTGAAATTGGTGGGGAAGGAAGCTCCCTGTCCCCCTAGGTCTGAGCATTCTCCCTCTGGGAGAGAACCAGGCTGGAGTGGGGCAGTGTCAGTTCACCAGCGTCTAGGTGTGCTTGATGATCTGCCTGCATTCTCTTCCCTGGAGCCAGCTGGCCTTGGCAGGTGTCTAGGCCAGGCAGAACTGCAGGAAGGTGCTGAGGGGACCATCTCCAGTGAGATTTCCCATCAGGTCTTTGCACTTGGGCTGTTTTAGGAGGTCCTGCTTTCCTCTCTTCTTCCTTTCCCCCTCTCTCCTGTGGAAGTAAAAAAGGGCTTGGGAATTTGACCGGAAAGAAATTTTGTTCAGCAAATATTTATCAACCACATTGTCAGGAGCTAGGTTAGATTTTGGGTGGAGAGCAAAATACCCATTGTCCCTGCCATCCTGTGTTGCCCTGGGTTGGGAAGGGGAGTAGTCCCGTGAGCAAAAAAAGACAGAACAGTGAATGCTAATATCTGAAGAGCTGGGTGCTTCGGCAGAATGGGAGCCATACATTAATTCAGAGGGAGGGTCAGGTATGGCTTTCCTGAGGCAGTAGGTTGAGCAGTCAGGAGGGAGAGTGGGAGTCAGCAGTTAAGGACTGCAGGTGCCCTCCACCAAGGGGTTTGGAGGAGTGGGTAGGTTTGCTGAGAGCACTCGAACCTGGAAATCCCTCAGCAAAGAATTGACGTTTTTCTCTTTTCCCCAAGCCCTTGGCTTAGCAGGTGAGAGACACAGGTGCACGGCCAGTGGTGAGTGGCTGGTGGACACTAGGGTGGACTTTGTAAGTCTGTACTCTATGTCCCTCTGATAAGGGTTTCCAGGTACCGGAAGTGGGTTGAGTTTCTTTATTCACTCAGTATTTACTAAGGGCTAATATGTGCACAGCACGGGGCTGTGACCTGAGGGATACAAAGAAGTGTAAAGAGTCTACAGAGTTTCGTGGGCAGGAATGTATACCCACCACATGTTTTTAATAGCAGAGTATGGAAATGGCTTCAATGCTCAATAGTAGTGGCAAGGTTAAATGACTTTGGCCCTGTCCACACCCTGGGAAGTGATGTTTGTGGAGAATATTTATATTTGCTAGAATGCTGTTATTATAAAAACATTTTGTGATGCTAATAAAGATGATCTAAGGACATAGAAAAGTTTTCTAGTGTGATAAGTAGGGGGAAAAGCAGGATAAAAGCCAAATCCCAGGAGCGCTGAAGGTGGCTGCCGAAGTGTTTGAGGGTTTTAGAAGCGCATCAAGATCTGAACAGTGGCTGGTCTGGAAGGTGGAGTTGTGAGTGACTTGTGCTTACTTTGTATGGTTTTCTGTGTTTTCCAAGTTTCCTATATGAATATATATTAGTTTTTGATCAGGAAAGTTAATAAGGGAACATTTTTTAAAAGGTTCTCTTGGGGGCCTCAGCCTTCCAAAGGATACTGGGATAGAAAGAGTCAACACTTTGGGACAAGTTGATTCTAGCCCTTCGAGGCTGGGTGGGTGTCTCTGCCCATGGGGTCTGTGGCTGAGGAGACCGAGCTGTTCCATCCCCACGCCTGCGCCTGCAGCTGGCTGCCCCTTCCTGCTGTCCAGCTCAGCAACTCTCTACGGCTGGCCAAGCCTTGGAGCTAGGCTGTGTTGAAGTTTTTACTGGTCCGCAGTCAAGTTGGAAAAATAACAGTGGTGAGTGTTTCCCTTTTTTGTATTTTTCTTGATGAATCCAAGTATTTTCAGTTTAAAAACTTACTCTTTTGATATGATGTCCATGTTTGGGGATAGGGAGTGGTTTACAGTATTCTTTTGAAAAATGAAAATAGTGATGGTATATTGTGATTTTTTAAAAAGTCTTTTGATAAAATTTATTTTTAAGTATATATAACATATATTACACATATTTAAACATATATGTATATATGTTTAAAGTATACTTTTAAACATAAAACAAAGTTTATGTTTATATAAACTATAAAAGTATACTTTTAAAAGTATACTTTATGTATATATAAACATAAAGTATACTTTTAAACATATATATTTTAGAGTATATCATGCCAATCTGTGAGATTCAAAAGTCTGAGAACTACCGCTCTACTCAACTCTCATTTCATAAAAGAAAAGTGAGGCTCCAAGAGGGAGAGGACTCACTCAAGGCCACCCGGTTGCCAAAGGCAGAGCTGGGATTAGACTGAGACTTAGGAATTATAAATCAGGGTTCTCCCCCCCCAATCTCTGTCATCCCAGCGCCCCACCCCCCATCTCCTACATGCTTCCCTCCTGCAAAGCCGCTGCCAGAGCCCCTGCCTGGGTGGTGGCTTGAAGCTCAGAACCTGGTGGGTGGAGGTGCAGGAAGCAGGAGGTGTTTGCCTCTGGTCTCTCCTGCAGAGCTTTTAATGTACACGTATTTAGATTCTATATTATATATTTAATAGGCTTCTGTGGGTTGGCCTGGGAAGCTAATTGCCATTCGTAATGCTGTTTGGAACCCAGAGTGTACTTCTCCCACAGAAATAAACACATTACAGAGGAAATTTTAAAGCAGAACTTTAAGGAGTAAGTTGGAGGGATGGCCGAATGCCCTGTGAGTGGCAAGCACTGAGGGCTGCGGACTTGGGCACAGTCCAGGTACCGGAGAAGGGCCCCAGCTCACTGCTCACAAAGGAGGGCACATGTTCGGCTGAAGGATTCGTGTTGCTGTTGACAGAGAAAGGAGACCTTTCCCGACAAAAATGTGGGCAATGAGGAGTGATGGGCCGGGCTGGCTGGTGGGAAGGATTTGAGTCGGGGGGGTTGGGGGAATAAGACTGCAAGGGTGGATCGTAAAGAAGCTTACATGCTGACTTTTGGACTTGATTCCGTAGGTAATGGAGAGACATGATGAAAGTTGCCCTTTGAATAGCAAGATCAATCAGGCCACAGAGTAGGGTTTCGGTTGAAGTGGAAGAGACGGGATTAATTTTCTCAGAACAGCCCTTTCTTCTTCTTCTCTGTTATCTGCAAGATAAAGTCAACTGTGGTGTTGTGGAAAGAACATGGGCTTTTTGCCAGGTAGACACTCAGGGGCTGTGTGACCTTGGGCCTGGCCTCAGTTTTCCTGTTTGTGAATGGCGGTAATAATAGCCATCCGGCAGAGTTGAAAGGGCCAGAAACCATACAGGAAGCACTCAGCCCAGTGCTTGGCACATGGGAGTGCCCAGCAAGTGGGAGCCACAGCAGTCGTCTCAAGTTGCTGAAGAAGAGGTGCTGGGGAAGCCAGTTAGGAGGAGGCAGTGGTCAGTGAACGGCCAGAGTGTGTGTGAGCAGAGGCTTCAAGATGTGGATGGCGACGTCCTGTGCTGCTGTGATTTTCTCCGTCATAGTTCCTTGGAGCTGGGCTCTTGCCTCGATTCTTGCCCCTCCCCACTGGGCCCCAGCACTGCCTCTGGATTGGCAGATGGAGGGGGCGCCTTGCAGAGAGGATGAGGATTTAAGTGCTCAATGTTTCTCCCCCCTTTCTTCTGAAAGTGGATCCTCTCTTGAGAATAGATATACCAACAACACTGCCTCCCTGGAGGGTTCCGCCCAGCACTGTGGTTTTGTTTGGTGGGGCTCCTGTGTCCCGCTTGGTGGTAGGTTTTGGAGGCTGTCTAATTGACAGCGGGCCTGAGAGTGGCGCGTGGGGTGGAAGGACAGCCGAAGGTCTCTTACATGACCCAGACTAAGATGGTTTATTTGCCCCCCACCCCCACCTCCCTTCTGCCTCCTTCCATTTGTTCACATCCGGTGTCCTAGGTCCTAGTGGGAAAGAGGGGGGGGGCACAGTGCTCGCCGTTGCCCAGCCCATCCCACCGTTGCCCAGCGCATCCCGCAGCACTGATGGGGCCTCTGGCTGCCCATTTGGTTTGTCGATGAGAATTATGACACACCTGGTACATTTGAAGAGGGCTTTAGAGTTTAGTTTGCAAGGCATTTCCACATATTTCATGCCTATGTAGTCTGGAGTCCCATGTTAACTGGTGGTATAAGGTAGTGAAATGCTGTTTCCTGTAGAGAGGGTTGGGTGGGTGGACAGAGAGGTGGGCGGAGATGGACTGTTAGGCAAGAGTGTGGGTGTGGCCAGGAGGGTGGAGGGATAGACAAGTGGGTTGGGACTCAGTGATAGTTCTGGTAGCTTGCCTGACTATTTAAGCAGCCAGGTTGGTAGGTGCTATTTGCTGAAATAGCAACACCAGCCATTTTCCTGGGTGTCTATGAAAGTCGCTCTTCAGCTCCCTGAGGGCCTGAGTAGGGGAGCGGGAGCAGCCAGCTGGACACTTGTCCATCCTTCTCATCTTTCTCAGTACCCCCTTCTTAGCGCTAGTGCCGTTCCCTCTGACCACCTGAGGTCCAGCAGGGCCCCTTCCCACACACCAGTTTACAACCACTTCTAAGTAATTAGCTTTGCAGGCGTGAGGTGGGGGTTAAACACTCCCGTGGAGTGTGGAGTTAGAATAGCCTTTTTGTTCCCCGAGGTCATACTGAGCCCACAGTTTAATGTGCACTCTGTTCCCACAGGGCCTGATGGGGAGCCTGTGCCTGGCTTCAGAGAGTCTAACTCATTACAGCTGGCGCCATGGGGGTGGAGAGTCCGTCCCCCGCGAAGGATCCCACCATATCTTCAACCCCTTGGCAAGAGCAGATGTGTTTAATTCATGAGCAGGTCCTTTCATCCTTGCCTTGGAGGTGTTAGTGGAGATCCAGGTTGAGGGCCCCAAGGTGGGGCTTAACATACAGGTGATTTAGTATCGGAGCCCAGGCAGGGGCTTGGCTGGAAGCGGTGCTGCTGGGCCCAGAAGGCCAGGCTCCGGAGGAGCAGGCAGGTGTGCTGTCATGACGGGGCCTCACCTGACTGGTCCTGGGCAGAGTGCTGGACCTGCCCCTCATTTCAAAGGAGTGTGTGCCACGATCTGCGTGCTCCGTGCGTCACAGGTGTTCGTTCACTCCACAGATCGATGGGTCTTTTTTTTAAGCAGGTATTTCTTGGGAGTCCTCTGTGAGTCAGACGGGCCATGCTACAGCATCGGGGGCATCCTGGTGAATAAGATGGGCACCAGCCCTTTGTCCCGTCGCTTAGTGGGAGAGCCACAGATTTACTATGTGATCCAGGTAGAAAGTGCTGGAAGGAGGAAGTATAAGGTGTAATAGAATGTATAACAGGGGTCCCCAACCTAGTGCAGGGAGTCAGGAAGGGCTTCTCTGAGGACTTAAAGACCCTTTCTCAGAATAGTGTTCTTTAAAAAAAAATTTTTTTATCCTCACCTGAGGATATGTTTATTGATTTTAGAGAGAGAAGAAGTGGGGTGGGGGGAAGAGAGAGAGAGAGAAAAAAGGAGAAACAGAAACATTGATGTGAGAGAGAAACATCGATCAGGTGCCTCCCAAACATGCCCCGACTGGGGATCGAACCCACAGCCTAGGTATGTGCCCTGACTGGGGATCAGTCCCACAGCCTTTTGTTGTATGGGACGGCGTTCCAACCCACTGAAACAGCGGCCAGGGCTAGAGTAATGCTTTAAATGTATAAAACAGAACACATGGAATTATAAAGGGAACCGCAGATACTGCAACACAGTTACCAAATATTATAACAAGTATGTGATAAAACTGTATTTACATACTTTATTAATATCATATAAGAAGACCTAGTGTTAGGTTTGCCAGTTTCTGTAATATTGAATAGCATAAACAGTGTTTCAAGATACTTACATCAATGTAATGTGACGAGAGATGTGATTTCTGTTGGTGGTGACGTCACAGACACTGCAGCGTTACCGGTTTGTTACCTACACTCACAGTAACGGGAAGGCTAAATTTCAGTTAGAGATTTGTGGAGATGTGATGTTTCCCCATACAAATCGTAGATCCCATGGTAAAGAACAATTTTCCAAGAACTTGGGAATAAAAGAGGATTTAGTACCTTATGTCATACTGCAGCTGTGTCTAAGAAGCCCACCTCAGGGCCGTCTAGTGCTCTGGGGAATTTGACTTTGCTTACTTTTCGTTAGGACCCATCCTCTGTGAAGTTAGATAGGATGTACTAGTGCCCGCGTGGTGAAGAGAGGTGTGAAGGTTATTGCCCTGCAGGACACTTACCAGTTTGGTATCTAATTTAGTAGTCTCATGTCAGGGTTCTCTTCTTTAATCAATCACCTGTACATTACTATCTTACAACTTCCTTTTGAAAACCTTTTTTTTGAACTTTTTTCTTTTTTTTTTAAAGATTTTATTTGTTTTTAGAGAGAGGTGAAGTGAGGGAGAAAGAGAGGCAGAGAAACAGCAATGTGTGAGAGAAGTTTGCAACATCGATTGGCTGCCTCTCATGCTCCCTAAACCTGGGACCTGGCCTGCAACCCAGGCATGTGCCCTGACTGGGAATCGAACCCAGCCCACTGAGCCATACCAGCCAGGGCTAACCTTTTTTTTTTTTTTTTTATAGCTTCTTGTAACTTGCCATTTTAGTGGGTCCCTTATTAAAGAGTTCAATAACACTTTGAAATATGCTCAATATCTGTTTTTATGAGTTAGGTTTTTAACATTTGAGAATTATACTTGACCCTGTTTTAAGAACTTCTGAGTGAGCAGGATGTGAGGGTGTGGTGTTCAGAAGGGAGGTCTGGACTGGAGATGTTAATTTAGGGATGCTGCCCAGAAGGTGGATGAGATCCCCCCACAGGGGGAGTGACGAGAGGAAAGAGAAGGTGGACTAAGTAAGCGCCAAGGAACTTCAACATTTGAAGGGGGACTGGAGAGGTAGAAGGGAGACCAAGATTGTTCGCCCGGGTTCAAGAGGGTGAGCAAACCGAGAACTGGAGGTGCCCATAGGGTTATCCATGTGGAAATCATTGTTGAACCCCCACCAGAGCCTTTTTGGTGACGGTGGGGCAGATCTGAGAGAGCTGAGGAGTGGATAGGAGAGAAGCGGGGTGGGGAAGTCTGGCTGTGCAGGAGAGAGTGACAAGGGGTCCAGATGGTGGGTTTTGAAAAGGTGGGCCAGTGGCAGAGGTTTTCCAACCTGGCTGTGGATCCAAACCACCATCAGGGGGGACGTGTAAAAATTGATTGACTTCAGAGGTACAGCCCAGGAATCTGTATTTCTGAAAAGCTTGTTCTTGGAGCTGTTGTGCAGCTACCAACCAGACGAGTTTACAAGTTAACAACATTAATTTTACAGGGTGGATAATACTTGGGTAGCCAAGGCTGCCTCTCTGGGCTGAGTGGTGTGGCAACAAGTTCTGCCCCTGTCGTGAGCCACACACACAACTGACACTGGGAGGCATCACGCGGCTGAGCGAGTGCGGTTTTGCTTTTCTGTGAAGGCGCATGGGGAACTGCGGGCTGGCGGGCAGCAGGGAAAGATGATCACGTTGTCCGTGCAGCTCTTTTTAGTTGGTCATGCTCAGTAGCTAGACTGGAAGGGAAAGCCAGCTTTCTGGCCCCCAGATCATGTGTTCCGGGTGCAGCTATAGGCTGTGAGGGGAAGCTCAGGGGACCTCATCTACACTCACACCTCCAGTCTGAGTCCTGGTGCTGCCCCTTCAGGCCTCGCCCAAGGCGAGTCCCAGAACTCCTTAGAGCCTCAGTTTTCATATCTCGAAAGTGGGGAGAGTACCACATCCCAGACAGATTGTTCGTAGTTGTTTTTCAAACATTTTTACTGCGACCCCTGCAAGGGTAATTATACATTTTTACATTATAACCAAGCAAATACACATGTATAAAACATACAGTTGTACATTTCACTGAATATTTAGACTTGCTGCCTGTGGCACACACTGATGTTTTCTATTTAATGACATTAAAACATGCAGGTGGTGACCCCCCTGAATTGATTTTATGTCTTGGCTCTTGGGTTGAGGCTCGAGGGATGGAAAACACTGGTCAAGACTCCCAACTTTAGAGGGCTGGATGAGATCATGTACCAGTACGGTGTATGCATGGGTCATGAGCACGGAATTGTTATTTTCTCATCAGTTATCAGAGCTTTGAGGCAGGGTTGGATTTCCAGAGCGGGAAGGCACCGGCTCTTCCTCCCCTGCTGCCTAGTTCGTTCTTCTCTCCCTGTGCTTCCTCATCAGCCCAGGTCACGTGTGCACAGGCTGGTGGCCACCCAACACCCTCTAGGCTCCCAAAGAGGTTTTCCAGAACATTAGGGCTTTAGGATCTTAAGTCCCGGTTAAATGCACTGCAGTTGCAATTTCAGGATAAGAAAAGCTGTTTGTGTAAGCTCTCGGATGAGTTGTCCTGCCCCCTGCGTTGTCTCTTATTAACGGCCACATTTGTGCTATGGGGAGTATGGGGAGGGGCACGCTGTGTAGCCCACCTGTAAAGTGTGATTTTTAAAGGAAGCAGAGTATGAGAAATGCAGCTGGCTTTGTATTTGCAGGAGCCAGTGGTCAGTGTGCAAGGTTCCAGGAAGCTGCTCTCCCTGTCCCATCTGGGCGCCGGAGTCTGTCAGACTCGGGTCCAAGTCACAGCTCTCATACTTACTTGCTGGGTGATGCAGAACTAGTTTCATAACTCCTCTTAGTCTCAGTTTCCTTCTCTGTCCATAGGTGTAATAAAAGTGCCTACTTCGTTCACCTGCCAAGATAATTAAATTAGATAATCGTGTGACCTGCCCTGCTTGCTCCTGCTCACACACGATGAGCACTCTGTACTTCCGCTGTTATCATTATCATGGGCTAGTCCCTAGGCCCTGGAATTTGGAATTAAAGAATACGCTCTTGGGTTCTATTCTTTGCCAAATACTTTCCTATTTCTCTCATTCTTTTTTTTTTTTTACATTTATTTTTAGAGAGGGGAAGTGAGGGAGAAAGAGAGGAAGAGAAACATAGCTGCGAGAGACACATCCGTTTGCTGCCTCTCGCACGCCCCCAGCCAGGGACCTGGCCCTCAGCCTCGGCCTGTGCCCTGTTCAGGAACTGAACCGGCGACCTTTCGGTTTGCAGGACTTTGCTCAACCCACTGAGCCACACTACTCAGGGCTCTCATTCTTCATAAACACATTTAGCTCACTCAGCTGCAGCTAGTAGGGGTCCCACATCCTAGGGCCAATATGGCTGTCTGTCCATGTGTCTGTCTGTCTGTCTGTCTGTCTGTCTCTCTCTCTCTCTCTCTCTCTCTCTCACACACACACACACACACACACACACACACTTGCCACTGAGGGACTCATTGTGCTCATTTTTATTTTGAAACCTGCCGAGTAGACATTCAACGTTGGGAAATATTGGTGGTGAAATCTCCACACTTGGTTTGAGGGTAGGCCACACACTTGGCCTCACTCCTTGTGAAAAATTGTGTATAGCTGTGGTGGTTGGTGACAGATGCTTAAATTTTGCCCTTTGAAGGGGCATAAATTACTCACATTTTATTTTATTTTTTTGATATATTTATTGATTATGCTATTACAGTTGTCCCATTTCCCCCCTTCACTCAACTCCATCCTGCCCACCCCCTCCCTCCCACATTCCCCCCCTATAGTTCATGTCCATGGGTCATACTTATAAGTTCTTTGGCTTCTACATTTCCTATACTATTCTTACCCTCCCCCTCTCTATTTTCCACCTATCATCTATGCTACTTATTCTCTGTACCTTTCCCCCCTCTCTCCCCCTCCCAGTCCCCTATTGATAACCCTCCATGTGATCTCCATTTCTGTGGTTCTGTTTCTGTTCTAGTTGTTTGCTTAGTTTGCTTTTGTTTTGGTTTTAGGTGTGCTTGTTAATAACTGCGAGTTTGCTGTCATTTTTACTGTTCATATTTTTGATCTTCTTTTTCTTAGATAAATCCCTTTAACATTTCATATAATAATGGTTTGGTGATGATGAACTCCTTGAACTTGACCTTATCTGAGAAGCACTTTATCTTCCCTTCCATTCTAAATGATAGCTTTGCTGGGTACAGTAATCTTCGATGTAGGTCCTTGCGTTTAATCTTGGGTAATTTAATGATGTTGTGCCTTGGTGTGTTCCTCCTTGGGTCCAGCTTCTTTGGGGCTCTCTGAGCTTCCTGGACTTCCTGGAAGTCCATTTCCTCTGTCAGTTGAGGGAAGTTCTCCTTCATTATTTGTTCAAATAAGTTTTCAATTTTTTGTTCTTCCTCTTCTCCTTCTGGAACCCCTATAATTCGGATGTTGGAACGTTTCAAGATGTCCTGGAGGTTCCTAAGCCTCTCCTCATTTTTCCAAGTTCTTATTTCTTCATTCTTTTCTGGTTGGATGTTTCTTTCTTCCTTCTGGTCCACACCATTGATGTGAGTCCCAGTTTCCTTTGCATCACTATTGGTTCCCTGTACATTTTCCTTTGTTTCTCTTAGCATAGGCTTCATTTTTTCATCTGGTTTTCGAACAGATTCAACCAATTCTGTGAGCATCTTGATAACCAGTGTTTTGAACTGTGCATCCGATAGGTTGGCTATCTCTTCCTCGCTTAGTTGTATTTTTTCTGGAGCTTTGAAGTGTTCGGTCATTTGGGTCATTTGGGCCTTTTTTTTTTTTTTTTTTTTTGGTCTTGGCGCGGCTGTTACTTTAAGGGGTGGAGCCTTAGGTGTTCCCCCGGGGCGGGGTAACACCGGTGGAGGTACGTGGGGGAGGGGCCAACAGGGAGCAATGGCACCCGCTCCACTCTCCACCGGATTTCACCCACGATCAAGTTGGGCCCCTCTGGTGATGGTTCCTGAGTGGGTGGGCTTGTGCACACTCTAGGCCCCTGTGGGTCTCTCTAAGGACCTCTCCTGTGAGGCTGGGAGTCTCTCCTGCTGCCGCCCCAACTCCCACGGGCGTTTTCAATCAGTGGTCTGAGGCATTATTTTTCCGCGCTGGAGCCCTGGGTTACGTGGTCTGCTTCGCTCCCTGCCGTTAGTCCTGGTTTATCTGTGCATGAGTGTGGGGCTGCGGGGTCTGCTAGTAGTCAGACTGCCTGCCCTGTTTGTCCCACACTCCGCCAGTCTCGGTCCCACCACGGCCACGCGAGTCCCTTCCATCCTGGTGCCCGTCTCCGCTCCGCCCCTCCTACCGGTCTGGATGTATGTTTCTTTTTTCTCTACTTGGTGTCGGACTTCCTTGCCGTTCGATTTTCTGTCAGTTCTGGTTGTTCAAGGAGGTGCAGTGTGTCTACCTACGCCGCCATCTTGGTTCTCCCATTACTCACATTTTAAAATTAATGTTCTTCTGTATATCTCTTGCTTGTCTAAGCCATTCTAGGTGTGTGTTGTATGCAAAATACTTTGCAGATACCATATAATAGGTCTTATAAAAGAACTACAAAATGTCAAGTGAGCAGAGGAATGACAGTCAGCTGGAAGGGCAGATAAGCACTATTTTTTTTTTTCTTTTAAAGGAGGATGGGGGGGAGGGAGGGCGGGAGAGAGAGAGACAGACAGACAGACAGAGAGACATTGATTGGTTGTCTCTCGAATGCACCCTGACCAGGGATGGAACCTGCACCTTTTGGTACTTGGGATGGGACGACACTCCACCCAGCTGCGCCACCTGGCCAGGGCGAGGGCAGATGAGCACAGCGCTTTTGTGGAAAGTGCCAGTGAGCGCTTGCTGGAAGGCAGAGGTTCATCAGAAGGACTGTGGAAGGCAGTATTTGGTTGTGTTTTGGGCATCTTTCATATTTTCTTTTTAGATTTTTTTCCCTCTAACTCTAATAATTTCAGACTGATGGAAGATTTTGCAAGAAGAATACAAGGGTTCCCATCTACCCTTTACACAGATTCAACAAGCACTACTTTTTGTCACGTTTGTTTTTATCATATCCTCGCTGTACACATGTAATACAGCATTTTGGTTCAGGACTTAGTCCAGAGCCGCACATTAAATTTCATTGCCTTAGCTCTTTAACCTCCTTTAATCTGGACTGACTTCTCAGTCTTTGTCTTTTGTGACCATGACAGTTGTGAAGAATGTTGCGTAATTTGGGTTTTGATGATGTTTCTCTTCAGTGCACTCTGTCAGGAGGCCCGTGACGTCCACGTGACCCATTACTGGTGATGTCGGCCTTGGTCCCATAGTCCAGGGAGTTTCTGCCAGGCTTTGCGTGTACGTTTCCATTTTCTTCTGGGGAGATGTTATACTTCGAGACTGTTAATTATTTCCGAGATGGTGGCCAAATGGTGGTGAATTTTTCTTTAAATATTAAAATGAGACATGCCTGTTATAGTGAGTTAGAGAAACAGACAAAGAGGAGGAATAAACTCTCTCCAACGACAATGCTCACTTTGGTGCATTTTCTTCTTCCAGTCTTTTTCTGAGCGTAATTTTGCATGTAGTGGTATTCATAACATACCACGCACATTCTGAATTTTATCATTTAAAGCTTAACATCAAAACAAGTATTTTTTCATTGCATCATCTTTGAAAACATTGTTTAAATAGCTGTATTATTCTGTCCGGTGGCTTAGTCTGAATAACCATCCCCCACTGTTGGATATGTAGGCTGTTTTCAACCTTCGACTCTTGTGAGTAAGACCATGTGAGTCACGTCTGTGTCAGAACTTCTGTTAACTTCCTCAGGACAGATTCCCAAAAGTGGAATTACACAGGCAGGGAGCGTAAGTCCTGCTAAGATGCTTGACACATTGTGCCAAGTAGCTTTCCAGAAGAATTGTACTAGTTTAGGCTTTTGCCAGCTCTGTGTGACAGATAGTCGGGCCATATTTTAAGAAATTCACTAATGGTGGTTCTCAACCTAAAACAAACAAAACAAACAAGAAAGCTTTGACCCATCATTCAAGATTTGTGTTGAGATCTCATTTGAATAATTGCCTGTATTTTGAATTATAAAAGCACAGGCATTTGTTTCCCTAAATAAATAGAGTGTGATACGGCATGTCACTCTTTTCGAGCGCTGACACGCTGCCCCCAGCCCTGGGACCACTCTGAGACTCATGGGCGCGCCTGTGTCTAGGCAGGTCATTCTGGATGATGCGGGCCTGAAGGCACCACTGAGGACCATGTGCTGAAGCACAGAATCCTCAGAGGGGTCGTGTTTGCTGTCCTCAGAGCGCGGTAAGCTGACAGGATGGACGGCACGGGAAGGGGAGGAGTGTGAACTTACTGGTGATGGGAGCTGTCCATAGTGAATGATGAAATGGTGAGTGGAGGACAGGGATTTCTCTGGATTAACGTCTTTAGTTCCCACAACCTTCTGGGTCCTATTAGGTTGAGCAGCCTCAGGAGGTTTTGAGTCCTGGGCTCTGGGGGCCTGCTTCGAGGATGGAGATGGCATGTGAAAAATGTTGCAAGGGGTCCTGTATCAGGGAACCAACCAGCCCAGCTAAAGCTGCAACGCATGTCCTGGCCTTTCAGTCTGCTGCAGTGGTCCCCTTCCTAGTAAAGGGCTGAGGCTGTAGGGAAACAGGAGTGTTACTAGCTAATTTTCCTTTTATTTGTGGGTCGTTGTTACCAGGTGACCAAGATACCTGACAAGAACAAGCACACTGAAACCTGAGTAATTAGCAGGAACATAGTAAATCAAACCTTATAGTCTGTCTCTTCCCTTATTACAATTTATTTGAAGCATAATGCATGGTTTGTTTGACGCCTTAGATACTTTGAAATATCCCATCTGGAGCAGATATTAGTATTTCTTTCTAGTTAAAGCTTTTGTTCCAGTAGGTACTCAAAATCTATTTGTGTGTGTGCCAGAAAACACAGTGATAGTGCCTTTAAAAGATTATTTATTTCACTAATGTAGAAGCCTGGAAACGGGTGTTCTAGGGCCAGTATATCACTCTTGGTGTCAGAGACCCAGGTACCTTCTATCTTGTTACTCCACATACTTAGTCCTTCTCATTGGTGCAAGGCGGCTGCTTGAGTTCCAGTCATCTTTCCAAATTCCAGCTGGCAGGAAGGAGGAGAGGACTAAGAAGACTTAACAGCAGATGTCTGGTAGGGAAAGTTCCTGCAGGTTGCCACATAGCACTTCTGCTTCCATTCCAGGGGTGAAATTCAGTCCTGTAACCACACTTGCTGTCTGGAGACGGAGAGGCAGGGCTTTAACCTGGCGGCTCCGAGCCGGAGAAGCGCGGCTGCGTGAGGTGTGAGTGCCTCGCAGCACTTCTCTCCTATCGGTGCGGTCGGTCGTGAGGATAGATTTGCCGAACGCCACAGCTGGAAAGGACTTTGGAAATCACTTGGAGCCACTTCATTTACCGAGGAAGAAACCAAGACTTAGAGAAGGGAGAGGACGTATCCAAGGTCATACAGCCAGTAAACATCAGGGACTGTGCAAAAGTTGGGTTTGGGGCTCTTTCCACCAAACTTCCAGCTCTCAGTTCTCAACTGGCTCACTCTGACCTTGGGTTTAGGTCATCTGTTTTTAACATTTTTCCTGGATCCCTTCACCACCAGTTTCTTAAGAGTCTAGACTTTTGGATTCTGACATTTCAAAACTATTTTGAGCAAAATGTGAGTTACACTAAATTCTTCACAGCTTCTTCATAGCTTCCCAACATAAGAAGGGTATCTTTTTTCAGGTGACAGAGCAAAAAAGGTCAAGTCCCACCTCCACCCTTTTTCCTAAATGTTAAACTTCTGTCCTTAAATCTTCCTCCTTTAGCAAGCTGTTTTTATGTAATTGAATACCTCTGGTTTCATGGTCTGCATTGAATAATGAATCTATAAGGGCAGACAGCCTCCCCGGCTCGAGCGGACGTGAGGGTGCTGGCACACGCCCCAGAGATCGGGAGATTTTTAAAGCTGAGAGTGTAATGTGACAAGGACTGTTCTCTCTATTATTTTCCAGAATTGTACGACTCTTTAGCCTGGTGGCAGTGGTGGGTGAGCTTAAGTGCAGAGGGAGGAGCTTGTGTGTGTGTGCTGTGTGCAAGAGGGAGAGAGTGGTGGAGAGGGAGAGGGTGGTGGAGAGGGAGAGGGTGGTGGAGAGGGAGAGGGTGGTGGAGAGGGGCACAGACTTCTGGACAGAGCCTGACTGACAGCAGATGGGGGCTAATTACCCCAGGACCCCGAAATAGGGGCAGACCACAGGTGCTCTGGGCTTGCGGGAAGCAGAGGATTAGTGTAAATCTCTGCTGGAACCCTCCTTACCACAGGATCTGGAAGAATAGGGCTTTTCCTGGCTGTTTTGATGGGGCCTGCCTGGGAAGGAGGTGTTCCTTTCGGCTTGGGTTGCCCCGAGTCCAGGAAGCTTGTGGGATTGAGAGAAGCAGACCACCACCTCTGGCCAGGAGCTGGGAGCCTAAGCTCTGGTCCTAGCTCCGCTGCTTACCTACTATGTGGTCCTGACAAGTAATTTAGCCTCTCTGAGTCTGTTTCCTCTTCTGTGGGATGAGGCCAGTACCCACTCATTGGGTTTTGTGAGGGGCAAGTGGGCACAAAACCTGGAAGGGACATTTAACATGTGCTGCATGGCCTCCTGTCTGGGTCGCTGTGCAGATGGGTGATTATTCCAGGTTTTGTGATGCTGAGTGTGTGTACGTGCACACTTCTTCCTGCCTGGATGTGCTTGCTGTTTTCTCTGATTGCAGGCTGGGCCCTGGAGAGGAAGGGGTGGTGCCCACTTTACTCTTGTCCTTGCTCTGTGACTTGTCTCACTAACGCTCTACTAAAGATAATTAGTTACTATGTACTTCTGTATGCCAAGCATTATGTTAGGTTCTCTGTGTACTTCCCGCCCCCCCTTTAATCTTCAGCCAGCCCTGCAAGGCAGGTGTCGGCATTAATCCCTCTGCTCTACAGGTGGGGAAATGACATTCTGAGTGGCGCAGCAACTTCGGAGATCGTCATGCTATGAATGAGGGGGCCTGGTTTGACCCGGGTCCGTCTGGCTGCTGAAGCAGTTCTTCTGTGGTGTCTGAGGGGTGGGAAAACACAAAGGGAGCAGGTGAGAGTGGGCTGTTAGGTTCGAGGGCGGGCCCAGTATGGACAGACCCCCGTCAGGAGAACACTGCAGAGAGTCTGGAAGAGGACAAGAGAACCCAGTTTCCTCACCCCGTTGTCTCCTGCAGTGGTGGGGGTGGGGAGGGGACTTACATGCAGGGGCCCTGGGTGCTGCTGGGCTCTCAAGAAGGCCGTATACTCTGTCAAGGGAAGGGGCTTAGGGGTAGAGGGGGCTGCTACTCTGATGGAGGGCCCGAGTGTTCTGAGGGGGGTGCTGCACTATGACAGGGGTTGGGGGCTAAGGAGGCACTCTGATGGGGGGCTCTCTGCGGCCAACGGGGCCTAGCTTTGGGGGCTTCTTTCCCAGCAGCAGCAAATGGCAGGCCATCCTTCCCAAGCTTTGTTTTGCTCTGCACTGAGGGAATAGTTTATGGGTCTCAGCCCACCCCATGAGGGCAGCTCGGCAGTGATACAAATCCTGTTGAAGCAGCTGGTGGGTGAGCAGAAAGGAAGCAGTTATTGGAGCTGATCAGGAGTTTGCGTGGTGAACAGAGGGGGTTTTATTTCTCCTTTCTTCTACCTCTAAAGCGAATGACTTAGAATGTAAAGAGCCTGCCAAGGCAAGCAGCAGTTCCATGACTGGCTTTAAAGGTGTCTGGCTTCCAAAGCACTTCTCAGACACTGCCCTCTCCCCCCGAGGGCTTGATAGAGCAGTTTGTGCATCATTAACACTGTTATTGTTGCCGCAGTTATTGTTGTTATCAGGGTTTGTGGGTCGTGACTGAAGAAGTCTGCAGGAAGGCGCCAGGCGAGGCCAACAAGGCTCACTGGAGCTGCATCTTCAGGAAAGGGGAGAGTGTGCACACCGTAAAGGTTAAAATAGACTGAAGGAGAGGAGAGAGGAGAATGTTAAGTGCCTGGAGGAGTATCCCCTTGGGTTTAGGGGAGGGAGGAGAGGGCCGCCCTCCTGGCTGTCCCTGTGTTTGCCTGCGAAGGTGAGGGTCTGTCTGGGGCCAGACATGGGCTTTCATCCTCCCTGCTCAGAGATGCTAACCCTAGCATCTCAGCTCTTTGCACGTCAGGTCCCTGGGTCCCCCTGGATCTGGCTGTCCCACCTGTTTTCCTGTTACCCCCAAATCTCCAAACCCTGCCTCTCCTGTGCTCACAGATGGGCAGTGGAGACAGCTCACTCTTCTGACCCTGGTGGGTCACCTGTGCTCCTTCTGTTGGCACCCCAGCTCCTGTGCTGGGTGTGTCGTCTCTTCTCAGCACTGGGCTTTTGACCCCCCTGCCCCCATGCTACTGGATTCTCTCCCAATGTCCGGGCCAGTTCACCATGGCCTTTGCTTGCCGATCAATCCCTGCTTTTTGGTGTCTCCTCCCTGGTCTGTGTTGACGCAGCCCTTCCCACCTTTTCCTTCTGTCTGTCCTCCTGTCCTTCCTCCTCCTCTCAGGTGAGGTGTTCCCTCCCTGGGCTTCCCCCTCTAAAACTCTGTGCTGAGACCTTGTAGGCTTGGAGGCTTCCTCTTCAGCTTGTATTGGGGTATCATGCCTGAGTTTATTATCACCTTCCTCAGCATAAGACAAAATCCTTTGCTGTTTCTCAAGTCTTTCATTTTTGGCTATTGTTCAGCCCCTAGTCCAGAATCCTTCGGGTCATTTTAGTCTCTTTGCTTTCCTTGCTTACATATGAACAGTGATTGAATTTTGTTATTTTTCCCTGAGGCTCTTGGATTGACCCATTTCTTTCCACTTGGGCAGCCACCCAGCTGATCCCTCCACCTCCTTCACATCCAGCCTCCTGGTAGCTGCCCAGTCTGAGGTCATGGCCAAATGAAGTTCTCGAGCCAGGCTTTCAACACCTCCAGCCTGGCTCCACCTGCCCTCTCCCGCCACGCCCACACCCAGACCCTCCCCGACTGTGCTGTGGTCTGTCTGGTGTGAGTGGTCCCTTCCAGGTCTCCTGAGAGCTGCCATGCACTCACCGCGCAAGGAGCTCCCAGTGGGTGGTCTCGGCGTAGTCAGCGGGGGTAACCAGTGTGCCTTGTCATGTTTATTATGCTGGACGAACATTTCCCACAGGCCTTCAAGGGGCCAGGCACTGTTCTGGGCCCTGTCCGGCATAGCCAGCTCCTAGCCTAGGGGACCAGGTATTGCCAGGGCAGGTGGGGAGCAGACAGATCCCCTGTAAAGACCTGGCTGTGGGCAGGGCCTGGTGTAAGCCCCAGTGTCATGCCCAGTGATAGCATTCACGCAGAGCAGTTCAGTCAGTGTGTCCCTGGTTGAGCTTAAGTTCTCTGCTGTGTGAGGGTCGACGCAGGGTCAGAAGTTTTGGTGGCTGGCTGGAACGTGGTTTGTTTACTCTGAGGGTGGCCACTGATCAGGTGGCCTGAGGGATTCGCTGGGTTTCACAGGAAGGAAGCGGTGGGTATGCCACGAGGCTTGGCTCTTGCGGTTTCCTCTGTGGACACTGTGTTGTCGCTGTGGCCCAGCTGCGCGCCACTGAGCTGCCTAGGCAGGTGGGCCCTGGGTTCACCCTCCCTCCCCTTTTCCTTCTCCTCAGTGTCAGAAGCATGGGTGCCTGTTAGTCTCAGGAGGGCTGGTCCACAGGTCAGAATCCCTGGGCATTGGGCAAGGGCAGTTGTTTTTCTTAACTGCACATTATTTGAGGATTAAAAATAGCAGAATCAATGTGTTTTTCCATCAGATTTTCCCCCCCTTTAACCATGTGCCTTGAGCTATGGACTTTTTAATCTGAAGCCCATTAGCTCTCTGGGAGCAGCAGAATAAATAACGTGTAACAATCAGGTGGAATTCCCTTTTTGGTGCGCTCCCAAGGTGGGCTGTGTCAGGGCCGTGGTCTGTCCGTGGCTCTGGCAGGGCAGAATGAGGGAGGGACAAGTCCTCAGCTCATCCTCCTGGGTGGTCTTACACTGGTGAGAAGGAACCTTGAAATCTAACGGAAAATTACATTTAGAAACACTAGAATATGGCCACATTTCTGTGTTCTCTGCTGAGATGGGCATTTGCAGTATATAGTATGGTAATGATACTGTTGGAGTGCTTTACGATTTGTAAAGCACGTTCAGTAAGTTATCCCAGGTTATCCTCACAGCAGTCCCATGGGGGAGGCGTTATTATCTCCTTGTCAGATGCCAGGCATTAAGCCTCTACAAGGTTGAGTGATGTTGCTTAGGCATCTTAGCTGTTGAGTGGTAGAGCTCGGACTCAAGACTTCTGGCTGCAAAGAGATAGTGGACAGAGAGGGCGTGGGGTCAGGAGAGAGACTGGGGTTCAGGGCCTGGCCCTGCCTTTTGTTAGCTGTGTAACTTTGGTCAGATAACTGACTAGAGTGGTCAAGCACATCAGATGAGCTGCAGTTGCCTCTCGTTGTTGACCACGTTCCTCCACACCCCCTGTCCTTGCCCCTCTCTGGGCTGCTTGCTCTGCGGGCTGTCGGGCAGTTGCCCTGGACTCCTCTTCACCATCAGCATGGTAATTCTTGCCTCTTTCCTCTTGGATCCTTTGTTTCCCAGATCCCGTGTCTTTATCAGTTTTGATTTACACCTTGTTCCGGTAGGGCATGGGCTCCGGTAGCTTCCTGAGGAAGGGTGCGTTGGCAGAAGACCGTGCTCGTGGGAGACAAGCCTGAGTGACTCCGTACTCACCCTCGAGGTTTGGCTGGCTACAGAACGCCAGCTGGCAGTCGCAGCAGTTGACACTTAGGAAGGCAGTGCTTTGTTGTCTTGTGGTCTGAGACCAGTTCTGACTCCTGGTCTTTAACATGTGGGGTTTTTTTCCATTCTGTGAAACTCAAATCTGCTCTTTGTTAGCAGTGTTGTGAACGTTTTCAGAGATGTACTTCGGTGAGAGAGTTTTTTGTGGGGTCCCCCCCCCTTCGTGCTAGGCCCTCTCAGTTGAAAGCTCACACCCTTCAATTCTGGGGTATTTTCTTCAGTTATTTCTTTGACAGTTTCTTTTCTTCTTTTTCTAGAGTTCCTTTAATTTGGCTCTTGCACCTAATGAATCTACCTTATTATTTTTCTTATCTTTGGTCCTTCTTTTTTTTTTAATTTCTCAATCTCTTTGTTTTATTTTCTAGGATGTTTTTCAATTCTACTTTCAACTGTGTTGCAGTTTTTTTACTTTTATAAGTTTTACTTTCTGAGAGTTTTTTCCTGATTCTCTTTGACTGTTCCTTTCTCATAACATTCTATTCTTGTTTTACGGATGCACTGTTTTATTTCTCTGATAATAGTCATTACAGTTTTGTTGTTTTATTTGTTCTTTTCCCTTTCTTTTTAATCTAAGTTTTCCCTTTCCATAAATGTGTTTCGTGTTAAGGACCCCCCCAGCTGTCCGGCGCGCCTGGTTGTCTGTAGGTGTTGAAAAGCAAGGCCCTAGCACGCCATCAGAGAGTGATTGTGGGGAGGGGCTGAGGGCACTTGTTTGCTGAGATGACCTGGCAGTGGGTATTTGAGTGGGAACTCAGCCGGTTCATGGGAGAATCTCCAAGTCACTGTCTAGGTTTTTCTTGTGCTTCTCAGTTGCCCCAGAGAAAAATTCTCCAATCTCCTGTCTGGGTAAATAAGACTGGCAGCATTTGGGGCACGGGGCTCAGGGGGATGGTTGATCTCAAGGGTCAGTGTGTAGACTTCCCCTTAATCTAACCCTGTTGTTTCTCGGGGCCGCACTTCCACCCTCTGCTTGGTGTCTCCCAGCAGAGCTCTTCTTTTTATAGGCACCGTCTAGTAAGCGCTGTGTTTTCTGCCAGCTAGGCAAGGGGCTCTTGGCCACTGTGAGGGGGTCTGCTGGGTGACTGCTCCTTATTCGGACTTTTAAAATCTCTCTCTCTCTCTCTCTCTCTCTCTCTCTCACTCTCACTCTCTCACTCTCTCTCTCTCTCTCTCACACACACACACACACACACACACACTGCTTTCAGCTTACCTGTTGTCCTGTCTGCATGGGTGACTTGGTATCTCCAGTGCCCAAGGTTTTCAGGGTTCTTGGAGATAATTAGCCCATTTTTGTTGGGTGGTTTCCTGAGATTATTGGCTGAGTAGGGAAAGTAGGAAATCCCTCACCCATCCATTCTCACCCTAGACATCAGAGGTGATCTTACTTCTCTGTGGATTTTGTGTCTTGGTGCTTTGGAGTGGGATGGAGTTTCCACATCGCGCCAGTGTATGGGACAGAGTAGAATATAGACGTTGACCTCCCAGGGAGTGTGTGGTGAAGTGGGTGGCAAGTCCGTCCGTGCGGCATGCTTGTGTCATATGCAGTCTGGACAGCCTTGTGCCCGGAGAAGACAGTGACCTGGAGACTAAGAGTGGACAGGGAGGTGCCTGGGGGGCATGGTGACCTGGAGAGGGGATGGGGTAGAAAAGGCAACTCTAGTCCCGTGAGAAGGGACAGCGCACCCTGTCCCTCTGAAGTAACTGTGCTGTAGGCAGCACACCTGCAGGCACCCCTTTTGCCTCAGGCCTGGCGGGGAGCCTTGATCACGCTCACGCTCCCTGTCTCCTTGGTTTCCAGGCGGTCCTGCCAGTGTGGCTGTCCTCCACAAAGGTCTCCTCGCTCATCGAGAGGATCTCTGACCCCAAGGACTTGAAAAAGCTTCTCAGGACCCGGAATAATGTATTAGTGCTTTACTCTAAATCTGGTGAGTGCCTAGCCTGGCCTTGGGGACATCTGTCGGGGATAGGATGGGATAGGAAGGGAATGAGAGGGGGCAGAGGTGGGAGGTGAGACCTTAGGACCAAAAACCATTCAGGGAGGGTCCGAGATCCACCACGTTTGTCAGCATTCCTCGGAAGATGGGGCAAAGGCACAGAAGGGCCTTAGTTCTGCTGATTTTGGATCCCAGAGAGGTCCTGTCAGTTCTCTTTTATAAGCATTTCTTAAAAAAAGCCTCGTTACGTCAGAAGGGAGATGGCATGTATGTGAGGGAGAACAGAGGACACTGGGGATGGACATTCTGGCTTCCTGGACAGGCATGCTTCTCCGGAGCTGATGAACAGATTGGGCCGGCCTGCTGTCAGCTGAAATGATCCCTGGCTTGGGGGCATGCGTGCAGGCCGGCAGCTCTGACCCTGCATGGCCTCCATCTGTCCCACTCCGGGATGGGAACGCAAGACTGAGTTTGGCCTGGGCTGCACCCTCAGGACAGGGCAGCTTCAGTGGGGGTGGGAGCACGAGCTAGCCTCTT
The DNA here is from genome assembly GCF_022682495.2 of Desmodus rotundus. Taxonomy (NCBI): domain Eukaryota; kingdom Metazoa; phylum Chordata; class Mammalia; order Chiroptera; family Phyllostomidae; genus Desmodus; species Desmodus rotundus. Next base: position 100,242,582 of record NC_071388.1, read on the forward strand.
CTGATCATGGGGCAGGCAAAGGCATAGTGGTTGGAGAGAGGTTTGCTTGGCTCTTGGCCCTGACTTTGAACATCTGACTGTTGATATTGTTCCAGCAAGTTAAGTGTTTTTGCTGCTCCTGATGATGCCAAGTTTTCTGTGCCCCAGAGAAGCAACAGCCCATGGCTGGGTGAGATCCGGGCACAGCTCTCCCTGCAGCTCATCCTTGACACTCATTGGCACTGGGGCTGATGGATATCTTGGGTGTGTGTCGCTCCTGGAGCCCACATCCTCCAAGCACCCTGGCACATGCTGCTCCTTGCTGTCCCAAGGGCCTGGCAAATGCTCTCTGAGGTTGTTAGAAGCCCAGCATGTGCCTACCATTTCTCTCCTGTCAGGAATAGGGGTAAACTGAGGCCAGGGAGGAGCAGAGTTGCCCCTGAGGCCTGGGGTAGAGGGCCCTGCATGAGTGTGGCCCCCTGCCCTGAGAGCTCCTGGCACTGGTAGTTGTCAGCACAGGGACACAGTCAGTTCCTTCTCTGGCAGGTCCCGTCAGGTAAGCGTATCATCTTACACAGACTCTGCAAGGACCTTCCACAGAACACTCTTGTTTGCTTCTCTGCCACAAGGGAGGTAGGGTAGGTTGTCAGATAGCGCCCGCTTACAAGTGAGGAATCCGAAGCTGGGAGATAACAGCTCACTTGCCTGAGGTCTCCCAGCTGGTAGATGGTAGAGCTGGTGCTCTACACCGCCCTTCCTTGCTTCTGCTGGAACGTAGGAAGAAATGTATTCTTTCTGCAATGACGGGAGGGCTCCACCACCAGGAAATGATTGTGGTAAGTTAGAGAGTGGCAAGCTGGTGTCCCTTGTTGGCTGCTTGCAGGGTGGGGGGCAGGGCCTGGAGCATCTAACTTTCTCTCCAGCCCTCACCCAGGCTTGGTCTCACTCGTTGGCAGTGGAGTTCCCCGTGCTTCCCATGTATTAGCTCCTCCCTGCTTCAGCAGTGGCCATGGGTGATTATTTTACCTTCCCGCCCCCTGGCCCAGGCCAGGCACTAGACTTGTGACTGAGAGTGGGCTTTCAGAGCGGCACAGCAGCTGGGTTTTCTCCCCTCCCATCCTTGCAATTAGGGCTCCCATTCTGCTGCTGAAAGGCAGGGTGAGGGGAGGGGTACCTCATATTGCTCTACTTTGGTTTCCCACCCCTGCTTCCCAGAGCCCGCCTGCATGGTAGAGCGATGGCCTCTCCCACCTCCGCTGTGCCCTCCTCCTGTTGCCCTGGTGGGGGTTCCTGGCACCGCTCTAGAACGATGCTTTTTGTGCACTTCCACGAAAGGCTTAGCACACTTTGTATTCATAAACAGCTACCATTATCTACACCAGAGAAGGAGATCTGTGGAGGCAAATAATTCAGACATCATTTCTGCTTGGCTTTGGAACATATCACATGGTTTTTGGCAGGGCGGGGAGGAAGGCAACGGACTGTTCTTCCCACCAGTGTCTGCCTGGTGGGCCTTTCAAAGGAGCTCTCAGGTATGACAGAGGAAGGTGACATACTGGCCGCAGCCACTCTGCAGTGGGACCATGCGTGTTGGCAGTGTTGAAATCCTGGCCACAGAGGCTCCACCCCCAAGAGCCTGCCCTCCTACAGTAGTTTCCAGGTGCTTTGCCCAGACTGCAGGAATAGATACCTGGGCCGGCCAGGCGCTCTTCCTTTCTTATGTTCCTGCCACCCGGCCCCGGGCACGGTCCGCGGTCCTGCAGCTGACTGCCGAGGCACTGCCAGGGCCAGTTTTCCCCGTCACTTCGGGGAGGGGGGCTGTGAAATCAGACTTGGGTACATGCGGCATTGGCCCATCAGAGACTGGTGTCACACGTAAACTTCATCATCGCCAGGTTGTCCCGAGCCCCTAGGTGAGTGTGTGATGGACAAACAAAGGAAGGTCTGGTCCCTGCCCCTGTCGGCTCCTAGGTTGGGTGCCAGGACAGACGAGTGTGGGATTGGCAAACTCACTTCCTACTTTAGTTATAGAATTGTAATTATTTGGTTATAGAATTTTCAAAATTTGTCCCAAAAAGGTAGCAAGTCAGAGATTCTCCTGGGAGTTGACTCTGGCCCAGAGATTCTTGGAAGAGTGAGGCGTGAGTGTGGCTTCTGGGGGGAAGGTGTGGGCTGGGGGTCCCGTGTCTGTGAGGAAGGGCCAGGGCGTGGCGGCACAGGTCTCTGAGAAGAGCCGGGCTGTCCTTGCAGAACTGTTGATCGCAGGGACCGTGTTGTAACTGGCACTCAGGACCCCACCCGCTCTGGGACTGGTCTCCTTCCTTCCTGCCCCTGAGGGGAGATGGTAGGGGTGGCCCTGCTGTAGTTGGGCACAGATGTTTTATTTTTTTTTCTTTACAGAGGCTGCAGCTGAGAGTCATCTCAGGTTATTGTCCACTGTGGCCCAGGCAGTGAAAGGACAAGGCACCATCTGCTGGGTAGACTGTGGGTATGTCCTGGGGACAGGGGGCATGGTGGCTGGAGGGCAGGGGACTTGGGGGCTTTGGCAGGTGGGGTAGGGAGTTGTCCCTGGTTCACAGCCTGAGAGAGAGGGTGTGAGGGAGGGAGGCTGTGGAAAGATGGCTCTAGCAATCCTGCTATGCTGCCTGTGGGCTGGAGAGGGGCAGCTTCCGGCTCTCCTGCCTTTTCATTCCAGCTCACCCCACTTCTTTCTTTCTTCCATAGTGCTTTTACTTTTTACTTTGTCACATGTCACTTGATTTTGTTGGTGGCAAAGGAGTCACTTGTTTTATAGGTGGGGCCTTGATGACCAGAGAGGCAAGGTGATTTTCAGGGTGACCCAGTGAGGAGAGGCGTTGGCAGCAAGAACCTGGGCTTCCCCCCAGCCCAGGCCAGTAACAGAGGTCTCCACCCCCTGCAGCCCAAAGGTGGCAGAATCCACTGACTGACCTGACTGTTGCCTTGGCTTCTGAGTGACTCATTAGGTGTGTCAGTCCTGGACAGGTGGCTTAGTCCTCCAGCTCTCTCCTCTGACTGTGTCCCTACCTCCCACCTGCCCCAATGCCAGTACCGTGAGCTCCTTTTCATCCTTCTCCTTCCTGACCTCCCTCCTCCCAGAGACTTTCTTATCAGAATCAGCGCCAGCCCGCGGGAGGGAGTCCATAGGAAGGAGGGCTGCTTAGTGTGGGAAAGGGGCCTTTTGATGGAATTCCTCTGATTCTTTTGAGTTTGGAAGCTGGAGTTCAGGGTCTGCTCTGCTTTCCTTTCTCTTCAGTTATTAAGAATAATTTCCGCGTCTCTCTGTGCTCAGTGCTTTGCTGCTAGGATTGTATGTACACATATCTCTTGCCATATCGTTAGCTCCTAATTTGGCATAGATTGGCAGAAACAGAAAAGACATACAGATAGTGAATGAATGTAGGAAGAAAGATAGCTAAAACCAGGCTTGTCCTTTGCACATTTATAGAGCACCAACTGTGTGCAAGGCACTGGGCTGTACTGGGCAGATAACAGCACTCACACACCCTTCAGACTGAGGACAGGAAGTGTTTCCAGAGCCACCGTGTCCGGCCACTTCTCACCTGGACTTAGGGTTTATCAGGACCTTGGTTTTGGGAAGGGGGGGGGCAGGGAGAATTGCCCTCCAGAGAATTGTACTCTGTTAGATGGGGAAGAGGTGGGGCTCTGCTGGGAAAGCGCAGTTCTTTTCCGGGTGGCCTGCAAAGGCCTTTTAAACCTTGGAAGTGGCTGACCTTGCCTGAGTCACAAGCCTTGTTACTACCCTGTGGGTTAAGTGAGCTTTAATGGGCTCCACTCCAGTGCAGCCCATTAAAGCTTCTTTCTCTATAATCGGAGTTCTAAACAGCTGTTTTGCAAATGAACTTGATGGCCTCAGGCTTGTCCTGCTGGGGGCTGGAGAGAATTGAAGGAGGTTCGTGTTTTGACAAAGCACTGGATGGGACCAGGAGAGGGAGCAGCAGCCCAGCGGTGTGCACGCAGTGCATGCGTGTCTGGCCTCCCACCTCCAGATTTATTTTAACACCACCTTAATGGAAGAAGCCCCTCTCTAGGGTCTCCAGTCCCCAGGCAATGGACAGGTCCTGGTCCATTGTGGCCTGTTAGGAACCGGGCCGCACAGCAGGAGGTGAGCTTGAATGTAATACGCTTGAATCATCCCAAAACCACCCCTGCCTCCCAGTTCGTGGAAAAATTGTCTTCCACGAAAACAGTCCTTAGTGCCAAAAAGGTGGTTGGGGACCGCTGCTCTAGACAGTTGGTGAGATGGAGCCACCGGTGGGTTCTAGTTCATAGTTGGTCTGGAAGTGTTCTCATCTCCCAGGCATGTCTCGGTCTCCAGCAGTTTGCCAGCAGTGCGCCATGTGACTGGCAGAGCGACAAAGCCTGTTAGAAAGGACAGGGTGCTGTGCACTCTGCACAGCTGAGTGGAGGCCAGTTCTGCCTGGTGGAGGCTTGTAAGTGGCAGAAGTGGGCATAAGAGCTCGGATGGAGCTGCTCCATCCACCTGGGTGCACCCAGCAAGCATTCCCAAGCACTTCCTGTGTGCCTTGAGGTGCACAGAGGGGTGAAGTGTCCTCAAGGATAATGGTGTCCTCACTGTGCCAGGAGGAGGCAGACACCTAACCAGGTGACTGCTGTCCAGGTGAAAAGTGCTATAAATGGAGGCTGTCTGTGTAGAGTCACTTCATTTGCCTGGAGAGGTTGAGAAAGCTTCACGAAGGAGGTAGAGTTCAAACCTCTGAGGGGCAAAGACCTCAGAGTACCAGGTCTTAGGGTGCCCTGGCCCCCCGCAGCTCCCTGGGGCGTGGGCACGGAGCACTGCCTGGGGCCTGGCTGGGGGTGCGGAGGCGGCAGTCCTGCTCTGTTCCCTGGGCGAGCAAGCCTCCAAGGGCCGGGGGTGGGGGTGTGGGAGGACAGACTGAGTCGAGTAGAATGCAGGACTCATTGGGAGGCGACTTAAAAGTGCCGACGGGAAAAATAACCCTGTGACTCCATGTGCTGAAATGAAAACCGAGGGGGCGCCTTAGACTTTAAAAGAGGTAACCTGAGGACAAAAGGACGCACTGTTCATGTAGTTACCACTCAGTTTGCCCCTGTAAGAGGAAGTATAAACTGAAATGTTAAATCACTTGTACAGTAGTTTAGATAAGCGCATGGATTGAGGAGTTATAATGGATTTGTTGGAAGCAGGAGTATCTATGTTTGAACACAGAGGCAGCCCAGGGGACAGGACTCAGGGCTCCAGTCCATGTGCTGTGACCGGGTCTCACAGACCAGTGTCACATGAGACCCCCAAGGCTGGGATCTGGCTCTGCCCTCCTACTCGGCCATCCTGCTCCTAGACTTCTGAACTTGCACCCTATATGTGGTTAGGGGACCCTGCCAACTTAACCCCCAGGGCCCTGTGATGACAGCTCTCGCTGCCACCCGCAATGCATTCTGCCTGTGTCTATGAGCCTGAACGAGACGCTCTGGGGATGGGCAGAAGTGCTCTCAGGAACACTTTTGTTGCTATCTGCACTGGGAAAAGGAGGTGGACCGGAGCCAACGTTTGCTTGCTTCTCATCACAGCTGCTGTTAACTAGCAGGTGGGTAGCCGGATGCGCGTCCCCTCTCGTGGGCCCTCTGTGGCTCCCCATCCTCTTCCTGCTCGGCCTCCTTCCCTGCCAGGAAGGGTCGGAGGTTGGAGTGGAGATGCCAGGACTCGGAGTGAGGTGCTGGGAAGGTCAGGAATAAATGGCCCACTCTGCTTTTCCCACTTACAGGGCAGGTGAGGAGAGCCGCAGTAGTCCGGGGTGAGAGAGTGCTCCGGGCCAGGCGCCTTTGGGCGTGGACGCGAGGGGCATAATGGCGGAGACCCGGGTTGAAGTGTCAGCTTTGCTACTTGCCAGCCTTCGGACCTTAGATAGGACAGTCACCCTGAGTCTGTTCCTCATCTCTACAGAGGACAGTAATTCTTCCTAGCTCCATGATGAGGGTCAGGTAAACAAAAGTGCTTTCCAAAATAGAACTTAAATGTGAGATCCTATACCACCATTGTTATTTTTCATCTGGGCGAGATTGTTCGGGGCATTTCAAGAAGCTGGAGAGGCGAAATGTTGTCTGTTCTTCAGCAGCTTCTTCTTGGGTGAGCAACCCTTGGCGGTTGTGAGGATGCCCCGGAAGAGTCAGCCCAGCTCGTGGGTGTTCTGCCCCAACTCTGAAGTAGTACAGGGTGCGGTGCAGTTTGTAGGACTGCCGGTGTGAGGCCAGGCTCCGAGTCCGGGTTCTGATGGCCAACAGCTCTGGGACCTTTGGCAAGTTGCTGCCCCTCTCTGGGCTTCTATTTAATATTTTATGAAATGTGGAGTTAAATCTTCCAAATTGCACACATCCCTAAATAGCCAAGTTCAGAAAATCCCAGAAGGTGCCAGACTTGGTGTGTAGCATGTGTGTGTTTAAGTGTGTGGTAGGGGTGTGTCTTCCCGCCTTTGGGGGGCCTTTTTGTGTGTCTCTCTCCCCCCTCAGGGTATTTGCTTGTGTGGCTTTCCAGCCCTTCCCTCTGAGTGTCTCTCTTGTCTACCTCTGTGTCCCCTGTCCCTTACTGTTTGTTATTGTTTCTTCCCTTCTCTGTCCCTGCTGCCCTTTCTTTGGCTCTTTTTCATCCTCTCTGTGTGGATATTTTTTCCCTCTTTTTCTCACTTTTCTGGCTCTTTCCTCTCTACCCGTGAATACATGCTCGTAGGCACACATAATCGTCTGTGATGGTCTTCTCCCAGGTCCCAGTAACTTGTGGCTCTGAGGTGTCTGTAGGGTGTCTGGCTTCTGTCCAAGGGTTTGTCAGCTCTCCCTGCCCCTCGCTCCGCCTCCTGGCCCAGACCGCAGCAGCCACGCTCGGGTTGGCTGCTGGCAGTTGTCTGGCTGTTAAGTGGGTTGTGTGCACGGGAGTTGGTATTCCCCTCGTGCCCGGTGGCCTGGCTGGCCCTGGAGCTCGGCCTGGCGTGGAGTGCTGCTGTCTGGGCGGCTACACAGCAGCCAGCAGGTGGGAGCTGTGCCTGGTGTGCTGGTTCCTGGGGCTGATTCTCACCATGTGGAAGCTGCCCTGTCTATACTTGCTGCTTTCTTTTCCTGAGGGTTTAAGGTCATTACCTAACTGCATTTTCCGTCTTACCCACTTTATTTTCCCAGGAGCTGTGCTGCCCTCCCAGGTCCAAGATTTGGGGCCTGCCAGGGTAGGCATGACGTATTTTGAAGTCCTATGTTTTCTTCTAAAGAATATTTGAATTTAGCAGTTGCTCCTTTACATGTAAGCCTGTTCAGCATTACTTGCCATGGGATAAAGGAGACTCCCAGAAGTGCTGTGTCCATGTGTCTTCTGAGCCCTCCTGGCATGCTGACAGGCGCTCACCGAGGAGCAGTACCTTAGAGTTGCTGTGCTGGGGAGGCGGGGGGGAGGAGAAGGCACGCTTCTCCCCTCTGTTCCCATCACTTTTACAAACTGTGCTGCATAATTTATACTTCATTCTGTGCCTTCTTGAGGTAGGTACCAAGGAGAACAGCCAGGCCTGGGAGGATCCCTGCTGTACACAGCTAGTCCCTTCACCAGAGAGTGCTGCATGACCACCAAGGTCTGCCCAAGTTTAAGGCCCAGTTATTCCAGGACTGTTCTCTGTCTCCTGCCTTGTATCCTCCAGCTACATGTGTTCACATTGTCCTTGGTATTTGGCACCTAGAAGTCACTCTGACAGTATTTCTTGCTCCCTTGCTCCTTGTCTCCCATTTTCTTCATTTCTCTGAGGTGAGTGTGCTTTCTACCTGTCCTCTCCTACCAGCCTCAAGGGTAACAGGTCCATCTACTCAGAATCCCTCCGTGTCAGACCTGGCAGATGGGAGAAAAAGATTTACTCTTTCTTTGGTGGGAAAACGGAACCCGGGGAGGCTGTGTTAGCCCAGGGTGCACAGTGGCCAGGCCAGGGCGGGGCCTAGCCTCAGGTTCTTAGTGTAGGGTGCTCCCTCCCTTGCTGCAGGAGCCGTCGTGGTTTGTGTGGACACAGAATACCGAGGGGCTGAGTGAGGATCTGGTCAGGGGGCTAGGACAGAGGGGGCTGTGACGGAGGTTCAGATCTTTTTGAGTCTCTACCTTCTAACCTGGGTCTGGCTCCTGGTTCACCCCTCAGGATGAAGGCAGCTCGCCCTGGTGCTTTAATCATACTTGACCCTGCAGAGGAATCAAAAGCTCCATTCAGCTCACATGGACAACGCCCACATTTTGCAGCTCAGGAATCCAGGGGCTCTGCTAGAGGTCACGGGCTGGTTAATGGCAGAGCCAGATCTAGAGGCCATCAGTCACTCCCGCTGGCAGTTGGGCCTTTCTGCAGGAGGGTTGGTGCCTAGGCTGCAACTTGGGAAATCCACATCCCTCCCTTTCCGAGCTTCCAGCACCTTGTTTCTTCCCTTTCTTCCTGCGTCCCCCACCCTTCCTTCTTCCCTGCATCTGACTCCCAGGAGTGGGAGGTGCTAGTCTCGAGGATGGTCAGCCCTGCCCCTGAAGGCCTAGTAGACACCGCACCACACACCTGCAGCAGCACTCCGCACTTCTGGCCAGCCACCCGCACCAAAATCAAATGAGATGCCCGTATGCATGCACCTGTCTGGGCCTGGGCTGGAAAGGGAAGTGTGTATAGGCTTCTGAATCTTTTTGTCCACATTCTTTGCAGAGGAGAGCCAAGGAAGTTGAGATGGGATAGAATGTGGCAGGTTGTGGGCGAGTCACCAGGCAGAGGGGAGGCTGGGCTCCAGTATCCCGAGCAGACAGAGTGGCAGGTGAGGCCCTTTGCACGGCCAGCTACTCTCTATGATCCACAGCAGTTTTCTGCCTTCCTCTCCATTCCAGCAAAGTATGTCATTTCCTTGCTTACTGCCTATGTTCTCCTCTCCCCTCTAGAGCCTCAGTCACTGGCTAGGGAAGGAGGGAAAGAAGGAGGGAGCCAGTAGAACAAGTGTGCCTAATCTCTCAATCCAGATTCTTTAAAGTCCCTGAGCTTGGGCAGTTTCTCCTTCTTGAACTCTTATGACTTTTATTGTCTGTACCACACAGTTAGTGCACATACCCTCCCCCCCCCCCCCCCCCGCCACACACACACGCTGAGAGACGGAATTGTCAGACGGAGGAGAGCTGGTCTGAGCAAGCTCTGTCCAGAACTGTCACCTGGCGGAATTGCTAGAGCTCAGTAGACATATCCCAGGGCCCAGAAAGCCAGCAGTGCAGAGGCCCCTCCCAGCAGTGACAAGACAGCTTCAGTCATTGACTCATTCACTCAGGTGAGTGTAGAGTGCCTGCTCGGTGCCGGCTGCTGTCATGACCCTGTGGACGCAGCCGTGAACAAAACGAAGCCCTCGCCTTCATGGAGCAAACTTTTTGATAAGGGTGACAGTAGGCGGACACACAAGCCAGATGTGGAGAGAGCCGGCAGGGAAGGGAGTGCTGGAGGTAGGTGGCAGAGGTAGTCAGAGAGCACAGGGAGCCGTGTCCCCCCGCGCCCCTGAGGATGTATGCGTGTACACGGGCATGTGTGTGTGTGTAGGGGGGTAGGGGAGAGTCCTCGGGGAGTGTTGTAGAACCTAAGGGGGGAAGAAGGTTGCATGGAGCCCTATGGCAGAGGCAGAGCTGTGATTGATTCGTCTGGAGTGGGGGCCACAGGCTGCAGGCAGGGGTCCACACTGAGAAGCAGGCCTCCCAGATCCACTCAGTCAAGTGGCTGGTTTGGACCATTGCTCCTAAGCCTGGCCTGGACACACAGGAATCCAAGGCTGCAGCAGACTTCCCCAGGGAGTGGTTTCCGGCTGAGCGGGCAGGAATTCAGTAACTCTGAACCCTGTCGCTGCTCTCTGCTTTGTAGAAGTCCCTGCCAGCCAGGCTTGATGGAAGAGAGAGCCAGCATGAGGCAGCTCTTCTCCCTTCCAGTGGGCGCCTCGCAGTCTGAGTGGCCAGCACAGATGCAGCTGGATGCCAGGGTGGGGTGGAGGGAAGCCCGTGGTGGCTTGGTTCCTGTTCCAGGTGCTGTTGTTGCAGTTGAGTGGATGGAAGGTGGTCACGGAAACAGCTGAGCGCAGCAGAACTAAGCTGGCCTAGGAAAGTGCCAAGGGAACAGTTGTAAGCATCCTTAGCTGAGCCCTCTCTTCCGGGGAATTAACTCAGGCAGGGGAGGGGCGCCCCGGACACAGTTCCCAGACAAACCCGCGGCCTGTCGGCCTTCGTCTCCTCATTTTGACAAAACCACAGCCTGCGGGAAGGGCAGACGCAGACTCTCAGAGCCCCTGTCAGTGGAGGCATGTGTGGCATCACAGAGCTCCAGGGGAAGAGTTTCCAGCGAGGATGCAGCGGGCTGGGATGCCTTCACAGTAGCCTTTTTTCTTTTTTTATGGTTTAATTTTTTCATTGATATGATTGACATACAACCTATGTTCCAGGTGTGCAACATGATTCCATGTTTGCCTATGCTGTGGAATGGTCACCACAGTAAGTCTGGTTTTCATCTGTCACCACATATTACAATTTGTTTCTTGTGACAGAGAACTTTTAAGATCTACTTTCTTAGCAACTTCTTTTTTAAAAAAATATTTTTTATTGATTATGCTATTGCAGTTGTCCCAATTTTCCACCCTTTGCCCCTCTCCACCCAGTATCCCCATTCCCACTGGCAATCTCCATGCCCCTTAGTTCATGTCCATGGGTCGTACATATAAGTTCTTTGGCTTCTCCATTTCCTATACTATTCTTAACCTCCCCCTGTCTATTTTGTACCTACCAATTATGCTTCTTATGCCTTGTACCTTTTCTCCCTTACTCCTTCTTCCCCCTCCTAACTGATAACCCTCCAAATGATCTCCATATCTATGATTCTGTTCCTGTTCTGCTTGTTTGCTTAGTTTGATTTTTAGGTTCAATTATTGATAGTTGTGAATTTATTGCCATTTTATGTTCATAGCTTTGATCTTCTTGTTTTTCTTAAATAATACCTTTAACATTTCATATAGTAATGGTTTGGTGATGATGTACTCCTTGAGCTTTACCTTGTCTGGGAAGCACTTTATCTGCCCTTCCATTCTAAATGATAGCTTTGCTGGATACAGTAATCTAGGATGTAGGTCCTTGCCTTTCATGACCTTGAATACTTCTTTCCAGCCCCTTCTTGCCTGTAAGGTTTCTTTTGAGAAATCGGCTGATAGTCTTATGGGAACTCTTTTGTAGGTAACTGTCTCCTTTTCTGTTGCTGCTTTTAAGAGTCTCTCTTTATCTTTAATCTTTGGCATTTTAATTATAATGTGTCTTGATGTGGTCCTCTTGGGTCCATCTTGTTTGGTACTCTGCTTCCTGGACTTGTGTGTCTAATCCTTCACCAAATTAGGGAAGTTCTCTTTCTTTTCTTTTTTTTTTTTCAAATAAGTTTTCAATATCTTGCTCTTTCTCTTCTCCTTCTAGCACCCCTATATTTGAATGTTGGTACATTTGAAAATGTCCCAGAGGCTCCTTAGCCTATCATTGTTTGTTTTTGGATTCTGTTTTCTTCTTGCTGTTCTGATTGAATGTTTTTTTCTTCCTTATGTTCCAAATCATTGATTTGAGTTTCAGCTTCATCCACTCTACTGTTAGTTCCCTGTAATTTTTTATGTCACTTAGTGTGACCTTCATTTCTGTTTGAGTCTTTTTTATGCTGTTGAAGTACCCAATGTGTTCCGTGAGCATCCTTATAACCAGTGTTTTGAACCAGTTTTGAACTCTGTATGTGATAGATTGCTTATATTCATTTTGTTCAGTTCTGTTTCTGGAGGTTTGTTCTATTCTTTCATTTGGGCCATATTTCTTCGTCTCCTCATTTTGGCAGCCTCCTTGTGTTTGTTTCTGTGTATTAGGTAGAGCTGCTTTGACTCCCTGTCGTAGTAGTGTGGCATATTGTAAAAACACACACCAGTAAGTTGGATGGGGCAGAGTCTTGGGTAATCACCAGGGCGGGGCAACACAGGTCCCCACTCTGTGGTTGTGTGTGTGGTAGGGCTCAGAGAGGGGACAGTGGCGCTGCAGAGTTTCGTCCAGGAGGAAGCTGTCTCCTGGCACTTATCTAGTGCCAGACACTTCAAGTTTTCCATGTATGCCACTGGTGCCCTTCCAGCTGTTACCCTTGTGCTGAATCCCAGAGTGAGTGAGTCTGCATAAGTCCTGAGGCCTTTGGGGCCCTTTAAGAGGAGATTCTTGAGAATCCTGCAGTTTCTTCCACCACCCCAATCCCCATTGATTTTTACAGCCAGAAGTTATGGGGACTGATCTTCCCAGCTCTGGAACCCTGTGCTATGTGGTCTGGTGTGAGGCTGGGATCCTTCACTCCCAAGGTAGCCCTCTCGGGTTTTATCTACCACATGTGAGTGTGGTTCTGTCCCTCAGCGCATCTCTACCCTGCCTATCCATCTGGATGAATGTGGCTTTTTTAATTCCTTGGTGGTTAGATTTCCATAAAGCTCGATTTCCTGATGATTCTGGGTGATACTTGTTTTATAATTTTTGCCATGGTTGTGCGAAGAGGCAAGCCGTGTTTACCTTTGCCTCTATCTTGACCGGAACTGGCCTTCTACTGTATACTCTTGGCCCTCTGGGTCTCCTTCCCACCCCTAGTGTATCCCTTTTTTTCTGGACACCCTGTTTTAAAATGCCCTCACCCCCTTGGTGGAGCAACCATTGCAATGTCATCAGCCTTTCCTTTTTGAACTCATGGTGCATTTCCGAGGCCCCACTATTTGCCAGGCCTGGAGCTGCAGGTTGCAGAGGCATAGTGATGGTTGCCGCAGGCTGGACTGAATAGGGAGGGAAAGGCCTGGGGTGGGCTGGGGGATGGGGGTGGCCCTGGGAGTGCCTGACACTCCCTCTGATGCACTCATACCTCTCCAGGAAGACTGGTTCTTGAACTGCCGATTGTGTATTTACTCTTGAAATGAGGCTCCATAGTTTTGCTTGTGCATTGATGAGCGTTTCTTACAATTGAGCTGAGTGGTTTAATTAATCCATCTGTTCTGGGGCTGGTGCACAGCTGTGTGAAGCTGATGGCTATGGAAGGTGGTGAGATATGTGAACAGGTGGGAGATGAAAGGACTTCCCTCAGATGGCTGTCAGACCTGGCAAAACAGTGTCTCATGCAGTGGAATCAGCAGAGACCAATCCACTCAGATCTGGGGAGAGGGCCCTGAAGGAAGGAGCAGGGCCTCTCATTGGTGGTGTGGCTGGCTGCCTTCGCTGGCTGTTGGGCACACTTGGCCGAGTGTGGTGAGGTTGTGGGGAATGTGTGAGAGCAGGTAAGGTCTCTGAGGGGGCTGGTGTATGGTACCGGGAAGCCAAGGCTCGTGGGGATGGGGGAGTGGAGGAAGAGCCAGGATGGTGGCATGCATGAGATTACTTGGAAGTTTCCTTAAAATACAGTTGCTCCAGTGGCCACATAGTTCTGTCTCAGTAGGTCTGGGATGGGGCTGAGCATTTGTGTTTCTAACAGACTGGGGTTATGCTGAGGCTGCTGATCCAAGGGCCACACTCGGAGGTCCATTGGCCCAACAGGAAGGTAACCACGACTCGATGAGATCCTGCATGAGCACTTTGCAAACAGTGAGTGGCACCTGACTGACATTTTTTATTAGAAGATTTGCGAAAGGGTGATTATTGCAGACTCCAGTGCTTCACTGAAGCTCTCCCCATTCTCCTTTTGGCGTTTGTCAGTACCTGGTCAGATTTCATAGTTCTTTCAATGTTGTAGAACTTTCCTCCTGTCCTGTTCGGATGGTCCATAGCAGGCAGCATGTGGCACACATTAGAGCTTGAAAAACAGAAACTTGCTCGGGCTGCAGGCAGAGATGCTGAAGTAATGATTTGGGGATGGCTGGGAGAGCACTACTTTCTGAACTTCCCCAGGGGATTCCAGTCAGCACCCAGGGCTGCGAACCACTGATCTATGCTGAGCTTATTTTTCTTCTTAGAGTGGGCTGGCTACCCCCTAAGCTTCTGGAGCACTTCCTTTGTCTGGATCTCTCTGTGTTGTCCCTGACATGTAGTGATACAGCCTCCCCATGTGGTGGTCCCTCTTTCTTGATCAGTCCGTGTCCTGTTGGTTATTCTCCTTCCTCCAGTTCTGAGAACCCTCTGCAGCGAGGTCCTCACTTGCTGTTGCGAATTCCAACATGCCTGGCTTATCTTCGGGCCAGCAGCAGATTTAACTCTGTCAATACCTTTGTGAAAACCACAGATAACAAATGGTTCTTGACATTTGTGTCTTTCAGTGACACAGAGAGTAGAAAATTGTGCAAGAAGATGAAAGTTGACCTGAGCCCAAAGGACAAAAAGGTCGAATTATTCCATTACCAGTAAGTACCTGTGGTCATTTCCAATTTCCAAGTAAGCACTGAAAGCTTGTATCGGTATTCTCGCTGAACAATGATTTTTAGTTAGATCAATTTTATTTCTGAGTGATTTTTTTTCTGTGTTTACAATGATTTCTTTTAAAAAACATCTTGACTGTGTTCAATAGCTGAATCTTATTTAAGATGCTGCAGGAAACCAAAGGTATGTCTCTTCACAACCATTCCTCAAGTTAACACCCTTTTCTCCTTGTTTGACAGGGATGGTGCATTTCATACTGAGTATAACCGAGCTGTGACATTTAAGGTAAATTTACCTCCCTCGCTCTCGGCAGAGCTGGCGTCTGAATGGATGCCAGAAGTCTGGCAGCTTCTCTCTGAGAGAAGGAGGGCGAAGTGCACAAATAGCTCTTCCGGAGGACCTGAGGGGTTCTTCTCTCTAGAGCACATGTCAGCCGAACATCTGGGAAAGTGTGCAACCATTAACACAGCAGGGCTGACCAGACTTGTAGTTCATCTGTGACTCTATTAGCAGTTAGGCGTGTGACATCACACCTTCCCTTCCAAAGGCCAGAGTCTCCCTTTGCTGTGGCTTTGAGCCCTCCCTCATCTCTGCAGCAGTGCCCACAGCGGCTGCCCACAGGCTGGAGGGGGCTCGCTGTGCCCAGGTGAGCACACTATGTAGGACACCAGCCGGTTGGCACCTGCAGGCAAATGCAGCTTGTTCCAGATGAGATGCTGATGTCACCAAGATTTACCCTGGTGCAAATCCAATTTAGAAGAGGGTGGAAAAACATCAGTGAACATGAGTGTGGAGATCCTGTGACCTGCAGGTGCTGTTGCGTTGTTACAAAGTCACTGTCCCTCCCTGAGCCCTTCTCCTGCCCTTGGATTCTGCTCCTTCACATACTCATTTCCTCCCAACGAGCCTTTTCCTGCCTCTGGTCCAGGCAGCATTCCCCTGCTCTGGCTGGCGCCATATATTTCTTCTATATTTCTTCTGTTCCCAGATCTGCTGATCTCACTCGTTCCAACTTTTGTGCTTCCCAGACTGGGTTCGACCCTGTGCTCCTCTCTCTCTGTCTCTCCCTTCTGTGTCTCCTTCCATTCCTTCCTGTCTGTCCATCGTTCCTGCAGCTGTCATTGCCCCTATCCCCACCACCTCCCCCATCTCACCTCATCTCTTGTTTATCCGCTAACACTGCTTGTCTTTCAGTTGCTGCCGCTTTTACCTGATAGAGACACAGCCTGAGTACACATCCCCTTGACACCCACTTAGGCACTTAGAGACGATTTTAGCAACTAAAGTTGCCTAACCCCTTTTATTCTGTGTTGAGATGTCAAATGAATAAGAGAACAAGTGCTCCCCAGGAACCAGATTTAGCTGGGTGGGATGGGCGAGGTGCCTATGTAGTGACAGAAAGATGAGGGTTGGAGGGTGGCTTTTGTTTTATTTTTGGAAGTCGTGTTCAGTGTATATGTAGCCAGCCCTCTGAGAGCCCATGCTGTGAGTTTGGACCAGGGGATAGCAGCTGCTCAGAACCCTAGTTGCAGGAAAGGCGCGAGGAGCCCTGCTGGTCAGAGCTCGCCTGGGTGGGGTGGCTGAGTCCTGGCCTTTGTCCACTTCCTTAGAAAGACTAGGTGTGTACAGTTTCATTCTTCTGTGATTTTTACATCAATAAGCTGGAGATGTGGGCTGAGCATTATACCAGGGCAGAGTCTTGGTGGAGAGAGGGCATCCTTGGTCCCAGGGTCCCCAAAGCCTGTAGGACCATCAGGGATGGGGTAGAGTCCCTGAAGGTCTCCAGGGCAGGGGGAAGCGATGTCGTGTTCCCATGACTGCCAGACAGCTTCTGCTTTTCTGCAGGAGCAGCCGACACTAAGGCCCTCCTTGGTCATGGATTAGTTTTCCTTTCACGGTTTCTTCCAGGGCCTCTAGCTCCAGAGAGATGGAAGTGGGGCGTAGCCTCGGGCTCACACTCTGACCATTGTTGCTGTCATCCTGTACAGTTCAGCAGGCACCTGGTCACAGGGACTGTGCTATGGCCCTTAGAGACCAGAGGCCAGATAAGTGAGGGTAAAGACCAGGAAACTCAGAGGGAACTTCTTGTGTAAGTGGCCTTCTGCTTGTCAGCAGTCTGTCCTTCCCATGTATAAGTGGTGACCAAAGTCCGGGCGGCTATCTCATGACCTTCTCCCAGGCTGTTTCGCTGTAAGTGTGATTTCCCAGCCATGAAGTCATCACCAAGTGTGGTTGTCGGGCTATTTCCCTGGGATCAGAGCATCCAGAATAGGCTGGCCAAGGGTGGGCTTCCAGGTGCTGCTTCCTACAGACTTTTCCACCCAGGATCTTGTCAGTTAGAACACTTTGGAGAGAACCTATGAGTGGGGTTTTTCAACTTCAATTAAGGAAGAATAATATCTACCTGAAAAGCAAAATACTGCTGGTATGAATGTTTCAGTTGTTACATTCAAAAAGGCGATTTCCTCCCTGGCCAGGTGGCTCAGTTGATTGAAGTGTCATCCCATACCAGAAGTTTGTAGGTTCATTGTCTGGTCCACGTATGTCCAGGAAGCAACCGATCTCTCTCTCTCTCTCTCTCTCTCCCTCTCCCTCTCCCTCCTCCTCCCCCTCCCTCTATCCCCCCCTCCTCCCTCCCTCCCTCTTTCCCTCTGTCTCTAAAACCAATAAACATTTCCTCAGGTGAGGATTAAAACAAGTAATAATAATAATAATTTAAGAAGAGGCTATTTCTTTCCTTTTTCCATCTACATCCATCTTTTCTCCTTGATGCTGAGGTGGGGGTGGGAGGCATAGCGGGGCTGCGCTAACCCTTTAACAGACTCGTGCTGGTATGAGACAGGAGCCCCCAGCACAGTCGTTCCTACCTAGGTTGGGTTTCTCATCCCACTGACAGTCACCCTAAGGCCACAGAGCCTCTCCCTAGAAACAGTGCACATACATACATCGAAGTCCGTGTTTTCGTGTGGGTCTGGGGTTTCACAGGCTCTTGAAGCCCACTGTGCACCCCGGGTTGGGAGCCCCTGCACCAGGTTTTCTGTAACCATGTGCAGACAGGCACCTAGAAGCATCTTTCTCACGTGGCCCAGGGGCAGCTGCCCCTGTAGCTATGGATGAGTATGGGTCTTGGGAAGGCCTTGCCAGTTTTATTTTGACTTGTTCTATCGCAGTGAAGCTTTGACCAGGGACTGAGAAAAGGCAAATTTGCCTTCGCCATGGTGGAAATGGCCCTTCTCTTGCCAGGAGGTGTTTCAGAGCCCCGTTCGGATGGACAGAAAGCATTACCTGAATGAGAGCCTACGAAGTCTTGGCTGTTCCCCATTCTCCCATAACAGCTCTTTCCAAATAGCAACTTCCAGAAATAATAAGCCTCACTGGTTCTCTGTGTATAACAGTGGATGGGCTGACCGTGTAGCCTCAGCTAAGACGGTCTTCCCTTTTCTCAGGCCAGACCTCCCTCCCTCCCCCAACATACCCAACATACTGAGTGACACGCCCAATTCATCATGTGCTCATTGGAGCTTGATCCAAGTGGACAGAAGTGACAGAATCTTGCCTCAAATTGAGGGATACTGAGAGTTCCGTCTGTTGGCATGAAGGCCAACAACTCCCCCCCAAGGTGGAGGAGGAGGCTTGGCTGGTCTCTGGTACCCATCCCTGGTTCTCAGAGACTTTGAGCACCCTTTCCCAGAGCGGCTGAGAGGGAGCGGAGTGCTGTGCCTCCCAGTGAAGTGTGGCAGGAGGAGAGGGGAGTGGAGGGACATGCCCCTGTTCCCTGCCCCGTGTGCGGCTTTCCCAGGGGCAGCAGAGATTTGAGTCAGTTGTCCACATGACACAGGCGAGTTAAGCCCTTTATCTTGAAGCTCTTCGTCATATGTTCATCCTGGATCATCTAGAAAGGGGTCCAAGGAGAGGAGTACAGCAACCAGGTGGCCCCAGAGATGAGCGTCCTGCCCTGGGGCTTCCCATTCAAGCTCCACAGAGGTTGATCAGGATTAACATGCCTTCAAACCAGTTTAGATCATGACATACCAAGCAGGCTACAAGTAGGTGTGATTACCTGCCTATGTGGCTGACGGTTTTTGTGACTGCTTGAGAGCCCCTACTTTGGACAGGACTGGAATTGATCAGGGAGACTTCCTGGAGGAGGTGAGATTTAGCAGAAGCACAAGTATGTCTCTGGTTTGAATAAGCCAACTAATTGTCTCAAAGTTCCTTTTTTTGGTCCATGAAGAAGCATAGTAGGTATGGACCAGCTGACCAAAGTAAGGGGTTATGTGACTGAAAAATCCTGGTGGGGGTGGGGGGCTGGGGTGTAGTTTTAGGGCCCATAGCAGTGATGTCAGTGGGCAATGGAATGGCACACTCCCAAGCATTTGCCCATATGCCACATGCAGTTCCATTCTGGGCACTTGGGTCTCCAGGCAGGGAAACAGGCTGGTTCCCGATTCCCCCACCTCCTGCTTTTCCTGACTAAATTGGGTTTTTCTTCTCTTTTCTTCAGTCCATAGTGGCCTTTCTGAAGGATCCCAAAGGGCCCCCACTGTGGGAGGAAGATCCTGGAGCCAAAGATGTTGTCCACATTGACAGTGAGAAGGTAATACACTTCCCATCAATTCTGATGGACACTGGAACTTCCCCTGAACCGGTTTCCCAAGGACAGGTGCCCAAGGAACTGAGAGGCTGGAGTGTTCCCTGGCCAGCTGTGCTTTCTCCAAGGGAGCTGGGCCAGGGCCCTCGCATCTTACCTGATGCTCCTTGCTGGCCTCTTGATGGAACCAACAGTTGATCATAGGCTGCCTGCCTGTGAGCTTCCTCCATTCCTTACTCTTATTTAATGTATTTTAACATCTTTAGTGTTTCCTTATAGGAATATCTATTTAAATGTCCTCTCCTTGTTACATAATCTGGTTGTTGCTGGATTTGGCCTTGTGTTTTTTCCTTTTAAAGAAGAATCTGTGAGGTTTGGGTTCCATTTCCCAGAGGCTTGGGTCAGGTCTCTGAGATGGGCCAGGATGGGAGGCTGTAGGGGTGGAAGGTGGATCTGATTTGTTGTCTCCATACAATCATGAGCCTCCTCTGGAAGCCTGCCCCTCTGACCCTAAGGTGCCTCTGCCCCCCGCGCACCTGTATGTGCTTCATGCTCTTACCTGTTTGGCTGTGCCTGCACGTAGGGATGGCAGGAGTTTCTTGGTGACATTTCAAAGGGTCTGTGGAGCAAGAAGTGCCTTTTTTGTAGATGGAGGGAGAATGTTCTTTCTTGGTAACATAAAATGCGCTTTTTATCTTCCTCTGCCTCTCCTCCTCTTTCATTTAAAATTACTGACTCTTAATGCTTATTACCCCAAAGAAAGTGATGCCACTTATTCTTTGTGGAGGACGGGGTCGTGTGTAATCACTGGGGACCAACCAGGTGGGTCTGTAGTGATGGCAGTGAGGGGCCAGACATCAGTGCTCCTCTGGGGTAGAAAGTGCCAGTATCAGCAGCTAGGTGGTAAAGCCTTTTTTAAAAATTTATTTTTAAATTTAAGCGTAGTTGGTATACAATTTCATGTTGGTTCTATTAGTTTCAGTTTACTATATAATGTTCAGCATTTTTATACCATGTGATCACCCCACTAAAACCTTTATAAAAAGCATGTTGGGGTCAAGGAAAGAGGGTCAGGTACCAGGAGGTGGTGGCACCAGTGCCTGTAGCTCCGTAAAAATATGCAGCTTAAAGTGATGGTTGCTCTGGGTAGGTGTTGTGTCAATATGTGGTTTTAGACCCTGATCAGTGATAGCCCGGTGCCTCCTTCCCCCGAGATGTGCTTGTCCTCAGGCTCCTAAGATTGCTCTTCTGTGACTGGGAACATGCGCGCACGCACACACACAACGGAATACTACCTACCCATAGGAAAGGGCGAAATACTGCCATTTCTGACAGCGTGGATGGGCGGATCTTGAGAATATCATGCTAAGCGAAATAAGTCAGATGGGAAAACAACTACATGATTTCACACATGTGCTAAATAAAACAGAAAGCAACAAACAAACAAGTGAAGAAAAAACCTCACAGACACAGATAACAGCATGGTGGTTACTGGAGGGAAAGGGGAGTTGGGGGATAGTGAAGAGTAAAGGGGCAAATATACGGTGACAGAAGGAGACTGGACTTGGGGTGGTGAACACACAGTGCACTATACAGATGATGTGTTACAAAGTTGTACCCCTGAAACCTATAATCTCACTAACCGATGTCACCCCAATAAATTTAGTAAAATTTTAAAAAATGAGTACCTTTACCCTCTAGTTATGTAAATATTTTCAGAATTTATTATAAAATGTTTTAAATTCTCATAAGATCACCCTGGCTGGTGTGGCTCTGTGGATTGAGTGCCAGCCCGTAAACCAAAGGGTCGCTGATTTGATTCCCAGTCAGGGCACATGCCTGGGTTGTGCGGGCCGGCTCCCCAGTAGGGGGCGCATGAGAGGCAACCACACATTGATGTTTCTCTCCCTCTCTTTGTCCCTCCCTTCCCCTCTATCTAAAAATAAATAAATAACATCTTTTAAAAAAATAAAATAAATTCCTATAAAGTACTTGTAATCTTCATATAGCTGAAAAATTGTAATACATATTTGTTACTGAAAATTTAGAAAATACAGCTTTAATGTAAAAGAAAGAAAAAATCCCCCTATCCTTCCTTTTGAGAAGTGCCACAACTGCTATTTCCTGTAGCTTTTTAGGCTTTCAACGTAATGTAGCACATAAGTATTAACAGAAGTGTCATCAGACGTTCTATGCTGCTTTGCCCCCCCCTTAATATAACACGCACAACTTATTGTGACATTAAATATTCCTCTTCGTAGTTTATAGCGATGCAGCAATATTACACTGTGTGGGATGCACTGTCATCTGTTTACCTAATGTCTTCTTGCTGCCACAAAGCTGCATTTTGAAATTTCCTCTTATTTTCCTTATTATTCAGAAGAGAAAAACTTTAATTTTCTTCTGTGGAAACTGGTTAGAGGAGCTTGTTTTAATCGAGGTGTGCTGTCAGGGCGCTTCGCTGCGGTCCGTAACAGGTTTGCTTTTTCCCGAATGTCATCGGCGCTCTTTGGAAGAACCGTCTCCCACGCTGCTTTACACAGAAGTCTCTCCATGAGCACTGTTATGATCTTTGTCTTTTTACATTTATTGTGTTTATTTAATCAATAATTATATATTGCCTAATAACGTGCCAGGAACTGTTCTAAAGATTTTACAAATAAATGATTGGTTTAGCTTGGAACATCCTGGGGGTGGGAGGGACATGTCTCATCCTGTGCCCTTGTGGGCTCTGGGGGACATGGATGGTGGTGGCAGGGCCTCGGGAAGAGATTAGCAGGCACGGGCTAACCCTGTGTTCCAGATCCCCATCTGCCCGAGTCGGGCCTCTGTGAAGACAGCTACCTACCACGACACCACTGTGCCATTGAGCACACGAAGACGGGCAGCCTGGTTGACAGCCTCATGTAGTATAAAAAGCTCTCTGCAGACTTTTAATTGTTCAGGCGGTGCTGAAAGTAAAGCCGGTAGCCTGGTCCTGACTCCTTCGTCCCCACAGGTGGCCTTGGGAAAGCCATTTGTCTGCTCAGGGCCTCAGTTTCCTCATCTGTAATATGTAAGAGCGGTCTAGAATAGATCGTCCCTGGGGTTCTTTCAGCCCCTGACACACTATGACCCTGTACTGCAGCCCACAGACGCATGTCAGACTGGGGTTTCTGAAGTGCTCACCTGCTCCCCCAGCACCGTGAGCCGGGGGGAACGGTGCCTCTGTCATTGTGTTGTGTGTGACCTGTGATGTTCTCTATTTGTGCCTCAGGAATTCAGACGGCTCCTGAAGAAGGAAGAGAAACCGGTCCTGATGATGTTTTATGCCCCCTGTGAGTGACCTTTCTCCTTTGGGCCAGAGTTAGTTGTTCAAATTCTTGGCGGGCCAGCTGGGGATTGTGAGGCAGGGAAACTGGGAACAGGCCCCAGTTCTCACACTTACAGCACCTAATCATGCTGCTTACCCCATCTCAACATCTGCACCTCTTTTCCTTCATCTTGGCCTTTCATCTGGCTTTCCTCCCTTCCTGCTTCCACACCAGTTTTTCTCTCACTATAAGTGGTATCCTTCTGCCCTCTTTACCCTCAGCTCCACCCAGCAACAACACAGGTCTCCATTCAGGTACCTCACCTTCCCTCACCCCTCTGCCTCCTGGGGCTGAAAGCCCCTATCCTGCCAGCTCTGTGTTTGGTGGAGCCACCTCAATCTCAATGCTCTCTCCAAGGTGCTGCTGCTGCTGCTGCTGCTCACCACGCAGAGCCTGGCTGGCCTCAGGGCAGCTGCTTCTCCAGCCCTGTCTCCTGCACACCTCTGCCGGTGCCACCTGGGAGGGGAGTGGGGATCAGGACCAGGAAGAAAGTGGCTCAGTATTTGTGTTCAGTTTCTGTATGAGGCCAGAGGCCATGGGAATAGCAAAGGATCATTGACACGACAACCAGAAGACCTGGGTTCTCATTCCAGGTATGCCACCAATGAGCTGGGTGACCTTGGTCAAGTCCTCACCTCTCTGTTCCTTAGTTTCCATTTATGTAAGAAAAAGGATTGGATCAGAGCAGTGGACTTCAAACTTTTTTACTGCATTTTATACATTAAAATTTTTTCATTGCAATCCATACTATAAGTACACATAAATTACACAAGTTGAAACAAAAGTTTTCACAAAACCATACTAACTACTTACTCTACAAGATATAGTGCACAATGATAATTTTCTTTTTTATTCTGTTTTATTTAAAAGAAGTCATTGGTTTTCCCTACTACTTCATAACCCTCTAACAAAGGGTCCGCAAACTCTGGCTCATAGGCGGGCTGCCTTTTTTTGTAAATTTTTGTTGGAACACAGCCACATCCATTCATTTACATATTGTCTGTGGCTGCTTTCAAGCTACAACAGCAGAGTTGGTAGTTGACCATACGTCCTGCAAAGCCTCAGATATCTCCGGTCTAGACCACCCCTTAGTCTAGCGGGTCCTGACCCACAGATAAAAACCCTGAGGTAGAGCCTGTGTGAGGTCTTTAGTTAGACCTGTGACTGTGAACTGCACACGCCCTTCAGGAGGCCAAAGGCCTAAGGGCTGGAGAAAGAAGGTCTGTGGGTGGTGGGAGGGGGGTGTGTCCAGGCGCATTTGTGGCTCTAATGGGTATCCTGAGCTGTGGCACTGGAGTTCTGTTTATTCTTAAAAGCCTGCCTCCAGTCTCCCCTCCTGAGAAGTTCTTTGAACAAAGGCTCCTCCCATTCTCGCCCTGGGGACCATGACTTCCTGACTGATGCTCTTCTGTGGGGTCCTGGTAGTTGTGCCTGATGGAGGCTGGTGGCTTGTTCTCCATGACAACAGCCTCTCTCAGCTCATGTGAACTGCTGGGTGGCCCCCACCTGACCTCCCTCCAGATACCTGCCTGTGGAAGGAGGACCCGTTGTCCCACCTCCTGTGAGATCTGGCTCTGCCTGGAGTGGTCTGTACTTTAACCCTGGGTCATTTGCTTTGTTAATGTTCACAACTGAAGGCTCTCACCACCTTTGGGTGCCTTCACCCTGAACACGATCAAGGATCAGAGCACTAAAAGACATCCCAGTTTGAGACTTTCTGTGTGTCCCAGAACTGAGCTGAATTATGAGGCCATGAAGGCTCGAGTGCATGAGTGTAATAAAAGCACAACTTTGTTTCATTAAAAACAACAATAGGCTTCTGTCCAAGATGGAGGCATAGATAGGTATGTTTTGCTTCCTTACACAACCAAAAGAAGAACAACCACCAATTTAAAAACAAAAAACAACCAAAACTGCCAGGAAATCAAACTGTATGTAAGTCCAGCAAACCAAGGAGTTAAAGAAAAAACATTCATCCACACCGGTAAGAGGGGCAGGGACAGGCAGCTGGAGCAAAGAGGACATGCAAAAAGGCAGTGGCTGGCAGACCAGGAGGTCCCACATTCGCATGTGGGTAAACCAGGAGGAACAACCAGGGAGCGAGACAGACCACACAACCCGGAATTCCAGCCTGGGGAAATAAAGCCTCACAACCTCTGTCTGTAAAAACCTATGGGGGGTTGTGGTGGTGGAAGAAACTGCCAGTCTCACAGGAGAGTCCACTGGAGGGAACAGTGGGGTCCTGGAACATACACAAACCCACCTACCCAGGAATCTGCACCAGAAGAGCCCAATTCACTTGTAGTTAGCAGGGTAAGTGACTGAAAACTGACTGAGAGCCAAGCAAGCAGCATTGTTCCCTCTCTGACCCCTTCCCCATATACAACACCACAGCATAGCAAAGTGGGTTGCCCTGCCCTAGCGAACAACTAAGGCTCTGCCCCACACAACATAACAAGTGCGCCAAGACAAAGAAATATGGCCCAAATGAAAGAACAGATCAAAACTCCAGAAAAAAACTAAGCAACGAGGAGATAGATAACCTATCAGATGCAGAGTTCAGAGCACTGGTAATCAGGATGCTCACAGAAATAATTGATTGAGTATGGCCACAAAATAAAGGAAGAAGTGAAGGCTACACAGAGTGAAATAGAGAAAAATGTACAGGGAACCAAGAGTTAAAGGAAAGAAACCAGGACTCAAAGATTTGGAATAGAAGAGAGAAATATACATTCAACCAGAACAGAATGAAGAAACAGGAATTAAAAAAAAAATGAGGTGAGGCTGAGGAACCTCTGGGACAACTTTAAATATTACAACATCTGAATCATAGGAGTGCTGGAAGAAGATGAAGAGCAAGAAATCAAAAACTTACTTGAAAACATAATGAAGGAGAACTTCCCTAATCTGGCAAAGGAAATAGGCATGCAAGTCCAGGAAGTTCAGAGAGTCTCAAGTTGGACCCAGGGAGGAACACACCAAGGCACATTATAATCAAATTACCCAAGGTTAAAAATAAAAAGAGAATCTTAAAAGCAGTAGGAGAAAAGGATATTTACCTACCAAGGAGTTCCCATAAGACTATCAGCTGATTCCTTAAAAGAAACCTTGCAGGCAAGAAGGGGCTGGAAAGAAGTATTTGAAGTCATGAAAGGCAAGGACCTACATCCTAGGTTACTGTATCCAGCAAAGCTATAATAAAGTGCTTCCCAGATAAGATAAAGGAGTTCATCATCACCAAGCCCTTATTATAATAGACTTACCTAAGAGAAAGAAGATCAAAACTATGAGCAGTAAAATGACAACAAACTCACAACTATCAACAGCTAAACCTAAAAACAAAAACAAACTAAGCAAACAGCTAGAACAGGAACAGAATCGCAGAACTGGACATTACATGGAGGGTTATCAGTGGGGGTGGGGGCAGGGTGGAGAACAGGGGAAAAGGTACAGGGAATGAGAAGGAAAAATAGGTAGAAAATAAATGGGGAGGGTAAGAATAGTATAGGAAATGTAGAAGCCAAAGAACTTACATGTACGACCCATGGACATGAACTAAGGATGGGGGAATGCTGGTCGGAGGGTGCGTGCAGGGTGGAAAGAGAAAGGGGAGAAAAAATATGGGATAGCTGTAATAGCATAGTCAATAAAATAGACTTAAAATTAAAGGGGAAAAACTCAAGCAACAGCAACAAAAGAATCCTGGGTTCAGTGTTTGGTTTCACCCCATTTTGTTTCTCCTCGAGGGAGACTTGAGGAATGGGTCTGCCTACACAGCCTTTGAGGGCGGCCCCCTTTGGTTTACGGCAAAACCCTCAGGACTCAGCGCACTGGTTAAGTGAGACTGAAACAGTGTGTCGGTTCACAGTACGTGCCACAAGGCAGAATCCTGGTGGAACCATGCAGGTTTCACACGATGACACCAGGTAATCACTTACAAAGAGTGGTTTACTCGCAGTTTGCACCTGAATGTGAATTGTCGCCCCCACCCACTCCCAGGCTGTTTGGCGGCGCGCGCCTCGTCTCCATGGGCAGAGATGGCAGCATGCTGGTTGTCTCTGCGAAACAGAAAGCTGGGCCGAAGTTAGGTTCCCTGTAGGTGTCGCAGAGCCGCTACTGGTGGAAGGAGGGAGAAAACACGACTGTGACGTTCAAATTGGTGGTGGAGAGGTTGGGTTGGATGGCCTCCTAGGTGCCGGGTACGTGACCCCAGGAGTCTTTAGTTGTTGTTTTTAAAGAAACTTCTTTAAAGTGTCTTTAAAGTTTTTAGTACACTCATGCACTCAAGCCTTCATGGCCTCATGATTCAGCTTAGTTCAGGGACACAGCAATTCTCTGACTGGGAAGCCCTTGGACTGTTTTTGGGGTGAAGGAACCCAAAGGCGGTGAGAGCCTTCAGTTGTGACAAGGAATGTGGGTCCTCACGTCCTACTGTTTATTCAGTAAATGTTTATTGAATTAATGAGAAAATAATGGGCTGACTGCTCTAACCTTTGGGTGTGAGCGGGCTAATTAGTCATCTCTTCCCCTGCCTCCCGGTTGAATCCATTGAAAAATAAACTCAGACAGGGATCTCAGTACCACCTGCATTTTTGGTAAAGTTTGATTGGACACTGGCATGGCCTTTAGCTTCCTGTTCCTCTTCTGTCACTGCTTCCCCCCAGTACCTTCTTCCCCCAGTGCTGCTGGCCTCCACCCACGGGGACAGCTGACCAACTCCCCACTTCTTTAGGAGGTTTGGGGGATAATGTTGCAGGCTGCAGATAGGCAGAGCTGGAAGAGAGGCCACACCTGTGGGGACAGGTAATAAATTAGGCTCCTGACTCATGAACATAGCGGAGTAGGTGCCAGACTCCCCCATCTCACCAAGTCACCGAGTAAGAGTGGGTGGAGGGCTGCAGGTGTGCCCCTTACTCCCCCTCCTGGGGAGTGGAGTGACATCCTCTGTTCCCTGTGAAATGTTTCCCTCATGGGCCAGAAGGCAGACTCTCAGGCCTTGTGTTGGCTGAGCCTCCCCTGCTGGATGCCTGGCTCTGGTCACCCTCCCAGGGGTTGGCTCTGCCCCTTCGGCCTGCAGGGCAGGTGCTGTCTCTACTTCACAGGTAGGGAAGCTGAGGCTCAGGTCACTTATGTCACTAGCCCAGGGTCATGTAGGCAGCAAATAGTCAAGGGGAGATGCTGACCTGGGTTTCCCCGCTAGGACCGAGCACCGTCCTCTGCCACGTGGCCTCCCATCATCCCTTCTGCATGGTGTCCACCTGGGGGAGCACGGGTGTCCAGTGAAGCTGGCGTTGTTGCTCCTGTTCCCAGTCTCCCCTCTGAATCCCGGCAGTGGGAGCCAAGTCCCATGACAAGTGTCATATTTCTTCCTTCACGTTTGTGAGGATCACGCTGTCGGGGCAGCTACTGGGGAGAGCACATCTCGTGTTCTGAGACCAGGGGCCTCGGCCGCACCCTGTGGACTGACCTTGCGACAGCTCCTGTTCCCCTGAGTCTCCCTGAGTCTGAACCTGAACTCATGGCATAAACTGAAAGCCCAGGCTCAATATGCTGGTGTGTTTGTGGCCATCTCTCTGCCAGGCAGGGATGCCAAGGAGGGGGCCATGGGCATTTTGAGAGTCTTGTGTCAAAATATCCTGCATCACATCTTCTCCAGTAAACTTGGTACTGGGAGGTTCAGGTGGTCCTGGGGGAGTTTGACCTGCTCACGGTTCCCCGGGGTCTTTGTCCAGCCTCATGGGTGTGAGCATCTCTATTACTCTGCCCACGGCCTGCCAAGACGTTAGCTAAACATGGATTAAAACTTGTTAGCCTGCTGCCGCGTGGCCCTGTCCACGCTGTTCTGTGTCGAGAAAAGAACCAGCCCAATGTGGGGTTCCAGGCAGCTTTGCTGTCTGGAGCCTTCAGGTGCCTCTCAAAGCCGGTGCTGCAGCAGAGTAGGATCCTGCAGGATCCGTGCGGATACTCGGCCGCCTCTGGTTGCAGGGAGGAGAAGGGTTTAAGTCGAGGCCATGCTGAAGTAGCAGTGGATGTTTGGGTCTGACTGTCTTGGCCCTGAGTTCCACAAGCCTTGGGGGGCTTCAGCACCCCCGGAGAGAAGTGTGACTATGGTGGACCACAGAACCCCAGAGAGGGCTGAGCCAAGGACATCACAGAATCTTCCAACTTCAGAACTGTCTGGTCCAACCCTGTTCATTTGCCAGAAGGAGCAGCAGCCCAGAGAAAGGAAGTGACCTGTCCAGGGCCATTGAGCAAGTGGAGGGAAGATGAGAACTCGGCATGTGATCCTGGCCTGCTGCTCTTCCCATGGGGCCATGAGCCCGCATTTGCATCTCAGGCCTGCCCCCCCAGTCATTGCATAATTATCCTTGTTAATGAAGGAAAAGGCACGAAAATCCCAAGAGTCACTGTATTTGTGGTTGCACTTTTTTTTCCTAATGGTACTCGAATCAGGTTCATTTGCAGCCCCCGGCCAGCAGTGAGGGGAGGCTTTTAGCTGCATGAAGTGGTGCTCCGGCACTGATTCTGGTTCCCGGAATTCCTCTTGAACTCACTGTCATCTCCAAATCATTCGTTGCTTTGCCCTTCTCCACCTGTGTCATATTTGCTTAGTCGGTCCCACATGTACTAAGTCTCTGTTGGGTTGTGTCGTGTTCCATGAATGTAAGCTGTTTGGGGGCCAGGGCCTCTGCCTCCAGTTCCTTATGGGTTTCTGGAGGCTGGGTGAATATTTGTGGATGGAGGTCACTGTGACGGGAGGGAAGGTGGAGTGCAGGGCCCGGCACCCACTGTAACCGAGTTTGGTTTTTCTCCTGCCCGTGACTAGGGTGCAGCATGTGCAAGAGGATAATGCCGCATTTTCAGAAGGCTGCCACCCAGCTGCGAGGCCACATTGTAAGTGAGGCCCCACGGGCCAGGCAGGGCTGGCTGCTTCTCAGACTTCTCAGATGGCTGTGGTGCCGGGGTTGGGGGAGGGCTGGTTTTAAAATCATGGCGGGGACTTGTCCTCCTGCTGCTGTCCCTGCTGCTCTGGTATGTGGTTCAGAGACCTGCCTTCCGGGAATGTTGAGATCTCCACAGAGTTGCTGGGACCAGGAGAGTTTAACTCCCGTCAAAGGCCGGTAATGAAATAGCCAAGAAAACAGCAAGAAAGCACTTGGGGTGTTGCCAGGAGGCCAGTGGCCAACAGCGGACCATCAGAGTCCAGGGTTATTGGCACTGGGCTCCCAAGTGGGCCAAGGCTCCCAATGATGGGGAATCCACTGGCAAAGAACGGGGCGCAGTGACATCAGTAGTAGCCGGAAACACAAGCCGGTCCCCGAGGCAGTCTCCTGCCCAGGTTTGCTGGAGTTCCTCAGTTCCTGTGAGGCAGGAGGAATGGCGGAAAGCAGGCAGCGCCGGTGGGGAGCCGGAGCCCTGAGTGAGCAGGCAGTCTCTGAAGGGAAGAGTGCAGGCCGTGTGGGGGCAGAGCAGGTAGGACACAGGGTTGTCTTAGGGATGCCCCCCTGTAGGGAAGAGGAGCCCCTGAGGAGACTGGCCTGCAGAGCGGTAGGACAGCCAAGGATGGTCACTGAGGGAGGAGAGGCAGCTGGGCAGTCAGGCCTCCCCCAGGGCTGAGGGTCAGTCAGTGACGGTTCCACTACCCTGCCAGACTTGTCCCTTCTGTGCTGTATGGCTGTCCATTTTTGCATTTGCCCTGAGCCACAGAGGTTTTGGAGGTTTTGTTTGTTAGGTTTTGTTTTGGGGGCAGGGAGGTGGGGTTTCTTGGTAGCAACAGAAAAACAACAGCTAGCTTCTCCAGGGAGCATGGAAAAATCCACACGCCTTTGATGAGAGGTCATCGGGAGGGGCTGGCCAAAGTCCCATCAAGGGAGTTCTAAGTCTTAAAACTGCGTCATGATCTTTATGGACCAAATTAAGTTGGTGATTAGTTCAAAGTCAATTTGAAAGTTTCAATGGCGGCACCTGGGCATGGCGACAGCTCTGCTAGGCAGCTGGGAGATTGGGTTACAAAGAACAGTGCTTTCTCTTTTGACCTCATTCTGGGGGTACCCAAGTCCTGCTTATTTCTTACTAAAGGAATTTTTAGCAACTTGCCTGAAGATGTTTGGCTGTGGGGCACACATACATCACTCTGGGGACGTTTCACTTCACATTTGGGGGCCTCAGTAGATATCATATTTTAAGATTATTTCGCCTGGAGAAAAGACTTAATTATCCACAGTGTTCTCCCTATCTATACCCACTTACACTTTTAGAAAACTGCTCAGCTCAACTTCCAAACTCGGGTACAGTGGCAGGTAAGCAGCCCAAGCCCCAATTAGATCACGTATTTCCTGGCCAGCCCCTCCAAAGCAGGCAAGGTCTTGGTGCCAGTCTCATGCACCTTCTGGAAGATTCTCAGCCATTTCTGCATCTACCTGCTAAACTCGGTGTTCCTCCAGGCCCCTCCCGCACTCCCACAGAGCTTGTCCCTGCTACTCACGGCCAGGTCTGCCCATCTTTGCTTTTGTTCTAAATCACTTTGTTTACTTTACCACTTGATAGTCATGATTTTCTCACTGAAATGTGAGCTTCTTGAGCACAGGGGCTCTGTTTGATTCAGCGTAGAGCACAGGCCTTCTCCCTTGTCTCTTGGTTCTCACTAGGCTCTTTTGCAAGAGTAGCCCTGAAGATTACTTGTGTTAGAGTGCCCAGGCCCAGAAGTTGAAAGTGTGGCCCTTCCAGTTCCCTACACAACATTACAGAAAAGTCAGTGGGATGGTCCCAGGTGTTAGTTTCCTGGGCCAGGGGCATGTGTGTGGTGTGAACTCATCCATTTCCATGCTGCCATATTTTCTTGATTGTGGTTTATTTTGTTTTGTTTTCCCATTAGTTTCTTAGGAAAGTACCTTTGCTTTCCTTGGACAAGTTCTCACCTTTCCCAGCTCCATAAAGCAGGAAGGGTCCTGGCCACCGCGGACACCCGCTGTAGTGGCGTCTGGAGGCCCAGGCACACGGTGCAGCCACAGCTGTCCAGAAGCAGCGTGACTAGAAGTGTTACTTTGTGTCCTCACACAGGGCAGCGGCGGGCTGAGAGTCCCCTGAAATCAAAAGCCGTTCCCTCCCCGCTGCTGAGATCCAGCCGGTTCAGTACCTCCTGTCTCCTCTTCATCTCTGTCATCTTTGAGCCTTTGTGGCTGGCCGTGGCCGTGGCCGCGGCCGCGGCTGTGGCGGGGCCGTAAATCTGCCTCTTCTGCAGTTATCTTGGCAGGTATCCAACCTGATGATGTCATTAAGACAGAAGCCAGGCCAGGTCAGGGACGCTCAGCCTTTGCCATTTTCCAAACTCAGATCTGCCACCTTTTTGTTGTCACTGACGTCTGGTGACTCATCCGTGTGTGTTCCATCTACTGCTAATTGACGTCCCCATCAGCAGCTGTTGCTGCTCCCTGAGCAGAGTAGCCACCAGAATGTTCCCACCTGCCCTTCTTCCCCTTCGCCAGATTGGTGTCCTCACTGAGTCTCCTGTTAACCGTGGCCATGATGGACCCTCTGGGTGTAAACACCGTGAAGTGGGTCCATCATGGTGACGGGTTTGTGCAAGTCAGACTGGCGCTGGCTCTCACTAACCAGCTGGGAGATCTTAGGCAAAGAGCTTTGGCTCCTCCGTTTTCCCATCTGCAAAATGGGAATGATGACGGCATCCTGCCTCCCTCGCCAGGGTGTTGTGACGAGCAAATGGGCTGGAGTGCAGAGACTGCACTGTAACCCGCAAGCACTTAACAGATGCAGATGATTGACACCCCTCTCCCCCCGCCCCCGCTCTGTCCTTACTGTTCCTCTCACTCATTAGATGGGGGTGCTCCCCAGGTGCTGCTTTCTACCCTCTTCTTGCTATTATCACATTGGAGCCAGGGCCCGGCACTGGGTTCTCCTTGTCTCGTTACGGCCTGTCTGCCCCGCAGTGATTTTTACCTGCCTCCAGAGCTTCACCACAGTGTAGCCCCACAGAGCCGAGTCCCTAAGCCCTAGCGCCACGTATCAGACTGCTTGACAGCTTGGTCTGGGTTTTTCTCCTGACTCTCCGGAGTACCCCGGGTTCCTGTGCCAGCGTGCAGGGTCATCGTGCTCTCTCTCTGCCCTCACAGCCTTTGTGCTCTCCCTGCCCGCCGTCCTGGCTCAGGCCCTGGTTACCTCACACAGCGTGGTTGCCAGATGACTTTCTCCTGCAGCCCAACCTCTATGCAACAACACACAGCTGGAAACCCTCCATAGCTCTCTAGCGACTCCTGGATAAGGTTCTGGTTTCTCAGGCACGAGAGCCTTCCAAAGTGACCTCAGCGAAGCCATCGCACCTTCTCTTAGATCCCGCCGTGTGTCCTGCAGTCCAGTCAAACTGACTGACACATTCCCCTTTTCTCGGGCCGAATCTCATTTTGTCTTGCCTCCTTTTTCCTGGAATGTCTGTGGAAATCTCACCCTCCTTTGGGCACTAATGCACATGTCACCTGCCTCGTGGCAGTCCTACCACCACATGGCTGAACAGGAGAAAGAGCATGTCGTGCCAACTGGATGGCCGCAGGCACGGCTGGCTCCGTGTCAGGCGCAGGGGCCTTAGCTTTCCTTACAATGAGACCGGTTTCACCTCATTCAGTTTCACAAACTCCAAAGGGGTTTGTATGTAGTTGTTAAAAAAATATTTATCTTATTAACTAATAAATGTCTCCAAAGTAGTACAAAAGTGCTACAGAAACTCAGGATTAAGGGTTCATTACAAGCAAAGGTGATTTGGAAAGGCCGCCGGGGAAGGTGGGATTTGATTTGCCTTAAGGATGAATGAGTCTCTGATAGGAGCCAAGAGGCGGAGTGTGGGCTCTGGAAATGAGACAGAGCTGCAGAGCCTCTCAGCAGTGGTAAGGAAAGCATGTAACATAGGTTGAGCATTGTAGATATTTGTACTGTTTCCTTTCGTCTTCACAGCAACCACAGGAGGCGCCTGCGGACGAGGAAACTAAGGCAGAGTTAGCTATGACTCGTTCAAGGGAATGCATCTGTCTACTAGGTGGGGAGCTGGTATTCACACCCAGCATCCTGACCCTGCACCCACCTCCTAGCCACTGTGGTTCACTGCTCGTCTGCAAGGTGCCTTAGGCAGCACTCGGCCCACCTTCTCCCTGCGCAGAAATTTCAAACCGTCTCATCTGGGAGAGTGAAGAAAGTCTAGACCTAGCAGATGTTCAGTTAGGGGTTTTATAAGAAAGGGGGATTAAGAAATGAGGTACAGGTCGTATGCCTTTGAGTGTAAAGTTTGACTTTAGCCTGTATTCAATGGACTTGAAAGATTTTATGCAGGGAAGTGATGTAATGAAAGAGGAGGATGAAGAAGATTAATCTTGGGGTGAATGTGCACTGACAGGGAGATCAATTAGACATTAAAAAGGAACTTCAAAGTAGATCATTTTTACTGGAAAAGGCTGCTGAATCAGTCTGGCAAAATGAACAGGATGGCTTTTAGAAGGTTCCAGCACTTCGAGTAGGTTCTATTTCAGGCTTATTTTTCCTATATTCCTTGCAGCATCTCAAAATGGGCTAGGGAAAAAAACTCATTGATTTAGCACCCATTTGTTGTGCACCAGCATTGTGCTAGGTACTGAAAACAGTTGAAAAGACATGTTTAGATGCCTCTGAGTGGAGCGGTCAGCGGTGCAGGTGGCTGTCATACTGGGAGCTTTTGGCAGGAAATAAAGCACTTGATTATTGAGTGCAAGTCCTGTGCTAAAATCTCTGACGTGGACCATCTCGTTCAGTTCTCTTAGGAGCCCTGTGATGATGGTTTTATCACCCACATCTTCCAAACAAGGAACCTCACTCAGAGAGGACGAGTGACTTGCCCAAAGTCACATGACTCCTATGTGGAAGCAGTCTTCTGAATCAAGTTCATTGTCTGATGAAACTATTGGTTTCCTTTTTCTCCTCCTGTCCTTCCTTATGTATTGTTCAGCAAAATTCAGCTTCCTGGGTTTCTTCTTGCTCTTTTTAACTTCCTTTCCCCTCTCCTCTCTGCCGCCCAGTTTTGCAGAACAGCCTTCCTGGATCTGGCTGCTCTGTCTACGTTCTCTGTGGGAACAGATTCGAAGTCCTCTTTCTGGAAACTTGAGCCCTCTCCAGAGGGGAAGGTTTCTGCTTCAGGAAAGGAGTTTTAGGTTGTTCTTAGAACAGCCCTGTCATCAGTAATACAGCTACTAAAACCCCCCTTCCCCATTCATGGGGGTTGGATGCGTGGACCCTGCAGCTGGAGCACGCTCCAACTTTGGAGGTGCTGGTCACAAACGGGCTGGGGAGGCCTAGCAGGGTCTGGAGAGAGGAGAGCGAGGCAGGCAGGCAGTCACGAGCACTGCACTCTCTCCTTGGCCACACAGAGCCGTGAGGTCTGATAGCGTTGCACGTAAAGCCTGAGGACAGGCCGTGAGGCATCCAGGAAAGTGTCCGAGGACACTGTGGAGTGGCTGAACGGTGATTCTATGATTAGGGAGTAGAGTACAACCTTAGTTGACATGGGCAAAGAAAAGGCACAACATGTACTTAGGTGACAGTGGCCCCACTCTAGGATCTGTTTGAATTTGATAGCAAGGCCAGGTGTCTTCCTCAAACCTCAGAACTTTGTTTTTGGTCAGGGATGGTCTTTCTACAGTGCAGGTGAAAGAGAACACCTGTGTAGAGGGTGGCACTTGGGCCCAGGTGCTTCTCCTAGAGCTCTCGGTCTTCATTCCCAGCTGGCTTAGCTCACCTTGCTCCCTGCTGCCCCGGGCTGTGCATCAGTGTGTGGGGCTTTTCATTATGTCCCCATCATTTTTGGCGGGACAGCTGGACAGGAGGCACATGGACAAGGTGAGGTGTCTGCCAGACATAGGGTGCACAGGTCTGTTCTCGCTTTGCTCCTAGGCGCTGGCCGGGATGAACGTCTACCCTTCGGAATTTGAAAACATCAAGGAGGAGTACAACGTGCGGGGCTACCCCACCATCTGCTACTTCGAGTAAGTCACCTGCCTCCCTGCGATGCTCGCCGCCTCCATGATGGCATTCACATCCCCAGTTGAGCCCACGTTGTCTCTGCATGTTTTACAGGAAGGGACGGTTTCTGTTCCAGTACGACAACTATGGGTCCACCTCCGAGGACATTGTGGAGTGGCTGAAGAAGTAAGCGGGGCATTCACCGACGGGCAGGGGGTGGGGCGCTGGTGCCCAGAGGGAGGGGCATCTGCCAGGCCCCAGGGTGGGCCCTGGCCCCAGGGCTCTGGCTGCAGTTTGGGGAAGAGGATGAGGAGGGAAAGGACCTGTTGCGCTTCCTGCACAGCTATTTTGGGGTTGCATCTGCGTGAGGGTGGGGGGCCTCTGAGTTTAGGGTGCAGGTATTGGGAGGATTGTTGTCACTTTCGCTGTGAAGACCGCATTTCAGTAGTGTTTTTCCTTGTACTCTGTCTCGTGGATAGATGACTTTCTCACCCAGGATGTCAGGTTTGAGACCTGTCCCTGCAGGTCTGTCTGAAAATAGAATTGTCAGTGGAATGCGTATTTCAGACATAACCCGACCTTAGGTGCTGTGTAGCTACTAAGAGAGATTCTAACGTCATAGGTGTGCAGAGTGCTTTGCCATCCGCCCCACATTCCCGCAGGTGCTGCTGCGTAGTAGCCTCGTGATCCCTGTTTTAATGTGATTAGATTCTTACAAGCTAATGGTCCCCTTACTCCAAGCCCCTGCATGCCCAGCGTGTGGCTTTGGCATGACGGTTGGATGGACCCTGACTGGGGATGGACCCAATCTGGGGCGGGGCCACCTCTCCGGGAATGCTCCCTGGCCAGCCAGCTGAGCACTCATCCTGTTGTTCTGTGCTTGGCCTGGCATTAGTTTGGGGCTTACCAGTCACTGCCGATATGTGGTTACTTGCGCATAATACCAGCAAACACTTGGAGGGCTCCGCTTTGTGGCCGGCACTGTTGTAAGCGCTTTATGTGGATTCTCATACAACCCTCAGCACAGCCCTGCGAGGAAAGTACTATCCTTGCCCTCACTTTCTGAGTGAGGTAACTGAGCACAGTGATGAGGTAGCTTATAGCTTGTCCAAGCTCCTACAGCTGGCAAGTAGCAGGGTAGGGCCCCCCAGCAGCAGCTCCCCACCGTCCAGCCCCACTCTCCTGAGTTCTGGTCGGAACCCTTCCCCCAGTGGCTGGCAGATATTTATTTTGAAATTTTTTTTAAACTTTTTAAAAAGATTTTATTTATTTATTTTTAGAGAGAGGGGAAGGGAAGGAGAAAGAGAGGTAGAGAAACATCAGTGTGTGGTTGCCTGTCACATGGCCCCCAGTGGGGACCTGGCCTGCAACCCAGACATGTGTCCTGACTGGGAATTGAACTGGTGACCCTTTGGTTCACAGCCCATGCTCAATCCACTGAGCTACACCAGCCAGGGCCATTTATTGACATCATTACATAAGGGGCTCAGGCTTAAACAATTAGTTATCCAAAAATATGAAAGTTGAAAAATGTGTATTTTCAGAATGGGAAGAGAGAATGAATTTTGAACCCACCCCCCACTAAAAACCCCCCACAAGAAACCAACTGTTAGATTCTGAAAGTTGAAACTCTGTCTGCTGTCAGTTCCCAGGGGCCTGGGGGATAAAACACCACGATAACACCATGCTTGTGTAGCATCCTTTATTTCTTGGGAGCATTTCAAATCGCTTTCCCCATCTATTACCTCATTTCCAGCCCCTGCCCAGGGAGGCAGCTGCCCATTATCACATATCATTGTCCTAACCTGGGCCTTTGCTACCCCCACCGTCCTTTCTCACTGATAATAAGCATGTCCTCTCCTACAGCCAGGCACATCTTGCTCTGCTTTGGGAGAAGGTTTCAACAAACAGCAATCTCATTTGTCACCAGAGCATAAAAATCTGTCTGCTTCCCTCCCCTTCTCTAACCTTTTCTGATTTCAAAATAGACTCATATTTTTTTGGAAGGATAGGTTTCGATTTTTAAAAAAGTGTTGAGAGAATTACTTGCTAACGTAGACAAGGGGAACATACCAATAGAGTTTCTGAGATGCATTGCTCTCCTCTGTGGCCTGCCACTGTGTCCCCCACCCCTGCTGTCTGCACACTGCCACCCCAGCTCCTCACTGGACTATCTCTGGCCTGTACCCCAGGGCTGTCTCCGGATCTGTACCCTGGATTGGTGCCTCCCTACTTCCTGCCTCTCCTTCCTGTCCTCATTCACCTTGTTAGCAGGTTCCGGTTCACTCTGGGTCTCCAGGTTGAGTCAGTTGGCGGGGTAACTTCAGGGAAGGGAAGACAGCATCTGGGTCTCCCATCTGGCAGCCCCTCCAGAGCTGCCCAGCCCCCTGTGTCGGGCACACACCAGGGCAGCTCCTCCCAGAACGTGGCGCAGCGTGCTACCGCAGCACAGCCAGCAAGGAGAAGGCCTCCTGAAGGGCCCCAGGGAGCTGCCTCATCTCTCACCCCAGGAAGAGCAATGGCACTGTGCTGCAAACTGGCTTAATCTTTTTAAAATCCTTTAAAATTAGACTTTAAGGCTATTCAGGTGAGATATGTTATTATAGAAAAACTTTAAAATATAGTTAAATGAAAAGAAAAGCTCCCTCTCGCCCCCCCCACACATAACACCAAGCTCTGAGTGCCAGTGTTTTAAGTCCTTACCAGATTTCCCCCAAATCCTGGTGGGTAGCAGTGACCCGCCTTTCCTTCTTCCCTGCGCTTCCTCCCTGGCCCTCTCCATTGCTCACAGCTGTGGCAGCCCAGTGTGGACAGGATGAGGGTGGATCTAGCCTCACTGACTCTCTGAATGACTTTCAGAAGCTCAGGAGACAAGAGCCCAGATCCTGCCCTCTGATGAGTGGCACTGGTGAGTGGGCACAATGGGGGGCCTGGCAGGGAGTCCCTGGTGTCCAGCGTCCCAGGGCCGTGGGGCAGAAGCACTGACCACAGGAGCTGTGCCCTCTATGCTCCCGACAGCTGTTTCTCAGGCCCCCCTGCAGATTGCAGGCTCTGAGTGGAGTTTGGCAGGTGGAGTATGCAGAAGTGGTGATCCATTTTCACCCGGCTGACCCTTTCTGCCTGTGGGTTTTTATACTGACCAGAAGCGAGCTTAAAACAAACCCAAGTTTTCTTGTAAGGCCTAGAGTTGCATCTTCTCATCTGTGGCACGGGCACCTGCCTCAGGCAAGGATCTGCCCTGAGCGAACGAACCGGGGAACTCCGAGTCTCAGGGCTGGAAGGGAATTGCCCCCTTTAACGTCTGCACCACCTCTAGGATAGCTGTAGGTACCTCAGCCCCACAGACACCTGAGAACAGGGCTGTCCATTCGTGTTTGAATGATTGTTATGATTTTGGTTACGACTATCTGGGAACGTTTGGGTAGTACTTTGTAAGTGCTGTCTCACATCCATTGTCTGTCTAGTTGTACCTGAGGAGTAAGTAGATAAGGAAAGGACCACATCTATACTGGCTTGTAGATGTTTTAGGTCAAGTTGGTTGCCTGAGCTCCTAGAGCTGGTAAATGGAGGAGATAGGATTTAATTCCAGGTCGTCTGGCTCCCCGATCAGCTCCCTGTCCAGCCTAGCCCTTTGTAGATAGAAGGCTTCTACTTCCATTGAGCTGAAATTCTTTCTCTGGAGCTTCCATTTGTTGGTATTGGTTCTGCTTTGGGGGGCCATAGAAAGTAAATCTTAATTCTTTTCCTGATGCAGCCTGAAATATTCAAAGGTAGTTACTGTGTTCCCTGGGTCTTTTCCAGGTCCAACATCTCCAGTTCCTTTCACCATTCTTCTCTCACTCCGTCATTTATTCAGAACGTGTTTGTTGGGTATCTGCTGTGTGTTCGGTGCAGCAGGCACAGAGATGAGAGGGAGACAGGCGGTGAAAAGCATACTTCAGTAACAGCGTGGCTTTAGCCTGCTTCTCAATCCCTGTCTTTCCAAAGTCCTACCACTGTGCCCAGCCCTGCAGTCCTCTCCGGAAAGTAAACTTCCTGTTGTCTCCTGGGTGGGGGGTGTTCACCTGGTTGCCACAGTGAGGGACAGGATCTGAGCGCCAGCTGTTCAACTGTACCCCCTGTTTTCAGGCCCAGGCCACCACCTCGCTGCCAAGGGGTGGCCTCTGGGCCCGAGGGAGCCCTTGCCTTGCAGATGGGTGTGCTTCTTGGGTCCCTGTACCCTCTGCACCCAGCGCCTCAACATTCTGCCCTCTGTTTGGCCAAGTCATTTTCCTAACTTCTAAAATTGCACTAATCTCTTTTTCTCTCTTCATGGTTGTCTTTTTGCTCTTGTGCATTCATATTTAAAAAAAGAAAAAAGAAAAAAAACACCGGTGCTGTTGTTTAGTGATCTTGGAGTGTGTTCTCCGCCATGTCCACCCAGAAGTTTCCCAGGTGTTTTCATAGGCTTGCGCTTTACCGAGCCGCGTTCCCTCCACGCAGCGTGTACGCTCCTGCTGGATTTAAAGGTTATTTTAATATTCGAATACATTCCGTTCATGTAATTAAAGTAATCTTTAAATGATGCTTAAGAATTATACTTGGAAAAGTCCGGCTTCCACTTGTCTCCCTCCCACCCCCTGGAGGTAACCACTTTGATTAGTTTCTTTGTACAGACGCAAGCAGATGTGAACAAGTATTTTTAAACTCTCCCAGGTTTGTTAGCACATTGTGGCCCGTTCCATGTGTCCCAGCAGTCTGTCCGCGTTGGCGCACGGAGCTCCCTTGCTCTCTGCCGTGCTCAGCCCTCTGTGTGCAGACAGACGGCAGTGGGCCTGACCATCTCCCACCAGTGAACTCTGGGTTATCCTCAGCCTTTGCTATGACAAGTCATCTACAATGAATACCTTTTAACGCACATAATTTTGACATGTGCAGGCGTATCGTAAAGATAAATTCCCTGAAGTGGAATTGGGGGTGTTTTGAGGGGTTGGTGTTTTGAGCCCAAGTATAGGAACCTAGGTTTCCTTGTGTTGGTCGGGGACCATTATCTGGCTGATGACTCATTCTGAGGCTTGATTTGGCCACCAGCCCCATTTGACCTGCCCTGCGCAAGGGCTCAGAGCGGTTTGCCCTCTCCCCGCCACTTCCCATGACTCCGGACAGGGTGACCGAGGCTGCCGGTGGGGCCTAGTCTGAAGCACCGGAGGGCTCCTGAGGGTGAGGGTGGCATCACAGCCAGGCCCTGCTGGGGGTGGGGGTTGCGGTTCCGCTGTGTTGACCACATTGGTCTTATAAATTCTCAGCCCTGGCTGCTAGAACTTTATACTTTTCTACTTTAGGCTCTCAGAGGCAGGGACGGTGGTTGTGTTTTCACATTTGTCATCCTAAAAGGTTTTTTCAAAGCAGCAGTTGAGGCGCTTGTGGCAGGGAAGCATCAGAGAATTTGTGTCAGCCCAGTCTTCTCCTCAACTTGAGCCATCGAGGGCCCCCCCGAGAGCCTCCGCACTCAGCCCGCTGGTGGTGCAGCCAGCACACGGCTCTCCCGGGCCAAGGAGGGCCCCGGGGAGGCTGGGCAGCTTCCTGAGGTTTTGCAGCTAGCGATGGTGGAGATGGGTTTTGGACTGACCCCAAGCAGTTCTTTCTGCTCCCACACTCTGCCTCGGGGAGAACTAGATAACCTCATCCTGGTCTCTAGGAAGCAATCGTGATGTAACGGAAACACTGTCATGCTTAGGGTACCCCCAGCCTTGTCCCCTTGGCCTCACGCTTCCTTATCATGACTTTCTCCCAAGCTGGTCACCCTGTGGCAGCCTCCCTTTCCCTTCCTGATCCAGATTTGGTCTTTCTGGGACACCTGGCCTCTCTCTTTCCTCCTCACCCCCACATTTAAGAGCTCTCCCCTGTAGGGTTCCCTCTCCCAGCCCCTCCCTGCCTGTGGGGCACTACTAAACGCAGCAGGGAGCTTTCCAAAGGCCGTGCTCTTTGCTGTTCTGTTTATTCTTGCCAGTTTGCTGAAAGTCTGAAAGAGGTTGAGAAATTTACAAACCTCCAGATTCCTGGGAGCCAGTGAGATTTCCTGAGCTGCCTGGAAAGCTTTGGCTAAAAGCCACTGTTTGTGATGGGATATCAGCTAAGCACTTCTATGAGGCTTTGAGGGGACAGTGGGGGTGGGCAGGGCCAGACCACTCATCCTTCTGCCCCTTCACCTGGGGGATATCTGGTGAGCCCCTGCAGACAGCTATGCTGAGCTAGTGGGGGCTTTGTGCTGGGGGCTGGATTTTGTAAGGGCTGCTCAGGCCCCAGGGCTTGCTCTGAGCTCTGCCTGTTTTTGGTCTTCCAGTCCACAGCCGCCACAGCCCCAGGTCCCCGAGACTCCCTGGGCAGATGAGGGCGGCTCCGTTTATCACCTGACCGATGAAGACTTTGACCAGTTTGTGAAGGAACACTCCTCTGTCCTCGTCATGTTCCACGCCCCATGTGAGTGGAGCCTTGCTCCTCCCCAGCACATCCTTCCCTACCTCAGTGTAGGACGGCACTGCTCTGGGACGTGAGTCCAGTGAGCACTTGTCAGATGCCTCCTCAGTGCCAGGGATGCTCTGGTGCTAGGTGAGGTCCCTGCCTTCACGGTGCACACAGCCCGCCCTGCATCACCACTGGAAGAGCACACAAGTCCCAGTCAGACAGCATGTACCCCTCAGCTCAACCTGGCAGGCCTGAGTCGCTTCTCCAGGTCAGCGTGAATCAGGACATGCATGTAGATTTCCCAGAATTGGAGGAATTAGGACCGGAAGGACCCTTAGATTCTGCCTAGAACAGTAATCACCGCTCACCTTACAGGTGGGGAGACTGAAGCCCTGAGAGGGCCTGTGTGTTGCCCAGCAGCTGGGAGGGCACAGAGAGCCCAGGGCTGGAGCCTCAGATCCCCCAGCACCTAGAATGCCTTCCTTCTGCTTCACTGGGGTCCGTCACTGCCTGAAGCGGCCACAGTGGATCAAAAGAGGAAAATGGGCAAAGCTATACAGTGTGTTTGCAATATGGCTGGTAGGCCGGTAGCTCAGGATTTTTCTAGGCC
Source organism: Desmodus rotundus (assembly GCF_022682495.2). Classification (NCBI taxonomy): domain Eukaryota; kingdom Metazoa; phylum Chordata; class Mammalia; order Chiroptera; family Phyllostomidae; genus Desmodus; species Desmodus rotundus. Next base: position 100,284,962 of record NC_071388.1, read on the forward strand.
AGTGTCCTCCCCATTCCCATGGCGAGTGGAAATCGATTGTAATTCATTTCCGAGAGAGAACGCTGCTCTTATAAGGTGAGCAAGGGTGGTGTGAGAGCAAGGGGATGCCAACCTGGGGCTCAGAGCTCCTGGGAGAGGGCGGGCCCATCCCAGTGGGTGAAGAAGGCTGATCCTCAGCACCCTGGGACAGGGTGTGTATGTGTGTGGGGGGCGGGGGTGCTCTCCTTATATAGCCTCTCACCAGCCCTTTGGCCCAGTGACGGCAAGTAAGAGATTGTAGAGGAGGAAAAAAGCAAAAAATAACTACAGATCAGGGTCACAACCATCCAGTCCATAGTGGCATATTCAGTGAGAGTGTTCCAGAGCTCCCCAAACTGTAAGTGAGCAGACAGGGGCCTGTCCACGTGGCACCTTGGAGAATGACTCAACAATTAATGCTGAAAGGAGCAGGTCTTTATTTACAACATTCCAACATTCCAGCCTCGGTGGGGCCCAGAGCACCTCGGTTCGGAGCCCTCCTTTCCCATGAGACCCAGCACTTCCCATGCTCCCCGCCAGGCCACTGGCCAAAAGCATCCCCAAAAGTTTCCCGTGCCCTTATCTGTGCGGGATCTGGAATACATTGCCGTCAGCCTTGATATAATCGTCCAGAAAAGGATGTGCCGTCTTACTCTGGATCATGGTGAAACTCGGAAAAGGCACAGGTCTGGATAATCCAGGTAAAATCCAGGTGCAGCAGGACAGGGTTTGCAAGGAAGTCCTATGCAGCTCTGGAGTCAGCCCGAGCCTTTTCTTCTCCCTTCTTACTACTCTCCTTCAAACCGCATGGCAGAAATCCCTTACCACAGACAGCGTGTCTCCTCCCTCACTACTGCTCCCCGCACAGCCAAGAGCACTTCTCCTTCCCAAGCCGCATGGTTAAGAGTGCTCTGCATGGCTGCTGCATCCTGCTTTCCTTCTCCTTTCTAAGCCGCGTGTCAGAGAGAGAGAGAGAGAGAGAGATCGGCTCCCTCACTCAGTTTAAATCCCAGCACCTCCTTGGTAACCCTGTTTCCGACTCCTGGCACAATTGACTATGGCTGCCCGTTGTCTGGCTGTCATTGCTAGTCCGGCAGAGGTGTGAAGCAGAGGAACCTCCTATGCAGCAAGCCCCTCTGGACAGCTACTTAACACAATTATGAAGCTAGCCAAGTTGCCATAGTTATGCAAAGTAACTGTCAGTGGCTGTCCTAAGCTTCTCCGCCCCACCAAGCCAGGTTTACGTTGTGCCCTGTTACGACAATACGTCATTACCATCTTAGTTGTAGGGATCCTTATGCCGACAGTTGTGCGTCACCCTAGAGTGATACAGCGGCTTCTTGAAGGGTCACGACCTTTTGTCATACCCACCGTGCCACAGAGCGAGTATGGTCAACTCCATGTTACAGACACGGAGACGGGCGCACAGACAAGTGGCCCAAACTGTTCCCTGCTGTGTGAGTCCTGTAACTGCCCGCCTCTCCCCCACCCCCGCAGCACCACCTGGGCGCGGGTAGGTGGGGATTGTTCGTGAACAGAGTACTACTGGGGATTTCCCCGACGCCTTTTTTCTTAGAGGTGCCAAATTCTTAAGAGAATCCAAAGGAGAAGTATTCCCTTTGGCCCTTTTCCTTCTGGATTTCTAGAAAATTGACCAAACAAAAACCAAACTTCAAAAAACCTCCTGATTAAGGGCCATGGCAGAGCCTTAGGAGCGGGTCACCCCTGTCCTGCTCCAGCCTCAGTGAGGGCGGCCCTGTGGTTGGAGGCACCGCGCACAGGCACCACTGCAGTGGGCTCTCTAGCTGGACTGTGCTCTCCCGGCCAATCTCAGAGTTGCTGACGGAAGCAAGTCTTGCAGGAAGTTATGTTAAATCAGGAGCTGAAACTACCCTGCCTGCATCCTTACCCCTTCAATAAAGGCAGATACAGGCTGGCTGTTTCTAGATCCCCCTGGGAACTTCACCCCTGTCTGTGGGTCTTTCTGGTGTGTGTGGAGAAAGCCCACCTGACTCTGGGAGGAGTGCAGAGTGGTTTAAGCAGTGGTTTGTGGTTCGTGCATCACAATGTGAAGAGTAGGTGTCCCTTTGATGAATCCCGTGAATCGGGGCCCCAACCCCCAGGCCTGTTAGGAACCCGGCTGCACAGCAGGAGGTGAGCAGCAGGCTAACCAGCGAAGAAGCTTCTGTATTTACAGCCGCTCCCCATCTCCGGCATTACTGCCTGAGCTCCGCCTCCAGTCAGATCAGGGCGGCATTAGACTCTGTAGGAGCGCCAACCCTACTGTGAACTGCGCACTCTGGGGATCTAGGTTGCGCGCTCCTTATGACAGCCCGGCCCGATGATCTGAGGTGGAGCCGAAGCGGTGATGCAAGTGCTGGGGAGCGGCTGCAAATACAAGTATCGTTAGCAAGGAGGTTCGACTGCTCAGAGACTGTAACAAATCAGTTGCTTGCAGACTCGTATCAAAACCCCATCAGTGAGTGGCAAGTGACAACCTACATCTGGCGGCAGGCTATAAAGTCATCCCCCCCCCCCACATCCCTGGTCTGTGGAAAAATCGTCTTCTATGAAATCAGCCCCTACTGCCCAAAAGGTTGGAGACCTCTGCTGCATATCCAAAAATACGCACCAGATAGATTGGAATCGTTTAAGAATCGTTTATTAAGCACTTTCTTTTTAACAACCCTGGTTGCAAACTAGACATGTTTTTTTGTCTGTTCTTTTTTGTAGTCTTAGGTTGTGAGCAATCCACTGTAGTAGCTGATGTTTGTGGGGTGTTGGGGCCAGGAACCTGACGTTAGGATCCCTCCTTTCCCCTCCTCCTCATAATGCATTCTCTTCCCTCCTTGAACCAAAAGGAGTTCGCTCATTACCCCTGCCCCCAACCCAGGTCACCCACGGGCATAGAATAGAGTAAGGGCTTAGTGAGTGGGAAAACGAACAAATGAGGTTGTTCCAGAACTAAAGTAGAAATCAGAGAATGAGAACTGGAAACCAGATGGCAGCTTTTGTTTTCCCCATTAGTCATTATTAATGGGTATTATGAATACTACCCTGGTCTGTGTGGAGTTCTGCGGAGGGGCTCTGAGTTCCAACCTAGCAGATGGAGCTGTCAAAGGCTCCTCTTGGCGGGTGTCTGCCAGGCAGGGACCCTGCATTCTTCGATGAGGAGTCTGCCGGGCCCTGGCTCTGCGCAGGTGTGCATTGTGGGGCCGGCAGAGTGAGGGGGCTCAGGGCAAAGCTCACGGTGAAGATCCTGATGAACCGCCTGTTAGGGTGGGAGTGGCTGTGCGCAAATGATCTCTCTACACATCCTCCTTCCTTATCTAGGAGCATGGTCTGCCACCTGGAAAGGGGTGAGTGCACATGGTTTAGAGAGAATTCAGAGCCCGGGAGGGTGAACTGAAAGCAGAGAGCTCCTAGCTGCCTAGCTATGTATCATGCCAGCTGCTCCAGAGAACCCACGGTGATCAGGAAACCACTTTTGGGGTGTTTGAGGGACCCAGAAGAAAGGACAAATGTTGGGAGGGTAGAGACTGGCAGTGCTGTGCAGGTTTTCCAAGTGTAGAAGAGGAGAGTTCTGGAAATCACTGTATTACATGTGTCAGTCCCAGACTAAATAGGGAGTGTTTAGAAACAGTCCATTTTGGAGACTTAGGAAGACAAGCTGGGCTCTGTCAACGTAGAAAACCATAGATTCTACTACGGATTGCCAAAGCCCTTGATGTTTTTTAATTATTTATTTACATATTTATTTTTAGAGAGAGGGGAAGGAAGGGAGAAAGAGAGAGAGAGGAACATCGATGTGAGAGAGAAAGGAGTCAGTTGCCTCTTGTGCACACCCTGACCAAGGACCAAGCCCTAAAACCATGCATGTGCCCTGACTGGGAATCAAACTGAGCCCCTCTGGTCAGGGCCTTGGTTTGTTTCTTGGGGTAGGGTTACTAGGTTGATGAATTGGTGTGTCTTTCTTTGATCAAAAGTGAGCTGCAGTTTTCTGGGATGGGGAGAGCATGGCGGCATGGGCCACCGGGAGGGGGGGGCACCCCCTTGGTGCTCTCATGGTGAGTCTGGGCTGGTTCTGTCTAGAGGGTGCTACTTTTTTTTTAATCAGCAGTTTTGTTATAACTATAAAAAGCAAGGCATACTTTCAAATCTGGGAGGGTTAGAGTTGGAAAGGGATAGCTAGAGGGAATACTAAACAGTTGCACCAACATTTGAAAGGATTCCAGCAGACTAAAATAGTGGGGCTGAAACCAAAAGGCTATAGTAATTTTTATGGTATATTAATTTTTGCTACTTAAAAAGGAATGCATGTATGTTTTATCAAGGGTTAATATAAGAAAGTACAGAGAAGAAGATTAAAATCATGGTTCCTGACACTGGCTCCCAAAAGAGCCATGGTCTCTGTCTGCAGGGTTATTTCTGTGCACAGAGTAAGTGCTTCATGTTCGTTTCTTTCCTGGGCCAGCTCCGAAAGGCCAGAACAGACAGGGCCTTCAGCCTTCCTCCTGACCTGTACCTGTGCCCGGTGGGTGCGCCCTGGCACCTGCAGGTTCCAGGGCAACTTGCTGGGTCCTCTGCCTGGACCTTTGTGGATGCCTGCGGGTCCCACTCTTAGGTTCTCAGCAGGAAAGGCCCCGGGCCCTGGCTGTTACAATTATCAAACACCTCATTGTGCTCCTGCTTCTTTATTCTCGTTCCCAGATTTCCTGCCACTTACTTCTACCCTCAGCCTCTCTCTGCACCTCCTCACCTGCTTTCTGCCTTCTCCCAGCCGGAGTTGTAGGAACCCATGCATATGCTTCAGCAGCCTCTACAACTGACATCCGAGTTGGCATTGAGCAAATAAGCATAGGCTCAGCCACAGTGCTGGGGCCCTGCACATAGGTTAGCTCCAGTCTTGCCCCAGGTAACGTGGGGAAGCAGGGGGAACTGAGATTTAAAGCAGGTTTGCCCCGTGCACCCTCCTGGGGGAACAGTCTGAGTGCGACAGTGGGCTCAGAGAGGGATGTGGGCACTGAGCCTGGGCCCCAGCTTTGGCAGCAGCCACTCCATTGCACTTCCTCCTTTTCCATCCATCTCGAGGCTGTGCCTGGGTGGATGTGGGAGGCTGCAGCCCCAGGCCCAGCTCTCCCGTCCCACAGAGGACAAAGATGGGGCTGGAAAGGGTGTGGCAGCAGGACATCTACTGTCCCTCCTCAGTGCCTTTCATTCCTTTCTGCAGCCTTCTGAATGAGAAATCAGATTAGGTGTCGTTACTCAGGTCTTGCCCTCATCTATTCTCCTGCAGTAGCATCCAGCTGCTCCTCCCGGTCCATGTAACTCCAGCCCTGCATCAGGCCAGGGAAGGACTCGATGCCATCACACTGATACTGGAGTGAGCGTCCCAGCGAGGGGATGGTAAAAGGAGCAAAGTGAGAGTTCCCAGGAGAGGTGTCACTGAGGAGCAGGCAGGGAATCCAAGAAAGAAGCTCTGGGGACCCAGAGACCCACTTGCCACCCCCTCCCCCGAGCCCTGGGGCAAGCCTTCAGCCCCACCCTTGTCCTTCCCCTTTCCTTGGAAACAGGCCCCAGGAGATGTTCTCTCTGCCACAACCCGCAGCCAGCAGTCTGTGCTGTGCCAGTGGCTGCTGTACCCAGCCCGTGCGCCAGAAGCTGGGCTGTCCATTGGGTGACAGGTCCCTGCCTGAGTCCAGACTTTCTGTATTTCAGTCTTATTCTCAAAGGAATAAGTGATCTTTGTAGAAAATCTAGGAAGTATAGAGAAAATAAATGGTTAAGGAAAAAACAACCTGTAATCCCATGATGCAGAGGGAACCACTTTTCCCTTTTGGGCATCATTCTCACTAGTTTCTTCATTAACATCCAGTTAAACTGACTCTGACTGACACGTGTACAGATCTGTATAGCTTTCATGCCATAGAACGAACTCCTTCATGCAATTACTTTTATTTTTTAATCGCATACATAACCTAAGAATAATCTTAACATGCGTGTTGTTGGCAGTGCAGGATTCGGGGGGCACAAAAGAGCACGGGGCGCCGGGCCACGCTTCTCCCCAGGGGTGACCGCTGTCGAGTTGGTGCATCCTTCCCCTGTGCCTCCACCTACATAACGGGGTTTATTTTTCATGTAAACACGATCACTGCCTGTCCATTTTTCTGTGATACGTTTTTTTTCCCACTTACTGGTAGGTGTTGAAGATGTTTTCAAGTAAATGTAGGTGTTAGCATATAAACCTCCCTCAATCTTTTCAAACACTGAATAGTGCTTTGTAATTTAGAGATGCCATAAACTGTACATAGATCACTCCCCTGATGACGGACATTTGTCTCCAGTCTTTCGCTGTTGAAACATTGCAACGAGCGTGTGTAAATATACACATTTTGGACCGTGTCTAAATATTTACGGCTAATTTCTGAAAGTGAGGTTGCTGGGCCATGGGGTAAGTGTGCTTGAGCTTCAACAGATCTGCCACCTTGCCCTCCAGAAAGGTGGCGCCACACCTGACCGTGTGTGGCAGGGCCAGCCTCTTTGCCAGCCACGGATACTGTCAGCCTTTTCTGATCCTGCTCACCTGGGCAAAAGGGCTATTGCCTGCAGCTCTCTGGCCCCCAGCAAAGTTGGGAATCTTTTCTTGTGATAATCAGCTTTCCTTATTTCTTCTGTGAAGTACCTGTTCATACTCTTGGCCCATTTTTCTACTGGGTAGTTTGTTTTTTTCCTCTTGACCTAGAAATCTGTAGTTGTGGATATTCATCTTTATCTGTTACCCATGTTCCAGATGTTCTCTGTTAATCTGTTGCTTTAACTTGCTTTTTGGTGCCTTTCATTGTACAAACGGTTTACATTTTTAGTAGTTAAGTAAGAGCTACAATATTTTTTGAGCACTCTGGATCACGCATTGTTCTAAGCACTTTCCATGTGTTAACTCATTTAATGTGCCCAACAAAACCTGTGAGGCGTATATCAAGGTTATTCCCATTTTACAGCTTAGGAAGGGGAGGCACGAAGAGGTGGAGAAACTTGCCAAAGACCACATAGCCCGAAACAGGAAGCCAGGATTAAAACCCAGGCAGTTCTAGAGGCCACAGCCTCACCACTGAGCCTTCTGCAAGCCTACCTTTTCCCGTCCTGACCACTGGGATTCGTGGATTATTTGGGACATCCACCCCTAAGATATAAAAATAGTACACTCTATTTTGTTAGGATATTTTTGGTTTTATATCTCATTCTTTAATTCATTTTTCATTTGCTTGTTGGACCAAGTAGAAGGAAGGGATTTAATTTTACTTCTTTAAGTCCCTTTTTCTGTGCATCTTTTTCTTTTTTCCTTTTTAAAAAAATTGTCTTATGTGTATTTTCTTAATGTTATCAAAAATGCATTTTCGTACGTGCTCTTTGAGGCCACATAATACTCCACTGTGCAATGGCACCATAAATTCGCGGCGTCCCGGTGCTGCAGATTGGAGGTGTTCGCCCCACCTCCCCATTGGAAATCATGCTGCGCAGCACGTTTCGTGCGTGAATGTTTGTCCGCGTGTCAGATTGTTTCCTTAGGATAGAAGCCTAGAAGAATAATTTGTAAAGCTTGTTATTCACATTTTATACTAACACAAAGGAAGAAAAAAAAACCCCAAATCTGGCCTTGCACAAGAAGAGGGCTGTCAGACGTCAGAACCAAGATGGAGGCGTAGGTAGACACACTGTGCCTCCTCGCACAACCAAAAGAAGGACAACAATTTAAAAACAAAAACAACCAGAACAGACAGAAAATCAAACCATAAGGTAGTCCGACAACCAAGGACATAAAAAAGAAATATTCATCCAGACCGGTAGGGGGTGTGGAGAAGGGCAGCCAGGCAGCCAGGGCAGAGAGGACTCGAGTTGCCTGGGCCGGACCGAGAGACTGGTGGATTGTGGGATGAACGGGGCAGGCAATGTGACTGCTAGCAGACTCCGTGGCCCCACATTCGTGCACAGATAAACCGGGAGGAACTGCGGGGGAGCGAAGCAGACTGCACAACCCAGGGCTCCAGCGTGTGGGGTGGGGATAAACCCTCAAACCTCTGGTTGAAAATACCCGTGGGGGTTGAGGCAGCAGCAGGAGAAACTCCCAGCCTCACAGGAGAGGTCGTTGGAGAGACCCACAGGGGCCTAGAGTGTGCACAAGCCCACCCACTCAGGAACCAGCACCAGAGGGGCCCCATTTGATTGTGGGTAGCAGAGGGAGTGACTGGAGTCCTGGCGGACAGTGGAGTAAGTGCCATTGCTCCCTCTCAGCCCCGCCCCCACATACAGCGTACAGCATCATGACCAGCGTTACCATGCCTGTGAACACCTAAGGTTCCACCCCTTTACGTAACAGACGCGCCAAGACAAAAAAAAAAATGGCCCAAATGAAAGAACAGATCAAAGCTCCAGAAAAAATATAACTAAGCAATGAAGAGATAGCCAGCCTATCAGATGCATAGTTCAAAACACAGGTAATAAGGATGCTCACAGAATTGGTTGAATTTGGCCGAAAATTAGATGAAAAAATGAAGCCTATGCCAAGAGAAACAAAGGAAAATGTACAGGGAACCAATAGTGATGCGAAGGAAACTGGGACTCAAATCAACAGTGTGGACCAGAAGGAAGAAAGAAACATCCAACCAGAAAAGAATGAAGCAACAAGAATTCGGAGAAATGAGGAGAGGCTTAGGAACCTCCAGGACATCTTGAAACGTTCCAACATCCGAATTATAGGGGTGCCAGAAGGAGAAGAGGAAGAACAAAAAATTGAAAACTTATTTGAACAAATAATGAAGAGCTTCCCCAGTCTGGCAAAGGAAATAGACTTCCAGGAAATCCAGGAAGCTCAGAGAGTCCCAAAGAAGCTGGACCCAAGGAGGAACACACCAAGGCACATCATCATTACATTAGCCAAGATTAAAGATAAGGAGAGAATCTTAGAAGCAGCAAGAGAAAAGGACACAGTTACCTACAAAGGAGTTCCCATAAGACTCAGCTGATTTCTCAAAAGAGACCTTGCAGGCAAGAAGGGGCTGGAAAGAAGTATTCCAAGTCATGAAAGGCAAGGGCCTACATCCAAGATTACTGTATCCAGCAAAGCTTTCATTTAGAATGAAAGGGCAGATAACGTGCTTCCAAGATAAGGTCAAGTTCAAGGAGTTCATCATCACCAAGCCCTTATTATATGAAATGTTAAAGGGATTTATCTAAGAAAAAGAAGATAAACAATATGAACAGTAAAAATGACAGCAAACTCACAGTTATTAACAACCACACCTAAAACAAAACCAAAAGCAAACTAAGCAAACAACTAGAAAAGGAACAGAACCACAGAAATGGAGATCACATGGAGGGTTATCAACAGGGGAGTGGGAGGGGGAGAGAGCGGGGAAAGGTACGGAGAATAAGTAACATAAATGATAGGTGGAAAATAGACAGGGGGAGGGTAAGAATAGTGTAGGAAATGTAGAAGCCAAAGCGCTTTTAAGTATGACCCATGGACATGAACTATAGGGGGGGGGAATGTGGGAGGGAGGGGGTGGGCAGGATGGAGTGGAGTGAAGGGGGGGAAATGGGACAACTGTAATAGCATAATCAATAAATATAATTTTTTAAAAAAGGGCTGTGTGACAGATGGAAGCATCCATCAGTATGTGAGTTTCTACAAGTCATCTTTGGTGTGTATGTGATGAGAGACCCCAAAACACCCAGAGTTTATTTATAAAAAATTGTGTATTTATTCTTACATGTTTAAACTCCAGTCACCTTCAAAGTTTTCTCCATTTGATGAAATACACCTATCGAGACATTTTTTCCACTGCTCAAAACAGTTTTTGAACTTGTCGATTTTAATTCCTTTTAGTGCTTCTGCCATCTTTTGTTTCACCTTTTCCACATTGGCAAAACGTTTCCCTTTGAGGACATTTTTCATCTGGGGAAACAAACAAAAAGTCACTCAGGCAAGATCAGGTGAATTGGGAGGGTGTGCCATTTTAGGAACACTCGGTGTGGTGTGGGCAGGTGTGCTCGCAAATCACCCATCATGAAATGGGCAGACACGCTGAAAGAGTCTTCAAAAAAAATTCACTGAAGCCAAATGCAGCCTCTCTCCGCAGTGCCAGCTGGTGCAATGATACGGATGGGTTCCCAGAACATTCCCCTAGTGGGGAAACCTATACTACAAGGGGCCCGCCCTGCAGAAGATAATTCTGGCTTTTTGGGGTCCCTCCTTGTACCCCTAGAAGCCTCAAAAAAGCTCTGAGGTGCCTGGGGCGGGGCAGTCATGGCGTTTCTGCTAGCATCTGTGGGAGCCCCACTCCTTGGCCAAGGTCCAGGCAAGGCAGCAGGAATGAGGCTTCTCGAGTCCCAGGTACCAGGAGCTTTCCAAACTTATCTGGTCTTCTGGAAAATTCCAGTTCCAAGATCCAGGAAAGTCTCCATAGCTGGTTTGTAATAAAACTATAAGTGTAATTGAAGATAATAGAGTCCAGAGGAATCTGAAGGCTTGGGGTTGATGGGAGGCCAACATTCCTACAGCCAGAAAAGAGTGTGATTGAGGAATTGATGCGTAGCCTTGTGCCAGATCATGAAAATCAGCATAAGCACACTTACACAGACGATAAAAACCCAACAAGGAAGTTTGGCAATAAAAGTTAATGGCCTGTCAAATCACAATCAGGACATTAAAACGCAGTGGGCTGGAGTCCTGCTCCCGAGTATAACCCTCCTCCCCTGGCTGTCCCGCAGCCAGAATATCCTGAAGGCTGGGCCCAGGAAGTGGAGCCGGGGTCAGGGTCAGCACTGACCAGGACCCATGGCTCCCAGAACAGGCGGACACCAGTGAGGAAGAAATTTGCTTGGCCAGATCTTTCTCCTCCTTGGGGCCTGGCCGGTCTCCTCATGATAAACTCTGTTCACAGAAACTACTTGCTTAGCCTTAGTATCTCGTTCAGGGAGCAGAGGGAATGGATGCTAGAAGCGAAAACCATGACAGTTTCACAAGAACCCTAGGGTGTGTGTGGGAAACTTCAGGCCAGCGTGCATGGGCGTTGGAGATTTCTGGAGGCTTTTTAGACCTAGTAAGGAGCAGGGGAGTGCACGAGTGGCGGTGGGGGAAGAACGCGCACAGCAACTGCCTCGGCTGCCGGTTACATTAAATAGAGGTGGTTAGTCAAACTAGCAGCTGTTTGGGTACAAGGCCCAACTTGCTCCAAAGGAATTTAGTCCAGTTACATCTTGTGATCACAGGTGTAAACCTGAGCAATATAACCATGTGGTTTATTCATTCAAACTGTGGAACACCATCCTCAATACCAGGGTTGTGGTGGTGAGCTAGACAGACAGCTAAGCCCGTCCAGAGCTTACGGTCCAGCTGGGGGGATGGACAGAGAACAAGCAAGGTATTCCAGCTGTTTTGAGTTCACTTGAGAAAATAAATAGGATATTGGAAGAGATCGTAAAGGAGTGAGGCTCTTTCGGGTTCTGTGGCCAGGGAGTTTCTCTGTAGGGGTGAAATTTGTGGTGAAGTGTGATTGAAGTGAAGGGGTGAGCCATGTGGAGACCTGGGGGAAGACCGTGTTCCAGGCGCCAGTGTTAAGAGCCCTGAGGTAGAAACAAGCTTGGTGTGATAGGAGAGCCGCAAGAAGGCCTTGGGCTGCAGAGTAGAGAACAGGAGGGAGTTGAGATTGGAGGGGTCAGATGGTGTGGGGTTTGTGGCTGGGGTAAGGGGTTTGGATTTTGATGTACCTGCCATAGGAAAGATTTAACTGAGGGGATTTTTATCTGATTTATGTTTTTAAAAGATGCTCTGGCTGCTCCTAAATATCAGAAGACAGCTATATGACAATCTCAAGGCAGTACAGAATTAAATGCCATAGGGATAGAAGAGTGAGAAGTATTTTATGAGTAGAAGAGAAGTACGTGGTTTAGTGGGGCTGGATCTTCTCCCGTGGATTAAGCCAAGGATCTCTTTGCCTGAGCTGGTACTCATTCTTCTTTTTCCTGGGTACCCACCTTGGGAGTAGGGCCCAGCTGCCTTGTAGAAGCGGCGGCAGGGGACAAGAGCCTCCACGCCATGGCAATGGTCTCTCTTGATTTTGTCCCGCAGGGTGTGGACACTGTAAGAAAATGAAGCCTGAGTTTGAGAGTGCAGCGGAAGTCCTCCACAGAGAAGCAGACGTAAGCATCCTTGCCGTAATCTCCCCGCACCATTCTTGTCTAAAGAATCAGTGACATAAATCAATACAATGACTTCCCGGCAGCTCTGCAGCTGCTCTCCCGGTCCCTGGAGGTCTGTAGGACCTCCATGCCCCTGAGTAGACATGTCTTCATCTTAGTCAGACAGGTGGGGCCCCTACCAGAGATGGAGGGGTGCAGAGAGACAGTGGGGTCACATTCCCAGTCCCGTCCATGTAACCTCTGTCAGGTCATAGCTCTGAGTATGAAGCCCCAAGATTCACCCTCTTTTCTCTGGGACCCGACTCTTGAGAACAGCCACAGTCCATCCAGCCTGGTTGGTGGGGCAGATTGAAAAGCCTCATCTTTGCCCCTATATGAGAAATGGCAGCCGTGCCAGTGTTCTGTCATCCCTGGGATATGTGAGCCCAGGGGCCAGCCACCCCCCGCCCCCCGAGAAGTTTTAGCAGGTCCAGGTGGGGTGGGGGCTGGCGTCTGGGCTCGTCTGTTCTGCCAGCACTGTGTCTGAGGCTGTCGTGCATGGTTGGCTTCTCCCCCGTCCCAGAGCTCTGGTGTCCTTGCAGCTGTTGATGCCACTGTCAACAAGGCCCTGGCAGAAAGGTTCCACATCTCCGAGTTCCCTACACTGAAGTACTTTAAGAATGGAGAGAAATACGCAGTGCCTGTGCTCAGAACGAAGAAGAACTTTATTGAGTGGATGCAAAAGTAAGTCTGGCGGTCTTGATAGTGCCTCTTGCCTCCTGGCTGCTGGCTACCAGAGGCAGCCTTGAGGAGGAGAATTAAACCCTAGGTGCTGCTGTCCTTGGCTCAGGGCCACAGGAGCCAAGACACATTGACTTCCCCAATCCTAAAACCACCGCTGGGGCGCTCACCACGTGCCCTCCTGCAGCAGGCAGCCTGTCTGGATGCAACTTCATCAGCTCGTGAGCCTTGTGTTTCTTTTTTTAGAGGACCCCTCCCCGCTTCCCACTGTCTTGGCTCCAGGGTTCATCATATGCACCCTGTTCCATCCCTTTTGAATGAATGATGGGAACACTGGGCTCTTACCATTGAGAGCTGGGCTCATTTGGACCCCAGTTTGCTGGTGGTTCACTGGGCCTCCAGTAGTGCCCTCGGTGCGGCCTGTGGGGTTCTGGGGTAGAGAGTAAAGAATTCAAAGAGCTCCCGCAGCCTGCTTATTAGTTCGCTGGGGCTGCCACAACAAGCAACACAGACCAAGTGGCTTAACAGCAGAAGGTTATTTTCTCACGGTTCTGGAGACCGGAAGTTCAAGACCCAGTGTCTCCAGGGTCAGTTTCTTCTGAGACCTCTCTCCTTGGCCGTCTTCTTCCTGTGACTTCCCTCTGTGTCTGTGTCCTCATCTCCTTTCTTGACACCAGTAAGCTTGGGTTAGGGCTCTCCCAGTGACCTCATTCTAACTTGATTACCTGTCTACGGACCCTGTCTCCAAATACAGTGTGTTCTGAGGTCCTGGGGGTTAGAACTTCAACATGTGAATCTGGGGGGGTGGACACATTTCACGCCCTGGCACCCTGCAAGCCCGGAGAACCTGAGTCCCCTTGCAGTTATTGGCCCAAGGACCCCTGGCTCACCCAAGGACCGCGGAACACGCGGCTCTCGGCATTCCCTGTCCTGGGAGGGGGCTGAGGGAGCTGTCACCAGATACCCTCAGAGAAGGGAGAGAGAAGTGTGGTTGTGGAGAAGGGGCAAGGGCAACAAAGGCTCTTAAAAGACCCTGGAGAGTTATACTGCTGTGATGCCGAGTGGAGGCAACCAGTGCACAGAAAGAGAATGAACATTTATAAACACTCACTGAACGCCTGTCATTTATTACGGCATATAGGCTCTTGGCAACTATTAGTTGCTTGGCTGACAAGGTGCTTTACATATGCTCTCTGCTCCTTATAAAGATCCCAGAAAGTAGGTATCACTGTGCTCATGTAACAACAACAAGAGTGGACGCTCAGAGGAGTTTAGTAACTTACCTAAGGTCACACAGCTGCTAAGTGGTATTTGAACCCAGAACTCCCTACACGCCTTGGCCATGCTCTCTCCACCAGAACAAAGGCTCAGGAACAGAAGATAATGGAGGGCCCTTCAGGGTCACCGAAGAAACAAGGGGTGGGGCAGGGCGGGGAGGCCAGCCCTGCGGAGGAGCTTCTGTCCCCGCAGCAAGGAGATGACAGCCCACACCTGGAGAGCCTGCCCTGCCCTACCGGCCTCTTGTTAGGCTCTTTAGAGGGAATCAGATATCTTGCTGACAGTACAGATTTTTGTCATGTTTAAACTGAGGTTTTAAATTAGATTTTAGAAAGGATGCAAAGTGGTTTTTCTCTCTTGCTCCCCACATGGTGGTGATGGAGGTGGGGGTGGAAGCACTTGCCTGTACACGAGCCTCTCCTTATGATTGTGTCCCCTGCACCCCTGGCTTCTTGCAGTCCCGAGGCCCCGCCACCCCCAGAGCCCACGTGGGAAGAGCAGCAAACCAGTGTGTTGCACCTGATGGGGGACAGCTTCCGGGAGACCCTGAAGAAGAAGAAACACGCCTTGGTCATGTTCTATGCCCCTTGTAAGTGGCTGGGATGCTCACGGGGGGGTGAGGTAGAGGGGTAGGCCAGACCGAACTGAGATCCCCCTTTCGACCAGGGCATCTTCAAGTGACTTTCAGCTCATCTCTGCTGTAAGCAAGACTCCCCAGTTTCATTCCAGGCTGAGGTCCTTCCAAATCCAGAGCCTGCTTCTGTCAGTCAGCTCTGTCGGGTTCTCTCCCTCCTTCTGGGAAGCCTGTCTCACATCAGTCCCAAAAGCCCTCTGCTTCTGTTTGTGGCAGGGACCTGCTGTAGAATTATTCAGTCTCCTCATGTTTCTGGAATCTTCCAGGCTGTCTGCCTTCCACCCCTTGGCTCCCTCCATCCTGGCTTCACCTTCAAACCTTAGAACTTAGCAACTTGGAATTGGCCTTCCCATGTGGCTTTGAAGCCGCTGGGTTTGCAGCTGCAGTAGGGCACAGTCACATGGCCTGCAGTCAAAGCTTGCATGAGGGAATGGCGCACCTGCTAACACTGGGGTTTGTGACCTCAGGTTTTGTGTATTCCCATTCTGAAGTTAATTGAGACTTAAAGGAAAGGCTCTTGAATTTCCCACTCTTCTTTGGTTGCCCTTCTCTCTCTCCCCCAGGTTACAGCTCAGCCTAATGGAGTGGGGATAATAAAGCTGTGATCTGCGGAGAAGCCAGGCAGTTCAAGCCCCTCGTAAACCTGCTGGGTTGTAGCCAGCCCTCCTGTTTGCTCTCCTCCTGCCCCTGCTTTTCAAGCGTCAGTGATCCATAGTGTCTCCCAGCACTCGCCATCTGGAAGGGGTTGCCTCCTGGCCTTGCCATCCCCCAGCCTCAGACACTGCCCTCAGGAGGCCAACGCGTCCCTCTGAGTGGGACTTTTGCTTTCTTGGTTCTTTACAGAGCTTCTCACTGTCCTCATCTGTCCTCAGAGTTTGCTTGAAAGACAGGGGATTTTAAGAAGTGAACAGCATCCTTCTGGGCAGAGTGGGGGGTGCAGGACTGAGACCCAGGAGATTCTCCTCAAAGCAAGTTCGTGACAGAGCTGTTCCTGCAGTCTGGTGCTCCTTTTCTTGGTCACAAATTCAATTCGGAGGTAGGGCTTTCTCAGCAGCAAGTGACAACCTGGCTGTAGAAGTAGGAGCACTTGACTGGCTGCTGGGTGTACTTCAGAAAGCCTGGGCTGAATACTTTCCCCGGAAAGTGTCCCTCTTTCCCCCTGGCCCTGGGGTGGGGACTCCTACCCTGCTGGGGTGCTAAGGACCTCCCTCAAATACCAGCTGTGTGCAGGGTGGTGTCCTGGACTCAGGACACAAAGGAAGGAGGTGTGGCGGAGGTGGTCCCTGCTGGGCCTCAGGGCCCCACAGTTGGCCCTGGCAAGAGATAACTTTAAACGTAGGGCGAGTCACTGAATGACCCAACTTCTGTCAAAGGGCTTGGTGGCCTAGACCCTTGCATCTTCCTACTGCGCTTCCCTGACTCTGAACTGTGCTGCAGGCTCCAAAGACGGGTAATCAGTGGGTTGAAGGTATTGTGGGGTGGGGGGTGGGGGGACAGGAACTATCCAAAGAAACAAATGTTCAAAGTTTTTTTAACAATAGAAATAATATATACTTATTTATGTACAAAGACTCTAAATACTACAAAAGGTCAAATACCTGATAAGTTAGTTATAAAGTAAAAAGCAAAAACTGACCTCCTTATTACCCCCCCAGCTCACCTCCCCCCACTTCCACTTCCCCAGTTCTCACACACATCTTCCTCCTGCTGTCTCACTGTTCTCCCCAGTTCTGAGCCCCACTTTGCTCTGAGTGGTCAGGCCACCGCGGCTGCCCTTTGCTAGGCCAGTGTGGCTGCATCTCTGAAACTGGAACTTCTGTCCTGTCCTCAGTCTTTGTTTCTGTCTCCCCACTCCGGGGAGCTCCTTTGGTTTCCTGCTCTGCAGAGGAGGTGCCTTTTTTTTTTTTTCAAGAGTCCAAATTTAAAAAAATTCATGCCTCTCTGGTCCACCCGACACCTCTTGGCAACTTATTTATGCCCTTTTTTGCACGGCCTCCTTTCCAGTTAGTCATTCACTGTGTTCTTTCTTTTGGATAACGAGAAAATTAGATGCAACGGAAGGCCATTAGTCTGAGACATAATACTTTAAATTGATGCTAACAGGAGTTTGCACTAGGCTGACAGTTACTCTTATATTTCCAGTAGCGAAGGGGTTAGAAAGGAAAAATTAGTGATGCCAGCTCTGGGGGAAGAGGGCAGCTTATTTCTGGCAGCCTGATGCTATCAGTGGGCATCCATGCCACTCACAGGGGGCCTCTCGGTGACCTAGGGCAGGCTTTGGCGAGCTTTGTCAGCCAGCACGTACATCCCACTCTCCATAGTGTGAAATTTTCTTGAATTTGAGCTCTTCTTCCTTCTGTTAGGACATTAGTGAAGTGTTCGTGTAATTGCCACTGAGGCAATTAAAAAGGCATCTATTAGTATCTGCTGTGAGTTAGGCTGTGGTAGGCACATTTAGTTCTGAGATAGCCCACAGCCAGCCTCGCTTTCTTCTCTACTCCTGACTTAGATGATGGAAATCCCTTTAAGCCCCCTCCCCATCACCATCCACCCCATGCTAGGGCTAGCTCAGGAGCCCATTCAACTGCTGACTTCAAATTAAAGTCACAGCTTAGTCTTAATTTGGTTTCACAAAATCCTTTGAAATGCCAATCATTATGATCTTATTTTTAAAAGAGAGAAAGCAGATGAGCAAAGCCATTCTGTCACCGCCTTGGCTTCCCCAGGCCAAGGAGGGCTGGAGGGCAGGCCTGGCCTTTTGTCAGGGAGTTGGCTGGAGCCAGGCCTCTCCACAGGGCATCTGGCCTCCCCACCTGTGTTTTGATAAGAATTAATTACCACAGTCAGGGAAATCCTCCCCTGAATGCAGTTCTGTTCTCTTGGCAGTTGTGTTCAGCATCTGGGGAACGATTGAGAGGGGAGGTGGGCTTAGGTTTTGATCTGCTGATGCTGAGGGAAGGGCTGCAAAAGTGGGTCTGGACCAGAGCAGCCTGCAGCTTCCCAGGCTCTGTCCTCAATGGATGCTGCCCTGGGTTCTCTGGGACCGGAGGAAAAACTGGCCCCACACAAGTGTCAGCCCGTGCCTGAGATGCTGCCCTCGGAGCCTGAGGGGCTCAGAGTGGTGCAGAGAACAAAAGAGACAAGATGGCGTGCACATCACAGTCCCTTCCAGAGCCTCTGGAGCCACAGGTCCTCGTCTGCTCTGACGGGCCTCTTCCTGGGTCTGGAACCTAGGCCCTGAGAAGCATCTTGCAGCTTAGGGGACTCCCTGCAGCTTGTCCTCTTAGCCTGACCTTAGCTTTCCCGTGCCTGGATCCAAGGTTCAGGTTGATTGTAGAGCGAAGGGTTAAAGGACAGCATGAAAACCGGGGCCTGGCTTGGCAGCTCAGTCTGGGATGAAGGTAGCGGTTGCTGACAATGTGGAAGTCGGGCCCCGGAGCATGAGTAACAGGGGCTCAAGCAGCGTGGTTGCTTCTGTGCCCCTCACCCCGCCTTTCCCAGTCCTGCTTTCTCAGTCATGAAATGGAGAGGTTTGCCATTGTCACTGGGGCAAGAGAACGGGGTCTTGTGACAGGCTCAGAGAATCCTGAGCACCCATCCGCCTCTTCTGAGCACAAAGCTCCCTCTGCACCGGGCTCTTCCAGCAGCAAGGGCAGCCCTCTGTGGGAGGTAACTGTCGACCTTAGTCTGCAAGTAGGGTGGGAGGTGCTGGCTGCAGTCAGCCTGCTGCCTGCTGCTTGCACAGGGACGCCTACAAAGCCCTCCTGCCAACAGCAGATACACGGGATGGTGGTTTGAGGGGCAGGGTTGATGCATGGACCCTGACATGGGGGTATGCAGGCAGTGGGAGTCAGATGAAACCCCACAGTCTGTTGGGTGGAGAGGAGCTCCTGGAAAGGCCTCTCTGGAGCTTCCAGGAGGGGCTCCTGGCTCAGCAGCCTCCCCCTCATGTGCAGCATTCTCTCTCCCTCTCGTGCAGGGTGCCCACACTGTAAGAAGGTCATTCCACACTTCACTGCCACTGCTGACGTCTTCAAGGATGACCGAAAGGTAAGGAGACCCCTCTTTATCGCTTGTCCTGCCTCCAGCTCTGCCCTGTCACCGATTACCACACCTTCCTCCTTTCCATTCAGTCCCTTCCCAAACAGGATCTGCCGAGATCAGGGGATTCCTGGGAACCAGGACTTCTTTTTTCATTCGGCAGGGCAGAGCAGGCTGGATTTGTGCTGCAAAATCAACCAAAGGGGAGACACTGAGCCGTAGCAGGCCTTCCTTGGAGGAGGGGGGTGGTAGAGGGGTCATTTGTTTACTTTGTTTAGAGCTTGAACCTTTTTACAGTAGGATTTGTAGTCATGTATTACTTACATAATCAAAATACAAATTTAAAAAATCCAACACAAGTCTACTATAGGCAGCCAAGGTGGCGGAGAGCAGGCTCTATCCATGGAGCTCCACAAGTGCAAGGCTCCTGGAGCAGCCACCTGATGAAGCATAAAATTAACCAGCTAGACCTGCAGACTGGGTTAGAGTGCATGGAGCGGGGGCCCCCAGGCACATCCCCCAGGCAGCTCCAGCAGCCCGGGCAGTGCAAGCTGCTGCCCAGGAGGGCTGGTAGGGCCAGAAGAAGAACCCGTAACTCAGGCTGGTGCGGCTTCGCTGCCACTAACGCGTGTGACCTGGATGGGTCACATCAAGTCTCCAGGCCATGTATTCCCTTCTCTGTAAAGCTGGAGGCTGGTCTAGAAGAACACAAAGGCCATTCCCAGCCTGGGACAATGTCATAGGAACCTGTACCCTGACAGGCCCCAGAAACACAGCCACATACACCAAACCCAAAGTCATCTGCATCTCTGCTGTGGTGCCTTGTTTTCCTGGGTGGAGTCCTCAGGCAGAGCATGAGCTGGCTGGACACAGGCACTAGAAACACCTTGAGTTGGCCAGGTGGGGGTGGCAGTAACGGGATAGAGAGTGCTTACCCAGACAGCAGGTGAGAGGGAGCCAGGCTGGGGCACAGGCTCATGTGTGGAGAGTGGGGACACACTGGGGACTCAGACCCCAGAACCCTGCCCTAGACTAGGGTCCTGGGTCCTGTCGTCACCCACAAGCCCTGGCTGTGCCCTTGAAGGAACCCTCACTCCTGCAGGAGGGAGTATAAGCACCAGAACCGTATTTTCCCTCCTCTTGCCACCTGACCCGCATTGAGAGGGACATGGCCAGAAGGGGCTTTCCATCTTCAGTCTCTCCCACTACCTGCTCTGGGAGCTCCAGGGTGGTCCAGCGTAGCCCGGCTGTCCATCCCTGCAGGGTCCCTCACACAGGGCGCTGGGTGGTGTGGGGAGGCCTTTACTCCCCGGAGAACACTCTGTGCTCTGGACAAGACAGGATTGTGGCGGAGGTGTAGGGTCTCCCTGCCCCCTGCCTGCTTAGGTCCCCATGGCTCTGGGGTCTGTGGAGGCATCACTTCAGTCCCAACAGGCCAGGCCAGCTGTGCCCACAGCAGGCAGCCAAGGGTCAGCCCTCCTCCTGGATGTGCAGCGAGACGAGTCCCCTCTCCCACCCTGCTGCCCAGTGGTCCCCTGACCCCTGCCTGCGTCCATCAACCTCCCACCTGGGGTCCTTGTCCTCCATGGCCCCTTCCCTAACACCATTCATTCCAGCACTAACAGTGTGCCAGCCTTTCTCCCCTTGGTGTGTCCACTGCTGAAGTCCCCCATAAGCTGCTGGGAGGGAGTAGAGGCTCTGCTTATGCACAGAAGCCCCATTTTCACGGTGACCCCTCCTTCTGAGACATTGATGTACCTTTGCTTAGTTGTCTTAACTTGGACCAGTAATGTTGCTGGCCTTTTCCTGGGGTCATTCCTGTCTCTCCTTCCGCCTTCCTTTATTCCAAGCCAGGGATGACCCTTGTTTTCAGAAGCACACTTAACCTCTCTGCCCCAGGCAGCGGGCAGGCCTGGCTCCCGGAGGTGGCTCTCAGTAGCCTCAGGGCAGCATTCCGTCTCCGGCCTGGGGGCCTGACTTTGCTGGTGCCACGTCGCGGGGCGCCATTCTAGGCAATGAGATCAGACGCTCTCTGGCATGGTTCCAGGAGCTGCTGTTTGTAAGAGCTGGCTCTCATACTGACCACAGGCTGGTATTTGGTGACCTCTGGCCTGTCCAGCTCTCTCCTTCCACTCGTGACTCCAGAGAGGAGCTGTGGAATGCCCAGTGGGTTATTGCAGCCAGAACTGGGTCTCCTGACACCCCACCTCTTAGCTGGAGTTGCGTTGTTTTCCATCCAGAAGCCAGTCCCAGTTCCTTCCCCAATCAATATGCAATTGGTTGCTTACTTCGTTTTCATAGCCAAAGTCAATATTAGCTCCTGCGGAGATTTATTTTACTGAATCAATAAAGCCACATGAGGCAGTTCACATTTTAGCTAGGGAGCCTGCGCTCCCTCCCAGCAGCTTACTGGGGGGTCTTCAGCAGTGGACACACCAAGGGGAGAAAGGCTGGCACACCGTTAGTGTTGGAATGAATGGCATTAGGGAAGGGGCCGTGGAGGACAAGGATCCCAGGTGGGAGGTTGATGGATGCAGGCTGGGATCAGGGGACCACTGGACAGCGAGGGGTGGGGGTGGGAGTTCGTCTCACTGTGCACCCGGGCGTGCCCAGCCTGGTGGTGAGCAAGGCCTGCAGTGCAGCTCTTGGCCAGGTGTGACGGTCATCCGAGGCGGGGTCCCTGAGGCAGCAGGAGCCCTTCCTCTGTGATTGTCCCAGAGGCTGCTATAACTCAGGCCACGTCTATAGTTCCCAACATGTTTACAAAGCTGTCTGCCCATCAGGAGGGCAAGCTCCCTAAGGACAGGGACCTCGTTTGTCCTTGAATTCCCTGCAGTCTTTACTCCTGAGACCTCTGTAAATGTTGGTTGAATGAAGGAACGATAACATATTTAATATTTCTTGAGAGTCCCTCTCCCACCAAGCATTATGTCGTGTTATCCTCACAATAGCTTATCCAACTAGGTATTACTGCCTTCCCAGTCAAAGACTGAATCTTAGAGAGGTCGAATGACTAGCCCAGAGTTACCCAGCTGGAAATGGGCAGCGTTAGAATGGAATCAACAGGTATTGTCAGAGTTCTCCCAGAAGCCAGTGGGGCCTGGGACTTGACCACACAGGGTTTATCTGAGAGGAGATAAAGGAGGAGAGAACAGACAGGAAGGGAACAAGAGCAGGGGCATTAATGAGCAGATTATTCACTGGCTTTGCTTCTAGCTCTCTGCAGCCTGGAGGCGCAGGTGCCAGTGGCAAGTGCTGGGCCAAGGGAACACGGCAGGGCCCTGACAGCAGGTACCATGGAACAAACCTAGGAGTTAGAGGGGTGCATTTGGTGCTGCTGGTCAGTTCAGTACAGATCTTGAGTGGGCATGAAGGGGGCAGGCATTTCCATGGCGAAACTGGGAGAGATGAGAAATTGGCAGATCCTCTGCCTTCCTTCCAAAGAGTCCACGCCACTTCCTTGAGAGAGGGCCCACACTTGTCCCTTCTCTTGTGGAAACTGAGCATGGAGGAGTCTTTGCAGCTAGAAGTGGCCCTCTGTGTGTGGCTGGCGGCTAGTTTAGGTGATTCAGAATAAGTACACACTTTATAATTTAGTAGATTTATAAAACGATACACTACATTTCCCACAGCTTCAGGGCATGTATACAAATTAAATTTATAATTTAAAGTGGGTGCAGGAAGAACAGCAGCCTGGAGCAACACTCATCAAACACTTCCATAGCATAGCAGGGGGGCATTGGGTCCGGCGCCTGGGTCTCCAAGACGGCTGCCCTCTGCGGGAGGTCTCCCCTGGGCTGGGCCCTCCTTGCCTGCCCCAAGAAACAGCCCAGAGGATGGCCAGAGGAGCGTCTGCCTCAGGTTTCTAAATAATTGTAAAGCCACTCTAAAGGGTAAGCTGGGGTTCTCAGAGTCCACGGGGGCCAGCCCTCAGGTCTGGGAGGTCAGGCTTTGTATGGGTGTCTGGGAACAACATTTGAACCTGCCCAGAGGAGACAGCTGCCCCGCTGCCCCCTCCAGGTGTTGCCTGTGGGAACGAAGGGCAAGTGCCATCAAACCTGGCTTTTGAAGAGAAGCTGTCAAGCCAAACTTTTATATGAAAATCTTTTGGCTCTTTCTCTAGGTTGGTAGCTAATTCAGATTTTTAAAAAAATTTTGTGTGGGCCAAACAGAACAGGACAGAGAGCCAGATATAGATTGTGTGCAGCGAGTTTGCAAACTCTGCTCTGTAAGTAGTACTGTGGAGCAGGTGGCCGCAGGTCCTGCTGGTCTGTGGCCTGTTAGGAACCAAGCTGCACAGCAGGAGGCGAGCGGCTGGCCAGCAAAGGAAGCTTTGCTACATTACCGCCTGAGCTCTGCCTCCTGTCTCCCCTCATGCCAAAAAGATTGGGGACTGCTGCTATAGAGAATGACGTAGCTGAAGAAGAGGTAGGAGGAAGGCGGGAGGGCAGGTGTGGCGCACTGGGGCCCAGTGTGCAGGCCGTACCTCGCTCTTCAGTCTGACCACGGAATAGTAGCCCTGTTCACCTGGGCACGTGGTGAGTGACCCGTCAGAGCAACTGACTGCTGGTGGCCCTCGGGGCCTCTCCTACCTGCAAAGGGGGCCTTTGTTCAAAGGCAAATAACCAGCAACCAGAGAACTCTGTGAATCATGGCTGTTCAACAATTCAAGCTGTGAGAATAGTTCGGTCTGACTTCCTTAATGTGCTCAGCTCTCAGAGACCCCACAGTCATTCCTCTCTCAGGTCCTGGCATGGGCTGGTCGTCTCCTTGGGTGCTCATCACACAGCTGGTTGCTCGCTCATCACTCAGGGTTCGTATCAGATGTTATCTCCTCGGAAAGGCCTCCTTGGCCATCCTGGAGAAGGCAGGCCTTCTGGCTATTGTCTTGTTGAATCACCCTCTTAATTTCTTCAGAACAGTCACTGGGCTCAAAGTGATCTCACTTATTACATGTCCTTCAGCAGGAAGAATGGCAGTCACTCCATAACTGAGCTGTGTCAAAGTCACCTTGTCCCCTTAGCATCTAGAACATATAAATGACAGGACTTTGGTAAATGCTGGCCTCTCATCAGAATTGGTCCTCCCCTCTTCTGTGATGCTTTTGTATTGCGTGTTGCCGTTACTGGACCCTCTCCCCACCTTCCCAGCTTTGTGACCCTGAACAAGGAAAAAGTTCTGTGTGCCTGCCTTATACCCTCTTGTTCTGAAAGAACACTAAGTAATAAGAAAGCACCACCCGGCATGTGGAATGTGTAAGATGGGCAAGAAGAGGCCTACGGCCAATTTGGGAACCTCTTTCTCACCAAAAACTCTGTTTGCTTTGGTCATGCTGAACTCTTCTAGTTTATGGAAAGTGCCCCCTGGCTGGAACTTTCTTTGCTCCTGTTTCAGTCTTGGCTTAGCTGGCAAACTGTGCAGAGTGTCTTGGCTCCACTCTCCTAGGCTCTCTGGGCACCCAGGACCATCTCCATCATACCTCCTACCACACTTTTTGTCTCTATCTGCCATTCTTTATCAGAACAGACACCGAGCACTTTCTGGGGACAGAGCTTGTGTACGGGGCCGGTAGGAATGACTATAACAACAGTTGGGGCCTGACCTGGTAGCTCGGTTGGTGAGAGAGTCACTCCAATATGCCAGGGTTGCAGGTTCAATCCCTGGTCAGGGCACGTACAAGAATCAACCATTGAGTACATAAATAAGTGGAACAACAAATTGATGTTTCATGCGCTCTCTCTTCCTCTCTCTAAAAATCAGTAAGTTTACAAAAAACCAGCTGATGTTTACTGACCACTAACCGTGTGTCAGGTCCCTATGCCTCTGGGGATTGAGGCACCAGCAGCATAGGTAATTTTTCTTTGATCTTAATATGCAACCAAGCCAACATTTGCACTCAGGAAACTTGACTTCAGAGCTTTTGCTCTTAACCTTGGAACTGTGCTGCCCCCCGAGCAGATGTCCCAGGAATACGAATTGGCAAATGAATGAATCTCATGGTGCCTTGCAGAAAGTACCACAAAGCCTGTGCTGTTTACAGCTGCTTTCAAGTCACAATTTCCGTTATGGCCACAATAGTGTCTTGGTATCCTACTAGTCCCTTGGTAGCCTTGGGGGCTTGGTTCCAGGACTCCCCACAGATACCAAAATCTGAAGATGCCCGAACCCCTTATATAAATGTCTTCTATTTGCATATGACCTACTCTGGTTTGTAGGCGATAGCAGCTTCTGCCTGTCCATCACTTCATTCCGCTGGATTCAACGTCGTGCTTGGCACATGGCAAGGTCAAATTTTGCTTTTTGGAACTTTCTAGGATTTTTCATTTTTCAAAATGTTTTGATTTGCAGTTGGTTGACTCCATAGATGGGAAACCTGCAGATCCAGATGGGCTGCTGTACTCTTGATTTTAAAAGGTAGTCTCAGGGCACGCCAAGCTGAGTGCTCAAGTCTTACCCATCTGCCTCGGAAATAGAAAACAGGTACCGTCAATCTCAAGGGAGCTCCAGGCTGGGGGTGCTTTGGTTTAGCTCCTCCCTGCTGTTGGGGAAAGATGTCAGGAAGCAGCTGGCGTGGGCCAGGTGCGGCCTGCATGCAGCATCCAGGCCTCAGCTCTGAGCCAGAGGCCCCTGTGCCAACCCTTCTTCCATCCCCCGTAGATCTCCTGTGCTGCTGTTGACTGTGTCAAAGATACGAACCAGGAGCTGTGTCAACAGGAGGCCATCAAGGGCTACCCCACTTTCCACTACTACCACTATGGGAAGTTTGCAGAGAAATATGACAGTGATCGGACGGTGAGTTGGGAGAGGAATCTGCCCTGAGCTCTTTCTGCTGATGGGCAGGGAAACGGCCACTGAGGAGCAGCAAGGGGTCCTCCAGAGGGCCTGTCAGAGCTGAGCAGGCAAGGGCCTGGGCCAGCCTGGAAGCGGGTCTCAAGGGGTTGCCACAGAAGCCCTGCCCCAGAGCCAGGGTGGCTTCTGGGGGTGTAGGGGGTTTTCTTGCCTGGTTCTCAGGGCTTCTCTGTGGGGCAGCCGATCCTCCTGAGCCTCCCAGCATCACCAGCTGGCCCCACTGGTTCGGCCAGTTTCTGCATGTGGAGGGTCGGGAAAGGGGAGTGAGGGAGAGTGTGCACATCTGTATCAGGGGTTAAAATTCCTTTTCTCTCTTTCTCTCCCCTTCCCTGCAGGAATTGGGGTTTACCAATTTTATTCGAACCCTCCGAGAGGGAGACCACGAGAGACTAGGGAAGAAGAAAGAAGAGTTGTAATGTCTGCCTCAGAGAAAGCTTTTCCATTACACTGTGAATGATACCCTGTTTTATTGTTCTTTCTGAATTTCCACGTGTCTGAAGACAGTTTTTTAGAGCCGATTATGGCCATTTTTACAATTTTGAAATAAAATTAAGCCAGTTGTTTGGTGGTGTGGGTTATTTCTGCAGAGCCTGTGCTAACAAAGGATGGGTACTCGTGTTCTCCCTCATTCCACATCGTCTTCCGGGAGGAGAGCCGCAGTCCAGGGTCATCCACACAGAAGACACTCCCGAGGGCAGCCCGGGGTGCCCGCCCCTGTCGATCATTGAAGAGCAGAACAAGGAACTTGGACCACAGAATATCCTGTCGGAAAACGACTAGCGTGGCAAGGAAGTACATCCAGGTGATCGGGGAAAACGGGATGCTGAAGCCAATTAACCAAGCATTAGCTTTCTGTGGGTCATTGTGGTTTCAGTCTTGTGTGTTTTCCTGAAAGTCATTTACATATTTTTCTTTCTCCCACAATTTCTGTCTTCTCTTCCTCCTTCCAGTCCCTTCATGCTCTCCCTTTGAGTAGAATTCTCCACGTCAGGGTCAAGCCCAGGCTCCAAGGGGCATCAGAAGGGAGTGGAGGAGGGGACTTCGAGGCTGCTTGCTCTGCACACAGACTGGAAGGGGTGGTGAGGGGAACATGGTGGTGTATTCTTAGTGTGCAGATGTTGGATCTGTTAACCAGCCCGCCCCCCAACCACAGTAACTTCCCACTCTGCACACCACATTCTCCAAGGACAGTGCCACCCCAGGCTCTCTGCTCTGATGCCTCACTCTGCCTCCTGCCTGTGTTCCATCCTCCCAACCATTTTTCCCACTAGCCCTGCTTTCTGCATCCCTGTATGACTAACACCCAACCCTGTGCCCAGCGGTGCCACAGAGCCAGAGCACCCATACTGCATCCAGTCAGTATTTCTCCACGGGGCGTAGAACTGCCTCGCACCAGCTGCCTTGACTTCAGTTGTAAGCAGTGGTCCTGGTACTTGGCAACTCAGTTTGGTGGCCTTGTTGGGGCTGGCCCTGTGGTAACATTCAGCCCTGTTTCCTGGTCTGGCCCCCTCCCCCATAGCCTCTGTCCTTGCTGATAGGTCTGTGGGGAGGAGGATCAGAGCCACAGAGTTCCTCATGGTGTGTTGACAAGGTGCCACTCCCAGGGCTCTGTTAAGTGAAATTGAAAGTTCTGAGAGCTCTTGTTTGGGGCGATGTCCCAACTTTCCAATACCCCTGCCCACTCCTACATCATCCGTTCAGCCTTTCATTCCCCCTACTTCCTTAGCAGTGCCCCCTCCAAAAAAAAGCCACACATGTAAAAAAAGAGCATGCCCTAAATAAATTTAGGGACCCAGTTTAGCAGGGAGGGCCTGAGTTTAACTCCGGGCAGTGCTGCTTCCTGTGTGGTCAGGACTCAGCATTTCCCTGGGTCCCCACAGAGTGGTGTGGAAGCTGGCTGAGTCTGGCTGATTAGCTTCCTGGAGGGGTCATCTCAGTGAGATCACAGCCGGCCTCAGAGGTCCAAGCAGCAGCAGGAATGAGGTAGTGGCCAACTAGGGCTAGAGAAGGAAGGAAGGTGGCCAAGCCCCAGGCATAAGTAGCAGACAGTGACAGAGGTGCGGCATGGATCAGCATGGGGAGCAAGGATCTGTAAGAGCCAGCATGAATCTTAAGTCCCACCTCACTGTCACTGGGACAGTGAGCCTTTGTCCACATCTCATGTGGCAGGGAGGAGGGGAGCTCTGAAAGATGACATCTATGTGGGGAATCATCCGAGAATTGCCTAGAGGTAACTTTCAGGTTATTGGATCAGACTGCGATCGCCACTTGTACTGCACAAATGGGCATGGTGTGAACACGGAGCTCCTGCATGCCTGAGAAAATGTGGCGCCCCATCCTGAACACAGGAGTGCAGGTGAGGCCTGGCTGGCACAGGCTGGAGAGGTCCACGGGCCCCTCATTCCACATCTTACAAGATAGATCTTGGTTAATCAAGCCCAAGTTTTAGGCTCCTTGTCAACAAAAACCATCAGAACTTTTCCACACTGCTCGTGGAAAAGATCAACCCTTGATAATTAATTTCGATGGAATATTTTTTTTCACCAGTGTTCAAGGTGATATATGTGATATAAGACTTTGGAAAATGCAGAAGAAAACTTAAATCACTCATAACCCTGCTATCACCAGTACTATTGAATGCGGTGCATTTTTCATCACAAATGATATTGTTCAGTGCTTTATAACTTTTAAAAATTATACAAAATATTTTAATGTTTTCCTATATCATTAGCTATTCTGTCTCAACATAATTTTTAAAGACTATATAGCGGAGTTTCTCAACACTGTTTCTTGGCCCTATTGACATTTTTGGGACAGGTAATTCTTTGTGGTGGGGGCGCTTTCCTATACATTGTACAATTTTTAGTGGTATCTCTGGCCTCTAACCCTAAGATGCCAGTAGCACCTCCCCCCACCCCCACAGGTTATGACAAGCAAAGATGCCCCCAGACTTTGCCAAATGTTCGCGGAGGGGGTGGGGGGGAGGCAAAATCTCCCCCCCTGAGAACCACTGCTTTATAGTACTTGATGGCATATAAGTATAGTCATTTACTTATAAATCTATTATTAGATGTATATGTTATTAGCAGTTATTCCTAACCATGAGTAATACTTGAACGAACATCTTTGGTTGGGTCATTTTACACAGTTTATACGTTTTCAGAAGTGGCTTTTTTGGTCACAGAATATGCTTATCTTTAAGGCCTGTGATACGTATTGTCTATTTTCCTTCAGTGGTGTGCCTATTTATACTCTTACCAAGACTATATGAAATTACTTGGTTTTCTAAACTGCTAGCTCTCAGAATTATAATTTTTAAAGATATTTGCAAAGTTTTTATATAACTTTTAAGACTATTTTTCCAGTTACATTTTATCTTGAAAATTCATCTTTGTTTTAGCCTGCCAGGATACTTTAGAATCTATTTTTGTCTCTTACAAGTTTTCTGTCTTTAACTTTATGTCACTTGCAAATTTGATGAGAATTAAAATGTTAAAGAATGTAGCCTAGAATCTGCACAGCCCTTTATGGTTTGGAAGCATTTTTAGCCACATTCCATCTGATGCTCGCACGGCCCCGTGGCGTTGTATATGAGAAGGCTGAGGCTCTGGGAGATTAGGTCATTTGTCCAAGGTCGCAGAGGTGGTTAAGTGGCAAAACTTGGAGGCCGCACAGGGTTTCCTCTCTCCCACGACCAACAAGACTTAGTTGGAGATTCTTCCTTCTAGTGATTGTTGCTTCATTTTCAAGCCCCCACTTATCATTACTGTACTAAACAGCATAATGCCCGCTTAGTACGTCTTCCCACTTCTGGTCAAGATGGAGGTATATGTAAACATGGCTCACCTTCTTGCAAAACCACATCAAAATTACAACTAAACTACAGAACAACCATCACTAAATCATCAGAAGTTGAGTTGAATGGAAGTCTGACAACTACAGAACTAAGGAAACAATCCATCCAGACTGGTAGGAGATGTGGACACACAGAACAGGCTGGTCCCCCACCCATGTGTGGTGGGTAAAAATTTGGGGAGACTACCTCAGGAACAAGGGACTCCAGCCCAACACCAGGCCTCCTAGCTCAGGGTTCCAGTGCCAGGAAGAGAAGCCCCCATAACTCCTGGCTGCAAAAACCAGCGGGGTTTGAGTTGGTGAAAGGAATTACTGGACTCCCAAGCAATTCCTCTTAAAGGGCCTGCACATAGAATTACTCAAACTCACTCTCTCTGAGTTCCAGCACAGGAGTAGCAGCTTGAAAGGCAGCAGGGGCATAGAGGAAGGAACTGAAGTGTGTGGCATCAGGGTGAGAGCTGAGGGACAATTTTCTCCCAGACAGAATGGTGGGCAGAGGTCATTGTTCCTCTTCTGAACCCTCCGCCACACAGAGCCACAGAGCCAGCAGGTGGATACCATATCTGAGACTCCATCAATCTGGCTCCCACTGTTTGCCCCACCCTGGGAATTCCTGGGGCTCCACCCCACCCAAATTAGGGCCCACCAAATCTGTAGCAGTAGCTTTACCATACAAATGGCTTATCTTGGCTAATGCTTCACATCTTTCCAAATCCTCCCAAACCAGCAACAGCTGGCCTCAGTGAGTCCCCATCCTCCTGTACCACTTGCTAATTGGCCTTAGGCCAAGAAATAGCAGCAGCCAGCCTTGCATTACAGCTTGGATTCACCTGGGAACCTCCAAGACCAGTACAAGTACTAGCCATATCAGATTGCTTTGTACCTAATGCTGGGTTCCCCCACGCAGAACACAGGCGGGTGCTGATCCTACCCTGCAACACTGAGAAACCCCAGAGCCTGTGCACCCAGTAGACAGCTACAGACTATGTCAGAGCACCACCTCCCTGCCCATTCACAGCTTATCCTCCACAGAGGGTGGAGGTTGGTGGCAAGTGGTCACAGCCAGTCATTGCAGCTGTCTCACTGGCCTGAGTAAATCCTTCCCATGATCTGCCAACAGCAGCCAAGGTTCAACTACAAGAGGAGGGTGTACTCAGCCCACACAAAGGGCACACCTTGAGTACCCAGCTTGGGTGATACAAGAGGCCATGCCACTGGAACCTTCAGGATACCTACCACATTAGGCCACGCTACCGAGACGGGGAGTCATAGCAGCACTACCCAATGTATAAAAACAAACACAGAAAGGCTGCCGAAGTGAGGAGACAAACATGGCCCAAATGAAATAACAGATCAAAACTCCAGAAAAAGAACTAAACAAAATGGTGATTAGCAATCTATCAGATATGGAACTCAAAACACTGGTTATAAGGATGCTCAAGGAACTTAATGAGGACCTCAACAGCATAAAAAAGATCCAGGCGGAAATGTAGGATACACTAGTGGAAATGAACAATTTACTGGGAAACAACAGTAGAGTGGATGAAACCAAGAATCCAATAAATGATTTGGAACATAAAGAAGCAAAAAACAAACAGAACAACACGAAGAAAAAAGAACCCCCTAAACCAAGGATAGTGTAAGGAGCCTCTGGGACAACTTCAAGTATACCAACATTTGTATCATAGGAGTGCCAGGAGAAGAGAAAGAGCAAGAAAATTGGAAATCTAATTGAAACAATAATAAAAGAGAACTTCCCTAATTTGGTTAAGGAAATAGACATGCAAGTCCAGGAAGCACAGAGAGTCCCAGGCAACATGGCTGCAAAGAGGCCCACACCAAGACACATCATAATTAAAATGCACAAGGATAAAGATAAAGAGAGAATCTTAAAAGCAGCAACAGAAAAGCAGTTAAT
Source organism: Desmodus rotundus (assembly GCF_022682495.2). Taxonomy (NCBI): domain Eukaryota; kingdom Metazoa; phylum Chordata; class Mammalia; order Chiroptera; family Phyllostomidae; genus Desmodus; species Desmodus rotundus. The sequence continues at coordinate 100,316,473 of NC_071388.1, forward strand.
TACTTACAGGGGAGTTCCCATAAAATTGTCAGCTGATTTCTCAAAAGGAACTTTGCAGGCTAGAAGGGATTGTCAAGAAATAATCAAAGTCATGAAAAGAAGGGAACTATATCCAAGATTGCTCTACCCAGCAAAGCTATCATTTAGAATCAAAGGGCATATAAAAGAGCTTCCCAGACAAGAAAAAAACTAAACGAGTTTATCATCACCATACCATCCTTATATGAAAGGTTAGAGAGACGTCTTTAAGAAAAAGAAGATCAAAACTATAAACAATGAAATGTCAATTAATACATACCTATCAACAATTGAATCTAAAAATCAAACTAAGCAAACAAGAAGAACAGAGACAAAATCATGGAAACAGAGTGTTTTGATGGTTGCCAGATGGGAGGAGGTGTGGGCAAATGGGTGAAGAGGTGAGGATGTTAAGAAGTATAAATTGGTAGTCACAGAATAGCCATGGAGATGTACAGTATAGGAAATGGAGTAGCCAAAGAACTTATACACATGACCCATGGACACGAACAAAGGGGTGGGGATTGCCTGAGGGAGTGGGGGATTCTGGGTGGGGTGGAGTGAAGGGGGGTAATTGGGACAACTATAACAGCATAATCAGTAGAATATAATAAAAAATAAGTCTTCCCTTTCCTACACTATGACTTAGGCAGTTCTCACATGATTTTTGACTTGGGGAAGATTTGTCTGGGCAAAAAAAAAAAAAAGAAAAAACAACCTGCAATTATTTTAAACATGTTTGTCCTTCAAACTCTTACCCAATATTGGTGTTTTAAAATGTATTTTTATTATATGTACCTTCTCTGTAAAAAATCAACAAATACTGAACTCATATCTACATTTATAAAATATATGTTTATATATAAAATATGTTCTTAGTTATTAACTTAATGTAAGTGTATGTGTGTGTGTGTGTGCACACATATGGGGAGAGGGAGAGAAACTCAATTTTTGCCCTTCAATTTCACATCCCACAAATAACTACTGTCAAGTTTGGTGTGTATCCTTCCCAGCATTTTGGGTTTTGTTGTCCATAAACAAATATGTAGTATGCTTTTATGTGTGTGTATGTGTGTGTATGTATGTGTATGCATGTATGTATGTGAATATATATATATTTTTTTTATTCAGGAAACTCTTTTCCACTGCAAGATCACATGTAAATTTATTCCTGGCATTTTAAAATGCATCTCAAAGTTATTTTGATTTAAGGAATGACAAAGACATCCAGCTTTTTATCTTTCAAAATGGTTAGTCACTTGTCCCAATACTATTTTTCTTTCCCCACTGAATATCACTTTTACCGTGTAGCGAATTTCAAAATTTGTTTGGATGTCATGCTTTCTTCCCTGTTCCACTAATTTATGTATTCTCATTTTATTTTATTTTCTTATTCTGATTTTAATTACTTTTTTAATTTTTAGAATTTTCCTAGCTTTTTTGCGTATTTTTTTTTCATTTAAAATTTTTGTCTTAGTTTTCAGGTCCTTCCAAGCAGAACCACCCTGTTCGTTTCAGTGCTCTTGGATAGAGTAAACAGACAAAAGTGGTGGGGTTGTCACTCTCTTTTCTCATCCACCAACATTATGTTCTTGGCTCCGAGCAGTGAACCCCAATCTCCTTCGATGAACCTGTTATTCTGGACTTAATTAAAGCAGCTTTTTTGTTGTCCATAGCCTTTGTGTTTCAAGGCTCAGTGAGCTGGGCTTTCCAGGCGCTCTCCTACAAGGTCTTTTATATGTACCCTCCTTGCTCCTGTGCTTTATGATCTGAGCTCCCCTCCCAGTGCAACCCCCACTAGATTCTTTTATGTGTATCCTCCTCTTCTTTTCACTGAGGTCACTTCCAATTGTAAAGTCAAAAAACACATTCTCAAGAACTTCCTTGTCCTCTTGAGCCACATCTCCTACTCTGAGTATTTTAGCTTAGAGGGAGGGCATTCTTTCTAGGACAGCCACCTTCCCAGCCTGAGCTGAGAGTTGGGCCCCACAGATCCCAGCTGCCCTCCTATCTCAAGATCTAAGTCCCTCAGGATGAGGAAAAGTCAGGAAGGCTGCCATCAGCTTGTCATTGGAAACTTCAGGGGCTGAATTCCCTACAACCACCAGGATTTTCTGCTACTTCACTCGCTGGAAAAAGGATAGATCAACATCCTTGCCCCTCTTTCCCCTGGTGCTATTGTTCTCAGTTCTGATTGCATGGCTAATCACCTGTAGAGCTTTAAAAACTACCAAGGCCGGTGACCCATCCCTAAAAAACTAAACCAGAATCTCTAGAAATGGGGCCCTGGTACTGACATGTTTCAAGAGATCTCCAGGTGGTTCTACCGTGCAGCTGGAGTCAGAACCAGCAGGTTTACTGGTGTGCAATGCTGAACTTACACAATATATATGGAAGCAAGGCTAGAAAAAACTTGGAAAAATCAAGGGAAAGAAGTTTTTCAACAAAAATATTCTTCAAAACCTTGGAAATTTTTTGGTAGGATTAAGTAATTAAGTTGTGTGTGATCTCTTGCTACTTTTAATTCTCCTGAATTTTTTTTTCTAAAGAAACATTCAATAGGAATCTATATGTGTAAATGCCCACATCATCATTGCAATCAGTACAGGGTCCATGCAGTAAAAATATCTTGGCTCTAAGACTCAAAGGCAGCAAAGTAAGTCACAGTAACAAACCTCTATATTTGTCCAGACCATAGAGTAAGCCACACACACACAACATGAAGCTTCAAATGCTGCCACACCACAGGATGTTCAGGCTGGCATCTAGGCTGGGAGTCTGCCAAACAAATGTCTCCTCTAACAGGATGTTAAAGCCTCGGCAGACTCAGACATTCATTCCTGTCATCACCTGGCTGCTTTCACCCCTTCTGCTTTCTGCAGCATTGAAAAAAATTGGTCTGAGTTTCAAAATTATTCTATCATGAAATAAACTAACATGTGAAAGCCCAGGGGCCTATCTGAATGCAAGCAGACACTGGGTTTTCAGAAGTTGAAAATACTGAAAAATAAAAGAGATGTCTAATGAAGGTAAATTGCTGACAGTAGTAATAGCTCAGAGAACACATTAAAGCGACTCAAGCTTCCTTGTCAGGATGAGGGGAAAGGTTCTTCAGCTGCGAGATGTGGCTGGCAGTGGAATCTGGAGATATAACTTGTTTTCATACCTGTATTCAATCCGTCCTCTTGTTTTCAGCCTCATTCAGGTGGACTTGAGGCTTCCAAATCCTAACCTACCCAGAGTCCTGTGATATGAATCTGTTTCTGGGATTTTCCACAGCCAGGTGGGTGATGTGCTGAGCCACTGACCACCCACCAGCGTGACAGAGTCTAAGGACTGCCTCCCAACACTGTTCTTCCCTTAGGAGTTACAGCTCACAGCCTCCCTCGCAGAGATCTGCCAGCCACAGATCCGCGACTTGTGAGGAGTGAAGCTCATGCAATTTAAGGCCCCCTGTAACACAGCTGCTCCAAGACAGGGAGCTCCTCTTGTGTTCATGGTATTCCAAAACACCGCCTGGAGGGCCAGCAGATGTGGACATGCCATGGACATGCCGTGTATTACTCGCATGTCAGTGTTAGAGAAGCAGTGTGTCACAGAGGAGGAGGCGGTGGTGTTGGAATGGATGGTTCCATATCCATATGATGGATAAAAATCAGGAGGGAGCCCTGGTTGGTATGGCTCAGTAGATTGAGCAGTGGCCAGCAAACCAAGGTGTCGCCAGTTCGATTCCCAGTCAGGGCACATGCCTAGGTTGCAGGCCAGGTCCCCAGTAGAGGGTGTGTGAGAGACAACCACACATTGATGTTTCTCTTTTTCCCTCCTTTCCCTCTGTCTAAAAATAAATAAATAAAATATTTTTTAAAAATCAGGAAGGGACCTCCCACAAAGAAGTAGGCATAGGTAAATACACTGTGCCTCCTCACACAACCAAAAGAAGGAGAACAACAAATTTAAAAACAAAAAACAACCAGGACTGCCAGAAAATTGAACTGTGTGGAAGTCCAACAACCAAGGAGTTAAAGAAGAAATGTTCATCCAGACTGGTAGGAGGGGAGGAGTCAGGCCACCAGGGTAGAAAGGACTCACGGCAAGGCAGCAGGTGCTGGAGTTGGCGAGATGGTGGAGCAGTTAGTCCCACATTTGTGTCCAGGGTCCCAGCATGGGAAAACAAAGCCTCAAAACCTCTGACTGAAAAAATCTGTGAGGGTTGTGGCATCAGGAGAAACTCCCAGTCTCACAGGAGAGTTCACTGGAGAGACCCACAGAGTCCTAGAATGTACACAAACCCACACACCTGGGAATCAGCACCAGAAAGGCCCAATTTGCTTGTAGGTAGCCCTGGAAGTGACCGAAAGCCAGCACAGAGCAGATCAAGCAGCACTATTCCCTCTCCGACCCCTCCCCCACATACAGTGTCACCACACAGCGACTTGGGTGGCCCCACCCTGGTGAACACCTAAGGCTCTGCCCCAAACTACATAACAGGTGCACTGAGACTCCCCCCCCCAAAAAAAAGCCCCAAATGAAAGAACAGATCAAAGCACCAGAAAAAATACAACTAAGCAACTAAGAGATAGCCAACCCATCAGATGGACAGTTCAAAACACTGGTAATCAGGAAGCTTGCAAAATTGGTTGAGTATGGGCACAAAATAGAGGAAAAAATGAAGGCTATGAGAAGTGAAATAAAGGAAAATGTATAGTGAACCAACAGTGACAGAAAGGAAACTGGGACTCAAATGAATGGTTTGGAGCAGAAGGAAGAAAGAAACATTTGACCAGAACTGAATGAAGAAACAAGAATTCGAAACAACGAGGAGAGGCTGAGGAACCTCCAGGACCTTTAAATGTTCCAACATCCAAATCATAGGAGTGCCTGAAGGAGAAGAGGAAGAGCAAGAAACTGAACACTTACTTGAAAACATAATGGAGAACTTCCCAATCTGGCAAAGGAAACAGACTTCCAGGAAGTCCAGGAAGCTCAGAGAGTCCCAAAGAAGTTGGACCCAAGGAAGCACACACCAAGACACATCATAATTACATTACCCAAGATTAAAGAGAAGGAGAGAATCTTAAAAGCAGCAAGAGAAAAGGAGACAGTTACCTACAAAGGAGTGCCCATAGTACTGTCAGCTGATTTCTCAAAAGAAACTTTACAGGCAATAAGGGGCTGGAAAGATGTATCCCGAGTCATGAAAGGCAAGGACCTACATCCAAGATTACTCTATCCAGCAAAGCTATCATTTAGAATGGAAGGGCAGATAAAGTGCTTCCTAGATAAGGTCAAATTAAAGGAGTTCATCATCACCAAGGCATTATTATATGAAATGTTAGAGGGAATTATCTAAGAAAAAGAAGATCAAAAATATGAACAGTAAAATAACAACAAACTCACAATTAACAACCAAACCTAAAAAAAAACAAACTAAGCAAACAACTAGAACAGGAACAGATTCACAGAAATGGAGATATCATGGAGAGTTATCAGTGGGAGAGTGGGGGGATGATAGAGAGGGGAAGGTACAGGGAATAAGTAGCATAAATGGTAGGTAGAAAATTGACGGGGGGGGGGTTAAAAACAGTATAGGAAATATAGAAGCCAAGGAATGTATATGTATGACCCATGGATATGAACTAAAATGGGGGGGGGGAATGCAGGTGGGAGGAGGTCTGTAGGGCAGAGGGGAATAAAGGGGGAAAATGGGACTACTGTAATAGCATAATCAATAAAATACATTTTTAAAAAATCAGGAGGAATATCTTGGGAGCAAGCGATCCCAGACTACACTGCCTGAGTTAGAGCACCATGAAGATAAATCCCCATTACCTCTGCAAGTAAAAACAAGTGGGGGTTGGGGCAGAAGAAAAAACTGCCAGATTTTCACTGCTTAGAGGTCCCATACTCACTTAGAATGTACACACACCCACCCACTCTGGATTTCATAATCAGTGCAGCAGCTGGAAAGGCACCAGTTGCATACAGGAAGTGGGTGAAGTGACTGGAAATGGGGCAAGTGCCGGGCAAACCTCCAAAAGCCAGGCAGCTGCACTGACCCCTCTCTAAGCCCTCCGCACACACAGAGCCACACCAGAGAAGCAGGTTTCCCTGCCCTGGCAATTACCTGAGTCTCCGCCCCACACAATTTATAGGAGCCTTTTCTACAATGGGCCATGCTACTAAGACAGGGAGTCAAAACAACTCCACCTAATACACAGAAACAAACACAAAGAGGCTACCAAATTAAGGAGACAAAGAAATATGGTCTAAAAGAAAGAACAGAACAAAATCCAAGAAAAAAGAATTAAATTAAACAGAGATAACCAATCTATAAGATGCAGAGTTCAAATCGCTGGTGATCAGTATGCTCAGAGATTTCGTTGAATATGGCAACAACACAAAGGAAGAAATGAAGGCTACACTAAGTGAAATAGAAGAAAAATCCACAGAGAAACAACAGTAAAAGGAAGAAAGCCAGGATTCAAATCAATTATTTGGAACATAAGGAAGAAATAAACATTTAACAAGAACAGAAAGAAGAAACAAGAATTCCAAAAAATGAGGAAATTATAAGGAACCTCTGGGACGTCTCCAAACACGCCAACATCTGAATCATAGGGGTGCCAGAAGGAGAAGAGGAAGAGCAAGAAATTGGAAACTTATTTGAAAAAACAATGAAAGGAAAATTCCCTAATTTGGTGAAGGAAATAGACATACAAGTCCAGGAGACACAGAGAGTCCCAAGCAAGTTGGACCCAAAGAGGACCACACCAAGACACATCATAATTAAAATGCCAAAGTTTAAAGATAAAGAGACAATCTTAAAAGCAGCAAGAGAAAAGCAGAGAGTTACCTACAAAGGAGTTCCCATAAGACTATCAGCTGATTTCTCAAAAAACTTTTCAGGCTAGAAGGGACTGGCAAGAAGTAGTCAAAGTCCTACCACCTAGATTACTCTATCCATCAGAGCTATTATTTAGAATTGAAGGGCAGATAAAGTGTTTCCCAGACAAGGTAAATCTAAAGGAGTTCATCATTACCAAGCCACTATTATATGAAATGTTAAAGGGATTTATTTAAGAAAAACAAGAATATCAAAACTATGAACATTAAAAAGGAAAGTAATTCACAATTATCAACAACTGAATCTAAAAAAACAAACCAAGCAAACAACCAGAACAGAAACAGAATGATAGATGTGGAGATTACTTGCAGGGTTATCAGTTTGAGGGAACAAAGGGGAAGAATGGGGGAAAATATGCAGGATTAAGAAGCTTAAATTGGTAGTTAAAAAAATAGACAGGTTGATATTAAGACTAGTAAAGGAGATGTGAAGCCAAATTACTTATATGCACGACCCATACACATGAACTAAAGGGGGATATTGCTGGAGAGAATGGAGGGTACCAGTTGTAGGGGGGCATAAGGGGAAGTTGGGACAACTGTAAGAGCATAATCAATAACATATATTTAAAAACGAAAAAATCAATAATGTGAATGGGTGTATGGTGTAAGATGGTTGTCTACTTTCATTTGGGGGGGCATGTACCAGCCCAGTTCTCACAATATCATTTATTGATAAGGCTCTCTTTACTTCATTGTATGCTCTTGCCTCCTTTGTAAAATATTACTTGACCATAAAGACATGGGTTTATTTCTGGGCTCTCTATTCTGTTCCATTGACCTCTGTCTGTTCTTATGTCTGTTCTTATATGACTGTTTTCATTGCAGTGGCCATGTAGGATAGTTTCCTATCAGGTATTGTGATCCCTCTAACTTTGTTCTTCTTCCTCAGGATTGCTGAAGCTATTCAGAGTCCTTTCTTTTTTTAGTTCCACATAAATTTTTGGAATATTTATTCTAGATCTGTAAAATATGCCATTGGCATTTTAATAGGAATTGTGTTGAATCTATAGATTGCTTTGGGTAGTATGAACATTTTAATTATGTTAATTCTTCTAATTCATGAACACAGTATATGCTTCCACTTATTCGTATCTTCCTCAATTTCTTTCTTCAGTGTCCTACAGTTTTCTGAGCACAGGTCTTTCACATCTTTGGTTAAATTCATTCCTAGATACTTTATTTTATTTTGGGTGCAACAGTAAATGGGATTGTTTTCTTAGTTCCAGAATAAACTCAAAATGGAGAAAATACTTAAATATAAGTACTTATATTTAATATAAGTCATGATACCATAAAAATCCTAGATGAAAACATAAGCAGGAAATTTTCAGATATCTCTCATAGCAATATTTTTGCTGATATATCTCCTGGGGTAAGGGAAATAAAGGAAAAAATACACAATGGGACTACATTAAATCAATAAGATTCTGCACAGCTAAAGAAACCATCATCAAAATGAAACAGGAACCAACTCTATGGGAGAACATATTTGCCAAAGATACATCGAACAAGGGATAATCTCCAAAATACATAAAGAATTCATACAACTCAACACCAGGAAGATAAACAACCCAATTAAAAAATGGGCAAAGGACCTGAATAGACACCTCTCCAAGGAGGACATACAGATGGCCCACAGACATATGAAAAAATGCTCAACATCACTAGAGATGCAAATCACAGAGATGCAAATTCAAACCACAATGAGACATCACCTCGCACTTGCCAAAATGGCTATCATCAATAAATCAACACACAACAAGTGCTGGCCAGGATGTGGAGAAAGGCGAACACTCTTGCACTATTGATGGGAATGCAGATTGGTGCAGCCATGTGGAAAGCAGTATGGAGTTACCTCAAAAAATTTAGAATGTAACTGCTTTTTGACCCAGCAATTCCACTTCTGGGAATTTATCTGAAGAAAACCTAAATACTGATTCAAAAGAATGTAAGTATCCTTATGTTCACTGCAGCATTTTTTACAATATCCAGCAGATGAGTGGATAAAATACTATGGTACACAACACAATAGAATACTACTTGGCTGTAAAAAAATAGAAAATTTTACACTTTGTGGCCACATGGATGGACCTGGAGAACAATATACTAAGTTAAATAAGCCAGTTTGAGAAAGACAAATGCCATATGATTTCACTCATATGTGGAATCTAATGAACAAACTGAACTAGCAAGCAAAATAGAGTCAGTCTCATAGATAAAGAGCAGGCTGAAAGCTCTGGCAGGGTTGGTTAGGGGCTGTTGGGCCAGCAAAAAAAAAAAAGGACTCATGAACATGGACAACAGTGGGTGATTGTGGGGAGAGGACGGTGCAAGGAGGTGGGAAGGGTATAAGGGAGAAAAATGGTAATGGGAAAATACAATAAAAATAAATTTACAAAATAAAATTACAATTTTTGTGTGCCTCTCAGTAATATATTATGAGATTACTTTCCAAAACATTTGAATATTACTTCAAATTAATTAAAACTCCACTTTAAAATGCTATGGATGATGATTATAATGATGATTTGGGTACTATCACTTAAAAAATACTTTGCTAATTTAAGTGGAACTTAAAGGCTTCCTGTTTCAGTTTGCATTTAAGAGAGAAACATCAATTTGTTGTTCCATTTACTTATGCATGTATAGGTTGATTCTTGTATGTGCCCTGACTGGGGGATCAAACCCACGCCTTTGACATATTGGGACAACACTCTAACCAACTGAACTACCCAGCCAGGGCCGCTTTGCATTTCATGTTATTATTAATCTAAACATCTCTTCATAGGTGGGACTTTCCAGTTTTATTTCCTTTTAAATTAATTATTAATGTGAAAGACACAGTAAGACTTGTCATATATCAACTATGTAGCTATCTCTATTTATAGATATATGAGTATAAATTTGTATTTTAGGGATCGGTGACATTCAAATTTTATTGTAATGATAATTTATATTTATAAATTTGTCATAGAGGAGCAACTCCAGTAAATTTCTTCTGTACCTGCTGAATCAGAGTCTGTATATTCCTGAGATTTTTCCCCACTAGGCAGAAGGGCAAGTAGGATGAAAATATAGTTTTAAAAAATTCATTTAGATAAAGTATTATTATGTCTTGATATTGCTCATGTTACAATTTTATTGCTAAGTTCCCTTCATTTGTAGACATCTTTTAGTATGTAGTTATTTTAAATGTCTCTAATGCCTATTATTATGCCTATTAAAATAATGCCTATTATTTTAATTATCTCTAATTAAAGCATTTTCACATTTTGATGTGTATTCTAGCACAAAGGAACTTTGAAAACTTTCCATTTTATAATGCAATCTTTACTTCTGTCTTTAAAGTAATTTTATTTCAGGTAATAAGTCCCAGGGAGTTCCTTTAGCTAAGCTATGAATTTTAAAACTAACCCACATTTTTATTTTATTGTGGTACAAAAATAAACGTTAAAGGACCTCTCACTGTTTTTGTGCTTTCACTAAGTACTTTGTTTTACCTGATTATTCATGCTGCTCTCCATGAATACTAACTACTTCTATTTGGCATTCTGTTTCACAGTGAGAAGGTAGACTCACATGTCCTAATTATTATTGTTTCATTACCCAGGTAGTCCTCAGGGACCACAAGAATGTGTCCTGTTGCTTGCAGTTATGGTCAATCATCACCAACTGGAATTAATGCACAATTGAGTCAAGTCATGAATATCCCAATTCAGATGCTTCTCTTTAAAAACTGGAGATGTAAAGAATTCAGGGCATTACAGAAGACATGTTTTCTTCATTGATTTTTTAAAAGAGCCCATCAGAAGTTTACAATATGACATTCATTTACTTACCACACAACTTTGGATTTTTCTTTTACCCACTCATATTATTGTTTTTTTAAAATATTTTATTGTTTTGGTATTACAGTTGTCCCAAATTTGCTCCTTTGCCCCCCTCCACCCAGCCTGCCACCAACTCTCATAAACAGTCCCCACACTGTTGTCCACGTCCATGGGTCATTCATATATTTTCTTTGACTAAACCCTTCCCCTTCTTTCAATCAGTCCTCACCTCCCACCTCCCCTCTTACAGCTGTCAGTTTATTCTATGATTCAATGCCTCTTGTTCTTTTTTTTTCATTACATTCCTTTTATATGTGAAATCATATGGTATTTGTTTTTCACCGACTGGCTTATTTCACTTAGCATAATACTCTCCAGTTTCATCCATGCTGTCCCAGAAGGTAAGAATTCCTGCTGTGTAGTATTCCATTGTATAAATGTACCACCACTTTTTAATCCAGTCACCGATCAATGGGCACTTAGGCTGCTTCCAAATCTTGGCTATCATAAATACAGCAGCTATGAACATAGCGGTGCATATATTCTTTTGAATTGGTGTTTCAAGATTCTTAGGGTATAATCCCAGAAGTGGAATCACTGGGTCAAAAAGCAGTTACATTTTAAATTTTTTGAGGTAACTCCATACTGCTTTCCACATGGGTGCACCAATCTGCATTCCCATCAACAGTGCAAGAGTGTTCGCCTTTCTCCACATCCTGGCCAGCACTTGTCTGTTGATTTATTGATGATAGCCATTTTGGCAAGTGTGAGGTGATGTCTCATTGGGTTGAATTTGCATCTCTGTGATTTGCATCTCTAGTGATGTTGAGCATTTTTTCATATGTCTATGGGCCATCTGTATGTCCTCCTTGGAGAGGTGTCTATTCAGGTCCTTTGCCTATTTTTTTTAAATTTTTATTGTTATTCAATTACAATTGTATGCCTTTTCTCCCCATCCCTCCACCCCATTGCACATTTTTAATTGGGTTGTTTATCTTCCTGGTGTTGAGTTGTATTCTCTCCTTCTGTGTAATCTTAGGTAATGTAATTATGATGTGCCTTGGTGTGGTCCTCCTTGGGTCCAGCTTCTTTGGGACTCTCTGAGCTTCCTGGACTTCCCGGAAGTCTATTTCCTTTGCCAGACTGGGGAAGTTCTCCATTATTTGTTCAAATAAGTTTTCAATTTTTTGTTCTTCCTCTTCTCCTTCTGGCACCCCTATAATTCGGATGTTGGAACGTTTCAAGATGTCCTGGAGGTTCCTAAGCCTCTCCTCATTTTTCCAAGTTCTTGTTTCTTCATTCTTTTCTGGTTGGATGTTTCTTTCTTCCTTCTGGTCCACACCATTGATTTGAGTCCCAGTTTCCTTCGCATCACTATTGGTTCCCTGTACATTTTCCTTTGTTTCTCTTAGCATAGGCTTCATTTTTTCATCTGTTCTTCGAACAGATTCAACCAATTCTGTGAGCATCTTGATAACCAGAGTTTTGAACTGTGCATCCGATAGGTTGGCTATCTCTTCCTCAATTTATTCTTGTGTGTGGCATAAGAAGGTGGTCTGGTTTCATTTTTCTGCATATATCTGTCCAATTTTCCCAATACCATTTATTGAACAGACTACCTTTAGTCCATCTTATGTGCTTGCTTCCTCTGTCATATTCAATATAATTGATTATGAAGGCATGGGTTTATTTCTTGGGTCTCTCTTCTGTTCCATTGATCTATGTGCTTGTTTTTATGCCAGTACTATGCTGTTTTGATTACTATGGCCTCATAGTATAGTTGATATTAGGTAGCATGATTCCTCCAATTTTGTTTTTATTTATCAAGATAGTTGTTGCTATTCAGAGCCTTTAGTGGTTCCATATGAGTCTTTGAAATAATTTGTTTTAGTTCTGTAAAATATGTCATTGGTATCTTGATAGGAATTGTGTTGAATCTATAGATTGCTTTGGGTAGTATGGACATTTTAATGATGTTAATTTTTCCTATCCATGAACATGATATGTGCTTCCACTTATTTGTATCTTCTTCAATTTCTTTCTTCAGTGTCTTATAATTTTCCAAAGACAGGTATTTTACCTCCTTGGTTAGATTTATTCCTAGATATTTTATTCTTTTTGAAGGAATTGTGAATGGAGTAGTATTCTTATTTTCCCTTTCTGATAATTCATTATTGGCATAAGAATGCAACTGATTTCTGTGTTAATTTTATACCCTGCTTCTCTACTGAATTCATGTATCTGCTCTAGTAGTTTCTTGGTAGAATCTTTAGAATTCTCTATGTACAGAATCATGTCATTGCAAATAGTGAAACTTTTATTTCTTTCTTTCCAATTTGGATGTCTTTTATTTCTTCTTCTTGTCTGATTGCTGTGGCTAGGACTTCCAGTACAGTGTTGAATAAGAGATGTGAAAATGTACATCCCTGTTTTGTCCTGTTTTGTTTCTGGTTTTAAGGGGAATGCTCGTAGTTTTGACCATTGAGTATGATGGCACTGGGTTTGTCATATATGACCTTTATCATGCTTAGGTATGTTCCCTTAATTACCACTTTGCTGAGAGTTTTTATCATAAATGGGTGCTGGATTTTATCAAATGCTTTTTCTGCATCTATTCATAAAGTCATGTGGTTTTATCCTTGATTTTGTTTATGTGATGTATTACATTTATTGATTTGCAAATGTTGTACCAACTTTGCATCCCTGGAATATATCTCACTTGATCACAATGTATAATCTTTTTGATGCATTGCAGTATTCAGTTTGCTGATATTCTATTGAGGATTTTAGCATCTATGTCCATCAGAGATATTGGTCTATAATTTTCTTTTGTCTGATTTTGGAAGTAGGATAATGCTGGCCTTGTAAAATGAGCTTTGGAGTCTTCCATCCTCCTGATTTTTTTTGGAATAGTTTCAGAAGGAGAGGTGTTTGTTCTTCTCGGAATGTTTGGTAAAAATCCTGTGAAGCCATATGGTCCAGGGCTCTTGTTTGTTGGGATTTTTTTTTTATTACTGCTTCAATTTCTTAGGTGTAGTCTGTCTATTCAGATGCTCTGATTCTTCTTGATTTAGTTTGGAAGATTGTATGTTTCTAAGACTTAATCCATTTTGTCCACATTGTCCAGTTTGTTGGAATGTAGTTGTTCATATTTTCTCACAATCCTTTGCATTTCTTTGGTGTCAGTTGTTATTTCCCCTTTTATTTCTGATTTTATTTATTTGGGTACTCTCCCTTTTTTTCTCAATGAGTCTGGTTAAAGGTTTATCATACTTATTTATCTTTTCAAATAACCAGGTCTTGGATTCATTGAACACTTGTATTGGTTTTTTTTTAGGCTCTATTTCATTTATTTCTGCTCTGATCTTTATTATTTCCTTTCTTCTCACTTTGGGCTTTATTTGTTCTTTTTTGAGCTCCTTTAAGTGTCAAGTTTGATTGTTTATTTGAGCTTTTTCTTGTTTCTCGAGATAGGCCTGTAATACTATGAATTCTCCTCTCAGGATTGCTTTCCCTGTATCCCACACATTTTTGGTTGTTGTGTTCCCATTTTTCATTTGTTTCAAGTTATCTTTTGATTTATTCCTTGATCTCATTGTTGACCCATTCATTTTTTAATAACATGCTATGTAGCTTCATTGTCTTTGTGTATTTTTCAATTTTTTTTCTTGTGATTGATTTCTAGTTTCATAACATTATGATCATAGAAGATGCTTGATATGATTTCAATGTTCTTAAATGTTTTGAGACTTGTTTTGTGTCATAACATGTGGTTTGTCCTGGAAAACTTTCTATGTGCACTTGAAAAGAATGTATATTCTGCACTTTGCGGTGAAATGCTCCGAAGATATCAGTTAAATCCATTTGATCTAGTGTGTCATTTAAGGCCACTGTCTCCTTGTCAATTTCCTGTCTGGAAGATCTATCTATTAAAGTCAGTTCGGTGTTAAAATCCCCTGTCAATCTCTCTGTTTCTGTCCATCAAGATTTGCTTTACATATTTAGATGCTCCTATGTTGGGTACATAAATGTTTACTAGGTTTTTATCCTCTTGTTGGATTGTACCCCTTATCATTATGTAGGGTCCTTCTTTGCCTCTTATATAGTCTTGGTTTTAAAGTCTATTTTGTCAGATACAACTATTGTTACCCCAGCTTTTTTTTTCTTTTCATTTGCATGAAATATCTTTTTTCCATCCCTTTACTTTTAGTCTGTGTGTATCTTTCATTCTGAAGTGAGTCTCTTGGAGACAGCATGTATATGGGTCTTGTTTTCTTATCCATTCAGCTTCTCTATGACTTTTGACTGGAGCATTTGAGCCATTTACATTCAAGGTGATTATTGATTGATACTTATTTATTCCTATTTTATTTTTTAAAACTATTTTCTCTGTTTCTTTCCTTTTCTTTTTTTTTTAAGGCAAGTACTTTAATATTTGTTGTGATACTGGTTTGATGTTAACAAACTCCTTTAGCTTTTCCTTGTCTGGGAAGCTTTTTATTTCATATTCTTCTATTTTAAATTATAGCCTTGCTGGGTAGCCTTGGTTGTAGGTCCTTGCTATTCATCACCTTGAATATTTCATGCTAATCCCATTTGGACTTAAATAAATGTTTCTGTTGAGAAATCAGATGACATTCTAATGGGAGCTCCCTTGTAGTTAATTAACTGCTTTTCACTTGTGGCTTTTAAGATTCTCTCCTTGTCTTTAAGGTTTGCCATGTGTCTTGATGTTGGCTTCTTTGGACCCATCATGTTTGGAATTTGTGCTTCCTGGACTTGTGTGTCTTTTTCCTTCACCAGGTTAGGTAAGATTATGGTCATTATTTCTTCAAATAGGTTCTTGATCCTTTGCTCACTCTCTTCTCCTTAGTATCCCCATGATGTGTATGTTGTTACACTTCATGTTGTCATAAAGGTTTTTAAAAACTCTCCTCATTTTCTAAATTATTTTTCTCTTTTTGCTGCTTTGCCTGGGTGTTTTTTCCCCCCCTCTTGTCTTCTAAATCTCTGATTCGACACTCTGCTTCTATAACCTATTGTTTATTCTTTACATTGTGTTATTTATTTCAGATATTATATTCTTTATTTCTGACTGGTCCTTTTTTATGGCTTCTATGTATTTTTTCATGCTGTTTAGGATCCTTATAATCGTTGCTCTAAACTCTATATCTGATCAATTGTTTGCCTCCATTTAGTTCTTCTCCTGAGGAATTCTCTTGTTCTTTCTTTTGGGGCTTGTTTCTTTGTCTTCCCATTTTGGCTGCTATTTTTTGTTTGTTTCTATAAGGTAGATCTGCACAGACTTTGATGCAGTACTATGTCAGAACTGCCTGTGACTGGCCCTGTGCAACCTGTTTGCACCTGTCAGCGATTCATAGCTTGTGGCTCCCTCTGCTGGACTTGTGTGTGTGCAGAAAGAATCAAGCTGTGAGCCAAGGCTGGCGTTTACTAGCACCAGCCCTGGGCAGGGTCAGCTAACGTCTCAAAGCTCCCAGAGATCTGCCTTCATCTGAAGGCTTTCTGTTAGGCTTAATCAATGAAAGTGCCTCCAGCTGTACTCCCCAGCAGCCAGCTTAAGCTCCACAGGGTAGGACAAAAGAGATTCCTGCTGGTGAGGTTGTTGCTTCCCCGCAGGCTGATGCCACATGGAGGGGAATGTTCTGCCCAAGAAAGGTGGCTTCTGCAGTATGGGGATGACTCAGCATGGGAATCCTGGTGGCTGGCTCTTCAGCTCTTTCCATAGAGCCACCAACTCCAGACTCTCCTCATGTGGCTTTAGTCCACTCTGCCCTTCCTCTGCTGGAGTCCAGGGTCATTGACTGCAAACAAAATTCTGTGTTTGGCCCTTTAAGAGGTTCTCTGCTTCTTTAGTTGGCTGTAGCTGTCTCTTCCTGGCAGACAGAAACCCTGCTGCTTTTCACAACCATATGTTATTTGGATTTCTTTCCCAGTTCTGGTGCTCTAGGCTGTGGAACTCAGCTTATGCTTTAGACTCCATACTTCTCAGGGGGAATTCCCAGCCACTGAAATATCCCTCTGGTACCTCAGCTATTGCTTTTTGGAGCACAGCCAGCCATCTTGTGCTTTCACTTTCCTGCCAGTCTCAATGTGGTGCCATGGTTTCTTCCATAAGTCCTTGGTTATAAGACTTTTCTCCAGCTAGTGTTCAGTTGGTTATTCAAGATGATTTTTCTATAATTTAGTTGTAATTCTAGTTTGGACCTGGGAGGAGGTTAGTGTAGCTTCCACATATTCTGTCACCATCTTGGATCAACTTATCAAAAAACTATAACTTTAAATTTAGCAATGCCAATTCTAGGAATGTATCTGAAGGAAATAACCCCAGGCATGGAAACAGCTCTAAGCAAGAAAATATTTATCTATGCATTATTCATAGCAGGAAAAAAATTTAAAAAGAAGCGAGTTCTCTGAAAAATGCCAAATATCTAATAAAAATAGTTTTGTAAATCATAGTACATTTATTTGATATATTCTAAAGCTGGTAAAAATAATAGGTATGAAAACTAGGGAGAAAGATGGAGGAAATCTTATGGTATGTTAAATTTTAACAGTGGAATGCAAATTTTATGCACTGTATGATTGTAATTCTTCAAAAACATGCTAAAAAGAGTACCAGTAGTAAATACATTAGAATAATAATGATGGAGCTGTTAGAGTGGTGAGAGTATGGGTACTTTTTCTTTCCTCTACCTTCTATTTTTTTGTAATGTGATTATATATCTTTAAAAAGAACATGTATTAAATTTTTGAATAGGAGTTTTGCAAGTTAGGGATTTTTTTCAATATTTTTCCAGCATCTTCTCAAATCCCACTATATGTCTAAAGGCTAGATAACTAGACAGCACAAACCTTAAAGTAAAATTTTGGGAAAAATTTTTAAGTAAATTACAGATGAAAATGGTTGTGATGAAATATGATGTAAAAAATCTGGATAAAAGATGTTTTACCTGTTATAATTCTGTTGAAATATTTTTATTAAAAATAAGGCTTGAACTTTGTACATGTGACATCAAAAGCACAAGTAACAAAAATAGATAAGTTGGACTTCATCAAAATGAAAAACTTTTGTTCTCTAAAGGACACCATCGAGAAAGTGAAATAATCCATACAATGAGGGAAAATATTTGCAAGTCAGATATCTGATAAGTAAAGTGTTTCCTAAACTTTCTTATATGTCAACAGTAAAAAAACAACCCAATTTTTAAAATGGACACAGGAGTTAAATAGATCCCCCCCCCAAAAAAAAGACATGTAAATGGCTGACAAACACAAGAAAAGATGTTCAACATCATTAGTCATTAGGGAAATGCAAATAAAAACCATAGTGAGATATACCTCACACCCACCAGGTTGGCTATAATCAAAGACAGACAACAACCAGTGTTGGTGAGGATGTGGAGCATTCCAAACCCTCATTCACTGCGGTGGAAGTGTTAAATGATGAACCTACTTTGGAAAACAGTTTGGAAGTACATCAAAAAGTTAAATATAGAGTTTTCATATGAGTTAACAATTCTACTCCTAGGAGAAATGAAAACACAAAAAAACTGAATATTCAAAGCAGCATTATATATAATGGCCAACAAGTGGAAGCAAATGAATAGATAAACAAAAAGTAGTATATACATACTATGAAATATTATTCAATAAGATGAAGTTCTGACACATGCTGCACCGTAGATAAAGTTTGAAAACATTATATTAAGTGAAAGAAGCTTGTCACAAAAGAACACATATTCTATGATTTTATTTACTATATATTAAGTGTTCAAAATTGGTAAATCTATAGGGACAAGAGCTGGGAGGTAGGAAGGTGGGGTAATGGATATGAGCCTTCTTTTTGGAGTAATGAAAGTATTCTAGAATTAGATGGTAGTATAATTGCACAACTCTGTGCAGATATTAAAAGATGCTGAATCCATATGCTTTAGGAGGGTGAAATGTTATGTGAAGTAGATTTCAATAAAGCAATTAACAATAAAAACTCCTCTATTTTGATCCAAGGGTATGAAAAAGGGGCTTGAAGAAAACAACAAAAAATTAATAATGACTACCTCTCAATATTAGAATGACAAGTGATTTTCACCTGCTTCCTATTTTTTTATGTTAACCAGTATTCATAATGGACATTGTCTAATAAAGGGTATCAATAATTACTGTGATATATCATATAAGAGCCAGTTAGACAGAGCTGCGAAGCACTTGAGAGCTCTGTTGCTGACAGAGCTCTGTTGCTGACCTGTGTCACTGTCCTTGATCCAGGATGCTATTAACTTGTGTGACCTCAGATAAGTCACCTGACCTCTCTGAGT
This sequence comes from Desmodus rotundus, assembly GCF_022682495.2. Taxonomy (NCBI): domain Eukaryota; kingdom Metazoa; phylum Chordata; class Mammalia; order Chiroptera; family Phyllostomidae; genus Desmodus; species Desmodus rotundus. Next base: position 100,335,563 of record NC_071388.1, read on the forward strand.
TTTATTTTCTTCTTTTGCACAAAGGACCTCATGATGAATTCACCATGTTGGGTTGTGTTGAGCATTGATTTAGAAAGTTTGTTAAGTGTAGAGTACAGTGGGTGGTGCATGGCAAGCTCAATAAATGCAAGTCAGTGATAGGAGCAACAATAATACTGGTATTAGTACCCATGGCAGTAGCAGTAAGGAATCCTTAATGCAAAAAAAAAAAAAAAAAAGGCTGAGAACCACCATTCTTGATTGGAAGGCCCTCTCCCTGCAGGTTTGTCAGTTATAAGTGCGGAGGGTAAGGTGGGCACCTCCCCAACTCACAGTGCTTTTGCAGAACATGCTTAGAGAAGCTGTTTTTGTTTGCTTTTGTTTTTGTTTTTTGTTTTCAGTATCTGGGTATTTTGAATTCCTAATACTGTTTGTTTGTTTGTTTTTTTCTCTGATCTTTGTGGAAACCAGAGCAAAGCCAGGCAATGATAGAGTATTTTCCCCAGTTTTGCCACTATATACGATCAATTTGTGCCTTTTCTTTCTTCTTTTTAAAATTGACATGCAAATAAATGATTGGATTTTGAATTTTTTCTACTAAATGAAATTATATTGGGTTGAAACATTACATTTTGAGAGATGAGGAGTAATGGACCTTAATGGAATGTGAAGTTGATCCATCACTATTAGATCTGCCCCAGCAAGAGAATCATAAATTCTACAAACCCTGTTACTGAGCTTTTGCACAACAAGCAGAAAATTAGGCTGAACTTTTGATTTTTTACATTTAGATTTTCTGTCAAAATCAATCTGAAGATCAGGATTAGTTGTCTTATCAGTTTACATTTGTCTATTGTCGCAATTTTTAAACATTTTAAAAGTTTAAACATTTTAGGCAATTTAAAAAACATATTTGTTGTTATTCTATTACAGTTGTCACAATTTTTCCTCATTGTCCTCCTCTAACCATCTCACTCTCTGCTTCCACAGTCAATTCCCACACTGTGGTCCAGTCCATGGGTCATTCTTACATATTCTTTGACTAGCCCCTTCCCCTTCTTTTCATCATTATCCTCCTCTCCCTCCCCTCTGATCACTGCTTCCGTGTTTCCATGACTGTGGTTCTGTTCTGTTCATTGAAATCCTTTTATAGGTGATATCATATGGTATTTGTCTTTCACAGACAAATATTTAGCTTAGCATAATATTCTCCAGTTCCATCCATGCTGTTGCAAAAGGTAGGAGTTCCTTCTTTCTGTTTGCTGTGTAGTATTCCATGGTGTAAAGTACTACAGTTTTTTGATCCACTCACTCATTTACTGATGGGTACGCACTTGTCTATTGTAAATAGCACTGCTATGAATGTAAGGGTGCCTAAGCTCTTTTGAACTGGTAAATCTAGATTCTTAGGGTATATTCCCAGAAGCAGAATCTCTGGATGAAAAGGCAGTTCCATTTTTAGTTTTTCTGAGGAAATTCCATACTGTTTTCCACAGTGGCTGCACCAGTCTGCATTCCCACCAACAATGCACTAGGGTTCCCTTTTCTCCATAACCTTGCCAGCACTTGTTATTTCTTGATTTGTTTATCATGGCCATTCTGACTGGTGTGAAGTGGTATCTCATTGTGGTTTTAATTTGCACCTCTCTGAAGCTAATGATGTTGAGCATTTTTTTGTATGTCTATGAGCCAACTCTATGCCCACCTTGGAGAAGTGTCTCTTCAGGTCCTTTGCTCATTTTTTAATTGGATTGTTTGGCTTCCTGGTGTTGAGTCATATGTGTTCCTTATATATTTTGGAGATCAAACCATTGTCTGATGTATCATTGGCAAATACATTCTCCCATACTGTCAATTCCCTTTTCATTTTGATGATGGTTTCTTTAGCAATGCAGAAGCTTTTTAATTTGATGTAGTCCCATTTGTTTATTTTCTCTTTTATTTCCCTTGTCCTAGAAGTTATATCGGCAAAAAATATTGCTATGTGGGATATCTGAAATTTTCCTGCCCATGTTTTTCTCTAGGACTTTCATAGTGTCACAACATATATTAAAGTCTTTTATCCATTTTGAGTTTATTCTGATATATGATGTAAGTTGGTGGCCTAGCTTCATTTTTTGGCATGTACCAGTGCAGTTCTTACATTTATTGAAGAGGCTATTTTTACTCCAGTGTATGCTCGTGTCCCCTTTGTCAAATATTAATTGACCATAGAACTTGGGTTTATTTCTGGCCTCTCTGTTCTTTTCCATTGATCTATGTGTCTGTTCTTATGCCAGTAGTAGACTGTTTGATTACAGTGGCCTTGTAGTATAATTTGATATCAGGTATTGTGACCCCTCCTACTTTGTTCTTCTTTCTCAAGATTCTGGGGCTATTCAAGATCTTTTTTAGTTCTATATACATTTTTGAAATATTTGTTCTAGATATGTGAAATTTGCAATTGGTATTTTAACAGGGATTGCATTGAATGTATAGATTGTTTTGGGTAGTATGGACATTTTAATGATGTTCATTAATTCTTCCAATCCACGAAAACGGTATATGCTTCTATTTATTTGTATCTTCCTTAATTTCTTTCTTCAGTGTTCTATAGGTTTCTGAGTACAGCTTATTGACCTCCTTGGTTAAATTTATTCCTAGGTACTTTACTTTTCTTGTTGGTGTAGTAAATGGAATATTTTTTCTTACTTTCTCTTTCTGATATTTCATTGTTGGTGTATAAAAATGCCTTCAATTTCTGAATATTGACTTTGTATCCTGCTATTTTGCCAAATTAGGTTGAGTAGTTTTTTAGGTGGAGACTATAGGCTTTTCTATGTACACTATCATGTCATCTGCAAATAATGAAAGTTTTACTTCCTCTTTTCCAATTTGGATGCCTTTTATTTCTTTTTCTTGTCTGATCGCTGTGGCTAGAACTTCCAGTCCTATGTTAATAAGAGTGTTGAAAGTGGACACCCTTGTCTTATTCCTGAGCTTAAGGAGAAAGCTCTTATTTTTTGCCCTTTGAGTGTAATGTTGAATGTAGGTTTCTCATATATAGTTTTTATTATGTTGAGGTATGCCCCCTCTATTCCCACTTTGCTGAGTGTTTTTATCATAAATAGGTGCTGGATTTTATCAAATACTTTTTCTGCGTCTATTGATACGATCATATGATTTTTGTCCTTCATTTTGTTTATGTGGTGTATTACATTTATTGATTTGTGAATATTGTACCATCCTTGCATCCCTGAGATGAATCCCACTTGATCATGGTGTATGATCTTTTTAATGTATTTCTGAATCTAGATTACCAATATTTTGTTGAGGATTTTAACATCTATGTTCATTAGAATTATTGCCCTATAGTTTTCTTTTTTTTGTTGTGTCTTTACCTGGTTTTGGAATTAGGATGATATAGGCCTTGTAAAAAGAGTTGCAGAGTCTTACCTCTTCTTGAATTTTTTGGAATAGTCTGACAAGGATAGGGGTTAGTTCTTCCTTACATGTTTGGTGAAATTCACCTGTGGTGCCATCTGGTCCAGGGCTTTTGTGTGCTGAGAGTATTTTGATTACTGCTTCAGTTTAACTAGTTGTTATTGGTCTATTCAGGCTTTCTGCTTCTTCTTGTTTCAGTTTTGAAAGATTGTATGTTTTTAGAAATTTATCCATTTTGACCAGGTTGTCCAATTTCTTGGTATATAGTTGTTCATAGTAACTTTTTACAATCCTTTGGATTTTGGTAGTATCAGTTGTAATGTCTCCTCTAAATAAATTGTGATTTTATTTATTTGGGTCCTCTCCCTTTTTTTCTTGATGAGTCTGGTTAAAAGCTTTTTGACTTTGTTTATCTTTTCAAAGAAACAGCTCCTGGATTATTGATCCTTTGATTGTTCTTTTAGTCTCTATGTCATTTAATTCTGCTCTGATCTTGATTATTTCCTTCCTTCTACTTGCTCTGGGCCTTGTTTGTTATTGTTCCTATAGTTCTTGTAGATATAGGGTTAGGTTGTTTGAGATTTTTCTATCTTCTTTAGGTAGGCCTGTATTGCTATGAATGTCCCTTTCAGTATTGCCTTTGCTGTGTCCCATAGGTTTTGGGTTGTCCTGTGTTCATTTTCTTTTGTTTCTTGATATTTTTTGCTTTCTTCCTTGATTTCATTATTGACCCATTCATTAATTAATAACATGTTTTCAGTCACCATGTATTTGAATATTTTTTAGTTTCTTCTTTGAGTTTGGTGTCCAGTTTTAATCCATTGTGATCTGAGCACATCCTGATATAACTTCAATTTCCTTGAATTTGTTGAGGCTTGTTTTGTGTCCTATCATGTGGTCTATCTTTGAAAATGTTCCATGTGCATTTGAAAAGAGTGTATGTATATTCTGCTTCTTTGGTGTGAAAGGTTTGCATATATCAATTAAGTCTATTTAATCTAGAGTGTAATTCAGTGCCACAACATCCTTGTTGATTCTTTGTTTAGAAGATCTATTCATTGTTGACAGTGTGGTGTTAAAAGTCCCTATGATTGTGTTGTTGTCAGTATCTTTCTTGAAGTTCTCCAAGATTTTCTGTATACATTTAGGTGATCCTATGTTGGGTGCATACATGTTTACAAGGGTTATAGCCTCCTGTTGGACTACTCCCTTAAGTATTATGTAGTGACCTTCTTTGTCCCTTTTTATGACCTTTGTTTTGAAGTTTGTTTTGTCTAAGTATTGCTACCCCAGCTTTCTTTCTGTGTTATTTGCTTGGAATTTTTTATTCCATCCCTTCCCTTTCAACCTGTATAAATCTTTTGTTCTGAGGTGGTCTCTTATAGACAGTATATATGTGGGTTGTGTTTTCTTATCATTTCAGCTATCCTATGTCTTTTGATAGGAGCATTTAATCTATTTATGTTTAAAGTTATTATTGGTAGGTGCTTATTCCTTGCCATTTTTCCATACTTGTGTTCCTTCCCCCACCCTCCTTTTTATAACAGTCCATTTAGCATGTCTTTCAGTGCTAGCTTGGTGGAGATGTACTCTTTTAGCCTTCTTTTGTCTGGAAAGCTCTTTATTTCATCTTCCATTTTAAATGAGAACCTTGCTGGATAGAGTAGTCTTGATTGTAGGTCCTTGTTTTTCATCACCTGGAATATTTTGTGCCAATCCCTTCTGGCTTGTAGTGTTTCTGTTGAGAAATCAGATAATAGTCTTATTGGGGGTTTCTTATATGTTACTAGCTGTTTCTCCCTTGCTGCCTTTAAGATTCTCCCTTTGTCTTTAAATTTTGCCATTTTAATTATGATGCAGTCTTGGAGCAGACCTCTTTGGATTCATCTTGGTTGGAACTCTCTGTGCTTTCTGAAATTGCATGACTTTTCCCCTCACCAACTTAAGGAAATTTTCTGTCAGTATTTTTTCAAACAGGTTTTCTAGCCCTTGCTCCTTTTCTTTTCCTTCTGATATTGCTATGATGTGAATGTTGTTATGTTTCATGTTTTCTTGAAACTCCCTGAAACAATCCTTGTTCTTTTTGAGTCTTTTTACATTTTGTTGCTCTGCCTGGGTCTTTCTTTCTACATTGTCTTCCAGCTCACTGATTTGGTGATCTGCTTCATCTAGCCTGCTTGTAATTCCTTCTAGTGTATTTTTCACTTCAGATATTGTACTCTTCATTTCTTTCTGGTTCTTATTAATAGTTTGTCCTTTTTTCATGCTGCTGTAGTTCCCCCTAAGTTCCTTGTACCTTTCATAAAGTTCTTTGTAGTTCTCACTGAGTTCCTTGAGCATCCTTATAACCATTATTTTGAATTCTATGTCTGACAAATTGCTTGTCTCAATTTCATTTAGCTCTTTTTCTGGGGATTCCTCCTTTCCTTTTGATTGGGGCTTATTTCTTTGTCTCCCCATTTTAGGTGACTTTTAATTTTACGTATTAAATTGGTCTACTTTGACTCCCTGTCTTCATGTGGGGGACTTCTGTGGTAGGAGTTCTGTGGGACTCAGTGGTGCAATGTCTTCGATATCTTGATCTGGATGTTCTAGGGTTGCCCTTTCTTCAGTTGATGTGGGCTCTCTTTTACTTGGGCTTTGATTATTTTTGGTTCATTCTTGGTGGGTTCTCCCCTCTGGCTGGCTGACTGGGAGTCACAAACCCCACCATGTCCTTTATAAGCCCATTGTGAAGTGTCCTCTGTACCCCTTGGATTCCAAACTTCCTATTAGCTAAGATTTCATTGAATGTTCACTTTATTTATTGGAAGATCAGCCAAGTAACCAAGTTGAGGGCAAGAGCAAGTAGACTCAGCTTCCACCTAACTGGTGGCCATCTTCTGCTGGAGTGCCAAAAGGTAGAAATTTTTTATTTCTTTAATAATTTTCCTGATGCCAATTGTTTGGTGTGTTCCTCATTTTGTTTGCTGATCTTGAGCACTGGAAAAGACTGCAAGCCTTTTAACCAAGCCTCCTTGCTGTTAATCTTGTGGACTCCATGGCTGGCTTCTACCCAGTGAAATGTTGGGGAGCCAGATAAGCCACCTTCAGTTTGGCTCTTAAAACATCCGTATGATTGCCCAGCTCTCTCTTTCCTTGGATGCTCTGCATTGTAGAAGAAGGAACCAAGATCCCTGAGTCCTCTCTGGAGAGGAGCTGCTGAAGAAATGCCCAAAGCTCCAAACTGTGACAGGAATGATAAGTAAACCTTTATTGGATTAAGCCTGTCCTGTCTTTTCTAAACAACTGTATTTTATAAGAAATCCCTGAATTCTTTTGTAAGAAAGTTGATATTACATCATATTAACTGTGAATAATTTTAGTGTATATATATATTTCACTTTCAGTAATGTAACTAGGATCAGATGTCTTTGTAGCCTGTGTCCTTATGTGTTACATGTAGCATCACTTGGATTTTTGCTTTAAAATTTTTTTTTCATTCCAACATGAAAGAGGGCTCTTATCTACCCAAGCTTCTCCGCAAGCTGCATGCCTTGGTTTTTTATTTGTAGCCAAATGCAATAGTTCAAAAGAGCTGAATTCATGAAAAATGATACTTCCAATGGATGTTATAATATTCTTTTTCCCCTTTTGGAAAAAAATGTTTAGTAATCAAATTACTAATGCATTAAGACAAATAAACTCATGAGTTGAGAAATTTTCACACTGTACCCTTTGCCAGGGTTCCAGAAGTTCCTAGCACCTTACAAGCTATCACATTTATATTACAAAATCATTTTTCCCTCTAATTTAAAAGCACCTCAAAGACAAGGGACCAGGTTTTGGTGGTGGTGGTGGTTAAAATCAAGTGTTGAGAGTTGGGTTAATTTTACTCCTTGATTATTGTAAATTCTCATTATTAGTCCATGTTAGGCCCCTCTCTGGTTTTATATCATTTTATTTTATTTCTACCTGTTCATCTTTACTTGATGCGGATCCTGGCCCATGGGATCCGTGTGTTGTGGCTGAGACGAGACAAATTCACACGGACTACCGAGTCCTGTGGAGGAAAAGGGGCAGCACAGCCACTCTCTCAAGAGGCAAGCGCCTTGACCCTTGCCTTGACAGGCTTTTTTATTGCTTTTCTGGGCACATTACATTGAGGATGATCCTCATTTGCTATGCACAGGTTTGCTTTAAGCAGTTACAGAAAACAAAGGAGAGGATGTTGCTAATTACATCAGAAAGGAAGGATATTTTCAAATGTAAAAGGAAAAGTGGTTAAACTGGTTACATTTGTCCTTGGAAGGTTTAGGATAGATTATAGGAAGTTACTTTAAAGATATGCAGTAAACGTTTGCTGCCTCAATTCAGGGTAGGGGAATTTTAGCAAAAGCAAGCCTCATAGCAGCCAAGGTACAATGCAGGCCTCATTCCCCATGGGAGAACCTATCTGTGGGCGTGGGTCCTGTGGGCTCGCTCTCCACTGGCCTTTCTGAGTGGGAGCTGGGCCCACACCATGCAGAACAGTCTCCTGTATTTACTCTCCCAGATAAGCCATCCACTGATGTTTTTGATATATGTTGCTAAATATGCATGTATCCTTATGAAATATGTGTTATGCCGGAGTGTGTGTGTATGTACATGTACATAAAATCTTTGCTTCTTCATGAGCATTACATGACATTGTACAAAGTGTGATGCAAAAGTCTGAGCTAGTTTCTGGAATGTTAAATAGAGCACTTCCTCCACAGACTTTCAGATAACATGCTGATGATTAGACTATGCAACTTTATTACATTTATATGGTTTTGAATGCCCTTTGAAATGTGATTAATTCTTTTAAGGATCATGGACCCTTATGACACTTGGCTCATAAATAATTAAATCCATTTAATACTCCAGAATGAACCAAACCTATCAGAACTCAGGTTCTCAGCAGAGTGGGCTGTGGTTCACTAATTTTGAAATACTATCACTGCTTTATGCTATCTTTACTTCAGTTCATTTGAATAATGCAATACAGGGGACAAAAGAGGGGAAGTTATGCATGTAGAGTTTATATTAAAATATGCAATTTTATTAATTTGAAAAAACCTCAAAATCCAGAAAAATAGAACAATACAATAGACTATATGCCTCCAAATTTCTTATTTTATTTTTTTGGAAATTTAGACATTTAACAATATTAAGAAATTATTGGCTTTTTTTAGGTGTGAAAAGTTTTGTGATTATAGTTTCAGTGCCCTTATCTTGGAGAGATACATTCTTAAAATTTACAGAAAAAATAACTAGGTAACTGAGATTTGCTTCAAAAAAACACAGGAAGGGGCAAGACTGGTTGTGGGTAATTAGTTGTCAGAAATGGGTAGGTACTCGAGGTTCACTGTAGTATTCCATGGACTGTGCTGTATGTTGGAAATCCTTCCTAATTAAAAGCATAAAAATGGGACTAGGCAAGGTCTGACTTCCTACTCCCCCTTCCAGTCCAACCCCAGACTTCTGCCTCTGGGCAAATCTCACAGTTGGAGGAGCACTTATGTTTGTGTCATCCAAACTCCCCACTAAAACAGCTGCAGCCAGGAAAATGCCTACATGATTGTGGTGGGAGGTCCCATTGGCAGTGTCGTGCTCAATAGCTCAGTGTTTTGCAGCCCTTGAGCAGGTGGTAAAGGATTACCTGGACACCGGCTGGCGTGCCCAAGTGCTTGATCCAGCCTCGCTTGTGCATCTGCCTGATGTTGCTCAGCTGGTACTCATTCCTGCGCACCTTGCCTCTGCTTGGCTGGATGGTGGGGAGTCCTAGGTGTGGCAACCCCAAAAAGGCCTGGGGCTGGAGCCACCTGACACCCTGTATTGCCACCGAACTACTGACCGGACACAAAAGGCAGCTTGGGGGTATGCTCAAGAGAGCCGCAGATCACGCTGTCACCCGTGCCAGCTATTCCAAAACCCATCCAAATTTCTTCTTTAAAAAAGAATTTATTTCAGATATTTAAAAAGCATTAAAATAATGTAAAGAGCATTACTCTGTCCATTCTTCAGCTTAAGACCTTATACAATTGAAAGCACCTGCTTGATCCATTCCCCTCCATTCTTCCATCCCTAAGTCACCATTATCCTGAATTTTGTGTTTATCATGTTTATGTTAGTCTATGCATTTACTACTCATACATGCATCCAAAACAATAGTATTGCTTTGCAGATTATCAGCTTTATATAAAAGATATCATACCCTTAGTATCATTTTGTAACTTCCTTTTTTTGGAAATTTCTTTTTGTGTGAATGTGTGTGGTGCTAATTCACTCACATTGCACTGCTGATCATTCTGAGGACAGCCATTGTCATGGTCTCTGCTTGAATGTGACGCTGAGTGTGAAGGGATGCTCCCTCTGGTCTCCCTTGCCTCCACTGTCCCTGTGATGTGCCCTGTTTACCCTGGAACCCAGGTTCTCACCACACCCTCTGAACAAACAGTGTGCATCCCCTGTGTGTGAGTCCTCTAGAACACTGGCCTATCTGAGCTTCTGGGTGTTGCACCCATCTCAGCTCTGGCCTCTTCACACTCACTGTCTCTCTTCTCTCACTGCACCCTAACTTCACTCTCCTCTCACTCCCTTCACCTGTCCCACCTTCTCACCAACACCGCGCTGCCATTGCTCCTCTACCCTTTCCACTCCTACCTATGTCCTTATTTCCTCTGCCTCAAAAGCCTCCTTGCCACAGGGCTCATTTTACTTTCCACTTATACTTTTTTAACCTCCATCTCCAGCCTTTTCATCTTTGTCACCAGGATCTTCTCTACAGCTAGACCTACCTCCTCCAACTTTCTTTTTCTTCCCACTCAATACAGGCCTCTCTCTGCCACCATAGCTCCTTTTGCCACCAATCCCAACCACCGTCTTTCTTTCCTTCCTTCCTTTTACCTTATCTTTGGCCACTTCCCTGCGACCAAATCATTTTATTCTGTTGGATCCCCCATTCTTAATGGACAATTTTAATGACCTTTGCTCATTAATTTACCATTAATTTGCCTTTTCTTCCCTGCCCTTGGAGCATGCTCATGGCCTAAATCTTCTTCACCAATTTGATCTCACTTTCTGTCACTGGACCCTTCCCTGTCATCTGACCCCCAATGTATATTACTTTAACTATGACTCAGTCTGAGTCAGTTCCAGTCCCACCGAATATTGTCTCATGGAGTTCATGTCCATAGAACCCCTATTGATTGGCCTCTTCTGTCCTAACAATACCAGGCATTGCTCCCCTAAGCCTGACTAAGAAGGTAGCTCCTTCTTATGCTGAGTTTCCATGTGAGGAAAAGGCTGTGGGAGATGAATTGAGCAATTCCTCCAGGGGTCAAAGAGTCCAGGGAAATAATCAAGGCCAAGCTCCTCAGCTACAATCAAGAGATGGTCCTAGAGCCAGTGAACTGGGAACGCCTCAGAGTAAAATGGATATCTATGCAATGACCCAGGAATGCCCCCCACCACAAGGAATGTTGGTTGCCATGCCTTACAGAGCAGCTTGCTAGCAGTTTGAAGATCAAATTTGAAATAAAGCTACAGAACCAGTTATAGGTTTTCCTGTTACTCAGATACTTCTCAGGTCCCACTGGCCCATGTGCAAAGTGTGCTCAATGGGGACATGGCAGCTTCCCAGGTGCGGGGTGTCCATATGGAGGCAAGAGGGAGCTGCCTGGGGCAGTAGGAACACTGTCTCTGAGATGCTGGCCCCAGTAAAGAGCCAGGACAAGTATTTAACCCCAGGGAAAGAGAGAGAGGTCTCTGAGAGCTCTATTAGAGTGAGCAAGGAGAAGAGCAGGCAGAAATGGGGACCTCCCAGGCCAGAAGGAAGATCCAGCCTGCCCAGTTCAGAGCAGAGGCTCTTTTAAGCAAGACCCCACAAATTCCTGACACAGAATGAGCAGAAAGAAAATTGAGAAAAAGGATGGGACACTTTTTACAGTTAATTTATGCCAGGAAAAAAGGCAATGAGCAAGAAGGCGCTTTTCAAAAATCCAAGTCTGTGTGGGGTTCTGACAGAGCCAGACTCCAGGCTCAGTTGAAGGGAAAGATGTCTTCAAGAGCAGTGGGGATGCTGAAGGTCAGGAGTGCATCACAGTCATGGGCCTGATCCTGAGAAGAAACTGAAACTTGGGCATGGACTTCACACATGATAGGAAGGTTAGGCCAAGGAGGAACTCTGGTCCTGGCAGAGCCTGGATACGGGCATTGCTGCAACCACAAGGTTCCCTTCTTCCCAGAACGAGGGCAAGTGATAAGTGCCACATCCTGTAGCCATCAAGCAGGCTTTAAGGGCCACGGTTGTCCCAGCAGAAATAAGCAATAAGTCACCAAGAATAAGACATATTGACATCTCATACCCCTCAATGCATGGAACATGATTTCTGGCATATTATTGCCAAAAATGTGTAAGCTCAACCTAATCAAGAAAGTGCCAGTCACACCCTAATTGAGGGACATTTTACAAAATAACAGTACTTTTCAAAAGTATCAAGGCCAGGGAAGACAAGAAAAGAGTGAGGAAATGCCACAGATGGAAGAGGCTAAGCATATGTAATAACTAAATGTGATGAGGGATCCTGGGTTGAATCCCAAAACAGAAAACCATTTGTGGAAAAACTACTAAAATTCATTAAGTCTGTAGTGTTTTACTTACTGCACCAATGTTAATTTCTTGGTTTTGATTATTGTACTGCAGTGATATAAATTAACATTAGGGGAACCTGGGTGAAGTTTATACAGGAATTCTGTACTATTTTTGCAACTTCTCTGTAAATCTAAGATGATGTCAAAATAGAAAGTCTTTTAAAAATCCAGATTTGATGCCTTTTTTGGTGTTAATTTTTGATCATTGATTCAATTTCTTCATTAGTTATTGGTTTTCTATTCCTTTTCTAGACAATTTTGCTAATTTTCCTCAAAAGTTTTCCATTTCAACTATGTTTTTGGAATGATTCACATGATACTAATTTGTATTATTCTTCAATACGTTTTGAAATCTCTACTGGGTTTATCGTTACATCACCTTTTTTATCAATAATATTATTCATTTGTGCTCTTTCTTGCTCCGTTTTCCCCTTTGATCAGGACTACGAGAAGCTTTGTCTTTTTTACTAGCCTTTCAAAGAATGCGTTTTGATTTTGTTCATCATTCTTTGTTTTTTATTCTCATAATTTCTGCTTTTATTTTCATTATTTTCTTCCACTTTTTTAGTTCATTCTACTACTCTTTTTCTAACTTCTTGCATTAAATTCTTTTCTCATTAATTTGCCGCCTGTCATGTGTTCTAACAGAAGCAGTCGTAAGTATACGCTTATGTTCCTGCCTCTGTTTGACTGCATCACTCCAGCTTTCATATGTAGTATTTTCGTTGTACAATTTTAACGGCCATACTTTCTGTTGTAATTTTTCCTTTACCCCATTGGTTATTGATAAGTATGCCTTGTTATTTCAAAATATATTTCAAAATTTGTTATTATTGCCAATTTTATTTTATTAAAACATGGGCATTTGTGGTCTAAATTATATCATTGTCATTTGTCACAAGGCTCACAATATAATTTTAATAAATACAATCTTCACTTTTCCCTCAAAATAGTTACTGGTTGCCAGAAATGAGAAAATGTTTCAAAATAGAATACATGTAATTGAATGATCTGAGGTTTCAACTTTGGCTCGCCCTCCCCACATCTTTCCAACAATTTTCTATCTTAGTGAAGACTATTGGAGCACACCTTTAGGTTGATTTGTGATTCTGTTCACCAACTTCAAACAAATTACAGCCAATAAAAGTTTTCAAATGAACCTCTCCTCTCTGGCACTTACAGGTGTCAGTGACATTTGTCTTTGGATAGAGGTTATGGAGATTTGCGATTGTGCGGAAGGATATAGGTTCAGAATCAGTACTTATTATTGCTGGTGTTAAAGTATGACAAGTAATATTCTGGTGAATTTATATATTCCCAGGATTAAAACACTGAGCTAAACTGGAATCTGAAGACAAGGTCAGGAAAGTCACTCTGTAAAATGGAATCTAATAAGACTTAATATACAAGGGAAAGGAGCTTTGTAACATATCTTATTTCGTGGTTTTGAATGCTCTTTTCTATGAGCCCAAGATGTTAGAAGTAATGGTCCTAACTCATCTAGACTAAAAAGAGAATCCAGTAGTAGTTATCCATCACTGCCTGTATTAGTCAGGATTGCACAGATACAGAACCAATAGGATGTGTGTGTGTGTGTGTGTGTGTGTGTGTGTGGAGAGAGAGAGAGAGAGAGAGAGAGAGAAATTGAGATTTAAGTAATTGGCTCATAGGATTATAGAGGCTGGCAAGTCCAAAGTCTGGTGTGTGGGCCAGCAGGCCAGCAGGGAAGAGCCAATGCTGCAGTTCACTTTAAGTCCGAGGGCCACCTGCTGGAAGAATTCCTTTTTGCTCAAAGGAGGCCAGTTTTTGTTCTATTTAGACCTTCTACTGATTAGATGAGGCTCACCCACATCATGAAGGACGAACTTCTTTTCTCAAAGTTCACAGATTTTAATGTTAATCTCATCCAGCAACATCCAGAATAATGTTTGACCAGCTAGTAAACACTGTGGCCCAGCCAAGTTAACCCATAACGTTAACCTTCACGCTGCCCAAGATGGATAGGGGCCGCAATTGGTGGCTGCTGGTATTTTAGTCCCTGGGAGACAAGATGCCCAAAAGAAAAGTGGCCTGACTTTGATTACCAATTGTGTCTCTTTTTAGTTTTGAGATCTTAAGCAGTTTAGTTAACCTCTTGGAGCTTCAGATTTTTTTATACCTAAATATTAGGGTTGTGAGAATTAAATGATATAATCCTATATAACATCCAATGGTCTCTTTGTAGGTGTTCAGAAATTGTTCATTTTCTGAGCTTCCCCAGGAAGGTGCATTTTCAAGCTGCTGCCTCAGCCTGATTCAAACTTCCCATCTGACCCAGGGTTATAACACGTTGAACTCAAGGCCATGTTCCGATGATTAATTCCATTTGCCATGTAGGGCACTTCATGGACTCTCTAGTCTACCTTCCACATGACCTTGCAGCTCCACGCACACAGCCTCTGTCCAACTCATTCTTTGTGTTTTTTAGGTCAAATTCAGAGAGTCTGACTGGTTGCTGGCCAGCTCCTTTGGTCAGATGATCGAATCAGCTGTGGCCAAGTGGGAATGGATCATGTAATTTGATAGATTAATGCTTGCAGGAATCTCAGTCAAAAACTTAAACTGAAAGGTTAAGTTGTGTGTGCCAAGCAAAATACCCTACAACTTAGTCTCTAATATGGTTGCCTAGCTGGGTCAGTTAATGCATCTCCAAATGTGGTGCCTGCCCTCTGCTCCTGTACCTCCAGCCCAGAGTTTGCCAGTAACTCACAGCTAGCCTCAAGGCTTAAGCAGGCTGGTTTCCCACCAAGTGGGAGAAGCCAAGGCTTTCTGTCTCTTGTGGCTATTTGCCTAGCCTATGGAGAAACTTGACCTCTCCAACATTGTTTTCCCAATAGACCCCTATGGTTTCTGCACATCTTCTCTTGTCCTGCTTGTGTAGCCCTGTCTCCAATCTCGGTGGCTCCCCTGGTCTTTGCTTCCTCCTCTCTCCACACAGCCAACTCCTCATTTCTGAAATAGGCTTTTCTCTTCACTCCATGTATCCTACAAGGTCACTGCCATATGGGGTGGCAAAGAAATGATGGATATATTTATAGCAGTTAGGAAAACTAACTGTATTTTGGATTTGGAGAACTTCCCCCACCTAAATCCTTTCCTATAATAAAAGTTTAAAATCCTTTCCTTGTAGCTTACCTTGGTCTTTCTTAAACCCTAGCAGCAATGTCACACTGAGGTTTCTCTCTCTGTGCAAGCATCACTGTACTAAAACATATTTCTCACTAAATTTTGGCTGAAGGGAAAATTATTTCTAAGTTATTTTTTTCTTTAGCCAAAAAGTATATACTAATTAAAACATCATTTATAAACAGGAACAAGAAATAATTTCTAGCTTATGGGTGATCACTTTATTCTTTCATGACTTACATATTTATGTTTTTGGATAAAACCTATGAATACTAACTGCCTTTTTATTCCAGTAAATGAGACTGGTTGGGAGTGAATTGGAGAAGGAAAGTGTGGGGCACATAATTGAAACATAAGATGTAATGGTGGAGTTGAGGTCTCTGTCTGCCAGTGAATCATGTTGTGACTTTAACTAAGTACCACACTTCGTGCTCTGACTCTCCACCTGGAAGATTATGATAATATGACTGTCTGGCAAGAATGGAATGCAAGTCTATTTTTTTAAAGGGAGAACATTAAAGAGATTATTGGATTTTGGATCCAAACAGGCTAATGTTCAAAACAGTAGTCTGGGAAATGAGAATCCTTGTTAAGCCTCAAACATTTTACCCTTGGTTAATAGAGTTTGTAATATTTGAAGAAGCTTCTTTTAAATATAGAGTTTCACCAAACTGATAGTACTCATACATTGTTTAGCCAAAGAGACAGATGAATGAGCAATTTACAAAAGATGAAACACATTTGACCAAGTAACATACAAAACAATTATCATCCACACTAATAATATAAAAAATTGCAAACTAAACAATGAGGTAACTTTTTTTCACTTTTCAAATTGGAAAAAAAGTTAAATAGTCTAATTACACAAGTCCAACTTTGGTGATGGTATGGGGAAAGGCACACTTGGTGAGAGTGTAAGTCAGTATGGGATTTTCTCCTTCTCCTTTCCTTCACTGGTGCCAAAAGGATAAAGATCATTCTAGTTTGGGAGCTGACACCCACAGCAGTCATTACCACCCAGCCAGAACCTGCCATGACATGGGTCTCTGTATGAAAAAAGAGGAAATAGGAGGAGTGTTGTTTTTTACACCTCGCCATGTGTTGTCATGAAACACAAACTTAGAAAAAAAAACCAATCTGTCTTCTTTGCTCCCCATGGATAACGATATACTCAGCAGACAGTAGGAAAAGGCCAAGAGTTAGACCTACTCTATTTTTTGGACTATAAGACACACAGGACCATGAGACATAGCTAGGTTTTTGAGGAGGAAAATAAGAAAAAAATACCCATTCCACCGCCACCGCGCGGCCCCCCCCCCCCCCCCCCCCCCCCCCCGGGCCAAGCTACATTCGGACTATAAGACGCAATCCCATTTTCCTCCCAAATTTGGGCAGGGGGCGGGCTGCGTCTTATAGTCTGAAAAATATATTTAAAATAGACCCAGAAAATTGAGGGATAAGGAGAAAAATGTGTCTAACTGCTTTAGGGTGAGGCTCCTTCCCCCACAACTCACCCTCAACCAGCAGAACCCCTCCAAGGCCCCTATAAGCACTTGCTTCATCAATAACTTCTTTTAAATTACCTGATGTCCTCGTATTCAACTCACTAATATGCTACGGTCCCAGTTGAATCTGGAAGGAAATGGGACAGGGCCAGAAGAGAGAGCAGGGTCTAGATCAGGTCTCTATGGCCTGGCTGACTGAGGGGAGGCAGAGTGGAAACTGGGGTGACCACAGGCCATACCTGAGAGCAACGTGGGGTCTCTTTCTATGAACTCCTTGACATGATTCAATTCTCCAGTTAAACAGCTCTCATCAATATTCTCCTGGATCAGTATTCCACCTGCAGGTGGAAGATCACCTACTGCACACAGAGGAAGGGGTTAGATGGAAAGAAGGGGGGTAAGAGCCTGGTGGAAGGTGGGGACCATCCAACCTTCCTAGGATATGATGTTAGGGCTGCCTCCATGGCTTGACCTATAGGGCACTGGCCCAGGTTGTATCTGGAGAGCCTTTGAAAGACAACTTAAGCTTTGACACCTGGACAAAACTCCTTTCCAGGTATCATAAATTCAAATAATTAATGATCCCCAAATTCCTTCCCATAGCCTGAATATTATCTATAATTTTAACAGGGTACCAGGCTGACAATCTTTTGGGAGAGTTTCAGTTAATTCTTTCTTTGAATTTCCTTCTCACAACTTCCTTAAATGCTAATCTAGAAGCTAAAACAATCTAGGGTCAAATCTAGAAGATTTATTCAGTTCTTTTTATGTTTTCCATTTCTTTCATTATACTTATGTTTTCCTTTAAATCTTGACTATATATAAAATTGCTGTTTTAAAAGTCCTTATCTGCTAATTTCATCATCTATGTCATTTCTGAGTCTGTTCTTGACTGATTCTTCTCCTGTTTATGGTTTACATTTCCTGCTTCTTCACATATACAGGGTGGGACAAAAGCAGATTTACAGTTGTTCATAGGGAAAATAGTACAATCATTAATAAATAAAAGTACAAGAATAAACTCCGTGTTTCATGTGCTCATAGCGGTAAACCTACCTTTGTCCCACCCTGTATAGTAATTTTTTAATTGAATACTGGACATTGTGGACATCACATAGTTTAGTACCTGGATTTTGTTGTCTTTCTTTAAATATTAAGTTTCATTCAAGCGAGCAGTTAATTTACTTGCAGACAAGCCTTTTCCAGCTTTGTTTGGGAGGGGCTAGAATGGCCTTCACTCTTAAGCTACTTTAGCCTTATCTCTGTAACCTGAAAAATTTGAAAACATTTATTTGCAAAGATATATGCACCTTTGTGTTCATTGCAGCATTATTCACAGTGGCCAAGACAAGGAAACAACTTCAGTGTCCTTTGTTAGAGGACTGGATAGAGAAGATGTGGTGCATATATACAGTGCAATACTACTCAGCCACAAGAAAAGATGAAATACTGCCATTTGCAACAACATGGATCGATTTTGAGAATATGATGCTAAGCAAAATAAGTCAGGCAGAAAAAGTTAAAAACCATGCGATTTCACTCATGTGGAATATAAAACTGGAAGCTACAAATGAACAAACAAGAAATACAAACAAAAACTCACAGACACAGACAACAGTAAGGTGGTTACCAGAGAAAGGAGGGTGGGGGTAAAGAGGGTCAAATAAATCGTGATGGAAGAAGATTTGACTCTGGATGGTGGGCATACGATGCAATATACAGATGATGTATTATAGACTTGTATGCTTGAAACCTATATAATCTTATTGAGCAATGTCACCCCCAATAAATTTAACTAAAAAATAATATAAGTGGAGCCACTTCAAAATGGAGTCAGAATTGTCATCCAGAGGAACTGCCTTGCACATCTTATGCCTCAAACCTTTGGAATGCTGTTGAAACAGGGCAACACAACCTTTGGCCTGCGCCTAAGACAGCATTGTGTCCGAAGGAACTGTTTGCAAAGATAACGAGAAAGCAGATACTATGACAAGACTGAAAAATTAACTACTTTAGCTTATTGGCACCAATAGAAATGCCTTCTTCCTACTGATGTACCAGTGATCGCTCTCCTTTCTCATAAATACCCCTTTGCCTTTTAATTGGAACGCTATTTGGGTTTCTGCCTGAACCAGTGCTTTCCGATTCTTTTTTTTTTTTTTATTGTCAAATAAATGCTTGTTGCCTCTCACTTCGGCCTCTTACTTTTAAAATAACATTTCTCAAACGTGGCCTTTCTGAGATCTCTCTACAAAATGCTCCAGGTGTTTAATAAGGTTTCTCTATTCCAGTTGGTCAAAAACTGAATGTTTCCTGACTCTGTTCAAGCTCTAGTAGTTGTTCAGCTTATAGTTCCCCAGTAATTTTTATTTAATTGTCTCACGAAGTCTGTCCTTAAACCTATACCAAATATTCAATATTCACTCTTTACTTCTTTTTTAAAGATTTTATTTATTTAGTTTTAGAGAAAGGGGAAGGGCGGGAGAAAGAGAGAGGGAGAGAAACATGTGAGAAAGAAACATCAATTGGCAGGCGGCAGGCAGGAGATTCGTCTTATTCATGAGGGACAGCATACTCTGTCAGCACGGAGTTAGCAGTCTCTTGGCGCACGTGCGTGAAAAACTGCCAATTTCTCCTGGAGTGGGCGGGCCTACCTCGCCCCGGGAGGGGACGGGACACTGTGTCCTCCCCACAGAACCCGATTGGCCTGGGCGAGCCCAGAGAATGGGGGCGGGGCTTGATCCTGGGCGGCAGCCACGTCGGACGCTGGGCTGGTCCCACAATGCACTGCGTGTTACGCGACTCAGAGCGGCGGGTCCCGGCTCCACAGGTACGGACCGGCCTTGCCCAGTCCTCGTTTCTTTCCTCTTGGGGTCGCTCGAACCCCAGGCCGGTCGCTTAGCTCACTCGGCCTCCCGCTACGGCCCTGGCCCCTAGCCCTCGAGTCTGCAGACCTATTCCAGGACAGGAGCCAAGCCCGAACCTTGGGGGCGGGAGCTGGGTGTTGATGGAACCACGGAACTCGGGCGGAGCGGGATTGCGAGGACTTCGTCCCCTTCCACTTGCCGGGTCTGTGGGGCCGCGCGGGCGGCAGTTGCTCCTCGGCTGGCCTCCCATGGGTATGGGGCAGCCGGGTCAGAGGGACCGACTGGGAGGGACAGTCGCTCTGGGCAGTCAGCAACGGAGAACATTCCCTGGCGCCCAGGTCTCAGAAACACTGTGATCCACCTAGGCTGCTTAGGTGCCCCAGAGAACTTGATGTCACATTTTCGGTATCTTCTAGGCGGGGTGGAATTTGAACTAGTGGCGAACTTTGCGTTTTGTGGAGATTGAATGAGCCTTGAGCTTAGAGAGTTGCCCTTGTCGGCTGTCGGAAACCTCATCAGGCCCTGTTAATGGCACTTTGGGAACAATATGGCAGAGAGACCTGATCAATTGGCTTGACAGATGGAAGAGGTCTTCAAAATAGGAGGCCAAGCCCCAGCTGGCTTGACCCTCTCTGCCAGTGAAAGCAGCTTTGGAATGTTTGGGCGCGCCACGGTGTTCTGGGTCATCTGTCCGTGGGTGGTTGGCTAGCTTGAGAACCCCTCCTTCCTATGCCTGTTCTGCCAAGGCAAAGCCCAGGGCTAAAGTGGCAGCCATTAGACCAGAGATGCTGGGATCCCAGCTGACAGGTGGAACAGCCATTTCTAAAACTCCCTGAATCACATTCCACGTTACTGGTATTTGCTCATGTGCTGAGATTATAAGGAATTAGGCAGTAGGTACTTAAATAGTACCACAATTTCAGGTATGTGAAGGTTGTAGTTCAGTAATTGGATTTGACGTCTGTGACCATACCCTAAGTTATAATGGAACCTCTGGGCATTTCCTATGTAGAGAACCCATAATCTCAGTTTAGTGCTTCTTTTGGTCTAAAACTGATTTTTAAAAATCTAAGTATATTTTATATTGGTACATAAAAGAAGCCGAGCTTTTATCAAAGGGCGGGGATAGGGGGGAGGCGGTGTGCCTGTGACTTTCCTTTCCATGCAGTTGAGTAAGAAGCTTGGTTATGTTGAGAGGTGATGCCTCAGAGGGTGGTTAAAGTTAGGCCTGAGTTTAAATCTGTCACTTGCCAATTTAGGGATTGAATAAATAATTTTTTGAGTTTGAATTTCCTCAAAGTAAAATGGAATTGATTATACCTATCTCACAGGTTATTGGGAGGCTTACATGAGGTAATTAATGCATGTACAGTGAGTGCCTGGGATATAGAGGGCAGTTAATAAATAATAATAGCAAACAATATTGTACTTTAGGCTGCAAGGCAGTGCTTCAGGTCCTGTACATGTTCCTGTAAGGTAGATACTATTGGCATCTTTAAAATAACCCTATGAGACACACAGTAGCCACAGTTTATGGGTGAGGAAATTGAGTACAGAAAGGCTCGGTTAGTACATGGTGGAGCCAGATTTTGAGCCCAGGCAATCTGTTAACTACTATATTGCCTCTTAAAGAAAATGTAAGCTGGTGTTTTATTATTATTTCAAAATTAGTACCTAGATAGTTTCTGAACTAGGTTCTTGTCTTTTGTTGGTTTTTGGAGACTGGTGTAGCCCAGTAAAGTGGAGATACAAGAAACTTGGGTTCAAGCACCAGTTCTGTCCTATATTAGCAGTGTGACTGAGAAAGGGAGCCTTCATTTCCTCATCTGCAAAATGGTTATACCTACCCAGTGTTTGTAAACTATGAGGTGCTACACAAATGTTGGGACTGGCACACTTGTGCATGTGTCGGGGTGCCTGTTCCTAGATGTGAGGATAATGTACTCTAGAGCCTGAGGTCTTAACAACTGCTCAGTGCAAGCACCTTTAATAGGAGTGTCAAAGGCTGCTGGAGAGGTTGCATGTGTTGGGGAAGA
Organism: Desmodus rotundus; assembly: GCF_022682495.2. Lineage (NCBI taxonomy): Eukaryota > Metazoa > Chordata > Mammalia > Chiroptera > Phyllostomidae > Desmodus > Desmodus rotundus. Next base: position 100,357,193 of record NC_071388.1, read on the forward strand.
AAACTGCAAAATAAATTCTGGTTGTCCTTGGTACCCGTTCTGCTTTTGTTCTTCAAACTGTTTCCCAGGTGCCTTCTTCCTAACCTATGGCTGTGTAAAGAGCTCCCCTTTTCACTCAATCTTGCCCCCACCCTGTGCCATCACAGTTAGTACAGCTTTCTCTCCAAATACACCCTTCCCAATTCTCACAGATGACTGTTGGCACTTTTAATAAAATAATATGCACTGAGGTAGTGTTGACCAAATTTTGGTACCATCAGATAATTTTGTTAAATTAGGAGAAGAATATAATATAGATACTATCACTAAGGGTAGGGCAAAAAATAAGTTAAATGAACGACATATTAGATAATACAGGTGGAGTACAGATACAGTAATTCTGAAAGTGGTGCTTGGATGACTGAAGTTTGGGAAATAATGAACTAAAACAAAATATGAGTAATTAACCCAACATGAATGTTTTTGTCTTAAAAAAGACATTTATGAAAGCATGTTGCTAGAAAATAGAAAGTGTACTTATACATTGAGTTTCATTTATTACTTTTTGAGAGATTGCCTTGCTGTTACCTTGGGACCACAGTCATTACCCCACAAAGTTCTTTTCTCAGTATGTTTTAGGAAGTATAAATCTTTTTGTCTTTCAAGTCATGAAGAAAGGAGTATCTTTGAAGAGTACATGGAAGTTGGCACCCTCTAGTAAAGATAATTTCTAATATTTCTTTTGGGATCCTAGAAAGATCAGGCAGTTTACTTTTAAATACGAAGTATATGGACGTTTGGAAACTATGGGCCACAACCCTTCCCTCATTTTAATTCACAGAGTAGACCTTGTGTTGCAGTATATTTCTGTAAAGACAGAGTTTTATATTTACATAATCAATACATAAGGTGTGAAGTAACATATTTTCCCACTTTCGTAGGCTAAATGTTTCAACTGTGGTTTAATAAATACAACGGCAACAATTTTAAAAAGAGGATTATAATATAGCTTTTATCCCTTGAGGAATTCCAGCTTTCTCTTGCTACTGCTTTTAGAAGAGGAAAGAAACTGATCGAATAGGGAAAAAAATGATTTGGATATGTCATGTTGGAACTTTGGTCAAAGAATCCATTATGGTAAAGGCTAATTTGATTCCTGCTGAGGTTTTTTCCTTTTAAGTAAATAGAGGACAAAAATATTAAAGACTATTAACATTAATACCTAGCTATTCCTGTCATTTCCTCATGAAAACAGGAAAAGTGGGGAGTAAATTGAATGCATTAGCATTATTATTTGGATTAATTTTTATTGCCAGTCGCCATCATGAATGGACAGTCAGATTTTGGCTCTACACGGCAGTGAAAACTAGGCACCACTGATTTCCAAACTTGGTACCAGTTTTCTGTGGCATTTTTTGATATATTACTAACTCAATTTTTCATTTTTGGAAGAAGAAAAATTGACATAGCTGAACTGGGCAGGTAAGGATTAATTTAGTCTCTGAGATATAATATCACGAAAAAGCATATGAAATTGTTTTCAGAATTTTCTATTTTTACCAATTACTAGTGAAAAAGAAGCATTTAGGGCCTTGTGTTCTGATGGCCTGACAGAAAACAGTTACTACTTAATGTCACTCTGAACATGTTTTAATTCAGTGTTTTTCAAAGTATAATCCTTAGACAGTTGCATAGTAATTATCTGGGGAATTTGCTAAAAATGAAAGATTCTCAAGTCCCATTCCACAGTCAGTGGATCAGAATTTTTTTGGAGGTTGGCCCAGAAATCAGCATTCCTAACCAAACTTCCAATGATTTTTATATAAGCTAAAATTTGAAAACTAGTATATTTTTTTTAATCAAAGTTTGACTGTTCAGTTGATTTCTTTCAGACCCAGGCCAGTGTAGTTCTTTTACCTATTTTTGTAAAGCATGATCAGAATCTAATAAGAGAGGCCATTATGATTTACTTTCTGGTAAAATGATTGAGGATAGTATTAAAACCAGTAATTCCTTTAGCTTTCAGAATTATTTATGTTTCATTTTATGCTTTTTATTTTTTTAAATATTATTTATGCTATTACAGTTGTCCTGATTTTTCACCCTTTGCCACCCTACACCCAGCCTGCCCCTACTCCCACAGTCAGTCCCCACGCCAACCATTATCCATGTTCATGGGTCATCCATGTATGTTCTTTGACTAATCCCTTTACCTTTCAATCAGTCCTCATCTTCTCTCCCCCCTCTTGCAGCTGTCAGCCTGCCCCTGATTCCCTTTTGTTCATCAGTTCATTTTGTTTGTCAGTTTGTTCATTAGATTCCACTTATAGGTTAGATCATATGGTATTTGTCTTTCACTGACTGGCTTATTTCACTAAGCATAATAGTCTTTCCAGTTACATCCATGCTGTTGCAAAAGGTAAGAATTCTTTTTTTTTTTTTTTTTTTTTTTTACTGCTGTGTAGTATTCCATTGTGTAAATGTACCACAGTTTTTTAGTTCACTCATCTACTGATGGGCACTTAGGCTGTTTCCAAATCTTGGCTATTATAAATAATGCTGCTATGAACATAGGGGTGCATATATTCTTTTGAATTGGTGTTTTGAGATTCTTAGGGTATATTCCCAGCTGTAGAATCACTGGATCAAAAGGCAGTTCCATTTTTAATTTTTTGAGGAAATTCCATGCTCTGTGTGCTTCCCAAACTTGCGTGACTTTCTCCTTCATTAGGTTAGGGGAGTTTTCTGTCATTATTACTTCAAATTGGTTTTCTATCCCTTACTCACTTTCTTCTCCTTCTGGTATCCCTATGATACAGATATCATTACATTTAATGTTGTCCCTAAGCTCTGTTATTTTTTAAATTATATTTTATTGATTATGCTATTACAATTGTCTGAATTTTTCCCTTTTTGCCCCTCTCTACCACCCAGCACCTCCTACTCCCTCAGGCAATTCCCACACTATTGTTCATGTCCATGGTTCATGAATGTAAGTTCTTTGGCTACTCCATTTCCTATACTGTACTTTACTTCCCATGGCTATTCTGTAACTACCTATTTATACTTCTTAATCCCCTCAGCTCTTCACCCATTCCCCCATACCTCCCTCCCTTCTAGCGACCATCAAAATGCTCTCTGAATCCATGATTCCATCTCTGTTCTTGTTTGCTTCGTTTGATTTTTAGAGTCAATTGTTGATAGATACATATTTATTGTTCATAGTGTTGATTTTCTTAAATAAGTCCCTTTGACATTTCTTATAAGAAAGGCTTGGTGATGATGAACTCCTTTAGTTTTTTTCTTGTCTGGGAAGCTCTTTATCTGCCCTTTGATTCTAAATGATAGCTTTGCTAAGTAGAGCAACCTTGGCTGTAAGTCCCTACTTTTCATGACTTTGAATATTTCTTGCCAATCCCTTCTAGCCTGCACAGTTTCTTTTGAGAAATCAGCTGATGGTCTTATGGGAACTCCTTTGCAGGTACCTAACTGCTTTTCTCTTGCTGCTTTTAAGATTCTCTCTTTATCTTTAACCTTTGGCATTTTTTTAATGATGTGTCTTGGAGTGGGCCTCTTTGCATCCATCTTGTTTGGGACTCTCTCTGCTTCCTGGACTTGCATGTCTATTTCCTTCACCAAATTAGGGAAGTATTATTTCATTATTTTTTCAAATAGATTTCCAATTTATTGCTCTTTCTCTCCTCCTTCTGGCACCTCTATGATGCAAATGCTGGAACTCTTTAAGTTGTCCCAGAGGCTGCTTACACTATCCTTGTTTTGGGGGGTTCTTTTTTCCTTCTTGTTTTTCTGATTGCTTATTTTTGTTTCCTTATGTTCCAAGTCATCAATTTGAATCTTGGCTTCGTTCACTCTACTGTTGTTTCCCTGTAAATTGTCGTTTATTTCAATTAGTGTATCCTTTGTTTCTAACCAGATCTTTTTTAGGCTGTTGAGGTCCTCACTAAGTTCCTTGAGCTTCCTTACAACCAGTGTTTTGAACTCTGCGTCTGATAGATTGCTTATCTCCCTTTTGTATAGTACTTTTGTGGTGTGTTTGTCTGTTCTCTCACTTGGACCATGTTTCTTTATCTTCTCATTTTGGCAGGCTCCTTATGTTTGTTTCTATGTGTTAGGGAGAGCTGCTATGACTCCCTGTCTTGAGAGCATGGCCTAATAGAGTAGATGCCTTGTAGGGTCCAGTGGCACAGCCTCTCCTATCACCCAAACTGGGTACTCAAGGTGCACTCCATGTGGGCTGAGTATACCCTCCTCTTGTAATTGAGCCTTGATTGCTGTTGGCAGATCAATGGAAGGGATTTACCCAGGCCAGTCAACTGCAAAGACTGACCTCCCACATCTACCCTCTGTAGAGGATTACCTGCACAGGGGCAGGGTGGTGGTGTTCCAATGTTTTCTGTAGCTGTCCACTGGGTGCACATACACCTGGGTTTCCTAGGTGGTTCAGGCCAAGGTCAGCCACTACCTGTGTTCTGCCTGTTGCCTCCCTGCCTGGGCTGTAAAGCAATCTGTGATGGTTACTACTGTGCCAGGCTTGGAGATTCCCAGGTGAAGCCAAGCTGTGAATCTAATCTGGCTGCTCCTAGTCCCGGGTCTGGGGCCATTGAGCAAGAAGTACAGCAGTGGGGTCTTGATGAAACTGGCTGTTGCTTATTGAGAGGATTTAGGAGGCTGTGAAACATGAGCCAAGATGGAAGATGAAACATGAGCCATGAGACTGGCAGCCATTCGTATGGAAAAGTCACTGTTAACAGCTTGAGTGGGCCTTTAAGTTGGGTAGGATGGAGTCTCAGGAATCTCCAGTGTGGGGCAAACATTGTTATCCAAGTTGATGAAGTCTCATATATAGTACCCGCCTGCCAACTCTGTGGCTCTGGGGAGAGGGTTCCGAAAAGGAACCATGGCTTCTGCTCATCTTTCTGTCTGGGAGGAAGCTGTCCCTCAGCTCTTGCCTTGATGTCAGGCACTTCAGTTCCTCCCTGTACACTTCTGGTGCCTTTCATGTTGCTCCCCCAGGGCTGAAGCTCAGAGGGAGTGAGTCTGAGTAATCCATGTGTGAGTTCTTTAAGAGGAACTGCTTGGGGCTCCAGAAGTTTCTTCCACTGACTTTGACCCACTGTTTTTTGCAGCCAGAAGTTATGGGGACCTATCTTCCTGTCACTGGAACCCAGGCCTGTGGGTGTGGTGTGGGACTGAAAGTCCTCACTCTAGAGATATCCCTCCACATGTGGGTGCGGGACCAGCCCATTCTGCCTCTACGGCCCTCCTACCAGTCTGGATGGGTGTACCTCTTTAATTCTGTAGTTGTCAGACTTTGATTCAACTTGATTTCTGATGGTTCTGATTGATGGTTAGTGTATAATTCAGGTGTAATTTGATGTGGTTGTGTGAGGTGGTGAGCTGGGTTTGCTTATGCCACCATCTTGATTAAAGTCCCCTTAGCTCTCTTAAACTATTCTTGTTCTTGTTAAGTCTTTTTTCTTTTTATTGCTCTGACTGGGTGTTGTTTCCTACCTGTCTTCCAGATATCTGATTCACTCCTCTGCCTTATCTAGCCTGCTTTTATTTCCTTCTTTTTATTCCTCATTTCAGATTTTGTATTCTTTATTTCCAGCTGGTTTTTATTCATAGTTTCTATGTTCTTTTTCATGCTGATGTAGTTCCCACTGAGTTCCTTGTAGTTCTCGCTGAGTTCCTTGGTCATCCTTATACCTATTACTTTGAACTCTGTGATAAATTGCTTGCCTCAATTTCATTGAGCTCTTTTTGTGAGGATTTCTCCTTATTTTTCTTTTGGAGGTTGTTTTGTTTCTTTGTCTCACCATTTTAGCTGTCTCTTGATTTGTTTCCATGTATTAGATAGACCTGCTTTGACTCCCCGTCTTCTTGGGGTGGCCTTTGTGTTAACAGTCCTGTGAGACCCAGTGGTGCAGCCTCCTTGATATCCTGAGCTGGGTGCTCTAGAATTGTCTCTTGTGTGGGTTAAGGGGTTTCTCCTGTTGTATTTGGGTCTTGGTTGTTGTTGGCCTGTTCATTGGTGGGATTTTCTCTCCAGCTGCCTGGCTGAGAGGCTCACCCCTCCCCCCCACCACATCTTGTATGCTGTGTAGTGGGGATGACAGAAAAAACCAAAACAACACAAAAAACAAAACCAAAACAAGCCAAAAAAATCCCCCAAACAGCAGCACAATCAATGTCAAAAGAGCAAAGACTAATAAAAGTGGAAAGAGAAATAAAATAGTAAAATAAAAAAACAAGAGCAGACCATTGGAGAGAAAAGTGATTATGAGAGAAGGAAAAGAAATAATAAGAATAAGGAATAGAAAGAGGAAAATGGGGAAATGGACAAAGAAAGAGAAAGTATAACAAAAATACAAAAAGGAAAGAAGCAGAAAAAATGCAGTAGGAAAAGGTAAGAGTAAATAAGAGTTGTGCAAGATAATAGAGAAACAAAAATAGAAGAAAATAATAAAAAGGCTATAAAAAGAAAAAAATAATGAAAATAATGGAAAAGAACAACATGGAATTTGTCTCAGCTGAGTTTAGTGCCTGCCTGCTTGGTTCTCCCTTTGGATACAGCTCCCATGTTGTCTGAAGTTGGTGTAAACTGATGTCAGGTGCCGTCCGTGTCTAGCTCCCGCAGCCTGTTTGAAGCTACCAGTAGTCCACAGTTTGTAGCTGTTTCCTTGGGGCTTGGCAGTGCATTGGATGGGCCAGCACTGGACCCAAGGTTGGGTGAGCAAACATCCCAATGCACCACAGGATCTGCCTCTGCCTGCCTCTGCTTGTTGGCTTTCTGTCAATCTTAGATCAGTCGCTGGCCTGACTGTTTCTGAGAGGGCTTCTGGCGGAATCAGCAGTGGTGGGACCCCTGGATCTTCCATGGGAGATGCCGTTCAGACTTTGGGGAAGATGATGTGTGTGTTCTCCTACCCCTGAGTCACAGGTCTTAATCTGTCCCATATTATTTACCTGAGGTCACTAGGGCAGAGCCTACACTAGGCAAGCATGTGGGACCTCCATAGCCCGGAGTTTAGTTCTGCTGGAAAACAGGAAGGTATTTCTGTGGGTCTCCCATGAGGGGGAGGCTGGTGCTGGCAAAGTGTATGGAATGGCTACACCCTAAAGCTAGTCTCTGACACCCCTTGAGTCTGTGTATGTTGCTGTCTCCTTAGCAAGGCTTAAGATGCAGGATTGGGGAAGAAATAGACACAAACAAAAGGTGCAGGTTGGGTTGGGCAGGATTCCAGAGAGTGGGGCGAGCAGTATCAACTGGTGTGGGGTAATTGTATTTTCCCTGGGAGGGCCTTGCTCTTCTTAAGAAAGATGGCTGCTGTGGTTTCGAAGTGTGGTGACCCAGCACAAAAATCTCTGCAGCCTCTTCCCCATGGCTCTCTCCAATGCCACCCCTCCGGTCTGCCCTTGGGCAACTCCAGTCTGCACTGCCCTCCCTTCACTGGAGCCCAAGCTGAGTTGCTGCGAATAAAAAACCCCTGTGCTTTGGCCCTTTTTAAGAAAAAAAAAAAATAGTGGCTTTGTCTCCAGCGGACTTTCTTTTTCCCCAGCAGACAAATCCTGGTGGCCTTTCACTGCTGGATGGTAAGTGGGCAGCTGCTCTTGGCACTGGCACCCCCTGCTTGAGAGCCAGATCTGGGGTCTAGGCTTCACTCCTCTCAGGGGGAAGTTCCCACAGCCTTGCCACACCCTCAGAACTCTGCAGTCTGGGCCCATCCCCTCTCTAGTCCCTACCCTTCCTTGCGGTCTTGAGGTGGTTTCTGCCCATCCTTGGCCAAGTCTCTCTTTCAGGTAGTCTTCAGTTGTTTTTATCAGTTGGCTGTTCCCTTCTTTATTGTTATTTCCAGTTTGGTTTTGGGAGGAAGTGTGAGAAAGATTCTCCTACACTGCTGCTGTGCTGCCAGCCCAGATTTATTTTAAATAATATTTTTTCTGGTTCTAAAAGTAAGATGTGCTCATTGTGAAATACTATGAAAATTTAGGAAATTATAAAATGATAATCATCCATGATACTGTTTCCTGGAGATAAGCATTATTCTAATTTTGATATATTTCCATCCTGTATCTTTTTTTTCACTTATCCCTCCCTTTTTCCTTTTCTTTGTCCTTATGGAAAACAACATTTGTAGTTTTTATCCTGCCTTTTTTTTTTACTGCCCAACAGATAAGCATTTTACCACATTATTAAACTATTTTTCACAAACATTTAGTTTCTGCACTATATTCAGTTATATGGGTGTACTGTAATTTATTTAACTCTTCTCCTGTTATTGGATATTTAGGTTTTTAGTTATTTCTGTGAAAGGATGTCTTTCTGTTTAAAATTTTGTGATTACCTAGGATAAGATTTATAATATTTAAATTTTTCATGCTCAAAGAGCATAAATATTATTAAATTCTGCTGAATATTGCCCAGTTGTTTTGAGAATGGTGTTTATTCCAGTATTTGCTTCCACATATATTTATGAAAATGCTAGAAAGAAGCAAGTATTATTTTTATTAAAGCTAATTTGTTAAGGAAAGCATAGTCATTTTAACTAGTATACCTTTGATTATTAGTGAGTTGAAAATTTTGCACTCTTTATCAGCTTCGGCTTTAATTTTTTTATCTAACCCAAGTTTTTCATTTTGTTTTAGGTCTTCCCTTTCAGTTGAAATGTCTGTGATTTTATCTGCCTCAGTCATTCGTGTCAGAGATGGACTGCCGCTTTCTGCTTCTACTGACCATGAACAAGGCACCGGCGTGCAGGAGTGCAGGAAGTATTTTAAAACGCTCTCAAGGAAGCTTGCTCAGTTTCCTGACAGATGTACCCTGAAAAGTGGACATTACAACATTAAGTAAGACTTTAGTTTGCTTTATGAAAATCACTTGCTTAGTGGTAGTCATTTTAAAGAAGTATAAGTGGTTACAATAGAAATTTGTGTTTGTTTAGTTTAGGAACGTGTTTGAGTCAAGATTCATGTGATTCTGAACTTACAGTAAATGGTAGTCATCATTTCATCACGCTTTTTATATCTGGCTTTAGAAAAATTTACAGTTTTGAGGATCTGAGATATGCCAGCTTTTTTTTTAAGATTTTATTTTTATTTGTTTTTAAAGAGAGGGGAAAGGAGGGAGAAAGAGAGGGAGAGAAACATCTGTGGGAAAGAGAAACATCAATAAGTTGCCTCTTGCATGCACCCCAACCGGGGACCCGGCCTGCAACCCAGTCATGTGCCCTGACCGAGAATTGAACCTGCAACCTTGATCTATACTGAAGGCCATATGCACTGGCTGTTGGGTCTGCCTTGTTCTTCATCCATAGTATCCTTTATATCACTGCCTTCTTTCTCACCGTTTAGGTCTCTGCTCTTAGAGAGACCTTTGACCACCATAAAGTCGCTCTCTGTCCTATTGCCCAGTTTCACTTTCTTTATATATAGTAAATAGCGATGAATGCTATCACCTCTCACTAGAATGTAAACTTAAATTTTCTGAAGGCAGGTATAATGTGAGATTTTTTATATTTTCCATTAGAGTTTGCCTGGTCATGTAAGAACATCATAAATACCTAGTGATCAACTTATAAGATGACATATCTGAGTCCTGACAGGCATGGCTCAGTTGGTTGAGTGTTGTCCCACAAACGAAAGGTCATTTTGATGTAATAGGTTATAGGAAGCTGTTACTGCAGGTTTGAGGGAAGTGACTTGGTTTAAAAAAAAAAAAAAAAGAAAGAAAGAAAGAAAGAAAATGCCAACCAGAGAGACACATCAGAGGAGGAAATAGTTAAACCTGATAAAAAGGAATACCAGAGAAGAGGAGAAAGAAGGAACACAGATGACTGAAAACCTTGGAATTGGACAGAATGAGGTCTTTGGAAAGGGTTGCTTATACCAGGGGGTAAGGGTGAGGAAGGAGAGCAAGCTAATGAAGCTCCATTTTGAGCATTTAATTAAGGATATGGGAAGGCAGTCCAGTGAGGTGAGACAGAGATTTTGGAGTCATTCATATAGAAGTGGAAACTGAGAGTAGAAATGCCCACTGTGTTTCTGAGAGGCCCAGAACAGAACCTTGGAGAATGTTCGTAATTGCTCAGATCACCTGAATAATGACAAGATAATGAGCTGTTACTTTTAGCTGGGTTTTCTGAGAGTTTAACTACAAAATGGTGGTGGTAATGGTGAGTATATCTGAAATGATGCCTTAGCCTACTCCTATGATTTTGGAGGAATAAACTTGAAATATTTTCATATTTTATTTAAAAGTCAGAGGCTCTTTTAGTTTTGTAGGTCATTCTGAGTTTTAGTTACTGTTATTGTATAATGCTATAGACAGATATCAACATTATAGAAGATTGGCTTTTATGTAGTATATTAATTCTGGCAGATATGCTGGACTTAAAAAAACACACGCACAGAATTTTGTTTTTGCAAATGTTTTCTGTTTCTCTACCTTATTCTCTTAAAAGTAGAGTAGAATGTAGTCCCATTTTTAACACACCTCTAATTCTGTTTAACTGTTGTGAATTCCATTTACAAAAATAAAATAATTCAAGTCTACAGGTAAGAGAATCATATGAAGGACAAAACTAAAGATAGGAGAATAGTACACTGAAGTAACATTTTTGCTTAGAGATACAAACATTTCCATTTGGAGATATAAAAATTTATTTTTTATTTATAGTCCATTCATTTATTAGAAAGGGCTAGAAAAAATTGCTTTGAGCCCTGGCTGGTGTGGCTCAGTGGATTGAGTGCCGGCCTGCAAACCAAAGGGTTGCTGGTTCAATTCCCAGTCAGAGCATATGCCTGGGTTGCATGCCAGGTCCCCAGTTGCGGGTGCCCAGGAGGCAACCACACATTGATGTTTCTCTCCCTCTCCTTCTCCCTCTTCTTACTCTCTCTTATTAAGAATAAATAAATAAAATTGTTTAAAAAATTGCTTTGAGCTACCTTATAGCCAGAATAAGGGGGATAATGGATCATTTACAGGCTTCACAGTGTCCGTTAAGTCAAAACACTGCTTTTCATCTTACTGAGATCTGATGTACAGAAAAAGGGACAGCATTTGGCAAGCATCCTTTTGGCAGCCATAACAACGAGCTTTTTATGATTTTTCTTATAATATTTTTTAGCGTAAGTAAATGGCATAATGAAACAAGTAATTTTATAAGAAAGTTTAAGAGGGGGATGAAACATCAGAGGTCTAGTCTGGCCTGATGTAAGAAAACAATTTAGAAGTGTATTAAGGAATAAAAAGGTTCCATGGCTGTGAGAACCATGCTCAGAAAAGCCTCTCTTTTTGTTATTTTTGTAGCCAAGTTTAAAAAAAGGATTGAACAACAGAGGATTTTTAGTTCTACTTTCTGACAGAAGCCTAGATTTTATATGTTTTCTATCATTGATTAGAAGTTTTGTTTGGTTTCTAGTTTATTGAGGTTTTGAATGGTATATGAGAAATTTAAACTGAATATATAAAATTGGGAACTCTCGTATGTTACTTGACTTATTTAAAATTTTCATGTGACACCTCTTTTTTGAACCAGCATGAATTTACCAGAAAAAATCACAATGCTAGTAGTAGTTTTATAGCACTGCCTGAAACTGGCACCAGGCTGCAGTGTGCTCTCCTATTCCTGTTTCTAACTGTTTTCCTTTCCTTCAAAGCCTGGTTTAGAGCCTTCCTCATTTGAATCACCTTTTACATCATCACTACCATTTCTCTAATGATCTCACTTCTTTCACAGATTGCCTGTGGAATGTGTTTGACTTTTTCATCACTTTTTCCTTATTTTTATTTTTTATTTCTATAGCATTTCTTTATGCATTTTAACTCAATGAGATAATTGATCTGCCTTGGCTTATATTATTTTTTGTTTCCCTTTTAGCATTGTGGTTTCCAAATTTGTATAAAAATTGAGGTGCTTTTTGTAGAATACTACTAAGAACCAAAACAAAATAACCAACTAGATAACATGTAATTAGGTACTCAATCACATTAGATTCTGGTTGAAAGGATAGAAGAAGACCATAGTTTTGGGAAAAAAAAATAGGAGAGTAACATTTAAAATTGAGAAAATTCCTTTAATTTTCTCTCCCTGTGTATTGAGAAAATGGTGAACTTTATCAGATTGTAGTGATGGGGGATCCAAGATGGTGGCAGAGTAGGTGGAAGCTACACTAACCTCCTCCCAGAACAAAACTGGAATTACAACTAAAAGATAGAAAAACCATCCTGAATAACCACCTGAACACTGGCTGGAGAGGAGCCTTATAACCCAGGATTTAGGAAAGAAACCACATCACCACATGGAGACTGGTAGGGAGTATGGAGGTGCAAGAGGGCTGGCAGGGCTGTGAACAGGCTGCAGCTGAAGTTTGGAGGGATATTTCAGCAGCTGGAGGGGTTCCACCTGAGAAGTGTAGAGTCTAAACCCCAAGCTGAGTCCCCCAGCCGAGAGCACCAGAACTGGGAAAGGAACCCAAATAACGTCCAACTGTGAAAAACAGTGGGGTTTCTGCCCTCCAGGGAGGGATGGCTGGAGATGCATAGGGTCTCCGAAAGGCCTAACACAAAATTTCGTTTGTAGCCACTGACCCTGAGCCTGGCAGAAGGAGGGCAGAGCAGACTAGAGCCACGTGAGGAGAGTCTAGGCTTGGTGGCTCTGCGGAGAGAGCTGAAGGACCAGCGGCCAGGATCCTGGTTCTGCGTCATTCCCCATACTGCAGAAGCCACGTTTCTCAGGCAGAGCACTCCTCTCCATGTGGCATCAGCCTGGGGGGAAGCAATAGCTCCACCAGCAGGAATCTTTCTTGCCTCACCCTGTGGAGCTTAAGCCAGGCTGCTGAGGAGTACAGCTGCAGACACTTTTCATTGATTAAACCTAACAGAAAGCCTACACAATGAAAGTGAATATCTGGGAGCTTTCAGACATTAGCTGACCCTGCCCAGGGTTGGTGCTGTTACAAGTCAGCCTTGGTAAAGTCACCCTTGGTATGCAGCCTGGTTCTTTCTGCACACACCCAGCTCCAGCAAAGGGAGCCACAAGCTATGGATCACTGATAGCTACAAATGGGATATACAGGGCCAGTCACAGGCAGTGACTGATACAGGACTGCACCAGAGTCTTGCAGGTCTACCCAGTAAACAGAAACAAACACAAAGAAGCAGCCAAAATGGGAAGACAGAGAAACAGGCCCCAAATGAAAGACCAAGAGAATTCCTCAGGAGAAGAACTAAATGAAATGGAGGCAAGCAATTTATCTGATATTGAGTTTAGAGCAATGATTATAAGGATTCCCAGCAGCATGAAAAAAATACATAGAAACCGTAAAAAAGGACCAGTCAAAAATAAAGAATGTAATATCTGAAATAAATAATACACTGGAAAGAATAAACAGATTAGATGAAGCAGAGGATCAAATCAGCCATTTGGAAGACAAGGTAGATTGTAGTGACAGATACTTCAGTTCAGCTAATGGAGTACATTGTGCACCATGGCTTGTGTGGCACCTTGTCTGTCTGCACATTTCATAGTAGCTGCTCACTGCGGGGTGGTTGTCTTGGAGTGATTGGTGGGGTTCAGAGTACCATGGAATTAAGTCTTCATTCTCTCCAAAATTCTTCACCTCGGCTCCTTGATTTGGGTCGGGATGTGTGTGCATAATTCAGTCTTGTGCTTCCTTTTCACATTAGATAGTGATACTACAATTCTTTCTGTATAAAATTTTAAGAAATTCGTCTGTTTCAGAAGTTAAAGGATACTTTCCTTAAATTGTCATAAATGTTTAATATATAAACATATGTCACTACTTAGGAAATAACAATGACTAAAGCAATAATTATGAACCATAGGAAAACCAAGTTGCATCAGATGAGATCTTAAAACATTGACTGGTTTTGGAGGTTTAAAAATCAAGTTCTCTTTAAACATTGAGACACCGATATTATGAAAACATAGACCTCTTTGGAAGGCCAATCATACTTGTGAATTTTAGTTGAAGAAATAAAGTTCCTTAGTTTTTTCACTACGAATTCATTTGAAGCGTGATAATGGTTGTGAGCTTCATAGATTCTCTCCTTACCTGAGGATTCACTTTCTCCATATCTGTCACCAAACTGCTCCCTCCAACCAGAAAGACTATTTTAGGCTTACCTACCTTTTCATTTTAGTGTCTTCTAGTGCATTTCTTTCACTCTTTGATGTTATTTTTTGATTACAGGAGTAAGAACTTCAACAATGACACAGTACCTCCAATTGTCAGGCACTGTACTTATATTATCATGAAATATCACACCAGCTCTGTGAATGGCTAATAAACAAAACTCTTTCTCATTGCTAAAGACAGAAACACAACTCATAGTAGCTTAAGCAAAACAAAAAAAGGTGGGGTGTATTGTGAAGGGCTTCTGAGTTAGCTGGAGTCAGGGACTGAGATGTTCCTACTAGGGATCTTTCTCTCATCTTTCCAGTCTCCTTCCTTTTGCAGATGGGTATTCTCCATGTACTGAACAACACTGTACAGGCAGCTCCAGGCTTACTTCATTACTGCTGAGCAACCCTTCTCCTTTCATGTTTCAGGAAAGGACTTGATTGGCCTTGCTGTGTTGTGGTCCATTCTAAAGTAACATTGTGGTCAGAGGGCTGAGGTACTCAGAGTTGGGTCCTGGGTCACATTTGATGGGCAGCTTTGCCAAAGTCACATAGAATAGGTAGTGGGTTTGAGATAATTTCCCAAAGGGAAGGAGAGAAAGGATGCTGGGCAGGTAGCCATTGTAGTACTACCACCCCTGTTTTATAGAGGAGGAAATCAAGCCTTAGGGATATAAAGAAACTTGTTCAGATTCACAAAACTAATAAATAGTATATCTGAACCACAGTTTTTGTCTTCAGCATTCACATTATTCTCTGGTAAAAATGTTGCCTCTTTTTTGACAGGGAACATTCCTAATTCTCCTAATTTTTCTCATTTTTATGGAGATAAAAATTAACCAGGGAAAAGAATTAAGTGAAACTACCCCTCCTCTTTTTTTCTTGGTTGAGAAATAACAAGGAACAGGGTGTGCATGAAGTCTAATTGATGAGACAGCAGTCTCACTGGAGACTAGGTGTTTGGCAGAAGGGTGGGGGAACATGGCAGGGGTATAAAATCCACCATAGCTATCATACCATCTGGGGGGAGAAAATAACCTGTGATTCCTACTTTCCTGTTTTGTCTCATTACTAGGATCATAGTATTAGTTGTTAGGTCGGAGTCACTCAAGAAACCAGATGGATGCAGCAAGCTAAGGAGCAGGGTTTATTAGCAGGGAATAAGAGGGAAAGTGGAGCCAACCTAGGGAGGCTGGGACTCATGGGGGAAAGTGGAGAAAGTGCAGTCAACCTAGGGAGATTGGGGAGCCAACCAAGGGAGGTTAAGACTCTCGGTTGTTCTTAGGGCAGGGTTTTTAAGTACAGAACCCTGCGAAGGGTAACTGGTTGGGGTGTCAGAGTCTGATTGGCTAGAGCTGGTTGCTGGGTGCCATTTCTGCTGACCATGTTCTTGATACATCTTTTTAGGCTCAAGTTAAAGCTGTATCCCCTTATGCTGGATAGACTGACCCCAGACCCCAATCTTAGCCGGGCATCTGTTTGTCCTGGGTAGGGTCAGCAGGCATTTTCCCAGGCTGTAGGTTCCCATGGTACAGTTTTCTTGCCTGGTGATTTTCCATTCCTCCTAGGCCTACCTAGGTCTGTCATTAGTATTAGTATTAGTATTTTACTGTTTGTTGTAGAAAACCATTCAGCTTTCAGCTTTACCATTTACAAGGGGGACCCCCAAAAAACTGGAATTACCTTATGGAGGGCAGACCCCTTGTATTACAGGCTTCCCTCACTAGGTAAAGTATTCTGGAAACCCATCTTCACCATCTATCAGCTGGCGTTATTGTGGGAGGCTGTGTTTGTCTTCCGCGAATTTTTTTTTGAAGACTCTTTCAACACATTCGCCCGTTCAATGATGGGTGATTCATGAGCACACCTGCCCGGCCGAGCTGAGTGTTCAGTTTTTGACCAAAAATGGCATGACCCCCATGCCCCACCATCCTTATTCACCTGATCTTGCCCCAAGCAACTTTTTTTTGTTTCTGCGGATGAAAAAAGTCCTCAAAGGGAAATGTTTTGCCAGTGTGGAAGAGGTAAAATAAAGAATGGCAGAAACACTAAAAGGCATCAAAATTGACAAGTTCAAAAACTGTTTTGAGCAGTGGGAAAAAACTTCTCGATAGGTGTATTGCATCAAATGGAGAGTATTTTGAAGGTGACTGAAGTTTAAACATATAAGAATAAATACACAATTTTTTAAAAAATAAATTCCTTTTCTGGAGGGGGTTCCCCCTTTGTATATTAATTAGGATTTTTGAACTGGTCTTGGAACCTAATTACTCTTAAAATACAGTTTCTATGGGAAAATGATTTCTAGGTACATGAACTTCTGGAATTCTAACCAATAAATAAATTAGGGATTACCTATGATTGATTATCTAAAAAAGCAAGGATCTACCTTCTTTGTGGTGTGAGGATGTTAATGGGGAGAGAGTGAATCAGGAGATAGACTGACTGCAGAAAAGGAAGTAAAGGATGTCAAAGGTAAATTTTACTTCCTTTGTATTTTATCCAAGGCTCTGATGGTATAATCACCTTTGGACACTTAAAATCATCTTATTCTTTAGCTTCCTGTTTTAAGTTGCTATCACCTGGAATATTGCATATTAATATATATTTTCTTATTTAATAAAGTTAAGATTTTGACTAACATGAGTCTTTATTCATGGGATTACTTATTCATGATTTAGCTCTTCACCATTGGAGGGTAATTGAAAGTTGGCCACATAAGAGGAAGAAGTGAGAAAATACAAAGTTTCTGGTAGAATGCTGCACGTGGCGGGCACACAGTATTACTGAGTTCTCTTTCTGGTTCTTACCTCCTTCGTGTCTGTTGCATTGATGGCACAATCTCGTTTTTGCCTTGTTTCCTATAAGACATATTTGGTTTAGATTTTTAAAAAATCCATAAGGTATACTCACTTTCATAATGTCAAACTTTTTCATATTTAAAGATTGAAGTGCTTTATTTTAGAGATAAAATATCTACTGTAAACACAGTAGAATGTTCTATTTTGAAAATAATATTTTTCTTATGCTTAGCAATTTTAACAGTAGATTAGAGATAGATGGTATGTCCTACTGGAGTGCTTCTCTTCACACAGGAAAGCTATTCACTGGGCAAGTGTGGCTACAAAGGATAAGCATATTTTCTATGTGTAATACAACAATTGCATAATGAAAATTGTATGTCATGCAAATATTAATTATTACTGTCTCAATGTATAGTTTGCTATATACTTTGTCATTCGGTGTGCTACAAAATGTAGTTTTGTTTCCATATCTCGTTTTGTATATCATTGTTTTAAGTGCATTCCCAGTACCATATTGCATGTGCCGGGCAGTCAGGGACTTTGCCTTTGACATCAGAGTCTCTAGAGTGGAATGCTAGACATATGTTTAGTGATCTGTTATTTGCTGTGGCGAATATCATTGCTTTCACTACTTACTTAGTTTGGTGCAGCAGGCCTGAATTTTCCTAATAATGCCTGTTTTTTTAAGTATATTTTATTTATTATGCTATTACAGTTGTCCCATTCTTTTCTCCCCTTTATTCCTCTCTGCTCTACACCTCTCCCACCAGCACTCCCACACCTTAGTTCAGGTCTATGGTTCCTACATGTAAGTTCTTTGGCTTCTCCATTTCCTATACTATTCTTAACCTCCCCGTCTGTTTTATACCTACCATTTATGCTTCTTCTTCCCTGTACCTTCCCACCCCTCCGCCATGTCCCCTCTCCCTTCTGATAACCCTCTATGTGATCTCCATTTCTTTGATTCTGTTCTTGTTCTAGTCATTTGCTTAGTTAGTTTTTTGTTTGTTTGTTTTTAAGGTTTAGTTGTTGATAGTTGTGAGTTTGTTGTCCTTTTACTGTTCATAGTTTTTGATCTTCTTCTTTTTCTAAGATATGTCCCTTTAACATTTCATATAATACGGGCTTGGTGATGATGAACTCCTTTAACTTGACCTTATCTGGGAAGCACTTTATCTGCCCTTCCATTCTAAATGATAGCTTTGCTGGATAGAGTAATCTTGGATGTAGGTCCTTGCCCCTCAGGATTTCAAATACTTCTTTCCAGCCCCTTCTTGCCTGTAGGTTTCTTTTGAGAAATCAGCTCGTAGTCTTATGGGAACTTCTTTGTAGGTAACTGTCTCCTTTTCTCTTGCTGCTTTTAAAATTCTCTCCTTCTCTTTAATCTTGGATAATTTGATTATGATGTGTCTTGGTGTGTGCTTCCTTGGGTCCAACTTCTTTGGGACTCTCTGAGCTTCCTGGACTTCCTGGAAGTCTATTTCCTTTGCCAGATTTAGGAAGTTCTCCATTATTTTTTCAAATAAGTTTTCAATTTATTGCTCTTCCTCTTCTCCTTCTGGCACCCCTATGATTCAGATGTTGGAATGTTTAAAGTTGTCCCAAACGTTTCTAAGCCTCTCCTCATTTTTTGAATTCTTTTTCTTTATTCTGGTTGAATGTTTATTTTGTCCTTCTGCTCTAAACCATTGAACTGAGTCCCAGTTTCCTTCCCGTCACTGTTGGTTCTCTGTATATTGTCCTTTATTTCACTTTTCGTTAGCTTTCACTTTTTTCTCTATTTTGCAACCATACTCAACCTTTTCTGTGAGCATCCTGATTAACAGTGTTTTGAACTCTGCATCTGATAGGTTGGCTATCTCTTCATCACTTAGTTCTGTTTTTGGAGTTTTGAGCTGTTCTTTCATTTGGGCCACATTTCTTAGTCTTGATGCACCTGTAACTTAGTAAGGAGCTGAGCCTTAGGTGTTTGCCAAGGTGGGGGCAACCCACATCATTTTGTATCAGCGCTGTCTGAGGGGTGGGGTCTGAGATGGAACAATGCCACTTTCTTGGCTCTCACCCTGCTTTCAGTCATTTTCCCCACTATTCACAAGCAGCTTGGGCCCTCTGGTGCTGATTTGTGGGTGGATAGATTTGTGTACATTCTAGGACCATGTGGGTCTCTCCAACCAACTCTCCTGTGAGGCTGGGAGTTTCTCCTGCTGCCTCAACCCCTATAGGTTTTTTACAGCCAGAGGTTTTGAGGCTTTCTTTCCCTGTGCTGGAACCCTGGGTTGCGCAGTCTGTCTCACTCCCCAGTTGTTTTTCCCGGTTTATTCACATGCAAATGTGGGACTGCTAGCAGTTGCCTCACCCACCCGGCCCTCCATCCACTGCCTTGCCAGGTGTCCTCTCTGCCCTGGCTGCCCATCTCCGCCCCACTTTCCGGTCTGGATGAATGTTTCTTCTTTAGCTCCTTGGTTCTCAGACTTCCATAGGATTTGGTTTTCTGGCAGTTCTGATTATTTTTTGTTTTTAAATTTGTTGTCCTTCTTTTTGTTGTGCGAGGAGGCACAGTGTATCTACCTATGTCTCTATCGTGGCCGGAAGGCTAATAATGTCCATTTTAATTGATGATATGTAAAATGTCTTTGACAGTTTTTAAATAAAATTAGATACCAGAGAAAGTTTAATTTTTAAAACCAGTTATTCATTTTGCTGGACTTTCGATATCACCTGAGGTATGACCGACTCAGATACATGATAGAATTAGCTTTTCAACAAAGTGATTGAAAGGGTAATCTCCAAGTTCCGGCCAAGATGGGGGCATATGTAGAAACCCTTCACTTCTTCGCACAACCAAAAGGAGGATAACAACTAATCTAAAATCAATAAACAACCAGAAGCGCCAGATAATCAAACTGCATGGAACTCCAACAACCAAGGAATTAAAGAAAAAAATCAATCAGAACCAGACTGGTCGGGGGGCGGGACATGGAGGCTAGCTGGCAGAGAAAAATTGCTGCGAGGTGGTAGACAGGATGGGTGGGGCTGGCTGCAGCTAGGCTGTGGGCTGTGTGGGCGGGGCTGACTTAAGGGGAAACTGAGACTCAGGTGACACGGGTTGCTGCAGTGAAAGAAACTCCCAGTCTCACATGAGAGTCTGTCCGAAAGTGTGCTAGAGATGAGCAAGCCAGCTGCATTGTTCCCTCTGTGGCCCCTCCCCCAGAGGTAGCTCCACAGGGCAGCAACGGTGTTTACCCTGCCTGCGATGTTTACCCTGCCTGCGTGAATACCAAAGGCCCCGCCCCCTTACAGCTTATCAGGTGCGCCAAGACAAAGAAATGTGGCCCAAAAGAAAGGACAGAGCAAAGCTTCAGAAAGAGAGCTAAATGATGAGGACGTAGCCAATCTATCTGATGGAGAATTTAAAGCCCTGGTAATCAAAATGCTCACAGAATTCATTGACCTTGGTCAAAAAATGAAAAAACAAATGAAAGATACCCAAAATGAAATAAAGCAAAATATTCAGGGAACCAACAGTGACAGGAAGGAAACCAGGACTCAAGTCAACAATCTGAAACAAAAGGGAAAAATAAACATCCAACCGGAGCAGAATGAAGAAACAAGAATTCAAAAAAGTAGAGAAAGCCTCACAAACCTCTGGGGCAACCTGAAACGTTCCAATATCTGAGTTATAGGGGTGTCAGAAGGAGAAGAGGAAGAGCAAGAAATTAAAAACTTATTTGAACAAATAATGAAGGAAAACTTCCCAAATCTGGTGAAGGAAATAGATTTCCAGGAAGTCCAGGAAGCCCAGGAAGCCCAAAGAGTCCCAAAGAAGTTGGACCCAAAGAGGAACACACCAAGGCACATCATCATTAAGTTACCCAAGATTAAAGATAAGGAGAGAATCCTAAAAGAAGCAAGAGAAAAGGAGACAGTTACCTACAAAGGAGTTCCCATAAGGCTATCAGCTGATTTCTCCAAAGAAACCTTGCAGGCAAGAAGGGGCTGGAAAGAAGTATTTGAAATCGTGAGGGGCAAGGACCTACATCCAAGATTAATCTATCCAGCAAAGCTATCATTTACAATGGAAGGGCAGATAAAGTGCTTCTCAGATAAGGTCAAGTTAAAGTTCATCATCAGCAAGCCCGTATTATATGAAATGTTAAAGGGACTTATCTAAGAAAAAGAAGATCAAAACTACGAACAGTGAAAGGACAACAAACTCACAACAATCAACAAATGAGCCTAAAAGAAAAGAAAAACAACAAAAGCAAAAACTAAGCAAACAACTAGAATAGGAACAGAATGAGAGAAATGAACATCACAGGGATTTCAGTGGGGATTGGGAAGGGAGGAATGAGGGGAAAAGGTACAAGGAAGAAGCATAATTGGTAGGCTTGAAGTAAACGGGGAGAGGTCAAAAATGGTGTAGGAAACAGAACTCAAAGACCTTATGTGTACGACCCATCGACATGAACTAAGTGTGGGGGATGCTGGAGGTTTGGGGAGGCAGGGTGGAGGGGGGATAAAGGTAGAAAAATTGGGAAAACTGTAATAGCATAATCAATAAAAAAAATTTTTTTAGGTAGAAAAAAGGAGGGGGTCAATATCCTTATCTGGAATTTGAGTGTCTGCCAGCCTTACCTATTCAAGACATGCTTGATCCTGGAAGGCCCTAAAGAAATTAGGAACCAAAGATAAAATGAGGTTGGGTAAATTCCTTGGCCAGAAGAAAGGGAATACCTATAAAACCAGACCCCATTGGCACCAAAGCCTAGAAGTGGAAGGGAAATGAAAAAGAAAAAAGAAGTTAGAACAAAGTAGGAAGAAAACGAATTACAACTTGTGCCCAACATGGAGAGAAGAGGACTTTTGGGGGATGTGGGTGGTGAGGATTAGTAATGGCTGTGTTAAGAAGAGAGCAAACGTACCTGTTAGACCTGCATAGCCACCTGGGGGGATTCACTGCAGAGGTGAGTAATTCTACATGGTCCCTGAGAATATTCCTCTCTTTAAAGTAGGAATGTTGAAAGCTGACTGGCCTGAACTGTACAGCCTCTGGGAACACTGACAGGAAGTACAGGTGAGGTTCTATTCTGTCATTTAGGCAAGTATTTATTGAGCTTTTGATGTGTGTAGATACTGTTGTGTTGAACAATTATTTGTGCACAACATACTCAACAGATGAGTGTACAAATGAGTGAATGAATGATGCCATCTTTGTACTCATTTATTCACCAATTTATTGAATGCTTATTTTGTCCTAGACACAAAGTATTGTAGGTGCTAAGAAAACAGTGGTAAACCATACAGAAATCATCCCTGCTCTCATGGAGTGTAGATTTTAGTGAGACATTACAACAAATAAACACATATATATATAATCACAAACGGGGTTAGCTACATGAAGAAAAATAACAGCTGCTGTGATATAACCATGGGGGTGGGATCACTTTAGATTGTGTGCTCTGGGAGGGCTGTAAGTCTGAGAACTGAAGGATGAATTGGAGTAAAGCAGGTCAGAACTGGGTCATGGTAGAGGTGGGGTTGGGAGCATCGCAAGTGGGAAACACAGACTTCGTGAAGCTTCTCAAATTGGGAGTTGGAAGACTGGAGTGGGTTGGTATCCTTAGAATCTAAAACAAGACTGGTGTGGCTGCAGTGCGGAAAGGGAGGAATGGAGCTGTATAAGAGGAAGTGGAGAAGATGGCAGTGCTTCCCAGACGTTCTGATACAAATTCCAAAATCCTCAAGTTCCATTACTTTTAATTTGGAGAGAAAAATAGAGATTGATTTGTGGCTTAGAAAAGCTAAAAGAAAATGTTGGTGAGTTGGGACATAATTGGTTTATCTATACCATAGGGAAGTTGATGTTGTGGAGTGAACGTGGTTTTAGTCTTAGAGCTAAGTTTGTCCCAGGTCTGCTTAACAGTGTGTGGCCTTGGCTAAATTACTAAGCCTCTGGTTCTTCATCTATAAAGTAGAGATAACAATACCCTTTTATTGTGGGTGTGAAATTAAATAACATATGTAAAGTACTTAGGAAAAGGCCTTGTTCACACTAAGTGGTCAGTTAACTGTACTTGCCTGTTGCTATTACTACTACTCCTCCCTCTTCAAGGTAGAAGGATAATGACCAGATTGTCCTTAAAATGTGAGCTAAATGAACTTTATGGACAGGCTATAAAGCATGTACAAACTGGCATACATGTAGTGACTTTAGACTATTTCATATGAATGGTCCTCACAATGGTTGAGAGTCTTTTGGTCTGTCCCAGTGAGAGCTGAAAAAGCAGAATTCTTTTGATAACAAAGGTAAATCAACTGAACTATATACACTTTTGGAAAACTGACTTTGCATTTCAAATAAAGACAGCATTGTAAGGCTAAATTCACTGTGAAAAGCCATTAAGATTATAGAACACTTTATACCCTTTTCAGAATATCATGCAATTATAGTAAAATTTGGAGTAAGACTTTGGAGTAAACATTCCTTGAGAATGCTAACATAAGATCTTAAAAACATAGGGTTTCCTTTATTTCACATATAATTCTCTAGTTAAATTTAGTGCAAGCAAAGAAATCATTTGGGATCAACTGTCATATAGGTTCCTTTGGTTCACTCTGTTATTAATATGGAAATATAGTAAAAATCCTACCCTAATACAAAGAGTGGAGTCCAAAAGCTTCAGTCATGTTATTGGAGGACAATGAAATAACTCCTAGCTAGCCACTTGGGAGTTCCTATTGTGTGGAAACCAATCACCAATTATGTTCTATCCCAATTCAAGTTATTGCTGGGTATATTTGAATGCTGGTGACATGTCAGAATTTTAAAAATGATAGTGAAAATTTGGTTTTGGAAAGAGAAAAATTACTTGGAAAAAACATTGTTTGGTCTTTAATTTAGTTATTAGTCTTATAGAAAAATGTAGTATGTCATAGCTGAACTTTTATGTCTATGACTCATAAGAGATACATTTTACTTTGTGAACACTACCTATATACAAATAGGAAACTAAAACAAAAGTTTTATGAAATGATATGTATCCCAATATTTTCTGTTATAGTCTTTTGGCTTTAAGTGAGTATGTAATTCACTAAGCTAATTTTGTGACCTGATGTGTCACAAATTGTGTAAAATATTGCATCAAATGAGTATATATTAAGTGGCACTTCAGAACGGAATTCTAGTTTATTCCAGAAGCATAAGATCAGCACAATTTCACCAGAAGTATATGCCACACAATTAGTAATTGATGATTAATAGGTGCCAACCCCACATCACTTGGCTGGCTGGGATGGTCTTTGAAGAAAGAAAGAGGGAGGGGAGGGAGAGTAGGAAGGAAGGATGGTAGGAAGATATTTGCATATGCACAAACTCTTACCAAAAGAATACATAAGAAATTAATAACATTAGTTGTTTGGGGGACAGAGAACTGGGTATCTGTGGGCAGTGGAGAGGATAAGACACTTTGAGTACAGTGTTTTCTTTCATTTTTCGTTCTTTTAAAATTTGAATCGTGAATATACATATATCCTAAATTAATAAATTCTGCTTCCACGTTGTTAGAGAAAGAAAGGGCAGAGGGGACTCCAAACTCTGATATGGATCAGAGTTTGCCACTAAAGATTGCTGTGGTAGAGAGGACTTACAGCCAATATGCTGTGTTTGCTGCCCTCGATCGAGACTGGCTGTGTTGACAGTCCTTTAAAAAAATGTTTAAGTGACTCATTGGGAAGGGTTAATTTGTGTCCCATGCTCGGCCTATTATAGGGGGATATATACTTTATTTTAAAAAGTTTTTTTTTAATAGAACATGGTTAAATATTTCAGTGCTTAAAGTAGAAGTTTTTTGTTCTGCATTTTAACTTATTATTTAGAAATAAATTTCAAACTTACAGCAAACTTATAAAAAGATGAAAAATACAAATAATACCTGTTCTCAGGCTTACCTTTTGTTAACATTTTACTTCATTTGCTTTATCGTTTTACTTATTTACCTATTTATTGGATTTATTTTTTTCTGAACCATTTGAGAGAAACTTACAAATAACATGGCCCTTTATTCCTCCCTACTTCAAAGTATATTTTCTACAATTATGAGACATTCTTTTACTTAACTATAACATAGTTATTAGCTCTAGTAAATTTAATGTCAATACTATACTTTTTTCCAGTCTGCCTGTTTTCCATTTTTGTCACTTGACCCAGGAATATCCTTTATAGCCTTTTTACCTCCTCCTCTGGCACAAGGTCTAGATTAGGGTTAGGTATTATTATATTTAGTTGTGTTTCTTTAGCTTCTTTCAATCAGAACCATTTCCACATCCCTTATTTCTTTTTTACAACATTGAGATTTAAAAAAGAGAATGCTTATTCTTATGTTTCTTCATGATTAGATTCAGATTATGCATTCTTGTCCAGAATACTACATAACTGATACATCATTCTGAGAATATCTCATTCTGAGACACAGGAAGTCCATCTGCCTGCCCCTCACAGTCATGTTAGAGTACTTGGTCAAGATGTTGTCTAGTTTCTACTGTATAATATTTTTCCTTTGCAACCAATAAGCAGTCCATGGGAAGACATTTAAAACCATGCAAAATTTCCTTTTCCTCACCAAAATTTTCACCTAGATTTAGCATACATTGACTGTCATTGCTGAGTCCAATCTTCACTGTGTTGGCTGCAAAAAGCTGATTTTTCTGTCCATAGGACTACCTCTGCATTTAGCCGTTTGCACTCAGCACTCTGCTGTAAGCAGTTGTTCTCCTTTTCCCTGAACCCTCGCATTTGTTGTTGTAATGAACTCATAAATTTCTCTGTCTTTCCCACTGTAGTTCATAATTCATTACTATGTGAAGTAGACGATTTGATTCTGGGTTTAGTGGATGACTTCAGGAGATCAGTAACCACTCTGAGAATGTGTGCCAAGTTCTGTGTTGTTTGACCATCTTTCTGGGGAGAGAGTCTATAACTTTCTTCTTTTTTTTTATTTAAGATTTTATTTATTTCTCTTTAGACAGAGGGGAAGAGAGGGAGAAAGAGAGAGAGAGAAACATCAATGTGTGGTTGCCTCTCATATGCCCCCTACTGGGGACCTGGTCTGCAACCCAGGCATGTGGTCTGACTGGAAATTGAACTGGTGACTCTTTCACAGGCTGGCACTCAATACACTGAGCCACACCAGTCAGGGCTTAACTTTCATCAGATTCTATAGAGTTCTTGATGCAAACAGAATTAAGTTCCACTAGGTAGAGGGGTTAAACGTTTAGCTATCTGTAACTCTTACATATTTCTATATTTTAGTCCACTGCTTTCTACCCCAAGTAATAAATAACTGAAGTGTTAGAACCATGGTTTGTGTTCCTGTAGATACATTTCTTTCTTCTTTTTTTGTCTATTGTTTTAAACCACAACTGAAAATAATATTATATTTTAGTTTCTTTAATTTTTTTGCTGGACTATATAATGTTAGTATCTTCATTTCCACTGTAGCAGCAATTTATGATGTAATAGGACCAGTCTTTTGAAGCAACAAATTACCTTGATTTACTTTGAAATTTTAAAACCAATGTTTTTTACACTGTAGTTTTATTAGCTCTCTGGGAGTGAGCTACATGATGTTGTGCACTGAAAATTACCCAAATGTTCTGGCCTTCTCTTTCCTGGATGAGCTGCAGAAAGAGTTCATTACTACGTATAACATGATGAAGACAAACACAGCTGTCAGACCGTACTGTTTCATTGAATTTGGTAAGGGCCTGATTTTTTTCCTTTTCCTTATCCTGGCTCCAGCCAGTTATAAGCTATTTTTTATCTAACTTCGGTGGGAGGGAGGGAGGGGACAAGGGAATACTCAGAAAATTCTGCTACCTTGCTTTTGATGGACTAATTTGGCAAATGGTCTATAAATTATGGCAATGTCTTCATTTAGGTGCATATTAGAAAATATTGTGTTTCAGCTGTGGAGGGGATTGTCATTATCAGCTGTGGAGGGGATTGTCATTATTGACACAAAGAATTAATCCCAGGGGATAGTTTTTCAAT
The DNA here is from genome assembly GCF_022682495.2 of Desmodus rotundus. Lineage (NCBI taxonomy): Eukaryota > Metazoa > Chordata > Mammalia > Chiroptera > Phyllostomidae > Desmodus > Desmodus rotundus. The sequence goes on from NC_071388.1 coordinate 100,384,192, forward strand.
GAGATAAGCCAGAGATTCAGAATTTTGTGTTTATGTGATGATCTTTTATAGTCTGCTTAATATAGGAAGTGGTTGGCAAACACTTGCTGGAAAGGACCATATAGTACATATTTTAGGCTTTAAGCACCATATGTTCTCTGCCACAACTACTGAGCCCTGCCATTATAGCTGGAAAGCAGCCATAGACAATACAGAAATGACTGATTGTAGTTATATTCTGATAAAACTTCATTTACAAAAAACAGCAGACTATAAACGGTGAAAATAAAATTGGAAGATTACTTAGGATATACCTTTAACTTCATTAAATTTACTTTTTAAATATACATTCTAATGGTGTAAGCAATAAGAAAATGGGTTTATAAGAATATGCAATTTACAATATATGTTTTTATATAATTACAACTGATAAATACAGACACTATTTTATGATATATGAATCCCTATAAAAAATAAGATTCTGGTTTAAAGATTAAAGCTGTTATTATTTTGTTGTAGAAGTTCAAAGTAAGTCCTTGAAGTGGGTATAATGGTAGAAATATTCTCACAGTCATGTAATTTTAAATCATTATATACTTGCAATTATTAATTTCTACAGTATAACTTCATGATATGGTAACCATTAAAACAGAAATAATATCAGAGCACTCCATGACAATTGAACGGTTTGGAATAGCAAACACTTTATCTGTAAAATTTATTATCTGTAAACCTAACGCTCTCAAATTATCTAATTAATAAATGACTGCAAGGAAATTTATTTTTTATTTTACATAGATAACTTCATTCAGAGGACCAAGCAGCGATATAATAATCCCAGGTCTCTTTCAACAAAGATAAATCTGTCTGACATGCAGATGGAAATCAAGCTGAGACCCCCTTATCAAATTTCCATGTGTGAACTGGGGTCGGCCAATGGAGTCACATCTGCATTTTCTGTTGACTGTAAAGGTGCTGGTAAGATTTCTTCTGGTGAGTTCTGGGTCTCAGTTATTTTATTTTAAAAATTTGTGTAAGAATTGAGGAACTCTTGAAAGTGAATTACTTTAGTATTTTAAAGCAAATACATGAGAGAACGTAGAAGTTCAAAGTAATCCTTTCTCTCAGTAGTTTATGTAGTAATCTACCAGACATATGACTAAGCAGGAAAATACTTTAAGATAGCAATCTCAGAGGAACTGTTTCGTAGGTAAACATTTAAGAACGTTTTCTGTAAATATCTGTTTCTGGAAATGAATGGTACTTTATTTGTAATATATGTTCATAGGCATATGAAGTACTTTGCATTATATCAAAATGGCTGGCTATATCCAAGGCCCAGTTTTTTGACTGTCACAGAAAATGTGCTCATCTACTAATACCTCCCTTCCCAAACAAGGAACATAGTTGTGACAGTTTGTAAACTTCTGCTTAAAAATGGAATCCTCATTATTTTATAGGGGAGCTCATGCCATAGTTGAATTGCTTGTTTAAAAAATTCTTCCTTATATTTGAGCTAAAGTCTGTTGTCTATAATGTTTATCTGTTTGTCTGTATTCTGTGACCTCTACCTTCTTCTCTTCAGAACTTTGAAGTCAGCAACTCTGTGTCCTTTCTATCCTGTTAGTCTGGTCAGCTTCATATAAAATATCTTCAGTTCCTTTAGCTGTTTGTTTATGACATGTTGAAACCCTCCCTATCCTGGAAGCTTTGTATATCTTTTATTTGTTAGTATTCTTCAAATGTGGCATTCAAGACTGATCACAACATTTCACATTTGGTTTAATACAAATTATGGGAGAAAAGGGGAAACAAATTTCACTAAAATAATCCAGCCAGTTAGGAAACAAGTAAACAAGGAAATAAGAATCACAAGCCCTGGAGGAGAGGAAATGGACAAGTACCTAGAGTTTTTACAATGTTACCTAACTGTCCAGTTTCCAACAAAAAAATTACAGGACATGCAAAGGAAAAGTATAATACTTACAGCAAGCAGGAAAAGCAGGCACTAGGAGCTGCCTATGACAGTGACCAGATGTCAGATTTAACAAAGACTTCATAGTAGCCATTTTAATTATTTTCATAGAACTAAAGAAAACTATGATTTAAAAATTAAGGACAGTATGACAATGAGAGTGCATTGAATAGAAAACATAAAGAGACAGAAAATATAAAGAAGAACCAAATGGAAATTCTGGAATTGAAAAATACAACTGAAATGAAAAATTCACTAGTGGGGCTCAATAGAAGATTTGAACTGGCAAAAGAAACTTGAAGATAGATCAATAGAGGTTATGCAATCCAAAAAACAGAGACTAAAAGAACAGAACCTCAGAAAAATATGGAACACTATTAAGCACACTCACATATGCATGATGGGAGAACCAGAAGAAGAGAAAGAAGCACAAATATTTGAAGAAATAATTGCTAAAAAGTTCCCAAATTTACTCAAAACATTAACCTACTTCTCTAGGAAGCTCATTTAACTATAAATATATGCAAGAGACCTACAAATAGATGAATCATACAAAAATTCAGAAAGGTAAAAATAAGGAGAAAACCTTGAAAGCATCAAACAACTCACCACTTACAAGAAAGCGCCCAAAAGAATAACAAGTGGCTTCTCCACAATGGTAGACCTAAAGGTAGTGGAAGAATATGTTCAAAATACTCAAAGGGGGAGAAAACCTTTCAACCAAGAATCCTGTATCTTTCAAAACTGGATGTAAAATAAAGACATTTACAGATAAGCAGAGGATGAGAGAATTTGTTGCTGTCAGATTCGCCTATAAGAGACACTAAAGGAAGTTCTTCAGACTGAAAGCAAGTGACCCAGACTATAATTTGAATCCACACCAAAAAAAGAAAAAAGAAAAGAAAAGAAAAAAAAAATCAAAGAGCAATGATGAAGGTAATTGTAAAAGATAGTAAAAGTACATTTTTCTTTTAAAAAGCAATGTATAAGATAATGTGTGTAATGTGTTGTTGGGCCTATGGCATATAGAAATGAAATATATTTTCTAATAACAGCACAAAGGAGATGGGTGGGAGCAAAGCTGCACTGGGTGAAGGAAATACTCCAGGTGGTAATTTGAATTCACAGGAACAAATAAAGCCAGAAATGAAAATGTTAACAAACCAATGAAAATATAATTGTTGTACTCTTAAATTCTTTAAAAGACAGAAAATTATGTAAAGTAATAATTATAATAATGTATTTTGGGTTTGTGACATTTATAAGAGTAATTTCTGTAACAACAATGCCACAAAAGGGAGAGTGAGGCAATTCAGCTACATAGGAGCAATGTTTCTACAGCTCACTGGAATTAAGTTAGTACAAATCTGAAGCTGTTTCTTATAAGACGTGTATGGTGAGGCCTACAGCAGCTGCTAAGCAAATAACTCAAAATGCAGTGAAAAATAATTAAAGAAATTAAAAGGCTGAAATATAAAATATTCACTTAATGCAATGATAATAAAGGAAGAATAGAGCAAAAAAGGGCATGTGACATATAAAAATAAGCAGATGTAAATCCACTATAACAATAATATATGTGAATACATTTATGAAATATGAATGGATGAATCATTCCAATCAAAAGCCAGAGATTGTAAGAGTGGATTAAAACAAAACAAAGTTCAAAGATACAATTAGATTGAAAGCCAAAGGAAGAAAAAGATATAGTATGATATAACAGCACCTAAAAGAGAACTAGAGCTATGTGATAACAGACAAAATGAACTTCAAGACAAAAATTGCTACTAGAGACAAAGAAGGACATTTCATAATGATAAAACAGTCAGTCCATTAAGGTATAAAATTATAAGCATATATATATATATATATATATATATATATATATATATATATATATGAACAGACCTCAAAATACATGAAGCAAAACCTGTAAAAATGAAGGGAGAAATAGATGATTACAGAGTAATAGGTAAAGTCAAATACCCTAAATAATCAATAGATCTAGGCAGAAGATAAACAAGAAAATAGAAGATTTGAACCACAGCATAAACTAACAAAACAGCATTACACTCCATCCAACAATGGAAAATACATTCTTCTACAGTGTACATGGAAAACTCTCCAGAATAAATCTTATGCTGAGCTATAAAAAAACTTCATAAATTTAATGGGATAGAAATTATCCAAAGTAAGTTCTGTAACAACAATGGGATGAAATTAGAAATTAATAAAAATTTGGGAAACTCACAAATATGTATAAATTAAGTAATACAATTCTAAATAATGAATGGGTCAGAGAAGAAATCAAAGGGGGAATTTATACTTTTAGATGAACAAAGATAAAGAGGCAACACATCTAAGTACAATAGCTGTGCTTAGAGGAAAATTTATAGCTATAATATACCTATATTAAAAAATAAAAAATGTCTAATAAATAGCCTTCCACCTAAAGATACTAGGGAATGAAAAACAAATTAAACCTAAAACAAAAAGAAGAAGGGACATAATAAAGATTAGAGCAGAAATAAATGAAAATAAAATATAAAGAAGAAAATCACTAGAGAAAAATCAATGAAATCAAAAGCTGATTCTTTGACTATATGGTTCTGGTTTAAGGATAGTGTAAGATCAACAGTATAGAATTGAGAATACAGAAATAAACCTTTGCATTACGGTCAATATATTTTTAACAAGGACACCGACACAACAGTGAAAGAATGGTCTTTCAACAAATGATGCTGAGACAAATAAATATTCATATACAAAAGAATGAAGTTGGACTCGTACTTCGCAGACTATCTACAAACTAACTCAAAATGGATCAAGGACCTAAATTTAACAGCTAAAACTGTAAAACTCTTAGAAGGAAACAAAGGTATAAATCATTGTGATTTTGTATTAGGCAATTTTTTTAACTTAACACCAAAAGCACAGTGAAAAAATAAAAAATAGATAAGGTAAAAAAATCACCAAAATTAAAAATCTTTCTTCTCCCCTGGCCAGGTAGCTCAGTTGGTTAGAATGTCATCCTCATAGGCCACGGCTGTGTGTTCAATCCTCGGTCAGGGCACATACAAGAATTAACCAGTGAATACATAAAAAAGTGGAACAACAAACTGATGTTTCTCTCTCTGTGTCTCTCTCTCCTTTCTATCTCAAATCAATCAATAAAGTCTTTGTTCTTCAAAAGACACAATTAAGAAATTGAAAAGACAATCCACAGACACAGAAAATATTTGCAAATTATGTATCTTCTAAGGGACTTGTATCCAGAATATATAAAACTGAACAATAATAAGCAAATAACCCGATTTTAAAAAGGGAAAAGGATTTGAATAGACGATTCTACAAAGAAAATGTGTAACTGGCTAATTAGCACACGAAAATGTGGTCAACATTCATAGTCATTAGTGAAATGCAAAAGAAAATGATAAAAAGATACTACTTTACACCCACTAGGATGGCTATGATAAAAAAAAATACAGGCAATAACAAGTGTTAGTAAGGATGTGGAGAAATTAGAACTCTCATATGTTGCTAATGGGTCTGTAAAGTAATGCACCTGCTCTGGAAAATAGAATGGAAGTTCCTCAAAGAGGTAAGCATGGGGTTACCATATGACCCAGCAATTCTACTCCTAAGTACATAATCCAGAGAATTAAAAATGTATGTCTAAACAAAAATGTGTACATGAGTGTTTATAGCATTATTCATAGCAACTAAAAAGTGAAAACACCCAAATGTTCCATCGCTGATGAATGAATAAAAATGTAGTATTCCATGCAGTGGATATTATTAAGCAATAAAAAGGAATAAATTACTGATACATGGTACAATGTGTATGAACCTTAAAAACTGTGCTATGTGAGAGAAACATATAGAAAAGGACACATATTTAAAGTTGCATTTTTACAAAGTGTCCAGAATAGGCAAATCTATAGATACCAAAAATAGAGTAGTGGCTAAGAGGAGTTGGAGGGGTGGAGGAAAGAGGCAGTGACTGCTACTATTGGTTATGAGGTTTCTTTTTGGAGTAATGAAAATGTGGAATTACATGATTATGATGGTTCAAAACTCTGTGAATATACAAAAAACTTCTGAATTATGTACTTCAAAAGGTGAAATTTATTGTATGTGGATTATATTCCAGCTTTTAAAATCACTAGTAAACAGGGCGTTAATTACTTTGAAGACTACTTCCAGTAGTGATGGAGTAGTTAATTTAGACCAGTAGTCCCACGGAATACTTGTAGAAAAGATGAATGGAATGTATGATATTCTACAGAATATATAGGTCGATATATATTGACATCACCTATATATATATATATATATATATATATAGGTCCCACCTCCCTCCCCCCACTTCTATAATGTAGAAATTGATCTAAAATGTAACCTTCCTGAAGTCTTTGATAACTAAAATATTACTGGAATACAGAGGAAGGTGCAGGCCCAGGGGGATGAGCCCAGTGTTTGGAGCAATTTTTTCCTTTGGGGCTTATACCAGTTCTAGAGCGACCAGCTGACAGCTTCGGAAGACTAGGGAGACAGGGATTAGAGAGCAGGGCCCTCCAAGGTGGCAAACCTTATGAGAAACCCTCCCTCCCAGCTTTGGGTTAGGATGTTGGATGTCTGTACTCTAGGAATGTGAGTAGACAGGAATATGCAGCAGACAGACTTTTATTGGGAGTGCAGCTTAGTTTTGAATCACGGTCTCTAAAATTGAATTGAGCTGATTCCACAGTGTTATGCTCCAAAGATCCTGGAAGAGGCAAATCTCTCTCCTGGAAGAAATAGTCTCATAGCTTCAAATTAAGTCTACAACAAGATTTTGAAAATAGAATCTTTGGCAAACAATGATAAATAACCAGGCACTGGAAGAGACTAAACTATATGAACACAAACCATCAGAATCAATCGCTCTCTCTCTTGTTTTTTATTGTTATTCATTTACAACTGTCTGCATTTTCTCCCCATCCCTCCACCCCACCCCAGCCAGTCCCACCTCCCTCCCCCACCTATACCCTCCCCCTTGATTTTGTCCTTGTGTCCTTTATAGTAGCTCCTGGAAACCCCTCTCCCCACTATCCCCTCTCCATTCCCCTCTGGCTATTGTTACATTGTTCTTAATTTCAATGTCTCTGGTTATATTTTGTTTGCTTTTTTCTTTTGTTGATTATGTTCCAGTTAAAGGTGAGATCATATGGTATTTGTCCCTCACCGCCTGGCTTATTTCACTTAGCATAATGCTCTCCAGTTCCATCCATGCTGTTGCAAAGGGTATAAGCTCCTTCTTTCTCTCTGCTGCGTAGAATTCCATTGTGTAAATGTACCATAGTTTTTGGATCCATTCATTTGCTGATGGGCACTTAGGTTGCTTCCAGTACTTGGCTACTGTAAATTGTGCTGCTATGAACATTGGGGTGCACAGGTTCTTTTGGATTGGTGTTTCAGGGTTCTTAGGGTATAATCCCAGCAGCGGAATTGCTGGGTCAAAGGGCAGTTCCACTTTTAGTTTTCTGAGGAAATTCCATACTGTTTTCCACAGTGGCCTCACCAGTCTGCCTCACCAACAATGTACTAGAATCAATCTCTTCCCACCCTACCTCTTCTCTCCCCTCCTGCCCCTCCCTCTCCTCCCTCTCTTTCTCCCCTGCCCTCCTCCCCTCTCCCCTCCTCTCCTTTCCCCTCCCTCTCATTAAAACCATGGAAGCCAGAGGACAACTCGATGATATCCTCTAAAGGAAAAAAAGAAAATAACTGCAAATGTAGAATTCTGTGCTTAACAAAAATATCTTGAAAGAGTGAAGTGGCAAAAGTAGATATCCTCCTCCCATTGTTCCTGATTCTGATCTTAGCAGAGAAAGCGTTCAGTCTTTCACAGTTAAATATGATGTTAACTTAGGGTTTATGTAGGTGCTTTTTTTTTTAATCAATTAGAGGAAATGCCCTTATATTCCCAGATTGATGAGCAATTTTTATCAAGAATGTAAGTCGTATTCTGTCAAATGTTTTGTCTGCATTTATTGATATGATTGTATCATTTTTCCTTTTGAAAGCTTTATAGGGTAAATTACTTTGATTGCTTTTCAAACATTTAACTAATCTTGCACTTCTGTAATAAACCCCACTTGATCATGATGTATTATCCTTTTTATATATTGTCAGATCCAATTTACTAAAGTTTTGTTAAGATATTTTGCATCTGTGTTTATGAGGGAATTAATTTGTAGTTTTCCTGTTTTTTGTAATGTTTTTGACTAGTTTTGCTCTCAGAATAAAGCTGGCATCATAGAATAAGTTGGGAGGTATTACTTCTTCAATTTTGGGGAAATGTTTCTGTAAAATTTTCATTTCTTCTCTAAACATTTAGTACAGTGAAGACTTTCAAGCCTCTAGTTTTCTTTGTGGGAAAGTTTTTTAACTACAAATCAATTTCTTTGATGGATTTAGGGTTATTCAGGTTACCTGTTTATTCTCAAGTGAGTTTTAGTAGCAGTTTGTTTCTTTTAAGGAATCAAAGGAATTTGTTCATTTCACCTAAGTTACTTAATCTTTGGCATAAAGTTAATATTTCCATATTCCTTTAATATTTATAGCATTGTCATTATGTCACCATTCTCATTTTTTTCCCTTGCATTTTTCTTCTAATCAGTCTTTTTAGAGTTTATCATTTTCATTGATTTTCTTAAAAAACCAGCTTTCCCTTTCATTGACTTTATTGTTTTAATTTTTTATTTCATTGATTTATGTTTCGATCTTGTTGTTTCCTATTGTCTGCTTACATAGGATTTAATTTGTTCTTCTTTTTCTAGATTCTTAAGGTAGAATTTGAGAACACCTTTTCTAATACAGACATTTAGTAGTATATTATCTCCCTTTAAATACTGCTTTAACTACATTTCAAGAATTTTAACATATTGTATTTTTACTCTCATTTGTTCAAAATGCTTTTTAATTTTACTTTTGATTTCTTTTAGTGATCCCTAGATTATTTGCAAATATGTTAAATACTTTTAAATATTTAGAGATTTTCCAAATATTTTTGTTATTGATTTCTCATTTAATTCCATTGTGGCCAGATAACAAATTTTATATGATTTTAATTATTTTACATTTATTGAGATTTGTTTTATTTCCCCAGAATATGATCTATCTTTAGTCATTTTCTGTATTCATTTGAAAAGAATATGTATTCTGTCACTTAGATTAAGTTGGTTGATATGGTTCAAGTCACCTTTTATATCCTTTTTGATTTTTTTGTCTACTGCCAATTATTGTTATAGGGTTATTGAAATCTTTGACTATATTTATGAATTTATATCTTGTATTAGGTCTATCATTTTTATGTATTTTCAAGCTTCTTTTTTATTTCATTCAATGTTTTATTTTTAAGTATATTTTTTTGATTATGCTATTACAATTGTCCCCATTTATTTTTCCCCTTTATCGCCCCTCCACCCTGCAACACCCTCACCCTCCAGCATTTCCCCCTCTTCTCCCTTAGTTCATGTCCATGGGTCGTACATATAAGTTCTTTGGCTTCTCTATTTCCTATACTATTCTTAACCTCCCCCCGTCTATTTTATGCCTACCAATTATGATTCTTATTCCCTCTACCTTCCCCCACACCATTCTCCCCCTCCATCTCCCCACTTATACCCCTCCATGTGATCTCCATTTCTTTGATTCTATTCCTGTTCTAGTTGTTTGCTTAGTTTTTGTTTTTGTTTTTTAGGTTCAATTGTTGAGAGTTGTGAGTTTGTTGTCCTTTTACTGTTCATAGTTTTTGATCTTCTTCTTTTTCTAAGATACGTCTCTTTAACATTTCATGTAATATGGGCTTGGTGATGATGAACTCCTTTAACTTGACCTTATCTGGGAAGCACTTTATTTGCCCTTCCATTCTAAATGATAGCTTTGCTGGATACAGTAATCTTGGATGTAGGTCCTTGGCTTTCATGACTTGGAATACTTCTTTCCAGCCCCTTCTTGCCTGTAAAGTTTCTTTTGAGAAATCAGCTCATAGTCTTATGGGAACTCTTTTGTAGGTAACTCTCTCCTTTCCTCTTGCTGCTTTTAAGATTCTCTCCTTATCTTTAATTGTGGGTAACTTAATTAAGATGTGCCTTGGTGTGTTCCTCCTTGAGTCCAACTTCTTTGGGACTCTCTGGGCTTCCTGGACTTCCTGGAAGTCTATTTCCTTCGCCAAGTTAGGGAAGTTTTTCTTCATTATTTGCTCAAGTAAGTTTCCAATTTCTTGCTCTTCCTCTTCTCCTTCGGGCACCCCTATGATTCGGATGTTGGAGCGCTTAAATTGTCCCAGAGGTTCCTAAGCCTCCTAACTTTTTTAAATTCTCGTTTCTTCATTTTGTTCTGGTTGGGTATTTATTTCTTCGTTTTGTTCCAAATCGTTGATTTGAGTCCCGGTTTGCTTCCCTTCACTGTTGGTTCCCTGTATATTTTCCTTTATTTCACTTTGTGTATCCTTCATTTCATCCTTTATTTTGCAGCCAAATTCAACCACTTCTTTGAGCATCCTGATTACTAGTGTTTTGAACTCTACATCTGACAGGTTGTCTATCTCCTTGTCGCTTCGTTCTTTTTCTGGAGTTTTGAGCTATTCTTTCATTTGGGCCATATTTCTTTGTCTCGGTGCACCTGTTATGTAGTAAAGGGTGGAGCCTTAGGTATACACTGGGGGTGGGGGCAACCCTCCTTGCTGCGTTGTGGCACTGTCTGCGGGGGAGGGGTTTGAGAGGGGACAATGCTTCTTGCTTGGCTCTTGCCCTGCTTGAAGTCATTTCCCTCACTACTCAAGCAAATTGGGCCCTTCTGGTGCTGATTCCTGGGTGTGTGGGGATTTGTGTACATTCTAGGACCCTGTGGGTCTCTCCAACCAACTCTCCTGTGAGGCTGGGAGTTTCTTCCACCACTGAAACCCCCACAGGGTTTTCAGTCAGAGGTTTTGTTGCTTCATTTCCCCCATGCTGGAACCCTGGGTTTTGTGGTCTGTCTAGCTCCCCAGTTGTTCCTCCCAGTTTATCCTCGCAGAAATGTGGGACTGCCAGGGGTCACCTCGCCCACCTGGTCCTCCATCCTTGCCGCACATCCTCTCCACCCCAGCTGCCCCTCTCTGCTCCTTTACTGGTCTGGATGAGTATTTCTTCTTTAACTCCTTAGTTGTTGAATTTCCATACAGTTCAATTTTTTGGCGGTTCTGGTTATTTTTTGTTTTTAAATTTGTTGTTGACCTTCTTTTGGTTGTGCGAGGAGGCAAAGTGTATCTACTTACACCTCCATCTTGGCTGGAAGTCTTCATTGGGTTTTTGGAAGGATGAAATGAGATTGTATATAGAAAGCACTTGGTGCCTGACAGTGCCTGGCATACTGAGAAGAGCCACTGTTAGCAGGAGCAGTAGAGGCAGTAATAGTAGTAGTAGATGCTGTTAATATTTGCTTCTCTCATCTCCATCTCCATGTTTGTGTTCTTTTTCTCTGCATGGAATGCAGTTTTTCTCGTTTGTACTTGTCTAAATTTTATTCGTCTTCAAAGTTCTTCACTAGTTCTCTACCACAGTGTCACTGCTTTCTCCCTAGTTATCTTTCCTGTTCAGAATTCCTTAACTCTTTTTGTTTAGAATACTTATTACTTTCATATGCTTATCTGTCTGTCCACTTCCCCTTAAAAGATGAGAAGTGCCTTGGGGACAGATTGTGTAATTAATTTTTCATATGTTCTAAAGCACAGCATCTTACATAGAATTATGCCAAAAAGTATTTGTTGAATAAATACAGTGTCGGCAGAAGTAACACCTGCTTGAGTGTGGTTGATAGGGTAATAATATGGGTGTAATAATTTATAGTTTTAATTTGAACATGTCACCTAAAATGTAATATGGTATGTTTGAATGTGATATTGTTATGTTACAGAATTACTTGCTTATGATTTTATAATAAAAGATTTTGTAATAAAAAAGGGGTATTTTTTTTTTGCTGGGCCCTGTATATTAATTCACTATAACCAATAGTCCTTTGGTTCCAAGGGGCTTACTCTTACTTCTTTAGGAACTTCTGTAAATCTTCATTAGTCATTGGTATATTCTGAGAAAAAAAATAATTTTGTCACAAAATTGTTTTGTGACAAAATTAAAATGACTGTTGGGCCCAAAGAGACTAATTAAATAAAGGCCCTATAGCAGAACACAGTGTTAGCAAAAACTGACCAAGTGACAATGCTTTGGAGTCAGCAGATACTTTTTCTACGTTGTCTCTCATTTGTTATTGCTCCAAAGCCACTCTGTTCCTAATGGTGACTATCATGGTACCAAATTGAACTGTGAAGTAAGCATTTGTGAATAACAATGGATCTAATATCCATTTTACTGGGAAAAGATAGCACATAAAATATAATACATTAAAAATGTGATTAAATTTCTCATTCAGTTTGTTATAACTGAGAAATTGTCTTAAGGAGTGTCACCTTCATTTTGTAGGCAGATAGGTGTTCTCTGGTGATCATTCCCACAAGTTGGGAAGGGGGTAGGCTGAGAGGGAATCTCCACTTGAGAATTTGGCACAGCTCCAGCCTGTCCTTCAGCATAATGCATACCTTGACCTTGTTAAAGGAGGTTTGCCACTTTCCTTCATGCCTTTGAAAATATTTTTGGTCATTTTGAAATAATTGATTCATAAATGGTATACTATCATTATATAGAGAGTGCTCCAAAGCCAAGGGGCAAGTGTTAGAAACAATAAATATTTAACTTATATACACATATTATTTATTTCTTAAATAGATATTGATCAACACATTAAAATGGTAATATTTTTCCATTCAAGAAAAATGACCATAAAATGCTAACGTTTTTTTAAGTTATAATGCTGAATATTACTTGGGCATTTTTGCAAGGTAAACTTGTTTTGTATACCGCAGAAGTGTGATTATGTAATCTATTCAGCTGTCAGGTGGTTTTATGCTTGAGGCCCATATTGAGGATTTCTTTTTTTATTAAAGGCCACTTCTTCCTTATTACTGAGGGGACTGTGGGGAGGGATGGAAGAGGGATGCAAAACATGAGTAACATGAGTAATTAGTAGACTAGTTGGATAGATTTTTAAATTGTGAGATATTTTTCTTTACTGATACAAAATTTGATTATCAGCACTTTATGAAGGCATTTAATTTTTTGTTTCCATATTAGAATCTCAAGAACATTGATTGGGAGACCACGCAGTTAGCGTGGGTATGGAAGAAATTTTAAAAAATGTTACCCCATATTAGCGTTCTCTGCTGAACTTGAGGAATAAATACTTTTTTGTGATGTGTGGGTTTTGTGTTTTTATGAACTATTTAGGGAAGCTTTTCTGCTGAAATGGCTGAATGTAAGTTGCAAAGATTTAAGCCCTTCCTTATATCAGTGTTCCACCTCATTAACTTCATTGTTAGAGCTTTTACACTTCAGTGATTTAAACAAAATGGTCAAAATGTAGTTCTGTTGTCTTCTCTTTCCATCTGTCTCTTTTTTGAGATCTATATGATTATATATTTAGTTTTGGGTTTTCATTTAGACTGTATTGTTAATTGTGTTAAGTGCAAGATGATGATGAAGGGAAGCTATTGTATAACTAAATGCTTCACAGTATTGAAGCCCTGAGCGATATGGAAATGTGTTTATACGGATAAACTGGCCGCTTCTTCAACCAGTGTTGTATCATTTGTATCTTCAAATGGTCTTCGGAGACCAGGTGCTTCACAGCTGTAAGACTGCATTTTATTGTGGAATTCAGATTGGTGATTGCAGCTGACCCTTGGACAGCACAGGCTGCCGACCCCTGTGCAGTCAGAAATCCGTGTAAAGTTTTAACTCCCCCAAAACTTAACTACTAATAGACCACCATTGACTGGAAACCTTACTGATAACATAAACAGTTGAATAATAAACAGTTGATTTTTTATGTTACATGTATTATGTATTCTTACATTAAGCTAGAGAAAGATGTTATTGAGAAAATCATAAGGAAGAGAAAATATAGTTGAAGTACTGTATGTATTTATTGAAAAAAAATCCACGTGTAAGTGGACCCACACAGTTTAAATCTGTGTTGTTCAAGAATCAACTGTATATATGAGCTTTCATATATATCTTCTGGTATAGTCCTGGAACCCAAAAAAGGGAGAGCTTTGCTTAAGAGCAACCTATGTTTGTCCTTTAAAATGTTTCTTAAGCATTTTCAGGAAAAGTAGAAATTATGCAATGAATTTGCAATCAAAGTCACCTTTGCAAATCTTTGCAACTACTTGCAAATGGTTGACATATTTAGGCAGTAAGGCTTTTTCTACCTGATTTACTGCCTGATGTGAGCACTCCTTAGCAGTATGTATCCCAAATGCAAGTTTGATGTCTTCATTAAAAATGTAGAGAAAAATTAGTTAATATAACCTGAGTTTGGGAATGAAGCTGGCATGTTGTTAGACATTTTGCATTTTAAAAAATAGTTAATTACTAAGATATATCATTAGATAATTTTATGAAGATTACCTATATTTGACTATTTAAAGTGAGCAATGAATTTCATTTTACCTAAGTTTAGGTATTGACATCAGATGATGACGATCATTTCTAACCATTTCTTTTATTTTCCAGCTCACCAGCGACTGGAACCAGCAACCCTCTCAGGGATTGTGGCATTTATCCTTAGTCTTTTATGTGGAGCTCTGAATTTAATTCGAGGATTTCATGCCATAGAAAGTCTCCTGCAGGTACCGTACTATTTTTGCAATTTCAGGTGACTAGTGTCTGTTGAATCTGCTTGTTACACAGAATTGATTTGGTTTGATTATTAGTTCAACCTACAGTGTGTGCCCAGATTTGGCATTCTTTATATATGCCTTAGTCTCCCCTTCCTGTAAAAACACTTCAAAAAAAAAAATCCCACTGATTTCTAGTTGACCGCCTCAATTAACACATATTTACTATCTATCCCACAAGAGGCACTGTTTATGGGTACCCTGGGGACATTAAGATAATGTCTGACATAGGCCCTGCAGTCTCAGAGCTTAGAGTTGAATTTGGGAGGCAAAGAAGCCCACGAATAAAGCCAAGTGCCACATATACAGAGTGCAGAAGTTTAGCACATTTCAGAGTGTACAGCCTTCCTTTCCTTTGTTAATACTCACTTTCTCTGAAGACTTTCTGATACTTCCACATTGTAAATTAGATCTCTCTTTGGGGGAGTCAGCATTAAATTCTAAAAACCCACTCCGCACGCTTTATATTCTGTTTTAAATTGCTGTTCGCTTGGGAAACACTCAGAGAGTACCATTCTGAGTACCCTCTGAATGTTCTCAGCTCTGTGAAGCCCATTGCAGAGGACATCACAGGTTCCAGGAAGCTGTGCTGTCCCTTGAGTGGGGGAAGGAGGGGAGCATCTCATTATTTCCCAATTCCTCTTCCAACCGTCCTGGACCTTCACGTAAAGCTCCTTTTTCATTTTAGGCACAGGACTGCTGGATATTGTTTCTTGGTATTCCTTTTTTTTTTTTTTAATTGTTATTCAATTACAATTGTATGCCTTTTTTCCCCTGTTTCTTGGTATTCTTGCCCTCATTCTGTAGCCAGATCAGCTGTACTCCAGTAGGAGTTCAATTTGGAGCCAGTTAGTCAACCTGCCAAAAAAGAAACAAAGGCAATTTGGAGACTGCAGACTGAAAAAACTAATAAATAAGACAACTCTTTTGCTTAAAAAGCAAACTTTATGTGGTGGAAAGAACAGTAGTGTTTGTGGAAGAGAAAGAGAGCATTGGCTTCCAGCTCAGCTACTGATTAACTCTGTGACTTTGAATGGCTCACCTTGCTTTCTGGTCCTCAGTTTCATTGTTCATCAACTAAAGGAGAAGGGGTGGATTTGATGAGTATTTCTTGAAACATGGGACACATTTACCACTAGTTATATGATAGGTGACTGTAGATCAGTGATTTTCAACCTTTTTCATTTCATGGCACACATAAACTAGTTACTAAAATTCTGCAGCACACCCAAAAAATATGTTTTGCTGATCTGAGAAAAACATACATATAATTTTGATTCATTCATAATGTATGGCTATCCTTATGTTGGCTCTTGTTATTTTTAAATTTGATAATTAAGGGAAAAGAGGTCAGTGCCCCATTAATAGGTACTGCATGTTTTAAAAATTCTTGTAGCACACCAGTTGAAAATTGCTGCTGTAGATGATAGAGGGGTGAACATTTTTAATTTTAAGAATTAATGTATTTAATGTATATTAATATGTAGTACCTGTTTGGTAAGGGATACTAGTTTCTATTAATGATAGAGACGTAAAACCTTCCTTTCAAGATAATTTTAATAAAAAGTCAAATTTATGAAATGTATTAAATAAATAATGGTGTAATTAGTATTTAGAGTTGGTAAAAGGTGTGAAGGTGGTACTTTAAGGTTAAAATGTTCTGGTTAAAAAAATTGGTTGTTTGAAATTAGCAAATTAATACATAAGAATTGGGAAAAGCTCTGGGTTGAAAAAAGCTTTCAGAAAAGCCACAGACCCTTACCTTTCCTGACTCAGAAGAGGGTGTGTAAGTTGTGAAACCTGAGGCTTAGACCGCATTACTTTTAAGTTAAAAACCAGACAGTGCTATCATATATCACAAAACATGTTAAAGAAGATCATTTCTTTTAGGCACTCAGATATCTTATTTCTCTTCTTCCTGGGCTGCTGCTTTTCTTCTTCTTCTGATTTACAACTTTAAGACTAAGGGAAGTGGTATAAACTGCAGCTTTTCATGCTTTTGAGCTGCTACACCTGACTAATGCATGCCTCGATTCTTAAGAGTTTCATGTTCTCCCTCTGAACAGTGATGTCTTTGACTCATTACAGCTGGTTTTTAGGTTTCAGAAGAACAATACAGGCATACCTTATTTTATTGCACTTCACAGATTTATTTACAAACTGAAGGCAAGACCCTCTGTCAGCAAAAAAATTACAAATGGTTGTATTGTGAACTTTGTTGCAGTGTTCTGGAACAGAACCCACAATAAATATCTCCAAGGTATGCCTGTAATCCGATTAAACTAACCACCACCTGTAGCTGACTAGTAGCTCTGAAATTTCTTAGACTATTTACATTTTAAAAAGACATCACAGACCAATATCTTATGAACATTAATGCAAAAATCCCCAACAAAATATCAGCAAATTAAATCCAGTGGTGTATAAAAAGAATTATACTCCATAACCAAGTGGGATTTATTCTCGTATGCAAGGCTGCTTCAACACTTGAAAGTTAGTTAATGTAATCCATCGCATCAGTAGGCTAAAGAAAAATCATATGATCACATCAGTAGATGCAGAAAAAGCATTTGACAAAATCAAACACCCGCATGAACTCACAGGAAACTAGGAATAAAGGGGAACTTCTCCTCTACTTGATAAAAAAAATCTCAGAAATCCTGAACTAACATCATATTTGATGAGAAGCTAGATGCTTTCTCCCTAAGATTGGGCACAAGGATGTCACCTGTCACCATTCCTATTCAACATTGTACTGGACGACCTAGTTAGTGCAATTAGTCAAGAGAGCAAAAGATATAAATATTGGGAAGAAAGAAATACCAACTGTCTTTATTCACAGATGGTATGATTGTCTACACAGAAAATCCCAAAGGATCAATTCCTGGAATTCATAAGTGATTAGTAAGGTCACAGGATCCAAAGTTAATGTACAAAAGTCAATTGCTTTCCTATATTTCAGCAAGGAATGATTGAAATTTGATATTCAAATAATATCATTTATCCTGGCACTCCCAAAATTCAGGCACTTAAGAATAAACCTAACAAAATATATTCAAGATCTATATGAGGAAAACTATAAAACTCTAATAAAAGAAATCAAGGAAGCTCTAAATAAATGGAGAGATATTCTATGTTCATGGATAGGAAGATTCAATATTGTCAAGATGTTAGTTCTTCCCAAGTTGATCTATAGATTCAACACAATTCTAATCAAAATCCCAGCAGTTATTTTGTGGATATTGACAAAGTGATTCCAGAGTTTATTGGAGAGGCAGAAGACCCAGGATAGCCAATGCAATACTGAAGAAAAAGAAAGAAGACATACTACCCAACTTAAAGACTTAACTGTTAAGGTATAATAATTAAGATGTGTGGTATTGGAAAAACAATAGACAGATAGATCAGTGGAATACAGTACAGAGCCCAGAAATATACCCTCACAAATATGGTCGACTGTGCTTGACAAAGAAGCAAAGCAATTCAATGGAGAAAGGATGTTCTTTTCAACAGATGGTGCTGGAACAGCTGAGCATCCACATGCAAAAACATGAATCTAATCACAGATCTTACAACTTCCACAAAAAATGTTTAACTCAAAATGGATCACAGACCTAAATGTAAAACATGAAACTATAAAAATTATAAAAGATAATAGAAAAAACCTGTGCAACCTTCAGTTTGGTGATGAATTTTTAGATACAACACCAAAAGCATGATTTATGAAAGAAAAACTGGTGAATTAGGCTTAATTGAAAAACTTCTGCTGTATGAAGGACATTTAGAAACTGAAAAGATAAGCCATAGACTAGAAGAAAATATTTGGAGAATACATCTGACAAAGGTCTTATATTCAAAACATACAAAGAGCTCTTAAAACTCAAGAAAACAAACAACCCAATTAAAAAAGAACTTGGCAAAAGAACTAAACAGGCACCTTACGAAACGATAGGAAAAGATGGTCACATCATAGGTCATTAAGGAATTACAAATTAAAATATTAAGATATCACTATAAAGGACACAAGGACAAAATCAAGGGGGAGAGTAGAGGTGGGGGAGGGAGGTGGGACTGGCTGGGGTGGGGTGGAGGGATGGGGAGAAAATGCAGACAATTGTAACTGAATAAAAATAAATAAATAAATTTTAAAAATATTAAGATATCACTAAACATCTATTAGAATGGTCAAAAAAAAAAAAACCCACAACTTGACAACACCAAGTGCTGATGAGCATATAGAACAGTAGGACCTCTTCATCCATTGCTGATGGGAATGCAAAATGGTAGTCACTTCAGGAGACAGTTGGGCTGTTTCTCACAAAGCTAAACACAGCCTTACCATGCGATCCAGAAATCATGCTCCTCAGTATATTTACCCAAATGAGTGGAAAACTTGTATCTACACAAAAACCTGCACATGAATGTGTATATCAGCTTTATTCATAATTTCAAAAAACTGGAAGCATCTATGAAATCTCAAGGTGAATGGATAAACAAACTGTGCCAATCTGTACAATGGAATATTATTCAGTAATGAAAACAAATGAGCAATCAAGCCATAAAAAAGACGTGGCTAAACCTTGAATTTATATTGCTTAATGAAAAAAGCCAGTCTTGAAACTACATGCTATACATTCCAACTATATGACATTCCGGAAAACATAAAACTATAGGGACAGTGAGTAAAAAGATGACTGGTTGCCAGGGCTTGGGAAGGAGGGAGGAAGGATGACTAGTGGGAACATGGGACTTTTAGGGCAGTGAAACTATTCTGTACGTTATGTAGTGGTGTCGTTACACATTTCTCAAAACCTAAGAATGTACAACACAGAGCAAACACCATATTAGTGCAAGATGTTAATAACAGGAACCTGAGCAGGGGAAAAAGCAAGTATGTAAGACTCTACTGCTTAAGTTTCTGTAAACCTAAAACTGCACCAAAGATAAAAATGTATTAATTAAATACACACTCACAGAGCACATACCGGCATCGAAACAAAGACCACAAAAGGGAAGCATTCTCCAGGATTTGATTTTTCCTCAGGCGTGCCTTTGCTTTTAGCAGGTGAAGTACATGTAGCTTGTTGAATCCAGCCAGCTCCTATGAAACAGTGGATCAGGCTTTCTCTTCTCATGGAGGTGCTGAGCCTCCAGGTAAGGGACTCAGGTAGGGGACTCAGAGCCCCAGTCAGAAGGGAACGTAGGTTCAAGAATCTGATTCATGTTTCAGGGTCAGATGTGTAATCATACGGTAGCCACACTGAGAAAGCCAGTGACAGAAGAGGGACCAGGTCCTCCGACCCTGCACCTACCAGTTCCCAACTACGCCCACCAAAGATGGACTGGAAAAATAACAGCTTATTTTAATTTACATTAATTTGCATAAATAATCTCTGGAAAGATAAGAAACTAATAAATGTGATGGGAACTGTACAGATGGTAAGCAGAATGGAAATGAGAATCTTCATGATATAACTTATATGTTATTTTTATTTTTGAACCATATGAATATATTATTCAGATTTTAAATAATGAAAATAAATATTTATTAGCACCTGTTGTGTAAGCAGGAATAAGACAACTTTTGTCAAACCAACTTAATAGATTTTCAAGTAATGAAAATTTCAGGCAGAGTAAAGGTAAATATTTTTGTGAGGGGTAAGGAGATCCTGAGTATTTTTTCTATTTTTTCTATTTTTTTCTATTTTTGTAGTTTCTTCCTGACTCTATCTTAAAATCCACAGTTTCCTAGAAGCTTCAAGGTTTTTTGTGTTAAAATTGTGGTGGTGGGGTGTGAAAGGAGCATGGGATAAATTATGGACAGGGGAGTGGTCTTATTAGTAGATCATTTATAATTTTGGGACAGTCTGGATGCTTATATCTTTGAAGATGTGTCTTTTTGATATTTGATATAGAATTCTTTCTTTTTCACTGTTGTCCTACAGTAAATTTACTCTAGTAGTGCTTCTTTCTCTTGAGCCAAGAAACTGTAAATTGGTCCATATGGAATGTTTAGCTATCTGGAAACTAGGGACACCTGGTTGTGTTGTTCCCTTAGAATTGTTTTCTTTTAATTATATGTTACTGATTATGCTATTACAGTTGTTTCCATTTTTCCCCCTTTGCCCTCACCCACCCAACACCCCCCACTCCCTCAGGCAATCCCCACACCATTGTTCATGTCTACCCGTCATGCCTGTAAGTTCTTTGACTACTCTATTTCCTGTACTGTACTTTACATCCCATGGCTATTCTGGAACTACCTATTTGTACTTCTTAATCCTCTTGCCTGTTCATCCATACTCCCCCACTCTCCTTCCATCTGGCAAACATCAAAACCCTCCCCGTATCCATGATTCTATCTCTGTTCTTGTTTGCTTAATTTGTTTTTTAGATTTAATTGTAGATAAATAGGTATTTATTGCCATTTCAATGTTCGTAGTTTTGATCTTTTTATTTCAAAACATTTTATTTATTTTTTAGAGAAAATGGAAGGGATGAAAAGAAACATCAATGTGTGAGAGAGGGAGATAACGTTGATCAGTTACCTCTCACCTGTCCCAACTGGGAAACCTGGCCTGCAGCCCAGGCATGTGCCCTGACTGGGAATCAAACCAGTGACCTTTTGGTTCACAGGCCAGCGCTCAATCCACTGAGCCACACAGGCCAGGGTCAATTGTCTTTTTCTTGAATAAGTCCCTTTAACATTTCTTATAAGAAAGGTTTGGTGATGATGGACTCCTTTAGTTTTTTCTTGTCTGGGAAGCTCTTTATCTGCCCTCGATTCTAAATGACAGCTTTGCTGAGTAGAGCAACCTTCCCTGCTTTTCATGACTTTGAATATTTCTTGCCAATCCCTTCTAGCCTGCACAGTTTCTTTTGAGAAATCAGCTGATGGTCTTATGGGAACTCCTTTGTAGGTATCTAACTGCTTTTCTCTTGCTGCTTTTAAGATTCTCTCTTTATCTTTAACCTTTGGCATTTTTTTAATGATGTGTCTTGGAGTGGGCCTCTTTGCATCCATCTTGTTTGGGACTCTCTCTGCTTCCTGGACTTGCATGTCTATTTCCTTCACCAAATTAGGGAAGTATTCTTTCATTATTTTTTCAAATAGATTTCCAATTTATTGCTCTTTCTCTCCTCCTTCTGGTACCTCTATGATGCGAATGTTGGAACTCTTGAAGTTGTCCCAGAGGCTGCTTACACTGTCCTCATTTTTTGGATTCTTTCTTCTTCTCATTGTTCTGACTGGGTGTTTTTGCTTCCTTATGTTCAAAATCATTGATTTGATTCTTGGCTTCATCCACTCTACTGTTGTTTCCCTGTAAATTGTCATTTATTTCAATTAGTGTATCCTTTGTTTCTAACCGGATCTTTTTTATGCCTTTGAGGTCCTCACTAAGTTCCTTGAGCATCCTTATAACCAATGTTTTGAACTCTGCATCTGAGAGATTGCTTATCTCCCTATTGTTTAGCTCTTTTTCTGGAGTTCTGAGCTGTTCTTTCATTTGGGCCATATTTCTTTGTCTGCTTCTTTAGGCAGGCTCCCTGTGTTTGTTTCTATGCATTAGGTAGAGCTGCTTCGAGTGCATGTCTTGCTGCTGTGGCCCAATGTAGTAGGTGCCCTGTAGGGTCCAGTCACACAGCCTCTCCTATCATCCAAGCTGGGTACTTGAGGTGTGCCTTTCCTGTGGGCTCAGTACACCCTCCTCTTGTAGTTGAGCCTTGGTTGCTGTTGGCAGGTCAATGGGAGGGATTTTCCCAGGCCAGTCAGCTGCAAGGATTGGCTGTGACCACTTGCCACCAACCTCTGCCCTCTGTGGAGGAGCAGCTGTGCGGGGGCAGGGTAGGTGGTGGTGCTCCGACGTGATCTGTAGCTGTCCAGTGGATGCACAGACTCTGGGGTTTCCTGGGTGGTGTAGGCCAAGGTCAGCCCCATAGTGTGCTCTGCCCAGGGCCACCCTGCCTGAGCTACAAAGCAATCTGAGAAGGCTGCTACTTGTGCTGGGCTTGGAGATTCCCAAGTGAGGCCAAGCAGTGTGTCTCAGCTGGCTGCTGCTAGTGCTGTGCCTGGGGCTCACTGGGGCCAAGTGTTCCTTGTTTGATAGAATTTGGGAATTTGGGAGGTGGGAGCCTGAGCCGAGACCAGTCATTCATTTGGAAAAGCAGGTTGGGTGGGCCTGTAAATTGGGTGGGGCAGAGTCTCTAGGGATCTCCCAAGTGGGCTTAATAGTGTTAGCCAGATTGATGGAGTCTCAGATATGGCACCAGTTTGCCAGCTCTGTGGGGGGAGGGTTTAAGAAAGAGTTGATGGCCTCTGCTGGCCTTAAAAACAATCTTTTTTCCAAATTCTCTACAACGAAGATAAATTTTTATAATCAGATAAAAGATCATTGAAAAAGTAAAGGATTAAGAAAAATAATCAAGCAGAACTTACAGGGTGGGGTAAAAGTAGGTTTACAGTTGCTCACATGGAAAATAATACAATAATTAATAAATAACACAAGAATGAACTTTCATGTACTCACAACTATAAGCCTACCTCTGCCCCACCCTGTATTTAAAGCTTAGAATTATTAAAGTGGAGGTTTCACGTTGGTCTTCCCTGACTCTGGGGTTGAACAGTCCCTAAGCATCCCAGACAGGCTAATGGCTCCTATTTTAAGATCATCTCTCTGGGATAAGCCACTCTCCCTCTGCGTTACAGTCAGTTCTGTTCCCCAACAGCAAACGGAAAAGGAATTTTCTCCTTATATCATTTCGTGAAGACATGGTCATGAAGGGTGCTCTCATGTCTTGTGGAAGTGTTCATTGTATTAAAGGTATTTTTTCGGCAGTAAGGGGCAAATTTATGCTCCTTCCTAGGCCTTGCATTCTACTTCGTGAAAACATTGAAAGAAGTAGTAACTATAGACATTTAAGAAGAATCAAAAAGGAATAGAAAAGCATGTGCTGTTACATGTTTCTGTTAGTTTTCTTTTAGAAGGAATGTTCAGTGCTTGAGATATCTCTGTTTTTCCTCTGGGTGGCTGTTTTTCCGGCACAGCAAGCGTGACTGATTTTTCTCATTGGGATTTAGCACACTCTAGTGGGCAGTAGCTTTTCATGATTTCTTTCTTTCTTTTTTTTAAATTTTGTCAAATTACTGTATTGGACAGTTCGATGATATGCTTCCTAAATAGTAAAACGTGTCAATATTTATTTGGGTTAAGTAATGACCCTCATGAGCAAGACTAGCTGTATAGGGTGCTGGGGTGTTGTATATTTTTATCTGATTTCTTCAGTAGAGAGGAGAGACTTTTATATGGAAACTTTTTCCTATTGATTGTCATCTTTGCTTAGGTAAAATGAAATTGACCTGCAGGCCAAAACATGGAGAAACACTGGTGGTTTTCCTCTACCTCACACTCCTTGGACCTTACGATATTTTATGGCTCCCTCTTAGGACTCTTGAGAACTTTTGTATACCACTTTGTGACAATTTTGACCGTTTGTGCATCAGCGTTTTCATATCCTATTCCACTGGATTGTTTTTGAAAATGGGCTTCCACCAGACGAAAAGTAATTTTTAATTTTGTTTTTGCAGAGTGATGGTGAAGATTTTAATTACATCATTGCATTTTTCCTTGGAACAGCAGCCTGCCTTTACCAGGTAAGTTCTCTCCTAGTTTTAAGAAACACTTTCCCATTATTGTTTGTTTGTAGTATCAATTTTAATAATTGCTTATATACTTTAAATAAATAAAAATAATGTCTAAGTTGGGTTTTTTTTTTTTTTTGCCTTCCTTTTAGTTTGAACCTCTGTTAGCTTTGTGACCTACCTCTCCATTTTGAGTGGACATAGATCCCACTGAACTTAATGTTAACCCTGTCCTGTGCTGGGCTTCGGTGGTCCGTGCCATTTGCCTATAGCAGTAAAGATTACTTCTAAATTTTTTGGTGACTGGTTGATCATTCGGCATCCAAACTCTGCTTACACACCAGGCTGAGGATTTTGTAGTTTTAGGAAAGTCTTTGAACAGGGAATAGCAAAGGCCGGATTTCGGCAGTGATGATAGGATGGATTGTCAGAGCAGGGAGATTGGAAGCAAGGAAATTAGTTGGGAGGTGATTCCATGACTTCAGACAGAAGGTAATGAGAGGTGATGGCAGCTAGGGATGTGTGTGAGGGGAAGGACACTGAGAAGGAAGACTGCTGAGACTTGACAGAATAGATGTGAGACGTAAGGAGGGAGGCGGTTTTGTACCCGGTGATAGGGAGGTGGGTACTCATATTTCCAAGAAGAGAGGAGGTACAGGTTTGGAGGGAGGAATGGGGTAACTATGCCAGTTACCCAAACCACAAAATGTCTTTGCTAAAACATATGAGAGCAAACAAGCTCTTCTTATCAAACTTTTACAAGTAACACATTTCTCTGGTTTGCATACAAAGAATGTTAGAAAGACTCAAGACTGTAAATATAAGGCCACCTAAAATTCAGTAGACATCTTTAAGGAAATATTTTGGATATTAACTATTTGACTTTTATGTAAAGATGCATTAAAAATTTTAGTTCCAGTGACCCCACTTTTTTTATAATCCCCTGATTTTTCTTAATCACTTATCTTCAGAAAATAGTTTTCTATTAAATTTGACAAATTTAATTATAATGAATGACATTTCATGTAGGAAATGTGAAAATTTGTATTTGTTAATGTCACAGTGCTTTAATTTTATGAAGTATTCTTGTGTAGATTTTCTAAACTTTTATCTCTACAGTCCTGCCACACAGGGAATGTTACCTCGTTTTTTAAAATGAGAAACCTGAGGCAGCTTCGTTATTACCTTGAGGTCACATAGCTAGTAAGTGAGTGGTGGAGTCAGGACTTAACTCTGAGTCTTCTGATTTTATTTTTTATTTTTAAAGATTTTATTTATGTATTTTAAAAAAGAGGGGAAGGGAAGGAGAAAGAGAGGGTGAGAAACATCAATGTGTAGTTGCCTCTTGCACACCCCCTACTGGGGACCTGGCCTGCAACCCAGGCATGTGCCCTGACTGGGAATTGAACAGGGGACCCTTTGGTTCGCAGGCCAGCACTCAATCCACTGAGCCACACCAGCCAGGGCTTCTGATTTTAAATATTGTGTTCATTCCACTTGCTGTCTCTAAGCATAATTTCTACATTTGTATAATTTTTATAATGTTACAACCTAATTATTCTAAAATGTGAGATAAATATTAACTGTAAAATAATTCCATAATTATTTTTGAAAAATACGCTTTTGACTGTTTTATCTTAATAAAATAATTTAAGTGCTAAGAATAATAGCAAAACGTATTGAACTCTACTTTATGTATACTAAGCCCTTCACATTTCTTGTACCATTTTATTCTCACAAAGTCCCACACTCATCTTACTATCATCATGATTTTTCACTGAGGCCTACACAGTTCTTGTGGCCAGTCAGTGACTTGAACCCGGGTCTATGCAACCCCAGCGCCGGTGCTGTTGCCTATAGGTAGGCACACCTCGTCACATCCCCCAGAACAAGGGAAGGTGTTTCTAAGAGTCGCCCCACGGAGAAGCAGTGTCACTTAGGTGCTCTTTTACTTGAGAAAAGTAAACATAGTCATGCTTTAAAAACAAAAGTAGAAAACCAGTTTTCTTCATATCGACAGGCATGAAACTGTATGCTTGCCAAATATGCTGGTTTTTCACAGTAAGACTTAAGTGGTTGTGTGTTACCATATAACATGCTGTACTTACAGTCATCAGGATATTTTTAATCGCCTTTAGATCTGACCTCAGAGGCCACTACCACATGCTGTGTTGCCTTTTTCTCTAGGCTGTATGTCCTTGTAGAAGCACAGAACTCAGGCAGGTAGGAGTAATCTTGCTATATATCACTTTAAGTAGGAAACCAAAGGAAATAGAAACTAGAGACTATTCCTTTCCCCTCATCATTTTATTTTGAAAACTTGCACATTTACAGAAAAATTGAAAGACTGGTATACCTAGAGTCACCTATTATAAACATTTTGCAACACTTTGTATGTGTGTGCATATATTGTGTATTTTTAACTGTTTATAAAGTAAGTTGCCAACAAGTATGCATATGTAAAGTTTTCCTATTATTAAACTTCTTATCACAACCAGGATGTTGATGTTGATGCAGTGAAGATATGGAACATTCCTATCCCAAGGACCCTTCCTGTCTCCCTTTATAGTCACACCCACGTCCCTCTGCCCCTTACTCTCTCTGGCGACCCCTACTGTGTTCTCCACTTCAGTAATCTCATTTTAAGTAAATGGAACCATGCAGCATGTAACCTCTTGTGACTGGCATTTTTTTACTCAGCATAATTCTTTGGAGATTTATCCGGGTTGCTGCATATATTAATGGTTTGTTTCTAGTTGTTGCTAATAGATTGCATAGTATGTATGTAGCACAGTTATTCATTCATCCATTGAAGGACATCTGAATTCTTTCCAATTTTTGGCTATTATAAATAAAGCTGCTATAAACATTCTTTTTTCTTTGTTAAATGTATTGGGGTGACATTGGTTAATAGTATCATATAGGTTTCAGGTGTACATTTCTATGATACAAGATCTGTGTGCCCACCACCCAAAGTCAAACCATGTTTCGTCTGCTGTCAACACTCACATACATATATATATCTTTTGTGTGAACATAAGTCTTCATTTCTCTGAGATAAGTACAGCCGTTGCTGGTCATGTGGTGGTTGCACGCTTAATTCTTTTAAGAGACAGACAAACTTTTCCAGGGTGGCATACCATTTTCCTTTCCCACCAGCCTGTGCAGGAGATCCGATTTATCCTTGTGCTCTTCAGAATTTGGTGTTGTCACTGTTTTTTATTTTAGCCATTCTGATAGGTATATTGTGATACCTCATTATTGTTTTATTTTGCACTTAATCTAATGACTAATGAGGTTGAACGTCGTTTTGTGTGCTTACTTTGTCATCTGAATATCCTCGTGGGTGAAATGTCTGTTCGCATCGCTTGCCTATTTCTGGTTGGATTGTTTGTTTTACTGTCAAGTTTGAGAATTCTTTATGTATTCTAGACATTTGCCATGTGCCAGGTACGTAGCTTGTAGATAACTTCTCCTAGTCTGTAGCTTATCTTTTCATCCTCTCAACTCGGACTTTTGCAGAGCAAAAGCTTTAAATTTTGATAGAATTCATTATGTTAGTTTTTCCTTATATGGATCCTGTTGCTTGTCAATTCTAAAAACTCTTTGCCTGCCTCCAGATCCTGAAGATTATCTCCTGGGTTTTTTTTCCTAAAAGTATTATAGTTTTATATTTTACATTTAAGTTCATGATCCATTTTGAATAAAGATTTGTATAAGATGTGAGACTTGGGTGGGATTGAGTTTGGGGGTTTTTTGTTTGTTTGGTTTTTTGCCTGTGGATAGCTGGCCAATTGCTCTAGCATCATTTGTTGAAAAGGCTATTTTTTCTCCACTGAATTGCTTTTGCATGTTTGTCAAACATCAGTTGGGCATATTTGTGTGAGTCTATTTTGGGGCTCAGTATTCTGTCCTGTATATCTATGTGTCTGTCTCTCTGCCAGTCCCAGATAGTTTGATTATTGTTGCTATATACTCTGTATTAAGTTCCATTTTCTTAATAGTTTTAGAGCTACTCAAATTGTGTGTTTCGTAATGGGGGAATTATGGTGGTGTGGATGTGCTTTATGAGGTAGTGGTCCATTTCATCTGTTAGCAGATTTGTTTGCAGAGTGGCCAGAGTGTCCCCGGACTGTCCTTTTGGCGCCTGTAGGATCAATCTGTAGTGATGCTCTGTTTCATTCCTCATATTGGTAATTTGTATCTTCTCTTTTTGTCAGTCTTACTTGTTAATTTTATTAATCATTTCCAAGAACCTGTTCTTTGTTTTATAGTTTTTATCCTGTTTTCAATTTTATTGATTTCTTCTCTTACCCTTATTATTTCCTTTCTCTTACTTGCTTTGGGTTTATTTGGCTTTTTTTCTAGCTTTTGAGATGGGGACTTAGATGACTGGGGAATTTCCTCTTTTGTAATATATACATTTAGTGTTCTAAATCTCCCTATTAGCACTTCATAACCTGTGTCCCATAAATTTTGATATGTTGTATATTCATTTTCATTTAACTCAATTTATTTCTTCAAAGATTGTATTTATTAATTTTTAGAGAGAGAGGAAGGGAGGGAAAAAGTGAGGGAGAGAACCATCAGTGTGTGGTTGCCTATTAGATACCACCTTACCAAAAGATCAGAGTTAGCATCACCAATAATAGGATATATTACTTATCATTATAGTAGCATTCTTTTTTTCTTCTTTTTTTATCCTCACCAGAGGATATTTTGTCATTGCTTTTTAGAGAGGGAGGGAGGGAGAGAGAGAAACATTGATTCGAGAGAAAAGCATAGATTGGTTGTCTCCTGCATGTGCCTGAACTGGGGACCAAATGAACCCACAAGCTAGGCCTATGCCCTTCCAGGACAATGCCACAACAAGCTGAGCCACACTAGCCGGGGCTAGTGGTACTCTTGCCAAAATTGCATACCACTTCACTCTTGAGAAAATATCAGACAAACCGAAATTAAGGGATATTCTACAAAATAGTTGATTGATACTGTTCAAGAGTGTTAAGGTCATAAAAAGCAAAGACTGAAGGAGTTATTACAGATCTGAGGAGACATGACAAGTAAATGCAACATGGAATTCTGGGCTGGATTCTGGACCAGAAAACAGGCCATAGTGGGACTACTGGCAAAATTTGAATAAAGTCTGTAGATCAGTTAATAAGGTTGTATCACACTCACACCCTGGGGGGTGAGTATACTGTGGCTGTGTAAGAAGAGGACATGGGGGGAACAGGGTGAAGGGCATATAGGAACTCCAATATTTTTGCAAACTTTCTCTAAGTTTAGAATAATTTCAAAGAAAAAGTTATGTTTTCAACTATTTTTATACACTGCACATTACTTAGGTAAAGCAAGTGCTTCCAATTCATTTTGCTTGGATAGCAGTCTTCTTTTTAAGTAAGCGGAGTCCTAATTTCTATAAGAATTAAACACATTAAACAGAACATTTCCACAGTCTTTCTGCATTGTCGCAATACCCTTCCTGTGCTGAAGCCTGAATTCACAGAGAGACTTCTGCTTCTTTATTAAGACTTTGTGATCACATGTAATTCCTGTATTTACCAGGTAGTGAATTTTTATTTATTTTATTTAAGTATATTTTATTGATTATGCTATTACAGTTTTCCCAATTTTTCCCCCTTTATCCCCTCTCCGCCCTGCATCCACCAACACTCCAGCATCCCCCACTACCTTAGTTCATGTCCATGGGTTGTACATGTAAGTTGAGTGCTCTGTTTCCTATACCATTTTTGACTTCTCCCTGTCTTTATGCAATTATGCTTCTTCCCTGTACCTTTTCCCCCCTCTTCCTCCCTTCCCCCTCCCCACTGAAAACTTGCCATGTGATGTCCATTTATTTGATTGTGTTCCTGTTCTAGTTGTTTGCTTAGTCTTGTTTTTGTTCTTTTTTTTTTTTTATGGTTCATTTATTGATAGTTGTGAGTTTGTTGTCATTTTACTGTTCGTAGTTTTTGAACTTCTTCAATTTCTTAGATAAGTCCCTTGAATATTTCATATAATAAGGGCTTGGTGATGATGAACTCCTTTAACTTGACTTATCTGGGAAGCACTTTATCTGCCCTTCCATTCTAAATGATAGCTTTGCTGGATACAGTAATCTTGGATGTAGATCCTTGCCCTTCATGACTTCAAATACTTCTTTCCAGCACCTTCTTGCCTGTAAAGTTTCTTCTGAGAAATCAGCTGATATTCTTATGGGTACTCCTTTGTAAATAACTGTCTCCTTTCCTCTTGCTGCTTTTAAGATTCTTTCCTTATCTTTAATCTTAGGTAACTTAATGATGATGTGCCTTTAAGACTGTCTGGGCTTCCTGGACTTCCTGGAAGTCTATTTTCTTAGCCAGATTGGGGAAGTTTTCCTTCATTATTTGTTCAAATAAGTTTTTAATTTCTTGCTCTTGTTCTTCTCCTTCTGGCACCCCTATAATTCGGATATTGGAATGTTTAAAGTTGTCCCAAAGGTTCCTAAGCCTCTCTTCATTTTTTTGAATTCTTGTTTCTTCATTCTGTTCTAGTTGGATGTTTATTTCTCCCTTTTGTTCCAAATCATTGATGTGAGTCCTGGTTTCCTTCATGTCACTCTTGGTTCCCTGAATATTTTGCTTTATTTCACTTTGGGTGTCTTTCATTTGTTTTCATTTTTCTACCAAGCTCAGTGAGTTCTGGGAGCATTTTGATTACCAGGGCTTTAAATTTCCCATCAGATAGGTTGGCTTATCTCCTCATCACTTCGTTCGCTTTCTGAAGTTTTGCTCTGTTCTTTCATTTGGGCCATATTTCTTTGTCTTGGCGCACCTGATAAGTTGCAAGGGGGCGGACCCTTAGGTATTCACCAGGGCAGGGCAACCCTCCTTGCTGTGCTGTGCCTCAGTGCTGCCTGTGGGGGAGGGGCCAGAGAGGGAACAATGTGAGACTAGGAGTTTCTCCCTCCCACTGCGGACACCCCTGCTGTAGACCACAGTCAGCTCCGAGTCTCAGTTCCCCTTCAGCCAGCCCTGCTCGCACAGTCTGCCGCCTTGCCAGGGGTTCTCTCAGCCAGCCCTGCCCATGGTCCACTGCCTTGCTGTGGGTTCTCTCCCTCCGGCTGTCTTTTCAGTCTGGTTGGTCTGGTTGACTGTTTCTTTAATTCCTTGGTTGTAGGAGTTCCATCTAGTTTGATTTTCTGGCACTTCTGGTTGTTAATTGATTTTAGATTGGTTGTTATCCTCCTTTTGGTTGTGCGAGGAAGCGAAGGGTTTCCACCTATGCCTCCATCTTGGCCGGAACTCTAGATAGTGAATTTTAAATATCTTCTAGAAAACAGGTTATTCATTCAACAAATTTTTAATGAGCATTTATGTGCGAGGCACTGTTCTGGGCACTGGAGATAAATGAGTAACCAAGACAGTAAAAAAATCTCTCCTTTCATGAAGGAAGAATATAGATGACAAAATGGGCATATTTTTAAAGTATGTTTATAGTATGGGAGAAAAAATAAAGCAGGAGAAGGTGAATGCCAGGATTTGGGGTGGGGTGGGGAGGACTTTCTTTACTGTATCTTCTAAAATGGCACTCATTGCATTCTCTATCCCATTTTTTTATCTTTTATCTTTTTCAAGATGTAAATATTTGAT
The DNA here is from genome assembly GCF_022682495.2 of Desmodus rotundus. Lineage (NCBI taxonomy): Eukaryota > Metazoa > Chordata > Mammalia > Chiroptera > Phyllostomidae > Desmodus > Desmodus rotundus. The sequence goes on from NC_071388.1 coordinate 100,416,240, forward strand.
ATTATATGTATAAAATGTTTATAATCTTTTGCTGTCTCCTAGAATGTAAGCTCCATGTGAACGAGGGCTTTTTTTGTTTACTTAAAGCTAAAGAACAATGCCTGACTTATAGCAGGCCCTCAGTAAATAGCCCTTGAATGAATTCTCCCTCGAATGTTCACTCATATCCTCCTAGCTTAATTCCTTACATTGAGTGGGGGGAATTAGTAAATATTTGTTGATTTCAGTAATACTCAGATTCAGGTTATATACAAGTCTATTTTGCTAAATGGCTTATTTGAGCTTTTTGAACTTGGCTGGGGTGAGAATGAAAGGCGGATTCCCCTGGGGTCCTGAGAATGCTTCTTAGTTGCCCATCACCGTCACCATGAGGAATCTGTCCAGCCTGTTTGCAAGGGAGTTATCCAGTTATTCCTCCCTTTTAAATATGATACAAAATGCTTTTTCTTTTGAAAAATGAAAGACATAAAAGGAAAAAATCTATTTCCCTTTCTTAGCCGAATGCCTTGTTGTTACATTATTTTATCTGTAGATGAAAAATCCCCTTATTCCACTTTCATTATTTTTACTCTGTGGCCTGTTTCTACAGTTTTATTAGAAATCTATTTCTTTTCTTGTAATCCTAATCATCTTTCATTTTATATTTTGAACAGTGTTATTTACTTGTCTACTACACTGGCTGGCGGAATGCCAAATCTTTTTTGACTTTTGGCTTAATCTGTCTATGCAACATGTATCTCTATGAACTTCGCAACCTCTGGCAGCTTTTCTTTCACGTGACCGTGGGAGCATTTGTTACACTACAGATCTGGCTAAGGCAAGCCCAGGGTAAGGCTCCTGATTATGATGTCTGACACCATCCTTCAGACGTACTGCCTTGGCTTTGGGAGAAAAAGGAAGGAGGATATCTTAACTGCCACTGTGATGGAGAACCTGTTCACCACAAACAAGAAGCTCTGCTTTCCTTCTCTCCAACTGCACTTTTTGTTTTAAGTCAGCAAGGCATGCCTGTGAGCATGCAATACCTGCTGGGCAAACTCCTCTCAGAAGAATGTTGGCCATGAGATGATTATTCAGAGGAGGAGGAGAAGACCAGTCTGCAGAGCTGTAACAGTGCGAGAATGGTCAGACGCCATTGGAACACTGGCCAGTGTTCCAGTCCTGAATCCTTGCTGAAGAGTTCAATCAAAATATATATCAATGTTTTGCGGACCAAGCAGGAACTCTACAACCTGGATTTGCCTTTGTGAGGCATTAGTATAGACCAAATAAAAAGATGCCACAGTAAATTGGAAACTTTATGTTTCAAACAAATGACTTGCTACATATAAGATTATTTGCACATATATAGTATTATGAGTTTATGAAGTCCAGGATGGTGTGGAATTGGTTGTTTTGTATTTTATATTTTTGCTTGAATTTTAACTCTGGGAATCACCTGATTGTAGGAGAGGCTGTGGTGAGCTCATCCCTGGAACAGCACAAGTATTGAAAATACAGTGACGTATATTTCCATTCTAGATTATGTTGGTAGTTTCTTTTGAAATCTCTTTTTAAAAATACGATTTGTTAGACTATAGCCATTGTTTCCAAAATTTCAATCATTTGAATATTACATGTACCATTATATACTTAATATTTTTTTTAATTTTAAAATTAAAATTTTAAACTACTCCAAGTGGAAAACCAGGATCAGTTTCCCATAAATAAAAGAACTACAAAATAAATAAAACAAAAAAAAAATGTTAACTAAATTCTAGCTAGATGCTAATGCCTGCCGAAGCTCTGAGTCTGAGAGGCCTGCCCTTTCTGCGTTGCAGTGAGAGACAGGTCACCCAGCACCGCAGTGGGCGCTCTCTGTGAAACTGTCAGGAGGATGAAAGAGAATTGTCAGGGGAATGGCATTCTCACTGTGGTTCAGTATCACTTAGTGCAGTGTTGTGGGCCACCTACAGTCACCTTGTGTGTCCCCAGGGGTAGGGACCTTGCACCATGGAAACACTGAACTGTACCGAGCAATCAGAAGGTGGCTTTTTTCTCAGCAACTCATTATTTTATGGTGTTGGGGAGGTAAGCACCTAGTATCTTAGAGAACTTACTTGCTTTTGATAACATTATAAAAATTATTGAAGGAGTTATAAGTTAATATAGGAAGAACAGTTTGATTCCATTAGCAAAATCTACAACTTCCCTGGTTTTGGAAGTCATCTTCCTGAGTGACTTTCTTTTGCTTTTTAAAGAAAAGATTCCAAACAAGGAATCCATAAGGTACTAAAATTCCAGAAAAACAGTGGACCCATTACATGTAATTCATGTTATTCGGCATATTTATTAAGTAGAAGAACTAGTGCAGAGACAAAGTCACTGAACTGCCGTGTTTGCCCACGTCGTTATAGTTATGTAGCTGTGTCTGCACCTGCATAACTAGAGGTCTTTTACTTCACTCTCTTTTTAGGAGAATGAGGCAAAAGGAAGACAAAGAGCTAATGATATCAGGGATTTACTTAAAACAAGAAACTCCAATTCACTCTAATTTTCCTCCTCTAACAAAATGGCACAGAAATTATGTATGTTCTGAGAGATGCCCCCACATACCGCATGATCCAAAATCATCAAAATAAAATTGAGTTGGGTTTGTCATTTTGTACTGACTGGGCCAGGAAAGTGAAATGGTTTTTTTTTAAACCGTTTAGAAAGGTTTTTCTAAACTAGTGGTTAAAACAAGACTAGTTTTAAATAGTCACTTTAAAGGAAGTTGGAGCATTCTGGTTAATTGTGATTTTGCTATGTATATTGATATTTTATAGCTCAGTTTGGTTCATTTGGTTCTCCTTATCATTGGATTATTGATTTATAATATTTGATATTTGAATTCATTCAGCAAGGACCCTTGAAAACTCACCAGCATCTTTAAAGGCTTAACTTGTTTTTTGTTTTGTTTTTTCACCAGCTATTTTGGATAAGAGGATGTTTGCATCTCAATGTAAAAACAGTGAAAACAGGTATAAATAATCTTTTATGCATAGAAATGCTTTCTTTCATTATTTGGTGCCTGCATCTCTGAGCCCGTGTATAACTTCCCTGCCTCTGTCTTATTGTTGTTAGCAAAGAAACTACGAATTTGGAAAGACGTTTCTGCCATGGGTGAAAAGAAGTCCTTACACTCTTGAGAAAGAATCACTTAGGCCTCTAATGTGTATGATAATAGTGTATAGCATTTGTACCACACTTTCACTTCTAAGAGCAAGTCTGCATTTACTTAATGGTAACGAGTTTTGTGGTACAGAGGAAATAGTAGCTGCCCTCCTGTTATGAAGCAGGAAACTAAGTAATCAGTTGTTAGTGATTTACTTAGGGTCTCTGAGCTACACTCAACTACTAATCTCAGCCAAGAGCTCTAATGGAAACTAATGAAGAAACTAAAATTATTGTATATTCAGGGAATATGCCTGCTCTTGGTGAAATCAGGGAATTGGGGACTTAATGAGCAAAGGGCTGTTACTGTCAAATCTAGGTATTCATTATCTGAAGGGAGTCCCGAAATACTGCTTTTTGATTAAGGTGTGTTGTAAAAGCAAAGATACTTTCTTTTATATCCTAAAAGTAATTGCAATATTTGCTTGTTTCTTTTTGGTCTGTATTTGAAATGTATTTATACCTGGCCTCTTTCCTAAAAGAATTCAAAGCAGCATACCAGGAGAAGATATACAAAATAATGGTAATAAAATAAGAATAGAAAGGGGAGAGAATCAAGACCAATGAAAATGGAAGGAAGGGTGAACACGTTGCTGTTATCAGATACCGAAATTTGACTCGAACTTCCCAGAAGCCAAGGCTAGAAGGGAAACAAGTTTCCATTGCTCCAAGTGTACATCAGAGCTACTAGTTCCTCGGGGGACCCTGCTTCCTGATGAGTTCTGGTAAGAAGTTCACACTTGGCGATCCAATGAAATGCTAAAATGAACAAAATCCTCAGTTGTTTATGCACATTTGCATGTTATGTTTGTGTCCTGGATCCTCAGCTTGTACCAACTTTCTGAGGCTTTCATTTCAGAGTGTGTGTGTGTGGCTAATAGAGGATTTTGTTCTCATAAGTAAGAATTCTTATCCTAAGCTAAGAACAAGTATCATGTTAGAGCTTGAAAATGCACTCGAGACAAATGTCTGGAGACTGCGCTATCCTCTGATTATCTTTTTCACAGTGGAATCCAGTCTGGAGAAATGCTTGGTTCCTTTTCTCTGAGGCCATATCTGGAATCTCACTGGAGTCCTGGTTTGTCATGTTCCACAGAGACCAGATTTATTACATGAGCCTTAACCTCCTGTCACACATGTGCTTCCTTCTGACGTCAGCTGTCCCCCAGAAAGGCAGTCCCTCTCCCTCCCTTCCCCTCCCTCCCCCAGAACGTTTACTAAGTAATCCAAGGACCCACTCTGAGCTGCTAGATTTCCAAGAGACAGAAAGTGTGTGTGTGTGTGTGTGTGTGTGTGTCTTTACCTACTTGTTACTTTAACAGACTTTTTGTTTACTTTAAGAGTTAGAGTTAGCATGTGAAAATAAATTATTTCAAAAGCAGCCACCTTTCAGACCAAATTGAACAATTAGCCTTACCACAAATTATAGGTTACTCTTCAGGGCTGCATTCTCTGTCTATGGTCAAGCCTTTTTTTTTTTTGTATTTTTCTGCTTTATTGTCTCTAAGGAAATAGAGTCTCTCTACCTAAAAGTGCTGTAGTAAAATTGAACCCGATTTTTGGTTTTCACTGGCTTTAGTAATAATCTTGGCTAAAAGTTAAAAGAAACCCCTCCAACTCCAAGAGTTATAAATGAGTTTATGTATAAAGGCTATATCAGCTGAGGATTTAACTCTGCTGGTATTACTGATTAGGGTTAGAGGGGCTGATGTCTTCATCAATGTTCTGGAACAGCATTGAATGCTGGCATGTTGCTGCCTCCTGTTTGAGCATTTGAGCTTTCAAAAAGAAGCAGTATGTGTGGCTACCCCTCTCGTAATATCTCTTCTTTGAGTGGCCAAACTTTCTGGGTGACTCTCCTTAGCAGATGAGATCACAGCGTGGAAGCGAGGCCTGGCTGGAAGCCGTGTGGTTTGTATCCCCCTTGCTTGTCAGCAGAGAATGGTGTTGACGTGTGTGTGTGTACATCGCCGTCTGCATTGGCGATGCTGGTGGAGAATAGTCTCAGCACAGTTGGAGGCTGTAGGGAGCTCAGATAGAGAGCAGGCTTAGTTCTCAGAGTGTTCCTGAAATCAGTACCCTCTTCTTACAAATTGTTTGTGATGCTTCCTTGGCAACAAATGGTATTTCCAGCCCAGCCTTGCCCACAGCTCCCATTTGCCCTTTTCCCCGCATCCCGCATCCCAGAACCCAGCGATTCGAGCATTGCCCAGCAGAACGCATGTTTAGGCTCCAGCCGACAGAAAGTGGAGTCCTGTTCCCCATTTCCCGTGTCACCTGGCAGACCTTCCCCAGCGCTGCTTTGGTCGCTCGTCTAGTTTGTGCCCATGCTTTTCTTTGTGGGAGGTTGTCAGGGACTTTGCCTAAATGTGAACAAACACTACTTTGCTCTCTCACTTTAAATTCCCCCAGTCCTAGGAATGATGATAAGAATGCTTGTTAGCACCTTTTGTGGGCCTGTGCTGGGTCCTTCTACACAGCTCATCCTAATGGCAGGAAGGCGGGGCAGCTCCCATGCTCACTTGGGGAAACAAAGACTCACATTCAAACCTGGGATTCAGGTTTAAATGATTCAAAAGTTGGTGCTCATTTTTCTACGTCACGGAGACTTTCAGAATGAAAACTGTGTGTGTGGGACGTCCAACTGCTACCGCAGCAGTGCGAGCAGATGGAGCCGGTGCGAAGGGAGTGGCTCTGTGCACGTAAGCGTGTCATACCCACAGAAGGGGTTCGTGGAGGCTTTTTCTGTTTCCTAGACGAAGCAGCTGAGGCCTAAAGCAGTTAAGCAACTTGGCCACAGCCACCATCTAGCCTGTGTGGTGGCACCAGGATTTCAGTCCAGATCGGTCTTACTCAGAACTCATGCTCTTAACCACCATGTAATATCAAGCTGGGCAACATGGAAATGCGTTAAAACATGTAAGGCATATGTGTTGAGATATGTACAATTTCTCTTATGAAAGAGATCAGGTCAGTGCTAACTCCTGCACTGGAGGTGTCCTAAACTGAACGAAATAATTTCCTAAACTTCCTGCATCTGTGGCCGTGACAGGATAGATGGCCCAAGAGGTATGGTGAACTCTGAGTGTGTCTCAGATTTTAAGGCAAGAAGGTACACAGTTTAGTCTTTATAGTAAAACTAACTCATGAATTAATGATTCTTGATATAGAACGTTAAAGCTTCATTGGTGATTCATGTGTTATAAGCATTTACTTTTTCTAGCTGAAGTCCAGAATAGATGGGTTCTTTGATATGAAATGATTTCATGGAAATTCTGCTTTAATTGGTCCATACATCTGAAAACATTAAAACAAAACACAGAAGGTAACTATTTGCAATGTCAAATAGTGATTATGAGCTTGGAGGCAGACTCTGACTTTCCCTTTTGCTGGCATTGTGACATCAGCAAGTCATATCACGTGACCTCTGTGCCTCAACTTCTTCACCATAAGGTGCAGGTACTCACAGTGCCGTGGGCAGAGGGTTGTAGGAGAATTAAACGAGTCAAATACAAAGCACTTAGAATAGAGGCTGGCACAGTGAGTGTGAGGACTGCATTTACTACCGGGCTAGGGTATTTCTGGTAGCATTGCTATTCCTTTCAATGTAATAAGAGTCATTTTAATTGCAAATGCCCCAAGTATAGTAAGTCATTGCACAGAGCTTTTCAGAAAGTGCCTAAACTGGTGAGGATCCTCTTGAAATATCTAGCAGACAGGTACCCAGGCCACAGGCTCTTTGCGCAGACTTCTGGGCAGGGCACTGAGGACACTAGAGGGGAGGAGAAGGGAATTGAGGGACTCACACTGGCCACATGCCTGCTCCATATCAGGTGTTTTGCATATAGAAGGTTTGTGAGTTTAACAAAATCTACTTGAGTCCTGGTTGGTGTGGCTAAGTGGTTTGAGTGCCGGCCTGCAAACCCAAGGGTTGCTGGTTTGATTCCCAGTCAGGGCCCATGCCTGGTTGTGGGCCAGGTCCCCAGTAGGGGCGCGTGGGAGAGGCAACCACACACCAATGTTTCTCTCCATCTCTTCTTCCCCTCTGTCTAAAAATAAATAAAACCTTTTTAAAAAATCCACTCAAGGTAAGGAAACAGGATTAAGTTAACCAGTGTCACACAACATGGAAGTGATGAACTGCTCTTCAGGACCCCAGCCTCCCAGCACCGGACCACTGTTGAATGGGGAGGATGCCTCTGGGAACCTCACCTGATCCCGTATGGTCCCATCATCCTTTTAACGTTCTAACCTGATCTATCGGGCAGTCTTGGGTGGCAGCCATCCGAGTGCCCACCACTCTGTCAGGACCCCCATGAGTGTGAGTGTGTGTGCACATGTGCACACGCATATGTGGCTGGTGCATTATGGGTTGTCGAGTGGGGAAGGCAGCCAGCAGCCTTCAACTCAAAAATTGGAAGTATGTGGATGCTGGGGATGGTGAGAGCTCAATACTCTTAAAAAGCACAGATGCAGCATGGCTTTCAAAAAATTAATCTGAAGCAGGAGTTCCGGCCAAGATGGAGGCGTAGGTAGAAAATCTTCCCTTCCTCACACAACCAAAAGGAGGGTCAGAACCAATCTAAAAACAATAAACAACCAGAAGTGCCAGAAAATCAAACTGCATGGGTCTCCTACAACCAGGGAATTAAAGAAACAGTCATGACTGGTAGGAGGGAGACAGTCAGAGAAGACCCATGGCAAGGCAGACTGTGCGAGCAAGGCAGGGCTGGCTGAATGGGAAACTAAGACTCACAGCCAGCTGTAAACTACAGCAGGGCTGCCATGGCAGGAGAAACTCCCAGTCTCACACAGGCCTACATTGGAATGTGGGGCTAGAGCCAACCAAGCCAGCTGCATTGTTCCCTCTCTGGACCCTCCCCACAGGTAGCACCACAACGCAGCAAAGAGGGTTGCCCTGCCCTGGAGAATACCTAAGACCCCGCCCCCTTACAACATAACAGGTGCATGGAGACAAAGAAATATGGCCCAAATGAAAGAACATAAAAAAACCAGAAAAGGCTAAGCAATGAGGAGATAGCCAACCTATGTGATTCAAGTTCAAAACACTGTAATTAGGATGCTCACAGAACTGATTGAGCTTGGTCGCAAAATGAAGGAAGAAATGAAGGCTATCCAAAGCAAAATAAAGCAAAATATTTCAAACTCACAACTATCAACAACTGAACCTAAAAAAAACGAAAACAAAAACTAAGCAAACAACTAGAAGAGGAACAGATTTAGAGAAATGGACATCACATGGAAGGTTTTCAATGGGGAAGGGGTGGGGAAGAATGGGGGGGGAAGGTACAGGGAATAAGCATAACTGGTAGGCATAAAATAGGCAGGGAGAGGTTAAGTATGATATAGGAAACAGAGAATTTAAAGAACTTACATGTACAACCCATGGACATGAACTAAGGTGGGGGGTGGGGAATGCTGGAGGGTGCAGGGTGGAGGGAGCATAAAGGGGAAAAAATGGGAAAATTGTAATAGCATAATCAATAAAATTACTTTTAAAAATGGAAACAAAAAGATTAATCTGAAGCAAATGCACTCCTCCCCACCCCCTCCCTGAAAAAATTCCATGTGAGCCAGGGAAGTACCATTCTAGCTAACTGACAAAGTCAAAGCAGAGAAGCAAATTTTGCAAAATTGGAAAATAGTCCAAGTTAAAATAAGCAGATATGCTGACAAACCAGAGGTTCCAGGCAGGCCTAAATTAGAAATTGGCTGAGGGGAAAAAAAGTGATGAGGTCCCTAATGGATTCCAGTCAGAATTCTTTAAATTCATGGGTCTAATAGACCAGCAGTATGGAAGGGGCCTTAGGGGTGCATGTGTGCTCACCAAGTGAGGGGCGGCTCAGCTCCACTCACTGGGAACAGATGCGCAGGTGAGGCTTGGGGCAGGCAGGCCAGCGGGGGACAGGATGCCTACTTTCCTGTTTGTTACAGTCCTTTCCCCCCATCCCCTGTCTTTCTCACCCTCTGCTTGCCCTGTGAGCCCACACTGATCTCCACCCACCCCTCCCCTCTCTGTGGATAGCGGCTCTTACTAGGAAAGCTGTCATGTGTGGCAACTGTGGCTACTGGCTTGGTGTCTGCAGGAGGACAGAGCCATCCCCAACCTGTTTTGGAGGCAGTCTTCCCACAGATCGCTCATGGCACAATGCTTTCATCTCATTGGTCTCTCTGCCTCTGGCTCTAAAGTCTTAAAATCCTAACTCAATGGTTTCTGTGTGCGCCATACATGTGGTGTGTGTGGCACTTGAAGATCAGATGAAGAGTTACGTGAATACTCAGAACCAGAGAAGCCCGCAGAGGAGGAGACCTTGGAGATTAGCCATTCCAGCCGCCTCACTGGGCTTTGTTCCTGTGTCTGTCCTGAGTAGCAGTGACCCTGCAGGTGGGAAGGAAAGATAGGCAAGAGGACAGCAAAGATATTTTTCAAGACCAAGAGGAGAAACACCACCAGAGGGCTTTTTTGAAAATCTAGAAGAGTAAGAAAAACTCTAGTACTGTCATAGTTGGATCTCATTTCATCTACTGTCAACCTTGAGGAGTGGTGAGCCCTCTCTCCTGTCTGCCAAGGTTGTCAGCGCCAGATGGGCACACTGGGCAGTAGTGCCTGTGGGCTGGGGCCACAGCTTTTGTCCCTGAGGATCAGGGCAGCCGCAGGGGATGCACCAGACCTTTCTCCCCCTGCCTCCTAGGCCTGGGGAGGGGCGGCAGCATGAATGAGAAAGTGTATGTGGAAGCTCTTCAACCGTTCATCCGAATGGTTGGGGTCGGGAGATGGTAGTCTCTGGTCTGCTGTGCCCTCCCCAGCCCTGCCAACTCTCCTCCTGACGCCTTTCCGAAGTGGTGCTTGCCACAGCCATCATGGCCCAGCCTTCTCAGTCCCTTCCTTCTGGAGATGACATGTACTGTGTTTATTCTCTTCAGGGTGGAGTTGTTTTGATGTAGACAAATTCAGAAGCTGTGGGTTTTCAGGGCTCTTCCCTGCTGTTGTCGTTCTCTCACTGAGGTGGCACAGAGTCTGCTCAGCCCACTTTTGAACACTGTACACCCCACTGCCCAAGTGCTTTCCTGACCTGCCCCGATAGGGGCTCAGCATCCTGTCCAGGCTCCGGAACCTCATTTTCTGCTGATTTAACTACATGCCACTCAGGTGATACGTACTTTTGAAAAAGCGCTGTAACTGTGTTTGTAACTTTGAAAGTCTTTAACACAGCTGCCAGGTGAATACTCAGTTCCAGCCCCCCCCCATGTGCTGGGGCTCACTGGGCCCCCCACTAACCTGCCACTGACTCCTTCCTACAATCAAGTCACCACCATGCTGTCTGGAGTCTGGTCTTGGTTTCAGTGGTCTTTGCTGTCAGCGAACATTGAAGAGGTGTTCACCCTCACCCCACACATCAATGGCATCTTTTCTAATTAACATTGTAGGTATGGATATGCATTTGGAAAAAAAGCGTAACTCTCTAAGGAAGAAACCTGTTCTCTGGGATTAGCCCATTGGGGATGGGGATGGATGGGCCGAGAAAGGTTCTGAGTGGTGCCCCTCTGGCGTTCTGGTGTGCATGTACGTGTGGTTTCCTGGCGGTTTGGTCTCCACTGGCCACGGCAGGGTGGGAGCTCTTCAGGAGCTGAGGTTCCCACTTAGGCCGATTGGCCCCTAAAGTTTGGCCTGCCTTATCATTTAGTCTCCTTTCCTAACTGACATACTGCAGCCTGGAAAAATTCTGAGTTAAACACAAGCTCTACACAAGTACATCCTTCGCCACGCACATTTGAAGTCCTAATGATGTCCATTCTCTGGAGCAGGGGGCCTGCCTGTGCCTAAGACTGCCACATCTATGTCCCCATGTGGCTACTGCTGCAATGAAGCCGGTGATGCCGTTTTCAGAGGCTCCTTCATTCATACCTTTGTTAAACCTAATTTGACCAAGGCCCTCTCCGTCTCGTTTCCTGAATGCTGCCTGTGACGGGTGCAGCGGGCAGGAACTGCTGAAAAGGGTCCTACGCCTTCCTCCCTCCTGCCCTTCCTCTGGGGTGAGGGGGCAGTGCTGGGGCAGGCAGGAAGTCACCTGCATGGGGTTAGCAAACAGGCTTGCTTTGAAGCGCATCTCTGTTAATCACCAGCTGGTTGGCCTTAGACAAATACCGTATTTTGCTGTGTATAATGCGCTCCCGTGGACCATATGCACCCATGTTTTTGGCCCAAACTTTCAGGAAAAAAAATCTTTTTTTTTTTACTTTTTAATTCAATTATTTATTTATGTGTATTTAGAAACAAAACCAATGATCATATTCCAGGGTATTATTTTGCATATGGATATCATTACTGCTTTCTAGAGTTACACTTTTAATGCATAAGCATAAATGAATTTAGAACATTTATATAGATATGGAATTAGTACTACCCATGTATAATGTGCATCCTTATTTTTCCCTCAAAAATTTGGGCAAAAATGTGTGCATTATACATGGCAAAATGAGGTAACTCGATCTCTGTGCCCACTCCGTAGGTGGGATGAGGCAGCCGGGAAGATGGGATGCGATGCTTGTGTGGTGCTCGCCCCAGCATCTGGCAGAGAGCACTCAACGAGTGGTCGCTGTCGCTCACTCCAGCCTACATCTCCTCCCCTCCCACCTCCTTCAGTCCTCTCAGGTCCTCCGTGTGCACTCCTGTTTCCAACTTCCTTTCCCTTCACATAGAAACATGTTTGGCTCACCTGTTTTAAAACAGCCTCCCCCAGACCCTGGATGTTTTCTGGCTCCATCCTCCTCCATCCCTGTCCTCTTCACTCCGGCTCCCTGTCCTCATCCCCTCATTGTTCAGCCTCTGCACCCAGACATCTGCCCCCCAGCCCAGTGAGCTGGCTCTCACCCAGGTCCCCAGTGTCCTCCCACCTGGCGACCACGATGACTATGCTCTTCAGCTGGCACCCTCCCCACCTCCATGTGCTGCCCCCCCACTCAGAGGAGGTCCCTGCCCTCCACAGCTCCCTGTCCATCACTCAGCCAAGGGCTGACTGCCCTGTTCTTCAGACTGGAACTAGGCCCCGGGCCCAAGCAGCAAATCAGACCAGGATGCATTACCAGTGAAAGTGTTTAATAGTTAAATTACTTAAATAGACTTCAATTTCCATGGGAAATCATAATCGTATCCGTTTTGCAAGAGCAGGAATAAAAAGAGTGCACACCCCTTAGAGGGAATGAAGAGCTAGCACTGCACGTCGTCACCAGTCACTGCTGGGAGGGGAGGATGAGCCCCCATGAGGCCGGTGGGGGGTCACACAATGGGGGGCGGGGAACACGGGAGGACCGAGGCACACACGTTACTCAGGTTGGAAGCAAAACGAACACAGCACCACTGGCGGGTGATGGGGGTGGGTGATGGGCAGGGGACTGGAGAACAATATGTGGAGAAAGCCAGCCCCCCAAGGGTGAGAGGGCCCCTGTAGGACTCAGAGCGGAACAGCGAAAGCGCGGACGGACTCAGGCTGGCAGTTTCAGGTCCCTAGGCCTTGCTTCCCAGAGCTGTGCTCCAAGTGGGACGGATGGTGTGTGTGCTGTGGGGGGGTGGGGGGGGGCTGGTGCTGGTGTCCAGTGACAGGCGGTGCAGGTGGGCATCTGAGTCACGTTTCAGCAGCTGGCACAGCTGCTGCCTCACCTCCCCCGGCCTTGTGTTGGAGGTGCGGGTAGTTCTGCCCTGAGCAGCGATGAAAAGGTCTGGGTGCAGGCCCCAAGGGTTCTGTTTGAACACATCTCTGGTACTACATCATTTTCCAAATGCCTCCCTCATTGGGTATAAAAATAGAAGTTTATTCCTCGCCACATTTAACTGTCCCCTTCTCAAAAAACAAAAACCAGACAAATCAAAATTTCTGCTAGCTGGGCGCCACCCTTTACTCTGCTTTTGCAGGGCAAAGTCACCCCCCATCCCCTGAACCTGAGGGAGCCACATTATGTCCCCAGGTGTAAGGGATCAGCTCCAGAGAGGGCCACCTTGGCCAACTGAGACAGCCAGGCAGGCTTCCTCCCACCCTCTGCTGGCTGGGCACCAGGCGCCACCCTCAGCTCTCTCCGCAGGCCCCACACGGCTGACCCCTCGGAGAGTGGAAGGGTGGACGGTGGCCACACTCCCTGTTGCTGCAGGTTGAGGCTGCTTTCCTTGGTTCTGACTCAGCCCAAGATGAGAAAGCAGCTTTTCGTTCCCTTCTTATCATTCTGTGTGTATCTTACTTAGGGGAAGTGGGGTGTGCGTCTGTGTGTGCAGAGTGAGGGAGTGTGGGTGATGTGTCTGTGCCTCTTCCTACTTCATCTGAACATGCGGCACCCCGGAAGGTCCAACCCACTGCTCTGGTTGGACCTGGGAAAGCCCAAAGCTGCCGAGTCTGGAGTGAGGGGACAGGCATCCTGGAGGAGGCCGGCCCCACCGCGGAAACACATGCTCCAGAGCACACATCGATGCGCGCACAGTACAAATGAGCACACACGCCCCACCGTGAGCAGCCGTGTTCCAGTACAGAGGGTTTACAAAATATAGAATTTGGTATATTTGTTAGATCGCCAAGGTTTTCAATAATACAAAATAAAAAATACAAAAAGACAATTTGGGACCCCTCCCCCTCCCCGGCAGCTTCCTCAGTTGCTCGTGGGTCTCTTACACACGCACAACTAGCACAGTCTACGGAAGGGCACAGAAACTTGTGTTTTATTCAATAAATATATTCCTTTCCTCAGGACCTCCACTCCTTGCTTGAGTCCTCTCTCCTCCCCCTGGCAATTAGCTCTGTCCCTCGCAGCGGCGCTGTCTGTGTGTGTAGGTGTGGGGGTGCTGTGAGGAAGCCACAGTCCTTCCAAAGCCAGCACTCCTGCCAGAGAGCTCCCTCTGAGGAGTGGGGTTTGAACTTCATCTGTCTGAAGTTTAAAGGCTCACATGGAAAAGCAGGCCCCTCATGGCCCTTGGGCTCCCCCCAGCCAGAGTCACTGCCTCGCCACCTCGAGCCCGAGGGTCTCCCTCAGCCCTGCTCTCAAGCGCTGGGTGGCCACCGAGCTCCTTCCCACCCGCACAGCAGCAGCACCCGTTACAAAACTCAAGATTCGGGGCCAGTCTAGCAGAGTCCCCTACAGAGGGAAACGTCTTTGGTCAGCTTGATGCTCGCAGGACACTGGCACCCCAGGGCCTGGGGCTGCTGCCCGCCCACAAGGGCAGAAGCTGCTTCTGGAGTCAAAATGGAAAATCTCATCGGCGCGGCCCCCTGGGCTGGAGCGTGGGCTTCCACCTGCCTGCTTGGCACACACAGAAGCCATTTCCATTTCTCTGGAGGCCGGGCTGCCTGGCATCTGACTGGCAGCTACTAACTGAGTGGGGGCCCTCCATTGAGGAAGTAGGTCATCATCTCGCCTTTGCCCTTGACCTTGACCACACCCCGGCACTCCAGCTGGTAGGTGTTGGCAGCCAGCACCTGGTACATGTCTGTTGTGACCTGAGGAAGCAAAGGAGGAGAGAAGACAGGCCATCAGTGACCTGAGCCGTGAATCTACCATCGGGCAGAGCTGCCTGGCTGCCTTTGACACAGAAGGGTGGGGGGCATCTTCCCGCTGAGGTTCTCGGGGATGGACAACTGCTTGTCCATGAACGTGCCTCAGTGATGAGGACAACAGCACCTGCTCCGCGCCAGGCAGCATGGCGAGCACCTCACACGTGCTATTTCCATGCTACTCAAAGCATGGCCACCGCCCTACCGCCACAAGAGAAGTGCAATAAATACATTCCTTTTCTCAGGACCTCCATTCCTTGCTGGAGCCCTCTCTCCTCCCCCCGGCGAATTAGTGCAGACCTGCTCTCCCAGCAATCTGACCGTTCCTGTGACCAGTGCGCCCACCAAGGCTGCACTCCATGGTTTTTCACCACAGAGTTTGAGAACCACTGCTTATCTCATCTACAGGCACCACGACCTCAGGCTCGAAAAATCTAAGTCGCCTGCCTGAGGTCACACAGCTAACAAGTGGCAGAGCTCCACAGTGTGCTGCCTGTCTGTCTGTCCTTCTGCTTTTGGAACAAAGAGGAGCACTTACAAGTGGCTTCAGTGATCACACTACACTTGTGCAGGGTGAGGGAGAAAAAAGCAGGGGTGACGGGAGTGGCGGTGTGGAAAAATGCCTCACAAGGCCACCCAAGAGCCATTTCTGAGTGCTGCTAGCCCTCCTCCAGCACCTGCTGCGTGTCCTCCCCAGGCCAGGGGGCAAGGGGCAGGAATCCCTGGGTAGGCTGCTGGGAGGCTCGTAAGTGTATTCCGTCAGCGGTGAGGCCCTGTGGTTGCTGACAGCAGCCCTCACACCTGCCGTGGGCGAGGTCGGGAGCTCTGCAAGCACACGTCTCCTCGTCCGCCCTCATGAGCCCCGCTCCCCATCCTGCTGTCCCTTCTCCCTTCGGCACAGGGATGGAGGTGAGAGGCCATCTGGCCAGGCCCCTCAGACAGCACCCACAAGGCAGCCAGGCTGGGCTGCGCTGGCCACAGCCATGCTCAGGGCCAAGCCCTTTGTTCAGAGACCCCACAGGGGAGAGAAGTTAGGGGGTATTTGGGTGGTGTCAGTGTGAGCAAAAGGCCATAAAAAAGCACCAATAGCATTTGGAAAACTGAGGCCAGGGAAGCTAAGTGACCCATCCATAGCTCACGGGGAATCTGGGGCATGGCGGGGTGCAGGACTAGAGCCCAGTCCAGGGCCTCTCTGTTGTCAGACTGGAGCAGAAAGAATCAAGGAGGGCCCAAGAAAAACAAAGAAAAGCAGCTGAAGAGTGGCATGCCTGGGAACTACAAGCACCAGCTCACAGGGAGTGCAGGGAGGAGAAAAAGTCTAGGTTCTCTGGCTAGGCCCCGTGGCCGCTGGGGCGGTGGAGGCACCCTCCCAAGGGCCAGTGGCCTTTTCTGGTTCTCCTGAGCCAGGCCCTGAGTGCTGGGGGCTCCATTTGGCAAGACCCTTCGCCCTGTGGTCATCTTCGTGTCCCTCTATGTGCCTGGGCTGTGGCATTAGCACTCCTGGCTCGGCACAGGCAGCCAGCCTCCCGCTATACCTTCTAATTCCTCCTGTGGCCAGTACTCGGCTCTGCACAGGACTGGGGGGGGGGGGGGGGGGGGGGCTGTCCAAGGTACTGAAAGCCTGAAATGAATCAAGTTCTCCAAGCTTCCAAGACAGCAGCGCTAACTCCCAATCATCCTAAAATTCGGCTGCAGAAATTCTGCTGGAAACTGGATGGGTGCTGCCCCAAAGACCACTAAGCACCAGACAGAGGCCCTGATGTGAGGGAGGTGGGAGGTGGACGCTCCTGCACTCACCTGGATGCGGTCAGGCACACCGGTGCTGTCCATGCGGCTGGCCACATTCACCGTGTTGCCCCAGATGTCGTACTGAGGCTTGCGGGCGCCGATCACCCCGGCCACCACGGGGCCGATGTTGAGCCCTGGGGGGACAAAAGTCAGCATGCCCTTCAGGACTCGGACCGACGCTGGCCCTCGCTGGCATTCCGCCCTCCACACAAGGTGTCACCCGATGCCTTTCTTTAACCACCCCTCGCTCAGTGGCATTTATGTTTTCACTATCAGAACCAGAACTTGTTTTCACGTGCCAGAACTTGCCCTTTTCTTCCTCATCGCTCTGTTTTTTCAGGGGCACCACCTTCTCGTTCTCAGAACCTAGCTCCTACCCCACCACCTCCTGCCTCTCCAAGTAATCCTACCCTGGGCCTCTGAGCCAGTGCAAGGATACCACCGGGCACTGGCTCTCTGTCCTGCTCCCAGCATATCTGCCCAGACTTACCAGGGCAACAGCACCTCTGAGCCCTCGCTGTACCTGTTCTCCATCTGAGTGTCCTCCCTCCTTCCCTCCAGGCGCAGTCCTTCCCTGACACATCTGCCCAACTGCCATTCTCTAGACATTCTCTGCCGTGTCTCCATGCCCCAGGGCGCTCCCCATTTCACTAGCTGTCTATCTTATGCTGGGCCTCATTAAACCTCATTGTTGCTTAACTGATTCTTGTGTGAGAGAGGTAAGACCACAAACACAGCAGAAGCTCCCAAATAAGCTCATCAGGCCACTCACTTACTCAGAAATGTCATCAGTCCTCAAAGTTCTTCCCTCCATGATCTTCCTCTTTAGTTCTGCCAGACCACCACATGTAGCTTTTTACCTCGTGTGCTATTTCCAGGCTGGACTGTCTAACCCACCGGCCAAAAGCCACGCTCCTCAGTGAAGATATTCAGAGTCTGGAGGAAGGGCTTTGCCACACAAGGCTCCCAACTGCCCGCTCAGCTCCTTATCTGCCTGCCACCTAGTCTCCAGTCCTGGTCTGATGAAGGAGTCGGACGCCACTTACAAAAACACAAATCAATGTAGGTGGAAAAGATGGGGTGCAGGGAAATTAAGAATGGTGATTTCACAAAGCCAAGAGTGAAGTTAACACAGAAATGTAGGCTGGGCGTGAGGTGAGGCAGACCTCCATCTGGCTGTGGTCTGGGCGTTCTAGCAGCTGGGGCAGAATGAGAACCGGGCCAAGGCCACCGGGCCTGGGCCCCCAGACCGACACAGCAGCTCCTTCGGAGAGAGCCCAACTCCCGACACTCAGCCAAGATGAAAGGTCTCCCATGGCTGCCAATGATCACAATATTGATGATTAGTAACCCAATATTTTGATCTAATGTGCTAATTTTGAGAATTGAAATACCAGTATTTTTGTGGGTGAATTACTGTTCCTTTTTCAAAAACTTTGAAATCTGAATCATTTATGGCTTAAGACAGACATACCCAGAGAGTTGATAAAGCATTAGCGTTTTGAATGGAAGGAAGGTCCGCTCTCTCAGCAAGCCCTCTTTACCTCTGCCGTCCTCCAGTGGAGGAGGGCAGAGAGGGGAGGCGCCGGGGCTGGGTGAACAAGGTGAAGGGGTTGAGAAGGACCGGTTGGTAGTTACAGCAGAGAAAGCATCAACAGCATTGTAGTAACTATGCCCGTGCGGTGCCAGGCGGGGACCGGACATATCCAGGGGAACACTCTGTAAAGTATGTGGTTATCTAACCACTATGCTCCACGCCTAAAACCAATACAAAATGCATTGAAAGTAAACTGTGATTGAGAAAATAAGTAAATAGAGAAGGGCAGCAACACTCAACAAAGCAAATTTCTACTGCCAAGATAACTCACACTGCAAGCCTGCACATCCCTGACAAGACATATGCTAAGAACAAAACGAACTGCAGAAACACCTTGAACTTTATGGAGCAACACATTCAGAGTCCCCATCCGGAAATCACCCTGGGGCTACAGCGCGGGGAGCGAACGCGTGACTCTGCCGTTGAGCACGCAGTTTCACTGTGCTAGCCTTTCAGCTCTTCCATCGAGCCGCAACTTGTCGGAATACAAGGTTGGGGCAATAAAACAACAAAATTAAATAGAAAAAGAGGAAAAAATGATCTAGGGGTTGGATCAGAGATTTTCTGAGCAAGTAGAACAGGGCCCTGACTGTGAAACAGACCGTCCCTGCCCCTCCCTCCTGCAGCAGCACCACCCTGGGCGTCTGCAGAGCCCCCAGCGACGTCCCCAGAGGCTGAGGCATTGACAGGGAGTCCAGGGAAGACGCAAGGGCTTGACTGACCACATACGCACTTTTCTTCCCCCAATTTGTGCCGGCAGAAAAGCTTTCGCAGCACCTGGGAGACTGTGCTCACACACGCACACCACTTGGAGCGCAGCAGTGAACTTCTGCTGCCCACTTGCTTTTCTAAGACCACTCTCTTAAAACGCTCAAACATGGTCATTTCTTGTCAATACTACATGATCGTTTTCATGTTTAGTTTTTTAAAATATCTCACTATATTCATTCTACTTTGCTAACGATTTTGTAGAATTATGTTCAACAGTTCCATAACTTTGTAAATAGAATGACTTGTACCATGTTCATTCAATTTGTATCTAAAATGGGTAAGTATTCCGCCCTGATTGGTGTGGCTCAGTTGGTTGGGTGTGGTCCTGCAAAGGGAAAGGGTTCGGTTCCCGGTTGGGGCACATGTGAGAAGCAACTGATTGACGTTTCTCTCTCACATCGATGTTTCTCTCCCTCTCTTTCTCCCTCCCTTCCCCTCTTTCTAAAAATAAAAAATAAAATAATAATACATTTAAAATGGATATGTTTCATTTTACTCTTTTCATTTTTACTGAATGAATTTGGAACACTTTTAAATAAAGTACTGCCGCTAAGCCAGTATTACTTGAAATAAACAGGACTGCCATGCCCACGAGGCAGCCCCCAGAAGGCCCTTCGTCCTAGGCACACCGCATCCCCGATAAGGCCTTTCCGGCAGGCACAGCCTGGGTTCAACCAGGCCTTCCCAACGAGTGGGTGAGGTGGGAACTCAGGAAAAGGGTGTCCTGTGCATGGGACCCGCACACCAATGTGCAGGGGAGGCACCTCAAGGCTCCAGGAGGGGCACGCTTTGAGTGATGGGTGCCCATCCCACCCCCTTGGGTAGGGATGCGCTGTGGTGTCAGCCTCTGCTTGGCCCCAGGTCACTAATGCAGAAGTGGGGGAGGGTGGGGGGATCCGCTACAAGCCCTCAGCCCTCCCAAGCGAGCTCACCAATCTTCATCTGGAAGTTGTTGAAGGAGTGCTCATTGATGTACTTCATTTGGTCCATCAGCTTCATGGCAAAGTCGGCCAGAGCTTTGATGTGGGTCTTGCCCACCTTGTCGTAGGTGGAATCATTAAGGCCGGAAGCGGCCATGTAGGTGCTGCCGATGGTCTTGATCTTTTCCAACTGCCTAAACCGATCCTCGCTGATGATCTGAAGAAGGCCAAACCCGGTCACCCCCTAGTCTGGGGCACTGAGGTCTGCAGGGAGTGCAGCAGGGAGTGGCCCCTTGCGTCTCCTCAATTTGCACAGTGGGCCCATCTCTATCACCAACTCGATGCAAAGCCCCAGTGCTCCCTGACGGAATGAGGCCTCCTCCAGCACACGGCTGCGGAGGGGCTGTGTGCTACTGGCCCACCCCACAGCAGGAGCCCTGGGGTCAGGTCAGCAGTCACCTCTGAGTCTCTTGCTCCCAACAAGGTCTGGTGGCCATCTCCCCCTTCACTGGCTCATGTCCCCATCCCTCCCAGGAAATCTCATCTTTGTCCAGTGGGACACCCTTCTCCCATCTCCAGGACCTGCCAAAAGCCTGCCCAGACCCATTTCAGCCGACTCCAGTTACCCCACTGCCCCGGGAGTCCAGGGCTGTTTCCGTCACTGCGGGGTCTCCCTCCATCCTCCCTCTCCTTCCCATGCCTCAGGCCCAGGTTCCCAGTGGGAATGTCCCTCACGCTCACTATACGGTGGGCTTCCAGGGTCGAGGCTGCCCTACTGGGCATAGTATCCCCAGCACCTGGCAACACTAGCTGCTCATCAAGGGTGATACACAAATAAAGAAATGGGCTTGTTTCTGCCTCTGATGATTAGGGCTTTGCATCTCTGTCCCGCCTCTTCCCTCCACCTGGGGCTCTGTCCAGCCCCGGATGACACGAGAGGAATGGTGGATGATGGGAGTGGTTGGCAAGTCAGCCGGGCAGAGTATCAGTGAGCAGTGCAGGTGCACAGGCTGCAAATTCAAACAGGGTGGACTGAAGCCCCAGCCCTGCCACTTACTGGCAGTGACCTTAGGCAAGACACTTCACATCTGTGGGCCTGTTTCCTCATCTATAACATGAGGATAGGGGAGGAAATGCATGCAATGTGCCTACGATGGGTCCTGGGACACCATGAGCAGGGCTCCTGACATCACCATTCATAGCTGACGGGGGCATTGGGTCTCTTTACATCCCTCCCACTTCAGGGACCCAAGGGCCCCTCAGCCCACACTGCACCTCATCGAAGTCGGCGATGATCTCGTTGAGAAGCCGAAGGCACTCGACACCCTCGTTGTTGGCCTCCAGCTCCACATAGAACTCGGAGAAGTTGGCGATGGAGGCGAACATGACAGCCACGCACTCACACGACTGGTAGTAGAGCTCGTCGTTGCGCCGCTCGCGGGCCAGGAAGTGGGCGGCCACGTCTTTGGGCAGGATGTTGTGCAGCAGCCGCCGGTTGTAGGCCTGCAGCTCCTCCATCTCCTCTTTCTCCTCCGTGGCCTGGGACAGAGCACCCGGTCAGAGGGAGGGGACAAGAGACGCACTCTTAGGGAAAAAGAATGTGATCTGCCCAAATGCCAGTCTGTGCCTAAGATTTCAACACACACCCAGCTTTCTCGCCTCTCTTTGCTGCCTCTATGTCCACTTTTTCTATAAAGAGCAGCTACTGCTTTGACCATCAGAAAAGAGAGATTTGTAAGTAGCTCCTCCCACCTGCCTCTTGGAAAGTGACACGTATGAGGGGGCTGGTCCTGAGGCAGGGAGCCCCGGAGTGGGAGCAGGACCCAGAGGAGAGGCCGAAACATCCTGTCCGCCCCAGACTCGAATGAGGCAGTAGGTTAGAGGGAAGGTCCAAACCATGCTCAGAGCAGCCCTCCAGCTGCCCCAGCACTCCTCAACTCTCCAGTTTCCTCTTGGTAGCGGGACATGCACTCGGAAAGGCAGTTTGCTAAGGATCACTGTCACAGAATGACCCCAGGGCCAACCTCCCCAGTCCTGAGAGCAGACTCGCCCAGGGGCTGATGCAGCCAGGCAGGGCCAGGAGGTACAGGTGCCCCAAGGAGCCACCCAGGGCAGGGCAGGGATGCACCTCTGACTTAGGTTTTCCCCCAGTTTGGGTCCTGGATCTGGGCAGTCGGGGTTTGTTGTTACTCGCCCTCCAGGTTAAAGGGACCATGCAGACCCATCAGGCCAAGAGCCCATGGGGACCCACAGGTTGCGCACCGAGGGGAGCAAGGAGCCACTGATCAGAGCATCCACGGGACCGAGGGGTACAAAGTGGAGTCTGCCAGCTTCCTCCCCCTTGACAGCAAAAAAATGGCCCCTTTAACTGGGAGTGACCGTGTTGGTCAGTGGCTGGGAAAAGATCACTAACCAGGGCTGTTTGAAAGATCTAGCCAGAGTGCTTGGGCCTTCCGTAACTAAGTGTGGAGGTGTGGAGGCCTTTCTATTCAACTGGAACTAGGACCTCCAAAAGGGCCAGGGCTACTTCTCAGGGCCCTGGCCCCCCTGGTGTGCTATGGTGGGCTGTGGGGAAGGAATAGGCACACCCACCCAAGGCCACAGGACCTGGGTCCAGCAAGAAAGGCGGAAAGCTCAGGGACCCCAAGGCTTGGAGGCTGAGCCTTGCCCCTGAGGTGAGAGGACCACAGCCCTCCACTCCTGGAGCCGCTGGATATGTGGCCACAAGGATGGGGGTTGCGCCTGAGGAAAAAGCTCCTGGACCCTCAGGTGGCAGGTGGATGCAGTGGGCATGTGCTATCCTCCTGCCCCAGCCTTCCAGCCCAGGTGACCTTTGTTCCTATGAAGTGGGACACTTTAACCACGTCCCTTCCCATAAATCAGAGCCACCTGCTCTTAGCTCTGGAACAGGTGTGCCAGTGGGAGTCGACTGGAGTGGGAAACCTGGAACTCCTCGCAGGCTGTCCCAGGGAGAGGACCCAGCTGGCCTAACTGCCACTAAAAATGCTCCAGGCTGACCACTGTGTGGCTCCTCCTGCCTGCTGAGACCACATGCCTGGCGCCTCAGGAGCATTCCAGCCCAGCAGGGGGCAGATATACAACACATACCCTTCCCAGAGAGCACCCGACCCAAGTGTCAGGCAGGGTGGCAGTGTAGTCTGGGGGGCAGGGATGCTGGGAAAGGGACTACCGATGGGAACAGAGGTAACCCCCAGGCCCTAGCCAAGTGCTTCTGCCACAGTGGGGGATTCAGCCCCAAGACACGTTGGACAGCTGCCAACACAGCCAGATGCTTTTAGGGCTGGACTCTGGCCAGGCAGGAAGGCTCAGGGTCCACAGCCTCTTGCTGGTCCTAATAAAGTCAGAGCTGTGGGAGGGGGACAAGAGTACCCAAGACCAGTACTTCTGCCAGGAGGGGGCTTGTGGAGAAGAGTTCTCTTGCAGAGGCGTCAGGGGAGCTAAGGGCCCAGGCCTCCCACTTCCCTGTCAGCACCTGCCCACCCACCACAACCACAGGCCCAACAGCAAAATGGGCTGTGGGGCAGGCCGATGGCCCCAAAGGCCTGCATTCAGGTATTTGCTTATTGGTATTTGTGTGATGTCATCCCCACTCCCCAAAGCCTCAGAGCAGGACGGGAAATGGAGGGGCACGGAGGCATCATGAGCCTGCGGGCAGCTACAGGGAAAAGAGGCTGACACACCTAGTGAGTAGAGGCACGCTCCCCACACACTCACACCCTTGCGCACGAGCCTTCTTAACTGTTCTCAAAGTGGGAGGGGCTCCAGCCACTTCCTTCCCAACCTTCCTTTCCTTCCCTCCCTTGTGCCTGAGGAAGCGAAGTGATCAGAGGAAAGGAGCCGCCTGAGGCATGCCCACCACATGGAGCAGGGTGGTGGAGAGGGGAGAGGGCATGGGGGCAGAGAGTGGGGCTGGAGGGGGTGGGAGGTTAGTTCCATTGAGCAAATGGTCATTGTATGACAGATGTAGGAGCTCGGTTCCTCACTGCCAGAGAGGGCATTTGCAAGCATGGAGGGGGAAGGCTAGGAAGAAGCCTGAGGTGTTGCACTGGACACGGAGGCACTGCTATGAACTCGTGGTTTTAAATATCAGCAGAGAGATACTGGAGTGGTCTCTGTGTGTCCTCCTGTGTTTATTTGTAAGCTCACATACACACATGCATTTCCGAGCTTTGTGCATTGAGGGGACCTAAAACAGTGAACACACGAGCGCCCTGACCTTGGTTTCTAAATACCATTCTCCAGTAAAAACCAAAACAAAACGGGGGCTCTTTGAAGAAATCGCTGATTCCTGGGCTGGAGCAGGGAACGCACAGGAAGAGCCCAGGACACAGCCTTGTGCCAGAAAGTGAGCAGACGCTCAAAGAAGGAGGGAGACATGTTGGAACACAGAAGCCGCCTTGCAGGGACTCACAAACCTAGGGTGACGCGGCATTAAAACCCATGGAATTTGACAGGAATTTATGATTCATTGCTATCATAACAATGAATCAAGTGGGTGGAAGGAGGCTCTTCCTTTCAGTAGAACCCCAGTTACCAAACGTGGAAGGAGTGCCGGGCATGCGTGAGCTCGAGGCGGGCAGGGCTCAGCCACGGTGCCCACACTGCTGGGTGGATGTTGCGGAGCCCCGGAGTACTGGTGTGATGGCGGGTTGTCTTTCCACAAAATGCCTACTGAATGCAAAGGGGAAGTTGGAGAGCTGACAGTGGAGAATCTGGCAGGCGCCCACTGAGCGGGTGACCAAGGTCAATGTCACCAGGGATGGAACGGGTTGACGAGTGGATCCTCAAGTGTGATGCACTGAGAAACCGTGTCATTTCCACGGTTTTCCTCCACGAAGGTGTGACCTGAGCCTGGCCTAGGCTGAGGGTCACACAAGTGGATCTCTTTAGGACTGGAAAGGACTGAGAGGCAAGGAAAGACTGAGAAGACACAACTCGTGCCGAGTAAAACCGGCCCTGACCGGCGTGGCTCAGCTGGTCGGGAGTCAGGTCCTGGATGGGGCATGACAGGCAATGGACTGATGATTCTCTCATCCATGTTGCTCTCCCTTTCTCCCTCCCTTCCCATCTCTAAAATAAATAAGTAAAATCTTTTTTTAAAAAAATGCCTATATTCACTAAACTTTCTATCTTAAAAACTGAATTCCTTAAATTTTTTAAAGATTTTTTTTGTTAATTTTATTTATTTTTAGACAGAGGGGAAGGGAGGGAGAAAGAGAGGGAGGGAAACATCAATATGTGGTTGCCTCTAGTGCACCCCGCACTGGGGACCGGGCGGCAACCCAGGAATGTTACCTGACTGGGAATCAAACCAGTGACCCTTTGGTTCACAGGCTGGTGCTCAATCTGCTTACCCACACCAGCCAGGCCTACTTTTCTTTTCTTTTTTTTTTTTTTTAAGTATAACCCGATAGAATCCTGGGTTAGAACTGGGACTATTGGAAAATCCCGAACGGGCTCTGTGGGCGCTGGGACAGTGCCGCACTAGTGTTGATTTCCTGACTGGGGGTTGAGGATGGTGATGGGGGGGATCCTTGCTTTTCAAAGGTAGACACTGGAAAATTCAATTGTGATGGGGCATCAGGTCGGACAGGTGGGAACAGGACAGTTGAGCAAATGCGGAAAACAGGTTGGGGAATCTGGCGCAGCAACTGCTGGAGTTCTTTATACTGTTCTTGTAACTTTTCTGTAGGTTTTAAGTTATTTTTAGAACTTCCCCCCCCCCCAAAAGGAAGGTAAAAGTCGTGGGTGAGCATAAGCATGGGGAGGGAGGAGGTCAAGGGAGAAAAGGTAAGTAGAATCACCTGTGTGTGCGGCCACCGGTGGAGAGGAACACTAACACCACCAGTGTCTCTGGGGCTGAAGACACGCTGAGGAGCAACTTGGTCTCCAAGCCCCTCCAAGCCCTCAGCACCACTGGGGGCCGGGCCCCTGTCCGGTCCAGGATGCTGGAGGGAATGGGAACGGCACATATGTGCGGGGCCTCGGACACGGGGCCCTGGAGGAGGCCAAGCGCCCCTTCCTGCAGCAGGGGAGAGACCCCACAGCTCTGGCTGTTCCAGGTCGGGGAGGGTTACACCCACCTGAGAGATGAGAGGCTTCAGCTCTCTGGAAGAGACAGGCACCTACTTTGCAATTCACCCAAATCTTCACCTTCAAGCTCCGAAGGCAGCACCTGGCTGGGGGCTGAGAGGAAGCTGCTGTGGCCTGAGCCCCGGGGGGAAGGTGAGGGGCTGTGGGGAAGCTTCAGACTGCTCTGCTCAGCAGGCAGCCCCAGCACGACCCTGTGCACTCAGGCGCTGGACGAAGACGAGGCTGCATGGGGGTGAAGGGGCTGCAGCAGGTCACAGAGAGGCTGAGTGGCAGGTTCACCCTTTCTAGAGGGTGTTGCAACATCACCCCCAGGTCCCACAGAGCCCCTAGGAGAGGGTTTTCCCAACGGAGAGGGGCATGTGAGAGGGAGGAGGCTCGGAGGCAGCAGGGAAGAGGCAGTGCAGCCTCACACTGGACGTCACTGAGGTCCCTCCCCACCCAGGACTTCTACAGGGCATTTCCACAGAAAGCATGTCCCTCCAGCCTCAGGGGGTCCCCACTGGAGACATCAGGAGCAACCAGACCTCATGTAAAACACCCAACAGCGGGGCAACCAGATGCCCTCATCTTCACTTGGCACCCAGTGAAATTGCAAGGCCTCCTGCCCCAGCCTGAAGACTTTAATCTCAGCATCAATAAGAAGCTGAGGATAGAGGAAGCCTAAGCTAGTTGCAGACGAGCTGGAGAAACAGTCTAGACATAGGGGCAGGGCCAGGGAGACAAAGAGCCAGAGCTGAGCTAAACTATGTCCTGTAAGAAGCTGGGCTGGAACAGTCCGAGGCTGCCTACCTAGACCAGGAGTTTCACGGTGAGTGCCCTTGGGCGCCCTCTCCTGGACATTTTGAGGTGGTCTACCAGGTAACCAGGGCCACAGGCATCCTCTCCTTCAGGTGGATATCCCAGGGTACAGGGCCTGAAGCCTGGAGAGCAGGGCAATGGCTGGATTTCAGCCCCACTTGGGCACCCAGCACGGGTCAGAGCTGTGGCCCCAGCTCCTTCCTGAGACACCTGTCACCAGGGCCAGGACACAGCCCCTTGGCTGGGATTCCTGTCAGCGGTCGTCAATGCCCCCTTCCAGCCATCCTGCCCTGGAGAAATCTTCAGGCCATTCCTGGTCACGTCGAGCCCTCTTCAGAAGCCTGTAGTGCCAGGTCCTGCGCCTGGCCAGGCTCCTGCACACAGGCCTCTGAGACACTGGGGCTGTGTGCTCCAGTTCCCTCCTTCCCCTCTTCCCCTCCCGGCCTCCTGGCACCTTGTTGCTCCCACACAAACTGGGCCTGTCCACACCTCCCCTTGTCCCTGACCCTGCACACAGTATTCGTGACTTAGGAGCACATCTCCTGGGCCCATCAAAGTCCAGCACTGTCGAGGGTGGGTCCGTCTGGAATAAGCTCTGAGGAGAGAAGACCTGCTGGGGTGTGGGGCGCTGGTCTGTTGAGACAAGGCCTGAGCAGGATACCCAGTCACTGCAGAACTAAGGCCCAGCCCAGCCTGGTGGGGGGCTTGCTCATGCCCAAGTGCCGTGAGGCCTGTGTGCCTCCACCACCCTAGTTCCAGCCCCAGGGCCACTCACCTGCAGTTTCCAGAGGAAGTCGAGGCGGGCGGTGGACTCCACCTGCTGGGCGTGCAGGTACAGGGCCAGCACGAAGACTGAGATGATGATGGGCGTCACCACCTTCAGCGCCACCTTGGTCGCGTGTTCGGGGCTGCAGGCGGGAGGCAGATGCCCTGGCACCGAGGCCCCCTCAGGCCTTTTGTCTTCCTCCCATGCACCCCTTTGCTGACCCGCCTGAGCTGCACCTCGTCCTGGAAGCCTCCTTGACTGGAAGCCCCATCTCAGCCCCTGCCCAGCCATTGCTCCGCTCCTGACGCCTTCCTCCCCTCACTGGGGAGTGTCCCTCTGGTCCCCAGAGGGTGAATGAGGCCCTTGTAAAAGGGTGAGTGGACGTCCCAGTTCTTTCTCAGTGGGCAAGACAGGGGCTGTGGGCACAGTCACAAGGGAGCAAGGCAGGCCGCACTGGCCATCTCTAGGCAACCTTGGACAGGTCTCTTAGCCTCTCTGAACCTCGGTTTCCTAAGCTATAAAGAGAAATAACAATGCCCACATTTCAAATATGTGGGAAAAGTGAAAGATACTATACACAAAATCCCTGCTGCCTGACAAACAGTAGGAACTCCAAAAGTGGTGGGTGTTATTATCTAATTATATTTCTGTTAATGTTTCAAATAAACACTCTTAATAAAAGCAGCTATTCCAAACCCTGCTCCCTGTCCCAGCAAAGAGCCCAAACCTTGAATGCAGCTCCACTAGGGCCTAACCCACATCCTGCGGGCCTCCCCCTGCTCCTCTCCTGGGGGGAGGGGCACCGCTTCCTGCTCTCCTGGGCCTGGGGTCAGGTACTTACTCCTGGAGAAGAGCTTAAGGCTAAATGCTTTAATATGAGGCCTGTGGAATGACCTGCGGGTCCTGAGGACCCTGGCCCCCTAGGCTACAGATCACCTTGGGGCGGTGGGGATCATAAAAAAAAGGAGGGCATCTCCCAATGAGGCTCCCTTGGTACCTGGGAGGGGAGGGCCTCCTCACCCCCTCCAGCCTCCTCCTTCACTGCCCACCTTGCCACAAAGCCACCTCCCACCTGGGCACCACTGCCCAGCCACCTCTGTGCTGGCCCTGGCTGCTCCGAGCCAAGAGCAGGGAGAGGCGGTACCAGACAGCTCAGAGAACAGCATCGACTCACCACTGGGAGGTCCCATTGTTGCTGACGTCGCTGTGAACGAGAGGGGAAAGCTGTTCATGGCCGCTCCTCTGCATCAGCAGCTCCAGTGCCTGCTCTGCCCCCCACCCTGCTGTCCTCCATCCTGTTCTAACCTCCCCAGTCCAATACTGCCGCTGCTGCTGCTGCTGCTCCTTCACACGCACACCCTGCCGACCCCCAGGGCCCCTCCTGATCCAAGGAAACTCTCAGGATGGGAGGCTCGCAGAAATCCCAGCACCACCTAGCACCTGGTCATCGTGACCATAAATTACCCGGGCCTTACCGGGGCCCCCGGCCCCAGCATGGCCACCTCTCCCGCCCCGGCCCTTTGTTGCCATCCAGAGAAGGAGGAAGACTTATACCTGCACTGTCCAAGTAGGGTAGATATGGCTACTGAGCTTTAAAGTAGTACTGAGCGCAAGTTGGTGACTATTGCCTGTGTTGCCTTGTTAACACAGCTACTAGAAAATTTTGAATCACCAATGTGGTTTGCATTATTCATCTATTGGACAGTATAGCCCTCGAGCCAAGGCAGGGTCTCCAAGCCCAGAAATGACCTCCTTTCTCTGTTGCTACTTCAGCAGGAGGAGAGTGGAGGGGTGGGGGAGGAGCAGGTAAGAAAGAAGAGGCCATCCAGCTCCCACCCTGACCAAGAGGGCAGAGAGGCCCGGACCACCTCCCTCTCCCGGGCCTCGCAGGACTGCAGCCCACACGGCTCCCAGTGTGACCGTGTCTCCCTGTCATCTGCCCGCAGCCCCGCACAGTTGCTGAGAAGTTCTTACTTGAATCTGACTTATATCCTTCATCACACTTTCATTTTCTCAGGTGACGCTCTCTTCACAAGAAAGCGCCCATACCTCACTGCCTAACTCAGTGCCTGAAACATGGCAGGCCCACGGCAAAGACCTCGGAGTGGATGGATCCCTTCCTCTGACTCAGAGAACGCACAGTTTGCCCTATTTCCTCAGGGGACTGGTCCCTTGCATTTCTGTACCTCCTGATGTGCACACTGGCGGGGGGCGGGGGAGGGGGGAGGGAAGAAAAGCGTGCTCTGGCAGGCACTCTGCATACAGGACACTGCCATGGGTGTTACTGGCCCTATTTTACTGGGAAAATCGTGAGGTTCGGGGGAGAACAGCCAAATGTACATCCGAGGCCGAGACCAAAACTCAAACTGACCCAAAGTGAGAGGCCTCGGCCCTCACGGATCTGACACCTGTCGCTCTGTGACCAGGCCGACTGCCAGCCAGACGGCCACCGGCTCAGGCCCAGGCCTGCCGCCTGCGCACTTTGGGACCCACACTCCCACCCCCCCACCCCCCCACCCCACCCCACCCCACCCCCCCACCCCCGGGCAGGAGCCTCCCTCTGCGGCTGCTGACTCTGCTGGGTGCTGTGCGGACGAAAAGTCACAACGTGTGTCCAGGTGCCTGGCACTTGGTGAGACACAGGCTGTGAACCACAAAGGCCGTTCCTCCGCCCCTACAGACCTCAACGTCCAACCCTGTGGCACCTTGACCCCTCTGGGCCTGGGGTGCCACAGGCAGGTGGAGTCAGGTGAAAACAGCTCTTGAGAGGCTGTCCTGGCAATGAACTGAGGACTGAGGTCAGGACTCAGTCGAAAGCTAGAGGCAGAGGGACAGTGAGCCTAGTCACCCTGAGGCCACCCCCACCCTGGAAAAGGGAGAAAGGGAGAACCAAGCCTGCGGTACTTTGCCCAGGAGGTTAGAGCTGGGGGCAACAGGACACTCCCCTTGCAAACTCCCCTCAGCCCGGGGCCCCAGCCTCCTGCTCTTCCCACCTCTCTGCAATGCTCCAGGCCCAGTGGGGGCCTGGGGAGGGTGCCACCTACATGGCATTGGCGGTGACCAGAAGGTCGGCATTGTCAAAGAGTGTCACACTGGGCACCTCGACGATGAGCACGTAGATGAGCTCGATGGCCAGCATGAGCGCCAGCTTCCCGATGCAGCTGATCTGCAGGAACACGGAGCAGGCCAGCAGGCTGAGCAGCACGCTGTAGGTGAAGTACTGTGGGAGACAGCAGGCTTCAGGGACCGCCCCCTCCCCGGGCCCCGCCCACCTGCCTCCCAGCCTCCATCCAGCTGGACTCAGGTGAAGCCTGGTCTGGGGATATCTCTGCAGATGCAGACTTGTGATATGATGCAAAGGGCCCTGATTAGGAACCAGGAGGTGGGACTCCAGGCTGAGCTTGACGGGTCCTGGCTGTGATCCTGATGGTTAGAGCACAGCTCCAGGCTCAAGTTGACTTGAGTGACGACCTGATTCATTATGGACTATTTGTGCGACTTGGGCCACGTATGCAACCTCTCTAAGCCTCCATTTCCCTGTCCTAGCTCGTGGGCTTGCAGTGACGATCATATGAGATGAAGCAGTGCCCTGCGCCCTCACTAACTGGGGAGAGCACAGGCCCTAAACCTCTGATCCACAACTTTAAATCGAGATTTCTGAAAAGTGACAATGTTTCATAACCGATGTGGTGGCACCACGTGACCCAACTGATGTGTTGCTAACGATCATCTCCATCCTGCTTCCTGTGACCATTCACACACTTTGCTGCAGAAATATTGCCCTGTGTTCTCATTACCAGCTGCTACTCACGATGCATTGGGGGTGTCAGGTCACCTTTTAGAAGCTGAAAAGTTCCGAAGTCCAAAATAATCTGACCTGGGAGGCTTCCGGTGAGGGACGGTGGCCCCGAATGACTTCCTCTGGGGAAGTCTCTTCTGGTCTCTGGGCCTCAGTTTCTCGGACAGCCGGGGGCTGAACCAGGTAGTCTCAGAGCCCACCTCCTGCCTGCTGTCTCTAGTGCTAGTCCTCAACACGCCAGCACCTATTATTTTGTTCTTTTAAATTTGGCATCATCGTTTGAGTCAGGCATTGGGACTCACTACTCACTGCCGCTGCCTTGGGCTGGAGGCCAGATGGCAGTGGCTGGCAGTGGGGTAGCCCCCAGCTTGGGCTTCCTGACTGACCCCTCAGGCCCTCATGAATCCAGAGAGGGACTGCGGAGGACCCCGGTGATTGGAAAGGGTTGGGACCAGCCTCAAGCCACCACCAGGAATAGGGGAAGAAGAAGGAGCAGGGAAGGCTCAGTTAATTCAGCCCCTAGGACAATAAGCCCATTCTTGGAGGATGGGAAGGGCCCAGAGCCAGCCTGGCTTCCCATTCAGACCCAGAGCCCAGACAACAAGGAGGCTAAGGCTGAAAGCTGGGGTCCCCCAAGGGCCTCAGGGTTTGTGAATCGAACAACACTGTGGGGTGGGGTTGGCCCTAGAGCCTGGCAGCCAGCAAGGGTAAGCAGGCTGGGGAGGACTGAAGGCTGACAGCTGGACCACCCAACTCCTGCAAATGAGAGCCTGGAACAGGCTCTGCTACTGCCATCTCCCCGCCACCCCACTTCTTCCGTGGAACAACCACCAAGGGACACACATGAGACCAAACACAGCTTCTGCTTCCCAGCAAATAGCCCTCACGCAGCAGCTCCTGTGGACTCCTGGCCAGATGTGAGAGGGAGCAGAGGCAGGGAGTGCAGGGTGGTGCCTGCGAGGCCTAGGCCTGCCCACCCAGGCTGCCTGCCTGGCCCAGGCACAGGTGGAGGGGAGCACTGGTCTGGGAAGCTTTGGCAGAGTCCCACTGCTCAGGGTTTCCTTGGCCCTGTCTGGGCAGGCAAGGCAGACCAGGCTCCCTCCCAGGGCCAGTGGGGAGAGGCCCCTTGACAGGCACAGCCCCTTTGGGAATTGGATGAAAGCTTGGACCCTCTCCCCAGAAAAAGGCAAAACTGCCATCACATTACAGGTTTCATGTGAGCCCCTGGCGGGGAACTGGGGTGTGGGAACCGCCTGGTGCATGGGATGGTTGCCCTTGGTTGGCAGCCTGGCCTGCTGCTCCCTTGAAAGCTGCTCCCCAGGCAAGGTGAAGGAAGCAGCCCACACGCCACAGGCATTTAATTCAAGTTGCTTTCTAAGGGTTCTCAGTGCTACTTCTTAAACCGTATAAGCAAGAGGTACACGATTTCTTCTTGGGGATGATGAAAATGTTCTAAAATTAGATTCCAACAATGGCTGCACAGGTCTGCGAAGGCACCAACCGTGACTGAACCGCAGGCCTTGCAGGGGTGAACTCGTGGCAGGCCCTTTCTCCCAGCCTGCTCTCCGGCCCTCGGCAGGGAGGCTCGGCCAGGTTCTCCAGGGCAGCGCTGGGTGCGGGAGGGCCTCAGGTTCACAGCACTAACCGGCCAGATGCTGTGTGATCTTGGGCAAGTTATGTGACCTCTCTGGGCCTGTTTTATTCGCAGAGAGGAGGTAGTAAGAGCACCTCCATGCCAGGGTTGTTGAGAGGACCACATAAGGAACTGCATGTAAGCACTTAGCGCAGCGCCTGACACTCTCTGAGTGCCAACAAACCAGAGCTATGCTGGTGCTGTTGTTACGGTTACACTGAAGGCTGGCCTCATTCACGTGTCTAGCAGGTGGAGTGAGAGACACTGAGGAAACGAGGGTTCTGGGACAGCAGGGAGCTTGAAGCCCCTGACTGTCCCTCAGAGCAGCCAAGGCCAGAGAAGCGGGGAGGCAGGGGGTTCTCCATCTGCACCCAGCCCCTCCTTGCCCAGTACCTCGGGGAAGTTGCAGTTGGGCCAGGCACTGCCGCAGAAGCCCTGCTCATCCCCCAGGCTGTAGTTGACAGCCGACTCCACCACGTGGCACGCGTTGACCTGGCTGGCGCTGATGTTATGCTCATCTGCCAGGCAGCCGGACAGGTCCTTGGAGTTGCACAGGAACTGGGGGCGGGGGAGGGGAGGGTCAGCTGTAGGGGCCAGGCCAGGGCAGCCCATCTCCACGGGGCAGCAGGTGGCTTGGGTGCAGCCTGACTCTGACCTGGGACAGGAGAGGAGCCTGGAGGAGGCTGAGTACCTGGTGAGGTTTGCCTGCCGCCCCGGGCGGGGCTCCTAAGCATCCCCTGGGGACTTCCAGAGTACTTCCTAGCTCCTCCAGTCCTGAGAGGCTTTGGGAGTCAAATCTGATCCCAGACCTGATGTGGGGCCCAAAGAATTTCTGGGAGGGAGAACTCCAGACTCTCTTCCCAGCCCATGCTCCTGGGGTGCTGGGCTCCCCTGGGTTTCGCCAATGGGGCTGGGGAGGTGGAACCACCCACCATGTTGACAAAAGCCGACAGGAACACCAGGGTGATGGTGAACACCCCAACCAGGGTGCTGTTCATCTTGGACCGCACGATCTTCCTGGAGAAGGTCTGCAGGGGGGCCGGGAAGAGCTGGGGGTCGAGGTGGGGAGAGAGACAGCACAGAATTCAGTGGGCACTCCACAAACCGTCGCACAACCAGGTCTCCCGTCCACCTTCGTCTCTGGCCAGCGCGACCCGGGGCCCTTCCGGAACGCGAGCCACTGCTTCCAGGCCAACAGCAGCCCAGACCCTGCAGCTGGCCAGCCAGGTGTGGGTCTACCTGGGGAGTTCACAGGTGAGGGAAGCAAGACGGAAGGAGGAAGGATGCTATCTTGACCCCGACAGGGAAACAGGAAAGCAGAGAACACAGCGCTTGTACCTACTATGTGAATTCTGAGAGTTACAAATGGGGGCACAGGGACAGTAGGTGGCAGCTGAGGAGTCACAGAGGGTCAGAAGACTTCTCGGAAGAAGGGAGCTGTGGGTCTGAGGTTCGGAGAGGGCCTGGTGTGTGGAGGAAGGGGTGCGCAGCATGTGAGTGGGAGGACGGGCCACGGACAAATGAACTCAGTGAGGCTTTTTCAGCAGGATGCTCACGGATCTGCCGTTTCCCTCACCTGGCCCTCCCTGCATTTCCTTCAGCTGGACAAACCGTATGCCGGCTCAAAGACTCACTACGGTTCTGGTAACTGTGATGGGGCTCCACCAAGTCTGACGCTGCTGGCCTTGTCCACCACATCTCACCTCGTCACCTCCCAACCAGCCTAGGCTAAAAAAGAAGCTGGCAGACCCAGGGAAGTGGAAACTTTCCAAATGTCCACCAATTTGATGAAAGGCTAAACAAAATGGGATATATCCACACAATGAATATTTTTTTGGCCATAAAAAGGAATAAAGGACTGTTACATGATGGTATATGACATGGACGAACCTTGAAAATATTATGCAAAGTAAAAGAAGCCAATTTCAAAAGGCCACCTATTGTATGATTGCATTTATACAAAATGCCCAGACAGGCAAATTCAGAAAGCAGATCAGAGGTTGCCAGGGGCCGCGGCAAGCAAGGAATGAGCAGGGACTGCTAGGAGGCATGGGGTTTCTTTCTGGGATGATGACAATGTCCTGGAGTGAGAGAGTGACAACAGCTGCATGACTTTATGAATACACCAAAAGCTACTGCATGACATAATTTCATCCACCTTTAGTAAGTGGATTTTATGGCATGCGAATTGCATCTAAATAAACCCTCCTCAGCCTCCTGCCAGCTGCCTAGCCCTGGGGAGGTCATAAGCAGCTCTGCACCTCAGGCCCCTCACCAGTAAGTGGGGAAGAGCATCTCCCAGGGCAGCTACAGAGACTCAATGAAACGATGCATTTTAAAGTGCTTTGTGAGCTGTTAAATTCAGTAGAAAGCTTAGTTAATATTTGTGGTTTAAAGAGCCATACTGCTAATAAGAATGAAAGTGCTTGCTTCCTATTAAAGGGATTTTCAGTTTCATAGCTGGGGAAAGTGTTTTTGGCACTAACACCAAGATCTCACTCTGAAATGATGGGACAGATGGTTCCTAATCTTTGTCTGCTTCAAATTTTGCCACTCCATCCCCCCCCACCACCCATGTTGCTTAAATTGTTTTCTGATTACACTATCCATCCATTGAAGGGCTTCCTTCATTATTCCACAATCACCAACGACTGGAGCAGGATTTGCACACGGGATGCCTAGTCAACGAGGACCGGGAGCCCCACTGGAGCCACCCAGAGGCCATAAGGAAAACTGCAGGCTTTTTAAAAAAATCCAATGTGGAATGCTGTTCTAACATCTAATAAATGAATGCTTCTTAATGCACTGGCTTGCTACAAGCTAATTTTCCTTGTCACCCTTTCAAAAGACCCACTCTTAGCTTTGAAATCTGAGCAAAAACACAGGAAGTATTGCTTTTTGAAGTCTCCAGAAGATGTGACATCCTGCCCTGGTATCAGTTTATAGTTTCTCATCCTCTGTAATCAAAAAGCTCACCAGGAGAGCATTTTTCACGGCAGAATGTTGCATCTGTGCAAACCAAGTGCTCCATGCTTGCTCACAATCAGAACTCAGAGAAGGAATCAATTTTTAAAAATCCAAACCAGTGTATTCACAATCTAATTAATTCAAATCAATTCAGTATAAAAACAGGAGTGGGGACATAATTAATAAACCATGACAGGGTGAGCGACAGTTGTGATCCTGGCCTCTCTGAAAGTCTCCAGGCAAACCGATGGCTTCCCTGGGGCCCGGGCTCCCGTCTGTGCTGTGGAGCTGGGTGCTGCGGAGATCGAAGGTGATGAAGTCCGATGGCAAAAAGTTTCAGAGTTTTTTTTTGGCAAGGAGCTAATAAACAAGCAGTAGCTCCTACTTCAGAAAAATATGTTAAAAGATAGGAAAATTTCGGAGGCCCAACACGGCAGGCAGAAGCTGACCAGGCTTCACACTGCTGCTCTCATCACCTGGCCTGGCAGGGTCGACTGGACATATTACCAAAGGCAGTGTCCCTAAGGGAAGGACTGTGGGCTCTGGAGTCAAGAAGCCTGTGGGCTTAAGCCCCAGCCATACCACTTTCTAGCGCCAGGAACTGGGGAAAGCACCGTTGTTCACCTCACTGGGCCTTATTTTCTCCATCTGCAAAGTGGATGCAATAAAAATTACCTTAGAGGTTCAGGAATCACAGTTCAAAGTGGCACAGCTGTGATCTGGAGCCTAGACGTCCTGCCTCAGAAGCCACTGCACCCGAGCCTGGCAGCAGCACACCCTCTCCCTGATAGACAAAATGTGCCCGAGCCGGCTGGTGGAGAGGGGAGTGTGGGAATTCTCAAGTCCTCACAGGACGGAGGATACCTTAAGAGGAGCCGGTACAGTAGTAGGACCCTAATTCAGACGCTGTGGGCAGCAGCCAGGTGGAGTGGTGGTAAGGACGGCCAGCAAGGTGAGGCTTAGCCACAGTTAGGCTCTGGGGAGAGGAGAGGCTTTCTGGTGACGGTACAGAGCAGACAGAGCCTAAGAGCTCTGGTCTCAGGTCCCCGGGACTCAGACACTTAAGTCCCAGGGGTCAGTGGGATGCAGGCTCAGAGGCAGCCAGCGGCCTGGAGGATGGTGGAGGTAAACACACATACAGAGAAGTATGTGGCTGAATACTCCTTCTGGGCCTGTCTGGGCCAAAGTCCCGAACTGTAGAAAAGGAGTCTGGCCTTCTGAGTAAGGATGTGCTGATCAGCCACAGTAAAGGCAGAGACCTAGATCAGCCTGTGGGGAAAGGAGGGAGCCACCCTCTTCGACTCATTTGGGTGGTGGTGGCAAAAGTGGAGGCGCTGTCAGGGGTAGGCCTGGGCTGCTTCACAGGTGATGGGGCAGGAGCTACAGGGAGACCAATGGAGCAGTCAGAACTGGGTGAAGAGGGAAGGAGGGACTGTGCCCAGGAAATATGAGTGAGCTCACCGTCTCTGGTAGTGGTCAAGCAGAGGCTGGCCCACCCCTGGCAGGGCTATCATAGAGGGAGTCCAGTCTCAGGCAGGTGTCTGGGCTGCCTCATTGCTCGGGCCCCTTCCAGTCCGAAATTCTCTGAGTCTGTGGACCACGTGTGATGGCAGGGATTTGGGATGGTTTTCTCTAAGAGAAGCGGCTCTGGGGCCCAGGGCAGCACCGATGCCGAGGAAAGGAGGAGTGCTGTGCACGGGTTCAGACAAGACAGAGTCACCACAGGGCGGTGCTCGGGGGCAGTCTTCAGGGCAAGGCATCCAGAACCAGCGGGCCTCTGGAGGACAGCTGATGGGCTCTGGAGCAAGACCAGGACTTTGGGACAAGATGAAGACCAAGGCACCAGATCAGCCTCGGTGAGAAAGTGAGGGCTGTGTGTGTGAACTGGACCACGCTATGTAAGCAAAGGGTCGAGCGCACCCAAGACGAAAAGGCCATCACAGCTGTCAATGAGTAGGAAGGGACCTTCCGGCAGAAGGGACCACGAACGGCTCCCTGGCAGATAGGAGACGGCTAATGCAGTCTACACTTTCTTCACTTTGCTCTCTTCAAAAGTGTTAACTTGAGAAAGTAAGTCTGAGTTGTTTGGGAGAAGTGGAAAAGTAAATAAAATAGAGACAGAAAACATGTCTGACAGAACCTCTTGACTTTTATTCTGTGGAGCCTGTACCAGATGCGGTAATTTAGAAACTGCCGAATCTCATAGAAAAGCCACCAGCTGTGACTTTGAGAAACTGTGGAAACAAGATGAAAATTTTCTGAGTTCTGGTACAGGGCAAATGTTTTCCGAGGGAAAAGAGAACGACGCCGAAAAGTCTCGTCCAGGGTCAGGGCGATACCTGAAAAGGCGATCAAGTCCACTCAGGCAGTCTGCCCGCAGGCGGGCGCGGCGGCCTGGGAAACAGGCCCGTGTCCTGCTGCACCGCTGCTGCGGGGAGAACTACCCCTCCTCTGACTGCGCACACGGTTAGTGGGCAACATGAAAGAGGAAAGGGGAATGATGAAGTACAAGAGGAGCTCACACTACAAACAACTTCTCAGCTCGGGGTCTACTCTCCCGAAAGTAGATGAATGCTGGGAAGACTACTTATCGAGAGGCAAGGAGAGAAGGACACGGCCAGGACCCCAAGGTGGGTATTAGGGTGTATCAGCAGGCTTCTGACTTGGTAAGCCATGGGGTATTTTTTCCTGAACAAATTCTTTACAGAAGTTCTATATAAGAGGGAAGAAGCGGTCACCTCTGGTTGGTGGGTGTGGCTGGGCGGGGGGTTGACCTGGGGGTGGGGAGGTGGGCATTCCATCCGCCAGCCTCCCTCTGAGCAAACCCTCCTCAGAACTGTCAGAAAAACCTCTGCTCTGGATGAAGGAATAGAGAAGAAGCTTATTGAATGTGACACTGATTACAAACTAGGCAGACCCTATAAAGCAAAAGGAGGCAGGAATGATGGTCATAAATCACCGTGGCAGGGACATAAAGAACTCACTAGACCAAAATACTCATTCAAAATGGCCAGTGCAGGTAGAGGCGGAGGTGAGGGTGGGGTGGGGGGTCGGGGGACGGGTGGGCCCTCTCCTTTTACTCCTCCCCCACCCAAAAGACACATGCAAACTGGGGAACACAAACCAAAGACAAGCTGTGGCTCAGGTTTACCCAAGCAGCCAACAGGAAAGGGAAACCCAGGTTCTCGTTGAACAACTGTAGACTACATACAGCTTTGATTCTGATTTGAACAGACTAAGTGAGTGCCTCAGACAAACAAACAATGACTGCTTCGGTTTATAACTCAAAAAGAGAAATGATTCTTTTGAGTGTTTGGAAAAATATTTAAGAGGCTCTGTTAGCTATGGTGTAGGTTTCCTTTCTGTTCTCATGACTTTTCATGGTGGTAAAATGCATGTAACATAAAACGTGCCATTGGAATCACCTGTGAGTGCACGATTCCGCGGCAGTAATTCCAGGCACAGTGCTGTGTGACCATCACCGTTACCTGTGTCCGAGACCCTTTCATCGTTCCGAACAGACACTCTGTGCCCGTCAGGCGATAACTTCTCATGCCACTCTCCAGCCCCTGGGGCCCTGTAATCTACTTTCTGTCTCTACGAATTTGCCTACTCTAGATATTTCATATAAGAGGAATCGTATGATGTATGTCCTTTTGTGTCTGGCTTCTCTCACTCAGCATCATGTTTTCAAGGCCCGTCCATTCCGGAGCATGCATCAGAACTTCATTCCTTCTTATGGGTTGACAGTGTTCCACTGTGCGCATGTACCACTTTGCGTTGTCTGTTCATCTGTCGATGGACACTCGTGTTGTTTCCACCTTTTGCCTATTGTGAATACGCGTGTGCTTTTACAGCCATGAGGTGGAGAAAGTAGGACTGCCCGCTGGGGAAATGGCAGGCTGGAGGATGGGGTGCTTTGGGGAGAGGCCTGACAATGAAAGAAATGATCAAAAGGCAGGAAGTGACTGAATGCAGAGCCTTGAGGAAGAACCAGGTGGAGAGGCAGGGAACCAGGATTAGCCCCTATGATGCAACAAAGCCACCAGCTTCAAACATGGTTAACTTGCCAAGAGACCCCAGCCCACTTGCCCCTCTCTGGGTGGCCACGTCTGCACCTGCTCAGGGGAAGGGCTGCACCGCACCAGATCCTTCATTCCCAAGGCCTTCTGGTTCTGACAATCACTCCACCAAGACCTTGACCATCAGGTGATTACACAGTTAATAACCTAATGAAGGACCTCATGGAGGGTAAAGAGATAAAAGGGGACTTTGGATGTGACAAAGGTCCAATCCCTCTGGAAGAAGAACATGGTCCCCATTGCAGAGTGTGTGGGGAGTGAGGGCACAGCCCGGCCCCCCTGCCCCCCCACCCCAGGTGCTGGGCTCTGAGTGAGTGTCAGGGAAGAGCAGAGACACGGTCACAGCAGGAGCAGGAGAGGCCCTGGACCTACCTGCCAAGAGAATGCTTTCCGGGACCAGGGTGGCCCTGTCAGAGAATTCTGAAACCACTGGGGGAGGAAATGAGGAAAAGTTTGGTGGACAAAGCAAATGGGAACCTGCGTACTTTCTAAGGTAGACCCGAAGAGGACGCAGCTGGCTGCGGGCACAGCATGGCCAAAAGAAGATGTCAAAGAAAAGCAAAGGATAGGGTTTCATGTCAACAGTCCTAGCCGTGTGGCCCTGACTGAAACACTGAACCACTCTGGACCTCCCTCCTCATCTATATGCTGAGCAGCCCAAAGCCGTGATCTCTACAGTCCTCCCCGAGGCCCATTCCAGGGCATGTGGGAACACTGAAGAGGGTTTCGAGAGGTCCCTTCCACACTTGTTCTTTCCGCAAATGTCAATGCTTCATGCCAGGCATTGAACTAGGTGCCCTTCCTCCATCCCACCTGATACCAAGGGGACAGGCAAAGAGGGAGCGACACCATCTTCTTGCTGCAAAGATCTGCAAAGGCCAGTCACCAAGCCCATCCCCATGCAGCTCCACTGGCTGACTGCCCCTGCAGCCTAGCTTGCTGCCAATGCCAGTCGAGAGTTGTAACCCAGCATCATGCACCCCTGATCCCAAGCAGAGTTATTAGGCTGCTGGTAGGGTCCCTCTCAGTGGGCTGGGAAGGAAGAGAAGGCAGGGACAAGCAAGGAGGTGGGCTCAGGTGTCAACCAGACTCACCTTCACGCAGGAGTAGATCACGGACACAAATACCACCAAGGTCAGCAACACAAAACAGGTCAGGTAGAAACTCAACATGAACACGGAGCTGGAAGAAGAGAGGAGGTGGGGAATTCTGGGTGGAGCCGGTGGAAATGACAGGGATGGAAGTGAAGTGACATCCAGGTAGCGGGGTGACAGCTTTTCCCAGGCCTGGCCCTGCAAGCAGGCTGCCAGTGTCTGTCTTCATAGTTCTCGAGGGCTAGGGCCCTGAGAGCCCCTGGAAGGAAACAGAAGTTGCTCCGTTTCCTCTGCTCCCACCGCCCAGGGTTTTCTAGCCCCTGACTCACTCAGGAGGGCTCACACAGCCTTGCAAATGGATTCAGGAGCCTGCTCTATGAAAGTCTGGCCCCTGCCCTTCCCACCTGCCTGTGCCTTCCTGGGGGAGCAGCAGCCCACAGAACAACGGATGGAGAACCGGATGAAACATGCTCAACATTTTGCTTAGTTCTTAGTTATCCATTGACTCTCTTCATTTAGCTTGGAAGGATGC
Organism: Desmodus rotundus; assembly: GCF_022682495.2. Lineage (NCBI taxonomy): Eukaryota > Metazoa > Chordata > Mammalia > Chiroptera > Phyllostomidae > Desmodus > Desmodus rotundus. The sequence goes on from NC_071388.1 coordinate 100,457,848, forward strand.
ACTTAAAAAGTCACTTGCTTATTCCCTCCAAGTAGCCACTGATGGCCTGCTTGATAAGTAACTTTGAAGGCTAAAAACTGATTTGGTAAACAGCCATCATTTATAGGAATGCATCTGTCAGCAGGTCAATCAGTCACTCTGAGACACAGCAGTCATATGTCCCTTTGGAAGGCAGAGTCCCTAAACCCTGTCCCCTTCCCACTGCCAGGCCCCACAAGTCCTGCTCAGTTTTTGCTCCCCTAGTTCCAGCCAGTTCAAAAGAACCCCCCCCCCACATATCTCCCACTGCCTATCTCTTCAGAGGCAGAACACAGGTGGTCTTAACATCCATCATGGGCCAGGATCCTTGAACAAAAGAGCTTCCAGTGACTTTCCTGCTGGTACCTTGCACTGGCCCTCCAGGGGCAGAGGCGGGCTCAGGCATAGCACACTGCCCCTTACCACAGGAGGCCACAGAAATCCCTCCTCTTTCAGGGAGGGGGAGTGGCCTGGAGATGTCAGTTGCTCTTAGCAGGTTGTAGGCAAATGAAGGAATTGAGAAGGTAGGGGACACCACCATGGGAGCACTCAAATGGGGTCTTTGTTTCAGGCTCCCCCAGAAGCCAGCATTTAGCTGCCTTAGACAAATAGAACAAGGGGAGAGAAATCGCTTCAGAGACCTTTAAAAAAAGAAAGACCTTTAAAGTAGCTTTTAAGCTCTCATAGAGAGAAGACGGCTGGAGACTGACCTCCGTCAGTGCCTTCGCAGCTTGGAGCTGTGTGGCCTGAGGAGGGAATGAAGCCACTGGAGGCAGAGCAGGGCAGTGGGATAACCCAGCCCTCGAGCCACACTGCAGAAAAAGAAAAGGGGCATGGAGGCAGGATTATGCACCCACACTTTTATTGGCAATAGGACAGAAAGTCCTTACTTACAACTGTGGCCCCACTTCAATTCAGAAAGAGTGGGGTCCTATGCCCATAAGAACCCCTAGTCCTACCAGCTCTGCATGGCCTCTGTGCAGGGGCAACAGGCCTGTGTAACCAGGGACAGCTGGCTGCTGGGGTATGGTATCCTGACAGAGTCACAGCAGGTAAAAGGGAAAAGCCAGCTCTTCAACAGTAAGTGCCATTAAAAATAGAAGGTGTTGAGCAATAAGACACGTCAACATCATGTACCTCCTGACATGATGCACCACAGGACACATCACTTCTGTGGGACTCTTATCAAAAAACATAACCTCAATCTACTCATGAGAAAACGTGAGACCAACCAAACGGAGAGACAGTCTACACACTAACTGGCCAGTGTGCGTCTGAATGCCAAGGCTGCGAAAGACAAGTAAAGGCTGAGAGAGGATCGTGGAGGGACTAAGAGATACAACCGCCAGATGCAACGTGGGGGCCCTGCACTGGCTCTTGGGCCACAGAAAGGCCATTCGGGGCAACACTGGTGAAATTAGAGCACGGTCTGCAGCGTAGTTAGGAGGATCATCCCAGTGTTAGCTTCCTGGGTTTGACTATTCTGCCTGGGTCATGTAAGTGGCCACCATTAGGGCGACTGGATGAAAGATATAAACACTCTGCAATACTTTAGTAACTTTTTTATAAATCTACAATTATTTCAAAGTGAAAACCAGAAGGTATTAGGGTGAGGAGACTCTTCTGCATTAAGTTAGACTTCCAAGACATAACCAAGTGCACCCAGGGGGTCCCGCGTAGACCATGGCCGTGGATAGACTAAGAATAGCGGACATGCTGGAAATCCGACCATGGACTTGGTACAGATGGCTGTAGATGGAGGATAAGGCAAGGTGGGGAAGAAGGAAAACTCCATTAAAAGGGGTGAATGTTGAGGTTTTTAGGGACAAAATGTCCTTGTGTCTAAAATTAGCTTTAAAGAAAAACAGAAAGAAAAGCAAAATATCAACAATTGTTATATCTACAGGATGAGTATTAATTACATCAATTGCTTTTCTGTATGTGTGAAATACTGCATAATAAAAAGTTAAACAGATGTCTCATACACATGTATGCACACACATATGTATGTACATGCACACACACAGACGCATGTGCAGCAGTTCTTTCTGGCCTAGATGTGACCCTACCGCAAATGACTAACAACCACAGCACTTGCAGAAGCCTCTGCCCACTCAGAGTGGTCCTCTGGGAAGCCGCAGTTCTCTCTCAGAGACACAGCCAGTGATCAACAGAGTTCAGGAGCATCTCTCTGAGCAAGCCTTCAGAACCTAAACTCCATTCTTCAAAATATCCAGAGTAGCAAAAAAACCCTCTATCTTTTGAAGAAGTGTTGATTTTTTTTTTTGCAAGAACCAAAGGTCACGCAGAAGCGAGCCTGGCGAAGACTTGGGGTGACTGGATGGGCCCAGAGGTGTGGATTCCAATGGGATGGTGAGCTGATGGAGTGACGAGGAGTCTCCCATGCGACCTGGTGGTGCCCAGAGAGGAGTTTCCACCCTGGAACGAGCACACGGCCTCCCTGTCACAGAGGGGCCAGACTCCCAGCTTCCTGGTCCCATCGAGGACACGTTTGGAAACCTCTCTCCCTGTTAAGCAAGTTCAGCCTAGATTCCCACCTTTGCTCCACTTCATGACCTCCCTCACACCCCCGCAGTCCCTGTAGCCAGAGGAGGGACCCCAGGAGGAAGGATACTTACTGGGGCACGATGGTGATCTGGACAAAGCAGATGAAGAGGAAGACAAGCGAGGCACACGCCACGTAGGCACCGAATCGGTCATCCACCTGCTTGGAGTACTGAGAGGACACAGGCAGAGTGAGGGGGCAAAGGCACCAACCAGCCATGTCTGCTCCAGCCCCTTCCATCCCAGACAGAGTCAGGGCAGCCCACTCCCAGGATGTGGCAGACCCGAGAACCAGTGCCAGCCTTAGGCCTTGAGAAACCAGTCCAAACTGCCATAAGGCGAGGCGTGGGGAAGGGAGTTGAATTGGGTCAAGCCAGACAGTTTCTGCAGACCAGATCACCAAGAGAGTGATTCGTAAGGATCATGCTAAATCACCGAGCACCGTCCACATGCATCACTGTGCACCTTGCAAGCACACCAGGAAGGAAGCATAGGACCACTGTCGTCTCTGCTTCAGAGATGAGTGAGCTGGGGCTCAGAGAGGTCACAAGACTTGTCCAAAATCACACAGCTCATCTCCAAGGTTTTGACTCCCAGCCCCAGCTCCTCCCACAACACCAACCAGCTGCTGAGCAGAGGCTGGGTTGGCACGGAGCCACCCCGAAAAGGCAGTCCACGTCAGCTCCATAACTGCTGGTAAACAGAGTAAGTTCCCTTCCATTACTTTCCCTCCTGATTAGGTTTGCTTCCCTCGATGATGACATGGGTCACTGAGCCCATTGTAACCGAACACCAGGGAGACCCTGTGGACATGGAACAAAAGATCCCGAACCAGGGGGACTGGTTCCGGCTCTGCCACTATTTCACTGGGTGGCCCAGAGCACATCTACTACGGCAGCCACTCTGAGTTTTAGCTCTCTCAGTCACAATTAAAGAAGACAGGACCAAGAGATTTTCCCTGCCCCTTCCAATTTGAATACTTTGAGGTTCAGTGTAACTAGGCTGTCCACTGCTAATGACAACAATGATAATAATGCAACAAAAATAATACAAATAGCAACTAACATTTATTGAACATATGCTATGTGTCAGACACTGTTTTATGTGTTTTACATATACGGACTTGTCTAATCCTCACTGTGACCCTTTGAGGTAGGTGTGCTGAATATCTCCATTTTCCAGTGAAGGAAACTGAGGCACAAGGAGGATAAGATTTATCCCTTCCAGACAAGGAGGGCTCCCTGAAACCTCCACCCCCTGGGTAGTACAGCATCAGAGCTGGGGGAAGGGGGTGACAAGAAGGGCTCTTCCAACAGTGATGGAGACAGGAAGCAGTGCCTGCTGCCTTCTTTCCCTCCTGCTGGCCCTGGCTCTGCCTGGAGCCTCCTTCCACCCAGGGTGCTGTACCTTCTTCTCTAAGTCAGGCTCCCTGAAGGTCAAGAGGAACTTGCGAACATGCTCCGACCGCAGCCTGTCAATGCTCCTGGCATCAATGGCACGGCCCAGAAATTCGTCCACTTCATCCTCAGGGTTTGCACTTTCCTGGGCGTTCCTGGGAGCAAGAGGCACAGATTCAAGACACACTGACCACCAGGGGGCGCCTATACAGAGTCACTCTACCCATGCACAGGGGCCTCATGAGAGGCCTAGCACCAGACCAAGGTCAGCCCTCATAAGGGGTAGGGAAGCTGAGACTGAGGCCAGGATGGCCAGGAGCCCAAGCCCCCTCTTTAACAACTGCATGTATGCGTAGAAAATTACCTAAGTCTCAGACCCGCTGGCTGGAGGGCCCCACTGACAACAGGCTCTTCTGACTCTATTGATAGATTACTACGTCATCATAATAATGAGTTATTATGGAAGGCTTAATTGTTTTCTCCCCACAGGTAACAGTCTCTGCTCTATTCTCCAGCTGTAGCATCATCCAGAAACAAAGGCTGAGATCAGGAGGGGAGACTTCAGCAGCAGGGCCTGTGAGCCACCTGGTCGCTTTAACCTGGCTCAGGCTCCCCGGGAGGCAGGTTTTATGAGCTCTGGGTGCTGAACAGAAAAACGTATTTATTAGGGTGAAGCCCAGTCCTTGAGTGGAGTTTCTGACAGTCCCCGAGAACTGGGAAGTGGAGAAGGAGGACATTCCGTCAGGGCACTGGGATGTGGCAGGTGCTGCATGTGACCACTATGCAAGGTCTGCACTTTTCTGAGTTGCATGCACATGTGTGTGTGCATGTACACACACGTGTGCAGAGTGTGTGTGCATGGGGTTGTGTGTGTGCATGGAGTGGAGATTACGTATGGGCAATGCTGGGGCCCAGCGACTCCACTGGGCAGCCTGTGCTCCTGGACTACCCATCCCTCAGCTGCCATGGGCTCCAGACACTCTCAGTCAAGACCGTGTGTGGGCTCCTCGCCCACGGAGTGTGGGGAAACAAAGCTATGGGGCAGATTTGAAGATATTCCCCAGGCCTGGAAGCAGGAATAATGAAGGGCACATTACTCACTTGTCCTTGGGGTCTTCGAAGCCCTACAAGAGACAAAGAAAGGAGAGGACTATGAGAAGAGAGAAGACTGGATACGGAGGCTTCCAAAGCTGGGTCTGTGGGAAGGGGGCAGCTCATTCCTCTCTACAGTTCACCAAGGAGCTTAAACATAAGGGAGGGTGTCATTCAATAGTCCTTCAGTCCTTCCTTCCTTCCTCCCTCCCTCCCTTTCTTTCTTCTTTCCATCCTTCATTCTTTCCTTCAGCGAATACAGCTGGGTCCTTCCTATGGGACAGGCTCTGTGCTCGATGCTGGGAGTGCACTGCGCTGTCATTTCATCCATTGGCAAAACGCATGTGTCTAAGCTCTTCCTGTCCCCACACCCAATTCCTGTCATTTTCTCCAAACCTCCCCCCCCTTCTGTCTGGGCCCTGGGCTTGAAGGGTCCTCTCCCAATTCTGCCACTTACTCATAAGAGAAACCTCTAAGCTGATCAGTCTTCACATATGTGCACACACACATGCACACACCCACTCACACACTCACCCCCACTGAGCACATATAAAATCTCCTAGGAGGGACTTCCAGTCAAGATGGAGGCACAGGTAAACATGGCTCGATTCCTCGCACAACCACGGCAGAAATTTCAATGAGACTACAAAACAACTATCACCCAGAATCATCAGAAAATCAAGCTGTATGGAAGTCTGACAACCAAGGAATTAAAGAAGCCACATTCATCCAGACAGATAGGAGGGGCAGAGACATGCGGAGAGGCACTGAACGCGGAGATGTGGGATGGGAGGTCCCAAACCCAGATGCAGTGGATAAAAATCAGGAGGGATACCTCGGGAGCAAGGGATCCCAGCCCCACACCAGACCACCCACCCCAGGATTCCAGTGCCAGGAAGATAAGTCCCCATCACTTCTGATTGTAAAATCCAGTGGGGTTTGGGGTGGCAGAAGAAACTGCAGGATTCTTAGAAGTCTCCTCTTTAAGGGACTGCAATGAACTTAGGACTTACGTGAAGACTCACTCCCTCTGGGCTTCAGCACTGGGGCAGCAGCTGGAAGGGCACTAGTGACATATGGGGAGAAACTGAAATGTCTAGCATCAGAGTAAGTGCCAGGGGACAGCTTCCTCCTGGACAAAACTCCAGAGGCAAGGCAGAGGCATTATTCCCTTCCTGAGCCCTCCCTTACACAGAGACACAGAATGGCAACACCATATTGGAGACCCCATCAATCTGCTTCACATGCGTTGCCCTGCCCTGGCGATTAAGGCTCCACCCCATTCAACTCACCAGTGCACTTTTCTACAATAGGCCACACTTCTAAGACAGGGAGTCAAAGCAGCCCTACCTAATACACAGAAACAAACACAGGGGGGCTGCCAAAATGAGGAGACAAAGAAACATGGCCCAAATGAAAGAACAGAGCAAAACTCAAAAAAAAGAACTAAACAAAATGGAGATAAGTAATCTATCAGATGCAGAGTTCAAAACACTGGTTATAAGGATGTTCAAGGAGCTCACTGGGTACTTCAACAGCATAAAGAAGACCCAACCAGAAATGCAGGTTACTCTAAATGAAATAAAGAAAAATTCACAGGGAACTAACAGTGGAGTGGATGAAGCTGAGACTCAAATCAATGATTTGGAACATAAGAAAGAAATGTACATTCCATTAGATCAGCAAGAAGGAAAAAGAATCCAAAAAAATAAGGATAGGCTAAGGAACAACTTCAAATGTACCAACATTTGAATCATAGGGGTGCTAGAAGGAGAAGAGAAACAGCAAGAAATCGAAAACTTCCCTAATTTGGTGAAGAAAATAGACATACAAGTCCAGGAAGCACAGAGAGTCCCAAACAAGATGGACCCAAAGAGGACCACACCAAGACACATTGTGATTAAAATGCCAAAGGTTAAAGATAAAGAGAGAATCTTAAAAGCAACAAGAGAAAAGCAGAGTTACCTACAAAGGAGTTCCCATAAAACCATCAGCTGATTTCTCAAAAGAAACCTTGCAGGCTGGAAGGGGCTGGCAAGAAGTAACAAAGTTGTGAAAGGCAAGCACCTACAACCTAGATTCCTCTATCCAGCAAAGCTATCACTTAGAATGGAAGGTCAGATAAAGTGCTTCCAAGAAAAGGTAAGGCTCAAGGAGTTCATCATTACCAAGCCATTAGTATATGAAATGTTAAAGGGACTTATTTAAGAAAAAGAAGAAGATCAAAACTATGAGCACTAAAGTGGCAATAAATTCACAACTATCAACAATTGAATCTAAAAACCAAACAGAGCAAAAAAGCAGAACAGAAACAGAATCATAAATAGAATCATAGATATGGAGCTTATTTGAAGGGTTATCAGTTAAAGGGGGAAGGGGGAGAATGGGGGAAAGGTGCATTAAGAAGTACGAATTGGTAGGAACAGAATGGAACAGGGATATGTTAAGAAAGTATAGGAAATGGAGAAGCCAAAGAACTCATATGTACGACCCATGGACATGAACTAAGGGGTGGGGAATGCTGGTGGGAATGGGGGTACCAGGCAGAGGGGGGGAAAGGGAGAAAAATTGAAACAACTGTAGTAGCATAATCAATAAAATATATTTTTAAAAAATGAATAAAACCTCCTGGGAGTTCACAAGTTTTGACTTAAAATTAAATTCTGGTTACCCACAACAGCTTTTCTGGTGTCTGAGGACCCATATATTCTTATAAGACCAGAGCTGGTTGGGGACCCAGGAGCGAGGGGCCCCCGGGCCCCAGGGTTGGCTGCTGTTCTGATGCTCACATACGCTGGGCTGGGGTGAGAGTGGGAAAGTCCCTTACTGGTTGCCAAACTCAAAGCCCTAATCCAAGTTCATCTGTAAAGTCCACAGCGTGGAGGAATGGAGGGAGGTTCCCTGAAACAGGAAGCGGTGGAATCCCGGAGGCCGTCGGGGAGGTGACAAGAAGCCCCAGGACAGGCAGTTTCCAGTAAGGCTCAGGTTGCCAGGACGAGGCCAGAGGACAGCCTCTCACCTCTGTGGCCTAGCAGGGACACATTGCTGGACAGACAGGGAGGCTGGCATATGTTGAGTAAGCCCAAACCCCAAATGAACACACCCCTCTTCATTCCCGTGGCTTGAAAATACCAAAAGCAGGATTTACGTTGGTCTCCATGAGCTAGAGCTGCTGGGCACTAAGAGTGCCGTGGGGTCCAAATGGCATCGAGGGGCTCTGTCTCTGTGCTACCCTCACCCCTTGAGCTGAGGGCTCCAGAGGCCTCAGCAGCCTCTAGTGGCACAGCCAAGTGCCCAGCTGGGGGCTCTGAGCTCCTCCCAGGCTGCCCAGCAGCTGTCTCCCGTCCTCTGAGAATCACCAGGCCTTCCATCCAGGCTGCAAGACCCAGCCCACTTCACTGTCCCAGCCCCAGGCTGGAGGAGTTGGTGACCCTCGGGTGAGAGCTCCATCTGGTGCAGGCCCCTGCTGGACACCCAAGGACCTCAGAGCACAAATGTGAGCAGGCAGTGGAGCCTGGACAGGCCAGCTCCCTGTGGAACATGAAGAGACGTGGTGAGCCCTCGAATCCCAGCCCAGGGGCTGGCAATGACTTCACTCTGGGGCTGAGAACGACCGAGCTTCACTATGTCCACGCTGCTCTCTACAGGTCAAAACTACTCCCGACACGTTTCCAATAAACCTGTTTCTCACTGTCTAGCGCTCCTTGGTCTTCTGCTAGGGCTGGTGTTTGGGCCGGCCCCACCCTGAGCACGCTTGGGGCTGTGTTGGTGTAGAGAGCTCAGCGTCCATCTGCAAGGGCTGGAAAGCTGACACGTCAGAAAACCCTTTGGTCCACAAACCGTGGCAGACAGTCATTGAGGAGGCTGGATTCAAGTTCCCCGACCTGCTTACTAGTTTTAGGACAAGGGTCCTCAGGCAGGAAGGGGGACCCTCAGATGGGTTTCTACGGTTTGTGCCTCAGCACTCCTGGGGAGCAGCTCAGCTCAGGGATTTGTGTGGTTCCCGAATCCTCCCCTTCAGACCCAAAGCAAAAGCAGAGGTCATGGCCGTCCACACCGAGGCACAGCCTCGGGTTTGCGCCACTACACCGTGACGCTGCTCGTCTCCCCTGGGCCCTGGGGCCCAGCCCGCCGCCCCCTCACCATGCAGAGCTTCCCCAGGCCCGGTTAGACTCTCGGAAGTCATTCCACGCTTACCCCGTCCACCTGATTAGCTAATACTAAATTAGGGACCTTATTACAACACTCGTGCCTAGACACACAGCAGCAAGGCAGGCCATGGCTGTTTTAAAAGCTGACTGAAAGTTAGAAAAAGATTTGAAGAAATAAACCTCTGACCACAAGTTAGCACCTTTCTAACTGCTCTCAGCACCTGCTGCATTGATGCCCAACCCCACCCCACACCCAGGCTGTCTTCAGTGGCAGGCAGGGTCGAAGCTCTCCTCTTGCCGGTGGTGTGCTTGAGGACAGCTGCGACCTGTCCCATCCCCAGCCCAGACACTGCCTGGGCATCCCAGGACGCCAGGAGTGGGTACTTGGATGCGGCCCCTTGGGTGACTCTGCCCAGCTGAGGGATGGGGGAGCCCATCGACACCCTGAAGGAGCCTTGCCTGCAGCTAGTCTCCCCTGAGACAGCCCTTGGCCAGGTCCGGCCTTGATGCTAATTCTTCCAAGTTCCGTGTCCTAACACTGACTAACGTGCCTGCCAAACTGATGTTTATTGTCCAAACTGCCTCTGAGGCTCTGAAATAACCAAAGATCCCACTTATACCAAATATCACTAAAGAAAAAAATTTCCACAGGTTTTAAACAGAGAAAGTATCCCCAGGCACCTTTCCTGCCCGCTGGTAATTCTTCCCCCCTTGTTCCTCCCGTCTCCCCCTTCCCCACACCCATGTCTCCTGCACCCCTCCGTCCCCCAGCCCCCCACCCCCGCTTACCCTCTTCCTGTCTTCCTGCTCCCCTGTTCCTTTCTTTCTTCCTGCAAGGATGAGAGCCTCACTGTTTCCACCCTGCTCTCAGTCTCTCTCCTCTCCTCACCCGCTCTGGACCACCCCAGTCTTGTGGGCACAGAGTCTCTAGAAGATTTGTAAAGGGCTGGGGTGAGAACAGCAAGGGTCCACCAACAGCTCTTTGCTCTTGGGAGGGCCCTTGAAGGAAGGAAGGCGGGGGGCACTGGAGGCCCGGGCAACACTGTGGAAGTCCAAGTTCAAAGCTCAGGAGTAAGGCTGGGCCTCTCCCACTCTGCTTCCTCATAACCTTGGTGTCCTGCAAGTCAATTCTTTACCATCAGAAAGTGGAGGTCTGGACCTGATTCATTGTTTTTCCTGTACATTTTCCTTAAACCCTTGTCATCTGCTACTTGCTAGCTGGCAAGAAGCAGAGTGCTTGGGTCCACAGCTGTCCCCTCCCTCAGGTCCCTGGCTCTGTCCACTGAATGCCTGAGGAGTCTGCCTCTAACCCCTACTGCTGCAACTGAAGCCTAGTCTGATCCACAGACCCCCAGCTAGGGGCCCTAGTGCGGCGCCCCACTCATCCCCGCACCCTGCTCTGTGCGAGGCGCACAGCCACATGCTGATCCCTGCACCCTCGCTCCTCACCCGGCCCCTTGGCAGGGAGGTGGCTCTGCCTGGAAGCCGGGCTGCCCTTGAGCTCTCAGGTGAAAGGAAAGAAACACAGATGCTGTCACCTGACTCCTGTCATCCCTCTTCTTCCCGCCTCCCCAATTCCCTTACGTCGTCACTGAGGGCCTGGGCAACACATTCTGCATTAGCTCGCCCCTGCTGTGTGCAGGGACGCTGAGGGTATCTGTCCCCCGAGGCAGGCAGGGTCCCTTGAGATGGGGGTAGCCCCCTACCTCGGCCTCCACTCATTCAGCCTGCACGCACCCACCAGCCAGCTGGAGTTAGCAGGTGTGTTTCTCAGCACAGTGGGCAAAGGTGACTGGCACTTGGCACTTGCCAAAAAGTACTGGGATGATTTCTGAACATCTGAGTCAAAGGATGAGCTTCAACTGCCTGGCAAATGCCACAGGTGCTGGAAGACACCAGCTGATGCCTGCCCAGCTCCCCAGGGCCTCACCCTGGGTCCAGCCAGCTGGTCCTGCTTCCAGCCTGCACCAGGGAAGAAGGAGCATCGCTACTCTGTTCCAAAGCCAAATTCGGCATGCCAGGAGATGGTGGAGCTCGCGGGGAGAGCCTGGGGCCAGTAGTCAGGCACTCTGGCTCCTAGTCCAAAGTTGGGGTAAGCCCACTTCCGGTGGTTCCTTCTGTGGCTGTCCGGATCCCCTCAGCAGCAGCAGGGCCTCAGCCCAGCCCTCATGCTCCCAGAAGGCCCTCCCTGGAGGGTGCAGCCCACACACTGCCCTGCCAGGCACTCACCATCCGCTTCATCTCCTTGGACACCTGGTTGCCACCCAGGTGGTTGTAGAAGGGGCGCTCGGCCCCCCAGTGTGGTGGGTTGTGCCCAATGGAGTTGGTTCTCTGGCGATTCATCTTGGCAATCATGGCCTTCTCTTCTTTCTGGGAGAACAACACAGATGCATCAGCCTGTGGCCAGGGCCCACCAGATGGGCCCCAGTGTGGAGTTTCTCATTCCTCCCAGGTGCCTGGCCAGACGCCCAGGGGTTAAGGCAGCTGCTCCTCTCTTTGCTGCAGAGCCTGGAGCCCAGAAGTCTGCTAAGATCCTAGAGCTCACCCAAGAAAGCATCCTAATCCCTCCAGACTCCCCAGCACTAGCCCTGGCTGGCCCAGGTGGGAACAGCGGAACAAGACAATGAGGTGGGTCCTATGAGAAAGCAATGGGCCTGGGAACATCTGCTATTCACATGCAATTCTCAAGGGTGGGCAGAACCTGGGTCTGTAGATGTCCAGGTGACAGAGGGACAGAAAACCTGGGATTTTCTCTCAACTCCACTCAACTTACAGGCATGTCCTAGCAGAGCGGGCAGCAGAGCAGGCCCTGCTGCCCAGAAAGCAGCTCCCATAGGCCTGGGTCATTGGAAGATGAGATGCAAGGACTGGCATGCATGGTGCAATCGCACAACAGGGCCCGGCTGCCACCCATGTGCCAGCCATAACCTCTCTATCCACCTGTCTATGCATCCATCCAAATAGGCTCCCCTGAAGGTTTGGAGAGCCCCTGAAAAGGCCCGAGGCAGCCTCCCCACAGCTCCCTCCCTGAGCCTGGGAAGGGAAGTATGCAGGGTTAGGCACGCAGACTGCTTCAGGGGACACTGCTGGGGGAGGGGTCACTGTCTGTGTCTGTGTCTGTTTCCATTTCATCATTTCTGGACCACCTGTCAAGCTGTTAGAAGTACGGCCCAGAGAACTCAGGGCAGAGGGCAGGCGGTGGGGGGGGGGGGGTGCTGCTGGAGGCCTTGTGAAGAGGTAGAGAGGAGGGATGTGGGTGGAGGGCCTGGGAGGGATTTAGTTCATTTATACTCTAGCCAAACAACCACCAAATGTTTAAATGTGTCAATTAAGCCATTAGGAGCTCTCCCCAAAGTGCCCTGCCTCCTCCCATCCTCTTCCTGGTGTCTGTGAGGGGCCTGATACAGCTCCCCCAGAGGCCCCTGCAGCCAGGGTTCATGTCCTGGGTACCCTGCTGAGCAGGACAAGGCGCCTGCCCTCTCATGTCCCCTCCCGGGGTAGGCATCTGCCCCCAAGACACCTGCCTCCCTTTAAAAGCCTTCTTTTGCTCCCACCCAAGACTGTCCCTGAACTTCTCTCCCAGCTTAATTATGTCTTCAGTCTGACATCGGGGAGAAAAAGGGAAGCTTTTCTCTGTCAGAGGGCTCTGACTAACAGATAAATTCAACTAAAAGATTCATAAGTAAAAGGCATTTTAATCTAGGGAGAAACAGAAAGTGTTCTCATCACTCACTTTAAAAATTAAGAACTTGGAACCTGACACTATTAGAAATAGAACACTGCAGTCTGCTGAAAACGCAGTTTTACTTTTGGTAAGTGTGGGCTGAGACAAAGGGAAGACGGAGAAAGAGACGAGAAAGTGAAAGAAAAGACTGAGGTTCAAGAAACAGATGCCCAAGTCCAGGCGGGGAGAGGGGACAAAGCCTGCTCAGTTCGCGAACAGAAGAGGAGTGACAGGAGGTGTTTGGTAGACACAGATCCCCTTGAGGCTTCTTTTCCAGCTCCCGACATTCCTGATGCACTGTTCCTAACTGACCTGAGGCCTGTTCATTTTTGTAACAGAAGCCAATTGAAAACATTCCCTCCTTGCCATCAGCCTCTGCAGGGCTCCTGTAACTCTGATGCCCTTCCCAAGATGCAGGAACTGCGACTGCATAGGAGTTCATGACTTGACTCAAGAAGAGAAGGCAGCAGCAGGCCAAGAAATGTCCCTCCCCGAAGACCGAAGTCCCCAAGCCTCCAGCCCCAGCCCCCGGACCCGCTTCTGGGTGCAGCGCAGGATGAGGAAGGTCTCGATGCTGTGCTCCTTGAGGTAGGCGTTGCGCTCGCCCCCGCAGCCTGGCTCCACCTCGTAGTCGCCGTTCAGGTAGTTGAGTGTGGCCTTGGTGATGTGGATGCGCCTGCAGGCGGGGAGGGAAGCGGGAGAGGGGGAGGAAATCTGAACTCAGAACTGCAGCCGCTATGCAGAACCCAACTGCAACCGCACGGTCACGGCTCAAAGTCTGGCTCAAGGCTGACCCCAACCTCGATCCCCACCTCGACATCCTGTGTCCCTCCAATGCCATCAAATGCCTCAGGTGGGGCCCGCCCAACCGCACTGTCTCACGTCTATGACATGTTGTTATACCAATGTAACGCATCGCTAGCCTGCCAGGAGAGCACAGCCTGCAGCCTCAAACTTGGCAAACCTGCTCAGGAGCTAGCAGCGGCTCCTACTACCGGCTGCGTCCAAATCCCCGCCTGGCACACATGTCCTTCTTCACACAGGCTTTTCCCTCTGGTCCCTAAAAGGCCATCTGCTCTACTTCCATTCCTTGGAGCAGTGTGTTTCCCTCTCCTGTGTCTGTCCTCGCCCCATCCCTCAGCCTCGTGCTCTCTAGCCCCACCGGCCTCGTCTGTCCAGTCCTGCCCAGCCCTGCCCACCGTCCAGGCCAGCTCCCCTTCCACCTCTTTTCTGTTCTGGGGACCCCGGAAGTTATCTGCGGTTCCTCCCCACTCTAGAACTCTACCCCGCCCACTGAACCTTGGTAAAGTTGACCTGACATGCTGCTCTACAACTTGCTGTGTGTTGTGTAAATAATTTGTCAAGTTGAAGAATTTCTGCTTAAAGTCTGCCAACCCCAGGATTTCAAGCCTCCCCCTCCTGCTCACCCCAACCCTGATCCTCACAGTCTCCCTAAGTGGGCTGGGCGGGAGGCCACGTCTGAGCCAGGCCCGTGCCCTCACTCACCCAGCCTTGCCTCCAGCCTCCATGTGGTTGGCCAGCGTGACGTCGTTAGACCAGACGTCGAACTGCCACTTCCTGAGACCAAGGACACCGCAGTGTACTCGCCCGCTGTGAATTCCCACGCGCATGTTCACGTTCACCCCTGTCACCTCCCGGACCAACCTGGGGATGGAGCAGGGGTGAGGCTGGGAGAGGGTCAGGGGCCAGGCACACAGAGTGGGGGTGAGGCTGGAAAGCAGGGTGTCAGGGGCCCTGTCAGAAGATGCAGGGGTCAGAGTCACTTCTCTTCCGGCCAGCCCAAACCCAACCTTAGACTATTCAACCTGGAGGGCGGGGCGGGGCGGGGCGGGGCGGGCAGCTCCCGCGGACCCGCACCCTAGCTCAGGGGCTGTGACCTGTGAGAGGCGGTGCTTCCTGTCTTGGTCACAAGGTGGCGCAGCAGCTCACACTAAACCCCAGGCCCCAAAGCTTCCCCTCTCTGGGGCACCTGGGGCGATGGCTACCCTCAGTCAATTAAATTGTGTTCCGAAAATGCAAATGAACACTAGTGCCGGATTGAGCCAGACAGGGAAGTTACAGCCAATACAAACCCCATTCATATAATGCTCTTAGATTTACCCACATTGCTGGAGAATGGAGAAGGGTGGGTAAAAGAGGACATAAATGTCTGCTCAGGAAAGAAGGGGAGCCCGGGCAGGGCCAGGGGACGAGGTGTCCTCTGTGCGCCAGAAGGCTGCTCCAGTCCCTGCTGCATGCACTGCGTACCCAGGGGCCCTCAGGAGAAGGGGGCCCTCTGTGGGAAGGGGAGTAGGACAGAAGCTACACATCTCCAGGTAGGTAGGTATCTGGCTCCCAGGGTCTGCAAAAGAGGGCACAGTATGCACATTTTAGGGACCCGGACCTCCCTAACACCCTGGGGGAGAGCCCACTCAGCCAGCTGTGGGCCAGCAGTCTGACCATGAGAACTCCAGCCCACCCCACAAGGGACAGGACCCCAGGAAGCGTTATGTCATCCGTCATTTCTCTTGTCCTGGGACCAATTCTGCAAATACTTGACTGGAGCCATTCCTTCCATCCACAATGCCTCTGGCAACTTGCTTAGGTTGATGGTATCTCATTCTACCTTCCTGGCTTAACTCCAGGGCCACCTCCTTCAGGAAGCCCCTGTAGGTCCTCTCAATGGAATCAATGGCTGCCTCTGAGACACCTCCCACCACTGTTTGCCTCCCTTTACTGGTGGTGTCCACTCAGCACACCTGGTATCAGGGCAATGGAGTCCCAGCCTCTCTCCCTCAGCAGACACCATGCTTCTGGGCGAGGGACCCATGGGCTAGCTCAGGCTCGCAGGGGCACTCAGCAAACACTGCCCAGTGGAACTGAGCCAAACATAATGGACCAGGCCACTTCCTGGCCTGCTACTCTGACCTCTGCCTCTGCCCAGACTGCATCTAACACTCAAAGTTATGAACCTGGATGCAACCTCTCACCTGCTCCCTGGATGGCATTCAAGCTTGGGTTGTCCATGATTTTTAATGACCAGGGCTCCTCTTATGGCAACAATGCCCAAGAACTGGCACACATCCTTTTCCCTGTACTCCCAGGAAGGATGGGTTTTCTTGAAAGGTGGACACCTGCGTTTGCCTCCCCTGCCTAGGCATATCACCCTGGAGAGCTGTTCACCCCAGGAGCCCAACCTTCCCCGTCTGGGAAGAAACGGGGCTGGGGGGTCCACGCTGGCTGAGTGACGGCGAGAGGACACGAGAGGCCGCAGTGCACGGCCACACAGCCCACTGCGGCTTGTCCTGTGCTCCTGCAGAGGTAGAGCCACACCTCCTGCCAAGCCCTGCCTTCCTACAGGATGCATTCATCAGGGTACAGCTCCCCAGGCTGCTGTGGGTGAAAAGAGCCCAGGAGAAGGCTCAACACCTGCAGGTGCAAATCAGCCCTCCCATGAGGCTGGATGGTCCTGGGGAGATGGCTTTGCCCCGCTGTTTCCCTCCTCCGTCCGTCCAACCAGGTGGCCAGCCAGTCCATCACTTGGGCTGTGAACAGTCCCCCTGCAGACAGGCAGGCCCCCTGGAGATGGGACAGCTCTCCTGGAGATGGACAGTCTCCCCCTGGAGACAGGCACTTACGAGATGGCCTCAATCATGTCCATGCCCATCTCCACGCAGCAGTGGGCGTGGTCGGCCCTCGCTTCAGGCAGCCCCGAGACGCAGTAATAACAATCCCCCAGGATCTTAATACGTAAACAGTGATTCTCCTGGAAAGCAAATTAATTTAAAAAATTAAAAATAGCAAGACAGTGAAGTGGGAGGGTAAAAAACTGGAAGCAAACAGATTCACTCCATGCCTGGAATAACTTGCCTTTTAGGGCAGTGGGCACAGACCCAGTGCCGGCATCCCACGGTGGGGGGCCCTGTCCCAGGAGAGGCTTATCTGAAGCCTTGGGGGACAGAGGACAGGCTGGGTAGCCCTCAAGGGAACATTCCAGCCTCCTCCACTCTAGGGCAGCAAATCGGGCAGACTCCACAGGTCAGTGTGAGGAAGGCCTCAGGCTGAGTGGGAGTGTCCCAGCCCTACCACACCCCCTGGAGCAGCCCTTGACTCTTGGCCTAAGGTTCTGTAAACCGTCTTCTGATTATTCTCCTTTTATGATTAGAATGAAGAAGAAATAAGATTTAACCACAATTTTGCCTGACCCTCTGCCTGGGTTTTTATCAAAGAGTTCTGCTCACTAAATAAAACCTTAGAAAAAGAAAAAGAAAAAGAAAAACCCTGACCGGTGTGGCTCAGTGGGCAGGGCATCACCCGCAAAGAGAAAGGTCCCCAGTTCAATCCCGGTCAGGGCGCACACCTGAGTTGCGGGTTCTGTACCCGGCTGGGGCACATGCAAGAAGCAACTGACCGATGTTTCTTTCTAACATCATGTTTCTCTCCCTCTCTTTCTCCCTCCCTTCCCCTCTCTAAAAATAAATAAATAAAATCTTAAAAATAAAAAAGTGTCTGCTCAACCAGCAAGTAAGTGCTAAGACACCCACAGGGCTGAAGTGCCGGCCACAATAACAGCAACAGCTCAGCACAGTCACCTGGCAAGCCATTCTGTAGCTGGGACTGAGATGGAAGGCCATTAATCACACCTCTGAGCTGCCCAAGTCCACCCCCAGGAAGTCCGTTTATGAAGCTGGACACCAGGACTCATTTGAGGCTCACCCATGCCCAAATGCCAAGCGTGACCTCTTCCCCTCGCCCGTGTTCCGTGGTGAAACAATTGGTGGGATGTGGCCCAGCACTAGTGTCTGCAGACGGTGAAGGGGACTGGGCTGAGCACTGGGCCTCGATGGTGGGTGGCACCTGACATACAGCGGCTCCACAGGAGCATCACCCCAAGCCACAAAAGCTGGGAAACGGGACAAAGTGTAAACGGGGACTAATGAAGGAAGTGCCATCCACCCCTCCCTGCCCTGGGGTGCTGCTTCCACTTTGTCCCAAGGTCGAAGAGTCCCCTCTAGCTGTCTGCAGACCACTCTGGCCAGTGGCTCTATGGCACCTGACCTGCCCCACTGAAGAGAAACTCCTCAGGGGTCTGGGCAGTGTTGCCTGCAGGCCTCACCACCCTCTTGCATTGAGGGCGGGCTCACTTACCTGCTCCCTCAGACCTGTGACCCTGAGAAAGCATCTCCAACTGAGTGTGTGGCCAGGGCTGACTCAGGGCGGGAGGGCACACAGCCACCGTTGCCAGTCCCCAGTCCCCAGTGGCAGGCTCTGCCCTGCAGGGCACACCCTGGCACAGTGCCTGTCCCTGGAGTTCATCAGGTCCCTGACCATAGCACCCTCCCTCAGGCAGCCCAGATCCGGCCACCCTGCTGGCCCTGGCTCAGGCACTGGGTGCCCAAGGGCACGGGCAGGGTGACTCACCGCAGCCAGCTTGTCGAAGCGGGCGAAGAGCTCGTTGAGGGTCATGACCAGCTCTTGGGCGGTGCACTGCGATGCCAGGCTGGTGAAGCCCTCGATGTCAGCAAACAGGATGCTGGGGACACAGGTGGAGGAAGACCCCATTGAGGGCGGAAGGTCAGGGGGATGCAGCCAGGCTGACCCTTGGCCTTAGGAGGGCTGCCAGCCATCACGAGTCCCTGGAAGCTCCACACAGCTGCTACGGAGGGCACAGAGGCCCCAGCCTTGGAGCCCCAAGAATGCTGCCCTCACCCTGCTGACACCTCCAGTCCTTTCTGTATTCTCACTGCCACCCAGGGGGATGGTAGGGGTGGCGGGGCACAGGAGGCCTGGGAGGGTGTGCCTGCCTGAGTTTACCACAGCAGGGGCCCGGCCCCCAATTCTCCAGCACCTCCTGGGTCAGCCTGTGCTTGACCCCAGAGCTGCTCCCCTCAAGGTGGACGGGCCTGAGGATGGGAGCCTTTGATTCCTCTGCGCTCTATGAAGCGTTTCGGGACCAAATGGCAGCCTCGCTTCATGCACAAGGGAATCTCTATCCCAAAGAAATCCTCTAGAGGGGGCAGATTAAAGGAGGCCCAGGGCAGAAAGAGAGAGGAAGACACAGCCAAGAAGCACGTCTGGAAGGCCCCCAACTTGCCCTACCAGCTCCTTTGGTCTCACCCCTCAGCACCCATCAAATGCACCAGCTGGTCCCTACGTTGCACACTGTGGATCTTTTATGTTTCTGAAGTTCTTGTTTCCAAGATTGAAACATCTTCCTTTTGTTTCATAACAGACACCCAGAGGTGAGGCCCCAGGGCCAGAATGTGTAAGGGCCCCTAGAATTTCCTTCTTGAAGTGGACACAAAAATGTACTGACTCTCATGTGCTGAGATGTTCCAGATGGCCTGGCACGGGGCTGGGAGCTCCCAGCATGTCGGGCCACCGGGTCGCAGGCGGCCCGAAGCTGCAGGGCTGGCCGTGTCCGACTCGCAGAAGAAGCCGGAGGCAGCAGCATGCCGGGCCCCCCACCCCCAGCAACAGCCAGGGCTCCTTCCACCACACCACGGGCTCCTCAGGCTCCAGGAATGACAGTCCCACTTTAAAGTAACAATGTAGAACTAAACAGATTTTGTCATTTCATTCTGAAAATGTGTGGGCGCATTTAGCATGTCTTTTTATTCGGATGTTTGACATCTGGGGCCTTACTCACCTTGGGGAGCCCGTCCCTCCCAGGCTAGCCAGTTCCTAGAGACAGTCAACAACCCACCTCACAGTCTAGAGCCCCCGCCCCCCAGGCAGGCTCTCCCACCCGGGCCACTAGTCCCCTGCCCTAAGCACCCCAGGGACAGGTGCCAGCAAACCCAGGACAGTCCTAAGCCTGCTGATGGTGTCTTCCCTGTTCCTTCCCCACAAAGGCTCTTGTCCACATTCTCCCCCTCCCTCTGCCTCCCACCTGCCCCTGATGCTCCCCGGCCTGGCCGCCCACAGCGCGCCAGCCCTCACCTCTTGAGAACTGTAACAAGACTGTCTTTCCAATGGAAATCATCTCCTGGACTCACCACGCCTGAATAATAAAACCTACATTTTAGAACAGTTGGACGTTGTCCTAAGCACTTCATGTTAACTCATTTAAGCCTCACAACCACCCTGAGGTTAGTCCCCTGCTTCTTCCAGATGAGACAATTGAGGCACAGAGAGGTTGAGTCACCTGCCCAAAGCCACACAGGCAAGCTGGCGCCAGAATCCAGGAGTTCAACCAATAAATATTATGCTGTCTGTTGGCCTACAGTCATCTTAGGTGAATAAAGTCATAATTCGATGCTCTGGCATTGTGTCTGAGGCAGAGGGAGACAAGGGACACGTGGGCTGAGGCAGGTAGGCGAGTACAGGACTCCATCAAGACGGTACGTGCTCAGCAGCTGCTTGCCAGAGGGAAGTGGGGACACGCTGGGCCACAGGGGAGTGACCCCTCCCAGGGAATGCACTCGAGGGCTGCCCCCAGGTCCCAAGCCCGCGGCTATTTCCCCAGCGCCACGGCTCTCCGGCCACTCTGATCCCAGCCTGGGTCAGCAAGACAACTGCAGGAGGAAAGCCAAAGAGAGTGAGGAGATGTGGGGACGTGACAAGAGCTGAGACAAATGAGGGGAGAGAGAAAAAGTGGGGAGCAGGAGGAGCAGAGAAGAGAGACACTGTGCCTTCAGGCCACAGGACTCCGGACATCAGAGGAGCTGCTCCCGCCCCGAGCTGCTCCCGGCCAGGCCCTGTGCGCAGAGGATGAAAGGCAGTCGTGAGTCACCATAAAGCTTTGATGCCTGGTGTCTGACAGGCAGACAGGCTCAGTGCCTGCCCCGCCAGGGAGTCTCCGAGCCTCCTGAACTCTGGGTGCGAACGGAGAGAGTGAGGAGCTGCCGCCAGGCCCCCCGATGCTGATCTGGGGTCCCTAACTAAGTGTGGATGCCCATCCTGGCTGCTGCCCCACTCCCCCCTGGAGGAAAGAAAAGTCTCTCCTAGCCTATGAAAAGCTCCGTTACATAGTTGTTCTGGAAATCTTCAACTCTCAGGAAAGCAAAGCCAAGTCAAGCTGAGGGCAAATTGGCTGCTCCAGGGTCAAGGAGCACAGCCAGCTGACCTCACTATCTCAAAGGCAAAGCCAGGGATGCCAGGCCCAGCAGAGGTTCCACTCTGGGTCCCAGGCTGGTGGCATCCCAGAAGGGAGGGAATAAGTCTCCAGATTTGGCAGAGGCCAGAGAAGAAGAATGAGAATGGGCCAGTCCGGGGAGTGTGAGGCAAATGGGTGTGAACCCTGGGCACCTGTCCGAGCTCACCTAGCCACTCGGGCAGGACAGGCAGGTGTCTGTCTGCCCTGTATGGACGTGGACAGGCCTGGACCATTCTCCTTCTCCAAGGGGGCCTCGCTGGGCCACAGAGAGCACTTTTCTCCGCTGCAGCTCCCATCCTTCTGGGCCAGTGGTTTCCAGACCTGGTGCCTGTCAGACCATCTGGGGCTTTTATAAGGAGCAGTCCAGAGCCCCATCCCCGGGGATTCTAACATATTTGGCCCAGGGCAGGGTTCTGCCATTGATTGTTTTTTGCTCTGTTTTATTTTAAGCAGATTCTAATGTGCAGCCAGGGTTGAGAACCACTGCACTAGTTCAAACGGCACCTTCTCCAGGCGGCTTCCACCACCTGTGTGAACCCCAGCCCCTCCCAGCTGTACTCCACCCCCACCTCGCACCTGTCGCCATTTAATACGCCATTTACATTACTGTGGTGGTGATCTCTCGTTATGCTCCTGTCTGTCTCTCCCTGCTAGAATGTAAACTCCCTCCAGGGGGGAGTTTGGTCGGTTCCATCAACTGCTACATGCCAGCACAAGGCCTGGCACGAGACTAAATGTCCAATAAAATTTACAGCTGAGTGACTGAGTGAGGACAGGTCGTGTCTACTTGACTCCTGCTCTATCTGTCCCAACACCCCGCCACGTACACCACTCCCTGCCACCCCCGCACCTAGCACAACACCCAGAACACAGCAAGTGCCTGCGTACCAGACCTCTAGGCCTGCCGTAACAAAGGGGAGGCTGAAAACAACGGAAATTCACTCTCACAGTTCTGGCACTACAAGTGGAAACCAAGGTGCCCGCAGGGCCAGGCCCCTCTGGGAGTCTGGGTCGAACCCTCCCTGCCTCTTCCTGGTGGTGGCTGCCTGGCCTTGGCACCTGGGCTTGCAGCTGCTTCACCCTAACCTCGGCCTCTGTCCTCACATGGCGTTCCTCTCGTGTGTCTCTCTTCACAGGGCATTTTCCTCTTTGTATCAGGACCAGTGACATTGGATCAGGGGCCTAGCCTTCTCCAGCATGACCCCCTCTTAACTCGATTTCATCTGCAAAGACCCCACTTCCAAATAAGGTCACATTCACAGATACCAGGATTAGAACGTCAACATATCTTTTAGAGGGACAAAATTCAATCTATAACAGTGCCTAATATATTTTGGCTGAGTGGAAGAGAATATGCATAGTTTCAAAGCAACTAAGAAGCAGAACCAGTAATTTTAGTAGCTCTTGTTTCTACCCCTCTGGGCCTCTTGGAGCCCCAAGCATGTCACCTGAGACACGAGCCCACAGAGCCCAGGCCCGGCACCCAGGAGACGCTCCAGCAATGTTCGAGCAACAAACGGCGGGATGGTGACAGAGGCCACAGGCAGCCTCTCGGTTTGTGCCAGGAGATACTGGAAACATCGGTGTGTGAGGGCCTCCAGGCAGCTTAGAAAGCCTGACCCATCCTCCAGTCTCCTGGGGTTTACTCTTCCATGGCCCCCACCCAGGACCTTCAACAGCTGCTGAAGAACCAGGGAGGGGCAGGCTGCTATGGTTCCCTTCCTTCAGGTGGTAGGACAGAGCAACCAGCCAGTCAGGGAGGAGGGGGCTCAAATCAGGGCTTCTAACCTGCATGGAAGCTTGGACAGGGCCCTGGGGAGCCCAACTCTGAACCCCTGCAGCCTCTCCTACATGTTTATGGAAACACCGCCACCTCCACATTTCCCTACCTCCCGTTAGAGGCAGGTCACACTTCTCTTCCATCCTGGAGAGGATCCTGCTCAGTGACTGTCACTTCTGGAGGCTCCTGTTTTACAAGGTTTACCCAAAGGCAGACTGGCTGTTCCGCTGGCCAACATTTCCTGGTCTGCTCCTTGGTGATTCTGAAGGCCTTCGTACAACCAGTCTGGGGCCCAGACACGCCGTAAGGTGCTAATTCATCGATTAGTTCCCACGTGAGAGCTCATCTTGGGAACGTGACCAGGTCCTCAAGGCGGGCGCACAGAAGCCAGCAGGCCCACTCTGGCTGTGCGCGCCTCCCTAATTGCCTGCCATCCATCACATGTGGCCACCTGTATCCCACTCCAGAGGCAAGAGTGGACAGGCCCCCCAACCCCATTACCACACTAGGCCCCTCAGCTATCTGTCACGGCTTTGGCTCAGCTTTGCCGCATGCATTTCTGGCTAAGCGCATTTCCTCACTGTTGCTCCCTCTTGCTGCCAATAGGCCCTGTGACTTCCTGAAGCTATCGAGGACTGACCCTGTTCCCGTGCAAAAGCCACACTGAGCAGCATCTCTGAACACCCAGGGGCGAGTTCACCTCGTGGTCAGGCAGCTGACACTGCTGAAGACCTGCTCCTCTGACCTCCTGCGTTCCTGGGCATGACTCAGAGAGAGAACTCGAGAAATGCCGAGAGCAAACCATCTGTTAAGGTGGGCCTCGGAGGAGCCAGGGCCTGGGGAAACAGAGGTCATGGGGGAGTAGGAAAGGGGAACGGCAGGGTCTCAGCCTAACTCCCGGGACATTGGGCCCGGCAGGAGCTCAAAGTCTTGGGAAGCAGGGCAGGAAGCTCCCTGGAGGCCCCCTGCATATAGCCTGGGGAGGCCCAGCCGCAGGCCAACGGTCTGTTCTGGACTAAGAGGGCTGCCCACTCCAGTGCACACGCCCTCCATCTGCTCCAAACCACACGACCTGGGGAGCCTCTCGGGTCCATCCATGCCCCTTGTAAGATAAAGGAGGAGCAATGGTCACTCACATGTACTAGGTGAACAGCACAATCAGGTGTGGTCTTACTGACACCTGGCTCAGAATGGCCACCCACAACTGGGCGTTTTCCAAGGGGTGGTGGAAAAATGATCACAGCGAAGCTTATGAACTAGGAGCAGCCAGAGGCCCATCTGAGGGCAAAGCTGGGAGAGATGAAGGGGGTGGCCAATGAAAGGATGTTAAACACTGATGTCAGCACAGACTCCTCCCATGGGAGGAGCCGGCCACGCCCTCTCCACTCTCACAGACAGGATGCCCTCCTTCAGAAGGGCCTTGACCCCCAGGGGGTTTGGGGTTAATGTACATCCTGAAATCGGTGCTGCCAGCCTCAGTGCCTCCCGGAGACCCCACTCCGTCCCGACCCCTTGATCTTGTTTCTGACCACAAGTCCTGCCCCGCCAGCCAGACAATGCACCGCCCTGCCCACTGCCTATTACGGAGCCTGGCCAGGGCTGGGGAAGTGCTTCTCACAGGAGAAACCGGTGAGGAGAAGGGACCTCACCGAGACTGAGCAGCTATCATGGGCGTCGTGGGGCTGAGAGTATGTGCTTTTCGTTTTTATTTGTCTATGCTGCTCTTATTTTCCAATGTTTCTACAAAGATCATGCATCTTTTATATAAAATAATAAAATGTTTATTTTTAAAAGGTTGGCAGCAAATTAACATTCTTCCTCTAAGGCCCGACTACAACTCTTCCATGTTCACCATGTTTTCTTCGTCCCAGCCTGGACGAAGCCTTCTTACGTCTGAACTCTTACTGGGATCAGAATCACGAATCTCAACTGATTCCAGTTGTTTCAAAGACAAAGCCTGACACGGTCAGTGAGTCAGTGCCTCTCCGCCCTGACTTTTCCTCTCTTCCTACCTCCCCAGGGGCCTCCACGGTGACTCCAGAGAGCCACAATAGGAAGTCCTTGCGAGCGGCTGGTTCCGTTGCCCACAATCCCCACTGCGTGTCACAGGACAAACCCAGGTTTGCTGTCAAGGCCCAAACCCAGGCAAGGACGGAAACCTTGTGTGCTGTTGGTGGAAAGGTAAAATGATGATTCCCTGTGGGGAAGAAAACAGTGTGGGGCTTCTTTAAAAAAATTTTTTTTAAGTTACCACTGATACAGCGAGTCATTTCTCTGTATGTACCTGACAGAATTGAAAAGAGGGACTCGAAGAGATGCCTGTACGCCCATACTCGTGGCGCACTTCCCGTAATAGTCGAGGGGGGAAGCAGCCCAAGTGTCCATTGGTCAAGGCGTGGCTGAGCAAA
This sequence comes from Desmodus rotundus, assembly GCF_022682495.2. Lineage (NCBI taxonomy): Eukaryota > Metazoa > Chordata > Mammalia > Chiroptera > Phyllostomidae > Desmodus > Desmodus rotundus. The sequence continues at coordinate 100,483,081 of NC_071388.1, forward strand.
ATGTGGCGTTCACACACAGTGGAGTGTTATTCAGCCTTAAAGGGATACCTGACACATGCTCCAACATGGGTGACCTCTGAAAGAAGCCAGACATGAAAGGGTAGACACCACACGATTCCATGTGTGTTAGGGGACGACAGCGCCTCGGTCGCAGACAGAACGTAGAAGCACGGGACGGCGGTGGTGTCGGCTGCACGGCAGTGTGAATGGACTCAATGCCGTGGAACTGCACGCTTAAGGTGGTTAAAATGTAAATTGTGTGTTATGTCTCTTTTACCACAAGTAAAATAATTGGTTAATTGTAACTAATTAGAAGACCCAACCCCAGTGGCTCCCCCAACGGGGCCAGCTGGGAGCTCAGGCCACTGCCCCCGCAGCACCCGGCCCGGCCCTTCCTCACTAGTGAAGGCCACGGGTTCCATAAGGGGCGAGCGCAGCATCTTTTCCGTCTACTCCTCGTCACGCTTGGCACATGTAGCAGCTCAGTAAGTGCCTGTGGAATGACTGCGATAATAATATACAGGCCACTTATATCTATAATTGGTATGAATATAGAGTTGAGAACACTTTGCCTAACGTCAGGTTGGAGACAGGATGCCAGGGGTTTATGGGCCACGCCTCACATGGCAGGTTGGCCAGGGACGGGGCTGGAGGTGAACACACCCCTCTCCGCCCACAGGGTGCACGATCCACTCCGGGCTAACTGAGCGCTGTGGACACTGTGGCAAGGTCATTATAATTCAGAACCATGAGGTAGCTGAGCCAGACGGCGGAGCGACCTGGGGATGCAGCCAAGTCCTTGAAGGAGACAGGAGAGGAGATAATAACCTTACAAGGGGGAGGTCTGGGAGAGACTGGGAAGAGGGGAGGGGAGGAGTGAGGGCAGGGCATCGCTCCCTAGACCTTGCCACAGCCTTGCATATAGGGAAGGGAGGTAACTCGTTTTCACACCTGGGCCAACAGTCCCTCTGCTGGCCCCTGGCTCCAGCCCCACAGGGCTCCCGAGTCCCTGAGAATGAGCCTCTGATTCAAGCCAGTGCGCCCAGACTCCATTCCTGTGGCCCCCACAATGCAGCTCAATAAGGAACAAGTTTGCTCAGCAGAGGACAGGGCCCTCTCCACCACCCGCAATCTTTAAAATCTTGAAGGGTCCAGCACGGAGACAGGCCAACCAGCCGCAGGGCCATCCTCACTCAGCAGAGACTCCTGTGGAGGGGAGAAGGCTCCCACACCCTCTCAGGCCTTCCTGGCCCCTGAGACCTTGGGGGTATCGGGTTACCTGACCTGGATGTTTGACTGAGAGCCTGCTCCACCTCCAGGGGGCAAGCAGTCTGCAGCCACCTCCTTGGACAGGGGCCCTGCCGAGGCTTTGCACATTCTACCTCATCCCCCTCCCAGCACCCCTACAGGTGGGCTCCCTGGGGGGGGCCCAGCTTGGAGGCTCCACCCTCCATAGCCTTTATCACAGCTACGCAGAACAACTGAGCAGGGAGTGGTGTGACGTGTTTGCCCCACCCTCCCAGAATGCAGGCTCAGCCCACTCCTCACGGGATGCATTCCCAGCTTACTAATTAATCTGCTGTTTGGCATGTGTTCTCCCAAACAGAAGGTGAGCTTCCCATGTCGGGGACAGTGTCCCCCTGTACCCCCTACCTTGAGCTAAATGTCTGTGAGCTAGAGGTCCCTACCAAGGGAGGCAGAGGCAAAATATCCACTGAGTGGAGGAGTCGTAGACATCACTACTCGCATGTTACAGGTGAGAGGCTGAAGCTCCGATTAGGTGACTTGCCCAAGTTCCCAGAGCTACTAAGTGGCAGAGTACGGTGTGAGCCAGTCGGCCAACACAGAACCCTGGCGTCACCTGGGCTCTTGCTGCGTCTGTACCTTTACTGTGTGTGACCCATGGGGATGTGCCTCCTCCTGGTGCGGTGCTTCTCTGGCTGGTCCCTCCCCCAACCCCAGTGTCCCTCCTCCCAGGCACAGCGCTGGGAGCCCCCACGCCAGAGCAACTTCTGTTGGCATGTGCTAGGCTCTTGTCTCAGGAATAGGGACAGCATGACCCACCTCCGACCCGGCACTGCCGGCTACAGGAGGGGCAGAGAGCTGGGAGAAAGGCGGGGACAGGCAAGAGGGCTCTTAGCCTCGGGTCTAACACCCCAGCAATGGGCCTCAGTCCCAGCGGACCTGTTCAGCCAGAGGGGCTGAAACACCTCCATCTGTCACCGCACATCAGACAGGAGAGGCATGGATGGGGTCCCCAGGGTTCCTTGGCTTCTGGCCTGCCTCACCCCACAGCTGGTGGTGGATCAGCACCAAAGCACCCGATGAGCTCCTGGCAGCCCCGGGAACTGTCCACTGCACAGCCATCCTCCTCGGGGCCAGCGAGAGTGAGGCCACAGAGAGTTGAGGTGCCTATCTGTCCCCCCACCCCGCCCAAACTCTTCCCTCCCTGTGAGTCGCTTCCACTTCCATAGACCCAGTCCCAATCTGTCACACCCAGAGCTGATTTATTTTTCTGTAGCCTTGCTCTCTGTGGGACTAGAGAACAGCATGTCATCACCCTCTCTAAATATTACTGTTCCGCAGAGATTTGATGAATGTGACTCATCACCCTTCCACTCTCCAGCTAGAGAATCCCCAGGCTTTCTTTGTTGATAGGAGTGTGACAATAATCAGAACAATAACAGCAACAACAGTAACAGTTGCTCCCATTACTGCACACTGCTCCTCGCCAGATGCTGTGCTGAGCACCATCCTCACATTATTTCCCTGACTCTTCACAACCCCCTTACACAGGTACTCTTCCTGTCCTATCATGTAGATGAGGAAACTGGTTCGGGGGGCTCGATGCCTACCGCTTGCCCTGGTCACACAGCCAGGAAACACTGGCATGCCGTGCAGGGCTGCCCAACCCTGGGCCCGGGCCTAATCACTATGTCCGGCCCCGGCCCCGGCCCTGGCCCCGGCCCCCAAGTGTGTTTCCACACTGTGATGTCTCTCTCCACCTGCTACTCAATGCCCAGCCCGAGCCAGACTGGGGCAAGCAATGCGCCCCACCCGGAGCTGCTGCCTCCAGCATGGCCGGTGGAAGAAGGGAAGGGCCCAGCAGGGCATTTGCATGATTGCTCACGACTGGCCTCTGATGTGTGCCCGCCACCTCTGGCCTGGCACTTTCGGAGTCAGAATTAGGTCTGTCCCCACGAAAATGACGGCATCTAGGTTTCTCTCTCCTTTCATCTCTCTCCTGATTGCTGTCACTCATCCTGAGCACGCCCGAGAACAGAAACACCCCCACTGGGGCTGGGGTCTGCTTCTCGCCATGTGGATGCTGGGCAACTCCTCTCCCACAGCCTCTCTGGGAGTGGAGGGGTGAGAGTGGGGACCCCCAGGGGTGGGCCACTCCTTGTGGTGGCAGAGAGGCCCGAGTCAGGCCTCTGACCAAACCCTGTGGCTGGAGGGCCCAAGAGCCAGCCACCGTGGGCTGGGAATAACACAGCGCCCGCTGTGTGGAGAGAGAGCAAGGGACAGGCCGAGAGCAGGGGGCCGGAGGGGCCGGATGCACTAAGCGAGCCAGGATGAGAGTCTGTGCCCTAAATGGTGGACTGTTTCCGAGGGGCGACTTTTCTGGACTTCTTTGGTGTTTCACTTTATATTTTAATGAAATCTGTTGAAAGCTCTGCTGTGCTAACAGCGATCAAGGAAAGCGCCTTTCATCCATGCTCTGCCTGGAACAATGGCAGGGCCGGCAGGGTGGTGAAGATGGGACAAAGAGAGAACATTCCAGAAGGCCGGAGCTGAGGGCTTCGGATGTGTGGGACTGTCTGGCAGGCCACTCCTTCCCACCCTAGCCTGGGGTTTGCTCTACAACGGAGGGCTGCTTCTTACATGTCAGAAGGCAGAGTCCTCCAGATTTCAGGGCTGCCGTCAGACACGAGAGGCCCCGGGTGGGTCCTCAGCCACACGGACCCCCACGCACAGGCACACACGCAGGCTGGAAGCCAAACCTCTCTCCTCCGAGTCTCTTTTTGGCCCGGGGGTCCCCAGGATTCTTTCCTACACAATCTCACGTGAACTCCTTCCTCCTGGGCAGATAAAACCACCTGTGCAGCGGTCAGGCTATGGAAAAGCTCTGGAACCCAAAAGCTTCCCGGGGACAATTCTCTCACTCACCCAGCTACGGACCTTAGACAAGTTAATCTCTGCGCCTCAGCTTCCTGACCTATAAAATGGAGATAATAATAGCACTGACCCCTCATATTTATTGTGGGGACTAGTGAATATACGAAAGTACTTAGAATAGTGTGGGGGTTACAGAAATCTCTCCAAGTACTAACTGTCGTTAGCGATTACTCCACCTCGAGAGGACAAAGGCAGGTGCGAGGAGGAGAGGAAACCAGAAGTGGGAGCTCCCTACCAAGGTCCGGATCCCCCTTCCGTTTCTGAGCTCAGCAGCTGAGCCTGCAGCCCCTGGGGACACCTCCTGGGCACAGAGACCTGGCCAGAGGCGGCCTCCTTCCTGCTGCTGTCTGCACGGCCCCTGCCTGACAGTGGAGTGGGGGTGGGCTCCAGGGGGGTTGGGATACCCCTTAAACTGGGGACGAAAGTGTTGTGCAGGCACATTTTCTCCCGAAAGCTTAGAGTCTGTGTGGAGAGCTGGACAGAGGACACGTGGGCAGAACCGACTGTCAGACTCCAGGGCACGCGTGGGGACGAGGCGGCTCTGCCTGCTCTGCGTGGAAACACAGCGCCCTCGCCACCGGGCACTCATCAGCCTCACCTTGGGTGGGTGTGCATTTGTGTGTGTGTGTGAATTTTGTTCTTCCACTCAATCCCATTCAGCCCAAGCCTCCAAAGGGCTCTCTCTACACCAGCGTAAGAGGACTTTTGGGTCCTGAAAAACCTGCCCAGGGAAAAAGAAACTCTCTCAAAGGCAAACCGCAGCTCCTTCTCTGGGCATATGGGAGGATTAGCGGGCCCTGCTGGATGAGGGCCACTGTATCACTTCCCGTCCCCGTGGAACTCATAGGCAGATTTTGCACTCTATTAATCTACATCTGTTTGCACATCTCTGCTGTCAGCAGCATCTGCCTAGGGAAGCAGCAGACATGCCACGAAAGGAGCATGGGCTTTCGGGCACCCACCTGGATGTCCCTCCCTCCTGGCCAAGTGACCTTGGCCAAAAGTCTCAGCCATTCTGAACTCAGTCTCTAAGCCAGGGGTGCGATAAGGGTCCCCACCTCGCAGAGCTGTCAGCAGGATTAGCAATGAGGCGGACAGTGCTGGTCCAGCGCCCAGCACACACTGGCTTAGAAGCTGTGGCAGCTGCTGGGTGGTGATGAAGACTGAGACGACGGTGGGGACGTGTGGGTCCCACGTCTGTACTTTCTAGCCCCCTTGTTAGGCTAGCCGCTCCCCCAGCCGCTGGTGGTACGGCTTTTTCCCTTCTCCTCCTTCCTTCTCCCTCCTCTCCCTGCGGCCTCAGCTCCTCCTTCTCCCCCAGTAATATTCACTTTAACAGACCTGGAGGGCTGCCCCACACAACACACATGTCAAGCCACCAGCCCACCCTGCTGGGCCGTGCCTCCTTGAGGGGAAGAGGGTGGGAAGGTCCATCATCTCCTTTAGGGCTCTGTCGTCCCACCCTGCCCTTGCCCCTCAGCCTCGCTCCTACCTCACGTTGTCATGTTTCTGGATGTAAATCTTATGGAACATCATATCCTCTTGCTTGGCATTGATGTCTGCTTTCATCTCCATGGCAACGTGACGGGGAAGGACAGACAGCAGGAGCCTCTCCTGGGGAGGGAAGCAGATGCTTTTGTCACAGCTCCTTCCACCTTTCTGGCAGTCCTCTCCAGGTTGAGTCCTCCACACCTGTGAACACCTGCAGGAAAACCTCTCAGACTGTCCTCAAACTCGCGGGGCTAACACCTGTGTTTGTGGTGGGGGGTGGAGCTGGAGTCCCGCTCCCACGGCTGCCTGGCCCACTCTCCCTGGGACACCTCTTGGTCCTTGGCGCCCATGGGGGAAAGTAATCCTGGTGGCCCTGGAGTGCCGAGCACCTGGGTTAGAGTTCTGCATGTCACCTGAGACTGTGTGACCTTGAGCAAGTCACTGAAGTTCCCTGAGCCCCAGGTTCCTCATCTGTAAATAGGGATGGGGCTGCTGAGGGCATTAGATGAGGTCCATTTGATCAGTCACCAAATATTTGTTGAGCATCTGCAATGTTTCAGGCCACGTGCTGGCTGCCAGGGATTGTAACGGAGAGCTGGCCAGGCAAGGTTTATCCTTCACAAAGCTCGCAGCCTCACAGGGGTCATGGGCCCGAGGGGGCACTGGGCAGGAGTACCTGACCTTGGCTGGGAAGAATCGCGGAGGTGAGAAAAGGCTTCATGGAGACCATAAAAATGAGGTACGGAAGGGGGCTCCATTTCCACGTGAGGGACAGTGGCCAGGGAGAGAGAGAGAGCACGCTGACTTTGAGAAACAAGCTAAAACCTGTGAGGAGGAGGTAGCAGAACAGCAGGGAGAGGGGCCAGAGCCACAGCGTGGATGGGGAGGGTCATGTTGGCCTGTGCAGGGCTGGACCTTGCCTCTGATCTGTGTTCTCTCCCAGGCCTGCTGGCTCAGAGAGGTCCCGCTGCTTCCGGAGCGGGTGGCCTCCCCCTGCACCCTCCACAGCCCACCGCCCGCGCCAGGCTTGCCCCTGGAATTCTCATCTGAGCCTCAGCCTGCAGCGCTCTGCGCTCTCCTGTCCGTCACTCAGCTTCGCTGGCGCTGGGCCGCCCCACCTGTGGCCCTAAGACTCTTCTCCAGCTCCTGGGTCTTTTCTGCCTCCTCCCCCTCCCCCTGGCCCCAGGTGAAACTTGTCAACACCTCTGTCCTGCTTGCTCCTGCCCTGGGTGCGAGGTTTCCACCAGCACCTCTGTGGTCACCTCACCCCCTAACTCCCATCCAAGGCTGCCAGCCCAATGTCTGGTCACCTTGACCCACACCCTAAACCACACTCACCTCCCCTGGTTTTCACTCCCCAGTGCTCTTCTTCTCAAGTTCCCTGCCTTCGCCCATGATGCCCCCAGTCTCCTGATCCCCAAGGCCCAGACCCTGCCCGTGTAAACAGCTCTGTCTGTCCGAACTCTCCCTCTCAGACGCAGCCATGCCCCACAGCCACAGGCCCTGTGCCCACTGATTCTGCATCCGCCGCCACCGTCACGTGCCCTTCTCACCCAGTGTGGGATTCTGGCCACGCTGTCTGGCCAGACAGCCTCCCCTCAGCCCTCAGCCCTCAGCCCTCCACCCTGCCTGTCCAGCCCTGGTCTCTCCAGGACCCAGCCTTACCCATGTCACCCCCCTCTCCAAACCCCCAAGGCTTCCCTGGGTTCCACCAGCCACATCAAATGTGGATTCTTCTGGGCCAGCTGAGCCTACCCCTGTCTTCCACTGCAACCCAATGCCCTCCCTTCCCCCTCCACCTGCCCCCACCCCCACTTCCTGTGCCTGGTCTGCCCTGACACGCTCCTACCAACCCAGACCTAGCTGGCCTGAGTAAGACCCTTCTATGTCTCTGAAAGCTTGCGGGATCAGCCCAAGCCCCAGCCTGGCCTAGAGGTTTCCATGATCTGGCTCCTGCCCACCCACTCTGTGCTCCCATCCCTGCACCCACTGAACTGAAATCTGCACTTTGCTCCCGATAAAGTGAACTGCGGGAGGTGTCTCAAGCTTCTGGTAGTTTTTTCTTGCCTTTGCACATAAGCCCCTCAGCTAGAACGACCATCCTCACTCTAACCCTCCTTCAGGCTCACCATCCCTGAGCACTCTGTATTTCCATGGTCTATTAACATGTCTCCCTGTCGTCTGAGCAATGAGACAGCTCCCTGGGACAGGAGCAGTGTCCTGTTCAGCTCCACAGCTGGCAGCCGTGTGCTAGGCAAACACCGGTGAACTGGTGAGGGTTGGTGCTCTCCGAGGGTCGGCCTAGTCCCTCCCAGGCATCAGAGAGCATGGCTGTTGAAGGCTATCTTGTATTTACCGAGCCCTCAGTAAACAGTTACTGGTGACAGAAACACAGACTAAAGGACAATTCTGTGACAGTACAGAACGACTGAGAGAAAGCACACTAAAGATTTCACAGATTCCTGAGACCTTCCTACATCTGTCACTGCGTCTGAGGCTGAGGGCCGGGAGGAGTGAGCAGAGGGTGGCCAAGGGGGAATTCTGAGGCCTCTCTTCATGTCGCACCTAAGAGCGTCGCCCTTTCCATGGAGGGCAGGGTGAGGCCCGAGAGCTGCTGGGATCTGGCTGGGTGAGGAGAACCCATCCTCACTCAGCCCACCCCACCCCCCTCCCCGGTGTCTTGGCCTGGAACGTGGCATGACAAACCTGTTTTCTCCCCCAAACCCCTATGGGCTTGCTGGAATGTCTAGCCTGGCCACAGCCAAGGCAAGAAAAACTGTGGTGAGCTGGGAAATGCTAATTTTTGCTGGAGAAAGGACAAGGTGCAGAAGTGAGAGGGATAGTCCCCTACATGGAAAGAGAAGGCAGGTGTCCTCCTCTAGGTGAGAGATGCTGGGGCCTGGGACTGGGGTGGGAAAGGGGGATTTTGAGGAATGTAGGGACTTAGGAGTGAGTGGGGTACAGAGGTGAGGCAAGCTTGTCAAGGAGACATCGCCAAGCCCGGACATCATTGGAGACGTGGGACCAGGAGCCCAGGGCCAGAAGAGTGAGTGAGCGGAGCAAGCCAGGTCCCGGACTAGACAGCATGAGCTGTGACCTGGCAAGACACAGCGGACTAGAAGGGAGGTGGAGACAGGTGGTGACCGGCCGTAGAGGTCCCTCCCCTTTGCTGTCTGGAAGTCTCTCTGGCACAGCACGCCCCCAAGATGCGTCCCCACAGCCAGAGCCTCCCTCATGTTGGGGGGACACTGCCGTGCACTTGGCCACCACACATACTCCATGCCTGTCAGGAGGGTGTAGGTGACTGTGCAGTCCACGCCTCATCTCCCCGGCCCCACGCTCCTAGGCCAGCCTTCTGCGTTCACACCGACCACAGGGCCTGGCACAGGGCAGTATTTGTTGAGGTTTGGGGGCGACACTAACACGAGAACAAAGGGAGGACTTGGTCTGGAGCGACCTGATCTCTTAAGGGCATGACTATGAGTCCTTGGGAGCCCTGCCAGCCGCTGACCTGCCCCTCTCCCCTGGGGTCGCATGGCCCCCTCTGGGCCTCTAGTCTAAAAGCCATGCAGCTCTGCACTGTCGCAGAGTTCCCAGACCTCCATCAGGTTCACATGCAGAAGAGGACACAGCAGTCCTGAACCCCAAACAGGACCCTCCCTCGATGCCAGGCCGACAGGAGGGAAACCCTGACACAGCCCTTACCCAAGAGAAGCACACTGGGGCCCGTCCCTCTGCCCTGAGGTCACTGGGAGGAAGCCCCAAAGTCTTTGGCCCTTGAGATGGGCCTACTTCCCTGCCTAGGAGTCATCTGAGAGTGCGGTTCAGGGTGAAACCGGGCTGGCTTCCTTTCTCTGAACCAACCAAACCCTAGAACTCAGCACAGAGGAAAGGCCTAGTGTGGGTGTCACAGGGGCTGACAGCTTGGGTCTCCTCTCTTCCTCCCTCCCCTTCATCCCAAGGGGAGTAGTGGCCTCTCACAATCCCACCCACCAGCCCCTGGGCAGGGGTGGAGGGCCCCTCCCTGCTGCCAGACCTGGGCACCAGGCTTGTTTGCAAAATCACAGGGGGCCACTGAGGAGGCAGGGGGCAAGCCTTAGGGTAGAACTCTCTCTCTAATCTCTCCTAGAGCATTCCCACAGAGCCAGGAATGCTAGGCTCCCTCCAGGAGAAACATTCCCCTGGGCAGGCCCCTCCACCCAGGGAGGTGGGGCTGGTCAGCTGGAACAAGCCCAGCTGGTGGGGAGGCAGGTCTTGCATCTGCTCCCTGCCAGCTCCCTGCCAACTGTGTGTGTGTGTGTGTGTGTGTGTGCACGTGCGGGGGGGGGCGGGGGGCAGGGGGGGGCCGTGCTTACTCACCTGTTGCTGGTTCTCCCGCTGAGAGTGGAGCCTCGCCTGGATGCACTCTCGGGTCTCCTGGAAGGCCTGTCTCTGGGAAACCTCAGCCGGGTAGTGGGTGCAGACACCCACGATGTTGGTGCAGGAGAAAATGAGGACATTGGAGACAAGCTGCAGAGGGAGAGACGCAAAGGACACCAGTCACTGGAGCCCCAACCCTGACCCTTCTAGCTCCAGGGCGAGAAGGCCCCAGTCCCCATATTAGCAAACACCTAGCTGCCAGCAAACCAATGCCAAGGACAGCTGGGAGTAGCCAAGCATGACTGGTCAGGCTCTGATGTCCTGAAAGCCCAAAGCTTGGCTGGCCTGTGATGGAGTACAGAAGGCCCTAGGACAGCGAATCACTGAATAATCACAATGAATCACATTGAAGATTAAAAGAATGGGTATATCGGTGATGCTGTGACTGACTGTGTGTGTGCAGGGGGTGGCAGGAGCCTGCAAAATATGTTCCAGGAGGGTGGCAGGATTTTGTTTTTTCAAAGTGTGACAGAGCCCAGCCGTAGGACAAAGGGCTGCCCTTTTGCAGAGAAGCCTTGTCTTATCATTCCCCAGGGACCAGCTCTGATGAAGCAAGTACTGACTAGCTAACCCTGAGGGCCCCAGCGCTGTGCTAAGTCCCCTGGAGAATGACAGAAGGAGAGGGTCCCTGGCCAGTAGCGATCAGTGCCCACAGGGGTCTCATCTCCTCTTCCTGGGCTTCCATTCCTTCTCTTCACCAGCACCAACCGGCGAACACCCGCCATCACCCCGCTCCTCACTGGTGCCCTTCTCTGTGCCGACCGGGATGTGTATGTGGAAAAGCACCACTGCCCCTCGGGTCACAGAGACAAGGTTGGAATTCTTTTGAAAGGACTGTTTACAGAAAAGCTAAGGAAAAACAAAACACAGCACAGCACACAAAAGTGAGTTTACACAGCACATTTCAGACACTGACAAAGGTGCTGTTTAGCCGAAATTTATTTTGGCAGGTACAGCTCCCAGGCTATTGGGTGAACTGATCCTGGTCCTGCCCTCGCCGCAGGCTGCACAGGACAGAAGACACACAAAGATGCTCAGGCTTCTAGGCCTCCAAAAACTTAATTCTTAGCCTCAACTGTAAAAGGGAGGCCAGGCTGGCCCTGCACCTTCCACTTCAGCTCCTCTGACCTCCTGGACAGGAGCCCTGCATTGGTCCCTAGTGCTCTTGGCCATTTGGATCTTGAAAGACTTCCTCTGGGACATCAGCCGCATGGCAGCGACCCAGTAGACAGCTCCCACACCCTTCTTCCAGGGGCCTGTCTCTGGGACACGGAGTGGGAGTCCTGCCTGGACTTGGGTCTGCACTCTGCCTGAAGGCTGGCCCCTGCCCAGCTCTGGGGTGTTGTGACCCTCGGGGGTCAGCCCGCCGAGGCCTGGAGGCCCGCGGACTCTGTGCAGGATGTGGCGCCATCTTTCCCCAGAGACATCCGATAACATGTCTGCCTCAGTCAGTGAACAGAAAGACGCTTTCTCTTTCCCATCTTAAAGTCTTGCTCTCTCCTCGGCGGCACGAGAACTCGTGGTTTTCTGGCTGAAGGACACCTCCCAGATGCCTTCAGGGAAGGGCAAACCCACATGAACAACCCTACCAACTGTACTGACGCCTCACAGCTCCCGCGGCCCACTCCCCAACCCCATCTGCCCCAGACTCCTACCATCTTCAGCTTATGTAAACATGTGGCAGAGAAAAACCCAACCTATTCATCACAAGGAAAGAAGACCCCTGCTCTACAGAAGCTGACAATCCAGTTGAGGAGCTGAGTAGTCAAGGCTGACAAGAACTGGCTATAGGAAGCCTGCACTGACTCAGACCAGCAAGAGGGACAGCAGGGAGTGTGGGGTAATGAGAGGAGACCTGGGGCTGGCCTGGGGCCCCCTGGGCCTGGGTGAGAGACAGACTTGGGGAGGCTGACAGGCATGGGAAAGGGCCTCCCTGGAGAGTGTATGCAGGAAGCTCAGGCTTGTGAGGTACTTGGGGTCCTTGAATAAACAACCCAGGCTCTCTGATCCTGAGAGGAAGTAAGTCCGAAGAAGGATGGAGCTGAAAAGGCAGACAGCGCCAGACCTAAGTGGCATGTGAATGCCAGGTTGAGAAGCCCTGGCACAATCCTTATACAACAGGAGCCATAAAGGACTGTTGGACCAAAGAACAGAAGGATGAGCACACCGTTTTCAGCAAGATTCATCAGGGGCGAGAATAGTGCAGGGAGTGGGAGATGGGTCAGGAGGCTGCCAGAGAAGCCCCAAGTATGGGAACAAAGACCTACATGAGGCTGGGAGCAGGCAAGGCAGCGATGACTCAGAAGGAACAGCCCCTAAGACCAGGGAGGAGAAGGTCCAGGAAAAAAAGAGACCATGGCCTGCAGTATTAACCAATGCAGTGACTATGAAAGGAGACCCTAGGACGAGACCCCAGAAGTGACTGGGGGCCACAGAGAGAGGGACAAGGAGAGCAACTGAAATGAGGAGGTGAAGGCTGAAGGTACAGACCACAGGGAATTCCAAAGAATGTTCTAGTTAGGAGACATCTTTTGAAAGGCAAGAGGAAGGTGCCAGATGATAAAAACAAAAGTGAGATGCAATGGGGAAAAACTAAAACCATGTCCCTTAAGAGTGGGAACAAGATAGGGATGCCCACTTTCACATCTCTTATTCAATTTGGCACTGCAAGTCCTAGCCACAGCAATCAGACAAGAAGAAATGAAAGACAACCAAACTGGAAAGGAAGAAGTAAAAATGCCATTATTCGCAGATGACATGATACTGCATCTGTCAGAGGTTCCACCAAAAACTACTAGAACTGATAAATGAATTCAGTAAAGTTGCAGGACACAAAATAAATATTCAGAAATTGGTTGTATTTTTCTACACCAATAATGAACTATCAGAAAGGGAAACTAAACTAAAAAAACAATCCCATTTACAATTGCATTAAAAAATACCTGGGAGAAATTTAACCAAGGAGGTGAGAGACCTCTACTCAGAAAATTGTAAGATATTGGAGGAAGAAACTGAAAATGATGCAAATAAATGGAAGCACATACCATGATCATGAATAGAAAAAATTAACATCATTAAAATGTCCACACTACCAAAGCAATCTACAGATTCAATGCAATTTCTATCAAAATACCAGTGGTACATTTCACAGAACTGGAACAAATAATCCAAAAATTTATATGGAACCACAAAAGACTCCTAACAGCCACAGCAACCCTAAGAAAGAAGAACAAAGTTCAAAGTATCATGCTACCTGATACCAAACTATACTAGAAACCTATGCTAATCAAAACAGCATGGTACTGGCATAGAAACAGATATATAGATCAATGAAGCAGAATAGAGAGCCCACAAATAAACCCACACCTACATGGTCAAGTAATATTTGACAAAAAAGGCAAGAACATACAGGGTGGCGTAAAAATAGGTTTACAGTTGTAAGTATGTGAAACACAGAGTTTATCCTTGTATTATTACTTATTAATTATTGTACTATGTTCCATAGGGACAACTGTAAACTTACTTTTGCCATACCCTGTCCAATGGGGTAAAGACAGTCTATTCAATAAATGGTGTTGGGAAAATTTGACAGATACATGCAAAAGAAATGAAAACTAGACCACATTCTTACACCACATACAATATACATAAGAATAAACTCAAAATGGATCAAAGACTTAAATATAAAACCTGAAACCATAAAACTTTTAGAAGAAAACATAGGCAGTAAAATCTCTATTTCCCTTAACAATATTTTTTCTGATATATCTATCTCCTTATAAATGAATGGGACCACATCAAACTAAAAAGTTTTTGCACAACAAAGAAACCATCAACAAGACAAAAAGACAACCTACTGAATGGAAGAAGATATTCATCAAGGGAACAACTGACAAGGGGTTAATATCCAACATTTATTAAAAACTCATACAACTCAACACCAAAAAACCCCAAACAATCCAATTAAAATTGGGCAGAGGACCTGAACAGACACTTCTCCAAAGAGGACATACAGATGCCAATAGACATAATAAAAGATGCTCAATGTCACTAATCATCAGAAAAATGCAAATTAAACCCACAATGAGATATCACCTCACACTGTTCAGAATGGCTATCATTGATAAATCAGCAAACAACAAGTGCTGGCGAGGATGTGGAGAAAAAATAACCCCTGTGCCCTGTTGGTGGGAATGCAGACTGGTACAGCCACTGTGGAAAACAGTATGGAGATACCTCAAAAAATTAAAAATGGAACTGCCTTATGACACAGCGATTCCACTTTTGGGAATTTATCCAAAGAATCTGAAACACTAATTCAAAAGAACTTATGCACCCCTATGTTCACTGCAGTGTTATTTACAATAGCCAAGGTTTGGAACCCCAAGCGCCCATCAGTAGATGAGTGGATAAAAAAGCTGTGGTACATTTACACAATGGAATACTACTTGGCCATAAAAAAGAAGGAAATCTTACCCTTTGATAGCATGGATGGACCTGGAGAACATTATGCTAAGTGAAATAAGCCAGTCATAGAAAGGCAAGTACCATAGATTTCACTTATATGTGGAATCCAATGAACAAAACAAACAAACAAATAAAATAGAAACAGACTTATAAATACAGAGAACAAACTGATAGCTGTCGGGGGTGGGGCTGGGTAAGAAAAGTGAAGGGACTAAAAGTACAGATTGGTAGTTACAAAACAGTCATAGGATGTGAAGTACAACATATGGAATATAGTCAATAATATTGTAACAAATACAGATGGTGTCGGGTGGGTACTGGAAACATCAGGGAGAACGCACTGTAAAGAATATGACTGCCTAAGCACTGTGCTGCACACCTGACACTGACACAAAGTAACACTGAGTGTAAACTGTAGTTGAAAACATAAAAACATTTTTAAGGAAGTGAAAAGAGCTCACAGAATGGAATTATCCGCAAATCACGTATCACACTTTTATTTCTGACAAACACATAAAGGCAACTAAACGGTGCCAGCACAACCGGACATCCATATGATTAACTCAAGTCGCACAAAATACATAAAAATTCACTCAGAAGGGTTCAAAGGCCTAATGTAAAACCTGAAACTATTAAACTTCCAGAAGAAAACATGAACTTTGGGTTAGGAAAAAACATTTTCCATACAACTGCAAAATCACGATTCATAAAAGGAGAGAAATGATAAATTGATAAATTAGGCTTCATCAAAATTAAGAACATTTGCCTTCAAAGGGCACTGTTAAGATAATGAAAGGACAAGCCACAGGTTGGGAGAAATTACTTGTAAATCACATATTCGATAATAAAGACTTATACCCAGAATTCATGAAGAACTCCCAAAAGTCAACAATAAGAAAACAAACACCCCATTTTTTAAAAGCAAAAGATTTAAATAAACAACTCACCAAAGAACAATGACAAGTATGCACATAGGAAGGTGCTCCAAATCATCAGCCATTTGGGAAACGAAAAAATTTAAAAACAGTGAGATGCTACTAAACACTATTAGAAAGGCTAAAATAAAATAAAATAAAATTTTTTAATGAAAAGAAGAGAAAAGAGAGCTGCCAAACCCGGCACTTGTAAGAATGTGGAACAACTGGAACTCTCACCCTCTGTGGTAAGAACAAAAATGGCGCAGAGGCTTCAGAAAACTGTTTCTCGTAAAGTTTGACAGGTGCTCGCCATGTGACCAGCAACCTCACTCCCAGGTGCTGCCAAAATGAAATGAAAGCTATGGTCACATGAAAATCTGTGCAGGTATGTTTATGGGATTCAACTCCTCTATAAAACAGAACAATCTGGTTATAACATACATCAGCCATTTTCAACCAGAGTGCCACGAGAAGTTTGAAAGATGCAACACTTGACTACTTAGTCAGGGGCACTGACCCCTTTTCCTTTAGATTGTCAAATAAAGCAACGACAACAGTCAACACAACGATAGGTGTCCGGTGTGAATGAATCAAAATTACACCTATTTTTTGTCAGATCAGCAAAAAAAATAGTATATTTTTTGGTGTGCTGCAGAATTTTAGTAATTAGTTTCTGTGTACTATGAGATGAAAAAGGTTGAAAATCGCTAACATCCATCAGGGACGAGTCTCAAACTCACTACGCTGAGTGAAAGCAGCCACACTGAAAAGGCTGCGTGATCCGTTTACATTCCACGCGGGAAAGGCAAGCCTGCAGACCGCACACAGATCAGGGGCTGGGTGATGGGACGGCTCCACAGCTTGACTGTGTTGGTGGTCACACACCTTTGTGGCTTTGTCAAACCCACAGAACTGCACACCAAAGAGGGCGAATACTACTATATGTAAAGTATACTTTGATCATTGAAAACAAAACAAAACAGGAATAAGACCCAGGGAGGAGTCGGGGGTGACGTGGATCCTGGCCCGCAGGATCCGGTGTTGTGGCTGCAACATACAAATACACACGGACTACAGAAATCCTGTGGAGGAAAAGGGGCTGCGTGGCCACTCTCCAAGTAAGAGAGAGAGCCGACCCCTGCCTGGACAGGCTTTTATTGCTTTTCTGGGCACATTACATGGAGGATGGACCTCATCTACCATGCACAGGTTCATCACAGGTGATTACCTTTTAAGGGCAACAAAGGACAGAATACTGCTAACTGCTTAAAAGAGAAGGATGTTACAGCTCACGGGGAAGCTGCTCACACTCCATACTTGGGTGGTTTAGCACAGACTTTAGGAAGTTAAAGATACTCAGTAAACATTTGCGGCCTCAATTCAGGGTGAGGGATTTTTAGCAAGTGCAAGTCTCATAGCAGTCTAGGTACAATGCAGGCCTGATTTCCCCCTGGAGAACCTATCCATGGACGTGGGTTCTGCCCGCCAACCTCGCTCCCCACTTGCTTTTCCGAGTGGGGGCTGAGCCACATTTCCCATGCTGGGAACGGTTCCCCACAAAAGGGAGAATGTGAGGAATCAGCTGGACAGAGGAGAGGCAGCCTTTCCTTTCTCTGAGGCCAGAAAGAGGGGCCAGAATCTATTCTGAGATAGAACTCCCATGGTAATTATCAACTGGCCGCTGCAGCATCTCCGCGCTAATCCTCCAGGCCTCTCTTGCTGTAATCTGACTCCTCCCGCAGCCAGAAGGCCAACAGCAGCAGACAGTGAGAATCCAGGTGAAGTGATGAGTTGTAACCCAAGAGGGGTCCAAATGGCTTAGGGTCTCTACCTCAGTCCACCCTCTCATTCACGCAACACAAAATGCAGTGAGCAAGAGGAGGAGTCCTGGCAAGCTCGCTGGGAAGGGTGATTTCAGCAAATTGGGCCTAAGAGTGAAAAAGTAAAGAGATTCCTATGTTACACACACACACACACACACACACACACACACACACTCGCACGCAGGCACGCACGCCACCCACCAAAAAAGCAGGATTCTGTGCTCCAGGCCCCTGTGCAGATACTAATGCAGTGAGTGAGTGGAGAGGAGGCATCAGTGAAATCTGATTAAATTCCACTTACAGCCTTCTAAAAGGAATTTTTAGCTGAAAAATAACCTCACAGCTTGGACACAGGGTCCAAATGCTGACCCGTTCTCTTCTCCACTAAAAGCAATGATCCATTACTGAGCCCCTTCCTGTGCCCCATGAGGCAGACACAGCAAAACTATAAGCCCTGTCCTTATGTAAAAGACCCAATTAGTAAACAACAGGTACCATTCACAACAGTAGGTAAAAAAGGGGCCTCATTAAGGATTTGTTGGCTTTCCCTGTGCAGACCCTGTGGGACTTACTTAACCACATGCGAAGTGCGTGAGAGAGAAAGGTATACCTACTTTACACCACTCGGAGTTTCAGGGGACCGACAATATAAAAATATCAGCCCTGGAAGTACGCAGCCTCAGCATCTGCTTTTAAGTCAAGGCCTACAGATGGTTGGGTCCAGGTGGTCCCAGGACCACACCAGGAGCAACCCCGAGGGAGGGGAATGCTTGGAATTCTAGTCTCGAAGTGGAAACCCAGGGGAGATGCCTATGAATATTCACTCCTGCTGGCATTTCTAAAACCCCAGCACTTCAGAAATCCAATCTCTGGCTGCCTGCTGGCTGCAGGTTTGATTTGGCCACGAGTGAAGTTATAGTACTTGGTTTCTGCTGTGTGCCCTCCGCAAAGGCCGGCCTTGGGCACGGCACTCACTGATGCCTCTCTCAGTTTTCAGGGGCTCTATGGGCCCACTGCCTCAGGCTTGCTACTCGCCGATCCGAGAAAGGGGCAAGGCGAAGAGGACTGAGGGACGGACGGGCCTGGGATAGGAGGAGACAAACTGGCGCAAACACTCCTGCGACCTGCTGTTTTCCATGGCCGCCTCGAGCCCCTTGCAGCGTGGCTCACAGGGTGTGCTGGGCAGGGGTGGGTTGGGTGTGGAGGGGTCAGAATTCCCCAGGGAGCCAGATTTAGTGATGGGGGAGGGGGGACAAGATGTTTGGTTAAATTTGAATTTCAGATAGACGGTGAATAATTTTTTTAGTACAAGTATGTCCCATGCGGTATTTGCACAGCGACCGTACTTTTATCTGGCATCCCTACTTGTCAAACCCGGCCTCCCCCAGCAATGCCAGCCCTCTCCCCTTGGCAGAACCCCAGCAACCAAGGGTGACCCAGCTCCTACCCCTCCCCTCCTCCCTCTTCCAGGTCCTCCTCCACTCTCTGTGGCTCCTGCACAGACAGACCACAGGGCATTCTCTTCACTCTGGAGCTGAAAACACTTCAGTTAAGTGCAAGGCAAAGCTGGGATCTGATTTTCCAAACCCACCCACCTGGCCCCAGGCGCCAGGCAAAATCCCTGGGCGCTGAGGATCAGCTCCCCACTACTCTGAGCATTAGGAAGGGATGGGAAGTCCTCTCCTGCAGGTGTACCTGGGGCCCCAGAGCAATGGCAGGTGCAGCTCCTTCTTGTTCTAGTCCTTTTTCTGTTTACAAACGCACAGACCGGGCAACCAAATCAGACCCAAAGAAAAGGAGCTGACAAGCCTGACAAGAATCCTTCTACCTGCCCCAGATTTCATTTGTTCTACACGGTGGGGGTGGGAAGCTCGGGGACCTCAGTAGAACCCTGTTATGATGTAAGATAAAATAAGTCAAGGAAGGATCATCTTAAATTATATACTCTAAGAAGGCATGTTGGTACAGTGCCTCATATCCTGTACCATGCTCAACTCGGTGCTAAACAGCTTCTAAAATACTGTATGTTTTTGACTTTAAAAAAATAATAGTGACACCTCTTAAAAATTTTTCCTTGACCAAGAATAAAGATGCTGTAGGATTGTTTGGTGATCAAAGCCAAGTTATTTCTACTTGGGGCCTTTTGAGAGGAGGTCCTCTTTCACTGAGAGAGGGGGTCCGCCTCCTTGCCTGTAGGCAAGCTGGAAGGGCTCTCTGCCATCTCCACTCCTACTAGGGTCCTCCCCAGAGGGCAGCCCCTCCTCTCCCTTCCAGCCAGGATCCAGCTGCTTGGGTCTTGTCCATCTCTCCTGCTCTAGAATCTTCCATGTCAGAGAACTTCATATCTTTTTACATCATAACACGTCCCCACTCGAAAGCCTGCCACGACTGCCTATTACCAGTGAAACAGCCCAAAGTCCTGTGCCAGCGCTAAGACTCTGCAGTTCTCGGGGCCACGCTGCTGTTCGCGTCACCTACCCCATCCTCACACTCTGCTCACTGCCTCTGGAAAACACCGCTCTACAGCATGATTCTAAAAGTATAATGTTTATTTAATACAAATTTACTGTGATAAAATCAGAGCATGAAATGTTAACAGATTAATAATTAGCATCTGCTTAATATATTCTTAGGAAAGGCAAAATAAACTAAAAGGTGAAGAAAGATAAGTATCCAGGAATGATTGGGTACAGCAATTTATAGTCTTCAAAACACTTTCACGTGTAAAATTTCACTGCATCCTCATCAGATCCTTATAAGCAAGCTGGGTGGTCTCACCCCCTTTTGCAGATGAGGAAACTGAGGCTCCAGGGAGGTGCTCTGTCTGAGGTTACACAGCAAGGCGGCAGCAGAACTAAATCACAAGTTCTCATTCTGAGTTCAGAGCCAGTCCTACTCGACAGCACTAAGTTGTTATTTATCCCAAAGTAATTTAGGGCCACTTTTGTTTTATTCTGTTTAATAAAGAAACACTCAACTTTCTTTCACCCTCGTTCTAGGTGCTACAGCCTTCCTCAGAGGTCCTGGTCACAAATGCTGATGACCAGGGACCTACCCCAGCCTCCACCTCCGAACACGCTCTCTCCCAGGGACCCACCGGAGTGGGGGAGAAGGCCCGCCACCCGTCTCGCGAGGCTACACCTTACTTCAGGAGAGCTTCCCCTGATTGTTTTTCATCAACATAAAATTCACGTACCATAAAATTCACTCTTGTATACGATTTCATAGTTTTCAGTGTATTCTCAAGGCTGTATAACCTTCACCACTATCTAATTCTAGAACATTTTCAGCACTCCCAAAGGAAACCCTGCAACCATTAATCACTACTTATTTCCCACCCCCAGCTCCTGTCAACCACTAATTTAGTTTCTGTCTCAACGGATTTGCCTGTTCTGGACATTTCATATAAATGGAATCATATAATAGGTAGCCTACTGTGTCTAACTATTTTGACTTTGCATAATACTTCCAAGATCTATCTCTGTTATAGCATATTCTTTTTTATGACCAAATAATAATCCACAGCATAGATACACCTTATTTTGTTTATGCATTTACCAGTCATGGACATTTGGGTTGTGCCCACTTTGTGGCCGCTGTGATATTGTTGCTCTGAACATTTATGTAATAGTTCTTACACAGAGGTGTATTTTCAGTTCTTTTGAGCATATATCTAGGAGTGGAACTGCCAGATGTTATGGACTACATGCGTCTGCTTCCCCCCATCCACATGTTGAAATCTTCCCCCATCTATGTGATGGCATCAGGAGATGGAGCTTTGGGAGGCGATGGGGTCATGAGGGCGGACCCCTCATGACAGTGGGGTCAGCGCCTCAGCGAGAGAGACCCCGAGGAGCTCTCTGACTCCCACCACCGTGCAAGGGCACAGCGAGAAGGCGGCAGCTACGATCCAGGAAAGAACCTTTGCCAGACACAGAATCCACGGGTACCTGGAACTTGGACTTCCCAGCCTTCCAGGACTGTGAGAAATAAGTGTTTAAGCTACCTAGCTGATAGTACTCTGTTATAGCCTCCTGAGTGGTCTAACACACTGGGGCGAAATGTTAGCCATTTTGAAGAACGGCCTAAGGGCTCCCCAAGTGGCTGCACGGTTTTATATTCCAAACAGCAATGTGTGAGGGCTCTGAGCCTCCACATGCTCCCAACACTTGTTTTGGCCTTTTTTATTAGAGCCATCCTAGTGGAAGTGGAGTGGTATCTCATTGTAGTTCTGATTCCCTTACATTTTTTTTAATTTTTGAATTTACAGAGAGGGGAAGGGAGGGAGAAAGAGTGGGAGAGAAACATCGATGTGAGAAAAAGAGGGAGAGAAACATCTATGAGAGAGAAACATCGACTGGTTGCTTTTCCTATGCACCCCAACCTGGCACCGAACCCACAACCCAGGCATGTGCCCTGACTGTACACCAAACCAGCGACCTCTCAGTTTATTGGATGACGCCCAACCGAGCCACCCAGCCAGGGCTCCCTTATATTTTCTTTAATCCTCACCCTAGGATATTTTTATTGATTTTAGAGAGAGAGGAGGGGAGAGAAAGAGAAACATCAATGTGAGAAAGAAATCAATTGGTTGCCTCCTGCATGTGCCCTGACTGGGGATCAAACCCAAAACCTAGGTGTGTGCCCTGATCAGGGATCTAACCTGCAACCTTTTGGTGTAAGGGATGATGCTCCAGCTAACGTAGCCACCCAGCCAGGGCCGATTCCCTTACATTTTAAAGCAAACAGTGATAATAACGAGGGAGATGGTTTACTCCCCAGCTTGAACAGCTATGCCTTTAGAGAGAAATGACCACAATGTACACTTTATTTTTGTCACCTTTGGTTACTTATTCCCAGGAAGACCCCAGACCTTGAGTGTGCACCCAGAAGAGAAACAAAAGCCTTCACATAAGAGTACTCCCTTGGACAGGGTATCTTCTTAATCCACCCAACAAACACTCATTGAGAGCCCGGTGTAGAGCACTGTGGCAGGGACTAGGGAACTCTGGCCGCGGCTGCCTGGCTCCTGTCCTCCAGGACCCCCAGTCTGAAAGGACGCAAGCTCCCCAGGCTCTGCAGTCTTTAACCCCAACTTAGTTCCCCAAACACTGTTTGCCAAAAAGATGGCAGAGGAGATCATACTCTTAACAGATGAGGCATTGTATAAATTAACAAGAAATAAGTAGAATTTCATAGAAAAATGGATAAGGTAGATGAATAAGCTTTCCAAAGAGGTAAAACTACAAATGAGTTACAAACACGTGATATGAAAAAATATTAAACCTCACTAGTAAGCAATGAATTACAAAGGAAAACAATACTTTGCATATTAAACTAGCAAAGCTTTTTTTCTTGGTAATAATGTCGACAAGAATGCAACAGAGCAGGCACCTCCCACCCCATCGTGGGGATGTGAACTGGTGCCACCCTTCTGGAAAGCAATTTAGCAATGTGCACGAAGAACCTTGAAAATGTTCATGCCTTTGGCCCAGTAAATCAGCCCCTCCCAGGCATCTGAGCTACCGGAGCTCAGGAGACGGGGCAGGGCTTACATCCAAGGGTGATTAGCAAATTTTAAAGTGAAAACCAGCTAAATGTTAACTGAAGGGCAGTTGAAGAAATGGGGCTTATGGGGCTTCTGTATCCTGAAATGTGTTGAAGCATTTAAAATGTTTTATTTGAAGATTTAATATGATGAAGTTTTTAAAACATAATGTCAAGTGGAGGGAAAACAGAATATAGAATTGCACATTCAGCGTGAGATGTGTTTGTGTGTATCTGTGTGTGTGTACATGCGTG
This sequence comes from Desmodus rotundus, assembly GCF_022682495.2. Lineage (NCBI taxonomy): Eukaryota > Metazoa > Chordata > Mammalia > Chiroptera > Phyllostomidae > Desmodus > Desmodus rotundus. The sequence goes on from NC_071388.1 coordinate 100,506,179, forward strand.
TATATATGTATACATATACACACGTATAGGTATAATAGGTAGCCTTCTGTGCGTATTAACAGTGGCAGAACGTCTCTAGGTGGTGGACTTTTAAGTATTTGTTACTTTTTTCTTTAGTTTATTGAACGCTTTCCAACTTTTCTACGATACATATTACTCTTACAAGAGAAAAATGATAAACTTGTATTAAAAACAGAAAAAAATACATGTTCTTACTCTGAGCATGGCTGGCTGAAGGAACTCCCCATCTTACTGAAGAGATAAGATGAGAATCCAAATGCCTACAAAACCAGGCAGAGTAAGTCAAATGGGAAAAATATTCAAACCAGAAAAGGAAGCCACGTCTGGGCAGTGGAGACTAGGAAGGCCCCGTGGGGAGGCGCCTGGAGCTGGGACTTGCAGCGTGGGCCATTGGGCAACCCGCAGTCCACTGGAGGGCATCCGGGAGCAGAGAGAGTGCAAATAAAGGGGTGGAGGGAGTGCCAGGCGGCTCGGGGAACACTGGGGAGTCAACGCTGACTGGAACAGAGCAAGCAAGGGGAACTGGCAGAGGTGGCAGAAGTGAGGTGGGGTTCCCAGCTGGGTTACAAAGAATGCCTGCGTTAGGGAGAGGAGCTGGCACCTGACCCAGGAGGCACTGCAAACTCTTGGTAACTACATTTCCAAAAGTAAAAAGTATATTAATTTTTCAAGTTGTAAAATACACATTCATGAGAGAAAATTTCAAAATCATAGGGAAAACACCGATTTACCACCCGAAGATCACCAGGGTTAACTGGTTTGCTCCCCTTGTTTCCTTTCTCTCTCTCTCTCTTCTTTCCTTTAATCTACCGAAAGTTTTTGGTTTTGCTTTCATGAAGCGGCGATCTTACTGTTTATATAATAATTTGGTATCCTGCTTTTTTCACTTAACATTATAATGTGAGTATGTTCTCCTGTTTTTATGACTTCTAATGCTGCGGGCTTTCAACAGGGAAATGTGATCAGCTGCGTTTTGGGAAGATTAATGTGGCAACTGGGAATGAGGCAGTAAAGAGGAAGGTGCTAGACATAGAGAGACCAAAAGAGAGCTGGAAAATGCCACCGATGAGAAGGACCAGGGCCTAGGGAAGGCCGGGGGCCCTGCAAAGGGAAAGGGGAGCAGTGCTGGGGATGTCCCAGGCCAGGCATCTGAAGGCAGTGAGTCTCCAGGACGAGGGAAGGGCTTTGGTTCTTGGTTCAGAGGCTGGCCCTCAATCCACTGAGCTACACCAGCCAGGGCTAGGGCTTTGGTTCTTAATCCATGCAGGGAGTCGCAGGGAGGGCATCCAGGGAGGGGTGCATGGAACAAGTAAGGCACAATGTGCAATGAAAGATAAATGAAAGGGAGAAAATCAAGGAAGAGTTGGAGAGCCAACAGTCAGGTGCTGTGGAAGGCTGTCTGGGACCCCACAGATGACCTTTGAGAGAGACCAGGTGGAAGAGGAGTGGGGACCGCAGCCGGGGACAGTGAGAGAAGGTGACTCTCAGGATGCTTGGGAGAAAGCAGTGTTTACAGCTTGTACGGACATGGCACAGAGTGGAGGGAACCTGACTTACGCAAAGGCAGAGGGAGGGCAGGACTCACGGGGAGAGGCGATCAGAACTCCAGTGAACTGCAGACAGCGCCATCCTCGGGGCGGCCGCGCGCGCCCACGTGGCTGGTCTGACCGGAGAGGTGTGCAAGTGTGAAGTGCGCATGCGCGTCTGAAGTGATGGTTTCTGTCAATTACGTGCTGGAATGATACTCTGGATGTACTGAGTGAAATAAAATATACTGTTAAAATTAATTTCACCCGTGGCATTTGTTGTTTTTGTTTTACTTTTTTGGCTACTGAAAAGTTACAGTTAGGTAGATGGCTATTATGATTACGTTTCTGTGGGACAGCACCACTGTGGGACAAAGGGGAGGCAAAAGCAGAAGGGACAGCCCACAGGTGACCCGCAGAGTACCAAGGTGGTGTTCTGAAAAACTTGACAGTTGGTGAACTGACCCACCTTTGGGCCACAGAGATACTGGCCTCCATCCTGGCCCCCAGGGAGCCATTTCCCAAAGGGTCAGGCTCCTTTCTCTGACAGGCTCACTGCCCACTTGGGATGGTACAACCCATAGCAGCTGCTCCCTCTGGCTTTTGGAAGCAAGAAAAGTGAAGGCAGAAAAGGGAAGGGGGTGTTTGGGGGCTAAGGATGAACCCCAAGGGAAGAGAAGGTCTTGGACGGGGGCTCGGGAGTAGGCTGAGGTATTAGGTTTATGAAGAAAGCATGTGAACTTCTCTAGCACGTCACGACACTCGGGAGTTTGGGGAAAGCGTATGAATTTAAAACCACAGGAAGAGGGGACAGACCACGAACAGTAAATGAATGTCTGGGAGCAGCACAGTACAGCAAAGAAAGGCCTGGGGGCTTTGGAGGCTCAGTTCATCTTGGATTCAGAGAAAAAAACAGCCCCATGGCCCTAGGCAAATCACTTTTCCTCCGTAAACCTTAGCTTCCTCACCCATAAAACCAGAAAGGCAAGAGGTGATGGCCCAGGCCTTTGCCCCTTGGGGCAGTCCATGCAGTGGCCGTGTCCTGGGTGTTTGGCTGCTCAGGCGGGTCAGTTGTCCTGAGATACCACTAGGAATATTCTGTGCCACTCACATAATTTTCTGAGAAACTCCTGATTTCCAATATTCTGTTCTGAAATGCAACGAAATACTCAACCTAGCAATATAAAAACTGTAACTTCAAGACAGTTGGGTACACCTGGAAGTCATACAAAAGTCTTCCGTCTGACCCAAGTGGATCCAGGGGGAACCCCAGAGGAAGCCAGAGTCCTTCAGAATCTATGCCAGCCAACACCCCCCACTCACCCACCCCCAAGATGTGGAAATCGCATGAACAAAGCAGAGAGGAAATGGAGATACATTCCCACACAAACCAAAGACACCAGTTGGGCTAGAGGGGACAGGGGTGACAGGGAGGCTGGCTTGGTGTGAGTACCTTAGAAAGGCTTTCTAGAGAAGCTGGATGGTGGCTGGCCCACCCATAACTGCTTCTCCTGCAGTTCTCTGACCTCTGGGCTAAGGAAGAGTTTGCTTTGCGGCCTGGCAAGAAGTCATGTGGGCTAGAAGTTTATTTATAATCTAAGAGCAAGTGAAGTTTCTCTCCTCCAGAAATCTCATCTTGCAGAACAATTATCCAACCCCCCCCTTCAAGTCCCCCCCCAGCTTCCTCCTCCCCCTTCCAGGAAAGTCAGACAAGCTTTCATTGTTCTAGGTGAGCAGTGGTGACAGCTGAGGATGACGTGGGCTGTGTAGGTGGAGGGAAGGGGCTGACAAAATGCTGGAATCAGATTCAGGGGGAGGGAAAAGAGCACCCCCAACACTGAGTTCTGGTTCCCACCCTACACAGGTGAAGTGCGGCTTTCCTCGTGCCTTCCCCACCGGTTACTCTCCCCCTACCCACGCCTCCTCCCTCCCTCCAGTGTTCACCTCAGGCCCACTTTTGGTCTGCTGAACTTGGAAGCAAACAAAAAAACTCTAAAGAGAAAGTAAAACTGCCACGAAGTCGCTACCAAACCTTGACTCGAGCACCGCACACGCGTGGGGCCATGTCTATACGTGTGGCAGGCCTGGGCGCCCCGTGGATGGCCCAGGACGGAGGGCACGCTGGGGCTGCTCAGGACAAGGCAGATTCTGGGACTCCAGAGGTTACCCCAGAGGCTGTCTGGAGAGAGAGGCAGGGAGCTGCGATGGAAGGTGTGCCATGCTGGGAGTCAGGGACCCCAGTGCTAGCCTTGTGACTCCGGGGAAGTCACATAACCTCCTGGGACCACAATGCCCTCATCTCTACAATGGAGCTAAAGACATCTGCTAATAAGATACAGATGCAAACACTCTCCAGGTGTAAAGCAATATAGGTTGGGGCTAGTGATGGTGACAGCTCAGAGGGGCAGGAACTAGATGGAAGCCCCCCGGGGGCTGGCCACATGCCCCTTTGCTCCCTATTACATACATCCTTAGCTTCCCGTGGAGAGGCTGACACAGCAGGAACCAAGAAATGCCTGTGAAATGAATAAGTGGATGGAAAGAAGCTGAGGACTGCAGGGCACTTTCAAGGCCTTGAATATTCCAGCTGACATCAGAAGAAATCCAAGACCTTCAGCAGCCTGCCTCTGACCATGGGCATCAAGCAAAGGTGGGATAAAGGGTTACGGGAAGTTCACCCACCCACAGGAATGCCAGGGCCTGCAACCAGAATTAAACAAAACACAGATGAGACCCAGAAAGATGGACAAATCGGTGTAGAGCTAAATGCATGCCCACCAGGGGCTTGCAGATGGTTTCTATCAGGGCGACGAGCCATGAGACAGTCTCCACGTCCCGGTGAGTGCGGTGGTGCACAGCAGTGTTGGGCTGGGAACTGGGAGACCTGGGTATAGATAGCCTTGGTGAGTCCCGTGCTGGCTGCCTGACCCACAGCATAACACTGGGAAACCCCTGGAGATGTGAGGAGACATGAGATAAGGTGGAAACGAGGCTCACGGAAAGGTTAGGTGAACAGCAAGTGACCTAGAGAACTGCAGGGCCAGCCCTTCTCCTTGTAGGCTGGGCCACCTTGGCAAATCCTCTGGGTCCCATGTAAAATGGGAGAAAATGACCCCATGGCTCTCAGCTGCTTCCCAAGGGCCCTGACATCTGCGACTCTGGGAGGCTTCTCTTTGATGTGACTTGGCCTTTCAGAGAGAAAACCAAGAGTTGGCCCCAGTCTCTATTCACTCCCACTGCCCTGCAAACAAGGGTCAGAAAGGCGGCCCGGGCTGGCAACAGGCCAAAGGCCCAGCTCTTGGGGTATGAGGAGTTAGAGCTGAGGCCAATGGAGACATGACCTGGGGGCCTAGGCGTCAGCCATTAAACCCCACCGTTATCGGGGCAAGTCAACAAAAAACACCCAGTGGGAAGCAGGTTGCAAACGTTCATTTGCAGACTGACCCTCGCTGCACAGCCCTGCGCCCCACCGCCCTGAAGCACACGCCCAGCTCGCGGTTGGCTGGTGCGCGGTGTAGGTCACCGTGCCACCACCCCTCACCACATCCCATCCCAGGAGATCGCCGAGATTAACCTTTTCATTTAAAAAATGTTTTTTAAAAAGGCTATGGCCGTGACTGTTCATTGCCCACCTAAATTCAATCTCCCCTTCTTCAAAACCAACCCAGTATAGCTGGGCACGTGGCCGCCCAGCCAGCGTATTCCTCCACCAACCCTGCAGCTCAGGGCAGTCACGTGAAGATGCTCAGGTGGAAGGTGTATGAACGAAACGATGTGCTGTGTCCACCCCTCTCCTCAGACAAGGCCTTTGCCCTACCTGGACCTGCACCTTTCTTCTCTTTCTTCTGGGCTGGAATGTGGACAGGTCCCAGACTCAGCGATGACCATACAGGTGAGGGTAATATCCGTGGAGGTGGTGGAGCAACCCCATGGAACTGAACCCAGGTCACTTCAGGACTATTACCTGAGAGAGAAATAAACTCACCTTTGTAAAGTCACTGTACCCCCGAGTCTCTGTGTCACGCAGCTCAGCCTGTACCCTAATATACCTGCCAACAGCAGGCATTTCCAGATCTGAGCCTATGATGACAGCCCAGTCCCCTCTTCCTCCTCCTTCCCCTCACCTGCTCCAGGGAGAAAGGACGACAGGCGGAGCCCGCACACGATGAGGGAAGGCAGGATGGGGCTGGAAGTGTGAAAGTGGGAGGCCACTTCCAAAACAGCTGAAGGGCTCCCCGGCCCTGACAAGAGCTGGGCCCAAGCCGGGGAAAGCGGATGAGAGACAGAGCAAACAGAGTGGCTGCGCTCTCGCGGGCGGAAGGAAGTATAGTGGCTGCTGTGCACAAACTGGGAAAGGGAGGCCGGGAGGAAAGAAGGAGCAGGTTCTGCATTACCTCCAGGGGATGAAGCATGGCTGTGGGAAAGAGCATAGAGTCTGAGGTCAGAAGATGAGGCCAGGTCCCGGCTCAGTTACGTATTAGGTGAGTGGTGTTGACTCAGTGAGCCTCATGTTTTTCTCCTATAAAATATGATACCATCTACTTCTCAAGGACTGATGATAAATTAAATAGGGCAATGATATAAAATGTCACAAAAGCAATTATTCTTCCACTGCCTATCTAGGTTTAGATATAGTGAAAGCAAGAAACTAAGAACCCCAACCAATCTATCCCCAGTCCCTGAGGGGAGAGGGGACAGGGGAGGATAAGAACATCAGTCGGTATTTGTCAAGTGCCTTGTGCAACGATCGTTGCCGGTTGCTCTTCCCAGCGGGTCTCTCAGGGGAGGTGACACAGGACCAGACCGTGAGGGCTCTAGTTCGGAGCCTCAGGGCATTGTGCACAGGCAGCCCGGCTCCTCTCATGCAGCCTTGGAGGGACTGCGGGTGAGGCAGGGGCCGGGGGCAAGGCTGCTGCTCCCCTACCCCTGTAGGCAGCATCCCAGGACCCTCCCCACGAGGGGCAGAGGCCTCCAAAGATGGGGACCACCCTTGCTGGGGAAGGAGGTTCCTCTCCTCTGTCCAGTAGCCTTGGCAGGCCCTTGCCTGGAGATGACAGGCCTTCACTGGAGAGTCCCCATGCCCTTTACCTAAAAGCAGGGAACTGAGAGGCATCTGGGGAGCCTCTGCCTCAGAAGCGAAAGCAAAGACCAAAGCTGCTCAGAGGCTCCCAGCAAGCTGCCAGGCCTGGGGCAGCACAGGCATCGGAACCTTCATTTCCCACCTGGTGGTCCCTCAACACTTCCAGACAGTGAGGCGCAGGACAGCAATGGGTGCGTGAGTACCTCACCTCAGCAGTAGCTGCTCCTCCACCAGATTTGCAGGGAAAGTGAGGGGTTTTCAAAAGGGTGAGGCAGCAAAGTCCCTGAGGTCTGTCCCAAAACTAGGAGGAAGGTTTAGGGCTCCCTGCCCAGCAGCTCCTTTCTTGTCCTTGGGCTCTTTTTCCTCCTTGTCTTCTACAATCCAAGTTCCTCTCTTTCTGCAAAAAATTATTTGAGGTGGTGCAGGAAAGTAAACTCAAAGTCAGCGCCGGCCTGGCCCAGGCGGCTGTCCCTGAGAACCGCAGCACCGCCCTCTGACAAGTGTAGCGGGCAGACCCTCGCATCCCACCTGGCCAGAAGCCCTTGTCTTCTCCTGAAGGCGGAGCTCCGGTGCCGGCCCAACACCTCTTCTCCTGCCTCAGTTTATCCCCGTGTTCCCTGCTAGAAGAGGACCCCCAGCTCTCACACCCACCCCAGCTCCAGCCTTGCCGCAGTGAGTCCTCCTCACTCCCCCCAAAACTCAGGACTCAGGAGCAGCACCTCTGCTCTGACCCACAGAACACAGGCTACAAGAGCATTTCCCAGGAACGCCCATGGGGTCCAGGGAAGCAACATGATGCCGTCCATGTGAGGCAGGATACCAACCCTGAACGGCACCCGCATCCTCCAGAGTGCAGGGGCGGGAGGAGCCCGCAGAGTCCTGTCTCCTCCCCATCTGCAGGAAGCAGGGTCCTTCCCGGGGTCAGAGGTGGATGGAAGGAGCCCAAGCTAGCACCAGATGCTCTCCAATCCCCAGCCACGTGCATGTGCCTGGGATGACAGAGTGTGAGAATGCAAGAGGAGAGGAACACTGCAGCCAGGCTGCCCACCACCAAAGCCACTGCCCCACTCCAGCGGTGAGGACGGGAAGGCCCGACCGGGAACGTGGCTGGCAGCAGAACCACTCCTGACAGTCCGCCATGCACCAAGGTCCGCCCCAAGGGAGCCGCCCTGGAAAGGGTGCCTGGGGTGTGCCCTTTGTAGTCCCCTATTCCAAGCAAACGATCACTCCCCTAATAAATCAGCTTTGCCAATCTGAACGCTGGTTAACTGGGCTTTCACCTGAGGACATGCTCACTGATTTCAGAGGGAGAGGGAGGGAGAAAAAGACAGAGGAACATCAATGTGAGAGAAGAACATTGATGGGTTGCCTTTCATTGGCACCCCAATAGGAGACCAAACCTGAAACCTTTCCGTGTGCAGGACGATGCCCAACCAACCGAGACACACTGACCAGGGCATTAACTGGGCTTTCATAAAGAGGGCAACAGCTGCAGCAGAAACCAGAGCCGCTTTGGTCCCCAAGCAACCTGAACCCTATAACAAGCAGAGGAGAGGGCAGAGGTGCTCAGAAAGGTGGCACTGTAACACTTGGCCACCAGGTGTCTCCTGGTCAGGTAAGATCCCCATCCACTCTGGGAATTATCCACAGCAAACTGCTACCCAGGCAGGGTCAGCCAGATAGCTGCCTGGTGCGGGGACCACAGCGCACAGAGCGTCAGCACCGCACGCAGTGCTTAGCAGGAGGCAGGTACTTGCTCAATGTTTGGAGAGGAGAACGGGCAAACACGTCCAGGAATGATCGGCTTGTCTTAATTAACCACGGCCATTTCCAAGCAGCCGACATGTACACAAGGAATACAGACCGATCTGACCTCAGCATGAGCCCAAAACAATTACGAGAGGAAGTCGTCTACAAATCACGCAGTGCATCCCAAACTATCAAGTGCATTTAGAAATCCTCTGCTGTTTGGTATTAGCCCTGCCGCTGGCTTCCTAGCTTAGTGCAGCGACTGGGATAGATTGACGCCCAGGGATGGAGGTCTCTCCTGGAGGTTACCAGTGTCAGCTGGGGTGCTCCAGGAGCCAGAACAGGACCAGGAGAATGTGGGCTGAGGCTGGGGGTAGGGGGGAGAGTTCAAATTCTCCCCATCCCATCTTCACAGTCTCATAGCAGTGACCCCCTTGTCATAAAGGGCCCTGGAAAGTCGGGACAGGGGTCCCTGTGAGCACCTCAAGTGCTAGCACAAGCCACCTAAACTAAATTGCCCTTGTCCAAACAAACCCACTGCCGGTGCTCGCAGGGCTGGTCTGGCTTTCATCACCGAGGCTTGCTGAGCTGTGGAATTTGGCCAAGAGGCCAGAAGTCCCCAGGTAGCAGAGGATCAGGCCTGAGGGAGCACAGGCGCAGGCTGGAGTCCAATCCCATTTCTACTATATGGTCATTTGAGAACCTTAGGACATATCTTTGACTTCTGGGCCCTATAAAATCAGAATAGGATCCTCTGCATTTGATGGAGTTTATACTGATCATTATGGTCAGTTCCCACTCTCTGCATGAAGGGAGTCCAGTCAGTATGTGGCTGGCCCCGTGAGACATGCCAGAAAGCAGGGGCCATTCAAGCCAGCGCCCCTGCTTTCAAGGCTCTCAGAGGTAAGATGTGGGCACAGGAGAAATGCACGGACAGTATGAGAGATGTCAGGGTTCACACGGCAAATGCCTGCGTGGGCCACAGAGGCCAAGGCAGGCTACAGGGAGGGGCGAGGTTTCAGTGGGGAGCTGACTGGGGTTAGAAGGGGCGGGGAAATCGTCAGATAAAGTGATCATCCTCGGAAAACTCATGGTATGGCTGGGGCAGTGAGGAGGCCAGCCAGGAGAGTCAGAGAGTGACAGGTGATAACACTGAGTATTCCAGTGGCACAGAGGGTGAACGACTGCCTACCAGGTGGGGAAGCTTAGCTTGGTATCACAGCAATAACGAGCCACTGCAGGTTGGTGAGGGAGGGAGTTTTATGATGAAATGAAATGTAATACAGCCACTACCTGCTGCGTGCTCACAGTGTGCAGGAACCACCTCACCCAGTCTTCATGACAACACATGGAACGGGTGCAATTAAAATTCCCATTTTACAGACAAGGAAGCTGAGGCGTAGCAAAGTTAAGCGATTTGCTCAAGACCACATAGCTAGGAAGTGGCTAACCACTGGGAAACCCTGCTCCTAGAAGGAAGAATAATTTGTAGTTTCAGAATGGAGATGGCGAAAGGGAGGCTGGGTCCTAAAGACCAGGACTATTGTTGCATTAGGGAGATGAGGATGGGGATGGGGATGGGGATGGATGGGGCTGGAAAGGAGAGATGAATCCAAGAGGCGGCATGAGCGAAGTATTGACAAAATTTGGGAATGACCCGCCCCAAACCCGGGAAGAATCGAATGTATAGGAAACCCCTGACGGAGATGGAAAAGCTGAGACGGGTACCAATTGTGGAGCAGATGATGGGTTCAGAAGGAAGAGTTGAGAGTCGTGTCTCTCCTGTCGAGGAGTTCTCCCACATAGCCCAGGTCTTCACAAGCGACCTCCAGGGGACTGAAGCCCCCACCCTCTCAGGCCCTCCACAGGCCCCAACTCCCAGGGACACCTGCACCACCGACCACAGACCTTTCTCCGGGGGCGGCGCATCTGTCCCCAGGGAAATGGACGGGACATGGTTAGTGTCTATTCACTGCCACAGAGTCCAAAGTGGGAGACTTATCATACTGAAGTCGGGCGTGTGAAAGCTTGCACGAGCGTATTGAGATCCTGCAGACATAAACAGCTCCGCCTCCGAGAAGGAAGCACACGCTCATTTTTCCTCCGCGATGACACACACAGAGATAAACCAGGTGCTGAGCTTTCCCAGGCGCCGCCAGGAACCTTGGCCAAGAGGGCTCTCCACAGTCTCTTCCTGAGGCTACGGGTCCTGATGGTCAAGTGCCAGGCACCATCCCAACAACCCAGCCTGCCCTGCCCCTGGGCTCGGCCACCCGTCTGGGACAAAGCAATCTAAAGAATGAAGGATATTTACAACCGAAGGTCAGCAGGCGCCATCGCGCTTTCTTGAGAAAGAATGTCTGTAGCTAAGAGTTTCTCCAAGAATGCATGAGGGGTCAGGGGGACAGGAGGCCTCCAGCAGGCCAGCCTGTCTGAGGGCTGCTTTCATCCTTCAGTGTTTGCTGAGGTCCCACTGTGTGCTGGGCCCTCTGGCATCTTGGGATGCTGGACAGGGCGTTCACATGGCAGGTGAAGAGCGGGAAGGCTGGGCAGGGAGACCCGAAGGCCTCGCTCAGCCCCAAGAAGCAACCGCCTTGTTCTTCTGTCCAGTTCAGGGTCTGTCCTGGTGATGTGAAGGCACTCCCCATGAGGAAGTCTAGCAGAGTCCCACAGCTGGGGTCTGCGCAGGCCTCTGGCATGGTGGTGGGAACCGTAGTAGTGACAGTGATGAGGGGTTTTAATTTTATTGTTATTTTTTAATCCTCACCTGAGGATATGTTTATTGATTTTAGAGAAAGAAGGAGAGAGAGAGAGAAACATTGATTGGTTGCCTCCCGTATGCGCCCCAACAGGGGATCGAACTGGAAACCTAGGTGTGTGCCCTGACCAGGGATCGAACCCACAACGTTTTGGTGTAAAGGATGATGCTCTAACCAACAGAGCCACCTGGTCAAGGTGTGATAAGGGGCTTTTAACCCAAAAGCTGAATTCTTCAGTGGCTGTTTGGGGACATGTTTGCAGCAGACCTGGAAGTCCTCAGCCTGCTTGGTCTCCAGGGCAAGGGGCTGCGGTGGGGCACAGAGGAGGTGCAAGGACTGCTTGGCAGTTCTGCCCGTTTCAGCACGACTGTGACTAACATGGTCCTGGGTTTGGACTGAAGAGCAAGGAAGTGCCGAGAGCTTAGCTGAGGTGGTCAGAGGTACGTTGAGGCGCAGACTCTGGACCTGGGCACTTCTTGAGGGGAAATCAGGATTTCTTCTGAGGATTGTCAGTTCTTTCTGCCTAAGTGAGGCCCCGGGTATGTTTCTGAGAAACATCTCATCAGAAGGAAGGGACACTTGTTCCTAGAGACCCTTCCTCTACTTGAGGCTGGGGACCTAACCTGCTAAGTGGAAATCACCATCAGCCAATGGCCAGCCCACCTCTTCTGTGCATGCCCAGTAAGGTCACAGTGTATAATACAAACCCCTCAACCTTAGCCCCAGGTGTGCCCACTAGCAGTGAGGTCAGGTGAGGTAAGAGCCCAGAAGGAGAGGCTAGAGAAGAGAGTCTGGGCAGGCAGGAGGGAGGAGCTGGTGCCAGCCCTCAGCAGGAAAAAGGCAGGAAGACAGTGCACTGAAGTATTCCCAAGCCTAACTTTAGACAACAGGTCCTTTCTCTCTCAGCATTCTTCCCAGAATTAAGATTTGCATCCGGTGAATTCCCGTCATCCCCTGGGGAAGTTTCATCCTCTGGTGTTTCAAGCATGGAGTGTTTTTATCTGTGCTGGGGCAAAGCAGCAGAGAGACGGGCCCAGCAAGGAGGGAACCGGGAACCGAGCCTTTCTGCAGTCGCTCGCGTGTTCAGCCACACAAACCACACGCCTGTCGACCTCCATCTGACCAGGGCAGAGCAGGCAAGAATTGGAGCTCTACACAGCAGCCAAGATGACCTTTTTCAAAAACACAAATCTGATCATGTAAACTATGCTTCCTTTCCCTCTTCAAACTTTTATAACTTCCAAATCTCTTGTAATAAAATCAGTCTCCTTAATTCAGCCACACGGGCTGTGTCATCTGCCTCCTTCTGCTTCTTCAGTCCTATCCCACTACTCCTGAGTTCAACTCCTGCTCCTTCCTGCCATAGGGCTATTGCATGTATTGGTCTCTCTCCCCAGAAAACCCCACTCCCACTCTCTTTGCCTAGTTACTTCCTACTCTTCCTTTAGAACTGCTGTTGTATATCCAATTCCCCTGAAAAGCCTTTTCTGACCTCCCAAAGTGGCCTCCCCGAACAGCCACCACAGGCCCATGTCTCCACGCTTTTGTGCTGAGTACAGCCGGAATTTTACCTTTATCAGTGTGATTTTTCATCAGCATACAACTGCCCTGCTAGGCTGACAGCTTCTTCTAGGTCCAGCAGCAGCACCTAGCACAGTGCTTGGTATATAATAAATGCTCAGGAAACATGGCATGAATGAATGAGTGGATGAATGAATGAATGAGTGAGTGAACGATGAACAAGAAAATAAAACCGGTTATGAGCCAGGCATTCTCCAACACTAGATCCATAAATTCCACTTCAGAACAAAGCTGGGATGCAGCTCGCGCACAGCGATGCCCTGCCCCACGCCTTCACCCGGAGCCCAGGAATGCTTCCTTCTCCAGCGTGTTCACTCAACTCTCATTTCCACGGCCTCTCTAAATGTCAGAGCTGGAGAGGGCTTGCCACTCTACTTTTTCAGATGAGGAGACAGGTCCCGTGCCCAAGACCACACTGCAGGCAGCAGGACGCAGCAGGCCCCTCAATTGCACGGCAGTGCTGTGTTAGAACGGTCCAGGACACACCACAGGAACAAACACACCCCAACATCTCAGGGGCTGACCTCTGGATGAGTTAGTTCCAGCCCATAATAAATCTGACACTGACCAAGTGGCTCTACTTCCTCTGGGCCATGTGGCCTCTAGGGTCACTGTGGAAGGGGAGAAGAGCGGGCTGGAGGATTGCACAGGGTTCTTTCATGGGCCACACCTAGAAGCAGAACACATCGTGATGTCCACTTCCAAGCACATTCCACTGGCCACAGTTCAGGCACGTGGCTTGAAATCAACTGCGTGGGAGGTTCAAGAACACGTCCTCCCGAGTGCCCGTGACGAGGGAGTGGAGCGTAGAGCCCGTCTCCACCGCTGCCCTGCTGCTCCTGACTAGGGCCACTTCCTTCTGAGCCCTGGAGGGACCGCCAGCCTGCCCTGGCCAAGTGGCCTCGCGTCCCTGCTGGGAGGACGACGCCTCCTACCCTGAGAGGACACTGACCAGGAGCCCACTTTCCAAGGGCAGAGAGCCCCCAGCAGAGATCAGCAGGTGGCCTTCCAGATGGCTGTGGGAGTTGGGGGTGAAGGATGGAGCTCTGTCCATCCTGACATCACTCCTAGAGCTTCCGGCTGGTCCCGTCCTGCAGGAGGAGAACTGGACACTATCCCAGGGAAGCCCCACTATGGTGCTGCAACTGAAGGCTCTTATCCTGGTCACCTGTCAGAGATGCCAGAGGACTGCCAGGGGAGGGAGCCCTGGCAAAGGAAAGCAACCTTGGGCCCAGGTCCTGGTCCTGGCTCTGACTGGTCAAATGTCTTTAGTTGTGTCTCTTTCTGTCTTTCTTTCCCTAAGGGTAAATGGAGATGCCCAGCTTCAGGTTCACCCCATTGTTCAGGGTTAGTGTGCGGGGAAAGAAGGGAAGCAGAAGCAACGCTCACATGCCCCGAGGCGGCGGCTCCTCTCCTGCTGTCCTCTGACTCTGCAAAACAGCCTTTGTCCTTAATGCCCTGTCCCACACTCCCACTTTCAGAGTGTCCTGTCCCAGTTCCCAGGAACACAGGCTGAAATTCTCCATGCGAAGTGAATTCCTGGTACTGGCTGTTGTCCTATGGTACTGGGACACAGCACGAGACAGATATTTACTTCCACGTGTGTGTGCCAGTCGCACACTCACCCACTCACATGCAGGTCTCTACCATCCCAGCCGAGGGACCCGGGACCCAGGACCCAGGGTGGGACGTAGCGGGAAGGGATCCCCTGAGCCTCTGTGAGGCTGAGCCTGGGGCAGCTCTGGCCTGCCTTCCCATCAGCCCCCCTCCTGGAGGACTGCCGAGGCGATTCTCTTTGACATAACAAAGTCTCGCCCTTCTAGGGAAGGGGGAGCTTCAGGGGGTAGAGGAAGAACAGACAGGGCAGGAGGCAAGATGCTTCAGACCCACAGAGCAGGTGGGTTTTTGAGAACTTTATCTGAGAGAATCCAAGACAGCAACTGCTGCTCCTTGGGGGCTGGGAGTGGAAATGGGTGTGACGGGAAGGGGGCAAGGAGGTGTGAGGAGAGTGGGTGAGGCAGACAATGGAGGCTGTCAGGAGAGGCTTCTGTGACAGCAGAGCGTGGGAAGGGCATGTGGGTGAGGGTGGGGTTGCCTCACGGGGGTGGGGCTCAGAGACTCAGGAACTTCAGAGGGGGCACTTGACAACTGCAGAGTCGAGAAAGCCGATCGGAGCCCCCAGGTCTCAGCCACCTTCTGATCGACTCTGCACAGCCTGGAAGGCTTTCTGGAACTGCATTTCTCTTTCCTTTTAAGTATCTCACCATGGGCTTCTGCATCGATTCTACTGATAGATTATCCTCACTTTTGCAGAAGAAGAAACTGAGATTCAGAAGAGACAGCAACTTAATCCAAGGAGACACAGATAAAATAACAAATGCAGGGTCAGAATTTAAGTCCAGCCCTTGCTGGTGTGGCTCAGTGGATTGAGCACTGGCTTGCAAAGCGAAAGCTTGCCGGTTTGATTCCAGTCAGGGCACATGCCTGGGTTGTAGGCCAGGTTCCCGGCTGGGGGTATGCAACAGGCAACCAGTCGATGTTTATCTCTCACATCGATGCTTTTCTCCCTCTCTTTATCCCTCCATTTCCCTCTCTGAAAATAAATAAAATCTTTTAAAAAAGAAATAGAATTTAAGTCCAGGTCCTTTTACTGCCAAGGACACAGCCAGACATCTCCGGGTCTGAATTTCTCCTCCCAAGAAGAGGTCAGACTCTCGTAGTTAGGACTACTTCCTAACTAGAAGTAATTAAGGGACTTCCCTCGCCTGTCTTCTCAGAAACAGGGAGTCCAGGTTTGAATACACTTTGGTCTCCTAGGGAAAAGAAAGCCAGAAAAATCCCAGTTACAGTCACCTGCGCCATCAGCGTGGTCATCAAGCACAGAGGTTCGAGGGGAGCCGTGGGAATGCGGAGCCGGCCGAAGCAGGTGCGTGGGGAAATGGCTATGACACCCTCTGCCCCTCAGGTGGATTCTGGTCCGCCCAAGCCAACCAAGCCCTGAGTGGACAACATTCAGGGGGTGGTGGGTCCTGGGCCCCCAGAGGGGGAGCTGTAGGAAGAAGAGTTATGTGAGATCCGGATGACAAGCTTTACCTGCCTCACTTACCAAACAGAGCTCCGTGCTGCCCACTCAACACAGGTGCTGTTTGCTTCCTCTCTGGAAGTCAGGATGCCTGGCAGGGACCACCCTCCCTAAAATCAGAGCGGGCATGTACCCACAATGCCAGGGCTGGGGGGTCACCAACACGGACCCCCCTCAGACCCTGTCCTTCTCCCGTGAGAAGCACAAACAGCACGGTGTCCCCCATCCTGCTTCACCCAGACCCATGGCGAGTCCCTGACGGGGCCTTAGTCTCCTCTTGTGTGAAATGGGGAAGCCCGCTAGGTTGACATGGGGATTAAACGAGTTACCATTTCATAAAGTGCTAAAGGTGCCAATACATGCTGTTCGCAATGTTATCACCTCTGAGAGACAGATGGCAGAGATGGACCCCACGGAAGGGCGACCTGCCCGTCTCTCCCCTTCCTCAGCTGCCCCAGGACAGGGGGCGGAGTGGGGCTCTCACTCTGCAGTGTCAGTGAAAGGTCGGGGGCTGAGCCGAGGAGACAGCAAACCGGGGTTCCATTCTTGGCCTCTCTTCCTCAAGTGACTTTGAGCAAGTTACTTAACCCGTCTGAGCCCCAGTTTTCTCATCTGTAAGGCACACAAGGGTTAATAAAGGTACTCTCCCCACTGGGTGGTTTGAGGGTTATGGGCAATAATATATGCAAAGGGCTAACAATTTTTTAAAATGGAAAGGGCTGTAATAGTGTTCCGCTCTAATCTATTGGAGGGCAGCAGCTCTCCCCTAGGAATTGCCAGGAATGTCCTCAGTTTCCCTTTTCCTGAGCCAAGGGGCCTCAGTCATAATGCACCGGGATGTCTGGGCGGGGTCTCGCCATCTGTTTCAGCTACAAGACCACCATCTCCGTTCTCCTCAGAGTCTTAACCTGTGGCCATAGGTCCTCACAAAAACAGTCCCTGAAGCCTCCTCCCAAAGGTGCGCCTGGGAATCAGCTCAGTGGCAGGAAGTGCCTCCTAGCTCCAGCCCTGCTCAATGGCCTGGGAGAGGCCGGGGCAGGAAGTCACAGGGCTGATTTCACGCGTGAGTGACCTAAGCCATCGCACAGGGCCCCACACTCAGTTTAATGCTCTGTTGTTTTTTACTTAAAATTCTTAGTACTTTTTGAACAGAGGGCCCCGCAAATTAGGTAGCTGGTGGCACAGGCTTCTCTACCTGTCTCCGGGAGAATTCCCCACTCCCAAGAAGCGCCCCACTCATCGGGTTCGGGCCCCAAGTTCACGATCTTCGCTGGGTGTCAGGGATCACCTGGATGCCTAACTGGTCTCCTGCTTCCCCCCTTCTGCCCTCTGAGATCTTTTCAGCAATGCAACCAGAGGGCCCTTTGAAATGGGAGTCAGAATCCTGTCCCTCATCGCTTACACCCTGCAGTGGCTCTCCTCACACTCAGTAAAAAGAAGGACCAAGGGGTGACAGTGGCCCCTGAGGCCCTTCACAGTCCGCACCTTTCCCTTCCCTCACTGATCTTGGACCCCGGGGCCTTCCCTTTGCGCCCTCTGCTCCAGCCACGCTGGCCTCCGTGCTCTTCTGCCAGCAGGCACATCCCCGCCACAGGGCCTTGCTCTGGCTGCTCCCCAGCACGGGGCGCTTTTACCCCAGAAATCCTTTCCCAAACAGAGGATCCAACATCCCTTTATTGCCAGAAAATTCCTCTAAAATCACAGCTATCCCTTTGACCCCAAGCTGGCCTGCACTTAAACCAGACTTTAAAACAGCATGGAGTGTGGGAGAGGATGAGGAGAAGCTGGAACCCTTGCACATGGTCAGGGGAATGTGAAGTGGGGCGACTGCTTGGAAAGCAGGACAGCGGTTCCTCAAACAATGAAACACAGAGTTACCACAGGATCTAATTCATATGTGTTCATACGAATTGAAAACAGGGACTCCGATGCTTGTAAACCAACGTTCACTGAAGCATTATTCACAACAGCCGAAAGAGAAAAACCACCCAGCCGTCCACGGGCGGATGAACGGACACACAAAATGTAACCTGTGTACAATGGATGATTATTCAGCTACGACATGGATGAACCTCAAAGACATGTTAAGTCAGCTAATCCAGGCAGAAAAGAGCAAGTATGATTCCACTATCTGAAGCACCTAAAACAGAATTCCTAGAGATAGAGAGTAGAACAGGGGTGGGGGTTGGAAAGAGGAACGGCGGTTACCTGCTAGTGAGTGCAGAGCTTCTGTTTAGGCTGATGGAAAAGTGCTGGATACGGAGAGTGGCAACAACGACACGACACGGTGAATGTAATTAATGCCACTGGACTGTACCCTTAAAAATGGTTAAAGTGATCAATGTTATGTTATTTATATTATGCCCCAATAAAAGCGACAAGGAATAAAGCATGAAGGCTCGGATCCACTCCCTGCTCTGCCTCCTCCAGACACGCCCTAGGGTCCCATGCTGCTCGCACGTGACGCCCTGCACCACAGGCGGCCGAGCCCCCGGCCCTGTCCTCGAGAGGGAAGGGCTGCTGCACGCACAGTGACGCTGCGTGTGAGGGCCACGCAGAAACACACACTCACAGCTCAGGCCATGAGGTGAGGGTGTAAAGTCTCTTGCTACGGAGATGGGACTTTGTAAATGGGGAAGCTCACAGGGAAAAGCAGTCTCTGGTGAGGCGTTCTGGGAACTCCTAATTTGGCCTCCAGTACTCTGGGCTTCAGTAAAGCCAAGTGGAAGGGCAGGAGCTGCAGTGTGTGACAAGAAGGAGGGAGCAGGCCTCTCGTCCCTCTGCAGTCCAGCCAGGCAGCTGCCCCCATTACCACTTCAGGAACATGAAGTGAGCAGGCAAGGCCCTTGCACTTGGAGCAAGCTTCCAGGCACCCTCTCCGCCTCCATTCGTGGCTTTACCCAGCAGTTGTCAAGGCTGAGAGGGGAAAGAGAGATTCTTTTGGTCTCCTGGGGAGCTTGAGATGCTCACAGCTCTGCCCCAGCACAGGGTGCGGTAGGGTGGGGCAGTCAGGCTGAGCTCCAGGCTCCCACCTTCCCAGAAAGGGACAAGCTCCTCAGGGAGAGGAATGCCAGATGGAAAAGTGCCCGCCCACGGGGCTAATTTTAGGCTCAGCTGCAGCAGCAGCAGCAGCAGCAGCTCCCTGCACAAAGCCCCCTGTACAACTCAGCCCAGGTTTAAACTATGAGGCCACCCAGAAGGAAAAAATATACACATACCCATGCACACATATGCACCCATGCACATACATACATTCGTGCATGTGCACACACGCACACACACCCCTCCTCCAGGCAGGCCTTATAAATGCTCTTCCTGTCCTGTGAGAGCCAGGGAGTCTGTCAATGCTCCATGCTCCCTGCAGCTCTGAACCCAGGAAGACCCCACCAAACACTATTAACCATGGGACCTTATGGTTCTGAGGTCACGTGGCCTGAGGTTGCTAGCCCCAAGAAAAGACCCTGAGGAAGACTTAATAATAAACAGCATTTAGCTCACAGCTGCAGATGGGACCAGCTGTCTCCTCTGAGAACAGAACAGGACAGCTCAACAGGATATATTAACAAGGAATTTGGTTGGACTTGAGGATGAACTTTCCAAGCAAGGGAAACCTAAAACACGGAGCTACAGAGGCTCCTCTGGAGCATGGCTGAGTCACAAAGGGCTGTCTCTGACGAGCTGGGTCAGTCAGCATGGCTCACCTGTGGGCAGCGGGTGGCTTAGATGGCCTGAGGAGTCCTTGATTATGCCTGCTTAGATTTGCAACACCAACTGCTGGGCCCTTCGTATGCATTACCTGGGGCCCAGAGATGTTGAGAGACATCAGGCAAGGGCCAGAGCTGGGAATGGAAGCCAGGTGTGTCCTCATAAAGCCTGACCACAGGCACTCCCCTTCTCTGACCCCAGCCAAGCTGCAGGAGTCTACCGGGCCATTTCACAGCCTTCTTCCGTCCCTCCCCAGGAAAGCCTCAGGAACTGGCCTTAAGCCCCAGGGCATCTCCTCCCCCTCAGCCTCCCACTCAGAAGCTCAACTTGGAGACAACCTCTGAGCCCCACTTTTCTAATTGGAGGAGCACAGAGACCACTAACACCACCTTGGCCCCTTGGCTCTTCCTGGAGCCACTCTTCCTCTATGACCCCTGAGCCTTGGGGGAAGGAGGGGACAACAGGACCTCAGGGATGCAGGCCTTACGTGGAGGACCAGCCTTGCAGTCTCCTTGAAGTCCCTGGGACCCCGCCCTGTCCACGAAGTCATAATATTTACAGGGAACACTGCAAAGCCAGCCGCCCAGCAGCTCTGCCTGGCTGGCAAGTTACTGCAAACAGCAGATGTCTCTGAACAATGTGAACACGGTCCCCATCCTTACAGTCAGCAGCCTACCCACCCCCAGTAAACAAATAAACAAGCAAGATGCTGGAGCCAAGCTAGCTGCCCTTCCTGCAGAGGTCACCCTGGAGCCAGAGCCACACACTCGCTCTCCACTTGAGAACACGTCCTTCTAGGGGCAAAAAATGTCCATCGTAGATACACACACACACACACCAGTGCTATAATCTCTTTCTGTGTGTGTGTGTGTATCAGAGAGAGAGGGGCAGGGAGGGGGGTGGAGAAAGAAGAGGGGATGTCAATAGAGCCAAATGCTTATTTTATTAAAACCTTTTATAAATAAGCCCCACTCAGCCCTAGCCAGACACACAGTGTCAGTGCCAGAAATCATGACTCCTCCACTTTCTGGAAACCTAGCTGGTGAGACAGAGGCGCACACAGGGCGGGAGGGCAACCTGCCAATGATTTGAATGCATGCCCCTGCCCCCTCCGGCTCCCAGAACTCCTATGCGGAGCCCCATCTATCACCAAAGTTAGTTAGAAAAGCATGAGTTTGAGTCCCACCATACCACTTACTTGTTGTGTGACTGCGAACAGGTTATTTAAGTTCTCTGTGCCTCAGTTTCTCATTTGTGAAATGGAGAACAATGATTTCTACGTTTGAGGGCTGTGGAAATAAACTATTATTATGATTACCCCAGTCTCCATTTTTCCTACTTCCCTCTCTACAGACTACAAAAAGACTTCTTTCATGGGCTAGCAGAGAAACAGCATCATCACCATCATCTTCTCTTTAATCCCAAGCCAGTGCTCCAAGGAAGTTGTTCTTATCCCCTTCATAGAGATGAGGAAGGACACCAAGGCTCAGAGACCAGCCTGAGGCCACAGCATTCAAGTGACAGAGCCTGGGGAAGGTTGTCACAGACACAAGTGAGCATGAGAGCCTCCTCAGCTGCGTGGAAAGGTTTTCAGAGGACCTCACCCTCTTCAGAACTCACGGGGCCAAGAGAAGGTGAGGGAAGGTGCATGGCATGGATGGGCCCAGGGCAGCTCAGCCCCTGTTGGGGTGAGGGCACAGTGCTGGCTGCCAAGCCGGTGACTCGGCCTTGATCCCTCACATCTCCACGGGCCCAGAGCCCGAGCTCCCTGTCCTCAGCAGGAGGACCCACAGTTGTCAGGAACCCCAAGTTCCACAGAGAGGAACCCCACAGGATGTCAGTTGCCCAGGATCCTAACTCCCACCCTGGCAGTCTCTCAGCTTCCCAGAGAACGCAGCCCCTGATGCTCCAGACCTGACCCAGGCTGCTCTCTCGAGGGAACTGAAGAGCCCCCAGGACAGGCCCGTCTTCAACCCGGAGACCACATGCTCCACTTTGCCCGGCACAGTGCTGGTTCATGCCTGCTGTCCCCAGGCAGTGATCCGCAGGGTGCCCTCCCCATTTCACTGCCTTACGTGTCCTGGTCTTGGGGCTAAATTATAGGGACCATACTGCCGCCTCTCTCAAAGCTCCTGAGCTTTAGGCCCAAATCTGTCACCCAATGGGGACACTCCAGCCTCCCCAGGTAGTTCCAAGGATCCTCCAGAAAAAACTCCAGATCAGCCTCCTTTATTTTCCAGGCTGTAGAAACTTCCTTCCCATGATGCCTGCCAGCGCCTATGCCTGTGACTTCTAGAAGTAGCCCAGCTGGGTCTTCTCAACACAAGTAACCAAAGGTCACGAGCCTGTCAGTGTGGAAGGCCACGCCAGCAGAAACAGGCCACTCCTGAACAGCCAGACGGGTTGCCAGCGTAGCGTGTGGACACATTAGGATCGTGAGAAACTGCTGTGTCCTCAAGAAGAGAAATAAGAACTCCCTCCAGCTCCAGTCTGTTCACTTGCTCACTCATTCATTCCATCAACAAAAATCGATTGAACATCAACCAGGTTCAAGGCTATGTCCTATAATCAATGGAACGGAAACCCACAAAATGAAAATATAAATAAAGCCTCCAGAATGAGAATGGAGGCACATATGCACACCTGTGTATACAGACGGATTTAGTTGTTCATGTTTGTGGATTGTGAACTACCCCAGGAATAATCTGAAAGCCACTGGAATCAGGCTTTGAAATGCACATTACACGTGAGCCCACGTGATAGTGCATTGTTATTTAAATGAGTCTAGATTCTGAGACCTCTTCTACATTCTCGGAAGATGCCAGGCGTTAGGGAAGCTAGCCAGGGAGAAAAATCAATGCGGCCAAATTCATTGACCTGCGAGCACATATTAATTGCCCAGGCCATGACCAGTGCTGCAGGAGGCCGGGGCACAGCACAGAGTGTCAGGGCGAGGTGCAAACCCAGCAGCCTGCAGACGGAAGCCTGCCTCTCACTGAGGACGTAACTCTCAGCCCAGCCCAGCCCAGTCACAAACATGGACATTCAAACCGAATGACACAGTAACCTCCTGAAGAAGGCCTATTAGCAGATGCAAGAGAGAATTTATCTTCCCACAACATTAATTAGACAAACACGTACTGAGGCCAGTGGCGGGCCAGGCCCTAGGGCTGGAGAAATCAGCAATAAATAAGGCCTGCCTCGGGTCTTGAGACACACCCAGTCTAGAGGGAGTAAGACAAAACCAAGAAGGCACAACAGTGGGGTGAGCATGGTCACTGAGGGGAGGGAGGAGCACATCTTTCTGTGTTGGGGTGTGGCCAGGAAGGCTTCCAGGAGGAGGTGATATTTGACTTAGGTTCTGGAATGCCGATGAGCAGAAACAGAATAGAATCAGAACAGTAGAGCAGAGGGAGGGACAAAAAACATCCCAAGGTAGCTTGGAGAGGCAGTTGTGCAGGTGTGAAGGGCAGATGGGAGAAAGCCAATTCAGGACCAGAAGGGCCAGGAAGCAATATGCTCAGACCTGGGTTATGGAAATGCAGCACTACAGCTTTGTGGCAGGTGCAGCAAAGTGGAAGAAGCCACGTCTGGAGCACCATTTAAAAAGCTACCGCAGCCCTGGCCAGGTGCCTCAGTTGGCAAGAGCACCGTCCTGTGCGCCAAAAGGTTGTGGGTTCCACCCCTGGTCAGGGTATGTACAGGAGGCAACTGATCGATATTTCTCTCTCTCTCGTTGGTGTTTCTCTCTCTTCTCCTTCCTCTCTCTCTGAAGTCAATAAACATGCTCGGGTGAGGATTAAAAAAATAAAAATGAAAAATAAAAGGCCATTGCAGTAGTGTCGATGAGAGATGATGAGAGGCTAACCAGGGCAGGTTGGGAGGGGACGCAGGGGTGGACGTGTCAGAGTCAGAACCATCTGCACTAGATGAAAGTGGGAGGTGAGGGCAGCGAGTTACCAAGCACGACTCCCAGTTAAAACTGGGCAACAGGGGGGTGGTGACGCCAGAGAGCAAGACGGAGAAGAGGTGGAGGGGAGGCTGGCCTTGGTGGGGACGGTGGGGTGGACGAGCTGGGCAGTGCACACGCTGGGTTTGAGGTGCCCAAGGGACAAAGCCTGGGAATGACAGATAGCTGGAAATGTGCGAGTGGATCTCCAGAGAGGTGTGGGCCAGAGGGACAGAAATGGGGACAGGTAACCTTAATCACAGCGGTGGGCAGGGTCAGCCAGAGGAAGAGTGCCCCATGCAGAGCCCTGGGAAACACTTAAATGCTTAAGGAGGAAGGGGAGGACCGGAGGCCAAGACAAGAGATGGAGCAGGAGTGGCCAGGAGAGTCAGGAGGGCGGCAGGACCAGGCCGATGAGGCCGAAGGCGATGCCGATGAGGCCGAAGGCGACGCCGCTGAGGAGGCTCAGCCGTGTGGCAGCCAGAAGACCCCAGCATCACAGCAGGGCTGCTCTCTTCGTGGGGAGAGCAGAATCGCTGAGTTTAGGGAGACCCTTGGGCTGAGAACTACCCCGTTGAGAGGGCTGGTGGTGATGAGGAAGAAAGAGAACATGGGAGATGGGGCAGGCCCGAGAGAGGATGAGGAGGGGTTATGTGTAGAGAACAGCATCCGAGGGAGGGAGCCAGGGCAGGAGAGGCAGAATAAAGGCCAGGAGTGACGGAGGGAGGAAAGTGGCCTAAAGGGACGGAACAGAGGCCAGGCAGTGGAAGGTTGCCCCAGGCAGCAGAGGGTACTGGGCTGGTTCTGAGAGGCCAGGAGGACACCCAGTAGGTCAGTTGAGACAAGGAGGGACAGAGGTTGAGCGGTCCTTCATGAGGCAGGAAGTTCATCTGCAGACAATGAGGGTTTGGCGGTGACACAGGACTAGAAGCTAGAGGGAGACAGTGGCGAGGGCTCCAGCTGGTCTCCGTGGGGAAGAGGATATGAATAAAACCACAAACCTCATTAGAAGACCCTTGCGAGGAGTTCTGGCCCTGGCAGGGACTGGCTCAGAAGAGTAAGGGACGCAGCATAGAGTCTCCTCTGGGCTAGGATTTGGAGTCCTGTCCCTAAATCTTTTAATCTCTTTTCCGCAATACTAATAGGGTCCATTTGCACGTTGAGTTTTCACAGAAGAGAGCTAAACACACACAGCCCCCCATGCCCCTCACACACGCTCCCTGCACATCACAACCAGGAACTTGGGTCCAGCACAGGCCCCCCCCCCCCCGTGTTTCTTGCTTTTGGTGATACCCCCAGCAGAGTACCACATGCAGAGGGGGATGTGACAAGCAGAGGAGAGGGACACTAACCCTGAGGTTAGAAAAACCTGTAACTTTCCCCTTCGCTGACCACAGTGTCAATCAACTCTCCCAAAATAAGCGCTTCTCTGTCCGAGGCTCAGAGCAGGACAAATGCCAGAGTGAAGTGAGCACGGCTAGAGCCCCGTTTAACGGCAAGTACTCAGACGTCCACACAGGACTTCCGAGCCCCACCTACAAGACACAAAGGATGCAGAGGTTGCCAGGGAGCCTGGCTCTGCAGGGAGCGGCAAGTAGCCCTCGTCCTTCCTCAAGAGCAGTTGAGCACAGGGTAGAATGGGGACAGAGCCATAGGAAGAGCCTGGGGGTCGGTGCAGGGTGTGGTCCTGCTTATGGACAGACACCAGGACAGCGCAGGTGATGGAGTGAGGGTGGCTGCCAACACCAGGGCCATCAGGATTCCAGCTTCAGCCTTGGGCTGAGAAGTTGGACAAACACTTTCAGCCAGTGGCTCAGACGACAGACCTGCCCCAACACCTCCTCCCCAGCAGACAAAGTTCACAGCTGAGCCTGACTGTTGCTGCTGCTGTGGAAAAGGGGAAAGAAGAGGGAGCTGGCTGCTCGTCCCTGAATGCTGCGACTGGGGCGGGATGCAGGACAGCCTTCAGACCCTCTCGACCACCCACTTCACTGTGAGTCACACTCAGGGCCGGTGCCTTGCACTGCATCCTCAAGCCTGCTTCCCTCCTGCGCAGCTGGCGGGACAGGCCTCGGCAGCCTCTCTGCTTGGCAGGGCTCTCACTGCCGCACACACAGGCAGCCTTCAGGAGCCGGTATCCCCCTGCAATTGTTTCTGGTCTTCTCTGTGGGCACACAGGTGCACTTTCCTATAGGGAAATTAACAGCTTTCCTAAGGGTTTTAGAGGGGCTAAAACCCAAAGCAGGATAAGAAGTTGTTCTGGGGGATTAGAAGTGCTGAGGAGAAAGGCAGGAGGGCTGGGCTTGGACTCCACAGGTGTGGGGGAAGCCCCTTCCTCATAATCCCGAGGCAGTCCTGGGCCATCAAGGCTGCAAGTGTAGCATGTCAGGGGCTGCGCCATCCACTCGCAGCTCTGGAATGCACTTGTTCTTGGGGGTGTCTGTCCACCAAAATCTTCATCTGAGGAAGAAGAATTTGTTCGACCCTCCACCATGTGCTACAGACTCAGGTGGGCACATGAGGTGGGCATTTTGATGTGTACCTCCTTCCCAAAATGAGGTGGCCAAAACTGACTTGGGAAAGCCAAAGCAAACCATACAAGCACTGTGTTGACCCAGCTTTGGGCAGGGGCCAGTGCACTTCCCATCTGCCCCACCAGGGGCTGAGGGTGGCCCAGCACACCTGCGCATGAGGACCAGCTGCCCAGACAGACTGGCCAGGGGTTCCCGGAAGCTCGAAACATGTGCTGGCCCACTGATCCCTCCAGGTGGGTGGGATGGGAGAAGATGTGAGAAAGAAAGCAAAAGTGCATGGGGCTGGGATGAGAAAAGTGAGCTCCATTCTGAAAATTTCAAAGCACACCATCCCTAAGGCCACTGAGCCACTAAAGTAGGCCAAACCCACCCTTCCCAGCAGGTCGGTGGGGCTGCCGCCCGATGAACACAGACTGTCTAAACACTTCCAGATGTCCTTGAGGGCCTGCAGGGGGACAGCAAGTGCAGCTCGGACAAAATAAAGTGAAAGGTCATCTCTTGGGAAAGGGAGGCTATAAATTACAATGATGATTTCCCATCCAGAAGGAGGGGGAGACCCAGGGCTGAGGATCGAGGGCGACGCTGGGGCCGTCCTTCCTGGTAGGCAGCCCTCACCCAGCCAAGGAGGCAGAGAAGCAACACCACTCCCAAGGCTGTCTCTGGCCTCCTTGCTCCATCCAGTCAGCCCCTACCACCTCCCCTTGCCAAGGCCCAAATGCCACAGGATGGAAACACAACCAAAACAGCCTCACCCTGTGAAATGGTCCAAGGCCTGGGGCTCCTATTCACTCAGAGTTGTGACACAGGTAGTCCCTCGGCCATCGGCCCAGCCTCGGCACTGCACAACTCCAGGGGGTGCCATTCACAGTGCAGACTGTACATGAACAGCTCCTTCTGCAGGCTTTGGGGCTAGGTGCCCCAGCCCTGCAGGCTAACGGTGGTCAGCTCCTGGGGTGAGCCAGCTCTCCCAGCCATCTGCTCTCAGCTCCCAGACAAGGCACCCCCTCCCTCAGGGGCCACCTGTGATCGCAGGAGTGAGCACCTGCTGTCCCTGCCACGGCACCCTCTGTCACAGCTGTCCTGTCAGACCCGCACTCCCAGGCTAAGGGCAGGACCGTTTCCAGAGGCCTCAGCGGAAGCGCAATGACTGACACAGACGGCTGAAGGCCGGCCTGTTCGGGAGAGTGCCTCCTCCTCACAGTAATTTACTTTACGTAATTAAGAAAAATTCACTATGCAAGGGCGGGAGTAGGGGGAACAAGCTATGAAACAGTATATCCTATATTAAACTAGTTTCAGTTTTAAATGAGGAGAAGAAAATATCATATAATGTGGTGGGAGTAAGGGTGATTTTACATTTTTCTCTTTATACTTTTTTCTTAATTTCCCAGGTTGTCTTTAAGGGGTGTATGTGGCTTGCATGATCGGAGAAAGAGGACTATGAATGCAATGAAGATTTTTTTCCTCAGAGGAAGCCGGATTGGAAAACTCTGAGCTCTAGGTGGGATAAAACCTACCGGGTTTCGGGAAGCGTGAGGGACGGCTGAGATGGGCTGAGATCTGCAGGTTCCGATGGGCTCCTCGAGGTTCTCATTAACCACAGCTTAGGCACTGAGAGACCATCTCTCAGCTCATTCATTTCATATTGGCAGCCGAGGCCCAGAGGGCAGGAAGCTGGTCTACGGTCAGCCAGCCAGGAGGCTGAAGCCAGGCCTCGAGACCCCAGGCCTCTAGAAGTCTGATCTCTCCTTGTCCCTGTCCCTCTCTCTCTCTCTCTCACACACACACAACACCCTTGTCCATCCCACCACATGCTCATGGGACAGCACCTTTCTGGTAGGGGAAAGGTCAGCATCCTCAGGGAGGCCACTAGTCTTCCCACCCCAAGTGGCTCCAGGGACATGCGGCTCTACATGCTAGGCCTAGACAATGGCATCCAGTACGAAGACTTAGAACTTCAGCCTCTGTAATCAGGGCACGGACGAGGCGGACAGGCGGGCAGCCAGGCCCAGAAACCCACGTTCCACCACACACACGGCACCGACACAGTCTTCCCTGAGAGGTGTGAGGAGCAAGGGGTCGGGGGGTGGGGCGGGCTTGGGCTCCTGCCCGTTCACTCAGAGGCTGAGCGCTGCGGCCCCCTGCATGTTTGCCTCTTCTCGGAGCCCACTGAAAACGAGGACAAGGACGCTGACTCACAGGGGTGTGGCGCCCCCTGAGAGCGAGATAACACATGCAAAGTGCCCTCGTGGGCTGGCCAGGCGATGTGCTCACTAACAGGCAGCTACGTTGTCTTGAACGGGGGGCCTTCTGCAGAGATCAACACCAGCTCCGGCCCCCCACCCTCACGCCAGCCCAGCCCGGGCCGGCCCATTCCCAGCTTCCCTCCATCAGCAGCTGAGGACTCTCGGGGACTAAGTACATCAACAACAAATTTTAAAATAATAACATTTTAATTTTGTTTTTCTAACTTTAAAAATACATATTTTCTTTATTATTTTAACTCAATTTTATTTTTTAAAAAATTCTCACCAAAATCAGAAAAAATAAAGAATATTGCCTCCAACTCCAATCCTACCACCTTAACATATCGACTGTTCCATATGCCCTCGGGGGCTCTGGTTATTCTTGAAAGAATAAAAAGAACGTGTATTTACAGAGCACCTCTGCCTTCGGTAGCATAGCTGAGAGCCCAGAAATAGACCGAAAGGCACCCTAGGAGACAAAACGGGTGTTACTTAGACTGTGCGGTCATATTCAGGGACTTTCCTCATAAGTGATAATCTCAGGTTACCACTAAGTACCTGGCAACTTATTTTCCACAAACCCTAGGAATGCAGTTAGTCGCCAGGCCCGTGCAGTTTGGAAACAGCAAATTAGAAGTGGAGGTGGGGAGGGGTAAGAAGGGGAAAGCTGCTTGGGCGGGTACCCCGATAACATTGAGAAGTGACAAGGGACAGTCGAGTAATGAGGCAGAAGACAGAAAAGGATATTTTTAAAGTATGCAGAAGTTTTCAAAAACCCCAGTAGCTGGGCTATTCCGTGTAGGAGTGAGCATCCCCGTGGCCCCACTGGGCCCGCCCTGTGGTCAGAGAAGACAAAATGGACTTACACAGCCCCGGTCCAAGCCACCCAGACAAAGGTTATATTATATCGTGACTATTTAAAGAAGTGGACAAAATATATATTTTAGGAAGGCTTCCACAGAAATAGTTATAATAATAAATGCTGGCATCAATTATTAATTATCTAGAAAAGCAGGCCACACAGATCCAAGGATTCTGGAGCGAAGAGGGCTTACTGTGCAAATTTCATTTCTGACTTTGCCCGCTTTCCACGGGCCCTGTGTGATGGGCAAAGGGGCTCCCACTCTCAAGTGGGGAGACACAGACATCTCCCCACTCAGAGGGCCCATCAGGCCAGCGCCTGGTGCCCAGAGGGGGCTCTCAGTCCCAGCATCCCCTGGGTCACTGATCTGATGCATGGACCACCCAGGGAATGCAGTGTCTCCAGACCTGGCCCTTGCTGTCGCCCTATAAAAAGGCTTATCTCCCTATACGCACCCCTGCTCCAACTCCAGTCGACCTTTTCCCCCTGAACACGCCCACCCACCTTCACACTGCCACCCCTGGGTCCTCGGGTACTCCTTCGCCTTGCCTCACAGTGCCTGCTGCTTCTCTCCCCATCAAAGTCCCACTCTGCCCCTTGAAATCTTCCTCCCTCATGCAGGTCCTCGCCTAGAGCTTCCCGTGAGCTCCTACCCATCCGTGTTGAGGGGAGCTGCCTGCACACCGCCTCCCCTACTCAGCTAGATGGTGAACTGTATGGGCACAGCCCGTGGCCTGTCATATTCCCCACAGCAACGGCATGGCGCTTGGCGCCTCCAGGGCCGTCGAGAGGATTCTGCCAGATGTGACAACCCGTGTTCACACCAAAGTAGATCAGGGGCCCTGCTTCCTCGAGCACACACAGGTGTGCACGGCTGCACACACCCTTCACACATGCCTCACCCTTCCCGCGACTTTGGGGAAACTCATGCATGCTGCGATCTCCCGGAATTGGGAAAGGAAGAAAGGAGGTCCAACTGGGAAGGAATTCCCCCTTGTCCAATAAGGATTTTATGTTATTTTTTTCTCCAGAAACTCCAAAAAGTAGAAGGGCTAAATCTGTCCCTGTCCAGGGGTTCCTGAGAATGCGTGGAACTAGGTGGAAGGGAAGGCGCCCTGCCAGCAACTTCCTCTGTGCCTGCCTGACTTCTTCCTTACTCCTCGCCTGACTTCTTCCTTACTCCTCACCTGACTTCTTCCTTACTCCTCGCCTGACTTCTTCCTTACTCCTCGCCTGACTTCTTCCTTACTCCTCGCCTGACTTCTTCCTTACTCCTCGCCTGACTTCTTCCTTACTCCTCGCCTGACTTCTTCCTTACTCCTCACCATGGCACAGTGGAAGGAGAAACACAGAAACATCTAGAATCCTTAGGCCCCTCTTTTCTCCCACCTCACCAGGCAGGACTCTCCCCTGTGCTCAAAGACTGCCACGGAAGGAACAATCAACTCATCCATTCCAGCATTAAATCTTCAGGTCTGGAAGCTCTTCCCGACGTCTAGCTTAATGCCCTTCTGTGGGAAGGATCTTCTCTCCCACTCTCCACCATTTTCCCCTCTGATCTTGAGTGAAGTGGACTTTTTCAAACCAGAGGGGAAGAAGGGTGAGGAAAAGGGGGCCATACGTGAGTGTATCTCTGGCTCAAACTCTGTTCTATCTTAGGGACATAACAGTGAAGGGCCTTCTTGGGGAGACGGCGCATAGAC
Source organism: Desmodus rotundus (assembly GCF_022682495.2). Classification (NCBI taxonomy): domain Eukaryota; kingdom Metazoa; phylum Chordata; class Mammalia; order Chiroptera; family Phyllostomidae; genus Desmodus; species Desmodus rotundus. Next base: position 100,536,976 of record NC_071388.1, read on the forward strand.
AGACGCCAGGGAGAGTGGAAAGGGGACAGAAGAGGAAGAAGGAAAGTGTAAGGACTGACCCTCCTGTCACAAAGTCCAGACGTCTGCCAGCTGCCAGCACCAACAAAGCTGCTCACGGGTGTCTTGGGGTTCAGGCGCCCTTGTCTGGGGCGCCCCACCCCCTCAGCCCTGCAGCACCCAAGCAGCCATCTGCTGCCCTCCTCCTCCGTGCACTGGCAGCGTGTGCCCATTGCCATGACAACCAACTCTCCTGGCACCTGGAGAGCGAGTCTCATCAGTAAGGAGGCCCCCAAGTGACTTCTAACAAAGCCTCCTTCCCTCCAAAACCAGGGATCCACCCCTTCCTCAGCTGGGAACCCCAGCTACAGAGTGATGTGGGGGCCAGGCTGCACTCCACTCAGGCCAGCATCACACCATTGGGGCAGCGGGGAAGTCTGTGTCGGGATCCTGGGCTGAGATGATGCAGGAACACTGGAAGGTGCTCCGATCTCTGAGATTTTGCAAGGATAAATCTGCAAAATCTGCCTCACCGTCCATTGCCACCACATCCCCTAGCCCTACGCCACCTCAGGCACAGACTGCAGGCCACTCTCCCTTGCCCCAAACCTTCGAGCACGGCCACCACCACCACAATAATATTCTTCAAATACCACTTTTATCCAGTCACTCCTCAGCTCCAATGGCTAAAATAGCTTGCTCCGGCTTATCAGATCATATCTAAACCTTCACGGTATTTGCACCCACGCACACTCCAACCTCGGCTCCAGGTGCCCCCCACCCCAGTCACGCTGTCCCTTCTCTGTCCCAATTTTCTTGTTCCTGACTCGTTTCCTTGGCTCCAGTCATCATCCCCCTCCTGCCAAGTCCTTGCCTCTGGTTTGCACGCCCCTCCTTCAACGAGCCACGCTGTGATCTGTCACCACAACTACTCGCATCTACAACAGCGTCGCTATAAATGACCATCTGGCTGTGGGTTTCCCAGACGTGTAACCTGACTGCAGACTCCCCACGGGGGGGCTTCTCATTCATGAGACTTCCCCGTTGGACTGGGAGCTCCGGGAAGACCCACGATGTAGCCTCCTCCACCAGACCGGGCACTCCTCCTGGACAAGCACCCCGGCTTCCCCATCAGAACGCCCACGCTGCCCGCTGTGCCTCCGCCCCGCCCTGGCCCCTCACTGGCTTCTCTACACCACAGCCACAGCTTCCAAGGCAAGTCTTAGAGCCCAAGTCCTTAAAGTCGCAGCACTGTTCGGCGAAACTTTCTGCAACGCTGTAAATGTCCTGCACCCGAGCTGTCCAATGTAGCTGCTCACGAGTTGCGTGTGGCCAGTGAGCATGTGCAGTGCAACTAGCCGTACAGGACATGTAGTGCCCTGACCAGTGTGGCTCAGCTGGTCAGGAATCATCTGGAAAAGTGAAGGGGCACTGGTTCGACTTCCGGTCAGGGCAACACACCTGGGTTGCGCGTTCGATCCCCAGTCCAGGTGTGTGAGAGAGCAACCAATAGATCTTTCTCTCTAGCGTCAACGTTTCTCACCCTCCCTTCCCATCTCTCCAAAAAATAATAAATAAATAAATAAAGTCTTTTTGGAAAATAGGAGTAGAAAGTGAGGATAGTTAAGAAGTCTAAAATGGGAGCCTCTGGGTCTAGGCTCCAGGGTCACCTCTGCTCCCGAGGAACTAAGCGCCCGGGGCCACCACTCTTCTCAAATCTCTGCGCTTCGGCTTCCTCATCTGTAACGTCAGGGACTGGAGGCTTCACAGTGACCTGGGGAGGGACCCGCATACCCAGCTTGATCCCTTTGTACACAATTTGGCAATACGTGTCAAGAGCCTTAGAAATGTTCCAACTCTTTGACCCAGTAGTTCCACTTCTGAGAATCCTAAGGAAATAATCCTAAATTAGGAAAAAGCTTTATGTGCAAAGACCTTCATGTCAGGACTGCTAATAATACTGAAATACTGGAAATGAGCTGAAGTCTAATCATAGGAGAATGGCTAAACTATGATACGGTGAATCCAATTAATGAGATATTACGCAGTCATTTAAAACAACAGAGCATCCACATAGAATGTGCTTTTGGCGTGTGAAAAAAAAAACAGGATATTAAAGGGCTCATACTGCATGACTGTAATTAAATTTTACAAAGAAAAAGGAAGTCCTGCACCCCTGTGAGGGCTCACACATATATGTTCACACTCAAAGGAGAGTCACCATAATGCTAACAGGAACTGTTTAGGGGGGTGAGACTATGAGTGCTTTCTTTTCTTTTCTGTTTCTAGATCTGCATAAATAACTTTGGAAAAAGTATGAGGGTCCTGATTTGATGTTCCCCAAGAGCACCCATGGCTCCAACAGGTCTGGGTGGGTCAGACCGGTGGGGAGAGGACTGGGAAGCTGGGCCCGGGCCCACGCCTGGGTTGCTCAGGGGAACACCAAGCCTCTGTGGATTCCTCCTCGGCAAAAACAAAACTCCAGGAGACCAGGGACCAGGATCAGTCACATCTGCCCCATCCCTGTACTTGAAACAAACAGACCGACAAGGTCCATTTCTGTGGCCACTGGCAGTAGGACAGAATCAAGCACACGTCTGCCTGCCCCACACCCTGGAGCAGATGGTTTTCAACCCGGGCTCCTTGGAGCCCAGCTAGTGGCTGGGGCAAGGCAGGGAAGCTGGGCATGGAAAGGGGAGAGAGCCACCCACCTAAGTGACAATCGACCGTTTTGCCCAGGGACACCTATGTAAGATCTCACTAGAACAACCAGTAGAAAGACCAAGGCAACCTTTTTTGGAGGAATGGGGAAGAAAGCTGGGATCGCCCTGGGTCATGACCTCCCTCCCTAGTCAGCATTCTACATGGTAGGAACAACTTTCTCCCAAACTTTGCAGCTGCTCTCTGAGGCCCCCGCTGTAACATGTAGCTATTACCAAGCCAACCCAGAACACCTGGCCTGTCTCAGAAAGGGCTCCAACGACGCCTGGACTACCCATCAGGGTACGTCCTCCCTGCGCAGAACCCACAGGTGAGGAGCGGCTTTCCAGGTCACACCTCAAACAAGGCCGGCCAGGCTAGAGCACGTCCAGAGGGAAAAATTACTTGGATAAGGGCAGTGAAAAGGCAGGCTTGACTCCTAGCTCCTGCAAGACCAGAGCTGGGGGACCCTGAGAGCTTAAAGGAAGCATTTAGGGCAAAAAAGGAAAGTGCGCTCTACCAAGCTGGATAGGAACCCTGGCCCCACCTCTCCAAGGGCTGAGATCAGCTGAGGACAAAATAGGCTCGTGGAGGGCCCAGATAAACTCAGAGAAGGCAGAACTATGACTGGTTATCAAGGGACAGGACAGACGCCTGGGCCACAAGCAGAACCTTTTAAGGTCGATGGCAAGGAGGACAACCCCCCACTCTCCAAACATACAGCTGGGCAAAGCCCCAAGGTGGAACACTGGGGCGCAGAGCATGGCTTGAACCCAAAGTTCCTATTCTGGGGCTCGACTCTGGCAGCCTGACAGCACTGGACTGTGGGCGAGCCAAGTTGGTGGTGTGGCTGACGATGCCGGCAGGTTGCTGGAAGGCAAAGGGCGCCTTACAGCGCAAGCACGGGTTCCTTCTTGCCTCTCCATCCCAAGGCCAAGCAGCTCAAAGGACCACAGCTGTGGAACTGCTCAGAGGGAACTCTGGCCACGCCCACAGTTTTTTCTTCTTGGTAGGAAAAATGTACTTATGTTATATTTGTTATATAATTAAAGATGTCAATTTAAGAAAGGAAACCATTAAAGCATCCCTCGATACTAATGTGATGGACAATGCAGTCTGCAGACTTCTTTCCTGGTGCCTGCACAGCTCACAGTCTTGCGGAGCATGAAGAGCACAGATTTGGAGCCAGGGAGGCCTGGGTTTCGATCGTGTCTCCACCACGCACAGCCTGTGTGACCATTTCCTCGTCGGTGACGTGGGGATGACGGTAACACCCACCTAGCAGAACCGCTCTGAGGAAAAACTCAGGTAGTGCTCTCGAGCAACGCAGTGCAGTGAGGGATTGGTGAGCTGCCCCCCTCCCCATCGTCCCCCAGACCAGACCCCTGCCGGGTGGACCGTCAGAAGCTCCCAAAAGGCTCCTGCTGTCATGAGATCAAGAACAAATCCCTGAGCCAGCCTTTCCCAACCTGCCAGGGGCCGCTCCTCACACACAGTCCCCCTCATGGACCTGGGTCCCAATGTCCTATGTCCTTGTCACATTCTTCCTTCTATCCATTATACATTGAAATGCCATTGCTCTTTGGAATCCACAGTCCCTCCCCCATGAAGCCTTCTCGGACCCCTCCAGCCAGAAGGAAATTTTCTCTCTCTCACCACCTCCCTGACACGCTGCTTTGAGGACAGTCAGTGACAGGCAGGTGTTCCTCGTCCTGCCTCCAGCAAACATTTTTAATTTGGCTAATTTACAAGAAAGGAGTAAGGCCCAGGCCTCTTCCCTCAAAGAACTTGAAATCTGGTGAGGAAGAAAAGATAGGCCCACCAGGAAACAGAGAAAAAGTCAGAACAGCTGATTGCAAAATGCCAGCCGACGTGGCACAGCTAGCGCCGTGTCTGAGTCACAACCCTGCCCGAGCCAAGCTCAGAGACGCTGTCTGCAGGCTTTGGAAAGGGACTTGTACATGCGGCACGAACAGCTGATTAACAAGCACCAACCAAGAACCCAGGGCTGAGAACACAACACGCAAATAAAGATACAATTTCCTCTTCCTGTAGCTTCCAACCTCGGACAAGCATTGTCTGCACCAGACACAGGGATGAGCACGCTCAGCCTCAAGCTGCTGGCCAATTCAGGGCAGCAGGCAGAGCCCCCCACCCCCGGTACCTTCAGCCCTGGCCTCACCCACACCCTACCCCAGACTCCCCCTCTGGGTGGTCAGCAGGATGGGGCCAGAAGGCGGGCGGCTGGCCCATGTGCCCTGCCTGTGTTTGGGGCCTGCTTCCTGCCATCTCTGCAGCTGTGTTCTGAAGAGAAGAATGTGCACTATGCCCAGAACAAACACTCGCACAGGCCTCCTGGGTGGGAAAGCAGCTCAGAAAAGAAGTGGGAGCCTCCACCCCACCAGCTCTGTGGGCTCCATGTGTGCATTGCCCGAGCCACCCTGAGTCAGCAGGAGGACATATTCCCATCAGAGGGCGCATGCTAATCAGGTCACACAAGCAGGGCCCACTACCCAGCACCCTGCCGGCGTGGACGTGTCTGGGCATGAGTCCCCTTGGCTGCGTGGAAAGGTGGTTGATGGACAGATTTCTATCTTAGTCCATCTTCTTATATCCCCTCCTCCATCGGCTCTCAGAGAGAAACCCTGTCAGAGTGGTCTGGTGAGTGTGTTTGTTTTGGGGTGTGAGCCCCTAACTCTAGCCTCCTCTGAGCCTCGGTTTCCCTCTGCACCAGAGAGAAGCAGACCTACGCTCCCTGCCTCTGGGGTGCTGCCGGGACAACACACCGATGCTAGGGGAGGGCAGTGGGAAGCGAGCATGCTCGGGATGCCATCCTCACTCTGTTGCTGCTGTTCCGCAGGGGCAGCAGGGCTGCTTGGTGAAGGCCCAAGAGGCCTGGGCCTGGCCCCCCTGCTGTGGTGCCCTTAGCAGCCCACAGCAGCCCCGCCCCCGCATAACCCTCTCCCAGCGCCTTGGTGAGGTTCTTGGAGCTAGACTGGAGCTGACAGAAATGGACAGGCCGACATGAGTCATCTTGGGCCACGGACTATCCATCTTCCAAGGCCTCCTTTTCTTGGAATGCAAATGCTTCCAACCCGGAGCCTACCCAGGCCACAAAGATGGAACTCCAACTCTGTTCTCTCCTGGGGACCCGGGAGATGTGAGAAGCGAGGAAAGGAGCAGGGCAAGAGAGGAGGCATGCCCGTGCCAGGCCTGAGTAGGGCTGTGCTCAAAGTGGGGTCCCAGGTGTTCCCCACTGTACCAAGCTTCCTTTACTTTTCTGTATTTTGAGTGCTTTGACATCTCAGGGTCTAGTCAGTTCCCACGGATAAGAAATGACTTGTGTCTTGCCTGTGTGGAGCCTTTCATATGCAAACCAACCAATCCAGAGCCCATACTCCCTACAGCCTCCTTTATCAACCTCTGCACTCCTACCCCCAAGGCCGCTGCTCCCTGCCCTAACCAGACACTCAGGACTGTCCCTACACCTCAGAGCTCACTGAAATTATTCAAACTAGCCAATCCTAAGATGCTCATCCTGCCTCAGCCATTCCTTCCCGGAATCACAATGAGGGCTCTCACCCAGGTTCTCCCTCTGTACCTCCTGAACCACCGCGGTGCTTCCTGGGACCCCCCAAACCCCGCCATGGCCCAGGCGCCCCTCCGCCCCTGCTTGGCTGTAGTGAACGACAAACACAGACGTCTCCGGGTGTGCCTCGCCACGCCGGGTAACAATCAAACCTGCATTTTAAAACACTCACCTGACTTATCAGGGGAATCACTTCATAAATTACATGAATGCCTAACCACTACGCTGTACACCTGAAACTAATATCACATTGCATGTCAACTGCAATAGAAAAAAAAAAAAACCACCCAAAACCCACTCGCCCTAAGGCTCCCCAGTCAGTATGACCAAGACAGCTTTCTGGTGCCACTGACCAGCAATGTGGTGTTTTCCTTCAGGCCAGGGGCGCGAGAAGAAAGGGAAGGGATCTTCCCCCCTAAATTTGTGCTCTTGAGCTTCAGGGCCGTCCCCCTTCCGACTCTCAAACGCAGGGACGATGGCTGACGAGCACCGACTGCCCGGATGAGGGCGGACGAGCACGCTCGGTGACTGGCGCCTGAGCAAGCCTGCGTTCTTACAACCCCACCCGGCTGGGCTCCTTAAGGCTCTTGACAGTGTCCAGGCCCTGTCCCCTCTTGCGCCATGCCAGCTCATCTCAGGGACACACTGCTGTCCTCAGCCAGCCTGTCACGTGCACACCCACCCCGCAGGCCAGGCCACAGCTATTGCTCCTGTTTCTCGGGAAATCCAGGACCTTTTCCATCTGGGCACCGGGTCACCCTTTGGTTTTGGATCAGAACTCCTCAGCTTGAAGCCTTTCACATCCAGGCTTGGGGACATCCTTGGAGTTCGGCCACCACACTTCCCTGAACCGACGGCGTCTCTGTTCTAGGAATGTGACACCCTCTCAGCCACTCCTCCCTGCCAGGCTTCATCATCCTGGGCTGCCCACTTGACCCCGCAAGGCCACGCACCCAGTCCCAACGCTGCCTTCTCAAAACACCCCCCCTTCCCACCGCCCCTCGCCCATGTTCACCCCCACCAATGGAGTCTTCTCCCAGGCCCCTCTCTCCTCAAACACCAGCACCCAGCATCAGCACTGGGGCCCGTCTGGTCACGGGGAAGAACGGACTGTGCAGACAGGATGTGTGTGGCGTGGCCACACGGGAGGGAGCGCTGCTCAGCCACAGAGAAGAGTGTCTGCTGAGGCGCTTCCAGGCAGTTTGCGCAGTGAGAGCAGCCAATCTCGGAAAGACGCGCACGGCATGGTCCACGCACGGGAAACACCCGGGATCGGCGAATCCAGAGACAGAAAGCAGACCAGCGGTTGCCAGGGCTGGGGGAGGGGGAATTAGGAGCGACTACTAATGGGGACGGGGCTCCTTGGGGGGGTGGAAACATCGGGGTCTAGACAAGCGGCGGTGGTTGCAGAGTGTTGTGCACCTTAAAAGGGTTAATTTGTGTTTTGTAAATTTCACCTCCATTTAAAAAAGAATCAAATTGGATAATTCATCAACTACACACAGTGTGCAGTGGGCACATAAAAAGAAATCTAAGAGGTGGCCTGGGACAGCACAGAGATCCCGGGGCCTACAGCGAAAATCGCAAACACCGCTTCCACGCACGACGCTTGGGGAACATTAAGCCAGCCACGGAACATCACCTGCATGGGAAAGGCTAGCGGGGGAGCGCGGTCGCCACGCTTGCCCTCAGTGCTGTTGTGAGAGTTAAATGAGTGAGGTAGGGGCCGCAGGCAGAAGGCAGCACCTTTACACTCAGCAAGAAAATCAGTATACAAAGCGTTACATTAAAACAACAGAAGACACAAAATGCTAGCTATGCATTTACACATATACAAATGTATCTCTATACGTACAGAAAAGACAAAGAACTAGCAAATGTTTTAAGCTTATGGTTTTTTGTTTTGGGGTCTTTTGTAACCATCTCCATAGACAGAATAAGTACATCAGGAGCCCAGGAAGCCAGGCTCTAATTCTGGCTCTGCCCCTAGCCAGCCGAGCAGGCCTCGGTGAAATCCCTTCCCCGTCTGCACCTCGATTCCCTGGTTCTGAGAATGGCCTAAGGATGACAGTGGCCCTCTTTAACCAGACCCACCCAGCCCCTGGCTGCTCCATGTGCCAGGGGCTACCAAGGCACCAGGCACCTAGGAGGCACATGGCCCTCCCACCCCCACCCCCACCCTGGGTTAGTGAGAGTGAGGCCCAGACCTCAGGGAGTGTGTAGTCAGCACTATAAAACCAGGCAGAATGTGAAAAAGAGGACAGATGGCCCAGCACAAGAGGTTCTCAGTGTGGCCACAGGGGAAACTATCCTTTGAGCCAGGGCCTAAAGGCAGGACACAGCTTTTGCAGGTGGGAAGGGTGAGTTTCCAAGGACAGTCCTGTCCAAGCAGCAGAGGCAGGCAAGGGAGAGCCACCCCGAGTGCTCGGGTGACTTGCTAACACAGCAGTTCTGAGGGGGGCCCTGCGCCAGTGGCTGCGGCAGAAGCATAGCCTGAGAACGGGTTAAGACTGAATTCTTGGGCCCCATCCCCAACCTTGTGAATCAGAAACTCCAGGGGTGGGGGCGGGGCAGGCTCCCCCTGCTGTGAGGACAGCTCCCCTAGCACCTGCTTCCTTCACAGATGCCCCTCAAGAAGGGTGTGAAAACTGCCCCAAAGATACCTCTTCATGGTCCACCCTCTCCACCCTCCAGGCCTCAACTGGCTGAGCTGAGAAAGTTTCCTGTGCTCAGAGGAACTAATCTATCACCTAAACATAGACGAAATTTCCCTCTCTTCACCAGCCCACTGACCTGGGAAAGGCAAACCCCTGAAGTAAAGCAGGGCCACAACAGACCTGTCTGCTGCGCCAGCTTTCTCCACGGTCCCTCCCACGACCACGTCCCTGGCCCGAGACCTGTGGTCCCTGGAGCAGTGGCCCCACAGCTCAAAGTCCCCAGACAGAAAGAGGCAGTGGGCACCCTCCCCCGCCCCATCCCCGCTCTCCCCGGGGCAGGAGGGAGGCGGGCTGGAGCACAGCTCACTGTGAGCAAGGACAGCAGGGTGACTGGGAGCTCTCTTCCTAGAACTCTCCAGCAAACAGCTTATAAAGCCCCCCTCCAGTGCAGCTCCGATCCTTGATCCTTGGCGGGAGAGTTTCCCTCCCCCTCTCCCCTCCTCCTCCAGGAAGCAGCCTGGACCACCCCCACCTCCCAGGAGTCAGTCAGCGGGAATGGCAGTGCGGAGAATCCCAGAGTGAAGAACCTGCTGGGGAGGCTAAGGCCCTTGGCCACACCCTGCAAAAGGTCTGGCTATGGAACCACACTCCCACCTCCTACTAGCTGCTGGCCTTTCAGACTCAGTTTCCTGGAAAACCAGGATAACGACACTATGCTTAGAGAGCTGCAGTGAGGATGAAATCAGAGGACATAACCCTTCAGGTAGGAAGGCTCGGCAGAGAAGCTCTTACGGCCATCACCACCACCATCCGCTGCCTCATGCAAACACCTTCGGTGGCTAAAGCTCAACTTCCTTATCACTAGCCACTCAGGCCATGTCTCCACCCAAGCAGCCACACCACCAATCCCAGCCTCCATGGCCTCCTCATCTCTCAGAAAGCCCTTCTTCCCTGCCCGGGGCCCCTCCCCAGCCCTGGCATTCAGTCTGGGCCACCAGGTGATGAGTGCTGCTTTGAGGGGGTCCACCATGGGGTCCCCACACCAAGGGCTGAGCAAGTATGACAGCAACTGAGATGGTTGGAAAATTGAATGAAATTCTTCCAGCTTCAGAAGAAAAAGCAGAGCCCTAAATCAGCAGGGAGCAAGCAGACGCCTCACACCCTCTCCCAGCAGTCCGATGAGTGTGCTAGGGGCCCTGCGCTGGGTGCTTGGGGAGGTCACATTCGGAGAGTCCTTGGAGTTCCCAGCCTAAAGCAGAAACCTCCAGAAGCAACAGATGTTGACCAGCCTTGACAGTTGACCCCTGTCAGTCTCATCTAACAAAGGCCTCAGCCTGCCTCAGGATCCCAGCGCAGGCCTCCCACCCCTGGCTCCCACAGAGTGCCGCCCACGAGTATGGGTCTGCCCCCCAGGACTCAGCCCATGTTAAAACTGCTCCTGAACGCATACTCTGGAGGCCAGGACAGCCTGAGGACCTCCATCTCGGGGCTCCCGCACCTATGCGCAAGAAGGGCTTAAGCTGACAGCACAGCTGGGCTGACATGTCAATACAGGTGGGCAGGCCCGTGTGGAGCATTCCACCGTGTTGACTGCACAACAGAGTTCCAGGTGGACAGACTGCAGCCTTCATCACGCCCGTTCCTGTCCATGCAGCCTGTGGGCCCACCCACCAAACCCACCCAAACAGAACTCCCCAACTTGTGGAGCACGCCCTCTCGAAGCGATTGGGCAGAGCTTCAGGACCCCAGGCCCACCCTAGCACTCGGGCGCCCTCCTCCCTAGAAGGAACTGGGGAGGCCCCCACTTAGGCTCTTTCTGTACGAAGGGGCGGAGGAGAGGAGAAACAGGAGGAAACGAGCTAGACTTGGGGAGGTTTCCTGACCCGAGGCACATGGATGCCGCAGCAGGAAAGAACGCATCTTCCCCGGTGGCCTTAGCTCAGATCCTGGCCCTGAGAGAAGGCACTCTCCCTCCTCGGAAATGGGGGGTGGGCGAGAAGAGAGGAGTGACAGAGAAAGAAGCCAGGAGGACTGCCCGCCGGTGTGTCTCCCTGTGACTCTGAATGGGTGCCAGACAATGTGACCACAAAGTCCTCCAACAGTCTGGGCACCCGTCACATTGTGATCCCCAAAGGGGCTGGGGCCCACAGATGGTTCTTGGGGTGACATTTCCAGGGCGTGGAGACAGCAGTTACACTGCTGCTGGGCACTGTATGGTGGCGGCAGAGAGCTCAGGGAGAAGATAAAAACAAAAACCTTCTTAAGAAGGGATGTGCTTGAGAGTTGGTGGACTCACGCCAGGGTCAGTGCAGAAGGCAGGTGAGCCCCATCAGCTGCAGATTATCAGCTGGTTGTCTGTTACGTGGCAGGTTGGGGGGCCTGTCTCCCCCATATCCCTCATTTCCTATCTCTGGTCTTCAGCTTTACCACACAAAGCATCTGGAGAACTAGAAACATCTGGATCCTTCCTCGGGCTAAAAGCCAAACAAACAAACAGCAAAAAAAAGGGCAGTCATGGTTATGTGCTCGCACGATGTGCCCTGAATAGCCCTGCCCATGAGCACGCCGGTCGCCGCGGCTGGGACAGACGCCTGCTCAGCCTCACAGAGCTGCCGAACAGCCCTCCTCCAACTCGGCCTCCAGTTCGGTCGGAGCCCCTGGAGGTGTTCTGGGTGTTAGAAGCAGATATAGGCTCATCTAGGAGGTGACAAGCCTCTCTCGCCCATTCTATTTTCTGGATTTCATCCTGGAAATTCTACCAATTTATGGGAAAGTTGCTATGGCCTCTGACTCCCAGCAGATGGGCCGAGCCCGGACCAGGCTATTTTATTAAGCAGTGACCTTTCCAAAGCCAGGCGCCGAGTGTGCCTAGAACACATAACGTTTCCCTGAACCTAATCGCAGGCAGGCAGGAGCACGTCCCGTCCCTGATGAGACCCCTGAGCCATGAGGCTGAGGTCCCAAGGGAGGACGTTCATTTCTGGGATGCCTCTGAGCACAGCCTGAGGCAAGAGGGGGATGCTCCTTCCCAGACAGAATTTCTAGAACAGAGCCCTAGGAAAACGCACTTGGGGAGGCCTCCCTATGGGAGCTGAGGCCTGAAGTTGGGAGGCCAGGTCAGGGGTCAACTCGGTGTCCAGATCTGCACAGAACTTCCCCCCAAACAAACCCCAAACCAGTGCAGCTCTCACTAGAGAACACCGCTGATTTCACAGCCAGCAGAGACGCAGGACATCGGGGCCACCACAGGAAGCTGACCTGCCTGACCCCACTGTCCAGCCTAACCTAAATCCCTCTGTCACAACTTGAGGCATTTTCTGTTCTCCCTTAGGAAAGATAGAGGAAAAAAGAAAGGGCAGGAAAAGCCGCTCACCTTCTCTTTGATTTTTTTGACAAGTATTGACTAAGCCTGACTGTGCTGGGTGTACAAGGGAGTCAGGCCCAGCCCCGCCTCAGCTCGTCTGCGCCTGGGCAGGTCACGTCACCTCTGTGCACTCAGCCTCACTCTCGGGGTCAGTGCAGACAGAGCCAGGCGAGGTGACCGTGAAGGTCCCGGCCAGCTCTGACTAGAGTAAAACAAAATTCAGAGTGTAGAGAGAGACTGAGAAGGCGGTCCCGACAAAACTCTGTGGGTGGGTGAATGAAGAGTGACTTTGGGGGGCCACTGTGCCTCTTCTTGCTCCACCCCCAGCTTTCTCTGCTCCCAGGCGGAAAATTCTAGACCCCTCCTCCCGGCCGCTGCACACTGATCGTACCCCCTAGCTCTCGCCACCCCGAGCCCCACCTGCAGACTCACTGTGCAGCTGTGTTCCATCCTCTTATCCGCTCCGAGCCTCATTTTCTAGCCTGTAAGATGGGGGTGATGAAAACTCCTACTTCAGTGACACTCCAGTGAGATCATGTATGGAAGACACTCTTCATAAAATGTACCAACAATAATTTATTTTTATTTATGTATTCATTCATTCATTGCCTATGATTCCCCGTGCCCAGTATTGAATGCTACAGGGACACAAGCGTGGGAGCTCCCCAAGTCAGGGGAGCGAGAAGGCAGCGCTTGAGTGCCAGTTCCGAGCTGGAGGCTTGACCTGACAACTCATCTTTAAAGCAACCCCTCTGGCCCTGGCCGGGTACCTTAGAGGGTCAGAGCATCGTCCCGATATGCCAAGGTTATGGATTAGATCCCTGGGCAGGAGCACATACAACAATCAATCAATAAATGTATAAATATGTTTTTCTCTCTCTCTCCCTTCCCTTCTCTCTCTAAAATCAATCAATAGCCCTGGCTGGTGCGGCTCAGTGGATTGAGTGCCAGCCTGTGAACCACAGGGGCTCTGGTTCAATTCCCAGTCAGGGCACATGCCTGGGTTGTGGGCCAGGTCCCCAGTAGGGGGTGCGCCAGAGGCAACCACACATTGATATTTCTCTCCCTCTCTTTCTCCCTCCCTTCTCTTCTGTCTAAAAATAAATAAAATCTTTAAAAAAAATAAATAAAATCAGTCAATAAAAATTCTTTAAAAATAATAAGGCAAATCCTTCTCAGGGTTTACAGATGGGGAAAATGAGGGTCCGAGAGGCTCAGTAACCTGCCCAAGGTCACACAGGTTGTTAGGGCCAGAAGCAGGACTGGAATATGGGGCTGTCTGACTCCAGAGCTTCTGACATACCAGCCTCTGGGATCCCCAGAGAGGAGAACAGAGGCATGAACCACAGCCCCCTCTCGGCACTGGGGAGGAGACCCACAGGTTCTCTCACAGTCCCCACTAGTCCTCTGGTCTGACAGGAACTGTTTACTCCAGACTGCGATATTTTCTGTAAACACAGCTTAGGCTGCCAAGGGACAGAGAGAAATTCATTTGTTAGAGAGGAACGAGACGGAATCGTTCAACTTCCTTTGGCTCAGCTAGGGACTGGGGGACAGGGTGGAACCAGCCCTGGACAGAGCCCTGACCAGCCCTCCCCAGGCCCCACCGCCGACTGGCACACCTCCACGCCAGGTGCCAGTGTGCCCGTGGCCTCCCTGGTCGGGCCCTTCTCACCAGAGCCCTGGGGAGGACTTCATGGCACAAGACAAAATGACCCAGATTCTTTCCGATCCAGGCCACTTGTCCTCCAGGGGTGATGGCAGCCCCTGGGAGGCCTAATGAGCCTCTCTTCAGTGTCTGTGGGACTGTTTAGAAAATGATTACTTTTCCTGTGACCAGAGAGAGGGGGTAGCAGGTCCCACAGTGCTTCTGTGGCCTCAAGGAGGAGCTCCAACCAGGGAGGACACAGTCTAATTACAAAACCCCCAGGCCTGTGGGTCTAATCAGGCTCACCTTCTTACTACACCGTTTTTCTTAAGTTCTCCTTTATTCTACCCAGACACCGCACGCACCCTTGGGGGAAACTCACAGGGCGGACACAGGGTATAGCTGGCTGGCCTGGATGGCAAAGATCAAATCCAGGTGCAGATTTTTTTGCAGGAATACATACTAAGTATATGCAGATAAATTAATGTGATGGTTAAAATTTGCTTTTCAACACCAGCCAGACCCTCCCCTAAAAAAGACAAAAGAATAAGAAATAAATGTAGCAAAAATCATGAAAATTTTTGAATCTGAATGATGAGTCCACGGCAGTTCATTCTCTCTGTTCTGAAATGTTTCATATTTAAAAACGTGAGACAAAGGCTGCACAGCCAGGCAGGGACTTACAACAGGGGCCCAGGGGAGGTGCCCAGGCAGGGCCCTGCCAAAGGGAGCAGAGAGACAGGAGGAACTGATGGTGCAGGAGGGGCCAGAAGGGATGACGATGTTGTGCCGGAGGGTGGGGCCTGCCATCTTATTGGACAGGTCACTCCCACCCCAACAGCCCTCTTTCTGAGGCTCCATTCCTCAGGACTCACTTCCAGACTCTTCCCCAAAGGGGACTAAAGGCCAAGTTCTCCTTCTTGGGAACTTCATAACCAGAACATGTTGTCCGGTTGAGTCGGGGAAAATACCAGGCTGCCCAGCAGAGGGACGGCCTAACTGGCTTCCAAAGGCCCTCCCTGGCCCCAGTTGGATCAGGAAGGAAGGCAGGAAGCCCTAAGATGCGGGGGACTCTGCCCCCTCAACTGAGATGAATGACAGAACATGGTAATTCTCTCACAGAAACTTATAGAGACCTCAAGATTTTGAGAAAATTTCCTACCAGACCAGTCTGTCGTGCCTACAGACAGGGCACACTGATATGGAGGAAAATGCAAACCCACGGCTCTCATTCGCAAACCCTCTGTCATGGACTGAATTGTGTGCCCTAAAATTCATAGGTTGAACCCTAAACTTCAGTGTGGCCGTTTTTGGAGATGGGGATGTCATTTAGAATGAATGAGGTCAAAAGGGTGGGGTCCTCACCCAATGGGGCTGGTGACCTTATATGCTGAGGAAGAGATGTCAGAGACCCCTATCTCTCCAAGCTCATGCACAGAAGAAAAGCCACATGAGGACCTAGCAAAAAGGCAGCCAGAAAACAAACCTGCTGGCACCTTGACCTTGGACTTCCAGCCTCCAGAACCGTGAGAAAATAGATATCTGTTGTTTAAGCCACCAAGTCAGTGGTATTTTATTCTGGCAGCCCCAACTAACTAACACACTCTCCTTCCCCTCAGACAGCTGACACCCAAGGTGCAGCGGACCCAACAAGCAGACCTATCTGGCTCAAGCACCCCTGATTTCCTAGCATCCCAGGTCCCTCACCCTCCCCTGCCCTACCAAGTATGATCCAGGGCAGGAGGCATGAGAGGCCTCAGGGGGGTCTGCCTTTCCAGGGAAGAAAAGGAGCTGGTGGCAATGAGAAGCCACCACCCTCTCCTCCTCGGCCCTCTTCCCAGCAGGGCAGCGAGGGGGACCATCGCCCGATGACCAGGCCAGCCAAAGCCGGCACGCCTCCCTCCCTCCCAGGCCCTGGACAGCCTGGCCCCCAGAGAGGGGACCTCCTCAGGCCCTCGCCCCTGCCACTCCCTAATGGAACGGGCATGTGCGTGTGCTCAGCATGGCCCTCCTTTCCTTCAGACAACACATCGCCATTAAACTCCGCTTCGCGAGTGCTGGAGATGGGCGTGCGGCTACTGACTTTGAAGAGGCCAGAAAGCTACAAATAAAGGAGGTGACATGGCAGAGAGGGCAGAACCCCCCGTTAGAAGATCAGCCACAGAGTAGCCATGTGACCTTGGCTGGTCACCTCACCCCTCTGGGCCTCCATTTGTCCCACTGAAAATAAGAGACTTGGAGATGATAGCTGAAGTTCTGACATTCTAGAATTCTATGAGGTCAAAGTCGGAAAGCAATAAAAACAAAGACTTGCAGGATAAGATGCCTTGAGAGGTCTAAAATGTGCTGGAGGAAAGTACACAGTGAGGTGAGTGGCCCTCCAGCACAGGGAGACCCTGAACCAGCCACGGCTACTGACCCCTCGGTGGGCAAGGGGATAGACGCCTGCAGGAATCAGAGTGGGCTCACTTCCCTGGGAACCCCGGCCCCTGCGCCCGTCAGCTGGTCTGAGCGACACAGTACCCAGGGCTTCAGGAGCCAGGACCCACACTGGTCACTCATTCCTGTGAAGGCTACTGGCCACCTCACCCCTTGGTCCGTGCTCCAGCCTCCCAGGTAGGTGCCCCAGGGAAGGCCCTGTATCCCTTTCACCCATCACGATTTCAGGCCACAACTTCTGGAGAGGGCCTGGCCTCCATCCTGTCAAGAGGCTCCAGTTCTGACCCCAAGCACAGGCAGGTGGCAGACCAGCCCCTTCCCTCCACACACACAGGACAGGGACACACTGCCCGCTCACTGCTCTCTGAACGGCAACAGTACTCCTTCATCCTGGCTCATCCTCCACACCTCCTCTTCCCCACTTGCCAAATTCTGTTCATTTTCCCAGGGAAATGTGTCTCTCTTCACCCTTGCCTTCCCACTGTACTATGTTCCCCCATCGACCTCAGGCCTGCCCCAGGGCTCCTGTTCCCCACCCCGCTAAGTCTCCCTTCCGAAGTGCAGCTTGAACCACGAACTCTTGCCCACAGATCTCAAAGGACACCCCCTTCCACCTACATTTAGGGACATGCCTTGGCGAGCATTTGAGGCCGTGGTGATGTGTTACCTTTGCAGCCGCACCTCCCGTCCTCACAGGGGTAGCCCTGTACTGGGGAAGACTCAGGTATGTCCAGGCATACCCTGCACACTCCAGCTGCCAGGTCTTTGCCTCTGAATCCCCCCTGCAAGGTACGTTGGGGCTTCAGAGCCTCCCCCATAAAGTCCAGCCCAGGGTCCCCCGCCCAGACACTCCCAAATGCTGAGCTCTTCCTCCTCCTGAAGCCATCTCCCCACCTCTGACTCTCCACTTGCTCTTCTACATGCTTCTTACTTTATTCCCCTTGGATCAGGAGTCATTCGATGTTCCTCTTAGATGCCCACCCACCTCTCAACCCCACACAAATGACAAGCCCCCTGCAGGCGAGGCTGGCACCTTCCTCATCACTGGATCCCCGTGCCGTGCAGACTGAGGCACTTCAGACGTATCTGTTCCCACAGGTGACACTGAACAACCTGTTCCCAGGAGGGAGAAGGCAGGGGTGGGCCGCCAAGGTACGCTGCGGAGGCCCTTGGCACTGGCTGCAGTCAGGAGCCACCATTACCCTGCCGGCGACAGGTCTCCTCCGACCAGCACAGCCTGGTTGTACAGTTGTGAGTCCTGGTCACGCGGCCCACAGCAGCTTGGTGAGGGACATTCTCTATACACATTCACACACATGCGCAGACACACCCCAGACGGCAGACCACGTTCCACCTAGAGATCAGAATTAAGGCTCCAGGAAACAGGGAGAAGAGGGACAGAGAAGTTCAGGCTCAAACCCCACTCTAGCTTGTCTTCTCCAGGGATTTATTATCTTCTTTCTCCATTTCCTCCTGCCTGGAGCAGGGGTGAGGTGGGTGGGACATACTCCAAGGGGCAGGCAGGCAGGGTGGGAGATGAAGGGTAGGCCCCACAAATGGCTGCAGCACCATCTACCTGCATGGGTGAGAGCCTGGGCCATCTGAGACAGGTGCCAGAGGCCCATGACAAGTCAAAGCCTGAGAGCAAGCCCCACAGCCCTGGTCTGCTCAGCCCCACCCTGTCCTTCTCCCCTGGGGCAGGCAGCTCAGAGCGGCAGTGGGCTACCCCCAACAGGCCTTGCCTTGGTTTCCTAGGGCAGCCATAACAAAGTGCCACGGACTGGGTGGCTCAGACAGCAGAAACTTATTCTCACAGTTCCGGGGGCCAGAAATCAAGGTGCCAGCAAGGTCGGTTCCTCTGAGAGCTGAGAGAGAGAATCTGTTCCAGGCCTCTCTCGCAGCGGCGGGTGGCCTCAGGCATTTCTTGCCTTTCGGATGGTGTTTTCCCTGTGTCTTCCTTTAATGCATGTCTGTCTCTGGGTCTGAATGCCCCCTTTTTTATAAGGACACTAGTCATATCGGATTAGGGCCCTCCTTAATGACCTCATCTAACCTGATCCTCTGCAAAGACCCAATTTCAACATAACTGGTACTGTGGGTTAGAACTTCAACCTCTTCTTAGAAGACACAATTCACCACATAACTGACCCCTGAGTGGAAGCTGCTAAAGGTACTGTTATTGTTCCTATGGAAATCCTAACTATAACAGAGCTGACCCTCATGGGCTTACCATGTGCCATGCTCTAATATAAGCATGCATAACAACATAATGAGGTAGGTTGCATTTATTACCTCCACTTCCCAATGAGAGAGCTGAGGCCCAGAGAGGGTAAGGAACTTACCTGAGGTCACACAGCTTGTGAATGACAAAGCCAGGATTCACACCCAGGTGGGCCTTAGTCACTACACTATAGGGATCACACCACACAATGTGAGCGTGTGTGCCGGGCTGGGCAGCACAGGCATTCTCTCGTGATGACACTTAGTCCTAAATCCTAGGCCTGGGTGTGGTCCACTGGGGCCATCAGATTGAGCCATGGAGTCCTCATGGGGCAACTGTCCCCTGTACCCTGGCTCAAGACGACACGCAAGGGTGGAAACAGTCCTGCAGTGGGTGATGCCTAGGTAAAAGAAGTTCTGAGTGGGCAAGGGGAGCCCGCTGACTCCCTTCGTGGGATGTCTACCACCTGTCCCCAGATGGGCACAAAACCACACTGTAGCAAACCCCACTGCTGCATTATAGTGGAAGGGACTTACTGATTCGTCCTTAAGGCCTTTTACTTAATGGGGAGAGAGTTGAGCTTGAAAAGCCTGAAACCCGCTGCCTTCGAGCCTCTGGGGCACTGACCACAGCCCTGGCCTGGAGCCAGGCCGGCGAGTCCCCTCTCCGTAAATACGTGTGCTTGTGGTGTTGTTGCTGTTATTATTACTGTTGTAGTAATCACGTTACTAGATGTTTCTTCCCCCGCCACTCCGGGCGCAGCACAGACATGAGCTCATAACACCGCCGCCTTTACTGGGAGGCAGAAAACTGCAGGCACCAGGCTGCCAGCTCCTTCCTGGGCAGAGAGGGGCCCCCACAGGTTCTTCTGCCCAGCTCCTAACACGGCCTCATTCTCTCCCCTTCTCTTGGCAAAGTGGCACCAAAGCTGAGTCCAGATTTAGAAAAGCAGTTAAAGCAGCCAGAAGCTAAAATACACAAGACCACAGAAAACTTAGGGTGGACACAGCGGCCAGGGGAGCAAGACATTTAATTGACTTCCCTCTTTATCTCGTCCTGTCTGTGGGATTCGGCAGGCAGCGGGAAAGGTCAGGGTGTCTCACACAGGTTACCACGCAAGTCTGGCAACAGCCCCGGGTGATCCGACCAGGACCCTGAGATTCAGACAGCTGCAGTCACTCGTCCAACGTAACTTGTGCACAAGTGGGCGGCGGCGCTGGGCTTCAGGTTCAGAGCTCCCTGACTGCAAAGCCCAAGTGCCTGCCATTAAAGCCACACTGAGTCATGACCACAGGCCACAGGCAGTGAGCTCATGACTGGGGGCTGTAAGTCCCCCTCCCCTGGCCCCCAAGCGGCAGGCTTTGTCCCGCTTTTCAGCAAGCCCTTCCTCGGGCTACTTAGAAGCCCTCAGAAGCCAGAGTGCTCCAGAAGCCCAAGGGCTATGGCCATTCCAGCAGAGGGGCGAGCACATGAATTAAAGAGATGGTCCTTCTCCAGCAGGGGAGAAAGACACAGGCACAGATACGGCACAATTGGACAGGAATCCAGAATGATTAGGATGCACAGAGCAGCAAGGACCTCCCAACAGTCTCTCTTGGGGGAAACATCAGGGCTGACCTTGAAGGTGAGAAGACTCCCTGCACCTCTCAGGAAGGGGACAGGCCAGTCACCAGGGCTGCTGTGGCCCTGGGCACAGGAGTGGGTCATGCAAGGCAGCAACTCCAGAGGGCACTGAGTCTTGAGCCCTGACTGCCCATGCATCCCACACCCACACCTGCCTCCCTGACTTGTGTCCTGAGCCCCTCAGCTTGGCACAAACCATGGGTACTTAACTGGCTACAGGCCTGTGAAACCCTGACTCCCACCCCAGCTATAAAACCCATCCCTACCCCACCCCTGGGGAAAAGGGGAAGTGCAGGGAAGCTTCTGATTAAGAGTTTGTGATTCTTGGCTCTACCTTCCTGCGGGGAGGTGGAAAGTTTCTCCTCTTCCAGCAAGCTGGCTACGGCAGCAGCATCCCACCACCAGCATCCCACCTTCTCTCCAGGCTTTCTGGGTGCCCAGGACTGAGCACCTTTGTGTCTCCAGCCAGATCCTGGGTCCTGAGTGAGGGAGGAGGCAGGGACAAAGGGCTCTATCCCACACCCAGGAAGCTCCCAGTCTGATGTAACATCTGCTGCCCTCAGAGAGTTCCCAATTTGTCACAGACTGAGCCCCTGCCCTCCGGAGCTCCGAGTCGGATGGGGAGGCCCAGTCCCTGCTCTCAGCTTCCTATCTGATGGAAGGGTCAAGCTTCCTGCCCGCGGGGGACTCCGACACCAATCCGAGAAGGGCTCGCATTGAGACACAAGGCAGAAAGACCCCTCAGGACAGAGCCCGTCAGCAGGCAGTCCCTCCGCAGTGCAATCTTCCTGAGCAAAGAGGACCTTCAAGGATCGGAAAAGCAGACGGCACATGCCCTAAGGAGGGAAGGGTGGGGCTGGCCAGCTGAGGGGGGGAAACAGGGAGCAGCCCGGGACCCAGGACTGGTCATCCCTGTTTGTGTGCTGCCTGCACTCCAACTCTTGGTCTTCCGCACTCACTGCCCTGCAGGTGGCAGGGGCATCATTCCCATGCCTCACCTGCCCAGGGAAAGGCCCCAGGCTGCCCAGGGTGGAAGGTCCCTGCTGTTCATTCTGTTCTCCCTTTGGTTCCATGCTAGCCGTTCAGAGCCCCAGTGTCAAGGCTGTGCATGGGGACATGGCCGGGCAGATGGGCCGGCCCTGAGCCCGGGGACTGGAAACAAGCATGGGGACTATCCCACGGCACTCCACACTGTGCACCCCTGTACCACACACAGCGCTCTTCACGCAGGAGGAGCTCAGGTCTCTGCTCTGCTGCTAGCAACTAGCAACCAGCCGTCAGGGGAATCAAATGGTGGACAGGGCCACGTGCATGTTTGTCAAACTGTTCCTTCTGACGCCCTGTGCTCTCACGTGGTGGGACTGAGGACTGTTTGTCTCACAAGCCCAGAGTTGTCCCCACCAGACCGGGAACTCTCCAAAGGCACAAGCCAAGCTTCCCTTTTCCGGAGGACGGGGGCTTTGTGGAGCCGGGCTGAGAAGC
The DNA here is from genome assembly GCF_022682495.2 of Desmodus rotundus. Taxonomy (NCBI): domain Eukaryota; kingdom Metazoa; phylum Chordata; class Mammalia; order Chiroptera; family Phyllostomidae; genus Desmodus; species Desmodus rotundus. The sequence goes on from NC_071388.1 coordinate 100,558,696, forward strand.
AGGCCTTGGGGCCACCCTCCCCCAAAACATACGCACACGCACACAGAGGAAGGAAGCAAGCACTCTGCCGTGTCCTAGCAGGGGGCCCTTAGTTCTCCCTGGCCCCCCGGTGACTTCTCCAGAAAACAGTCCAGGCAGGATCCACAACCCTTTCACATGAGCTCTTCCCAGGGATGAACACGCTCGAGGACTAGAGAACAGGGACAGAGATGCCTTGGGAGTAGGGGCTGTTTCTGAGGAACGACAAGCGAGGTGGGGAGCTGGGGGGAGGCGATCACTGCCTCCCACTGCCTCCACAGCCCTTCCTGCACCCTCAGCCAGAGCGACCATCTCTGCACCCAGGGTGCAGAAGGTCATTTCCCCCTTCTGCACCCTGTGTGGAGCCCGCTGGAGCAGGCTGGCTTTTCCAACGGGCTCCAGGTTGGAGGGCAGGGAGGTATGTGTGCCTGTGTGTGTGTACGTGTATGTGCCCATCTGTCCTGGGGAGCAATGATAGTTAATGAGTAAGTGAACGGCAAAAATAGCCTCAAAGGAGCTGACAGGCAGAAGGCCAGAGCAGCCGGGCTTGGGGCCAGCACCCTGAAATGCCAAAAGTTAATCTACCAAAAAGAAAAAAAGATCCATTTCAAGACTGCCTGCATTAGCCAGAGTCCGGGTCTGTGTGATTTCTGGCTCTGGCATCGCCCCACCTCAGGCGCCCGGAGAGCAGCCCAGGACCCAGGGCCCTCGCTCAGTGTCAGGGTAGCAGCCCTGGAGAGCAGGGCCTAGTCTGGGGCATACAAGGTTATGAACGGGCAGGAAGCTGGCAGGTCACTTCCCAGCAGTCCTCCAACCGTCCACCCAGCTGGCCAGCCCTATGTCCAGCCAGCCCCAAAGGTCCAGCCAGCTGGGGAATGTTCTGGACATCATCACAATCTCCCACACTGCACCCACCCCAGCACAGGCTCTGCCTCACCTAGACACCCACTTGGGGGCAAGGGATTTGACTCAATGTCCTGATAGTCACTCACCCCTGTCCACATCCCTCAGGTCTTTTACTGACTCCTCTCAAGCCTTCCCTCCAACAAGCCTCAGCAGCTCCAGCCCTTCTCAGCACTGAGGCCTCTGGGGGTCATGGGTGGTTTACTGTCCTTTGCTGCAGGTGTGTGTGTCTGAAGGAAGTTATCCAAGGAAGCACATCTGAGAGAATCAGATGTGTGCCCTTCTGCTTCCCCATTAGTTGAAGCCCTTTCGAAACCTTTCAAAACCAGCCTCCCTAGACCATTCCTCCGAGGGGATCCTGATCACAGGCCCGACCTCACTGCAGCGTCCCCCAAATTCATAGGGATGGGGCTCAGCACACTCCCTGGTTCACACTCCCCCAGGCAAGTCCTGGCCCCAGCTTCCAGGCCTGTCCCAGTCAGTTCTGGAGGCAGCCTCACTCCTGGATGGGCTGGGCTGGCCACTGGGCAACCACCAGCCAGAATAAGGTTGGGGCGAACCCTCAGGCCCAGGCCATAGCCCTTCTTCCACTTAGCCTTTTTTTTTTGGAGGTAATGCAATTTCCTTCTACCCTTTTTACCACTGTCCAAACACACAGGCAGGCGTTCGAGAAACACCAAGCTCTCCTATAATGTGTGGGAATTTAAAAGTACCAACTACATGTGTCTGGGACAGACCGCAGGTCACCTCCTGAGGGCGTTGCACCTGGCAGTCCCTACGCTAAGTGCTTTGCATACATCATCGCATATCATATTCAACACAATGCCCGGAGGCAGCAATCCTTACTCCATGCCATTTTATGGAGAGCACTTAGGCTCCAGAAGGACAAGGAGCCTGCCAAGGGGACACAGCCGGAACACAGTGGAGCTGGGGTTTGAACACTGCAGGCACAGGCACCACAGCCGAGAGCAGGGGGAGTCCCGCCCTGGGGAGGCTGACACCCTGTCGGGCCCCTGGACGCTGCTGTGCCACTCTACCTGAGCAAGCTTATGCAAGCCACTTCTCTGGACCTCAATGTTCTCATCTACAAAAAAATAAATACAAGCAACACCTACCTAATGGGAGATTATGACAGGCAAACAAGTTACCAAGTGCTCAGCACCGTGCCAGACCAACGGTGGGAACTGGCAATATTGTCCTATCTGCAGGCTGGCCACCTCAGAAAGGCAGATTTCCATCGGACTCACATTCCCCACGAGAAGGGACGAAGCCGCCTCTGTCCTCTCCAAAGGCCAGGCCCTGGGAGTTCATCGGGACAGTGGACAGGCTGGCGCATGGCAAAGAAACAAAGGTGCTGTTCCCAAAGGACAGCCTGCCCCACACCACGCAGCCTGTTAGGACACCTGCAAACCCAGAGGGGGCTCCAGGGGAAGAGAGGGGCCTGCGCACAGCCCCTCCCCAGCCCCAGATGGAGGTAGAAGGAGATCACAAAGTCGTCCTCCTCTCTCAGGACACAGAGCGTCTGGCCCTGCCCACCCCCACCTGCCAATCACGTAGTTTCCTGCAAGCTTTTCACTCCAGGGGCCTGAAGATGTCTGAGTTCACATAAACTCTGAATTAATTAGCAATAACAGAGAAAGGCACCTGAGTATCAGTTCCAGAGAAGCGTGGGGCTGGACAGGGGCAACAGCAGGTGGGAGAGTGTGGGCGCCATCAGGGTGGCACGTTCCACCTGTGCGGCCAGCCACTGGCTTTTCAGCTCTGGAAAGCCCAGGGCTCTAAGATTTTGCACTCCTCACTACCATGGGCACCCAACTGTACCCACATCCTCCTGCCCACCTGCCCCAGCCAATGCCCCACCCCCTCAGGCCAGAGCTGTCCCTATTAGGCTAATCACAGCTTGGGGTGCAGACACCATGGGAGTCTCAGAGTTGGCAGCTCAACCTGCAGTGAGCAAATGCCCCACACAGCATTCCAGGGCAGCCTCAGCCCTTCCCCCGAACTCTCAAGGAAGTGTGCCGGCTGGCACCTCCTTTCACAGCCTCTTCCAGGGCCTCTTCCCTTCTTCCACCTCCTCACAGCGCAGAAGCTCCAGCGTCTGCCCACGAGATGCCCTTCCCGCTGCAGACCTTTCCCGCTCCAGGATGGAGGGACCTTGGGGAAGTGGGATGCCGCATTCTGTACATTTTCATTCCCTTAAGAGAAGTCAGTCTGTTCTTTAAATCCAGGGTTCAGGTGATTTTTCTGTTACTTCCAGAAGATTCAGAGCATAAGTAAAGAACAGAAAGACTGCGGGTAAGCCAGACTGGAACGAATGTTACAGACTCAGACATGGCCAAGAAAGACCTCATCTAGACACCACCACTTCCTCCAAGGAGAAGCCGAGAGCCGCCCAGGGGGCTGCCCCACCAGCCCCACAGAGGAGGACATCACTTCAGACGCGACAAGAGTTACCCACAAACCTGTGTGCCAGTGGAATCACCTGAAGGCCTCAGACCTTTAAATCTTTAAATCAGCCCCACTGACAGACATCAGGTGGGAAAAGCACGGGCAGCAACACCCCACACGGGGAAGATGTCAAGTGGTGACTGAAATGGCTTTTCTAGGCCGTTGTCACCGATGATGACGAAATATTCCACTTTAAAAATAAATGTAAAGCAGGAATCCAAAATTAACTCTCCCCAGATAACCCCTTTCCTGAAAAGACCACATCGTAATCCGCGTATGGCCATTCGGGGAGGACTTAACCCGAGGATGTCTCCCTGTCCTGGACAGCGAGGCTTCCCAGGCCTCAGCCCCGTGCATCTGGTATTTCTCAATCTTCTCTCCTCCACGGACCCCAGTTTTACGCGCTTCTCACGGTCCTCCCAGAGCAGGAGGGCTGCAGAGGATCCTGCTGTTTCTTGCCCTGATGCTAGAAAAGAAGTAACCTCGAAGTGGACAAGAAAGATATCCTTTCCGGGTATACGCCACACCTCTCTGTCCCCCACCCCCAACATCACCTTAGCCTTTGCCACACATGCTGATGACAATAAATGCATATGTCATTTCTTGCTTATATTGCATGACCTTAAGAGTCACAGAAAAAGTAATAGTGGTAATAACGGAGCTAATATTGCTGTTTACCTGCTGTGTAACTTTGAGCAAATTCACTCACCTGTCGAACAAATTTTGTCAAGCACCTACTACACTGTCCCAGGTTACCCTCCAGTCAGGGGGACCTACGGACTGACGAACGCTGCCGGAGTGGGAAGGCCACAGCTGCCTGTGCAAGTTCTCGCCATTCAAACGTGAAACACCACATGAAAAAGAGAGGGAAGAGTTAACTCCGATCAACAGACGTCCGTTTGTTGCTGACGGAGAGTCGGGAATACCATGAGATTTGCGACTTTGCTGAGGCCGCTCAGTCGAGTGCCGCTGTAGCAGTCAGCCTCTCAAATATTCCCGCAGTTACTACAGCGCGGCACCAGGCCGTTTATCGAGCTATGTTTGGGGCTAATCGCTGGTGATAAGAGCAACATAAATATACTGAGCCACAGCCTTGCCTGACAAGATTTTATACACCAACCACCAACCAAGTCTTCTCCCCCTATTACACGCCTGCAATAATTTTTAGTGGCCATCGCTCTTTACTGAATCACAATAAACCTTTCTGCTGTAAACTACTCGCCTTTCAATATCGCCATAAATCAGACTCAGCGTCATCCCCATGATCCCTCTGCTGATGGAGGGAGGCCCAGGGCAGGAGTTCTCAGCCCTGGTGCACATTAGCATCCCCAGGGGCACTGCAAAGTGCTGGTGCCCGGGCCCGCTCCAGGTGAGCCTGGACTCCGGGGTTATGTAAAAACCCCTACATGTGCCTTCACAGTCCGCACCTTCAGCTGGCTGCCGGGTTACTCGATGTTAACCACCCAGGAAGTTAAATGCCAGTCGTGGGCATTTGAGGTGGAAAACTGAGAATGACACACACAGTAATGTGTCTCAATCAAGTGTAAGGAAGTTTGGAACACCTGCAAGAATTGCTCTTTCATGGCATTGCTTGGGAAAGAGTGAAGAACACCTTTGGAATTTGTGCAGTATCCATGCTCATGTTTACCATCCTTACAGGTGAACTTGCCTCCTGGCGAGTCTCTGAGGTTCCCCCTACCTTTGGCAGCTGGAAAGAGGGTAGTGGGGAGGACTCAGGGACAGGAAAAGAGGAAAGATGAGGAGAGGAGAGACCAAGGACAGGAGGGAGAGGCCAAGGGGTGCACTCGGTCCTTCCTGACGCCACCTGAAAGATCAGTGGGTGATCAAGAGAAGGAGGACAATGAAAGTGAAAGCCAGTGTTTTCTCAGACTGGGACCACAGGCACATGGCCCCCTGCCCACGAGGACAAGCTTGCCCTGTCCAGGAAGGGAGCACCGTAAGGGACCCCTCCCTGCCAAGAGTCAGGACTCTCTGTGGAACCTGAGGATGGGAACTACCTCCTTTCTTCCCACTGCGCTCTCGAGTAAGAGTCAGAAGGTCAATGACACTTCGTAAATATCTGGGTATTAAAACAGACAAGGTCCTGGCCCTCAGAGGGCTGGCAGTTAAATAGAAAGACTGATAGATAAAATCACCCGCCAAGATAAAATGACAAACCAAAATAAATGTTACAGAGAAAAAGAAGAGGATGTTTCTAACTTAGATTCACAGCACCAGATATTACAAAGGCCATGCCCGAGGAGGGGCACAAGCTTACCTTGCCCTCTGGTCCCTCTGGCCCCAGCCCAGTGGGCTGGGCCCACTGGGAAAACTCCAGAGATCTGGATTTGTATAGCAGCTCCTAAGCTAACGAGCTAGCTGTGTGACCTAAACGAGGTCACTCGACCTCTCTGAACCTCTATCTCCTCCTCTCCAAAACAAGGGCGTGCAGCTCTGGCCCCTCTCTCTGGGCAGCCTCCTCAGCTGAGAAGTCAGGGCCGAAGCGCTTTCCAGCTGGGACTGCTGCCAGGGAGCCAGCCAGGGGGCCGGATGGATCCCTCAGGAAAAGGGACTTGGCCAGAGGAAGGCCGGGGACTTGGGCATGTTAAGTGAACAAATAAATAGCTTTCCCATCCCCAAAAGGGAATGTAAAAATAAAACCTCGAAAATCCCCTTAGCAATAGAGTGGCCCTTGGGCAGGAGTTTCATTTTCCTTTAGTTTTCTCTTGAAGACCGAGAGGGACAGAGTGCCTGTGAAGCAGAGCTAACGTATGCCTGGGGTGCCTTTCCGGGGGCCGGTGGTTCTGGGAGGCTGGGTTTAAAACACATCCCGGAAACACACCAGTAAGCACTAAACTGCTGCTCTGCTGGGTGCTACTTGGCAGAAGGACTGCATCTGACCTCCAGGGCGCACCCAAAAGTGAAGCTGTGAGTCCCTGGGGGCCTCCTCCCTTCCCTCCCCTGTTCCACTTATGCCACCGTGACTGGAGAGAAGGCAGCCCCACCGCCGGAGCTAAGCTATCCTGGTGTCACTTCTGCCCCTCTTCTGGGTCTTCTCTGTGAAACCACTCAGGGCTCTTTGTAGGTAAACATCTGCTCCCAGGTGTCCCCTGAACACTTCAGCGCTGCCTTCCCTCACAGCATCACTGCAGGCTCAGGAAATGACAGATCATTTAACGCCCATCTGAGCCCGACACCACGAGGGAAGAGAGACCATCACAAATGAAAAACTATGCTCCACAAGCAAACCGAGACAACTTCTGGAAAGCAGCTGTGCCTTCTACCGTTTCCGCAGGCACCGCCCGGCAGGCCCAGGGCTGGGCCCACTGGGAAAACTCCAGAGATCTGGATTTGTATAGCGGCTCCTAAGCTAACCAGCTAGCTGTGTGACCTAAATGAGGTCACTCAACCTCTCTGAACCTCTATCTCCTCCTCTCCAAAACACAGGTCTGTGACTGAGTGCTCTTGCATGCATTAACCTGTCTGGACCACCCAGCAACAGATCCTGCCAGTCAGGAATCTGTTATTGCCAGTTTACAGAGAGGAAGCTGACTGAGAAAGGGTAAGGCAACTCAGCCAGGACCACGTAACCAGGATGTCCCCCAGGGCCCCAAAGCCAGTGTCTGCTCCATCTTCACCGTCCGTCACCTCCTGGAAGCTGTCATGAGAGGCAAATGAGATCACTTGTGGTAAAGCCCTTTGTTGGCTACAAAATGCTAATCCATGTAAAATCACTTGAGTCTTTTGGCTGATATTTGACCCACTACATAGGGGATAGAAAGCCACACATTTTTAAGCAGCAGAAATTCAAAAAAATCTATGAATATTTGTAGTTTTTAAAATTTCACATCATTCTGCCAGTCCAGCAACCACTCTACTAGGGGCAAACATACGCTATCAAATGGGAGTGAGGGGCCAAGGCAGGACTCGGGGTCTGAGTCTGCCGCAGAGCTCCGCACCTGCCGCCTTTTTGCTCCAGTAGGCGGTCTCTGCCCCTCCCCGGGTTCAAGTCAAACCTGTGTTAGACTCCTGCCTGCTCCACTCTTAATGTGGATTTCCCTAGAAACAGACCCTGACACAGGGATTTCAAAACAAGTGGTTTATCTGGGAGGTGAGCCCAGGACATGTTAGAAGGGGTGTAGAGAAGAAAAAAAAGGGAAGAAAGCCACACGAAAAGTTTTCAAGCCCGTTCACCTCTGTGGACAACCAAAGCTGAATCCTTCCGCGGGACTGGGAACCAATGTAAAACACATGCCTCAGAGTAATACTCCCTGCACCCCAGGGGGAAGGGGGCCAGGGTGCTTATCTGCCAGCACCCAACAGTCATTGGTTGAGAGCTGCTCTGGGCATGGTAACTCCCCAGCCCTTCTGACCTGGCCCAAGAGCAGACAAAGGGGCTGGGGCCAGAGAAAGCCCTCGGGTGCTGGCAGCTGGAAGTCCGGCTGGCGAGAGTGGAAAGACACATATTCAGGGAGTATGGGCAGTCACTGAACCATCTGCTCAATGCTCACTAGCTGTGTGACCTTGCGGAAGGTATTTACCTTCTCTTATTCCAGTTTCTGCAGCCCTGAAGTAGGGATAAAAATGTCTGTCTCACAGGGCTGATATTAAGATGAAATGAGGTTAAATCCCTGATATGAAGATGAAATAAGGAATAAGCCCAGTGCCAGGCTTGCAGTGAAGATGCAATATAAACCCCTAAGAGAAGCTGAAACTACACAAAGGAGGCATCTCCCTGGTCCCTTCCAGCCCCATCATTTTATTTTGTAAAGGATTTTGGACCCAGATGGGGAATGAGACTTTAAAACAGGCTGCCAGCCACTGCAAGCTGGACAATTTCCTTTCTTGAGGAAAGAAAGCCCCCAAACACCCTTGTCTAAATCACTCTGCCTCGCTCTGCCTGGAGGGGGCGGGGGGCAAAGGACTGGGCCCTGAGAAAGTTTGAGGCTCCTCTCAGTCCCTGCAGCACCGTCCTAAAGCGAGTTTGAACAAACACGGATGCCCCCTATTATGTTCCTTGAACAATTGGTTCTTCAGTGGAATATGTTTGGCATGGGCTTGGAAAATTTTAGTACCTATTAACATACTAATAAAAACTTTAAAATCCTATAGTAAAAAATTCTGTTTAACCAAGTATTTCTTAAACTTACTTGACACAGAACTGAATGAGTATATGTGAAACACCTATTAACGTCCCTCCAAAGCACACTTAGTGGGAGAGTCTGGGCGAAAGGCGGTTCTGGGAGCAGGGATGCAGTTTGAACCACCTTGGGACTCCCATGGCCTAGCACAGTGCCTGGTACACAGTAGGCACCTAATAAAGGGTTGTTGTCTGAATGAATGGAGTGAAGGAGAAAGAATGACTTAATAATGGTTTTCAAATCTGTGAAGTGATGCAGTATCGGCAGTGCCAGGCAACAGCCCTGTCTTTCCAGGAAGGCACATTTTCAAATGGCAGCAGGAGGGACTTGGGAAGCCCTGCTCAGAGTCTAGGATCACAATCCACCAAAATAGGCTTCCAAGCAGAGCTACATCGCTTCCTTCTGTGGAGGTGTTGTCTAGCACTTCCGCACAGCCGAGAGTCTGTGTGCGGCTGTCCACCCACCCTACCACCCGTTCACACTTCATTCACTCAAACAAGCCCTCACTGAGCACCTACTATGTGCCAGGGCACTGAGGCTGGCAGTAGGTCCCTTAGGATCCCTTCCAAAAGCTAACTGTGACTTCAGTGAGCTGTGTGATAAAGTCCAGGGGAGCCCCTAAGGGAAGGGAAGACAGGCCCAACCAAGTGTGAGGTCAGGAAGCCTAAAGCCCAGAAGTCACAGCTCACAGCCCTCCCAGAGAAAGCGGTGGTGGGGGTGGGAGGGTGGGATTTCACACTGACACATGAGTTTGGCCTAAAGAATAAAGCCACTACTGTCTCCCAGTGTTTGTTTGTCTACCCCCATTTTCTTGTGACTATATCTCATTGTTCCCATAGAGCATCCCTGCCCCCACTTCCAAGCTCCTCCCCCTCCCCACGCTCACAGCTCCACTCTCCCCTTCCTTTCCTTCCTACTCCACCTCCTTCAGACCATCTCCTAAGTCCCTACCTCTAGCCTCCCTCCCCCACCCCCAACCTCTCCTCATTCTGGGCCGTCCATTCCAGACCTGGATATCCTCCATGTTTTTCATATTCGCTTACCAGACAAATGAATGAACCAGGACTCAAACTGAGGTCCATCTTTCTGCTGAACCCCCATCACTACCACCACTGGTGAGCCATAGATTGCCTTGCCTCAAACAGGAAGCGGGGCCAAGAATGGTTGGGAGGAGGAACGAGAGGAGAGTGCGTCCAGGACTGAGGCATCCTTCTCAGCCTGTTCCATCATAACCAGTTGCCTCTGGATCTGAATCTTTGCATCAGTACACACCCCCAGCCCCACCTGTACATCTCCCGCTGAGGCTGCAGTGACTTTTTTCCTCTAAACAGAAGCCGAGATGGGTGTGACAGCACACTTCAGGGGACTTCCGGAGCTAGTCGTGCTGTTGCCAGATAACCACAGGAGCCTAGGGTTGGGTGCAGCCTGAGCCACATGGTCCTGAACTTAAGAGGTGGTCATCAGGACCACCTGGTGAGCTTTGAAAACTAGACCCAAGCTCTCTAAAAACTAGATCCATTCCTGGCCCCACCCCAGACCTTTGGAAGCACAATCTTCTCTATCCTCAGTAACAAGCTTGGCAGACAGGCGTCCAGTCTCCACGTGACCACCTCCACTCACACAGCTGGCTACCCAGGGAGGCATCTGGTTGGACGGCTGCAACCCCAAAGGCTACAAAGGTATATCCTACGTGGAGCTGAAATCTGTCAACTATTTCCAGATTTACCCCCAACCCTGTTACCCCCAACCCTGAGTGTGGGAACAACCAAAATACATTTGCTCCCTCTTCTAATATCTGACAACAGGGACCCCAACAATGCCCTGCCCATCTCTTCAGGTTTTCTTACCTTGCTACAGTCCGCTCTCCTCCCAGCTAATTATCCCCCTTCCTTTCAAATGTTCTCTCAGCAGTCAAGGTTTCCAGTCCCCTTGCCAAATTAGTCACCCTCCTCTGAGTTCTTGCATCAAACACGGTATTTCAGAGGGGACTTCAATCCTCCAGAGAACTAGATATGCCCATAAACCTAACCAAGACCCCATTAGTCTTTACTAGCAACCAGCCGAGAATGCAGATTCACATTAAGCTCACAGCCCCCATAACTCGATTTTATTCACGTTGTGGTAAAGATCTTCCCTGTCCTGCATTTGGACATTGCCTTGAGAAAACTGGGGGAGTGGGGCTTCTCCAATCGTTTTCATGAAGTTTTGTATTTGGGAGAGAAAATGCACGCTGACCCTGCCCTCCATTAGCTAGCTACCCCCGTCTGATAAGCGTAGATGAAAGAAGGATATGCTAAAGCAGCATCTCCTAATTTTTTGGCCCCAGGGACCGGTTTTTCCATGAGAGGAGGGATGGGGGGCAGGAAGTGGAGCTCAGGCTAGCCTCCCTCGTGGTCTGCCTTCTGGACCAGAGAAATCTGGCCTTATGAACTCCAGCAGCACAGCAGGCTGGGGTGGGGTGTTGGCACCGTTCGGAGCTGAGGAGGGTCTGCATGTCTTGCCTCGCAGCTAATTGTATTTGCCAGTTATTTTTGCTAATTGTTTTTGATTATGTTGCCTCCTCTATGGGTGGGAAGGGGGTGCTTGGAGGGGAACCGTGGTCTGGTTCTAATTGGCCACGAACCAATCAGTCTACGGTTCAGGGGTTAGGGACCCCTGCGCTACAACATAACTTATGTAACTGTACCCAGAGGATGGATGGGCCCATATCGGAGCTCCTGTAGCAAACTGTTTCCAATCCCAACCCAGGCTCCTGCTCCTGGGAAGTAAACGGCCACTATCTAGACCCATCAGGAGATACTATAGCTACCTGAGGTGCGAGTGGGCAGCCATGGACCAGCAGTTGCCCAGCAAGAGGCTGACCCATACAGTCACAGGGAGGCTTCCACATGGGGTGCCCCTCCACCCCAACACTCACCCCATCTCTTGCTCTACTCACACCCTGCTTCTGCTGCAGTGTACCCCCGACGGTGACTCCCCTGCAACAGCGACTCTTGGCCAGGGCCCGGCTGTCTGCACAAGCTGCTGTCCAGGCCTGTGAAGCTGATTTTTCAAGCTCTTCTGTGAGGCTAGGCAGTTTCTATGATGGGGTTCAAGACATCGTCTGTGTCCTCTCTACAGAGGAATATGACCTGTGTAGAGAGGAGTTCCACAGAACACAGACCTCATGGTCTTGCTCCAGATCAAAACTTACACTGAATTATTAACAGTGACCATTCCCGCAAATACAGCAGCTGATCGTTGTGCTTCTCACTGGGTCTCTGCCATTCCGGAAGTCCTCCCCACAGGAATAGGGGCACGCTGGGGATCTAGAAAATGAAGCTCTACTCAACCCCCACTGCCAGAAGTTTCTGCTCCCCTCCAAGCACCCCCTTCCCACCCATAGAGGAGGCAACATAATCAAAAACAATTAGCAAAAATAACTGGCAAATACAATTAGCTGCGAGGCAAGACATGAAGACCCTCCTCAGCTCTGAACGGTGCCAACACCCCACCCCAGCCTGCTGTGCTGCTGGAGTTCATAAGGCCAGATTTCTCTGGTCCAGAAGGCAGAGAAATGCGGGAGTTGGGGGAAGTAATTGGTGCCGGCGATTCCCAGTTCCCAGCGGTTGTGGTGGAAGTGTGCCCTCCTCCACACCACCCAGGCGGTCAGGGAGGCAGTGGCTGCCAGCAGCACACATGGGAAGCCACAGTGACCCACCAAACAGGCCTCTGTGCCAAGTTCCAGAGCGAGGAGGCAGCTCTTCAGTGGGGCTCACTGGGCAGCTGAGCGGGTGTGTAAAGGAAAGGGTTTGTGAAAGGGAAGGGTGGGACTTCATGAGGTCAGGGGAGCTAACCACTCAGGTCTAGCCCCCAAGCCTCATTAGGGAAAGGAGGGTGTGTGCATCCAAGGTACTTCCCAAAGAAGCCAGAGGTCAAGGTCAGAAGGGCGATCAAGGCCCAGAATCAGAAAGGCAAATGGTCACAGGAAGCCAGCCACTAGCCAAGAATAAACAGGACGGAGCTGCAATGATGTCCTTTCAAAGTCAACACAAGGCTTCCCCAGGCCTAGTTCCATCACCCAGGCCAGCCCACAGAGCAGGCAGACACACACGTGCACACACATACACAATGGAGCCACGCCACACCGTGGACCCACCTGTGCACACAGCGTGCACACTTGTGCACACACGTGCCCACCCTTTGGCAGACACAGCAGTGCGTTCCCACCCCCATCCATCCCCAACCTCCTTGCTACAGACACTCACACGTGCTCACAGTCACAGAACATCACCCACTCAGTGTCTGTGCCTTTCTGATATCTGGAACGACTGGTGACAGCTGTGGGTTCCGGCAGACACAAGGATGAAATGCAGAAAATCACTGAGTTTCTCCAGAAGGGTCAGGGGAAGAGTGGAAGGGGCGGCAGACAGGCTGGGTGGGGGGTGGACCATCCCACACGGCAAAGACAACCTCTAATCGCTCTCCCAAGCTCATGGGACCCGCACAGGGTCAGAATCTTCTCCTTAGAAACCACATCAGGCAGGTTTAATGGGGCTGCAGAACAGTAGCACCCCACACTGAACAGAACTCTCTACTTTTCAAAGAGCTCTTCCATTCATTATTACCTCCTAAAGTAACACTGGACAGTGGAAAATGCTCATCTCCTTGGCCAAATGACCGCCAGCCCTCACAAGGCCCAAGGACTTTTTCTCCAAAATAATCTTTAATAGCTAAGCATATGTAATAGTTGTGTGACTGTGCTTGCTTGTGAGTGCATGCAGAGGTTTTATGTAGCAGAGTGGGATACAGTCAAACAAAAATGAGGTTGCCATGGCAACAGGCTCCAGCATCATCGCAGCCTATTAACACAAGTGAGGAATGTGTTTGGCAGATGCTCCAGTGTTATTTATGGTATGGGTATAGCAGAGGGACTTGTAACACGCTAAGCAGGAGAAAAAAACCAACCGCGTGATGCTCCTACTGTACCCCACAGAGGAGCCGACGGTGAGACGAGCACAGAGAGGCTGGGAGGGTGCGGATGGGGCGAAAGAGAAGGGAAGCAGAGCAGGCTGGCAGAGAGAGGAGAGGAGAGGTTGGCAGAAAGCAACAGGGAACTGGAGGGGGAGGGGAGAGAAAGGAAGTGAGAAAGAAAGAGCAGAGAGGGAGGCGGGGAGATACCAGGGGAAGAGCTAAAGCTAGAGCCAGAGATGTAACAAAAGGAAGAAGAAACATCATCCCTCAAAGAGGACGGCCCCACGTTGCCTCTCCCCCCTTTATTGAGTAAAAATCATCAGGAGGCACCCGGTAAGAAACCAAGTGTTTCTCCTAACGACTAAAAGGCAGAGCTCTAAACATAAGAAGGGCTGAGGACGAGTGAAGTGCCAAGGTCAGAGGGGGCCAGCCTTGCAGGGGGAGAAGGGAAGAAACGCCAAGTTTCCCGAGGGCCTACGACGTGCCCATGATACTGTGGAAGGGACTTCCCAGAGCCCCGACATTAGAAACCATGCACTGCTGCCCCACTTCCTCGGGCCTGTGTCCTCATCAAGAAAAAGAACAAGGCATCTGACCCGGGCCGCCCTCAATGCCTGGCGCTCTGGGGTGATCTCAGGCAGATGTCAATGCTGGACTGTCCCACTTACATTCCCCATCAGGGTTTACTCAAGAAATACAAATTTTATGTCAGACATAATCAGAAAGGTAAATCAAATACAGAGAAAAAGATACAGTTTTCTCTGAAGTCAAAAAGGAACAATGTTTGCATTCCCTTGCAAACCAGTAGACCATTCCTAACAAGCTCTGATGTACTCAATGGAGGTCTCGAGAACTTAAGTGTGAAACCACCCAAAAGTCTACACCCAAGCGAAGGTCTAAAGACCACAGTGGATAAAAGCAGCTGGGCGTGGGGACTGGCAGAGGTGGGGAGAGAAGAACCTGCCCGAGGCACCAGAAGGGGGAAGCCGGACAGACAGTGCTGCTGCAACGGATTTTCACGCTAAGATGGAGCGAGCAGCCCCGGTTCAGCACTCCTCCCCTGGGGCCTGACTCCACCCTCCCGATCCCACTCGCGGGATTGCTACCGCTGGGGTCAGACCCTGCACCCCAAGTCTGGTTTAGCAAATACCCTGAATGACCCTGGAAATCTCTCCTGCTCTGTGTGGATGACATGCCCTTCCCCTGCAGAAAAGCTACACCCACCCAAGCCAGGAACAACCCCCAAGATACAACACCCAAGTGACAGCGTGGGTCCTCAGGTCAAAAAAGTTAAAGCCTTTAAAGCACTAACAATAGTAGTTAACTTTTTTTTTTTTTAACCATCACCTCTCAGTTGGTTTCTCCTAAGTTCAAAACTGGTCACTAAAGTTTTTCTTCTGATCCCAGATCAGAAAAACTTGAAGTTAGCACTAACAGCCCCACCTACTCCACTCTTTGAAATCCAGCCAAATTGGTAACAGTTATTAAATCCCTAGGTACCCTTCACTGTGCTAGGCAAGAGAGGGTAGAGGAGAAAAAAAAATGCGTATAATTCAGTATTCCTCAGTCCACGGGGTTTACGTTGTTGGACAGGGAGCAAAACCAATGGATCCTGGAGAATAGTAAGTCTGTGGCTCTGACTCCATAGTTACCATGCAGAAGAGGAAGAGGCCAGTATGGCTAGAAAGGAAGAGGGCTACTTGCAGGAGGTGAGGCCTGAGGCAAAGGAGGGTGGAACTGTAAGGGGTTCACACAATCCTCTCAGTCTCTAAAAAAGGAACCTGGGGCCCAAAGAGATTGCAGGTCCCCTCCTTCCCAGTCACAGGGCACTTTGGAGGTGCAGCTAGAACCCAGCGCCCTGAAGTGCATACTGGTGCTATTCCCTGGGTGAGAGTTGGGGGCACAAGAGAGCCCCTCAAGAAAGGTCGTCCTCAACAGGATCTAGTCTGAGAAAGGCATTAGAAGTGGGGAGCAGGAGAGCAATGGCAATGGAATATAGTTAAGAAGTTCTATAGAGGCAAACTCCCTGAGAGCGTTGCAGTGGGGTCCGTGGTCAACAGACAACCCTGCAACAAGGACCCACTTGATTCTCTCCCAGTTGAGCTACGTGCAAACCAGCCGGCTCAGCAGGGGTCGATGGAGGAGGTGCATGGGGCCGGAGACAAGAAGACTGCTAAAGAGAGGCGTGCATGTCGGAGGGGCTGGTCTCACCCTGAGGTGGGGATGGCAAGTACACCCCTCTCCCAAAGCCCTTCAGTGGAGTCATCTGTTAACAAAGTTTTACTTCCTCCTGAGCTCACCACTCCAGGATTGCCCAACCATTCCCAGCAGGGATAAAAAGCTCCCACCACAAGCTAGAATCAGGACCACCAACAGGAAGGGGTCATGATGTCCAACAGTTTTCTGCTCAGGCAAGGAGGGGGACTGCCATCACACACTTCTCAGAGGCTCCTTCCTGCCTTTGTTGGTGGCAGCTTTTTTAGCTTGGGACACTTTTGTAACCAGTCAGTCCCAGCCACAGACAGCGGGCGGGATTTTCATTTCTCTTCCTTAAGACTGTGTACGGGTACCCAGGGTCTCCTCTCCCTGGCCCGGTTATCCAGAACTCCCTTAGCAAAGCAGCGGCTCTAGGGAGGGAGAATCTGCTACAGGGTCCAGCTACTTTGTCAGGGGCCTTTACACATATACAAGGACAGAAATACAGAAAGAGAAGGGGACTTCTCCATATCCTTCCTCATTCTTATCCTTATAATAAAGACGAGGGTTTGGTGCATGTTTTCTGCGGGGCCAGGAACATTACATGTAATACAAACGCCCTCCTTTAGTATGGGAAAATGCTGGGGCTGAGAGCGGGTTAAGAGGCTCAAAGACACCACACAGATGACACAGCCATGTCTCTGCCCTTTTCACCACTTTAAAAAGAGGAGGGTAGGATGTCTCTCTGTGACCTTGCAGGCCCCTCGGTCCAGTCCCTGTGGCTAGGTGGGCCCCTACCTGCTTGAGCAGGAACTGATCCTGGGCGTTGGTGCGTAGGGCTATGGCCAAGTGGAGGGCAGACAGGAGCACCCCGCTGAGTACCGCGGCCCGCATGCGCACCGGCAGCAGCGTGTAGATGGTGTAGATGAAGAACACCGTCCACCAGATACCCTCCGAGGCGCTGCGCGGCTGAGGCAGCAGCAGGCCCACCACCTGGACGGCCAGCACCACGGCAATGAGCGCATAGCAGGCCAGGCCCATGTGGTCCTGGTGGAACGCGGCACGGTTGCAGAGCACCGCCATAACGAGGATCACGCCCACGGCGGTCGCCAGCACGGCCAGGTAGGGCAACTGGAGCGGTGGCCGCGCCGCGTGGAAGGCCAGCATGACGAGGCACACTAGCACCAGCACGGCCATCAGCATGGTGAGGCTGCTCTGGTTGAGACGGAAGAAGTAGCGCTGGTACAGCCGCTCAAGCTTGTCCGACGGGAACTTCTTAGAGCGGAAAATCTGCAGCAGCGCCAGGCAGCAGGCGCCCAGGGACAGCACCGCGCCAGGGCCCGAGCCCGCCGAGCTGCCGTCTTCTCCAGACGCCTCGTCGCTCTCGATGGCGCCGGCCTCCAGCTCGTCCGCCGCGCGGCCCTTGCCCCGCCGTTCCTCCAGGCCCAGCTCCACCGAGCGGGGGCGCACCTCAGTCCCGCCGGCCGCGGCCGCTGAGGCCGCCGAGCCGCCGCCGCCGCCCGCAGGGGGCGCCCGGGTACTGCCCCCGCCGGCCGCGCCCCGCCGCTGCCTGCGACTGCCGCGGCCGCAGTCGTCGCCGCCGCGCTCCTGCCAGGCGGACTTGGATCGGAAGCTGAAACCGAAGCCCCCGGCCAGGGGATCATCGCCACTCAGCGGAGGATCGTCGTCGTCGTCGCTGCGCCAGCGGCTGGCTAGCCGCTGCTGCTGCTGCGGGGTCACCGCCCCCCCAGGTTTCTTCGTGGAGCCGCGGGCCGAACCCCCAGGGGCGTGGGGGTACCCATTGGCGCGGGAATCGGCCGCTCCCCACGCCGAGCGGTGTTCCGAGCTTCCCCGGGACGCCGGCGCCGCGGCTGTCTGCGCCGCGTAGCCCGGGGGGCTCACGCTTTTGGAGCCGGACATCCCCCTCTCGGCCTCGTAGTCTTCTTCCTCCTCCCCCGGGGGCCGGGCCGGGGGTCTCCAAGGGGAGGGCGGACGGCCGAGCAGGGGGACCAGGCTGGGGTCACACGTCGGTGGCGGCCCGGGGCCCTGCGCAGCAGCGGGGCATCTTGGCACCCCCGTCCTGAGAGGGGAAGGAGGGCGATGTGGGAGGTAGGTACAGCCCCGAGGTGAGAAGTGGCTGAGAGTCCGCGTCAGGAGTCCCAGGTCCGAGATGGAATTGGCTTCCAGCTGTGGCAGCGGAGACTGGTCGAGCTGCAGCGCCGAGCGCAGAGGGACGTCCAGACTCCTGGCTCGCGTCGAGCTCGACACGGACTAGAGTTGCGGACGAGACGGGACGGAGAGATGTCCTTGCAGGCGGCGCCTCCCCGGGACTGCCAAGGCCCCGGCGCGGCGCTAACAGATTATACCTCGGCAGAGCCCAGCGGCACAAGCGGCTCGACAGTGGCTGGAGCGGCTGGGCAGGTCCCGGCGTGGTTACCTAGCGGATTCCCTTTCCCTGCAGCGGACTGGGAGCGACTGGGAGGTGCGAGCGCCAGCCAGCATTATTTTCTTACGAGGGGTGGGGAGGTGGGATGGAGGGTGGAGAAGACGGGGGAGGGGGCGGCAGGCGGAGCAACAGCTCCGGAGCCCTGGGGGGAGGGTCCTGGAGCCCAAGGGGAGGGGGGGCGTCGTCCGCATCCCCCACCTCCCGCGGCGGGAGTGGGAGCGTGCCCCAACGAAAGCCGAGCCCAGCCTTCACCGCGTCCGCGCAGGGGGCGGGGGCGAGGACCGGCTCCTGCGGCGCGGCCCTTCCCTACTCGTCTCCCTCTTCCCCCAAAACGGAGCGGGGCTGGCCCGGACCCGCCGGCCCAGGAGGACTGTCGCGCCGACTCCGAAAGCTCCAGGCTCCTCGCAGCCGGCTGCGGCCCACCGTGGCCGGGTGCAGAAGGACTAGGCGGAGGGCGGAATCCAGCGCAGCGTCGCCGCCGTCCTGCCCCAACGCAGGCTGGTTTCTGCCGGGGAGCACGGCATCCAGAGATCGAAGGCCGGGGCTCAGAGGCAGCTGGCCGGCAGCGGCCAGCCCAGGAGCCGCTGCGCCCCGGGAGCGCTCCGGGGGCGCCCGCGGGAGCCAGGCGCAGGGCGCGCCATGCACGCCTCGGGCCCTGAGCCGCTCCGGCCGCTTGCGCCGCTCCTCCCTGCTCGCCTGCTTGCTGCCGCGGGAGCGCCCTCCGCATCCCCTCCTCCCGCGGCCTCCCCGCCCCCTGCGCCGCTCCGGACTCGGCTCACGACTTGCGGTTGCCTCCGCCCGTGGCCCGGCCGCGGCTCCTGTCACGGCGTCCCGCGGGCATCCTCAGGCCGGGCTCCGGGGGCTGCAGGGGGCCCATATCCTCTACCTTACCTAAAATTTTCGTCGCTACCCCTCCCTCCCTGGCTCCTGGAGCCGCGTCCAACCCGTGGTTCGTGGCCAGACCTGGGCGGCGTTCGGTCCTTCCCTCCCCGCCCCCACCCCCGCCGCTTGGGTTTTTTGTACCCCCAGTTATATCCCCCCTCTTTTGTATCCCCCTTTAATCGCCCCCCCTTTCAACCCAACTTCAGCCCTAACACAGCAACCCCCTTCTCTGGCCTGGCTCGATTGGCCACTTCCTGAGCTGTCAGACTTGAGTCCGGCGCTCTTATTGGGCGATTCTCTGGCCTGGTGGCCGTGCTAAAGGAGGGCGCACAGGGCGGGGGGCGCCGGGGCAGCGACTGCCGCGGGGGGCGGGAGACCACAGCCCCCGGAGAGGCTAGAAGGGCCCGAAACCGGACCCAGAAATGGACGGGGGAGATGGGGAGACCGAGGATCTCTGAGGAGCAGAAAGACAATGACGGAAAAGATGGAGATGCAGTGGGTGAGGCCGCTGCAGCCAGGGCGGGGCGGACAGGGTAGCTTTGGTGGGTAGTTATGGAAAGGGAGACCCACAGGCAGCACTAGGAACACTTGGAGTTTATGTAGAGCGCTTTGCCAGTTTATGCTTTTGATTTATCTCATTTGCTTCCCTTCAATAACCCGAGGATGTGACCGGGGACCGGCCCCTATGATTATTCCCAGTTTACAGATGCGGAAACTGAGGCTCCAAGAGCTTAATCGACTTTCCGCGGTCACACGGTTCTCCTAACTTGCAACCGAAAGATCTTTTGTCAGCACCAGATTGCTTTCCCCTACATAGTAGGATGTTACCGGGAAGGAGAGCAAAGTGGAACCTCCGCTGGAGGGAGGACCCGGGAGGGAGCAGGGAGCGACCCGATACTCCTGCACAGCGCTAGCGACAAAGAGGCAGGAGTGGCGAGAACTTTACTGCGGGTCAAAGAGGACCTGAGCCTGTGGAATGACACACCTATCCGATTCCCCTTGGCCCTAAGCTGGCCTGATGGAAGTTCTGGCAGTCTAAGCGCTGAGAACGTGAAGGAACCACACCGCTACCGGTGGGGAGAGAAACAGCCCTCACTTTACTCCTCTTCATCCTCCAGTTCTCTGCAGAGCTTCTGACAAGGAACCTAGAGGGTTGAGTGAGCTTCCCTTTCTCTGCTGCTCACCTTTTTGCAGATTGGAAAATAAACCTTGCCAGAGTTATAAATTGGGAGGAGAAAAATTCCAAGAGATCTGAATAAATTAACCCTTGAAGAATCCAGCCTTTGAGTAATCCATGACTAGCTAAGTCATAAAAAGCGCCATGAATTTAGACAACAAACATCCATGGAGCACCTCCTGCGTGCTAGGTCCGACAGGGATAGATGGCCCAACTCTGGCTACAGTCGGGGGAGACCAGCTGGCCAGTAACTCAGTTCAGAGCACAATTCACTCAGTGTTCAGCAGAGGTTCAAATAAAGCACTTAAGGGGTTCAGAGAGAAGAGGCATTAATTCCCACTGTGAGGGCCAAAAAGGACTGGAGGTCAAAGCTGGGGTGAGCAAGGAAGAATGAGTAAGAAAAAAGGGAAGACAGACCAATATTTATCAAGCAACTACTATGTCTGTAAATATTTTGTTGTCGCGTAACCATTTTGAGGGAGATGTTATTCTCACTATGAAGACGAGGAAATAGAATTAGAGCATCAAAAAGTTTGCCCAAGGCCCACAGTCGTGCAGCAAACATGCTGTGGGAGGGACTCTCGGGGATTGGCGACTGCAGGGACTGATGCAGCAGGGTACCCGGGCTCCACCCTTGAAACTTCTCTCTCCCTGAGTCCTCTGTAGGTCATTCCCTTTCAGTTTATTCCATTTTTTAAATAACCATTATATTTTAACAAAATCCCCGTGTGATTAAATGTAGGGAAACAAAAAAAAAGAAAAGCATAATCATACCACCTAGAAAAACCATTAACATCTTAATTTTTTTCTTAAACAAGAAGTGGGATGTCACTCTACTAGTAGTTTTAGAATCTGCTCTTTTTACTTAAAATTGTGGACATTTTTTCATGTCAATAAACATTCATCTACAATATTCACTTTATTGTCTGAACAGAATTCCATTGTAAGCATATAGTATAATTTATTTAACCAATCCCCTACTGTTGGTATTTTTCACTGTCAGAGCAGTTTATCAAAAGTTTCCACTCTTTTACTGTTCTGAACAGTGAGCATTTTTGTAAATAAATCTTCACACACATCTTTAATTATATCCTTAGGAGAAATTCCTAAGAATTGCTGAGTCAAAGGATAAACAATTTTTTTCCCCTCTAACTTATTTCTAAACTCCGAATCTTCAGTCCCTGCCTCCCTTCCCAAGTCTAAGCTCTCCCCCGAACCCGCTCCGCCCTCCACTGGAGAGCTCCCCATGGATGCCCTTTGATACCTGCCAGATCCCCAGATTCAATTTTTCTAAAACTAAGGTCATCTACAACAAGCTTGCCCCTCCCTCTGTTTTCTCTCCACTGATGGAATTGCCATTTTGGAAACTCCCCTGTATTACAGTGGTGATCCTTCCTCCCCTCCTATCCTTGCCCTTGTCTCTTCACATCTGTCTCTTCTACATTCTCAGGCTATTATTACCTGTACCCTGATCCTACTCCTTCCCTCCTTGCCTGGACAATTGACCAACTCTCCCTCCTCTTCCCTCCTGGCTCTCTAACCTGTCCTCCACTTTTCCCCCCATCTGATCATCAATGTCACACACTCTACTGACAACTGTCCCCAAAACACCCTCCTCCTATGTGCCAGTTTCCACTGTTCACCATTTCTCCAAGTCATCGGACCCACCCTGAACTGCACTTTGCACCTTTGCAGAGATCGCCCTCTCCTCCCACCACCACTGCCACACATGCGTGCGTGCACACACAAACACAAACCAAATCTATAGCACTTCTGTGAGCCCTTTCTAATGTTCTTCCCCTCCTCCGCCCCTCCCCCTCAGCTCCCAGCACACCTTGCTTTTTATCTCTATTCTAGTACTTGTCACATTTATTATCTTGACTGGTATTCAGAACTGTCTCAACAGTCAGAGCTCTTTAAGGGCAGAGTTAATGTCTTACTCATTCTTGTGCCAGTGCTTAGCCTGGTGCCTGGCACATAGGAGGTACCTGCTAGTTGTTTGCTGGGTAAACAAATTGTACAACTGGGGAATAGTGAGTGGAAGGAGTCTGAGGTATGTGAGGGAGAGGGGGACCTGCAAGGTGAGTGAAGACGAAAGGTGGGTTGGACTCTTGAACAGTGTGTGGAAGAGGGTGCACCTCAGTTTGAAGATAGTGAAGAGCCCCTGGATTTGGGGACAGAAGTGGGGCAGAAGTGTTGTGGTCCATTACATTTTGGGAAGCAAACTCTGGCAATGATGTAACTAGATTGGAAAAGCAAGGTCCAAAAGCATAGGGGACCAGTCAGGAAGCTACCGCAGAGCAGGTGTAGGTAGAACCCAAAGTGGCATGGTGATGAGAGCAGTGCCATTGGCTGGAGGACACCTGTGGAGGGCCGAACAGGAAACCCAGGGTTGCCCTGTAGAGAAGAGGAATCCTCAAGGTCAGAAGAAAACCAAGAAAGAATTGGAGGCCACAGGAACAAAAGGCAGGGGTGTAGAAGACCAACTCCAGGATATGTGTGCGCCTGGCGGTTGTCATCAGATGGGGGCTGACCCAAGGACCGCTGCAGGCTGCCCTCTGGGAGGAGGACTCTGTTCGCAGAGGCCAGATGGCGCGCACACATCCCAGGACACAGCTGGCCTTTTTTTCTTTTTTTTTTTTTTTGAGATCTGCAGACATCCTTAACTTTTCCAGCTATCTTCACCCTTGTACCTTGGTTACTTTCAGGACTTCATTCTTTATTCACTCTCCAGCTTCTTTTTGGAGGAATATTTCTATTTTTGAAATTAGAATAGTACTATTTTAGAATATTTAGGAGTATTTGTAGAAGTGGGTATCAGGAATACTCCCCTACCTAGAAATCCCTTCCCCCACATTGCTTAAAATTCCACCCTGAGATAGTTATGCTTTGGAATGACAGTCATTCCCTGCAAATGGATGTGGAAAACTAGACAGAAAGTAGATTGATGGCTGCCTGGGACTGGGGAGGGGAGGAATGGAGGTGATGTCTAAATGGGTCCAGGATTTCTTTGGGGGGTCAGGAAAATGTTCTAAAATTAAATTATAGTGGTGATTGTACATCTCAATAAATGCACTAAAAACCACTGAGTCACATTGAATACTGGATGAACTTTATGGTATATAAATTATATTTCAATAAACTGGTTGAAAAATGAATATGGATACATACCCCTGGGAGATTGAAAGACTTATGCTAGAACTAACATGTTGGTCATTATTAAATCTGTATGAAAGAGTTTGATCAACAGACTTCCCCCAGTAATGCCCAACCAAGGCTGGGGGCACTAAGAGGACGGACGCTTCCTGTTTAGGAGGAGGGATGTGTTAGGGAGTGGAGGAAGAGAACACTTGGCACCACTGAGCATTTCCCAGGGTACATAGGGCCAGAAAAGGGCACGAGTGTCTTGGAGCAGAAGAGGGCGGAAATGAAAGCCAGGTAAGAACTGAGGATCAAAAATGAACTTTGCCCAATGCCTAGGACAGCCCGGCCCTGTGAGTTATTCACCAAGAATTAAGGAACTCTAAGAAGCCTAGGCTCTCTGGAGGGTGAAAGAATCTCAAAGAACAACCCGTTCCCCAAAGTGTGCCAACCAATCCTGGACATTTGCATTTGGAGATGAAGACCCATGCTTCAAACTAGATGATTTATCTTTCTCAGGACAAAAGTAACTTATTGTTATCCTCAAGTCAGAGAGTAGCCAACAGCATAGAGCACTGAGTGTCTCGGGGGTAGGCCATCCGTAGAGGCTTGGGGCCCAGAGTGTCAGCCCCTGGGTGCAGGTAGCTGAGATCCCCAGGAGCGATCCTCCATTCCACCTCCAGCCCTTCATCCACAGGAGCTCTGCAGAGAAACTGAGGACAGCAGCCCTCTTATTCTTTACCTCTGGCTTCCTTGGCTTGGAAATCAAGGGTGCTAAGAAGTTGGCAGATGGCCATAGGGAACCTGGCCCTAGGTTTTTTCAGACCTACACTCACCACAAAACACTCCTGGGCCTCAGAGAACAGGAAACACAGTATTCAAAGAGCTCCGACTGTAGCTGCTGTGGAAGTGGCTGATAATAGCTCGATCTGCCACTCTCCCTGGTGCTGACATTTGCATTTTAATGGAGGCGGTTACTGCCGTCAGCAAAAGGAGTGACTAATCTGTTCTTTGGATTGCTGCTGGAGGTGAATGGGAGACCCTTTTCGGCCCAGCACCTCTGAGTGCCCTCTAGACACCGCACAGGACCGCAGCTACTGGGCAGGTTGGACTCTAAGGCCCACACTCCTTGCTTTGTCTTTGTTCCTGTTCTTGATTTTGCTTTCTTTCTTCTACTTACTCCTGAGCCCTTTTTTTTCTTAAAAGTCTGGGAACATCTCCATGAGTCATCTACTTTTTCAGCACACATAAACTGATTGATTACCATTTCAAGCAGAAAACTATGCTGGGCACAATTGAGTAGGGGGAGCCCAAGAAGTAGGCCAGCAAGATGCTGCCCCCAAGCAGGGAGAGGTGAGGAAATCACAGAAGGAGCTGGAGACAGCGGGGTGGGCCGCCTAGCCTTTGCCTGCCCTCTGTGGCGTGCTCCAAACAAGAGGCTGTGAACTAACAGGAGGAAACTATCCCTATAAACTGGGGGAGCGAGAAAGGCTTCTGGGAAGGGCAAGAGGAGCCCTGATGTGTACATGGGGGTTAGATAGACAAGACTGGGTGAAGTTTTGAGGATTCGGAATATTCCTCTAGCCACAAAAGACCATGCATGCATCGTATGATTCTCTATTTATGTTGAATGTCCAAAAGAGACAAATGTGTCAGAAAAACTGATCAGCGGTTGTCCAGAGCTGAGGGACGGGCCGGGGTGGGGTGGGGAATATCTCTAATGAGTACAATGGGGTGGGGAAAGCTGTTTTAGGGTTGTAGTGACGTCTCCACAACTCTGAAATTGTACTAGAAACTATTGAGTTACACACTTTAAGTGGACAAAATTTGCAGAATGTAAATTATATCTCAATGAAGCTGTTGAAAAATGGGGGAAAGGTAAGGTCCAAAAAGACATTACTTTGGTAACGCTACTTTACAGTTATAGAAGGAATACCCTAGTTTTAAGTTCCTACTCTCTTACTGTATGATGACTCATGTTTTAAAAAAAGATTTTTATAATTTATTTTTAGAGAGAGGGGAAGGGAGGGAAGAAGAGAGGGAGAGAGACATTGATGTGAGAGAGAAACATCGATCAGTTGCCTCTCGTGTGCTCCCGCATCAGGGATGGAACCTCAGGCATGTGCCCTGACTGGGAATTGAACCAGCAACCTTCTCCTTTGCGGTGGTGCCCAACCAACTGAGCCACATGAGTCAGGGCTGATGGTCCATTTTTAAGGTGAACATTTTTCAAGTACCCCACATGGTGTATATGTCCCCTTAGTTAAAAAAAACGGTAAAAAAGCTAAAATGTAGTAATTGATTTAAATGAATTAATACATTAATAATTCCAATAGCACCTACAGATGTTAGAAAAATGGTTCTGTGCTTGTGGAGGGAGCATGTTTATCATGCCTACAGACAGGGCTTAGTGGCCTCATTTCAAGATCTCCTTGGTTCTGTGAGGTCCTCAGCCCACAGGTTTAGAATCCT
This sequence comes from Desmodus rotundus, assembly GCF_022682495.2. Classification (NCBI taxonomy): domain Eukaryota; kingdom Metazoa; phylum Chordata; class Mammalia; order Chiroptera; family Phyllostomidae; genus Desmodus; species Desmodus rotundus. Next base: position 100,584,473 of record NC_071388.1, read on the forward strand.
ACCAAGGTGTGTTTGCTGCACCCTTCTCTTCCAGGTGAACGCTGATGGGTGGGGACTCATTGACAGAAAATGTGATACAGTCTCCACCCCATGATGTTTCCTCCTCTTCAACTGCTCAGCCAAAATGGAGCCCTTCCTCCTCCCAAACCGATGGGCTTTGCTGAGAGCAGACCCAGCACGGAACATAGCCAGCGCCATGCGGGCTGGCAGACACTTGTCTCTAGCAAATGGAATTAAACGCAGCAGCAAGTTAAGTGCCTATTAATTTTTCATGAGGGAAAGTCAAAGGTAACCTTCTTGGAAGACAACATCACTGAACTTCAACTTTGGTAGTTAAAGCCAAGCTCTCTCCCACCACATATTTACAGGCTTCGCTTTATTGAGCACTGGAGAGAGTCAGAGACCAGCACTGCTGCACGCGTCAGGGGTCATTTGATCTCATCCCGGGTCCAACTACCCCGGGGCCACCTGCATGTGCAATCGAGTATGTGTATGGACCTTACACAACGGACTGATGTCTCCCCAAACTGCGTTTACATACCATTTTTATGGTTTGTACCCTATTTTAGATGCCTTTGGGGAGATTACTCTTCAAAGCTCTCTATGGTGAATCCTTCTGTAAAGAAGCCCTGACAGGTGTAGCTCACTGAATCGGGCATCCTCATCCTGCGAACGGAAATGTTGCCTGTTCGATTCCCGGTCAGGGCACATGCCTGGGTTGCGGGCCGGGTCGCTGGTTGGGACACAGGAGAGGCAACCAATGGATGTTTCTCTCACACACCTATGTTTCTCTCTTTCTCCCTCCCTTCCCTTCTCTCTAAAAATGAATAAATAATTTTTTTAAAAAAAGAAAAAAAAACCACAGTGCTTATTCCCTAAGTGTTTGTTTTATAAGCCTGGGAGCAATGTGGTAAGGCAAGAAGCTAGGAGTTGGGGGCTGAAGGTGCCTATTTGCCCCTAAGAGCTCTCTCCCTGTTGATGGGCAGGACCACCCGCACCCTCATGGGTCATCAGCTGTCTCATCTCTCTCCTTTCCTCCTGTGCCTCCTTACTGACGCGTCCCACCTGTTGAGAAAAGTCTTTCCACTGAGCACAAGGAAGGACTGAGGGGAAGAGTGCTAGGCTTGGAGTCAGAATGCCTGCAGGTTCCACACCAGCTCTCCCACTTTCTAGCTATGTGATGTGGAGCAAGTCACCCCACCTCTGAACTGCAGTCCCCAGCGAGGATAACAGTGTCCTCCTACCCCCATTTAACAACTTCTCATGAGGATTTAGACAAGGATGTGAAATTCCTTTCAAAGTATTTACCCTTACATGAATGGAAGTCATTCTTGATAATAGTGAATTAACAAATTAGCTCTTGAGAAATGCAGCCATTCCTTTAGGAGGTTAGCATGGAATGGGAAACATCACCGGGTGTCAGGCTCCTGCACATATTTCTAGATGACTGTGATAAATACTGTTGTGTCTGTGCGGGTGTACACCAGCTCCCCCAGTAGTCTGAGAGATCCGCTCTTTCATCTCTGCCGTGTTCAAAGCAGGGCCCCTGGGGCCATGCAGATCCTGTCTCTGTTCTCTAAGACGTTCTCTCTCTCAGGATTCCGAGGGGCCGCAGCCTGTCCTGCCCTCCTGCAGGCGTGGGTGGTGATGAGAGTGGTCTGTCAGGAGTTGAGAGGTGCTGAGTGTTGTTTCTCTTTTCAGTGGCCACCCTGTTTGCCTTGGAGTGGTCTTATTCAGTCTCTGTGTCACTGACTTTGAATCTGTGATGGGGGGATGGCAAGCCAAGCCCTGTTAGAGATCCTGCTGGGGCTGGCTGACCTTCCCCAAGCCGGGATAATCTCTCTCCCTGGCAACAGGCAGAGGCACCAAGGGACAGTGACAGATTGTGAAATCCTTGGGCTGGGCTTTCTAGAATTACTTAAAAAAAGAAAATAGTAACAATACCTTTCATTTGTATAGTGCTTTTAAAAAGAGAGACAGCAGCCTTTTAAAACTATTCAGGGAGAAGGCAGCTTTGGAGTTGTGTGGTAGAGAGAAAACCAGGTGGGTAAGAAATGTATTGTCTTATTCTTATCCACTCAATAACATTGAGAGTGTTAGGAGAAATCTTTTTTTCTCGCCACAGATGGGAATGCAGAGGAAGAAAGAAGTAGAGTGATTTGATCAATGTCATACAGCATTAGGGGCAGAATTTGACCTAACCTTGACTTTTTTTTGTCAACCCCAAGTAAGCAGAGAGGATGAAGAAGTTGAATGATCAAAGAGTTGCTTTGTTCACCTGAGATTCTGGCATGTGGACACCTCTTCCTGAGGCAGACTTTGTACTTGGTCCTCTGGGGCAAAAGGAATACGCTCCTGTTAGTAGGTCTGAAACCAATGCAGAAATGAAGGAGTGAAGCATGAAAAAATTGTCATTCTTTTTCAAGGTACTTACCTCAGATGAAGTTATAGGATTTTTAAGCAAGGGCTGACCAGACTCAACAGATAAGGATGGATGGAGCTGCCTTTGATAGAGTTTTAGTAGTGTTTGAAGACTTAAAGGAGTCAGCAAACTCCGGCCAGTAGGCCAAATGTGGCCATTGTCTGTTTTTATAAATAAAGTTTTATTGAAACACAGCCACACTCATTTATTTATTGTCTCAGCCTGCTTTTGCTCTACGTGACAGAACTGAGTAGTTATGATAGAGACTGGATGGCTCACAAAGCCTTAAGTCTTTACTATTTGAGCCTTTTGAAAACGTTTGCCAACCCCTGCCTCATACTATACACAAAATTAACTCAAAATTCATCATAAACCTAAATGTGAAATCTGAAGATGATAAGAACCGTACGCAGGAGAAAAGCTTCGTGACTTTGAGTCACAAAGGCTTATGTAACACCAAAGGTACAGTTCATGGTTTTAAAATTATTTTAAAATATTTTTTAATAAATTGGATTTCATCAAAATTAAGAACTCTTCAAAAGACACATTAAATGAATGAAAATACAGGCCACAGCCTGGGGGAAATTACGTACAAATGATACATCTGGGAAAGGGTGGGTATGCAGCATCTAAAAGAACCCTAAACTCAATAATGAGAGAAAAAAAAACAATAAAAATGAGCAAAAGATTTGAAAAGACGCACCACCAACAATGGGCGAAAATATATAGATAACCCGATAGGATATGAAAAGATGCTCAGCATCATTAGTCATCAGGAAAAAGCAAATTAAAATCACAAGATCCCAGTACAAACTACTGGGACGGCTACATTAAAGAGTGAGCACGCCAAGCGTGGCACAGGCCGTGGGCACCTGGAGCCCCCACCCACAGCTGCTGGGGAGGGAAAGTGCTGCAGCCACAGGAAAACAGCCAGGCTGTTTCTTAAAAAGCTAAGCATACACGTACCATACCACCCATCAATTTCACTCCTAGGTATCTACCCGAGAACAATGAAAGCCTGTAACCATACGTCCATGTAAAGACCTGTGTACTAATATTTATTGCATAACTAGAAATGACCCGAATAGTCATCAACAAGTGAATAGATTAAAAAAATTGGTATATCCATATAGTGGAATACTATTTAGTAATAAAAAGGGATGAATTACTGATACATCCAACAATGTGAATGAATCTCAAATGCCTATAACAATTATCCTGACTGGAAGAAGCCAGACAAAAGTGAGTATATACTGTATGATCCCATTTATTAAAAACTGTAGAAAATACAAATTAATCACTAGTGAAAGAAAGCAGATCTGTGGTTGCCTGGAAATGGCAGGGGGACAAGGAAGAGCAGGAGGGGTCGATTGCAAAGGGACATGAGGACACTTGTTGGTAATGGATGCTCATTGTCTTGATTGTGATGGTTTCACAGGTGTGTGTTTTGTGTGTATGTCAAAATAGCAAACTGGCCCTGGCTGGTGTGGCTCAGCGGATTGCGCACCTGCCTGCAAACCAAGGGGTCGCCAGTTCGATTCCCGGGATTCCCGGTCAGGGCGCATGCCTGGGTTGTGGACCAGGTCCCCAGTGTGGGGGTGAGTGAGAGGCAAACACACACTGATGTTTCTCTCCCTTTCTTCCTCCCTCCTTTCCCCTCTCTCTAAAAATAAATAAATAAAATATTTTTAAAAAATAGCAAACTGTACATTTTAAATATATGCAGTTTATTGTATGTTAATATACACAGCTATATTGACAATAAAGCTATTTTTAAAAATTTTTTAAACTTTTTCTATTATAGTTGGCATACAATATTATATTAGTCTCAGGTGTACAGCATAGTGATTAGATATCTATGTAACTTAGGAAGTGATCAACCTGACATAGCTAGTGCTCATTTGACGCTATACTAAAGCTATTTTTTAAAAAGGAAGGAAAAAACCCGAGGTTCTTTCTTTCCTAAAGCACTCTATGTAGGTTGAGGCAGCCAGCCCACTTCCCAGGTTTTATATTCCTTATTCTCACCACGGCAGTTTATCTCAGCAGCCACTCTGTCCTCCAAAGCCTTACCTTCATCGTAGGTGACAACAGGTGATAACAGTCTTGCCAGTGTGTGATGCGGACTCCCACAGTACTATCGCGTCGTGATAACAGGGCCACTGCCGCCTTCAAACCCAGCTGGCTCAGGTGTCCAACCTCAGATTCTCGTTTCCTGGCTAGTCTGTTGCTTGCCACCATCCTGGTATTAATCACCCTATTGGTGAGGGTTAATTACAGTGAACAGAATCTAGTTGAAGCAGAAAGGAATGTAATAAAAGGCACTGGAGACAAGCTCAGGGAAGAAGGTCTCAGCCACTTCTGCGTGTGGGAATTACTCAAGTGTCTGGGAAATGATCTGACTGAGGAATAACCAAACCTACATTACAGAAGTACCTTTTCACTGGTTTACCCCTAACACGTCATGATGTCCCAAATCCTCTTCTTGTGAAAATGGCTAATAAAACTCAGCTCGGAACCAGGAATTAATAACTTAGTCAGAGATAATTCAGTGGGATAGGGACAGGAAAAGGACAAGGTGAATCTGGAATGCCTCATTAGGCTAGAAAGCACAGATGTCCTCAAAGATGCATGGGGACATGTTGAAGGAACACACCGCACAGCTGTGAGAATGGCTAAACCAAACAAAAACCTGGCAGGGTCCCAAGGAATGACTCCAGGACCACTCAGCACAGCTCTGGGACCCAGCTGTCTGCTGTCCAATGAGACATCTCCCCAGATAGGAACTGTATGTGGATCAAAGAAATAGCATCAGCCTGTCGGGGAAATCTTTGGGGAAGCCACCAGGAAAGGCTCCTGCTGGAAATCAGGAGCCCTGGATTCGTCTGGCTCTGCTGCCAGCCTGCCTTGTACCCACTCACAGTCAGACCTTCTCTTCTTCTACCCTCTGTGCCCCTGTGTGTTCAATAAGGAGGGACAGTGAACCCTAAGTATTTTCAAACTTAGTTTCCTGGAACCCTAAACCCCCTTGGGTTGCCTAGGGAAGGGGGAGCCAGGGTCAGGGGTGAGCTCCACCGAGAACAGGCCTGCTTTTATCTGTTTTATGTTTGGCCGGTATAACTCTCAGCTGACAAATCAAGAGGCCCAGAAAACATCAATTCCTCTGTTTTCTAGATTTCTAAATCAATTTCTGGCCCCCAGGACCCATTTCCAGGAGCCAGATGGAATATTCACCCCAAATATTCTTGAAATGCTCTTTTCAGGTGGCGCCTCACTTCTGGAATACAGGGGTGCCCACCAACAAACCACATCTCTACCCAGGCGCCAGTGGGTCCAGCTATCTCCGCTGATTTTGTGCCACTCTTGGGACATGGGTGCCTTCTGGAAGTTGACCAATGTCCCCTCTGCCTCGCTCTTCCTTGTTCCAGGTCCCGTTTTCCTAGCCCACCCTCTATCCTGGGAAAACCCTTCCAGCCTCCAGAACCGTGAGGCAATGAAGTCCTGTTATCGGAGCCAACTCAGTTCATGGTATTTTGTTCGCAGGCCCAGCAAATGAACGGAGCTCCTTCCCCCTCTCACCTCCCCTGCAAACCTGTTTTCTCCCAGGTATTGCTCGTTCTCCTAACATCTGCTTAAATGGGATAAAGGAAGGGGGGAAACACAAGTAAATATTTCATAATTTCGTTCAGCTACACACACATACGTTTTCATTTGAGCAGAGAATCAGAGGCTAAAACAGCTTAAAAATCACTGGGCTGATGAGGTGATGACTTCTGTCCTTGGGTGATGGCAGGTCCATGGGCATTCACCGCACTCTTCTCTCTACTTTGTGTCTGTTTGGAAATTTCCATTATACACTGTTTAAAAGGGGGGAGAGAGAGAGCATCACTTCACATCACCGGGTGAGGAGATGACTGAGTGCTTCCATCTATAGAGTTCGACCATGGTGTATCCTCCTCCTTGTCCAGCTGGACTCTACTCCCTGCCCCCCAAACCCCCCAACACACACACACACATCACCAACTGCTGCCACTGTCACCAGGGCCTGTGCCCAACTTTGAGCCTGGAGACTTCCCTGCCAGCCAGGCTTCAGCACTGCGGCCCTGCAGCTGTGGGGCAGCGCCAGCTGAATGGAGAGGCCCTCCTGGATCCCACATCCCTGCCAGCCTCCAGGGTCCTGTTGGACAGCTCCTCCCTCCAGTGCCTCTCTCTCCTCTCAGGAGTTGTTTCCTCTGAATCCCATCGTTACCGTTGAAATACCAGATAACTCTTTAACTATTACTAATGAGCACTCAAGTTATTTTCTGGAACATGACTGTCATGGTTCCTGCCCTCATCAAAGCTCTCTTGACCTTTAACTCATAAAATAATATTGTTTGTGGCATTTAAAAGTTCTGAACTCAGAGGTACCAGGGTCAGTTTACTCCTGATGATGCTTTAGTCGTTGGAAAAATGGCCGTTCCCAACATCCCCATGCGCCTCTTGGGGCTACTTTTCATGTTTTCTTCTTAATTCCTCTTCTGAACTCACTTCTTCCTTTATAGCCAGCCCACTAGTGTTGAAATTTCCATTATTAAAATAAGAAATGAGACTGATTTAATAAGATTTAAGAAACTGTCTTTTTATTTTAGGATTATGGTCTTCTTTTTGTTTGGTCTTAAAACTTTTTTTTTTTTCACAAAGTGGTGGTATCAGCATATCACACTGTATCGGTCAGGGTTTATTTGCAGGTATGGCAATCACTCTAGCTATTTTAAGCAGAAAAGAAATTAATGTAGGGACTCAGGGTTTTACAAACTCACTGGGAGGACTGGTGGAGCAGCGCAGGCAGGGCTTCTGGGAAAGCCTCCCTAATGTGGGGGAAGTGGCCTGCCAAGACTTCTGCCATCTCTGCTGTGATCAGGAATCTAGGGAGTCTGGGAGCCACTGGCCCCGTCTGCCCACTCCAGGACCATATCACCTTGGCAGTGGCCCGTGTGCTCCACCGCAGCAAAAGGGATGCCACGTGTCTGCCCCCTGACACCCACAAAACTAGAGCCTGGGCCCAGAATCTCTGCTACCACCCTCCCAGGAGAACCAAATATCTTTATCCCTGAGCTCGCCGGGAGAAATGGCAGCAGTAGCAAAGGCACAGGCCTGGCCACACCTCTGCCTTCCCAGGCTCACGCCAGCACTCCTGCCTGGCTGAGGGCGTGTCGTGTGCAGACCCAGAGTTGTGAGTGTGGATGGAGCTGCTTGAATTAGTCTACAATATCTGTCACGGATGGTAGTATGTTTTGTTTTAATTGGTAATTCTATGGATTCAGTTCTCAAGAGGAGCCCCATCAAGTACAGAAATTAGACAACTTAGATTCATACCCAAATGTCCAATAAATACAGGAAGAGCTGTTCCTCCTCATTATACATCATAGAATGTAAATTAAAACTGCAATTAAAAGCACCACTACCCACCTACTGGAATAACTAAGATGAAAAACGGTGACACTCCAGGAGCACAAGGATGCTGGTGGTGTGTATGTTGGTACAAACACTTTGGAAGCTGTGTGGTTGTACCTGCTACAGGTGTAAGTTTGGATGACCTCTGACCCAACAATTCCACCCTAAATCCATCAAATAAACACACGGGTGAGAATGTTCCTGGCACCACTATTTTCAAGAGCCCCACACTGAAGGCAAACAACCCAAAGGCCCATCAGCAACAGAATGCATGAATGAGTTGGAGTACAACCAACAAACCCCACTCCCGTGCAACAGCGTGGGTGAGCACCATGCACACACCGCGCTGAGCCCAGAGAGACAGGCCTAAAACAGGCACACCGGCCACTCCATTCAAAGAAAGCACAAAACCAAGACATTAGACAGTATGGTGGTTCTCCCCTTGGAGAACTGGAAGGGACGAGGTGTTGATCATGCTTTGTTTCTCGACGACATGCTGGTTACACTCGTGTATTCACTTTGTATGATAAAATTTCATCTTGCTGAGCACTTAGGGTACACGCACTTTTTTATGTGTATATACACTTCAATAAAATTTACAAGCAGAAACAGACTACTTAGCTTTCCATCTTTCTCTTTCTGTAAGCACCCTCTCACTTTGAAAATGATGGTTCATTTATGGAACACCTACTGTGTGCCAGGCCCTGCACACCTGCACTGCTGCTTCTCACAGCCTCTGTGCAAGATGGAAGGTCATTTTGCAGACGACGCACCAGAGATGAAGAGAAGCTAAGCAGCCTGTCCAAAGTCACTGACAGACAAGTGGCTGAGCCGTGAGTCAGACTCATGACTCCACAGCCTATGTCCTTCCAGCCCAGCCTGCTGCCTCTCCACTGTGCTCGGTCTCTCCTCCTGCTCTGCAGCCTGGCTGGTATATGGTCCTTTGTCCAGGACTTGGCTCCCTCCCTCCCTGTCCCTCTTCTCCTTTCCCTGAGCTCTAGGTTGGAAATGCCTAGCAGCTGCCACCTTCGCCAGGCACCCCAGAGGGCAACATGTTGTTCCTTGATGACAAGCGTCAGGGAGCCACAAACAGTTACTGTTGCCACATGTAGGTGGTCCAGCATTCTGGAACTTGTCCTTGCCCTTGTGCCAGCCCCTCCTGGGAGTGGTCTGGGCAGGGTTTGGGGGATCCGCCGAGCCAGGGCCTACAGGAGCTGCGCTGGATTCACACCCAGGACTGGCCCCCATGGTAACCTTCGTTGCTTTACCATCTCTGGGTAGAGTGGTTGAGAGTCAGCAGGGGCCAGATGTCTGGATACTCTCGCCCTTGGTGCCCCGACTGGATCACAGACGACATTCCTGCTGTTTTGGAGGAGGCCCCTCCCACAGGTCTTGGGAGTGGCATGAACAGCGTGCTTTCTGCGGGCAGCCCTTTCTCCTTCACGGCCACTCCCGCATGGACGCCATCAGAACCTGGCATCTGTGGGAGTGTCAGGTACTGAGCTGGACAGGCCCTGAATGGACAATGCAGTCAAGAAAGATGCAGTGTCCCTGCCCACAGGTAGCTTACAGCCTTGGTGGTGATAGTGACCAACACACTGAGCACTCAGTGCTGGGCACTGCTCAACTCGCTGAGGCCTGAAAAGAGCTCTTGGAGGTAAATACTACTATACTCCTATTTTATGATGAAGAAACTGAGGCTGAGAAGTTTAAGTGACTGGCTGTGGTAGGCAGCCTCTAAAATGGTTCGGTCACTCCTCCCTCCTGTCCCTGGTCTTTGCGTAATCTCCTACCATCACAGTGTGGGCTGGGCTTTTTGCCTTGCTTCTAACAAGTAGAATCGTGTAGATGCCCTGGCTGGTGTGGCTCAGTTGGTTGGAGCGTCGTCTCGTACACCAAAGGGTGGGTGTTTGGTTCCCCGTGGGGGCTTGGTTCCCTGAGGGGGCACATGCCTGGGTGGCAGGTTTGATCCCTGGTTGGCGTACAAATGGGAGGCAGCCGATTGATGTTTTTCTCTCTCTCTAAAATCAATAAACATATATATTTTAAAGATTTTATTTATTTATTTTTAGAGAGAGGGGAAGGGGGGGAGAAAGAGAGGGAGAGAAACATCAATGTGTGATTGCCTCTTGTGCGCCCCCCACTGGGGACCTGGCCCACAACCCAGGCATGTGCCCTGACTAGGAATTAAACCAAGGACCCCCTGGTTTGCAGGCTGGCACTCAATCCACTGAGCCACACCAGCCAGGGCAACATATTTTTTTAATTAAAAAGAAAAAGAAGAATGTAGAAGTAATGAAATATCATTTTCTTTTCTTTCCTTTTTTTTATGGGAACACTTCACAAATTTGCTTGTCATCCTTGTGTAGGAGACATGCTAATCTTCCCTGTATCATTCCAAACATGTGCTGCCAAAGTGAGCACGGAATGTCACTTCTGAGATTGGGTTATAAAGGGACAGTGGCTTCCCTCTTGGGTGCCCTCTTGCACTGTCTCTTGGACCACTCACCGTGAGGGAAGCCAGCTGCCAGGCTGTGAAGGGAAGCAGTCGTGCAGAGAGGGGCACGTGAGTGAACTTGGAAGCAGCTCTGTCTCCAGGTGAGTCTCAGGTGACTGCAGCCTTGGATGGCATCTTGGCAGCGACCATGGGAGAGACACTGAGCCAGAGTTCAGTGAAGTTACTCTCAGATCCCTGACCCACAGAAACTGTGAGATAATAACTGTTTTAAGCAGCCAAAGGCTGGGATGATCTGTTACATAGCAATAGGTAGCTAATACACTTGCCCATATGCACACAGCCCATCCAGGTTAGAACTGGAGTTTGACCCCAAATATATCTGACTCCTAATTCCGTGCTCTTCACCACTATCTGAATTGTTGCCCTTCAATGTGGAAGCAGCACAATCATGCCTGAACTGAGCTGAGCCTACCTGGAGCTGATGATGGGGCCAATAGCTGAGGAACGCTGGGCGGGACTCTCAACCATTCTGTGCCCTGGTTTTCTCATATATAAAATGAGGATGATAGTGATACTCAGCGTCATAGGGTTGTTGTGATTAGAAGAGTTTATACATGTGCAGCTCTTAGAACATACTGAACACTCAATATGAGTTAACCATTATTTGTATTAGATTACATAAAATATGCAAATATTCAATGAAAGAATAGTTGGCTCAGACCAAGTGCCTGTGAAAAATCAGTCTTCTCGTTTACAAAATGGGGAAAACAATATCGTCATCCCTTGCTGTCAGGATTAGGTAAACTAGCGCTGTGCCTGGAACAGAGGAGAAGTTTCATAAATGGCACCTGTGGCAGGACGATATTGACTAGTGTTCGAAGGGCAGCACATGGAAGATGGGTGACCACTGAGTGTTGCTACAGTCCAGCGCTCGTCCACCCCGTGCACCTGGGGTGGTGGAGTGGGCTAGAGGGCCTGTAGTCCATGGGAAGTCCAAGAAGAGGCCTGGACCCTCTCCCCCGTCCTTGGGAATGTGCTCCCACAGAGCACTGGCTGCTCACAGGCCCTCAGTGCTCCAATGAGAGGGTTATGTTAACAATCCCATGAAGGAAATTGGTTCCGTGAAAATCTCCAGGTCCCTGGGGCTGAGGCTGAGTGAATCCCAGCACAAAGGACACCACTATTTCTCATTCCAGCTGGATCTTTCTTGCCATTGCAAGGGTGGCACTCAAAATGCATTCCAAAATAAATAAATAAATAAATAACCCAAAACGATGGCTTGAACTCTGCAGCCCTATGTGGAAATATTTGCAAAAGTGGTATGACCATTTTGTTCAAAGATTTAGAGATTTGTGAAACGTGTTTGTGTAACTTCCTTTGCCAATTGCTTGTTGAGTTTTTTGCATGTCAAAGTGCCAAATATCATAAAGGAGAAACACAAAACACACAGCTCCCAAGTGATACTGGAACATACCAGGACATTTTAAGAAGTACAACTGCAGAGCCCCCCACACAAAAGATTTGAAGGCTGTTGTCTAAGATCATCGGAAGCTCCCGTCTAGTTCTGATATTGTTGACCCATGTTACGAGGAGAGGGAAGGGGGTGGAAATGGCATGGGAACACAGGAGTGAGACCCAAAGAACATCCCTGACAGCAAAGAGCATCCATCTCTGTCACAGCACCAGGAGAGGAGGGTGAGCAGCTGTCATTTGTGGGAAGCTTTGAGAAGGGCAGCAGAAGAGCGTGGATGCAGAGAGAAGCTGCCCTACCCAGGCTGGGGGCAGTGAGGTGACCCCGGACAGGAGGACTCCACTCCCTGTGAAATTCCTATGTGGGCTGAGCAATTCCTGGATGGGGAAGGCCCTGCCAACCACAAGCCCAAGTCTGTTTTCTGTGTTTCTTTCCTGGTACCTGAGCTTACCCCTCCCAGCTTTCCAACCTGAGTTACAGATTCAACAAACCCCCGTGAGTGCCTCCCACATGCCGGACACAGTGTGGGTGCTGGGGACAGCCGAGAACTAGGCTGGACCACCTGTCTTCTCTGAGCTGGCGGTCCAGAGGGTGAGACAGAAACTGACTACAAACCTCAGAGTCATTTAGTGACACCAGTGTTAGGGCTTCCAAGGAGAACTACGGAGCAACACGAGCAATGCAGGGGATGGGGACCGAGGGGGTTTCTGGGGTGAGGACCCCTATCCCAGGGAGGGAGCCACAGGGAAGGCCTTTCCCTTGGACACATGCATACGTGCTATGTGCTTTAGCTCATTTCCAAGTTCTGTGTTAATGAATTTGCTCCCTTGGTTGTCTCACTGTCTGAGTTATCTTCCCTGTCTGTCCTCTGGTTCATGCTCCTCCAACCTGAGTGTGCCCCGCAGCCATCAGCCTGTGAAACACAGGTTTCTGGGCCTCACCCCACTGCCCAAAATCCCCGATCACTCTTGGTGAAGCCAATGCCATCACCCCTAATCACGCTTGTGGAGCTGCCAGCTCCAGAGTGACTTCCTGGACACCCACGTTCAGAGACGGTGGCTCCCAGCCTGGCTGAGAGACAGGGTCAGAAGGCCCTTGCATCCTGTGACTGTGGATTGGGAGAAAAGAGCCTGGAGAGCAGGGCAGTCCCCTTCATGGGGCATGGGGACTGGTGGGGTTGTGGTGGGGGTGTGGATGACAAGCCATCACCTCCCACCTTTGGGGGCCCAGCTCACACTGAGTATACTTGTGAGAAGGTTTGGGCAGGGGCAGTGGGGGTTGTTGACTAGAACGTGGCTGCACTGGGACCATGGTGTGTGGAACGCCTCCACACACTTGGGTTTTTCCCCTTTTCTCTGAGGATGGGGTGGCCTCTGGTCCTGGCTGCTGAAGGAGGCTCTGCGGTGTGGTGCAAAGGGCATCGGCCATGGAGTTGGGCCAGTTAGGCAGAGCTGTCATCTGCTCACAGTGTGACCTCAACAAAATAGTCCTTTCCTGAGCTAAGTCCTCACCAGAGCTGGGCTGGGGTCCCTCTAGGTGGTTATCTGGCCTGGCACTTCTTTCCTCTGTCCTTCCCAGAGTGACCCCAAGCTGAGTCTGCAGACCCCTTGGCTCAGCAGAGAGAGCCTCCTGCTCTCCCACAGCAGGCCCTCGGGCTGCACAGGCAGCTCTCAGGGACAGGTGGCTTCCCTTCCCTCTGCCTCAGGCCCCTCAGCTCCTCTGCAGGGTGGGAGGTCGGGCTGCCTGGCCAGGCTTTGCTGCTCCCCCATGCCCCTCCCTGCCAAGTATCTCTGTCTGCTTTTTACTAGCCCACAGACATAGCCCTGTTGTTACAGAGCAAGGCAGGGGGTGGTTCACGATAAATTATTACAGAAAGGATTCCCCCCTTTCTGTCTCTGGAAGTTCCTCCCCCCACGCACACCTGCTAGGTTCGAAATGCCCGCCGCCAGAGGAAAAACATCTCTCAATGCCAGAGACTGGTGAAAAGGAAAGGAATTGTTTATTTAAAAGTTACACAAACTTAGAGTAATGACTTAATGTCTTCAATAAAGTACTAAAGTCCTTTAGAATACCCACAGATGCACAGTCCTTCCCTCTCCCTGTGCCCAGTCCGGGGTACCGTGTCTCAGGAAAAGAAGTAGAAGTCCCTGATTCCAGCTCCTGGCACCACCAGCTGTGTGGCTGCTGCAATCTCCAGTTAATCCAAAACCATGTGGCACCTTCTCATGGCCCAGCAGCAAGAGTCCTTTCTCCCCTTTTCTTCTTGGCAAAGTCTCTCCTGCTGCCTAAGCCGCATGGCAAAAAGAAGCACTCCAAAACCACATGGTCTTCTCTACTCTCCTCAGAACCTCGTGGCCCTCTCTCTTTTCCCCTCAAAACCTCGTGGTCCTCTCTTTACTTCAGATCCTCATGGCCCTCTCCCTTTCTCCTCAGAACTGCGTGGTCCACCTATTCACTCCAGAAACGTGTGGCCCGCTATTTACTTCAGAACCGCGTGGTCTTCTCTTCTCGATGGCTGCTGCGCCTAGGTTTAAATCCCAGTGCCCATCTTCCTTTGCAGCCCCATTTCCAACTCCTCCTACAGTCAGTTACACCTGCCAGCATCCCCGTATTCTTCCAGCTTTACTGGGCTGCCATAGTAAGTCTGGGCAGGTGTGGCCCCCTGGCACGGAGCCAATCATCTCCAAGCTCTCCGGCAGGCCCTGTAACCAGGGGGAGTTGCTTCCCAGTCCCATCTTGGGTGGAATTTGGTCCCATCCCCCTTGCTCAAAGCATGGCCACAGCTATTTAACACATCCATGAAATCATTTAAAGGTTATAGATATGTTAAATGACCGTGCCAGGGGTTAGATGCAAAGCTCTTGCTACCCAAAACAGCTCTGAATGGCCCTGTTCCATGTATCCCATCCCCCCTGGCTCAGGCTTGTGGGGGTAAGGACACCTTATATATATTTTGTAATATTTCCTGGACACCTTGAGTTCTGGACCCCATTACAAATCCCTTCTTGGGGCCCTCCTCTTGGCTGCACCCTGCTTCACTGTTGATTAGTGAGGGTCCCCTCAGGTGGGATGGCAGCAGGTAAGGGGCTGGCCAGCTTTGCAAGTCCATATCCTCATTGGAACAATGACTGGTTGAAGAAGACAAAGAGAAGGGGTGGCGCCCAGGAGGGTCCACCCAGCAGGAGGAAGGCTAAGCTGATGTTCATTCAAACGTAGGGAATGGGAGACTCCCAGGGAGGCCTTGAGGCCCAGCAAGAGCAGTTCGTCCAAAGCTCGCTCTACAGTGTGCTGTTTATCCCAAATATTGTGCCTCTTTGGCTGGGAATGGAGTTGATGCTACTGAATCCCACCCCACGCTCAGCCCGTGCCCCAAGAGAAAGAAGCTGGTGCTCGGTGCCAGGTGGGTCTGGGTGTAAGCACCACAGGGGTTTGTCCATCTCTGCCTTGTCTGTGGGCCCACCCTCAGCACCTGGGTCTGGCCTTGAAGAGATGCTCACCAGTATCTGCTGAGTAGATGACAGGAGAGGAGGAGCTACAACACAGTGGCTGAGAGCAGGGGCTCTAAACTACGACCAGCGGGGTTTCAAATCCTGGCTCTGAGCTTACCAGCTGTGTGTCTCGGGCAAGTTCCCAGCCAGCCAGAGCCTCCTGCTCTTTACCTGGGAGCAGTGGTGGTAATGACAGCACCTACTTTGCAGTGAGAGCAGATGTAAAGGTGTCAGCGCTCAACAAGTGTCAGCTACTTGCATTGCTGTCGTGGGAGGAGCTCAGGCCTGTGGTCTGGAGAAGGCTTTGGTGTGTGGTGGCTGGCGCAGGGGTAGCTGGGAGAATGGATCAGACCTCCAGGTGCCCAAAGGGGCTTCCTCAAAGGAGCCTGGCCTGTTGTGGTTTAACCTCTCTGAGGAGAGAGAATGAGGAAAATTTTGGGTGGTATGTAAAGGGCAGATGAGAGAAAAAACTTCCACAGAGGGAGAGGACCAAAAGGATTGGCTGGACCCCATGGAGGTCTGGTAAGGGCCTGCGGGATCTTCTGGAAACTTCGGAGTCCGCGCTTCGCTGCACATCCTGGCTTTTCTTTCTGCAGCTTCCTGCCTCCTCCCAACTTGGCTGCCCAGCTGGAACCCGAGGAGCCCGTCAGCATGTCTGCAGTGCTCTGCTCTGCAGACACTGGTACAGGGGAGGCAGGGAGGGAACAGGAGACTGTGAGGAAGGCAGGGGTGAAGCCACTCTCTGCAGTCCGTGGTGGGGGCAGTGGGGGCAGGGTGGGCCCCCTTGGAGTGAACTCAGGCACCTAGCAGAGGCTCTGAGGTTACCCCAGCCATGGCCCAGCCTTGCAGCCAGATGACCCCGCCCCCAGTTCAGGTAAATAGGGGAATGGACCCCACCCGAGGCTTTTAGAGACCCCCATGCAGCGTGCATGCTACAAGGGCATTAGCAGGGTTGCTGTGCTTGTGAGGGCGTGGGGCACCCTGCTCCCAGTGCAGCTGGGGCTCGGCCCAGGGCGGCTTTCCCCACGGCCACAGGGCCACACTTGCCAGGGAGCTTGCTTTCGTTGTGGGTGTTGGGCCACGTTCTCCAACTGCAAAAGCAGAGGTGAGCAATGGGCCCTTAACAATTTTTTTTTGTTTTTTTGTTTTGAGTGTAGTGGAGATTTAGCAGAGTTCAACAGTATAATTAAATGACGCTAATCACAGAATTAATCTGCCACAAAATTATATACATACTGCTATTATGCTACATGGTGATTAATTGTAAATAGTAAACAGGCCACTGAAACACAGGTAACTGGTGTGCCTTTTGCACAGCCACGCCTGGTGACTGCGGGTCTCTCTGGCCAGCCCTGCTGGTGTGTGCCCGCATGGGGGGAGGCGCTCACCGGCAGGCCAGGACCACCACCCATGCTGCACTGCCGGCACTCACCGTGGTGCCCCAATCGGCCTTCCTGCCACGGTGCCGTCACCCCCACGACCCACCCCAGTCACCCCAAGTGAGGGGCCCTTGGGCAGTACCCTTAGCTGCTGCTTTACTTCTTCTCTGACCTTCAGGTTGCCGTCCTCCTTTAATTTGTCAACAGGAGTCTGTGCCTGCCCCTGCGTGGCAGGCTCCTTCCCGGGTGCTGGAGAGACGGTGAAGGGCCCAGACAAATGGTCGGGGAGAAAACCGGGAGACTTTGGGCTAATCAGGATGAGTTTTGTTTGCTCTCTGATGTCTCCATACACGGATGATTGCTCGTGACCAAAATATCTTTGTATGACTCAAGAATGGATTTTTTAAATGAAAGACATAAATTCGATCCAGTTTTTTAATCCAAAGGAGCCAATGGGCTGGCAGAAGGAATCCGCCTCCTCCCACTCGCCACAGGCTCTGGGAAAAGCTGGAGGGGTGTGCAGAGGTTGTGGAAACAGAGGTGTGGTCAACGGCTTCTGTTGGGGTGAGGGGAAACAGCTTGAGCAAGTTCCCTCGAGTGGCAGTGGCCTCTTGAAGGATGAGGAGTGATAACAGCAGGAGCACTTCCTATGTGCCGGGCTCTGCTCCAGGTGCTGTGCGCCTGGCACGCCATGTTTTGTGAGGCAGGTTTGTGAGGCAGGGGCTACCACTGTCCCCATTTTATAGAGGAGGAGACTGAGTGTAGCAGACTGAATGGTGTCTCCCAAAAGGATAGGTCCAAGGCCTAACCCCTGGCTTCTCTGGCTATGGCCTTATTTGGAAATAAGGTCTGCAAACATTTTTTAAGGATTAAGGTCTCATTTAAGGGTGTTCTTGCCCTCAAGGGCCAGAGGTACCACCACCTCTGGGCCCCTCTGTGGAGCAACTTGTGCACTTGGACTGTTTCCTGGGACCGTGAGGTAGGGAAGCGAGTGAGGTTCCTGCAGCTCCTGGAGAGGTGGCTGCAGCCTCTGCTCTGCTCTGCTCTCCACTGAAACACACTCAGATCCCTTTGACCATTTAATGAGCGGGGCAAGCACTCATTCCACCCTCCCGGCAGCCCTGTGCACTTGGTATTAGGTTGTCCGTGTCATCCATGTGAAAGAGGTGCAGGGAAGTGGCGATGGTAGAGAGTGGAGCAGGAATCCAGCTCAGGCCTGACTGCAGAGCTCCGTGATGCTGTCTCCACGGAGCCAGGTAGGGGTTGGGGAGGTCGGTGCTGGGCAAAAATAGAACCTCATGAGCCAATAGTTTAGGGTATGAGAATGGGGTGCAGAGGAAGTAGGAGATAAATTGGGAAGACTGAGGAACACAGAGCAGAGAAGTGGAAGGAAGAGCAGGAGAAATCATATCTCCTCCGTGTCTCTGTGGCAGGGGGTATATGCATGCTTTGTGCCTGCCATATGGATACATGCAGTTATACACCAGCAAAGGCAGGAGGCCCTAGACGTGTGGGTTTATCCATCTTCAGCCCTCCTGTGCCCAGGCAGGGAACAGAAGTGGACGCACAGCCTGGCAGGTAGCTGGAGGGCCTGCCGTGGAGAGGGGCAGCCTGCACCCTGCACCGCACCCCCCCCAGCCCCCGCCCTGCGTGCCCTGCAGGACTGGGGCCCAGAGTTGCCAGAAGTCCAGGTCTTTTTACAAGGGAAGCAGGCAATTAAGTTTTTAAAATGGGAACTCTCTTAATTTAAAGATGTTGGCAATCAAAACCTGTTAGAATATCATTTTAGAAAAAGGAGAAAAAAAAAGCCACATCCAGCCCACAGCCAGCCAGGATACAACCTCTGCTTTATTGCACTCGTCTCCACGAGGGTCTCACCACCGACTGTGAACTTCTCCAGGGCTTCTAAAGACCATAGGAGGCGCGGGGCAGGGAGGTTTGGGAGCAGAGGGCTGTGAGGCTGTGAAGAAGCATCTAGATTTGCAGAAAGAAAGGAAACAGGCTAAGACCAATGAATGCATTTTTAAAAAAAATTATATTTTCTTTTTTTTTAAAGATTTTGTTTATTTATTTCTAGAGAGAAAGGAAGGGAGAGAGAAAGAGAGGGAGAGAAACATCACTGTGTGGTTGCCTCTCATGTGGACCCCACTGGGGACCTGGTCCGCAACCCAGGCATGTGCCCTGACGGAATTGAACCAGCAACCTTTTGGTTCGCAGGTCAGAGCTCAATCCACTGAGCCACACCAGCCAGGGCCAATGAATGCATTGTTATCAGAAGATGCAAAAGAGACATTGTGCCTTTGCCCCTCACCCCAGGTGCCCTTTTATTTTACTTGCTCTCCCTCAGCTTCTCCAGGAGGACAGGGGGACAGGGGTGCAGGAGGGCTGAGTGGGGCAGGGAAGGAGGGTTGCCTGGAGGCGGTGGGAAGCGCTCAGCCTGGTTGTTGAAAAGTGAATCACATTTCCATGTGATGGGTGCAGTTCACACTTTGTAGGGAACAGGGAGCAACTGGAGCCTGACTTTTCTAAATATACCAGGCGAGTCAACAGCGCCTGGCTCCGAGCTGAGATTCTGACAGGAGGCTGGGTCGGCCCTTGGGTTCCACCCTTGAAGGCTGCATCTCAGGCTGTGCTTCTGCGACTGGAGGGTGGGGGCTGGTACTGGGAGCTGGGACTTCCGGAAGGAGCGCCCAGACGGCCATTCATGGGTAAATATCCGTAGGAACTGTGGCCTGGGTTGAGCTGTTATAAGCACAGGACATCTGTGGACCCTCACAGGGCTGCCTGGCACAGAGACCCCTGGTGGTGTCCTCCAAGTTTCCAGGTAGCGGCAGTGTCCATGGCACTCTCCTCAGGGCCTAGGCAGGGCGGCCTCCCCCACCTCTACAATTTCTCTCAAAGTTTACACCTGAAACCATGGTGTGGGCGGCTGAGGCTATGCCTTCTCAGCATGAAATCCTCAGAGCACGCCCAGAAGTGTCCTGCAGGCTGGTCTTGGAGGCTGGGCTGCAGGAAGATGAGGGGTGGTCCAGCTCTGCCCCTGACCATTTGTGTCCCTTGCTCTCCTTGGCATCAGTTTCCAAGCCTGGAGAAATGGAGGCTGGAGGTGACAATGCCAGCCTGAGGCCTCTTTGGCTGTGATGCATCATGGTTCCCTCGTGTACGGTGCGGGCTGGTGGTTTGGATGCGGTTGTATTCAGGACAGTCTTCCCTGGAACAGGTGGGGCTGCTCGTCTCTTCCTTACTTTGGATATGAAAGGAAACAGCCCCAAACTGCTGGCAGGCTGTGATCCGTGCCTGGAGCTTCCAGAGAGACCTGGGCTTGATTAGTTGTCCTAAGGCTGGGAGAAGAGGCAGAGGTGATCAAAGAGATGTCAGCTTTAGACTGGTCAATGAAGCCCATAGCAGGTGGGCACACGCCTGGGCACACGCCTGCGCACCCGGGCACTGTGGGGAGAGCTGTGGGCCGGGGCTGCTACAGAGAAGCAGCCACCAGGCTGGCAGGACTTCCTCGTAACCAGCCTCTCAGCTGTCAGCAGCTTTGCTAATGAGAAGTGCCTGAGAAAACGGCTGAGTTCTGGGGGAATGTTTTAAGCTCAGACCCTCAGTGCCCAGAGAAGGTCCGGTGCAGGATGCTGCACCGGGGGTCCGGGGGGTGGAGCCCTCTGTGGACCTCAGCCTTCCATGGGCTTCTCAGGGGGGCCGGTCCAAGGAAGACTAAAAGTCCCTAAGGAGCCCGCAGCTGTGCCTATTCATCCTAAATGAAGCCCCTGTCTCCCACCAATGTCCCTGCACTCCAGGGACAGGGCGGTGGCTGGTGGAGGGAGACAGACCTCTGGGCTGTGGGGTCTACCACTCCTCAGAGGGGCCATGCCTGAGCCCTGGGCCAAAGCAGCAGCCCAGCCCCTTCCTAATACACTGCCTTTCCAAGTTTCTTCAAGGGATTTACCAGCATCCGAAAAGACCCTATGTGATCATTGGTTTCCTGCCAGTTTCTCAGGCCCCCGTGGGAGGCTAGGCCCCAAGAACGCAGTGGTACCTCCCTTGGAGAAGTCCCAGCCTGGTGGAACTCACAGCCGTGACAGGCAAACAGGTGCGAAAAGATGGCAATGAGGATAAGGGGAAAGTGAGGGCACTGCCATAGGGACTTAGCAGAGAAAAATATTGCATGAGACATACTTAAATGAAAAAACTCCTCACTGGTACCTGAAATTCTAATTTAACTGGATCTCCTGGCCGTTTTCAGGCAGCCCTGGCATGTAGAGGAGCACTGGGCGAGTCCAGGGCTACACCTCAGAGCAGGTACTTCCTGGCAGTGAGGCCTCAAGCCATACCTGAAGGGTGGGAGGAATTAAGCAGGTGGAGAGGGAGCGAGAGAGTCTTCCAGGCAGAGGGAATGTGGTTAACAAAGGCCAGCAGGTGTGAGCCAAGTGTCCTGAGGGCCTGGGAGGCTTTCATGGGAGGGGCTGGAGACAGAAGCAGAAGGCCCCTGGACATGGTTGGGGTGTGGACTTTACATCAAGAGCAACAGAGAGTTACCGAAGGCTGGATGGGCAACTATAAGGCTATGCCTGCATTTTGAAGAGGCTATCTGGATGCTGTGAGAAGAATGGGTTTGAGGCAAGGCTAGAAGGGAAGCCAGAGCTGGTCAGGAGGCCACCACTGCTGTCTAGCTGCGAAGGTGTGGCTTGGGCAAGCACAGAGCAGCAGAGGAGGGACACTGATAGATTCATCATCCTCGGGAGATAGATTTAGCAAGTGGTTAAAAAAATTAAGTGAGGGCCAGTGAGGATGCAGAACAGGAAAGATGACTCCAGGTTCTTGGCTTGAGCGGCTGGGGGATGGTGCCATTCAGCGAGATGGGAAGACTCGGGTGGGGAGAGATTTGTGGCAGGGGGAGAGGATGACGGTGAGTTTCATTTTGGATCGGTCAAGCTCAGGGGCTTACGGGATGTCCAAGTGGAGGCGTTCAGTCAGAGGATGCCATCGTCACCTTGGAGGGAACTCAAAGCGTGGCAGCCACACTCCTCTCCAGCTCCTGCTTCAGGTGCCTGAGCGCTTGGCTGGGCAGGGTCTCTGCACAGGTGGCACTGGAGCTCCGTCCTTCCCAAGCCCTTGATGCAACGAGGTGGCCCTTCCTGGTTCTCACCAGTTCCCAACATATGGGAATATGGACTCCTGCTGCCTCATCTTCTGATTTCTCTTAGATGGTCACATGACACGGCTCAATTTTAAAGTGTTGGCAACTGATTCCATTAAAAAATATGTAACGTGGGCCACACAGAACCTGTCTAAGGGCCCGACCTGCTTCGGGTGCGCTGCTGGTCAGGGGCCTCGGGTTTGAAGTGAGGAGTTGGATATAATTCTCAGGATCCCCTCGGGCAATGTTCTTTTGTATAAGGCCCTGCAGCAGAATCACCCATGAGGCTGGTATAAAAGTGGACCCCCATGCTGTCTCCAGTGAATCAGATTACATAGGTCTGAGGGAGCCGAGGAGTCTGACTTACTCTGGGTGATTCTTGATGTACTCATATTTGAGAACACCTGAGTCAGGGGGTAGGCAGAGGAGACTGAGAAAGTTGGTCAAGGAGGCAGGAGAAAACCAGCAGAGCCGGCTGTCTAAAGCAAAGTTCATTTCAAGAACGATGTTGGCTTCCTGGGAAGGATTCCAGGTCTTTCTTCATTTCCCCCCAGCAAGTCTTAGCTCATCCCTAAGAAAGAGCAATGCTGATTTTATTTTTTAAAAAGATTTTATTTATTTATTTTTAGGGAGAGGGGAAGAGAAGGAGAAAGAGAGGGAGAGAAATATCAATGTGTGGTTGCCTCTCGCATGCCCCCTACTGGGGATCTGGCCCACAACCCAGGCATGTGCCCTGACTGGGAATCGAACCACAGGCCCTTTGGTTCACAGCCTGTGCTCAATCCACTGAGCTACACAAGCCAGGGCACAATGCTGAATTTAGTGCAGTTTCAAGAGCTAATGGAACTACATCTGCTAGTGAGAGTGAGTGGAGCCAACGGGCATGAAGAGGTTGGTGTACAGGGCTGCGGGACTCTTCAGGATCTCCTAGCCGGCATCGGTAAGCAGAGCAGGATCTGCTTTCTGCCCAGATGCTTTCCTGTGCTTCCCAGCATGGGCCTCCACCAGCCTGGGTCAGCCTGGTACCACGCCTGGCAGCACACACCCTCAATCAGGAGAGGTGGTGTATTGGGTCAGCCTTTCTCCCTGTCAGTGGTGAGAACTGGGATGGAGAAGAATCAGGTGGGGTGGGGTGGGAGGTGTGCTGAGCAAGCCTCACAATTTCCTTTAGTCTGAGCTACTACCTCTTACTAGTTTAGTAAGCAGAGAGTTCTCTAGGGTTTTGCCCAGCTTACCACAACATTCCCCAGAAACTTAAGCCACGCTCGATCATTACCCTTCTTGTTGGCTGGCTCCCTATTATTTTCTTTGCATATACCTTCATTAGGGAGAAGAAATGAGAGTTCTGGACCAGGACTGGGTATTACTGGTACCCCCCAGTCTACTCCAAAGCCATGCCATATTTTTAACATCCAGCAGAATGGCATCTCCATTTCAATCATAAGCCCAGGACCACAGAGCATGTGTAGGATTTCATAACAAGGAACAGAGCCAGGTCAGTGGCATAGGAAGAGCCAGGCTGGTGAGATGGGAAGAGACCAGGAGGTAAGAAATAGAGAAGTGCTTATAGTCAAGTCTTCCAGAGAATAGGAGGAGAGAGGATGGAAACAGTGAAGTGCGTGGGGTCAAGGTCAAGATGGGGAGCTACTTGATGGGAAAAGCTGGCAAAAAGGAAGGAGAGATCCAGGTGGCTACAGTGAGGTCCCTGAGGGGGTAAGCAATGGAAACATCTAGAGCACAAAGGAGGGATTAGCTCTGGACGGAGTGTCACCCCTTCCATTCTAATATCAGGGCAAGAAAAGGGGGAGCCGCTATATGCAAATTTATAGATTTGGTGATGGAAAGCTGGAAGATTGCTGTCTGCTGACTCTTTGCTCTGTGAAATTTGGGGCGCTATTCTGGTCTGAGAGTAAGTCAAAGGTTGAAGGAGGAGATGGAGTTGAAAGGGAATGATGGACAGAGTGCCTGGGCGCAGCCCCTGGTGTGAGCGGTTCAGGGAAGGGTAGCAGTTGGACAGACCCCAGCTTGGGGTTCTGCCACGTGGGTGCCTTGTCAGATAACAGGGCACATGGGGACACAGCAGCCACCACGTGGCAACAGTGGGGAATGTGGAAGACCACCTCCCGAGTGAGCAGCTGACAGTGGACACCTGAATCCATGTTCAGAAATGGGTTGTAGGCACAGGGGGAGTGGCAGTGAAGTTGATCCCAGCTTGGGGTTTAAGCCTGTGAGGCACCATAGGGGCTGCAGGGCCTGCCACTTCTCATGTGAACCAAGTTCCTATCCACTGGTAGACAGGCACCTTTTAGATCCACCTGTAAGCAGCAAATGAGACTCCAGCTAGGGCTGCTGACACCTGGGTTCTCATCTAATAATCCATTCACCTATCTCTGTTTCCCCCTCTGGATGGGTTAACATTCCCCACGGGGAAAGCTGTTAGATTCGTATTTTCAAGGTGTTCAAGCAGCCTTAGCCCTGAAGATGTTTCAAGGATAAAGGTCAAAAGTTGCTTTTGAAAATCCTGTATTAGCATCCTTCTCGCCCCTCCCCATCACAAACTGCACTCAATATGCAAAAAAGTCTGAAAAGTTTAGCAGGAGAGAAAAACCTTAATTTTGTGTCAACTATTTAAACCACAGAACACCCTTCCCCTAACGTATCTGTATGTCCATCAGTGCTCAGAACTAATCTGTGCATTTCACTCTGACCACGTACGCTGGTTATACAGGGTCGGGCACAAATAATGCCCCTGCTTTTATTACAAAATCATAAGCATGTGATTCTGTAACACTGCATCACACTCAAGCACACCATGTGACACTTTAGGTGAAGTGTTCAAATTAAAACTATAAATGATTACACCCACATGACCCTACCACCCACACTCACGTGGGCGTTACCTGTGGGACCTGCATAAACAAACCACCAGAGGCAGACCGTTACTCTTGGCCTGAACAACAGACTAGTGTGGTGGCTGAGGACATTACCTGGTTTACACGTGCTTTTGTCTATCTATTTGGTACGTCCAAAATTGGTGTCATTTAAACAGCTCTCTCTTGAGGGAAGACTGTAAGCCTGTTAAAGAGTGAGAATAATCCATGGCATGAATGGAAGTATTTTAAATCTGTGAGAAAACCCACAGCCCAACAGGCAAGTTAATTTACACCCGTGGAGTGTATTGGATATACTGCAGACAAGCATTCTCAGGGTCAGACGTGGCCTTATAAGGTGGCCTGACATTTTCTCATGGCCCAGGCTACCCTCCAAAAATATCCAGAGACAGAAGAGTGGGAACTGACCTCCCCAAACGTTTCAAAGAATAACAAGCAGGCTCTCTGCTAAACAAGAGCACTAACACCTGCCTTCTGACTAGCTCCAAAAGCCCTGCGCATTTCAAAATGAGCAGCCTGCAGATCCACACGGGGAGGGCTTGGGGAGGGCTTGTCGCAGGAAGTAGATGAAGCCGCCCAGCACACGTCCATGCTGGTCTCTTTGCTTTAAAAAAGTGTTATTTCCTGTACCCCTCCAGAGTATGCTGACATTTGACTGCCTTTACTTTATATGGACAATAGAGACCCATAACTAATTTCCCTTAGTGTGTCTTTCCGCCCCTTCTGCATCTTTGGCCAAAGCTGTTTCCCACACTCCTTTGACTCCCACGGCCCCAGATCACTAGTGAGGTGCTGCCCCCCAGCGGGCAGCCAGGCTACAACATGGGAGGCAGAAACGACGTTTGGGCTTTAACCAAGGATAGCATCTGGAAAGGTAGGTAGATCTGGATTGCACTCACCAAGGTCAAAGACAGCTGCCCTGGTAATGTCTATGTGCTGGAATTAGTGAGCAGAATACAATGTCCAAATATGAAAAAGATTTATGAAATGGGTAGTTATGTACACAGCCTCTCACACGTTTTGTTTTCGTGCATCAAATGAGACTTTTAGAGTGAAATGCCATTTGTGGGAAAACATTATTTTTGGTAATGAGACCTACCCCTGAGGGGCATTATCTCTAAATTTGAAAAAAAAAAAGGCTAAATAGTCCCTCACAGGTCTAAAAGAAAGTCGTCAAAAAACCCCACATAGCTCTCTTCTAACTCTAGTTCTCAGCTGCAGGCAGTGGAATGTTAATAGGTATGGCTATTTTTGGTAATAGTTGCTTAGAACAGTTTCTTCACCACTAAACTGCATGACAATGAGCCGGTCTACTTGTAAGGCTGGGATTTAAAAAAAAAGAGAGAAATTGCAAAGCTAGTCTTCATTCTTGTTAAAGGGAACAGAACAACACAGTGGTATTTTTGGAATGCTGTGTGAACAGCAAGTCTCTTAATTATACCGATGGTAATTCCTCAGGCTAGGGCTCATGTTAACATACTACACATAGTTGCCACAAAATATGACAATGACAAATTAGAAAGCCCTAGGGTCCGCTGCCACCCTAAGATTGTAAAAGTGGTATTTTCTGGGTTGCCTCTACTATTAACTTTACCATCTGGCCATCATTTTCAGTTGCAATTTTATTTTTCTTTTCATAAATAAGAAGCCTCTCAAACAGATTAGACTCTGTGTGAGAGAGGTAGTCGTAACTCGAACCACTGTGCTGGTGACACCTAAGCTGTGATCAGACGGCATTTAGAAAGAAAATGTTCCCCTTTGGAATACGGATCACACTCTTGGACACCAGTGACCGTTAACTCTGAAGAAGACCTGGTAGACTCACGTGGGGGCGCCTCACTGCTGGAAGCAAATAACAAAAATCGCCCAAAGAAATAATGAGAAAGTGCCCAGCTGCCAGAGACAGTAGCACTTTCATTTTGAGGGGAAGAAATTTTGGGGTCTAGAACTGGCAGGTCCGAAGTGGCCGGACCGAGAGTCTCCTGTTGTGTCCTCGCCAAACCGGAGGGTGTGCAAAGCTGCATCTAGGATTGTTCTGCACGTGGAGGCATTTTTGGGAGGAGGTTCTTGACCCCTTGACCAGGTATTTGAACATACGATGCCCTTTCAACTTACGTTAGAACAGTTAGATAAAACCAAAAAAACATTGTAAGACAAGGGTCCTCGATCTTTTACTGATGTGTTTCTTAGATTTCCTGGTCATTACAGGAGGAATCCCTCTTGTCCCTCTGAAGACTGGCAGGAAGAATGACTTTTTGGAAACCTCTTAATATAATCTGTCTATTTTTCGTGCAAGTGCAGAACTATTATGGTTAGCAGAAATACATTTTAACACTGTCAAAGAGCGAGCTGGAATCTGTAACAGAACTGAAACTCTTCCACGTTCCTACAACGCCACTTTCAGGCCAATTTAATGTGAAAAAAATCACTAAGACTCAACTGGTCAGTATTTCAAATCCAGG
Organism: Desmodus rotundus; assembly: GCF_022682495.2. Taxonomy (NCBI): domain Eukaryota; kingdom Metazoa; phylum Chordata; class Mammalia; order Chiroptera; family Phyllostomidae; genus Desmodus; species Desmodus rotundus. Next base: position 100,611,620 of record NC_071388.1, read on the forward strand.
CAGAGCACACACCAGTTTATTTTGAAATGCAACACAGATCAGTATTTTATGAATACAACTTATTACTATGTTAACATTATCAGGTAAAAACAGCTTCCAAATGCATGCGTAGAAAGTTAAGCATAGTCTTTGAATGCCTTATTTCTAAATATACAAAAATCCATTTAAATTATAGAATTTTAGTGAATCAAAGACCTATAAAATTACAATTTCGGTTTTCACAACATAGAAAAAATACAAAAATGACTGTATATATGGTTGTATAAACTTTTACCTAAATTTCAAAGGAGCAGTATGTACTGATTTTGATGTTTTATAATGTTTTATCTGAAACTCAGAATTGAAAACAATTCATAGGTTGTATCACATAAATATGCCAAACTTTTATTATAAATGAATAACCAAAAGCGCAAGTGGAAATGAGGGCAGAATCTCTTCACATGCCTCTTAAATGCTACATCTTCTGCAGGAAGTTCACTTCAGAGGAACCTTGTCTGGGAGGACGGTGCTTTATTCCACGACTAACTCTCCATGGTGCCTTTGATAACAGGCACCTCCTGTTAAATGAAAATTCCCAACCTTAGCAAACAGAACACAGCAATATACAAATCAGCAGCTGTGTCTACAAAGCACTACTGCATACACCTCACAGAATTCTCTGCCAGAGGTGGTCCCCAAAGGGGGGGCCCTGAAACATCTCCTGGGGGTGCAGCTGGGCAGAGGATGCCTTTGTGCCCTGAAATGAACATGCAGTCTGACAAAATAACCACCAATATCACCTTCTTCATTCCCACTTTATAAGCAGAAGGGACACTTGGTGGGGTTAGATGGCCTCGACTCATAAAAGGATGCCACCACTTCAAAGGAAGAATTATTTATGTTGGAGCTAAAGAAACCAACTACTGAGAAAGGTGACTGAAGGACTTGGCGGCATGTCTTACTTATCTGCCAGAAGCATTTTAAATGTTTGGTGCACAAAAACCACACTGGGGTTGAGGCCCTTTTTGAGAAAGGAGTTGTTGGCTCTGTTCTTGTTGCCAAAGTTCAGTTAGATGCAACACCACCATCTGCAATAGACTGTTTTCGTAAATGGTGACAAATTACAACAGAGAGGCCTGAGTACAACCAATCCAGCAATCTTGAAAAACCTGCATTTTTCATCCCATCGTCTACTAACCCAAAAACAATTTAAAAAATCTTACCCAAATTAAGTAATAAGTCTAACATAACCCGAACTGATTCTATTTTACAGTAGAAATACATTTTGGAAAATAAAGAGGAAAACCATGAAATAAAATCTTTTCCACATATTTTATCAAGTATGAGAACAGATTCTAATCTCACTCAACACACCCAAGTTGAGTGCTGACTTTAAGAAGCAGAAGTTTAAATGTTCAATTTCAAAAATAATTGACTACACATTTGCCTGCACTAACTATATTTCATCGTACATATTTTCTTCTCATTTTTATACTAATTTTCAAGGCTCTATGAAAATAAGCAATTAAAAAATTAAGTTTCTTATTATTTTACTCTTCTGATATTAGCAATTATATTTTAAATACTCTATAAACTAGACTTTTAAAGTTTTAAAGATCAACCAATTTTAGGGAAAAAAAAGGAAAAAACAGCTCTACAAAGAATATCCTGTGTTTAAAACCTAATGCACATTTAAACTTGGGCCTTACGTTTTCACCATCCTTTCCTTGAAGAGTCTTAAATGCACAGCTGAGCAACTGAATGGTATAGAGATACGATGTTAATTAGACAATGTCCATTTGACCAGAGCATTTCTCAGCTGCTCCAGCACATGGGACGGCACGGCTTTTAGCTCAGGACTGCCAGGCCAGGCACTTCACTGCCGCGGGACATGTAAGATGGTGGGGATCACAGAGGGCCACAATTAGGGAAAATTTCCAAACAGAAGAGTTTCATGAAAATTAAAAAGAAAAATGATAAGGGTGTAGAAACCTATTCCTGAATGTTCTTCCAGACTACATTTCTAAAGTAACACCTTCCATGCGTTTCAATAACAGCTTCTCTACTCCTGTGACTAGATGAGTTTTAGGTCCATAAATGAGAACAGTGATTGGCAAATGCATTCCTCAGAGGGGTTCTGAGAATGGTACTGTGAAAGGTACCTGTCCCTTACTAGCGATCAAACTTGCCCTTCCTGAGAGCTGTCATTTTGTGAAAATATGAGTGAGGCTGAGCCCCAGAGAAGGTAGGTTCTCTACAATGTACACATACTTACTACATTCAAGCATGTTTCTTAGTGGCAGGCAGTAATGTCTCAACTGAAAACACACAAACGGGTGGGTCCTAGTTGTTTTCTGATTACAGGCACTACCCCAAAGCTTCACAAACACAAGACTGTATATTTCATTCACTACATACGAGGGGAAAGGTCCTAGCCATAGCCTCAGAGCATTCCACAGAACAAAGTTTGCTGCTTCAAAAATACAAATAGTTTCCAGCATGCAGTCAAGCACTTTGGAAGGGAACGCTGCACACACCACGGACTGGAGCGGAGCTCCACTGCGAGCTGGGCGCCCGCAGGCACGCCACGCAGACTGCAACTCTCAGCACGCGCTGTTACAGGTCTTTGTCTATCAGGTGCACGAGGGGACGGGAGGACAGAAAATGCCAAATCCCTTTCTAGTGCCATAATAAATGTGGGGAACTTCTGGTTGAAAAAGCATGCCTAATGGACTGGCCAGGGTGTTTTATGTAAGAGCTTTTTTTTTTTTTAATTTTATAAAATCCCAAGTCTGTGTGACACTGGATTTTGGTTTTTGTTTTGTTTTGTTTAGTATTTTAAAAATAGTTCTTATTTTCTATGAAACGTATTGGGAACTCGAAAAGTCTGCAGCATTTTTGTCATTGAAAAGTTTGTTTTTGGAGGGGTTCAGGAAACAGGAACTATTCAAATTTCTTGTGTTCTTCAGTATGAGAAAGGACCTTTCTTCTCTGGTGTATCATGTGGAAATATAACTGGGGAAAAACTGGAAAGAAAAGAAAGAATTGGTTAAGGAGATCATTTAAAATTATATGTTCTATTTAAAGCACAGGGACTTAAGGTCCTCTATAACTTTGATATTTTATCGTCCAACAACCAAGGAAGGTAACAGGTAGGCCTGGGGAAGGGAAAGAAAAACACAAAGAGACCGACTTTCTCCTGCGTTAGCCAAGGAGGAAGGCTGGTGTGGGCTGGACTGGCAGACACCACTGTCACTATCATTACCAGTCAAGATGCCACAGAGCTGCCAAATAACATTCTTTACACTCTTATTATCTTTACCCTCATTCTCTGATTTCACAACAAGCAGGTGAAGAATTCTAGTGATGGAGTTATTATCCCTGTGTCAGAGGAGGAATTCAAGTCCTAGAAAGTGTAGATGGCTCATCTGGGGTTTCACTGCAAATCACTGATGGATGGGGACCAGACTTTGGGCTCCCTTTGGGCTCCCAAGAAAGGTTGTTCTTCGAGTGGGAAGGAGTGCCAATACATTTGATCTGAATACCACTAAGCCAAGTTTGAATGTAGAAAAAGCCTTCATTAAAAGAGCCAGTGGCTGGTGTGGCTCAGTGGATTGAGCGTTGATCTGTGAACTGAAAGGTCGCTGGTTCGATTTCCAGTCAAGGCACGTGACTGGATTGTGGGCCAGGTCCCAGGTTGGGGGCATTTGGGAGGCAACCAATTGATGTTTGTCTCCCTCTCTTTCTCCTTCCCTCCCCCTCTCTCTAAAAATAAGTAAGTAAAATCTTAAAAAAAAAAAAAAAAAAAAAAGAAAGATAGTCAGTATCTCAGGAACTGAAGATTCTGTCCTTGGTAATTTATAGATTACTTTTATTTTATTTTTAAGATGTCTTTTTTTTTTTAAGAGAGAGAGATGGTAAGGGAAGGAGAAAGAGAGGGAGAGAAACATTAATGTATTGTTGCCTCTCACATGCCCCCCACTGGGGACCTGGCCTGCAACCCAGGCATGTGCTCCAACTGGGGATTGAACTGGTGACCTTTCAGTTTGCAGTTCAGTGCTCAATCCACTGAGCCACACCAGCCAGGGCTATAGATTATTTTTAAAAGTAATAGTTCTCAGTCCTGGCCAGTGTGGCTCAGTGGGTTGGAACATTGTGCCACACACCATTCAATTCTTGGTCAGGGCATGTGCCTGGGTTGCAGGTCCAATCCTGGTCAGGGCATGTACAAGAGGCAACTGATCAATGTTTCTCTCCCTCTCTCCCCCTCTCTTCTCTTCTCTCTAGAATCAACAGGCATTTCCTTGGATGAGGATTAAAAAAAAAAGTAATGGTTCTCAAATGAACTGGATGGTACCGCCTCCCTAAGGAGTATTTGGAAATGGTAGGGGGAACTCCTAGGGGAGCAGGTTACAGCATTCAGCATATGGGGGCAGGAATGCTAAAACCTGCAGTATGTGACGATCCTCCACAACTAAGCATTATTCCATCCCAAATGCTTAGAGTGTCCTTGCTGGGAAATGCCAGTTTAAGCTATCTGGTCGTCACAAGTTACTGTAAACTGGGGGGCTCGACAACCATGTAAAAAACTCCAGTGAGATGGTCTTGGGTGTACACTATCCTTCCTTTCTTCCCCTTCTCAACAGCTCCAATCTCTATTTTTTAGACAATAACCTATATTTTGGGGGAGGTAATTTCTACCACTGCCAACTCTCTCTGAGTTTCTTCTTTTAATGGTTTCCAAGTTGGCAACATTTCAAATAATCCTCCCAAAGTATTCCAAGACATCAGTGGGTTTGTGCACAGATCTGATAAACTGCAGAGGAGGCTCTGATGCTGAGCAGGGCTGCCAACCGCTCCACTCACTATTTGCAGGCAGAAAGTCATTCACAGAAAAGACCCAGCTTGTGCATATAATTCAATAGTGAGAGAACTATTTTGGTTTGAGAACTAGAAAATTTGACAAGCTCTATAATCTAAAAACTGGAAGTAAAGATATAATTAAACCATAAGGAATGCTAATTGTAATCATTTAAAAATGCAGGGCCAGTCTCATTTCCATAGATGTGTTTTAGTAAAGGGAAACGCTGTGGCAAAGTATGCTAAGGGACTTTTCCTCTAGTTGCATTTGATTACAACACCCTGTAGAGGCCACCACAGCCTCACAGCTAGGTCGGAGGGTGGCAGGGAGGACGGGAACCCAGCAGCCATTCATTAGGTCTGTAGTGGCAGTGAGAGCAAGATGGCCGAGCACACCTTTACCTTCGTCCCTGTGGGCAAGGGCCTACTGGCTGCCAGAGGACTCTGATGTCAGAACCAGAGGGCAAATGTGGCCCTTTCATTCTTTAACATCTTCCAGAGGTTTCTTAGTGACTAAGAAAAAGAAATGCATGTGTATGGGGAGGGCGGGGGGTGGCAGGGAAATGGGGAGACTTTGGCTGAAGGTTCTTCATAGCTCTAGCAGGGACTTCTTGGTGACCAGAACTTGGATGACACTGTCTCCATTTGAATTACCCACATGTTCAGGCTGAACCCAACTACAATGGCTGAAACAATTCTGGATTTGTGGCTACCATTTTTACCCACATTGGGCTATAATGAAGACTAACCCTAAGAAGGTCTCAACCTGACAACAGGCTATTTAGAATTCTATCTTCTGCTCTCCCAGTTCAGGACCCACCAAATGGAGATGGCTGCTGTGCAATGAGTGTGTGTCTTGGTGTGTTGGGGTGGGTGTGGGTACTTGTGGGTGCTGCTGTGCCCTCCTTCCTGTAAGATGAGAGCAACTGGAAATGCTGTGCCTGGGGTAAGTTTCACTCTCAGTTTTTCTAATAAACAGGTGCAGTTATGGTTCTGACAACCTGGAGTGCCAAGCTTCTTGGAGCCCTCGCCCTACACCACTGTCTCTGAGCCTTTTTTTTTTAACCCCCACTCTATAACTAACTTTCATCAGTGTGGGGAGGGGAACTGTAAGTAAGACTCAGACATCTACTAAGTCCTGCAGATACTGCACATGGCAACATGGAGGGGAGGTACATCTTGCAAAGGACTCCAAGCATCCCAACCCAAGAATACTCCTGAGGCCAGGGCTCATGGGCCACCATTTGGGCTTCATGGGCATCACTGCAAATAGGTCAGGTGTTGCTATATAAACAAATAGATGTACATACACACACACACACACACACACACACACGAGGTCTGTCTGGAAAACGTCCAGCCATGGCTAATATAAGGAGAATGGTTTGTGTGATGTTGATGTAACCTGGCAGCCAAGGAGAGTGGACTGGAATGTGCATGTGTGAACAATGACAACTTCACTGTACTGGTAGGCACCAGTGGGGGCGGTAGACACCATTGAGTGAGCATGTGTGCTGTGTGGCCATCACATTCACAATGACTGAGCGAGTAGAGCAATGAATCTGCATCAAAATTTGTGTTAAGCCCGAACATTCCGCTGTGGAAACTATTTGGATGATTCAGAAGGCTGCAGCTCTGGGCAACTGGTGATTGGCGGCTTTGTCACGACAACGCACCAGCTCATGCATCACGTCTCGTGCAGTTTTTTTGTGAAACATCAAATCTCTTGGGTTACTCAGCACCCCCTACAACCCAGGTTTGGTGCCCTGCAACCTCTGGCTTTTTCCAAAACTAAAATCACTTTGGAAAGGGAAGAGATTGTAGACTGTTGATGAGATTCAGGAAAATATGATGGGGCAGCTGATGGCAACTGGGAGAACTGTGTGAGGTCCCAAAGTGCCTACTCTGAAAGGGACTGAGGTGTCATTGTCCTATGTACAATGTTTCTTGTATCTTGTATCTTCAATAAATGTCTCTATTTTTCATATCACATGGCTGGATACCTTCTGGACAGACTTCCCATTTAATAAGATTAAAAGAAACTTAAGTTGTAGAAAGAAAACCAAATTTGATAAAGAAGACAACATGTCAATAGCAACCTCTCCTAATCCTGCATTTCTTGTAATAAATACAAAGTTTCGGAAAGATGCAACTGTACAGTTGGCTGGGAATGAACTGTACAAATTGCCCTCAATATTACCACCTAAACTACTGAAAACATCCAGGGCAACTGGCCAGGCCAGAAGCAAAGTGAGCGCCAGCAGACAGGTGATGAAGCCCTGATACGGTCTGGGCTGCCATCTTGAGCTGGGTTGGAAGTCAGAGATTTGAAGAAAATCTTTTAATCTTTATTTGAAATCAACCCTTTTTCATTTTCTACAAAAGTTAAGCTGCCTTAAAAAGGAGAAAGACTATAAACTTTAACCAAGCCACATTCTCTTAACAAAAGAAGGCTAAAAAAGGAAGGGGGGATGAACTGAGGTAAAGAGAGCAGACTTTTTGAGAAATCTGCTTCACTCTCTAAAAGACAGTAGGCCCAGAGGTCTATGTTTTTTCTTCTATCTCTTTTAAAGCCGAGACGGAAAACCCCAGAGAACTAGGTTTGTTTTCTTTCAGGAATCCAATCGCTGGGTGGGCTGACTGGGCCTGACCAGGCCCCTGCTTGGTACCCTGAGGTCAGCAGGTAGAGGAGACAGGGAGGCGCACACAGCCTCAGGTGGCCCTGGAGAGCTGTCCGGGAAGGCAGCCCTTCCTTGACAGACAGACATCCCGCATCAACCCTCAGGTTTCTGTCAGTGTGGCAGCATTTTGTTAGTGGTTTGATTTCACGAAACCCTCCTTGACCCTTTCCCAGTTACTCTAAATGGCACCTATCTTCTGTGTAATCAAGAACTTATGCTGAGGTAAAATAAATCTTGTGGTGCCCACTGACTAGGATAATGTGTTATTCCGGTGTGGCAAAAGCGCAACTAAGAATTGTTGCTCTAGAGATTTGAAGATGAAACTCTTAGAAACAGTATTAGAAAGGTAAGAAAACTGTTAATTTTTACACTCCTCTATATTTATCTGTTTGGTAATCAACTACATTTTACATTTGAGAGATGACCTTTAGCTACTATGGTTTCAGCACCTGAGAGGAGGGCCTGATAATTAATACAGAGTAGGAAATGAATCACGAAGCAGAGCTGTGTCCAAGATAAACATTCACATGAAGTCTGGACGTAGTGTTTTGTTTTTTTTTTTAAACTTACCCATGGATTGTATATTTTTTATTTCTATTTTCTCAACTTAGTTTAATATTCTTTTTAAAAAAGATTTTCTTTTTTAGAGAGAAAGGGCAGAAGGGAGAAAGAGAGGGAGGGAAACATTGATGTGAGAGAGATACCTTGATCAGTTGCCTATCACACACCCCCTACTGGGGACCTGGCCCACAACCCAGGCATGTGCCCTGACTGGGAATTGACCCAGCGATGTTTTGGTTCATAGGCCCGCTCTCAACGCACTGTGACACACCAGCCAGAGACAGATGCAGGGTTTTTTCACAATGCATGAAATACAGTTTTTCATAGGATACAAACATGTTGCTTATGATGGTTAGGATGACTCATACAGTTAATGCTGTAGGCTAAAGAAAAGTCCGACCCTCTTGTCTGAATTTTACCTGAGGTTTAGGGGAGAATATAGCACCTTGCAGACTAAAATGACATTCAGAACCATAATGGCTACAGGAATAGCTAAAGGAGAAGAAACATATGTTCTTGGGTAGAAGAAGAGCCTTTTGGATATGGGGAAATCAACCACAGGATTTCAAATGAACATCAGAATTCAAGAAAAGGCCTACACAACTCTTCCTCAGCAAACAGGACTCAATTCACAGAAGCCTCAGACACGCGTCCTTTGGTCTGTTATCAAGTGCGCTGACAGACACATTTGGTGTCCGACACGGTCCTTCGGCCGGACTCTTAAAGCACTGGAAGCCATCCTGAAGAGAACACTGTGTTCTGTTCAGATGGTTTTAGTGCTTGTTTCTAAACAAGAAAAGAAGAGATATAGAAAAAAATAAATTAATCTATTTTATTTTGTTATTTGTTTCCAGTTAACTACTGATTCCTCAAAAATGAAATAACTATTTTCATACAGTAAAAATGTAAAACATCTCTTTACAATGTTTTTCCAATGCCATTAATAAGCAGTTCTTGAGAAACAGAAAAAGTCAATGTAAGGCTTTAATGGTTTTTTTGGTTTTCCACTCAGTGCTTTTCCCCCATAGACAGTTACCTACCCTGGTGTTCACTGTTTCAAACCCACACACACTGAGGAGGGATGCATTTTGGCACCTGTATGGAGAACGATTCATCTTTCTACAATTACTACCAGAGAAAATTCCTAATAAACTAGGTTTCCGTTTACCTGGACATGGAATAAAAACAACCAAAGGTTTTTACCTCTAGCTATTGTAGAGCCAACTTTTAAAACATAAAGAAATACAGGTTCAACTGTTTACTTACGTGGAATGTAGGAGATCATTATCAGAATTAGGAAGGCATAATAGTCAAAGGAGAAATTGTACTTGTTAGGTAAGCTGATGGAGTACAGGCCCGCCTGTCTGACAAAAGGCAAAGCGGCATATATGGTGAGCAGCTCCCCTGACACTCCCATTGGGTACAGCACAATGAAAAGCGTGTACCTAGAACAAAACAAAACATTCATTACTGAGCCTTGAAGCCAACGTTAGTAGAAAGATGCACTCCCACCCTTCTAATCAGTACTGGTCTTTTAAAAAACTATTATTTATACATTTTCCTGTTTACCCACTGTTTAAGTTCAGGTTTTATAAGCCAGTTTTTGGAAAGGGCCTATAGCAGGTATGTTTCTGAATATTCTAAAATAAAATAAATGTGTTTGGTCAGCCTCAAAATTTGGTCTGACTCAATAAACAACTCTTCAAAACAACTCCCTAAAGTAAGTAAGGTGATGCCAAATACTGGTAAAGTAGGGGCGCTGAGGCATGGTCTACACTGACCCTACCTATGGGGTGGTAGTGGACATGGGGCGTTCGCAGAGAGGTGGCGGGAGGTATCGGAGCCTGTGTCTGGGAATCCCTAACAACGTGCACCGAGTCTGGGGTGTCGTCAGAACAGGACAGAGCTCACTCAGTGTGTGTACACCGCCACGTTACTCAAGTGTCCGCACGCGCTGTGGTGAAGCTAAAATATTCTCGTGTATGCTAATTTAAAAACATTAAAAATTCATAATAGCTTTTGGTCATTATATAATTTTTCAATGAAAGTAACTATAATTACTATCACATGGGAGAATCCACACAATTTCTTTCATTTTAAAAGAAATTCTTGCCTTGGCTGGTGTGGCTTAATGGATTGAGTGCCGGCCTACAAACCAAAAGGTCACTGGTTTGATTCCCAGTCAGGGCACACGCCTGGGTTTTGGGCCAGGTCTCCAGATGGGGGCGTGTGAGACGTGACCGGTCAATATATGCCTCGCACACTGATGTATCTATCCCTTTCTTTCCCCCTACCTTCCTCTCTTTCTAAAAGTAAATAAATAAAATCTTAAAAAAAAAATAAAAGAAACTCTACGTTTCCAAAAGATACAGAGAGAAGTTCATCCTATGGAATAAACTGGAAGTCATTTTGAAGTATAGGTGTTACTAAAGAAACTATCAGCTCAGATTTTAAAAAGCCTTTGGCTGCAGCATTATTTATAATAGTCAAGATATGGAAACAACATAAGTGTCCGCTGATAGGTAAATAAAGAGAATTTTATATGTATCTATACAATAAAATATTACTCAGCCATTAGAAAATAATAAAATCTTGCCATTTGTGACGGACAGCCCTAGAGGATATTATGCGAAGCATGTGTCAGACAGAGAAGGACAAATACCACGTGATTTCACTTGTATGTGGAATCTAAAAAACAGAACAAATGAACACACAAAATAAAGCAGAAACAGACTCATAGAGAACAAGCTGATGGTTGCCAGAGGGCAGGGGAGTAGGAGGAGCAGGTGAAAAGGTGAAGGCAAATAAAACGTGCAAGTCACAGGGATGCAGCATACAGCAGCGGGAATATTCTCGATGGTACTTAACAGCGCCACGCAGTGACAGATAGCTAATTTGGTTGTGTCAGTCACTTTGTTAGGTATATAAATAGTTGGATTACTCTGTGCTACACCTGAAACTCATATATATGTATAATACAGGGTCCGGCACAAATAATGCCCCCCCCCTTCTACAAAATCTTTTATTACAAGATCATAAGCACATAATTCTGTAACAGCATCACACTCAAGCTCACCATATGACATTTTAGGTGAAGTGTTCACATTAAAACTATAAATGATTACACCCACATTATTACTCTACCAACCACATTCAAGCAGGCCTTACTTCTGCCGGAACCCGTGGTATATGTCAACTATACTTTAATAATAAAAATAAAACGTCTTTGGCTGTTTGTGGCTAACAGAGTGCACTGGGCTTCCAAATCCCAGGTACAGGAACTGTGCTAAGAAATCTGTGACAATGAAGGCAGACATTCCCTGTTGCCATCCTCAGCCACGCTGAGGAGGAGGGTGAAAAGGAAGAATTTCCTGTAGGCCACAGAAAACAAGGGACAAAAGAATCATTCCCCAAGAGTAAAATCAAGGCTTGGTCAATAAAATTTCCCTATAACCAGGGTATACAGTGTTCACAGTGCCTGCCCGGGTTGGTTAGAAACTGCTACGTTTTCCCCATTCTTCCCTTTTCTTTAATAAAAATGTTTATTTCAAAAGAAGAAAGAAAGAAACAAAGGAAGAAAAGAGAGTCCATATACTTGAAATGTTGCGAACAACAGGACTGTCTCTAATTTAATCACCAAATTTATAAATTGTCTAGGAACCAATTTTCCTTCTATGAAATGAGGCATTTGGGTCCCAAGGATAATTTTGCTTCTTTTGCTTTTCAATCCTCCCCTAGACTTTTTTTTTTTTTTTTTTTAATATTTTAATATATTTATTGATTATGCTATTACAGTTGTCCCATTTCCCCCCCCACTCCACTCCATCCTGTCCACCCCCCTCCCTCCCACATTCCCCCCCCATAGTTCATGTCCATGGGTCATACTTACAAGTTCTTTGGCTTCTACATTTCCTACACTATTTTTACCCTCCCCCTGTCTATTTTCCACCTATCATCTATGCTACTTATTCTCTGTACCTTTACCCCCCTCTCCCCCTCCCACTCCCTTATTGACAACCCTCATGTTCTAGTTGTTTGCCTAGTTTGCTCTCGTTTTTGTTTTATGTGTGGTCGTTAATAACTGTGAGTTTGCTGTCATTTTTACTGTTCCTATTTTTGATCTTTTTCTTAGGTAACTCCCTTTAACATTTCGTATAATAAGGGCTTGGTGATGATGAGCCTCTTCAACTTGACCTTATCTGAGAAGCACTTTATCCTCCCTTCCATTCTAAATGATAGCTTTGCTGGATACAGTAATCTTGGACGTAGGTCCTTGCGTTTAATCTTGGGTAATGTAATTATGATGTGTCTTGTTGTGTTCCTCCTTGGGTCCAGCTTCTTTGGGACTCTCTGAGCTTCCTGGACTTCCCGGAAGTCTATTTCCTTTGCCAGATCGGGGAAGTTCTCCATTATTTGTTCAAATAAGTTTTCAATTTTTTGTTCTTCCTCTTCTCCTTCTGGCACCCCTATAATTCGGATGTTGGAACGTTTCAAGGTGTCCTGGAGGTTCCTAAGCCTCTCCTCATTTTTCCAAGTTCTTGTTTCTTCATTCTTTTCTGGTTGAATGTTTGTTTCTTCCTTCTGGTCCGTACCATTGATTTGAGTCCCAGTTTCCTTCTCATCACTATTGGTTCCCTGTACATTTTCCTTTGTTTCTCTTAGCATAGGCTTCATTTTTTCATCTGTTTTTCGAATAGATTCAACCAAGTCTGTGAGCATATTGATAACCAGTGCTTTGAACTGTGCATCCGATAGGTTGGCTATCTCTTCGTCGCTTAGTTGTATTTTTTCTGGAGCTTTGAAGTGTTCTGTCATTTGGGCCATTTTTTTTGTTTGTCTTGGCGCGTCTGTTACTTTAAGGGGCGGAGCCTTAGGTGTTCACCGGGGCGGGGTAATGCTGGTCGCTGCGCTGTGATGCTGTACGTGGGGGTGGGGCCGAGAGGGAGCAATGGCGCTCGCTTCACTCTCCTCCGGATTTCAGTCTTTCACTCCGCTACCCACAATCAAATTGGGCCCCTCTGGTGCTGGTTCCCGAGTAAGTGGGCCTGTGCACACTCTAGGCCCCTGTGGGTCTCTCCAACAACCTCTCCTGTGAGGCTGGGAGTCTCTCCTGCCGCCCCAACCCCCAGGGGCGCTTTCAATCAGAGGTTTGAGGCTTTATTTCCCCGAGCTGGAGCCCTGGGTTGCGCAGCGGTCTGCTTCTCTGCCCGCCGTTCGTCCGGTTTATCTGTGGGCGAATGTGGTGCCGCAATGTGCTATCCGCCACTCTGCCTGCCCCACTCTCCGCCACTCTGAGTCCGGCCCTCTGGGTTTATCTGTGCAAATGTGGGACCGCAGGGTCTGCTAGTGCTCGGACTGCCTGCGCCATTTGTCCCACACTCCGCCAGTCTCAGTCCCGCCACAGCCACGCGAGTCCTCTCCACCCCAGTGCCGTCTCCGCCCCTCCTACCAGTCTGGATGAATGATTATTTTCTGTTTCCTTGGTGTTGGTCCCCCTTGCTGTTCGATTCTCTGTCAGTTCTGGTTGTGCGAGGAGGCGCAGTGTGTCTACCTACGCCGCCATCTTGGTTCTCCCTCCCCTAGACTTTTTCAACTCAGAAGACTGCTTACACCCTGGCTGCTGTGCCTCAATGGACTGAGTGCTGGCCTGCGAACCAAGGGGTCCCTGGTTCCATGCCCAGTCAGGGCACATACCTGGGTTGCGGGCCAGGTCCACAGTGGGGGTTCGTGAGAGGCAACCACACATTGATGTCTCCCTCTCTTTCTTCCTCCCTTCCCCTCTCTAAAAATAAATAAATTAAATTAAAAAAAAAAGAAAACTGCTTACAACTATCTCATGGGTTACTTCAGATAGAGAGATGAACTGTCAGCCTTTTATCCCATTTATAATGAATATTACTGTAAAAATAATCAAAGTAAATGAACTGATAATAAGCTAAATTGCCTTCTAATGTTTGCTATTAATTAAAATTAATTTAAGAGTCATAGCTTGTCGGCAAAATTGAGAACTGGTCTTGGTTCAAAAAACCATCAAAATGGCAGAAGCTCATCGGTAAAATTTGATATGGACAAAAAGGTGATGTTACATCAAATCTCTACTAAGATTTGAATATAACCGAAAAGAACTGATTCAATAAAAATAACAAGTATAAAAAAATTAAAACAGTATTTCTATAATCAAAATTAAGTAGCGTTCCTTATCCTGATGAAAATCTACCCAACCCCTAGCTCATACGATTTTATTTCGAGGAACTTAAGAGGCAGTATTTAGACAACATTGCAGTGATGGATCATTTCAAAAGTTAGTCTTCATTCCCTGCACTTCTTTACCTGGCCCATTTGATGAGGTAAGGCAGATGGTTTAATAGGCTGAATGTATAAAAGGAGTAACGGATAATTTCTGTGACTGTCCAGGCAATAACAAACAGAAGGACACTGTCTTCACTCTGTACCTAAAGGAAAAGGAAAACAAAAGCAAATACATAAAACATTTTAACAAAAAGCAGTTACAGTGTGCAGCCTGGAGGCCCTCTCCCTTCCCCTGTCCATTACAGAGCTGGGAGATTAGTGTGTGGACACAGTCCCCGGTCTCTATCCTCAGCGGCCATCGCACAGCACAGGAAGAGCCTGACACATAAAGGAACACACACTGTGACAACAACTGTGGAGACAGCCAAGTGGGAAGACGCAAGTGAGAAGGAACCCAGCTTACTGATGAGTGGCAGACGCAGGGCGGGGAACTATGTGAGCTGTTAGCCACAAAAAGAAACTAACATGAGGAATGAGTGTCACTGGCCAGCCTCACATGGAGACTGTGAATGTGAGCGGAGGTTGGGGGGGGGCAGGAGTGGTTACATCAGAATGACAGAAGGGCAAATTGGTGGAAAGCTTGGGATCCATTAACAAGAATTTTAATTTGATTTGCAAGACAACTAGAAAACAGAGGAAATTTCAAGAAAGGGGAATGTAATGATTAAAACACAACTGAAGATGAAGCCAATTCACTGGGTAGTTTAAAATCAAGTGGGGGAAGAGCAAGACCATCTAAGCGTTTATTCTCTCCCACTGGTGATTTCTTCCCCCAGACTAAGCCTGGTTTAAATCAAGAATTATAGAGGTCCCCATGCTGATCACAACAAGTAGCTAAAGCCAGAAGAGCTTTGAAATTCCTGACCTCCTATGAAATTGTTTTCATGCAGAAAAAACAATAAACTTTTAAAAGAGCCCCTTAGATGTTTTTGGTTTTGTTTTTAAAGAGATGTTCTTACTAGATGCCTCAGACCGCAAATCTTGCATGAAAGTCTGTGGTTTTAACTTTCGACACCTCCTTCCGACCCACCCCAGCTAGGTTTACCATGATCCTCGGTGCTTAAAAACCAGCAATTAGAAACAACCCGGCACTGAGATTCACTGAAGTTTTCTTGCATCCGTAAGGGGCCGTTAGAGTTGGGTGTGACTAAGAAATTCCACTGAGTAAATGAGACAAATTTTAATTGTAGGATGGACCTTATGTCTTTACTCCTAACATCTGATACAACAAAGGTACAGCACTCTAACCTTAACTCTTGCTTCTTTGTATTTGCAGTGTTAATAGCTTTTAGCACTTATATTCTTCCTTAGAAAGTGAACATGGAGCGATCCACCTACACAGTGAAATAAGTAGTAATTTACATACCTATTAACTAAATCGTTCTGACAAAGAATTTCATAAATGGAGAGTGACTATTCTCTAAAAATAATAAGAATTTTCCAGTGTCAAGAGCAAGAGTACTTTGTGTTTTCCTGGTACTCTCATATTAGCCCAAGTAGAGGGAATGCGAACCCCTCCAGAGCTTCCCTGTGTCAGTTTTCAGTCTGTCCCCAAACCCTTGCTTAACAATCACGTACACTAAAGTATCATTTCAAAGCACACTTTGCTTTTTGGATGTATATTGCAATCCTCCTCATCTTAAGTAGATAAGTTTTTACAGTTATGGGAGAAACCTTGCTTAAGGATCTTTGGATTATAATATTTTGCACTATAAATGCCTTGAAAGCTGGGAGTGTGTTTTATTCATCTTTTGATTCCCCAAAGCACTTTGTGCTTTTCACAAGTAGGAGCTCATAAGCATTTGTGAAGTAAATGAATTCAATCCTATTCCCAGCTTTTTGACCCTTGATAGCAGTTTCTGTGTAGTTGTAGTGACCTTCAAGGAGACAGGTAACAAAAACCTCCAAACCTCCCACTCTGATCCAGCCTGGAGGTGATCTGATTGACCCCCACCTCCATCCCTGTTAGTCTTAAACTAAAATAATTCTAACAAACCCAGACCCAGGATAAGTGTGAAGCAGTCTGCTCCCACAGGCCAGCTGCAAAGACCATGTCATAATTTTAAAAAGACTGAGAATGGGGGAAATGACCATTTTGTACAAATGGGATCTTCAGATCAATGGGAAGTGGAACACATTAAGAAGGACTTGGGTAAAGTCAGACGTGGGCTTATCTGATTTGCAGATAATCACCCATTAACAGAAAACAGGGGCAGAATGTAATGAGTGGAAACAGTAAGATCAATGAGATCCCAAAACGTGTTTGTTCCCTGACATTAACAGCAGCATTATTCACGACAGCCAAAAGGTGGAAACAACGCTTGTGTCCATCAACAGGTGAAGTGGTAAACGAAATATGGTATATACATACAATGGAATATAATTCATCCCTAAAAAGTAAGGCAATTCTAATGCTACGACGTGGATGAACTTTGAACATGTTATATAAAATAAGCCATCCACGAAAGGACAAATATGGTATCATTCCACTCGTGAGGTACTCAAATTCAGAGAGAAAGTAGGGGCAGAAGGTTGCCAAGGGCTGGGGTGGGAGGAAATAGGGAGCAATTGTTCCGAGAATACGGAGTTTCAGTGTGGGAAGATGAACAAAGTTCTGGGGAGGCTTGGTGGCGACAGTTGCAGAAGAGCAGAATGTACTTAACACAACTGAACCATGTATTTAAAAATGGCTAAAATGTAAATTTTATGTTATGTATATTTTACCACAGTAAAAAAATTAAAAAACCCAGCAAGATGAAATCTAACAAAGCTCAATGTACAACAGTATGACTCAGCACCAACAAAGTGGCTGCAGTGCAACTTAAGAACGTAAGAAATACAGAGTTTCTGGTGAACCATAAGCTTCATATGCGCCAACAGGATGTAGGTGGCTGTTCAAATCACCCAACCAAGCAACCCACCAGCCAGTATTTGGCTACACTAAGAATCTCATCCCAATTACTCTCTCCTAAATAGATCGGACCCCACCTAGTCTATTTAGAATGAGGTCAGAGTCAGTTACAAGAACTCTTGAACTAGCAGAGGGTTAACTACAAAATACAAAAAAGGAAATCATGTTCAATAGGCATAAGGACACGAGACTAATGGAAAAATTAACAGAGAGTAAAATGCCTGGCTCAAAATAGGAAAGACTATGGAACAAACCAGCTGACTAACAAAACAGGTCCCTTCACGAGGCTGTGCGCTCCCAGACACTGAGCATATTCAACCAAGACTGCTGAGGAGGAAAAGTGCTGGATGGTGGTGGATGGGGCTTCCAGCTGCTGTTCCTTGGGAAAGGGTGGCGTATAACCTGTATGTGGAACAGGTATCAAACTGGCTCATACTAATTTCCTTGCATGAGCTGAAGTTTTTTAGTTGGAAAGAAAAATGGGTAGGCACTTTAATAGTCCTTATAAATAATTTTCCTTTATCAAAGTAGGAAGAAGAGGAGAGAATAACTGAGAAGACCCTCCTTTCATCACTGACTGCTGAGTGTGTAGAAGGGGAGGAATCCCTGCACCCCTCCATTTCAGTAGCAAGGTCTCCAGGGTCCGGGCTTCACCTCAAGTGGCTTCCTCAGCGCCCAGCACAGGTCTGAACACGGGGAATGGACTGAATCAACACCTCTTCCCTTGAGTAACTCCTCTCCTCCCCTCCCTTCCCCTTTCCTTTTCTTTTCTCTCTCTGAAAGCAGGCACTGGGGACATTTTCTAACCAACAGGGAGCCTCCTTTCTATCAAGGGTCAATGATGCAGAGAAAAGAATCAACAGGTTCTCACTGAAATAAAAACAAAGCCAGTTTAGTTTTGGAGAGGTTTTTTTGAGGGGCAGAGGACTAGAATTATAAAAACTTCAACTCAGCTGCTTTTTGAATTAAGAACTAGAAACATATAATTTTATTAATTATGAAGAATAAGAGGTTTAATATGTCCACACAAAGATTTGCACTCAAATGTTCATAGCAGCATTACCTATAACAGCCGAAAGATACAATGACCCAAATGTCCAGCAACTGGTGAATGGGGCAGTAAAATGCGGCACACATCCATACGATAGAATATGATAGAACATGCGTCAGCAACACAAAGGAAATACTGACACACGCTATAACATAGGTGGACCTCAAAAACATTGTACTGAGTGAAGAAAAGCCAAATGCAAAAGACTACCGTTTGTACATGATTTCACGGATATAAAATATCTAGAAAAGACAAATCTAGAGACTTAATAGATGCAAGTTCCCTGGGGCTGGGAGTAGGAGTGGCAATGAACTTTTGAAGGGCATAAAGGGTCACCGTGTGGTGATGGAAATATTCTAAAATGGGATTATGGTGATGGTTATAAACTTGGAAAATTTACTAAAAGCCACTAAACTGAACACTTACAATGGGTGAATTTTACAGTATGTAAGTTCTAACTCCAATAAGTTGTTAAATGCATACTAGTGTCTTTTAAAGGAAAAGGGGAAAAGGATTTAGCAGGTTTACAAAGGAAAAGAGGGAGGCAAAAGGACAGGTGTAAGCTAGGTTGCCAAAAGTGTCTGGAAGAAGCCGTATTTGGAAGATGCATGTCCAGCACTGTGGAGCAGACAAGGCAGTGGGCACAGGGCGACCCTGTGTGGCAAGAAGTCCTCCTCTGCCCGGTACAGTAAGCTGCATGCTGGACCCTCCAGGCTAAAGCCAGGTTTCCGTCCCCTGCTCTCCAGCAAGGGAGGAGGCGCTGGGTGTGGGTGGCTTGTGTAATTTAGCCAAGGGAGTTTACATAAAAATTCAAGCCAGAGAAACAAACAAGTGTAAGAGAGAAACCTTTACACACAAATAACATCATATATTTGACTTTAAAAGGCTTAGGGAGTACCAGTACATGAAAAGCTGTCATTTTTATTACATTCAAAGAAAAACAGATGGTGCCACCAAAGAAAATCACTATTGCAGAAACTATATTCTTCTTAGCATTTTGGAACCTGCTGCTTATCACTCTGGTTATTGCAAAAAAAAAAAAAAAAAATCCCCGATCATGCTTTATGTGAGTGTTCTTTCCTCTTCTTCTCTTTAAATAAATAATTTTTAAAAATCTTCACCCGAGGATATGCTTATTGATTTTAGCAAGAGAAGGAGCGGGGGCGGGGGTGGGGGGGAGAAACACTGATTGGATGCCTCTTGTATGCACCCCGGGGATTGAACCTGCAACTTAGGCATGTGCCCTGACCAGGAACTGAACTTGCAAACGTTTTGTGTACAGGATGATGAAACAACCAACTGAGCCACCCGGCCAGGGCTTCTTTCTTCTTCTTAATAACCCTTTCATTCATGAAGCAAAGACATTTTGGTAAAATCAAAGAAGCGAGTACTAGAGTCTGTTCTTAGGAAAACTGTGAAGGGTATGTTTACCTTAGTCTGTTCTGGCTGCCATAATAAAACACAGACCAGGTGGCTTAAACAACAGAAATGTATTTTCTTAGTTTCAGAGGCTGAAGTCCAAGATCCAGGTGCCAGTGCATTTGGTTCCTGGTGAGGACCCTCTCCCTGATTTGCAGCAGGCTGCCTTATCACTATGTTCTCACGTGGATGTGGACGGGAGGAAGAGAGGAAGCTCTCTGAGGTCTCTCTGATAAGGGCACTAGTGCCCAGGACCTCATCTAACCCTAACCACCTCTCTCTCTCTGGCCAGTGCGGCTCAGTGTTGGAACATCTTCCCGGAAATTGAAAGGTTAAACCTAATCACCTCCCAAAGGCCCCATCTCCAAATACTATCACATCAGGGCCCAGGGATTCCACACATGAACTTAAGGGGACACAATTCAGTCCATAGCAAAGTTCAAGACCAGGTGTCAGCAAACTCCTCCTGAAAAGGACAAAAGCGCATTTTAGGCTATGTATCTTATGTAGTCCTTGTCATACATTCTTCTTTGTTGTTTTTATACCCTTTAAAGATGTAAAAACCATTAAACAGTGCAGGCTAGATTGGATTCACAGGCCTACCCCTGTCCTAGATCCGTCTGACCACCCAACTTTCCCTTCCTGTTCACTCCTACACACGCCGCTCCTCAGCCTTCCTTCCTGGCAGACTGTGTGCGTGTGTGCTGCTGGGCGGAGGGCAGGTGTGGGGGAGAGCAGTTTATCTATCACCTGTAGACACTGACCACAGGAAGTACTCCTGCGAGAACATGGATAGGCAAGTTTTTCATGTTACATGATCTTAACACCTCAGTAATCTTTTTGTTTATGATAAAATACACACAACATAAAATTTATCATTTAGCCATTTTTAAGTGTATAGATAGGTGGCATTAAGTACATTCACCATGATATGTAAACATTACACCCCTATCCATTTTGAGAACTTCTTCATCGTCCTGAACAAAACACACCCATTAAATAACACACCCACTTCTCCCTCCCTCTAGCCCCTGATAACTACTATTCTACTCTCAGTCTTTAAGAACTTGCTTATTCTAGGTCTATCTCATTTAAGTGCAATCATACAATATGTGTGTTTCTGTGTCTGGTTCACTTCATTTAGCACAATGCTTTCAAGGTTCATCCATGTTGTAGGCTGTATCAGAATTCCTTTCTGTTTAAGGCTGAATAATAACATCCATTGTGTGTAAATACCACATCTTGTCTGTCCATCTATCTCATGGGTGTTTGGGCTGCTTCCCCTTTTGGCTGGTGTGCACAGCGCTGCTGGGAACATGGGTGCACGGGTGTCTGTTTCATACCTGTTTTCAATTCTTTTGGTGCACACCAAGAAGTGGATCTATGATTCCTAGATCATATGATGATTCTAGTTTAACTTTTTGAGCAACTGCCACACTGTTTTCCACAGTGGCTGCACCATTTTCCATTCCTGCCAACAGTAACAAGGGTTCCAATCTCTTTACACCTTCACTACAACTTATTTTACTTTTGGTTGGACTGCAGCCACCTTATGAGTGTAAAGTGGCTGTGGTTTGGATACATATTCCCCTAGTGGTTAGTGATTTTGAGCATATTTTCACGTTCTTACTGGTCATCTGTATATCTTTTTTTGAGAAATGTCCATGCAAGTCCTTTGCCTATTTTTAATTATTTTTTTAGAAAATCATCTCTTTTTAATAATTATGGGGACAACAGCAGTAAAAATAATGATACCTAATAGTTACTGAACTCTTACTATATGCCAAGGACTTTATTTGCTTCAATGAATTCACATTTTACAGATGAGAAAAGAGAGCTTACAGAAGTTTGAACTGAGCTTGTGCCCTGACACTGAATAGTTCTCATTTTTCTTCTTGGTCTTCAGGTCTTAAACACACATGTGTACACATGCACGCACCCCCCCCCCACTTTTATGGAGAGAATACATCTCTTGTGAAATCAAGAAACCTTTGAAGTAACCTGTATACAAGAGCATGGAGAACAGATATGGTAAATGTGATCATTTTCTGGTATCAGGGAAAGATGTTAGTTCTTCAAAAAATGTGACCCACTGCTGAAGAGGGATCACTGAATAGAATTTGGGCGCCAGAAGGACCAAATAGAACTCATTCAATGAAAAGGACTGAGTAAAGTACACAAATCACATACGGTCACTGCTGTCCAGAGGCAAAATTAGCATGTCCATGAAATGACTTTTAGTTGTTAACTGACTGACCCAAGAGAGAATCCAACATAAGACCTTGGAACAAGTGCTAATGAGTTCCCTAAAGTTAGTGTGAACCTTTTTCCTTGAGCCCTGCTTTGCCAATAATCTTCACTGTTTTTTCTTTCTTTTTTTAGCCCTGTTTTGTGTTGTGGACTTAACTTATCGTCAAGGCCCCTAAAAATCTATCTCAAGGTTAGTTTTTGTTTTCTATCTCTGCTATGCAGAACCTAAAATACAAAATAAAAGACATCAAACTATACTACAAGGCCACTGTCATCAAAACAGTCTGGTACTGGCATAAGAACAGATACACAGACCAATGGAACAGAATAGAGAGCCCAGAAATAAACCTATGTCTTTATGGTCAATTAATATTTGACAAAGGAGGCAGGAACACATGATGGAGTAAAAATAGCCTCTTCAATAAATGGTTCTGGGAGAACTGGACTGATATATGCAAAAAATGAAACTAGACCATCATCTTACACCATACATCAGAATAAACTCAAAATGAATAAAAAGACTTAAATATAAGTTGGGACACCATAAAAGCCCTGGAGGAAAACACAGGCAGTACAATTTCAGATATCCTACATAGCAATATTTTTGCTGATATATCTCCTAGGGCAAGGGAAATAAAGGAAAAATAAACAAATGGGACTACATCAAATTAAAAAGCTTCTGCATGGCTAAAGAAAACATTGGCAAAATTAAAATGGAACCGACCTTATGGGAGAACATATTTGCCAATGATACATTGGACAGGGTTTTGATCTCCAAAATATAGAAAGAACTCATATGACTCAAAACCAGGAAGACAAACAATCCAATTAAAAAATGGGCAAAGGACCTGAACAGACCTTTCTTCAAGGAGGACACACAGAGGGCCCACAGACATGAAAAAATGCTCAGCATCACTAGGCATCAGAGAGATGCAAATTAAAACCACAATGAGATATCACTTCACACCTCTCAGAATGGCCATCATTAATAAATCTACAAATAACAAGTGCTGGTGAGAATGGAGAAAAGGGAGCCCTAGTGCACTGTTGGTGGCAATGCAGACCGGTACAGTCACTGTGGAAAACAGTGTGGAATTTCCTCAAAAAATGAAAAATGGAACTGCCTTATGACCTAGCAACTCCACTGCTGAGAATATACCCTAAGAATCCCGAAACACTAATTCAAAAGAACTCACGCACCCCAATGTTCATAGCAGTGCTATTTCCAATAGACAATGGTTGGAAACAGCCTAAGTGCCCACCAACAGATGAATGGATTAAAAAACTGTGGTGCATTTACACAATGTGATACTACACAGCAGAAAAAAAAGAAGGAGCTCCTACCCTTTGCAACAGCATGGTCGGAACTGGAGACTATTATGCTAAGAGAAATAAGCCAGTTGTTAAAGACAAATACCATATGATCTGACTTATAAGAGGAATCTAATGAACAAAATAAACTAACAAGCAACATAGAAACACAGGCATGGAAGTGTGGAACAGGCTGAAAGTGACTGGGGGAAAGGGGACAACAGTGGAAGGAAGGGAAAGGGACTAGACAAAGAACATGTATGAATGACCCATGGACACAGACAATGGTGTGGGGATTGACTGTGGGAGCGGGGGGATGGGCTGGATAGAGGAGGGCAAAGGGGGAACAATTGGGACAACTGTAATAGAATAAAAAAGAATTAAAAAAATAAAAGAAAAAAATAAAAACAGACTCATAAACCCAAGATTTTAAAAAATGAGAAAAAAAGAAAGAATACTTTACAAGGCAAGCCTCTGGTTTTCCAGAGAAGCAATCATCCCAAACATCTCAAATATGTCTTTGGGTAGGTGTTAAGATTCTCCGAAGTGCCTCTTTCCCCTCCCCTCATGGAGGAGTCGCATGGCAGCTGGAAGCTCAAGGTAATGAGGAAGGTTGCGGAGCATGTGGGCCTGTGGGCCTGCAGGCCAAAGATGTGGCGATGTGAGGGAAGGCCTGGGGGCTACCCTCAGGTAAGAACCAGAGGCCTAGCAATTGAGGATGAGGAGGTGAGTAACATAGAGGTGATGGGTAGAAGGGATGGCTAGTGTGGTTGGGAAATCAGTTATGTGGAGGAAATAAGAAAATGAACAAATAAACCAACATACTGTTAAGAAATGGACTTCTCACTGTTGGAGAAGATCTCTACAAAATGGAAGGGAGAATGCCGAGGTGCTGGATGGTAATGGGAGGACTGGTATAAACTCATGAGTATTTATATACACACGGATCTATGAATACTTCTAGATGTAATGTGTATGAGTACATATGTATGTATAATGTGTGTGTATGGGTGTGTACATGTACATCCTAGCTTTCTCTATTGAGAGAATAAGAAACAATAATATTTCAGTAGCAAGGAGCACCTCAACTGTGCAGACACTGGTCCCTAGATACCGTCCTCAACTAAGAGAAACCAGGCTCCTTGGCAAAACGGCTGTTTCCAGGGCTGGAGCAGGGGAAATACAAGATGAGTCTGGAAATCTTTTTTGTCAGAAAGTAAGCAAATGCTCAACAGATGAGGGAAACAAGTCAAAAGGACAAGGAGAAAGGCCTCCCCCCGGCCAAATCACAAACAAGTGTAGCATTCAAGTAAATCCCAACCCACCCCACTGGATTATATAAAAATTAATGAGCCCAAGTTGATACAAATAAAATAAACAAATGGGGAAAGGGAAAGCTATTATAGCAGGATACCAACTGATACATGTAAAAGAAATGACAGAAACAGAGAATCTCCATGTGGTAACCATCAGAGGTGGCTGATGCAGGCAGGAGTCATTCCCACAAAATACAAATCAACAAAAAAGAGGAAAACGGTGACTTAGGGTGGAGAAATGTGGCAGACACAACCAGGAGCAGGTGGTCAGGGCCAACATCACCAGGGGTAGGTGGGTGGTCATGGCACTGCCACCTCACGTGCTGCCCTGAGAGGGGCGTGATGTCATTTCTGTGGTATTCCCGTCAAGAGTGCACGGCTTCACCTAGTTACGAGGGAATACTGGGTGGATCCAGGTTGAGGATCACTCTACAGAAATTAAGGCCTTTGCTCTTTACAACTGTCAGAGATGTGAGAGACAGAGCAAGGCTAAGAAGCTCTTCCACAAGGATGGGTCTGAAGAGACCCGACACCCAAACGTGACACATTTGTGGCAGGAATACCACAGCAAACAGTTGCTCCTTTCCCCTCGTGCTCACATAATATCAGGAGTGTAGAAGATACTTAGTAAATACTTGTTATTCTGGAAAGAAAAAAAGACTGCTTGGCTCGTTAGTAAAACCTGAATGGGGACTGTTGTATTGATGTTGGCCTCCTGCCTGGAGGAGTGCCCAGGGTGACAGGACATCAGGCACAGCTTGCTCTCAAGGTTCGGAATGAGACGAATGATAATCGGTGTATCAGTACAGAAGAGCAGGCCACACGGGACATGTGCAGTGACACGCCAATAGTAGGGGAATCTGAGTGACGGGAATGTGAGAGTTTTTTGTGCTGTTCTGGTGACTTTTCTGTCAATTTGAACTTATCTCAAAAAGCCATTTAGACACTAAGCACCCTCTGTGGGCTCTGTTTCTAGATGCATTGTTTTTGATATGAAGTCTCCGAATCTCTTGGAAGAGCCGCGCTGTATAACCTCAAAACAGACATTAGAACATTTATAACAAAACACATAAATAAGAGCACATGAAAAGAGGGTGACTTGAGAAAGAGTAACAGATTTATTGCTGACCCTCAATTTGTATCAACATTACTATTATCTCAGTAAACTATCCTGAGGGAAGGTCCATAAAACTGCTTTGAAGAGGGGTTAGCTTAGTTACAAGGCAAAAGCAAATTTTTAATAAATGCTTTAGACTAGGGTAATAATGATTAAGATAATAATAAATCCCATTAGCAGGGCTAATTATTCCTTAAGTATGATAAAGGTAATTATGTATAAATTTTCACCTGCTAACCGTAAAACTATTTTAGTAAGTACAAAAAGCATTCATTTCTATGTGTAAAGTCATTATACCTGTTTTAAACCTTGGGATATAGAAAATAATTCAAAACACCCTAATATGTCACTAAAATTTTTTTGGAAAGATTAGGTTACATCACAGCTAATATGTAGCTCCCACTGACTAAGCTCTTACTAACTTCCAGATACTGTTCTAAGTGCTTTATATGTATTAATTCATTGAGTCCCCAGGACTCCTCCTGGGGGGAAACTGGAACCATTCCTTAGGAACTGCAGCAGGCTAGTGAAGACCCTCAACTGGGGCAGCTGAGGTGTGATGTGTGGTCCCTGCACCCTGTCCTTCCTCTGCCTTATCAGTTACCCCACTGTACGGCACTGCTGCCTGTTTTGCTCCTGCGCTATGCTAGAGCACCCGGAGGGCAGCACCCATGGATTTCCTTTCTCGTGTATACTAGTGCTTAGCACAATACCCAGAGCACAGATGATACTGCACAGATATTTGCTGAGTGAATGAGAATGAATCAATGGACAGATGACCCATCTGCAGTCTGAGCCAAGGTTGGAACAGTCTTGGGTAAGGAGGGCAGCTCCCCAGTGAGAGTGAGGCCGAGGACCTCAGAGCTGATGCCCATTGTGATTTCAGTTGAGGGCTTGGGCTGGAGAGCAGGACAATTCTGACCACAATCCTGGCCCTTCCTATAATTTTATTAAGCTTTTTGAACAAAAAATGTAACTCATTTAGTTCTCTTCTTAAAAGAGATTTCATCCTTGATAAGAAAGAAATTGAAACATAACAAATATTGACATGTGGTAGTTTTTAAAAAAAGGATGTTTGGATCAGTATTAGTCTTTTCACATGACAATTCATGATTAATATCTATTAAAAATCCATGACAGGGTACATGGAAAACAAACCAAAAACTACTATTCCCTTTTTTATGGAAAATGTGAGTTACACATTTTTAAGGAGAGAAAAATATGCATCTACATAGATTTCAAAAAAATCTACAATGACAAAGAAAACTAGCTTAAAAATTCTTTCTATTACAACACAGTAACTGTGGACTATTTTTTGACCTAGTTAAATGTTTTGGCCTACCAAACAACTCTTGGTCCCGAAACCAACTTTTCTGAGCATGCAATGAGAAAAATGTATAAGCGTGCAATCCACAAACGATGCTCGATCAATTCTGCATTTACAACAAAGTCAGACATGCAGATCCGAATGCTAAACTGTTCCCGTTAGTCCAACTTTAATGTATCCAGCCCATTTCCTGAAAAACAAGATGTGAGGGTGGGAGGTTCCTCAACAAGTCTAGCTAGTTACTGCAACTCACCTCTCCTCCAATCAGTGAGCCTTCCAGTCTGCATGTTCTGAGGCAAGGTACTTACTCTCTCTGACTCTCAGCTTCCTCTACAGACTCAGAGAGGATAATCATGGCTGTTGTAGACTTAGAAAGACATATCAAGAGCTTAGCAAAGTGCTAGCCATTTAATAAATGGCAGTTATTCCATGAAAAGAAAAATTCAATTCAACAAACATTTATTAAGTTCCTACTACATATGCTAGCCAATGCTTTGACACAATTCAGGCTGCTGGCTGTCTCTATGGCTTAAAAAGCAAGATAATATTTTGTTTTGCTTTTTGTTCTTAATCGCTGTCTCTCTCCCTCTTCTTGAAGGTTAATAATATACTTCTACCAACTTTAGCATGTCTATGCATCTCACCAGCTGCTGGCCTTTCCCAATATTCTTCCTGAGTTCTGTTTGATCACCTCACTTCCAAAGAGCATGTTATTAACTAAAAAGTTTTCATGTAACTATTTCCTTCAATACAACTCAAGCATGGAGATCCCACCAAAATAAGATCATATTTAGTCCCAACCTTCATCATATTATTTAATCCAGTCGAGGATCACAGTAATAGGTTACTGTGGCCCCATGGGGAGGACTGGGCACACTCGACCCACAGCCTGTGCCCCTAAACTTCCAAATACAGTATCACAATACACTCACCCAGCACAACAGAGGGCAGAGGATGGATCATGGTCACACATGTAATTGACATGTCAAAAGGACATGAAGATGGCCACGTATATGTGAAATGCCATGGTTCTTTCTATTCTATTATGACAGGTTAATAATTGCAGAAATTTCAGTAAGACAGAAAATAAAAACAAAGGCCATGTACACCGTCTTCTGGAGCAGAAATATTGACACAGTGGCCCAACGATGCACCCTTTGGGCACATCCAGTGCTTTAAAAAACATTTGATCCCAATTTTAAAATTGGGAGAGTCCACGTTTAAGAAAAACACCTGGATTTCTGCCTTTTCTTTTAAAAATTCAGACTGCATAACCCTGGGTCCATTCAGCACTCACTGGTTCTCGCGCAATGGCGCATGTACCCTCCGGTCACAGTTTTCCCCGAGCTTTTAAAGCCCATCTGTGCGACAGACACCTGTTGCCAGGTGACGACCTCTGCTATAGGTGGCAAAGTGTACACAAATATAACATTTGAAAAACTAAAGTTTGAAAATTTCTAAGATATTATTTAAAAATCTGGTTAGTTTGATTAGTTTTTACAAGTGAGGCTTTGAACATACTTTTCTTTGAGGCAACAGCATCAACAAAAGATTGCTTAAACCTGATCCAACAAGGCAGCACCAATGCCGAAGGCAAAAAAGGCACAATTTTCAGGTGTTCGGTTATTCTGGTAATTTCTTGCCAGGGAAAAATAAAGTAAAAGGGAGAGATGCCAAAACTCATCCTGTTAAAAACAACCGTTCATGGTAGCAATCTAAAGAAAACAAAATTCTTTAATGCATCAAGCTTAATAATTAGTTTATTCCCCCCTGTAAATTGCAAAGCTCACTCTCAGCATGCATCCACACATGTACACCAAGTCACATCTTACACATTCCCGCGCGGCACCAGCGTTTCACTTCGGACTTGGAAAGGGTCCTCTCTCTGGAAAATGCAGACACCTTAGTAACATACTTTATTTTATCCACAATGCATCACAACTTGTAATGAAACTTTCCTGACTACATCGGGCTTCTTCATATGGGCAAGTAAAAAAGGTTACTGAACCCTCTTCCTGGAGAAAACTGAAATATGCTTTACATGTATTGCACAGGAGCAGGGAGAATGTGATGATTTCTCCAAGATTCCCAAAGAGACCAGTCACCTGCTGCACTCTCGGTACAGACTGTCAGGAAGGTGAATATACTCGTACGCTTGTCCATTTATGTGTTTTTAATTAAGCTGTTTGATACTCCATATTAATGCTTAGAGTTATTTTTGAAAAGCTACACTAAGTATATAAAGAACCAATATGGCAAAGGAACAGGTAATTTAAGAGAGCTCCTCCTGCCACATATTGCAAGTTTTCAAGTGAATATTAATCAACGCTTTAAAAATGCCACTCAGGGTACTGTGGGGCGCACGTGCTTAAAAACTGCTTATAGGTAATGATCTTTAGCTTTCCTTGACTCTGCTGACATACGTTAGCAATGCTCATGAAGCACGCCCATTACCTCACTTTTACAGTGTGAAATGAGAATCTCTAATCTCTCATTAGGATAATAATGTTGAATATTCTTCTATGGCATCTTTTAACCAGATAAGAGAGAAAAGGCCTGTGAAATACTTTTCAACAAGGGTAAACCTGGGGACATGTTGCCATGGACAGCCCACTGCAGAGGCCAGGCTGTGGGTCTCTGAAGGGTGGCACCACGTGGCCTCAGCCTCGTCAGCCGATCACCTGTTACCACTACAGATGGCACTACCATCCACACCGTTTCCCACACCTGAAATTAGGATTTTTTAAAAAAGATTTTATTTATTTATTTTTAGAAAGAGGGGAAGGGAGGGAGAAAGCGAGGGAGAGAAATATCAATGTGTGGTTGCCTTTTGCACTCCCCCTACTGGGGACCTGGCCCACAACCCAGGCATGTGCCCTGACTGGGAATGGAACTGGCAACGCTTTGGTTCACAGCCTGTGCTCAATCCACTGAGCTACAGCAGCTAGGGCTGAAATTAGGATTTTTATAACAATTTAATCTAAGGTACTAAAACCACACCCCTATTTAAAGAACACAGCATACCAAGCATACCAAATCATTTGCTTTGACCTTTTGATTTCTGTATTTTTTTTTAAAGATTTTATTCATTTTTAGAGAGAAGGGAAGGGAGGGAGAAAGAAGGAGAGAAACACTGATTCATGAGAGATGTGAGAGAGAAACATATTGCACGCCCCCAACCCGGGACCTGGCCCCCAACCCAGGCACGTGCCCCTGACCAGAAACCGAACCGGTGACCTTTTGGTTTGCAGGCTGACACTCAATCCACTGAGCCACACCAGCAAGGGCTACCTTTTGATGTCCTAAAAAATCATACAGTCATGTATATATGAGATAAAATATATGAAAACCTAACCGACTCAAATCGAGAGAATGGTAAGTGCTACACTGAACACCGAACATCTACAGCTGCACTGCCCAGCAGGGTGCCCTTCAATCACATGACGTTATTCAAAATAAAATAAACGCAATGAAAACGCAGGTCCTCATTTACACTAACCTCACTTCAGGGGTTCGACATGTGTTCACATACAGCGAGTAGTACTGTACTGACCAGCACAGAGGAGAACATTTCCACAATTGTGGGAAGTCCTACTGGACAGTGCTGGGAGATGCAACACCAGTTTAGAAAAATTTGGTAAGGAACATGGTTCATCCCTACATAGCACCAAAAAGTTATTATTATTTTTTTGACTTGAAATAAATGGTTTAAATAAGCATCTTAATTCATTTCACCTTCAAACCATGGATGAAAACTGGTTTGAATGCCAGAATTCACTACTGGTAACTCACCACTGACGATACACCTGACAGCACAGTTCTGTGAAACAGAGCTTTTCCCCCATGTCATTCTTTATTCAAGCTGATGACATATGATAAAGCAGAAACCACCTAGGCTCCCAGCCTGCAAGTCTCATGTGCTTATCTGGGAAACTACTTCACACCCAAGGTAACAATTTTTTCCTTCCTTCCTTCACTCTCATTCCTTTTCTATGACAGTTCCCAAATGCCAAAGGTCAAACACCTTCGTTAATCTCAGGACTGCAAGCAGGCAGATCTGGCTCTAAACAGGCTTCCTACTGTTTGTAAGTAGTAGCAACACATACAGGTG
This sequence comes from Desmodus rotundus, assembly GCF_022682495.2. Taxonomy (NCBI): domain Eukaryota; kingdom Metazoa; phylum Chordata; class Mammalia; order Chiroptera; family Phyllostomidae; genus Desmodus; species Desmodus rotundus. The sequence continues at coordinate 100,642,823 of NC_071388.1, forward strand.
CTACCCAATGGCACAGAAAAATCTTATACTTGAAGACGATGTGTTCCAACACGAAACACCTTTGTCAGAAATTTCATTATGAAAAATAGGAGTAAAGTAGGAGACACTACTGATGCATCTAGCACATTAGTTAAAGGAGGAAGGGAGCAACAATATTTAAAAAGACTAACTGAGCTGTAAAATGCATTGGAAAACCTAAGATTTGGAAGTTCTGGAGCAAAGGGAACAGAAGTCAATAGTGCTCAAGCCTGAATGGACCAGGCATCGCCAGGACAGTCTAGAGTGGGGCAGGCTGGGCAGGTCTGCCCTGGCCTCACCTCCGGAGTGAGGTTCCCCCAAATGAAGGTAACTCTGCAGTGCTCTGGGGAGAATGCTGGGTGTAACTGCTCTCTCACACCGGAACTGAAAACAGGAATGGTGGATGTCAGATTCTGCCCTTGGGGCGAGAGAGCAGAAGAAAAGGTCCTAAGAAGCTTTAGGAAGGGGTATGGGGGGAGGGGGCAGAGTCACCACGAGGAGCAGAGCCCAGAGGAGACAAAGATTAACCTTAAAGACGAATGAAACCAATTTCCTGATTTTGTGGAGGCATGTAGTCAACTACAGGGTGGCGAAAAACTAGGTTTACAGTTGTTTCCATGGAAAATAATACAATAATTAATAATGATACAAGAATAGACTTCCATACTCACAACTGTAAACCTACTTTGGCCGCACCCTGTGTTAAGTGACAAAGGGCGCGATGCGCTGTAGGAGTGGCGGCAATGTTGGCGTGCATGGTTTAAGATGTGCACTGTTTTTGCTTTTCAACAAAACGGACTTAATTTCCAAAGAACAGCAGTATAATATATTTTGAACAAATGAGTTCCAGTGGAGTTTTTCAAGGGCTACAAAAGAACCAAGACAATGGGAGCAAGACGCAACATGCTCTCTCAGAAGTGAACCTACAGCGACATAAAAAGATCTAAATATTTTGAAATAAACTCTTCATACACAACTCAAGAAAATGTTGGAAAGGGACAGACAGAAACATAGTAAGATAAAAGTGGATAATCTGATTTTGCCAAAACCACCCATGCAGAGGACAGGCAATGGCAAAACAAACCATCTCTAGCTATGAGGAAAGTAACTATCTGTAAGTGTCCGTGGACGGTGACATTAAAGTGTGTAGCATTTGACTAGGAGTCGTCTGAAGTTTTACAGTGCCGATTAACAATCAAATAATAAGGTTTTCTATCTTTAGGAGAGATGCTAGTTTTAAAAGTGAAGGTGATGCAAATCCACCTACAAAAATACTTAAAATAGAAAGGGAATAAATAAATGGAATAGAGTAGAGAATTTTAGACATTCAGCATTCGATGGGGCCAAGAGAACGGAACATATGCCAGTGGCCTTTGCTGCCTGAGCAGGAATGTCACTGTGGAAAGCGCAGGGGGCAAGAAGACTTCTGGTCCAAGCACAATACCTAAGGAGGGACGATGTGCCCCAGACACTGTGCTTCGGCTCCTCATCTTGAGGATAAGATACCCCTCTGGCCTCGATGAAAGGCCATGTTCATGGATACCCATTCAGGATGGGCACGTGAAGCACAGGACATATGCTAACAGGAAAAGCAACCACGGGAGGTGGCAAAAGCACAAGTGCACTGTGAGCCCAGCTGGGGGACCCAGAAAAACCTGAGTTAGGATATGACTGTACTTAGTATTTTAGCTTTCACAGAATGAAAAAGAAGAGGAAAGGAAGAAGAGAAGTGTTCCATTTATGAAGGAAGTAGCATTCCTCCTGAAGTGAAACTGCTTTGTAAGGGATTTCAGAAGCTGCTTGGCAAAAAATGACAATGTAGAGACCATGGTTTCTAAATACTGCTTGCTGTGTTTTCAACGTATGTTTCTCACTTAATCTTCACAAAAAGCTGTGATGTAAGCAGGACAGGTATTAGTATTACCGTTTTACAGATGCGAAAAGCACGACTTAGGAAGCTGAAGTGCTGTCCTAAAGTAAATGTCAAAATCAACACTTATGAACCCCTCCCAGAAGTTATGGATACTAAACCTCCACATTCTAGAATACTGAGTTCAAATTATATAGAATGTAATAAAATTATCCAAGAAAGGTGACATTTCTGGAGAAGTCCCAGGAAAAGAGATGTTTGCACAGTATTTCCTCATGTGGAAATGACCTAAACAATCTGCCTGGTGGCTTTGGCCTGGCAATAGGAAGCACCTGCCCAGGACAGAGTTCTTCCCGGCAACCCACCCCCCCAAGTGAACCAGCTGGATTTCTTATGCCTCTCTCTTAAAATCAAAGTTAGCTTTGCTTCTTCAATGTTATGATTTCACATCTTCCCCTGCCTTCAAGGTGGGTCCCTCAAGCTTCCTCTTATATGCACATGAGCCTCAGTTCAGCAGAAGCTGGATTCTGGAGAAGGCACCAGAAAATACTTAGTACCTGTCTTTACTTAGCAGTGAAGGGATCAAAGGCTTTTGTTCTTTAAGAATGAAGCTATGGCTCTTGGACTTAAAAAGAATGGTAAGATTTGCTTAGGATTCAAATAAATTAAGTAGAAATGTGAAGTGAAACCGAGAAAAGAGAAAGGTCAAATAAAAGCTTCAGCACAACATACGGTATCTTAGAGCATCCTCAAACCTTAGAATTTATAAAACTATCTGAGAAGCCTAATAACAATGATGATTCTCTGGCTCCACTCCCAAGTGTGGGGCAGGACCTGGAATGTGCATTTTTAGTAAGCTTACTGGGTAGTTTTGTTCCAAATAGTCCATACACCCCCATATGAAAAACAGTCTTAGAACTTTCATGGAAAAAGGACAATTACAATTAATTGCAGGAACTCATCACAGAGCCACCTGAGCACTAAAAAACCAGAGAAGCAAATAGGCAAAATGTTGTAGACAAGCACCCAGGGCCGAATGATGTGCACACTTCATGCATGAATGATGTGACCGGACAGTCACATCTCAATATGCATGTGGTATGACAGAACTGTTGAAGAGGAAAGGTGTTTCTGAATCTGAGACAGGGCTGTTCCACCCCATACAGATGAAGCATGCCTAGCTCATGAAAATAAGGATGTGTTTACATCACATTTATAATGGGTGAGGAAGAAACTTGGCCATTTATTGGGTGTGTGACAGTCACTTTGCCTCTCTAGCTTCCAAACTCTAAATGGAGGAGACTACAACCTACCTCAAGGATGGCTGTCAAAAGTAAATGATCATACTATATTTTAATAAGTTCTCTGTAAACTATAATACATCAAATAAACAAAACCCAATATAATGATAAACTATTGGAGGTTACCAACTTTCTTAAACACTAATTACAAGCTTTTTATAAGCACCTTGCAAGAAGTTGGCAAGAATGGCAGATTAAGTGTCATTAAGTAGCGTGCCAAAAGGATGTGGGAAACAGCTGACTGGTGAAATCAGGAGCATTCACAGAACAGTCCAGAGCAATGCGGGAAAACATCGCTTTTTCCAATAGCGGCAAAGGGGGAGAAAGGAGAGACGGCTCAGCATTCCAGGGTATAGTTCTATTTTACATAAATTACCCCTAGTAAAGCACAGATGCACTTGGGCTACAGCCATAGGGAGAGTCTAGCAACTTCGTTTTCAACTACTGCCCATGGAAGTGACCAGGGACTTCTGATCTTACACTAAGAACTCAGGAGAGAATTTGGGCTTCTTCAAAGAGGGCTGGTCCAGGAAAAGGGACAGTGGCCTACTTATGAGTCCAGGAATCTAGGGCTTGGCTTAGCTACTTTTGGACAAGGAAGAATATGTGAACTTGTCCGTTTTTGAAGGTGGTAGTGGTGTTAGTGAAAGATGGAAGGTGGTATTTCCCACTGCAGTTCACTTTGAAAAAATGCCAATCTTGTTCAATTCAACAGGAAGAGAAAGAACAGACTCGAAGACCTGGTGAGAGGAACAAACACTCGGGAAGGCCTGACACAAGTGGCCATCTAAGTGGTGAGAAGGAACCAGGTCAGGTCTGGGAGACAGGTGGGAACACGGGAAATGGAAGATGTCAGTTACAACTGCTGATTCTCTCCTGTACCCCCGGCTCCTCCTCCCATCCTGAACTCGTTGTTTTTGTCAGGAGCTTTACGTTGTGTGTGTGTGTGTGTGTGTGTGTGTGTGCGCGTGTAATCCTTAAAAGGAAAAATGTGGGATGGTTAAGTCAGGAGAAAGTTTTGAACATAGAGACCACATTTTTTCCTTTAATATGCTGCCAATCAAGGTGTCACTAGCTGATGGGTTGGTTCTTATATATCATAAAGAAAATAATCTGGTCACACTTTATTTCTACAGTGTGCAAGGTGACATTTATGGAGTAGAGAATTAAAATGACAAATGGGGAGGGCCTATTGAAAGGAAATACACCTCCAATATGAAAAAAGTAGTACTTAGTCCTCAAAGGTATTTGGGCTATACCTTAGCACATCATGTACAATTACAGAAAAACAAGGAATGAGCATGGAAAATATAAGCTGGTCAGAGAGGACTGAGCAAGAGTCCAAATCCAAATGTAATGCTGGGAACACCAAGAGTTCTTGTCCACTTTAGAGAGGACAGTGATATAAAAAGAAATTGAGAATGAGAGTAGTATGAAAAGAATTTGAACATTACTATGAGAAAGTAAAATATATTTTAGAGAGAGAAACAGAAAAAGAGAGAGAAACACACTGATATTTGTTGTTCCATGTATTTTTTAATGCATTCGTCGGCTGATTCTTCCATGTGCCCTGCCCGGGGATCAAACCCACAACCTTGGAGTATCCGGATGATGCTCTAATCAACTGAGCTACCCAGCCAGGGGAAAAGTGAGATATATTTTATTAAGCAGTTATTTTGGAGGTCAATTTCCTTATGCATTAGTTACGTGGTTCCCACCATTAAAGTAAACATTGCTGAATATAAGGAAAATAAAGATATTTTCAAGATATTTCAGGAAATGAAAGAATGGAATTTAGTAGGGAAGTCATATGTAATGTTGAATAGAACAAACTGAATTACAGTTAATATGAAACTCCAAGGCAGGGGCAAAAAGAAGGGGCAAGGAACAGGTGATACACAGCAGACAGCCTCTGAGATGCCACTGAAACAGGCTTTCCAAGTTTCCTATCAGTGACTTGGGGAGGGCTGCTATAAACAAAATGATGAATGAGTTCTGCCCAAAGAAAAGGGAAATGAGGGGAAAAGAACCTTGATCCTGAAAAAGACTGGGAATCCTACTTACATATGAATGAAGTCAACTGATCAGTAGGGTGTATATAGAAGTGGTAGAAAGACAATGAAATTTACTGTATCACATTCTTAAGAAAACAATATGTTAATAATAGTAGAAATTGGTTAAATTTGGTTACAGAGAAATAATTTTGAACATTAAAATGTAACAAGTATATAACTTAAATTACTGCAAAGCTCAAATTCGACACCATCTGTCAGGCAGCGCGGTTACTGAGGTCAATGGCCAGCTCTATGTACCTGTAATACAGAGACATCTAACAGCTTTTTAAGCCAAGAGGTCTTAATGATCTGTCCAGGAAATCCTGGCAAATGCTGCTAACAGTAATATGGCTCGCAGAATTGCTAGAATTCTAGGCATTTATTTACTTGCTCTCCTGACTGCCAGAAGGGCTAATCAGCAGAAGTGGTCACTGAAGCAGAGGAGAGATGAACCAGAGGCCATGAATAATCCATCAGCTGGAGCATTAGCACCTGCACAATTAATAACTGACTGTATTGGCAAAGCGATTAAACATTGTTGACAGTCCTCTGTTTTCACATACCTAACATTTAATTATTGAATGTACATAATTATCTATTGAAGAATGTCAATGAGTTACTGTTAGAAATGGGACACTTGAGGCTATTGAGAAGTTAACACTATCAATTAGTTTTAAAATAAAAAGGAAATAGTGTATACAAGAAAGTAAGGGAGCAAGAAATATAGGTTAAAATTATGATTTGTATAAAGAGGTTACATGGTACAAGTATAGCAACTTTTTCTCACTCCATAAACAAAAGTGAGAACAAAGGGCAATATGTTACATTTGGATTTATTTGCCTGTTTTTTCTCTTAACATTTTTTAAAAGAAATGTGATCACTCAAAAAAAAAAAGGATTTGACTGTTTTACATTCTCCCTGCACAGAAAGTTCAGACATCTCCAAGGAATGAGAGGAGGAGGGCGGGAAAAAAAGCCTGTGCAGCTACAAATTCCATATGAATCCATATGAATTTAACAAAAATAATAACAACTTAGCTTAATCAATTCTGGTTAAAAACTCATTAGCTCTGTGTACTTTTCTGTTATCTATATCATATGCCAATAAAAATTTAGAAAAACTCATTAGTTGAAATACAAACGAAACTGTCAAAATAAATCCCCGAAATCAGATTTCAGAAGAATGGAGGGCAACCCCCCCCCCCAAAACAACAAACCTAGAATAATGCTAATGGATAAATGCATTTCATGAGCCCCAAAGAACCCAATGATACTGGTGATAGGTTTTTGGAATGGAAAAACTGAAAAATGAATCCTCATGGTGGTTACAGATACTTTACCTAAAGGTGACATTAACAAGAAAGAAATGACTTTTAAAAGGCAAAAAACATATAGTGAAACAACGCCCTTCCCCAATAGGAGATGAAAGTAGTTGTGAGCCCGCACCTGCGGTAACAGAGCTCTGGCCCAGGCCTGCCTGGGCTCCTCCCACCCAGACCCCCCGCAGAGAGCATTCACCTCTCAGGTCCCGTAGACGCAGCACTTTGGGGGAATTCCACTAACTGTGGTGGGCTGGGTGAGACAACTTTGTTTCTCCAGGTCTTAAAAGGATCAGACTGTTCTGTACAGAGAACATTTTGAAGGTTGCCAGAAGAGGGGGTGTTGGGTGAAAAAGATGAAGGGATTAGGAAGTACAAACTGGTGGTTATAGAATAGTCCTGGGGATGTGAAGTACAGCGTAGGGAATATAATCGATAGTATTGTAATAACTATGTATGGTGCCAGATGGGAAATAGATTTATTGGTGCGGTCACTTAGTAAGTTTTTTAATGTCTAATCACTGGGGTGTACAGCTGAAACTAATATTAATTGAAAAAATAAAAAATTATTTTAAAAAAAGATGACTGTTCTGGGAATGAATTAACGTACTTTACTCTCCCAACAGTACCCTTATAAGGATGCAGTTGTCTAGATGTTAGTGCGCTGGATACAAACAAGATACCAGAGGAACGTAACTGGTGTGCGGACTACATCCACACTGCCCAGATCTCCATGGGATCAAAGACTGCAGAACTTTATCATTTAATTAGCCTTCTCTTTAACAACACTGCATATTTGGGGTATGTTTCCCACTACTAACCCAATTCCAGCACTGAATATGAATTTCTCTGGGCTATATTGATATGACATGGAATTCCATCTTTAGCTATAATACACATATGAGAAAGGACAGCTGACTAGCATTTGTTAGTGCTGATACTATTTTACTTCAGTCTTTATAAACACTCACCTCTTTGACACTATGTGTTACTGCCCATATTAGAAAAACTCTTGACATCACCTGGAAAGAAGTCAGGACGACAGAAGATGGAACAATTCCTGAAAGAAATTTTGGGATGGGTAAATAAATGTACTATACTAAGTTTCAACATGAAATATATTTTCTAAAACATTCACATTTTAATGTTTGGACACAAAACCATCTTAAACAACTGTAACTTCTCTTTATTGCTGTATAGACTATGTTTTTCAATGTAGTAAACATTAAAAACTTTTCCTCCCTGAAAACAATAATGTGGTTAATGATAATAGCAAACCATGGAATTTAGGTACCCTTCTTAAGCCTGACCAAGTAAAGTATTTTTTACACTTATCATATAGGCAGAGAAAATAAAACCATTGCTTAACCTTTAAAATCAGACATTGAAAGTTCTTTTACAATATGGATTTCAAAAGTAAATAGGCACCTGTGGAAGAGAAATCAACCATTTTTGTGTCCAGTGAACGCTGGAAGCTCCTGAATATTAGACTTGATATACCGTCTAATGGTTAAGTTGGTACCTTTTACAATTCACTTGAAGATTTTGCCAATAAGCATAGCAAAATCAAAGTTTATTACCTTTATAAATCATTTCTTCTCACCTTGTGTATTACAGTAAGCACTGGTACAATTATCCTCCCAATATCCTCAAGCTATAAAGCTGGAATCATCTTTAATTATTTTATATAATAATCAAGTTCTGCTAAGTTTGCATTTCTTCAGCCTCTTCTTTCAATCCCTACCAACCCAGATCTCCATCTAGAAACCAGCCACTACCACTACATAAAATTCTTACCTCCTTTAGGCCATCTTAGACCCAGCAATAAGCTATGTCTATAAATATCATCTTCTCTTTGTAACTTTACACTGGCAAGGGACTGCTACTAAAACAAAATCTAAAAGTAGAGTTATGGGTATACAACCCAGCAGCCAACCCCACCATTTCTCTCTGGCCTTTCTGCTGCTAGCACTAGACCTCCCAGCTTCCGAGACCTCTCAGGTTACACAGGGCCACTCCACACCTGCCAGGAACCTCTCGCCACAGTCGCAGATGCTTCTCCCACTTTAAAACTCACCTTATCTTCAGTACATTGCCTGGACTACCCCAGACCAATCTCCAAGCCCTCTAAAATACACTCAGACTTCTGAACATTTATATAGCAGGACAAACTACAACTTGCCAAAAGACCTCGTACAAATCAGATACAGATAACTGCCTCTACAGGGTTGGCTGTGAAAAGAAATCACTTTATATCTCATTAAGAAAAAGAGAATCTATATCCTATCAGATTGAGTTTCTTAAAGAGGATTTGGGCTTCAAGAAGGACAGTTTGATTCCCATAAGCAAGTAACATGGATATGTTGAGCAAAGCTTAGCAAATAAAAATGCTTAATAAATTTCTGTAAAATGAATGAAAGAACAGTATAACTGTATGGACATACAGATCAATGGAACAAAGTTGGGAGTTCAGAACTAAACCTTCACATTTATAATTACATGATTTTCAACAAGGTTGCTAAGACAATTCAATGGAAAAATAATTGTTTTTTTCAACAAACAGTGCTAGGACAACTAGACAGTCCTGAGCAAAAGAATGGAATTAGAACACTTCCTTATGTCATATACAAAAATTAACTCAAAATCGACCAAAGTCCTAAATGGAAGAGTTAAAACTATAAAACTCTTGAAAGAAAACAGAGGCAAACCTTTGTGACCTTAGGTTAGGCAATGGTTTATTAGGTACAATACCAAAAGCACAAGAAATATAAATAAATTGTGCTTCATCAAAATCAAAGTCATGTGCTTTAAAGGATACCACAGTGAGAGTGAAAAGACAACCCACAAGTAGGAGAAAATGTCTGTAAATTAAGGACTTACATCCAAAACACATAAAGGATTGTTTTTAAAAATATTTTTATTTATTTTTAGAAAGAAGGGAAGAGAGGGAGAAATAGAGGGAGAGAAGCATCAATGCCCAAGGAAAACACCAATTGGCCACCTCCTGCATGCCCCCCAACTGGGGACCTAACCCACAACCCAGGCATGTGCCCTGACCAGGAATCGAACTGTGACCCTTTGGTTCACAGCCAGACACTCAATCCACTGAATCACACCACCCAGGGCAAAAATTCTTAAAAGTTAATGATGAAAACACAAGTAACCTAATTTAAAAAGTGGGCAAAGAATTTGAATAGAGATTTCTCCAAAGAATATATGCACATGGCCATCAGGGAAATGCAAATCAAAACCATAATAACAGGACTTCCAGCCAAGATGGAGGTATAGGTAGATACACTGCCTCCTTGCACAACCGAAAGAAGAACAACAACAATTAAAAAACAACAAACAACCAGAATTGACAGAAAATTGAACTGTATGGAAGTCGGACAACCAAGGAGTTAAAGAAGACACATTCATCCAGACCAGTAGGAGGGGCGGAGACGGGCAGCCTGGCAGAGAAGACTTGCAGCAAGGCAGTGGCTGGAGGACCTGGGGAAGTGGCAGCTGGTGGAGCAGGTGGTCCCACATTCATGTGCAGATAAACCAGGAGGAACAACTGGGGTGTGAAACAGACCACACAACCCAGGGCTCCAGCTCGGGGAAATAAAGCCTCAAACCACTAACTGAAAACACCTGTGGGGGTAGAGGTGGCAGTGGGAGAAACTTCCAGCCTCACAGAAGAGTTCGTTGGAAAGACCCACAGGGTGTTAGAATGTACACAAGACCACCCACCTGGGAATCAGCACAAAAGGGCCCAATTTGCTTGTAGGTAGTGGGGGAAGTGACTGATATCCGGCAGAGAGTGGAGCAAGCACCATTGTGCCCTCTTGGACCCTTTCCCCACATACAGCACCACAATGCAGCAATGTGGGTTGCCCCATCCTGGTGAACACCTAAGGCTCCGCCCCCTACTATGTAACAGGTGCGCCGAGACAAAAAAAAAAAATGGCCCAAATGAAAGAACAGATCAAAGCTCCAGAAAAAATACAACTAAGCAATGAAGAGGTAGCCAACCTATCAGATGCACAGTTCAAAACACTGGTAATCAGGATACTCACAGAATTGGTTGAATTTGGTTGCAAATTAGATGAAAAATTGAAGGCTATGCTAAGAGAAACAAAGGAAAACATACAGGGAACCAATAGTGATGGGAAAGAAACTAGGACCCAAATCAACAGTGTGGACCAGAAGGAAGCAAGAAACACCCAAACAGAAAAGAATGAAGAAACAAGAATTCAAAAAAATGAGAAGGGGCTTAGGAACCTCCAGGACATCTTGAAACGTTCCAACGTCCGAATTATAGGGGTACCACAAGTAGAAGAGGAAGAGTGAGAAATTAAAAACCTATTTGAAAACATAATGAAGGAGAACTTCCCCAATCTGGCAAAGGAAATAGACTTCCAGGAAGTCCAGGAAGCTCACAGAGTCCCAAAGAAGTTGGACCCAAGGAGGAACACACCAAAGCACATCACAATTACATTCCCCAAGATTAAAAATAAGGAGAGAATCTTAGAAGCAGCAAGAGAAAAGGACACAGTTACCTACAAAGGAGTTCCCATAAGACTATCAGCTGATTTCTCAAAAGTGACCTTACAGGCAAGAAGGGGCTGGAAAGAAATATTCCAAGTCATGAAAGGCAAGGACCTACATCCAAGATTGCTGTATCCAGCAAAGCTATCATTGAGAATGGAAGGGAAGATAAAGTGCTTCTCCGATACGGTCAAGTTAAAGGAGTTCCTCATTACCAAGCCCTTATTATATGAAATGTTAAAGGGATTTATGTAAGAAAAAGAAGATAATAAAAAATATGAACAGTAAAATGACAACAAACTTACAGTTATTAACAACCACACCTAAAACAAAAGCAAACTAATCAAACAACTAGAACAGGAACAGAATCAGAGAAATGGAGATCACATGGAGGGTTATCAACAGGGGAGTGGGAGGGGGAGAGAGGGGGAAAAGCTACAGAGAATAAGTAGCATAAATGGTAGGTAGAAAATAGACAGGGGGAGGGTAAGAATAGTGTAGGAAATGTAGAAGCCAAAGAACTTATATGTATGACCCATGGACATGGACTAAAGGTGGGGAATGTGGGTGGAGGGGGTGTGCAGGGCAGAGGGGAATAAAGGGGGTAAAATGGGACAACTGCAATAGCATAATCAATAAAATACATATTTAAAAAAACCATAATAATATACCCTTCACACCCAGTAGGATGGCTATAATAAAAAAGACAGATAACAAGTGTTGATGAGAATATTGTGACATTGGGACCCTCATACACTGCTGATGGGGTTAAAATGCTATAGCCACCCTGGAAAACAATCTGGCAGTGTCTGAAAGTGTTAAATGAAGAGTTACCATATGATCCAGCAATTGTACTCACAGATCTGTATATACCCAAAAGAAATGAAAACATGTGCCACACAAAGTTGTATGTGAATGTTCACAGCATTATTCACATTTGCCAAAGAGTGGAAACGATAAAAATGTCCAACAGACAAATGAATAAATAAAATGTGGTACACCCACACATTAGAAATAAATGAAAATAAAAATAATAAGTTAAAAGAAATGAAGTACTGACACACACTACTGTACTGATGAACCTTGAAAACATCATGCTGAATGAAAAAGCCAGTGACAAAAGACCATGTGTTACATGATTCAACTTATATGAAAAGTTAGAACAGGCAAACTATAGAGATAGAAATATTATCTGGGTCTGGAAGGTTAGGAGGAAAATGGAGTGACTGCCAATGGGCATGGGGTTTCTTTCTTTCTTTTCTTTTAAAAGATTTTATTTATTTATTTTTTTAAGAGAGGGGAAAGGAAGAAGAAAGAGAGAGAGAAAAACATCAAAGTGTGGATACCTCTTGTACACTCCCTACTGGGGACCTGGCCCACGACTCAGGCATGTGCCCTGACTGGGAATCGAACCAGCCACCTTTTGGTCCACAGGCCGGCACTCAATCCACTGAGCCACACCAGCCAGGGCAGTATGGGGTTTGTTATAATAGAGGCAAAGCCTTTGAAATAATGGAATGTTTGAGATTTTAGAGACCCTTCTAAAAGAAATTTCCAGTAAAACAAAAAGGCAACCAATCGAATGGGAGAAGATATTTGTAAAAAACAACTCCAACATGGAGTTAATATCCAAAATATAAAGAATTCATACAACTTAACACCAAATAAACAAACAATCCAATTAAAAAATGGGCAGAGGATCCGAACAGACACTTCTCCCAATAAGATATACAAATGGCCAACAGACATATGAAAACATGCTCAACTTCACTACTTATTACGGAGCCACAAATTAAAAAAATACAATGAAATACCACCTCACACCTGTTAGAATGGCCATACTCAACAGTACAGGTAATAAGTGTTGGAGAGGTTGTGGAGAAAAAGGACCCCTCATTCACTGCTGCTGGGAATGTAAACTGGTACAGCCATTACAGAAAACAGTATTTAGGTTCCTCAAAAAATTAAGAATAGAGTTACCATATGACCCAGCAACCCCTCTTCTGGGTATCTACCAAAAAAAATTGAAAACATTTATTTACAAAGACATATGCACCCCTATGTTCACTGCAGCATTATTCACGGCAACCAAGACATGGAAACAACCAAAGCGTCCTTCGATATATGTTTGGATAAAGCAGATGTGGTGCATATAAACAACGGAGTACTACGCAGCCATAAGAAGATAGTGCCATTTCTGGCAACATGGACAGACCCTGAGAATATCATGCTAAGTGAAATAAGTCAGACAGAAAAAGTTAAGAACCATATGATTTCACTTATATGTGGGATATGAAACCGAAAGCAACAAATGAACAAACAAGAAAAACAAACAAACAAAACTTATAGACACAGACTACAGTATGGTGGCTACCAAAGGGAAGGCGTGGAGGGTATTAAAGAGTAAAGGGGGTCAAATATATGGTGACGGAAGATGGTTTGTCTTTGGGTGGTGAGCACCCAATACAATATGAAGATCATGCAGTAATGTAAACCTGAAACCTATATAATCTTATTAACCAATGTTACCCCAATAAATTTAATTTTTAAAAAAATTAAAAACCATTTGTTTAGTAAGCATGACTTTAAACAGGGATTTGGGAGGTCTGAATATTGCAATTTGGCTGAACACGGGTTTATTATTTATTTCTTCTCTACTATAACGCTCTCTTTTCTAGGGAATATGAAAATTTATACAAGGGCTGTCCAGAAAAAGTCCAGCCGTTGCTAATATAATGAGAACAGCTTGTGCGATATTGATGTAACCTGGCAGCCAGGAAAAGTGAACTGGAATATGCATGTGTGAACAATGACGGCTTCACTGTACTCGTCAGTGGGGGTGGTACACACCATTGAGTGAGCATGAGTACTGTGTGGCTGTCACATTCAAAATGACTGAGTAGAGCAAATGAATCTGCATCAAATTTTGCTTTAGGCTTGAACATTCTTCTGTGGAAACTCTTCAGATGATTGAGGCGGCTTTCAGGGACAGTGCAACGAGTGCAGCGCAAATAAAAGTGTGGCACAAATGCTTCAAAGATGGCTGAGAATCTGTGGAAAGTGATCCACATTCTGCAAGGCCTGCAACAAGCAGAACACCTGAGAATGCTGAACGTGTGTGTGCTTCAATCAACAAAGATTGGCAGGTGAGAGTGCAAGAATTAGAAGCTGATCTGGGGATTCAAAAACTACTGTGTTGGACTTGTGGCCAAGATGGAGGTGTAGGTATATACACTTTACCACCTTGCACAACTAAAAGAAGGCCATTAACAATTTAAAAACAAAAAACAAACAAAACTGCCAGAAAACCGAACTCTATGGAAGTCCGACAACCAGTTAAAGAAGACACATTCATCCAGACCAGTTGGAGGACCAGAGATGGGCAGCTGGGGCTGAGAGGACTTGCAGCAAGGTGACGGCTGGAGGACCGGGGCAGGAAAGGTGGTGGCTGATGGACCAGGCAGTCCCACATTTGCGTGCAGATAAACTGGGAGGCACAAATGGGGAACAAGACAGACCACACAACCCAGGGCTCCAGCAAGGGGAAATAAAGCTTCAAAACCCCTGGATGTAAAAACCTGTGGGGGTTGAGGTGGCAGGAGAATCTCCCAGTCTCACAGGAGAGTTCATTGGAGAGACCCACAGGGTCCTTGAATGTACACAGACACACCCACGCGGGAGTCAACACCAGAAAGGCCCAATTTGCTTGTGGGTAGCAGGGAAAGTGACTGAAAGCTGGCTGAGAGCTGAGCAAGTGGCACTGTTCCCTCTTAGACCCCTCCCCCCACACAGCACCCCACCACAGCACAGGGATGTGTGTTGCCGCACCCTGGCGAATACCTAAGGCTCTGCCCCTACTACTAATAGGTGCTCCAAGACAAAGAAATATGGCCCAAATGAACATATCAAAGCTCCAAAAAATAGAACTAAGAGATGAAGAAATAGCCAACCTATCAGATGCAGAGTTCAAAACACTGGTAATCAGGATGCTCACAGAAATGGTTGAGTATGGTTGCAAACTAGAGTAAGAAGTGAAGGCTATGAAAAGTGAAATAAAGGAAAATATACAGGGAACCAACAGTGAAGGGAAGGAAACGGGACTCAAATCAAGAATTTGAAGCAGAAGGAAGAAATAAACATCCAACCAGAAAAGAATGAAGAAACTAGAATTCAAAAAAATGAGGAGGAGCTTAGGAACTTATGGGGCAACTTTAAACATTCCCACATCTGAATCATAGGGGTTCCAAGAGGAGAAGAGGAAAAGCAAGAAATGGGAAACTTATTTGAAAACATAATGAAGGAGAACTTCCCTAATCTGACAAAGGAAATAGACTTCCAGGAAGTCCAGGAAGCTCACAGAGTCCCAAAGAAGTTGGACCCAAGGAGGAACACACCAAAGCACATCATAATTACATTAGCCAAGATTAAAAATAAGGAGAGAATTGCAAAAGCAGCAAGAGAAAAGGAGACAGTTACCTACAAAGGAGTTCTCAGAAACTATCAGCTGATTTCTCAAAAGAAACTTTGCAGGCAAGAAGGGGCTGGAAAGAAGTATTCCAAGTCATGAAAGGCAATGACCTACATCCAAGATTACCCTATCCAGCAAAGCTTTCATTTAGAATTGAAGGGCAGATAAAGTGCTTCTCAGATAAGGTCAAGTTAAAGGAGTTCCTCATTACCAAGCCCTTATTATATGAAATGTTAAAGGGATTTATCTAAGAAAAAGAAGATGGCAAAAAATATGAACAGTAAAATGACAACAAACTCACAACTACCAACAATTGGACCTAAAACAAAACCAAAAGCAAACTAAGCAACCAACCAGAACAGAAACAGAATCACAGAAATGGAGCTCACATGGAGGGTTATCAACAGGGGGCAGGGCGGGGGGGGGGGGGGCGGTGGAGAATGGGGGAAAAGGTACAGGGAATAAGAAGCATAACTGGTAGGCACAAAATAGACAGGGGGGAGTTAAGAACAGTACAGGAAATGTAGAAGCCAAGGAACTTATATGTATGACCCATGGACTTGAACTAAGGTGGGGGAATGATGGTGGGAGGAGGGGTACAGGGAGGAAGGGAATAAAGGGTAGGAAAAAAATATGGGACAACTATAATAGCATAATCAATAAAATACATTTTTTAAAAAACTACTGTGTCTAAGGTTTTGACGCAGGATCTTGGCACGAAACATGTCATGGCAAAATTTGTCTGGTGGCTTCTACTGCAGTTGCTAATGACTTGATTCAAACTGCTACCAACGAACAAGATTTCCTCATGAAGGTCATAACTTTGAAGGGGACTGAGGCGTCCCTGTCATATGTACAATGTTTCCTGTATCTTGTATCTTCTTCAATAAATGTCTCTATTTTTCATATTACACGGCTGGATACTTTCTGGGCAGACCTCATATATGCTTTTTTTCAAAAGTGCTAAAAATTATCAGGTTTTTTTTCTTAAAAATACGTTTTAGTAACCAAAAACAAAGATTTACTCTTTTGGAATTTCTCACCATTCTCTTCTTCTAAGTATATTTTTATTTTACTTTTCACCCATCCTCTCTCCCACATCCCTCTGGCCACCATCAGTTTGTTGTGTTTCTATGAGTCTGTTTTTGTTTTGTTTGTCCATTTGTTTTATTTCTTTAGATTCCACAGATATAAATGAAATCAAATGGTATGTGTCTTTTTTTGTCTGACTTATTTCACTTCGCATTAATACCCTCTAGGTCTATCTATGTTGTCACAAATGGCAAGATTTCATTTTTTATTGATGAGTAATATTCTACTGTACATACGTACATCTTTTTTTATCAATTCATCTATTGACGGATAGCTACCTTGCTTCCATATCTTGGATACTGTAAATAATGCTCCAATAAACAGAGGGGTGTATATACAGGGTGGGGCCAAAGCAGGTTTACACTTGTGAGTACACAAAACAGAGTTTATTTGTGTATTATTATTTATTAATTACTGTATTATTTTTCATATGAACAACTATAAACCTACTTTTGCCCCACACTGTTCTTTTTTAATTAGTACTTTGGGGTTTTTTGATAAATAGCCAGAAGTAGAATTGCTGAGTCACATGGTAGTTCTATTTCTAAATTTTTAAAGGGAACCCCACACTGTTTTCCACAGTGCCTGAACCTATTTACAACCCACCAAAGGCGCTGAAGGTTCTTTTTTCTCCATATCCCAGCCAACACTTATTTGTTGACATTTTGAATAACAATCATTCTGACAGGTATGAAGTGGTATTTCATTGTGGTTTTGATAGGCATCTCCCTCATGATTAGTGATGTTCAGCATCTTTTCACATGCCTGTGGCCATCTGGATGTCTTCCTTGGAGAAATATCTATTCGCATTCTATGCTCATTTTTTAATTGGATTTTTTTTGGATGTTGAATTGTGTGAGTTCCTTATATATTTTAGATATTAACCCCTTATCAAATATATCATTAGCGAATATCTTCTCCCATTCAGTAGGTTATCCTTCTGTTTTGTTGATGGTTCCTTTGCTGTACAGAAGCTTTTTAGTTGGATGTAGTCCATTTGTTTATTTTTGCTTTTGTTTTCCTTGCCTGAGGAGACACATCCAAAATGATATTACTAAAACTGACATCAAAAAAGTTTATTGTATCTTCTACTATGAGTTTTATGGCTTTAGGTCTCACATTTAAATATTTAACCCATTTTGAATTTTTTTTTTTGTATATTGTGTAACAGAGTGGTCCAGTTTAAATTTTTTTGCATGTGTTTGTCCAGTTTTTCCAACACCACTAACTGAAGACAGTCTCATTTCTCCATTGTGTATTCTTGCTTCCTTTGTTACAGATTAATTGACCATACAAGTGAGAATTTACTTCTGGGCTCTCTAGTTGTTCCACTGATGTATGTACCCGGTCTCCGTGCCAGTACTGTACGAAGGGCTTTGATCATAGCGCTGTAGTATAGTTTGAAGTCAGGGAGCATGTTGCATTCGGTTTTGTTCTTTTTTTCATGATTGCTGTGGCTACTTAGGGTATTTTGCAGTTCAACATAATTTTTAGGATTATTTGTTCTTGTTCTGAGAAGAACCCATTGGTATTTTGATAAGGATTGCATTGAATATGTAGATTGCTTTGGTTAGTATGGACATTTTAATGACATTAATCCTTAAGTATATATTTAAATACAGTTCAATTCTATTGTTTATACTCTTTGTATTTTGCTTTTCTCACTTAACATTTCAGTATAGAAGCATGACTGCTTTTATACACCCTCCACGGTAAATTTAAACCTTAATAAATTAGGGAATAAAAAGCCAGTACACTTAAAACTGAAGTTAAGGCCCTGTTCGGTGTAGCTCAGTCGGTTCGGTGTCATCCTGCAAAGCGAAAGGTCGCTGGTTTGATTCCAGGCCAGGGCATGTGGCTGGGGTGTCTATGAGGCAACCGAAAGATGTCTCTCTCACATTGATTGTTGCTTTTCCCCTCTTTCTCCCTCCTTTCCCCTCTCTCTAAAAATAAACAAATAAAATCTCTAAAAAAATTTTTTTTAAACTTAAGTTAGGGATGAAAAATTGATTAATGTTTTCTAATTTGGCTGAGATGCAGTGATGTTTCTGGCTTTGCCTGTAGATGCTCACGCATTCCCTATCCAGGGAACCTGCCTAGAGGCCACTGAGTTTTCCCCAAATGGCATCATTCATACCAATTCTCACTCATTTCTATGGCATGAACCTACTTCAACCAGTTACATAGTAAACAGCAGTCCGGGCCCTACCTTGACAACCCAATCTCAAAATGCCTGCTCTACTTGACCCTGTCAAAAGGCCAGCAGAAAAAAGGGACCCTTGTGTAAGGAAGACCATCTGAAGGCCAGGAGCTCCAAATTTATCCTTAGAGTCAAGCCAGACAAACAACAGACAGCCACATGGAGGGACCACATTATCTTAGCTCTAAACAGAACTGACATCACCAAGTTGGGTTTATTGTTTTATCAGGTGGATTTCATAAGACACTGTCAAAAATTATTACTTTAGCCCAGGCTGGTGTGGCTCAGTGGATTGAGTGCTGGCCTGCAAACCAGAGGGTTGAAGGTTTGATTCCCAGTCAGGGCACATACCTGGGTTGTAGGCCAGGTCCCTGGTAGGGGGCATGTAAGAGACAACCACACATTGATGCTTCTCTCCCTCTCTTTCTCCCTCCCTTCCCACCTGTCTAAAAATAAATAAATTAAATCTTTTAAAAAATTCATTCAAAAAAGATTTACTAGGCACTTATTATTCATTAATTTAATTCAAAAAATATTTTTAGAGTATCTATTTCATGCTATACCAGGCACTGTTCTCAATGTTGGGGATCTAACAGTGAAGGAGACAATGTCCCTACCCTCAGGAACTTACATTCTTTGGCTTTAGTCTGCTTTGGGATAGCTCTTACTGTTAGGACTTTTCCCTCAAGACGGTGCAAGTTCTAAACATTTGCAAACAGAGAAGAGCATGATTCCTCTTGGTTTCCGAAAGATATCTGCCAGCAGTGTAAATCTTTGGCGATGCAAGGTTATAACTTGAGAAATAATACGGGAATTTATGTTGAAAGGGCAATGAACTTTTGAAGCAAAAATTTAGCAGATAAAAGAAATATAGGCATGTGTGTATGTGTGTGTAGCAAAAGCTGTATAAAGTGATTCTGGTAACTGATATCTTATTTCCCCAGAACGAGGGTGGTCTGAGGACTGCAGCTGAGTCCTGCAAAGCTGGGCAGCCCTGGAAACCCTCCTACCCGATGCAGCCCTTGGAGGGACCAGGAGAGTGGGGTTGGAGACTGGCCATATATGACAAAGACCAGGCTGAAAGGTAGGTATAGGAATGGCAACACAGGTTGGGGGCAGAGTAGGATAGTGTTCAGATGGACCCCACAATCAGTGAAGGAGCCAACCATCAGGAATACAGTAGAAACCAGATCACATGAAGGCAGGAGACACAAAGTTGGTGCCAGAAATTAAACTAAATGATGGCAAGTAAAATCAGAATCTCCCTACCCAAATACAGGGTCCACTGAAATAAAATTAACAAAATTCAATAACAACAAAATCACCAGCCCCAGCCAAAAAGAAATGGAGTACAACCTTAGGCCATAAATTTTTAAAGGTGCTAACCAAGAGAGGAAAGATTATCGAACACCTCTTACTCTACCTCCATCCCCCCAAAATAAATTTAAAAAATCCCGAGAATTTTCACTATTAGGACAAGATTTAGAGAGAACTATAAATTTCTGAGGGGAGTGTGACAAACATGGGCCCTGGAAAGTGATGAAGATGGAAAGAGAAGCGACTACCCAGGAGCCACCTCACCAATGCCAGGTTTTTCAGGCCCTCAGAGTTGGAGGAGGACCGGCACAAAGTTCCCTGAGGGAACGAGGTACACTTTCTACAGGGCTGAGGAATCCAGGACGGAGCAACTAAACTTCAAAAGAGAAAGGGCTCGTATACTTTTCATAATTCATTTACATTGTCCAAAATTTTTAAAGTATAAAAAACAGAAAAGTCTTCCTCCCAATCCCACCCTACTATCACTCAGGTGCCTTTCCCACAGGTAATCAATGATTAATTCCTTGCCTATCATTCCTGGTCTGTATTTTAGATATATAACAGCAAATATGTAAGTGAATGTACAAAGATACATTGCACACATTTCCCCCAATTTTTACATAATAGCAGCATTTTATACATTCTTCTATAGCTTGCTTTTCTTTCCTAAAAAAGATCCTGAAGATCTTTTTATATCAATAATATATACATAGTTTTAATCACTGAAGCTTTGTTTTAGTATCTGTGCATTTTCCCCAGCCCTACCCCATGCCCTCAGTGTGTAGAAAAATATATAAAACAGAAAAACCCCAATCCTTAAACTGTAGCTCACAGAGGAAAACAATGAAATCTTAACTACTGTGGAAATGCCGTCAGGGAGAATTCAGTAACATCTACATCAGAGCAAATGAAATGGCTGGATACTTTAGTAAGGTGAAAAGAAATAAAAACCATACATACATAATGCAACAAAAAAATTAAAATAAAGCATCTAGGAAAATGCCAAATATTAAAGCAAATGGAAGGAAGATAACACTTATGAAAAATAAAGACAGTCCAACACAGGGATAATTATTATTCCCTAAGTAGAGAATCCAATACATGGAACAGAAAATGTATTCAAGGGTATAATCCAAGAAATGAAAGAACTCAATTTGTACTGAAAGAATACACTGTGTTCTAGAAAACAAGTGATAGTGAATGCATAAAACCAAGAAATTTATTGGTTACAAAAATACTTCATGAATCCAGACAAAAAAAGCAAGTTACCTACAAAGTGGTAAGAAAATCAGCCTGGCTTCAGACTTCTCCACAGCAACATCCAATGTCAGAAGACAATGAAACAAAACTACAAAGGTCGAAGGGAAAGAAAGTGTGTTCAAGAGTATTATACCCAAACAAGATAGCATTCTGGTGCAATGGTAAAAGGTAATAATCACTAAAAAATGAAAGAGATTGTCACACAATGCCTATGCAACTGAGCTTCTTGAGAGACACCTTCTGTCAGACGTTCAGTCAAACAACAGATAAATCAAAATAAAGAATTCAGGAGTGGAGAAGTCATGGTAAAAGGGCCCATAGTAGGCAATGAATCCATTCAAATATATCACTAAGACTTAACAATTACAGTAATTATGGCCATAGAACATAGTGTAAATGTTTATAAACCACAATACCAAATTAATAATATAATTTAAAGAACGGGAATCAGGAAAGAGGAGATGTAAGGAGAAGTGACAATACTAATTTCCTTAATAGAATTCAGATATCGCTGAAAACTGAAATATAGCTAAATGTAATTCTAACCTAAGTTTTTCATAATCATTTTGTTGAACTTAAGAGACCTTTTAGTAAATAACATGTATCTCATGGTAAAAACAATTTTTATAATTTTTATTTATTTGTTTATTTAAATATTTTATTTATTTTTAGAGAGGGAGAAAAGGAAGGAGAAGAGAGAAAGAGAAACATCAATGTGTGGTTGCCTCTCACGCGCCCTCTACTGGGGACCTGGCCTGCAATCCAGGCATGTGGCCCTGACTGGGAATTGAACCAGTGACCCTCTGGTTCGCAGCCTGCACTCAATCCACTGAGTCATACCAGTCAGGTATTTTTATTTATTTTTTTTAAAATTCTCACCTGAAAATGTTTTTGATTTCAGAGGGAGAGGAAGAGAGAGAGAGAGAAAGACATCAATCGGTTGCCTCCTGAATAGGCCCCAACCTGGGATCGAACCCGCAACCTTTTTGGTGTATGGGATAAGGCTCCAACCAACTGAGCAACCTGGCCAGGGCTAATTCATTTTTACTGCAGTCTGACAAAAGAAATTTGTGTCCTACACTAAGTGCAATAGCAAGATTATGGCACTTACATAAACTCTGGATTTATTTAAGGTTGGCATTTCTAAAAGATGTACTGAACTGTAAGAGGTCATTGCATTTTCTCTGTGTTAAAAGGATAGCTGTTACTAAGTGCATTTGTGCTTATTGTTTACTAAATTGAAATGGATACTTTAGGAGATAAAACCATAGGATATATACATAGTTCATGTTTGTAGTTTTCCCTGAAAAATTTTTTTGGAGGAATCCATTTTACACTAAAACAAAAAAAATGGAGAGCTTCAACAGTGTTTCACATTTATGGCAGGCTATCTGGCTTTTACTCTCAACCCCCCTGGGGTGGATCTATACTCCTCTTAGACGTTAGGAAAACTTGAAAAAAGCTGGAAAAACACTAAGCAGATATTAAAAATATAAGGTAGAAAGTTGGGCATAGGGAAAGTAAAGGTAGAAAAGGTCGAAACCATGGCAGAGATTAATACCTAAATATATGTAGAGAAGCCTGTGTACTTATTTGGGGCAGACCACAAACTTGGCTCTAAGGTCCTTTACAAAATATAAGGAGAGAAAACAGCCCAGGTATATAATTCAGTGTGCCTAAAAGAAATAGAGCCACGTGCTCTATATATTGAGTAACTCTGAGCCATGTCTCTATATATTAAATGGCTTTAGCCCTGACTGGTGTGGCTCAGTTGGTTGTGAGTCGTCCCACAAAGCAAAAGGTTGATGCTTCAATTCCTAGTCAGGGCACATGCCTAGGTTGCAGGTTCTGTCCCTGGTCATGGCGTGTTTGAGAGGCAACTGACAGATGTTTCTCTCTCACATTGATGCTTCTCTTCCTCTCTTTCTAAAGAAAAAAAAAAAGACTTTGACCTTTTTTTGTAGGTAGTTTCTGGTTTACTGGAAGAAGGTTTTTTATACAGTTTTCTATTTATTTATGTTTTTTTACCATTTCCTCTGTTTCAGATGGCAAGCTGTCCAAGTGTCAGCCACTGGCAGTTTGCTCTTCCTCCACTTAATTAAGGTTCTTACATGTAAAAAGTAACAATACATTGGCTTCAGTTGGAGGGCTCACAGGCCTTTGAACGGAATGAGATCTTTGAGGGTTTTATCAAATACCCAGAGGCTTTTTAATTTGTATGTTTACTTTTAGGTTCTCCACCCTTTAAGAATAAAGTTACTATAAGTCTCTGAATGAGAGCAAAATATTGACATGAAAAACATGATATGTATTTCCAACCTTTCTGAAGATAATATCAAAAAAAGGGTGTCACATTTTGAAAAAGATGAAGACATAAAAATATTAGAAACTATTCTCTAAGAGGACACAGTGAGTCAATTTTAAGTCATGGAAACTCACTCAAATTTGTATATTGCAGTTAGCATTCCAAAGGCAAATTCACCAACCTATTATTTTAATTATTTTTTAATCCTCACCCGAAGATATGTTTTTCTTGATTTTAGAGAGAGAGGGATTGGGTGGGATGGGGAGAGAAGAGAGAGAGGAAATCAGTGTGAGAGAAAAACATCAACTGGTTGCTGCCTGTATGTGCCCGAATGGGGATCAAACTCCTCAACCTAGGTGTATGCTCTAGTTGGGAATCGAACCAGCAACCTTTTGGTGTACAGGATGACACTACAACCAACTGAGCCACTGGTCAGGGCTGACAACCTATTATTTTTTATTGTTCATAGAACTCCAGGTGTTAGACTAGACTGCTCATAGCAGCCATGAAATATAGATGGTTCAATATATATTTCACCAGAGAGACTATATCACAAGTTTTTCTTTAAAAGAATTTATAAAACTGTCACGGCCAAATAAAATTGATAGTTGAACTCCTATTTATAGTCATTTTTTGCTAACTTGTGTTAACAATCCCTAAGTACCCTGGATACTGGATGACAAAAACACATTTTATTGGTAACTCTACTTTATAATTTTATTAAATTTTGTCTCAATAACTTCATAAAATTCTTTCATGTAAAGCTTTTTCAAAAGGTTGAACCCGCCCTGGCTGGTGTGGCTCAGTGGATTGAGTGCCGGCCTGCAAACCAAAGGGTTGCTGGTTTGATTCCCAGGCAGGGCATTTGCCTGGGTTGTGGGCCAGGTCCCCAGTAGGGGGTGCTTGAGAGGCAACCACATATTGATGTTTCTCTCCTCTATTTCTCCCTCCCTTCCCCTCTCTCTAAAAATAAATAAACTCTTTAAAAAAAGGCTGAACCCCATCAAATGGTCACTTGAAATAATACAAGATCTAACGACAAGGCTGAGAGAATAGTTATTCTCCTGTAACTTGAAAACACCAACAATCACAAGATTTCACTTAAGCAAACCAAGAAACATACTTTTCCCAAACATGTTCTTTCTCAGAGTTCTACCAAACCATGTGGGTAGTGAAGGAAAATTGAAGGAGATGAAGTTTAACTTTGCTAGGAGGTTGTGAAAGGTTTTCCAATGGTGAAGATTCTCTATTTAAAAGAGCAAAGAACCACACTGGTTATTTATTTATTTATTTATTTATTTATTTATAATATATTTATTGATTATGCTATTACAGTTGTCCCATTTCCCCCCCTTCACTCCACTCCATCCTGCCCACCCCCCTCCCTCCCACATTCTCCCCCGCCATAGTTCATGTCCATGGGTCATACTTATAAGTTCTTTGGCTTCTACATTTCCTACACTATTTTTACCCTCCCCCTGTCTATTTTCCACCTATCATCTATGCTACTTATTCTCTGTACCTTTACCCCCCTCTCCCCCTCCCACTCCCTTATTGACAACCCTCATGTTCTAGTTGTTTGCCTAGTTTGCTCTCGTTTTTGTTTTATGTGTGGTCGTTAATAACTGTGAGTTTGCTGTCATTTTTACTGTTCCTATTTTTGACCTTCTTTTTCTTAGGTTAACTCCCTTTAACATTTCATATAATAAGGGCTTGGTGATGATGAGCTTCTTTAACTTGACCTTATCTGAGAAGCACTTTATCTTCCCTTCCATTCTAAGTGATAGCTTTGCTGGATACAGTAATCTTGGATGTAGGTCCTTGCATTTAATCTTGGGTAATGTAATTATGATGTGCCTTGGTGTGTTCCTCCTTGGGTCCAGCTTCTTTGGGACTCTCTGAGCTTCCTGGACTTCCCGGAAGTCTATTTCCTTTGCCAGATTAGGGAAGTTCTCCTTCATTATTTGTTCAAATAAGTTTTCAATTTTTCGTTCTTCCTCTTCTCCTTCTGGCACCCCTATAATTCGGATGTTGGAACGTTTCAAGGTTTCCTGGAGGTTCCTAAGCCTCTCCTCATTTTTCCAAGTTCTTGTTTCTTCATTCTTTTCTGGTTGGATGTTTGTTTCTTCATTCTGGTCCACACCATTGATTTGAGTTCCAGTTTCCTTCTCATCACTATTGGTTCCCTGTACATTTTCCTTTGTTTCTCTTAGCATAGGCTTCATTTTTTCATCTGTTTTTCGAACAGATTCAACCAAGTCTGTGAGCATCTTGATAACCAGTGTTTTGAACTGTGCATCCGATAGGTTGGCTATCTCTTCCTCGCTTAGTTGTATTTTTTCTGGAGCTTTGAAGTGTTTTGTCATTTGGGCCATTTTTTTTGTTTGTTTGTCTTGGCATGTCTGTTACTTTAAGGGGCAGAGCCTTAGGTGTTCCCCGGGGCGGGGTAACGCTGGTCGCTGGGCTGTGATGCTGTACGTGGGGGAGGGGCCGAGAGGGAGCAATGGCGCCCACCTCACTCTCCTCCGGATTTCAATCTTTCACTCCGATACCCACAATCAAACTGGGCCCCTCTGGTGCTGGTTCCCGAGTGGGTGGGCTTGTGCACACTCTAGGCCCCTGTGGGTCTCTCCAACAACCTCTCCTGTGAGGCTGGGAGTCTCTCCTGCTGCCGCCCCAACCCCCAGGGGCGCTTTCAATCAGGTTTGAGGCTTTATTTCCCTGAGCCGGGGCCCTGGGTTGCGTGGTCTGCTTCGCTCCCCGCCATTCTTCCGGTTTATCTGTGGGCGAAATGTGGTGTGGCAGGGTGCTACCCGCCCCTCTGCCTGCCCCACTCTCCGCCACTCTGAGTCCGGCCCTCTGGGTTTATCTGTGTAAACGTGGGGCCGCAGGGTCTGCTAGTGCTCGGACTGCCTGCGCCATTTGTCCCACACTCCGCCAGTCTCAGTCCCGCCACAGCCACGTAAGTCCTCTCCACCCGGGTGCCCGTCTCCGCCCCTCCTACCAGTCTGGATGAATGTTTATTTACTATTTCTTTGGTGTCGGTCCCCCTTGCCGTTCGATTCTCTGTCAGTTCTGGTTGTGCGAGGAGGTACAGTGTGTCTACCTACACCGCCATCTTGGTTCTCCCACACTGGTTATTTAAATATGGTGATCATTAGCTAAGAAAATCTTGGCTGTCTGAGCTAGAAAGGATCTAAGAGATCAAGTTCAACCCAATACTTGATAGATGAGGAAAGCAAGGATCAGAGGTAAATTGACTTGCCTCATAGGTAGTTGAATACAACAAATTATATTTACTTTTAAAATCTGGTGGTAACTCTTGAAGAAGGTTAATTATTGGTCAATATAGAACTAGAACAGAATTAAAATATATAAAACCACTATGACAAAGGTTAACATTCAGGATATGTAAAGAACACAAATTGTTTTTTCTTTAAAAAAAATCAAGACTCTAATTGGAAAATAAGCAAAGGGCATAGACAATTCATATAATAAATTGATATAAAGAACTTTATACAATGTTTGTTTAAACATGAAATTACTTTAAATTTCATAATTAACAAAATATGCAAAACAAGAGTACATGATTTTATATTATTGGCTTAGTGAATATTAAAAATAGTCAGAATGCACAAATATTGGTATTATATTAAAACCACCATATTCATATTTTGCAAAGGGACACAATCCTTTAACTATTCAATTTGACAATATTTTTCAGAGTTGAAATATTCATACTCTTTGAGTTATTAATTACATGTGAAAATGTACACAAAGCACATAAACCAAAGACTAAAAAGTCTATATACCAACAGATATTGGCTGAAAAATTATTAATAATATTTAAAAATGGGAACAACCTAAACATTCTCCACTAAGGTAGACAGGATGATACATCTATTGAGATACTTTATATTAACTTCAAAATATCAGTGACTACAACATGACCCTGAAACATCTTATATCAGAAAGCAAAGAACACAAAGGATGGCAGGGGAAGACAATCTAAAGATGTTCCCAATGGCCAAAGATGGACAATTTGAGAATTAAAAAGAAGAGCTACAATGGACTGAATCACATAAAATATGTTAAAATTCATGAGTTCATGATGATTACATAAGAAGCAAAAATCTTCGCTGTCACTTTGACATGTTCTGGTTCTTCTTGTTTTGGAGAGAGAGGGGGAGAGAGAGAGGGAGGGAGGGAGGGAGAACACTCATTCTGTGCTCACACTAAGAGTGCGTGCACACTGTCCGTCAGTATCAGTGCCTGCCTGAGTTAGGGAAATCCTATCTTTGGTTCTGTATGAGAAGAAGGTACATAAAGTAACACAAAATATTAGCCCTCATTTTGTTTTAAAGATTTTATTTATTTATTTTTAGAGAGAGGGGAAGGGAGGGAGAAAGAGGGAGAGAAACATCCACTGACTGCCTCCTGAAGGTGTCTGGATGGGGACTGAACTCACAAGCTAGGCATGAACCCCAACAGGAAATCAAACTGGGGACCCTTTGCCCTGAGGCACGATGACCAACCAACTGGGCCACACCGGCCAGGGCCTCATTTTGTATTAAATTACAGACTAACGTTAATAGTTCTCAGAACTGGATTTTTTTCCTCAAAACTGAAACCTTTTTCTCCCTTTTGGATTTAATTAAGTATTGTTAGCTGAAGCCAGTTTGACATGTGAGAGCGATGTCAGACTGATGAGAAATACTGCTGCCTGATTAAAAACCAAACCCCAAACCTTCTTACAGAGCAATAAAAAAAATATTTTACGTGGGGTAGAACCCCTACTAACTTTCACTGGTCTTCTTTAGAAATTTTGAGAAACCAATATATTATTCTGAAAACTGATAAATAAAGAGAAAGGATCAAGCTTAAAAAAAAAAGTCACAAAGAACCAGGGAAAGCAGCAACCTCTGGGGAAAGGGGATGGGAACTAGATAGCTGGAAAACCAGGGTGGGACAGGGACTTTCTTCTTGCTGTATACACTTTTATATCTTTTGAATGTTGTACCTTGTGAATAAATTACCTATAAGAAAAGTTTGCATATCACTACAGAGATTATGTAACAGAAAGGAAAATAATTATACTAAAAGAAAAATCTTAGAAATCAAATGACAGCCACTCTGATTTATAACAAAGTAAACACAGCATATGTATACAGCCCAGGTCTGGAAAGAAACACAGAAAAACAAAATTATTGACTAGAACTGCAGAATTGAGGGGTAAATTTTCCTTTTCATTAAATGAATTGCATTGTTATATTATATAATGTTATTTGTTCAATAAATAACATTAAAGGGGCATTTAAATGGAAAACAGTATTTTCACTTTCTCTGTTACCCTAACTTAAGCCTAGCTATTGGATCCTTGAGCCAATAATCAAAGTACCAAGAACTATTTGGGGGCAACTTGACTCTTATTGTAGGTAAGAGAGCTAAGAAGGATAAAAGAAAGGGTCAACTGAGGACTGTTCATAGAGTAGATGTTAAAAAATGCAGTGACTGCGCCCTGCTCTATTTTCTCACCCCTGCACTAATGCAAGGGTGGAGGTGGTGGTGGCATTCACTGAGGAGGAGGCCAGCAGATCAGGGAAAGAGCCTGTTGACAGCGCATGAAAGACACCCTGAAAACACTGTTTGCAAGGAGGAGTGAAGCTTGTCAAAGTACTGCAGAGGCTGGGAAGTGAAGAGAAGAGAAAGAGCAATTATAACCTGAACCTACAATTCCTCAGCTAAATTTAACTAGAGAGGTGGAATATATCTGCAGCTTGGAAATGATAGGCAAATGAATGCTCAGGTACAGAAAGACCCAAACCTACACAGAACTTTACATGGTCACTGTAAAAAAAATTCTATTTCATTTCAATCACCTGCTATTATTATTCTGATAATACTTCAATTGTGGGTCCCCAAAATAAATAAATGGCATCAGGGTGGAATAAGGAAATCCTAGGCTCAGAGCAAAAGCTTTTATTTCTTGTTATAAGATAAATCAAAATCAGTAAGAATTTATCAATGCCAAACTTTTCCAGAAACATGACTTTAAAAATTTTCAGCTATAAATAATGAAAATTAAACAGTAACTTTTATTTACCTTTTGAAGGCTGAAATGGAGTTATTTATCCAATGTTTTATGTTGAGATATCTCAATTAATATATTTATTCACACTGAACTATGTTCACAAATAATTTCAAAATCTTACCTAAATCCTAAAATACATTATCCTAAAATACATGCTTTTAAAAAAAAAGATTTTATTTATTTTCAGAGAGAGTTAAAGGGAGGGAGAAAGGGAGGGAGAGAAACATCGATGTGTGAGAGATATACCGACTGGTTGCCTCTCACACGCCCCCAGCTGGGGACCTGGCCTGCAACCCAGGCATGTGCCCTGACTGGGAATCAGACCGGTGGTGTTTTGGTTCGAAGACCAGTGCTCAATCCACTGAGGCGCACCAGCCAAGGCCGCATACTTTGTATGCATAGAAATGTGTATCAAAATGGTAACAATAATTATTCTGGGTAATTAGATTACTTTCTTCTTTTCGTCTTTCAGTCTTAGATGAATTCCTTCTTTACAATGTTCATGTGTAATTTTTACATAGAAATAAGATCACTTTAGAAAATAGGGCCTTTTCAGTTAAAAAACTTCCACAACTTGATTTAATATTGCAAATTCTGTTAAAATAAAAAATGGGTACAATTTCAATTAAATAATGTGTAATTGTTTTCACACACAGCTGATTTACAATCATTTCGGCAAACATAAAACCACATATAGTCAAAAACTACAATGCAAATAGCTTTTGGAAGACTTTATTCAAGTATCCCCTATTCTAATGAAGTTTTTGCTGGGAGGAAGAGATCATATATAAGGCCATTAGTGAGATTTATGACCATGTATATTACTTAAGGATAAGCCAATGGCTGATTCTGCATCTGAAACCCAACTTTAAAAACATAAAGCAGATTAACTATTCACATGAAGTACTATAATATCACTGTATTCTTTTTCCAAGTGGATGAACTCAACAGGCTTGAGACTTCAGCAACCATCCAAGCCCTCTGAGGCAGCCACTACTGGGTGCACGTTCACTGTGCATTCTCCCTCTGTTCCTTGTCAACAGAGCTCCTATCTTATTTGGGGCAGCAGTACAGACACCCTGCTGAAACACCCACTTCCTTGGAATCCTTCAGAATTGGAGGGAGCCGTGTGGCACAGTTCTAATCAATGAAAACAATTAACTGAGAGTGTCTGGAAAGCCTTGCTGTGCAGCCACTGTCTACCGGGGTGTGACATGACACCACATCACTCATCACAGCCGCCGTGTAACTACGGAACTGCATGCACTGAGACAGACGTCACGCATTACTGATGGTAGAGCAAAAGACAGACTTCTTCTTATATGGGGAAAAGAGGTCCTCATTTGGATAATGCACAGCAATCAGAAACCTGGCCTGTGCAGCCAATGTAATCCTCCTCACATACTTTCTCTTACAGTTGAGAAAATGAACCCAAAATCTGAAGGGAATTTGGGTGGACTAAGCAAAGTTTAGCATGCAGGACTAGGTAACACTTTTTAAAGAAGATATTTCTATTATACTTTGCACCCATGTAGACTATTGGCATAAATAAAGAAATATGACAGAAATTTGGTGTAACGATTCTTCTGGTTAACAATTTTCTTTGTTATCTATGAAACAGTTCATATTTCAAAAAAAATCACTGGTATGTTATGTGCAAAAACAAAACCAAAATAATCTGCTTTCCTTTGCAGTTTTGACATGTGGTATTTGTGAGTATCTTTTAAAATCATCTTTTTTGGAGCCAAGAATGTGGCAGTCAATGCCAGGTGAAGGTCTACTGTTATAAGTGCAGAATTTACTCAGGTATTTGACTATCATAATAGTTGCTTGCTCTTTAATAAATCATTTTCTTTAAAAGTATTGGATTTGTAATTATCCCATTCCCTTACAGAGGTTTGGATTTTTCTCTCTTTTTTTGAGGGCAAAGGAGGGAGAGAGGGAGAGAAATGAGAAACATCAATCATCTGCCTCTTGTATGTGCCCAGACGTAGAACTGAACCTGCAACCCAGGCATGTGCCCTCTCTGGGCAATCTAACTGGCGACCTTTCGGTTTGCAAGACCATGCCCAACCAACTGGGTCACTGTGGCCAGGGCCCCCGTCCAGAGGTTTTCAAAGAAAAACTCCAGCCATGGGAACCCTACTCTAATTAAGCAAATCAGCCACAGATATGAGATGAAAATGTTATATGAAAGGAGATAAACTCCAGAGAACTAGGAGATACGTACTTTACTTCATTCTCTACAGTAAATAAAGTACTGTGAAGGATCACTTTACTTTGATCTCCGAAGAAATTTAGTAAATATATAAGGGGTGAGTATGTGAACGAACCCTAAGAATAATGGACAGAGATCACACATCCCAGAGCAGACTCCTGTTAAGTTGGGAGGAAGCCCTTCCAGGCTAGACTTTCAGAGTGGACAGGGCCGCATTTTCCTCATGGTGTGTCATTATGAAGCTTGAGTCCTCGCAGGACTACAGGTGGAATCTGCACTGAGAGTCACCAGCTGCTTTCCTCCTACCATGTATCCACGTACCCTAAAGAACTTGGCAAGATGACCAGAAACTCTGTATTAGTTGATACCTGATGCAGGGGTGTCAAGCCTGTGGCCCGCATGCGGCCCAGGATGGCTAGGAATGCAGCCCAACACAAAGTTGTAAGTTTACTTAAAACCTTTTTTTGTCCTCATCAGTTTTCGTTAGTGTTTGTGTATTTAATGTGTTGCCCAAGACAACTCTTCTTCTTCTAGTGTGGCCCAGAGATGCCAAAAAGTTGGACCCCCTAATATTCTTTAGATTATAGAGAAATAAAGGGAGAAACAAATTAGGCTATATTGTTGCTCAAACTACAACAACGATACTATAACCTACTATTTATTGAGAGCACCCTACGCAGAGGCCACAGTTCTACATCCTTTACTTACATTAACTAGTATACTTTGCACACATTCCCATGAGTAGGTGCTATTATTTTCCTCATTGTATAGATGAAGAACATGAGGTCCTGAGAAGGTGAGCAACTCATGCTAAATCACATAATCTGTAAGTGGTAGAAAACCAGAATCAAACTAAGGCAGTCAGGCTTCAGAGTCCATGCTCTTAACTATCAAGCTATACTGACTCCAACCACAGGAAGTATGAAATCAGGTAAAACAAGCCTGTGATGATTTTAAACTATGCCCACAAATTCTTTGATACTCCTCCCTTCAAGAGGTAGAGCTTAGTTCTCCTCCCCATGAGTACAAGCTGAACTCAGAGACCTGCTTCAAATACAAAAAAGAAATAATGGTGTGTGACATTAGAGACTTGATTATAAACACACTGTTGCTTCCTTCGTGCCCTGTCCATTGGACCATTCACTCATTCCAGGGGAGCCAGCTGCCATGTCAGAGGGGTACTCCAGCAGTCCTACACCAAGAGGACCAAATGGTGAGAAACTAAGGCTTCCTGCCAACAGCCATGTGAGTGAGTTATCTTAAGAGCAGATCCTCTGGTCCCAGCCAAGTCTTCCAGGGACTGCAGTCCTGGTTGACATTTAACTGCAAATATGAGACAAACCTGAGCCAGAACCAACAAACTAAGCTGCTCCTGACATCCTGATCTACAGAAACTAGGAGACAGAAAACGTCTGTTGTTTTAGGCCACTCAGTTTTGTGGCAATTTTAATGTATTAATAGATTGCCATAGAATCTTTCACCAGAACCATATTTTCAATATCAAATTATATTTAGGTGAGCTATAAATTGTGTAAATACTTAATGATTTTGAGTGTCCATTCATCCCTGGAAGCAATAATCATTTTGATGACTGCAGCAGGGCAAACAACATATTCTTCTTATGTCCCTTCAAAAACCATAATAAAGAGCCCTGGCCAGGTAGCTAAGTTGATAAGAGTGTCATCCTGATACAATAAGGTTGTGGGTTTGAACCCTAGTCAGGGCACATACAAGAGTCAACCAATGAATGCATGGGTAGGTAGAACAACAAACCGATGTTTCTCTCTCTCTCTCTCTCTCTCTCAAAAACAAATAAATAAATTTAAAAGAAAAACATAATAAAGTAAACTAATTATACTTTGAGATTCTATCCTACCTATTTTATCAAAAATTAAACAACATATATTAGACATATATATGTACAAAAATGATTCATTCCTTAAATGGTCACATACCCTTTGGTTTTTCTCTTTTCTTATAGGTCAATAAAGAAACAATATATTCCAGCTCCAAAAATCTATCTTTAAGAACAAGCTGTCTATTTCATTCCTGACAGTCTATTCAAGGTGCTAATCTGCCATTATTTATAGATCCCTGAATTCTTTCTGAGCAGCTGTCATTAACAGAACAACTTAGGAGTTCAAAACACTCTTTATTTAACTCAACTGCCTCCTGAAATTATTAGTCATGCTTCTCGAGGCTAAAACTATGAGAAAAGGTAAAGATTAACCAAATCTCAAAAAGGCTGTGAAAAGGAGCCACCATTAAACACACCAAGATTAGCTGACACTCACTGACTGATATTCTTTTAAGGCCCTTATTGTTGATTATTCAGGTTCCTTTTATCAGGTTTGAGACCTTCTGGAGTGTTTCTTGCACCAAGTTTTAGCTGAGGCTAAAGGCACTCCAGAGCTGTCCTTCGGGAACCAATGTAGGCTCAGAAGACAAATACAGGTCTACCTCTTGGTGAAGAAGGGAAAGGAAGAAACAGTGAACTGGCTTCCAGTCTAGAGGTACTTGGTACTTTCTGCCTACCCTATTCTCGTCTGGCCCTCACTTTAGAAATGGTGTTCTGGCCGTGAACTGTCCCATGCAAACATTAATTCTCTATAGGAATAAGAGCAGGAACATGACCAAGACCCATACCTGGGCAGTGCAGGCTCAGGAGAGTCTAAGAATAGGGAATGCAGAGGGAATAAATGGGGAAGAAAGTGGGGAGGGGGAATGGAAAAAATGAGCAAAAATCAAGAAGTAGGAAAAATAAATGGGAGGGAGGAAAGGTAAGAAGGAAGAGAAAGAGGGCTAGAGAGATTTCAGAGTAGGGCATGAGAGCAAAAAGAGACAGGATGAACATATAGGGAGGAAGAGAAAGGATTTCCCTGAAGGGAAAGGTAAGCAGAGGGAAAATGGTGAAAAGGCAAAGAGGTGGGAGTCAAGGCTTATGTGTCCAGGTTTCCAGGTAAGTAGTAGAAACTGGTAATGCCACAGATAGATCCAGAGAACAGGTGAAAGAGCAGGCCTGGGGTAAAATGATGAGTTAAGTTTTGTACGTGTGGAATTTGTGGTGTTTGCAGAATAACCAAGTAGAGATGTCCGACTGGGCGTGGAAACTCAGGAGATAAATGTGGCCCAGAAGGGAATATGTGGGAGCCACTGAAGGTGAAGGAAAGGTACAGTGAAGCCACATAGGGAGACTGTATAGGAGAAGAAAATGAAGGCTAAAGCGAACACCAACATGAAGGACATACAGAGAAAGAGAGCCCATGAAAGAATCTAAGGTCAGGTGCTGGTGGCCTAAGGTATAGGAAAACAGTTGAGAGAGAGACTGGGCAGGTAGAAGAATGAATACTCCCACCCTGAGGGACAGCAAGGGAAATGCTTTCTCAGGGAAAGCCAGGTTTCCATTAAGGTAAGAAAGCTGAGGAAATATTCTGAGAAAACAAAGGCGAGCTTGTTTATAATGAAAAAATGTTCCAAAAGCACTGTCCCTTCTCCTTCTGTGCTCCTATACTTTGAACTTATTCTCTGGGCAAAGTTTCTGTCACAATGTGCTTCATGTCTGTGTCCTTGATAGAGAGCACAACTGGGCCTACTGATATTTGTATTCTTGGTGCTTAGTCAGTGCAGCGCCTGCCACCCAGCGGAAACTCAATAAGCGCTTGGAGGTTCCCTAAAGGGCAACTGGGAAGTATGCATTAGTAAATGCCTTAAAATTTGATGTTACCTTCAACCTACTTCTAAGAATTTATTCATTAGAGACAAATTACAGCTGTATGAAGATTTAGCTATAGGCATAGTTATAATCTGCACTTTTAAAATTACCTACATATTCAACAAACTGAGCACTGGTTAAAACTCATCATATGTTTATACAACTGAATACTGTATGTCCTCCAAAAATCTATTCAGATCAACAATAACAAATAAAGCCATACAAAATCTACAGCCTCAGCAAAACTGAAAGACATAGACTTCCACTAAAAACCTTTGTAGAAAGTGAGGCGTTTGGAAAAACACGTGGACCAAAGAAGAAAGGCACAGAGAACCTAAATTTAAACTAAAATCAGCCCAGAAAGAGGCAGTTTACTCCAAGTACAAAAATAGTGAAGAACACCTTGTCAATCAGAACACTAACTACAGAGAAGGGACTTAAGTATGGGACTCGAATGACAATCTCAAAAAGGCATTGCAAGGGGTTAATATCCAAAATTTACAAGAACTTATAAAACTCAACACCAAAAGAGCAAACAATCCAATTAAAAAATGGGCAAAGGACCTGAATAGACACTTCTCCAAAGAGGACACAGAGATGGCCCATAGACATATGAAAAAGGTGCTCAATGTCACTAATCATCAGAGAAATGAAAATTAAAACCACAATGAGGTATCATCTCATACATGTCAGAATGGCTATCATCAATAAATCAACAAACAACAAGTGCTGGCCAGGATATGGAGAAAGGGGAACTCTTGTTTACTGTTGGTGGGAACACAGACTGGTGCAGACACTGTGGAAAGCAGTATGGAGATACCTCAAAAAATTAAAAATGGATCTGCCTTTGGATCCAGTAATTCCACGTCTGGGAATATATCTGAAGGAACCCAAAACACTAATTCAAAAGAACACAAGCACCCCTATGTTCACTGCAGTGTTATTCACAATTGACAAGGTATCAAAGCAGCCTAAGTGTCTATCAGTAGATAAGGGAATAAAACAACTCTGTGACATTTACACAAGGAAATATGACTCGGATGTAAAAAAAAAAAGAAAATTTTACCCTTTGTGACAGCATGAATAGACCTGGAGAACATTATGCTAAGTGAAATAAGCCAGTCAGAGAAAGACAAATACCATATGATTTCACTCATATGTGGAATCTAATGAACAAACTGAATTAACAAGCAAAACAGAGATGGATTCATACATAGAGAGCAGGATGACAGCTAAGGGGGGTGGTACATAGTGGGTGTAGAGACTGAGCAAAAAGGAAAAAGGACTCATGGACATGGACAACAGTACGGTGACTGCAGTCAGAGGGGAGGGGCATATAAAAGGGATAAATGGTAATGCAAAAAAATGCAAAAAGTCAAAAAGGCACTGCTTCTGGGGAAGAAATGGCTAAAAAGGGGAGGGAGAGGTGCTTTTTGGTGACTAAATGTTGAAGTAAAAGGAAACAGGAGAAAATTTAGACTCCTGTGAAACACACACACATGCACACGAGCTAAAAACAGACAAACAATTTCTACCCCAACTGACCTTCTCAAACAATAAGCCATCCATGGAAGAGACCATCCTTCACTACGTTTACAGATGAAAGCGTTCTCAAAATAGATATCCTATAAACCAACTCAAACTCCCAACTATCCACACAATAAATAGATGAAAGCAATCGACAACTACACAAGAGTACTATCAGAAGAAAATAAAGAGGATCAAAACATTTCCGCAAATGAAAACGCACTCCAGAAAATGATCACAAAGAAAACTTTAACACAAGACTCCACAGTGAATTAAACATGATTAAGTAAGTATTTAGGAATATAAAAATTATTTTTAATGAGTTCAAAAATGCAGAATAGAAATGGCTGAAAGCAGACAGAAGTAAAAAGTTGCTTGAACTCAGGAAAGAATGGAAGCAAAAGACAAAAACATACCTGAAATAAAGACTAAATTTCAAGGTGACCAAGGAGGAACAAATTTAAATGAAAACTTTAATAAGAACATTGAATTAATAGAGCAAACAACCAAGAGAATAAAAATAAGATATAAACAAACAAACAAATAAACAAACAGATCAACCAGAGAGAAAGTGGCTAAAAGAGGAGAGAGACAGAG
This sequence comes from Desmodus rotundus, assembly GCF_022682495.2. Lineage (NCBI taxonomy): Eukaryota > Metazoa > Chordata > Mammalia > Chiroptera > Phyllostomidae > Desmodus > Desmodus rotundus. Next base: position 100,680,705 of record NC_071388.1, read on the forward strand.
AAGATCCAACATACATATATTTGGAATCCTGAAAATCAGAAATAGATTAATGAAACAGAACTAAAATTTAAAACAGTAATACCATAAAACTTCCTGGAAATAAAAGGTCTAAATATATACATGGAAAGGGCATAGCAGTTACCCAGGAAAATTGTCCTGCAGTGGTCAACTTTAAGGTACATTCTAGTAAAACCTAAACGTTAAATATAAAGAAAAAAATCCCCAGCAATGTCAGAAAAATGGGAGAATGCTATTATTCAGCACTTGTTCCCTCACAGAAACATCAATTTAAACAATTATTCATGCCCAAAAGTACCTTCACAAGAGCTAAGGATTCCAGATGGCAGATTACAGCAGCTGGGAAATAAGAGAACACTAATTGAAGAGGGTAGGAAGAAGAGTTTCACATTACCTGTGCTACCCTGAGCTCAAGCCCAGGCAGCAGAGCACAGGAAGAGATACCCTCCACATGAGGAGAGGAGTTAAGTAAAAACCCAGCTTTGCCACATACCCATCACTAGGCCTGTGGCTACGGCTTTAAGATACAGGTCTGTCCTACAGCCAGACCAGCCCCTGTAGCCCCAGGGTCCAGGCTGGCCTCAGTAGATCCCTGGCACTGGGCCAGCCCCCAATGACCTAGCCTCTAGAACCACCTAAGTGCCAGGCAAGTCTCCATGGCTTCAAGCTCCAGGCCAGGACCACAGACTTAGGACTCAGACCCATCCCAGCACCCATGGCCCCTGCATGAATCATGCAGATCCAGGCATGATTCAGCCATACCCTAGCAGACCTAGGCACCAGGCCCACCCACGCACCGACCCAGGTACCAGGCCAGTCTTCCCAGCCTGACTGGTGAAGGGTTTTCCCTGCTGACGCAGTGTGTAAAGACTAAAAGAGGCTCCTATTTCTTCAAATGTGCAGACATCATTGCAAGGTCACAATAATCATGAATAATAAGAAAAAAATGACATTACTAAAGGAACACTATAAAATATCAGTACTATACCAAAAACAAATGTAGATCCACAAACTGCCTGACAAAGAATTCAAAATAAGTGTTTTAAAGAAGCTTAGTGAACTATAAGAAAACACAGACGGACAATAAAACAAAATAAGGAAAACAATACAGGAACAAGATGAGAAAGTCAACAAAGAAACAGCATGAAAAAGAACCAAACAGAAATTCTGGAGCTGAATTAACACAGTAACTAAACTGAAAAATTCCACAGAGAATTACAACAGCAGACTCAACAAGCAGAAGAAAGAACCACTAAGCTTGTAGACAGGTCATCAGAAATTTCATGGTCAGAGACCATGAAATAGAAATAGACAAAGAATTAAAATAAATGAAGCCTATGAGATACCCTGAAGCCTATGAATTAAAATGAATGAAGACAGCCTATGGGACATCATACATTGGTTAATATATACACCTTACGTGAGTCCCAAAAGAGCAGAAAAAGGGGTAGAAAGCTTATTTTAAAAAATAATGACAGCCTTGGCCAGGTGGCCCAGTTGGTTGGAGCATCATCCCATGCACCAAAAGATTGCGGATTCAATCCCTAGGTTGTGGGTTTAACCCCCCGTCAGGGCATGTACAGGAGGCACATGACTGATGTTTCTCTGCCACATCAATGTTTCTCTCTCTGTCTCTTCCTCTCTCTCTAAAAATCAGTAAACATATCCTTGGGAGAGGATTTAACAGGAAACAAACTAGCAGTGAATTTCTCAGCAGAACCTTTGCAGGCCAGGAGACAGTGGGATGATATATTCAAAATGTTGAAAGAAAAGCTGCCAAACAAGAATATTATACCAGGCAAAGCTGCCCTTCAGAAATGAAGTAGAAATAAAGATTTTCCTTGATAAATAAAAGCTGTGAGATTCATTGTAACTACACATGCCTTACAAGAAATGCTAAAGGGAATACTTCAAGTTGAAATGAAGGGATATTAACAACATGAAAACATAAAAGTATAAAACTCACTATACAAGAATATAGTCAAATTCAGAACACCGTAGTATTGTAATGGTGGTACATAAATCACTTTAAACTCTAGTATATAAGTTAAATGACAAGAGTATGAAAAATAATTATAGCTACAATAATTTTGAAATAATACAAAATACATAAAATATGTAAATTGTGACATCAATAGAGTAAATAAAGTGTGGTGAGAGATGTCAAAGTGTAGAGATTTTGTATGCAAAGTTAGGTGATTATCAGCTTAAGAGACTGTTGTAAGATGCTTTATGTAAACCTCATAGTTACTGCACAAAAAACCCTCAGTTGACGAAAAAATAAATAAATAAAACCAAAAACCCCCAAAAGGAACCAAAGGAGACCAATATAAAAAAATCATCATATCACAAAGGAAGACAGTACGAGAGGAAGACAGGAACTACAGAACAGTCAGAGAGCAGTTAATAAAATGGCAGCAGTAACAGTATTAATAATTACTTAAAATGTAAATGGATTAAATTTCACAATTAAAAAACAGAGAATAGCTGAACTTAAGAAAAAAGACCCAACTACATGCTGCCTACTAGAGATCACTAAAAGTGAAAGACTGAAAAAAGATATCCCATGCAAATCATTGCCAAAAGGGAACACAGTTGGCTAAATTATATTAGAAAAACTGGCTTTAAGACAAAAAGTATTAGAGAAAATCATTATATAATGATAAAGGGGTCAATTCATAAAGAGGAAATAACAATTGTAAATATATATGCACCCAACATCAGAGCACCTAAAAAAATAATAAAACATAATAAAAGAGCTGAAGGGAGAAATAGACAACAATATGATAACTGTAGGGGACTTCAATATTCCACTTTCAACAATAGGTAGATCATCCTGATAGATAATCAATAAGGAAACAGTAAACATCACAGACCAAAGGAATCTAACATACACATATAGAACAATCCATCCAACACCAGGAGAGTAGAGATTCTTTTCAAGTCACACGCAACATTCTCCAGGAGACAATCACATTAGGTCACAAAACGTATCTTCAAAATTTAAGAAGAGCAGAATTATTTCAACTATCTTTTCTGACCACAATGGCATGAAACTAGAAACAGTAACTGGCGTAAACTTGGAAAATTGGAAATCAAAAACATCAGAGACAAGTGAAAATGAAAACCAACACAACATGCCAAAACTTATGGGATACAACATAAGCAGGTCTAAGAGGGAATTTATACCAATAACGTTCATATAATGAAAGAAAATCTCAATTAACTAACTTTATACCTCATGGAACTAGAAAAAGATCAGACTAAACCCCAAGTTAGCAGAAGGACAGAAATAATAAAGAACAGAGCAGAAATACTTGTAAATAAAACAGAGACTAAAAAAAAAAAAGAAGAAAAGAAAAGATCAGTAAAACTAGGAGCTGATTTTTTACCAAGACAACACTGACAAACCTTTAGTTAGTCACTAAAAAAAGTGAGAAGACTCTAATAAATAAGATTATAAGTGAAAAAAAAAGAGACATTATACCTGATACCACAAAAATGCAAAGGATCATAAGAGACTACTGTAAATATATGCCAACAAGTTGGACAACCTAGAAGTAATGGATAAATTCCTAGAAATACAACCTGTCAAGACTGAACTGTGAAGAAACAAAATCTCAACAGACCAATAATGAGTCAAAGAGATAGAATCAATAATCATGAACCTCCTAACAAAGAAAAGCCTAGGACCAGATGGCTTCACTGGTAAATTCTACCAAACATTGGAAGAAGAATTAATACCAGTCCTTATTAAACTCTTCCAAAAAACTGGAGAGGAATACTTCCAAACCCATTTTATGAGTTCAGCATTATCTCAATATCAAAGCCAAATGAAAAAACTCTAAGAAAAAAAAATTTACAGGCTAATATTCCTGAGGAACACAGATGCAAAATCCTCAACAAAATACTAGCAAATCAAATTCAACACATTAAAAAAAAATACTGTGATCAAGAGAGATTTAACTCTAGGACACAAGAATGGTTCAACATATGCAAATCAATAAATGTAACACACCACATTAACAAAATGAAGAGTAAAAATCATATGATTATCTTAATAGATGCAGAAAAAGCATCTGACAAAATTCAAAACCTTTTCATAACAAAAAACTCAACAAACGATGTAGAGAAGGACTATATCTCAACATAATAATGGCAAAAATGACAAGCCCACAGGTAACAAAATACTCAATCATGGACAGCTGAATGTTTTCATACAATATCAGGAACAATACAAAGATGCCCACTCTTACCACTTCCATTCAGTAGAGTACTAGAAGTTCTAGCCACAGCAATTAGGAAAGAAAAAGAAATAAAAGGAATCCAAACTGGAAAAGAAGTGAAATTGTTTCTGTTTGCAAATGACATGGTTCTATATACAGTAAACTCTAAAGAATCCACCAAAAAATTGTTAAAACTAATAAATGAATTCAACATACAAGTGTCAGTTGCATTTCTATACACTACAATGAATGCTGAAAAAGAAATTAAGAACACAAGCCCATTTATGATAGTGTCAAAAATACTTAGGAATAAAATTAACCTAAGGTGTAAAAGCTCTGTACTGAAAATTATAAAACACTGAAAAAGAAACTGAAGACAAAAATAAATAGAAAGATATACTATATCTTATGGATTAAAAAAATTAATATTAAAATGCCCATCTACCCAAAGTGATCTACAGATTCAATGCAATCCCTATCAGAATTCCAATAGGATTTTTCAAAGAACTAGAAAAGAAAAAATTCCTAAAATTCACATGGAACCACAAAGACACCAAATAGTCAAAGCAATCTTGAATAAAAAAAACCCAAACAAAACAAAGATGGAAGCATCATACTATGTAACTTCAAAATATATTTCAAAGCTATAATAATCAAAACATTATAGTATAGACTTAAAAACAGACACACAGACCAAGGGAACATAACAGAGCCCAGAAATCAATCCACACACTTAGTCAATCGATCTTTAAAAAAGGTGCCAAGAACACACACTGGGGAAAGGATAATCTCTTTAATAACTTTAGTAAGTGTTGAGAAAACTGAATATCCACCTGATACAGAGACCTGATCAGACCCTGGGGAGGAACAGGGAGGGGCAGTAGGAGAAGGCTGCCGAGGCAATGGTAAACAGTCTAGGACAGATTGGCGACTAAGCTGAACGCCTCCAGAGCACATGTGTTTATGGGACAGAAGATGAAAATAAAAGGAGGGCAGAGAACGGCTCTCTGGCTCTTACTGGAGGATGTATAGGTGATCGTGCTGCAGCTGCCTGTGTTAGCTGCCTGTGTTTCCCAAAAACACAGGATGGATTTTGGATGGGAAGAAACTCTGGGCACAGCCTAGGGTCAGGCTGGCCTGGCAGAGGGTGGCAGGGTTCTTCTTTGGGTGTCCTAGAGAGGGCAGGCTCTGAGGCAGAAGCCTGACATTCTTCCAAAATTGTGTAGCTTTTGTATCTTATGTTGTTTTAGTTTGTAAACTAATCCTATAGAGATAAGATAATTAAAAACTAACAGGGGGAATGATAGAGGAACTCAGGAGTTAAAGAGATTAGCCTTAATTGATGGGCTTAAGTGATTAAAGCTAAACCTAAAGAGAGTTTAGCCTTAATTGATGGGCTTAAGTGACTAGAAAGCTGTTATTCTAAAACTGTGTGGCTTTTGAATAAAGACTACTTTCCTTTATCACCAAACCTTTGCCTCTGGATTTTTGCCAAGAAGGTGGCAGCTGGGCAGCAGGACCCCACTTGCTGTTCAGTAACACACAGTCAGAAGAAGGAAAATGGACCCTTACCTCACACCATATAAAAAGTCAATGCACAATAAATCAAATACTTTAATGTAAGATCTGAAACTGTAAAACTACTGGAAGAGAGTATAGGGAAAAGCTTCTTGGCATAGGTCTGGGCAATGATTTTTTGGATATAAGCAGTAACAAAAAACAGATAAAAGGGATTGCATCAAACTAAAAAGCTTCTGCACAGCACAGAAAATACTCAACAGAATTAAAAGCCAACCTACAAAATGAAAGAAAATATTTGCAAACAATATATTTGATGTATGCAAATACCACATTGATGTCCAAAATGCATAAGGAACTCAAAAAACCAACAAAAGACATATAAATGGCCAACAGGTATATTAAAAAATGCTCAGTATCACCAATAACTAGGGAAATGCAAATCAAAACCACCATGAAATACCATTTCGCATCTATTAGAATGGCTATTAAAAAGTCAAAAGAGGGTCTTCTGGCCAAGATGGAGGCGTAGCTAGACACATTGTGCCTCCTCACACAACCAAAAGAAGGAAAACAAGAAATTTAAAAACAAAAAACAACCAGAACTGACAGAAAATCAAACTGTATGGAAGTCCGACAACCAAGGAGTTAAAGAAGAAACGTTCACCCAGACCAGTAGGAGGGGCAGAGACAGGCAGCCAGGGCAGAGGGAAATTGAGGCAAGGCAGTGCCTGGAGGACTGGCTGGCGGATCGAGCGGTCCCACATTTGCGTGCAGATAAATGGGGAGGAACAACTCGGGAGCAAGATAGACTGTGCAACCCAGGGCTCCAGTGTGGGGCAATAAAGCCTCAAAACCTTTGACTGAAAAAACCTGTGGGTGCTGCAGTGGCAGGAGAAATTCCCAGCCTCAAAGGAATTTCTTGGAGAGACCCACAGGGTCCTAGAATGTACACAAAACCACTCACCCAGGAATCAGCATCAGAAGGGCCCAATTTGCTTGTGGGTAGCGGGGGAAGTGACTGAAAGTCGTCTGAGAGCTGAGCAAGAAGCATTGTTCCCTTTCTGACCCCTTCCCCACATACAGCACCACGCTGCAGCAACGTGGGTTGCCCCGCCCGAGCGAATACCTAAGGCTCTGCCCCTTACAATGTAACAGGTGTGCCAAGACAAAAAAATATGGCCCAAATGAAAGAACAGATCAAAGTTCCAGAAAATAGAACTAAGAGATGAAGAGATAGCCAAACTATCAGATGCAGAGTTCAAAACACTGGTAATCAAGATGCTCAGAGAAAAGGTTGAGTATGGTCACAAAATAGAGGAAAACATGAAGACTATGCAAAGTGAAATAAAGGAAAATGTACAGGGAACCAACAGTGATGGGAAGGAAACGGGGACTCAAATCAGTGGTTTGGAGCAGAAGGAAGAAATAAACATTCAACCGGAACAGAATATAGAAACAAGAATTCAAAAAAATGAGGAGAGGCTTAGGAACCTCCGGGACAACTTTAAACATTCCAACATCCAAATCATAGGGGTACCAGAAGGAGAAGAGGAAAACAAGAAATTGGAAACTTATTTGAAAACATAATGGAGAACTTCCCTAATCTGGCAAAGGAAACAGACTTCCAGGAAGTCCAGGAAGCTCAGAGTTCCAAAGAAGTTGGACCCAAGGAAGCACACATTAAGGCACATCATAATTACATTACCCAAGATTAAAGATAAGGAGATAATCTTTTAAAAAATATTTTAATTAATTTATTTATTTATAGACAGAGGGGAAGGGAAGGAGAGAGAAACATCAATGTGTGGTTGCCTCTCACATACCCCCTACTGGGGACCTGGCCTGTGACCCAGGCATGTGCCCAGACTGGGAATCTAACCAGCGACCCTTTGGTTCGCAGATCTGCGCTCAATCCACTGAGTTACACCAGCCAGAGCAATAAAGAGAGAGTCTTAAAAGCAGCAAGAGAAAAGGAGACAGTTACTTACAAAGGAGTTCCCATAAAACTATCAGCTGATTTCTCAAAAGAATCATTAAAGGCAAGAAGCGGCTGGAAAAGAAGTATTCAAAGTCATGAAAGGCAAGGACCACATCCAAGATTACTCTATCCAACAAAACTATCATTTAAAATGGAAGTGCAGATAAAGTGCTTCCCACAGAAGGTCAAGTTAATGCAGTTCATCATCACCAAGCCCTTATTTTATGAAATGTTAAAGGGATTTATCTAAGAAAAATAAGGTGATAAAAAATATGAACAGTAAAATGACAACAAACTCACAACTATTAACAACCAGACCTAAAACAAAAACAAAAACAAACTAAGCAACCAACCAGAACAGAAACAGAATCACAGAAATGGAGATCACATGGAGGGTTATCAACAGGGAGGGGGAGGGGTAGAATGGTAGAAAAGGCACAAGGGATAAGAAGCATAAATGGTAAGTAGAAAATAGATAGGGGAAGGTTAAGAATAGTATGGGAAATACACAAGCCAAAGAACTTATATGTACAACCCATGGACATGAACTAAGGTGGGGGGTTATATGGGTTGGGGGTGCAGAGCAGAGGGGAATCAAAGGGGGATAAATGGGACAACTGTAATAGCATAATCAATAAAATATATTTTTTAAAAAGTCAAAAGGTTAGTGTGGGCGAGTATATAGGAAAAAAAGAAGCCTTGTACATACACTGTTGGAAGGAATGTAAACTGGGACAACCATTATGAAAACAGTATAGAACTACCATATAATTCAGCAATCCAACTTCTGGGCATATGTCCAAAGGAAACAAAATCAATGTATCAAAGAGATGTCTACCTTTGCATGTTCACTACAGCATGATTCATAGCCAAGATAGGAGGGAATCAACCTAAGTGTCCATCAATGGATGAATGGATTAAGAAAATGTGGTGTAACATACACACAATAGAACATTACTCAGCCTTTAAAAAGAAGGAAACCCTGTCATCTGCAATGACAGGGTAAACCTGGAGGTCATTATGGTAAGTGAATTGAGTCACGCAAGACAGAGAAATACACCACAATCTTACTTACAGGTGGAATCCAAAAAAGTCTAACTCACAGAAGCAGAGAATAGAATGGCAGTTAGAAAAAGCTGGGGGCACTGGGGAGACGGGGAGATGTTGGTCAAAGGGCACAGAGTTTCAGTTAGTCAGGAGTACTCATGTACAGTGTGGTGACTATGGTTAAAGACACTACACAGTGTAAAACTTTTTAAGCAAATAATAGGTCTTAAACGTTCCCACTATAAAAAAAAGATAACTATGTGAGGTGACTGGTATGTTAGTTAGCTTAGCTGTGGTAATCATTTAATGGTAATTGTATACTAAAAATATATACAATTTTTATGTGTCAATTAGATCTCAATAAAGGTGGGAAAAAAACTTTAGGTTTTCAGGTAAAAAAACCCAAATATCTTAAAAGGGCACAATAATGAAGTTGCTATCAGATTTCCCAAAAGAAACATCTAAGCGAGACAATAATGAAGTAGCATTTTCAAGAAATTAAGGGAAGAAAGTGTGAACTAAGGAGTTTATATCTAGCAAATCAGCACTTCCAATATTAAGGCTATAGAAGAGTTTTAAACATCTATGACCTAGGGGCATACTGTACTCACAAGCCCTTTTTTACAACCTCCTTTTTGGGAAAGGCAATCTGCCAGGGCTTGAGCAATCCTTGCATCTTCCTGCTAGGTATGCCAAAAATGCAGGGTTTGGGCTGCTGTTTTACCCAGGTCATTTCTTAGCTTTATGTTTGCATGGCACAACCTTAAGAGACAATATAAGTGTCTAACCACAAAGCACACAGCAAGTTTGCTTCCACTTACCATAAAGGCACTAGGTTCCCCAACTCCATGTTCCTCTCTTATAACACAAACCATTGCACGCAGACAACAGCCATGAAAGAGTAACACGCTAACGTACTGAGATTACGAGTAGGAAAAAACTCAGACCCTTCCTAGTCCTTGACAGTACTAGAGGATAAGTTTCATCCAAATAAAAGGTGACAGCAAACTTCAACAAAAGAACTGACAATAAACATTTAATAAATGTAATATGATCTTAAGACAAATACTAAGGAGAGGGCAGGGCAGAGGGATGTTACATGCTCTGACAAAGTATAAATAAAAATAAAGCAAGTAAAAAGATGGGAGAAGAAGTGGGTGGGAAAAACAAAAGTAGAATAAGCTCACTGACTGCTGTATAGGCAGTAGGCAGGAGTCAAAAGATATCTTTAAAAACTGGCAAACTAGAAAGTAAAAGGTTAAATAAAAAAGAGGACAAAGGGCCTTTTAGAAGCTAGCCACTAGAATGACCAAGTCTTCTAAATACCAAAATAAATATAAAAAATAAAAGCAAACACATCATGTAGGTAAACATAGCAAATATAGTACATGTAGCAATTATAAATGTGACAAAGGTCAAACACATTGTCATATTAATAACTGTAAATGGGCTTAACTCACCTATTAAAGGAAAGAGACTTTCAAATTGCCTCACCAAACAAGATCCAATTCAATCCAAATACAAAAGTGGTTCAGAAAGACCACAAATAAGACATTTTTAGTGCTAAATGCCACAATTCATAATGAAGTCATAACAATTACAAATATCTATTCACCAAGTAACACAACAGCAACTACCTTTGCACAATCAGAAGCTATAGAAGGGAGGAAAATTAGAAAAACATTAATAATTAGAGACTTTAACATTCCACGCTCAATGTAAAACAGGTTATGCAGACAAAGAATAAGTAAGACTAGAGAAGATCTAAAAAATAAAATCCCAAACAATCTTATAATTATTGAATTTCAACCTTGAGAGTAAATATGGAGTATGAAGTATGCATTTCTTCAAAATGGGTTGAGGAGAAAAACTGATCTGGGAATAGCTTTATCTTATTTAGTAAAGAACACAATAAATGTCAAAATGAAAAGCCCACCTAGTGCAGTAGGACAAGAAAAAAGAAATATAAGGTATACAGATTGGAAAGGAAGGAGTCAAACTGTCTTTATTCACAGATGATATTCCTATCTATATAGAAAATCCCAAATATTACACAAAAATACTCCTGGAACTAATAAACAAGTAGAGCAAGGGTGCAGGATAGCAAGTCAATATGTAAAAGTCACTTGCCTTTCTATATAATAGCAATGAAGAGCTGGAATTTGAAATTTAAAAAATGTATAACATCAAAAAAGGAAATACTTAGGTATAAACCTAAAAAAATAGGTACAGGATTTGCAAGTGGAAAACTGCTAAACAATGATGAAAAAAATCAAAGAGCTAAATATATGGAGAGCTATTCCATGTTTGTGAATTGAGAGACTCAATATTGTGAAGATGTCAACCCTTCCCAACTTGATCTACAGATTCAACACAATCTCAATCAAAATCCTAGAAAGCTATTTTGCAGATTTTAACAAACTGGTCCTGTCCTAATGTTTATATTGAAAGACAAAGATCCATACAATACTGAAGAAAAAGAATAAAGTTGCAGGACTTTATCCTACTGGATTTCAAGATGCTATAATTAAGACAGTGTGGTACTGGCAAGATAATAGACATATATACCAACGGAATAAAACAGAGGGCTCAGAAACAGACCAACACAAATGTAATCAACTGATACATGCCAAAGGCACAAAGACAATTCAATGGAGAAAGGATAGTCTTTTCAATAAGTGGTGCCAGAAGAATTGAACATCCATATGAAAAAAAAAAGAACCCAGACATAGACTGGACATCTTTCACAAAAATTAACTCAAAATGGATCATAGACATACCTATAAAATGCACAACTATAAAATTCCGGGAAAAAACATATGACAAAATTTGATCTATGTGACCTTGGGTTTGGTAATGAATTTTTAGATACAACACCAAAACCACAATTCATGACAGACAAAATTGGTTAAGTTGGTCTTTCTTAAAATTAAAAACTTGTGCTCTGTGAAACATACTATTAGGAAAACGAAAAGTCACAGAGTGGGAGAAAATACTTGCTAAATACATATCTGATAGAAGGTTTGTATCCAAATCTAAACAAGGATATAAACAACCCAATTAAAAAATGGGCAAAAGACCTGAACAGGCATCTCACAAAAGAACATGTAAAGATGTACAACATAAGATGTCATTCAAAAAATGAAAATTAAAACAAAGGATACCACTACTACACATATATTAGGATGGCTAAAATCCAAGATACTAATTGGGATGAAGATGTGGAGCAAAAGGAACTCTCATTTGTTGCTGATAGGAATGCAAAACAGTAAAGCCACTACGGAAGAGGCTGTTTGGTAGTTTCTTACAAAGCTAAACATACTCTTACTATACAACAATTGTGCTAGTAGGTATATACTCAACTGATTTAAAAATGCTACATTTTTTTTCCACACAAAACCAGCACACAAACATTTCCAGCATCTTCACTAATAAGCATCTCATATTGGAAGCAACCAAGAGGTCCTTCAATAGGTAAATATAAACTGGTACATACACACAACAAAATATTCAGAAATAAAAAGGAATGAGCTATCAAGCCATGCAAAGACACGGATGAATCTTAAATGCAGGCTGCCAACTGAAAGAACATAGTAAGGTAGGAACTGCTATTAAAAGAAAAAAATTAGTGGAAAGATATTCACTCTAAATGAAGAAAAAAAATGCTCTCCCAGGAACCCTATAAAAGAACTATAAGCCCTGGCTGGTGTGGCTCAGTGGATTGACTGCCAGACTACAAACCAAAGGGTCTCTGGTTTGATTCCCAGTCAGGGCACATGCCTGGGTTGAGGGCCGGGTCCCCATGAGGAGGTACATGAGAGGTAACCACACATTGATGTTTCTCTCCTACTCTTTCTTCTTTCCTCTCCTCTCTCTAAAAATAAATAAATAAAATCTTCAAAAAAAAAGAACTATAAAAGAATAGCAATATTATCAAATATTCCTAAGCATTCTTCCTCCTTTTATTAATACATTATTTAACCATTCAACTGCCACAAAATCATAAATCAAATAATTCTTTTGTTAAAGATGACTCAAGCTTTCACCTTTTGGTTCAATGGAATTTACTAAACTCAGTCACTAGATGGTGTTTCCAGCTTCACTGGACTAAGGTTTTAGGTTTATTAACTTTAGACTGTTGTAAACTACCTTACCAGAGAACTTCTGAAATATTTTCTTTGCCTCCAGCATTTTAATTTAAAAAGTTCATTTTAATTTTAAAGATACCTTGTGCCTTGTAATTAAGAAATATTTACTTACAAGATAATTTCCTTTGGGGCAATGAGGAAAGTTTCATGTTTCATTATTTCAAATATCAATCATCAAGTAATCAGGGAAGTAATAGAAAACATCCATTTCTCTTCTCTCTGGTTAACTTACTCCTCAGTTTCAGCTACTGACTCATGACTATCTGTTTTTATTAGAAGTCCTGTAATTTCCAAGAGGAAAATATCTCACTAATACAAGGGTGCCATCTAGTGACGTAGTGGGCAAATGTATGCTATAGAAAATATGTGTGGGGGGTTGTGTGCCCTCTCCCATCTGCTTTGGGAGGAAAAAATGTACTAAACCTACTGTACTTGAAGCAAATTTCCCAATATTCACACATTTCATCATTGACATATTCTCCTTTTGTATTACTACTCAATTGACATTCACCTCTGAAGTGACATCAGAGTCAACAGTTTGATGCCACTTCAGAACACCCAGCTCCAAGGAATGTTAGAGACCATCTTTTTATTACCTAGTCCAACCTCCTGTTTTTCACATGTGAAAACTAAGGCCCAGAGGGAGGATGTCTGATTTGTCGCCCAACTAGTGTTTCCTATAGGGTCGGTTTGCCTTCGCTTGATTCCTGATGGACTAGACAGCAAGATACTATTATCTTATAGATATTTTAAGTATCTCAATAACAGGTTTCCATTCAAACCTGCACAGACAGCAGAGGGTAAATTTCCCTGGTGTAGGCCCTCTTCGTGGCTTTCCCTTCTGAACTCCAAGAGGGCACAGAAACCCTCAGGGATTATGTTTTTTGCCCAGTAATCATCAATGGAAGAGCTGCTACAGCTAAACTGAGTGTTTGCTAGGTGCTGATGCACATGAACTCTGAGTGCATCTCCCACTTTTCCCTGCTTAGCACTTAAGGCTCGTAATGAGTATGTCCTATTTCTCCCTTCCCTGCATCTCTGTACATTCATGCAGGGCAAGAAACAACTAACAGAGCTGGGCATTCCAGGCAAAGGAAATTATACGTACAAAATTATGGAGGTGTAAAAAGGCAAGGTTTATTCTGAGAACAGGGACTGCAGCTTTGTGTATCGGGAGCAGAAGATACAGGTGCTAGAACTATCTTCTTCCTCTTCTCCCTATCTAGACGTGGGGAAAGGCAAATTCGATCAAGAGCAACACAATGAACAAAGAGCCAAGGCGGAGGAAGACTAAGCCAGTATGGTGTGAAGGGTTTGCCTAATTTGGGAGATTATGGCTTGAACATGGTCACATGGTCTTGATGCAGAGCTCTGGTGTCAGGATGCTGCAAAACCAATGTACTGAACAACCAACAAGGGCAGAACTGCAAAGAGGTAAAGGTTGACTTTGGAAACCTCCTACCCAAGCTCTCACCTCACCTCTGCACCCAGGCTGCTCTCTAGGAGATGGGCAGGGAAAGGTTACACCCATTTCCCATCTCCAAGGGCTCCTTCTTCCTGCTTTTACAATCCTCGGGCAGAAAGCAATGTCTCAATCTGAATCAGAAATGTTTTTAATTCACATTAGTAAGGGAGCCACAAGAGCGGGCTTAAGGAAGGGATCCCCAGAGTCAAGCATGCTAAGAACAGGGAGGAAGACAGCCAGCAAGGTCCACGTGACGTGGTGTCAGCTCCCAGTAACAAAAAGGCAATTAGATCTCAGGATCAGAAACTCATACTTTGGGAATGTGAGTACTTTTATACTGTTTGTATTTTTGAGACATTTGTTTTTTGTTCTCCCTCACTATTTGGTAAAGTTCATTTCAAAAATGTCACCTAAGCTAAGTGGAACCAAAGAAAGCAGTTATATTTTTGTTCTCGGGTATACCCATGAAGGCTGGGCAAGGAGTGAAAGCAGAATTCCAGGTGAGAGAACCCAGAGACACTACTATTCCCTCCAGGAAGCCTCCCTTCCAGAGAGATCTTTGCTAAAACATGGAGGGCTCTGTGTCTGGTTTAAATAAGTGATAGAACTTCCATTACAGCGATGCATTGTAAATGACTGACAATAGCTTGACCCTCCCAGAGTGGGGTGCAGGGAAGGGGATGCTGCAGTTTAGAGAGTATTTAGTTCAATCAAATTGATAGGAGGAGATGGGGTCTTCTGGTGCTTGTCTCCCCAGCAGCTATTCCCCCTTTCTTCCTGGCACCATTTGTTACCACCTGTGTGAAAAATCAGCCTGAAGCCATATGCTATCTGCTAATATTAAGGTGACTGTGAATTTCTTAAAATGTGCCTGTAAAAAATAATTAAATAGAAGGTGTCTTCAGTTTGAGAGAGAAGTGCAAACTGGCACATACAGCAAATATTTGAAACCACAAATCCAAGACACCTAGATGAAAGGCCTTCTGTCCTTTGTGGATGAAATCAAAGTGCTAATACTCAACTTTAGACATAAGACCCTCTGAACTATAACCAAGCTCCTGTTCAGATATCTGTTCTACAGTTTTCAATCAAAAGACAACTTCTAAAGTTATTTACGTTGACAATATAATTTCCAACATGAAGGTTCACCAAATGAACAATGTCACATCTTACCAAGAGAATCTTCACCTCCAGTCCTCCTGCCTCTAATTTTCATCCCAACAAAGGGGGAACCACGCTCTGAAGTTACCTGAGAACCACCCCCTATGCCACATGGCTCTTCCACAATCTAATAATCTTGAACACAACATGAAAAAATAGATTACACTTCTCTCAATATAAACTGTGCCACATGAATAAAGCACAATTCTTCTTTATACTCTTATGAAAGACATGCCTCAAATTGGGTTTCTTAAAAAAAAAAAAAATCCCATTTCCAAAAAGGAGACTGTTGCGCAAATATTAAGCCCTACAAATCTTAGGTTAAGGACTGCAAAAACAGCCTTTGAAAAGAACTGCCCTTGCACCGTCAATGGAGAGCAGACTTTGACGGAGTTGGGCCATGGGAACCTATTTGCAGGGGCAGAAGGAGGCTCGACTTCCTCCCAGAAAAGAGCCTCTCAAATGGAATTTTAGTTCATTGTTTCTGGAGATTATTTTTGCAAGTTGCGTTGTCACAACCATGAACAAGAAGTAACTGTAACCCATCCTAAAAATAAGCGAAACTGTAATTTAAGAAAAATAAGAATATGTAAGCGTTACACTACATATAAATCTAAATATTAAATATTACATTAGGGACAGAATAAAACTTTTAACATCCTGTAACATTACATTGCTTTGGTTAGCAACAGCCACCATGCTACTGGAAAACTTTCAACAGCACCTTGTTTCCGGTGCTGTGCTGCTTTCAGGCACCATCCCGTTTCATTTTCACAACATCCCTCCATGGCAGGTGTTAGTACCCCCTTTTATTAATGAAGAAGTGAAGGCACACAAAAGCTGAGTGACTGCCTAAAGTCACACAGCTAGTAAACAACCCAGGTATAACTGAAGTTCAGACTTTTCATAAACAGCATGTAAACTCAAGGTATCGCAAGTCTCCATAACAAGTTTCCAAAAGACCAAGTTGTTACAATGAACTTTCAGAAAGCCACAGGAAAATAAACCATCATTCCAAAAATAAACTTAAGTTGTTTGAGTAAAATATAAAGCATTGCCTCAGGCCAGAGATTTTCAACGATGTGCCACAAGACACACAAAATGTGCAATACCCAGCCATTTAGTCCGGGGCACTGACCTCTTTACACTTAAATTGCCAAATAAAAGAAATGACAACAGCCAACACAATAACTGCCGGTGTGAATGAATCAAAATTACACCTTTTATTTTTTTTTTCTCAGATCAACAAAAATACATTTTTTGGTGTGCAGTAGAATTTTAGTAATTGGCCCATGGGTGCCAGGAGATGAAAAAGGGTGAAGACTGTTGCCTGAGGCTAATGCTAGAAACAGTCTATTTGTTATCACTCCCATTAAGTTTTTTAAGGAATTGAAAACATTCTGAAATAAGTTTTGGAAAATTTCACATGTATTTGGTAAGATTATGATCAAATGTTCACTGAGTCCCCAGTACGTGTCATGTACTGTTAGATACTAGGATATAGAAACCCAAAGGAAACAGTTCTCATTCTCAAAAAACTCAGTGGTGTTGGTGGATACAAGTACAGTGTTAAACCATAACACATTGTGGAAAATACAATAAAGAGTGAGCTGTTGGGTATTACAGAAGAAGTAGAGAATGACATCTAATCTAGCCAGGGGGTGGTAGGGGAGTTCACTGGAGCAGAGTAGCAAACAGCTGTCAGCTGCAGGGGCCGGGCTGCTCAGTCCAGGCAGAGCGCAAAACCTGGGCACCAACCATAGGCGGGCAGTAGTGCAGTAGCGCGGCCCATGGGGGTCCCACAGGAAGGTTAGGGTTGCTGAAGCATGGAGTAGGAAGCAGGAAATGGTCACAGGTAAGGCTGGGGAGGTAGGCAGGACCCAAATCATGAAGTTTATAATTAGTGAAGAGTTTGAAGAAGGGAAGTGACATGCTCTAGGGAATTATTCTCTAACTAAGTCCCTCAAGGGTTGTGTGAAGTATGGACTTGGAGACACAGAGCCATGGGTTTTAACTCCTGGCTATACAGCTGATTAGCTGTGTGAACTTTAGCAAGATACTAACTTTGTAAAAGTTTATGAAGAGGAATTATATCACTGTAAGGGAGGAGTGCAGGATGAAAGGTTAGGTTAAAAATCATTTTTAGGATGGAGCACTCCGAGCGTTTTGTGAGTGAAGGAAAAGGCAGATGACAAAGAGTGATGATGTGGGAGACAGAATCACTGACAGACAAGGTCTCTGAGGAAATAAGAAAAAATTTTTAAGGATCAACTGTGTCAGGGGCACCCGTCAACAAACCATCAGAACAGAGTGTGACATGGATGCTAGTCTGTGGAATGCCGTCTGCAAGAGCACCTCACAGGGGGCGACTGTGAGTTTGCTGAACCCAGGCCTGTGCCGGCTCAGCGCTCTACTTCCACTGCACACACAGTGTCTGGCACCCACCTGCTGGGCGTTCAATAATGTTTTTGGTATGAATGAATAAATATTCTTGTCAGAAACTTTATTTCAAGGGGTAGAAAGTTTTAGAGACATGAGAATATACTCTAAGACAAATAAAGAGAATGTATTATCATACAATGAAATATTAACTAAAATAACAGTACTCATAGGCTCACAAAACATAGGCATCTAAGAGCTTTCTAAGTAGTTGAAAGTTCAGAGAGTTGGGGAGAATGGGGGCACAGAGCTCAATATGTGGAGAAGGACTGCAGTGGCTCTAGAACTCTCTCTGGCCAAATATATCTCCTAATCTGCAAGCTTATACTTAAAATTCATTTAACAACTTAAGAGACAATGTTTTTTCACCTCAAAATTGTAGATAAAGGATTAAAAAGGAAATGTATGTGAGATTATACATCAGCGAAAACCCATTCATCATAAAATCAAATCGAACAGGTTTTGGCTCAGAATGGTCTGGGTCCAAGCGAGGTTCCACCATTTGCTGGCTGTGTGACTTAGGCTGGGTCCCTTTACCTTCTCTGGGAAAGCAGACCATGTGATATTTGAGTCCCCAAGTCCCTTTCAAATCAATCGCTTCAAAGGTCTAAAGCAGTGATTCTTAACCTCTGAGTTAAGAGCAGTGATTCTCACACACACCTCTGAAAATCTAATGAAAGCTATAAATTCTATTCACCCAGCCCCCAAATAAACACAGAAGATGCATACAAAATTCTGCAAACCATTTGAGAAATCCCTGTCTGTAGATTTTCTTTCTAGTGAGAAATAGACAAGGTGCAAGTCTTCAAAACGAAGATGCTTTGTCTTCCTTTAAATGAATGGGGTCAGGTACCATAGTGACCCCTACAAGATCCATGGCAAACACTTTGCTACTTGCCCACCTGAACTGTAAGTTCCTCTTCTCTGAATTCCCCAGTAGCAAGTGTGGCGCCCTGGATATATTAAGAATCCACTTAATTTGTGAATCAGGGCCACAATGGTTCGAATACATAGTTCTTGAGTTTTCAGACCTTTAGGGCTTCTGAATTGAATACAACTTCAAATCTTCCTTTTGACAATCAAGTCTGGATACATGGCAACCACTATGAGCTTCCTATACAGGGTCTGTCAATTTCCAAAATTGATTTCCATTTAATTAAAGGGGTTTAGCTACCCCAGACTAGAAGCTATGCCTCAGCTGAAGAGAAGAATTTGATGATCCTTACCTTCTCCCCAAAGAAAACACACTGTATCTGCTTTTAGCAGAAACCCCTTCCATTTGTAAAACCCTTTATACTTACAGGTTTCCAATCCCTCTCAGATATATTAAATATTCATCTGGGAAGTAGGCAATATATAGAGCATTTATTTTAAAGGTTTTAAAGCTAAGAAAGGGAATATAACATTTAAGTGACAACGGAAAGGGCTTTCTATAGCACCAAGACCCCAAGTCACATTTTTACAAATCAGCTAGTGTTTCTCTGTTACCCTTGTAATGAAAGGTAGGATAGGCTTCTTTAAATTGACAGAGCAAAATAGCTGTGACATTTAATAAAATGTCCAGTGATAACATCTAAATTATACTTGTGATTTTAGAAATCAAAACCCATACCAATTTAAGCAATTTTATATGTAACAAGTAGTTTTTTTTAATAATCTGTAACAATCAAATCAGCCTATTATTTATGACTTTAAAAAGAAGCAGAAGCCACAGTACGCAGTAAGAGGAATAATTCTATACTTACCTATTGCACAATGTAAAATCTAGAGGAAAAAAAGGGGAAAAAAGAAAATTAGAAAAGATAACAATATTATAACTTTATTTGATACAAGCTAGCCTTTCGGGAAGAATAGAGCAATATCTGCTGCAAGTACTGAATATGAAAAATAAACATTCCATTTTTAAACTTGGCTACGGGCTATTTAACAAAGTGTAAATTCTTGTTCAGTTTTTTGTTTGCTCATTTTTAGTTGGTTTATCTATAGAAGATTTCCTGAGGAGTAATCTCACCCAGTAGTCTATTCGATGTCAAGGACCTCTTTTATAACATATAAGCTTATAATAGCAGTATTGTAAGTATGCACCTCCCACGTCTCATATTCTACAGAGCAGACAACAGAACATGGGGTCAGATAAGCCTTGTTGGCTCCTTTTGCCTGCCTGCCAGGCCCTTCCACACATTCATTCATTCTAGAAAGCTCTCCCACTTTGTTCCTATCTTGTCTCATTTCAGGACACCCTTATAGGGATGCTCCTGATCTAATCTCTATCTCTTTGAACTCCAGGCCCACACTGGAAACAGCCTGTGAAATCTCCATCCAGCCCTACCAGCAGTAGTTCAAATATGGCATGCCTCAATGGTCAGCAACCAACCTCTTAGTCTCTCAGGTTCAACTATTCTTTCCTTTCCCTCACCCTTAGTCCAGCTGGTTTCCAAGTGCTGCCTACTTCTAGCATCTGTCTTCCCTGTTTTTTAAAATTTCAGTGCCTGGGATGAGACTGCTATCTCTTCATCTCGATGACCATCCAATGGGCCAATTATGTTCTTCTAAATCCCCTTCTAATAATCATATATATGGCATTGCTTTAACCCTGGAGAAGGTGGTGAAGACATAATTTGAAGCCATCTACAAGACTGACTGAATGACCAAAGCTTTTCTAAATGGTAAAACCTATTAGCTACTGTAGTACATCTTAGAATTACATTTCTCTAGCAGACATTGTGTTGTTTGATCCTAACAATTACCTTGGTAAATAGGCAAGACAGTATCTCTACAAGCAGATGAGAAAACCAAGGCTCAGAGGGGCTGCATAACTTGCCCAAGATAGTAAGTGATGCCTAGGATCAAGAACCTGGGCTTTATTTTACTCTACTGATTTTCTACCATAGAATTTCATTGCACATTAGTTTTATATAGCAGAAGCCATAATTGGACAAGACTTGGCTAATCTAAAACATGCTTGATAAGACTGATCAAAAGCTATTACATAGTAGTTCCCCCTTATCCACGGTTTCAATTACCCATGGTCAACTATAGTGCAAATATATTTTTTAGAAATTCCAAAAGTACCATATTTTGCCATGTACAATGTGCACCCATGGTTTTCTGCGCATTATACCCGGGATTATTATGCCCATTATTATATCCATGGTATATAATCATTACACCCTTGTTTAATGTGCATCCTTATCTTCCCTTAAAAATCTGGGCCAAAAGGTGTGCATTATACACAGCAAAATATGGAAATTCGTTAAGTTTTAAATTGTGCACTGTTCAGAGCAGTGTGATGAAATCTTTCACTGCCCCACATGTTCTGCTGAGGACATGAATCATCCCTTTGTCAGGCGTCTCCACACTGTGTGCTGCTCGCCCATTAGTCACTTAATAGCTTTCTGGGCTATCTGATTTACTACTGTGATAACCAAATGCTTGTATTCAAGTAACCCTTATTTTACAATACTTTACTTACTAATGGCCCCAAAGCCCAAGAGTAGTGGTGTTGGTAATTCAAATATGCCAGAGAGAAGCCATAAAGTGCTTCCATTACATGAAAAGGTATATATGTATAGGAAAAAACAGTATACGAGGTCTGTCCAGAAGATATCCAACCATGTGATATGAAAAATAGGGACACTTATTGAAGAAGATATAAGAAACAGTGTACATAGAACAATGATGCCTCCGTCCCCTTCAAAGTAGGCACCTTGGGACCTCACACAGTTCTCCCAGTCACCATCAGCTGCCCTGTCATCAACCTCATTGATGGTCTAAAAATCTCTTCCCTTTCAAAGGTGATTTTAATTTTGGGAAAAGCCAGAAGTCACAGGGCACCAAATCTGGGCTGTAGGGGAGCTGAGTCACCTAGGTGATTTGATGTTTCACCAAAAAACTCTGCACAAGACATGATGCATGAGTGGGCACATTGTCATGATGAAGCTGCCAATTACCAGTTGCCCATAGCTGCAGCCTTCTGAATCATCTGAATAGTTTTCACAGAGGAATGTTCAAGCTTAACACAAACTCTGATGCAGGTTTGTTGCTCTACTCACTCAGTCACTTTGAATGAGAAGGCCACACAGTGCACATGCTCACTCAGTGGTGTCCACTGCTCCCCCTGACTGTAACAGTGAAGTTGTCATTGTTCATACATGTGCATTCTAGAACACTCTCCTTGGCTGCCAGGTTATATCAATGTCGTGCAAAGTGTTCTCATTATATTAATAATGGCTGGACTTTTTCCGGACAGACCTCATATATAGGGTTCAGTACTATCTGCAGTTTTAGGCATCTACTGGGGATCATCCCCTGCGGATAAGGGGGGAATTACTGTATTTCACTAAGTTTTTTTCTTGGGAGTTGGGGGGTAGGACTTAGATTAAAAAAGTCAGGCCGCACAAATTTGTTGATGACTGATAAAAGAATTACTATACTACAAATCCTACAATTTTTCTTAAATAAAACATTGCTAAGAATCTCAAATGTATGAATATTACAAGACAAGCTGAACCTCCTGCTGCGAAGTTGAAGAAAACTAAAAGATATGTGTAGATTAAAATGAGTAATGGAGGAGTTCATCATCACCAAGCCCTTACTGTATGAAATGTTGAAGGGATTTTTCTAAGAAAAAGTAGATAAAAGATATAACAGTAAAATGACAGGAAACTCACAGTTATTAACAATCACACCTAAAACAAAAACAAAAGCAAACTAAGTAAACAACTAGAACAGGAACAGAACCACAGAAATGGAGATCACAAGGAGGGTTATCAATAGGGGAGGGGGAAGGGGAGAGGGGGGAAAAGGTACAAAGAATAAGTAGCATAAATGGTAGGTAGAAAATAGACAGGGGGAGGGTAAGAATAGTATAGGAAATGTAGAAGCCAAAGAACTTGTAAGTATGACCCATGGACATGAACTATAGGGGGAGTATGTGGGAAGGTGGGGGTGGGCAGGGCGGAGGGGAGAGAAGGGGGAAAATGGGACAACTGTAATAGCAAAATCAATAAAATATATTTAAAAAACAAAACTGTAATTCAAAAAAAATAACCTGTCTGAAAAAGAGAAAAAATAAAATAATAAAAATAAATAAAATGAGTAATGGCAGACATGAATGAAAAACATGCTTGAAGGCAAGACAGATTAGATGACAGTGCCTAAACAGAAAACCTGTTCTGTCCATGTATGCGGCAAAATATCTAAGCTGCTGATTAATAATAGGAAACAACAGGACTTTGCAGAAAGGAGCCATATATATATATATATATATATATATATATATATATATAAAAGGGCATTTCTTTACATGATGGAAACAGTGGGTCTATTAGACTCAATCTCCCCTTTTGAATCACATATATTTTTTAATATCTACCTACACAAAAATTTTCAGAAAAATACTATGTCCTAACTGAATGCAAAGAAGGAATAAAAAAGAAAGTAATTTACAATTTATTTAAAATAAGTATTTATTTCAGCCCTGGCCAGATAGATTGGTTGGTTAGAGCCAATATGCCAAGGTTGTGGGTTTGATTCCGGTCAAAGCACATACAAGAATCAACCAATAATGCATAAATGGGTGGAACAACAAAGCAATGTTTTTCTCTCTTTCTCTCCTTCTCTCTCTAATATCAATAAAAAATGATGTGTTTCAGTACATAAATATTTGGGGACAACATATGACATATGAAGCAGTTAGGCGTTATGTATTGATGTCTTCTGGTGAATAAATTTGAATTTAAAAATAAGAATATCAAAAAACACTTTGCAAAAGTAGAGGGAAATAAACAAGCAACACTACTATAAAAATAGCAGTAAGATAATAATGAAAATAGGGAAGTAATCGTAAGTGAAGTGGAATAATTTGCCAAGGTAAATACCAAAGTAGAGAAAATGGGGAAGTAAATTATTATTGCAAAGGAGCTAGGTCTTACTTATTTGTAAGTGTGGTGTTAAAATAATCCCCTAGGTTATGTCATGGGATGGGGTAAAAAGCAACTATCCCAGAAAACTTAAATCCTTCTGCTGTGAAACCCTCTGAGACATACATACAATCAGTGTCTAGTTTGTAAAAAGATCTTAGAGGCCATTTTCTTTGATTGGTATGCTAAGGGATAGAAGATAGATTAAAAAAGTAAAACCAGTAACACAAGAAGCAATAAAGCACCGTGTAACAGATTGGTGATGACTTTATGATAAAACATAAAAACTACAGTGATCTCCCCAAAAGACATTAATATGAAATATCATTAAAATAGTCCATATTAAAAAAATCCAGTAAGACCCCTGCATTTCATGTGTCTACACTAATTTAACAACTAAAGTCTGAACAGGAGTCTCAAATCTCCTGTTACATATTTTCAATGTTTCATTGCTTTTGCAATAACAACACTATTGCATTGTAATCCTTTTCAACTAAATATGCAAGCTGGAAATGCTATAATACCTACAGAAGAGAATGTAACTAATGACTCAATTATTTTGAGATGGTATCTTTATTTCACTTAGGTTTCCTCTTTATAACAACGTAGTAAGCAGAATTCTAAAGATAATTCCCTAAAATTCCTATTCATTGGTTATGCAATTAAAAGCTAATCTAGGTATAGGAATTTTGCAAGTGTAATTAAAGTCCCAAGGCAATTGATTTTAAGGTATGGGGATTATATGAGTAGGCCTGACCCCACCACGTGATCCCTTCAAAAGCAGTCTTCTTGCCCTGGCTGGTGTGGCTCAGTGGATTGAATGCCAGCCTGTGGACCAAAAGTTTGCTGGTTTGATTCCCAGTAAGGGCACATGCCTGGGTTGTGGGCCAGGTCCCCAGTAGGGGGTGTGTGAGAGGCAACCAATCAATGTTTTTCTCCCTTCCCTCCTCTCCAAAAATATTCAAAGAACAAGGATTCTATTGTATGAGCTATTGTTGGCTTCAAAGGGGACCATATGAAGGGGGCCATATGCACACTGAAGAGCAGCCTTTAGGGGTTGGGAGTGACCTCTAGCTGACAGCCAGGAAGGAAATGGGGACTTCAGACTTACAACCATAAGGAACAGAAGTCTGCAAAGCCAACTGAACTGAGAAGCAGAGTCTTCCTAAAAACTGTAGAGTCAGTCTGGCTGACACCTTGATTTCCATCTTGTAAGACCCAGAGCAGAGAACCCAGTAGAGCCCACAGTGACACATTATCACCCCAAGTTCATAGTTTACATTAGGGTTCACATTTGGTGTTGTACATTCTAGGGGTTTGGACAAATGTGTAACGTCACGTGCCCACCAAAACATCATCGTACAAAGTAGATTTGATGTCCTAAAAATCCTCTTGTGCTCCACCTATCATCCTTCAATTTCATTTTTAATATAAGGTAAAACAACAACAACAAAGCCAAAAAAAGTTTAGCAAGTAGGAACCAAAGCGGCTTTAGAGACCTCAGGTGGTTTGGCTACAGTAAGTTCCAGTCTCTTTTAATTCAAAATTCCAAATTCTTAGGGGAAAAAAATCTGACCAGTCAAGTTTGGGCCAGGTACCTCTGGATTAGCAAGCTACAGCCTGAGAGGCAGAGTAAGGGAGTAGAGGTTCGCCTGCTATGGGTCCAGCTATGAGAACTAGGAAAACTTCCAGAGAAGATAAAAACTCGTAAGCTGGGCAGCTCCACAGGGCATGCCTCCTACACTCATGTTCCTATGGGGAGGTCCAAAACAAACCTGAGTTATGTTTACCAGTATTTGGTTAGCTTTGAAATTATCATACTATATGTATACATGATTCCATTTTTGCTTAAAACTTACCTATATAATAACTTGTAGTCTTGAAGAATAGACACCAAAATGTTACTAATGGTTATCTCTAGGTGTGAAATTAAGATCGATGTGCATTTTCTTCTTTATGCTTATCTAGGTTTTTTCTACAATGAATATAATAGAACTTATGATTAGAAGGAAACACCTTTCCCCTGTCCTCTGGCTTCTTCAAGGTTTTTTGCCCTGAATATTTCTGGTCCACCTTTTAATCATTTTACTTAGGGAAAAGAAGGATGACTCAACTGAGCAGGAAATCTGAGAATAAAAGTAGCACACTCAACTCAGCCCCAACCTAGGGTTCCCACAAAGAACCCTAAATTCTCTGGTTTCCTTCAGGCCACCAGGGACACTGCTGCCTGAGGCAGAGTGTGTGGTGAGTCTTAACTCTAGAGCTCATTTAGCAAACCTGTTTAGCTTGCACACTTAACACACGGCCTATAGCCAGGACTTTTTTCACTAATAAACGTGATTTTGGGGATTCTTGTGCAACTCCTTTAAATTCTCTCAATGTTCAGAATATAAGCAAGAAAAAGAAGGTTGTTGATTGGCCCCCCTCAAAGACTCCAGTACAAACTTGTTTCCAAAGTCCTTTTACATCCATTTTTTAAAAGGAGGAAATAGGTGAAATTTCCTAATTACCATGACTTTCTCTCTGTCACTTAATTTTACCTTTCTTGCTATATTCAGCTCTATAACTTATTAATTCATTATCTGCTTAATTTTATATTAAAATTGATAGTGGATATCAATTTTCTGTGATATTTCCTGTGATAATCATTAATCCATCAACTAATCCCACCAACATGTGTCTCCATGTTCCCTCAGCATGACAAGTTGCAAACTTAGGAGTTTCTCTTTGGCTTCTGCTCTGAAATTGACTTTATCTGAAGCTGTGACTGGGCTGTCCTGCTTTTCTTGTGTGCAAGGCCATGGGAGGTTGGTTTGTCCTTTAGGAAGCTTAAGTCAGTCCCAAAGGCAACAGGCTGTTGGATTTTATTTAAACCGGTAACCACCACTATACCTTTTTATTTTGAGAAAATGAACAAGTCTATTTGCATAGACACCAGAAACAATGTATTTGTGCTGTACTCATTCGATAGTTTTATTATTTCTCTCATCTATTTCTTTTTCTAATTTAACAGGATTTTTATAGCAGATGTAAAATTCTATACACTTTAAATCAAAAGATAACCTATCTAAACTGCCTATTTTCTTCCTTTATCAAAGGATTTTTAAATTTTATTTTGTTCATTCATTTTTTTGTTTTCTATTATATTTGATTACATATTTATTATATATTATATCCATTATATATTTATTTTAAGAATCACAAAGTGATATACAAACACACACTGAAGTATGAAGAGTAAAAAGCAGTGTGTGGTATTCCTCCCAAATACCACACCCCTCCAGAGAGGAAACACTAGTAAATGTTTGATTTCCAGTCTCTGTAATTCACTTTTTTTAAATTGATTTTTCTAATTTGAAAACATTAGCTTAATTTTGTTGGGGACCACTCTGCATGGTTTCAGAGATTGTAGCCCCGCAAGAGCCGGCTCTGAAAGGGGCTAGTAAGCCTCCCTGGAAAACCAGGTAAATGCAGGTGGCAGACATGACCCGACTCTAACACTGAGGGTTCCCGTGGGAATCAGGCCTGAAATGTGCATTTTGTCCTTTGAAGCTTGCTCTGCCTAGCCATAAGCCCTGTCGGTATAAACCAGATATCTGAGCTCAAGGCATAAGGAGTGAAACTCCCTACTTCATGATATACGCCTTTGCAACCATCTGGCATGAGCATGTCTCACAGACCCCGACCTGAAAAGACTTCTGTGTTTCTTCAATTATTATCTACAGATAGTGTCAGTTTTTTAAGACTATAGCCTTTTGGACATTGATTGATAAGCTATGCACGTGTGCTGTATCCCCCTGCACTTTCCAACTCTAATAAAAGCCATGTTGGAGAAGAGCTCGGGACATTCTCCATTAGAGGGAATTGCTACCCCCTTTCCCACTCGAGCAACAGACTGTGTCCGGGAGGACTCCTTATTCTCCTCTGTGGTGGCTGGTGGGAGAGCTCCGCAGTCCAGAGTTCCCCACATCCGGTGCCCAAACAGGGACAGAGGCTATGAGCCATTGCTGCGGACAGGCACACCTAGACGGACGGGATTCAGTGCCTTTTATCCCACGTAAGGGACAGTGGCACCAAGAGCTATTTGGTTATGCCGCTGTGTGTCTAAGATAAGGGGAAGTGGCATTTCTTCCAAGGCTGCCTTCTTTGCGGCTGTTTCGCATTTGGTTCCGTTCTCTCTCCTCCCTCTACTTTTCAGCATTAAGGGAAATCACCCTCAGCTCAGGAGTAACTAACAGTCAGGGCTTGAATGAGTGCTCCGGTCCCAGCTGGACTCTGGAGAAAAGAGGCACTTTCTCCCTCCTGCCCAGGAAAAGTTCCCTAATTCCATAATATATTATTATATGGACGATATCCTGATTGCTGCCCCATCTTCTGAGATGCTAGCTAAGACTTACACTTTTTTTAAAAAGGCCGTATCTAATGCAGGCTTAATTATAGCCCCTGAAAAGGTCTAACAGTCTGAGCCTTGGAAATACCTGGGGCACATTCTTTTTTACTGGACAATTCAGCCTCAAACACTCCAAATTAATCCACCAGAATCCCCAACCCTTAATAACCTCCCACAACTACTGGGTGTTATTAACTGGATTCGACCTTGCCTATGAATTACCATCCATCATTTATTCAATACCTTAAAGGAGACTCTGACCTAAGTTCCCCTAGAACTTTGTCCCCCAGGCTCTCCAAGAATTAGACCTTGTCAGTCAACATATTAATAAAAACTCACAAGAGTTGACTGCCAAGAGTTGACTCCTATCATGCTGTTCTGCTTCCCAACTTCAGGTACCCCCAAGGGATTAACTGGTCAACCTCAGTTGCGTGACAGAATGGCTATTTCTCTCTCACTAACCTCAGAGTACTATTACCACTTATATTGCAGCTCTATGCCAACTTAATTTAATCATTATTTTTGTTATTTTTGTCATATGAACAGAGACACAGAATTTTCATTGTTAGGTTCTTCTTACTTGTTTACTTACTAGCCTCCTTCTCACTTTATTCTACCCTGGTGAAAGCTGAAATATCTCATGGAATCCATGTGGACACCTTACAACATGTACTGCGGTCTAAAGCTGTACTGTCCAGTGCACCAGCCACTCGCCATATGTGCCTATTTAAATTTAAAGTAAATAAAATTAAAACAGTTTCTCTGTCCCACCAGCCACCTTTCAAGGGCTCAATAGACACATGCGACCAGCGGCTCCTATGACACAGCACAGATTTGGAATGTCACCGCTGCAGAAAGTTCCATTGGACAGTGCTAGTCTAAAGATTTGGTTAATTTTTATTTCTTTATTATAAAACAGTTAAATTACCTTTGATAAAATTCTTTCAAAGTTCCATTACTTTTTGTGGGTGTTTTCAAAATGTCTCCACCTGCAGGAAATTTCATGGCCTGTCATCCAGAAACCTAATGCTTTCTCCCGGCTGTTTGTGGATTTTTTAATTCTTCAAAGTCCAAGCATCCAAATTGTTTTACGATTACATTTTAAGATCTCTTTTCTGCTGGAAATCACTTATGTTGGTTTTAAGTTTAAAAATTTAA
This sequence comes from Desmodus rotundus, assembly GCF_022682495.2. Classification (NCBI taxonomy): domain Eukaryota; kingdom Metazoa; phylum Chordata; class Mammalia; order Chiroptera; family Phyllostomidae; genus Desmodus; species Desmodus rotundus. The sequence continues at coordinate 100,710,177 of NC_071388.1, forward strand.
CTAATAGGTGCCTGAAAAGGCAAGGGATTTTTTTTTTCTTCTTCAAAATCAGATCCTATGTAGAACTCTGCATACCCTCAATAACCATACTGATGTGGTCTTTCGGTTCAGAAAAGTTTTTTACTATTTTCCCCAATTACTTATGAGTTAATCATTCCAACCTTGTCTACTTCTGCTGGCCTTACTTTTCAACAGACTGCATACCCTCAATCTGTTTTCTAGGTACATCAGTTTTATTGAATTATTACTATTAGTCTGTTGAGTTTCACCACTTTTTTCTATATTTCATTGTCCTGTTGTTCAGATAATCATCCATACATTAACTAGTCCACCAACACACACTGTATTTTGCCGCATATAATGTGCTCCTGAGAGTACTGCACACTCATGTTTTTGGCCCAAACTTTCAGGAAAAAGATCTTTTGCTTCAATTTTTTAATTCAGTTGTTTATTTATTTATATTTAGAAACAAAACCGATTATTGTATGCCAGAGTATTCTTTTGCATACGGATTATCATTACTGCTTTCTAGAGTTACCCTTTTAATAAATATGAATAAAAGAATTTAAAACATTTATACAGATATGGAGTAAGTACTACCCATGTATAAGGCACGTCCTTACTTTTTCCCCAAAAATTTGGGCAAAAAAGTACTCATTATACACGGCAAAATAAGGTAATATCTCGGATGTGTTTGGCACTACTGTTTTGTAATGTTCTCTTTTACATTTCAAATGGTAAACTCTGAAAACTCCCAACAGCTTCAGCTCTGTAATCTACTTTATTTGAGACTGTAACTGGGAACTCCTGCTTTTCTCGAATCTTTACCTATCTCTCTGCACTGAGGCCTCCCTTCCTGCCCTGACTGCCACCATCACTATTTCTAGTTCTTTTTTTTAATTTCAACACATTCCCTCTACAGCCACTAACTACCTAGCCTTTTTGAATACCACTAACCATCTGCTTCTATTTGCTTGAGTCGGCAAGCAGCAAGTGAGGCAGGCCTGTGTGGGTGGGCTCCTGTTTCCCACAGGCTCCCTTTTCCCTTCTCATGTTGTGACACATTAATTACACCCAAGCTCTACTTCTCTCTGGTTTTCATGTTGTTTCTGAAGCTGGTTTGTCTAGGTTTGGTGTCTTCCTGTCTGTGTTAGATATCTCTAATTACTTGCTCTGTGGGTTTTTCAGAAGTCTCTTTCAGAGGTCTGTGTTCTTAAGACAAGTCTTCAGAATACAGGTATTTTAAAATGTACATATAGCTTATGTTTCAAAAGTTCCTCATTAAAATTACTATTATTGGGAAATCAGCATGTTTCCAGAAGGAGGAAAATTATTACTGATGATGGCTATAGCCATAGATGAGTTCACAAAGCAAACTTAAGACATAATGTGCCAGAAGTGTGTTATTGTACTAGGGACACCACACAACCTAACCACACAGTATCTCTGTGGGGAAAAGAATCATCCAAAGACATTAAAATGGGCAGGGAGACAAGATGGGAGCCCTCTTTTAATGACACTTCGAGTTCTTAAGATTCTGCTACATTTAAGAGAAATATCCATAATCAGTTTCCTGAATATTTCATTAAAGTATTTGAAGAGAGTCTGAGGTAATGCATGGAAAGTTAGACCGGATTATTGACAGGGGGCTTAGAAAACGGTAGTGGTGGGGGCTGTTAGAAAATGTAACTAAAGTTCTGGGGAATTCATTTTAGATCCAGACCTACCAGATCAACTCCAGGAAAAGATCACATGTAAGACTGTTTCCTTTCCTTTGTGTAGATTTAAGGGGCTCCCAAGCAATAGATCAGGAAGAGGTTAGGGAAGAAAGGGAGTTTCTGTGGTCCGTTAGATAGTCCAAGATGGGCAGAGGTAGGTAAATGACACATACAGTGATGTACTTATGTTGAAGATGGGCTGTATCAGTCTCAGTAATTAATGTCTTTGCAGAGCCATCCTTAACCCACTGGAAACCTCACTGTCAATCAGAAAGGTACATCCAATCATAAGTATTTAAAAGCATCTGCGATAATTAGTCTTACGCTAAATAAACATATTCAGCAGTCCAAATTCTCTCAAAAATCATTTTAAACCTACATAATGTAGCATCATTCTACTAATTTCTAATTTTTCACTTAACTCTAACAAAGCTGAAAACATAAGAATTTGTCCTTACCCGTGAATATCATGAATCCAAAAAAAAGTAAAAACGTATCCACAGCTTATTATAAATAATATTTTTAAAGTTAAGATATGTCACATACTATAAAATTCACCCAAAGTGTACAATCCAGTAGTTTTTAGTATGTTCACCAAGTTGTACAACTGCTACCACTATCCAGTTCAAGAATATTTTCATCACCTTGAAAAGAAATCCTGTACCCGTTAGCAGTCACTCCCCACAGCCCCTGACAACCAACAATCTGCTTTCTGTCTCTACGGATTTGCCTATTCTGGACATTTCATATAAATGGAAAAACACAACATGTGGCTTTTTCTGTCTGGCTTCTTTCACATAGCATGTTTTCAAGATTCATCCATGTTACAACACGTACTAGTAATTCATTCATCGTATGGCATGGTGACACTGCATTTTCTTTTATGCATGATGGTATCTTTAAATACGAGATATTTTTGCTACCTATGTTAATGAGCTGTCAGAATTACTCAATACTCAAGCAATACACACTGTATTTGTTCACACATTGATATCTTGACCCACAGATTATCATTATTTACTTTCTGTCAATTTATAAATCATCTCACATACTATCATCTTCCTTCTATTGTGTCTCAATGCTTTTGTATATACTTTTTGGGCTTTGCACTTAACACACCCTTTACTAGAATTTGCCCCTTCCTTCCAACTTCATATAGTAATGTGACCTTGCTTCTGTATATACATGATTGGTCCAGGAATGAGCTGATTGAGCTGGATAAATTAGGCCCTTCATTGGGAATGTAGGATTGGGAGTAAGATTCTGTTTCTAACTAGCTGCTCTTTTGATTGCAGGAGTGGCACTTTCAGGAGCTTTTCTGTTACCACTGTCTGCTATGTAGACTAAGAAACAACAAAAAAAACCCTAGTCTGCAGGATGACAAGAAAGAATCAGAGACAAAGAGAGAGAATAGCAGAGATAAGAGACTGAGCCAAAACTCCTGGGTTCCTTATGGTGCCCAGTCCCTGGAGGCAGGCCATTCCTAAGGCCCAGGGGCATCCATGCCCTTGGATTCCATGGAACATCATATACCTTCTAATAAACCTCCCTTATTATATGAATTAGTTAAGGAGGTTTTGGTAATTTCCAGCCGAGAGCCCTATTATAATCATCTACCCAATAAGACTGTAAGCTTTTTATTAGCAAATGCTCAAACTCCACAGCACCCATTACAGTGGTTCAAACACATACTTATTTACATTATCACCTGTGGAATAATTTATAGTTATCTATAAAAAATATATATGACATTCTTAGATGAGTATGAACAAAAAAATTAGGATTTGTATCCATTTTAGAAAAAGCTGTATTATTGCAACAGAGGAAGTATAGTTCTGATAAGCCTCCTGTATTACTCCAGGGTAAGGAGCCTCTTGCAATCACTGCTAATTCCCTGCATATTCCTGGCAGTCTTCGCTTCATTTTGTAGTTCTTTTCCCAAAATCAAAACCCAGGATTTGCCACCTGTTTGATTCTCAGTGGGAATAACAGAGATAAAACCGGAAATGCAAATTATTTTCTTAAATCCCTGTTAAAAATTCTACAGAGATAGCCCTGGACTAATCCTTCGAAGTCTAAGATTTGGTTTTTGTATCACACTATTTAATGGCACCACCTTTCAAGGTGTTCTTACATTTTTAAAACAATACTTCCAATATTATAAAGTCCTACAGAGATACAATCCCCTTTAAATTGTAGAAGTATTCCAACTTCTTAATGTATTAAGCATGGAGTCAGTTTCTGATAGTCTTGACCCCAAACTTGCTTCTTCATAGCTTGAGAGAAATGTATTGGCTAAGCTCCGAAAGACAAAAACTAGTACTCAGTTACTATTACCCCTTCAACAAAAGTCAAGACTCTAAGTTCAAAAAATGGATCTTCTAGTTTCTTCAGGTTCAAAGGATTAGGGCAGGAAGGGGCTTTGGAAATCTACTTTAACCTAATTATTTTACAAATAAGAAAGTGAGAGGAACAAGAGATAAATGACTTGCCCCAATTCAGGGTAAGTTAGTAAAACCAGCATACTTCGAATAAGGGTATTCAGACCCCAGGTGGGAGCTCACTTCATCATGCCATCTACCAAAAATATGTAAGTGTAGACAGTATTGAAATCTCTGCTTTCTGAGAGAAAACAAAACCCCAAAACTACAATTTTCTGCTTTCAAATGAGAGGATGAGAGGTTGAGGTATCACATCTCATTTCATGGAAGTAAATTTTTTTTCTTAAATATCCTTTCTAATGTCATAATGGGAAGATCTCTTCAACCTGACAGCTTTTCACCATAACAAACTATGGCAGTTATTGCCTCTGTGTGCCCAAAGCTATCCCTACTTCCCCTTTCCTAGACCTGCCTAATCATTGGCAAGAACGATTGGTCTAAGTAAGGCCAACCGGAGTCCTTTCCTAGAACTGTGACACAGATGCTGAAAAATAAACTTCCTCCCTGTTTCCTACCATGTGGAGAAGGCACCTTCAGTAGGAAAGCCTAAGACTAACATTCAACAGAGATAAGTAGACATAAGAGATGGAAAGAATGTGGCAATGTCAAATCCTTGGTTCTCATTCTTGAGCTGGTTCCTTTGATTTTTGTAAGTTAAACCTGTATCTTAATCAACCACAGAAGCCAGGAAACTCATTTTTTGCTTAAAATAGCTTGAATTGGGTTTCTGTCCCTTGCAACTCACAAATCCTTATATACCCTGACACTAGGAGACAGGACTGGAGACACATTACCCTTAATACACGGAGATTAATAAGCTTTTGTTTAAGTTTTTTATGCATTTAGACAGGATCTACCATTTCTTACAACTACCACTCCTGACACACTACTCCCAACAATTTCCTGTTTCCATCATATGCCTGGCCCTGAAAATATCTGAGTTTGCTAATACTTTCCTAAGATGTCCCTAGAATTTTTAAAATTCCCAATATAAGCTTGGTTCATTTGAATTCCAGTAGAAGTAGAACATAAAATAAATTCCAGGTAATACAAGTTAAATGAGATTTTACTTTTTCTAGAACATTAAAAAGATGGTCTATGGATCAACATCATAGTACACTATAAGGCGAGTTTTCAAAATTTAAAGCAAATCCAATAGATATGCCCACTTCAACATAATTTGGTAGTATGTTTTATTTTATAACAATAGAATCAACAACAACAAACCTCAGGACCTACCTCCAATAAGGCTCCAGTTTGGAAGAATTTCAAAGGCTTTTCAATGGAATAATAAAGGCTATGATAGCTACCCTTAGCCAGGTATGCTCTGACCAGGCCAACTGCTATAACAAGCCACCTAAAAAAAAGAGAGAAAAAAGATCAGTCAGAGAGGGGAAAAAAAAAAAAGGTAAGTAGGATTTAAGGTAATAGGAAGATGTGGTAATGACAGACATTGCTAAAGGTGACCTCAAGAATCAGTGTCCTGGATTTATTAACTTTTGCTCTCAAATGCCAATGCACAGAAGCGTTGCACCATACCAAGAGTGTGCCACATAATCATAGTGGCACCTCACCCATCTGGAGCTCAGGCTTTTTGGCAACCTTGCCTGTTGAAAACAAGGCCAAAATGAAGGGAATAAGCTAAACTGGTCCCTGAGCAGTTCAATTAAGTGCCAGATTATCTAAGACAAGAGAGAAAAAAAGCGTTAAAAGCAAAATTTAAATGGCCCATGCAATTATAAGGTCTGTAATAATAACAGAATGAAGAGACATTTTCAGCTCTTTTACAAGTATCTCACTGGAACATACCCATACCTTAAAATCTATCATTTTTAATCACAAATGAAGTAAGAATAGGTTAGATTTCTTTTTAAAGAATAAAAGGGATTTTTTAGTTGAATTTCCCAAAATCAATTCAGTAAAGAAATCCAGATTAATACAAAATCCAAAACAGAAAAGCACTTAGGCATATCACTGTAGATATTACATTTCTGTTCTACTATCCTTTTCAAAAATAAATTTTTCAGGCCTGGTAATTTGTTTACATTCCATAATGAAATGAACGGGCCTTAATTGAAGTGCGTCTCCTTGAAGGCAGTAATAGATTTAACTATATGTATAATCTCAACTATGTAATGGAGTATGTAAGTTATTTCTGCCAAATGTCATACAAAGACATCAAATAGTTTGTAAAAGAAGAAATTAACTCTTTAATGGTTTAACTGGTTCAGTATCAGCAGCCTAGAAAAAATAAACACCTTATTTTACTCTCACAGCCCCAAATTCTCTTCTTGGTTTAAGATGTCACTCCCTACCCTCCACCCCTTTCTCTACAGTCATTGCTCAGGAATGATGACTTGTTCTCTTCTTCCCCAATGTCCTTTAAAATCCCTCTCTAGACCCAATGCTCTCACCAATGCCCTGGCTAAGGCAAGAATTTTACATACAAACACATGAGAGTCCTGAATATCCTTTTAAAATCACTTTGAACGTTTATGTGACAAAGAAAACTTGCATCTGTAGTATTTCTTCACTGGCCTGTAAGTAAAGAGAAATAGGTTCTAGATCCAGATCTAACACTAACAAGTTCGGTGACCTCAAGCAAGTTAAGCAAGTCACAACTTCCCTGAGCCCAGGTTTCAACACTGGCCATTTCTAATACTAGCAATAAAGCCTATGATCATCCCACGATGTATCGATGTATCGTGTGTGTGTGTGCGCGCGTGTGTGTGTGTGTGTGTGAGAGTGAGAGAGAGAGAGAGAGAGAGAGAGAGAGAGAGAAAGCTCATGTCCTGAAAATGTTAATATGACATTAGCATTTGTATTTTAAAAATGGGAGTGGGGGAGAGGAGAAAGGCATGTATCTGTTTTCACTTGTACCAGCATCTGAAGGATACAAAACATAAGCTGCCTCCAGGGAGGGGATCTGGGTGGAAGGGAGGGCTGAGAGGGAAGACTTTCACCTTATGCCCTTGTACATATTTTGAATTTTGCACCCCACCAATGTATTGCCTATCGTAAAAGTACATAAAAATGGATGTTCACTATGCAGTTCTTTCAAGTTTCCTTTATGTTTAAACTTTCATAATAAAATGTATGGAAAACGTTATACATATGAATCAAATTTAAAAATACACTATAGTCTGATTCTGTAATCCTCCTCACCAAAAATCATGGATCAAAGACTTAGAGGAACCTTGAAGATCCCTAAGCCCGACTCTTTAGTATTGCAGAAGGAAAACGGAGGCCAAGAGAAATAATTTATCCAAGGTCACATATCAAGCCAGTATCAAAACTAGCACTAAAAACTCCCTGTGACAAAGAATGAACTGAAATGAGGGAGGAACAAGAAAGGGTAAACCAGTTTGGTGGGTCTATTCCCCTCCTCCCCAGCAGCTCTGCCTGCCACCTTCAGTGCCTTCCCCATCCCCATATATCCTAAAAAAGTCTAAACTCATCTAAAGCACAGTTCTGCTCATGCCACTGGTCAAAAACTTTGAAAGCCTTTCCATACCCTTTCAGATCATAGCTCAGTCTGCATTTTGAAAACAGCCGCCTAAATAAATGGTCGCTCTGCAGTCAAGCTTTCACCACTCCCCTTGAGGCAAACAGCTCGCCATCCGTGACTTGCTGCCCAGGCTCTCCCTGCCCAGGCTCTCCGCGCTGCAGACGCGCCCTGCACACCGCCCCCAGACCTGGACCAGTGACTAGTCCACACGGACCTGAGCCTGGGCAGCCTCCCCTGTACCCCGTAAGAGCCCCGAACTCGAGTTCGGGGCACACCCGCTGCCTGGGAACTTGCTCAGCCCTCGCCCAGGCGGGAATCCGGCGCAAGCACCAGGGCCGTTCAGTGCCCCGCTGCCCTCAGCGCCCAGGTGCCGGGTCTCGGGCCGTCAGGGCTGCGCACAGAGTATGGTGGGCCGGACCCAGGCATCCCGCCGGCCACAGAGCCCCCCTACCAGCCAGCTCGCTCCCTGCCTCCCCGAGCCCCTGTCTCACCCAGCCGTCATCACCACATTATAGATGACCAGGTACGCCGTGGCCAAAGGCCCCGGGCCCTTCTTCTTCCGTGCGCCGCTGGCTTCGCCTGCCCCGGCCCGGCCTCCGCCGCCTCCATTCCCTTTGGTCGCCGCAGTAGCCGATGCAGCCGCCATGTCGAGTGCTTGCTGCCCGCCCTCCCAGTGAGAGCCCCTCCGCCTGCACTAGGAACTGAGAAGAGGCGGTGGGAGGGATGAGGAAGGCGGGGCTGAGGGCGCAGGGCGGAGCCAGGGACAGCGCTCACGGAGGCCGCCATCTTGGAGGAGGGCGCAGGCACTCCCTGAGCTCCCGCCCCTCCTTTTACCTCAACAGCCACCGCCATCTTGGGTCAGGGTAGTAACCGCAGGCGCCACCTTGGATTAGGTGAGTGTCGCCTTTGGCCACCCTTGCCAGGCCCGCTGTTTCGGCCACAACGTCGTCTCTGCCTCGTCTCTCTTCTAGAACCTTCGCCTCCGTGTTGGATGAAGAAAATGATGATTTCGTTCTCATTTTGACTTCTCCAACAGCCCTGCCTTCACCTCTATGTAGCAATGGAGTAACCTACCATTTTGGGCCAGGCAACTAACGCCGATTTCGATTCTTAGCAAGTCAGAGAATGGCTGGGAATAGCACCTCAGCCAGGTGCGTTCTGATCCTTAAGCGGTAGCCAGGTTGAAGATTTAGTCTCCCAAGGTGTCTTCCCTGCTTTTTTATTTTAAGCTAGTACGGTGGAGAATGTCAACGAGAAGTGTTCTTTTACCAACCGATTAAGGTCACCCGTGTGGCCTAGAATCCAGTGACATCCCTGAGGACCTGGAGAGTGTGCCAGTGTTTCTTGCAGCCCGAAGCCGCGTGGGTGGCCGTCGCTGCGGCGGGACGTGTCCGAGGCTGTTACGGGGTCTGCTGAGGGCGGGTGTGGAGCGTGCCCCCAAGTGGAGGGACGTTGGCGCACGTGGAACACACCTGCGTGCTGAGAGAAACCGGGCCAGCTTGTGGCAGCTGCGTCAACCGGTTGATCCCACTCTCCACTCACTGCTTTGTCTCAGGGTATTTGTACTTTGTAGGATTTCCTTACCATCAATTTTCACACACCCAAACATGCGTTAAAGAAATGACTGCGACTTCTCACTGAGCTCCTTGCTGTCAATCTGTGGCAGTTTATGGATTCGCAGGCGAAGAAGAGACAGTTCACAGAGCTAGCATTGTTTTGCCTCCAGTCTTCAGAGGTATATTCTGCTGTTTTGTGAGACATTTTGGAAAAAAAAATTAAAAAAAAAGAAAGAAATGACTGCATATGTGGTGGTATAAAATATTTACTCATTCCAGCAAATATTTATAGAGCGCCCAGGAGGGCACACTGGGATTCATGGCACTAAAGGAGAGACAAGTCCTGGATCTCCCAGAGATTATGTAGAGAGAGCCAGATGAAAATAAATATATATTAGGTGGTAAAAAGTGATAATTAGAAATTTACTGCAATAATCCAAGCTATAGTGATAGGAGTGTGGGCCAGCGTGGAAGCGAGTGAATTCATGGAAACTGAATTGAATTCTGGATATATTTTAGAAGTAGAGATGATAAGATTTGTGAATATATTAGATGTGGAGTGTGAAGTAAAAGAGACATTGTGAGCAACTTGGAAGAACTGAGTTGCGTTAGGTGGGAGTCACTCAAGAAACCGCACGCACGCAGGGAGCTAAGGAGCAGGGTTTGTTAGCGGGAATAAGGGAAAGTGGGGCCAACCAAGGGAGGTTGGGACCCGCTTGGTGGTTCTTAGATCGGGGTTTTTAAGCGCAAAAACCTGCGGCTGGGGTATTAGAGTGTCATTGGCTAGAGCTGGTTGCTGGGTGAAGGCTGCATGCTGGTATGCCAGATAAGCCTACCCCAGACCCCAATCTTCCTGGGTCCAGGGTCTGCAGGCAGCTTCCCACGGTGCCATTTTCTTGCCTGGTGATTTTCATTCCTCCTAGGCCTGCCTAGATCTAACAAGTTGTGCAAGAAGAGGTTTTGAAGAAAGAAACGAATTTTCGTTTTTATGTGTTGAGTTTGAAATCTTTATTAGACATCTAAATGGAGGAGTTGTGTAGACAATTAGACACTGAGGTTCAGTGAAGAACTAGAGAGAGAAATTTGAGAGTTATCAGGGGGATAATGGTACTTAAGAGCCATAAGACATCTAGAGATTGAGACACAGGAACTAAACAATTGTTGGGTCTCATCCTTTAAGGCCCCACAGGTTGTGTAGAGATCCTGTTGCCTTATTTTCCTGACTTCTTTGAAGAGCAAGTGGGTGGCAAATTGCAGACAGTGATCAGTGGGGGAAATATTGCAAAAGAAATAAAAGAAGCTAGTCATTTTGCAGAGCAAATAATCACTAATCTAAAAGCTTCTTCAATTCATTTAACTGATTATTTTTTTTCCATATAACCTAAGAAAGTAGGAGGCAGGGACACATAAAGCTCTCTTAGTTGGAAATCAACTTAAAACTCATTGTATCTTCTTGCAGTCAGTTAAGCCCAACTCCGGTCTCTTCTCTACAGTAGAGTCATAGTGATCTTTTCTAAATACGAATTTGTTCATGTCTGCTACCTCTCGCCTCCTCACCCCCTTAAGATATCTAAGTGACTTTTAGTGACACTTAAGATAAAGTATATTATGGACACGGACAACAGTGTGGTGATTGCTGGGAGTATAAGGGGGACAAATGGTGATGGAAAAAATAAAATAAAAATACATTTTAAAAAAAGGTAAAATAATTAAAGTAGCCTATGATAATGTGCATGGTCTTGCCCTACCTATGTATTTAGTCCCACATCATACCCTAGCCATACCTGCTTTATCTTAGGTCTTCCAGAGAGTGAGCAATGCTTATTTCTGCCACAGGGATTTAGAACATATTATTCCCTCTGCCTAGAACAACCTTTTGCCCTCATTTTCCCTGAACTTCTGGAATACTGTATATTGCCATGTATCATGTGCTTCCATGTATAATGTGCACCCACATTTTTGTCCCAAACTTTCAGGAAAAAAAATCATTTTAATTTTTTAATTCAATTATTTATTTTTATTTAGATACTTGTTTTTTTATATTATAAAGGAATTTTAGCATTTATTTTTGAACATATAAATATCGTTATTGCTTTCTAGAGTTACACTTTTAACACATAAACATGAATAAAAGAACTAAAAACATACAGATACGGAACTAGTACTACCCATGTAGAATGCACATCCTTATTTTTCCCTAAAAAATTTGGGCAAAAAATTAACGTTATACATGGCTAAGGTAAATCATTCTCCCTGCTGTGGTCTTTATGGACTTGTTCTCATGACATATACCACAGTAATTTTATGTTTATTCATGTGATTTCTCTCCCCAACTAGACTACAAGTTTTATTAGACAGGAACAGTGGTCTTGTCTTGGTGATAGTGATTTAAGTTGTTTGTGTTTGTATTCCCTCCGCCATTGTCTGACACACTGCCTGACAATATGATATTGTCTTAATCAATCATGGTTTCTCTAGCAAAGTAATTATTTCAAGACTTAGAACTTTAACAACAGAAGCAGAGCTCATCAGGGTCTTGTGAAATTGGTATAAGGATGCTGGGGAATAGTGTTTGTCTTTTTGCTGGATTGTTAAATGTAAGAGGATGTACTTCTGGCTCCATACAACCATCTTCCTTTCTATGTGGAGACAGATTGTTCCTAAAAAGAAACTAAGCAGACAGGAGAAGGAATGTATGTATTGTATGAGTTTTGGTTCCAGTTCCTGATGCTTTTCCTTCAGTTTTGTGAGTTATCTCATCCTTCCAAGCAAGTAAGCCAATACATTCCTTTTGCTTAATCAAGCAGTCCCAGAATAAAAACCCTGTTTCTTTTCCATTTGTTGTAACAAAAGTCCTGGAAAGTAACCTCATTAGTTTGTGTCACATGCATATCACTAAGCCAATTACTGTGACCAAAGAAGATAAAATATGCTGATTGGCCAGTCCTTTATTATGTACCCATAGTGGGAGGAGTGGTGGCTTAACCCAAACTATGAATTGTGTTCATATATCCCCTGAATGTAGCTCTTCCCTGAACACTGGATTATAAGATACTTGAGGAGAGGTAATATTAGTTCAGTATGTGTTGTTTTTACCTGTTGTAAATTAGTTTTCTTGTGAGGGTATAGTAGAGCAGAAACTCCCCAAAACTGCTGGTGATAAGTTGATGTGTTCACTTTAGAAAACAGTTTGTCATTAACTGAGGAAAGTCAAAGATACACACATCCTGTTGGGAACCACTCTGCCTGGTTTCAGAAGCTGTAACCCCCCATGGTTAAGGCTGAGTCAGAGACCTTGGGACCAGAAGCCATTAAGGAGACAAAGCTTATCTCCCTGGCAGGGGTGCCACCTCTGCCCACTTTACTTCACCCTGCTTGGCCCTGAGCCTGACCAGTTTGCCAATGATGGGTAAGATTCCTCAAGGGAGGGACGACCTAAGACAGGCATGGTCATGAAGAGGCCCTCAGGGAAGGACTTGGGGGGCTATAGAAAAAAGGGGTGATGGACCCTCACCCCTCGGCTTTGACAGAGCCTGAGTCCTCATTCTGTCTGCAAGAGGTCTCCTAATCTCTTGGCTGCCTTACTTCCCCTGCCTGACTTAAGCCTGAAACAATGACAGAGGGTGGTGCAGTCCTGTGCTGGAAAGGACAGATTCCCCAGGGCGATCAGGCCTAAGAAAGAATGCATAAAGCCCTGTGAAACCTGTTTTGCTAAGAATGTCCTCAGTTTTCTGATAAGGGTCCAAGCATGAAATGAGTTTGTTTCCCAAAGTTTTATAGCCCTTTAGCTAATTGACCCTGACTCAGAATAAGCCCTCAGAGTTCTTTGTATGTTGTCTATTGTTTGATCCTTACTGCCTGACAATGATTGATGAGCTTTACCTGTATTTCTGTGCAAATTAAACCCAAAAAAAGCCCATTGAGGAAAAGGCTTTTGGTCCTTCTCCTTTGAGAGATTGACCACCTTTCCTCCCCAAGCAGATCATGTCTTGGTAGACTTATTTTCATCCGCAGCGGTCGGGGGGCTCTGTGGGCAAAGCTCCCCCACAACATCCCATGACTATTATTCTACTGCCAGGTAGATGCCCTTACAGATCCCCTAAGATATACGTACCAGAATATTCTAAGCAGTGTTGTTCATTAGAGCCACATGCTGAGTATATCACAGCACCTATCCACAGTAGAATAAATAAGTATGCTTACAATGGGATATTTTACAGCAATGCAAATGAACAAATTGCAGCACTTGGTGTTTATGAATATCATAAACACTGAGTGAAAGAAGCAAGGCACACAAAGATATACATAGTATGACTCATTCATCTTAAGTTCAAAATAAGTCTAAGTGAAATTGAATTGTTTAGGGATACATACACAGGGGTTAAAACTATACAGAAACACGAAGAAATGATTACCACAAGAGTCAGGATAATGAGTTCTGGATTAGAGCTGGCCACCCAGGAGCAATTGATGAGGAGGCACCTCTCTCCCTCACCTTTTTATCTCCAAAGAAAGGGCAACTTCTGCTCAAACGGGGTATGTAGTAATAAGATTTCCAGCTTCCTAAATGATGTAGACCAATTCTTATTAGTTAGATAAAAAAGGAATGTTCTGAAAGGACATTGGATAGCTCACAGAATTTATGGAAAAGGTGATGAATGAAGTTTGGAACATACACAGGAGCTATGGGAAATTAGGCAGCCAAAAATAGAGACCAAATCAATACATAGGAAGAAACTGGTTAGTATCCAATAGCTTCTGTCATTGGCATGACTGCCATTGGACATTGGATGAGTCCATTATTGCTTTCTCTACCATCTCTGGAAGGATTCTAAACTACCATGTGTTTCTCTCTATTGCTCACTCCAGAGTCAAGGTCTTAGGTAGGAGCATCTATTTGGAAGGAAGTTCACATGCCCAAATTCTAGAGACAAGGGAGGTGGGAAAGGGGCTATTTGCCCTCACTTGAGCTTCATTATTGGAATTCCCTCCAAATAGAAAATGTATTTGGATACTGAGTGGCCAAAATGAAAAATGCCTCTAACAAAGAATATCAGAAATAAACATATCTGGTCTCCACGTGGAGGAGGAAAAAGTAATATGATTAGTTAAGATCTATGAAATTCATTGGGCTATGTTTTTACTGCAGGACAAGAGACTGAGCACGGAATCATTGAATTGAAAGGCATCAAGGCTGGCTGTTCTACCTTTCAAGCCACCATTTTCTCTTTTCTTGTTCTTCTGCCTGTGATTGGGAATGGGAGGGGAATGCATTTCTGATATCCCAGGACTATAGGCCAGGTTATCTTCCAGTCAGGAGACGATGGAGTGACCTCAATGCCATCTCCCATCTGGCCATTAACAGAGAGCCTTACAAGTGTATATTTGGGGTACCTGACCAACCATGAAGACAGTTGACACTGGATTCCTATTTGTCTGTGACCTATGTTCATTGTGCAAAAACCTGGAGGAAAGGAGAGGTGGGTAATAGAATTTAGTCTCTAAGTTCCACTCTGAATTTCCAGTTAGGTAGCCCATAGACTGTATCAGATTCTTCTTTTGAAAATTTGAACTTGGGGGAAACTCAGGCCTGAGCAGATACAGAGAGAGGAGACCCTTTCGAGAGAGAGACTGTGTTATAGGTGCTTTCGTGCTTAATGACTTTCTATGAACAGCTTCAGACCATAGGTCTTCCCCTTAATGATTAATATACCAATGAAAATCAATCATTTTTATAAAAAAATGCTAATTAAAATAATGAGATAGGTGCCCTCCTTTTTGCTTATTCAAAATGTCAAAGATTATAATAACACAGTGGCAGAGGTATAAAGGCATGGATATTCTTAAACTTTCCTACTGAAAGTATAGACTGATACACTCTCTGGGAGGCAGCTTGGAAATACTAGGTTGGTGAAAAAGCTTGTTTGTTTTTTTTCCAGTAAAATGATTCTAGTAGTGCTCAGTTGTCTTTGACTTCATTCAAACCAATTTTGTTAGATTGTATTGTGACAGCTGTCATATCAGTGTGTAGTTAAAAAACTTATCAATGTTGGTGAAATTTTGTGTAGCCATTTTAATATTGAAGATAGAAAATGTTGCATATTTTCATGTGCAACATTTCCAGCATATTATGCTGTAGTATTTCAAGAAAGGTGCAACCGAAGCACAAAAAAAAAAAAAAAAAAAAGATTTGTGCAGTGTATGGAGAAGGTGCTATGACTGATCGAAGGTTTCAAAAGTGGTTTGCAAAGTTTTGTGCTGGATATTTCTCACTGGATGATGCTCCACGGTCAGATACACCAATTGAAGTTGATAGCAAACAAATCAAGACATTAATTGAAAACAATCAACATTCTACCATGTGAGAGATAGTTGGCATACTCAAAATATCCAGATCAATAAAGTTATTGGTAAAAATGAAAAATGTGTCTTTTAGTTTATGGAAAAAACTAAACGGACATTTTGGCCAACCCAATATATACCACACTCTTAAAACTATGAATGTCCTTTGGCCCAGCAATTACACTTCTTGGAATTTACCATAAAGAATTTAATTTTAAAAATTAGTTACAAAAGCTCATCATGTTATTTATAATATCAAACTGTTGGAAACATTCTAAATGTCCAGTAGTACACATAGGTTTAATTATGATAAGGCTTAAAATAGTATACTATTCAGACATTGAAGTGATTCTGTGGAAACTTACTTTCAAATGATTCAGCAAAAAGAAATAAGTGTGTGTGCATAAGTGTGTAAGTCTGGGTCAGGATGGCAAAAGAAAGAGTCAGAGCAACATCTTATGTTGGCTTCCAAACCCCATACACAGGGCAACATACCAGATGGCATCTGCACATGCAGTGGGGTGCATTATAGTAGAGGGACCCTGAAATTAGGAAGTTTTGATCTTATAGATGGCTGCTCATAACTTGCTTGTTCTCCCTTCCAGAGAGAGAAACCTTTATTCTAGGAGGTAAGCAAGTCCTCTCCAGGAAGAGGAGAGGTCTTTATTATTTCGGACATCTCCAGGGAGGGAAATGTGTCTTAAGATTTACTATCCTGGAATAGCTCTGTAGCGGAGAAGAAACCTTTTTCCTCTATGCTCTTAGGTACAGTAGCTGGGGCCCTGCAAATTGAGATAACAAAACACAGATTAATAGGAGAAAAAGTTTTATTTCATGTGCATTCTGGGTGGGAGGGGTCACAGAAATGAAGTGAAAGCCCCAAAGAAGTGGTCATTCCTGGAGGCTTATGTATAATTTTAGCAAAGAGCAATAAATTTGTCAAGAAATGACAAAGGAAAGGGGGTTTAGGGTTTTTCAAGTAGTAAGTTGCGGGAAGGTAAAAACTAATGGGACATAAGGGTTATTTTTAGTAAAGTTTGTGATGTGTGGGTGGCATCTCTGGGCTGAGAAGTTTAGAGTCATGTCTGGTGATTGAAACTTGTTCTGTCCTTCCTGATATGAGAGAGAGGTAGGGAACACATTCACAAAGGGAAATTTATGCCCTGCTTTTAGGCAAATGGGGGGGGGGTGGATAGAGAGCTTCTTCTGTATCTGCTGTTTCTCAATTGCCTTCAGCTTAAAATAGTCCTCATGCCTAAGTGGCATATTTTGGGGTGGCACATTCTGATCCCCTTCAGATCCTTGTACAAACATTCTTGAATTGGTTGTATATGCTTTTAATCAGAAGATCTGAACTGTGTGGAAAAGTGAAATGTTGAGAGTGAATCATTTCCCAACAGTAATTCTACATGAAGGGTTTAAGGGTCCTCATTGAACAGTTCTATCATGTTTTCTCAAAGCTTGAAAAAAGTTTTCAATAAAAACTTGGGGAAATAATAATACAGAGATGTGTTAGACATGGAAATTGTTTAGAATATATTAAGTAAAAAGTGGATTATACATGGTGTGTGTAATATTTTGTTTTTATAACAGGTATGAGTATGTATATCTACAGAGAAAAAAAATCTGGAAGGGGTATACCATTCTATTATTAGTGTTTATCTTTAGTTGAAGACTATATTTTCAGGGATCATTTCTATAGTTCGTTACTAGTTGAGTAAGAACATTTGTTTTTTTATGTTCATTTTGTTTATATATATATTGCTTTTTCTTCAATGAGTGGTTTTGTGAGTAAAATTTTTTCTTTAACTTTATCAAAAACTAGAATCCCTTTCTGTCTTCTAATGGGAGTAGATATCAGTGACTCCCCCCAACACCCAACATCTTGGATATACATAAACTGCACTGCAAAAAAGGGAGATGACTCGAGTTCCAGCCAAGACGGAGGCATAGGTAGACACACTGCACCTCCTTGCACAACCAAAAGAAGGACAACAATTTAAAAACAAAAAACAACCAGAACTGACAGAAAATCGAACCGCATGGAAGTCCGACAACCAAGGAGATAAAGAAGAAACATTCATCCACACCAGTAGGAGGGGCGGAGACGGGCAGCAGGGGCAGAGAGGACTCACGGCAACGTGGCTGGACCCAGAGACGTAGCGGATTGTAGATTGAACCGGACAGGCAGTGTGACTGCTAGCAGACCCCTCGGTCCCACATTCTCACATAGATAAACCAGGAGGAATGGCAGGGGAGGGAAACAGACCTCACAACCCAGGGCTCCAGCTCCGGGAAATTAAGCCTCAAACCTCTGATTGAAAACACCTGAAGGGGTTGAGGCAGCAGCAGGAGAAACTCCAAGCCTCACAGAAAGTTTGTTGGAGAGACTCACAGGGGCTTGGAGCATGCACAAGCCCACCCACTCGGGAATCAGCACTAGAGGGGCCCAATTTGATTGTGGGTAGCTGAGAGAGTGACTGAAATCCAGCAGAGAGTAGAGCAAGCACCATTGCTCCCTCTCGGCCCCTCCCCCACATACAGCAACACAATGCAGTGACCAGCATTACCCCACCTTGGTGAACACCTAAGGCTCCGCCCTGTTTATGTAACAGGCGCGCCAAGACAAAAAAAAAAAAGGCCCAAGTGAAAGAACAGGAGAGCCAAGATGGCGGCATAGGTAGACACACTGCGCCTCCTTGCACAACCAGAACTGAAAGAAAATAGAACAGCAAGGAAGTCTGACACCAAGGAAATAAAAAATAAACATTCATCCCGACCAGTAGGAGGGGCGGAGATGGGCAGCCGGGGCAGAGAGGACTTGCACGGCCGTGACGGGACGAGACTGGCGGAGTGTGGGACGAACGGGGCAGGCAGTCCAAGCACTAGCAGACCCTGCGGCCCCACATTCGTACACAGATAAACCGGACAAACGGTGGGGAGCACATCAGACCGAATAACCCAGGGCTCCAGTGTGGGGAAATAAAGCCTCAAACCTCTGATTGAAAACGCTCGTGGGGGTTGGGGCGGCAGCAGGAGAGACTCCCAGCCTCACAGGAGAGGTCATTGCAGAGACCCACAGGGGCCTAGGGCGTGCACAAGCCCACCCACTCGGGAACCAGCACCAGAGGGGCCCAGTTTGATTGTGGGTAGCAGAGTGAAAGATTGAGGTCCGGCGGAGAGTGGAGCAGGTGCCATTGCTCCCTCTCGGCCCCTCCCCCACGTACAGCGTCACAGCACAGCGACCAGCATTTCCCCGCCCCGGTGAACACCTAAGGCTCTGTCCCTTTAAGTAACAGATGCGCCAAGAACAAAAAAAAAAAAAAAAAAAAAAAGGCCCAAATCACAGAACACTTCAAACCTCCAGAAAAAATACAACTAAGCGAGGAAGAGATAGCCAACATATTGGATGCATAGTTCAAATCACTGTTTATTAAGACACTCACAGAATTGGTTGAATTTGTTCGAAAACTAGATGAAAAAATGAAGGCTATGCCAAGAGAAACAAAGGAAAATGTACAGGGAACCAATAGTGATGTGAAGGAAACTGGGACTCATATCAATGGTGTGGACCAGAAGGAAGAAAGAAACATCCAATCAGAAAAGAATGAAGAAACAAGAATTCAGAGAAATGAGGAGAGGCTTAGGAACCTCCAGGACATCTTGAAACATTCCAACATCCGAATTATAGGGGTGCTAGAAGAAGAATGGGAAGAACAAAAAATTGAAAACTTATTTGAACAAATAATGAAGGAGAACTTCCCTAATCTGACAAAGGAAATAGACTTCCAGGAAGTCCAGGAAGCTCAGAGAGTCCCAAAGAAGCTGGACCCAAGGAGGAACACACCAAGGCACATCATAATTACATTCCCCAAGATTAAAAATAAGGAGAGAATCTTAGAAGCAGCAAGAGATAAGGACACAGTTACCTACAAAGGAGCTCCCATAAGACTGTCAGCTGACTTCTCAAAAGAGACCTTGCAGGCAAGAAGGGGCTGGAAAGAAGTATTCCAAGTCGTGAAAGGTAAGGACCTACATCCAAGATTGCTCTATCCAGCAAAGCTGTTATTTACAATGGAAGGGCAGATAAAGTGCTTCTCAGATAAGGTCAAGTTAAAGGAGTTCATCATCACCAAGCCCTTATTATATGAAATGTTAAAGGGACTTATCTAAGAAAAAGAAGACAAAAAATATGAACAGTAAAAATGACGGCAAACTTACAGTTATTAACAACCACACCTAAAACAAAAACACAAGCAAACGAAGCAAACAACTAGAACAGGAACAGAACCACAGAAATGGAGATCACATGGAGGGTTATCAACAGGGCAATGGGAAGGGGAGAGAGGGGAGAAAGGTACAGAGAATAATTAGCATAAATGGTAGGTAGAAAATAGACGGGGGAGGGTAAGCATAGTATAGGAAATGTAGAAGCCAAAGAACTTATAAGTATGACCCATGGACATGAACTATAGGGGGGGAAAGTCGGAGGGCGGGGGTGGGCAGGATGGAGTGGAATGAAGGGGTGGAAATGGGACAACTGTAATAGCATAATCAATAAATATATTAAAAATAAATAAATAAAATAAAAATAAAAATCGTCACCTCAAAAAAGAGGGGGGGGGAAACGAGAAGGCGAGGAAACATAAAGCATAGGGGGAGTAAAGAGAAGAAACCTAAGAGAAGAGACAGATCTGGGAGGATTTTTCAAGTGAAATACTGATCAATATAAACTCCCTTATTTACCTTCATTACAAAATCAATAAATTCTTTGATGTTTTGGTATGAATGGAATTTTTGGCAGGGAACTCAAACAAAAGGAAGGAGACCACAGTAATATGGATTACATGTTGAGTGTTGCTTGGGATTTTGAAACTATAGTGCACTGTCTGGCTATATGTAGGATTTAATCATTACCTAGAATAGTGGTTCTCAGCTCTTACAATTATTGTACTGAAGATGATAATAAGCTTTTATTTATGTGGGTTATAACTTTGATATTGTCCATATTTCCAATGTTTAAGAGATTTGGGCATACTAGAGAACAGGTTAATCTATGATTCCAATTTAAAGTATAAATTGTGACACGCTCTGTCTCTCTGGAGCATACCTGTGCCTTTTTCCCTCTCCTTCCCCCAGGCAGGCTCTCTTGGCCTTTCTCTTTCTCCTAAGCTCCAACAGTCTTTCTTTTTGCCTCTGTAACTTGCTTCCTGAGCTCACGCAGCTCAGCTGACTCAACTTTTCTACCTCTGTGACTTTATAAACTTTCTCTTATAATTTGAAAAAAAAAGTATAAATTGTGTAACTGATTTAGACTTGGGATTCAAAGTTTAACTCTTGCTAAATTTATAAACAGTATTGCATCATTTAAAAGATATTAAGTCCGATTGTGTTTATACATTTAGTTTATTTGTGAGACTGATTTTACTTGAGAAGGTATTTGCTAGGGACTTTTCTCGGAAACTTTTGTTATAAGATAATTGAAGAAATGTAAATTAAATGTGTTTATTATATTTATGAAGGCAGCTTTAAATGATTAAGGGAATTAATCAGAGCAAAACCATCAAAAATGAATATTATATTTTGGTAGATTTGTAAATCTACCAAATCAGATCTGAAAATTTAATTTAAAAGTTTAAGTAAGAACTAGGTTTTAAAATTTGCAACACTAATAGGTAAACTATTAATTTTAAAAACAGAATCGTTTCTAAATAATCTTCTATGTACACAACAATTTTCCCCAAATGCGTAAATAGCCTCATTGACAAGTTTATGAGAATCAAACTGTTTTATTGAGAAATTTCTGCATGTCAGTCATTGCTCTGGGCTGTCTAATTTTCCAAGAAAAAAACCCTCCAGTCTCCTGCATGTGCAGAAATAACCTGCAGCAACAGGACTGGCTTCATGGCTGCATAACTGTGCAGTCACACTTAGAGGGAACTCAATCTTGTTTTCATGCTCTACTGTCACGGTCTTGAAATCTTTAATACTTTTTTAAACAAGGAGCCCACATTTTTATTTGGCACTGGCCCTGCAAATTACAGAGCTGGTCCTGCCTGGCAGTCAGAGTTCTGGCAGCCACACCGTGGGAGATGTCTGGAGTTTCAGGGTTCATTTTGTAGCTTCCTCCATCCCCCTGCATCTCTGTGTTTTCTGAGTTTCCTCCCTCCCACCATCAGTTGTGTCCGTTGCCTACCAGTCCACAGCCTCTCTAGGCTAACTTTAAAAGGTCCCCTTTTCTGCCAGGCTAGGAAGGACTGTCAGAGGCCATATGGGGTGGAGGAGGAGAAGGGGGTGGGTGGGTCGAATTCCCCTACTTTTGCCTTGTTCTGTGGCAGGACTCAGCTTGCCTTTTGAGGCTTTCTCCCCTGTGGACACTTGTAAAGTGGACAAAATGAAAACAAATTAATTACCAGTTATTCTATTGCAAATTTTGTCAACAACTCAAGTGTGTCACATCACTTCTGTCATTCTTTGCCCTTGTGGTTTATGCCTTTTGTTCCTTTAGTTTTATTTTAGTGAGGTTTTGGGAGATAGGAAATGATATGTAAGTGTTCAGTCTGCCCTGTATGACCACTCATCTCAATTGAGTTTCCATAGAAACAACCAGTCCTTTTTTAGGCACCCCATTTTTGTTGGTTTATATAATACTTAGTTAAATTATATAATTACAAGTAGAACTAACATAAATAAATTTAAGAACAAACCCAGCTGATACTTGCTTGGTAAATACACAACTCAGTCAGTGGGAACAGAAGTGTGTAGGCATCAGTTTATTTTACATAGGAAATGAAAATTGTGGTTAAGTTCCGTGAGTTGAATTAAATGGAGATTAACGGAGTTTCTGCTTTAAATAATTGAATATAAGATATTCATAAAGTATGCATTATTGAAAGTCCAACAATCTGGCTCCTTGAACAACAAATTTAATTTTAAAGAAACTTATCTGTCTTTAAAAACTTGAACAAGCAAATGTTTGTAGGATCAGGATCTTTTCTGCACTTTGGCCATGGATACTACTGATGTGTTCAGATTGATGTCCTAAAATCTGAGACACTTGTCTGTCCTAACTTCTAATTATCCTCTCCTACCTCCATCTTGACCTCCTAGTTGGTCTTTTGACCTGCTTTGACCTTAAAGGCCTTGGTTTGCATCAGTGAATTGACACCTTACATTCCCTTCTGTCTCCCTGTCGTAGGTACCTGGTCCCTCCAGCCTTTTTTAAGATTTTATTTTTTAGATAGGGCGGAAGGAAGGGAGAAAGAGAGGGAGAGAAACATTAATGTGTGGTTGCTTCTTGTGCGCCCTCTATTGGGGACCTAGCCTGCAACCCAGGCATGTGCCCTGACTAGGAAAAGGTTTCACAGGCCAGTGGTCAATCCACTCAGCCACACCAATCAGGACATTTTGTGGTGTTCTTAAAGGCAAAACTGACTTGTCGCCTTAATGGCTTTGTCCTTTGCAGGAAGTCAGATTTAAGCTTCTCTGCTCTAACTTAGTTACCTACTCATTTATTCACTTTCCATCTTCTAGACTTCTGATATTTTTCATATGTCTTCTCCTAAATTTGCCTTTGAAGGGTTTATACCTTTTTGGAAAAAAAAATAGTATTCCCTTATTCTCCATTTAATAGAGGTTTCATAGGCAACAGAGTTACCACTTGTCTTCAGTAGTTCATATTTGACCTTCTCTCTACTATGATAGCTTCCTGTTTTCTAAACTCTTGATCTCCTGGTTCTCTAGAAAATAAGACCCTCCATTTGTAAGCTTTCCAGACAATTTTAAAAAGGTATCTATCCAGCCTTTTCCTGAGACTGCATAGCAGAGCCCTATTTGATCTGTGGTTAATATGCAATCAGGAACAAGTCAATGTGAATTGGCTTTTGCAAATATCAATTAAAAATCAGGGAACTTGTTGGGGTAAAGGTTAAGTGTAATTAGTATAGAGTCACCTGAGAAATTTCCTTTCGATTGGCAAATAAGACTCATAGTTCAGATGAACTTTTCTCCTTTGGGTATGAAAACGAGTATTTAGGAGCTGGGAGTTAAAATTTTCCTTAGAGCAAGAGGGCAGTTGTAGCCTTTCCTGAGGCTGCAGCAATTACTTTTTTGTGCAATCACACGGGCACTTTTGGTTTCTAAGCTCCTTTATTGGGAGGT
The DNA here is from genome assembly GCF_022682495.2 of Desmodus rotundus. Classification (NCBI taxonomy): domain Eukaryota; kingdom Metazoa; phylum Chordata; class Mammalia; order Chiroptera; family Phyllostomidae; genus Desmodus; species Desmodus rotundus. The sequence goes on from NC_071388.1 coordinate 100,733,902, forward strand.
AGGTGGAGTTTAAATAATTCTTTTCATCTTTCATTATTTAAAAGTATATAACTTTTTCATATTTTTGTTTTGTTTCTGCAGAAGTAAAATCAGTTCCTTGAGGGTTATCAGAGGATTTTTGACCTCTTAGCATCTCTGAGTGCCAAAAGAATAGGGGCTTACTGTAAGGATGAGGTAGTATGTATGAGCTCATTTACTTTTTATAACAACCTGTGAGGTAGGAACTATTGTTACTGTAATTTTATAGATGAGGAAACTGAGGCACAAGTTATACAGCTCCAGTAAGAGGTACAGATGGAGCTGACTCTACTTGGCTGATTAACCAGGTTAGCTATATCCAACCCTAGTATCCTGTAGCATTTGCCTTCAATGAACAGATAAGAGCTTTCTGGCCCTTGACTGGGTCACTCAGTTGGTTGGAGCATCATCCCACACACCAAAAGGTCGTGGGTTTGATTCCTGGTCAAGGCATATACCTAGATTTCAGCTTCAATCCTCTGTCGGGGCACGTTCGGGAGGCAATTAATTGATGTTTCTCACATTGATCTCTCCCTCTCTCCCCCCCTCCCCTTCTTTCTTTCTAAAAATCAATGAGCATATCCTCAGGTGAGGATTAAAAATAAAAAAGAGCCACGACTTGTGTAGCTCTGTGTTGGGCATCATCCCACAAACCAAAGGTCGCAGATTTGATCGCTGGTTGGGGCACATGCTTGGGTTGTGGGTCAGCCCCTGGTAGGGGGCAGTGCAACTGATTGCTGTTTCTCTCACACAACCATGTTTCTTTCTCCCTCTCCCTTCTTTCATCTCTCTCTAAAAATAAATAAATGAATAAAACATTTTTTTAAGAGCTTTCTGGAGAGGTAGATCTGGGTCTTCTTGGACCTTACCAAACAGGTTATATGACTGTTTGCTAATAAATGTTTGATGAATTTGGCCTGAGGCTATCTTTCACTGTAATATATCTTTCATTCCATCTGGAGCAAGGCTATGGAGAAGCCCTGTGGCTCAACCTATCTCAACTATTGGAGCTGCTATTGGGGCTACTAATGTCGGCCCCAAAGAAGCTAATAAACATGAATGATCAAAGTGACTTAGGTTAATTTGTAACCTCTTTCTTCCTTAGTTATTTCCAATTGTAAGAAATCTAGTCCCAGAGAGTCAGATAATGTGAAGATTTATTACACACCTCTGTGTGGTCACTACTGGGGCTACAGTCTCTAACATGAAGCCCTCCTGCAATGTGTGACTATTTGGAACACTGTCAAGGCCTATGGGCCAGAATTTCAAATAACCAGCAGGTAGAAATTTAATGTTGTCTCCAAGTACTATAGATCTCCTGGTTATTTCCAATTCAAATGGGAAGGGAGTTACAGTCAAAGCCACTGAAGTTAAAATGATTGTAGCTCTAACCCTTCCTTTTTGTTCACTATCAAGGACACTCTGCCCCAGCAACCCTGTCTCTCTCCTTCTCTGCATCTATCCATATGTCCTCACTGGGTGCTCCCCTATCTCAAGTAGCTCCAACTTCCAAACACACAGATGATTTTGGGCCTAGCTGGTTGTATCATATCACAAGTAATCTGGTAATTGCTTATGAATTGCAGGCCTATTTAGATTTTGTGGTGAGAAGCACAGAACTGGTACTTACTTTAAAAATGTCTTAAAAAGTGAAAAATATATATGAATATGATTAATGAAGATCAATAACCTAACACTGAGTCTATATTATCCAATACAATTGATGACACTCTAAACCATATTCCCCAGACTGATTTCACACAAACTTTGAAGTTTTGACTTCACAGTAATTTGAAAAGTGATATGCATAGTAAATTTTGGAGTTTCTCTTTGCTGTCTGATGGAACTTTATTTATTATTATTACTTTTTAGGAGCAATCAGGGTGTTGCATGTCCTGATTACACAGAGTCGCACGAATCATGCAAACTCCAATCATCCTGTTCCAATCCTCCCTCCAAAAGGAGGGACAGGTAAGGATTATCCCACCTGATGATAGAATGGAGGTGTCTAATAGAACTTTAAAAAGTTCTATTATTTATTAATAATAGAAAGTTCTATTATTAGAACTTTCTATTATTAGAAAGTTCTAATCTGTGCTGTCCAGTAAGGTAGCCACTAGTCACAAGGGACTACTGAACATTTGGAATGTGGCTAGTGCAACTGAGGAGCTGAATTTTAAATTTTATTTATTTTAATTGAATTTAAATAGCCACTTGTGACTCATGCTCACCATATTGGTCAGAACAGATCTAGAATCCAGTCATGTCCTTATAACAGGATAGTCTAGGTTATGTTGCACCCACAAAGAACTCTAAAATCTTGGCAATTGCTAAGAACAAAGGTTTGTTTGTTGCTTGTGTTATGTGCGTATTTGGGGTTGGCTGGGGAGCCAGGTGGATAACACAGACACCTCCACATGTTGGCAGTCATGGAAAGTGCTGCGCCAGTTCTTAAGTCCTCTGACCCAGAGGGGATGCACATCACTTCTTCTCACGGTTCACTGCCCAGGACTAGCCCACACAGCACCACCAAGCTAGGCAGCAGGAGTGCCATCCTAACTGTGCCCGGGGCTAAGAGCCTCAGTAATGGCTGCTACAGACATGAGCCTCCCTCTTAAAATACAGAAAGGAGATCCCAAGGGGTAAGGAAAGTACTCTTGTGTTTTCTTGAAAAGTGGAGAATTGAGTTTCTTTAGAATCCAATTATCCTTCACCTCCTGGATACTCTGCACAGATTTATTAAAAGCAGGTAAAATATGCAAAGTGAAACTCAAACATTTTGATAAAAGGAAAAAGAGACTATAAAAATTAAGTTAGAGCTGACAACAGTCAGAGTGTCTTTTTAGTTACACATAGTAATATCATTTAATATGAAGCTCTGCGATGTAAGGAACAATCAGTGGGTTGTTCTTTATATGTTTGGGATGAAAATGGAACAGAAGAAAGTGTATCTGTTATTTTTCCTGGTACGGAATATATATGGTACATTTTTTTACAAGCCAGGAATAAAAAGTCCTTTCTTTAAAAATAATAACTCACTAAGAACAATTTTAGATTGTGGTTGCATAAAAAAATGAAAAACTTTAAATATTTATTAACTGGGCAAATTAATTACCAGTATCTAGACCAACATTTGATGACATGCCTTGATTCTTTCTAGAATGTCTACAATATCATTTGGACCTCCAGACATGGGGGAGTTACCAACTGATACCTGATAACAGACTTCCTGAGAAGCAGGCGTTCCTGCTTCAATATCAGTTTCCTGATAAATGCTTCAATATTAAGACATGGAAAAATAGCACTTGGCTGAGAATAGGAAATTGCACCAAAGTTACAACTGCAAACCAAGCCCTGGTAATTTAGCGATGACAACAATTTGTCACATGCTGAAAATGCCATATAGATTTTAGCATTATGAGCATACCATAGATATCTAGAATGTAATTGAACCAAACCAATGCTCAAGAGAAATTTTGAACTAAGTGTGCAAATCAGGCTACTGAGTATAAACAAGAACTACCTCCTCAGTCACCCTGTTCTTTAGTGAAACACAACCAGGTAAGCCATTTAGGCAGCACAGTATTTGTTTTCAGTTTGCAAGGTCTCTCTGGGTAGTCTACAACGGGGGCATGGAAGAAAAAGAAAGCTGCAAAGACCGAACAAAACGCATGCACTGTGGTATCCTTTATTTAAAAATTGTGAGCTAACTACAGTTGTAGTGTTCTCATTTACCATTCTGATGGCATAACAAATGGGGAGAACATTAACACAATTCCAAGAAGGCATCAAAAACCTGTAAACAAACGTACACATCACACATGCGCACATACAGGTAACACACACACACAAAGATTATAGTCTAAACACAATGAAAGTGATGAAGAAAAGCTCTGAATGCTCTAAATCAAACGAAAAACCCCTTTGTTATAATAAACTGTGGCAATACTGTGGCTATTATGAAAAATATTATAACTGTTTAAAAAGCAAAAAAAAAAAATCCTGGCAATTTGAAATGAGCAGCAAAAAGCAGTTAAGATAGAATGGAAGATAACATAAGGCTAAGTAATATCAAAATTCTAATGTTGATACTGTGTGTGATTGCACTGAAGTAATTTAAAATTGGTTCTTGAGGAACTATTAAAAGTCCCTTGAAATATTAAATCACTGTACTTTATAAACAGTGGAAAAGAATAAAGTATTTGGAATGTTACACACACACGCAGAGGAAATGTATTAGGCATATCACTTTATGGTCTTTGTTTAAGACCCTCATATAATTTTATAAAAAAAATTTAAGTGCCAATGTAGTGAAAGAAAGTTAAAAATTCCTAAAGATGCAAGTCTGAGTGCATTTATCAGGTCTGAGAATATAGCTCAAGGTCTGGGGCAAGGCATGGTGATGCACATTCAAGAAAAAACCATCGTGGAACCCACAAAGTAGGCAGAGTTCTCTGGAGAGGGTTCAGAATGAAGGTATATTAAACTCAGACCATCCTGAAGGAGACTCCAAAGTATGCAGAGTTCATCAGTTGAAATTTGTTTCATAGTGGCCAATAAATAACTAAGACTAACTTTTCAGCAAACTGGTTTTTCATACAAACACAAATATCTTTATCATACATGCACAGCTGATATTCTATAACAGCACAAATATGAATCCTGGTTTCAGAAGAAAAGCACAGAGCAAGGAATTTTTCCCCTATTGGTTCTTATAAAAATGTCTGAAGCAGCTAGACATCTGCCAAGAGGGGATAAGTTTAGATTTCCTACTGATTTGGGAAGAAAGGAGGTTTGATTTTCTTAAGGAAACCAGCCATCCATGAGCAGGGGACCTGCCTTCAGAATCTAAGTGTAATGTCCTTAAACTCACGCCAAGTTCAGATCCAGAAAAACTGGCAGGTAGCAGGGGGGAGGGCATGGATGAAAATCTGAATGTCTACAGTATACTTCGGAATGAAAGGTGCCTCGTAAGTTAAAATGGTCCGACTGCTTTCCAAATGAAGTGCTGCAGTCTGGAGAGGACCCAGTTCTCTGGAGTCAGGAGCCAGACAGAGGGATGGCCATCTGCAGGGGCCTCAGGCTGAGCTGTGGCTGCAGGGCCTTACTTTTCATGAGTACTTTCAGCTGGGGAATTTGTGACTTTGCCAGAAAAATACTTCTTTTGGTTGCTTTCTCTCCAAAATCAACTGGTTGGGCAAGTTACTGTGATTTCCCAAAATAAAATCTAGCTGTAGGTGCCAGCTAATTGAAATCAATGCCCTTCAATAACACTGCTAGGTATGAACTGCTATTGCTGAAGAACGACCCCCAAATGACCTAACTAGGTAATCAATCACACTAGGCACTTTTACTGTCTTGGGTTTTTTAAGCTTTAGAGAAATAGTCTTTGTAATATGACTTAGAAACTGCTTCTCTCTGGCTTTGTTTCACTCTTCCTCTTCTTCCTCTTCCCCTTCTCCTTCTCCTTCCTCCATGGTTTCCACAATGAGTTCCGCTGTGCAGGTGGCTTCTCCAAGACTGTTGACAGCCTTGCAGGTGTACTTGGCATCGTCATCCCCACACACATCGCTAATGATTAAAGAACAGTTCCCATCCTCATCGTAGTCTATCTGGAAGTGGCGGGACTCCCTGATGGACTGGTCGTCTTTGAACCAGACAACCTCAGGGTCTGGGAATCCTGCATCATGGGAGGGAACACAAGTAGTAGAAACTATCATTCAAAAGTTCTTATCAATGCATTTGAGGAACCCCCAAGCTACCTCTATTGATTAATGCAGTAAATGAAAAAAACTACGATGTTCCTTTTCAGCAGCTGTTTTGATATTTACACTTGAATAGGGCACACATTGTAAACACCGATATGTGAAACTCCACAGGAGGTGTTTTGCAGTCATCTCATTTCCCATCCATACAGGGTTGCCCCACCTCCCACCTTTATAGAGATGCAGAGTACTGCTTCCAACACCGCCCTAGAGCCAGCTACATGCATAGTGCCAAGTATCTTCCGGGATGAAATGAAACTTTTTCATCTGGTATAAAAGTTGAACTTAAATAAATTTAAATAAAAAGTGAGATTCAGGACAAATGGGCACAAGGGATCTTTTCGGGATGATGGAAATGTGCTGAAATTGATGATCGCACATTTCTATAAATTTACTAAAAATAATTGAATTGTATACTTAAAATGGGTGAACTGTATGGCGTGTAAATTAAAACTCAAAGCTGACAACAGCTCTATAAAACATAAGTTAAAGGAGCTGTTAATATTGCTAAGAAAAAGTAAACAGTATTTGTCTTGGTCTGATCCAAAGACATAATCTGTGTATAAATAACTGGAAATGGACCACATTGATTAGCCTCATTTTATGAATTAATCATGTTTCTGCAAAGTTCAGCATTGAAAAATACATAAAACATACCTTTAAAATATATGATAATTCCAACTGACTTGTTCTTAAATTTTGGAGGAGCATTTTTGCAGGAAAAAAATTATAGCCTCAATCAGAATAAAAGTTACATATAAGAATTTAAGAATTCTAACATTCTTTTCAGGTAGAATTTCATTTCAATCAAAACAGCATCCTTATACTTTAATCTCCCCTTGGTGCTTTAGTTGAAGTTATGCAAATACCAAATAAATAATCCCAAAGAGCTAAGTACAAAGATGACAGTCATTATGTTATAGTATTTTTTTTAATAGAAAAAGGGAAAAGGAAAAAACTTCAGAAAACCCAAAGACTACTGTGGTGGTATGAGTTACAAGCAGTGACCCGGAAGGCTTTCGGCAGAAGCCCCTGTCTGAGCACTTCCACGCTAGCAAAGGCAGCACACCGCATTTTAAAAAACTGAATGAAAAGAGAGGAAGATTATAGTGGGCAAGACATTTACAAGGAGTTTTGATAATATAATGACACAGGTGAAAAATTGTTTTTTCATTCCTAACTTTGGGTTACTTTACCCAAAAAGCATTATCTAGTCATATTGCTGGAGAGTCTTACCAAGTGGGAGGCATGATTGTTCTGACTGTGTCGTAGGCTATGCGAAAGTCTTGAGAAAGTTACTTAATGAACATCTGTGCTTTATTTGGTCAGACTGAGATGGGAGATAACCCTCCACTCTGGTTGGCACACGACAGTCACAGACTCGAAGTCTGTCTTACTGTGCCCTTTATCTCTCTAGAATGTTGCAGTCTGTGGAAACTGAAATGCTTTATGTCACCAACATTGCTGATTTCTCATGTGATGTGCTAAGATCCCTTATGGTCCCTTGATTCTATGGCCACATTCTCCTGGCCAGCTGAGAAGCACGGGGAAGATGGTGCAGGTGCCTGGATCCCAGCTTCCCTCAGTTTGAAGTCACACTGCATGATCTCTGCACGCTCTCTGCACTTAGCAATCCCACAACTTTTCCCTCAACTCCATAACATTTTTAAAGGACTTAAAAGGTTTCTCTTTTCACATATGTCATCTGTGAGTCCCAAGAGTCACTCAGGACATTAGACATCATCTTATAGGTGAGGGCCTGAGGCTCAGAAGCATTAGATCACCGCCTAAGGTCACACAGCCTGCAGATGAACAGCAGAGCAATTACTCCACATCCTATGCTCTGGGTCAGCCTCCCTGGGAGAGCCTCTCATGGGCACATGCTCCCTAAAAACTTAAAACTTCATTTCATTAAGCATATTCCATAGTCAAATACTATTGTCCATGACAACCCACTTTTAATTTGGGTCTAGTGGCCGATGTAAGTAAGTGAAACGTTAAGTGTGCCCCTGGGGACGTCACTGAACAGCACTAACCTTCAGAAGGAGGAGTGGAGACTTTGGGCCAACTCCTCCTGACCCAGTTTTCCTCATAGCCTGGCTGATCCTGATTGTTGCCAGAACTGACATCTTGCGCAGGGTACACAGTTGGGGCCCACCAACCAGCCAAACCCCTTTTGTAGTTAAGGGAAGAGCAATTTCAACTTACCTTCAATCTTGCAGTCAAATCTAGCAGCACTTCCCTCCACAACTTCTAAATCACGAATTGTCTTAGAGAAATAGGGTTTTACGTGGGGCTTTTCCTCAGCAACAGCCTCCAGGAAAGCTTGGGAGACATCTCCTAGAAGACAGGGGAGAAGATGCCATTTCTGCATTCCTTGTTCTTTCCTCTTCCCTAGTTTAAAAAAGCTGACTTAATTTTTTTTTTTAAAGTAGCTCTAATTTAGCAAATAATGCATCTTAGAGGACTGAATCATCAGCACACCTTTCTCCTGGGGATAGCTTGGCCTGCTGCCAAATGGTTTTGGCAGAAGAGAAAACTGTGACCAAACTGGGGACATGCTTGGACTCCCCCCTTCCCTTATGCTGACACATTGAAAAAAAGAAATAATCTTCAAAAAGGATTTTTGGCTGCATTTCATGCTGTTTCAGGATTCAGTTGTGGGTGTCTAAGGACGGAACCACACCAGCCTTCCTCATCTCTGTGCCCCTTTGCCTTTGCCCTGTAGCCGCAGGCTCTTCCCTCCTCCTTAGCAAGGAAGAGCCAGGTCCTAGAGGCATCTTTTGACCTGCCAGTAGTTCTAGTCGCCTTGCTTACACTGCTTTCACAGTGTATGACAGCCAACAGGGATTTGGGATTGGTCCAAGGTAAAGCTGGGACTTGGAGGGGCTCCTATATCCTCTCTCTCCCCTTCAGGCTATTTGTGGGTCATCTGGGAGTGGCAGGAATGGATCAGGAGGGACAAGACCCATGTGCTGCCAACTCTATCCCTGCTGCATCAGAGCACAAGGCCTCACCAATGACACTGCCTTTGTGCCAAAAGGGATCTTGACTCAGCTTCTCACCTTTGGATACCAGGCAGTAGGGAGTGGAGGGGCATCTCTGTCCAAACAAGGCACCTCAAAAAGATAAGGGCCAGACCCTGCATGCATCTGATGCAGGAAGAGGCAGAGGCATTTACTGAGGAGATGGACACGGCAGCATCTCAAAGCCAGTGGGCAAGTAAGTAACCCCACCGGTCTGCAGAAGAAACCCTTCCAATCACAGCCCACCCAGCTCAAATGACATGTTTCAGCATCATAAAAAATGCCAAATGAATATGGACTATATGAGTTAATTTTGTTTAAAAGGAAAACACAGAGACTAAAAAAACAGGATACTTTTAAAAAGTACACTACTATATATGATTTAAGTTTTATGGCTGCCTATTAGTATATAAGTATAACTTTTGTAATGAGGAAAAAAGAAGCTTTTAATAAAGCCTTTGCTAATTCTTATGTAAAATATAGGAAAAAGAATAGTGGAGGTCATCTAGTTCTGTTAGACAAATAATTACCTTCCCTCTGAATATAGTTAAACCTAAGTTAAAACAATTAAAGACTAATTAATTGTCAGAGCAACCTAAAAGTTGTTCTGAATTTAATCCTTGTACATCATATTATCAAAAAACAGCAGCCCCCCCCCCAAAAAAAACCCTCCTCAAAATGTTCCTCCTCCCCCAGCCCTTCCTTTCTCACCAGCTGGTTGGAGAAAATCTTCCTGTATCATCTTACCTTCTGATTCTAGTTTTTCTGCATTGAGAGGGCTGGTTGGTGACCCTGTTGAGGACTTCCTGCCACTGAGCCCTGAGATCATTGCCATAGAGGACAGTCTTCCAATGGCTCTCACAGCATTGCCTGTTTTCTGGAAAAGAGACACTGGATTGGACTCAAGCAGTGTCCCAGGTTCCCGCTGGGCAGTGGGGCTCAGGGAGAAGAGCCCAGCCCAGGAGAAGCAGCTCTCTGTGGAACGAGGGCCTCCCAAGTACTGAGGTTCTGCCAGAGAAGTGAGCCCAACCTTGCTCTGCTCAGCACTATCAGTGTGTCAGAAGATGTTCGGAGAATGGAATGGAGCCTGGAACCGATGTGTGCGTTAATGTGACTAAACAAGGTCAACATGAGACAAAAACCCTTTTCATACTGTGCTTCAACTCCCATAAAAGGGATAGTTTATATAAAGCAACTGCAGGCTGAGACAGCTCCAAAGACTTATTGCTGACAGGGCCCAGTGGCGCTGTTTCTCGTAAAACAATGCTAGTGATAGGATTTTAATTGGTCAAGAAAATAGTTACTACAGATCCCACAGGTTCTCATAAAAGGGGGGGGCGGAGATGACATACTATTGACCTTGTGCAAGTCGTTTAACCTCTCTGGGCTTCAGTTTTCTTCTCTGAATAAGGAGGGGGTTGGACAAGATCTCCAAGGTCTCATTTAGTTCTGTTTATGATTCAGATACTTAAGAGATTTTGAGAAACAGTCTGGCTGGCCCTCCTACAAGTCTATGAATGCACAGTAAAGTTCTGAAGGGGTGTTCTTCACCCATGTACACCCAGGCATCAGAAAGAAGCACCTGAAGAAATGCAAAGCAATGGCATTTTGGCTTCCTGAGTTGAGGCACCTTGGGAGTGGACAGGATTCCTGCTGAAAAGGAAGCCAGAAATTTTCATTTGAGATGAAAATTTCTCTGCAGTGTGAAAATTGTACCAAGCATAAGATTTAGGTCAAGAAATCCTCAATAACATACAATGTGTCTATGTTTCTTACCTTTAATTAAAGTTTCTCATCCCTTTTCTAAGGTCAATGGAGTGACTAAGACACAAAACTAAAGTATAGTCAACTCCTTCCACTGCTGCACCCAAAGCATCTTCAGGCACCTAGACGCTGTGCATCCAGAGCACATGTCACTGTAGACTGGCTACTGAGCGAGTAAGGACACTGGCAAATGGCTTGCACTCACCCACTGGATTCAAACTGTGCCAAAGCTATTTCCCTCCTGAATTAATGTCATACACCCAAGTATTTCAGTAAAGCCTCACAATTCTAGACTAGCTGGAAAACCAGTATGTTTCAGTAAAAAGACTATTTTGAAAGTAAAGAATTTCAGGCCACTAAGGAACCATACAGAAAAGTGTGTGTGTGGTTTAAGTGGTGGCCTATTGCTGTGACCACAATCACTTTGCTGTTTTGTCACATGCCATCCTTGTTGCAGACTATTTTAATGCACTTTAGACAGATATTCCATCTTGCTCTGCCTGTCCTCGGGCCATCCACCCTCTCGAATACACCACTGTGTGGTATGGGTAGGTTCTGGCCCTCTAGTCACTATGATGAAACTGGGTCACTCTGAACAGAACCCAGGAAGCTCCAAGTGGAGGTGATGAATGGGGAAAGAAGGTGAGAGATGATGATGGACCAACGTAACTCCATGCAGAGGCAATGGGCCCTGCAGAGAATGAGACCATTTGGTAATCTTGCATGCTCCTCTGGAGGAGGCTGTGACATTGGTCTGTTTGTTGTGCTAGCTAGAGTGTTGAGAGACCCAGCTCTTCCCATGGTAGCTTCCTGTGACCTCAGGAACGCGTAAGAAGTGTAAGAGACAGGCAACTGTCCATAAGGAGTCAGCATCACACCAGGCTACTTCCTAATTGGCCACACTCTGAGTCTGCCCTTCTCCTCTGTTTCCTTTATCCAATACAGATTGGTTTGCCCTGGCCAGGAGTATCTAAACTAAGAGAGTTCCATTACTGTGTGCCCTTGTGCAAGTCAGCTTCTTTCTCTGGGCTTCATGGCCTTGAACCAGAAGATTCAAATCTTCCTGCAGCTCTAGTCTTTACGGAAAGAGCAGGATTCATACTTGTGAACACGCAGCAGGGAACACCCACCTCAAGTCCCTGGGCTCCCTAATTCCAAACACCTGGTTGTGATTGACAAGGACTGTCTTCACTTTGGTGTGGAATAACGAAGTCTTTCCTCTTCTATTAACAAAATGACTAATATGAACTTACCAGAACAAAGCAAATCAAAGAGTTACAATGTTTTTGAGGAGGTGGCAAATTCACATTGACAAATAGACCATACATAAGGGGAAATTTTCCATTAGATGGTCCAATATAGCATATCATTTCTAAAACAGGGAGAAATGTAAGATGTGCTTAATAAGGAAAAAAATTAAAATAAGCTATGCCGGAGTTCAATCTTTGGAAACTGACTTATTAAAAAAAATTGGTAGGGAAGTCATTTGTCAGAACTAGAAAAGGAATATATCTGTATGTTCTAGTTTTCCAGTTTCATGCCTTTAAGCTGAAAATTGGTTGCTGTTTTACTTGATCAAGACCTTTGGAAATTTTTGGAACTTCAAAACAGTGATGTTTCGATTTTCTCAGTTCCATCCTTGTTTTGAGGAAGCCTTTTTCTTGTTTGAGGGCAATGGCCAAGGCTGGGTTCCTGCATTCCAAGTAGGTAGTGTCTGTACTGGCCTCTCTCATGCAGCAAATTCCCTCCCCTGGGAGAGCCAGCAAGGGTGGCCGCTCAGCCTGTGTGCCCAGGACCTAAGGGCCTCTCAGGATCTTTCAGTGCTAATGCTGAGTCAGTCCCTGGCAAATGGGGCAAGCTGGTTACCTGAGAGCCAACCAGCCATCATAGACCCTATAAACACCGACAGCCCCAAGATTAGGGTTTCCTGTGAGAAGTGCATGATATCCAAAAGTGACTGTCAGGCGTACCCTATGCTTTATTGCACCAAAAGCTTTCCCCTCCATGGCCCTTTGGCCCATACCGCTGGGGTTTTTGCAGTTCCCAGAAAATAAAGATCATTGCCCATGGGTCTCCACATTCCTAGTCCTTTGCTTCTAGTTTTGCATGCAGAAGCCCTGCTATCCTGCTCAACTTGCCCACCCTCAGTGCTTCTACTCACCACCACATCATTTAAAAATTCTTTTGGTATAATTGAAAGAACATACTCTCTTTCAGAATAACTTCATTCTAAGATCAAAATATGACTAATCCTCTCTATATGGCCTTATGTGTAGGAATTTGATTCCGTGTTACTTCTTTCCTTCTGGGTCTTTCGTGGACAACATACTGGAATGATAATGAGGAACCTTCTTCTTATGCATCTGTAGAGACTTCTGGGCTACTTGGGCCTGCCCTGCTCCTTTCCCTCCACCATAGTCCACCCCATTCTGTTCTGCTCTACGCCCAGCCCCCCTGCCCCACCACACAGAGCCTCACTGCTCTGACAGGGAACCCGCTTAGGAAAACATTTTCCTAAGGAGGCAATGTAACACAAGATGGTCATATGCAGTTGAACTATTACCAGAGAAATTATGCTTCAGGGACATTGTGTTTCAAATGGGATTTTGTGGTCTACTTTTGTGAAACCTAGCAACTGTTTTTGTGAAAAAATCATATCCAAATGCTGCCACCTGTATTAAAATGACTTTAAAATTCCTTCTCTGAATTCTGCCCTTTTCTTCCAAAAATTCTATCACTTATTTCCAGAAAACCCTATGACTAATAACAGGGTAAACAAGAAAAAATTTAAGTGATTAAAATATCAGCACAAATTATAGTTCCTGACCCATTTGACTAAAAAATTCCATTTGCTCCATCTCCCATGGCCTTATCTTTCCTCCATGCCTGCCCCATGGTGGGTTCATGAGCCGGTGTGTCCGTGCTTACAGGGAGCCTGACCTACATGACAGGGTGATAAGGCTGCCCCTTAACCCACAGCCTTATCTAGGCAGAGTCCAGAGACTCCCTCTGAGGATTGCCCTGCCCGCACCCAGCCAGCCTATCTGCTCCAGAAATACCACTATTTCTTTGAGATCTATTGGCCATAGGGTCATTAATAAAGTCAACCTTTGATTTTTGTGGACCCTGTTTGGTTTGTAAGATTATTTGCTGCTTGCCCTGGCTGTGTAGCTCAGTCAGTTACAGTGTCATCCCCATACACCAAGGTTGCCGGTTTGATCCCTGGTCAGGGTACATATAAGAATCAACCAATGAATATATATTTTAAAAAAAAGAATCAACCAATGAATGCATAAATAAGTAGAACAACAACAACAAAAAATCAATGCTTCTCTCTCTTGCTCTCTTTCTTCCTCTCTCTCTTTCAAAAAAAAGAATATTTTCTACTCTGATATCATTGGATCCTAATGGCACCAGAGGGTAAGGTAAGCAGTAGATATATTTCCACTCACCAGGCACTTGAGGGATGCCAGGAGATCCACCTAAATCTTCACATGAGGTGGGGGTGGGGTGGGAAGCAAGAACTGACACGCACTGTGAGGGTGTGCCGGAACACAGGATGGTAGTCCCCTTACACCTACCCACCCAAAGCTATGGGGAACCATTCCACACGTGGGAAATGTAGCCCAGCCCCCATTTGGAAAAGCCAGTGGGGAGCAAGGTCTGGCACACAGGACCCACGCCCATGGACAGGTTCTCCCATGGGGAATCAGGCCTCATTGTACCTAGGCTACTATGAGACTTGATTTTGCTAAAACTCCCTCACCCTGGTTTGAGGCAGCAAATGTTTACTGAGTATCTTTAACTTCCTAAAGTCTGTGCTAAACCTCCCAAGTATGGAGTGTAACCAGTTCAACCACTTTTCCCCTTGATCTGTAACATCCTTCTCTTTGAAGTAAGTAGCAACATTCTTTCCTTTGTTATCTGTAAAAGGTAATCACCTACAGGGAACCTGTGCATAGTAAATGAGGACCATCAATGTAATGTACCCAGAAGAGCAATAAAAGCCTGTCCAGGCAGGAGTCCTGGCTCTCTGGCCCTCTCGCCCTCTCTCACTCAGAGAGTGGCCATGCCGTCCCTTTTTCTCCACAGGATTTCTGTAGTCCGTGTGCATTTGTCCACTGCAGCCACAACACACGGATCCCACGGGCCAGGGTCTGCATCACAATGCCCCTCATCTGTCTCCACTCCTGCTCTCTAACTTCATGTGCAGTTGTACTTTATGAGGGAACTGTGGTTTAGTCATCCTGGCAAATTACCAGTGTCCCAGTTGCCCCTAAAACAGCAATTTCCTTTTTTCTCTGGCAACATACGCCAGTCTAAATGCCCTAGGCCCCTGACTGCCCAGCTAAAAGACTCTGCTCCCATCAGGTCAACATAACTAGGCCCCTGTGCCTTTTCTTCTGCCTCCGCTGTCATCCCCGCTTTTGTGTTCCAGCCCATGTTCCAGGGCCAAGTCCAACCTCCGGCTCTGGCAACATTTCCTCACGAACACATTTGAGTCTGGCATGACTGGCTCCATTCTCCTGTCCACACTCACGTATATGGCTATGGAGAGCTATACTGATAGTTTATAATTCTTGGTGGGTGTAATGTCCTTTTATGTCTATTTGCTTCAGTTCCTCTATTACACTATTCATTCCTTGAGTATAGAAACCATGTACCCTCCAGGATCCCAGGAATTTTATAACACTAATAGTGATAGTAAAATTAATACAGTAGATGATAAGTTCTCTGTGGTTTCCAAAGATCATTTTATCCATCTGCTAACAATTGAAGGCAATTTTTTGTCATTGTTAAGACTGTGTGCTTTGGAGCCAGGCTCTGGGTTTGAATCCTGCCTTTCCCACTTACTACTACGTGATCTCGGGTGACTTTCCTAACCTTTCTCTGACTCTGTTTGTTTGAAAAGTGGGGATAATATAATACCTACCTCTGGGATTAAGATAATGCATAGAAAAATGCTTTGAATGTTTTCTGACATATGGCCAGCCTTCCATACATACTAGCTACTGGTGTCATTTTTGAACATGTGCTATGTGCCAGGCAATGTGCTAAAGGCCAGATGATGATTATTCATATAATTCTTACAACAACGCTGTGACATTGGTATTGTTCCCACTTGATAGACGAGAAAACAAAGGCACAGCAAGGTTAAGTCACTTGCCTAAAGACACGCAGCTAGTAACACACACCCTCTCTAGAGGGCAGGGCCCTGTTGTAGGTCATGTGCCCTCCCCCATCATCACAGAGGAATGTAAGTGCATCACACTACCTTTAAAGAGATCACATTGCCCAGGGTTGCCAGGTGGTCTGAATGGTGACATTGCTCATTCTAGCCCCAAGGCATAGAATGACAGTTTTGGTCCCAGACTATTTCAGAAAGATTTAAGCATTTTTGGAGTGAGGCTGGGGCAAGTGGGAATGAGGATGGCTTGAAAAAGGCAAATATGAGGAGCAACATTCCAGTCCAAAGAGACCCTTTCATTACCTGCCATTTCCTTCTTGCCATGTACTTTTTCATCCGGTCCTTGGAGAGCTTCTTGGCTTCCATGTTCTTGGTGTCTTTCATTAGCCATGGATGCTGAAGGCACTGGGTGCAGTTTAGGCGGCTTCTGATAGAGGCAGAGATCAGAAGATTTCTAAGCAGGAGGAGACCTTGGAGACTGCTAGTCAGATCAGAAATGGGAGGACATATGTCCCTAGTCCCACAGGGAAGAGCCCAGGGCTCTGCTCCCAGTCCATTCACCATGACCAGGGACATGTGCTCCTGGCTTTTTTCTCTCTTGTCCTGGGTTACAGACTAGATGCAGAATAGGTTAGGGTTAAGAAGGCCTAACTTCCAAGTGAGCAACTGGAGTCTCATGAACTGTTTTTGGGGTCTAAGAAGGGTAAGTGCTGGAAGGCAGACATGGCTGGCACCATTCCAGGGTGGGGTCATTGTGCTGGTCACATGGGAGTTGGTGGCTAAGAAGACCTCTCTGTCTGGTGGAGGGGTCCTCCCCGCCAAGTGAAACATTATGCCCAAATCATTGAGAATTCCTAAACTCTCAGGTCTTATGTTGAAGTTGAGTGTCAAGGTTTTTTTCTGTTAGAACTCAAAGTGCTATATCCTACATAAAGCCTATGCATTATGACAACCTTAGAACCCCACTGAAACTCATTTAACCTTTTTGAAAGCTCTGGGAATCCAGAAGCATTCTGGGGCCATCTCCTTAATTGTAATAGGACTAATAAAGCCCAAAGAACTAAATGTTAATATACATAGTAAAATCAGTGTAAGTAAATTTGCTAAGAATAGCAAAATGTAATGATCTTTAGATACAGGGATGATGAATTATTTTAATTTTCTTATATTCAATTTTCTATTATTTACATGTATTACTTTTATAATAGAAAAAAAAACATTTTAATAAGGGCTGATAGATGAAGAGTTTTGGTTGAAGAAACTTGCTAAATTTAAGAGTTTATGGGAATCTAGTATCATGATCTATTTGAAATCAGTTTTTTGGTGAGTACATTTTATGAGCATAGAGGGGCCAACACAGCTCATTGAATTAATACAAGGTCAGATGAGGAAATAGAGTATATATATAATACCTCATTTACCAAATCTTCGGTGAATGAAGCCATCCTTGGACCAGAGTTATTGGGAACGAGGTTTGCATTTCCCTGAGGCACCTTGGGAATGGGGGTCCTTCACACTGGAAGTGATTCTAGACCCACCACAGCATCCAGATTTCCTTAGGTTATACCTACTTCTCATACAAAGACTATGACAGAAAACCACTAGAAGACCTCACAGTCAAGGAGTGTGGAATGTAGCCTCTGGAGGAGCTGGCCCTGAGATGGCTAGAAAGGACTGAGAGGTAGGTGGCTAACCAGAGCACCAGATGGAACCACGTCAGAGACCCTCCAGCACTGTTCCCTTAGCAATTGCACTCTCCTGTCCCAGGCAGGGTTTCTCCCAGAGGGGAGCAAGATGACAAACAGCCTGAGGGAATCTGTGGGTCCCATGGACAGGGCAACATCTAGGCTACTCTGCCCCTGGAGGGGCAGCCCAACTCCAGGGGGCAGAGCCTCCTACCTGCCCCTGGAGTTGGGCTGCCCCTCCCTTTCTCATCCTTTGTCATACTACCTAGTTCAACACTACTCCTCTAGGGCAAAGCTTATAATTGCTTCTTATTGTCAAATGAACTCCTTGGGGCCCAGGAGGCAGGCCCTGCCTCATCTAGCCATCTGCTTACAGAGTGCATGGGGAGCCCAACAGTCCAGCTGCTCTCAACTACTACCCCCACTACTCCCTTCCCCTAAAGTGAGTCAGCTCTCCCTACACTCACATAGTCCCTAGCACCTTCCTGATTTAATTTAGCTGGTTCCCCTCCAGGAGAGTCCTTATCAATGAATTCTGTGTTAGCCACACTCAAGGCTTCCTCCAACCTCCTCTTCTCGGCTTTGGGCTCCTCTGCAACTTCAACCTCCATTCTTCTTTCAGTGAAAAACTTACTGAATGCCTTCTGTGTCTGACCTCTCCTCATGACCTTTTCCTGTACACACTGGCCTCCCACTTTTCACAACTGTTTTACAGATTCATCCCCAGACCACAGACCGGAAGGTGGAGGTGGGAACCTCACAGGCTGCACTGTTACGAGGGGATGGAGGCGGAGCTGGGAGAGGGCTGAACCTGGTGGTCTGGGATCACAGCCTAACTTTGGCCAGTGGGAGAAGGTACCTGGCCATATTCAGGGAGGTAGTTCTTAAATAATTTAGATATGAAAAGCACCAAACCAGGAGAGTCTGGAGATATGATTGGGGCCCACAAACAGGATCCTTCATGTGCAACCCTGAGGTGGGGCTGAGGTTTCAGCAGGGTTCCTATAGGCCACAACTGTGCCCGGAAAATAAAAGGAGGCTGTCATTATTCACACACAACAAGCAGCCACTCTCCCCATAACACATGGCTAAGTGTTGCTTTTCAAGTGAGGTTCCGGTGTTTCTAAAGCCAAGTACAGTGTCTAGCACCAGGGAGTAGAGGTCTAGAAAGACCCCTTCCCTTCCCCCCACACTCACAATGCCCACCCCTCCTCAGGTGTGGAGGGACCCACAACAGGCAAAGGAAATCCCTGCCTTCAGACACTAGTGAAGTGAGTGGAGAAGCTGAAAAGATTGAAATCTCAACTCATTACTTCATGTCTTTCTTCAGCAAGTTGCTGATAAAATCTTTGGCATCATCGGAGATCTCATCGAAAGCCTCGTCGTCGAAGTCCCAGGTGGCAGAGGTAACGTTGGCTAAGGTTTCATTATCGTTGTCACCCATGAAGGGGGAAAGTCCACTGACCCTGGATGAAAAGAGCAGGAGAGCAGGTGAATTTTGGGGGGCTGGATGGCAGGGTAGATGACCCCTCTGAGTGAATGCTAACTGAGGTCAAAGGTGAGGGCCGGCAAAGCCCTGCACCCCCAGATGCCCTTGTGCCTGGCTCTCCTCCCACCTGGGGAAAGAAGAGAGGATGTGGCTCCCCAGGCTCCTGCGGCCCAGCCTCTTCTCAGTACGCACTGCTCTCCTGCAGTGTCTCCTGCATCTTGACATTATCTGCCTGTGAGGCTGAGGCCGAACGAATTTACTGCTGTTTAGGACTTCCACACTACACAGCACGACCCCTCCTCCCTGTCTTCTATTCTTCCCCAAGGCCCAGGCTAGAACTTCGCCCCTCAGAACCTTCTCCAAGGTCCCTGTGCTTCTGTCCCCTCACCATGGACGGTCGAGCGGTAAATAGCACCTGTCACTGCACCTGTCAGTTCCTGCTCTGGTCAGCGGCAAGCACACATGGGTGCTCGGCAAGGATGGGTAGGTAGATGAATGGGAGTTGCCAACGTGGGTTTAGTTGTCCATCTATACTCTAGTTCAGTGCACTTGAGGCATTTAGGCCAAACCAGAAAGCTTCCATAAGAGGCGCCATGGTGTAGGAAAGAGCACAGGCTGTTCACCCACTGGGTGACCTTGGACAATTCCCCTAAGCACTCTGTGTCACAGAGGCTCCTCTGTAAAAAGGAGGTCCTACTGCTTAGCCACAGGTGGTCACCACTTCTACCTCTCCTTTTGTTCCTGCTCCTTCTCCTCCATCGCCACCAGCATGGCAGCAAACATTGACGAGACATTTACTCTGCGCCAGGCACTGGACAAAAAGGTTAAAACAGATGAACTCATTCAATCTTAACATCACCCTATAATGCAGTTGACTCATTAGTTTGTTTAATAGATGAGGAAACTGAGGCACAGAGTAGGGTTAAGTAACTTGCCTAAGGATTCACAGCCAGTGAGATTTGAACCCAGGTGTTATAACCACAGAACCAGCTAAAACTAGTCCTATCCTGTTTAATAAGATACTGAGTTGCTTTTCAGAGACAACAGACTAAAACCCCATGTCATGCAGCCAAAACAGCACAGAGGAGAGAACTTTGACCTCCAGCACCTAGAACTAAAGTCTCCACATCCCTGCCCCCTACCCCCCCACCCCCCGCCCTGCCTGATACATGTGGAACCAAAGGACTGGGACATAAGTGGAACTTGAATGCCAGAACCCTTTTAGAAGTGAATCATGGGTTGTCGAGGAAGATGCAGTGCTGGAGCCCCTTACCATAAATGGCCAAGTTCCAAGTTCTCCAATTAAAACTTGCCCCAGCAGTGCTTCTGCACACCTGTTCCTCTAGCCCCTTGAAAACCCTTAACTTAGTCCAGCGAGCAAGATGGTTTTGAGGCATTACTAAGTCTCCTATCTTTTCAGTTGCTGCCTTCTTAATCCACAAACCTTTCCTTAGTCCAAACTCTGATGTTTTAAGTTTTGGCTTTTCAAAGCATCGGGCACATGAACTTGGGTTTGGTGACACCTGTAGAGCCTGAATCCTAACTGCCACTTTATATGAACATTCTATGAAGATGAAGTGAGTTATAGTGCACAGACCCGGACGAGGCTTGGTCTACCCAAAGAAGCTCGGTCCATGCCCACAGATACTATCCTTCTTCTCTATGTAGTTCATCCCCACTGCCTCACCAATGTGTGATCTCAGGAATGACTCATTTGCCCATAGTTTAAGCCAAATAAAATTCAAAAGGTAAAATATTTCAAAGATGAACAGAACAGCTTCATGGCTTATTGGGTTCACCTCTCACTTCTGAGCACTTCATTGTCACACCAAGTGCCCACACTCCGTTTGCCCTGACTTAGGGCCGCTTCACAGCTGCACAGAGCCCCACCCTTACATGGGCCCCACACTTGTGTAGCTGCTCCTGCCCTGGCTCCATCTGAGCCCTGTGAGATGAGTCTGGGGCGTGCATGCCATTAGCCTCCCAAGTTAGGGCTTCACTAATGTCCCTTCTTCCAGATCTTTATGAACTCATCACCATAAGCAATAACACAAACCCTTTTGAAGCTGTTTTGGCAATTCAAGAGGCCTCGGCTTATGAAATATACCTGTACCTGAAAACTAAGTTTTGTAAAACAAAACCCATTGAAATACAGTGAGAAAACCTTGACAAGGAAGGCACCCTCTGGTAAAACCTTTTATAAAAAGAAGAAAGCTGTTGTAATGTGAATTATCTCACCCTAATCAATAGATTTGTGTTTTGATATCAGTTTTATGGATGGCATTAAAGTATCTTAAAGCAAGACACTGATTTGTGTGTTAAGAATGCTTGGAGATCATCCTTCACAGTCACATTACAGTGGGGGAGGGTGGGAGTTTCTCAGCCCCGAGTGTACACTGTGTTATGCTACCCCTTTACCCGCTGAGGTCCCCAGTCTCCCCTTTTTACATCAAGGGCACTGGGCTAGAATTCCCAGAGGCTCCCGGCTTTCCTTGCGATCTTGTGCAGCCTGTTAAAAAAAGGAATAACAGGCCCCAAATGGACTGATTTGCCCTCACATCATCAAACCAAGACTTTATTGTAACTTTAGTCACTTCCAGAAATGTAATCTTTAAACTGTCAGTCTGAAACTTCCTGATTAGCACTGCAGGGTAAAAGCCCTGCTGGCCCCTCCCCCCAAAAGAAGAGGACCAGCCCTGAAATAATCCTTTCTTTTCTGCTGCTATGACTTCTTTGCCCCACCCTCCTTCTGCCTATAAAACCTTTCCATTTTGTACATCCACTGGGAGCATCTCTCCATTTACTAGATGGGTTGCTGCCCAATTTCTGAATCGTTCAATAAACTCAATTTGATCTTCCCATTTATTCCATTGAATTTTTGTTCTTTGGCAGACCTAAGTTAGCCCTGTCAAGAAGCAGCCTGACTCTTGCTTGTCAGCCACCTGCTTCCTTCTGTTTTTACACTTTCCATTTGACACATAAAGGGGGAAAGTCCTGCGGCGCTCCAAAAGATTGCAGAAAAAGCAAACAACCCTGCTGTGGAATGCTGAAAGGTCCCCTTCTGCAAGCCTCCTTTCCTAATTAGGAACTGTAATCCTGCGAAGATAGGCCTTAATCCCTGTAATGTTCACAGCCAGGGAGAGCCTCCTCACCTCTGGCCTCTGGTGCTCCTCTTTCCTGGCAGCCCATCCATCTGAAATACACCAGCTGGCGCCTGGCCTGCCTGAGCTCCCTCCCCGCCCCTCTCCCACCCCTGCCATGCTCTCCCCCATTAACGAGTATGTCTCTAAAATAAAACTTGGAATATATGCAGAGCACGATGACAAAGAGAGTTCTAATTTTAGTAATGCTGTTTCTGGGTGGTGGGATTTTACAGACTTTTTTTTTCAACTTTCTTCTTTGAACTTTTACTTCATTGCCAGGATTTACATAAGGATCATGCATTTTTATTAAAAATATAACCTAATAACAAACAATAAATTTAGCACTAAAAATTCAACCACTCACCTCTCTGCCTAGTCTTGCCTAGTTTTTAACTGAAGGGGATCAGAGTATACCACTCCAAAATATCGCATAAGGATTGTTTTGAGCTAAAGGCAATAGCTCTCTGTCCTCTCTCTTTCTTTCTAAAAGCAGGACATATCCTTGGCTGGTGTGGCTCAGTGGATTGAGCACCGGCCTGCAAACCAAAAGGTCACCAGTTTGATTCCCAGTCAGGGCACAAGCCTGGGGTGCGGGCCAGGTCCCCAGTTGGGAGCCTGTGAGAGGCAGCCACACATTGATGTTTCTGATTGATGTTTCTCTTGCATGTTGATGTTTCTCTCCTTCTCTTCCTCCCTCCCTTCCCCTCTCTCTGAAAATAAATAAATAAATAAAATCTTTAAAAACATAAATACAAGCAGGACATAAATTTCTCTTTGTTAAAGTGTCATGAATTTCCATTTGTAGAGGAGATGACTTACATGCATAACAAACTTGCTAAACAACCCTTATTTACCATACATTTCCTAGGACCTTCTCACAACTTAACCCTCCCAGAAACGCCAAGCCCCCTTTCCCCAGTCTAGCTACTGCTCTACAATTTATCACTTTTTGTTAAATGGTATACAAACTTCAAATTCTAAATGCCTCCTCGAGTCACAGTTCTTTATTCTTATGCATATGTACATCATTAAATCTGTTTATCTTTCTCTTGTTTATCTGCCTTTTCTCAGTTTGATTGGCGGTCCCCCCTACTGAACCTAAAAGGTGAGAGGACAGTATTTTCTTCCCCCACGTAACCAATGGATTGATCTGGTTTTCACAAACTGTAATCAGTGTGGACAAGTTCTTGGATGCTCTTTTTCTTCGCTTGACATGGTCTTTCAACAGTGTATACAGAGTCTTCATGTTCATTTTCAATGGTCAGATATTAGTCTTTGTGCCAATGCGTCACAAAGGTCATGGCTGCAGGGTGTTATAATTTCTTCATTCTTAATACCTCACTGCAGCAAAACTTTGCCCAGGCAATCTGATGCGGAGGCCTGTTCTGTTCACAGGGCAGAACGGCAAGAGAGACAAGGGTGCAGAAATGCTTCTTGGACTACACTTTCACCACAGTGCTTTTCAAGCAGCAAACAGATGGCCCCACTGCATGAATGTCCAGGGCACCACACATCTGCTAGCAGAACTATTGAATGCTTAGGAAGAGTTTGTTTTTGATCCCATGTTAGCCTGCAAGTACTGAAGTGTGTTGGGAGATTTGAGAGGGTGGACAGGTCCCACAGGAAGAGCTGGGCATCGTATTGTGCACTGGCCTAGGAAGCAGACCGCCAGGGTTTAGTTACACCAACCGCAAGCCAAGAACCTGGACAACAAAACCTGCAGGTGGTGGCTGGGCCTGGTGTGGGCATGGGGTACCAAAAACCACAGGGGCTGGGACCGGAAACTATGTCTGGATCACTGGTGGAGAGGACAGAGCAGCCCTGGGTGCGGCTACTGGCACCCTCTGAAGAGCCTGCATTAAAACCCAAGTCTGAGTAGGCACCTGATACTCGGGCACTGGGAATTCTCCCCTGTTCACGGCTGCTGTTCCCAGAAGGTAGACTGGATGGGGATGGCTCTGGCTCTCTGGACCATGGTGGGTGCCCAAGAAATGAGCAGAAATGGGAAGTGTGTTGCTGCTCCCAGTTCGGAAGATGGTTGGGAGGAGAAAGCAGAACAGTAATTGCTCTTCCTCTTGGTTTGGGGGAGGAGAGAGAGTAGGCTGAAGGCAGGGCACAGAGAAGGGTTTTGGTGTCCCCATGGCAGAGAGGGAACACCAAGTCCTCAGGAGACAGAGGAGAGGGAGGTGGGAGAGGGAAGGAGGTCAGAAAAAAGTCAGGGCTTAGACTTGCCTCCACACTGAAGTGTGGCCTAGAGCCCTCCTGTCTCCTCTCCTCTTTCCTGCTAGAAACCAAATGGGTATTTCTAACACCAGGAGAGTCTCCAGGAGATTCACAAAATCTACTGTCTATCTTCGGAATCAGGGGTGAGAGGGTAGGGGGCCCCACAGACCTACCTGCTGCATCTCTACTCTGCCTGGAAAACCCAGGCAGGCAGTGGGGCCAGGACTCCAGGGCCAGGACAGGCTCTGCCCTGACCTCCCCCAGAGCTTTGAGAAGGAGTTCCTCCAACACAGCCAGGGAAAGCCGGGAAGGCAGCGCTGGCTGCTTAGGAGGTGCTCACCAAGCATCCCCACCCCGCTGGCCTTTCCACCTCTCACTGCCCCCAGAAAGGAATGGAGGGGAGGGGAGGAGGTTTTCTGGTGCAGATGTGGAAGGTGGCCCTGACAGGAACCATCAGACAGACAACAAAGTTCCAAAGAGGGGGACAGAGGGTGCACAGGGGCACCAGAGAACTTCTGGTGCAGCAGCAGCGGCTCCAAAGTTTTGCATAGCAGGGACTGAAAGGAAGCTATCTGGCTGGCTCCAACTGTGGTTTTCAGCACCATGTGCTCTGCTGAGAGCCCTAGCTCCGTAGGGGAGCAGCCAAATCTCAATTCCCCATGGAAAAAAGTCCCAGAGGGCAGAGCGGCCCACAGGGATGGCTGCTGGAGCCAGGACCCTGGGGAGGCTGGCGGGGCTGTCAGGGCTGACCTGCGTACCTGCCATACACCTCTCTCCCCTCCCCAAGCCCCCTGCCCAAAGAACTTCAGGCTCGTGCCCCACTCATCAAAATCACCTTCTCTCCATTTCAAAAGCTCTCCCCTATTTCTTGGTCTTAGCTTTAAAAACAATCTAGTAAACAATAGAACTTATTATCCAAATTACTATGTTCCTCCAGTTAAAAGAATTTTCACTTTAAAATAAAATGCTCTTATGACTTAGTAATTCTGGTTCTAGATTATATAAATCCAATAGAAATGCATACGTATATTCACTAACACACACGTACCAGAATACTTGCAACACCCCCAACTGGAATCTATTCAGAAGCCCATCAACGTAGAATGGACACATGAATGGGATGAGGCTCACACAGTGGACAGCACCGAGAAGGATCAGACTGCAACTACACATGATAATATGAATGGACCTCACAGTCAGTGTTGAGCAAGAGAAGCCAGACATGTCTTTCTGTATGATTTTGTCTATAGCAAGTTCGAGAATAGGCCCAACTAACACATAGCAATAGACATGGGATTATAGGTACATCTGGGGGGAAAGTAACTGAGAGGGGCGCTAGGAGGATCCTGGGGGCCCTTAGGGTGTTTGTAGGCCACACGGGCGTGTCCGCTGTGAAAATGTACTGAGTGGTCCAGTCACTGCTCTGTGCCTGACCAGCAGGAAGACCAAAGGCCCAAGTGTGCCTAGGACTGTCCTCGCTTTAGCACTAATAGTCCTGCATCCTGGGACACTTGCTAATCCTGGGTAAACTGGGATGGCTGGTCACCCCCTAGGATGTGGGGCGCAGACAGCCATGTGGGATTCTTTGGCCCTGGTCATGGCCATGTCAAATGAAGATCGGATCCCTGCCATGACCTACTCCCAGGTTTGTTCTGAGGATTAAACAAGAGCCCGTGTGAAAATCCATGGCTACAGATGATCTCAGTTCCACGTAGTGGGAAAGCCAATGGAGACAGTGAGGCAGGTCTCTTGATGGCTGCAGAAGGACTCAGGCACCAAGCCAGAAACCAGGACAGTTGAGTCTGAACAGAGTAAGCTGACCAAAGACTTTTTCTCAAAGTTCAGGGGTCTCCCTCAGGACCCAAGATCCAGTGCGAGCATCGTCCAGCCTGGGGCATCCCCAGAAGGGGCAGGCTCGGCCCCGCTGCCCTGCTCTTCCTTATTTACCAAGGAGCCAGGACTCCAGAATCAGGCATGGTTTTCTTTAGGCATCAGCACCCTTTTCCTGGAACAGGGCTGGAGTAGAGAGAGGCAGGGCCCTCCTGCCCAGGGGGCTTCATCTTCTCTGCTGCTCTGGGGAAGTGATGGTGGCGGGGGTGACATAGGGTAGGGAAGAGGGTGACTCTCTGGAGTACAGAGTCTGTGACACAGGTTCAACCATGGCAGGCCATGCTAACAGGCCCCAGTGGGAGTGAAACCCCTGAGCATGTGAAAAAGCCACACTGTACAAAAAAATCATTCCACCCACTTCGGCTAAAGCTTTTGTAGCAGTGGTTCCTGAACCTGGCTGTGTGTGTAGCAGAGTCACCCAGAGACATTTATCACACTGGGTCTGAAGACCTCAGGGGTCTAAGAAAGCATTCTTAGAGGTCCTCCTATTTTCTATGAAAACACTTAATTTTTCCTTTTGCTTTAACAATAAGCAATATTTTTTTCAAAATGAATGCATGCATGGCTACACCTTCTGGGTTACCATTTCCTAATGGTTTGTTGCCACACAAGTTCAGGGGCTGCCTCTGAGGCCAATGGCTTTCTGCAGCCCGGGGCTTCAGAGATTAAAGCAGCAAGATCCCACCAAAAGGGTGTGTTCTAGAGCCTGGTACTGCGAGTGTGGTCCTTGGACCAGCACCACAAGCCACCCGGACCCTGCTGGAAATGTGGATTCTCAGGTACCCCAGTTCTTCTGAATCTGACCCTGCAATCTAAAAAAAGGCCTAGGTGATTCCTGTTTATTACTGTTTGTGAAGCACTGGTCCAGATTATTGACCCTCTTTTTCTCTAGCATTGGTAACTGAAATGGCTTTGAATTTCCACCTGACTTGCCAATTTTAATGACTGTGTCGGCCTTCTGTTGTCTGTTGGCCTCGCTGAAGTCTCTATCATCAAAAGTGCTGGTTAATCAGTTCATATATGAGACTCAGGGGTGAGGTTGGCAGCTGGGGTTCCTCTGCAGTGAGGATGGGGTGCTGCCCTCTGAAGACAATGATGATGCCCACAGGAGACATGCACCTGGGCTCCCTCCCTCCTTCCCTATATCCCTACCTACCCGAGTGAAGGCAGATTACATGGTGCCGGCTACATTGCCACCCTCCTGACCAAAGGCCCCAGGCTGGCCAGCATCAGGGATGGTGGGGGGCCCGGAAGGCAGATCCTGGTGTGTGGAGCTAGATGCTCCCATGGCAGTTTGAAGTGGGCTGCTGACCTCATGGGAGCACAAGAAGAGCAGGCTGGGGGTAAGATGGGAGGCTGCCACCCTCCTGTCTGTGGTGCAGGTCCCCGGTAGTGAGCCATCCTGGCCCCTGGAATGTCAGGGTGGCGTGTGGACCCTCCTGCGGGACTCTCTGTCCCCACCCCCAGGTATCTGAGACTCACAGGATGTAGCAGATGACCCCGATGCTCCACATGTCCGTTGCATAGCCAATGGGCTCATAGTTGATCACTTCAGGTGCCACAAACTCCGGGGTGCCAAAGAGGACCTTCAGAGACCCTGCGTTCTCTGTAACCAGGATGGAGGGGAATCAATTGCCAGAACACTGTGGAGGCCACCCATAGTATGTGGATACCCTTATTGGTGTGCCCAGGAGGGACACAGACAAGACCCGGCCCCCAGTGGCTCCCTCCTTAGAGAATGGCACAGACACTGGCCTCCCAATTAAAGAAGTTCAGCGACACACCCGTGAAACCTGCAAACTGAACCCTCACTTCAAATGTCTTTGGGGGGGGGAGCAGTACAGGAGAGGTTATCAAAGCCCCTCCCCCAAATGCTCTTTCCTGTGTCTCTCTCTCCCAGGAGTGCCCTGAGGCAGGGGCTGTGGCTTGTGCTTGATAACAAACTCTAACATCCACTGTGTGCTATAAATCCTGCTGTCTGCTTTAGAAAGACTTTCTTTTTTTAAAAAAAAGTTTATTGATTGATTTTATTTTTAGAAAGAGAGAGGAAGGAGGAGAGAAAGAGAGAGGGAGGGACAGTGAGAGAGAGAAACATCAATTTGTTGTTCCACATATTGATGCATTCAGCGGTTGATTGTTGTAAGTGCCCTGACTGGGGATCAACCCACAACCTTGGCATATTGGGATGATGCTCTAACCAACTGAGCTACCTGGCCAGGGCTTACAAGGACTTCCCTATTTATTATAATATTCTCAACAACCCTGAGAAGGAGGTATGACCCCCACGCTCCTGAGGAGGACAGGGAGGCTCAGGGAAGTGGCATGATTTACCCACCCAATAGTGGTGATCAGGACCTAACCCAGGTGGCCTGACCCCTGAGCCACGTTCTTTCTGCTCCACAGCCTCTCTGTGTGTAGCATCTTGTCTCTTCTCCCAGGAGCTGCCAGGAGGATAATTGAGAAAAACCTTAACCCCAAGGTGCCGCCTCCGAGCCTAAAGGACAAGAGATGTCCAGAAGTATGCACATAGGTACCAGCTGCTGGAGGACTTGTTGGCTGTGGGGGCGGCACCCCTTGGGCCTGTGCGCTGCGTCTGGTCTTGTTTAACTTCAGAGCCTGCAGCAAGTGTTCTAAGACAAAGCACTAAATGGCTCTCAGGCATGGAAGTTCTGCTCCAGCTCCAACATGAAGTCTTCCTGCTACATTTTAATCTTCCCAGTTCTCTGGTCCTTGGTGGACCTCTGTTCCCACATATCTCCTCACCCAGGGAAGCTGCATGTTGTGTTCCTTGGGCTCTGACCCTACCAGCTCCCCACGCCAGTTGTGCCCTATTTGTTTAAACTGGTAGTGGCTCCTGCCCAGAGGGTCCCCACACTGTGCCTTCAGCTGGACAGAGCAGAGCAGGAGCATTCGCCCCACCCCGGGGCACTGAGCACCAGGGACTCAGAGCCTAGCAGGACCTTACTCCCTCGCTTTCGTCTTTGCTACCTATATGGCCTCAGCTGGGATTGGGCACCCTGGGAGAAGATTTACCAGGTGGACATTAGCTCCCTGCAGGACCGTGAAAGAAAGGCCAGTTCATGCCAGCCCTCAGGCCCCTTGATGACAAGGCAGTGGTCAGGGGCTGTAGGGGGGAAGCTCTTTCCTTGATTCCTGAGACATCAAAGAGCTACACAGGCAGGGTGGATGGGGGTGGTGCGGGAGGCAGACAATTTATCTTGGGGTTGGGTATGAAGGCCCCGACAACCTCCTGCCACCTCCCCTCATGGTGCAGGAACAGCAGATATGCTTCAGAAGCCTGGACTGGGCCTGGGGTCCTTATTCCAGCCCCAGCACCTCCCTGGCTCTTGGTGGAACCTGCTGGGCAAAGCTACAGTGAACCTCATTTCCCTAGTCTATAAATTGGGGCTCATAAAATCTGCCCTGCCTACAGAATCAAATGAGAGGAGGCACATGTGAAAGTGCTCTGGTAACTCTAGAGTAGTTTACAGATGTGGGGAAGCACCATCACCAAAGTGAGTTTTGCTGCTGAAGGCGCCACAGTAAAAAACAGAAGGAGACGACAGCAGCAGCAGCACAGGCTGCATAGTGCTTCTTCACCATGTACAAGGCACCGCACTTATCACTGTACCTACGTTACCCATGTAACAGCTCTGTGAGGTGGGCTGTACTATTACCCCATTTTACAGATGAGGAATTTGAGACTTAAGAGTTACACAACTCGTAAGTGGTAGGGGCAGGATTTGAACCTGAGCCATCTCCACAGTCCCTGATTTTTTAAGTCCAATATTGTGCAATTGCTCTAATATCCAGTGTGTGGGACACAGCCACAGCTGCAGCCACAGCTGCTATACGTTGGTGACAACAGGAAAGGGGGTTGGCCTTACCCAGCCTCCTGGCCAGCCCGAAGTCAATGAGCTTGATCCTGGTGCCTGTCTTGTTGACACACATGATGTTCTCGGGCTTGAGGTCCAGGTGGACGACGCCCTGCTTGTGGATGTACTCCACCCCCTCTGAGATCTGCCTCATGTACTTGATGCACTCTCGCTCCGTCAGCTCAAAGTCCTCATCAATGATGCGCTCGAACAGCTCACCCCCCGACACACTGTGGGAACAGAAGGCAGCTGTCAGACCACAGGATCACGGAGCCCCGGCTGGCAGGGAGTCTGGCCAAGGGCAGCATGGGGAGACTGGCAGGAAAGCCCAGGGTACAGGGGTGCTGGGCACTTTCTGCAGCTTCCTGAGTCACAGTGTTCCATAGTGTGAGGAAGGCCCAGGCCTCCTGGTTTCGTGCTTGGGGGACTACACCTGTACCCACAAAGCTTTTGGGGGATTCAGTGAACACCTAGCCTGGGTCATTTCAGCGGTGGTCATGAACTGAGAGACCCAGACATGATCTCATTAGCAAAAAGGTAACTGCCGGGCAGCTTCCATTCCCCAAATGACTGCAGATGTATAAGGGATCATTCTTGTACTCAGTTGTGTCTTTAGTTATGGAGAACTGAAGCTTAAAATAATACTGCAGGAAAGGAAAGTACCCTCAGTAATGAGCCTCAGCAAATTTATTGGCTGTAACCTCCTGTACTTAGAGTTGTGATCGATTTACTCCCTCTGGCTAGAACTGTAGTATCAGCTTACTCCTTCCAGCCATAACTACCTTGTCTTGCATACACCCTTCCTGCTCGGATAGACTTTGGTACCTAGCCACATGTCTCTGGGGCCCATAGAGGGCATTTCTGCTAAGGATTGCCCCAGAGGCTACAGCCGACTGGCATATTGTCCTTCAGTGCAAGTTGATGGCCTGGCTTCCTGAGTTGCAAGGGTCTTCTCTCTTCCCCGGTCCCACCCCTCTGACCCCCTTTCTTGTTCACTGCTCAGAAAATTGGAAGCATCAACTTGGTAACATTTGTAGCATCTAGACATTGATAAGCTCTTTTCTACACTGACCTGTAGGCCTGCTGACTGAACAAGGCTGGGTAGGCTACATTCTAGGCCGGTCCTCTTCCAAGGGCCTTCCCTCTTCTAAGGGGCACCATCATGAAGAAAGGGAAAAGCTGAGTTTGAACTCTGCCTTTTACAAGCTGTGTAACCTTGGGTGAGTTAATCTTTCTGAGCCTCAGTTTCCTTATCTGTCCCTACCTCATAGAATTGCATAGAAATAAAGGAACCTTTGTATAGCATCATGCCTGACACACAGTAGGTGCTCAGCACATATCACCAAGTAGATCTTGTTGGCGACCCCTGAGGGAGAGACAGACAGGGGCACACCAAGGGGTGCAGCCACCACAGCCTCTGTCAGGCTGGCCTCGATCATCCCAGGACAACCACTTGCACTTCTGGACTGACTGAACAGGGGGAGATCATCTGTGTCAGGGCCACTGGGGGGCGCTGGAATGGAACTGTAGAACCAAACAAGAAGGAGGTCCATGGGTGACCAGCAGGTGGCCCCAAGCTCTCCATTTCTATTGCTCTTCCCCTAGGCTCCAAGTCAAACTGCCATATTTTGCTGTGTGTAACGCTCACTATTTTTGCCCAAATTTTTGAGGAGAAAAAAAAGGATGCACATTATACACATGTAGTACTAATTCCATATTTATGTAATTGTTTTTAATTCTTTTGTTTATGCATATGTGTTAAAAATGTAACTCTAGAAAGCAATGACAATATCCATGTGCAAATAATACCCTGGAATATGATCATTGGTTTTGTTTCTAAATATAAATAAATAAGTAATTGAATTAAGAAAAAAAATAAAATGAAAGATTTTTTTCCTGAAAGTTTGGGCCAAAAACGTGGGTGCTCACTATACATGGGAGTGCATTATACATGGCAAAATATGGTAATCTCTGTTCTTAGGTCACAGGTGATACTGAACATCTCTGTACCTCAAAGAGGCAGGAAAAACCACCACCTCGCAGGGTTGCTGTGAAGGCTGAGTGAGTTAATATACCTAAAATGCTTAGAAGAGTGTCTGGCACATATTAAGTGCTCAATAACATTAATTATCTTTCTTTTTCATGTGCACTTGAAAAGAATGTATATTCTGCTGCTTTGGGGTGAAGTGCTTGAAGATATTAATTAAATCCATGTGCTCTAGAGTGTCATTTACGGCTGCTGTCTCCTTGTTGATTTTCTGTCTGGGGGATCTATCCATTGAAGTCAATGGGGTGTCAAAATTCCCCACTATGACTGTATTTCTGTCAATCCCTCCCTTTATGTCCATCAAGATTTGGTCACGTATTTAGGTTTTCCAAAGTTGGGTGTGTAAATGTTTACTAGGATTCTATTCTCTTGTTGGATTGTTAACACCCTCTATCATTATGTGTCCTTCTTTGTCTCTATACTTACTATAGCCTTGGTTTTAAAGTCTATTTTGTCAGAGATAAGTATTGCTAGCCTGGCTTTTTTACCCCTTTCCATTTGCATGAAATATCTTTTTCCCTTACTTTACTTTCAGTCTGTGTATAACTTTTGTTCTGAGGTGGGTCTCTTGGAGAGAGCAGATATATGGGTCTTGTTTTCTTATCCATTCAGCTACCCTATGTCTTTTTCTTTTTTTTTAGTGGGTAATTCTATGTGTATGAAATATCTAGAACAGGCAAATTTATACAGACAGAAAGTATATTAGAGGACACCAGCAGCAGTTGGGAGAAGAAAAGGGGGAGTTATTCTATGGGCACACAGTTTTTGGTCAGGGTAATGAAAAAGACTTGGAAATACAACTTTGGCATAGAAGCAGCAAGGACATGTGATGGCTGAAGTGGCAGCTAACACCTGTGGAGCCCTTGCTGTGTACAGGACGCTGTGCCTGCACTCTGCGATCTTCATCCAAAGACAGACTTAGGTACCGCCTCAAAATGGCTGCATCTGGTCTTCAGGAGACATTTCAGCCTCTCGATCAAAAAGCCTTAATGAGTTTTTAAAAATGTTTTTATAGGGGTAAAATGTATATGGCATGCAGTTTGCCACTTTAAGAAATTTTAGGTGTACATTTCAGCAGCATGAGATTCACGACATCATTCTCTGTCTTTTGATTGGAGCATTAAGCCATGCACATTAAAAGTGATTATTGATAGGTATGTATTTATTGCCATTTTATTCTTTTAATTATGTTCCTCTGTCATCACCTTTTCCCTCTTCTCCTTATTTGTTCATTTATTTTTAAAAGAACCACTAGCGAGTTCCAAACTATTAAAAATAAAGACTCCCAATCTCCACCCATGGGGAGGGATCTGAAGATCCATGTTTTCAATAAGCACCCCAGCTCATTCTCATGATCAGACAAGTGCGGGAAACACTTACTCGATCACCACCTCTGAGAGGCCACCTGAAATCCACAGCCTCTTGATAAATCACACTCAATTGTCCCACATGAAACGGCCTTTCCCTCCCTGCTTTCCACAGCCTTGTCTCTGCACCTTTTGTGTCAGTCTGCCTTTCCTTAAAGTCGTTTGTGGACATGTCTGAAAAAGGCCTGCCTCATATCCAGAACCTTAATTATACCTGGTGATGTCTGGCACAGACAAGGTGCCCCAAAATGTTTGCTTTTTAATTTAATATATTCAGAAAAAGCAAGCAACCGTTACTTGCAGTGCCCTTGGGAATGTCTGAGGCAATGAGTAGTAGAAATCAGAGTCACAGAGATAATTACTGCCGCATTTCTAGAGGTAACCTATTCAACAGATGTTCAGATATACTTATCTGAATATTCAAGTATACTTATATATTTTGAAAACTATTCCTGTGTTCCATTTTCTAGGATGAAAGGGCGGTTACAAAAATGATTCATGGTTCTATAGGTTCCCATTCAAAACACTCAAGACTATGGGTGGAAAGTACTGACTGGAAAGAAGCCGCCACCCACAGAGGTGGGATAATGCCAAGGCCCAGACTGGTCCACCAGGAATGTGTGCTTGTAAATTAATAGTGAGTGAGTGAGTGAGTGAATGAATGCAGATCTACCACCAAGGCTACGTACTCCCAAGGGATGAAATTTATCCCCCAGACTATAGACCTCACCAGCTCTCACTGGCAGCTAGAAGGAATGGCACTTCAGGAAACTGGGCACCAGGCCCTCTAACTCCTTGTCTCAAGGAGGCAGCTGGATGTTTTTTGACACATTTTGCCAGTGGTAGCACAAAGGTGAGATGGGCCAGAGGGGACTCAGCCTAAGCTGCACATCCACTCCAGTGCTCAGGGTCCCACCACCACTTGGAATGGTCCAAGTACTCCCAAAAGGACAAGCCCGGACTCCAGGCCAGAAGCCTGAGGAACCCCAGTCTCGGAGCAACACTGCTCTAGTGATGGGAGCTTGACCTGTCACCAGAGGTCAGAGAGGCTGAAGAGACCAATTCTGACTTCTTGCTGTATCTGAAGCAGCTGAACTGAGGGCTGGGACCTGGAACATATACATTTCCCCCTCTGTTACCAGGCACTGTCCTCCTCTTAATCCCAGTTTCTCCATCGAACATGGGGAACAGTAAATTGTACCACTGAACTCCAACCTTTTAGTTCTCCGAGGCCAAGTCTGTTTAAGCTGGAAGGGAAGTACAGGTCGAGTGTGAGTCTGCTCCCTCTTCTTCAGTTGAATTCCTGAGAGGGGGCAAGTTCTCACCCCAAGTGCAGGCGACTCCTCTGGCATCCATGTGTGGAAGACTTGCTGCTGTCCTTGGGGGGAGGTGTGGGGCGGAGGGATGAAACCCAGACTGCTGGGCCTTCTTACATTTTCTCCCAACATTTTATTTTCCATCCAGCCTGCCAAATCCTGATTCCAAGCTAAGTATGGTATTCTGCCCACGGGTGCCACTGCCCAGACTTACCCAAGCTGGGCTGCCTCCTACCCCTGCCCCCAAACACCCTCATGAACTTGCTTATGGTTTAACTTAAGAGCAGACATTTATTCACATGTCCCCACATGCCCACACTGCCTGGACCAAGCAACCTGGTCTAGAATAAGTGTGAGAAGCTGCACCCACAGGGCTGTGGTGAGGGCCAGGTCACAGACATGGCTGAATCTTTCTTCAAGTGGAGACGTAAGTCTGAGTTTGGGGCTGAAAACAGAGTTAAGATATGAATAAAGATTTTCTTTGAATCTTTTGTAGTTATCCAGAATTTCAGAACCAAATGGGAGTCTAATCCAAATACCTCTCCTACTAGAAGGATTTAATAATTACAAAATCACTGCTAAACAGTAATAGAACCTGAAGAGTAGGATTTGTTCCACAATACCTAGTTGGGTGTTAAAATGCTCACAAAATAATTTTCAGTGTGAAAAAGACCAGGATACAGAAAAAGTCAATGCATGATACTGTTAGGAATAACTCTCAATGACAGAGCACTGTGCCCACCATATGTTATTCCATTTAATCCCCACATTATTCATGGGGCAATTTATATCCTCCTTTTACAGATAACAACACTAAGGGCTGGCATAGTTGAATAATTTATTCAAGGTTGCACAACAAGTAAGAGGCAGAGTTGGCACTGAGGTGAGGTTTATCGGACTCAAGTCTGTGCCGTTAAATACTACGCCTTCCTAAGGAACACAAATGGAAAGGAATGCATCAAAATGTTTTCAGAAGGAGGGGAGGGATTCACACCTCAAGCTCAGAGCTGCCTCCCTGGCCTCCCTGGCCTCACTTTGCCTGGGAAGAACGTGAAGATGGTGATAGCATTCCTGCCAAAGGCTGAAGGCCCTGCTGTGCAGGAGCAATTCAAGGGTGCTATAGGCAACTGCACAATATCTCTCAAAAATTTCAAGCACACGTTGATCCAGCCCTCCCACACTTCTGGGGATTTATCCTACAGATGTACACAGGCATGAGTGAAAAATTGCTAGCTTGTAAAAGCAAAGCCTGGAAACCATCCACCCTCCCGTCACAGGCAGACAATGAACTGTGGCATAGGCACGCGTGGATGCCGCATGGATCAGGGAGGATGAGGGAGCTTATTGGCTACTGATATGGGACTATCTCCAAGATATATTGTTGAATGGAAAAGAAGCAAAGTATAGAATCCTGAGTACAAGTTACCTTTGTGTTAAAAGGTGAGAAAATGTGGATATATCTATCCTATATGCTTATATTTTCATAAAGAAACTGGAAAGATACAGACAAAACCAATAAAATTGGTTCCTGGTGGTGGTGGGGTAGGAACAGGGTAGATGGGGGCAGATGTGGGAATTGGATTTTTCATTGCATATGTTCTCATAGTTTTTGATGTGATAGTATCATATATTAAAGACAGTCAAATTAGAAAAAGGAAAAGAAATGATTAAAAAAACACAGACACTGTGGAGGACATCTGGCTTACTGACATCAGTATGTGCATTTTTGTGTGTGATTTTAAGTGTCTGTGTATATGTTTGCACACACGTGTGTGTGTGTATGCATGCCAGCAGCTCAGAGGTGAGAGAGGTGGAGGAATGGGACTAGAGGAAAGACTGGAAAAGGAAAGCCTTGGGCTGGGGGACAACCCAGCACAGAAGGCACTATTGTTTGGAGAGTGAGAAGTCAAGACAGTACAAGACCATGGGCCAGGCATGCAGAGCACAGCAAGAGGACGGAGCAAGGGCTACGCTTCTATATTCTGAGCTCCTGGCCTAGTCAGGAAGCCGCCCTGTCCCTCCCCCTCTACTCTAAAGCCATCTCTGGATCAGAATGCCCTTGGAAGAAACCAAAGAGCACTTCCACAGGGATGTGAGGGTGGAAAGGGCCCAAGGGTCCTCAAAGACCTGCCTGCTTGTTATGAAAATGAGCAGGGGGCTGCCGTGGGCTGGTGGTCAGTGGATCAGACCCAGTGCTGTGCACGGAGCTCTTCTGAGTGGTCAGCACCTGGCCATATGGTCTGGCGAGTGTCTTGCATATTACGTCCTTGCTTGCAGCAGAGGGGCTAAGGTGGGACAGTGGGGGAGACACATGGGGGGGCTCCCAGGCCCACAGCTCCTGGGATGCCAGGCAGCAGGCTACTCACATCTCCAGGACCATGACAATGTTGGCCTTGTCTTCGAAGGCATCCACACACTGGACCAGCTTGCGGTGATGGAGGCAGTTCATGATGCTGATCTCCTCACGAATATTCTCTTTCTCTTTTGCCGAATAGGCCTTGAAGAATTTCCCTGCCCAGATTTTTCCAGTTTTCTTTTCTACAAGTCGAAAGACCTGTCCAAATTTCCCACTGCAAATGAAAGGAGAGAAAAGGCCAGTTTAGCCAAGCTTTCCACTAAGTGGGGGTTGGCAGACTGTGGCCTGTGGGACAAATCTGGCCTGCCTGTTTACATAAAGTTTTATTGGAAATATGCCCATTTGTGTGCCTATTCCTATAGTTGCTTGTGCTTGAATGTGTGAAGGAGTAGCTGTAACACAGACTGTGCGGCCCACAAAACCTGAAGTGCCCCTTATTTGGCCCTTTATAGAATAAGTTTGCCAGCGCTGCTCTAGAACAGTGAAGTGCATTTCTGATACTGCAAACCTACTCTCTCTCTATCACTGGTCAACCTCAGTCTGTGCCTGGCCCCACTTGCCCTCCCAGGCACCGGCCAGTCCTGCTGTTCCCCCAGGACTGTCATCTCCCCGGTGAGGCCTCAAGCTCAGCTAGTGGACTTTTCTCCCCTGCCCCACAGAGGGACCCATGAAGTTGGGGTGAGAAAGTCTTCCTTGAGTGGCTACTTTCCTTCCATTCCACTCTCAGCACTGTCCCCTGGGGACAGTCCACTATGGGACAGGGGGCAGCGGGGTCCTCTGACACAGCTTCCACTGATGGGCAGGCTCCTTGTGCACACTGTTACAAGGTCGAGAATAAAAGCTGAGCCCCATTCCCTTTTCTTCCACCTCCCATACTCCTCCAGGAATAGTGTCAGTGGGAGACAGACAGCCTGGGGTGCTGCTGCTGCTGCTGGAGGGCACAGCTTGGCTGTGATGAGAGCTCGGGGCTGGGTTCCACACCCCAGGCAGGATTCAGAGTAAAGAGTGTGGACCAAGTTCATAAAGTGAGCCATGATGGGCAGCTGTGCACTCCAACAGGGTGCGTTTTACTGAAGAACTGAAGCAATAATTGCCGAAGTGAGCACTGCTTGGGCTTGACTGCCTCCTGTGGATCAGTTGGTGGGATCCTAGAGACAGTCCGATCCAGACCCAGTTCAGGCAGGACTCACGCAAGCCTCTCACAGAGTTGGGCCAGCACAGAACCAAACAAGCAGCTCCTGCGAGAGCCCGGGGTGGGTGACGCTCCCGGGGAGTGCTGATAGGGTCAGTCCCTCCTGATTCTGCAGGAATATCAGCCTGGGGAGTTGGCAAAGCCCAGGAGAGAACAGGGAGACAAGCATGGAACTCAACTGTGGGATCTGTGACATCTCACGCTGGGTGCCCAAAGGGTGTTTCCCAGTTCACTTACGATCCTAATCTCTCTTCGATGTCGTAGAAGTCAGACACCTTTTGTTCGGTATTGACTGTCACCGTCCGGTATTCGACTTCAGGCTCCTTCTCATCTGCAGGGTGGGGGTGGGGTGGGTGTAAGCCATCTGACCCCTTGCTCACTCCCTCCCACCCCAAGTGCCCACCTGAGGACAGGTGGCCTTCACTCACCATCATCTGACACCTCCACTTCGTCCTTTGGCTCTGGGGAGAGACAGGAAAGGCAGAGGGGCCATGGGTGATTAGTACTGAAATCCCATTGATAGCCAACCTGCTGGGGGCCTGTCAGGCCTCAGACTTCCCAGGTGCAAGACCACCGAGCCCAGAGCTCTGGGCACCGCCGTGTGGTCAGGAAGTGTGCGCTGCAACAGGGCCATAGGCACACCGGCAGGTACTGGCCTCCTCACCCCGCCAGTCCCCATCCGCCAGCTCCCATCTCCATCCCTTCCTCTCTGCCTCCTGGTCCCCTAGACACACCCTTCTTCACATCTCTGTCAGTCCGTCTGACTCTCAGAACCTATACACAATAGTGACAGTGCCTGTCTGCTCTGGCTTGAAAGTCAGCAACTTATGATTGCTACTCAGGTCAAATCCATTTATCCATTCACCAAATGCTTTTTATGGAATTCCAGCCATGTGCCAGGTATCTGGCCATTTGTTGTGGGCATACAAAACAAAACACACAGAGGCATGATATCTTCTTTCTTGGAACTTATAACTTAGTTGGAGAGGCAAAACCACGTTTCTTGAAACATCCACGACAGGTGCTACATAGTCACGTACACGACGCCACAGTGTGCAGTGGAAGAAGGTGACACAGCACGGCACGGCTATGACGTCAGAGCGATGGTATTGAGAAGCAGCCTTCAAGTTGTGACTTAAAGGAAATGACAGAACATCATGAGGAGGTGGGTGAGGTCACCCAGTGAGACCAACAGGTGTTAGTGAGGTGTGGCGAGGAGGGACGTGAGCAGCCCAGCCTGGCTGTGACGTGGACATGTCAGGAGTGATGAGGGAATGTGAGGAGACAAGCAGGTGTCCAGCAGCACAGGTTAGAACTCCAGGCTTCCCTCTGCCTTGGCACAGGTTTGTGCCTATAGCACCACCTCAGCTTCTTGACTTTGGCTAAGCATCTTTCCCTTTCTGGGCCTCCCTCTGTTTTCTCATCTGTAAAGCGAAGGAGTCATATTTTTACGTGATTTCTGGGGTCCCTGGCTAGCTCTAGATGCCATGCTTTGTAATGTGCTTTGTGTCTCTCGGCTGTGATGTGGGCTCTGTTCTGGCTGACAGTTGGAGCCAAGGGAGGTTCCTGGGGAGACAAAGACTTGAGAGGAGTTAGAGGGGGAGTACAAGGAGTTAAAAGGTGCAGATGTGTGTGTGCACACGTGTGTGACTAAGACTTGGGGAAAGGGTGTGATTTGCTGAAGCTCCCTGCAGAGCAAGAAGAGGAAAAGAAGCACACAGCATGTGGATGATGTCCTAGGAGGAAGACAAGAGCAGGTGGGGCAGAGGGGTCGGTCAGACACTGCCCAGCCAGGAGGAGGCATGTGTGAACGTGCTGAGCTCTGTGGGCTCTGCCAGCTGCATGTTTGTGGTTGAGTTGTGGGCAGGGGAGAAGGTGCAGCTCAGCTATAGACAGCAAACATCTCTATTAGGCTGAGGACAGACTACTGTAACCTAAATAAACAACGTGAAAACAGTAACATGTTTCCTTATCTAAAATAAGTGACCCCCACTGTGAAACAAATTTGAGGAAGTTTATAAACAGGTGACCAGGGGCAAGGGAGACTATGATTTCTTCAGAGTTCTTAAAATGCTGTTTGTTGGTGAAGTATAGTTTAAAAAAACTAAACTTGAGCAGGATGAGGAGGAATATTTTGTCCCATAAAGGAAAATGCCATGAAAAAATTTAAAAGGAGGGCTTCCGGCCAAGATGGAGGCATAGGTAGACACACTGTGCCTCCTCGCACAACCAAAAGAAGGACAACAATTTAAAAACAAAAAACAACCAGAACTGACAGAAAATCAAACTGTATGGAAGTCCGACAACCAAGGAGATAAAGACGAAACATTCATCCAGACCGGTAGGAGGGGCAGAGATGGGCAGCTGGGGCAGAGAGGACTCGAGGCAAGGCGGCAGCTGGAGGACCCAGCGAGGTGGCGGATGTGGGATGGGGCAGGCAGTGCAGCAGCTAGCAGACCCCACTGCCCCACATTTACGCATAGATAAACCAGGAGGAATGGCTGGGGAGCGAAACAGACCTCGCAACCCAGGGCTCCAGCACAGGGGAAATAAAACCTCAAACTTCTGATTGAAAACACCCGTGGGGGTTGAGGCGGCAGTGGGAGAGACTCCCAGCCTCACTGGAGAGTTTGCTGGAGAGACCCACAGGAGCCTAGAGTGTGCACAAGCCCACCCACTTGGGAATCAGCCCCAAAGGGGCCCAGTTTGATTGTGGGTAGCAGAGGGAGTGACTGAAATCCAGCAGAGAGTGGAGCAGGCGCCATTGTTCCCTCTCAGCCCCTCCCCCACGTACAGCTTCACAGTGCAGTGACCAGCATTACCCTGCCCCGGTGAACACCTAAGGCTCCGCCCCTTTATGTAACAGGTGCGCCAAGACAAAAAAAATGGCCCAAATGAAAAAGCAGATCAAAGCTCCAGAAAAAATACAACTAAGCAACAAAGAGATAGCCAGCCTATCAGATGCACAGTTCAAAACACTGGTAATCAGGAAGCTCACAGAATTGGTTAAATTTGGTCTCAAATTAGATGAAAAAAATGAAGGCTATGCTAGGAGAAACAGGGGAAAATGTACAGGGAACCAATAGTGATGGGAAGGAAACTGGGACTCAAATCAATGGTGTGGACCAGAAGGAAGCAAGAAATATCCAAAAAGAAAAGAATGAAGCAACAAGAATTCAGAAAAACGAGGAGAGGCTTAGGAACCTCCAGGACATCTTGAAATGTTCCAACATCCAAATTATAGGGGTACCAGAAGGAGAAGAGGAAGAACAAAAAATTGAAAACTTATTTGAACAAATAATGAAGGAGAACTTCCCTAATCTGGCAAAGGAAATAGACTTCCAGGAAGTCCAGGAAGCTCAGAGAGTCCCAAAGAAGCTGGACCCAAGGAGGAACACACCAAGGCACATCCTAATTCCATTAGCCAAGATGAAACAGAAGGAGAGAATCTTAGAAGCAGCAAGAGAAAAGGACAGTTACCTACAAAGGAGTTCCCATAAGACTGTCAGCTGATTTCTCAAAAGAGACCTTACAGGCAAGAAGGGACTGGAAAGAAGTATTCCAAGTCATGAAAGGCAAGGACCTACATCCGAGATTGCTCTATCCAGTAAAGCTATCATTTAGAATGGAAGGGAAGATAAAGTGCTTCTCAAATAAGGTCAAGTTCAAGGAGTTCATCATCACTAAGCCCTTATTATATGAAATGTTAAAGGGATTTATCTAAGAAAAAGAAGACAAAAAATATGAACAGTAAAAATGACAGCAAACTCACAGTTATTAACAACCACACCTAAAACAAAAACAAAAGCAAACAAGTAGAATAGGAACAGAACCACAGAAATGGAGATCACTTGGAGGGTTATCAACAGGGGAGTGGGAGGGTGAGAGAGGGGG
Source organism: Desmodus rotundus (assembly GCF_022682495.2). Taxonomy (NCBI): domain Eukaryota; kingdom Metazoa; phylum Chordata; class Mammalia; order Chiroptera; family Phyllostomidae; genus Desmodus; species Desmodus rotundus. Next base: position 100,776,140 of record NC_071388.1, read on the forward strand.
GAAAGGTACAGAGAATAAGTAGCATAAATGGTAGGTAGAAAATAGACAGGGGGAGGGTAAGCATAGTGTAGGAAAAGTAGAAGCCAAAGAACTTATAAGTATGACCCATGGACATGAACTATAGGGGGGGAATGTGGGAGGGAGGGGGTGGGCAGGATGGAGTGGAGTGAAGGGGGGGAAATGGGACAACTGTAATAGCATAATCAATAAATATATTTTAAAAAATTTTTAAAGGAAGAGAGAGACAAGACTCTCAGATCAGTGGAGGGGTTTCACAGATACTGTCAGGATGTGAGCCTGGCTGATCATGTCTCCTAAGTCACTCATTCGAGAGTCGAGAGTCACACTGTAAGAACAATAAGTAGGTTCAACAATGGTAATTTCAAATAGGACTTTAAGGGCAGCAAGAGATTCAAATCAATTCAGCAATCATTCATTGAGCACCTGTGGATGCCAGTCACTGGACGGCCTCACACACACACAAATAATAGTAACATTTCACTGTTAGGGAGCCATCGTCCTGACCCCTATCTGAGACAGGGCTGTGGCCTGCTGAGGCCTCCCTTGTCTTTTTGTTCCCAGGCACGGTGCTGGTGTAGAGTGAGCAGCAGGATGAGAGAGAAAAGACAAAACAGGGCTTTTTTTGGCCTGGCATCTTTCAGAGGACCCATCTGTACGTTCCTAGTGAAGGAGCCTCAAGGGGCTTTCCCATGGCCTGTCACCTGGGGGCTCTCTCAGTCAGCCCTGAGTAGGGCATGCATTGTAGAATTGGCCTCTCCCATCCACTCTGACACCAGTCACAAACACCACACCTGCCTCTCACCTCCCGTCTCTCTCCTTAGCAATTGAGATGTAGAATGCTTTCCTGACACTTCAATTGTGGGGACCTAGATCATCCTCAGGGAATTCTTGCCCCTCTCTCTGGCTCACTGTGAACACTACAATCTTCACTCTGTGTGACACTCAGACCAAGACTGAGGTGGTTCCCTTCCTCCTTTTCCTTCTCTTCCTGCTGCCGTTCTACATGGGGGCATGGCTATAGGGCAGGAGCAGGAGAGGAGTTGGGGGAAGACAACAGTTCAATTAGCCAAGCTCTGCAAGCATGAAGGTTGTAGTAATGAGAGATGACCACTCTGTTTCCATCTCTCCACCAAGGAAGGAGCAAAATTGCAGTAGGCAGGACTTCGATAAAACCGTTAAAATAACCTTCTATTCAGAAATAGCAATGAAATCCAAGAGCTAAGTGGAAAGGCTATTTGGACGATGGTTCTCAGATATTTCTGCACACAGAAGAGCCTTGCTGCCCTGGGGAGGTGTTTGAGAGAGGACAGATGAGCAGTCAAGATGCTCCCAAGGCACTTGTCTCAAAGACCCTGGACAGAGAGCAGCCACTTGGAGGTTGAGGGCTATTTTCCACCCATCGGTCACTAGAGGGCACCCCATCGCCAGAGAGGGCCTCTGAGGGCCAGAATAGCTGTAGCCTAGGACCTGGTGAGGGGCACAGGATGAGCTGCCGCTCTCTGGCCCTTGGGTTCTCAGGCTCTGCACCTTTAACTGTCCTCAGGGTTGCAAGGAAGTCCCAACTCTACAAGAAGCCTTCATCACAGTTGTTTGCTCACAGCTATTATACAACAGAACAAATTAGGATCAGGCACAAGGACAGAGTGGATTTAAGAGCTAGAGCCCAGTAGTGTGGGAGTGTAGACCTAGACATGGACGGGATGGGGGAGGGCAGTTGTGCTAAGGCAGGGCTTCTGTTTGCTCAGATTTTGGAAGACAGGAGGGGAGGTGTTAAGTTAGGGACCCTAGTTAGACAAATAGCTCTGGCATGATGGGGCCCCTGAGGCTCCTCCTCCATCATATCCCAGGGTCCTCCAGCAGCACCTGGAGCAAAGAAGAGGGAAGGACACACTAGGTGAGTGAGTGCACGGTGAGGCCTGGGTGCCAGCAGGGGTGGAGCCGAGAGGTCAGGATGAAGCAGAGGCTGAGGTTGTAAAGGCAGAGGCAGGAGCCGCAGTGGTGGCAGTGGGGAAGGTGACGGCCAACAGGAGCTGGGCTCAGTGGAGGGAGGGTTAACTGGCACTGCCGTTTTGATGACCACCATCCTCACAGCTTCCACGGCATGACCCATCATGACCACCTGTCCCACCCCCCTGTCCTGTATGCATATGTGCGTGTGCACACCCTACTTCTCTGAGAGCCATTTTAAAAGAGCAAGAGATGGCCTGGCCAGGTTATAACTAACCAGTGACTGAGCGGTCCACAGCGGGATTCGCCTGGAACCCTCCCCTCCTAACCCACCCTCCCACCTGCCCTCTATCCTCTGACCCTCCGGTCTAATGCTGGCCAGCTGTTCTGCCCTCCATCTCCTGCCCCTGATAATCCAGGTGGGCCTGAGGGTGGGAGCATCTTCCAGTCTGGAAGCCCTGGGTGGCCCGGACCATTCCTCTGGATTGCAGGCGATTTCAACATTTCCTTTTGTCTGCTCCCAGCCAGGAGGGGCCCCAGGAGGGGTCTGAGGACCACAGAGAGGGGTTAGCTGGCTGCAGGGAAGGAGGGAGAGGCCACCTGTCCAGAGCCAAAAGGCCTCAGCCACCCTTCCCCATGGACTCTCCCTGCAGCCCTGGAAGCTGCAGTCCCAGCCACCTCGCCGCATCTCGAGTGGCCTCTTCCTCCGTGTGGGGCTCATCAGGGATTCTCCAGTTTGTCCTGGTTGATGCTTTTCTTTCCAGCTAGTGAACATATTGTCATCGCAATGTTATCCTTTTTTCCTGTCACTTTTCCGAGAGGTAGGGAGTCTTCTTCTTGAAGAAATATGCTACAAATATGCAGACTGCAAGCTGGTTGCCTCTCCTGGTACCCCTACTCTCGCCTGCCTGTTCCCCACTCTCCTGGGCTCCCTGCTATCTAGCCTCCAAGCCACTGGGAAGGCAGCTTGACCTCCTCCATCAGTTTAATGAAAGAAGCATAGGCTCTGGGTCAGTCAGCTTTGAGTTTAAGCTTCAGCTTGCTATTTACAAGATCTAAGACCTTGGGCGAGTAGCTTCACCCCTCTAACCCTCTTTTTCCCACCTGGGAAGTGGAGGTGATGTCAGTACCTGCTTCACTGAGTTGGGTGCATGAAATAATTCATGTAAAATGCTTACCATATTGTTAGCATATAGCAAGTGCTTCACATATGTCAGTAACCATGAATCACAATGATAAACTTCTAAATGGTTCTTGAATTTGTGTTCAGTTACCCAAGCCAGGGACTAGGAGTCATCTTAAACTCTTCTAATTTTTTCCCTCAACTCTGTACCCAAAAGTCACCAAAAAAGGTTAATCTACATCCTGGGGTTTTAGTTCATACCCTCACCATCCCTCTCCTGGACTACACCACTGAGAACCAACTGGTGTCTCACTGACTCCAACATCCCCCTCCTCCAGACCAACTTTTATATGCACACAAATCATTGGGGAGGGGGAGGGTGTGTATGATGAAGGTTCAGAAAAGAATAAGGGAGTGGGGGTGCTGAGAGCTGCACTTCCAACAAACCCCCAGGATCTGAAGGCTGCTAGTCCAGAGCGCATTTTGTAGCAAAGCATGACTCTCCCTCTAATTCTCTTTCTAAAAAACTAGACTTGTAGTGGCGACCACTCTGTAGTATATACAGATGCCAAATTATAATGCTGTACATAGTAAAAGAATTTTTAAAAATCTAATCCCCCCCCCAAAAGGTGACATTTTAAAAGTCTTAGGAACACACAACTCTATCTATTGCTAGAGTCTGTATGCTACTTGAAATAAATATTAGGTTGCATAAAAAATATACATATACAGAGCTAATCTTATCTATCCCTGGACTGAAGATCTTTGATGAACTTTACCATTTGACCTAAACCTCCCTTTTAGCATTGCTTCTGCCCCACACTCTGCCCTGGCCACATACAAGCTTCTCATTGCTGTGCATTTCCATCCCTTTGTACCTTTGCTCATGCTGTTTCCTCTGCGGGAAATGCCTCTTCTTATCTTCCCTGTCTCTTAGAAGCCCATTTGTTTTTCTAAGACTCAGCATGAGTGTGACCTCCTCTACAAAGCCTTCCTCAGCCTCCATGGCAAAATTATTCATGCTTTCTGCTGTGTCCCCATTGCAATTTCCCTATACTGCTGGAATAGGATATAGCCCTTCTCACTGTAGTTAGCTGTGTGCACTGCTGTCCCCCTAGTTAGATTTTAAGCTCCTTGTCTTATCTTTGTGTCCCAAGAACCTGACACCGAGCAGACACTCAAAGCGGAGTGCAAGAGGAGAGAGCTCTGGCCTTCTAGACTATGGTTCTGATGAACACACCATCACCCCCTGGTGGCAGTGTGCCAAAATTGCTGGTTCAGTGGGTTTTGAAAGGTCTAAGTGCTTCTTTTAAAAGTATGGATCAGCATCACAACCTTGGAAATCCAGATTCCAAAGTCTGCCTGTCATCATCAATGTCTTCCCAGTTCCTTTGTACCCCTCCCAGTCCAGGTTTCTACCTTCACAGGGTAGTTTACGCATATTTATTTCAAGCCAGTGATGAAGAGAAGGCAGCTTACCCTCAGGTTTCTCTCCCACGGCTGTGAGCTCGGACTCCTGGCTTGGCTCGCTGGTTCCGTACACATTGATTGCACGCACGCGGAACTTATAGTCTCGGTCAGGCAGCAGGTCCTGGACGTAAAATGAGGTGCTGCGGCATGTGGCGAGTTCCTTCCATGTCTTGTCCATGGAGTCCCAGATCTCAACACTGTAGGACTGCACGGCACTGCCCCCGTCGTATGAGGAGCCATACCAGGACAGGGTCAAGGAGGAGCTCCGGATGTCAGAGGCGCAAGGAGTGCCGGCGGGGGGGTCTGGCTTGTCTGGGGATAGAGAAGCACAACATCATCCAACTCTTCAGAACTGTAGGGAAAGGAAGTTTTTGAATTAGGTCTTTCGTGGGGGAGAAGCCTAGAGAATTCAGGCTGACATCCCTGGTCCTGGCTTTGGTTCCCTCACCCACACAGTCACGCGTAGGCGCAAACCCACCTATAAGAAAGCCCTGCAAACACCTATTTTCTCAGAGAAAACTCTCTCTCTCTCTCTTTTTTTTTTTTTTGGCTAGTTTTCCAGTCTACAAGTCACAAGTCATGATTTCCTGTACTTTGTCCCAGTCATAAACATATTTCTCAGTGTAAACAGATCTAGGAAGCTGCCCAGAAGGCGTGGACTGCTTCCCATCAAAAATGTTTTGAGAGAGAGTTCAATGTGTGTGTGTGTGTGTGTCCTTCAGGCCCTACACCAGTGACCTGTGACATAACTAGGGGTCAGGCTCCACTTTCTTTGAGGCTGGGGAAGTCCAGCCTTGCTGAGAGGCAGTGCAGCACAGTAAGCGCTGGAGTCAGATGGATCTGGGTTTGAACACGGCTCTGACCCCGTTCACTATTTGTTACTGTGCCTCGGTTTCCTCATCTGTAAAATGTGGATAAGAATAGCACTTGGATCACAAGGTGGTTATGAGAAGTTCTTAGAAAAGTGACTGGGTTGAATAGCCATTACTGTCATCATTTATTGTAGGAGTTTATTTCTGACTTTGTAACACACTGAAAGTTACTCTTACCCTACCTCTTTTATCCTTGTAGGACTGGTATAGAACGAGGTAAGGAGTTTCAAAAGCAAACCACAGCAGCAAATCACAACCATCCCTGACTAAGGGTCAGACAATGAGCTGAGGACCCAGGAAGTGGTGGCTTTGGCTGGTTGCCTTCCCATTCAGACCAGTAATGCTGAGAACTAGTAACATTTGCCAACTTCAAGGCAAATATGGCAGCCAATACTTCAATGAGGTTCTTGAGCTTTGCTGATTTTGTCAGTTGCTGCTTTGAACAAAATTTTCCTATTTGTCAGATTTCATTTCTGCAGGTGGTTGGTTTAGCTACAGATGTCAGTATTTAGTAACCCTTCATCCCCCTCCTAAGGCACTATGAGGTGCAGACAGAGTTCCCCCAACTAACAATTAAAACCATACTTCTATGTTATGTGAATTTATAAGCTATGTGAACTCTAGTGAATTCCTTAATTTCCAAGACTAGTTTGTCTTTTTCTTTGGAAACATGGTGCTAATGTGTATGTCCCTTTTAGAGGTTTTGCAAGCATCATGTAAGCAAACCTAGGTAAAGTACTTGATTTCTACTCTCCCACCCCTCAGCAAGTCAGGAAAACCATAGAGTTTCTACGAATGACCCTGCACATGTGGGGGAAGAAAGCATTTTGCGTGTGTGTGTGTGTAAACATATACATACACATATTCATATACATAGCCATTCTCTGCCTGCCCCTAGCCCTGCTGCTTCTATGTTCCAGCCAGGAACATGCTGCCTGAAAACCGTCCATCCCCTGCAACCCAAGCCTGGACCTCGCCCGGCAGTGATTCTGGGACTGTGACACAGCCACTTTCTGCAGTCACTGCGGAGGCCTCCTGTGACAGAATCACTTTCACTAGTTGTTAAATATGTTCTCTTAGAAAAACTGTTTGTCCTGAAAGATATATTGGTCTTTTTAGAAATATTTCTGGTGTTGGCTAAGATGTTTATTACTCTAAACTCTCTTAGAGGCAAGTGAATCAAGTCCTCTCAAGACTCAGCTAAAAAAGTAAAAAGCCTAAAGAGGGATGAAAGACAGACATACTGCTTCCCACAAAGAAAATTTCCTGGAAAATGTCTGACTGAGCACATTTAGAGTCATGTGGGTTTAATGAATGCAGCACCCTCCACTGACAGATTTTCTCCCCCCTGCTTTGGTCAAGAAGAGAAAACTTTGAGAAGTGTACACCGCAGAAGAGGTACTATTTGTACTCTACCCTGTACAGATGTCTCTTGGCTGAAAGAGAGAACTGATATATGGCATATGAGGTCTGTCCGGGAAAAGTCCAGACATTGTTAATGTAAGGAGGACAGTTTCTGTGACATCAGTGTAACCTGGCAGCCAAGGAGAGTGGACTGGAATGCACACGGGTGACAACTTTACTGTACTAGTCTGTAGGGGCGGTAGATACCACTGAATGAGCATGTTTACTGTGTGGCTGTTGCATTCAAAATGACTGAGCGAGTAGAGTAACAAATCTGTATCAAATTTTGCAATTAACTTGAAAATTCCTCACTGCAAACTATTCATATGATTCAGAAGGCCACAGCTTTGGGCAGCTGATGATTGGCAGCTTCATCACAACAATGGGCCTGCTCATGTATCACGTCTTGTGCAGAGTTCTTTGGCAAAGTACCAAATCGCCGAGGTGACTTAAGCCTCCTACAGCCCAGATTTGGCACCCTGCAACTTTTGGCTTTTCCAAAAACTAAAATCACCTCTTAAAGGGAAGAGATTTCAGACCGTTGATGAGATTCAGGAAAATACGACAGGGCAGCTGTTGGCGACTGAGAGAAATGTGTGAGGTCCCAAGGGGCCTACTTTGAATGGGACTGAGGCATCACTGTCCTATGTGCAATGTTTCTTGCATCTTGTATCTTCTTCAATAAATGTCCCTATTTTTCATATTACATGGCTGGATACCTTCTGGACAGACCTCCAGTATGTCACCCCTCACGGTACAAGAGAAGATGCAAAATTTGGGAAGAGCGGCTGTAATTCCAAGTGAAATTTCAGTGCTTTCAAGGAATTTGAAATAAGGAGTTCAGAAAAGACCCATGTCTGAAGTGGTCTGAGATTGGAAGCCCCAAACCCCTCAGGACCTTGGGCTGCGTCTGATGTTTCCTGTTTTTTACAGCCTGCAGAGCCCCATGCAGAGGCCGACCATTCAGGGATGAGAACCCTCAGAACAAAGCACCTGTATGCCTGCCTTCCATTCTAGAGGCACTGCCACACTGGGTCTGGGAGGGAGACCTGGGGATGGCCTGGTAAAGAGGAGGCAGTCTCAGTTTCTAGTGCCCAGAGCTCTAGGGTTCCTGGGAATTTTCCCATGGCTCCCTGGAGACCTGACTAACAGAATGGGAAACACTGATCCAAGGGACAGGTCTCTGATGGCACGCAGCTCGAAGATTTTCTGTTCAGCAAATGTTTGCACTCCTGAGAAAAAGGAGGATCTCAAGGCTAATGATTTTCACTTGAGTAACCATCCTAATGGGCTCTACCTGCTTGTGTGTTTGAAGATGCTCTGTGGCTGTGCCTAACCCCGCCTAGGTCACCCTTCACTGGCACCTCATCAGGTCCCTTGCATCTTTCATAGAAAGGCAGGGGACTGCAGGAGCTCCAGGGTCATCTGCCTGGATATCCTGGCCTTTGGCCCCTGGGAGGCTAACACACTTTTCTTACCAAGAATACAAAGCTAGCTCTTGGCAGAGCCAAAAGGAGATGACAAAAAATTTGCGAACCCTTGATCTAGGGGCCAGTTATTTTCTAGGCTATCAGGTAAATAAGATCAAGACACAACTTGCTTAAATCCAAGCCGAGCATTATGAAGGGAGATCTCCTGCCCTTAAAAACCATGCAAGTTCCAGGCTCAGATAGTATTTGGGGATTATTGGGTATTTGGGGTTCTTTCTACTTTGTTTTTCTCCTTTAAAGATATGCAAAGTGACCTGTTTTCTCTCGCTGGACAAGTTACAGGAAGGAATTCATGTGGGTTGGGCTGCTCTCTCCTGCCCGAGTGGCACCCCCATACCTCAGAGGTTGCGGCTACAGGTGCAGGCAGAAGAGAGGCCCTCTGAGCTTCGCAAATCCCCATACTGCCATTTAACATACAATGACCACAAGCCTTTAAAAGAGCTAAACATCACTCCTTTAAACTAACTGAGGGAAAGGCTATTTTTTATTATCATTTGTGAATTAGGAGTCACAGACTATCTGAAAAGGAAGTGGTACTTAAAGAACATATAAGAAGTTTACTGCTGACAAGCAGAAGTTGTATTAAACCAGCCTGACTTAGCTTGCCTGTAAATGGGTGCTTCCAAAGTGCTTGAAAACCATCCAGGGTAAGCCAAATAATTCCTGTCTCATCTCATACATTTTACATGTAGTTAATCAACCCTGATCAGATAACACACAGATGTCATTAGAGACACACAGGTAAATGTAGGCTAAATCCAGGTTTACTTTGGACTAATTCTAAATCCACGGGCTCTGAATGAACGTGGCTTTGCTGTTTGCATCAATGCAAGTCCTCATTTTATTGAGCAGTTCTATTCTTAGCTCTGAGAGGGGGAGGCAGACAGAAAGCTCGTTCCCCTCCATTCCTCTCCCCTCCCAGGACGGCATTTAACGTGCTGCTCCTGCCAGCTGGCGGGCAGCCACGCCAATGGCCTTGTCAGTACTGGCCGAGGAGAATCAGAAACTAAACCATAAAAGGCCAGAACTGCAGCTTGAGCAATGGTGATGGGGGAGGGGAGTGTGTGGCACTGAGTGGACCTTGCTCAGTGGGGGTAGGGGACACTGGTCACAGAAAAGTAGTTCAAAGGAGTGGACCCCAAAGTTCCCCTAGCAGGGGCAGATGAGAGAGAACACCAAGAAAAACTAGAAACCAATGCTTGCTAATGGGTGAGGACATGGGGCCAAATCAATACCGCAGGTGCAAGTCTTAGTGTAAAGACAGACTGGATCATTTGCACCGAACTCCCAATCTCTGGCCCCCTGCCCCGCCCCCACTCCCTCACCCAGTGTTTCTGACTTCACACGAAAAACTATTGAAATAAGCATCCAAAGTCACCAAAGACAAAAAGAGTGAAAAAATCCCCCCATTCCTCCAATCTGTTATAGATGAGACATCTATTCTCTGATCCCTGGTATACTGGCTTTCTAGATTTAAAACTCATGACCCAAGGAAACAAAAGAAAGACCACATCAGTAAACACCAGGTCAATGGTGAAGTCAGTCTGGGGACAGATACAGAGATAGCTATAGGTGTGAGGCCCTGAAGCTGAGCAAGCTCATGCCTGATGCCTCCTAATTCTCAGAGAAGCTAGAGGCCAAGGCCTTCAGGGTGAATAGGTACCCCAGAGAATAGGCAAGGGCATTGACCAGCACTGATGCCTTGGCCAAGCCTGGATCTTGTCAGAATCCTGACTGAGTCTGTGGGTTGATGTGATCTTCCTATAATGCCCCCCAAATCAGGTTTTGGAGCAGTGAAGTCAGAAGGCAGCATTGATTCAAGGTGAAAATTTCCATGGGACTGAGCTGGGGGGGGGGGGGGGCGGAGAGTGGTAGACCAGAGAGGGGAAAGGAGTTATAGGTGTAGGAGAAGACCTGGAGTAGCTCAAGGTCTCCAAAGGGTAGAAAGAAAGAGAAGCCTGCAAGGGATTCACAGGAAGAGGAAACCACAGTGAGGGTGTGTGTGTAGGGTCTGGAGCTCTCAACACACATGAAACACAGCAACAGTGTGAGATCAGGCAGAAGGAAATAAAGTGAGAGTATGGGAGGTTGTGGGCAGAGATGATGGGTCAGAAGGACTGGGTCCCCTGGGAGATGAGGCCTGAGGTCTAGCATCCTGCCTGGGTGCTCTCTACCTTTCCTATCTCCCCACTTCCAGGCCAACCCATTCCAGACTCACCGACCACTGTCAGGTTGACCTGGGCCTGCCTGCTGCCCAGCTTGTTCTCCACCAGCAGTGTGTAGCAGCCGCAATGCTCCTGGCACGTGGCAAGGATGGTGAGCTTGCTGCCGCCCTCGCTGTTCTCCACCTTGATGTGTTCGCTCTCCTGGATCTACGGGCAGAGAGTGGGCAGCTGCTGGAGACGTGGGCCATGAAAGGAGGGGGGGCTGAGTCCCAGCCCCATTCCCAAAGGGATGCAGCTGCAGGAGCTGTGTGCGATTGGACTTCTCTGGACTCTGGGCTTCCTCCTGAGACCCCTTCTCTGCTACATGCAGAGCCAGGCCTTTCTGGGGGCCCAGATCTGAGGTAGGCATGGGGTACTGAGCAGAGTTGGGGAGAAAGAACTCTGAAGTTGCTGCTCTACACCAGAGTTCCGGAACATCCTAGTCCCCCTCCACCACTCCGGGATGGGATGGTGGAAGAACACATCTGAGCAAAGTTAACTTATAAAGCCCAGCCCTATGGGTTCTGACTTCTGCTATGCTGTTGAAACTATAGTCACTAGCCACATGTGGCTATTTAAATTTTAGTTAAGTGGAAACAACCCAAATGTCCATCAACTAATGAGTGAATAAACAAATGTGGTATATTCAAACAACGGAATATTATTTGGTCATAAAAAAGAATGAAGTACTGACCCATGCTACAACATGAATGAGCCCTGAAAATATTATGCTAAGTGGAAAAAAGCCATACACAAATGAAAACATATTATAGGATTTCATTTATATAAAATGCCCACAATAGGCAAATCCATAGAGGCAGAAAGTTGGTTAATGGTTGCCAGGGTTTGGGGGATGGGAAGGAATGACTGCTAATGGGTCTGGGGCTTTTGGGGGGCCTGATGATAATATTCTGAAATTAGATCATTGTTATGGTTGCACAACCTTGTGACTGTACTAAAAAACACTTTAAAAGGGTGGGTTTAAAAGAGTGAATTTTATGGTGTGTTAATTGTGTCTCAACAAAGTTATTACAATAACTTTTAATTAGTTAAAACTTAAAATTCAGTTCCTCAGTTACACTAGTCACTGTTCAGGTGCTTAATAGCCACATGTGATGAGTGGCTACATATTGGATAACAGATACAGAACACTCCCATCACCACAGAAAGAGACAGAGCTGATACTGGCTAAATGTCTCTGAAAAAGGATGAGATGCCACCTTATTTTAGACAACATGGGCCCAGACATTGCCCAGCGCTAACATGCTTTGGGATGCTAAAGGCCAATGTCTCTTCTTCATCTTTTGAGACGGAACCTCCTTTCCTTCCTGATACTAGCCTCCCATTTCGGGGCCTTAGGACAAATTGGATGGATGGAAATAGAGCAACAGAGGACTCAGAAGAAATCTTCACCCCTTCTGTAGTGTTTCCAATCCAGTGCCAGCCCACTGTCCCAGGGCCTCTGCTGATCAGGCCTGTGGGCACACACCACCAATATGGGATCTCCACGTGCCTCTAAAAGCTGGTTGTTCAGAATTTCAGACATGTTCCCATAGGACTATGATTACAAATGGTAGCTTGACTTCTGGCCCAGCAAGACAAAATTCTACTTAACGCACAGTTTATCTATTCAAGTGCTCAGATGCACTTTTATCTCTTTAGCATGTGGTAGGTTTAAGCTGTTACCACAGACTGGGTTCGCTGGGCTGGCATGGAATCACAGAAGGCTTACAGGGTCTCCTAGGTCAGTGGTTCCATGAGTCTGAGTAGAATTCTAGACCGAGAATTCTAGACCTATCTAAATCAGGTAGGAACCAAGGGTGGTTTCTATTTCTCCCTTCATACTTTTCTCAATTATACAAATAGTCTACAAAGCAGGTATTACTAGTAGATTTGAGGGGAAAGGTGATGTTAAGAATGCAGATGTGGTGGCTGGGTGATGAGAGGGTGGGGATTCTCCCATTCCGGGGCCCCTGCGATGAAGGGCGATGCTGTTCCCAGTTGAGCATTTCACATCCTGTCCAGCCTGGAGGCTGTGTGGGTTGTCCTCAGGCTGCCCCCTCTTTTACTGACCTGCTTTCGGAACTTCATCCAGGTGCAGGTGATGGGCTGGGTGCCTGTCACTTTACCAAGCAGCTCCACGGACTCTCCAGCACGCACCTTTCGGTCCTCAGGAAACTGAATGATCTGAGGGGGCATGGCTGGAGAGGACAAGTAGGAAAGTAAGACATTCTGATCTCATTTGACGCTGCTGACCACATTGGTCTGTTGTTCCTCTCTTGCCTTCTTGAACCTTCTAAAACTGAGGTCAGTGATCACTGCTTCAGAACGTCTGAGCTGATGGACTTGCTCGGGTTGTTCATCTCTTTATTCTGATTTCCTCATAGTGGCCACACAATTTCCATGGAATGATTCTCCATGTATTGGTTGCTCTACAATTTGTGTCTTACCTTAAGTTTTTGAATCTACATCCTAACTCCATTATTAATTAAACAGCACCTTGCCTTTTAACCTCCAGGTCACCCTGGCTGAGAAGCTCAACATGTTCATGTCCCAAATGTCTTTTGATAGAAAACAGACAAGGCTCCACATGATAGGGACGCACAGAGAAGAGCACTGAAACAGCACCAAGCGGATCACCTCCTTAGGGACAGAGGGTTAGGAAGAATTTCCAGAAGGGACAGGAGAGTCACTAGTGGTGTGTGACACTGTACTTATAGGGGAAGCAGGAGAAAAGCCAGGTAGTGGAAAAGACTAGAGACCAAGGTGTGCAGAGGCTCCAGTGGAAAGTTCAGCCTGAATAATGCAGAGCATGAATTAGGGAAGGGGGGCGTCTAGCAGGGCAAAAGACAAATCCCTCATGGCAGATGACTCCCTCGTCCCCACATGTTGCTATGGCCAACTACCTGCTTTTGGAGGTGTCTTGGGGGTAGGTTTCTTTTTCACAGTTGCATCACCTGAAACAAAGAAGTTCACAAGTTATTTCGTCAGTTCTGTTTTCTCACAAGACTCCTGAATCCTAGCAGGATGCAGTCGAGTCTACTGGCCCTTTATTGGTATGGAGTCCTCACTCATATATGTCCTACTGGACATCTTGCGGCCTCACACAGACAACCTCCCAATCAAAGGGATATCAGTTCTCAGCAGGGCCTCTGGAGGTGGTCCCTGAAGCCTCCACTGAGAGAAAAACTCAAAAATGCTTAAGGTTCCAATGTCCATTTCAATGATGATAGCCCCACACTCACTAACTATTCTCTCACCCTAACTTTCAGGAAACTCAGAAAGGAAATTATGTCAGATAAACCAACTAAAATTAGCCTTTGGTGTGGATCCAAGGGTCTCGGGCTTCCTTTGGGTCACAGACTGGACTGCTGGCTTTCACTTTTTAAAACCTTTGTTGAATGGATCAATGAATGAATGAACTAACCAATGGTCTCCTCCATTCCTACTGCCAAACAACTCACATAAGAAAAAAATGACCCAAACAGACCAGATTTATAGAGAAAACCTAGTCATTTGGCTAAATAACAATGTGGTAAATATGCAAAAATATCCTCAGCTATTTCCATGGCTTGTTTTCATATTCCTTCAGGTCTGTTCTCAAAAGCCATGTAACCTGTCCACCCATGTGGAATGAAAATCTACATGTAGACAAATACCTGCATGCGAATATTTGCAGTGGCTTTATGTATAATTGCCCCAAACCAGAATTTATCCAAACATCTTCAGTTGGAGAACAGATGAACTGTGGTACCTTTATACAATGAAATTCTACTCGTCAATAAGAAGAAACAAACTACAGATACATCACATGGATGAATCTTATCAATGATGTGTCTCTTCTGCTAAGAGAGGCCAGAATCAAAGGCTACGTACTGTATAATTCTATTTCCATGACATTTAGAAAAGGCAAAACCACAGGGACAGAGAATAAATTAGTGCTTGCCAGAGCTGGGTGGGGGAAGGGGCTGCCACGCAGAGGCGGGAGGACATGTTTGGAGGAGGTGGAACTGACTTCTCCTGTGGCAGCAGCTACATGACCGCCTGTGCTCGTCAAGGTTCACAGCACTGCACTGGAATGGGTGAATTTCACTGGATGTAAACTATACTTTAACTCAAAAATGGGGAAACGTTACTTAACCAGTGAGATCTTCCCAAACCACTCCATATCAAATACCAGCCCTCTAGCCCCAGCTTACCCTGCTTTATTTCCCCCCATGGCCCTGAACACCATATAACAAACTACTTATTTATTATTTATTTATTGTTTGCCCTTTGCCTTCCCCCAAAGTATAAGCTGTCTACCTAATGCGCCTGACACATGGTAGACACTCAGTAACTATTTGTTGAATGAATGAGTGCGATTATGTTAACAATTCTTCATCCACAAAGCTTTGCCTCTGCAGATTGCAGATTGCAGAGTGCAGTGCTGTGTCTGGGACGTGGAGTTGCTCTGACCACAGGCAAGGCAGCTAGCCCCGCGGATTGTCCGTTGGGCGTAAGTAAAGAGGGAAGACTACTGCCGCCCACCTGAGAGCCCCAAGGGGACTGCAGAAGCACCGACGCGGACAGGGCCACTGAGGGCACGGAGCGGCTGACCAGCGGGTACATGGTCGGGCCCAGCATGAGGCCTGCTTCCATGAGGTTCACCCTGGCCTGTCGCCATTATTAATCTATCCACTCAACCCACAAAAGGGCCGACAATGTGCCAGGCAAATGCCAATGGGTACAGACTACTAGCCTGGGTACGGAGGAGAAAACCAAACAAATGTAGAAATCAGCCTCAAGAGCCTAAATGTTAAGACATGTGGTCTTTTTCTTTTGCCAGAAGGACATTTATAGGACAATTGGAAAATTTTGATGAAGTCCAATAAATTAGATGATAGATAGCATTGTATCAATATTAATTTTGTCATTTTGATCCCCAAACTGTGATTTTATGAGATTGTCTATGTTTTTAGGAAATATACACTGAAGAATTTAGGTGTAGAGGATAACGTATGTGCAACTTACTTTCAAACTGCTCATAAAATATGTGTATGTGTGGACAGGTAGAGGGAAAGAAATGGAAAAGAGGGTGGAGAGAAAATATGATAAAGCAAACATGGTAAAATGTTGATATTTGAAGAATCTGAGTGAAGGGTATATGAGATTTATTTGCATTATTTTTGCATCTTTCTTTTAAGTCTAAAATTATTTCAAAGTAAAAGTTAAATAGTTTAAAAATAAACTTATCCAGCCAACATGACATGGCTGTTCCGATGAAGGAGAAGGAGTACCGTCGAGGTTCGAGGGGGAGAGGTGGTGGGGAGGCAGGCCGGGCTCAGAGGCGGGATGCAGGTGGACCTGAGAACTAGGGAGGATCTGAATTAGGGACGGAGGGAGAGCCTGGGCCATAGCTCAGGAGCAGGGAGGGGCTCAGAGTTGAGAATCAGTGTGGCGGTTGCGGAGGCTGGCCAGAGCACAGGGCTGGGATTAGAGAGCAGTGGTGTGAAGACAGTCTGGCAACTTAGCTTACAGAACATTAAAAACACGGCCCCTCGGTCACACCAGCCCCACGTGGGCAGTGGCTGTCACAGTGTGCAGACGCAGAGCACTGCCGTCGTCCTAGAGAGCTCTGCTGGGCAGAGTGGGTCCAGAGGCCAAGTCAGAGCCAGGTCTTCATCCTCAGTGAGCAGAGTCCTCACACAAACAGCAGTCTGACTGGTGGAGGGCACGGGGGCCTGTACAATTTCTGGGGGAAGAGGGTCCCCACTTAGGAGGCTACTGCCACAATCTGGGAAGGAACTGATCGTCTGGGTCCAGCTTTGGTAAAGGCAGCAGAAAGGAAAAATATAAATATGAGACAGAAGAAAAGTTTTAAAAAGTAGGGGCTAAACACGAGGGAGGTATAAAGATTCCTTAGAGAATTCTTGCTTGGATACATGGGGAAAATTATGTTGATGGGTTACAGAGTTTGGGAGCCTAAGATGAGTTTGGTTTGGTCCAAGTGAATGTGGTGGATGAAAGAATTTAGTTTGTATGTAGGCAACAGCCTGGACCAGAATTCAGAGATCACCGAAAGGTTGGTAGAAGCTGCAAGTGAAACATTTCAGGATCAAAAATGTAATTTATAGTGGAAAGGGAGGATGGGTCAGTTCTTTGGGGAAAAGAATGCAGTGAAAGGTGAGAAGGGCCGTGGAAGGCTCTGAGAGGCAGATGGAGGACAGTCTCTGTAACCATGATGGACGAGAGCACTGGGAAGTGTGCTTCAGGCGTGGTCAGCGCCAAGTGATGGGTGGCAGTGCTGGAGAGGGCAGGTGCAGTGGGACGGGAGTGTTGGAAGTCACTCCAAAGGAGATTCTCAAGGAAACAGGTAGAGAGTCAACTAATCCACCAAGAATTCCAGAGGTGAAAGGGACAAAGAGAAATGGGGTGACAGACTAAGAATGTCAAGGTAAGGTGTCTTCCAAAGTGAGAGAGAAGAGTGTGAAGGCTGGGAAAGGGAGAGCTCAAAGATTCTAGGCTGGAAGAACATGAGAGAGCCAAATCCCTCAGGAGTGGATACTGGATGGAATATGAAATACCCATGAATGGCTGAGCCATGAAGCCCTCGTGTCTTTTCATCTGAGGCTGTTGGGGAGAGGGGAGAGAGAGAGTCCCTCAGGGGAAGAAGAGAGGCTTCTGCCACAGCTAGAATCTGACCCCCTGTGGAGAGGGAAAGCCATCTGATCAGAGGAACTTCATGCAGGGCTGTTGTTGTGGGCTTAGCTGTGTCCCCCCAGATCCATATGTTGAAGCCCTAACTCCCATACCTCAGAATATGACTAAGATAGAGACTTTAAAGAGGTGATTAAGTTAAAATGAGGCTGTTAGGGTAGGTCAGAATCCAATCTGATTGGTGCCATAAGAAGAGGAAATCTGGACACAGAGGAAAGGCCATGTGAGGACATAGCAGGAAGGCAAGCTGAGGAGAGAAGCCTTAGCAGAAACCGAACCTGCTGACACTTGAATCTTGGAGCTCTAGCCTCCAGAACCACGAGACAATACATGTCTGCTGTTTAAGCCACCCAGTCTGTGGTACTTTGTTAGGACAGATGAATGCAGCTGTGGATGGCTCTTGGGGCCAGGAAGGAGGCTGACGGCCCCTGGAGTGGTGGACCAGGAGTTGAAAAGGAGGGGACGGCAGCACAGAATGAATGAAATCAGATGATGTCAAAGTCCTGCCCTATCCTGTTCTTGGCAGCCCTGGGTAAACCTATGCACTGGATGTAGAGTCTGAACTAATACTCATCTTTCTCTGCTATAGGCAAATGGAATTAAAGGCCCAAATTTTATGTTTTTTGTTCTATAAATTTGGAGCTTCTGCTGTTTGAATTGGCTAGTATTTGAAATTGGTTTGGCTCCTCTCAGTATAACCAATTTTATTTTTAAAAAGTTTTTAAAAAAAGATTTTATTTATTCATTTCTAGAGAGAGGGGAAGGGAAAGAGAGAGGGAGAGAAACACTGATGTGTGAGAGAAACAGCTCCATTGGTTGCCTCTCACATGCCCCCAACCAGGGACTTGGGCTGCAACCCAGGCATATGCCCTGACTGGGAATCGAACCAGTGACCCTTCAGTTTGCAGGCCAGTGCCCAGTTCACTGAGCCACAACAGCCAGGGCAGTAAAAACAATTTTAAGTGTTAACAATGTTTTGTATCCTATTCTATGTGTATTTTGTATGACCACCTGCTGCAATCCATTAATTGTTTTCTAGGCTTAGAAGAACATAATTTATGGATTGGAAAGGAGAGCCATCTGATGCTAAAACCTGGTTTCTTGTAGCGAGCTATATTTGGTGAGTTGTCTCTAACCCATGGCCACATTACCCTTTTTATCATTTGGTTCCTACCCCAACAAAACAAATGCAGGGCACCTCACATTTTTTCTATTTCGTGAAAAAGGAGGTGGGTTCACATAGAAGTCAGATGACTTGCTGGGTTCATAAAAGCTCATGTGGCCAAGTAGAAATATGTCCAGAACCAAAGCGCATCTTTTCCCTACACTGCAGCTTGTCCCTGTTTCTCCCAAGGCCCCCTCCCCACCCATATCCAATCACCAGTATATGTCAACTAAATACCTCCTCCATCTGCCACTTTCCACATCCGCCCATCACCATTCTGGTCTTAACTATACCACCTCCTAGGCCCCGCCCCAATACATCTACGGCCCTGAGGCCAAAGTTGTCTTTCTTGAATGCAGAGCTGATGTCACTCCTATTTAAACCTCTCCAGTGACTGCCCACTGCCACTTGGGGTCAAGTCCAACGCATCTTACAGGGGCCTTTGAGATCTGCCCCTGGCTTTCATCTCCAGCCTGCTTTCTTACTGTTCCTTCTTGGGGATACCCTCCCCCATGCTCTTGATGCTCATTATCAGTGGTTCTCAAAATCTAGTGTGCCTCTAGTGGTTCTCACAATGACTGGCAACACTGCTGAAAGCGCAGATTCCTGGCCCTCCTGGGATGCTGATGCTGCTGGTCCCTGCGCCACTTTCTGGGGGGCACTGTTCTGTGCTCTGAATGCCTTTCAGTTTCTGCAGTACCAGGCTTCTGCTGTCAGCCCTTTGCTGACTGATGTACACTCTTCAGGCAGGTCTCAGCTCATGGGTCTCCACCACCAGGCTGGGTTCCATGCCCCTCCAAGGTGGCCCTAACTCAGCACCCATCCCAAGGCATTGCAATTGCAGAAAGCTGCCTCAACGTGCATTTACTACAGCATGCTCCCTGGGGACAGGAGCAGGACCCATCTTGCTCACCTTCCATATCCCTAGCACCTAACTCGGTACCTGACACATGCTTGAAAAATAGATATTAAAGGTATGAGTGGAATCCCTGAGGACCTCTGTTAACTTGGGAATTCCCAAGAACACTCCTGGGCTCTGATGCTGAGACATACGGTAAGTCCTAGGGCTTGAATCCTTGTGCAACTTTCCATGAAAAGGAGAAGCCTCCTGGCTTACTAACTAGATGAAATCTGCCAGGTGCTGAGCCTTCCACTCTAGTCAGGAGACTCTAGAGGCTGGGCGAAGTGAAGTAGCCCAATAAAAACATCATGGATCAAAGCTCTGAATTTGGATGCCTCCAGGGAAACCTCGGGCAGGCTGGGGAGGCCAGTCTCCAGCTGTCTGCATAATCTATCTCTTGCTTCTGCTCAGCCTGCACAAGTCTGAGCCTAGTCCTGGCCTCATCAACCTTTCTTCTGTTCTGGCAGGGAGGTCAGCACACCACAGAAGTTTCTCGACTGCTCAGTCTGAAGGCATCTGAGTACATTTCTCCAGTGAATTGAGGGCTAAAGCATTTGGGAGATATTTACAGAGCTTGAAGGTGGGTCTTGACAAGTCAAAAGGTTCTGAGATACTGAAGAGCAAAGGGGATCAGGGAGGTAGCTTGAACAGCCTTGGGTACAGGGAGGACCCTGGATCTCTGCCTCTCTGGGGAGATTGCTCTTTTTAGGTAGTTAACTAAAAATAGATGTCAAAATCTTCACAATTCCCAAAACAGCGGTAACTTTCTCCTAAAGCTCCAGAAGGCTGAGTGAAGTATGGAGGGGACACCGAGCCTGCAGGCTGACCCAGAGCAGGAGGGTGGCAGTGAGGATCTGGGAGGGGAGGCTGAACCCCACTCCCGGCACTGGGTAGGCTCAGGACTCTGGGCTATTTGACAGCCCCCAACCCCCACCACGCACACACCAGGCCCATGCCAGGTCCTTACAGATTTGTGCAGAAATGTTGGTCATTTTCCCAGAATTAACCTCTCTGGGCAAATTTCCTGCACACATCCCCTCAGCAATGACTGCCACATAAGAAGATTCCGGGTCAACACTGCTCCTCTCATCACTGCAAACACGCACCCCCTGGCCCCCAGGACACAGAACATCAGTATGGTTGTGAAAGAGGCAGCCAGCATGCCTGAGACAGCAGTGCCAGGGTTGCTTGACTGGCATCCTCCAGGCCCTCCCTGGGCAGAACCCACCCTGCCACTTGGCTGGCTTGTGGGAAACAGTGGGAGAGCTGGGAAGGAGCTGAAGCAGCGGCACAGGGCTGGGTCGCAGGGTCACATGCACGCAGGGAGGAGGACGGTAGTGGGCACCACCACCCCTCACAGACCAGTACTCTGGTTAAGTGTGACTGGAAATTGGTACCCTGTTTCTTTCAAAGACACTTATGGGAACACCCCAGCTTCTGTCCCAGTGTCCCACACCTTTCACTGTCAAGTGAGCCTCAGCCTCTTTGCATTTCCTTTTAGCTCTTTGAATCCTGTCAGGATTTAACATTCCCCATGACCTTGAAAGAATGTTTAAAAGAAAGATGATTTGAGCCCGGACCCTGTGGCTTAAGGTGGTTGGGCATTGTCCCACAAAGCAAAAGGCCGTCAGTTTTGTTCCCAGTCAGGGCATGCGCCTAGGTTGTGGGTTGGGTCCCAGGTCGGGGTGTGTGTGACAGGCAACTGATCGGCATTTCTCTCTCACATTGACGCTTCTCTCCCTCTCTTTCTCCCTCCCTCCCTCTCTCTAAAAGTAAATACAATCTTTAAAAAAGAGAGAAATATTTGATTCTGGGAAAACCTCTTAGGATAACTGAACAGTGCTTTTGATATCCAAAGGTGTTTTCAAGTTGACATGACTTTTGGTTTCAGAGAGAAACACGTATGTGAGGCCAAAGCAAAGATATCAGCAAGCATCAGAGTCTGGATGGCCCATCATGGAGACTGAAGCCAGAAAGACCAACGTCAGAGGTGAAGCTAGGGCCAAGGCCAGGCATGGAATACAAAGGAGTGTTTGCCTGCCTCTCCCCACATCCTGGAAACACAGTAAAGGCAGAGATCCTTAAAGTATGTAAAGTCATGAATTGATCTGAAGAATCAAATACTTACTATATCCCTGCTTCGGGCCAGGCACGCAAGATCCAGAGACAGGCCCTGGTGTCTGTCCACGAGTGGCAAAAGTGCCCTATGGATGCCCATCTATCTCTTTTATAAAAGACAAACAGCTCTGCAGACTAACAGAAAACATCGCTGAGTTTGGTACTGCACTGGCATAGCCTCATCTGTATTTTCTAAAACCATTTCTTAAGCCCTACTGACGTCTTCCACACAAAATTCCATGCAGATTCCTTCCAGCTAGAACACGCTAAACCTGGCCCTTCTGCTTACAGCCCCTTCCTCTCAGGATGTTTCTGCTGCTGTGTAACAACCCATGCTGGCTGCAGCTGTGACCCTCCATACGTCCGATGACACCAAGGAGAGTCAGCTGACCTCACCTGAACTGTGTCCCCTAAGAGAAAAAGCATTCCATTGAATGGCCTGATGTCAGAGCTGGCAAAGCCTGGGTTAGTCAAATGGCCTGATGTCAGAGCTGGAAAAGCCTGGGTTAGTCAAAGAAAGTCCCAATTTGACAGGTGAGGAAATCAAGGTCCAGCAGGACAAAGGCCTTTAACCAAGTCCACTGGTTCAGTTAGTGACAGAACCAAGACTTTTATACCCTGCTCTCTAGCACCAGGGACTGTCTGGCTGTACCCAGTGCCTGAGCACGCTTCCTCCCCACACCCACTCTGCTCGGGGAGGAGTCTTGGCGACTCCCTCCTGACCTGGGCACTTCTCTCCTGTTCCTTCTCCAAAGGCAGGAGCCGACCTGCTCTGGGCTGGAGGGGTCTATGAAGTTCCATGAGTGCTGCCATTAAATACCCATCAAGAGGGGGGAAAGTAGCCATAAAAGATATTGGGACAATTGACAAATATTAAATACAGATGTGGATTAGATAGCACTCTTGGGTCAATGTTAATTCCTGATTTTAAAAACTGCATTGGGGTTATGTTCTAGGAGATATATGATGAGATATTTAGAGGTCAAGGATATGATGTCTCTAATTTGTTCATGAATGATATACATACAAGGGGGGACCCCCCAGAAACTGGAATTATCTTTGAGAGGGTGGGCCCCTTTGCAGTACAGACTTCCTCTGCTATGTGAGTGTTCTAGGAACCCATCTGTATCAGTGTACCAGCTGGCATTGTTGTGAGAGGCTGTGTTCGGCTTCAGTGAATTTGTTTGGAAGACTTTCATCATGTTTGTCCATTTCCTGATGGGTGATTTGCGAGTGCACCTGCCCACACCGTGGTGACTGGCGCAGCCACTCTGAAAAGCAGCATGGAGATAGCTCAAAAAATTAAATAGGATCAGCAGTTTTTAACCAAAAACAGTATGACCCCTGCACCCCACCCTCCTTATTCACCTGATCTCTCCCCAAGCAACTTTTTTTTTGTTTCCCCAGATAAAAAAGTCCTCAAAGGCAACTGTTTTGCCAGTGTGGAAGAGGTGAAACACAAAATGGCAGAAGCACTAAAAGGAATCAAAATCAATGAGTTTAAAAACTGTTTTGAGCAGTGAAAAAAGTCTTGATAAGTGTATTGCATCAAATGGAGAGTAGTTTGAAGTGACTGAAGTTTAAATATGTAAGAATAAATACACAATTTTTATAAATAAATTCTGGTTTTTCAGGTCCCCCCCTTGTATCTATATTGATGAATGGTGAATATGTGAACATACACATAGCATATATATGATCTATTATAAATATATCTATTTAAATATATGAATACATACATACAGAATGATAAAACAATGGAACAAATGTAAATAATTGGTGAATCTAAGTAAATGTATACAAAAGTTTATTGTACTATTCTTGCAACTTTTCTGCAAATTTGAAGTTGTATCACATAAAGTTATTTAAAAATTCCCATGGAGAGGCACGCAGCACACACCCCAACAAGGCTCAAGGTCCAGGGAAGCACGCCAGCTGTTCCCTCCTTCACCCCCAGCTATAATGACAGGCAGGCCTTGGCCCTGCAGCGAGCAGACAGAAGCACTGCCAGGCTTGTGTGGGCAGTACAACGTGTGGGGCTCTGAGACCATGGCAAGGCACAGGGTGTTTGTGCCTGGAACACAGCAGAACATAGCACAGGGTTGGCCTCACAGTTCCATGTCTACCAGCTGTGAAACCCTGGGCAGGAAAATTTAGTTTTCTGAGGCTCAGTTTTGCTCATCTGTAAAATGGGAACAGCTCAGAAGGGTGAGACTTGTCTGAAGTGTCATGGGTTGAGAGCCTAAGAGGCCGTGCTCAATAAATGCTTGTTTTGGAGGACAAGCCGATGGTCCTCTGAGTTGGGTGCCCTAACGAGATTCATTCTAGCACGTTGCAGTTTCTCCCTCCAACAGTGTTATCATCGCTCTTCAACCAAACCACACTCCTCCTCCCACATGGGAACAGAGTCTCCCATATCCCTAATCTCCCCACACGACCCCCTCTGCACTCCTGTACTTGTGAGTCAGGGTCTTGCAGGTTAACTCGTTCTGTCAGTTTTCTCCCGCCCCGCCCCTGGGGCTGGGGCAGACTGGCTCAGCAGCAGCTGTGCTCCTGGGGCCCCCAGGCCACGGATCAGACAAGTGCTGTCCACTCACACTGACAGCTCACTGCCAGGAGTGGACATGGCAGCTGTGGCAGGGAGGGCATGCAGAGGGATCTGGCCACAGTCTGTTTAACAAGAAAACCACTCAGCCTTCCCCTGGCCATTGGCAGGAAGGATGGATTTCCTGGTTAGATTAGGTACTTCCCAGCCCTTGGCAAAAGTGAACACACATACACAGCCAGGCCACTCCGGGACACGGGTCTGTGGGCTCTCTAATGCATTCAGAGACATCTGGGACTGGGGATGGCTACACCGAGAGAAAGAAAGCAAGTTGCAGAGGTGTGCAGATAGCATGACATATTTGCATATGTAAATGCAAATGCACGGAATAAAATAATTGTGAATATATTTGAGGTGAGCAGAACTGAGGGTAGAGAAAGTGTCCTTTCACATTGTACTTGGTATATTTCGATATTGTTTAAAATATTTAAACAAGAATGCATGTATACTTAACTTATGCAGTTAATAAAGAATACAAATTATCCCCCAGTGAGAAAAGAACAGCAGTGCAGACCTAAAAGACACCCTCCTCGTTTCCTATCTCTGGGCAGCTGCCTTCTCAGGGGGTACCAGGTTGGGGTGGAGTCTGGGGGGATGGGCCAGCAGAGGAATTCCAAGTGGCCATTGCTGTTCACGGAGGCACATTTCCATGCCTTTGGGGACAAGATGTCTGTCTGTAACCCTGACGTGAAGGCTCTCTACGTAGAGTGAAATCCCCCTTCAGCACACAGGCAGTGTCTGCTAGAGTCAATCCAGTCGTGAATGTGTTCATTTTCTATAGACATGAAGCCCTTCCTGCCAGCCCCGCACCTGCCACTAAGCGCACTGCGGACTGAGCCCCTTTCCTGCTCCCTCTGGAGGGGTAAGAACTGAGGCTTCCAGCCTTCCCACTGCAGAGCAGAACATCTTGCTCCCAGCAGCACAGGTGGCAACTGAGATACTCTGAGGACTGGGCCCTGAGGTGTTCACACTTACTGGAGGCTATAGAGGAGACCCCTCTGCTTCTCCAGACCAGCAGTACAGGGGGCCCCGGGCTTTCCTCCAGAACATCGCTCTCCAGCCTGACCTAGCGCACACTGGAAAGGCCCAAGAGCTTAAACACTAAAGCCCCAAGAGAGTCTGATTTAATTAGTCTGGGGAGCAGCCCAGGCAGTGGTGCTTTTAAATCTCCCCAGGTGAATCTAATGTGCAGCCAGGGTGGCGAGGCCTTGCTCTAGAACTGGATGATGACAACTTGGAGTTTTCCACCGCCCTCCCTTCTCCAGGGCAGAAAGCCCAGGGCCGGTCTGCTCACTGTCTCCAGCTTGTTTTTCTCTTTCCCAGCTCTCCTTTGACCCCATCTCACCTCCCTCAGGACCTCCCTGGAGTGGATGGTCCAGAGCTGAGGACAGGAGGGTGCTGACCCCCCAGCTCGAACTCCATGCAACCCTGCTTGTGCCCCGAGGACTGGTGAATGACCAGCCAGACCCCTAATTCACAAATTCTTGGTGCTCTTCTAAGATCCTTTGTCTCTTCTGCTCACATTTCCCTTAACTAATAGAGCATGGGCATAAGAAATCCTTTTGCAAGATAAAAATCATTAATTCATTTTTACTAGGTTTTTCTTAGAATTGTTTATGCACTTCCAACAACTCATTAAAGATCCCCTCTTGATAATCTGAGGCAGACGCAACATACACTGAAGGCTGAGCATCCCTGAGGGCCTGGCTGGTATAGTGCAAGGAGCCCAAGCTCATCATTAGGAAGGGAAATAAGATGCTTTGAAAAGAAGAATAAAACTAAGTCACAGAACACTGTGTTGTAATGGGAAGAGAGAAACCACATTCAAATTAATCAAGCTCAATCACTTCCCTCTATTAGTATGAGTATTTAAGAGCTTATTTTGTTTGTGTTTTGAACATAGAAAGTGCGTGTGAGGGATGTTCAAAAATTCTACACTCCCCGTCAAAATGGGAGGATTCAAAGCATGGTTCTAACAAAATCAGACCAATGATTAATCAGCAGGGGAAGCCATGTCTGCCGCATTATGACTTTGTGGAGTCCATGCACATTTGCCTTCCTTGGCCCCTTCCTCCATTAAAGAAACCGCCGCACCCCCCACCCCCAGCAAATATACACACATACAGATTATGAGGGAGGACCCCCCAAAACTGGAATTATCCTCTGGAGGGCAGGCCCCTTGTAGTAGAGGCTTCCTCCGCTAGGTGAGTGTTCTAGGAACCCATCTGTGTCAGTGGGCCAGCTGGCACTGTTGTGAGAGGCTGTGTTTGGCCTCAGGGAATTTTTTTTGAAGACTCTTTCAGCTTGTTTGCCCATTTCATGATGGGCGATCTATGAGAACACCTGCCCATGCAGCACTGAGTGTTCAGCAGCTTTTGACTAAAAATGGCATGACCCCTGTGCCCCACCCTCCCTATTCACCCTATCTCACCACGAGCAACTTCTTTTGTTTCCCCGATGAAAAAAGTCCTCAAAGGGAAACATTTTGCCCATGTGGAAGAGGTGAAACAAAAAATGACAGGAAGCACTAAAAGGCATCAAAATCAACGAGCTCAAAAACTGTTTTGAGCAGTGAAAAGAAAGTCTCAATAGGTCACAGGTTCGATCCCAGTTAGGGCACATGCCTGGATTGTGGGGCAGGTCCATACTGGGCGTGAGAGGCAACTACACATTGATGTTTCTCTCCCTCCCTTTCCCTCTCTCTAAAAAAATAAATAAAATCTTTAAAAAATAGTCTCAATAGGTGTATTGCATCAAATGGAGAGTACTTTGAATGTGAATAAAATTTAAACATGTAAAAATAAATACACAATTTTTATAAATAAGTTCCAGTTTTGGGGGGTCCCCCCTTTCCAACTGCATTGGTATAAAGGTGACTATATTAATATTATGAATTAAAACATTTTATTTGTCCTAAAGTTTATTTTTTTCTTCTAATTTTATAAGATATTTGGATTTTTGTGGGCCTGTAAAAGCACTGTGGACCCTATGTTTTATGGCTACAAATAAGTGGGTCCCGGGGGAAGCTGAGATCCAAGAGAGGAGGAGAGAGCTAGTATTCAGGCACAGGAGAACTTAGAGTGGAGGGGAGAAAAAGAGACAGCACATATTACCAGGACAGTGGGAAGAAGACAGTCAACAGCAGAAGGGAGGTGCTGAGTGCTACAGGAGCTCATAGGATGGGAGTTACTTCCAGATGGAGCAAGGACGAACTCGGAGGTGAGGTGGCTTCTCCATGGGAGCCTATCCCATGAGAGAGGTGCCAGAACAAAGGTGTAAAGAAAGAAACAGGGATGTCCAGCGCTCACTGAGGAGCTCAGTTTGGCTTGAGTATGAACTAGGAGTAAAGGAGATGGGGCAGCACTCGGAAAGGAGGTTGAGGTCAATGTCAGAATGTGTGTGTACTCGTGTGGCAGGTGAGCCAGGGTAGGCAACACGGTGTGAGAATTTCACTTGTGTGAATCATAGGCTCCGGGGGCTGCTGGGCACTCCAGCCAGGAGTGGTAAGGTCAGAGCCCAGTTTCAAAAGGTCTACCCACCTTTTGAAAAGACTCACCTGGGAGAGGTGAGGAGAAGCTCTCACGGGAGCCTTGTGAGCAGTGGAAAGGACACGGGTGTAACTGAGGGCGGATGTGGACATGCCCCACCACTCAGGCTGTGGGCAGGTTGGGGGAGATGGGGGTGCCCGAGGAAGGGCTACTGGCTCCATCTCCAGGAGTTCACGGGGCAATCAGGTGCAGGCCAGGCAGGAGGGATCTCTGCTGGCCCTCAGTGCTGGGGTTGCTTAGAAAAGCTGAACAAGTACTTACTCTCTGTTCCTAGCACAGAAGGAAGAGAGCTCTTGGGCCTCCGGGCTTTCATCTCAGGGGCCTTGGCATTCTCACTGGCAGGAGCAACTGGAACAAAACAGGTGACCACAAATATCAGTTGGCAGCTGCCCAAGGAAACAAGCAGAGGAAGCATCTCAATGAAAATCCCACCCCAACCCAAATGATAGCTTCCTTCCCCTTCCTGGTCCCACTCTGAGGCCTTCAGTGCCTGCTGAGCAGCCTGGGCCTGCGTCTGGGACCTTCTCCCACAAGAGCACCAAAGAAGGAGTGTCGCTGCACTGGGCCTTATAAATCAGGTAGAGAGCGCAGTCACCTTGGCAAGATGGATGGACAGGCTACCCTGGGAGCTAGTTAACACTTTCCCCTCCACAGCAGGCCCCTGCTGCCAGCAATTGCATAATGAAGGGCAGGGGGAGAGTCAGTGCCCCTCAGCTCACCTCTCCCCATCCTTTCCCTTCGTGGGTGTTGACTCTTGTAGGGAAAACATTATGGATCTCCAAAAGTCTGTTCTGTGTGGAGAGGTCTCTTGTACCAAGGAGGGAGGGAACAGGGTCCTGCCCATGGGCTCACGGTCTGGAGGGGGCCTGTAGCTTCTGATTTCTTGGACTTCCTTCTATAAATGGACGCTGACAGTCAAACCTCCAAACCAGACAGAGATCTCTCTGAGCAGGTGGCCCACATGACTCGCTTGCTCTGGGCCAATTATTGGGGCTTCTGTACCCCTCCCCAAAGAGGACTCAATGAAACCCTGTGGCAGCAGCCTTCGGACAGAGCTAAAATGGTGCGAGATGAGTGCGCAAATCCTCAGGCCTCTCCTCCACCTCCCTCTTCCTGGGTACACACACCGTGCCTCCTTTGTCAGGGCAGCAGGAAACATCAAGCTGCACTGGGCCGAGTTGGGCCAGAAAGGCCCTCACTGGGCCCTAAGGAGACAGGACTTTGGGAAGTTGAGGGGAAACCACCCAGGACCTCAGATAAGAAGCAGCTGGCCCAACAGCTATCATGATGCTCCAGCATTTTCCCCACAAGGAGCTTCCTTCAGGGCCCGTGCTGGGAGGGAGCCTGCCCATCAGAGCCCCTTCCTGTCCATCCTTTTCCTGCTTCAGAAGAGAAAAAGAAAGGAACGGGTGGGACTTTCCAGCTGAGGCTTCAGCCACATTCCTGTGGCTTGGCTGGGGAGGAAGGGCTATTTTGCTCTCCCCGCCTCCTGGGTGGGCAGTCCTGGCTGCTCACACAGGCTCTCTCCTAGGGGTTTTAGGATAGGCATGGGAGCAGAGAACTAGGGGCTGGCACAAGGATTCTTGGTGCTCCCATCTGGATGCATTGCTTCTCCTAGAAGGCATTTGGGTCTCTTTCCTGCTCCAGAATGTGGATCTGTCCACACAAATCCAGCCCACTTCCTATTAGCTGGGTAATCCAGGGTGGAAGCCTGGGGCAGGCATTGTCCAGGCTCACAGCAGCAACAAGGCCCAAAGGTCTCCAGGGAGTTGGCCCGGAACTGTAATGTGCAACTACAAGAGTGATTAAATAGAACTTGGGGCAACATATAACAGGGGATGGGGTTGAGGGAGTACAGCTGGAGGAAATCCTTTTAAGTAGCACTTGAGACCCAGGCCCCTCTGCTGCCTCCATTCTCTACTGCATGTTGTCCTTCTACCATGTTCTGTAAGAGCAAGAAGCCCCAGCCAGTGGGGCGGGGGTCCCCACCACCTGTAGCTGACACTGCCTGCATCCTGTCTCCTCAGTTGGTGGCTCACACACCAGGGTCCACGTGGACATGGATAGAGGAGCAGAGAGAACAATGGGAAGAGGATGACTTCATTTTCTCACATAGGATTTTCCCCGAGGCCTAGTGGTCATTCGCAGCTACAGAAAAATCCTCAGTACATATTTGTCGACCTCTGTGTCTCAGCCTTGGTTACACTTTAGAACTACCTGTGCCCAAGTATCACACTCCCCAGATCCTGGGTTAATGGGTCTGGGTCAGGGCCAGGTGTCCATATTATCCAAAGGCTCCACAAGATTCTAATATGTTGTTAGATTGAAAACCGGTCTCTTTCCTCAGGCTGTGTGTGTGTGTGTGTGTGTGTGTGTGTTTAGAAGCAGGTCTGGGTCTCAGGGAGAGAGCGTATCGG
Organism: Desmodus rotundus; assembly: GCF_022682495.2. Lineage (NCBI taxonomy): Eukaryota > Metazoa > Chordata > Mammalia > Chiroptera > Phyllostomidae > Desmodus > Desmodus rotundus. The sequence continues at coordinate 100,806,124 of NC_071388.1, forward strand.
GGACTATTCCAAGAGACAGGAAAATCTGTCAGTGCTTCCCTTGATATGGGGGATTAGGGTTCCAAAGCCAGGAGTGTGGGGTAAGTCCACGTTTCCCTTGTCCAAGGCCCTCCCAACTGCCCTCCTTTCACGACCAGCACTTCTGCCATGCGTCAATAGCAATTGAAAGGTGTACCGGCAATTTCTTTGTTTTCGCCCTTTTTAAGGAAAAGGAGGAGAGGGCAGAATACATATAGACATTTCTGTGATCCTTGGCTCCAGTGTTCTCTTTGCCATTTTTCTCCTGGCAAGTTCTGGGGCATCAGAGGAGGGAGATAAAAGAAGGATCAGGGTTTTTGTTTTGTCTTTATTTGTTTGTTTTTAACTGATAGGTAAACCAAAGCACAAGCAAGCAAATGATGAGAGACCCAGTTTTCCTGGGTTCTTGAAAGAAGGGCGATAGGCCCCAAGCTTCCTTCTCTTCTGGTGGGGTTGTGCTGGGCTTTGCTTCTAAACATCACTAGAGTACGCCTGAGAGAGGAGGGTTGTAGTTTGCAATCTTGGGATTGTGGGCAAATAATTACAACTCCCTTGGGTCTGTATTTCCACATCTGTACAAAGGGAATGACATTTATTTTCTCTACCTCACAGTGTTATGAGGCTCAAAGGAGAGAATGCATGCAACAGTGTCTGGGCAGCAGAAAAATGATTGTTTACTATTAATTTGTCCCTCCTGTTCACATTTCCTCACCTCCTTCCAGATCTGCTTTAAAACTCCCCACCTTCAGAAAGCCCTCCCTGACTGGCACCTACCACAGGTCTCCAGCCTCTGCATCTGTCCTCAGCTCTTGGGTGCTGGCTTTACACTGATGTTTGAATGCATTTCCCTGTCATGGGCTTGAACCTTGTTTTTAGAAGTTCTGTGCATCTTATCGTTCCATGTGGCCATGAGGAAAGGGCTCACTTTCCTTTCAAACCAGGCACACCCCTAACTCAGAGCCCCTCTTTCCTCTGCAGCCCCCCACCCCCACCCCATGGGGGCTGTGCGGGCACCACGAGCCTCTAGACCTCAGTGAGAATCACAGCAAGGAGTGGGCTGGAAGGACCACATGCTTAATCAAAGCCAGCTTTGTGCTCACACAGCTGCCCAGGGGATAAAAATAATAGTAATAAAAGTTTAAGAGCAGCTTGTATTTTCTGTCTATTTTAATCAGTTGGTGATGAAATTGAACTCCATTTCTAGATCTGGGCCCCAGGGCTGGAGTCCTTTGCTGGTCTGGTTGTGCCCTGAAGAAGCATGGGGAGGAAGATGGCAGTGGGGGGTATGGGGGGCCTCCACATAGAGAGGAAAACATGCCCTTATATGGACAATGCCTCATCCCTTCCACTCCCAGGCTATCTCTGGACTCAGCCCTCCAGGGGCATGTTTTTTCTTCTGTCACCCCCAAGATGTTGGTTCCCTGAGTTCTTACCCTAGGTAGGAGGAAAGAGGTATAGGGAAGCTTTTGGGGAGGGGTCCAAGTTTCCAGAAGCCCCATGAGGGGTCAGGACAGAGGGGTTGGTCTCCTTCTCTTCCCAAGAGCAAGCAGAATGCTGGCATAGCCAAGAGAGTCTACTTAGGAAACAGCTGCTTTCTGGCTGTGCTGTTTGGTGACTGAGTCCTTGGGCAAGTGCTTGTGCTTTTCTGAGCTGACTTTTTCCACCAGGAAAATGGGAACAACACCCCAACAGAGGAGTGAATGGGATGTAAAGTTATAGCTGGCATTCATTGGGTACTTATTTGTGCCTGGCATAGTGCTAAGTACTTTGTATGATTGTTTCACATTAAACCATACCATTCACCAATATTCAAGTGTTTTTGACCTACTAAAACATCCATTTTATTTAGTTCAAACAAAAACATGTTAGTTGGCTATGATGATATTAAGAGTAAATGTGAAAACAAGCTAACTTATGAATATGGAAGGACTGAAGCCAAGGAAAGAAGGGTGGGTTGAAATCAGTTCAGCCACTATCAGAAGTGAGCATGGTGGCGTCTGGGTTGCAGTGTTTAGCAGCCAAGGCTTGGGTTTAAATTCCCACCCAGTTAGTTACTAGCTGCGTGGCCTTCAGCAAAGACAGTCTCTGTATGCCTCAAATCAGGCTTTTTACTATCACTCCCCTGAACCCCCTTTTCATGGTTACCAATGAGCTCCTGCTTGCCAAATCCAATGGCCAATGCTCAGGCTCATTTTATTCTACTTGGCAACAGCATCTGTTGCATTGATCTCCATCCTTCCTTTCTTATCTAAAAGACCACCATTTGGCTTTTGGGATACACCTCTCTCTTGAATTTCTTCCTGTCTCATTGGAACCATTCCATCTCAGTGTTCTTCACAGACTTCTGTCCTGCCCTACTTCTCAATGGTGGACTCTGCTTCCTTCCCTGCTCCATCCACAGTCACTCCTTAGGGACTTCACTCAATCCCAAGGCACTAAATGATCTCATATGTATATGGTTCTCCAAATCCTGTCTCTAATCTTAGCCTTTGTCCTCAACCCAGGTTCATCTAAATGCCTGTCTACGTGACATGCCCACCTGGATGTCTAGTGGGCACCTTAAACTTCACACACATAAACTCTTGCTCGTTCCCCTTACCCTTGCATTCTAATATCAGTAGGTGGTACCATCATCGATCCGCACATACTCCCCACAGACTAAGAGTTGCCTTTGACTTACCTTTCATCAGCAAATCCTAACAGCCCTACCATCAAAATAGATTATGAATCTGATTATCTGCCACTTCGTCCACTGGAGCCTAAGCAGCTGTTGTCTCCTGCATGGACTACTGCAGCAGCCTCCCAGAGGTCTTCCTGCTCTCTCTGCCTCTTACCCCTGCTGGGTCCAGCTACCACATGGCCACCTGAGTGAGCCTTTAGATGTTCAGTGTTGTCCCATCACAATTAGAACAGAATCCAGCTCCTCTGTTGCAGCCTACATGGCCTGGCAGATCTGGTTGTTGGTCCCCCTCAACCTCATTTCCCACCACTCTGCCCCTTATTCAGGCTCAGCCACCCTGCCTCCTTCCCTCACTTCCTGCAGGCCTCTGTTCAGATGCCATCTCCTTAGAGGCCTCACAACCACCCTCTCCACAACAGCCTTCCTTTCCCACTACTCCACTTTGCTTTTTTTGAATGTGTGATATTGCCTGAAATTTTGTGATGTATCTGTTCATCCGTATTATTGTCTCCCCCTCATTTGGATATAAAATCCCTGAGAGCAGAAACTTTTGTTCACTGCTTTTAACCTCAGCTCCTAGAGCGGTGCCTGGCAGAGTGGGCACTCACATATTTGTGGAATGAATGATGGTGTGGGTGCCCACTGGAACATTACCTCCCACCACACACGTGCACAGCCCTCCATGGCCACAAAGCCCTTGATCTCCCCAGCAGCTGAGGCTGGATGCCCTTAACCAGGCTGTCTAGGGAAGGGTGGCCTGAGCTGGGAAGGGCTGGATGAGCCAGTGAAGGCGTGGTAGTGTCTTGGGACTCGTGCCTTGGAATTTTGACCTAAAAAGGTCTTTGTTTTCTCATCTCTCACCTGGGTCAGAATAAGTGGGAATGGGTCACTCAGGCCAGGTATGCAAAGGACTTCTTAGCAGGAAGGGCTGTTACTAAGGGAGGCCTGGAATTCTTGGAGAGTGGACACTGCCATGTTGTTCATTAGACAGGGGTCCATACTAAGTTGTGGAAAGATACAGGCTTCAGAACCAGACACACCCAGGTGTGAGTATTGCCTGGATAACTCGTTTGTACTCCCTGTTCACAGTGGCTCGAAGGGTACGTGTCAAGAGACACCCAGAGACACTTCATCTCTTGCATACGGTCTGCATGAGCTGGGAAGGCTGCTGACCCTCGCTGAGCCTTGGCTTTCTCAGTGACAAAGACACTCTACCCAACTAATGCATAAACTAAAAACGCATAATGCAGGCATTGAAAGTCAGCCTTTTTTCTTCCTGGGTGAGTTTTCTGGCAAGTCCTTACCTGCTCTGGGCTTCAGTTTCCTTCTGTGGTACAAGTTCACACTTGCCTCTGCTACACTTGAAAGGAAGGGCAGTGTGACCATAATCAAGAAAGTGCACAAGAGCACCCCTTTTCTTAGGGAGGAGGCTCAAACAGCATGATTGAAACAGCCAGATCTGCTGCATCATAAAGGCTGCCTCCCTTTACCTTTACTGTGAGAGGGAGATGGTAGGGTGGTTAATACAGAACAGCCAATGAGCCAAAGTCATTTTATGAAGTCTTAAAATATATCATTACATTGGCCACAGATGTATAGTCTTAATGGTGTTTGGCACAGGCTCTATGAGTGACAGAGCTGTTGGGAGCAGGGCCCTGCTGAGTGGCAGGGGGAGGCCTGTCTGGCGTTAATGTCAGCTCCCAGCCCCGGGGGAGAGGGACCTCACGGCCCTTTGGGAGAAATGCAGTCCAGAGGTCAGGCAGGCAGCTGCACATGGAGAGAGACAGGAAGACCCCACAGTGACTTCCCAAAATTTCCAAGGGTACATGGAAATTACCCATTGGGATCTCTAAGTTAGGTGCTGTTGCCTTGGGAAGAGGGGAGAGCTGAAAAGATCAGGAGACAGACCAAGGACAGGAAGCCTATTCAGCTGACTGGAGCACAGGAGGGGAAAAAGTTCTGAAAAGGGGAGGGGAGGGCTAAGGAGCCTATAGTCCTTTACTATTTGCCCAGAGGTGTCCCTTGCTGAGAAAATAAAGCCAAAGTGGCAAGAAGCCCACCTGCATGGGGCACCAGTATATCTCCAAGTAGAGCAACAGGGGAAAGAGTGAGTGTGGAGGGGGTGCCCTTTGTCTCTTTGAAAAAACAAAACCAAACCCAACTGACATCAGACCTGTTATCTCAGCTGGTCTACCTCAGGTCCCTTTCCTTGCTCTTCTCTGAACACTCAGCTCCCAATCTGCAGCCTGAGGCCAAACCCTGCAGAGGCCTCTTTCAGGAACTAGAGATAAATAATGAAGACAATCAAGATTAATGGAGAGAGCAAGAAAATGAACTAGAAGGAGACCAATTTATGGGCAAAGAAAAGCCCCATAAATTGCAGAATGGATTCCCCAAAACTTTTTTTTTTTTAAAAAGAATCCCCAAACTATTCTGTAGGGGAAAAGGAAATTTTATTTCAAAACAAAATTTGGTTTTAACAATAAACCATTTGCTGTTTCTCAAAAAGGTGCTGACATTTTGCAGACAAGAAGAATGAATTGCTGTCCTGCCTTCAGTGTAAATAGGACTCAAGGAGGCTGGGGATTCAAAAAGCAGATAATGGGTCTCACCTAAGGAACGGGGCTGTTAGCAGTAAGCTTCTGGGGTCAAGTTCACAGAAACAGTATTTTTTTTTTATAACTGCAGTACCAGTATAGAGAGAAGCTGGATCTACCTGGATGGGTGACAGACAGCCCGGGTCACACAAGAGTAACTAATGAGCAGCAGCAGACCCTACTCAGAGCCTCAAAACATGGGTTTCAAGCCCCATTCTGAAGTGACCATACATCTTACCCATCAAATCTGTTCCCTTAGGCTCAGAGCCCCTGTGACAAATACATTCGCAGAACTCTAGGTAGATGCATGGTATTTGACACTTTTAGTTTTACTGCTGGCTGTTGACAATTTAACTTGTGTTGCCATTGTGTGTATTTCTTAAAAACATCTTTCTTTTTATGAATCTCCTTTCTTCTTTCCCATTTATTATATGTTGTAGATCTCAGCTTTTGTGACCAGATAATCAGATGATAAAATCCGGAATGGGGACAAAGATTCTATATCTTATGAAATAATAATGAAGATTCTATATCTTATGGAATAACAATGAATAACAATGAAAAGGAATAACAATAATAATGGAATAACAATCTTATGGGGTCTCAGAATTTTAGACCCCAAGTGATCAGATTCAGCAGTCAGAACAACAAAGCTGGTCTTCAAGATACTTTCTTTGATCACTAGTTTTTAAATAGTTTCGCTAAAGGTTACTAGCCAGCATTTCAAGGGCAAGAAATTGTTTTCCCTAAACAACCTTTTGAAACAGTTGCAAACAAATAACAAAATAACAAGGAAGGGGACTGGACTGCGCCCTGAGATGGAATTCTAGCTGGGGCTTGGACCTAAATGGGCGAGGGAGCCCCATGCAGGATGTTTTCCCTCTCTGAATGGCCTCAGTTTTCTATTCTGTGAAATGAAGGTGGTAGCCTAAAGCAGCACAACATTGTTCCACTTCCAAGTCTCAAATTCTAAACTGCACACGGAGGGGAGAAAGAAGAGTCACAAATATACTGCCTGTATATGTTTAGGACAAATCCCAACTGCTCACAGCTTGGTCTTGTCCCTTCATCACAGGGAAACTCCACTCAGACCTTGCAGGTCTCTGTCCCCACATGTCTCTTCCCTCCCTCTGCTCTAAGACTGTTGCCTTTTGCTTCTCTGAGAGGCAGCCCTCTCCCCTCTACAGCAATACACAGCCCCAACTCACCTCTTCCATGAAGTCTCCCCACTTGGACCCCACTGTGCTCCCTCCTCACCGGTCTGTCCTGCCAGCACTGACGCCCGTTCACTGTGGCTTGTAAAATACTATGCTGTCATTTTCCTGTGGGTGTGTCTTTTCTCCTCTTGCCCTGTGCCCAGCTTCCCTATTCAGCACAGTTCTTCAGGGTGGGGCCAAGACTGGAGAGGGGCAGCAACAAGGTGAGCAGTTTCTCCTTCCAGCCAGGAGTGGGGCTAAGGCCACCACACAGGGCCACCACATAGGGATCCCACTTTACTTCTTGCCATGCTTTTGCTAAAGATGGCTTGATACCCACAAGATGCCTTGGGTAGGGATGGCAGCCTTGGGTGCAGTTCTGTTCAAGAATGGTGGAAGGGGAGGGTGTCTGAGAAGTGGGACTCTGTGTGATGTTGATGGGTGGGCACAACCTACCGTCCACAGTGACTTGGCAGGAGCACTCAGCCTGGCCGGCATCATTCTTGGCTACACACTTGTATAAGCCTCTGTCCTCTGGCAGTGCCTTCTCGATGGAGACGGAGCACAGGGAGCCTAGAGAGGAAGAGGAAAAACTGTTGAGTGGACCAGGTGTGGGTCCAATTACTGCCCTGGAACCTGAAGCACAGTAGGAGAGTATTATTCACATGGGCAGCCTCTGGGAGCCCAGAAGTCAGAGGCCCTGTGGGAACCAACCCCTCTACTCACTAAAGCCAGGGCATTTTCTGCTGATAACTCAGGTCCAAAATAACTGATCCTTAAATATACTCCCTCCTGGTACCCCCAGCCCCCTTCCAGAGAGTTCTCTTATGAAGACATAAAAAAAATGCACAGAAGAAGAGAAGGAAATAGTCTCTGCCATCTAATACAATGAAGGAGCAGAGGGACTCAGGCCACACACACTGGGACATCACCAAGGTGGGTAAGTAGTAGTCAGGCACAGGTTTACCAATCTGTGTCAGGAGCAGGGGTAGGTGAGGGAGCTCTGCTCAGTTTAGCAGTGATTATGGGATGCATCTTAGAAAAGAAAATTTTCAACAAAGAGGGTGGGGGAGGGCAGGAGCCCTTGTCCAGCAGGGGCACTGGCCTGTGGGAAGATCTGCTGGGAGAAGGTGACTACAGCCTGGGACCCTGGAGCTGGCTTTTCAGGAATGGTATCTGAGCTGATGAGGCCACCACAGCTCAGTGGGCTGGGAGAGGGCACTTTGGAGCTGCCTCCCTTCAGTCCTGGGTCTTTTGGTCACCTCAGAGGGACTTCTATTCCCATGGACTCTCACTGGGTCTACCTTTGCTGCCACACATCCTTCTGGCCTGGTGGGGTTGGAGGGCGGGAGGAGGAACCAGGCTGGCCATGCACAGGAATCAGGGGTCTGGTCCTTACCCATCCTGGGTCTCTCATCCAATGGCTAGATCTTTCTCTGGGGGATCCCCTTGTGGAGTTTCCCCTGGGGTGTGGGAGGGGCCAGCTGAGGACTGGGCCTGCTGGGCCAAGTAGGACCCTAGCTCCTGCCTTGAGACATTCAACAAGCCAACAGCATGCCGCCCCTGCTGTCAGGGAAGCAGTCATCACCCAAGTAGGGGGTGGAGCCAGAGCAATGGGCTGTCTGGAGCCACTGGCTTTGGCCACCTTCCTCCCCCCACCACAGCCTGCCACAAGCCATTGGCCCTGGATGGGCAGAACTGTGCGTATCCCACCCAGGTGTATGTGTGGGTGCACAGCCAGAAAGAGGCCAATAGGCACGACTCTCAAAAGGCCTTTGATCAAAAAAGTACCCTCACCTCGATAGACAGATGTGCAGACTTGACCAACAAATACAAGGATATTCAGAGAGAGGAAGGATGATATGAGTTCTGCCAGAGAACCTCACTAAGGCTGCAAGAGAAAGCTGCGTTGTAATAGTTCCCTTTATTTCCTGGCACCTAGGTATGCCTTAGAGAAACCTTGGTTCTTATTTATATTCTCTCTCTCTCTCTCTCTCTCTCTCTCTCTCCAGAGCATGCCTATACCTTTCCCCCCTCTAGTTCTTTCAAGGATATACCTTTGCTCTTGCCTAAGCTCCAAGGACCCTTCTTTTTTGCCTCTGTAATTTGTTTTCTGAGCCCACACAGCCCAGCTGGCTTACTTTTTCTACCTCTGTGACTTTCTAAATGAACTTTCACTTGTATTTGGGAAAAACAAAAACCTAGGGGAACCTCAGTCTTACTGACCACCTGGGCAGTATGGGTGATCTGCACCCTTCACCCCCTTGTACAGACCTTGCCTCTTGGGAAAGGCCTCACTAGGCTCTCCCACAGGGGAGGCCAGCGGGTTGCTATTTCTTTCACTGTAGGAGACAGAATCTGCAGAAACTGCAACAGAAAGTATTTAGGTTGCATTTTTAGGAAATCCATCACGAGAACACGAACTGTGAGTCATAGGAATGGAAGAATGAGGTTAACTATATTCTGGAGAGAGAAATTTCCATTTATCTGGGAGGGCAGTAGAAGGCTGAGACGACCTCTGGCCCCAATTTGAGGCTTAGAGGAAATAGACCCCATCTTGCAATTTCCCCTCAGTCTGAGGCTAAGGCTCTAAGAACAGATACCCCATTCCCAGTGCACAACCCCTTCGAATCCTTGATTGTCTTTTGGCTTTTAGTCTCCTAGCTGCCTCCAGCCTTAAACCAAAATGGCATAAACTGCAAAGACAGTAGTGAGACCACTCGGACAAGTGGAGCATTTAGACCACAGCCCTTGTCCCCTTACCAGGGAAAGCCAGAGCAGGCAGCTTTTTCAAGCCACTCAAAGCCTGAACCTCTGGCCACATGCGTGGGCTGGAGGAGGGCCCCCAGGCAGGCTTGGAGCCTCAGCTAGCTCAGATTGAAGAATCTGGTATTTCCTGTAGGACAGCTTATTCTTGACCTCTAGAAGAAAAATGTTTCCCAGCATTTTTTTTTGAGAAGCCTCAGCCTGGTGGGGAATTTTGAGAGAGGTGAGGGGGATGGGAGTGGTGAACACAGAACCAGGAATCCAATGAATGGCTGAATGGCTAGAACTGTCCCTGGGAGAGCCTCACGGTCATGGAGTCTGAAGATCCCCTACCTTACTCCTTTTCTGAATGTGTGGGGTACAGAGAAGACGGGGGTGTGCATGGTAGGAGGGAGTGGTCCAAAGCCCTGGAGACTCTGCTCCGAGGTGACCCCCAGTCAGCAGGGCCTGGCTTACCTGGCACATCTGGACAGTGCAACTCTGCTCGAGGTCACCTCCTCAGGGATGGCGCCCTCTATGTTACTCCTAAGCACTCCCAGCCATAGATGGACTTCTTCTGCACCCTGAGCTCATCTTAATCAAAACACGTCTCTCAAGGCCATTGCTGAAACCTTTGCCTGTCTCCCACACTAGCTCTCGGAGGGCAGTGACCACACATCTGTTGTGAATACTTTTCCTGGGCCTGGAATGCAGTCACAGTAAGAAAAAAAAAATTGCCATTCTGAGAATGACAAAGGTGCATTTCTGCAGCAGGTGACCTGGTAAGATTTCCACAAAAAAGAGTCATGAATGTCTAATCAAATATAACCTACCATGAAAAAGATACTATACGGGCACACCTCATTTTATTGCTCTTCACTTTATTGTGCGTCACAGATTTTGCTTTTTTTACAAATTGAAGGCAAGTCCCTTTACCAGCAAAAAGATTACAGCTCACTTTATTGCCATACCACTTACTCTATCACTGTGGTTTGGAACCAAATCTGCAATATCTCTGAGGTATACCTGTAGTTTCTTAAAGGAGAAAAAAAACCCTTTTAACTCGGAGTTCTTCCAGTGGATTGTACCTACAATGAAAAGGGCTAGAACTGTGCTTCACACATAGTAGATGCCACATAAATCCTTGTGTTTTGCAGGATTAACTTACATAGGTTTTTAAAAGCTATTCCAAGATCCCACACTGAAGGCAATTAAAAATGAATCATCGGTTGACAACAGCAATAAAAATGAATCCTCGTTATTAGATTGGGAGAAATGTTTGCCAGGAAAGAAGTCTGGCCTGGGGACAGAAAACAAGGCATAAAGATGGAAGCCCCTTTTAGGCGCAGCAGCGTCCCCTTGGCTCACTGGCCTCCCACCCCTGGGCTGAGGCCTGGGGAGCGCTGCTGCAGGTCCAGGAAGGGCCTGGTGTGGCCACCCTACAGGCCCGGAGGGCAGGCCAGCATTGGAAGTGAACACTAGGCCCCCTGCAGCTCTGGGGGATGCAGGGAGAGGAAGGACACCTCCACATGTCCTTCCGAGAATTACTGGACACTCCAACCGACCGGACTGCCGTTACACCTCCTCTGCTCTCGTTGCCACTAAATGGGGTGGACATAATCCTGTTTCGGGGGGCCTGCAGGCTACAAGCCCTATCCAAGTTACAGATTCAGGGAAGGCCCTCTGAAACCTGTAAACGGAGCATCCACTAGCAGGTGGTGCCCAGACATATGTGTTCATGTGGGGGGAGGAGAGCACAGGAATCTCTCATGGCCACAGGCTGGTGTCACCAGTGTTGGAAGGCATCCTGGAGGAAGTGAGTCTTGATCTTAGAAGAGAGGACAGCACAGGGTTCAGTGCAGTGGAGCAAGAAGAGTTCCAAGTCAGGGAGGATGGGGTAGAGAGGATACTGTAGGGTGTGAAGGGCTGGGAGACCTGCATAGCCACCCCCTCTGTCTTCTGCTACAAACCACCTCAAACCACAGCTTCCTTATTTCTACTGATGCCTTCACCGTGACCCCAGTCACCCAGGCACTGACGTTCAGTGGTCATCCACTCCTTCCTCTTCTTTACTCCTCTACGTCCACCCTTCCAAGCCAGGCAATAGGTTCTGTTAATTCTGTCCTTGCTTCCTGAACTGGTTATTTCCTGTCTGTGCCCACGCCTACCTACCTTGTTAGCTCAGGTCTCACTGCCTTCCTCCCGAACCTCTTCAGTAGACTCCTGCCATGTCTTTGGGCATAGAGTCAATCAAGTCCCCTAAACCCCAGTTTTGTGTGCATTGCTCTTCTTCTGAACTCTTTCATGGCTCCCTGCTGCCTTTGGAATAGAGTTCCTCAGCATGGTACAGGGTGGAATGAGGCCATGCCTCCCTCTATAGCCCAAACTGCTGTGAGCAGGCCTGTGTCCATTGCTGCTATGTCCCTGTCTGGGAAGGCCATACGTTCCCTCTTCCTGGCTGGGAGCCCTGGCCTACCTTTAAGGTTCTGAGCTAGGCCCAGCTCTCTTACCATCAGAGGCCCCAGCACTCAGCCCCCTCTCCTCCTTCTCTCAGAAGCTCATCACAGGCTCTTGCATGGGAGAGTTTAATGACCGCGAGTGTGTCTCTTCTCTTTATATTGAAAACAAATCCACTCACACCTGTCAGAGGGCCCTACTCCCTGCGGTGGGGCCTGCTGAAGTGGTCACTGATAACGCTTTAAGATAGGCTTTCTCCTTGATCCCTGTTTAACCCAGGATCTGAAGACTTGGAGAGTGGAGCTCTGAAGAAGGAATGGTGGACAGAAAGAAAGTGGGGCTGATGTTCTGAGACAAGGCACTTTCTCGACTGTGGCAAGATGGACAGGCCTGTTTCAGGGTTTACTTCCTCTGCTGGAGTGAAAATAGTAGAAATTTTGCAAGCCCCAAGCGCACCACTAGTCTTTCAGCCTCTTGGCTCTTGCTGACAGTGCTGAGGAGCAGCCATTAACAATTTTCCTTGCTAGACAATGCTCTTGGCGAGCTAATCGATCATGAAAGTTTTCTCAGCTGTACCAGTATGCCTACACGCTAACAAGAATTAACTTAGAGGTAACATATCACATTAACTCAGAGATAATATAGTCTAGGAATTGGAACTGGCTGCCTTCAAATCCCAGCTCTGTTACTAACGAGCTGTGCAAACATGAGCCAGGTTCTTAATTAACTTCTCTGTTAGATGGACAGTACAGTAGTTGGAGGATTAGTTGAATGGGAAGTGTAAAGTGTCTAGGACAGTGTCGGGCCATGGTATTCAATATATGCCAGCTATTCTTATTTTTCAAAGGAGAATTGCAAATACTTAGAATAGTTTTTAAAATTGGGTTTGGGGCTGTCTCCATAATCACCTCCCATCCCCTTCCCAGTTTCTCTCTATCCTCTCCTTGTGCTGGCCTTCTTTTAATCATTTCTTCTTCCTCTGCTTTCGACTGAAACTGTCCCTTCGAGATGGTTTCTGGAGGAGATGCTGCTGAAGTAGCCAGATCTCTATGCGCTTTTACACTCACTGACCAGCAGATATAACAGAGTCCAGGCACTCTGGGCAAGAGCAGCCAATGTCTAATGGCTCAGCTGTGTTTTTGAGACAGGGCCGAGGTCTGCTTACATTGTTTAGTTGAGCAAATTGTTTACAAGTGGCTGCCGGTAGCTCTCTGCAGGTTCCATACAGGCCTCAGAGCAGCTGCACAGCTTTGGGCATTGCCTTCAGCTGTCTGGATATCAGTCTCCCTGGGGTTGGTGCTACTGTGGACATCACATTGTGCAAGCCTGTGTGACTACACACGTCCCAAGGACGTCAGCTGCCCCTGCCCACCCGCCATCCTGCCTGGAGATAACACCACAGGGTAATCTGGGAAATGCTCCTGGTTAAGGTTTTGGATCAGTTTTACCAAAGACTTTCCATTTGGGAAGGGTGCATGGGGGTGACAGGGAAGGCTGTGGCACCCCCTCCCCTGGACATCTCGCCCCACCATGGTAATCCTCATGCCCGCCTATGTATGGCAGGCTGAACCAACAGAGGCAGGGGGAAGGATGAAAGGACTTCTGGAGGACCCCGTCCACGTGAAAAAGTTATCTTGTCAACACATTAGCAGAAAATAAAACATTTTTCTCTTTCCTGGCCAATTTCCCCTTTACTACTTCAACACTGAGAGTCAAATGCTCGACTGTTCCAGATTTGCTGTCTGAGTGAAGAGAGAAGCTTCATTGTGAGCTGAGGGAGCTACTGCTACCTTCAAGTGCTTCATTCCGGGTTTTAGGAGGAAGGAAGGAAGCAGAACAGGGGGTCAGGGAAGGGGTAGAGAGGGGTGCAGTTGGAGGGCAGGAAGGAGAGCAGCACAGTGTGTGTGGAGGGGTGTTTCTGACATCTCAGCTGATCTCGATTTGACAGGACCTGTCCTCTTGGGCCTCTGTTGTGGCTGCTCTCTACCCCTCAAGGTTAAATGCCCCTTCCCTGGAGCTGTGTACCCTGCCATGCCCAGAGCCACCAGTATCAGCCTCAGGCTCAGGCCAGACTCTGTTTTAGCACTGGCCACCAGAGTGGGGTGTGGGAAGTCTGCTGGCCTTGGAGCTCACACCCAGGCTTGGGGATTTACAAAAACATTTCAAACCAAATTGAAGGTCCAGGGAAAATACCCCTCTCATGCCCCATTGCTTCTCTAGGTATAAACTGGCCCTTCTGAGAACTCCAGACCCCGAAAGGCCTCATATGGCAGGATTTAGAGCACCCCCCTTCTCCCCACCACCCAAGAATGTGAAATAGCAGCAAACAAAAGTCTCATCCAAATTAGGAAGCGAGCTGCTCTGTCCACCGGTGAGTGTGTGGCATAGGGTATGTTCTGGGTTTTGGCTCCCCCACAGGTCCCTTCAAACCCACGAGGTTATTGAGACTTCAGCTGTTATTGGCCCCAATTCACTGTCCTGTGCCATCCTGTCACTGCATACCCTTCTCCAAACCAAAATGCCGCTGCAAAAACAATGGTTAACTCTCAGCCCCTAGTTGGCTCCAGCCCCTGTGCCTCTGTTTCCAAGCCTGTGAACAGAGCCCTCTCCAAGCAAGAGCTGTTGGGCATTAGTGCAGGCCCCCCATGCTCTGAGGAGGCTGCTGCTGAGGGTCCTGTAAAAGGGTTCTGCTGAGCAGATGTCAAGACCTCTTGACATCTGTGGCACATGCCACAGAACTAGAAACAGTCCCCCCCACTCACTCTGGAATGGAATATGTACCCATGGACCCTGAACAGGGCACCTATCCTGTGAGGGAGGGAGACACAGAAGCTCTGGGCTATGAGTAGTGATCAATAAGACCAAGGCTCCATGAGCTGACAGTGACCCTCATGCAAAAGTCCCTTCCTCCCCAGCCCCTGCTCTCATTACCTTCTCGGGAGAGGATGATGAACTTGGTAGTCTTGAGTATCTTTCCATTCAGCGTCCAGGTGATTGTGGCTGGGGTGTCAGAGGATACCTGGCACTGGAGTAGCAGCTTCTCGCCCTCTGCCACATGAACATCTTGTAGTTTCTCCTTGAAGATTGGGGCTGTCCCTTGGTTCTCTGATCTTTTTTCATTATCTGTGGCTCCTGAATACTCCCTCTTGCAGTTCACATCATTCTTAACCTCCTTCTTGAGTTCTTCTTTCCTGGCTGGTTTCAGGGTCTCAGCTGGCATGGCGTTGCCCATGGGTTTCGAGGTCTCGGCCAGTTTGCTGTTGCCCACAGATTTCAGGGTCTCGGCGGCCTTGGCGTTGCCCACAGGTTTTGGGGTCTCACCTGGTTTGGAGTTGCCCACAGGTTTCGGGGTCTCGGCTGGCTTGGCATTGCCCACAGGTTTTGGGGTCTCAGCTGGTTTAGTATTGCCCACAGATGTCAGGGTCTCTGCTGGTTTGGCATTGCCCAAGGGTTTTGGGGGCTCACCAGGCTTGGTGTTGCCCACAGGTTTCAGGGACCCTGAAGGCTGGGTGCCCATGGACTTGGGACTTTCTGCCACCTTGGCATTCAAGGCCTCAGCACTGTTGCTCCCATTCTCTGTTGGTAATTTTTTCTTGCTGCCCAGCACCGAGCGAAAATCTGGGGTGGCAGGTTTTGCAGGTGGTACCTTCTCAGGTACTGGGGTCTTGGGAGTCCCCTTCTTGGCCAAGACAGAACGGAAGTCTACCTGTTGGGGGCTGTGCACCTTCCTCTCTTCCTCAGACACCATCTTTGGCTTCACTTGCCGCTGTAGGTTGGCACGGAAATCCATTTGCTCAGCTGGAATCTCCTTCAGCTCTTCTTCTGATAGGGTCTTGGTACTCACCTTCTTCCCCAGGAGGTCACGAAAGTCCAGCTGCTCCACCTCCTGCTGGCGGATAGCCTCTTCTGTGTGCTGCCGGGTCTCCACACGCCTCTTCAGCACCCCCCGCACGCCTTCGCTGTCTTCCTCCTCTGGCCAACCCTGCCCTCCTGCTGGCCAGCTAGGCCTCAGGGTCCCAGAGCAGTCACCATCACCACCATCAGCACCAGCTCCTTGGCCGCAGAGGCCCTCACAGCTGGCAGGCTCCCTCCCCCTGGAACCAGTGAGGGGAAAAAGGAAAATAGCAGGAGGAAAAGGGGCTGGGTAAAAAAGAAACGTCAGGGGAGAGCAAACCTCTGAGGGAGGGAGGGTAGAGGGGAGGGGGAAGGAATGGTGGGGGCTGGCCAGGCTGTGTTTATAGAAGGGAACATTGGTGAGAGGCGCTTGCTTGCTTAGTTGGTTTGTTACATTGGTAATGACTTCAGTAGCCTTATAAGGGTGTGTACAAAAAAAAAGAAAGAAAGAAAGAAATTCACCCCCCTCTCCTCCCCTGCTCTCCCTCCCTCATTCCCCTCCCAATTGCTCCCTCTTGGCTTGGGCAGCCTCAGCTGGAGGACACAAACAATCTGGGACGGCTGGGCTGGGCCTGCGGGGGCCAGAGGGAAGGCGCGTGGGTGGTGGCATGGGGCCTGGCCAGTCAACTCCCAGGGGTACTCACCGCAGTGGGGCTCGGGTAGGGTTGCTCTGTAGCATCAGTGACACCTGGCAACTGCATTCGCCAACCTGGTTCCTAAAGAATTCAAGGGATCAGTACAGATCAAGAGGCTCTCTAGGCTGAGGTCATTCTTAGTCCAAGGGCTGTGATGAGGGAAGGATGGGCAGGAACTTGACCACAGGCTGGCTGCTGGCTCGAGGAAAGATGGGACCACAGGCTTAGCTGTGACCCCAACATGCCCACCCCAGACCTAAATTTAAGGCAGGGCCATCCCGTCCCCTCCCACTTGGCTCACCCTTTATTTCCCCAGCTCTTGTTTGAAAAGGAAAGAGAGAGAACATCTTCTGGACAATAGCTAAGTTAGGCATTCAGAAGTAGGAATACTTTTCTGGAAGCATATTACAAAAATAACACAACCAATCAATCACTCAATGAATAAAAGAAGAGTAAAGACAAACCCTGATGGGGCTGTGATGGAGCTGCTTGGTCTAGACTGTGAGGCCTTGGTCAGCCTGCTCAGTGCCCTTCAGTTTGACTCTGCTCCCTTATTGCAGAGCTGGTTCCTTCCCTGTCCTCACAGTGTCCCCCCATGAACTACTTCCTCTTTGCCTGCTCATGAAATGAAAACACCCTCCAATTCATACCCTTTGGCTAATGCCCTCGGATCAGAACTTTTTGTATTGAAACCCAGCAGGTGTCTCCCTAATGGGCGACCCTTTCTCTTCTTCCTTTATATGGTGAGGGACCGGATTCTCCAACCCACTGTTAAAACTGTTCAACCTCTCCAAGCTGGTGGGTAACCAGCCTTCCTGCTCAGTGAACAGGCTGTTCCAGGCTTGGGTGCTGTGGAGGATTTACAGTAGCAGCTCAGCCCTCTGGCCTCACAAGGCTGCCATCTGCTGGCGTTTCTGAGCTCTGACCAGCCAAGAGGTCCCGCTCTGACTGGGGGAAGGAGTGGGAGGAGGGGCAGGTCTGAACACCAAAGGCCACTGGACTCTTCGTGATAATAACCACCCATTTTATACATAGCACCCTACAGCTTTCATGATTTTCGCATCTGTTGTCCTTCTTGTCCCAAACATCCCAATGAGGTATAGAGCATCATTATGCTCATTTTAAAGGTAAGGAAAGGATGCCCCAGAGTTTATTCCAAGCAGTGCTGGGATTCTGGGGTTTCCCCCTCATTCTCCTGCACTCAGCCATCATACTGGTATTTCCTGGGCTGACTCGTACCTTACCTCCTACCACAGATGTGTAAGGACAGGTTCCTCACATAATCCATCTCAGTCTCATGACAACTCTGTGAGGTTGGGGTCAGCACCATTTTTATAGGTAGGAAAAATGAGGCTTATAAAGGTAAAGTAATTTGCCTACACCCACAGGCACGGGTCTGCCCGAATCCAAAACCTATGACTTTCCCACCCCGCCCTACAGTGATCATCAGTACCAATCCGTTCTGGGATATGTGTGTGTTCGTGCATGTATGTGTAGATCAACCACAGGCATGGATTCACACATATGTGGGTTGACCTGGTGGGCACCTGCACTTGCAGTCTGTGTTTGGGAACATGTACCCAGGCACCCATCCCCCCATATGGGCAGACATCTGAGCAAGTGTTCCTGGGGCTCTGTTGTGTGTGCGTACCTGCCTCACTTTGCCTGGCCTCCTTCCCAATGCAGGGCTGGTTCTGGGCAGACACTGGCAGCCCAGGGCATGGCAATTGGTTTTCATGGCAGATGATTCTCCTGGGGGTTGCTGCTCACTCCCTGGTACTAGGACCCATCTGAAGTGAGGAAAGGTTGACCTTTGCTGCCCTCACCCCTCCTCTGATCTGGTGGGTCTCCTTTGGGCCACTTTCCTCAATGCTCAGGCTCTCAGGGGCACAGATTCAAGGTTCAGGGAGCTTCATGCCTGGAGAGTCTGACAGCCTAGGGTGCTCCTTTGCTCAACAAACAAACAGCAATTAGGTGCCTCCATAGTGCTGGATCCTGGGAAGGCTAAGAGGCCCTCACAGCACCCTCAACACTCAATACAGAAGGCAATGGAACTTGGGTCAACTTGTAGAATAACCATAAGAGGTTATCTTAGGGGAGGCCCAGTGGCCAGACATCCCACTTCTGCAAGGCTGCTGGGCAGAATTAAGCCATTCTTTCCCCACTTTTCTTTCAGGCACAGAGTGTGGTGGCCTGGGGTTGGTGTGAAGCAGGAGGACAGGATGCCCAAGGGCCATGTTTTCCTGGGATCCCTTTTCAACATCTTCTTGACTGAGTTTCCTCCTGTCATAAGTAGAACGCAGCCCAGATGCAAAAATCAGGCGCAGACACTGACCAGATGGCCTTGCTTTAGCCCAGCCAGAAGCTTTAAATGGTGGGGCGCCCTGACTCCTGAGCTGGAGTACGCTCTATCTCCTCATGGGTGGACACAGGCAAGGGCGCCTGTGGTTTTCCATTACCTGCCCTCAAAGAGGAGAGCACAGGTGGCCTGCACTCACCCCACTCTCAGGTCTTCCCCCGAGCCACCTAGGCAGGCTAAGGGGCAGATGGACAGTAGAGAGCTTGGATTCCATAGCTGGCCCACTAAGTGAATCATCCCTGGGGATGGTCTAGGGGGTCACTATTTCTGCAACCATATACTTAAATTTCTGCAAGGCCTTTAAGGCAAATCACGTTTCATTCAAAGCCTGAAAAGGTCAGAGAGGCCTTTTGCCTGGGGCCCACACACCAGGTAATCTAACCTGCTGGAAGAGGTTTTGGGACCATCTTTGGTATCTGCACGTACTCAATTATAAGGATGTGCAGCGGCTGAGGATGAGGCCCCCCCCCCCATGTCCAGCCCAGATGCTGCCATAGAGGGTATGGGGCTGTCACCATGTAAGCTACAACTTTGATGAACAGATCCCATTTTGCCCCTACCTCCCGCGCCTGAATAAGAAGCTGTTCCTTGGGTACAAAGCCTTGGAGCCTGTCCCACTCTAAATCACCCACCACTGGAATGATTTTATATGCAAAATTAGTTTAAAGATTTAATGTCTTGGAAAGCAAAAATCTTTCAAATATTTCAGCTGGAATTTGGAGCTAACTTTTTAACATTCCCCCTTTTAGTTCAGGAGACAAGAGCTAGGGGAGGGAAGGGGAGGTAGAAACCACCCACTGTATATACCCCCAACCCAGCCCTCCCACCCCCGCATCCTCTTGGCCATCCAGTCTTCCTCCTTGAAAGGCATTCTGTCCTGGGTCTAGGTCTGATTTCTGTCAGGATGAGAAAAGCAAGAGTGGAGCGAGGCCCCTGGCAGGCCTGGCACACATTCCACAGGAGAACTTTCCACTGACTTGCTCCTTCTCAGCTGGGGATAAAGCCAAGGCCAGGCCACCAGCCTCCCAAAGGAATGAAAAGTCTGGACTTTGGAAGGAAAATGGGGCAATGGCTGCAGGGGTGGGGACTCTAGTGCCATTTCCCAGGTTTCCTGAGTTCCCAGTGCACTTGGGAGAAGTAAGGAATGAAAGAGCACCTGATTTGAAGACAAGAGATTAGGATTCTAATCTGGGCTCTGCTACTGGCCTTTGGGTGGCCATGACCCTGAGACCTCAGTTTCCCCCATTATTAAATGAGGAGGCAGCTAGATAACTTCCGAAGTCCCTTCCAACTGGGAAGGTTGAAGTTTTATGATTGTCCCCAGCTGGGCCCAGATAGTCTGCCTGCTGACCTCCCAGCACAACCCTTCATGCTGGCCTGGCCGATTTCCCACAGACCGTGCTTTGCTCTTCCCTACCCTTTCTTGCTCAGCCTGTCCAACAGGCCCTTTCAACAGTCAAGACTTTACTTGGTTTCTAAGCCTCAGCTTGTTTTCCTCAAAATGCCCTGCAAAGCCCATCTCTTTTAGGGTTTCTGGTTTGATTAACATGAGTACTGCCCCAAAGCACTACTCCTCCATGCAGACAAGCTCTGTTCGCACATATGATGTTTCCATGATTTGTACTGGTCTAGGAGAGTGGAAGAGTATATCTTCTTCCTATTTTGGATGCAGATTTGCTTTTCTGAGAATAACTGTTCAGACACAAGGCAAAGGCCATTGCTGTGTTCTGAGCATACTATTGATGACAACAGGATGATTGGCCAGCCTACAACCATCTTATTGGCTGACCACAGAGGTGACATTAGCTCAGTTGAGATTCGTTGAGACCTGCCCATCTCAGCAGAACTTGCTAGCAGATCCACAGACTCCTAAGAAATAATAATGGCTATTTTTCAAAGCCAGTAAGTATTGGGGTGGTTGTTAGGCAGCAAAAGCCAACTGATACAAGTATAAAGCACATGCCCAGAAAGGACCCAAGCAGATGGGGCACATACTAGGTTTTGTGATTATTGTAGGAACAATGCCCTCTCATGGCGGTAGCCTTGGCATGTGGCTGTAGCTCAGAGCCTTAAACACGATGAGCTCAGTATAGGGGAATGATTTATCCAGAAGAGCAAGGCCCCTTAACAAATGGCTGAGCACGTCAGCCAGGGACGTGGCATCATCCTTGGGATGTGGCACAATCTCCTATTTGCAGGGTCAAGTGCAGACAAGTGCTCTTCTTTAATGCTTACCCCAACCCTGGGGGCTGCCATTCTGTCTCCATTGCCCCAGGGGTGGCATGGAATTTTAGGAGTTAGAGCATTTTAATATTTTATTTATTTATTTTTAGAGATGGAGTAAGAGAGAGAAAGAAACGTCAGTGCCCAAGAGATATATTGATCAGTTGCCTCTTAGAGGTCCCCCAGTTGGGGGACTGGCCCAGGCATGTGCCCTGACTGGGAATTGAACCAGCAACCTTTTGGTCTGCAGGCTGGCACTCAGTCCACTGAGCCACACCAGCCAGGGTGAGTTAGAGCATTTTAAAAGTAGAAGAACATTTCTGGATCACATTCTGACTATGGGCCAGACATATCCTAGGCACTGGGAACATTGCAGTGCGCCTTCATGGAGCTTACCTTCCCGGTAACCTGTAAAGACCTTAAAAGGGAGGAAAAAGGGAATGGAGATAGTTAACCTCCCTGTGGTGGTTTAAAAATGTCTATGAATTTTTTCATAGACATTTTGGAGAGAGATACTCCTCTCTCCAAAGGTGGAACTTAATTATCCTCCTCTTGAGTATGGACTGTACTTAGTGACTCACTTCTAACCAACATAAAATGTGGAGGAGTCATGGTGTGTGTGACTTCTGGGGGTAGGTGGAGTCTGCAGTAAAAGACATTGCAGACTCCAGCTCACTCTCCCTCTTGGGTCACTAGCACTGGGGAAGCCAGCTGCCTTGTCATGAAGACACTCATGCAGCCATATGGAGAGGTCCATGTGGCAAGGAGCTGAGGCCTCCTGCCAATGGCCCTTGGAAGTAAGCCGTCATTCGGAAGTGAGTGAGCCATCTTGGAAGTGAATTCTCCAGCCTCAGTCAAGTTGTCAGAGACTGCGACCCTTCCTGGCATCTTCCATGCAACCTCATGTGAAACCCTGAGCCAAAAATCACCTAGCTAAGCTTTCTCAAATTTCTGAACCATGGGAAGTATGGGATAATTATTGTTTTAAAATACTAAGTTTTGGGATAATTTGTTATGCAGCAAGAGAAAACTAATACATTCCCTCTAGCTCCTGCTTTTCCAATTTTAATCCATTCTTCCCTCCTTCATATTCACCATACACCAAATAATTGGAAACAAAAGTCAGGATGTAACAAGACGGAGGACTCTGGGGAACTGAGCACAGAAGGCAAGGTTCTCCACAAACATCTGTTCTACTGAAGTAGAAGAAACAAAAGCTTGTCAGCAGCACCAAGTCTGCACTTTCTTTACCTTGAAGCCCAGCCCCACATTACTTTGTGCTTCCTTTGGCTTCCCAGTCCCAGACTGGAACTTTGATGGGAGATAGGAATTTAGGGGCGGGACAGGCAGACTCACTTGAGCAGGATTTCATACTGGCCAGCGTGCCAGGGCTGCACGTTCTTTAGGACCAGGGTGAACACGTCCTCATTCTGTAGCACCTCAAAGTGACCAGTGTCTTTGGAGAGGGCTTTGCCGTCTCGGAGCCAGTGCACAGTGGGGAAGGGGTCACCAGCTATGGCACAGGAGATGAGGACACTCTGGCCCAGGGAGGCTGTCACCGATCGAGGCTTGCTGATAAACCAGGGCTGGGTGCCATCCTGAGGCTCTGAAAGTTTAGTTAGAGAGGGAGGCCTTTTAGCAGAGTGTCCACTCAGTCCATGGTGGTGAAGGTTGGACGACAGCATGTAATCAAATAACAGTTTGTCCAGAAATTGCTTTTATTGGATATACAGATATAACATTCTTCTTAATGGCAAATCTGTCTTGGTTACATTCTCAGAGGATAATAGTAACATGTATTGTGTATCCAAAGCAAGGGGAAGTAGCCCAGAATGTACAGGGGCACCAATGATCTACATTAGATGTGATGATTAAGAGTTGTCACTTCCTTTGTGTGTGCTTGTCTCTCTTTCTAAATGGAGGCTCTTTAAAGGCAAGGACACTAATAAGCCCATAACTCATGTCAAAAGCCATCACTGTCAAATTGTTACATGTATTATGAGACTTCTCTTCTAGCACTCTATGCAGCTGTCACCAGCGACCCACAGAGGGTAGAGACTTAAGAGGCAGGGAAGAGCAGCCCTACTCAGCCAGAACCTCAGATGTACGGTGAGGAGCTGGTCCCTGGGGCTGGGATGGGGCCAAGACAGCAGGGGCCCATGGTGGGAACAAAGCAGGCTCACGTGGTTTCCTCACCTCCAGATCACTTTTGGAGCACCTCCTCGCACCCCTGCCCCCCCCAGCTGGTCAGCCTCACCTTGCACCGTAAGCACAGCCTGGGTGCGAACCTCCCCAGCGCTGTTCCAGGCCTCACAGGTGTAAGTGCCTGTGTCCTCTGGGAACACCTCCTGGATACAGAGGCTGTGCCGAGTGCCTCTGTGGTCAAAGTGGAAGTCCTCCGACTCCTGGATCTCATTCCCATTGTGAAGCCAGATGACCTCAGGGGGTGGGTTCCCTGAATGGGGAGGAAGGTCAGGGGACTGGTCAGGCAGGTGCTTTCCTGGGGCACGTGGCAGCTCTGCACATAGTGCTGTGACACTGTAGTAAATTCTTTATGCTTCCGTTTCCCTATCCAGAAAATATTCTACATGTTCTACCTCATAGGTGTCTTGGGAGGATGAAATAAGTTCACAGAGCCTTCTCAGCAGCCCACTAGACCAGCAGATCAGAATAGCATCTGGCACAAAGAAAGTACTCAAATGCCTGCTCATTATAATTATTTAACAACAGATTTGGGGAAACTAAGAAGAATCTAGAAGTGAAGAAAATATGATTTCCTAGATGAAAAAGAAAACCCTGGAAGAATGGTTTTTAAAACTAGAATTTAAACTGCCTGATGATACCGAGTGGCTACGGGATCGCCAGGTTTGAAGTGAACACGTTTCCTGCTCGGTGCTGACTCAGGCTGTGCGTGAACGTGCAGACCGTTCAGTGTGACTTTATGGCAACTCCCTTGTCATTCTTTACCAGAAGGGACGCTTCATGGCATTTCACGTTGGTGCCCTACAAATGTTGTCTGAGAGTGAAGATGGGTGCCGGCTCATACAGGATTCTGAAACACAGCTCATGAAGGATAGCATTTTCAGATTTTACTATTCTACCTTCCAATGCAGTTTCTAGCAATCTGTTGAAGTATAAAACAATGCCCATCTGTGAGGGTTTCCTCTGTGGTAAGCGCTGAGCTGCTGTGTTCTCATTCAAGGGCAGCAAGGCCTTGGGTTGGCTGCTGAGGGAGGCTCAGTGGTGTCAGGCTCTGGTGAGGCCCAAGGAGGGAGGAGACCACATCTATCTGCAATGGGTTAGCTAGCACATGTCCGGGGCCAGGTGCACAGTGCCTCTGATTCCTGTTAACTGGAGGAGTGCAGACAAGGGTGGGGACTCAACCCTCTGCCTGGACTGTCAGGGGGCTGTCTCCAGCTTGCAGGGGAAGGGAGATGGGTTCCCTCACAGCCCATCTTTACTGCTTGTGCGGCTCAAGAGAAACTTAAAACTGAGGAGTGCAAAGTGAGATAAGTCAGACAGAGAAAGACAAATACCATGTGATTTCACTTACATGTGGAATCTAAAGAACAATATAAGCAAACAAAATAGAAACAGACTCAGAGGCACAAAGAACAGACTGATGGGTGCCTACGGAAGAGGAGTTGGGGGGCTGTGTGAGAAAGGTGAAGGGATTGAGAGGTACAGATTGGTGGTTACAGAACAGTCATGGGGATGTAAAGTACAGCATAGGGAATATAGTCAATAATATTGTCATAACTATGTACAGTGCCAGGTGGGTACTGAAAAAAACAGGAGACCACTTTGCAAAGTATATGATTGTCTGATCACCATTGTCATACAAAATAATATTTGTATGACAATACTTGTATGATTGTCGTACACCTGAAACTAAGACAATATAATATTGAATGTAAACTGTAATTTTATAAAAAGGACAACACACATGCAAATAAAATCTTTTTATAAAAATACTTCCCATTTTTCTGGCAATTGTGTGTGTTATAATAAAAAAATAAATAACAACCCAGAAGGGTGACCTCCAGGGGGTCAAAGAGACAGGTCAGTGGCCAGCAATCATTTATACGATGAAGGGGGAACCTGACCTCTTAGGCCTCTCTTATTGGCCTCTAGCAAGGACTGTGACATCTCACACTGGGCTGCTAATCACCCAGCCCCTCTTTGAGAAGAATCTCTGCTTTTCCTCACCTTAAAATTTGAATAGAGCAACTGAGAACATCTTCCAAGAGTTGGCAAGTTCTCATGCCATCTGGTTTAGCACCAGGGTTCAAAGTCATCCAGCTACATTGGCTATGCTATGTTCTCACAGTAATCCCTCAATCCTCTAGCCATGGCCATCTTCTTCCCCTGGACCACTCAACCATAAATCCAGAAAATCCTGCCCAGAGAAAGTAGAAAAGAGGGAACCAGGAGGCTCTACTTCTTTGGGCCCACTGACCAATGGTCCCATGCTGGGATCTGTGGATCAGTGATCTAAGCAGGACGTCAGGGAGCAATGCCCACTTTCATACACACACTAAAGAGCAAGAGGCAGAGACAGACCTGACACCTGGACTGTCATGGTGACCTGGCTCCCATCCATGACTTTGAGGTCCGAGAGGCCCTGCAGGAAACGGGGTGGGACGGGCTTGCTGGCAGCTGTGGGCAGGAGGAACTCACTCTTCCCATCACTCTTCCTTTCTGTGTGCAGACAACAGAACATGGATGAACATCTATTCACTCACCATTCATTTGACAAACACAGACCAAGTGACCATCAGCACAGGACTGTCAGGTTCAGGTTCCCACCAGAAACCAACAACTAATCGGTGAGGACTTTGGGGAGGCCCTGGAGACACCGGGAACAGGGGTGCCTGTTTTTCTGACTGACATGACAGTGCTCCTGCCTGACAGCGGGGAGAGCATGAGGCCTCTGCAGGGCCATGCCCAGTGTGGGTTCTGGTTCTTCAGGAGAACTTCAAGGGAGTGGGGTGGGGAGCCAGTATTTGGCATCTTATGAGATTTTGTTTCTTAAATGTATATACTTAAAATGTATGGCACAAAACTCAAAAGATACCAAAAAGTATGTGTAATTTCTCCCTTACACCCACCCTCCAGCCATCAAGTCTCTGTCTCTCCCCAGAGGCAAATGATTTTCAATTTCTTGTTCATCTTGCCAGAGGTGATCTATGTATAGAACACACACAAGCAAATAGGCATACTCTTTTATCTTTTCTTTAAAAAAAATGGTAGCACAGTATACACAACAATTGCCACCTTGCTTTTTCACTCAGCAATGTATCTTGATGTCTCTCTGTAAAACAACTGAAGAGCTTCCTCACTGTTTTCTTAGATTTCATAATGCTCCATTGCCATGTCGTGAGATTTTAAGCACCCCAAGAAAGCCAAAGACACAATATGCATTAGAATGACTAAAATTGAAAAGACTGACCATCCTAAGCACTGGTGTTAGTGAGGATATGGAGCTGCTGGAACTCTCATACATTGCTGGTGGGACTATAAAATGGTACAGTCCCTTCTGAAAGCAGTTTGGCAGTTTCTTAAAAAGTTAAACATACATCTACTGTGTGATCCAGTGATTCTACTCTTGGGTATTTATACAAAAGAAATGAGAGCATATATCTATACAAAGACTTATCCACAAACATTCATAGTAGCTTTATCTTTTTTTGATATATTTATTGATTATGCTATTACAGTTGTCCCATTTCCACCCCTTCACTCAACTCCATTCTGCCCACCCCCTCCCTCCCACATTCCCCCCCTATAGTTCATGTCCATGGGTCATACTTATAAGTTCTTTGGCTTCTACATTTCCTATACTATTCTTACCCTCCCCCTGTCAATTTTCCACCTATCATCTATGCTACTTATTCTCTGTAGCTTTCTCCCCTCTCTCCCCCTCCCAATCCCCTACTGATAACCCTCCATGTGATCTCCATTTCTGTGGTTCTGTTTCTGTTCTAGTTGTTTGCTTAGTTTTCTTTTGTTTTGGTTTTAGGTGTGGTTGTTTATAACTGTGAGTTTCCTGTCATTTTTACTGTTCATATTTTTTGTCTTCTTTTTGTTAGGTAAGTCCCTTTAACATTTCATATAATAATGGCTTGGTGATGATGAACTCCTTTAACTTGACCTTATCTGAGAAGCACTTTATCTTCCCTTCCATTCTAAATGATAGCTTTGCTGGATAGAGTAATCTTGGATGTAGGCCCTTGCCTTTCATGACTTGGAATACTTCTTGCCAGCCCCTTCTTGCCTGTAAGGTCTCTTTTGAGAAATCAGCTGACAGTCTTATGGGAACCCCTTTGTAGGTAACTGTGTCCTTTTCTCTTGCTGCTTCTAGGATTCTCTCCTTATCTTTAATCTTGGGGAATGTAATTATGATGTGCCTTGGTGCGTTCCTCCTTGGGTCCAGCTTCTTTGGGACCCTCTGAGCTTCCTGGACTTCCTGGAAGTCTATTTCCTTTGCCAGACTGGGGAAGTTCTCCTTCATTATTTGTTCAAATAAGTTTTCAATTTTTTGTTCTTCTTCTTCTCCTTCTGGCACCCCTATAATTTGGATGTTGGAGTGTTTCAAGATGTCCTGGAGGTTCCTAAGCCTCTCCTCATTTTTCCGAATTCTTGTTTCTTCATTCTTTTCTGGTTGAATGTTTCTTTCTTCCTTCTGGTCCACACCATTGATTTGAGTCCCAGTTTCCTTCGCATCACTATTGGTTCCCTGTACATTTTCCTTTGTTTCTCTTGGCATAGGCTTCATTTTTTCATCTACTTTTCAAACAAATTCAACCAATTCTGTGAGCGTCTTAATAACCAGTGTTTTGAACTGTGCATCCGATAGGTTGGCTATCTCTTCCTTGCTTATTTGTATTTTTTCTGGAGCTTTGAAGTGTTCTGTCATTTGGGCCATTTTTTTTTTTGTGTTGGCGCGTCTGTTACCTAAAGGGGCGGAGCCTTAAGTGTTCACCAGGGGCGGGGTAACACTGGTTGCTGGGCTGTGACGCCACATGTGGGGGAGGGGCCGAGAGGGAGCAATGGCACCCGCTCCACTCTCCACCGGGGTTCAGTCACCCTCTCTGCTTCCCACAATCAAATTGGGCCCCTCTGGTTCTGGTTCCCGAGTGGGTGGGCTTGTGCACACTCTAGGCCCCTGTGGGTCTCTCCAATGACCTCTCCTGTGAGGCTGGGAGTCTCTCCTGCTGCTGTCCCAACCCCCACGGGCATTTTCAATCAGAGGTTTGAGGCTTTATTTCCCTGCATGGGAGCCCTGGGTTACGCGGACTCCTTCGCTCCCCTCCGTTCATCCAGGTTTTTCTGTGCGTGAGTGTGGGCCTCGGTGTGCTACCCGCGCTCTGCCTGCCCTGTTCTCCGCCACTCTGAGTCCAGCCCTCTAGGTTTATCTGTGCGAAAGTGGGGCTGCAGGGTCTGCTAGTGGTCAGACTGCCTGCCCCGTTCGTCCCACACTCTGCCAGTCTTGGTACTGCCACAGCAACTCGAGTCCTCTGCGCCCCGGCTGACCATCTCAGCCCCTCCTACCGGTCTGGATGAATGTTTATTTTTTATCTACTTGGTGTCGGACTTCCTTGCTGTTTGATTTTCCGTCAGTTCTGGCTGTGCGAGGAGGCGCAGTGTGTCCACCTACGCCGCCATCTTGGTTCTCCTCCGGAACTGTGCTTGATTTATTTAGTAGCTTTAATTTTAATTACCCCAAACTGAAAGTAACAAGTGAATGAATAGACAGACTGATATAGCCATACAATGGAATACCCCTCGGCCAAAAGAAATGGATTAATGATAGACACTGACACTACAACAGGGACAAATCTCACAAAAATTACATTGAATAAAGGGAGCCAGACAAAGAAAGAGTACATACTGGATAATTCCATTTATACACAATTCTAGGAAATGTGAACTACAGTGACACAAAGCCTGGAGCGGTGGTTGGTGGGTTTAGATTGTAAAGGGGTGTGAGGAAGCATTTGAGGATGATGGAGTTGTTCATTTCTTCAAACTGTGGTGAAGGTTTCAAATTAAATACCATAAACCTATGAAGTTTATTATAGATCAATATTACCTCAGTAAAAACCAGGGATGGGGGGAATCTCTCTCTGAGGAAGGGGGGAATGCACTAGCTAGTCAAAGACATAAACTAGAACAACTCTTTGGGTTCAGGGCTGGCCCACTCACTCCCCATTCAGTTTTCTGGGGAGATGGATTAAAAAATAGGTTTTCCCCAGGACTCAAATCAATGATTTAGAGCAGAAGGAAGAAATAAACATCCAACCAGAACAGAATGAAGAAACAAGAATTCAAAAAAATGAGTAGAGACTTAGGAACCTCTGGGACAACTTTAACCACTCCAACTTCCAAATCATAGGGGATGCCAGAAGGAGAAGAGGAAGAGCAAGAAATTGAAAACTTATTTGAAAAAATAATGAAGGAAAATTTCCCCAATCTGGTGAAGGAAATAGACTTCTAGGAAGTCCAGGAAGTCCAGAGAGTCCCAAAGAAATTGGACCCAAGGAGGAACACACCAAGGCACATCATCAAGTTACCCAAGATTAAAGATAAGAAGAGAATCTTAAAAACAGCAAGAGGAAAGGAGAGAATTACCTACAAAGGAGTTCCCATAAGACTATCAACTGATTCCTCAAAAGAAGCCTTGCAGGCAAGAAGAGGCTGAAAAGAAGTATTTGAAGTCATGAAAGGTGAGGACCTATATCCAAGATTACTGTATCCAGCAAAGCTATCATTTAGAATGGAAGGGCAGATAAAGTACTACCCAGATAAGGTCAAGTTAAAGGAGTTCATAATAACCTAGCCCTTATTATATGAAATGTTAAAGGAACTTACCTAAGAAAAAGAAGAAGATCAGCTCTGGCTGGTGTGGCTCAGTGGACTGAGCACCAGCCAGCAAACCAAAGGCTCGATTCCCAGTTAGGGCACATGCCTGGGTTGCAGGCCAGGTCCCCAGTAGGGGGAGCTCAAGAGACAACCACACATTGATGTTTCTCTCCTGCTCTTTCTCCCTCTCTTCCCCTCTCTAAAAATAAATAAATAAAAATCTTAAAAAAAAAGAAAAAGAAGATCAAAACTATACAGTAAAATGACAACAAAGTCACAACTATCAATGACTGAACCTAAAAAACACAAACAAAAACTAAGCAAACATCTAGAACAGGAACAGAATCACAGTAGGTTTATCAGCAGGAAGGGGGAGAGGAGAGAATGGGGGGAAAGTTACAGGCAATAAGAAGCATAATTTGTAGGTACAAAACAGACAGAGGGAAGTTAACAATAGTATGGGAAATGGAGAACCTGAAGAACTTATATGTACGACCCATGGATATGTAACAGGAGGGGGAATACTGGAGAGTGGAGGATGGGTGCAGGGTGAAGGAGGATAAAGGAGAGAAAAAATTGGGAAAATTGTAATAGCATAATCAATAAAATATACTTAAAAAACAAACAAACCAGTTTTCCATTATTCTTGGAATCTTCCCAAGCTGGGCTCTAACTGGCCTCATGTGAGCAGAAGGAGAAAGGGCAGCACAGGACTGAGCCAGAGACTATTTCCCACACAAGACAGCCCTGGTGCAGGACAAGCTCACAGTTGCCCAATCTCTGATCTAACCCTTTGTCCTGTGAGCCAGGTGGCTTTGACCTTCAATAATACTTCTGCAAGTTTTTTTGTTGTTGTGATTTTTGCCTTTTGGCAGGGACAGGCGTAGGGGCAGAGAGGGCTAGGATATCTCTAACTTAAACTCTAAGTTTAGGGGGAAAGAGACTCTGGTATTTTGGGTTCTTGTCAGCACAGGGCCACAAATAGCAGGTCCTCCCCAGGAAGCTTATAGTTGTAGGGATACATTTCCAGGGTGCTTTACATACCTGAGAAAAACCTAACTCCATTTTTGCCACTGAATTTTCATCTGTTGGCACAGAAAACAAAATACAGCTCACTGTAGGGCTCTCCCAGCACAGCCTCTGAGAATGAGGATGGGAGAGCCTGGGAAGGCCTGGGAGCCTGGAGGACAATTTCCCTCAAGTCAGGTGCGGTGTGAAGGGCATGGGACTGAAGCACAAGGGCAGTTGAGACAGGGTACCCGACAATCCATGACCAAAGGATGGGCTCTCAGGCTCCCCTGCTCCCTTGCCCCAGCCCGTGGCATTGCTGCCTTAGACAGAGAGGCAACCAGGCGGCCTTGGCAAAGGCCCTGGCAGTGGGCTGGGGGCCCAATATTGGAAATGCAGAGATGGTGTTTCTCTGACTGGGCTGCAGTGGCCAGGAAAGTAGGATGCCTCGGGAGAGTTGAGGAATTTCCTGTCATGCACAGACTGAGAAGACTTGAGGACAAAATGTTTTTGCCTGTCCAGAGTCCTCCCTGTTCCCGCCTCTCTGCTATCTTTGCCAGGGTCCCCCTGCACTAGCTTCATAGAGCTCTGTGCAGATATGCTCTTATTCCTAGGGCCTGCTGGAACACCTAAAACTCCAGCTTCTGCCCTGGCTGGGTGGCTCGGTTGGTTGGAGTGTTGTCCCCATGCACCAAAAGTCTGTGGGTTTATCACCGGTTAGGGCACATACCTAGGTTGTGGGTTTGATCCCTAGTGGGGATGCATACAGGAGGCAACCAATCGGTGTTTCTCTCTCCCTCTCTCTCTGTCTCCCTTCCTTTCTCTCTAAAATCAATAAACACATCATCAGGTGAAAATTAAAAAAAAAATTTCCAGCTTCCTCTCCTTCAAGCTAGTTGTGGCTCTACTTTGGCCTCCACCCTTTTTGGGTCTTCCCACTGCCCAGTGTCCTGACCTGGGGCTCTGATACTCTATGGTGCCAGTGGGGACTAGAAGCATATCTGTATGCTTCTTCTCTTCTGAGAGGTGGCCTGGGCACTGCCTCCTTACCCCCCACCCCACCCCCAACCCCTGTGGCACCACCCTGGTACTGGAAATCTGGGATCTGAGACTGGATCCTGGTCTTGGGCAAATCACTGCCTCTTTCTGAAGCTCAACTTCCTCATCTATATATAATGGCAATAATGGTATCATTACAGGACTTTAGAGTTTCAGAGATAATATGTGAAAATACTTTGTACAACTGCTCACCCTCAGTGATTACACCTGTGTGAGGCTAACTGGGAGCTGACTCACACCTATGCACTTAGACTCAATTTTGTGGTGGGTTTATCAGCAGCAGCAGAACAAACAGAGACTGGGCTGTCATCCAAGGACTAGAGACTCATTTTTATGTGACCCGAGGCAAATACTGTTTAGGAATACAAATGCATGGCTTGAAAGTACTGTGAGATAACTCTAAAGTAAATTGACAACAAACTTTCATTGCACTCTCCCCAGGAGAGAGATGAGAAGGATGGAATTTGTGGAACAAATTCTGGGGCAGGCATTTAGTACCAGTGACACTCATGATCTCTGACCCTGTTCTTTCTTCCCTAAAGCCCCACAGCAAGAACAGAGGGAAGACGGACATAACTGGGGGTAAATGTGTGGAAAAAACCTGTTCTCAGACCTGCAGTTTGGTGCCACATGGGGCTAGAGTGACTGTGCATCTAGGCTGATGAATGGCTGAATCATCCCCAACATTCAACCACTTCAGCTTCTTCAGGGGGTGAAGAAGCCACCCAACCCTCCCTGCAGATTCACTCTGCACGGGGATTAAGGTGTCAGTGAGGATCTTGGCTTTGGGGCAAGCAGCTTCCTTTAGGTGGCCTGAGAAGAGCAGCCCTGGTAGAATCTTGAAACACCAGCAGAACCCCCCACCCCGTTTCACTGACCAAGAGGTCATAGAGCCCATTACAGGCGGTCCTAAAGCTCACACCCAGGCCTTCTGGCAGCAAGGCCGAGATGTTCCGGAGACTGTCTCTTCTCAGGGAACCAGCCTTCCCCAGTGGTGTCCCAGGCAAACTCCCAACAAAGACAAATGTGTTACCCACTGACCCATTTCCTAGGCCCTTGACAAGGGACAAATGCTAAAGCAGAGCAGGGACAAGCCAGGTAGAAAGGGCAACATGTGTGCATTTCATTTAGTTCCAAAGCCATACATATGATTCTGGCTCCTCTGTGGCCACAGTCTTGTGTGGACGTAGATAAAACAAGACAGATGGACACTGTGGCTCTGAACTCATAGCTCTAGCTGTGTGAGCTGAAGCAAGTTCCCCAACCCAAACCTCAATGTTCTCTCCTCTAAACTGCTGATAGTACAGTTATCACCAATTATTAATGATAATACCATAGTGATAAATAGACTGTATGAATTATCAGTACCGTGCATGATAAATGCTGCTGGGTTTTTAGATGATTAAAAGAAATAACATATGTAAAACAACTAGAATACTATCTGACAGGTTGTAAGTATAAAATTAAATGTTTTGGCCTTTCATAATCCTGCTGACCTTTATGGTTGGATAAACTGACTGACAAGAACTACAATAAGAAAAGTCCCCACACCAGAGCATTCACATTTGTTCAGGAGGAGGTTTCAGAGGGTGCTGACATTTGTCACTAAGAGAACGTGATAACAATTCCTCACCACGGTCAGCACTTCATGATTCTACAGGATGTTCATGGCTCTGTTGAATGTTTTCCTTAACCTCCTCTGAAATGGGGGAGCTGGTGTCCTCATTTCACAGTGGAGGCAGCTGAGGCTCAGACAAGGAAGCTGGACTGTCCTAACATCCCAGGGCTGAC
Source organism: Desmodus rotundus (assembly GCF_022682495.2). Classification (NCBI taxonomy): domain Eukaryota; kingdom Metazoa; phylum Chordata; class Mammalia; order Chiroptera; family Phyllostomidae; genus Desmodus; species Desmodus rotundus. The sequence continues at coordinate 100,839,651 of NC_071388.1, forward strand.
GTGGTCAATAGGGTCCTGGTCTGGGCTCTCTCCCTCCACTGTCCTGAGAACAAAGGCTGGCCACCTAGATTCCACAAGGAGCTTTCTATCGTTGTGCTCATACCCAGCGTCGCTGGTTGCTCTAGAGATGTGCCCTTCTGGGGCTGTGCTTTAGCTGCACATGCCACTGTCCTGGTTTGAGGCAGGGGTAGGAAGGCCAGGTTCTGAGGCCCCCACTGGCAATCGAGACTCAGGGAACATGAGCTTATTTGTTTTGGTGGGGTTGGGGGTAGGCAGGCATTGGCTGTAGCACTCAAAATAGCAAGGGAGGGGTCCCTGGGACCCAGTGACAGGCTTGCTGCCCAGCTCCAATGATGGCCAGACTAAATATACCCCAGGTTTTTCCCACAGCTGTGTTTCCTGCTGCTCTGCTGAGACCAAGGCCAGAGATGGCCTTCTCTCTGGATTCCAGGAAAGGCTGAGACTCCCTGATTTACTAGCCTAGGATTAAAGTTTTAATATGAATGGATCTATTGCTCTGGTACTTGGTCAACTGGCCAATGACTCTCCATTCCCTCATTGACTTGCTCCATCGTTAACTGGTGGCTAGCTGTTGGTGCACTGTTCTATTCTGAGAGAAAGCAAAAGGACCAGGCCTATCCTCCAATGGGAAAGATAAGAACTAAGATTAAGAATACTTATATTCTGTTTATTGACAAGCAAAAATGATGCCATATAGACTAAAGCTGTCAACAAGACTGGAGAAAGGGAAATAGTAGGAGAAGGGAAGGATAAAGAGAAGAGAGACAAGAAAGGGGAGAAAAGAGAAGGAATGTGAGAGGGAGATGGCCGTGGGTGGGGGGGAGAGGGAGGAGAGGGAGAGGGAGGAGAGGGAGAGGGAGGAGAGGGAGAGGAAGACATCACTTTCCATTCCACTGACCCTCTGACTTCCTTCTTGGCCATTTATGCTGCTTTGACTCATCAGAAACTGTTTTTGAAGACAGTTCCTAGACATGAACTGAAACATTAAATTCTTGCTCTGGTGAAGCCAAAGTGTCAGACAAATGGCTTATCAGGGTCCCAGAGCAGCAAAGCAGAAAGCACAGGGGCTAGAGCAGTTGGAGGCCTGGTGCTGCTGCGTCTGAGCTGGGCTGGTGGGCAGCTGACTTAACCTTGAGCATTAGTTTTCTTCATGGGTAAAGTGGAGTTAATTCAACAGTGGAAAGTAGAATTGTCATGGGAATTAAAACAAACCAGCTACTTAATTGATTAGATTCTTCTGTCTAAACAATGTTCCTCATTAAAAACACTAATTAATAGTAGTGTCAGTTAAAAACACTCCGCATGCGTTGGTATTAACTCGATATTTTATTTTGAAAGCTCTTGTTTGAGTAAAGAGTTAAATACCCACACAACAGGTACAATTTACCTATCTCACTAATTCTTACACAGTAACCTGCACAACTTGTTCCTCAAACCTGGAGACAGGAACAAGGCCTTCAACTTCTCTTGGGCTTGAAGTTAAGAACCCCCTGCAGCCTGTGTCCCAGTGGCTGGCTGTGATCTCAGCAACTCCCTCTGTACTACAATATGTCTCCTGTCCTTCCCTTCGGAGTCTTTCCTTTCCTTTTTAAGGCTTTAGCAGGAAAACAATTCTGGATTTCTCCTTAGAACTGTTTTCTTCACCTGTCAACTGGCCAGCTTGCTGCTCTCTGAAGCCCCATGCTTATGAGTCTGGATTTGCATTAAAAGCACATGTTCATATGTAAATACTTGAGTCTTCCTTGAAAGTGGCTTATTGCAGTTCCTCAGCTCATACAAAACTTGTTTAGGGTTAAAACAAAAAGTCACGGAATGCGTGTTGGTACAAAACACTGTACCATCTAGTGAGCTCCCCAGGCACCTCCCATACAGAGGACCTCCACCTATTGCTGTCATACCTATTTACTAAGTCCCGGGCCCTCTCCGCCAGCCACTTAAAAGCATCCTGGATTCATAGGTGATCCCTAAGTGCAAATGGACATGGAATGGCCCTCTCCTACTTCCTAATATCCCCTTTCCTAATACTTCTTAGGCTGGAAGACACATGGGCCTTTTGGAAAGTTACGGGAAGGGGAAATGATGGCCTTTTTCTCAGATCTCCTAAGGATTTTCCTTAAGCATTGAACCTGAGTACCCTTAGTCGTGAGAATGCAAAATACCATTTCAACAGCAAATCTGATTTACTCCAAACACTATTATATTATGAAAATTTGGTACACCACCAACTGAAAGAAATTCTGGAAGCACAGCCCTCTCCTTTATTTGGTGCTCAAAATCCAGCATGGGCTGAGGATTGAAGACTAGCTTCCTCCTTTCCTTAAATTCTAAGACTAGCCTAAGCTCTAGAGCTCTAAACTCTTCTAGAGGACTCATCAGAGGAAGGTTAGCATCACTCCCGCCTCACCCCCGAAGAGGAGCCTGGCCCTTTCCCATCCGCAGGGCGTCTATGCAAGGTGCAAATCCCCAGGGTGGTATCTGACATTTCTTCCAACAAAAGTCCTAACCAAATAAACCTACTTGGAGAATCAGCAGAATGGCTACACCTGTGGCACACACACAGTTTCTTCCCCCATAGCCTTTCTCTCTTTTGGCTTTCCTTCTCCCACTGACTTCTCCAGAACCTAAGAAACAAATGGGAAGAGAAGTGTGCAAGGAAGAGAATGAAAGGAAACAATGATGTATGACATCCTAAAAAAAGATCTCTGGCCAGTAATGGTAGAGTTGCAAGATGGGAAGCTGGGATCATTGCAACCCCGGCCTTCTTTTGCCTTAGAAGTGTCATCATCCTCCAAAGGTTAAGGCATGGCATCCAAACCCGATGTCCCCTCCCCATGAGTGCCTGGAAACCACACTCTTTACTAACTCTCACAGCACAGATCATATTCTGCCATTAGGAACACAAAGCTGTAATTCTGATGGTACTCTTGACCAAAGACTCTAGGCAAGTAAGTGGTAGATATGACCTACAATGTGCTGTATAAGTAGACAGTTATAACTCTCTAATTAGTAAAATGAGGCTAAAGTTCTATGATTTGGACACAGAGATACAAATATATACTTGGAAGTCCCATGACAGGAAGGATTCACATGTCCAAAATATGCAGTATTCAACCTGTATCAAACGAAAACATTGGTTTTAAAATAATTTAACATTTAATTGCTTGCCTTCTTAGAATTTTAAGGACTTTTGGACATATATTTTTAAGGTTCTTTAAAAAAAGACAAGTTAAAACCAATACTTATCCTTCTCCTTAAACAAATTTCTCTTTAACTAAAATAACTATTTTTAAAATTTTCAGTTTTTAAACTCATGGTGGACAAGGTGCTTGCCTGACACCCACTGGACAGATCAGACAGTGTACCACGTCCCTGGGCACAATTTAGGAGAGAGGAGGGAGCAGCCAGTGTCTTCCGGTTATGGAGGCTGTCCGTAGCTCAAAGCTGCCACAGGGTGTGGCCGTCACTGATCTGAAAGGCTGGGCCTCCACTGCCGCCTTCACGGGGGATGGCTGACTTCACTGGTGCCCTTTGTTTTCACTAGGAGCTCTTCATCAGACCACGTGCTCGTATAAATACGGTTATTAAGTTTCATTTTTTTCTAGAGATCATTTTTTTAACTTACCCATCTTTTATATCCTTAGGTGCCTTTAAAAAGCCCAGCAGACCTTCAGTTAAATAAACAAATCATTAGGCTAAAAAGCTATGTCAAAATGGGTGCAATTAGTAGGTTGTAAATCTAGTCACTTAAGAATTTTAGCCTTGACAAAGACACTCCAGGAGGAGATAAAATGTTCTAGCCTAAGGAAGCCCCCACCACGGACACAGTCCAAATACACGGACAACTTTATTCTCATTCAAATTTCCTGGACACTGAAGGAAAATGAATCCTTTAGGCTTATCCTGGGTCAGGAGGGAAGGCTTTCACTGCTTGGTTAAGTACTGGGGATTTTTTTCCTTGAGTGGGGAAAGAAAGAAAGAAGAAATATTTGATAATTGACTTAAGAGTGAGTTTGTGGATTTCCTGTGGATTAGTGAGCACTGGCTGAGCCACCAGGCAAGGGAGGAGGTGGACAGAATGCCCCCGCTTGCACTGCTGGGGAAACTCACTGACCTCAGTCTGCTCTTCCATTCATTCACTGAACACACGCTCCCGTGGCAGGCCCTGTTTCACATGCAATAGTGCATAAGACACGGTCCCTGCCTGCAGGCAGCTTACAGTCTGGTGGGGAAGACAAATAGCAACTAGAGTAAAACCTGACAGAACAACATGCTTTTTCCTTACCCCCAAATGCCCTGACTGATGTACCCCTACCTCCATCTATGAAGTCATCCTCTACTACTTAGCCACCCACTCACTTTGCTCCAGCCATACTGGCTGTCTCTCTGTTCTTTGAATAGGCTGACCTTGTTCCTGACTCAAGGCTTTGCTCTTGCTGTGCTCCTTCTCCACTTCACTGAAGTCTGTTCAAAAGTCTCCTCCTTATAGAGACTTCCTTCTTCACCCAACTGAAACAGCACTCCTTCCACCCCTCTCTATTCTCATGTTTTTTTAAAAAAATATTTTTATTTACTTATTTATTTTATTTATTTAATAGAGGGGAAAGGAGGAAGAAAGAGAGGGAGAGAAACATCAATGTGTGGTTGCCTCTCACATGCCACCTACTGGGGACCTAGCCTGCAACCCAGGCATGTGCCCTGACTAGGAATTAAACCGGCGACCCTTTGGTTCAGAGGCCGGCACTCAATCCACTGAGCCACACCAGCCAGGGCTATTCTATGTTCTTAATAGTTCTTGTCAGTGTTTGATTAAACCAGATGTTGAGTATTACCTGTCTTCCCATCACGATGCCAATGCCATGAAGGCAGAGCTTGTCCGTCCTGTTCACTGCAGTTTCCCCAGAACAAGCCGGGCACAAAGCAGACGCTCAGAAAAGACTTGTTGGTATATAAGCACAATGATAAGGAAGGTACAGCTGGTAGGAGAACCCATTCTGGGGTGATCAGAGAAGGCCTCCCAGAAGAAGTGGCATATGTGAGAGGGAGTTAGCTGGAGTTTTGTAGGGAGGGGTACGGAGGAGAGGAGGCACCGAAAGCAAGGAAAAGTGGCTGCAGAAAGCATGCCAGAGTGCTGGGCCACTCTGGACGATTGCAAAACCTTGGCAAAAGGCGAAAGACGTGAGAGAGAGTCCCCACATCTGGTCTTCAGTAAAGTATCTGCTGACCTCTCCCACTGAGCTTGCCTCCTGAAGAGCTGCCCTCAGAAACTGCTCTGCCCTGGAACCATGCATTGCTGGAGGGCGCCCTCTTGTGGCCCAATCCCCTAGAATAGGGGGCCTGAAACCATGGCTTTAGTGTCCAGCCTCCCTTCTCAGATCCTCTTCTCTTTACCCAAAACGATAGACAACTACCCACTGTGACAAATTTGATCGTTTGGTAAGATAGCTTCTTAGACTTGGCATTTTGAACTTTTATTTTGTTTAAAGGTAGGGCCCCATTGGACAATTGTCCTAACAACACACACTTACTGAGTATTTCCTATGTTCTGGGGACATTACGTGTATTCATTCATTTAACTCTGACAGTATGGGGATGACTATCAGTGTCCCCACTTCACAGAAGAGGAGGGTGAGGCCTGGAGGATTGACTAGCAGCTTGGGTTGTGGGGCTGGTGAGCCGCAGAGCAGGGAGTCACACCCAGCCAGCTGGCTCCATATCCACGCTCCAGCGGTGGCTGGGTGCCATGCTGAGGGTAACAGAAATGCTAGGCCTGGGCAGCTAAGGAGGACAGAAGAGCGGCAGGTGCAGCAGAGAACAAACGTCTCCATTGCGGTCATCTCCCATCCCCTGAGTGGCTCTCAGGGGACTTGGAGCCAAAGGGGCTGACAATAAAGCAAGAAAAACTCCAGTTTGTGGAGGGAGGATGGTGCAGGATGTGGACTCGAGGCATGGAGCCAGAGGTGTGGCTGTGCCAGGCCCGGCCAGCCCCAATCCTCGTGCAGACAGCCCCAGCGCCGCCAGCCTAGGTGTTGGGGCTGCATCTCTCAGCCTCCTTCACCATTTATGGTGTCTGAGCCTCTGGCCTTCACAGGTCAGTAAATCCTCACACTGGGAGGGGTTCTCACTCACGCAGGGCTGCTCCCAGAGCAAGTCCAAATGGCCTGGCAGAGTTCTTGCCGGGGCCTCTGTGTTTCTGCTTTAAAATGTGTTTGGACGGGCTGCCATGCAGGCCGCACTCCTCCCACAGACCTGCAGGCAAGAAGGATGGCTGCAAGGCTTCGCATGCCATCAGCTGGGGCCCCCACCACTAGCTGGACTATCAGCTCAGCTGGGGCTCTCTAATCTGATCTTAACTCTGGCAATCGGGACAGGCACTGGATTAGTGGGGCCACTGGCTGAGGCTAGTGAGGGAGCAGCTCAAATGACACACCTACTGAGTGCCTTTCTGGCTCTCTGCTGTCACTAGGCTTTGGGGTAGGCCATGTAAACCTCCAGGGAGAGTTCCCTAGGGGGAAGGAGCAAGCAGCTCCCCTGGTCCAAGGAGACAAGACTCAGATCTGTTCTTGTTTCCTCTTAAGTCTCATTTCCACAATTTCCCTAGGCCCCTCAATGAGCCATGAAATGAGGTCCGTGAGGAAACGGGGGATAAGTGTGTAAACCAGAATGCTGGCTGACAGATACCCATCGTCCAGAGAGTCACACTCCAACCAGAGTGTCAAGGGCTTCTGGAAGGGAGACCAAGTCACGGGAGATGACCCCATGCAGAGGCACCTGAGAGAAGCCGGCGAGTCCAGGGAGCATGTTCCCTGTTGGCAGAGAGCCTCAGGCAGCCGGCATCGGCCACATTGTTAGTCAGTGCCAATTCCCTTATCCCTAGGGGGCTGACACAGCCTAGCCCCGGGGGCCAGCCTCCTACTTGGGGTCAGAGGACACACACTTTGGAAAGGGCAGGCACAGAAACGGTCATGAGCTTGGAGTCATGAGAAGCTGGGTTTGAAGGCTAGCTTGACTTCTTGGTGTTAGGCAAGTCACATTAACTTCTCGAGCTCTCCAGACCTGACAGTGTAAAGTAGGGAGAGCACCCCCCGCCCCACCGCGCCGGCCAGGGCTGCTGAGGTCCAGATGAGAAAATACGGCAAGGTGGAAGTACCTAATGCAGTGACCTGCACATGAGTTTTCCTTTGCCCTTTTCAGTGACACCTTCTCCTGTGGCCTTCCAGAAGATGGCAGTTCATGTTACAGGGACATTCTCCCTGGGAGGCCAGAGCCCTGGGGGGATGAGCAAGGAGACATGGTCCTTCTGCTGGTCCACAGCGGAAGCAGAGTACAGAGCACCCAGTTCAAATGCCCAGGCCCCAGTCACACCCAGGCGCTGGGGCCCAGGCCAGAGGCGGGGTGGGCAGTCTGGCTTACCTGAATCCCCTGGGCCCTGGAAGCACTTCCCTGGGCGCTGTCACTACCATGGGTGCCATAGCCCAGACAGCTCTGTCCTCAGTCTGGCCGCCCTGCAACTTGCTAGAACTAGCACTTGGCAGGGATCAAGGGGATGCCTGTGATAATCGGATTACTGGACACCAGGCTGGTGATGTATGAAAACAAGACTCGGGTGGGGGGAGCAGGGGCAGACCCTTTAGAAGCCTCTGTGTTGGCACTCTGGTACCCAGTGCTCCCCAGCATGTGAGGGGTCATTTGTGGGAGCCCTAAGTCTTAATGGGATAGGGATATTCCTCTGAGGTCACCTTTCAGTGTGTAGTTTTCTTCCCTCCCGATCAAGAGCTACTTGAGCCAAAGCAGCTGTCCCTGCTTTTGCTTTTGTCCCTGCATCTTTCCTCAGACCTGGTGGGGTATGGAGGTGGGGACTCGCTTTTGCATGTCCATCTCCTGTGACAGACCCCTGTTACCTGCCTGCCGTCAGGTACAGTGCCCTTTTCCCGAAGCAGATGTGTTTGTAGAAGCTCCTACCATGGACAGTGACCTGGGCACTGCAGGACACCTGCCCCAAAGGGTTCTCGGCCAGACAGGTGTAGGTGCCGTCGTCCTCTGGCAGGGCATCCTGGATGTGGAGCGTAGCCACGCCAGCCTCACAGGTGGAGTGAGCATACTGGATGGGCTGCCCTGTGGAGGGAAGCACAGGAAGGCTCAGCCAGTGGGCACTGGTGGCGGGGATCTGAGCCCTGCCCTCAGCAGGGCTGCTGCTGTTGTGACTCTGATGCTCACCATAGTTGCTCAGATCCACGGAGAGCTAATGACGTGTCAGGCCCAGCCCCAAACACCTGGGCAGAGGCTTGCATGGAGAGAAAGAGGCAGGTGCCAGGGAGATGAAGGGGAGGAGTAGTTGTGAGAGGTGGAGGAGCGAGACTGGGCCTGGAGGTCTTTAGAATGTGGGGGGGGGGGGAAGGGACATAGTTCTGTGCACTCTGTTTAAACCAATAGTCCCCAGTCTGTATCCTGGACTTCACAGCTTTCTGAGCCTGGAAAGAATCTTACAGGGCTATCTGGCCCGTAGCCCAGTCTCAGGCACACCAGACCTCACCCAGACTCAATGGACGGCTCCTGGATCCTTTCAGAAGTCACCAGAAACAATGACTCCATTTTCTCATTGCAGATTTTTATCAGAAATCTCAAACTAATGTTGCAATTAGGTGCATTTCTTCACATGATTAGGTGCATTTTAGGGTTCACGAAAAAGATAAATATAGGGAACCTAAAATATCGCTGGCCCCTTCTTCCCAGAGACGCTTCCACCAGAGGCCCTTTATAGAATCCTGTGTGGAAACAGGAACACGTGCTATGAACTGCAGTGGCTTCCTTAATGCTACATGTTCCCGGGACTTTATCATTCCAAGATGTGGGCTTTCATTTCCAGGGGAAAAAGTCTCATTACTGAAGATTCTGGCCTTAGAACAGGAATGTGTCCGTTCACTATATAGGAAGCAGCTGTCAGTTTCTTCCTGTGTCAGGCCGCAGGGTCCTGGTTTGCACTTCATAAAATTGGGGGCGGGCAGTGGGGGAGGGAGCAAGTACAGAAAGAAGTGCTCTCTCAGCAGTGCAGTGTTTTCTCCTGCACAAAACAACACTTCATGTCTCCATGACAGTGCGGCAGAGACTGCTGAGCATGCCAAAGGCCCAGAGAAAAGGGATTCTGCCCGACCCACTGCCCTTCATAAAAGGGGCTGGGAAAGGCAGGTGCCAGGATCGTGCTACTGAAAGGATCCAACACTCTTGGTTTTTATTTTTTGTGAAAACGACACCTTAAAAACTCTCTTGCTTGAGAACCCCAGTACACCCCATGACTGCCATCGAAGGGCCACTGCTGTCTGTACAGGCGCTGACGAGCTGTTGGAGAGCTCTCCTTTCACCGGAGCATAACCAATGTGTCCCCACAAGATGGGAGGAAATGGTGGCTCCAGAAAGGAGGCACTCAGGATTGGGGGACACAGGTCCAAGAAGGTTAAGCCCAGAGTTTCACTAGCTGCCAGGGGGACTCAGCTTGAGCACAGCTGTCCTCTAGTGGTAAGAGTGTGGAAACACCAAGGTGCACCCAGAAGAAGCAGGTAGGGCTGCTTCTCAGTCCTGAGCAGTGTAGGCCAGGGTCAGCAAACTACTACTCGCGGGACAAATCTGACCTGCAGTCTGCTTTTGTACACACTGAAAGCTAAGAATAGTTTTTATATATTTTAAATGGTTTAAAAACATCAAAGGAAAAATATTTCATGACATGCAAAAATTGTATGAAATTCACATTTACTGTCCATAGATAAAGACTTACTGCAACACAGCCACACCCACTCATTTACACATTGTTTCTGGCTGCTTTTGCTCCTCAACAGCAAAGTTGAGTAGTTGTGACAAAAAGGATAGAGCCCATCAAGCTGAAAATACTATCTGGCCCTTTATAGAAGAATTTTCTTGTCCCTCTGGCGGTGACTGAGCCAGATGGGAATGAAACTCTCCTTCTCAGCCAGTCAGTCAGGGGTCAACAGGGGTTCTGTTCTGCGTGGGGGTGGAGGGAAGGGAGACCTCAGTTCTCACCTACCTACCAAGTAGATGACACATAAGAAAACTCCATGGCACAGCACCTTCTCCCAATGATTAAAGACAATTTCTGTCAAAACTTAACAAACTATATGAATGAGGAGGGTTCGCAGGCAACAAACACGTCCATGGTGCTACAACAGCCGGGCCATTTGGTGCACAGATGACGGGAACTGCTGCTCCTTTAAGGAACCTATTCTGTGTGAGAGTCGGCCAGGCCCCTAACCTTCTGTCCCAGCCCTTGTCTTTGCAGATAAAGAAGCTGATGCCCAGAGAGGTAAAGTGGGGTGTCCAAGGTCACCAAACCAGTAGATGGCTGGGAAGACAGCCCTTGTCTCCTGACCCTTGGCAGGTGTTTCTTCATTCCCCTGTTGGTCCCCAAAGCAGACCTTGCTCAATTTCGTCAATTTTATGCACTGTTCTCCATTCTAAAATTAGAGTTCTTTCATACTTTTGGGTTTTAAAGGCCTCCTTCTTCTTTTTTTTTAAACAAAAGGTGATTATATATGATAATTTTTTCAAAGGACCTTACTTGTCCACCCCCCCCCCAAAAAACTGGCATGTTTCCATAGGACTATAACATTAAAAAGAATTACTGACCTATGAATCCCAAAAACAGCTGCCGCTAAATAAGAGACAAGGTCCTTTGAGTAACTTCTAGTATAGTTCATTAACATGGTATATTTGTTCATTTGTTGACTCAACAATATTTATTGAGGGCCTATAATGAGACTGGCCATATAGAAAGGAACTAAATTGCTTGTGCACCTATGTGCCAGGCACTTCATTAACTGCCTTATATACAGGATCTAATTAATTTCACAACTGTAATCCTAGAAAGTAGCTGGCATTATTTCTGTCTTGCAGGCGAGGAGCTCAAGGCTCCGACAGAGTGGTAACTTGCCCAGCATCCCCAGCCAGGCGATAGCAGCCCCTCAGGTCCCATTCCCCTGCCCTGCACCCTGTGCTTCCTTCTTATGCACACATGGTTCAGAGCAATAAGAGGGGATGCCAAGTGAGAATGCAGGCAGGGCCAAAGGGGCCACAGGATGGGGGCAGTGGACTGGGGTGGGCACTAGGACAGGAAGGCTCACCATTTAGCAGCCAAGTGATTTGGGGCACTGGGGTCCCCTGCACCGAGCACCGCAGCACAAAGTCCTGGCCCTCAATGACGGTGCAGTCCTTCAGGACACTGGACAATGAGGGGGCCACTTCCATCGTGGCCAGTTCTGCAAGGGCAAAGAACAGACAGGCCGTTTCAGATCACAGCTGGCCCATTCTGGCAGAGGACTATAGTCACCTGACGTCCTTCAGGCAGACACCTCACTGCCCTGTGCCCCCAGGGCTTCCTTGGAGGCCTGGCTTTGTCTTATCTATCTTCACACTTAATTTCCCATTACAGAGACCTGGAGTCTGCGGCTCAGAAACTGGCAGGGGCTTTTCACCATCACAAAACACTGGGGGTCTGGACATGCTCAGGACCTGGGCCTGCCCCTCCCCACTGGGACTCGGTACCTCCTGTATTATCTTGCCTTTTGCTATGCTGGAGCATCCCCAGAGCTCCTCTTCCTGCCTTCTTTGGTCCTACTCCATTTTCTAGTCTTTTATCTTCTTTATGTCCCATTGGTGACTGCACAGTCTTGTGAATTCTTTTTACAAGGAGAGACCACTTGTCCACTGGTGAGAACATTCCAATTTTAAGTTATTATAATTATTTTTTTCCAACTCCAGGACTGAATCAAATGACAAAGTCATATGTGTTCTAGTTTTCTATCCTAGGCCAATGGCTCAGAACCACGGGGATGCTGGGACTATGCATTACTAAGTTCCCTCATGATGCTGATGTACATTCCAGTTGAGGACCACCCAGCTGGACTTCCCAGAAGTCTTCTGCATTGTCGAACTGGGGAGCATTTCATAGTTTGGAGACCTTAGTTAAGAATGACAGGGATAGATAGTCTCTTCCACAGCAACCATGACATACTGTGGAAGTGTAGGGGTGGCTGATAGCTGAGAAAAGGTGACTGCTTTTGATAATTATTGTAGAAGATATCTCACTAGTACTTTTCAAGGGTAGCTATTCAATACAGTAATGAGAGGTAAACCATATTATATTGCAAGAGTTTATGGGCAAAAACTAATATTTCAGGGCTTATTATGTACCTGATACTTTTCCAGCTGTGACTGTAACAAGGCTCTCTTTAGCTCATTTTACAGATGAAGTTGGTAATTTCCCACAGTCAAGCCCAATGGTGAAGCAAGGCTTTATGCCCAGCTCTCTGACTCTATATCCACACTTCCTCCACTAGACCAGAGCTCCCCAAAGGGGAGAGAGGCAGTAGGTGAGCAGCTGGGAGTCAGGGTGATGCTGTACCTGATGGTGGCTCTGAGGGAGGGATGCACAGCCTAGCATGAGAGATGTGGGGAGGCACCATCTCCACGTCTGCCCCTGTCAGTGTCAAATCCTCTCATTAGAAAAATACCTCTGGGAGCCATTGAAAATAATATGGGTTTCCGTGTCAGACCAACGTGGGCTAGAAATAGGTTATCTTTTAAAAGCATGTGACCTTGGACAAGTCACTTACCCTCACTACAACTCAGTGTTGGGTGTAATATAATTAGTTTGTAAGATTGTTGGGATACTAAGGGAGCAGTGCAAGTAAAACATTAACACAAACCCTGGCACAGTGAACAGCCTTTTTTCTGGTGGGGTGTTCGCTGTTATAATCAAACAGAAGCTGTGCATAGACACTATGTCTACTTGGCTGCACGTGTAAGGACGAAAGAGAGTGGAGAGATATAGTAGTAGCTAAAGAGGCAGTTGGGCAGAGAGAAGATTTTCCTTCACCTTTTCAGCACAGTGAAGTCCAGAGCATGCTGGTAGGAGAAAGAAAGAGGCCTCTAGATAAAGGGAGGAGAGGAGAAAAATTACTCATTACAATCTTTGTGGAGAAGGGAAAGGATGGAAAGAGAAGTCTCCCTGATGGAAACAGACAGCTTTTCTGCAGTAACAGAAAAAAAGACAAAGAGAAATTTTAAAGAAAGGTAAATGGGAACAGGAATATTTATCACAGTTTTGTTACAATAGTGAAAAAATGGAAAAACTCTAAATATTCAACAATAAGACTGTGCCTAAATTAGGTACATTAATTTATAAAATATTATGTGGCCATTAAAAATTATGTTTTCAAAAAATATTAAATAATATAGGCAGATGCTTAAGTAACATGAGCAAATTAGAATAGGAAAGTGTACAAACGGCACAATGTCAATGTTGTTTTAAAAACATTAAAATATCATTTATTTGAGTCATAAGATCATATATCGTTTAAATTCCCCACAATGGACACATATTACTTTTATAAACAGATATTACAATAAACATAAAAGATGTGGGATCCCACATCATCTCACATTACTTTAAACATGTATATTTAGTGAGCGTTTGGTTCCCTGTGGTTACCAGCAGTGAGTCAGGGAGCTGCTTGGACAGCTGAGGAACTAAAAAAGGTAGCTCCCAACTGGGCTGGTCATGGGGCTTGGGTATGTTTATTCGGAGGCGATTTTAATGAACTCCTGATCAGGAATCACTGTCTTGGAGCAATGACTTTGGCCTCGGCATGTGTGTGGGGACAATGTTTCTGTGGGGTTGTATTCCCTGGGCGGGGGGCTGTGGGAGATGACCTTGTGCAGTATATGAAGCATCCTTGCCAACAACCCAGGGGGCCTGGAGGAATGTACTCACTTTTCACAAGGAGCATCCAGTCACAGGACACCTGGCCTCGGACATTGGAGGCTGTGCAGCTGTACTTCCCACTGTCCCGTGCCCGGGCTCTCAGCAGGCAGAGGTAATGGGACCCACCATCTTCATAAATCTCCATGGTGCCTTCTCGTCTCCTCACAGGGGCACCCTCCAGGAACCAGGTCACTTGGGGCTTCGGAATCCCTGAAACTACAGGGCCAGGTGATGGCCATGAGGCCCCCAGAGAGCACACTGTGCTTGGGAGGTGGAAGACTGAACCCGAGGGAAGAGCTCAGCCTGCTGTGTAGCTGCCTCCTGCTTGAGTCCACTTTCTTACCCCTCAACCCTCCACGTCACAAAAGTAAACCACCTAAGACAGAGGCAGGGTCCTTGGAGAGCAGGGATGCAGGGTGACAGCTAGGAATCCAGGCAAGCCAATGCCAGCAGAAGGGAGGAAAGAGAAGGGGCCCTGTGGCTGGTTTTTTGATGGGGATGGTGGTGGTGATGATCACTGGTAAGAATTAGAGCAGGAGGCTGAAGCTTTATCAACAATGAGCAGCGGGATATTTCTCTACAACAAGGGACATTACTAGACTGAGTCCTTCCTGGGAGAAGATCTCTGTAAAGTGGTTTCCGGGGTAGGCAGTGTCCAAGAGGTGGGTGGGTACAGGAGGCTCAGACCACTGTGCTGAAGGAAGGGAGTGGCCACGCAGGGCTACATTGTGGGGGCCAGTGACCTCAGGTAGCTCTACTCACCCTCACATCTGAACTGGACTGTTTGATCTTCACAGACTTCCTGGCTTTGGGGTTTGCTCTCAAATTTGGGGAATGTTGAGTCCCTCCGGCTCTCCATGGGGATTTTCCTAGTAGCAACCTTGTTCACAACTTCTTGGGTTCCCAGGCCAGACAGTCTGGTGGGGAGAGTGGCTGGAGGGGGAGCAGCTGGCCTCTGCCTCTCTTCTCTGGAAGGAAGCAGGGAGCCTGAGACCAGTGCTCTAGGTGCCAGCTGGACTTTTGTGGCCTGCAGGGTGATGGTGCTGGAACTCTTCTGCAGGATGGGGGTCCTCAGGGTCTTTCTGGGTGAGTCCCCGGATGGCTCCAGCTTGGATTCCCTTGGGGGCTGAGGCTGGCTACTTGTGGCCCAGGTCGGGGAGCCACCTCTCTGGGTGCTGGAGCAGTTTCTACTTTCAGCTGTAGTTTCTATGCTGTCCAGTTTCGGCCCCTGTGTGATTCCATTGGTCACTTCCTTCCTGATATCTGAATTGGCTGCCTTTGTTCCCCTCAAAAATGACCTGTTTGGTGGTGGTTAGAGCAGTGGGTTGGGGGGGTGGGGAGGAGGACAGTGGGGAAGGAGAAGGAGGAATAGAATGATCATCTGGTTACTCACAAGCATTACTCATCACAAGCACAGATTCCAGGGTTCACAAAAGCCCACAGATTAAGAGAAAGTGAGAGCAAAAGTCTTTCTTTGCAGTTTTCCCAGTTTCCCAAGGCAGAAAACAAGCAGCCGCTCTCCACATTTCCCTGTCCCTTATCCCCAATCCAGAGCCTGTTCTTTCCACACTTATTAAATCTGCCTTTTCTTCTCTTCTTCCCAAGTGCTACCCTAGTTCACACCACACAACCAGCTTCCCTTTGTCCACTCTGGCCCTCTCTAATCCATGTTCCACACAGCAAGTATAGTCAGTCTTGGAAAAACAGAAACCACATCATATCAGTTCAAGGTCTAAGATTTTCCAACAGCTTTTCCATCATATTAAGAACAAAACTGAGCTTCCTGAGACGGCCTACCTACCCCTTTGTGCGTGAGCTCCAGCTGCCTCTTCAACCTTGGAAGACACCATCTCTGTACCTACCAGGCTGCAGCCAAACGGGCATCCCCTCAGGGCCCACCTCTCATCTCACCACTTTCACATATGCTTCCCCCTCTGTTTGGGACACTTTCTCCTGAGTTCTTCTTCCCCTAGCTAATAGTGCTCTTCATAGCCTTGAGCTCAAACATCACACTTGCAGGAAGGGTTTCTCTCACCTTCTACCCTAAATGAGCGCTTCTCTGTTATTCCTCCTCAGACTCACCACAAGTTGTAATTATGTATTTGTGCAGCTCTGCTTAAAGCCCTTCTCAACACTAGGTACCTGCTCAGCCTGCACCCCAGAGCCTGGCCCTGAGCTTCGCACATGGGAAAGGCTGCCCCCAAGGAAGAGGCGCTGGAGGAGCCGTGGGCTCTGGCCTGCCACGTGGGGGGCACTCTTTCACAGCAGAGTGCCCCTCTTAATGATGCTGACCTGAGCAGACACCGAGAAAGACGATGGCACTGCATCTTCGAGAGTCTCAATACTCGTGGCAAGTCTGATATAGAACCTGGATGGCATATTACAACAGGAGAACAAAACAAAACACCCGCGAGAAACAACACCCTGAAAACAGTTCTCCCTGCCCCTATGACTCAGAAATTCAGGGCATTTCAAATGGAAACAATGACCATAACACCGAGACATACCTATTGGCATTGTCCAAACCTGAAAAAAGGGAGAGGGGAGAGACACTGTTAGTGGGGTATTTTATACACCAAGAGGAGAGAGTAATAAGACAACAGTCTCTTCCATTTATTTGAGAGTTTTCACTTCCTAAGCTATCACTTTCCCCCTCCCCATGGTCCCACCTCCCTCACTCATTTCAGCTTCTCCGGCTTTGAACTCCTTGGGTTAATGGGAGAGGAGCTCAGTGTCTCTGAGCTCTGGAGACACCCTCAGTGCTTCTACTGCCACCCGGCTGTTGTACCTGCAGCAGGCCCTGGCCTCCAGGCCACAGAAGGGAGCCAGAACCAATAGGGGGACAAACAAAAGTAAACACACATGGAAATTTTCAAACCCAAACAGTTGAATTTATGCCTGGGTCTCAAAAACAAAACCCCCAAATGATCATTTTTGACAAATGCCTGCTATAAAATGTTAAGGGAAGTGTATTTTTATTCAGCTTCTCAAAGGAAACAATATTTTTTTCCAGCCATATTCATTTTTAAAATTTTATTATGGAAATTGTCAAAGTGTCTAATAGTAGACAGAAGGATATAACACACCCTGAAAGCCAGCACTCAGATGAAGGAAATATCAATATTTTGCCTGTCTTATCGACCCACTTGTTTTGTTTTGTGGAGTTTTTCTGGGAGTGTTCTAAAACAAATCCCAGATAACATGGCATTTTGCCACTGAGTACTTCAAAGGGGACCAGGTCTTTAATTCAATGCTACCATAGGTTAGGGAGGAGTGATTAAAACCCTGCTCTCCCTGCCTAACAGCAGGTCCTGATCCTGTAGTGAGCTGTGAAGTCAAATTCTTTGGTCAAGACCAGATGATGGAGAATGGAACACAAAATACCAGCAGGTATTATACATAGTACAACTCGGGATTGTTTCACGAAACTTGGTTCGGTTAAGTGTGTTTATATACAGATGTATGTCCTGGGTTGCAATGCACAATACATTTTCTGTGGGTTGTGAAAAATGCTTGGGCCAAAAATAATAAAGAGCGTAAGGAGGAGTAGTGTCTGAGAAAGGAAGAAAATGTGGAAAAGAAAAATCACAGAAGAAAGGAGGTAAGAAAGGAGAGGTGAAGGTCATTTCCATCCTCGATCCAGCAAATCCCTCACTCAGGTTCCTGCTCCACACACTCTGACTTTCCCAGGCTGGACTTGATGGAACCAAGCAGAATATAGAAGGAGACATATGCAAAGATACTGCACAGGAAGAACTGACAGGGGATGACCACTACAGCAAGGAAGAGGCAGGGGTGAGAGGTGAGGCTGGAATGTCCAGTCTGCGGGAGAAGGACAAAGAGGATCCTAGGGTAGAAAGAGTTAAGTTGAGGGAACACTTGATTTGAGAACAGAGTGAAGAGTGTGTAGTAAGTTAAATTTTAGGCAGGCAAGACATCAGCAATGTCCACTCTTCCAAATGGCATTTAGAGTCATAAAAAAGGATTCTGGGCAAGAAAAAACTGAAGACACAGGTGTGGGGTGGAAGTTGTGTGCACAAGGGAAGCCTCTTCCTCTGTGGCCATGTCTGTGCTGTTCTGCCACTTCCTTCCTGCTGGTACAAGACCCTGCCTCTGGGGAACACATGGGCATGTAAATATGACACATGTAACACAGATGCATAATGGAAAGCTAGGAGGGCACCAGGAATGGACTGCATGCACTAGCTCCTCCGCCAGTTCCTACCTTGGATGGAAAGCTCAGCTGACATAGAGGCCTTCCCTGACCCGTTCACCACCAGGCACGTGTACACTCCCACATCATCTTGGCTGACCTTGTGGATTTCCAGAACTTGCATCCCATTCTTCTCATACATAGACACACGTGCACTTGGCTGCAGGGGAACATCTCCCTATGGATGGGAATAGGGTAGCTTGGTCAGAGAAACCTGCTCACCTGTTGGCCCTGTCCTCCTTCCTCCAGCCAGCCCTTGTGGGACAGACACCAGGCACCTCTGCTTTGGGCTCTGTCAACATGCTTAGAAAACAAGCTATTAAAATTTTTTTTTCAATTACAGTTGGCATACACTATTATATAAGTTTTGGGTATACAACATAGTGATTAGGTATTTATATGCCTTATGAAGTGATCACCTGTTAAGCCTAGTATCCACCTAACACCATATGTAGTTACTACAATATTATTGACTGTATTCTCCATGCTGCACAAGAGCAGTCTCTGAACAGCCCCACTGCCCTGACCGAGGTCTGTGTATGCAGTATGGTGTTTGGTCGAGCTTAGAGCAGATGTATGCAACCTGTTTCAAAGGAGCCCTACTTTGAGGTGGGAAATCCTACATTCTTCACTTCAGTTCCCCTTTGCCTTCTTGTTCCTTTTATTCTTTTCCCAGGGTCAGTTCAGGAGAATTAAGAAATAGTAATACATATTCCATCACTCATTTTAATCCAGGAGTCCCATCTGTGGAAAACTCTCCCTGGCCTTGACCCCAAGTTTTCCCTGAGGCTCCTCAGTGCTCTGTTTAATATCCAATCCTCCTCCTTTCTCCCTGCTGCCTTCATTCCCCCTTCCAATACCTCCTCCTCCACCTCTGCCTTCATGCTGCCCAGACCTGAGAGGTTTATAAAGCACTTCCACATGGAGCATTTTGAGGGAGGTGGGATAGCTCCGCCTCACAGATAAGGAAACCAGGGTTCTAAGAGATCAAATGACTTGCGCAGTATCACATGCTTGTGAACCAGGGAACTGTGGCTTAAAACCTTGTCCCATGACTTCAAATTCTACTCTCTGGTAATGGTCAGGCCTGTGTTGCCTCAGAAGTCTGATGCTGTTTTGTGAGTATGTGGATTATAGGACACTGTGGACTGGGTAACAAAGGGAGAACATGCAAATAGGAGCAAGAACAAGCATGGCCATGAAACATACAGAGAATCACCTATAGATTAAACTGAAGGGACTAATTAAAAAGATACTCCCACTAGTCCAAGGGTCTAACCCTAAACTTTCAGGGTCCCCAGGCCTGGCCAGAGTTGAGGCAGACAAAGTCTCACCTTGAGCCAGGTGACCTGTGGTTGGGGTCTGCCAGTGATCTTGCAGGAGAATCGTCCCATCTGTCCTTCTCTGACTACCGCACGGCCCAGCTTGGTAGCAAACTTTGGTGGGCACTCTCCCCAGATGCTAGGACGGGTCTCCACTGTGGGGGATATGAATTTGTCCCTGGAAAGAAATCAGGAGAGAATCCAGCCCCAGACACAGTGGCCATCCAGATCTTCCTCTCTCGTACCCCATACAATCACTTAGGTTGAGGCCAGGAACCAGTAAAGGACAGCCTTCCCAGCTCTATGCCTCAAACACAGTTCTGATGCACCCTCTCGAAAAATCTGTCACACCAAAACCTCTTTCCTCTCTCTGTTGTGTATGCAGCTAGACTCCGCTTACTAGACTCCCTTGAAGAAGGGTATACCTGAGTTCCACTGAGTTCTGGCCAAAAGCTTGGGTTTTGGCCAACAAACTATGGGCAGAAGTGCTGTATGCCACTTCTACACTAGACCCATAAAACCTCCTGTGAGATTTTCCACACTCTCTCTTGCCCAATCTTTTGGCTAGATGCATAGGGCCCAGTAGAAGCTCCAAGGACCAGGAGATGAGGGAGTCACAAAATGTCAAGAACCTGGATCCCTGAAAAATAATATGAAGGTTCTCCACATTTTCAAGAGCATCTGAATTGACTTTGCTTGAGTAAGAAATAAACTTTACCTGTGTTAAGCCATTATGATTAGGGGGTTTGTTTGTTACAGCAGCGACTGTTGCTTATCTTTACCAATATAGCTTCACTTTCCATAAGGAGTGTCACATACTGATGGCCTCTCCTATGTCTACTTACTTAAGTCTTTCAATTATTGCAGACCATACGGCCACATAGCCCCCTTCCTTAGCATTTAGAATCTGGGCCAGTCAGGGTGCTAGCCACTGAGGAGGCCAGGGCAGGAAGCACTTTGTGAATTACCCATCAGATCCCAATAGGCTCCTGCTTTAGTTATCATAACCCAGGACACCCAAGAAGAGTTGCTTTCTAGACCTGTTCTGTCAAGTCTGTAGGAAAAGCCAGTCCAGCCCTCACCCTGGCTTGAGCATCCCAGAACTTACCCCATAGTTTTGGAGGCAAACTGACCATGCTTCTTCACAAAGCCCCCTGCAAATAGGAAACAAGAAAAAGGCTTGAAGAGTTGGGTCTGAGCCACCCACTTGGGGCAATGAGTCCAAGAGGGTCAATAAGAGTGGGTGGAATAATAATGGGATAATAACAGAAGCAGTGAGCCCTATGGGTTAGGCACTATGGTGGACACTTGACATACTCATCACATGGTTTCCTGTAATAATTTAAGGTGGCTGGTACACATCATCCTTATGTTTTTTAAATAGATCAGAAAAATGAGATTCAAAGAAGTTGCCCACTCAAGCCACGGAGCCACGAACAGTGCAGGAATGCCTCCAGACCTGTCTGTTCTAGAACACTGAGCCACTCTGCTGAGCCATGACGAGCCACTGGAGCTTCAACTTCAGGGATTGCCTGTAGTGATCCTGGACCACTCCAGAAAATGACTCTGTTGAAGGGAGTAGGGGAGGGAGAGGCGCTTGCACCTCTCTCACCACATCCATTCACGGTGAACACAATCAATACTCCATCTTTCCACTTAAGATGCAGCAAATACAGCAATACCCACCCTGTTGGAATGAAGCAGATGACGAGATGAGCTACCATGGAGTCTGCAGTTAAACAGCAAGCCCAGCAAGGCAGCTGGGGTCAGCTCCTTTTATCCAGCTGCTACTGCATGCAGGGACAATTCGTAATGTGACCACGAAGTGCCTATAACGTGGTGGGGTGTTTTTGAGGAATACGGATGGGGAGGGAAAGGCATTTTTGAGATGGTGGTCAGCCTGGAAGTTGCTTTCTTTGCCACGAGCTGAAAATGTTTATGAAACCCCACCCAAGGCACACATGGTAAGGGCAGAGGTCATTCCCTGATAGAAGCAGGCAGCCGCAATGAGAGACTGCAGGGTGTTTAATGGAAAAGAGTAAATTCCCTTAAATCCTCCCTGATTCCGTCTATAAGAATGCATAGGAATGGAAGATGAAAGTCATGACTGAGTATTTCCTCGGCCATATCTGGTCTTAGGTTTCACCAGAACCTTAGTGAAAAAGGATTAATAATAAACACCAGCATCACATTTAAGTGTGGTTCCATATGGACTGGCAATTAGTATACATGCAATCTGTTTAACGTAACTATTTACTGAGCTGTGTATATTTTTCATTCCATTATGTGGGCTTTTGTATAATTCCATTTATATGAAATGTTCAGAAGAGGCAAATCCATAGAGACAGAGAGCAGATTAGTGGCTGTCATGAGCTGGGAGGTGGAGGTGAGGAGTGACTGCTCAGTGTGATGGCATTTCTGTTTGGGGATAAAAAGTTCTGAAACTGGACAGTAGTGATGGTTGCACAACCTTGTGAATGTACTTAATGCCACTGAATTGTATACTTTAAAATGATTGAAATGGTAAATTTTAAGTTATATGTATTTTACCAAAATAAAAAATATTAGATCAAGCACTTTTAAAACTCTGGGTGGTTAAACATTTTATTTTTAGAGGAAGAGGGAGAGAAAGAGCGAGAGAGCGAGAGAGCGAGAGAGCGAGAGAGAGAGAGAGAGAGAGAGAGAGAGAGAGAGATCAGTTGCCTCCCATACATGCCTGGACTGGGAACAGAACCTGAACCAAACCTGAAACCCAGGCATGTGTCCTGACCCAGAATTGAACCCATGACCCTTCGGTTTATGGGGCAACACTCCAATCAACTGAGTCACACTGGCCAGGACACTAAATATCTTCATCCAAATGCTAAAATTCCTGTATTCCTTAAAAAATAAAATAAAGCTAAAATTTGGCAGTTCCTTAAAAAATAGCAAAAGAATGCCATTTGGAGGTACTTCCACATCAGAGTAACAGCAGTTTATGGTATGATCCAAAGGTAACACATTCAGCTAAAAATGGATTTGAGGAATGCTTATTTTAATGAGTTAATACCAGAGAGTTTACATCAAAACAAAAAGAGACTCTGGGCGAAAATAACTAAGAGAGTCTATTTATAGGCAAAAATTTGAAGTTTCAAATTGTCAGATAAGGCAAAATTAATTTTGTGAAAACATGAAAATCTGGCAGAACAGTAAACTTATGTAGAAAAATAAGTGGAAAGGGGATTAAGGTAGAGATGCCAAAAATAGAAGAATAACTTCAGAGAATTGGTGAAGACAGGATCGAGTTAATGAGAGAAAAAAGGCCAAGGCACCAAAGGTATTTAAACAACTACCTTTAATTTTTTTTCAAGGACAAATAAAACAGAATGCTGGCAACTTTCAGCAGTAAAAGTTCAACAGTGGAGGGGCCCAGCACTTTTTGTCAAAAGATATAGAAAGACTGAATGAGACAGAGAATGCTGCCGAAGGGGGCTCTTGACACCAGAAGAAACATGTTTAGTAATTCTGCCGGGACAATGGCATTGAACCAAGACCATTCCAGGCAAACCAGGGAGCAGTCACCCTACAAGTAGGCAAATTCAAAGGGGATTTTAGGAATTACTTCAGATAGTGGTTTTCCACTTAATTAGAACAAATGGCCACTTTTTGTAACAGATATTTAGCAGTTCCCCCTGGGCCATACTGAGTTGAAGTTCGTCATTAACCACCCACATATATAACTTCAGAAAGAAAATATATGTAAAGACCTACCTAAAATATTAAGGAGAAATAAAAGGAAAGTAAATTATAACAATATTTATTTCAATATGTAAATGCTCATGTACATTAGAAGACATGAGGAAATGGTCCAGGTGTTTGCACTGACTGATAGGCATTTTTGGATTTCAAAGTGAATGGTCAAAATACGTACTGTACAAATAGTACAGGAAAATGAGACAGCACAGGTACACAGGTAGACACCTAAAAAAAATAAAAAGAATAAAAAGTAGTGTTGGCAATGTTATCTGTCAATTATATCTCAATACAGAAAGAAAAATGAAAACAAGAAAAATTATATAGTAAAAAGAAAAGTAATGTTAGAATAAATAACAGAGCAGACATATTATATAAAAAAAGAAAGACTGAAATAACATTGAAAAAAGGTAACTTAGCAAGACAACTTACAGACCACTGAAACAGAGAAAATTAAAAAAAGACTAAGTGTGGTGTCAAAACAATTTTCTATTTTGTGACGTGGGGTCTTTGAGACCTCACCTGTACTCAAACACCAATTCAGTCCCTGTCATAAATAAGGCACCGGCCAGAGCTTCAGTAGGTACACTGACGAGCACAACAAAAACTAGAAGAAAATCTGGCCATTGAGAAAGAGGCAAAGTGCCTCAAAGCTGGGAGAGGGGACACTCTGGTGTTGAAGACTGTGAGTTTCAACTGCAGGACGTGAAGGGAGGGAGGAATAAACTCCTATCTGATTTTTAAAAAGGTATTTTAAACAGCAATGGGGAGATTAGAGTAGGTATGAGAAGAATTGAGGAGACCAGCTGGGAATTTGCTCGGCTGGTTAGGGGCTGATGGCAGCCAGGACCAGGGTGGTGGCAGTGGGGACAGCTGAGAAGTGCACAGCAGCACAGGCGTGTGACTGGGGCAGGGCAGAGAGTACTGGAGGGTGACTGGGGTGGCCTGGCTGTGCTCCTTCTCAAGGAGACGTGGACTATCTGTCCTCTGTCAAGGTGTCAGCTGTGTCTCCCTGGGGCCACGAGTCCCAGCCATATATGTTGATGGGCCCCTAACAGGGACTGTCTGTCTCTGTGTAAACGGGGCCTCATCCTGTTCGAACTATTCATTCTATAGTCTCTACTCAAGCAGGGAGCTTTGGAGTTGGCTGTTGCAGTCTACTCTTGCTGGAATGTCCACATGTCCATCAGTCTCACACTGTCATGCTCAGTAACAAGTACATCCAATCACACAGACCACGGGGGTCATTCCAAGGTGCCAAGCAGACACTTCAGGAATTCTGTTTTGGGTTCCAGGAAACTGATGCACCGAAGAATCAATTCTTAGGGGAGAGGACCTGGGGAACTGGGTGAAAAAGGTAAAGAAATTAAGAAGTACAAATTGGTACTTACGAAACGGTCATAGAGATATAAAGCAGAGGGCATGTAGTCAATAGTACTATAATAACTGTGCATGATGCCTGGAGGCCCTGGAAATATTTGGGAGAACACTTTGTAAAGCATACGATTGTCTAACCACTGTGCTGTACACTTGAAACTAACGCAAAATGCTATTGAATGTAAACTGTAATTGAAAAATAAAATTTAAAAAAGAATCACTTCTTCCTCAGGGGCAGTGAAATAAAATATCTGCCCCTCAGAAAACAAACTATTTCCTGGACATTCATGGATCAGGCAGTCATATATACTCTCCAATGAGTTCAAAGAAATAGTGATGCCAAGTTTTGTTTGGGGGGACAGTTTAATAAGTTGTGGCCAATAATCTCTCCATTGTCTTAAATAATTACTCCAAGGAGAAATTTAGGTGCTTTGCACAGAGAAAATAATTTCTTTTAGAGGCCAAGATTCCGCATGTCCCCCCAGCTCACTTCCCTAGAGCCACTTTCCATTGTGATTCCCAAACATACTGCGCCAAGTGGCAGGTATTTCCTTTTGTACTTATGTTATAAAGACTGATTTTGCATCACATTATCAGAAAGGAAAAAAGGAAAATTTATATCCAGTTTGAGCATCCCGCCCCCGCAGGCCTGACGTGGTAGAGTCACCTGGCTGCCCTCTGCTGCACAGGTGTCTGACCAGAGCCATGTGACGCAAGTGCAGCATGCGGGAGATGAAGCGTGGTTCTGGAGAAATTCCTCGTAACAAAAAGAAACCTGTTTTTGCTGGGGACCATGCAGAATGATGGTGTATCACACACACACACACACACACACACACACACACACACACACACACACAGAATACCTGTAATAACTCCCAGGCATTTAGAAAAATAAAGGTAACGTTAAAAAAGAGTCATGGGGCAAAAGGAACTATACAGCATGTCCCTGTGCCTGTGGCTAAGGGAAGTAGTTCATCCAGAGAGCTGCAAGCAGGATGAAAATGGAGAAACAACTGTTCGTGGGCAGAATCCAGTCCGTTCATACTCTGAAGTGGATATGACTCCAAAAATTGCCCAGTCTCATGCTCCAGCCCTTCTCCAGACTGTTGCTCTGCCCTTCAGCTTTATCTCCCACTCCTTTCTGCTTCTACCTGTCTACTCAACCACCCTCCACCCCAGGCCCTAATTCTTTACACTTTCCTCCCAACCACGTCATCTGGACCACAATCTGCCAACCAAATCGGACTCATTCTTCTAAGACTAGCCCAAGTCTCTTCTCCTCCACGAAGACATTACAGACCATTTCAGCCTCCAGAGGTCTGATTCTCCTCTGAGTATACAGAGCCGATGTGCCAATCATTTGGCAAATAAACCCAAGCTGCATTATGACTGGAGTTGTTCTTCTACTTAGCTTTTGTGTCTAAGTCTTATCTGACCAACTACATTCTTGCAGAAAGGACTTGACAGACTATTGTGTCTCCTACACAGTACCACACAAAGCAGTACCCTGAAGGTACATCCTGATATTGAATCCTCATTGCAATATAATAATAAAATGTGAGGTCAAGAAAGTCCATCCCTCAGGGCAATCATCAAGTCTTCTTCTTTGGTCCCAGAACAAAGTTAACACATTCAACAAAATCTGATGAATGAAGAAGAGCCAGAACTGTCAGCAACTTAGAAAGGGCCAGGGTGAAGATGGGAGAAGGGAATAGAGGACTAAGAGATGAGAAGCGAAGATGGCAGCATCAATGACAGAAACCAAAGCAGGGCCAGCAAGGGGCACTGGTGTACATGACGGATGGAAAGACAAAGTCAATGTGGAAGGTGGAAATAAAGGAGAAAAGGGAGCCAGGTGAAGGAAATTGGAAGTCATCCTTCAAGAATAGAATGAGACCAAGTACAATAATTTGTCGTCACCTAACTCTTCAGTATAGCAAATAAGTGAGGCTTGACACACAACTGTCACAGCAGACACTAGTGGGGCAAACAGAAAAATTGTCATCTGTACTGCATTTACACTGCTAACTTTGATGAGACAGAAAAGGAAAAAACTCTCAGAACATTTTCAAGATTCTGACTGAGTAAAAAAATAAAATAAAATAAGGCATATGCCCTTAAAAAAAGGAAGGGTCATGAAGGAAGGTAATAGATTAAAAGGAGTTTATAATAATATAAAGGGAAACAGTTAAAGGTCTTTAAGAAGACAGGAAATTTGGATAGAAGAAGATAGTATGAAAGAAATATAAGAACAAAAAGGAGAATCACAACAGACATTCCTGAGGAATAAAATAATTTAAAGTTCAGCCAATATAAATAGACATGGGCTCAAAATACATAATGTCATCAATCCAATCCAATGTGAAACTAAAAGGGACCCGAGAAATCTGTCCCTGAAAAAGGGGCAGTGGCAATATAGATGGCACAGGAGCACTTCCTAATTTTGAGATTTCAAAATTACTCAACAACGATGGTGCCTGTGGCGCCAGAACTGCTGGACTAGTGGTCATGAGGGCCGCTCTTCTCCCTAGGATCACTCTCCCTTCTGCTGCCACATTCCAGGCGGCTTGCCACCTGACCCTTTCTCTCTCACATAGTCAGGGAGCTTGGATTACAGGACAGTGGTTTTGTGGGGGTGCAAATAGCAGAAGCTGCAGTACTGAGGCAGGGGGCAGGGAGGAGGCATGCTTGGGGAGGGGAGGAGATGGGCAGGAGGCCAGCCCCCGGCAGACAGCTTGAGCCCAGGCCTTGTTTTGAACAGGGGCAACTGAAACGCAAAGCAAGGACTACAGCTCTTGGCAACCCACAGAGCCAGTGGTGTGGTAGAGAAAAGAGCAGAGGAAAATTTATGTTTCTGGGACAAAAGCACAAAAGCCAGACAGCGAAGGGGAGGAGAGGGGCAGAAGTGAGCTCCCTTCTATCATTTTATAGGCTAATGTGCCATGAAAACATTCAGTACGCTGATCCCTTTGGTTTGGATTTGGGAATTATTTTCTGCATGGAAACTACTGTTTCTTAGTCAGTTTCCAGGAAATCGATGCTTACAGATGGAAGACCAGTGGCAATGCCTTCCCTTTTGGTGAGCTTCTTTGCCTAAATCAAATCATGTCATTTTCCTCCTTGATACCCTCCAATGGCTCTCTATCACCATGTCTAAAGGCCCTACGTGGTCCCACGCCTGCCTGTCTCTCCAGATGTAACCCCACCCCACATTTACTCACTCTGCTCTGGCCCCAACAACTCTCTTGCTGTTTCTCATTCCTAACTATGGCTACAACCCCCCCCCCCGCCCCCCGCCAACTCATTTCTTGGTTTTGTTGCTGCTTTCTCACAACTCGTGTAAGTACATGTTCCCTTTTTGCCTTTCCAACTGATATCATGTATCCAACTGAATCATGTATCATGTAACTCCTGTAGCATCTCTTGTTACTTAGTTGATATTCCCAGTAGACAGCTCAAAAAAGGAGAAATGTGTTGATAGGATTCCATGAAATAATACAGGAATATTATAATCAAGTATTTAGTCAGTGTGATGGTTAATTTTATGTGCCACCTTGACTGAGCCATGGGTTGCCCAGATATTTAGGCTTCATCCAATCTGTTAAAGACCTGAATAGAATGAAAAGGCTGACCTTTCAAAGGGGACATTATGCTGGGACAGAGGCAGGAGGATCTCCCCTGCCTCTGACTTGAACTGAAACATCAACTCTTCCTGGGTTTTGAAGCTGCAGGCCTTTGGACTGAAACCACACCATCAGCTCTTCTGGTTCTCAGGCTTCTGGTCTTGGATGGGAACTATACCACTGACTCGCCTGAGTCTCCAGCTGCCGACTGCAGATCTTGGGACTTGTCAGCATCCGTAATCATGTGAGCCAATTCTTTGTAATCTCTCTCTCTCTCCCTCTCTTCCTCTCTCTCTCTCTCTCTCTCTCTTTCTCTCGGCCTAAAAGTTCATTTGTTTTTTTCTATAAGATGGCTCTAGTAGCGCTTAGTTGTCTTTAACTTCATTCAAAACAATTTGGTTAGATTACATTGTGACAGCTGTCATATCAGCATTAAAAAAACTTGTCAAAATTGGTGAATTTTTGTATAGCCATTTTAATATTGAAGACAGAAGAAAATATGCAACATTTTTGGCATATTATGCTTTATTATTTCAAGAAAGGTAAAAACACAACTGAAACACAACACAAAAAGACTTGCTCAGTGTATGGGAAAGGTGCTGTGACTGATCAAATGTATGAAAAGTGGTTTGGGAAGTTTCACTAGATGATGCTCCATGGTCAGGTAAACCAGCTGAAATTGACAGCGATCAAATCGAGACATTAATTGAGAAAAATCAACATTATACCATGTGGGAGATAGCCGACATTCTAAAAAATATGCAGATCAATAAAGTTATTGGTGAAAAGGAAAACTGTGTCTTATTTTATGGAAAAAACCACAGGGACTTTTTGGCTGATCTAACATACAGGCAAACCTTGCTTTATTGAACTTCATGGATGGTGCGTTTTTACAATTGAAGACGAGACCCTCTACCAGCATAAAGATTACGACTCACTTCATCGCAATACTGGCTTTATCGTGATGGGCTGGAACCAAATGTGCAGTATCTCCAGGGTATGCCTAGAGGAGCAGTCTACTCTTCTGCTTCTCTGGAAAACTGTAGTAGTAGATACAAGCACTAGCCAATCGGTTCTCAAACTATTGCTCCCAGAATGCAGCAGTATCAGCATCACTAGGACACTTGATAGAAATGAAAATTCTTGAGGCCATCCCAGAACTACTAAATCAGAAACTCAGGCGCAGGGCCTAGCGGTTTGTGCTTTCAACAGACCTCCAGGTGATTCCAATGCATGCTCACATTTGAGAATCACTGTACTGGGCTAAATATACCCTGACCAGAACTAAATCCTTCCTTGCTACTCAAAGTGGGCTTCTGTGGCCACGGTTTCCATCTCGGGCTGGTTAGCACTGCAGACAGTCAGGTCCCACTCCAGACCTACAGAATCAGAATCTGCATGTTAACAAGATTCCCAGGTGGCTCATGTGCCCCTTTGTTCACAAAATGTAATCCTATAAGTGAGTAGGAGCCATCCCGAGGCCTGGATCTCCTCTGGGCCTGCCAGTCTGGCTTTCCCTGAGCTCCTGAGCTAATGTCCTTAAAATTAAACCTCTACTACTTGGAATCACTTAAGTGACTCTCTGGTCCCTGAAACACAAAGGCCCTTCTCAGACTCACACCACCAGGTATGGGGTACATCCATCACGTCAGTACTGCCCCCACACCCTAGGGTCATTTCTGTGGATGTAATTGATTGCGCAGAACCACTCACCGCCTTCTTTATACATGTGGGTTTTTCTTTTTCTTTCTCTGGGTAATCCTTGTTTTTCCCAATTCAAATGGGAGCCTCTAAGGCTGTGCTGCCCAATACAGTAGCCAGTAGCCACATGTGGTTATTGAGCCCTTGAAATACAGCTAGTCTGAATTGAGATGTGCTCTAAGTATAAAATACATGCACCAAATGTTGAATATGCAGTATCTCATTAATAATTTTAATATTGACTATATGTTGAAATGATAGTTTCTTGGGTATATTGGGTTAATTTTATTAACATTGACTTTACCTAGCCCTGGCTGGTGTGGCTGAGTTGTTTGGAGTGTCATCCTGTAACCGGAAGGTTGCAGGTTCGATTCCTGGCCAGGACACACACCTAGGTTGCAGGTTTGATCCCTGGTTCAGGCACGTACGATCCCTGATCTGGGCACATACAGGAGGCAACCAATCAATGTTTCTCTCCCTTCCTCTTTATCTAAAAGCAATGAAAAAATGTCCTTGGGTGAGGACAAAAAATAAAATTGATTTCACTTGTTTTCTTTTAATGTGGCTCCTAGAAAACTTAAGATTACATATATGGCTCATGTTATGTTTCTGTGGACAGTGCTGTGCTAGAGAACAGGCCTGTGGCCCCTTCATTAGAGAGAAGGTCCCAGAGGGCAGGTACCATGTCTCTTCCCTGCTCTGCACCAAGCCTCTGTGGTTAGTCCTCTGAGGTAGGTGAGTGTCAGGGCTGGTGTCAGAGGGCCTTTCTAGGGCTTAGACCAGGGTGGCATCCCACTGCACAAGGTCATGAACGGCCCTGTCAGTAAGGCGCTTGTCTTCATGGAGGATATCGCATGTTTCTGGGCCCTGGTTACCTAGTTGGAAATCAGATGAGGGGAGGGCTCTGCCTGAGCAAGACGGCTCCTGCCTTATGGGGCCGTGGGGGGGTGGGGAGGGAGTGGTGACTCAGCACTGGGATCCCAGCGGCTGCTCTCTCAGTTCTCTCCCCAAAGCCACCATCCCCAGTCTCTCCTCAACTGTTTCTAGTCCACTCTGCCCTGGACTTTGCCAGAGCCCAGGGTAAGTGGCTGCAAATGAAAATTTAAGTGTTGGCCCTTTAATCGGCCTTTTGTGTCTCCAGCTGTCTGTCTCTGGCAGAGAGAAACCCTGCCGTCTTGCTCAGGCAGAGCACTCCCCTTATCTGATTTCCAATTTGGTAACCAGGGCTAAGGAACACGCACTATCCTCCATGAGGACAAGTGCCTTGCTGACAGGGCCATCAGCCCTCTACCCTCCGTGCAAGGATTTCCCTGGAGTAGCTTGCGGGATGTTAATACCAGGTGCAAACATTACAAGGTTATCAATTACTGGGCGCCTGTCCTGAGCCAGTGCCGCACTGATCCTTACCCAACCCCATGGGGCAGCCATGAGCTCCAGCTTACGGAAAAGGAAATAAGGTTCCAAAAGGTTAGACATTGTGGAGCTCAAATACAAGATCATCCAATAACACAGCTTTCTGAAGTTGACCACTAATGGGTTGCAAGTAAGGATTATACTCTTAATTCCAGAACCTCTGCTCTTGCCAAGTAAGAAGCATAGTAGAGAGTTGACAAAAAGGCAGGTGGACTGCTAGATTCCCTTTGTAAGAGTTGGGTTGGTCAGGCACAGTCAACCAGTTATCCGTGGCAGAAGGGATCAGAGTGGGTCTTTCTAGGCTTATGGTCTACGTGCTGGTCCCAAACCACACATCAGCTGGAACTGGCCTTTGATGCAGAAGCAGAATGTGTACAGGCCATTCACATGTAAAGAGGCTGCAGCCTTTAGGCCCTTCTATCTTCTAGAAGACATACATCTGAAGCGGTCTGGGCCTGAGTGTCCCCAAATTAAAATCAAAGAGGAGGGGCAGGACTGCGAGCCTGAGCCTTCTCCCGTTCTGCTGTGCCTCTGCTGCCTTGCTTCCTGCCCCCTGCCCTGACTACCACAACCCACTAAAATTTTTATTGCTTAGTTGAGACATCAGATCTAACTTCCTCAACCATGGGAACTGAAAAAAAGATTTCATGTTACCTAGGTTTTATACACCTCCCCTGCACTCATAACCTACTCCATTCCTTAAAAATGGATCATAGAAAACCAGGGCTAGCCCAGGTTTTAGAGGCCACTGAATTCAAACACTATTCTGCAGAAACAGGGGTCCAGAGGTCCTGAGTGGTAAAAGTTATGACCAGAACCTTGGGTGCCTGACTCATAATTACTCTCTTCCCCAGCTCCAAATACAATATCAGAAACAGGGGGTTATAGGCTGAATTTTTGTGTCCTCACCCAAATCTATGTTGAAGCCCTAACCTCCCTCCCCTCCCCACCACCATGACTGTATTTGAAGACAGGGCTGTGAGATGGTAATAAAGGTTCACGAAGTCATAAGGTCAAGGCCCTAATCCAATGGGCTGGTGCCCTTATTAGAAGAGGAAGGGACCATGGAGAGCTCAATCGCTCTCGCTCACTCTCTGCCATGTGAGGACACAGCAAAAAGGCTACTATCTGCAAACAGGAAGAGATTCTTCACCAGAAACCAAACACTGTTGGACCTTGATTTTGGACTTCTAGCCCCCAGAACTGTGGAAAAATTAATTTCTATTATGTAAGCCGTGCAGTTTGTTCTGGCAGCCCAGGTTTACTAATACAAGTAATTCTTATTTGTGGACCTGAACTCAAAGTTTGGGCATTGAAAAGTGCACAACGCAGGGGAAAGAACAACACCAGAATTGGCTGATTGAGGGCCATTCAAAGACTGACCCAGGCTACTTTCCATCTGGAATGCCCTAGTCCACAGGCACTTGAAGGTCATCAGAAGGAACAAGTCACTCAGTTGAAGAATTTGGGGAAACTATCCAAACTATGCATATTCTGTTCTATGAAACAGTCTGTCCTCCTCTGATGTAGGTACACACATTGGCCCAGGTGCGTCTTGCCACCTTCTGGAACCTTCCTTGGATACATTGATCCTCACAAACAATGTCCCCTGAAACCCAGTTTGGGAGGACTGTCTTCTGAGAGAGGAAAAAGTAAGCCTGGAAGGGTTGAGGGAGTCTTGTCATACTTTTGAGGGTCTGACAAACACCCAAGTTCTTTCAGATGCCAGGTCTTTTATCAGCCAACAGCCTGAACTGGATGGAAATGTCCTCACCAGCAACGGTATGTGGGGGATGTACTAGCATCAAAAGAAACAGCTTAATTTATGGTCAGATGCTTTTTTCCTGAAAGTTTTAAAGTGAATAGAATTTTTTAAAGTATAAAGGAGGGGAAAAAAAGGACAAAATAATCAGTGTTAACACATTGGAGTGTTTATCACATATATTTTTTTGAGTTTTACAAAATTTTTTATAACAGGCATCTATTACTTTATAATGATGATAATAAATACTGCTCATTCATTCTCTAAATATTGTAGCATCAATTGTGAGCCAGGAGGTTTTCTAGATGCTGGACATACAGCAGTGAACAAGATAAAGTCCCTCTCCTCCCAGATCTTCCATTCAGTGGTGGGGGATAGGGAGGCAATAGAATGTAAGTCCTAGAGGAAAAATTCAGGTAGAGTGAGAAGACGGGGAGTCCTGGGGATGGGGTGGTCAGAAAGGGTACACTAAGAAGGGGACCACTGAGCAGAGACTTGAAGGAGATGAGGGGCGAGTCAGGTGAAGGGCTATGGAAAGAGCTCTTCCTTTAGAGAGGAGCTACAGGGTGAAGGCACTGAGGCCTTGTTCTGGGAAGAGCAGAGGGCCAGTATGACCCCAGTGGAGTGAGCAGGCGAGGAGTGGCAGGAGATGGTCTGGAGAGCGGGGCGGGGCCCGACTGGGCAGGGCTTTGTGAGGAGTCTGGCCTCTGTCTCAGTGTGAGGCGAAGCCATGGGAAGACTGGAGCAGGGTAGTGAGGTCATGTGTCGTTTAACAAACACTGTCTCCTGGGACGCTTCCCTTGCTTGCAGGGACCACATTTCCCACTAGATTAAAAAGGACCTGAGTTCAGGGATGGATGTACTTTCTCTGTGGGTTCCTTCCCAAGAGATGGCTTGAGCAGGAGCTGCAGGCCTTGGGGAAGTGGATGGCCCCCACCAGGGCTCTCACCTCCTGGGACTCACCTTCCACCGTCAACTCCACTGTCACCTGTCGGGCACCACTACCATTGATAGCTTCACAGGTGTACTTTCCCGTGTCCTCCTCACGGACAGCATGAATCACAAGGCTGAAACTCCCTCGGATACCACAATCCAGCAGGAAGCGGCCCCCACTGGTGATGGGTTGCCCATTTCTGTGCCATGCCACACGGGGCTCTGGGTAACCACGGACCTTCAAGAGAAAGAAGAAAGGGTGAGAGCTTATATTTAAGGAGTTCTTTCTGTGTTCCAGGTACTGTTCTGAGTCCTTTACATGTGTTAACTCATTTAATCCTCATAATAACCCTTGAAACAGATACTATTTTCACCTGAACTTTAGAGATGAGGAAATTGAGCCCCAGAGAATTTGGGTAGCTTTCCCAAGGTGTTGAAGGTAGAAAGTATCAGAGTCAGGCATCCTGGTTCCAGGGTCCACTACACAAGTGACTCTCGAGCCTAGTTGCGTATTAGAATCAACCAGGGAGCTTTGAAAAATGCAAGTGTCCAGGCCTTACCTTGGACCAGTTAAATCAGAATCCCAAGGGGAGGGGATGAGCATGGGGAGTCTACACCAGTGCTTCCCACTCTAACATGCAAATGAATCACTTGTTAAAATGCAGATTCTGCTTCTATAAGTCTTGGGTGGGACCTGAGGCTCTGCAGTTCAGACAAATTCTCAGATGATGCTGATGCTGCTGGTCCCTAGAACTCATGTTGAAGAACGAGGTTCTAGAGCTGAGCTGCCCGGTATGGCAGCCCCCAGCCACATGGGGTGAAAGAGCACTAGAAATGTGCTCATCCTAACTGAGTTGCACTGTAAGCATAAATTATACACTGGGATTTGCAGACTTAGTAGTTAAAAAAAAGTAAAATATCTCAATAATGTAAAAATATTGACTACATGTTGAAAATATAGTATTTTGACATGTTAGGTTAAATAAAAATATATGGTTAAAATTAATTTCACTTGTTTCTTTTTACTTTTTAATGTGGCTACTAGAAAAGTCACTACTACCTAAGTGCCTTGCCCGGTGCTTCCACTGGGCAGTGCTGCTCCAGGCTGCTGTCTTCCTCTAACGTTAGGAAACACCCAGCGTCTGTTGACTCTGAGGATTTTAACCAAGTACTTTTCTAAGTATGTGATGCATCTGAGCCTCATAGTGACTTGTTCAGAGAGGATATTTCCCCACTCAGAGGGAAATAGAGATAAGTTCCAAGAAAACAAATCACTTTGGGTATCTCTGAAAGAAGTTTCCCCCAGGGCCTCAAGCTCTGAAACTGCTCAGGTGCTTCAGAGTGGACTGACCTTCCAAGGAGCAGGGCTCAGACTGGCCCATCGATCCACGCACAGCCTGGGACCCAGAACAGGGGGATTTGGGTACTGGAAATGCACAGAAGACATCACAGAAACCTCTTGAGAAGGACAATGTTTGCACTACAAAGCATGGCAGCAAAAGCTTTCATCCATGTATCCACGCCAAGACAAGAGAGACTGAATACATATGAAGCAAAACCAAAATTCACTGGGTGACCCCAAATGGAATTCACAATGAGAGTCTTCAGTGACCTATAGCAATAACCCTTCTCATATGCCCAGTAAGGACAGAGGGGATGCCATATCAGTATGTGGGAGAAACGGGGAGAGGAGGTGGCCTGTGCATGCACGCTTGGGCAAACTAACACTGTTAACTCCCTAAGCCGCCAAGGGAGAAATAACTGAGCTAGAAGCAGCAGTCATCATCTTTGGACTGTGCTTGCTTCCCTTCCTGGGTGCCCAGCCCCCAATGCACCCTTAGACTCATTTCTCAGTAGCCAGGATGTGGATGTCTCCCTAGGAAAGCAGTTCTGGAATCACAGGTAAAATCCCCACAGTAAACAGCCTCCTCTGCGGTCCTCTGCCACCCCTTCTGTGCCATTCTGTGACCCTCACGAGGCCTGCCTCCCATTCTTACTCGTCTGTAGTCAGGCCTCAATAGGAGAACAAAACCAAAAACAAAACTCCAAATCATTATTACCCATCTTATTTATGATTTCTGAAATCAAACAAACAACAATCTCTTTCCTTATCAAATCTAAACTATACTTAGGACAGAGACTGCTAAGCATGAGGGAATGCTTATATTCTCAAGTCACCTCCCCAGAAGGAGACAACAGAGGCCGAAGCCACTGCAGCCTCACCAAGGCACTCGTGTCCCATCTCAGGGTGACAGGGACCACAGTCAGTTTTCACATCTGAACAAAGTACTGACGATGGTTGTCTCTGGGTGTCTCCTCTTTTCCTTTTATTTAACCTTTATTCTCTGATATTTCTGTGAACAACACACCTGAATTTTGTAAAACAGAAAAAAAATTAAATGAAAATGTGTTCTGTTTATATTAGTGTGTTTACATAATGAATATATAGCACATTCACTAACTTGTGGAGGCCCTCAAAGTACTTAAATGTAGCTATGTAAGCAAAAACACTACACAAATAAACATGCATGTTTGGAGGTGACAAATGCCATGCACCTACACAAAAAATGTGTCCTCTTGTGGCACTGCGTTGGCACAGAGGTTCATGTGAAGGCTTACCAGACAACAACTACCCTGTTAAAGCATATTTTCAGGAAACAACTAAGGAAAAGAAACTCTTCCCTATAGAAGGAAGCTCTTGGGGAGCCTGGTCATCTGGTGAATTTGCAAATCATTACCTTCTCCCCCACCCCATGAGGCAGGGCCAGCCTGGCCTCCAGAAGATGATCACCCTGACTCCTGTGAGCTTCGGAGAAAGGGAGGGTACAACACTGTAACCGGGCACAGATAAATCATTAACTATACCCAAGGTGTCCTCAGCATTCCATTAGCAAGCGCTCTGGCCCCTGTAGCAGTGCCAGCTCTGGTGGCCCATCAGTCCCTGAGGCATCAATGATTAACTGGGGACATTGTAAGTGTTCCAGACCTCAGGGACACAGCTCCCTCTTTCCCTTTCAATTTTCCTCTCCTTGACACACATACACACCCTAATTTCCCTCTGAAATGTTCTGTTAAAAATAAATACTTAGGGATTTTTAAATATCCGGAAACTGGCACCTCTTAGAAAGCTGCAGTTTGCAATGGGACTTTTGGACACCTCGCACCTGAAGCAAAGTCAGGAATTTCTGTGACCTTGCTCTGTTCCAAGGTCTGAATGATTTGCAGCTCCACTTCTTTTCCTCCCAATATGGGATAAACTTGTTCAACCACTACCTAACATTTTGTAAAAATTATTCAGCTTCAAGCAAACCCATTTTTACTGTCTGCCCACTCTCCTGGGCTCCTGGGTGGGGAAGGAAGAGGAGCCTGGGCCCACATCCTTGGGATGCCTGAGAACATCCCTGCCCTCCCTGGGCGCCTTATCTGTCTCCATCACAGGCCTTCTTCAGCCAAGAAGCTGCAGTTGGTATTTTCACAGCCTGGTCCAAGACCACACTAAAACCCCATTGATACTTTGCCTTTCAGAGGGCCTCCACATAGAGAATCTCATTTGATTCTTGGAACACTATGAGGAAGGTGTCTTTGATTGGGTTCCCCAGAAGCAGAAGCTAAAATAGGGATTGAGGGAACTCTATCTGCAAACCCTTAGCCAGCAATCATAGCAGCTGTAAATGGATGTGACCACCTGGTGAGGGGGTCTGGGTGGGGCTCCAGCAGCAACTGTGGCCCTACCACAGTGTTAAGGCCAGAGAGGTGAGGAAAGAGGCCTGGAGAAGTGGATGACTTGCCAGTGATCTCACATGGGCAGATTAACTGGCAGATTGGGACCACAATATTGGTCTCCAAGTTCAGTGGTTGTGTCTGTGCACCTCATTGTAAATTCGTGTTTTGAGTAGGATAAATACTGCAGAACCCAAAGCATTGATAAGTGTCTCTCTTTAATATTCCCTAAATCTCTTCTGCTATAGAATGAATGTGTTCCTCCAAAATTCATATACTGATACCTACCCCCCAATGTGTTGGAATTAGGAGGTATTAGGATGGGACTTCCAGGTGGTGATTAGAACTTGAGGGTGGAAACTTTATGAATGGGACCGATGCCCTTATAAATAAAAGGGACTCTGGAAAGCTCTCTTATTCCCTTCTACCATGTGCGACACAGCGAGAAGACAGCCATCTATGAACCAGGAAGTGGGACCACACCAAACCTTGAATCTGCTGGTGCCTTGATTTTGGACTTTCCAGCCTCCAGAACTGCAAGAAATAAATTCCTGTTGTTTAAGCTACCCAGTCTATGGTATTTGGAGGAACACATTCAGTCTATAGCACTCTCCAGTTATTCTGAGAAAATAGCCTAAGACTTGTTTATGTCATGGCCATATCATAAAAGTGGAGAGAAGATATTGCTTTAATTGGGAAGAGATTTAGGGTCTATTAGAGATAGACACTTATCAATGCTCTGGGTTCTGTGGTATTTGTCCCACCAAATGATCTAAGATAAACAGGGTTGGTGCTATTCATGTGCCCAAGAAACCCCTAGGAGAGTCAGTGGGGTACAGAGAGGGTCCGGGGCCTGAATTCTGGGGTCTAGAGTGGCTTCTCAGCCTCTTCAGGAGAAGGCCCCTCCCATCTCTGAAGACTCTAAATAGTGACCCACTTAGCTTCTGGGGTAGATTCTTTCCTCTCCCTCCAGTCTCCTCTGGGTCCAGCCCACAGCCTTAGTTCCCTCTAATCCTCCGTATGTGAAAACCAAGTGACCACAAGCAGAAATGCTCATGAACGTGAATAGGCAGCCCTGACTTTTCACCATAATGAGTTTTTGGAAATGGCCCCAGAGAGGGTCATTCTAAGG
Source organism: Desmodus rotundus (assembly GCF_022682495.2). Lineage (NCBI taxonomy): Eukaryota > Metazoa > Chordata > Mammalia > Chiroptera > Phyllostomidae > Desmodus > Desmodus rotundus. Next base: position 100,878,371 of record NC_071388.1, read on the forward strand.
AGAATCATGTTTGCCACAGTAACCACATGTAATTGGAGGTTGTGTTCTTGAACAAAAGCCCAGGATCAAATAAATCAAGGGCATACTGACAATTTGTCATAAAAATAAAGATATAGTAACTATAACCCCTATAATAATTTAAAATAGTAAAACTATGCTCCAGCTCTATAAAATGTCCTCAAAAACCTTTATGGCCTCAAAAGGCCTTTAAAAGGAATGGGGGCTCATTCTGTGTGTGTTGGATGGTGAGAAAGCTGGGAGGCAGGCGTGCAGCTGCTCACTGCTAAGTTACACCTACCTCTCATACTTGAGGGCCAGTTATTCAGAACCTGGTGGTTTTTTTAAAAAAACTTTTGACAGCTTTTCATTGAAAGACCGTAACATAAAAGCAAGCTGGGGGGGTGTACGAGAAGGCGGGGATCCTCCCCAGATCAGAACCTGGTGCTGTCTTGAGATTTACTTAATGACTAAAAGTGAAACATTCTTAAGGGCACTGAACCTCTTAATATTCCTCTGACATATGTAAAGCGTTTTCAGTCAATTCCAAGTTGCCCAGGACAGGCTACCAGAGCCCGAACCCAGAGCAGTGGCAGGTTCTCTGTCTGCACAACCCTTGCAAGACTCAGAGAAGCACACCTGCCTTCTAAGCTCAGTGAGGGAGAGAAAGAGGGTGATTTTGCTGTTTTTGATAACCTCCTACATGCCTTTTGTTTCTGGGTGAGCTTGTCCCTGTATGCACGCTGCAAGCCCATACAGCTACTGTGCATGGCTGTACAGGAGGTGCAACTGAGACTCTGCCCACGTATGGATGGAGGGAGACCAAAAGGAGAGAAGGCAGGATTGAGCTGAGGCTGGGGTGGAAACGGGCTGCCCACCAGGACACTGGGGAGTTGAGAAACCACACAAAGAAAATGTCAGCAGTGAGATGAGAAATCCTTAGGGCCAGGAATAACAGACTCGAGGGGCTGTCAATAAGTATTTATTTGAATCTTGTTGAGTAATTGAATCGACGCTGGGAAAGGCTGAGCCTGGAGGACGGGACACTAAGGAAACCTGTTTCCCCCAAGCTAGACAAAGCTGAGTCTGCAACATGGCTGTGTGCCAGCTTATGGTTGCCTGCCTGCCTGTAGCACGTGACTCTCCACTTCATCCCCTGTCTCAAGGCGGCTTCTTCTACAGTAAATAAATTCTAGGATAAATGACTAGAACAAAGCCAGTCATATAAAAATTGAAAAATTATAAGCAATAATCCAATGGCACTGTGAAATTAGTTGCCAAAGAATCCTCAGCCCTATCTCTGAGTATAAGCTCACCCAAATAATACATGAACATGGAGGCACAGAAAGGAGAGTTGAAACACTAACATCCCCAACAAATTAGATTTTTAGAAAAGCCTAAAAACTTACATCTTGGATACGGTAGCAGAGTGGAGAGTGGAGAGCGAAGGGCGAGCCATGGGCATGACATGACTGAGCTCAGGGTCTGTGTCTGTGTCAGTAACTGGCACGTGGCCCATTGGACAGGCGGGAACTTAATTAAGACTTTGAATAATCCTGTTGCTAACTGTCAAAAGCCTTAACTGAACCAACAGAATCCATCAGGAAAAGATCACACCAGCTAAAAACAGCAATTAGTAAGAGGCTTAAGCTGCTGGATGCTCCCTGTCCCTAGTCCAGGTTGCAAAGCAGTGAGGACAAAAGTGGTTCCATGAAAAATAAAATCATAATGTCGAGAACCATTCCTCAAACTGGTCCTGCAGGTGCCACGTGGTCTTCAGGGACAGATGCTGCAAGTTTCTCTCTGTGATCAGCCACTCTCTAGCTCTCTCACTCTCTAGCTTGAGTTTTCTTGCCCTGTGGTCCAAGACACAGACGCACCCTGAGAACTTCTGGTTTCTCCCAGTGAGAGCACAGGCAGGTTATAGCTTGGGGTTATACCTCAGGTTTTCTGAATCTTTCAAAAACAAAAAAGATCTATTTCCTTTTATCTAGATCAAGCTTAACAATGCATGCAACCTTTTAAATTCCTTTTTAATGATACAAGCACCTAAAAGCTTTTGAAGCAGTCTAACAAAAAACCAGAATTCTAAGTGTAATTGGGAACCTCTCAGACATTTTCTTAGTTCTTCCAAATTCAAAGTTTTCATGTAAAAACGAGCATCCTCCTGTTTGAACCCCCAGTCCCTGTGGGATGGCTGTGGGGTTTCTGCCTCACCAGAGCGTCTCTACACAAAGTCTTGGGTTCTTGCTTCGCTTCCTCTCATGAAGGCTTCCAAGAACACAACCTCTCCAGCTGGCAAGGCTGGCCTGGGAGCTTGCTCTCCTGTTTCTGCTACCAAGTTGAGATGTGCCCTCAAATATATTGAAATATTAATAAGAGGCACATGGCATCATAGAGGTTTAGCAAATTAGTGCTGTGGGTTGTTGTTGTTGTTGAATTTGCTCAGGATCTTCTGCCCACCCTTCTCAATGTCAGCTGCACACCCTCCTCTGAGGCCCAGCCCCATTCCCCTCTACACATCACACTGGTGCTGGCGGGGTGTGAGTGGGTCAGCTGCCTCCTGGACAGGGTACCTGGGTTCCAAAAATGAGCATATGACCCAAGGTAGACAATCATTTGATCATTGTTCCCTGCAATTTTAAATTAGAATAAAGGGAGACCAAACTGTCTCTTTTCATAGGGATCCCGAGCTGGAAAGACATAAGCCTGAAGCTGTCTGCAGCCATCTTCTCCCATCCCTGCCCCCCCCACTTTCTTGCCCCCACCCAAGAAGAGGAAACCATCTAAAAAATAAGATGTCACATACACAGTGGGGAAGAGACGGAGGCACTGTCTGACAGAGCTGTGGTAGACTCCACACCCACTCAGTTATATGAGGCAATACATCTCTATTGTTTATACCAGATGGAGCTGGTTTCTCTCTCTTGCAAACAATAGTTCTAACTAATTCAGGGAGGTAGATGGTCTCTAGAATCAGATCTGTGTGTAGACCCTGGCTGCACTGATCACCCATTGCCTGACCTTGGACAAGGTACTTAACTTACCTGGCCCTCGGTTGACAACTGTAACGACTCTAAGATGGGATGATACCAGTATTCACTTCCATTGAAAAGTTTATCATCAAATGAGATAGCACATGTACAATAATAGCACACTATGAATTCTAAAGGTTAGATCCATCTCTTCTTCAAAATCAATAACTCTTTAAAATCAGAGGCCCTAGAACGCATTCAGCTACTAGCTTTGTTAACAGCCTGAAACTGCACCCTAAGAAATATCAGCACGTGCGAGCTTCTGGGCTTGCTGAACCTCCTCTCACACAACTCATGTTCTTACAGACCACCGCAAAGCACCACATGCTTTGATATAAAGGAACACTTTGAGAACAACTTCTGCCTTGGCTGAACTAGCTTATTTTTTTTCAAAGAGTAAACCCCATTAGAAAAGTGATTGTTTCTATGTAACATCACAAGGCTCGTTTTAAAGCGAATATCCAGTCTGTAGTTTTGACTGTACCATTCTTCCCCTCCTGCAACACCGTGTGCACCTTTGAGACAGAGCCCATCCCCTTGGTCTCTGCCTCACTGACTAATGCAGCCACGGAATTTCAAGGGCATGAGTGAGTGTTGGGAAAGAAATAAATCTGGGGCAATAAATCTGGAGTTCCTAGCCAGTCATGGGTGGACCTGGAGAGAGAGAGACATACCTCACTGGCAGAAGGGGTGGAGCAGAGGGCTCCTCCCCAAACAATACCCAGTCCATTTGGCAATGTCTCCTCACCCCTCAAACAGCAGGGCCCAGATGCCACAAGACTCTGAAACTGACCACAGATTGTACTGGGAAGGCCCTGTCCTATGAGGACTCTCTGGGAATATAAGGTAATTCTGTTTAAAAGCAGAGGTGGGCAAAAGTAACCCAAGGGTCCTAACAATCCAAGAACATCTTGACTTGGTCCCCTTGTCTTAAATTCTGATTTTTGGTCTCTTCAGGCAGCCTTCTGACCCAGCACCTGCTCCACGGGCATGTCCCCACATAAAGCATGCATTCTGCTCAGATTCTCCCAGGTGGCAGGCTGTGAGGGAAGGGGTGTGAGCAGGTGTGGCTTTGGAAGTAGGACCCTTCATGCTGCCTGTGCATCTCTGGGATGCTATCAAAAAATACCAGGCATAAGGGGCAGAAAGCAAACTCAAGAAAGAGCTTGCTGCTTTATGGTAGAATGGTCTCCCCACACCCTACCTGCCCAACGGCATACTGATCCCAGTAAAGAATCACACCAGGCAAGGAATCAAAAGTTGCTGTTTGTGCATGCCAGTGTGTGCCTGTCTACCTGGCTGAAAAGCACAATCAAACATAGTTCCTTAAATCGCTTTTATGGTCACCAAGACAATACATACACACATGGTCAGTGGGCACTGGAAGTCACAGCAGCGACAACCACAGCAGGACTCCGTTCCACCCAGCCCACTTCCAATTTCTGCCTCCTTGAGGCAGTCATCTTCGACTCTTTTAGCCATTTCATCTGGTATTTTCTTCCATATTTCTAAACTAGAACCTTTCACAACTACTGTTTTATTTTCTTTAATATTAGACATTATTTCTTTTTAAAAAGAATTTTATTTATTTATTTTTATAGGGGAAGGGAGGAAGAGGGAGAAGGAGAAGGAAAAGGAGAGAAACATTGGTTGCCTCTCAAACGCCCCCAGTGGGGGACCTGGCCCGCAACCCAGGCATGTGTCCTGATCTGGTATCAAACATGCAACCTTTTGGTTCACAGGCCAGCGCTCAATCCACTGAGCCACACCAGCCAGGGCTAGATATTGTTTCCTAAGTGTCTTCATAGAATATGAGCTTTTAGCTCTCACATTTCCCTCCACATAACCCTTTTCCTTCCTCCGATAATCACATCATAATTTTTGTCAATATGTTAGTGTTTGCTTCATTTTAACTTTGCACACCACCAAGCTGCAGAGTATATAACAATTAAATTTCTTGAACTTTTCATTTTTCAGAGTTAATAATGGTCATGCTTTTTGATTTGCTTAGTTGTTTTTAAGAACCCCAACTTCTCAAGAGAACTATAAAATTCTTCTTAGCAACGGCCAATTGCATCAGATAACAAATTCATCAGTGGCTTTTATTTTTTTTCTCCTTTGGAGATACCCCTGAAGCATTCTATTATCCTCCTCCACTCTAAACTGGATGCTTTCTAGGCTTGATTGCAGAACTTCCACCACCCTCTTGGATTCTCTCCGAGTGTACCACCACTTGGTTGAACATCTCCTCCAGCGGTTTCTTAAGAATGAATGAATAGAAGGCTAAAAATTTTAAATCTGGGATTTCTGGAAGTGTTGATATCCTACCTTTATACCCAACTTATAGTTCATCTAAGCATGGAATTACAGATGGAAAGGATCTTTTTCTTCAGATATTTGAAGGCAGTGTTTCTGGCATACAATGTTTCTGTTAAGAGGTATAATGCCAAGCATTATGCTAAGTGAAACAAGCCAGACGGTGAGGGACAAATACCATATGATCTCACCTTTAACTGGAACATAATTAACAGAAGAAAAAAGCAAACAAAATATAACCAGAGACATTGAAGTTAAGAACAATCTAACAATGGGCAGGAGGGAATGGGGAGGGAACAGTGAGGAGAGGGGAATACAGGAACTACTATAAAGGACACATGGACAACATCAAGGGGGAGGGTGGAGGTGGGGGAGGGAGGGGGGTTCAGCTGGGGTAGGTTGGAGGGATGGGGAGAAAAGGCATACAATTGTAACTGATAACAATAAAAATTAAAAAAGAGAGGTATAATGCCATGCTGATCCTTTATCTCTGCCCTGGTGTGTGTGATCCTTTCAAACTTTCAGAATCTTCTCTTCCTTCCTGACAGTCTAAGAATTTGTGATGACTTGCCTTGGTGTCAGTCCTTGTTCACTCATTGTGTTGGACCCTCGGATACAGGTCTTTTCATTACTGACATTGTATATCTTTCCATTTTGAGTTTTTGTGATCTGACCATTTTTCTCCACTTTTTTTTTTAACCATGTTCTCTTTGTAGAACTCCTATGAATTGGACATTAGCCCTACTAGACTCACCCTCTACATTTCTTTTCTCACTTATTTTCCACCTCCATCTTTTTGTTCTTTCCAGGAGATTTCCTTGATTTTATCTTCCAACCAGTCTTTTGAATTTAGTTATTATTTTGGCTATCATTAACTTCAAAAAATCCTTTCTTTTTCAGTTTTTTATAACTTTTGAGTAATCTCCTCTTCTTATTTAATGGAAACAATATCTTACCTCTGAGGTAATTTCTTTTGAACTTTTCCATTTTCTGTAATCTTCTGGTCTACTTAGTTCCTTTTTTTGATTCTTTTTGTCTATTTCATAACAGGGACATCTGATGACCCTTCATTGATTATTCACATACATGAGTGAAGAAATTAAAAATTCCATGCACACCAGTGGGGACTTTTCAGACTTCCAGTACAGCGAATGGGTAAAAACCCTCAACTGTCTATATCTGTGGATCTCCTTTCTTGAGAGGATCTGTTTCCACAAAGAAACTGTATTCTCCCAATTTCCTGCTTTGGTGGTGGTGGTGGCAACACAGTAATTAAGTTTGTCTACCAGCATTTAGGACTCCGAGGGAAAGCCAACAAGGGCCTGATTTCAGTACCCTGACTTTCACTTAGCCCCTCTCCCTTTTGAGTAGGACACCTCAGCCCACCCACAGCTGTGCCTTGTGTCCGGGAACCTTCAATCCTTTCGGGTTTGGGGGAGGAGGAGTGGCTTGGCACATAGAGCACAGAAGGGACCTAGGGCCCAACTGATCCTTATTACAGACACTGTTCACCAATCCTCCCGTTTTCAGCTTCACTCCATAACCCAAGTTTTGAAAGTACTTGATATCTCTAGTTCCTCAGCCTTTTCAGGAATTTTCTGGCACAGGCAGGCTTACTTTTTTGCTGCCCACTCCCTAACCACAGGCATAGCACAACACAGAACGTTAAGGCCCAAGTCAGCCAATCGCCTATTAGCTTTCCATTGTTCATCAATTTGTTGACATCTCTTATCTGCTGTCATCTCTCCCCAATTCTATCTGTCCTCATGGGTTTATAAGTTCTTATATAATATAAAAATTCATTTAAAGGATGCTTATTATTTTTGAAAAAAACTCAGAAAATAACACATTGGCAAGGATGTGAAGAAACTGGATTCCTATGCTTTGCTGGTGAGAATGTGAAATGGTGTAGCTGCTGTGGAAAACAATATCATGTTTCCTCAAAAGAGTAAACATAGAATTACCATACGACCCAGCAATTTTCACCTCTATGTAAATACCTCAAAGAATGGAAAGCAGAGACTCAAAGAGGTATTTGCACACCCATGTTCATAGCAGCATTATTCACAATAGCCAAAAGGGGGAAGCAACCCAAGCGTCCGTCAACGGATGAATGGATAAGCAAAATGTGACATATATATATATATATATACACACATACATACAATATAATATTATGTAACAGTAAAAAAGAAGGAAATTCTGATACATGCTACAGCATAAATGAACCCTGAAGACATGGTGAGTGATAGAAGCCAATCACAACAGGACTAATACTGTGTGATTACATTTACATGAACTACTTGGAGTAGTCAAATTCATGAGACAGAAAATAGAATGGCAGTTGCCAGGGGCTGGGAAGAGAGGGGAAAGGAGGAAGTTTTTATTGTTTAATGGGTACAGAGTTTCAGTTTTATAAGATAAATAAGCTTGGGAAATGGATGGTGGTGCTAATTGTACAATGTAAGTGTACTTAATACTACTTAAGTGTACATTTAAACATTGTTAAAATGGCCAATTTTATGCTATGCATATTTGACACAATAAAAAAATCCATGAGCCATATATATGTGTATATCTATTTCTGAATGCTGTTTTGTCTTAATTATCTATATGTTAATCCCTTTGCCAAATACTATATTGCCTTTAGTACAGTAGCTTTATGTTAAGTATTAAAATGAAGAAAAAGAAATCTGAAAAAATATAAGTCAGATCAAAGTCACTTCAATTTAAACATTTTCCAATGGCTTCTTATTGCATTAAGAACCAATTAGCATGGCTTACAAGGCCCTATGAAATCCGGCCCTGCCTATTTCTCTTCCGGCTCTGTCCTTGCCCACTGCACTCCTGACACACATTCCTTCCCTCGGGGCCAGGAAATAAGAAGATAGCAGGTTCTCCACTCCAGAGTGGCTCCCCGTCTGCTGGATGACAGGGGCATGCCATCGACCACAGCACATACAGTTAGTGCTGCAGGAGCACAGAGGAAGGTGGGGAGAAGCTCAGCAGGAACCAGAGCAGAGCAGAAGTCCCAGGCCATGTCCCACTACAGGGCTCTGCACCAAGGGAGCTGCATTGGCCTGACTGTGGGGACGGGGTTGGATGAACCAGCCATTCAAGTTTGACTAGATAGAGATGTTTGCCAACTTTATATCAGAGGCTCAGGGACCCCACACTGGGATGGGCTGGGGGAGAGGTGAACCCAGAAGGATTCCAGGCCAGAGCAGTGCAAGTCTAGCCAGGAGGGGCCCTGGGGCTTCCTCTCCTCCTCCAATCTCTCTCCACAGACAGTTCCAGGCTAACCAGCACAGTTCTCTTCAGCTGCTTACGCCTGATTTATTGCTCCTGCCAATTTAGTTCCATGCAGTGCAGTTCTTTCACATATTGTTCAGGAATTTTAGGGCAGGGTCCCAGGCAACGCAGGAAAGACAGGAGAAATAAATGCCAACGAGGCATTTAAGGTACTCAAATAAGGTCCTATTGTGAGCAAGCCTTAGTATATGGTGCTTCTCTGGGTGTTTGTGGGTGGCATGTTGGTGGCATGTTGGGGACAGGGGAATGCCAAAAGGGTTTGAGTCCTAGTGCAAAACACACATTTAAAGCAGATTTAAACATTCCAGTCCAAGCCATTGAAATTTATTTTCTGAAGAAGCATCTGGAAAAATGGAGGGAAAAGCTGCCCAGTTATTTAGTAAAAACAAAACTCAAACTTTCCTTTCCCCCTCCTGCCAATGTCCCTTTCAACTATGTGATCCTCAGGGAGCCATGGGGGCTGGGGCCCAGCTGAGCTGGCAAGAAGCATCTTCATCCCCACAGGAGGCTGGCCCTGTACCCTGCAGCTACAGCCACTGACTAGAACGCAGGGTGCCTCCCCTCTTCCCAAAGCTGTGTCTGCAGAGTTAGTGCAGAATGCTTCAGCCTGACCAACCCCTGGCTGGTTAGAGCGGGATTCAAAACCAGCCAATTTCCCAGATTGCTACAAGGGAAGCTCAAGGGTTTCTTGTGTTGGGTGCTTTGCAGCCAGATAGCCCTTCTCCCGACCTCATACAATAACCCTAAAGAAAGGAGGAGGGTCAGCAGGCAGGCTGCAAAAAGCCTGGGCATCTGCTCTCCTTTTCTAGACATACAGAGCTATAAGAAATTAAATAAGTGCCGCTGTTAGATAAAAGTTCTCATTACTCATCTGGTTTGAAGAGCCGGCAGGCAGTGCTTGGCCTCAGCCTCAGACCACCCGGCTCAGAGAACCCCAGGTGCAGCCTGAGCTGCTGTTGAAAATGCGTAGGTGTGCCAGCAGGCACCAGGGTCCCCTAAGTAGGGCCTTTCCTGAAGTAAGCAAGTCAGCTGTCATCACCTCCAGGCCTGAGGGATGAAGAAGAGGTAAGAGTAGAAAGGTAGGTGTCAGTTCCGTGTGAGTATCAGAAAGTGGCAGGGAGAAGCTATTCACAGGGAAGAATGGTGCTTATGGGGTGCCTTCAGGGGAACAGGCTGCTGGGAGAGGCCCTGGAGGCTCCTGAGAAATGTCCTGGTTTGTACTTTCAGGTACTGGAAGGACCTGTAAACTTGTTGTGACCCTGCAGAGTCCACTTCAGCCTAGAAAAGCTTAACATCTACCACCACTATTCACCTTCTGAGGAGCCCCTAGACTCTGGGACTGCTGGTTAACATTCTTTGCCACTCACCACCAACTTTCCACAGTAGCCACTTCACTGACTCTGGTGCCTGCCACAGCCTGGGCCGGTCAGGGGCTTCTTGCCCTGGAAGCCAAGGGGAGCCACGCCCGTTTGCAGCCCTGGAGAATGGGTACGGCTGGGGCCCAAGAGCCCCTCTTCATCAGCAGCAGGACAGTGTGTGACAGCTTCAGCCTGGTTTTTTATTTCAAAGCTGTTTTCTGCCTTAGAAGCCTCCCAGTGGGTGCAGGGCCAGGGCCCCATTTGCAAAGTTGGTGTTTTCCCCTTCCTTTCGCTGGACAGGGAGAAGTGGGAAAAACTAAAGCTGCTTGGCCCTCACCTTCTTTTGAATTGATTTTGTTGCTCCTGGCAGGTCTGTCCCCAGAGTGGATATGCAAGCCACAACACAGAGTCTGAATTCTCAGCTCATCTGACTGTCCAGTCAAGTCACCTGAGGGGAGACTCACGGAAAAAGGGGAGCACTGACCCATGTGACTCATCCAAGCCTTCTCTTTGGTAAAGATCCCCACTGCTGCTCCTGCCCCTTGGCTAGAAGAGGTCCTAGTTTCTAAACACACTTGCAGATTGGGTACGGGGAGAGAGCTCCATCCCCAAGTAGGTAGTATTTATTTATAAAGCTGAAAAAATCCTAAAGCTAGGGCTAAATGCCAATATACAACCAATTCTCACTTATGTCCCTGTTGCGAAAGATCGTCATAGCTCCATTTCTATTTGTCCATAGGCTGTCGTACCTCAGCCTTCTTCTCCTGATGTTGTCCTTTGTAAAAATGCTCACCGTACACTGTTAGGTGACTAAGAGACCCTAGACATATGCACGGCTAGCAGAACCAAGCAAGGAGCAATTCTGAGGTACTACACCCTTCCCCTCTCTGCCCTCTCCACCAGGACTACTCACTCCCTCTCCTGAGAGACTCCCCCATTATCCAGCCCCCTCTGATCTCTCCTACCTCCCAACTTTCGGCATTTACACTATCATCTGAAGTGACCACATTTTAAAAAGCAGCAGACATTTATCTGATCACAGTGCAGACTGTTTAAAGTCAGGCCTGTCCCAGAAAACCTGGGGCAACTGGTCACCATTACATCACCTTTCATGGTTCTTTCTGGCCTAGAGCAAGTATAGTGACCACATTTTCCATTGAAACAATCAGGACACATTATCTGACAAGAGATTTATGGGCAGCCTCCAGGTGCAAGAAGGAGTTGGTGTTATAAGTCTCAACATCAAAATATTGGAACTGCAAGGATATTTGGATGACTTTACTGGAAAAAATGAGAATATTCTAAATGAGAGTGGCTCACAAAAATCTGAGATGTAAGTTTCTATACCAGTAACACAAGTTATGATTTTGTTTACTTCAGACACAATTGGCATAACTCCCCACAAGGCTATGAGTTACTCAAGAAGGGGAACTAGACATCATATCTATTTTAAAGTTCTCTCCATGCCCAGCACGGCTACTAAAGCCCTACTGAGTGGATGGTTGACTGATGTCCATCCTCCCCAATCTCATGTCCCAGCTCAAGTGTCATTTCTGAGGCACCTTTCTTGATCTCCCAGACTAAGTAGTGCTGCTAGGCTCTCATGGCACCTTGCATTCTTCCTTCACTGGGTCTCACAGTTTGAAACTCACTGCATGTGTGGTTACTGCCGCCTGTCTCAGAGCACTAGACTGTAACTGCCTGTGGAAGGAACTGTAATGGTTCAGCTCACCAATGAAGCGCCAACTCCTAGCACACTGCTTGGCACATAGTAGGTGATGGATAAGAATTTTTAATTTAATGACAGGGTCTCTCTGGTAGGTCCCAGGACTCCATACTTCTCTTTTACATTAACATTTTTATTAGCTACTACTTGAATGAAGATTCCAAGGCTGTTCAGGAGAACAAAAGTTGGCATCAATATTGAGGGCATAACTGAATCAACATTCTAAAAGAACAAACGCTCAAATAAAAAGAAATTTAGGATCCCGTGAAGGCTCTAAATCATCTAGACAAAAGTGGAGTTGAGGGCAGCTCATGTGTAAAAGGAACTGGGTAAGAATCTCCTAAACATTATTCAACCTTAAGCTGTTTTAACAGAGCATGGTGTCTGAAAAGCAGAGGGTGCTCCATTCTGCCTGACTACCACTGACAGGCTGCTTCCAGGCACACATGCCACACATGTAACAGGGCGCTGAGGAAGGGGCTCATGATCTGTGAGGGGATGTCAATGCCTACTGCCCAACTGGCACCTTACAGGTGCTCAAAAGATGTTCATTGAAGAATAGAGAAGACTAACTGGTGGAAGTAAAGATATTTAGCCTAGAATGAAACACCATAAAAGAAGGACATATCCCTTAGGGGAAGGTCCTAGTTAAAGAACAATGATAATGACCCATGGACATGGACAACAAGGTGAGGATTGACTGTGGGAGTGGGGGGGTGACAGGGCAGGGGAGAGCAATGGGGGAAAATTGGGACAAACTCTAATAGAACAACTATTAAAAAAATCAAAATTGGCGAAAAAAAAAAAAAGAAGGACATATCAAATACACAAAGAGCTCTTGTATAAAAGAATCTATGTGCTGTGTAGCTCCAGAAGACAGAACAGAAATGGATGGGTCCAAAATCTCAGGAGGCAGATTTAGGCTCATAGAAGGAAGGATAACAATACCTGAATAACCAAAGGGACCAAGTACAACATGGTAGACTCCCATCTTCAGAAGTGTTCATATGAGGCCAGAGGACCATCCAGCTGGGATGTTGTCAAGGCAAGACTTCAGACCCTCTAAGATACCTTCCCACCCAAGTCCTAGTTTTCTAAGAATTTATCAGAAGTGAAAGCATAAAAGTGAGAGGGAACATGAAAGAAATATTCCATTTATACTTTAAATAACCTTTGTGCTATAAATCAGAGCTTGGAATGATCTGTTCCTTGAAGGGCTTAATGAACACACCCACAAAACTATCTGGGTCCAGAATGTTTTCAGGAGGCATTGCCTCAAACTTGCTAGTTTCTTTCACTAAACTTTTTGTGTTTTTACCTTCTTTTTAAATCAATTTTGGAAGCTCCTATTTTCTTATAAAACATCAATTTCTTTCAAGATTTCCAATGTATTATCAGAGTTGAACATAAAAATCTAATTTTTGTCAATTCCAGACCAATTGGTAGAGCCTCATTTCTAAATTTTAAGTATATTTTTTGTATTCTTTGATTGGGCTGGCTGGATTTTTCTATTTTAAGACTAGTCCTTAAATTTATCCACTAATATTGTTTTTTCTATATTATAATGAACTGATTTCTGCTTTTATATAAATATCTTGCTCCTCCTTCCCATTAGTTTGTTTGACTCTGATTTTGTGGGTTAAATTCTTGATTCATTAATTTTTAATATTTTTGTTCAATAATAAAACATTAAAGTTTAAGTCTATACCTCTGATATTATTTTAGCCACTTATAAAGTAGCTATTCAAAAAATAAAATTGTTTTCACATCTAGTAGCTATTACCAGTTAGAAAAAGCATACACACACATACATTTCATCTAGAAAAAAACTTAAAAAGTGCAAAGGTCCAATATAATAAAAATTTCAAAACTTTCTAAATAACATGAGGTCTTGAATAAATAAAGAGAACTACTTTATCCTTTGATTAGTAATCAATGGGATTATACTATTAGATATGGCAATGATAAAAAGCTACAATAATTAAAACAATTTTTGGTTCTGATACAAGAATATACATACTGATTGATAAAACAGCCCAGAAAAATCCTAAAACAAACCTTATACATAAGACTTCAGTACATGATAAAAGTGACTTCAAACAAGTGGAAAAATAATGGATTACTCCAGTAAGTACAGAAAATCTGGGGGGAAATCACATTTATAATTCCTACCTAAAATTATACACAGAAACATTCATTTTGATTAAAATATTGAAAGTAAAAAATCTTAGTAGAAATACAGATATAATCTTAGGGTTCCAGGCACAACGCCAATGGCAGAAGCAATAAAGATGTGTGGCTACTTAAATTTCAAATTTTGTACAAAAGCAAAATTATAACCACAATTAAAAAGGTAAACAAACTAAAAATATTTGAATTACATATAGAAAATAAAGGGAAAAATTCTGGTAAAAACTTTATATGACTAAAAGAAGTAGATAAAAAAAGGTGTAAAGAACATGAACAAGAAGCTCATGAGACAGACCAATATACAAAAATGTTTATTTTGAAAGTGGTTAAGCCGATGTAAAGCAAATGTGTTATCTTTCATTAAAGTGTGTTACTTTAATCGCTAAAGTGATTACTAGTGCTTAAAATGATTGCTAGTGATTACAAATTCTTAAACATTGCTGATGTGAGGTAACAATATACCTTCATCTTTCTTACCTAAAAGTAGCATAGTAATGTTGATCTTGGTGGTTATCAGTGATCTAGAAAGAGCTATCAAAAGGCTTAAAAAGATTCAGTAAGTCTAATGTATGCCTTTGGAATTATCAAAGATGTCCATAATGATGGATGTAAGTTGAAATTATTTAAAAGATCAAATAGTAGAAATCCAAATACCCAAAACATAGTCCATTTAAAGTAATTATGGTAAAACAATAAGATAAAATACTATACAACTATTATTAATTATAGTCTTGACGCATATGAGAAAATATTTAACTCAAGTAAAAAGGACAAACTATAGTTATTTAACATGTATAATAGGATATTTAATAACCATATATGTTCTCCCTCTTATAAAAGAAAAAACATTAAAAGGAAATTGATAAAAAATAGTTGTTATCTCTGGGTGGTGGGATTGTTTCCCCTTTATGCTTTTCTGTATTTCCAATCTTTTCTATAATGAATACATTTTACTTTTTAAAAACTTAAAAACTTATTATTTTTTAAAATAATTTGAACTTTCCTGAAGTTCAAGTTATTCAGATCTGCTACAAGCACATTTTTATGAAAGTAAATTAAAAAAGAGAATGGCTGTGACTGAAAGTCCCCTCAGAAGGAAGACTGAGGGAATGAACGGCAGGCCACACTGGTCTGTAAGAAATCTCGCCCGACGGGGGCGCAGCTAGCGATCAGCTGGAACCAGACTAACATGCTTTTGCAGTAGCAGAGTTAGCAGCGGGCTCTGTGGAAGGCCTTTTGCAGCAGGGGGGCAGTAAGGCCTCTGAGTGGGTGCTTTGAACAGTGTCCTCATTCCCTAGCTGGTGCCCAGCAGGGCT
Source organism: Desmodus rotundus (assembly GCF_022682495.2). Classification (NCBI taxonomy): domain Eukaryota; kingdom Metazoa; phylum Chordata; class Mammalia; order Chiroptera; family Phyllostomidae; genus Desmodus; species Desmodus rotundus. Next base: position 100,893,621 of record NC_071388.1, read on the forward strand.
GCGGAGAGGACTTCAAAGGACAGTGGAGTCCATCATCACTTGCTGAGCAGACAGCCCACACCCCTGCCCAGAGAACTTTGCATTGGTTGACTCATCCTGCAAGGACTGAAGTCAGCGGTTAACTCCAAGCCCCGAAAGAAATACTGACGGGCAGTTCTGGCCAAATCCTCTGTCAGGTTTAACTGGTTTCAACCTTTGAGCAGGAGTCTGGAGCTGGGCAGAATCACCACTGGGCCCCCACTAAGGCTGCCAGGGCCTTGGCAGAGTGCTGCGGCTGGGCTCCATCCACAGAGTGAGGCAGCTCTGGGGCATGGAAAAGCGAAGGGAGGCTGGGCGCCAGCCTCCTCCCCAGCTGTTTTCAATAAGACTCCACTTCTGAGGTTGCTGGCAGACCTCTGGAAAGATCTGAACCAACTTCACATAATGTTTTCCATCAAACCCACACTTAAGTAATATTCTCTTAACTCATGAACTGCACAGGAAACCTTTTTCCTGTCACTTCTCAGCTCTTCTCCTAAGCAACCTACAAGCAGGTCAGGACAAGGTTTACAACACTTTTGCAGGGTCAGTGGAAACCACAGCAAAGGCCTACGAGGCACTTACCGCTCCCCCCACCTCCGCCTCCGCCTCCACTACACAAGGATAGAGGGGTTGGACATTTGGCCTCACTACATACACGTCACCTTATGTACCTCATTTCATTTAAATCCTCCCTTTTCAGTCTTGGAAGGTCAGCATTACTATGCTAATTTTACAGGAAAAAAAATAAAGTTCAAAGAAGTTAAATAATTTGTACAAGGTCCCTGAATTCATACTTTTTCCACTATAGCCTTGCAGGAGAGTCAAATTAGGATCTAGAAGTAGGCAAGAAAGTTCCAGATATCAAAAAGCTATTCCAAGACTGACTAGTCTCTCGGCAAGGTATTTTTGCCAGTGCCCCCACGGAGTATTCTGAAGAACACAGGTAAGTACCACATCCTTATTTTGTAACTGGATAAATTAACGACTCCTTTGGTGCCCTAGGATGGATCCCACCTTCTTCACGAGGTCTTCTGAATGCTTCTGGCCTGTGCCTCTGTCGCACATTTTACAGTATCTGATCTTTGACCATGGAGCATAGGGTCTTGTTCATCCATGTTGGTTCTCTCACTCACTCCACCAAGGCTTACAGAGCACCCTTCCTGGTACTGTGCTAAATATTTGTAGGAGATACAAGGATGATTAAGGACTGATTTCTACTCGGGGAGCACCTACTGTTAGAGGGGAGATGGAGAAGACAGGTTTAACGTAGATCTGATAAAATAAATGTGAGTTAAGTGAAAGTGTGTGCATGCATTTTATCGCCTCAGTCAGGCTGCATCAGTAGCTAGTGAACAAAACCCGAGTGTTCGGTGTTCCGTGTCTCAGAGGACCTAGCCCAGCCGGTATCTGTCGCACACCTACGTGAAAGTCAGCATAGCAGGCGTGGCTCCCGCCTTAGGAAGCATGCTCTCTATTGGGCGAGATAGTATCCACCTATCTAAGACCCAACACAGACAAACTGACAAATATACTTGGAATGAGGATATGATTCAAATGGAAAGATTAAAATGAATGAATATGTGGGCCAAAACCTGATGTGTGAAGAAGAGAAAAGAACAAGGAGAGCAAATTGTTGTTCAAGACTTGATCCTGTGTGACTGGAGGAGTTGCCAAGGTTGAAACTCAGTGTCTGACACCAGGAAGCTGGCTCCAGGAAGTTAAGCTGGACAGCAGGTATAGACAGGGGTCTAGTGAAAGATTTCAGCTCAGGGAGCAGATTGGCAGATACAGGGAAGATACAGCAGACTGTAAGCCAAGCCAAGGTGGGAAAGAGCTGGTGGAGGGGCACCCCAAGGTGTAAGTCGGCATCTCACAGGTCGGGAGCAAATGGGCCATGACAATCGGTCCCAAGTCTCACCCCTGACCAAGGGCAGTGCGAGGAAAGGACTCGAGCTTAAAAACACCCCAAGTCTTTGTCTTAGAAATCCCTGTGAGGCAAATTAAATAATATTACACATGGAATTGAAACTTTACTTATGAAGATGTTCATTAGAGTTTGATTTATGAAAGGAAATAACAGCTAATGGAGGAATGATTCAGTAAATGGTAGCATATCAAATTTAATGCAATATTAACTGTAAAAATTATGCTGATGGCGATTTAAAAAAAGATATGCTGGGTGGAAAAAAAGCAAGATACAAAACAGTATGAACGATTTTAGTTACAACTAAAGTGACTAAGCACTTATTGTATTACATATGTAGCAGGCACCCTTCATTTAAACAATGCCACAATATAGGTAATCTATCCATTTTATAGACAGGAGAGTGACTTAAAGAGTTACTAGGAAAATTAGTCAAGATCACAGCTCGTGAAGAATGGCTGATTCAAATCAAGTCAGACTCCAAGCCTGCCCTCCTCCAGCAAGCCACCTTGTCCCTATAAACACTATAATTATCCCTTCTGTGACAGCAAGAGAAACCCCCAGCTTAGCAAAGACACATAAGACAGAACTATCAAACAAAATTATAATAGTGACTATATAGCAAAGTAGAAGCATAAGTGATTTTAGTCTTCTTTCTACTTCTGCTTTTCTAAGCTTTCTTAAATAGCACATTGTATTTTTACTTTAAAACATTCCTAAAGTAAGATTTTTAGAGTGGTGTTATGGACAGATGAGTGATCCTGAACTTATTACTAATATAATGCCTGCCATTTTATTAAGAAACTACTATGTACTAGCATACTTCTGCCCTTGCATCAACCCTCCCCCCAATCATGCTATAAAGTAGGAATTATTATCCCTGGCTCACCTATGCAGGTCCAGAAGTAAGTGGAAGAAATTCAAACTCAGGTTTCCCAGCTGCAAAGCCTGCACTGTTTTGACTGTCCCCACTGCCCCACTGCTCAAAGGTCCTTGGTTCCCTGACCTGACATTTTACAACCATTTGAGCTCTAACAAGCACAGGTTTATAAGCACAGGGCTGGCACTGCCCCCTGAAGAAGTCAAGGTGAACTAGGCCTCCCATAGGTATTTACTCACCTTCTGCCACAGCTAGAGTCCTGTCTCCCTACCCCCACCCCAACCCTAAAACCCTGGAAAGGTCACACCTCACACTCAGCTAGGGCACTGAGAGGTGCAGGGAGTGTGACTGAATATGGAGCAGAGAGCTCGAGGGCCACAGGAAGATAAGATACAAAAAAATTGGCAGAGACCTGAGCCAGTTTAGGAATGAGGAAGGCGGATGACAGTGGTGACCTGCGTCCTGGGGAGGAGAGGATCACGGAGCAGAGAGTAAGGAAAGAGCAGGGTCCTCCACTTTTCTGTCCAAATAGTGTCTACCTCTTGCTGCCTTTCACATCTAGACAGCAGGAAATGTGTGTGTATACCCACAGGAACATGCCATCTGGAGAGCTCCGACTGCCTATATCCTTTGATTGCATCTCCTGAGCAAATGGGTTTACTTTTTAAGGACAAATGGTTCTTGTACCTGATCATGATTTTCAGGAAGCTTACAGCCAGATTTGTACCCCATGTCTAGTAACTATAAAAGATTGTACAGCACTCATTTCTGTGTGCTATTCTGACCCTGAGCCTAGTATTTCCTCCTATATTGCTCTTTTCTGATCCCTCACCTCCACCCCCGTAGAGAATTTTAAGCATTACAAAATTTAACCTATATGGGGCAATGTCACCCTTAAGGGGGTAAAAATTGGTTCAGGAAGACGGCAAAAAACTCTTACTTGTTATGTATAGCGCACATATAGAAGTATACATTTGATATATAAACTGGTAACAAGCATATCTTTGAGAACCACTGACTTGTCAATATGAGTCAGCCATGTGATAAGCAGCCCATCAATAGAGTACCTTCCCCTAACATAAGGTTGTCAGGCACACCATCCTTAGAAGTCAAATCACACAACATGCAGAAGTCCAGCCCTCTCCTCTTCCATCGCCTCAGCCGTTCCCACCTTCAGCGAAACCCGCAGCCGTGACCTTTGTTTCCGTCTCTCGAAACCAACGGTCTCCCTTCCATGGCTTAAAGAATAACCTGTATAGGAATGCTGTGTTCAAATGTAGATTCCTTGGTATCTCAGTGGGTCTGGGGGGAGAACCTACAAGCGCCCCAGCGGATTCCCGTGGGCCCCACTGTAAGGAATGCTCCACATAGTGTCCCCGTGAATTACTCAGGCACCTCGGTGCTCCATCTCACCCTGCACTCCAGAAAGTCATGCCCTGGCTGCTAAAATAAAGGGTTGAGGGTGAAGTAGTGATTGATTTTATTTTATTATAAAAAAGCTTTGCCTCAGGTAAGTCATTAATCAAGCACCAGTTTTCTTGGTATGTGTGTGTATGTATGTATGTATATACATACATACTGGTATGTACATGCCAGTTTTCTTTGTATGTATGTGAGGGACTGACTGGCACTAGGTCACTATGTTCACCATTTCCAGAAGCCAGGGACTCCCCTCTTCTTTCCGGACTTAATCGCAGCAGGTCTCCCTGTCCTCTGGTCCAACAGAGTATGACATTTAATGGGGTGGTGTCTGCCCCAGAGCGGCCTCAACTTCTCACTGTTCACAGATGATGCAAGTCCAGCATGACAGGCTGTGGAAAGTATGTTCAGGTGCCTGGCTCCCCTCAGCCTAATGCCTTTTAAATCAGGATCCAGATTTGATTTCCTTGCCTTCCTGGCTCCAACTCTCCCAGGCTCATTTTTCACTCCCCTGTCAAGCTTCCCAGGGTTTGGGGGCCAAGTGAGCCAAGTTCTTCACACTTTGCAGACAACCCTCCTTCCCAGGCCCTGTGCCCACCATCTATACTGCAGCACCCAACAGGCCCCCACCCTGCTGCCATGGCCCCAGCCTGCCCTAAACTCTGCTGGGGTTTTCTGGGAGGGACGGACCTGCATCACTTAGAGAAGTCGCTCAGCATGTCACCAAGTGAGAGAAAATGAGTGGGTCTATTTGTCATCCTCTCCACCACTCAGCCAGCTCCGTCAGGACACAGATATCTTCGCCATTACTGCGGCCTCTCCTACTGTATTTTGCTGTGTATAATGCGCACCCATGCTTTTGTACACATTACACATGGGATCACCCATGGTATGTAATCATTATACTCATATATAATGCACATCCTTATTTTTCCCTCAAAAATTTGGGCAAAACTGCACATTATACATGGCAAAATATGGTACTTTCATTTCAGAGTGTTCTTGGGCAGAGACAGGGGACAGAAACTGAACCCGAAGGAGCCATCAGGTCTGACATGTGGCATCAGAATGCACAGCCTATCCCCCCAGACATCTGCCAGCACTCAAGGCTGGCGTGTGCACGTGGAGTGGGTGTGACAGGGAGCGTTCACAGCCTTGGCTCTTCGAGCACCAATTCAGGGATGCTCTCTGTCACCTACTTCTCCCCAGTTTACCAAACATCCTGCACAGTGCTGATGTTTGCTGGACCGAGTTGACCTGCAGACTGCCCCCTCCAGTCAGCTCTCCTGAGTGTCACCACTTCAGGTAGCACTGGGGTCAGCTGGTAGGCACACAGATAAAACCACTGAGTCTCTACTCCAAAATCTTGTGTAAATTGTATTTTCATGGAATGTTAGAGCAGAAGGAGGCTAGACACAGAAACTAAAGCCCAGAGATCAGAGTAAGTCAGAGGCAAAGACCCAGGCATGTGACGGCCAGCCCAGTCCTCCTAGTGTCACACTATTGGTCCTGGTAGCAGCCAGACCCCATAATAACCTTCAAGGTGCCAAGCAAAGACATTTACAAAGGACAACATTTTAGCCTCGCCAGGCTGGCTGCAGTGCATTTAAATCCATCCTTGTCAGCTACAATCCAGCCAGACCTTACTGAAAATCTAACATGGGCAAGGCCCCATCTTAAATGCTGTGAAGTGCACAAGAATGAGTAAGAAATTGTGTTCAAGGGACACTCATTCTAGTGACAATTACATAAATAACCAGCACATAAAGCCAAAGGTAATACATGATAAGAAAGCCCAGGTGATTCTGAGGAAGGAGACTGGAACTGGCATGGAGAAGCTAGAAGGCTCTCTGATAAAAGGGAAATTTGTAAGAACCTGGTGGTTCTGGGGTCCAGACCCCAGGTAGAAAGATGACAGAAGTCAGGGAGAGAGAGAGCTCAGGAACTGCCAGGAATTGTGGGGCCCAGGTTGCAAGGCAGTTGGGCAGAGCCCTAGTCCAGAGGACTGGCCCAAACTGTGAAGAACACTAAATGCCAGGCAGGGAGCCTGGACTCAAAACTAGGGAAGGCTTCTAGGGTGAGAAGTGGTGCTTAAAGAAGAATCTCACAGCAGATGAAGGCTGGAAGAGCCTGAGGGAGGTGCCCTTGTGAGCCCTGACAGGTTAGCTTGGCCCCATGGGTGGGATCTCACCTCTCAAATGAGGCCAGACATTCTTCATCAGTGCTGCCCCTAGTGGATGGGCAGATTTAACTCAGGGAAGGTGACTAGCAGCCCACAGTCTAGTTGTCCCTGAGAGCACTGTGCTCTGGGAGTCACTGGGTCTCCATTCATACATTTCATTCCATTTAATTCTGCCTATCTTTCCCTAAGTGCTTAGAAATGGGAGACAATAATTAGCACTCTCTACCCTCTAACAAATGTAGAAAGCTTCTTACACTATAAAATGCTACACAAACATAGGGTACATTATTTAAAATAAGATGTGATCAGAACAAAATACAAAGAAAACTGCAACACCAAGATGTTGGAGCCATATAAAATAATAAAACGTTAAAGATGGGAGCAACTGTCAAGATTATTTGGTCCAAATCTCAGTCTGATTCATAGATTCCAGATACTGAAGTCCTCACAAATGACAGTGCAGTGCTCCTTAAACAAGTCTAGTTCTAAAAATTTAACAGTGCCTGGCTTGTGGTAAAGGGCTCAATAAACATTGATTGATTGAATCAAATACAAAGACTTGAAATCAACCTTAAATAAAAGCAGAACATTATTTTTTTAATGATGCAGGAGATTAGAATTTAGAATATTCACAGATAGAACAAATAATCTCTCTTTACTGGGCACCTACCAGGAGCTGGGACTCAGGTGTGTTTTTAAAAACTTAACATGTGAAATCAGGAACACACAATACAATATATAAACCACTGAATCTCAGATCACAAAGGACCCTTAAGGGCCATCTAAATCAAGATTTTTATAAGAAAGGATCTAAGGCTCAGAGAGGTTTAGTGGTCTGTCAAAAGTTTTAAGGCAACTTTATAGGAACTAGAACCCCAGTCTGGTGTTTCTTCCACACGTGATGTTAATTATCTAATTAAATTTTAAATTGTACAGTATGGAATAGAACCTTCCTAGAATGTGGCAATGAAAAAGAATACAAAAGGCTGGAAGGGCTAGAAAAGGCTTCAAGGTAGAGGAAAAGTTTAATTTTCTGTTACCAAAAATGATAATCCATTAGTTTCAAGGTCACCGATAATGCAAATCATGATTTATTTTTATTTGTTGTGTCAGTGTCCAGAGTGCAAAGGAAACTCAACTCATGTTGGCCAACTTTTAAGAAAGGAAAGTATAATTATTAACTTCATTTAAAGTTAGAAGGAAGTTGCAAGTTATAAGGAATGTGAACGTCTTGAGTTCTGCAGAAATTCTATCTACGTGAAAAAATAAGCCAGACCTTAATGATACCTCCCACTGCCTACATAGATGTCCACTGATGAAAGCCAAACCCGGCACTTTATACCTTCTCCTTCAGGCCACCAGGAGCTACTGTTAGAATAAGAAAAGCCTAATCTAATGTATCCATCTCTCATTGCTCTTTCTGCCATACAACTTGGTTTTCATTTCAAGGCAGACAGTCAAGATAATCTGAAACATGTTAAAAAAAAAATGGAAATGCCTTTTGGCCCAGTGATCCCACTTCTGAGAATATATCCTAAGAAACCTGAAACACTAATTTGAAAAAATATATGTACCTCTGTGTTCATTGCAGCATTATTTATAATTGCCAAGATCTAGAAACAGTCCAAATGCCCATCAGTAGATGAGTGGATAAAAAAGCTGTGGTACATTTACACAATGGAATACTACTCAGCCATAAAAAGGAAACTTTACCTTTTGTGACAGCATGGATGGACCTGGACAGCATTATGCTAAGTGAAGTAAGCCAGTCAGAGAAAGACAAATATCATATGATCTCATTTATATATGGAATCTAATGAACAAAATAAACTGACAAACAAAATAAAAACAAAGTTGTAGACAAAAGGAACAGACTGACAGCTGTCAGAGGGGAAGAGGGTTGGGGGATTAGATAAAAGGAGAGAGGATTAAGAAAAAAACACATTAATAAGCCATATATATATATACATACATTTACATATATATACACACACATACGCACACACACAGACAAGAATGTGGTAGAAACCGGAGGGAAAGAGCAGGGGGTAGGTGGAAGTGGGCAAAAGCGAGGAAATGGCAACAGAAATAGACTTTGCTTGGGGTGATGGGCACACGATGCAGTGTGCTGATGACTGATGTTTTACTGAGTTGTACACTTGAAACCTGTATGCTTTTGTGAACCAATGTCACCCTTATAAATTCAATTAAAAATATAATAATGATAGGAACCTCAGGACTTAGTAGAGACACAGCTCTATCTAGATAATACCAGCCTTCTCTTCCCTGATAGGTGAGCTACCATTGTGAAACTTAATAAATACAAACACTTAAAGAATTTGCACAACAAAAAAATTCTATCTACATGGTTCCAAATCTTCTAATTTTAGGTGGCAAACATCAATGCTTTCATTTGGCAGTGATCACACCAGGCACAGTGTTCTTGTTTTCCTTTGCACTTCATATTATTCACACACATTTCCATTTATGGATGTAGCTCCCAAAATGACACTGTAATATCTGCCATATTGATGTGTTTAATTATCTCCTTTTGAGCACAAACTAGTTCCTTTTTAGTTATTTTACATAGTGCTCTGAACATCTTTGTACTAACTACTTCGTCCTCCTTTCAGAGTTAAGTTATAGTGTCAAAGGCAGAATTCTTGGCAAAGCATATCAAGGGCTCTATTGTCCCTGTATCATTCTGCCAACCTGAGCCCCATAATGGCTGAATCAATAATCAATGCCCCCAGCAAAGGAAACTGTTGCCTGTTTTCTCACAGCCCCAACAGTAGTGACATCTGTTATTTCGCTAGTTTTTCAGGTACTTTCGAGGTATTTTAATTTCCATATACAGCACACCTCAGTACTCATTGCTTCAGACCTCATCAAACCCAGTACTCGTCACATTTGGATGAGAAAAAAATGTTTCAGCACTTGGTGTTTGCTCACCACTGGTGAGTTTTGGCACTTGTCACGAGTTCTGAAAAGAATTAACAAATTAACAGTGAGTACTGTGGTACCATTGTATTTAGTTGCTCCCAGTTTATGTAATGTATTTAAAACAGTGCTATATATTATTCTACACCAAGACTTTTGTCTACATTTCTTTCAGTGTAAACTGTGTATTCGTATTTGACTGTTTATCTCATAAAGTCTGGACGTCGAACATAGATGTGCCAAGCCTTTTTACAGTCAATCATATTGTGCTTTTAAAAAATTACTGAAGTAATTCTTACTTACTTCAAGCAATAAAAATGTGTATAAAGTAAAAGGGTGAAGTTAAGAGTAAAATAAAAAGGCAAAAGGTTTCTATCCCTCTAACTCTTCCCCTCCCAATAGTATCGCTTCCCAGACAAAATCATTGAAATCATCTTTGCATCCTTATCATTAAAAATCAGTAATTTTAGATAATACACTCTGTATCTACTTCTCGATTTAAGAATTTAGACAACACTTACTGGATTCCCACTCGGAATGATGAGGAATTTTGCTGACTTACACTGCTTCCCTCTCACCAGTCCCGTTGTCATTTTTGGATCTTCAAATGGACATTAATGGCAAGATCACAAACTCAAATGCCTACAGTGTCTGGCATGATACACAAGTATGGAAAGCAGGCAGGGACAAGAAATATCATGATGCCCTTCCTGCCCATTTTTTGCTCTTCCACTATTAAATGAATGCGGCTAGGGAAAAAGCAGTCACACTGGCCATACACGCTTGTCCATGTGTGAGGTTATGACTAAGACTGGGGGGGATTGTAGCAACCTGGCAGAGACATGCTTAGCTGTAGGGGGAGTACACGTTGACCAACGTTTGCCATGTGGAAACACTGCCAGATCTCATTTTTTGAAAAAAAAAAAAACTATTCAGAAATGAATTGTATATGTAAGCTTTTCATTTATAAATCTTAACTCAAATTTTTTTAGAACACCACTGGCCAAACACAAAAGGTCTGCACGCCAAATATGGCCAACGAGCTAACCATTTTTGACCTCCGTCATTATGATTTAAGTCATATACTCAAACCTGTTATTTGATCCATCTGTTTTCGATGGTATCTCTTCCCACTATGCAAGATGAAGACTTAGTGCCCTTATAGTTTTCCTTTTTCCCCCACCTCTGCCTTACCATTCACCCCCCCTTTACTTTTGGCTCGCCAAAACTTAACAGAGTTTATTTTCTATTCTGTAACTATAAGGAACACTTCAGAGCTTTGTCTATGGGTTGATTTTTTTTAAAGCATTTTCTTGATAGCCATATTATACTGTATAAATATTTTCTTCAAATATCTGGTGGCCATGAACTAACCATTCACAATCTACGACTAAAAAACTAGTTTCCAAATGCAGGTAGCCAGTGTGGGTTTTCCATCCCAGGGTGTAGTCCTGTCTGCCTGAATGAGGGGCTGACTGCAAGCTCCATGTACTGACTGGGACACATCGACGGGCAGGCTTCACTTAGAGTGCTTGGGCAGACAGCAACTGGATGGACAGCACACCCAACACAGCTCACCCAGGGCCAAAATAGACTTTCTTCTGAGATAGTGATTAGTTCCACACTAGTAGTTTCTGTTTTCTCCATGTAGATATTAAGCAAACATCCTGTAATGACTCTGATTTCCGCCCAATAGCCCACTCCTAGTCTCCCAATCCTTTAATCTCAAATACGTGACTCTCACTTCTGATGGAGCCTCACCCTTGTATGTTATGGAGGGCAGTGTTAATACATCCTTCAATGCAATCCCAAGAAAATCTCTCACCCACTAATGTCCCCTCTCCTGATCTCAGTGCAATTCTGAATTTGTTCTCTTTAAAACCTTTTATGCTCATTTCAATAGCATATTTGTAGGGAGATAGAGCTAATAAGTCTGTTTAGCCCAGCATTTTGAATCAGAAGTGGCCACCAACTGCTGACCATTGTAGTTTCAACAATACTTGCCCTGTCATTTCCCATTCCGCTGCTTTGCTTTGAATACTTCAGGAACTCACTCTGTGCACATAGGCAGCCCACCACCAGTCTCCTTGCCATGAGAATTTCTGGAACAGACAGCTACAGTTTTGGGAGCACATTCAAACTTGCTGAAGGTTACCATTTTTCAACAAACTGGAAGACAAAGATTCTGTCATCAAGAGATTACATATGTCTTTGAATGAATCTCCTTGCCCCAAGTAAATTCTCAAGAATTTAATGTCTTTGTGTCCTTTATAGTAGCTCTTCTAGACCCCTCTCCCCACTGTCCCCTCCCCACTCCCCCCTGGCTATTGCTAGATTGTTCTTAACTTCAATGTCTCTGGTTATATTTTGTTTGCTTTTTTCTTTTGTTGATTATGTTCCAGTTAAAGGTGAGATCATATGGTATTTGTCCCTCACCGCCTGGCTTATTTCACTTAGCATAATGCTCTCCAGTTCCATCCATGCTGTTGCAAAGGGTATAAGCTCCTTCTTCCTCTCTGCTGCGTAGAATTCCATTGTGTAAATGTCCCCATCCCTCCACCCCACCCCAGCCAATCCCACCTCCCTCCCCCACCTCTACCCTCAAGGGGGAAGGAGGTGGGATTGGCTGGGGTGGGGTGGAGGGATGGGGAGAAAATGCAGACAATTGTAACTGAATAACAATTGAAAAATTAAGAAAAAAAGAATTTAATGTCTTATTTCTATTGTGAATGGGACAATTTTTAATATACCTTCTAGCTGTGGCTCTCTGGTGTATGGGAACTGAATTAAATATAACAATGGTTTAGATCAGCCCCATCTAATAGCCATTTCTGTGATGATAGAAATGTTAAATAATCTGTGCTGCCCAACATAGTAACTATTAGCTACATGGGGCTACTGAGCACCTAAAACATGGCTCGCATGGCTGAGGAACTAAATTTTTAATTTTAATTAGTCTTGACTTAATTTTAATAGTCTTGTTCTCATTGAGGAAACAAAAGACAATAAATAATAACTGATAAAATTGTAAATTGACAAAAAATAAATGTGAGTCATTTAGGTAAGTATTATGGAAATTTAGAGTAGTGAGCAATTGGAAGTTAGAAACCTTAGGATTGGATCTATGAGGTAGATCTATGTGCTGTTGTAAAAAATAAATGCCAAAAGGTGTTAAGTAAGGAAGAGCAAGTTGCAGATGAGTATGTTTATGTGAGCCCACTTGCACATATTTTCATACATGTAGGTACATATATTTATAGATCATATGTGGATATATGCTTATTTTTGCATAGAACATTTCTAGAAGTATAATCAAACTGTTAATGGTGGCTACTTGTGGAGAATAGAAGGTTCAAGGAAAGGAACTTTTCTACATTGTTTAAATTTTTGTTTTAATAATACTTTAACATTTAAACCATTTTTTCTTTATAACAAAGTTATAGGCACAGAGATGATTAATGAATAATTTGTTTTAAAAAGGCCAAAGTAGTCAACTCTTTCCTGTGTTATTACTCACGAATGATCTTATGTGATTATTAGGAATATTCCACATCCCATTACCATGACTCTTCCGTCCTCTAATAAAATGCTTTAAAAAGAAAACATACTTAAGAAAATAGCCTGAAGGAGTTAGAATTTAAATTGGACCTTGAGGCTGGATAGAATGGAGGGGCTTTCTACATTCAGGCATAGACAAAGGGGGAAGCGGGGATGCAGGCATGTGGGCGGGGAACAGTGTGGGTAGGAAGTGGGAGGGCAATAGGGGAGAAGCCCCTATAAGAAACCTGGGAACAAATCCCTTTGACAGGCAAGAGGTCTGGAGTCTTAGACCCTACCATCTTGGTTCTTGAGGGAACCAAATGTTTATTGAGTGCCCATCATGTGGCAGGTATTGTTGTGATAAATAAACAAACAGCCACCCATTCAAGGAATCAGATGAGATGTGTGAAAGGGATGGCATCACATAATATGAAAAATACAAAATCTGGACCCCGAGTACTGCCTCTATCACTTACTGATGTCACCATGGCAAGTTTTATCATTATTCTGAGTCCCCGGTTCTTCCCCTATAAAAATGGGGATAATGCCTCCTTACCATGTGGATAGAATGACTGAGGTCATGTGCCCATGGCCCCAACAGGGCATCAACAAATGATAGTTCCCTTCCTGTTGTACTCTGCCCCCATTCTCAACCCCAAATCGATAGCTAGGGGGGCTGAAATATTATTTCTTGTTTACCTTCTCTCCACAAAAGTGATACTAGAACAAAGTTACTATATTTAATATGAGTGGGCTGGGTGAGCAGGAAGGATATTACTATTGGCTAAAGTGGAAACTGAGGAATGATTCAGGCTTTCATGGGTCAGGTCTTCCTGTGTTCCCTTCCTCTATCCTCAAACATGCCTCGATGAGGCCAGGCTAGCCCTTGAATACGAGGCCCACGTTAGTAAATACTGAGAACCCCACCGGACAGAAATCTTGTTTGGGCTGCACTTCTCAGGAGACACAAAAGTATCAGCTCATTTGATTCACAGCACAGCCAGGGCCTATCAACATGTTTGCTTTTTCTGATAAGAATGAATTCCAGAGCACAGGGGAAGAAATCCCAGTAATTTCAGTATTTTTGCCACCATCTTCCTCCTATCATACTTCACTGTGGTGAGGGAAGCAGCCCATCGATACTTGAGCCACCTGCATGGGCGGTAGAACAGCTGGAGTTCTGTTCAGCCTGTGGTGTTTGCAGGGCCCTGGGAGGCCCCCAGTGCCCCGGGGCCGAGCAGTGCTCACCAGGCTGTGGGACAGAGCAGCATACTACTCTTTCCATCCTAGTTGCATCCTGCCCTGTGGGGGTCCTCCTAGGCACATGGGGGGACAACAGAGTCACACATCTAAGTTTCATCTACCTTCTCGTCCCTGCAAGCAAACGGGTGCCCACTCAAGCCTAGCAGTATCATCTCAGGGAAGAGGCCCATACAGGCCTTGGAAGTGGGCTCAGGGCCATTTGGTAAAGAATTCGGTGTTCTGGGTATCCTGAACATGGGGGATGGTACGGCTTTAGTAGGCACTTCCCTTGGGTAGACAGGTGGCCCTCTGTTCTGAGGCATGGTACAGCCAGACAAAAGAAGAGGAGTTTCTAAAAGATAGGCTCAGGTTGCCTGGGTCTCAAGGTGGTATTGAAATATAGAGCCAAAGTTTTATAAGTTCCAGAATATAATCTCCTCAAGCTTTAGGCTTGCAGAGTCAAAAAAGGAATGTGGTTTTGGCCCATTCAGTAGACCCTGATCAAATAGTAGTTGTTCTATAGTGACATCAACTTACTAGTTGACCCCATGTGGTTGACCTCTACTCAGAAAACCTGTTGGTTCAAGCCAGACAGCCACAGCCAAGACGGAACAAATTCTTCTAGAATGCTTTAAATGCAAGGGCACATTCAACTCAGAACAAGGCACTCCCCACACTGTGAGTAGATTTGGTAAGGGTCTGAAAGGAGTGTTTAGTTCTTGTCTGTGTATGTCTTCTTCCCTATTTATCCCCATCATCTAAAGAGACTACCTACATATGCATCTTATTAAGTGTTTATCAGTTAGGAATACTTTTTGTAAAAATTTCCTGTGTGAATAACCACAGTCAAAGATCCTATCTGAGAAAGTCTTTAAGCCTTAGGATTTTTGTCTCTTAGCTGCTGGTCTTTATGCTCCATCTACTGCTGTACCCCGACCCCTACCCACCCCAACCCAACCTTAGTATTCAGGCTTGTTGCCTCATGGTTTTAACATGGCTGCCTGAGCACCACATATCACATCTGAATTCAAGGCAGGAAGTGGAAGAGGGTTGGAATATGAGAGCAGCAGTGATAGCCTTTTCTTTAAAGAAGAAATCAGAAAAGCAAGAACTTTCCCAGAAACTCCCTAGCAGATTTCAGCCAGAATGTGTCACTGGGCCACCCTTAGCCACAAAGGAAGCCTCTACAGTGGCCTCTAAAGTGGAAAAGGGCAAGGGCAAAGGGGATTGGTAGTGGATTATGCGTTGGCTATCCAAAGTGTCTGCCACAAACTGAAAAAGCCCTAGTAGATGTGAGGGGCTGAGACCCACTGAGCTGCACATCTCACAGTTTGTGGCTTCTCAGAAAAAGACTTGAACCCCAAGGGGCACCTATGGACCCACTTTAATGTCATCCAAGTATTCTTGCTAGAAAAAAGGGCTTTCCTGGAGAAAAAGTTGAAGTCCTTGGCCTAAAAAAGGAAATGGACAGGGCGGGCAACAGTTTTTACCTCTTTTAGGAATAAAAACAGAAAGTGCAGTTTGAACCAACTTCTCATTACCAGCTTCAGGAGGTAGTAGGAAAGAGACCTTTATAACTTTCTCTCATCTGTGATGTCCACTGTATTCCTACAGTGTTGGGAGGATCCCTGTGCCCCCTTCAGAAGAAGCTGGGTCATCCTAGAATCCTTCATATCCAAACTTCATGGCTCAAGCTACTGGTGGCAATTTTAAAGAGGGAAGGGGGCAGGGGGAGAGGAAAGCAGACAGAGCTCCTGAGGACTTCTACAAGGAAAAAGAAGGCCTCCTGACAGCTACAATGGGCACCAGTCTGGGCCTAAGACGTAGCTTGAAGGCTTAATTTAAAAAAGCCACTCGCTGGTAAGACATTCTGTAAGAACCCAGGTACTGAAGAGCTGAGGTCCTGAAGCCACTGTGAAACTGACCCAGAACTGGTCTGTATGGAATGGGCATCTAGGACAGGACCTGGAAGGAGGAGTCAGCTGCAGACAGGACCAAGTGGCCGCAGCAATATAGCCAGAGAGCCACTGACCATGCTCAGCTGGCGACCCCTTTTGGAGCCCAGTGTTCTGAAAGTAGCAATTCCTGTTTACAGCCCATGTCATTTCAGGTTGACACCACCTTACCTTCCCTTCTCAGAGGGCTCCAGGTCAGGAGCACCCTGATCAACTTCATCTCTGGTATCAGGAAACCAGCTTCCTCATCTGGAATGATTTGAGGTGGCCTTTCCTTGATGCAAAATGTCCCTTTGTATCCCTTGCTACAGAGATAACACACACTTGCAGTGTGCTAGTTTACAGAGCACTTTCTATGACAGCCATCCTCTCTGCAAGTTTGAAAATGGAGCCAGACACTCCATCTGACATCTCTCTGGAGCTGTTTTCCTTCTGTGTCCACTGCTCACCAGCCTGCTGCCGTGGTGTTGTTCTGGGTGAGCTCCAGGCAGGTTGTAAGTGGTAAAGTAGCTCTATAGGCTGACTTTTTAGGAGCACATTCATTTTGACATACAGTCCACATGTAATATGCAACATCAACGATCTCATTAATATATACAAAATTTTCACACAGAAAATGCTATACTTTAAGAAGACTGCAGTCAACATTGTGAATATATTAAATGCCACTGAATTCTTCAAGATGGTTACATTCATGTTACGTGAATTCCACCTCAGTAAAAAATACTGCTACTGCACTTTTTAACTTTATAAAGTGCTTTACCATTTCCTTCTTCAACTCATTTTCTTTTTACATCCCTGTAGGCTAGAAATACAGAAATTACTAGTCATTTATTTTGATACGGAAACCTAGGTCCTTGGAAGGTGTGACCTGCCAGCCAGAGAATGATGAGCAGCAAAGAACACCAGTGTGACTCTTGGGTTGGAGATCATCCTTCGAAGGTTCCAAATCAAATAATTCAAAGGCATGGCTCCTTGGTGACCTCCAAAGTCACAAAGGAAAAAAAGGGCAGCATCATTCTGTAAGGAAGTGAAATCATCTCTTCCTCTTCACATTCGTCTGAATTTGAAGAAGGAGTTCCTCTCTCAGAGGCAAAGGGCAGGAGGGTGGCTATAGGGATGAGATTAGTTTGCTAAGGCATTTGTTTAAGGTTTATCTTTAATATTTTATTTTTAAGTGTGAATTTGGTGTTTTATAGTATATTTGCAAAGTTGTGCAACCATCATCACTATATAATTTCAGAACACTTTCATCATTCCCAAAAGAAACCCTGTACCCATTAGCAGTCACCCTCTACTTCTCCTCGCCAGCCCCTGGCAACTACTAATCTATCGCCTCTCTCCACAGGTGTGCCTATTCTGGAAATTTCATGTACATGGAATCATTCATGATGTAGCCTTTGTGCCTAGCTTCTTTCACCTAGCATAATGTTTTCAGTGTTCATCCATGTTGAAGCATACATCAGCACTTCCTTTTTACAGCTATCTAAGCCATTTCTAACTCCCCAGGGATTCTTCCCATTGCTTCTTTCCTTTGAGCTGTGGGCTGTTGGGGAACACTCTGTGTGTTTTTGGAGACTGTAGCCCCGTGAGAGTAAGCCCTGAAAGGGTCTAGTAAGTCTCCCTGGAAAAGCAGGTGAAAACGCAGGTGGCAAGCATGATTCCAGTCTAATGCCAAGGGTTCCCGGTGGGAATCAGGACTGATAAATACATTGTATCCTTTGAGGCTTGCTCCGCTTTGTTTTGTATAGTCCTGGTGATATAAACCAGATGTTTAAGTTCAAGGCACAAGGAGTTTACTCCTTAATCTCATGAAACACGTCTTAAAGACCCTCTGGCATCAGCATGACTAACAGACCCTGACCTATGACAGATTCTGTGTTCCTTCAATTGTAATCTATAGAAAACACCTGTTTTTGTATGACTATGGCCTTTCTGACATTGACTGATGAACTATGCATGTATGCTGTGTACACCTACACGTACTGTTCCAAATAAAAGCCATTTGGGAGAAGGGCTCAGGGCATTCTCCACTAGAGGGAATTGCCACCCCCTTTCCTGCTGGAACAGCAAGATGGTGTCTGGGATGACTTATTTCTCATCTGTGGTGGATGGGAGGATTCTGTGGGCTGGAGTTCCTCCCATAGCAGGGATGTGGGGGGATCACAGTCAGGACAACAGAAAAGAGCCCTTATCCTGGTAGTGCCCAGAGACAAAAAGCAGA
The DNA here is from genome assembly GCF_022682495.2 of Desmodus rotundus. Lineage (NCBI taxonomy): Eukaryota > Metazoa > Chordata > Mammalia > Chiroptera > Phyllostomidae > Desmodus > Desmodus rotundus. The sequence continues at coordinate 100,911,948 of NC_071388.1, forward strand.
CCCATCAGCAGCATCACCAACATTCTCCACCATCTTCTTCAGGTAACAGACATGACAAGGACTCTTATGTCACATCCACCAGCAAACAACCTTAAGCAGACAGGCCTGTGTGGAGCATGCGGGGCCGTGCAGCCCTGCGCCGTTTTCAAAGCAACAGCCCTGCATACTCTCCAGAGGACCACGCAGCCAGACCTGGCTCTTGAACAAAGGCCAGGCCCAGAGTCATCTGGGAAGAGTGATGTGCTCAATCCACTCCTTCTACAAGCTTTCAGGGGCCTGCTCCTGAATTGTACTATTGACCCTTGAACAACACAGGGGCTTAGGGACACTGACCCCCAACCAGTTGAAAATCCACATATAATTTAATTTGGCCCTTCGTTTCTGTGGATTCCCAACAGCAGATCAGAAATACTTTTTTCGATCTGTGGTTGGTTGAACCCACAGATGTGAAACCTGGGGATATGGAGAGCTGACTGTATATTTATTGGAAAAAAATCCATGTATAAGTGGACCTGCACATTTCCAGCCTGTTTTGTTCCAGAGTGAACTGTAGATTCATAGTGTAACCTATGAATGCCCCTCACCTCAACTGTCTCAGTTGTCAGCTCAGATCTAAGTCCTCTAGCTTCTGAAGTATTTCCTGGGGTAGATCCCCCCACCCACCGTGTTTAATCCCAGGACAACTGTTACCTGCAAACCCCCTGACTTCCACGTGCATCTCCATGTCAGGTTGATGATTTGACTTCACGGTGGTCTGAGCCAGTAGATTACTGAAAGTCTCTCCAATTGGTCATAACATAAGTTATTCTGATAGCTAGTCTCAATGTTCCCATCTTCTTCTCCCTTCTAGTACAAGGTGGACAAGGGATTATCATGCCCATTTGCACAAAAATAAATGGAGAGCCAGTAAGGGAAAAAGACCAATATTCATGAGCAAAAGATAACAGTACAGTACTGATAGGGGGTCCTATCTCCCAAGCCACTGCCCTGGGTATTCCAAGTAGATACACAAGAGGGTTAATTAACTAAGTACTCCTTCCAGGGAAGAAGTAATAGAAAATTTATAGTCAGATTTTAATTGTCCATATTCTAAGGCACTTTTAAAACCCAAGCTGTCCCCTTGCTGACACCAGCCCATGTCTTCTCCTAGTCAGGTAGCTCACACCCAGACGTGACCTACATTTTCAGCAAAACATTCTGGTGTCCCTCCCCATTCCCTACCTCAAGTTCTTCAACACAGACCAAAGTCAACCATAAACCAAGTAAGTAGGGCAAATTGGTATATATTCACTTTATCCATGTCCAAAAAAACCAGGTCCTCTACCAGATCCATTCCAATGAGAAAAAGTCTCCAGAGGGAGTAAGGACCTCCTCCCAACTTTCCCAAGCCTCCCACCCAGTCACACTTCTTACCCTCCCTTCAAACTTGGCAGTGGCTCCTTCTTTGATGCAGAGGTTCCGAGGGGGTGAAATGAAAGCAGGAGCCTCGGTCAGGGGCATGGGGCCAACTCTCGAGTGATCCACACTGAGGGAGCTTTTAGAAACGTGTGTTGAGGCAGCCAGCTTCACATCCCCCATAGTCTGAAAACAGGAAGGACGGTCAGGTCAGATGAGACAAAGTACAGCCCTGTTTCCTCTCAGGCAGCAGCAGGCCCAGTGCACTTGTTGGGCCCCATGCGGTGAGTTTTACAGGGATTGGGTGCCCCATGAGGTCAGGGTCCACCTGGAGCTCCTCTGGAAATGAGAGGCTCTGTGTCCTCCCCATGCAGGGCTGTTAGGGTGAGGCCCAGCTGGTCTCGGATGCCAGCTCCCAGGGTCATGCCCCAGCCTCTGCAAAACCCCATGGAGAACTAGGGAAGGGGTAGTTGCAGTAAGAACAGAGAAACCAAATGGTCCTCTGAGTATTTGCAATGGGTATATAAAAACAGTGTTTATTAGTCATTGACACTTCAGAATCAACATCTACTTTAGGCACTTGTGGTAGAAAGTAAAGCTGTTTTTTGCCTGACCTGTGAGAACTCACATGCTAAGGAAAAATGGGATCCATACTCTAAGAAAGTAGTTTGGGATTAATATGACAAGGATCCTGTTTGAGATGGGCATATGTGGTTGAATGAAGGGAAGGAGGCAAGGCTAGGGAGGACATCCTATTTCAGACACTAAATTGTGAAAAATTCTCAAAGGTCACAGAAGGTCATCAGTGTGTTCTATGTTTTAAGGTCATCTAGGTGAACTCCTAAATTTATAAGTGAGGTCCAGAGGGTAATAGTCACTTGCCCAAAGAGACAAAGCAAAATGGTAATATCATGGGCCAGAATACCTCAGGTTCCTGACTCCTGTCGGGGCCTAATTGGGATACACAAGATGTCTATTGACAAGGACTGGCAAAGTTAGCTGGAACAAAGAAACTTAGGATTGATTCCAGAAGTGGAATTAGTAACAGGTATGAATCTGAATTCTCTGTTGCAAACTACAGAAACTGACTCTGGCTTTCATAAACAGAGAAGGGATCCATTAGAAAGATGGAGTTTGGTGGGGAGGTCCCTACGTTTATAGGAAAGGCTGGAGTGCCCGACTGGGAAAACAGGCAGCAATGATGACAGAAGCTGAGTGGTGGATCCCATTTAAGGTGACTGGACGTCCGCAAACACCATTTAGAATACATCCTAAGTATCCCTGCTCCAGGCTCCAAGTCCAGATGGAAGCCTCACCAGGCTGGAATGGCTCCAGGTTGAGGACCACATCTCTACAGAATCCATGGCTCCTCGCCTATTGCAGGCACATGACAAACATCTGCTAAACTGAGGAGGAACAATATTCCTAGTTTTTATTTTCTGTTCATTTTCTTGGGATATTCAGTCACAGATTTAAATCCCATTATGTGAAGTAGATGAACATGTAATTAGTTTGTTTAAATTTAATAACATCTAACATAAATAAAATAGAGATAATATTTTGAAGTTAAAGTTAAAATAACAAGTTCTGGATGGGCAGGTCAGTCGGTTGGAGGTGTCTGTCCCAATAGTGAAGGTTACAGGTTCAATCTCCAGTCAGGGCACATACAAGAGGCAACCCATGAATGCATAAGTAGAACAACACAAATTGATGTTTCTCTTTTCTCTCTCTCTCTCTCTCTCCTTCCCCTTCCCCTTTTCTTGTTCTCTCTAAAATTCAATCAATAAATTTTTTTAATAAATTTTTTAAAAAGTTAAAATAACAACAACCTAGATTTGATTATTAACAGAGCACATCTCTGGCAAACTCAGCTTTCTCTTTCATTAATAAGATATTAACTTTGCAAACAAAATCCCTTCCAAATGATAAGACTCACACGTTCACTATAGCAGGTAATAATGAATACAAACTTTCTGTAGCACTTACTGTATGCCAGGGACTGTTCAAAGCACTTTATAAATAACAGCTCATTTGCTCCTCACAACAACACTATAACATAGATAATCCCATCGTCCTCCTTTTATGAATTAGAACCCAAGGTGCAGAGAGATTAAGTAATTTGCCCAAGATCAAACTAATCGGGGGCAGAACTGGCATTGGAACTCCAGTGTCTGGCACCAGAGCCCTAGGCTTAACCACTGGGACCTCTCACCTCTTGTAAGCAGTAAGAGTTGGCTGATGGGAAGGGGGCGTAAGCTTGGGGTAACAAGAGAGAAAGTTAAAAGCTGCTACCAACATACATAAAAATTAAGATTTTCTGTATGTCAAAACATACTATCAACAACATTAAAAAATAGATGATTATCTGGGATAAAATGTTTACAGGAAAAACAAAGGACTAGGACACTTCACATATAAGAAAATAGCCTGACAAATAAATGGAAAGAAGTTATGCCTTGGACGGTTCATAGAAGATAGACAAGTGACCACTACAAATGGACACTGCCTAGCCACAACAAGAACCCAAGAGTGCAAATTAAGGGCAAGCCATTATCTTAAAAAACTAACCAAATTGATGTTTAAAAGGGAAGATAATGCCAGTGAGACTGCAGTGAGGTAGCCAAGAGGAATATAACCCACCCAGAGGAATATAAATTGTGTGATCTTTCTGGAAAGCATCTGGGCAAAAAGATTCTGAATTAAATGTCCATCTCTATCCCCAGTAATCTTTTCTAAAATATATTTATTGATTATGCTATTACAGTTGTCCCATTTCCACCCCTTCACTCAACTCCATCCTGCCCACCCCCTCCCTCCTACATTCCCCTCCCCCCATAGTTCATGTCCATGGGTCATACTTATAAGTTCTTTGGCTTCTACATTTCCTACACTATTCTTACCCTCCCCCTGTCTATTTTCCACCTATCATTTATGCTATTTATTCTCTGTACCTTTCCCCCTCTCTCCCCCTCCTAATCTCCTGTTGATAACCCTCCATGTGATCTCCATTTCTGTGGTTCTGTGCCTGTTCTAGTTGTTTGCTTAGTTTGCTTTTGTTTTTGTTTTAGATGTGTTTGTTAATAACTGTGAGTTGGCTGTCATTTTTACTGTTCCTATTTTTTATCTTCTTTTTCTTAGATAAGTCCCTTTAACATTTCATAGAATAAGGGCTTGGTGATGATGAACTCCTTGAACTTGACCTTATCTGAGAAGCACTTTATCTGCCCTTCCATTCTAAATGATAGCTTTGCTGGATAGAGTAATCTTGGATGTAGGTCCTTGCCTTTCATGACTTGGAATACTTCTTGCCAGCCCCTTCTTGCCTGCAAGGTTTCTTGGGAGAAATCACCTGACAGTCTTATGGGAAGTCCTTTGTAGGTAACTGTGTTCTTTTCTCTTGCTGCTTCTAAGATTCTCTCCTTCTGTTTCATCTTGGCTAATGGAATTAGGATGTGCCTTGGTGTGTTCCTCCTTGGGTCCAGCTTCTTTGGGACTCTCTGAGCTTCCTGGACTTCCTGGAAGTCTATTTCCTTTGCCAGACTGGGGAAGTTCTCCTTCATTATTTGTTCAAATAAGTTTTCAATGTTTTGTTCTTCCTCTCCTCCTTCTGGCACCCCTATAATTCGGATGTTGGAATGTTTCAAGATGTCCTGGAGGTTCCCAAGCCTCTCCTCATTTTTCCGAATTCTTGTTTCTTCATTCTTTTCTGGTTGGATGTTTCTTTCTTCCTTCTCGTCCACACCATTGATTTGAGTCCCAGTTTCCTTCACATCACTATTTGTTCCCTGTACATTTTCCTTTGTCTCTCTTAGCATAGACTTCATTTTTTCATCTAGTTTTCGAACAAATTCAACCAATTCTGTGAGCGTCCTTATTACCAGCGTTTTGAACTGAGCATCTGATAGGTTGGCTATCTGTTCGCTGCTTAGTTGAATTGTTTCTGGAGCTTTGAAGTGTTCTGTCATTTGGGCCTTTTTTTTCTTTTTCTGTCTTGGCACACCTGTTACGTAAAGGGGTGGAGCCTTAGGTGTTCCCTGGGGTGGGGTAACTCTGGTTGCTGCACTGTGACACTGCACGTGGGGAAGGGGCCGAGAGGGAGCAGTGGCGCTTGCTCCACTCTCCACTGGATTTCAGTCTCTCCCTCCACTACCCACAATCAAACTGGGCCCCTCTGGTTCTGGTTCCCGAGTGGGTGGGCTTGTGCACACTCTAGGCCCCTGTGGGTCTCTCCAATGACCTCTCCTGTGAGGCCGGGAGTTTCTCCCTCTGCCACCCTAACCCCCACGGATGTTTTCAATCAGAAGTTTGAGGCTTTATTTACCTGCAGTGGAGCCCTGGGTTACGCGGTCTGCTTCGCTCCCCTGCCATTTGTCCTGGTTTATCTGTGCACGAATGTGGGGCCGCAGGGTCTGCTAGTGCTCAGACTGCCTGCCCCATTCATCCCACACTCCGCCAGTCTCAGTCCCACCATGGCCACGCGAGTCCTCTCTGCCCCGGCTGCCCATCTCTGCCCCTCCTACCGGTCTGGATGAATGTTTATTTTTTATCTCCTTGGTGTCAGACTTCTTTGCCGTTGGATTTTCTGCCAGTTCTGGTTGTGCGAGGAGGCGCAGTGTGTCTACCTACGCCGCCATCTTGGTTCTCTATCCCCAGTAATCTTACATTTAGAAATGTGTGACTGGGAAATAACCAGAAATGCAGCCCAAAATGTATACATGAAAATGCCAATCACATTATTTATAGCAAAAGAAACAGAAAAATAATCCAGTTAAATAGAAATATAAAGAATAGTTTAATATGTAGCAGTGAGAGTGGGTTAAACACAATGGAATATCAAATAGTTACATGAGCATATACTTTCAAGAAAATAATGATAGAAATTAAATAATATAGAAATGTTAAACTACAAGTAAGTTTTACTACAGAAAATTTCAAAGATACAAAAAAGTAGAAAGATAAAATGAGTGCCTCAAATACCTGTCTCCTAGATTCAACAATTAGCATTTTGTCATATTTATATCACTTTGTTTGTATATGTGTTTGCAGAATGATTTCAGAGTAACTGTGATATAATTTTAATGGCATGAACCATGATATATTCATTTACTCAATTAAAACATATTTATTGATTCCCAGACAAGAAAGAAGCTAAAGGAGTTAATCACAAACAAACCACTTTTAACAAGAAATGTTAAAGGAACTTCTTTAAGAAGAAGGAGATAAAGATAAAAAAACATGAATAATAATAAAATGGCAAAAACTACATACCTATCAATAATTGCTTTAAACCTAAATGGATTAAATGCTCCAATCAAAAGACATATGGTGGCTGAATGGATAAGAAAGTAAGACCTCCACATATACTGCCTACAAAAGACCCACCTTGGATGGAAAGACACACACAGACTGAAAGTAAAGGGATGAAAAAAGATGTTTCAGGCAAATGGAAATGAAAAAAATAAAAAGCTGGAGTAGCAATACTTATGTCAGACAAAATAGACTTTAAAACAAGAGACAAAGAAGAACATTTCTTACATAGTAGCCACAATATGAAAGCAACCTAAGCTTTCATATTGATAGGTGTCCATTGATAGATTGGATAAAGATGTTATTTTTGTATATATGTATACAAAATACATATGTATATTTTTGTATATATATATACAAAAATATACATACGTATTTTGTATACATATATACAAAAATTATGTATATATACTCAGCCATAAAAAAGATTGATATCTTACCATTTGCAACAGTATAAATGGACCCACAGGGTATTATGCTAAGTGAAATAAGTCAGAGAAAGATGAATACCACATGATTTCACTTACATGTGGAATCTAAAGAACAAAATAAACAATCAAAACAGAAAAAAACTCATAGTTACAGAGAACAAAACTGATGGTCGCCACATGAGAGGGATGTTGGGGGACTGGGTGAAAAAGGTGAAGGGATTAAGAAGCAGTTACAAAATAGTCATGAGAATTAAAGCACAGCACAGGGAATATAGTCAGTAATATCGTAATTATGTATGGAGCCAGGTGGGTAGTAGCCTCATGGGGGATCACTCTGTAAGTTATATAAATGTCTAACCACTATACTGTACACCTGAAATAATACTGAATGTCAACTGTAAATGAAAATTTTAAAAAAATATTAAAGACCTATTTATTGAACACCTACCATATGCCAAACCAAGTGGCAGTGATGTGGAGTGAACAGTCCTGTGTGTGTGGTGTGTGTGGTGTGTGGGGTAACATGGCTAGAGAAGGAATGGGGTTCCCATATCCTGCAGAGACACCTAGGACCATACCCCAGAGGGGACACTGCTCCCCCTGCCCTCCTCTGCTGCCACTGAAGGGAGGGGACAGATTCACTCTGTGCTGTCAGCACAGGCAGGTGGGGAGTGGGGTGGAGGTAGGGATTGGTATCCGGAGGGTCACACCCTGCCATAAATCCAGGGGCACTGTGACTTTCTAACTGAGAGCTGGACAAGGAACTTCAACTCTCTTGGCATCAGTGTCCTTTTCTGTACAATGGGAATGATGATACCAACCTTATAAGGCTGAGGGGAGGATTTGAATAGAGTGTATATGAAACAGATAACATACATAAAAGGGGTTCAATAAGCAGCAGCTGTCAACATCATCATCCAGCTCCCAAAGGAAACCCAGTTTCACCAGCTTACAGGACACAGACCCATTTCACCAAGGACAGCAAGATGCACAAGCCAGCCTGATTATTATCTTCAGGATAAGGGTAGCTGAGTGGGATTACTGTATAATGGTAGTAGGAGGCAGATGGCAGAACTCTGTGAAAAGATTGGGAACAAGGGTTGTCAAGTCTGTTCTAGCAGCACTGTTCAATGGGGAGGGTTTATGTCTCTGACATTGTACTGGGCACCAGTCTTAGTCTCCATAGTCCTGCAAAGCATTCTGACTATGCTTTTACAAATGAGCACACTGGGGCTCAGAGAGCCAACTCTACTTGTCCAAGGTCACATAGCTAAGAAGTGGAAACTAAGCCAAAATCTGACTGCAGTCATACCCTGGGCCCCATGACCCAGATGAGGAATTTCCTGCTATTTCCAGTAAAGGGGGATGTAAAAGGCAGAGGCTATTGGAGAGAGAAATATTGGGAATTGCAGAGAGGAAGAGGGCAGGCAATGCACCTTCCTTTCTGCTCTCAGGCCTGACTTTGGAAATCACAAGACTCTTCTGCCTCTGCTTTCAGAGGTGCTGGAAACCAGGAGTGGGGACATCAGGCTCAGGACTCTCTCTACAAATCCTCTTGATCCAAGACCTTCTGAGGTCCACCTATACCTCCCGAAGGCCCTGGATACTATCATCAAAAGGAACATGCTTGGCCTCAAGAACACTGAAAACAGAAGTCATTCGGCCTTAGGGAAGGCCTGGCTTCATGGTTAGAAACAGAACAGGCAGGTCAGTACAGCTAGAAGGCATCCAGTCCCCTTCAAGGCAGTTGTGGGGGGCAGTTACTGAACTACCCTGCAAGCAGTACCAAAGCCCAGGCCCATGGCAGCCAGATATAACAAACAGCTCTGCTCAGCCCATCGTCCCACCCACTGCCATCAGCAGCATAAACACCTCCTGTCCACACTGTCAAATAATGGCTACTGACATATTTGGAATGCTCTATCAAAATAAATAAATAAATAAAACCCAACCATCCTTGTTCCCTTCTAATCCCTTGTCCAGCCTGGTGACCACATTCCCATGGAGAACACCACCATTATCTTCTCTACCGGCAGAGCAGTGCTGAGAGGCTGGAATTAAACCAACCAACTAGAGGGTTTTATTCAATAATGATCAGAGGACAGAGAAGTAAGAAGACAAAAAATGGAGTTGGGGTGGGTAAAACAGTGGTGCCCTGGCCTGGTAGCTCAGTTAGCTAGAGCATCATCCTGTTGCACCAAGGGTGTGAGTTCTATACCCTGTCAGGGCACATACAAAAAGCAACTGATGAATGCATCAGTAAGTGGAACAACGAATCGATCTCTCGCTCTTTCTCTCTCTCCCCCCCCACCCCTTCCTCTCTCCCTCCCTAAAAACAAAAACAAAAAATCAATAAAAAAAAGAAAGAGCAGTGGTGTGAGGGCTGAAAGCAACTCCCCAACACACACACACACACACACACACACACAATGCCTGGGCCAAAGCTCACTTCCAAATACGGTTTCCACAAGTAACGGAATGTATCTCATTCAAAGCAGCACTAAGTTAATTGGACTTTAATTTGAACAAAAGTACCATAAATTGTCTCTTGAACTCAGAAAGGAACACTTTCAACTATCCAGGCCAAAACAGAGTGCAAAAAGATTCAGAATAAAAGTTAAAAATCAGGGATCAAGTTATATGGCAGAACAGGCTTAGAAAAAGCAGACGTCCCCTTCCTTACAGAAAGTGCATGCATTTTAAATGATTGCTGTCTTTAAGCACCTGATCGGTCAGCAGGGCATCCTGGAAATACCATGCTTTTCCTATAGGGAAGGGCTGCTGGCAGGCTCCGCATCAGAAGCCTGGCTGTTAAAGGTGAACCCACCTATAAGACACAGCACGAGTCAGAGACAGCCCACCCAGGTGCAAATGCCCCAGGCAATGACAGCTCCACTCTGCTCACCTTAATCCTCTCTCTGCAGGACTCAAATCCTGACAAATTTCCTAATTGCTCCTAATCCTTGAGTGGGCTGCTCCTCTGCAACAGACTGAGCCAGGATGACTTGCTGTGACCTATGGGAGCAAACAGTGGAGCAGGGCCACACACCAAAGAACGGACATGCCTTACCGTGGCCTCTCACCTGGGCAGCTCTCACATGAGTCGGGACGTGTGGGCAGCCATTCTATACCACTGTACTGCAGATATTCCTGTCCAAGGTCTGTCTGAGAAGGAAGAGAGGGATGGAGAGCCAGGGACGGCGCAGAGCCCAGGACCAGACTGAAAAAGTTAAGGGGGGTTTGACTTTGCTCGCAGATGTTGCAACTTGCCTTCTGCCGGGCAGCCAGCTTCTCCCAGTCAGGGAGATCTGTTGTTCTAATCCGCCCAGCTGGGGTGACCTTTGAAACCCCTGGCTGCCAGCTGCAGAGGTTCTCAGTGGAGTCCTGGGGAAACCAGGGGTGGAAGCTTATGGGTTTTTACAAAGCTGCAGATTCCATTCTGAGTGTGGAGCAAAGGCAGGATGCTGTCAAGCAGAGAGCTGAGCCCTTGGAGGGACTGGACACGCCCCCAACTCTACATCTAGCCTGGAATACCAGTCACCCTTTGGCACATCTGGCCTAGAATTACCATTTAGGCCTCATGGGACATTGCCTCCTGAGACCCAGCTCCTTCCTCCTTAAATTGAGAAAGGCCTGTTTATGATCCCTTGAGTAGGAGGCAAGCCCAGAGAGCAGATGGACTGGGAAACTCCAGGCTATAATTGTCTTAGGGGATCTGGGGTGAGATTTCAACCTGGCTCTATAGACTGTAGTCATGTTGTGCAGAGGACCCAACAGCACTGGTCCTGATGCGGGGGAGCTTCAGGAGCAGTCCCTGGAGCATATCTCTAAAATGTGGTAGCAAGGTGATGCTTAGAACAGTACTCCTACTCCAAGGGACAGAAGGATTTCCATAATTCCAGAGTAATCTCTCATCCTATGCAACTCACACCTTGGGACCAGCTATGAACATCTGAATTGGCAATGACATGAATTTGAGCTTTTCTATTGGCTCATGTCTGATTCTTAAGTAACTGGGATTCTCATAACACCTAGGTGACTCCTTACCCTCTTGTTCAGCTTTTCTCAAACTTCTTGATCCCAGGGCCCTTCATGCTCCTAAAAAGTACTGAGGACCCCAAAGAGTTTTCGTTTGTTAATGAAAAAGAGTTAATAAGAGTTGCTATCAACATTTACTGTATTAGAAATTAAAACTAGAGAACCAAGATGGCGGCGTAGGTAGACACACTGCGCCACCTCGCACAACCAGAACTGACAGAAAATCGAACGGCAAGGAAGTCCGACACCAAGGAAATAAAAAATAAACATTCATCCAGACTGGTAGGAGGGGCGGAGACGGGCAGCCAGGGTGGAGAGGACTCGAGTTGCCGTGGTGGGACCCAGACTGGCGGAGTATGGGATGAATGGGGCAGGCAGTTGGACCACTAGCAGACCCTGCGGCCCCACATTCGCACACAGAGAAACCAAGAGGGCCGGACTCAGAGTGGCGGAGAACAGGGCAGGCAGAGCGGCGGGTAGTACCCCACGGCCCCACACTCGCACACAGATAAATGGGGATGGACAGCGGGGAGCGAAGCAGACTGTGTAACCCAGGGCTCCAGTGTGGGGAAATAAAGCCTGAGACCTCTGATTGAAAGCACCCGTGGGAGTTGGGGCAGCAGAGGGAGAGACTCACAGCGTCACAGGAGAGGTCGTTGGAGAGACCCACAGGGGCCTAGAGTGTGCACAAGCCCACCCACTCGGGAACCAGAACCAGAGGGGCCCAGTTTGATTGTGGGTAGTGGAGGGAGAGACTGAAATCCGGTGGAGAGTGGAGTGGGCACCATTGCTCCCTCTCGGCCCCTCCCCCACGTGCAGTGTCACAGTGCAGCAACCAGCGTTACCCCACCCCAGGGAACACCTAAGGCTCCACCCCTTTACGTAACAGGTGTGCCAAGACAGAAAAAGATAAAAAAGGCCCAAATGACAGAACACTTCAAAGCTCCAGAAACAATTCAACTAAGCAGTGAACAGATAGCCAACCTATCAGATGCTCAGTTCAAAACGCTGGTAATAAGGACGCTCACAGAATTGGTTGAATTTGTTCGAAAACTAGATGAAAAAATGAAGCCTATGCTAAGAGAGACAAAGGAAAATGTACAGGGAACCAATAGTGATTCGAAGGAAACTGGGACTCAAATCAATGGTGTGGACGAGAAGGAAGAAAGAAACATCCAACCAGAAAAGAATGAAGAAACAAGAATTCGAAAATATGAGGAGAGGCTTGGGAACCTCCAGGACATCTTGAAACATTCCAACATCCGAATTATAGGGGTGCCAGAAGGAGGAGAGGAAGAACAAAACATTGAAAACTTATTTGAACAAATAATGAAGGAGAACTTCCCCAGTCTGGCAAAGGAAATAGACTTCCAGGAAGTCCAGGAAGCTCAGAGAGTCCCAAAGAAGCTGGACCCAAGGAGGAACACACCAAGGCACATCCTAATTCCATTAGCCAAGATGAAACAGAAGGAGAGAATCTTAGAAGCAGCAAGAGAAAAGAACACAGTTACCTACAAAGGACTTCCCATAAGACTGTCAGGTGATTTCTCCCAAGAAACCTTGCAGGCAAGAAAGGGCTGGCAAGAAGTATTCCAAGACATGAAAGGCAAGGACCTACATCCAAGATTACTGTATCCAGCAAAGCTTCCATTTAGAATGGAAGGGCAGATAAAGTGCTTCTCAGATAAGGTCAAGTTCAAGGAGTTCATCATCACCAAGCCCTTATTCTATGAAATGTTAAAGGGACTTACCTAAGAAAAAGAAGATCAAAAATAGGAACAGTAAAAATGACAGCCAACTCACAGTTATTAACAAACACATCTAAAACAAAAACAAAAGCAAACTAAGCAAACAACTAGAACAGGCACAGAACCACAGAAATGGAGATCACATGGAGGGTTATCAACAGGGTAGGGGGAGGGGGGGAAGGTACAGAGAATAAGTAGCATAAATAATAGGTGGAAAATAGACAGGGGGAGGGTAAGAATAGTGTAGGAAATGTAGAAGCCAAAGAACTTATAAGTATGACCCATGGACATGAACTATAGGGGGGAATGTGGGAGGGAGGGGGGTGGGCAGGATGGAGTTGAGTGAAGGGGTGGAAATGGGACAACTGTAATAGCATAATCAATAAATATATCAAAAAAAAGAAATTAAAACTAAAAAATATTAGATCATTTAAAAGCCTCAATAAGCCCATTATATATTAACATAACATTTTTTAAAGAAAAATATATTTTCTAAAACAAAAAAATAAGAGTTGTAGCTTTTTGCAAACTTCTTTAATGTCTGGCTTAATAATAGAAAACAGCTAAGTCTTCACATCTATTTCTATATCTAGTCTGTTGTGACATCACAGTATTTGTAGCTGCTGGAAAACTCCATTGTACACTGAAGAGAGGTGAATGAAAAAGGCAAACAACATTTTATTACAAAAATGATTTGGGTCTCATGGCCTACAAAAAAAGTCTCAAGGACCCCAAAGCTCCCCAGGGCACACTGTAAGAACAGTTGCTTTAGTCTATTGCTCTGCTCTCCTTATCTGCTCTCACTTCTGCTCTCCTTAAAATACACAAATGGGCCCTGCCACTTGGTAAAGGTGGTTGGAATATTGTCCCATAGACCAAAAAGGTTGCAGGTACAATTCTAGGTCAGGGCATATACCCAGGTTTGGTCCCCAGTTGGGGTGCATATGAGAAGACACCAATCTGTGATTCTCTCTCACATTTTTGTCTCTCTCTCTCTCCCTCCCTCCATCTCTCAAAGCAATGCAAAAATGTCCTCGGGTAAGGAATAAATAAATAAATAAATAAAAGTAGTGGAGTGCAGCTTTGAGGGACGGGTGGGGAAGAGGGTGAATTAATACCTAATTTGTTCCCATCTTTTTGTCCAAAAAAACTGTTGAACAAATGTGGACCAGAGCCATTTGAAGCATGAAACAGACACTGATGAAGAGAACACCTTTAAGTCAATTAAGTTCTTGGCCAAGAATTAAATACCCAGATTCTGAAAGACCTTGAATGTAGTAGATATTTGAATATTTTATGGCTAAGAAAGGAGGAATGAATCCAAAAAACAATGCTGTTCACCACTGAGGAATGGAGGTAAATCAGATCTAAGTCTTAGATGGAGGTTTCTGGTAGTGGGCAACAGGATTGGGAAAGTCATTCTATTTGGACAGAAACAAGGACAACGATTTGGGCAAAATCATGCAAAGTGTGTTTATCAGATCTGTGAAGTACACTAAGCAACTAGGAACAGCTACCATGTTGGGTGTTAAATACACCCCTGAAGGATCAGCAAAAGGGACCAGAGCTTGAGGGGATGTTTAAAAGAACAATTTTTAAGTTCTTACACTTAGGCTCAAAAACAAAAAGTAAACGACTGGCAAGTATAAAATGTCTGATTGGAAATACTCGATGTAGACTCTGGTCCAATTCAGGTTAGGTCAGGTCCCATGTTAGGAAAGTACATCAAGGTCCACATATCACAGTTGGCAGCCATGCAGTTATGTGGTTATATGATTAACCGGTCTCCCCTACTGGAACACAAGCTTCAGCAGGTTATAGGTCTGGTGTGTTTTGCTCACTACTGTGTCCCCAATAACTAGAATACTGGTAAGCAAAATTACTGATGAGTAAGTTCTCAATAGATACTTGTGGAATGCATGAATGAATAGAAACTTGTGCTAAAAAACTTTAAAAATCACCTCTAAACTATGACCCCACTTAATTTTATTGTATAGGGAACCTTGTGAATTTTAGAGAGAGGGCATAGAGAAAGCAGGGGGTGAGCAGGTCACAACAATATAATATCTACTTCTCTGGGGCCTACAGGTGTTTGGCTCCAGACACATGCCAGTCTAGCTCTACACCTGGCATATAACTCATGCATCCTTTCTATTCTTTGGTTCTCGGTCTTCCTGTGTGTAAAATGGGCATAATGATGTTCTGCCTGGCATACACTCTCTGGGTTTCCTGCTGGCATCCCCAAGAAACTCAGATCCATATCCCTGGGTTCCCAAGTGAAATCACACAAAGCCAGCCTGCTCTGTCCCCCATAGCTGAGTTCTCCTCTGAGCATCAGGCAGCCTCTTCTTCCCCGTGGCTTCCTGGGCCTTCCCTCTTGGAAAATACATTAGAGGAGGGGCTGGTCTTCTACAGGCAGATGAGCTGCCCATGTCAGCCTGGCCACATCAGCAGAGCAGCAGACCATGGGTGGGAGGAGGATGTCTGCTTAGCAACACAACCCTGAATGCCCACATCTTTGCCAGAAAGTTATTTTTAAGTTTACTCAAAACGGGACACACACACACACACAGATCAAATAAACGCACTCAACTGCACACACAGTGTGAATGAGCGAGGCCTGGTCTCCTGGAGCTGCTCTCTTCCTGTTGGGGTTCTTGTTAATTGGGGATTTAATGAGAACAGGCTGAGAGAAGCTTTCTACAATAAAAGTCACATGCAAAATAAATCAAAGCCAGAAACCCTAATTATAGCTAAATTAGCAAAATGCACATTCCTATCAGAATCTAGCAACAAACCTAAAGTTCACTCATTTCATTAGCAGGTATCATCCCTGCAAAAGAAAGTCTGGGGTCACAAGTGTGCTTATTCGACCATACCCTTCTCAAATGCTGGACCTCCCTGCTCTGGTCTGCTAAGTCATGTGGCATGTGCCCAGTTTTTAAACCCTATGAAATGAGCACTGTGAGTACTCAGGAAGGGGCAGTGCTGCCACCTCAGTCCAAGGGTGCATGGAAATCAACTCAGGGAACAGGATCAGAGCTCCAGGCTTCCATCCCCATGATGCTCCATATCAGGAAACAGACTGCTCTGTATTCAGATGCTGTGTTCTCCACTGGTAACTGTGGCCTGAGGCAAGAGACAATCTTTGAAAGTCTTACTTTACTTATCCATAAAATGGGGCTGCTACTAATAATCCCCACCTGCAGGGTTGCTATGAGGGTCAGCAGGTTGTATAAAAAGCATCCCTGGGCCAGTCACTGGCACAGAATAAGTGCTCACTCTGTGGTGGCAGCTATTGTTAGCACTGTCATTGTTTTCAGATTTCTGCCAAAAGCTCATAGGAGAGCTCTAACCAGTGTGGCTCAGTTGGTTGAGCATCATCCTGCAAAGCAAAAAGTCATCAGTTTGATTCTCAGGGCACGTGCCTGGGTTGCATGCCTGGTCTCCAGTTGGAGCACATGCGAGAGGCAACTGATTGATGTTTCTCTCACACATCAATGGTTCTCTCCCTCTCTTTCTCCCTCCCTTCCCCCTCTCTAGAAATAAATAAAATCTTTTTAAAAAATCAGAGGACAGAAGAGCCTTGGCCAAAAAGGGAGCCGGCACAGGAGAAAACAGGATAGCACGCAAGGGTAAATAGCACAGAAGAGAGTCAGTGACTCCAGTGCTTACTATGGCTGCACCCCAACCAGCTGTGTGGCCTTAGGATAGTCAATTTCCTTCTTCAGTTTTCTCTACATGGCCTGAAGGGCCTCTCTGGACCCTTGCTGCCCTAGTGTACCTGAGTCTTCAGGATCGGGACCAGCTCTCCATAGGACACCTGGGCAGGGAGGAAAGGTTTCAGCAGGGGAAGCCAAGCCCAGGACTGGAACAAGATGCTGGAGGACACCAGGGAGGAGGCAAAGCCCTCCCTACCAGAGACCTCTGTTTGGGGTCCACCATGCAGGGCTTCACACACCCAGCACACCTGTGAGATACCAACATAGCCCATGAAGACTCTAAAGACTAGGCCAGTGCTAGTAACTGGCACCTATTCAGTTATTCCAGCTTCTCAGCCTCTGGCCAGCTCCCAGGTCTGTCCAGGGAGGGGCTGGGCTGAAAGAGCTGAGTGGAAACCTCAGGAAAATAGGAGAAAGAGAGACAACCAATAATAGCTACTTTTTAGTGAGCACTATGTGCCAAGCTTTGGAGTAAGTACTTATGGTGACTTATCTCATTTCACTCCTTAGCCAAGTGGCAAATATTAACAGCAAAATTAATGAGGGAGTGTCATTCAGTAAATGGAAGATATTTCTTTTCTTTCTATTACTTCATTCTTCCTCTCTCTCCCTCAATTCAGCCAACATATAGTAATTTGAGTTATGTAGAGAAATTCTGGCCAAGATGGAGGCATAGGTAGATACACTTTGCCTCATTGCACAACCAAAAGAAGGAAAACAACAAATTTAAAAACAAAAAATAACCAAAACTGACAGAAAATCAAATTGTATGGAAGTCCGACAACCAAGGAGTTAAAGAAGAAACATTCATCTGGACTGGTAAGAGGGGCGGAGACAGGCAGCGGGGATGGAGAGGACTTATGGCAAGGCGGCAGATGGAGGACGGGAGCAGGCAGTCCCACATTTGCGTGCAGATAAACCGGAACTACTGGGGAGCAAGACAGACCACGCAACCCAGGGTTCCAGTGTGGGGAAATAAAGCCTCAAAACCCCTGGCTGTAAAAACCTGTGGAGGTTGAGGTGGCAGGAGAAAATCCCAGCCTCACAGGAGAGTTCATTGGAGAGACCCACAGGGGCCTAGAATGTACACAAACCCACCCACCCAGGGAAGCAGCACCAGAAGGGCCCAATTTGATTGTGGGTAGTGGAGGAAGTGACTGAAAACTGGGCAGAGAGTGGAGCAAGTGCCATTGCTCCCTATCCAACCCCACTCACCCCCTGCCCCATACAGCGTCATAGCACAGAAAGGAGCAGTTACCCTGCACTGTTGAATAACTATGTCTCCGCCCCTTTATGTAACAGGCACGCCAAGACAAAAAAAAAAAATGACCCAAATGAAAGAACAGATCAAAGCTCCAGAAAAAATATAACTCAGTGATGAAGAGATAGCCAAACTATCAGATGCACAGTCCAAAACACTGGTAATCAGGATGCTCACAGAAATGGTTGAGTATGGTCACAAAATAGAGGAAAAAGTGAAGGCTGTGAAAAGTGAAATAAAGGAAAATGTATGGGGAACCAACAGTGACAGGAAGGAAACCGGGACTCAAATCAACAGTTTGGAGCAGAAGGAAGAAATAAACATTCAACCAGAACAGAATGAAGAAACAAGAATTCAAAAAATGGAGGAGAGGCTTAGGAACCTCTGGAACAACTTTAAACGTCCCAACATCTGAATCATAGGTGTACCAGAAGGAGAAGAGGAAGAGCAAGAAACTGAAAACTTATTTGAACAAATAATGAAGGAGAACTTCCCCAATCTGGCAAAGGAAACAGACTTCCAGGAAGTCCAGGAAGCTCAGAGAGTCCCAAAGAAGCTGGACCCAAGGAAGCACTCACCAAGGCACATCATAATTACATTAGCCAGGATTAAAGATAAGGACAGGATCTTAAAAGCAGCAAGAGAAAAGGACACAGTTACCTACAAAGGAGTCCCATAAGACTGTCTGCTGATTTCTCAAAAGAAACCTTGAAGGCAAGAAGGGGCTGGAAAGAAGTATTCCAAGTCATGAAAGGCAAGGCCCTACCTCTAAGATGACTCTATCCAGCAAAGCTATCATTTAGAATGGGAGGGCAGATAAAGTGCTTCCCAGATAAGGTCAAGTTAAAGGAGTTCATCATCACCAAGCCCTTATTATATGAAATGTTAAAGGGACTTACCTAAGAAAAAGAAGAAGATGAAAACTATGAACAGTAAAAAGACAACAAACTCACAACTATCAACAACTGAACCTAAAAACAACAAAACCAAATTAGGCAAACAACTAGAACATGAACAGAATCACAGAAATAGCGGTCACATGGTGGGTTATCAGCGGGTGGGGGGGAGGAGAAGAATGGGGAAAAGGTACAGAGAATGAGAAGCATAAATGGTAGGTAGAAAATAGACAGGGGGAGGTTAAGAATAGTATGGGAAATATATAAGCCAAAGAATTTATATGTATTACCCATGGACATGAACTAAGGTGGGGGAATGATGGTGGGAGGGGGTTACATGGAGGAGGGGAATAAAGAGGAAAAAATGGGACAACTATAATAGCATAATCAATAAAATATATTTAAACATTTTGGGGTTATTTAGAAACATGAGTCTTGAGCAGGGGGAGTAGGTGGGGGAGCTGGTGGGCAGGGCTGGGAGGCCCACAGTGGTATAAGTGCACTGTTGGTGTTGGAATGTTAGAGGGTTGAGGAGAGATCTAGAACGAGCAGAGTGGGGAGTGAAGAGAAGGGTCACCAGTCTGTGCCATGAGTCTGCCCTGCTCCTTCTCTCCTGGTCTTTGGAGAAGCCTAGGAAAGCTCTGGAAAAGAGGGCCAAGAAAGGAAGTATGCCTCCTGATTCTGCTGATCACACCCTGACCTGAAGGGACCTTCGAGCAGCTTCTCTAATTCCGGACTGGAATGTCCCAACCTTTCTGAGTCACCTGAAGCACACACTGACCTTCACGTTTGCAGGGGATGCTGGCCCTGTGTTAATGATCTGAAGGGACAGAGGCTCCTGTGCTAGGAGGGCCCTTAGACTCTGAGAACATGGATGTTGGTGAACTGTGAGCAGAGCTCACATGGCCCTTGCTCCTTTTCACACAGTTTAGAGATGCCAGTTTCCCCTGACCTGTTCCTCCTGCGAAAACATTATTCTGTGGCTGGACTAACGCCTGGATGAGTAGAGGAGAGAGAATGAGGAGGACATTTCTGTGGGAGTCCTGCGTTTCCACATGAAAGCCGCAGGCATCAGGCTGGAGCAGTGTCTTCCAAGAAGTGGGGCAGGAAGCACTGCTGACAGGAAGGGGTGCAGAGATGAGGAATGCTGATAAGAACTGAGGGTGAGTTTGAAGACTATCTCCAGCTACAAGCATCCACAGCTCCTGCTGGACCTCCAAGGGCCCTGGGCAGTTGCCAGTACCCGCCTGGCTCCAGCATGCCCATGGCTCACTTGAGCTTCCCTTACTGAGAGGCCTGGAGATACCTTCCCCACTGTAACACTGCACAAGAAAATGCACACAGCCAGCCTGAGGTATCAACTCCTACTTGCTCCCCAGTTTGAAAGCTGAGTTTGCAGTTGTTTCCTAATTACTCCCACAAACACAATCTGCCTCCTTTGGCTGAAGCCAAAGGCCTGGCAAACAGTGTGATGGATTTCTCATTTTCCTTCCACCGTTGATCAGCACTGAGACGAGAGGGTAAGTGCTGAGAGGGGGAATGAGGTAGGTACAGAGAAGGTGAATGAGGAGGCATCTGAGACTGGATGTCACTGACATGCTGAAGGAGGGAGGGTCCTAAATCCAGGTGTTTTTTTTTTAAATGCGATTTCCAAGGTGAGTTTTTTCCATACAATTTTCAGGTTGGTCACCGCATCTAGATAGAGTACCAATCACTACTCTAGGGTCAAGCCCAGACTTGTATCAAGAACACAGCTGAGCTCACCACTAGTCCTAGCACACTAATGACAATAAGTGACGATCTAAGAGTAAGCTAGGTGGTGACAGCCAGTGGATTTCAGTGAATGAGCTCATCACAGGCTTTGTACATGCCTGGATGTGAACGTGCTTCTGCCACTTAGTAGCCAGATAACCTTGGGTGATTTACTTAACCTCTCTAAACCTCAATTTTCTCATCTATAAATCTACTTTTTAGGGCTCTGTGGAAATTAGAGGTAACTTCAAGTATCTAACACAAAGTAGATGCTCAGAATGCCCAATACATTGTACTATGCAATTTCTAACAATGCCTGGCACACAGCAAGCACTCAACAAATGATAACTCTCTAATAATAGTCAATTATGATGAAGAATCAGAGGTGTCATATTTTACTTAGATGTTCTAGTCCATTTAAATATTGCTGCAGATATAGCCCTATCTATCACTAAGAGATTACTAATTCACACTCTTATGTTGACTTCTTTTTATCAGTCACTTGTCAATGGCTAGACAATAAGTATTGCTCTTACCCTTCCAAAGTGTGATAGACTGTTAGCATAGTGGGATATGGCTGGATCACAGAATGTGAGGGCTGGAAGGAGACTTGTATCATCTAATCCAATGCCTTTAATGTACATATGAGGAAGGGTCCAGAGTGGACCTATATATCCTCAAAGACAGGAACAGGAATCTCTGAAGTTTGCAAGGCACAGAAAAATGGCCAGATGGTGCTGCACATCTAAGAGCAAAGGAACTAATTTGGGAAAGCGTGGGGCTAAGAAGAGTTTTGAGTAGAGGTATAGTCATCAAATTGATTGAGACTAGGTTGTGGAGGACCTAGAGGATAGCAGTACTTTCAGATAATGCTGCCAAAGGGGCTTCTATTTAAAATTAACATTGAAGGTGCCTCCTTAGCACAGTAGGTAGCTCATCAGTCTCATAACATTGAGCTATTGACAACCTATGAAATGCCTTTCCCAATCAAGATTTCACTTCAACTAGACCACATATTGAGACATGTTATAACTGCATTTATTGATGGGAAATCTGAGGCTCAAAGACCAAGTGACTTGCCTAAAGTCACATAGCTAATAAAACAGAACTAGAATCTACTCCTTCTTATGCCAAATCCTGGCTCAGTTTGGTAACATGTTCAGGAAAGATTTAGCAAGATATGTTAAATCTTATTAAATAAATACCATGCCCAGCAGGAAATTTGCAGCATAACAACTGTGTTTATAGTCCCTTGGATTTTATTGGAAGGAAATCTGATGGGTACAAATTTGACTAATGTAGTAAATCCCTCACCCAGGGAAAGCCCCTTATATTTGTCCTAAACAAATGGATGACTTCATTTCAATCCCTCAGGCCTGAGGGGGAGACCAGGCATAGTAGCTAATCTCTAGAAAATTTATGTACCACCATAAGTAGACATTCCTCTCCACCCACAGAGAGATGCTCTCTCTTCCCATTCACAGGATAGAAATCTCTATTCTCCCCAAAAGCTTGCTGCTCTTCTCCAGGCTCCCCTCAACCCTCCTCCCACGGGCTGGGCATAACTGCAGACCTTGGCCTCGGGTGCTATATCAGAACTGCCAGGAGATGCCTTGGCCATGTGACAAGCCCTATGTTTCCACATGCAGTTCACCCCTTGCCCTCACCCACCCTCCCCCGATAATGAGGGCCTGTTCCCAGGACAGCCTCCAGCTGTGGATGAGAAACAATGGCTTAGTGTTTTCTGGAACCTACCTGAGGTGGCGGAGGGCTGCCAACCCAACCCAGCCAGGTTTATCAGCCCAACAGCCAAAAGTCAGGCTCAGACACAGCCCTCCTCCTCCTCCAGACTTCATTCTTTACTCCAAGGGATGCATCATCTCCCTCACTTCTGCTGGTTGCACCTCCGCCTCCCACTTTCCAGTCCCACTACAGGGAGAGGTACAGGGGAGCCTGCCTCTCCCAGGTTCCTTCAGGATTCCAGGGTACCAATCTCGGGTCCTGTGAAGAGGAGACTCGCTCATCCTAGGAACCTTGAATGTCAGGGCTGGGAGGGGCCTTAGAAATGATGGGATCCCACCTGCAACCACCGAGGGGTGCAGCTATGTGCACTTTGGGGATAACAGTGGCCACTTCATCCTGGAGGATCAACTATACTCAAAGATTTGGAGGAGCATTTTTATATTAAAACCAATGTGTTCACATTATTGTATAGAATGACAGCTCTAAGTAGATTTTACAAATAACTATAGGACTTCAAAGGAATGCAATGCTTTTTTAAAAAATATATTTTATTGATTATGCTATTACAGTTGTCCCATTCCCCCCCTCACTCCACTCCATCCTGCCCACCCACTCCCTCCCGCATTCCCCCCTATAGTTCATGTCCATGGGTCATACTTATAAGTTCTTTGGCTTCTACATTTCCCACACTATTCTTACCCCCTCCCCCATTTATTTTCCACCTATCATTTATGCTATTTATTCTCTGTACCTTTCCCCACTCTCTCCCCCTCCCAGTCCCCTATTGACAACCCTCCATGTGATCTCCATTTCTGTGGTTCTGTTCCTGTTCTAGTTGTTTGCTTAGTTTGCTTTTGTTTTTGCTTTAGGTGTGGTTGTTAATAACTGTGAGTTTGCTGTCACTTTTACTGTTCATATTTTTATCTTCTTTTTCTTAGATAAATCCCTTTAACATTTCATTTCATAAGGGCTTGGTGATGATGAACTCCTTGAACTTGACCTTATCTGGGAAGCACTTTATCTGCCCTTCCATTCTAAATGATAGCTTTGCTGGATAGAGTAATCTCGGATGTAGGTCCTTGCCTTTCATGACTTAGAATACTTCTTGCCAGCCCCTTCTTGCCTGCAAGGTTTCTTGGGAGAAATCACCTGACAGTCTTATGGGAAGTCCTTTGTAGGTAACTGTGTTCTTTTCTCTTGCTGCTTCTAAGATTCTCTCCTTCTGTTTCATCTTGGCTAATGGAATTAGGATGTGCCTTGGTGTGTTCCTCCTTGGGTCCAGCTTCTTTGGGACTCTCTGAGCTTCCTGGACTTCCTGGAAGTCTATTTCCTTTGCCAGACTGGGGAAGTTCTCCTTCATTATTTGTTCAAATAAGTTTTCAATGTTTTGTTCTTCCTCTTCTCCTTCTGGCACCCCTATAATTCGGATGTTGGAATGTTTCAAGATGTCCTGGAGGTTCCTAAGCCTCTCCTCATTTTTTTGAATTCTTGTTTCTTCATTCTTTTCTGGTTGAATGTTTCTGTCTTCCTTCTGGTCCACACCATTGATCTGAGGTCCAGTTTCCTTCGCATCACTACTTGTTCCCTGTACATTTTCCTTTTTTTCTCTTAGCATAGCCTTCATTTTTTTCATCTAATTTGTGACCAAATTCAACCAATTCTGTGAGCTTCCTGATTACCAGTGTTTTGGACTGTGCATCTGATAGTTTGGCTATCTCTTCATCACTTAGTTGTATTTTTCCTGGAGCATTGATCTGTTCTTTCATTTGGGTCATATTTTTTTTTGTCTTGGCGTGCCTGTTACATAAAGGGGCGGAGCCTTAGGTATTCACCAGGGCAGGGTAACTGCTCCTCGCTGTGCTGTGACGCTGTATGGGTGGGGGGTGAGGGGGGTCGTATAGGGAGCAATGGCACTTGCTCCACTCTCTGCCCAGTTTTCAGTCACTTCCTCCACTACCCACAATCAAATTGGGCCCTTCTGGTGCTGCTTCCCTGGGTGGGTGGGTTTGTGTACATTCTAGGCCCCTGTGGGTCTCTCCAACGAACTCTCCTGTGAGGCTGGGAGTTTCTCCTGCTGCCGCCTCAACCCTCACAGGTGTTTTCAATCAGTGGTTTGAGGCTTTGTTTCCCCACACTGGAACCCTGGGTTGCGTGGTCTGTCTTGCTCCCCAGTAGTTCCGGTTTATCTGCACGCAAATGTGGAACTGCCTGCTCCCGTCCTCCATCTGCCGCCTTGCCATAAGTCCTCTCCATCCCCGCTGCCTGTCTCCGCCCCTCTTACCAGTCCAGATGAATGTTTCTTCTTTAACTCCTTGGTTGTCGGACTTCCATACAATTTGATTTTCTGTCAGTTTTGGTTATTTTTTGTTTTTAAATTTGTTGTTTTCCTTCTTTTGGTTGTGCAATAAGGCAAAGTGTATCTACTTATGCCTCCATCTTGGCCAGAAGTCCTGCATGAACTTTAAATTCACTCCAGTTCCCTTGTTCCATCTTCTTTTGTCACTGTCCATAAACAATATTTGCTGAAAGTCTGGTCATGAGTAGAATTACAAGTGACTTTTTTTCTAACAAATACTATTATGTGTGTGTGTGTGTATTTGTATGTACACACACACACATATGGTCTGTCTGGAAAAAGTCCAGCCATTGTTAATATAATGAGATTAGTTTATGCTACATAGATGTAACGTGGCAGCCAAGGAGAGTGGACTAGAATGAGCATACATGAACAATGACAACTTCACTCTACTAGTCAATGGGGGTCATCGATGACATTGAGTGAGCATGTGTACTGTATGGCCATCACACTCAAAATGACAGAGTGAGTAAAGCAATGAATCTGCATCAGATTTTGTGTTAAGCTTGAACATTCCCCTGCAGAAACTATTCAGGTAATTCAGAAGGCTTTTGGGTATGATACAATGAGTGCAGCACAAATAAAAGTGTGGCACAAACTCTTCAAAGATGGTCAAGAATCTGTTGAAAGCAATCCATGTTCAGGAAGGCCTGCAACAAGCAGAACACCTGAGAATGTTGAATGTGTACAGGCTGCAATCAACAAAGTTTAGCGACTGATGGTGTGGGTGTGAGAACTAGAAGCTGATATGGGGATTCTAAAAACTACTGTTTTCAAGATTTTTACACAGGATCTTGGCATGAATTGTGTTGTGGCAAAATTCATTCTGCAACTTCTGCTACCAAAGCTGGAGTTGGGAGAATTGTGTGAAGTCCCACGGTGCCTACTTCAAAGGGGACTGAGGCATCATTGTCCTATGTACAATGTTTCTTGTATCTTCTTCAATAAATGCCACTATTTTTCATATTACATGCTGGATACTTTCTGGACAGACCTCCTATTTCTAGTCTTTTTCTAAATATGTACTTTAAAAACAAAATTAGATATATACATTATCATTGCCTTTATTTTCATACTTTTCTTCAAGCTAAACCACAAACTTTTTCCTGGTTATGGCATACTTTTCATAATCTTATTTTTAATGATTCTATAATATTCCATCGAATGGATGCATCATAATTTACTCAATTGTGCCCTAATATTTACCATTTAGGTTGCTTCCAATTCTATTAAAACAACATCATAAGTTACAATTTCATGAACATAATTTCTCCATCTTAGATTATTTCCCCAAAATGTATTTTAAGAATTTCCATTACTGAGTCAAAGTGCACGAAATTTTTATGGCTCTTGAATCTGGGTCCTCTTTGATTTCTGTCAACCTACATGGCTCCCCAAATATTTTACTCTTCCTCAGCCTCCGTTTCACCTTGAACTCAACGATCTGGTGCCTGGTCTCAGGCAAGGGCTAGGTTTAGGATTCCTGCACAGTTTGAAGGGATGTGCACTCAAATATCAAACAGGTCAAAGAGAACCAACAGTATGGGAAAACATATTTGCCAATGATACCTCAGACAAGGGCCTGATCTCCAAAATATATAAAGAACTCACACAACTCCACTCCAGGAAGACAAACAACCCAATTAAAAAATGGGCAAAGGACTTGAACAGACACTTCTCCAAGGAAAACATACAGAGGGCCCAGAGACATATGAAAAGATGCTCAGCATCACTAGCCATCAGACAGATGCAAATTAAAACCACAATGAGGTACCATCTCACACCAGTCAGAGTAGCCAACATAAACAAATCAATAAACAAATGTTGGAGAGGATGCGAAGAAAAGGGAACCCTAGTACATTGTTGGTGGGAATGCAGACTGGTGTGGCCACTGTGGAAAACAGTATGGAATTTCCTCAGAAAACTAAAAATGGAACTGCCCTTTGACCCAGTGATTCCGCTGCTGGGATTATACCCTAAGAACCCTGAAACACCAATCCAAAAGAACCTATGCACCCCAATGTTCATAGCAGCACAATTTACAATAGCCAAGTACTGGAAGCAACCTAAGTGCCCATCAGCAAATGAGTGGGTCAAAAAATTATGGTACATTTACCCAATGGAATTCTACGCAGCAGAGAGAAAGAAGGAGCTTATACCCTTTGCAATGGCATGGATGGAACTGGGGAGCATTAAGCTAAGTGCAATAAGCCAGGCAGTGAGGGACAAATACCATATGATCTCACCTTTAACTGGAACATAATCAACAAAAGAAAAAAGCAAACAAAATATTTGAACACAGAACCAGAGACATTGAAATTAAGAACATTGTAACAATAGCCAGAGGGGAGTGGGGAGGGAATAGTGGGGAGAGGGGTCTATAGGAGCTACTATAAAGGACACAAGGACAAAATCAAGGGGTGGGGTAGAGGTGGGGGAGGGAGGTTGGACTGGCTGGGGTGCGGTGGAGGGATGGGGAGAAAATGCAGACAATTGTAACTGAATAAAAATAAATTAATTAATTAAAAATAAAAATAAAAAATAAACACAGTTTTACTTCAAAAAAAAATCAAACAGGTTAGGCAAGGTTTAGGAAGTAAGGCAAGTACGAACAAGACAGGAAAGGATCCAACCCCATGGAGTCATGAAGTTCAAAACAATTGTTGTTATCAAAAAAACATGAGGCCTCTGTCCTCTCCTATATAATCTTGCCAGTGGGGCAGCTCCAGAATGCCTTTGGTAGTGTTTTCCACCCAGCTGAGTCCTGCCCTAACCAACCTCATCATCCTCTCTTCTCTAAGGCCTTCCCAGTGGCTCTATGACATGGGTTCATAAGAGCTTATCCAGGACAAATTTCCCAACCCATGATAAAATACGAAAAATGAGGACGACATGTGGAGTTTTTCATACAGTTTAATATATATACTTTAAAAGGTTTTCCTTTAATCTCAGTTTACCTTCTTCATACTTTTTTGGAATTAATGTGTTCTTTCATTTATTTGTAAAAATGCCATGGTTTTATTTAATGAGTAGTTTGTTCACTCACCACATATTTTTTGAGAGCTCACTACCAGCCAGGTGCTATGCTAGACCCTGGGAGACACAGCAAGGAACACAACAAAGGTTCCTGTAGTGTGAACCCTGAAAATGAGCTTTTTAATTGTAATTTAAGTGCCTGTTGTTAAGTTTTTGATTGCCAAGGCACCCACAAGCATCTCTCAGAAAAAGATGAAGACTAGATGAAGTCCCCTTGTCTATAGAGAGCTTGGTTGACTTAGATAACTGAGCATTTGACAGCTTGCTTTTCCTGCTCTTATGTTTTAAATTCACCAATAAAGAGTGAACCTGTGAACCCTAGGCACCCCGATCTTGATCCCAGTAAAAAAAAGAACCCCAGATTCATGCTTGAAATCGTTTTCTCTCTCTCTCCATCCACTTCCCCCCCACCTCTCCATCCGAGACCTCTCCCTGTGTAGCCCCAGGCATGCAACGAACCCTCCAGGACCTATGAGTAATAAGCCTTGTAATTTCTAAGTTCCCTGATGGTGGTTGCTTGGATGGATGGTTGGTGATGGATGGTGCAATCTTAATAAGAACCACAAGGGCCAGTCCAGCCACAGCGTTGGCTCAAGTCAGGGAAATGTCTGTGAGGGCTCACCACAAGGAGTACCGGTGGGCCCAGGTGAGCATCCCCATACATTTCTAGCCAATAGCATCACTATCAACAGGCTGAGACAAACAGGAAACAGTGTCCCTGCTCAGAGCTTGAGCCCTGGCTATGGTGGCTTTGCCTTTGCATTGGTAGTGTCCTCAAGGGGGGCTCAGGTTTGTGTGTTTTTGTTTCACCATGGCAGAGTGTCCTGCACAGTCAGCTCTCATTACATGTTTTCTGAACGCAGACTTTCATAAAGGCACCAGCAGTTCCCAGAGAGATTAGTAGCAGCACTTGTCGTGTGCACAACAGAGGCCAATGGACAGTATGAGGTGGGGCATGAAGTTAGCCACGCTGCCTGGCCTCCAATCCTGGCTCTGCTGCAAGACCTTCAGTAAATTCTTTCATCTCTCTTAGCCCAGTACTCACTTTTCAAATGGGCAGGATGGTAATAGTACTTGCCACAAGAGGCTGTGAGGATTGAAGACCTCAGCACAGTGCTTGGCACAATAGAGACCCCCAATAAATGAACCCAGTTGTAGCAATGACAACAGCATCAATTGGGTGCTAAATAAACCAGCTAACAGGTGACTGTGTCAACATTAAACCAGGTGAAAGGTCACAGCCCAGATAACCCAGCTGAAATTAAAGATTCATTTGACTGGCCTGAAAGGGTAAGGATATAACAGGGAAAATTAAATCTGTATAAAAAAGAAGGGGAAAAAAACCTAACCAATCTTTCTCTTCCTTCTCCACTGATATCAATGATAGAAACTAATAGGATTTCATTTATGTCAATTATGAAAATATGGCAAAGTGCTCCTGCCAAACCCAAGATACTCCCATGCTGGGCACATGCCAGAATCCAACCATATGTGACCAAATGAGTTGAGGAGAACAAAACTCGGGATAAACACAGTTCAGGGACTTCCCTGAAGTACGGACATTCCACTGACAGGTACTTTTGGGTGCCACAGAGAGCTTTGGAATTGAAGAAGTCTGAGGGAGGATGGGGCAGGGTAGAAAACAGAACACTGGCCACAACCAGCAGGACAAAAGTCACATTTAGAGGGGTTGTTCTTAGCTCTGTGATTGAAACGGAATGATGTAGATTTAATATCAGTGGTGCAGATAAAATAATGTCAGCAGACTGGATAATTAAAGATTTTTGGCTCAATTATTCACTCTCTCACTTTCTGGAGGGAGGTGGAGAGAGAAAGGAGATGGGTCCAATAAACCAAGAATTCCTCAGGGTTTTAAGTATATTTTTAGTACTCCTGACATCTGGGAGAGCAGAGACATTACTTCAGGATCAGATCCTAATCATGCCCTTTACTTTGGGCTAAACATCTCTCTCTAAAACTCTTTGAGGAAAATGTAATTATTTTAAAGATATGCACAGGCTAATTGAGACCACATTTAGGGAGTCTTTAGTATCCAACAGAAGATGTTTCTGGCTAAGTAGAACAGATGCCATTAAACCAGTTACCACCACTACTATTCCTCACCATCTCCCCAAATTCTTTTCCCCACCTGCCCAGGTTCCTCCTTGGACCTATCTCTGAACCAGACCCGCTCTTCTCAGGACTGGAGCTGCCCAAGACCAGGACAGTGACCATGGGCACACAGCCAAGGCTGTTACTGAGCAGTGCTGGACCCAACCACTTGTTCCCTCTCACTTTCTAAAGTGTGGGCTACTGACAAAGAAAGAGTGAACCACAGAACCACAGGTGTGGTTAAGATACCATGGAGATCTTCTAATTCAACATTCTACCCAACAGAGGGGCTGTGTTCTGTCTCACACTAGGCAAGAGAGAACCTGTGTGTGTGTGTGTGTGTGTGTGTGTGTGTGTGTGTACATACACAATTGCCAGGCCTAACAAGCCATAAAGCTGGTGATTACAGGCTAGCAGCAGGGAAGAACCCAACCCATCAGGATTAAAGGCAGGACTTAGCCATGGTCTTGGTGGGTTCCTTCATGAGATGGAGCAGCCCCACACATACCAGGAGCTGCAGGCCTCACGATGCAGCTGAGATGAATTCCTCCAGCCCTCTTAGGATGGGCCAGGATGTACCACGGTTAGGACATCCTTGTCACTCATGCAGGAATACTCTCTGGGAATGTCTGACAGTGGACAATTCTCAGAAAGGGCACAGGAAGGGACTGCAGGGGAAGGAGTTCGGGTCACTGTGTTCAGCGGGGTCTGCTCTATTAGGAAGTCTATAGCACCTCATTAGGGTCGTCTTCTTCTATCATATGGCTTCTGTGGAGAGTAAAAACAGAGGGGTTTTTTTGTAAGGCCCTTGACAGATCCAAGCCAGGGCATCCCAAAAGGTAATCACCCAGAAAATCCTGCAGGAGAAAGCTCCCCCCTCACAAGCAGCCCATTCCATTATGAGCTGAGCCATGATATGCCACCTCTTCCCTGGACCCAATTCTGCTCCTTGGGATCACATAGAGTAAACTCTATTTTTCTATAAGACCTGCCTACAAATATTTGAAGACAGTCATCATTTATCCTTTATCCTTCTGCAGACAAAACACACTTAGCCTCTTCAACTATTTCTACTTGGCACTGTTTCCAAACCCTTCCACATGCTCTGGTCACCCACTTGTTTCACCATGACACCTTTGGTATGATCCTGAGAACTGAAGGAAGAAAATAGGAGTGCAGTGGTTAAATGCGCAGGTTTGGACCCCAGCTCCATTACTTACTGTGCCTCAGTTCCCTCCACAGCACCTGATAATCTTAGTTATGAGAATTACATAAGTCAATTCATGAAGAACTCTTAGAACTGGCATCTACTTAAGCTTTAACTATGTTTTTAGCACAATGCTTAGCATATAAGAAGTATGTAATACCTACACAAATCCTGTACCTGGATATTCCAGTTTCATTACTCACCAGCATCCTTACTGATAAAACAATACCACCTCTGAGCTTTGATGAGGTAAGGCATGAACACTCTCCTGATCAGTGGCTGGTGCATAACAAGGAGGCAATAAACATTAGCTTCCTTGACCTTTGCACTGATGCTGCAGTTGGGAGCCATTCTCTTTGGGTCGCTCACAGTTCTGCACATCTTGCAAGTAGAAGCACTGATTGCCTTTGTTCCAAACTATCTTTTCAAGAACATCTGTATCATAAACAACTTTGGAAGAGAGAGGCAGTGTCTGCCTTTGGAGCAAAGCACAGGCACATTTGCTGTTCATTAGAAAAGATTTGAACCCTGGCTGGCATAGGTCAGTGGATTGAACGCGGGCTGTGAACCAAAGGGTCACCAGTTCGATTCCCAGTCAGGGCACACGCCTGGGTTGTAGGCCAGGTCCCTAGTGGGGGCCACATGAAAGGCAACCACACATTGATGTTTCTCCTCCTCTTTCTCCCTCCATCCCTCTCTAAAATATAAATGAATAAAATCTTTTAAAAAAAGAAGAAAAAGAAAAGATTTGAGTTCCCTAAGCTCAGGATTTCTCTCCACTGTGTGTGCAGGTACCACCTGGTCTTCTGCGTCACCCTATGGGGATTGGAGCTCATAGAACCAAGTCAAGAAAATGCTGATGCCTGGTGACTGCTGTTGTTGTGAATCAAAGTACTTTGTCCCCAACCCATGGGTCCCATTTCCACTAGCAGTCATGAAACTGTGGCAGGACAGCTTGTTAGCTTTCAAGTAGGAGAAATCCCAGATCTTCCGTCATTGCTAACAACAACCTAGAGAAGAGATGGTGGCAAAAGAAACTCCCTCAACCCCCTGCAGTCTTTATCTTAAACTATCATCAACCTCATCATATTCTGTCCATGGCTAACTGATTTTTAAAAAATTATAAGTGAAGGATTTATCTTTATTTATTTCCTTATTTATTCATGTTGATTTTTCATCTTCTTGATTTTAATCAATAGTTCCATTCATTTGAGGTCTTTCTAAAGCTTTTTTGTGGGGGGGTGGGGACATCTTTTGAATTGAACTTGACATTCATCCTTTCAAGTTCCCTTGTCTGAGACACACAGGCCCTAGTGTCTCCTCCCATTCTACTCACTTCTCCTGCCATACCAGGTAGACTGTCCATCTAAATCTCGATTCTCATCAGTAGTATCAGACACTGGGTTTGTACAGGGGTGGGCAAAAGTAGGTTTATAGTCATGAGTACACAAAATATTGTTATTTATTTGTATTACAACTGTAAACTTACTTTTGCCAATGAAACTGATAACAAGCTTCTACCTTCACTGGATTTGTGGGTAAAAGAATTGTAAGTTCTGCCGTCATCCTAGGACACTCTTCACTCTCTCCTCACCCTTCACTGAGAACACTGAGCACGCCTTTCACACTAACCACTCCTACTCCCCAAAAGGTGGGAAGGCGTGACCTCACAGATACGATGGACGCGGCTGAAGGTCAGCAGGCCTCCAGCTGGTGTAGTTAGGAAAGAGGTAAGAACACCTATATCCTTCTGGGAAATCTGGCCTAGCAATGCTAAAGCTGTAACTCAGAGCAGGCTGAGATCTAAATGGGGGCAGAAAAGCGTAAATACTGCCATGCATGTGATCCAGACCACTCAGGCATTAAGAATGAAAGGAACACAGTGAGGGGTAATGTTACAAAATACAGTTTTAACTCACCCCAGGCAGCTTATGGGAGGCTGATAGATATGGAAGCTGCAGGTGGTTCTAAATCTTCCATGAGTTATTGGGATGTAGCCTTTTTCTAAATCCTCACCTGAGGACATTATTTTTTCATTGCTTTCAGAGAGAAGGGGAGTGGGGGAGAGAGAGAGAGAGAGATCCATCCATGTGAGAGAAACATCGATTGCCTCTTTGTATATACCCCAACCAGGGATCAAACCTGCAACCTGGGTATTGAACCTGGGTATTGAAAGTTCATGGGAATTGAACCCATGAACTTTCAGTCTATGAAATGACACTCCGACAAACTGGGCCACACTGGCTAGGGCTGGAATGTAGTCTTTACCACTGCCCCTGCCACCACCACTATCACCGTCACTCATTTTCAGATCAAGGATTCATGTGCGTGATAAGCTTGTAGATGCCCAATGACTATTCAGTGAAGCTACCAGTGATATTCATAGTTTCTCCCTTCATTTTATAATTATTCTCCCTCTCCACTACAAAACTGGGTAAATCTAGGTCTTAACATCTGATATTAAGTTATAACTTACAATTCTTTTCAAAAAGAAATAGAAATAAATAAGCCAATAATTCTCTTGAACTACAATGCTTTTCTGTTATTCATCTTTTTAATTTGGGGGTTTTATTTTTAGATTTATTTAAAATAAATCTTACTTTCTAAAGATTTCTTAAAATATTTTTCAGAATGACAGGGTATCCCAAGACCTCAACATCTGGTCATAAGTTACTTGCAGAACTGCTGCACAGTTTTCTTTCTTTTGAAAAATAATTAATCTGTGATGGTTTTAATGGATACAAAATGAATAAAAACAGCTCTATCTTGGGCTTTATCATGATCAGGGATCACCCAGCAAAGTTTCGTAATAAGATTTCCAGGATAACTCTGGGGGATGGACGGTGGCTTGCAGACTTCTTACCAGCTTAAACTCTGCAGGGCCAGGGATCCAACTGCATCCCACATCCAGCATCTCCTTTGTGTTGTACGGGCTCTCAACGTCTGGTCCTGCTTCCTCAAGATGGCCTTCTATCTCTTCAAGGCTCTCACAGTGCCCCAACCAGAGACTATTCCTGTGCTTTCCTACAATCCTATGAGTCCTCTTGTTTCACCATGTCTATGTAAGAAAGGACAGGACCCAAGCCCTATATCAGACTCCCAATTGCCAGAAAACTCCTCTCTCTCCCAATGCAGATTAACTCCCAGTGTGCCCAGCCCTTAATGGTGTTCTAGGCTGTTCTTTCACAGATGTTTCCCCTGGCCAGAGATGGCCAGACCTTCAGGCCCAGGTCCCTTCCTGCCTAGATACAGATCAGTGGAACCCAGTCAAGGGAAGAGGCCATGACTGTCCTGAAGCACTGCCTGTAGACATTCTCCCCAGACATAGGTCCCGTGGGGACTGTGCTCTTTGTCAGGACCTGACATGGTGCTTCTGAGTCAGGTACCTCCAAGGAAAGCCATGAGGGGCTCCCCCATCCTTCTTCACCCTGGCAGGGATCATATATACTTGGCAGGGGTGGAAGGTAGAAAATCCAAGTACTGCATCAACTTTGAATGGTATTGAGTGACCATTCAAAGAGCTCATACTGACCTCTCAGTGTCCCCTTCCTCAAATTGGCACTGTATTACTGACTACATTTAAGGGACCAATAGTTCCCTAGATCCACAATCTGACGCTTGTTTCCTTCCTGCTCCTTCCATCTGTCTTCTCTGCCACCCAATCCTTTCTACTCAGAGTTAACACATCACTAGCCTCTTTGCCTGGAGTGGCAGAGAGGCTACACTGGCTACATGGCTACACTGGCACGGTTAATCACCCCCTTCTTATGGAAAGACTTTCTTCTCTCTGTTTCTGGGATGCTGCACTATACTCTTTTTTTCTTTCTGTTTCCTCTTCCTGGTCTCTTAATGATGGGTGTGCTCACTCCCAAGGGGATCAAATCTAGTCCCATGGTTTTATACCACCTAGAGGTTGAAAACTCCTATCTTTTTCCTACCTTTTGACTGGTCCTACCCCTTCCTCATCTACACTGTCCCCATAGTCCTAAGGATGACAACTCCCAAAGTAACCCTTACAAGGAAGTGTCCCCTTGCACCTCCACCTCTACATAGCACAGCTTTGCCAGCAGGCAGTTAAATCACAGCTTTGAATGGCTCCAAGTGCCAGCAGAACTCTGATATAATCCCTGGCTTCAGTGAGTTTCTGGGCAAATGGGGGAAGACAAGCCCCATGAGTACATGAGAAACCAGGAAATCACCAAGAGGACATTATTCCCAGCTTGATGATGTACTTAAATGTTCTTGGCTACACTGGCACGGTTAATCACCCCCTTCTTATGGAAAGACTTTCTTCTCTCTGTTTCTGGGATGCTGCACTATACTCTTTTTTTCTTTCTGTTTCCTCTTCCTGGTCTCTTAATGATGGGTGTGCTCACTCCCAAGGGGATCAAATCTAGTCCCATGGTTTTATACCACCTAGAGGTTGAAAACTCCCAAACACATTTCTCCTCCCAACTTCTTTGCCATCCTCCAGAACTTCACATCCAACTGCCTACTCCACATCTCCAGGGGTTTATCTAACAAGATCTCTTAAAATTCTCCAGCCGCATGTACTCCTCCTACAGTACTTCCCACCCAGGTGAAAGGCTCCATCACCCATCTAAATGCTCAGGGGTATGAGTCCCCCCTTGTGCTCTTCCCCCCTTGCTCACTCTCTCACTCCACTCCACTCCATCAGCAACTCCCACTGGCTCTCTTTAATCACTCCTCACCACCTCTATGCCACCACCTCCATGCCGCTATCCAAGCCACCAGCACCTCGCTCTTAAACTAGGCAGCCATCAGCAAACTGCCTCCCTATTTCCACACTTGTTTCCCTATGGTCAGTTCTCCACACAGCAGTCAGATCATGACACTCCTGACCCAACACCCTCCAATGACTGCCCACTATACATAGAATAAAATGCAAACTCCTTATTGTAGTCTATAAGCCCATACCTCACCCAGCCATGCGTATTGCTCCAAACTCACCTGCTATTATTCTGTGTCTCTCCATCTATTTTAGTGCTTACTATTCCAACCACACCAAGTGCATTCCTGCCTCAGAGCTTTGGCAGTGGCCATTTTTTCTGCCTTGAATAGATCTCCAGATCTTCTCAAGACTCACTCTGTCACTTCCTTCTGTTCTCTGCTCACTTCTCACCTCCACAGAGGCCTGCCTTGACTCTTTGATGATCCTATATAAAATAACTCTCTACCCCAATACTTCCAACCCCTACCCCTGCTCTATTTTTCTTCACTGCCCATTAAAATCAATGCCAGATGTTACTGTACTCCTCTTTCATGAGAATGGAAATTACACAAAAGCAAGGAGTATATGATGAACCTCTGATACATTAATCAGATCAATGTTAACTACATTGACATGGATTACATTCTTTTCTTGGGAAGGGGACTGGAGTTTTCATAGAAAAAATAATATAAAGGATGGTTACAATATTGATCAAGGCCCTAATCCCAACTTTTAAAGAAATACAGTAATGCCCCCTTATCCAAGGGGGATATGTTCCAAGACCGCCATTATGAAACCACAGGTAGCACTGAACCCCACTTATATAGTGTTTTTTCCTACCTTTTGACTTAAAGGAAGCACTTTATGGCTTCTCTTGGCATATCTGAATGCCCAGCATCACGACTCTTGCACTTTGGGTCATTATTAAGTAAAATAAGGGCTATTTGAACACAAGCACCACAATACCTCAACAGCAGATCTGATAAAGCAGACAGCTACTAACTGATTATTGGGCAGAGAGCAGATATAGCATGGATATGCTGGACAAAGGGATGATTCATGCTGCAGGCCGGATGGAGCTGGACGGCGTGAGATTTCATCAAAACAATGTGCAATTTAAAACTTATGTATTGTTTATTTCTGGAATTCTCCATTTAATATTGTCAGACCACAGCTGATCATCAGTAACTGAAACCACAGAAAGCAAAACTGTGGATAAGGGAGGACTACTATATGATTAAACTCCATGCTTAATTAAAAGTTATATGTGAAGCAACATAAAGCTCTCTAAAATACATGTGCTTTCATTAGAAGAAAAGAATCACAATGAAGCCTAGATGAATACAATTTGATGTGATAGTGTATCACACTTCATTGTCCAAAGTTATTTTATCAAAGGCAGAATGAACATGTTCATTGAGGTCATGGAATTCAGATAAGAGATTTTCCACAGGCACCTCTTAAAAAATGTTTGGAGGAGACTAAAGATTACTTGCCCTTTGCAGAAGTCTGTCAAGAAATATCTTTTCATTTGTTTCTTTTAAAAATATTTTATTGATTATGCTAGTAAAGTTGTCCCATTTTCCCCCCTTTATTCTCCTCCATCCTGTAACCCCCTCCCACCATCATTCCCCCACCTTAGTTCATGTCCATGGGTCATACATATAAATTGTTTGGCTTCTACATTTCCCATACTATGCTTAACCTCCCCCTGTCTATTTTCTACCTACCATTTATGCTACTTATTCTCTGTACCTTTTCCCCTTCTCTCCCCCTCGCACTCCCTTGTTAATAACCCTCCATGTGATCACCATTTCTGTGATTCTGTTCCTGGTCTAGTTGTTTGCTTAGTTTTGTTTTGTTTTTGTTTTAGGTATGGTTGTTAATAACTGTGAGTTTGTCATCATTTTACTGTTCATATTTTTTATTTTCTTTTTCTTAGATATGTCCCTTTAACATTTCATATAATAAGAGGTTGGTGATGATGAACTCCTTTAACTTGACCTTATCTGAGAAGCACTTTATCTTCCCTTCCATTCTAAATGATAGATTTGCTGGATACAGTAATCTTGGATGTAGGCCCTTGCCTTTCATGACTTGGAATACTTCTTGCCAGCCCCTTCTTGCCTTCAAGGTTTCTTTTGAGAAATCAGCAGACAGTCTTATGGGCACTCCTTTGTAGGTAACTGTGTCCTTTTCTCTTGTTGCTTGTAAGATTCTCTTCTTCTGTTTCATCTTGGCTAATGGAATTATGATGTGCCTTGGTGTGTTCCTCCTTGGGTCCAGCTTCTTTGGGACTCTCTGAGCTTCCTGGACTTCCTGGAAGTCTATTTCCTTTGCCAGACTGGGGAAGTTCTCCTTCATTATTTGTTCAAATAAGTTTTCAATTTTTTGCTCTTCCTCTTCTCCTTCTGGTACCCCTATAATTCAGATGTTGGAATGTTTCAAGATGTCCTGGAGGTTCCTAAGCCTCTCCTCATTCTTCTGAATTCTTGTTTCTTCATTCTGTTCTGGTTGAAGGTTTATTTCTTCCTTCTAGTCCACACCGTTGATTTGAATCTGGGTTTCCTTCCTGTCACTGTTGATTCCCCATACATTTTCCTTTATTTCACTCAGCATAGCCTTCATATTTTCATCTAATTTGCGACCATATTCAACCAATTCTGTGAGCATCCTGATTACCAGTGTTTCAAACTGTGCATCTGATAGTTTGGCTATCTCTTCATCACTTAGTTGTATTTTTTCTGGAGCTTTGATCTGTTCTTTCACTTGGGCCATTTTTTTAGGGCAGGGGGTCTCAGTGTGCTTGTTACATAGTAAGGGGTGGCACCTTAGGTATTCAGGGTGGGGTGGGTGGACAACCCACATTGCTGCATTGTGGTGCTGTGTGTGTGAGGGTCCAAGAGGGAACAATGCTGCTTGCTCTGCTCTCTGCCAGTTTTTAGTCACTTCCCCCACTACTCACAATCAAATTGGGCCCTTCTGGTACTGATTTCCGAGTGGGTGTGTTTGTGTGCATTCCAGGACCCTGTGGGTCTCTCCAATGAACTCTCTTGTGAGGCTGGGAGTTTCTCCTGCTGCTGCCTCAACCTCCACAGGTGTTTTCAACCAGAGATTTGAGGCATTATTTCCCCACACTGAAACTCTGGGTTGTGTGGTCTGTCTTGCTCCCCGATTGTTCCTCCCAGTTTTTCTGCACGTGAATGTGGGACCACCTAGTCCAAAATTCGCCACCTTGCTGGGTCCAGTGGCTGCAGTCTTGCCCATCCAGGTCCTTCAGCTGCTGCTTTGCTGTGAGTCCTCTCTGCCCAGCTGCCTGTCTCCACCCCTCCTACCACTCTGGATGAATGTTTCTTCTTTAACTCCTTGGTTGCTGGACTTCCATACAGTTCGATTTTTCTGGCATTCTGGTTGTTTTTTGTTTTTAAATTTGTTGTTGTCCTTCTTTTGGTTGTGTGAAGAGGCACAGTGTGTCTACCTATGCCTCCATCTTGGCCGGAAGTTCGAAATATGTTTTGTTAAAGGTTCCTACATCATCTGTGAGTTGCCTGTCAGCTCTTACGGGACTCAAGTGAAGGCACCAGGCTCTAGACCACCTCCACATTGACAGGTGTGTTTTACAGCTTTGCTCAAGAGACCTGGTTTCCTCAACAAGCAGGGAAAGAAGGACTGGGTGATTTCTGCAGTCCCATCAGCAAGTCTGACTGTCCTCTTTTCCTCGTTGTAAATTTCCCTGTCATTAGCACACAGTTGGTAACTACACAGGAAGGGCTTCTTGCACAGCCTATTCCTCAGCACCAGAGGTTCTACCATCATCCTGATTTCAGCGAAGGCAAACCTGTCTTTTTAAAAAGGGACTTGCATTAATGTTTCCATCCTTTGATCTGCCTCTGCTGCTTCACAACTTGCCTTAAGGCTTTGCCTTTTGAGGGAACCGTGCTCACATATATACATGTTCACTTTGATCCAGCCTCCTTTGGATCCTAAAATAATGCCTACCATATTAGCCACAGGTTTTGTATTTTCTCTCAGGCACTGTTAAAACACTGCTTTCTGTTCCTCTTTCTCTGTCTCTCCCTCTCTCTCTCTCTCTCTCTCTTTAAAGATATTTATTTTTAGAGAGGGGAAGGGAGGGAGAAAGAGAGAGAGAGAAACATCAATGTGTGGTTTCCTCTCACATGCCCCCAACTGGGCACCTGGCCCACAACCCAGGCATGTGCCCTGACTAGGAATCAAACCACGACCCTCTGGTTCACAGGCCGGCACTCAGTCCACTGAGCCACACCAGATTTGAGCCATACCAGCCAGGGCGCTTTTTCTCTTTATTAGCAACTTCAGAGTCCAACCTTATAGTCATTTAAAGTTACAGGATTTCTTTTCTTTTCTTTTTTTTTAAGATTTTATTTATTTATAGACAAAGGGGAGGGGAGGGAGAGAAACATCAATGTGTGGTTGTTTCTCATGTGCCCCACAGTGAGGAACCTGGCCCGCAACCCAGGCATGTGCCCTGACTGGGAATTGAACTGGTGACCCTTTGCTTCACACTCAATCCACTGAGCCACACCAGCCACAGCTATTTTCTTAACAAAAGAGTAGAGCCCACATACTTACTTTTGTTTTTGAAAGTAGTCTAAGAAGCTATTCTCTCACTTCAGAGGGGGCTATAGTTCAAAGCAGCTTTACAACCTTGTGAGAATAACCAGTGTTATAAAAGCTCAGGCCACGCTTCCTTTCACTAATTCCTCTTTCCCTTCCTCTTCCTCTCTTTCTTTATTTAGAAAATAAAGAAAGAGAGGGTATGATCCTGTTAGCCTCCTTTGCCAGGAGATTGAACATGCTGCCCCCAGGCTGATGCTGGCTGCTGACCCCTGGAGTGCTCTAACTGTGAGACAGGAGATGGTTGAGGATGGCACAGGGAAACCGTCTTGCTCATGTGCCCATGCTGCAGAAAGCAATGGACCCCTACCTCCAAATTAGACATATGAATCCCAAAAGATCACTCAGTTTTGAAATATTACTTAGAATATTTACCATCATAGCAGCCTAAAGAAGGCACACACTCAATGTTACATTCAGATAGGACTTCTCACTGAACAGAATGAAGATGACCAAGTTTGTGCATCAGGGCTCAGGAAATCTTGGTCAGATATGTAATAGCTTGGTCCCACAACTAACACAGAATTCTACCTGTGCTCCATCCCCAACTTGCTTGCTGTCTGCTTGCTAAAGAACCACACAGTCAAAAGGAAATCAAATCAAAATAGTTCATCAGAGCAGCCTCCTACAGCAGCAGGTGAAGGAAGTTGTTGGTAATTTGGAGCGATGGAGTGCCACAGTTTGGCAGTGTGAACAGTTTCTAATAGAGGCTAGGGCACCCAGCAGGCACTTAATCAACCTGGTTTCTGGGCTGGTTCCAATGGTGGTTCCCACCACCACCCGTTATAGAATTCTGACCAGCTAAGCCAAGGTCAACAGGTAATACTAAAGCATCTGACTTCACTCCCACCTGCCTGGGCACCTGGCCACAGTCATCTCACCTTGGGGTCACCATTCTCTCCTACCTCACAAAGACACACAGTTCCCCTCCAGGCAGCCTCCTCAGGGTAGACCGAGGAAGAATGGTTGACACCATAGTTTAAACTTCTCACTCACTGTCTCCCCTGCTGTTTGTTGTAGCAACTGGGCAGAGAGGATGAGGAATGAGGTCTGTTTCCCTCTAGGCTCAGGAAGCCCTCAGCCAGGTAGCTCCTGAAGTTGTTTTGAACTGCAGCAAAGGCAGCTGATTTGGGAGCCTGGTGGAAAGGGAACAGGAAAGCCAAGTCAGGGACAAACATGCAAAAGGGAGTGGAGGCAGCTAGGAGGAGCACATCACTCAGAGAGGCTGCATGGAAATGTCCCAGAGACAATGGATGCATTTATTGCCAAGTGTAGAGGGTTATAGGTTTAGAGTTTAGAACAATAGTTACAAGGAAAATTAGAGTGAAGTGCTTTCTTCTTCCACAGAGGACAGATACAGGAGAACTGAGGAGGGTGAAGCTGGGATGAGGTGCAGGGTCTCCGGAGAGTCCCTGGCAGGGATGAGGGAGGAAGGTAGGTGGCCATCAGAGCCTCTTGAGGGAGCTGGCTCCTGGGTGATCCGGGGCCCAGCTCAGTGACAGGACCATGGGAAGCAGGCCTGACAGGCCAGGAGGAAAATACCACACCTGGGAGAGGACTGTCCTCAGAAGTGAGTAACCCGCCCTCACTGTCCCAGGGTCCAGCCCATATCCCCTGCTCCCCCAGAACCCCCACACAGGGAGCCCACAGGGCCCAGGTCTCAGCCTGGCCTGGGCTTCTGCAGTTCACCCATTCTCCTCCCTTCAGAAACTTCTGTTTCCCTCCACAGCAGATTTTACATACTTCTTCAGAGGGAAACAAATGCTTATAGAAAGTAGCGAATCCATTCTCTCAAAGGTGCAAATACCTTGTCTCTGAGCCCTTTATGTGCTATCCTTCTAGGATATCTATTATGGTAATTTGTGAAGGTTAGTTTGTAAACCTGGAGTAAATCAAGCTGTCGTACTGGAATTTCAGCAGAGAGACATTCACACCAAAAGGTCCTTATATTGCTACATCCCCTAACTTACCCAGGCGATCTTGAAGGTGGAGACCCTAGTAGGGTGATGGTCCCCCCACACCTTAAGGCATACCTTAAAGAGGAAATAGAAGTGACTGGCCATCAGAGGAGGGGTGGAACCCCCACCCTGCTGCAGTCCCTGAGCTAGGTGTTCTTTTCCCCCTGAACAGGGATCTTCAGCAGAAAGCTGATCCTAAGAGTGCCAGTTGATCCTGGGAATCTGTACTGTCACAGGACAAGTGGGAGTCGAAGCAGATGGGGTTTCTATAAGTAATGGTTTCAGTATCTCTCATAGGTTAAGCCAGCTGGTCCCAGCAGAATTTCTCTCGGTCCAACAAGACTGGCCTGTCTGCTGCCCAGGATTCTCTACCCTTGGTGAGGGCTCAGGCATACTAATGGCTCTTAGTTCCTCGATCTCAGCTCTACCTCCAGCTTCAGCACACCTGGCACCTCATTCTCACCAGTCTTCCTTCCACATACCACCAGCAAGAGGAGCCTCCTTGCCTTGCTGCTCTGCCTGTGCCTCAGGCCCACCACCTGTCCTGTGCTCAAATGAGAGGCCCTGGCTGCTCCACCACCACCACCACCCCCCGCCCCCAGCTGATTAGGCCATTCCTGACTATAATCCTTTCACGACTCAACCTGTACCAAAGACGGCTTCGATAAGAGCTTGAAGTTACAAGAAAGTGCAAAAGTATTTATTTATTTCATTTAAAAATCAAAACTGTAAAAAAGCTGATAATGTATGCAAAATGGTTTTCTAAGCTAATTTTGCAGCCCTATCAAGCATTACCCCATCCCCCCAAATACAAAGCCACTTCATCAGGAAACAAGGCCCTCCACCAAGGCTGATCTCTACAGAGAAGGGGCTGAACATCACAATGGACAATTCTACCCTAGGGTTTTCACAAAGAAATATTCGCCATTTGGTCACTTTAATATCAACATTTGATGAAAGAAGAAAAATACAGTGGTACCTCGGCACTCATTGTTAATTCGTTCTGACCAGTGGGGAGCAAGCAATGATTGATGAAGCATTTTCTCTTGCAGGGCTGCATTGTGACTCATACAAGTTCTACCAAGTGAGATGGGTGTCAATCAAGTGCTGAGTGCTGAAACATTTTATCTTGTCAAAATGCAACAAGTACCAGGTGTGATGAGTTCTGAAGCCAACAAGTACCGAGGTACCACTGTATTAAAATATGACTCAGGATTTTTGCAGGAAGCTACAGCAGTGTGGTTTGAGTGGGGGTCTGGTTGCCTAATACAAGGTGCAGTAGTCCTCACCACCCGTTCTGTGAGGAAGGCGGGAGAAGGAGCAGCGCTGGGAAGTGCAGTGGGATTATTAATTGCTCTAATGATTGAGGACAGGGAAAAGGGGCAAGGACACTGAACATCCTCCATTAAACAGAATGCTCAGTATAAAGAATTGTCTAGTCAAAAATGCTAATAGTGCCCCTGTTGAGAAACACCAGAAAAGGAATCAGTAATTAACATGACTCTTCTAATGCCTACTCTTAAATACCAATTTCATCTTCACAGGAAGTTGACAGCAGTGAGCACAGAATGTCTGCTCTGGAAGTACAGATGAAGAAGGGACACGCCAGGCTTCTGATGCATCGGTCCTGCTCGTAGTGATGTGCATATCATCTTATGGGAGGGTTGGAGCCTGCCTGGGCGTTGTTGGCTATGCCAGTGGAAAGGAATTAACCTCTCCTGTTTTTAATTTCTTCACATATCTAAATGAGGACACAACTGGGACACCAAAACTGCTCATCACACATCACAGGAGACATTATTTTGTCTAGAGCAGTGGTTCACAAAGCGTGGTCCCCAACTAGCATCACCTGGGAACATGTTAGAACTATCCCAAACCTACTGAATACAAACTCTTAAGGCGGGGGGCGGTTCCTGCAAACTGTCTTAACAAGCCCTCCAGGTGATTCTGATGCTGGCTCAAGTTTGAGAACCACTGGTCTAAGATGGTTTGGGGCCTAAATATGGCAAGCAGTCATAAGGTGTTTTAGAAATGCTGCCTCAACTCCTGTGCAGTTTCCACCAGACTATGAAAAGGAGGGGGATGTTGCTGGCAAATAATCTGAGGTAAAGGGCCTAAAGAGGAAAGACCTCAGTGAGGAGAAATTGGGGGAAA
This sequence comes from Desmodus rotundus, assembly GCF_022682495.2. Lineage (NCBI taxonomy): Eukaryota > Metazoa > Chordata > Mammalia > Chiroptera > Phyllostomidae > Desmodus > Desmodus rotundus. Next base: position 100,956,452 of record NC_071388.1, read on the forward strand.
GAGTAAATTATCAGGGGCCAATCTGTCTCAAGTTTGATTAGCTGTCCTAGAAGGACTTTGTTTTTAGTTTAATTTGTATTTCTCTTACAGGGATATATAGTGAAAGGTCTTTCTCCTGCCCACGATCCTAGGTGCCCAGCTCCAACTTCCCTTCCTCAGAGTTAGCTAGTTATGTCACCATTGTCTTCTAGAAGTATGTTATAAAATCCCTGTATGTTTTTATTCCCACTTCATTTTAAATACAAATGATAGCATATTATCTACAATGTTCCACACCTTGCTTTTTTCACTGAATATGTTTCTGGGATTTTTCCAAATCAGAAACATCAGGAACCCCCTAGTAGACTTTGAGTGTCTGGGAACATTCAACACTCTAGGGGCATGTGCATCTTCCCTGCAGAGAATGAGCATCTTCTAGGACACCAAGTGATTCTTGTGGATTTCTTAGTGAATCCCCTGTAGGGAAATGATACTGAAATTCTCGGTTTGGAGAACCCTCCATAGGCCCTACATGAATGATGTTTTATAATAAAAAGAGACTCCCAAGTCATTAAAGTCTAACAGTAACAGAACCAGATAGCACCAGCACCTAATGGGTCAGGCATTCTAAGAAGACACACAGTAGAGGAGAATGAAAACTGGAGACAATTCAAAGCAACGAGAGGACTTGAGATGCTTTTATCAGGTGAATAATCATACGTCACATCTGATTTATAGGAATTAACAAAATACACAAAAGGATGAAGACAGAAACTAGGTAAAAACCCTTAGTAGAGGTCAGTTTTCAACACTTAGAACATATATATAACACGGAATACAGTATGTGTTTTAACACATATAACAGAATACAATAATACATATAATCCTTCTACCAGCTTCAGTTATAGTAGCATTTCCTTCAGAGTTATGTTTTATTCTGTCCTTCAACACTGTAAGATGACCTGTCTGTCCATGGTTCCTGACAAACTTTTATCAATGTAGCCTTTGAACCTAAAGCATGAGGGTTTCTTTTTTTATAACAGCTTTATTGAGATATAATTCAGATACCATATAATTTACCTACTGAAGGTGCACAATTGTTTAGGAATAGTCACAAAGTTGTACAACCATCATCTCAATGCATTTTAGAACATTTTCAGTAGCCCCCCCCTAACACCCCGTACTCACTCACTGCCCTTAACTTTCCTAAGTCCCATAGCTATAGGCAACCACCAGTCTACTTTTTGTTTTTATGGGTAAAGGACGCCCAACAGACTCATCAGCAGAGTCAACATTACTGAGAAAAAAAAATCAGTGACCTTGAATATAGGTCAACAGAATTGACCCACACTAAAACACAAATAAAAGAGTGTGAGGGGTGACAGGAACAACAAATCTAAAAGCTAGGGGATAATATCAAATTGTGTAGCATATGTGTAATTGGAACTCTAGAGAAAGAAGAAATAATGATTGGGGAAGAAGAAATAATGGCCAAGAACTTTCCAAAACTTATATCAAACTACAGGTCTAACAAGCTCGGAGCATTCCAAGCAGTATAATTACAAAACAAACAATCAAACATACCTAGACACATCATATTCAAACTGCTGAAAATTAAAGATAAGAGAAAATCTTAAAGGCAGTCAGAGATAGAGGGGGAAACATTACATACAAAGGAAGAAAAATAATTATTCAAGCCCACTTCTCATCTAAAATTATGCAAATCAGAAAATATCAAAATTACATCTTAAAAATACTTTAAGAAAAAACTGTCAACCAAGAATGCCACACCCATGAAACTATCTCTTGAAAATAAAGGACAAATAAAAACTTTTAAAAATAAACAAGAAGATTCAAGAGGGTAGCAGAGTAGGTGGGAAGTACACTCACCTCCTCCTAGGACCAAACTGGAAGTACAACTGAATTATAAAGTAATCAACCTGAATAACCAACTGAAGACTAGCTTAACAGAATTCTTATAAGCAAGGATTTACAGAAAAAGCCACATAGAGACTGGTAGGAAGGATGGAGCCATGAAAAGGGGTGGTCCTACACCCAAGTGTGGTGGTTGAAAATTGGGAGAAATGTATCAGCTGCAAAGGTCCACCCTGAAGAGCAAGGGGTATCAACTCCATATCAGGCTCCCTAGTCCAAAGCACCAGTGCTGGGAAGAGGAGCCCACATAACATCGGCTGTAAAAAATCAATGGGAATTGTATCTGACAGGGAGAGACAGGAGTCTGCTAGAGACCCAGGCACCCTCCTAAAGGGTCAGTGCACAAAATCTTGTTCAAGGGCACTCCCCTGGGCTCTGGCAGAGGGATGGTGGCTCAGAGCAGACTGGAGTCAAACAGAAAGAGGTTGGGTTGTCCAATTTTGAAGAGAAAGCTATACAAGCAGCTGCCATTCTTCCTGTGCTCAGTCCCTCTCCCACACTTCCCACAGATGCCATTTTTCCTGGGTAGAGCACTCCCTCTATGCTTCATCAGCTTGGGGGGGATGCACTACCTCCAACCTCTGAACTCCCTGGGGCCCTGCCTTGCTGAGCTTGCATCCTGCAAAGAGGTCTGCTGGCTGTGGTCAGCAGAGGCCTGCCATGCAGACTTTCTCGCAAGCCTCTCCAAGAGGTCCATTTCCCACCCCCACCCCCTGCATGCCCCAATTGGCGCCACAATTTCTGTGCAGAGCACTCCCTTCACACAGACAAATCTTAATCTGTTTTAGCCTGATGAACTCTACTGGCATCACCCTGACAACTCCATGAGACCCTGCCCCATCACAAAGGCCCCGGACAGGTGGTGGCTGGCCTTACTGTACCATGAGACTTTTGCTGAGTAGACTCAGATCCAACACTAGCACTAAGTTTGAATCTCTATTAGCCTGGTGAACACCACTTGCCCATACCTGCTGACTCACTGAGAACCTACCTCATGTAACTCATGTACAATCACAGGCTTTCAGTGACTGAGCCTAACAGGCAGCTGTCAGATGGAGGCAGATCTCGGGGTGTTTTGGGCCTGCTGATGACCGGCCTCCCAGGCTCAGTGCTGATGGAAGCAGGCCTTGTGCAATTTGGTCCCTCCCGTGCACATCCAGGCCCAGCAGAGGCAGCCACAAACTGTGGATCACTTTGTAGCTCCTAACAAGTAATCCAGGGCTAATCACAGGCAGTATCTGACATTGACTCACACCAAAATCCCTCCCAAAAAGTCTCAGAAGCAACACTTGGAAGAGAGTTCCAGACAACATCAGAGCACGACCCGATTAGCTCCACAAGTGGCACACCCAAAGGGAGTTCTTGGCAAGTAAGTACCAGACCCTGCTGGGGTGAATTCCACTTTGTGGGGTCAGCCCTCACATACCAGCTCATATACTGTGGTTAGGGCCAATCCTCATATTCAGCCAGCCTAAAATGTAACCTCACCCACAAGTGGGTCAATAGCAATCAAGACTCAACTACAACAGGAGAACTCACACGAGTCACAAGGAACATTCTTGGAGCACCTAACTCAGGTAATGAGGAGACTGTGCCATTTAGCCCCATAGGACACCTACTACATAAGGCCACCCTACCAAGACCGGGAGACCTAATACACAGAAATAATATAGAGAGACAGCAAAAATGAGAAGACAAGAAAACATTACCCAAATGAAAGAACAGGAGAAATTCCCAGAGGAAAACAATAAATAAAATGAAGGCAAGTAATTTATGAAAAACAGAGTTCAAAACCATTGTTATAAGGATGTTCAGGGAACTTAAGAGAAAAATGGAGAAACTCAGAGATAACTTAAACAAAGAAATACTAAGCCTATAAAAGAACACAGGAAGCATTAAGAAAAACAGTGAGAAATATCTGAAATGAAGAATATACTACAAGGGCCCTGGCTGGTGTAGCTCAGTGGATTGAGTGCCGGCCTGAGAACCAAAGGGTGGCTGTTTTGATTCCCAGTCAGGGTACATGCCTGAGTTTTGGGCACAAGAGGCAACCACACATTTATGTTTCTCTCCCTCTCTTCCTCCCTCCATTCCCCTCTTTAAATATAAATAAAATCTTTAAAAAGAGAATACACTACAAGGAATGGAAAACAGATTAGATGAGTAGAGATCTACCAGTGATTTGGAAGACAAGGTAATAGAGAACACCCAATCAGAGAAGCAAAAAAAAAAAAAAAAATTTAAACATGAGGATAGTTTAAGGGACCCCTGGGACAACATCAAGCATAATAACATCACATCATAGGGATATCAAAAGGAGAAGAGCAAGAAATCGAAAACCTATTTGAAGAAATAATGACCGAAAACTTCCTTAACTGGGTGAAGGAGAGTCCCAAACATGATAAACCCATAGAGGCCTACACCAAAACACAAAATAATTAAAAAGGCAAAGGTTAAAGAAACAGAGAATCTTAAAAGCAGCCTGAGAAAAATGCTGCTTAAGATTTAAGAAAATGCTGCTTGTTATCTACAAGGGAGCTGCCATGCGACTGTCAGCTGATTTCTCAACAGGAACACTTGAGGCCACAAAGGATTGGCACAAAATATTCAAAGTGATGAAGGGCAAGGACCTACAAACAAGACTATTTTACCCAGCAAGGTTATCATTTAAAATTGAAGGAGAAATAGATCCAGCCAAGATGGAGGCGAAGGTAGAAACACTTCACTCCCTCACACAACCAAAAGAAGGATAATAACCAATTTGAAAACAATAAACAACCAGAAGTGTTAGAAAATCAAACTGCATGAAACTCTTGACAATCAAGGATTTAAAGAAACATTCACCCAGACTAGTAGGAGAGGTGGAGACAGGAACCGGGGAGCCGGGCAGCTGAGCAACCGAGCAGAGAGGATGTGCTGGCAAGAAAGCAGATGGTGCAGGCAAGGCAGGGATGGCTGAACGGGGAACTGAAGACTCAAAACCAGCTGTAAACTACTGCGGGGGTTGCAATGGCAGAAAAACTCTCAGCCTCACAGGAGAGTTTGTTGGAAAGTTGGGCTAGAGCAGAGCAAGCGAGTGGCATTGTTCCCTCTCTAACCCCTCCCCCACAGACAGTGCTACAACACAGTAAAGTGGGTTGCCCTGCCCTGAAAAATACCTATGGCTCTGCCCCCCTTACAACATAACAGGTGCACTGAGACAAAGAAATATGGCCCAAATGAAAGAACAGATCAAAACTCGAGAAAAAGAGCTAAATGATGAGGAGATAGCCAATCTATCTGATACAGAGTTCAAAACACTGGTAATTAGGTGCTCATGGAAATGATTGAGCTCAGTTACAGAATGAAGGCTACCCAAAGTGAACTAAAGCAAAATATACAGGGAACCAACAGTGAAGGGAAGGAAACCATGACTCAAATCAATGATTTGGAACAAAAGGAAGAAATAAAAATCCAACTGGAACAGAATGAAGAAATAAGAATTCAAAAACATGACGAGAGGCTTAGGAACCTCTGGGACAACTTTAAGCACTCCAACTTCCGAATCACAGGGGTACCAGAAGGAGAAGAGGAAGAGCAAGAAACTGAAAATTTATTTGAAGACATAATGAAGGAGAACTTCCCCAGTCTGGTGAAGGAAATAGACTTCCAGGTAGCTCAGAGAGTCCCAAAGAAGGTGCACCCAAGGAGGAACACACCAAGGCACATCATCATTAAGTTACCCAAGATTAAAGATAAAGAGAGAATCTTAAGAGCAGCAAGAGGAAAGGAGAGAGTTACCTACAAAGGAGTTCCCATAAGGCTATCAGCTGACTTCTCAAAAGAAACCTTGAAGGCAAGAAGGGGCTGGCAAGAAGTATTCCAAGTCATGAAAGGCAAGGACCTACATCCAAGATTGCTCTATCCAGCAAAGCTTTCATTTAGAATGAAATGGACCTTACTTTTAAAATGTTTATTGATATGTATTTATTGCCACTTTATTCTTATAATTATGTTCTTTTCTTTTTCTTCTTCAAATAGTTTCTTTAACATTTCTTGTAGTACTGGTTTGGTGGTAATGAACTAGTTTAGCTCTTTCTTGTTTGGAGGTCTTTATTTCTCCTTCAATTGTATTAATTTTTAAGTATATTTTATTGATTATGCTATTACAATTTTCCCAATTTTTTTTCTCCCCTTTATCCCCCCTCTGCCCTGCACGCCCCCACCCTCCAGCATTCACCCCGCCCTTAGTTCATGTCCATGGGTTGTACATATAAGTTCCTTGGCTTCTCTGTTTCCTATGCTATTCTTAACCTCTCCCCATCTATTTTATGCCTACCAATTATGCTTCTTCTTCCCTGTACCTTCCCACTCCATTCTCCCTCTCCCCCTACACCCTGAAAATCCTCCATGTGATCTCCATTTCTCTGGTTCTGTTCCTGTTCTAGTTGTTTCCTTAGTTTTTGTTTTTTTACAAAAAACCAAAAGTTGTTGATAGTTATGAGGTTGTTGTCACTTTACTGTTCATATTTTTGATCTTCCTTTTCTTAGATAAGTCCCTTTAACATTTCATATAATCACGACTTGGTGATGATGAACTCCTTTAACTTGACCTTATCTGGGAAGCACTTTATCTGCCCTTCCATTCTAAGTGATAGCTTTGTGGGACTGAGTAATCTTGGATGTAGGTCCTTGCCTTTCATGACTTGGAATACTTCTTTCCATCCCCTTCTTGCCTGCAAGATTTATTTTGAGGAATCAGCTGATAGTCTTATGAGCACTCTTTTGTAGGTAACTCTTTCCTTCCCTCTTGCTGTTTTTAAGATTCTCTTTTTATCCTTAAACTTGGGTAACTTAATGATGATGTGCCTTGGTGTGTTCCTCTTTGGGTCCAAGTTCTTTGGGACTCTCTGGGCTTCCTGGACTTCCTGGAAGCCTATTTCCTTGGCCAGATTGGGGAAGTTTTCCTTCATTATTTGTTCAAATACGTTTTCAATTTCTTGCTGTTGTTCTTCTCTTTCTGGCACCCCTATAATTCAGATATTGGAATGTTTCAGATTGTCCCAGAGATTCCTCAGCCTCTCTTCATTTTTTTGGATTCTTGTTTCTTCATTCTGTTCTGGTTGGATGTTTATTTCTTCCTTTTTTTCCAAATCATTGCTTTGAGTCCTGGTTTCCTTCCTGTCACTGTTAGTTCCCTGAATATTTTGATTTATTAAACTTTGACTAGCTTTCATTTGTTTTTTTTCATTTTTCAACCAAGTTCAATCAGTTCTGTGAGCATTTTGATTACCAGGGATTTAAATTCTCCATCAGATAATTGTCTATCTCCTTGTTGCTTAGCTCTCTTCCTGAGGTTTTGGTCTGTTCTTTCATTTTTGCCCTACTTGGCTCAGGGCCCCTGGTAAGTTGTAAGGGGCCGGGGCCTTCGGTACTCACCCAGGCAGGGCAACCCTCCTTGCTGCACTGTGGCGCTGCCTGTGGGGGAGGGGCCAGAGAGGGAACAGTGCAGCTCGCCTGCTTGTCTCTAGTGCACTTTTTTCAATGAACTCTCCTATGAGACTGGGAGTTTCTCCCACTGTGGCAAACACCATAGTCCACAGTCAACTCTGAGTCTCAGTTTCCCCTTAAGTCAGCCCCTCCCACACAGCCTCGCCCCCATGGTCTGCTGCCTCACTGCGGTTTCTCTCTATCCGCTGCCTTACCGGTCTGTTTGTTCTGTTTGACTGTTTCTTTAATTCCTTGGTTGTCGGAGTTCCGTGAAGTTTGATGTTCTGGCACTTCTAGTTGTTTATTGATTTCAGATTGGTTGTTATCTTCCTTTTGGTTGTGTGAGAAAGTGAAGGGTTTCTACCTATGCCTCCATCTTGGCTGGAACTCTCCAATTTCGTTCTCTTGCATATGGATATCTAGTTTTCCCAAGACCATTTATTGAAGAGACTCTCTTTTACCACATTGTGTATTCTGGGACCCCTGGTCAAAGATTACCTGACTGCATATTTGTAGGTGTATTTCTGGGCTCTCTATTCTGTTCTACTTATCTGCCTGTTTTTATATTAGTACCATACTGTTTTGATTACTATAGCTTTGTAATCCAGTTTGAAATCAGGAATTATAATGTCTCCAGCTTTGCTCTTCCTTCTCATGATTGCTTTGGCTACCTCAGTTTTTTTGTGATTCCATACAAATTTTAGGTTGTTTTTCCTATTTCTAGGAAATTTCTAATGGTGAAAAATGCCATTAAAATATTTATAGGAATTGCATTGAATCTGTAGATCACTTTGGATAGTATGAACATTTAAACAATATTAATTTTTCCAATCCATGAACACTGTATATCTTTCCATTTGCTTATGTTTTCTTTAATTTCTTTTATCAGTGTCTTACAGATTTCAGTGTATAGGTCTGAAATTGGTTGAATTTATTCCTAAATATTATATTCTGTTTGATGCTATTACAAATGGATTTGTTTTCTTAATTTCTTTTTTGAATAGTTCATTGTTAGTGCCTCCAACTCCTGACACAGGTTTTAATGAAGACTAGTTCCTTCTACAGGGTGGTACCCCTTTCCAAAAGCCACATCAATCCAGAGAGAAAAACCTAAACAAAAGCCCCACGGCAAGAGACAGGAAGGAAGGGAAACTATTCAAACTCTCTGCCTGCTCTCCTCCATAACACACAATAGCTGAGTCCTTTACTGGAGAATCAGGGCTCCAAATGAATCCCTCTGACCTGGTGTTTTCTGGTTGTTAAGCCTCTGTTTGAGCACAGTCACTATGGAGACAAGTCTGGGATGCTCTGCTCTGAGGGGGCTTATCCCTTCAAATATGCTTCTTGAGTTACCAACAAAGGAATTCATTGATCCTCAACTAATCTCATATTCTCCTGGGAGACCTCTCTCATGGGGCACTTTCCCCCTTTGCCCTCACAAACCTCCCAGGTTTACATTCTGTTCAGTCAATAACCACATTTATATAGTAATTTACAGTTTACTTTTACCCACATCACTTCGATTAAGCCCTGAGGAATCCTCTTTAGTCACACGAGCCTCTTTCACACCAATTAAACAGAGATGAAGTGAAGACCTTGGTCTTAAGGAGGCCTCCCCAGGAAGGCTAGCTGGCATGGGCCTGATAGCAGGATTAGGACAGAGAAATAAGGAGTGGGAGGAGCAGGGAGCCAACCCACGTGACTTTTTCTTTTCCAGAAGGAAGAATCCATAATGGCTCATAGTCCTGACAGGCCTGATGCCTACCCCCAAACCCCTACCACTGAAGCTCTTCTTGGTCTGTTCTAGACTGTTGTTCTATCTGGGTTCATACAGGGGTGTCCAACCTTTTGGTGTCTCTGGGCCACACTGGAAGAAGAAGAGTTGTCTTGGGCCACACATTAAATACATTGTGACACATAATCACACACACACAGAAATCTCATAATGTTTCAAGTAAATTTACAATTTTGCGTTGGGTCACATTCATAGACATCCTGGGCCGCATAGAGCCTGAGGGCCGCAGGTTGGACACCCTGTTCTGCATCAGTCCCAGCCCCAGCTGTTCTAAGAGCAGCAGTCAACCCTGGGGAATTTCTCCTCCCTGCCTTCAGAAGGCCTTCCTTAATCATGAGTCTTAGAGTCAGCCCTGGCCTCCTATAGCATAGTTATAAATGGAAAACTCTCCAATGTTCTTTACTCTATGACAACACTCTATTCTGGTCACCAAATTGTGTAGGTTTTCCTCCCAACAAGCAATTCTCAGACAGCAGCTAGGTGCTCTACACTTCAACTTAATTCTGATACTTTCCACTTGGAGATGGTGTCAGATCCCACAAGACTGCCCAACTTCAGATGCCAGTCAGAAGTTCAAGTTGTTACCTGTGCTTCTGAGTAACCAGTTATAAATCAGAGGTTCCCATGACCCACTCCTTGGGTTTAATCATTTACCAGGACAGCTCAGAGAACTCAGGAAAATAGTTTATTTACTAGATTAATGGTTTATTACAAAGGATACTAAAGAACACAAAGGAACATCAGATGAAGTGATACACAGGATGAGGTCCAGAAAAATCTCAACCACAGATGCTTGGGGTGCACTACCCTCCAGGCACGTGAATGTATTCTTGTTTACCAGCCCAGAAGCTCTCCAAACTGTCCTTTTGGGTTTTTATTGAGGCTTCATTACATAGGCATTACTGAATACGTCATTGGCCATTGGTGATTAAGTCAGTCTCTACCCCCTGTCCCCTCCCAAGAGGTAAAGAGGTAACACTGAAAGTTCCAACCCTCTAATCGCCTGGTTGGGCTCAGCCCTCATCCTGTGGTTATCTAGGGGCTTTCCAAAAATCACCTAAATCTTATAAACTCAGATGTGGTTGAAAGAGGCAAAGCAAAACAAAACAAAACAAAACCCCTACCCATTTCATCCTTATGCTCTAGAGCTTTGAATGAAAGATGCCCTGTAGTTTCTATCACATAAGAAATTACAAGGGATTTAGGGGCCACTGCCAGGAACCATGGACAAATTTATTTTATCACAAAATCACAATAGGCCTACCTCTTATTAGCTTTATGGCCTTGGAGAAGTCCTTTAATCTTTCTAAGCCTGTTACCTGATCCGTAAGATGGGAGCAATTACATCTATCCAGAGGGCTGTGGTAAGGATTGAGGGACAAGATGCATTACACAACTCTGATTCCCTCCCCATGCTAGCCTACTCTGCTCTCAGTCGTAGGCAGTCCCTAATCCTGAAAAGATTCATAACGAAGAAACAAAATATGCACCAACCTCACCTTGACCTCTCCAGCTCCAGTGTCTCTGTCACCTAAACCATTCCTGGGTAATATATAACCTTTCTCCTCAAACAAATAAAGGAGGCTATACAATCTCACTTGTCTTTATTATGAGAGGCAATGAGGTGAGAACAAAGATCATCCTAGGAGGTAAAACTTCTGGGTTCCAGCCATCACTGCTCACTGAGCTCCTTAGCTTCTCTAGCCTGCAGATGTTTCTTTTGAAATAACTTCCCTGCCTTACCTCCCTGCAGAAGGGGGGTTGGACACCGTGCTCTGTTAGGGTCCTTCCTCACTCTAAGGTCTCCAAGTACTAAACAACCCATAAAATTAGAATAGATCAGGTTTTGCAGAAACTACTCTTGTCCTCTAGGAGCGTTCTGAAGCAGGTCAGATAGATGTGCAGGACACAACCAGACCAGAGCATTAAATCCGAAAAGGACTGACCACAAGTGCCTGTCAGAAGTGAGTCCACACAGGGACAGAGCTGAGGGTAGACAGTGAAGGGGAGGGGGGCAGGCGGGAGGGGGATCAGGGAAAATAGCTGTGAGGGATATTTGAAAAAATAAAATCCAATCCCCTTCTTTTTAAAATAAACATTTTATTTGGGAGTAACTTTAGAGTTTTAGAAAGTTGCTAAGATGATACAGAGAGTTCTTTTATCCAATTTCCCCTAATGTTAACATCTTACATTACCACAGTACATTTGTCAAAACTAAGAAACCAACATCAGCAGATTACTATTTACTAAATTCCAGGCTTTATTTGGATTTCACCAGTTTTTCCACTAATGTCCTTTTTGTGTTCCAGGATCCAATCCAGGACACCTCATTACATTTAGGATAAAACATCTTTTAATGGTGAAAGATTTCTAAACTAGAGGCAAGCAGATCTTTATGAAAAAGAATATCAGATACACTTGAAGCTCTTTGTGAACTCTCTCTTCCCATTTTCATGCCCTTTCCTTTCTCCCCAGAGATAACCACAATGATAAACTCATTGTTTACCACTCCCAGACACGTTTGCATGGGTCCTTAAAGTGACAGCATAAACACCATATACAGGGTGGGGCAAAAGTAGGTTTATAGTTGTTTCCACACAGTTGTATGGAAAATAGTACAATAATTAATAAGTAATAATACAAGAATAAACTCTGTGTTTTGCATACTCACAACTATAAACCTACTATTGCCCCACCCTGTAGTATTATTTTCAAGGCTTTAAAATTTATATAAATACTATTCTTTTCATATCCTTCCATAACTTGCTTCTTTTGTTCAACATGGTTTCTGAGATCAATGTGTTAAGAATTAGATCTTTTTAATGCTATACATAACATATATAGTATTTCTTTTTATGAGTACACCACTATTATCCATTCTCCTACTAATGGACATTTAGACTATTTCCTATACTTTGCTGCAATAGACATCTTAATGCATGTTTGCTGATGTACACAAGATTCTCCATCTAGGACTGGAATTTCTGGGTTAAAAGGTGTAACCAAACTGTTTCCTAAAGCTGTGGTGCTGATTTACACTTCTTTCAGCAGTGAATGATTCTGTTGCTCCACATCCTCATCCACACTTGGAAGTCTATTTATTTTACAAATTAATTGGGGAGAATAGGCATCTTTATAATGAATCTTCCAGTTCATGAACACAGCTCTTTTCTCTCCTCATTTAGGACTTCTTTCAGTAATTGTAATTTTCTCCAAAAATATTCTTGTACATGTTTTAATGAAAAGTACTTCTAGGTATCTTGAGGCTTTTACTACTACTAAAAATGGATCCTTTATTTATTAATTTTTCTAATTGGTTATTATTGGTAAATAGGATTTTGATATGTTGATTTAGTTTCTAGGGAAATTTGCAAGCTCTTACTTTATGTTCTCCACTAAAAAACTCCAAGAAAATCATATTGTATGCAAATAAGGACATTTTCATCTTTCCAATATTCACATAATTTTTGTCTTATCGCATTGTCTAGAACAACGCTTAATATACATGGTGAGAGGGGACATCCTTATCTTTTTCATGCCTGTACCGAAAGGGAGCCTGGAATCTTAGTGTTAAAAGTAGTTTTTGCTGTAATGTTTTAATAGATGCTCTTTATCAAGCTAAGGAAATTCCCTTTTATTCTTAGTTTCCTGAAAAATTTGTTTCAATCATGAATGAGTACTAAATTCTGACAAATGTTTTTTCTGTATCTTAAAGACCATAGGTATTATTAATCTCTTAATATGGTTTGTTACATTAACATATTTTCTGGGTTGGACCAGCCTTAATTCCTTGCATAAACTCTACCGAGTCAGAATGTAAATATTTCAAATAGATTAGCAAACATTTCATAAGCATCTATTTTATAAATGAAACTGATCTATAATTTACTTTCTTGCATTTTTCTCATCTGGTTGGGGTATTTAGATTATACTATCATTGTAAAAGTAGATAGCATTTCCTCATTTTTTACTCTTTTAAACAGGCTGTGAAATATTATATAATTCTTAGAAGTTGAACAAACTATAGGTATAAATCATCCAAGCCTGATGCTTTCGTGGGGAGAAAGTCTTTTGGAGATCAGTTTAATTTCTTTAATGATTGTTGTTTTATTGAAGTTTCCTGTTTATTTTGAAGTAGTTATGGCAAATTATATTTGCCTAGAAAACTCTATGTCCTTTCCCAATCCAAATTTTGGCATAAGTATTTTTAGAGTATAGTCTTATGGTTTTATTATCTATTTCATATGTTTAGTTATATTTCCTTTTTAAAATATTTGTGACTTTTTGAGAAAAAGGTATTACTAGGAATTTATCTATTTTATAATTTTTTAATCTTCCAAATTATTTTATATTTAATTTCATTTGTCTCCCCATTTTTGTTTGTTTCCCTCCTTCTACTTCTCTAAAGGCTTATTTTGTTCTTTTTCTGGTTTCTTTTCTCTCTCTCTCTTTTTTTTCCTTTTTAAATTTTTGTCTCCTTTTCTTTTTGTAGTTTCCTGACATGGACATGTACAGCAGACAATAATAGTTGCCTATTTATTCTCCCTTTGTTTCTTACTAATGTAACCCCAATTTGATTTGGGAAGGCAATGTGCCAACCTAAGAAACAAACTATTATTCCCAGACTATCTTGCAGCTACTGAACTACATATGATACAGTTCTTACTAATGACATGCAAGTGGAAGTTACTGGGTAGGGCTTCCAGGAACACCCTTTACATAAAAATAGCTAACTTAGCTAGTACATGCCTCTTTCACAATTTGTCCTTTTTCTTTTTTCCGTCATGTTTGGAATATGGATACAAAGCTGGAGGTTAAGCAGTCACCTTACAACCATGAATCAACAAGCACGTATTTGAAAGCTAAGTGTAGGTGACTGGAAAATTAGAAGAGCCTGGGATCTTCATGGCAAAATGGAGTCTCCCCATCTGACTTGGACTTTCTACCTTCAAATTTCTGGTTATATGACAAATGTTAATCCTCTAGCTCATTTAGATTCTCTTTTACACAAAGCCAAATACAATTAAACATAATGCAATATTCAACATGTTTTTTCATATTTTAAAATTTTAATTAATGCATTTAAGGCCATAATTTTTTCTCAAAGAATAGCTGTATTGACTCTACCAAGAGATCAACTGTGCTGGCCCAGACCAGAAAGACCACCTGGCCAACCCAAAGAATTACAATATAGATAAAAATGGCTATGCTTTAAGTCTCAAATTTGAGAAGCTTTTTTTTTAATGCAGCAAAACCTAACTAATACAGATACTGGTTTCAAGAGTGGGATTCAGCCATAATAAAAACCTAAAATATGTGGTGTTGGCTTTGGATTAGGAGGACAGTGGCTAGAAAAACCATTAAGGAAACAGCTTGTAAAGACTGGAAAATGGAATGAAAACTGTTACAGTGGCTTGGAAAGTGGTGATTTCTGTTATGTAGGGATAGAACAGTTGGTAAAACTGAAGCCTCCAGTAATCTGAATGAAAAAAATGAAGCCAATGAACTTTCAGTTACAGCTGAGTAGGTCTCCAGACAGAGTATGGAGAGAGTTAGTTGGGTGTTCTTAATTGCATATGATAAAGTATGGCAAGACAAAGGTGAGCTAAAGAAGGAAATGTTCCATTTGCAACCAGAATTTAGATAAAATGCATAAGGCCCAGGACCTGCTGTGTTGGAAAATAAAACTGTCTCTCATTTCTAGTCTCCCCATATTTGATAATCTTTGAGTATAAGATTCTCAAAGTAATAGAGGGATTTTGGACAAAGGGCAAATCAAGGGTATGGCCATTTGTTAAGACCTCAGAAAGACTTAAGGAAGTACCTAGTATATCTTCTTAGCTAGACAAGAAAAAATATTAAGAGCATGAGAGAAGCTTAATCCCAAATCACTGTGAATGAATCTAGACAGGAAAAAAAACCAAACCAGTGGCTTTTGTCCAATGAGGTGGACAATAACCTGTCACATAGAACTTGCAAAATGTTTTAAAGAAAACTATAGCACTCATCCATCAGTAAATGAATGGATCAAAAAACTATTGTACATTTACACAATGGAATACTATGCAACAGAAAGAAAGAAGGAGCTCCTACCCTTTGCAACAAAATGGATAGAACTGGAGAGCATTATGCTAAGTGAAATAAGCCAGGCGGTGAAAGACAAATACCATATGATCTCACCTTTAAGTGGAACCTAATCAACAAAACAAACAAGCAAGAAAATATAACCAGAGACATTGAAATTAAGAACAAACTGACAGTAACCAAAGGGGAGGTGGGAGGGGATAATGGGGTGAAAAGGGGGAAGGGTTTTCAGGAACTACTATAAAGGACACATGGACAAAACCAAGGGGGGATGGGATCAGGGAGGGAGATGGGAATGGCTGGGGTGGGGTGGGGAATGGTGGGGGAAAAGGCAGACAACTGTACTGAACAACAATAAAAACAAAAAAAGAAAACTATACCAGCAAAAGCACTATCAACTTGGACTAGACTGATTAAACTGAAGAAAGGTCTCTGAGCTCTCAACTATCAATGGGCAGGGGGCCAGATGAGAAAGCAGTTTAGATTGTTAATGTGGGCCATTTCTTATGGAAATAAAGGAAAGACTTCTTTGCGGGGTGCGGACTGAGAAACTAGAGAATGGAACAGAGTCTTGAAGAACAATGGACTGGGAGGACAACTCCTAGGAAGCAGAACTGAACCCTAATGAAGGGCTATTCTTTGCTCTGGAGTAGGATGACCTGGCTACATTTACCTAGGGGGAATTTTAGACCTGTAATTGCTATGAATTCTTGTTCTGCCCCTTTTTGAAGTGAAGTGTCTACTCATATAAACTGTCCCTCTCTCACCATTGTATTCAATATGTCAGGGGTACAGGGAACAGGTGTTATTTTTAATTCAGAGGTGTCTTAAGAGGAGCCTTACCCAAAGAACTACATCTGAGGAACCTCATTCGCATCCTGATCATGTGACAGGCTTCATGCTATATGAAGGATGAAACAGAGTCTGGGATGATAATTAGCAAATTTTGCATGTGGGAAAAATGGAAATAATTATGGCCAAGGAGCAGACTGTGGTAGATTCTAAAGACAGTCCCAAATTCTCTTCCTCTTACCAAAGGGTAGAGTCTATTTCTATACCCCTTGAATATGGTCTTGGCCATGTGACTTGCTTTGGCTAACAGGACATTAGTTCTGTTTGGCTAACAGGACAAGCAGAAGCTTGAAAAGTATTTGTACAGCAAGGCTTGTTCTGTGGCTGCATTTGGAAACCTGGACTACCATGTGAACAGCCCCAGCAGACAATTTGGAAGACGAGAGGCAATTTGGAAGAGAACTACAGCAACCCAGCAGGCAGGCTATCAACTTCCTGACATATGAGTGAAACTAATCTACATCATCTAGCCAGCCACCAGTCAGTCACAGATGCATGACAGAGTCAAGACCAGCTGAGCTGGCCCAGATTTTTAAAACTGCCCAGCCAACCCAAAGACTTGAGAGCTAAATAAGATAGTGTTTGTTTTAAGCCATTGAGTTTTGTAGTGATTTTTTATGCAGAAAACTCAACTGATAATATTATAAATTGTTTCTTATAAAATCAATAATTATCATTTTTCTGACCCTGAATATGGTTTAAACATTTTCCCCCTATAGAGTCTGCCCCATCTTGCTATTGTTGCCTAATTTTCATTTTACTCATGTTTTTAAACCACACACTTAACATTCTTTTATAGTTAATAAAAGGGATATAAATATAAATGTATTTTACCATTTCTGTGTTCACCATTGTTTCTTATATTGTGCATCTTTCCTCATTTTAATATTTTATTTCTAAAGTGTATCTTTTTTTGATATATTTATTGATTATGCTATTACAGTTGTCCCATTTCCTTCCCTTCACTCAACTCCATCTTGCCCACCCCATCCCTCCCACATTCCCCCCCTATAGTTCATGTCCATGGGTCATACTTATAAGTTTTTTGGCTTCTACATTTCCTACACTATTCTTTCCCTCCCCCCTGTCTATTTTCCACCTATCATTTATGCTATTTATTCTCTGTACCTTTCCCCATCTCTCCCCCTTCCAATCCCCTATTGATAACCCTCCATGCGATCTCCATTTCTGTGGTCTGTTTCTGTTCTAGTTGTTTGCTTAGTTTTCTTTTGTTTTTGTTTTAGGTGTGGTTGTTAATAACTGTGAGTTGGCTATCATTTTTACTGTTCATATTTTTTATCTTCTTTTTCTTAGATAAGTCCCTTTAACATTTCATATAATAATGGCTTGGTGACGATAAACTCCTTTAACTTGACCTTATCTGAGAAGCACTTTATCTGCCCTTTCATTCTAAATAATAGCTTTGCTGACCCTGAATAGCCACAGCAACTTTGAGAAAGAGATCAAAGTAGGAGGGATCAAAATACCTGACATCAAACTATATTAAAAGGTTACAGTAATCAAAACGGTCTGGTACTGGCATAAGAACAGACACATAGATCAATGGAACAGAATAGAGAGCCCAGAAATAAACACAAGTCTCTATGCCCAATTAACATTCCACAAAGGGGGAAGAAGCATAAAATGGAGTAAAAATAGCCTCTTCAACAAATGGTGTTGGGAGAACTGGACAGCTACATGCAAAAAAATGAAACTCAACCATCAACTTACACCATACACCAAAATAAACTCAAGATGGATAAAGGACTCAAATATAAGTCATAACACCATAAAAGTTCTAGACTGGAACATAGTCAGGAAAATCTCAGATATTCCATGCAACAATATTTTTACTGATGTGTCCCATACAGCAAGGGACATAAAGAAAAGAATAAGCAAATGGGACATCATTAAAATAAAAAGCTTCTGCATGGCTAAAGAACACATCAGCAAAATGAAAAGGAAACCATCCATATGAGAAAATATATTTTCAAATGATACCTCGGACAAGGGTTTGAGCTCAAACATATATAAAGAACTCACATGACTCCACTCCAGAAGACAAACAACCCAATTGAAAAATGGCCAAAGGACCTGAACACTTCTCCAAGGAGGACATACAGAGGGCCCATAGACATATGAAAGGATGCCCAACATCACTAGCCATCAGATGCAAATTAAAACCACAGTGAGATATCACTTCACACTAGTCAGAATGGTCATCATAAAAAAATCAACAAATGACAAGTGTTGGCAAGGTTATGGAGAAAAGGGAACCCTAGTGCACTAGACTGCTGCAGCCACTGTAGAAACAGTATGGAATTTCCTCAGAAAACTAAAAATGGAACTACCTTTTGACCTGGTAACTCCTCTGCTGGGATTATACCCTAAGAATCCTGAAACACCAATTCAAAAGAACCTATGCACCCCAAATCATAGCAGCATTATTTACAATAGCCAAGTGATGGAAGCAACCTAAATGCCCATCAGTAAATGAGTGGATCAAAAACCTGTGGTACATTTACCCGATGGAATACTATGCAGCAGAAAGAAAGAAGGAGCTACTACCCTACATGACAGCATGGATGGAACTAGAGAGCATTATGCTAAGTGAAATAAGCCAGGCAGTGAGGGACAAATACCATATGATCTCACCTTTAACTGGAACATAATCAACAAGAGAAAAAAAGCGAGCAAAATATAACCAGAGACATTGATAAGAACAATGTGACAGTAACCAGAGGGGAGGAGGGAGAGGATAATGGATGGAAGGGTTTTCAGGAACTACTCTAAAGGACACATGGACAAAAACAAGGGGGAGGGTGGAAGCAAGGGAGGGAGGTGGGTTTGTCTGGGGTGGGGGGAAAATGCAGACTATAATCGAAAAACAATAAAATAATTAAACAAAAAAACCTCTCAACTTTTCTTTTTCTTTGGATCACTTTGTGTGTTGCCTGGTAGTTTTTCCAGAATTGCAATTTACTTGCTTACAACCCTTGAATAAAACTTCATCATTTAATTCTAGTGAAACGTTATTCATTTATGTTGGGTTGGCATATCTGTGTATCTCCTGGGACCTTCCCAGAAATGGTCTAAGCAGCAAGTGGGACAAGAAAAGGCACAACTGGAATTCTATGCAGCAGAGAGAAAGAAGGAGCTTATAACCTTTGCAACAGCATGGATGGAACTGGAGAGCATTATGCTAAGTGAAATAAACCAGGGGTGAGGGACAAATACCATATGATCTCACCTTTAACTGGAACATAATCAACAGAAGAAAAAAGCAAACAAAATATAACCAGAGACATTGAAGTTAAGAACAATCTAACAATAGCCAGAGGGCAGAGGTGAGAGGGGTTTTCAGGAACTACTAAAGGACACATGGACAAAACGAAGGGGGAGGGTGGAGGTGGGGGAGGGAGGTGGGTTTGGCTGGGGTGGGGGGGTGGGGAAAAAATGCAGACAACTGTAATTAAACAATAATAAATAAATAAATAAATAAATAAAAAAGAAAAGGCACAACTATCTTGGCACTAACCACCAGGAGGTTACTTTGTATGTGTGCTTATTTTTGTTTTGTTTTTGTCAAGCATATCCTAACAGAGCCAGTTTTCCATTTATCTACCATACTCATTCAAATATTTATTGATAATGATAATGACAATAACAGGTCCTTTTTAATGGGGACCGTTGATATGTACAACTAATTTTATATACCCCTTTAATCTTAACAATAGCTAGTCATCCAAAATAAACAGTTATCCTCATTTTTCAAAAAATGAAGCAGATTTAAGAAGTTCAGTGCTTTCTCAAAGTCACACAGGCTGGAGCTTGAATTTGGTTAGGACTCGAAAAGCCATACTGTTTTTGCTTTGTAATTTGAGGACATCTACTTTTTGGTATCAAGAAATTGTGTGTGGAAAAACACCTGAATCTTTAGGGGACCCAAGGACAGCCATGTACCTGAGCTTCACAGAAATGAAAGCGTAATTTAAAAACAAGAATAATCCAGGACTTCCAGCCAAGATGGAGGCATAGGTAGACGCACTGCACCTCCTTGCACAACCAAAAGAAGGACAACAATTTAAAAACAAAAAACAACCAGAACTGATAGAGAATCGAACTGTTATGGAAGTCTGACAACCAAGGAGATAAAGAAGAAACATTTATCCAGACCAGTAGGAGGGGCGGAGAGGGACAGCCAGATGGAGAGGTCTCGCGGCAAGGTGGCAGCTGGTGGACCCAGCAAGGTGGTGGATTGTGGAACACAGTGCACAAACCTGCAGCTGGCCAACAAGGCAGCAGCTGGTCAACCGGGTGACAGACCCCACAACCCAGAGTTCCAGCTTGGGAAAATAAAGCCTCAAACCACTAATTGAAAACACCTGTGGGGGTTAAGGTGGCAGGGGGAGAAACTCCCAGCCTCACATGAGAGTTTGTTGGAGAGACCCACAGTGTCCTCAAACATACACAAACCCACCCACTTGGGAAGCAGCACCAGAAGAGCACAGTTTGACTGTGGGTAGCAGAGGGAGTGACTGAAAACCGGGCAGAGAGTGGAGCAAGCACCATTGCTCCATATCAGACCCCTCCCCCACATACAGCCTCACAAGGCAGTGAGGAGCGTTACCCCACCCTGGTGAATACCTAAGGCTCCACTCCTTTACGTAACAGATGCGCCAAGACCAAAAAAAAAAAAAAAAATGACCCAAATGAAAGAACAGATCAAAGCTCTAGAAAAAACAGAACTAAGTAACGAAGAGATAGCCAACCTATCAGATGCACAGTTCAAAACACTGGTAATTAGGATGCTCACAGAATTGGTTGAATTTGGTCACAAATTAGATGAAAAAATGAAGGCTATGCTAAGAGAAA
The DNA here is from genome assembly GCF_022682495.2 of Desmodus rotundus. Taxonomy (NCBI): domain Eukaryota; kingdom Metazoa; phylum Chordata; class Mammalia; order Chiroptera; family Phyllostomidae; genus Desmodus; species Desmodus rotundus. The sequence goes on from NC_071388.1 coordinate 100,977,441, forward strand.
CAAAGGAAAATGTACAGGGAACCAGTAGTGATGCAAAGGAAACTAGGACTCAAATCAACGCTGTGGAAGAAAGAAACATGAAACCAGAAAAGAATGAAGGAACAAGAATTCAAAAAAATGAGGAGAGGCTTAGGAACCTCCAGGACATCTTGAAACGTTCCAACATCCGAATTATAGGGGTACCAGAAGGAGAAGAGGAAGAGCAAGAAACTGAAAACTTATTTGAAAACATAATGAAAGAGAACTTCCCCAATCTGGCAAAGGAAACAGACTTCCAGGAAGCTCAGAGAGTCCCAAAGAAGCTGGACCCAAGGAAGCACACACCAAGGCACATCATAATTACATTAGCCAAGATTAAACAGAGGGAGTGAATCTTAGAAGCAGCAAGAGAAAAGGACACAGTTACCTACAAGGAGTTCCCATAAGACTGTCAGCTGATTTCTCAATAGAGACCTTACAGGCAAGAAGGGACTGGAAAGAAGTACTACATGTCATGAAAGGACCTACATCCAAGATGCTTTATCCAGCAAAGCTTTCCTTTAGAATGGAAGGGCAGATAAAGTGCTTCTCAGATAAGGTCAAGTTAAAGGAGTTCATCATCACCAAGCCCTTATTATACGAAATGTTAAAGGGATTTATCTAAGAAAAAGATAAAAAATATGAACAGTAAAAATGATAGCCAACTCACAGTTATTAACAACCACACCTAAAACAAAAACAAAAGCAAACTAAACAAACAACTAGAACAGGAACGGAACCACAGAAATGGAGATCACATGGAGGATTATCAACAGGGGAGTGGGAGGGGGAGAGAGGGGAGAAAGGTACAGAGAATAAGTAGCATAAATGGTAGGTTAGAAAATAGACAGGGGGAGGGTAAGAATAGTATAGGAAATGGAGAAGCCAAAGAACTTATAAGTATGACCCATGGGCATGAACTATGTGGGGGGGGGAATGTGGGAGGGAGGGGGTGTGCACAATGGAGTGGAGAGAAGGCAGAAAATGGGACAACTGTAATAGCATAATCAATAAAATATATTAAAAAAATAAAAGTAAAAATAAAAGCAAGAAGAGTCTGAGACAGTCTAGAGATTGAGTTATTTTGTCAGTGCATGTTGTGGATACCAGTGTTCACTGTCCAAACTCCCCTTTTAAGACTGAGAGAAAAAAAAAAAGAGAGAGAGAAAAGAAATTGTGTGTGAATGGACTATGTATGGACCTAAGTTTTCAAACGGAGGCAATGCCAGCATAAACCAACCCATGCTAGAGCTGTCACTTGGTCTGCATATATTAATTTCCCCTTCCACCACAATTCTACTGTTTGTGCTTCTGGGGCCTGGGGCCCAACCACTCTCAGTTGCAGGTAGAATGCAGAGGTTCCAAAACTTTTGGGTCTCTACTGTATTAGATTATGGGCCCTTCTCAGTTAGTGCCTTGAAGTTTGGTAGTTTTCTTGCTCCTGCTGCTGCTAAAGCTCTGAGGATCTGTCTGCTTGTCAAGCTTATTTTTATCACTTGTGATGGTGCCCAGATCCTGTGGTATTGGCCTTGGCCCTGACGATGGTATAATAGGCAGAAAAATGCAGAGTGGAACTTGAAAGGACTTAGAGGTCTCCAGAGTAGGAAAAGCCTCAAAGTACTAAGGAAAGGAAAATTGGAGCTGGTTCCCCAGAAATGTGAACAGGCTCTAACCTTTCACCCACTCCTTTGGCTCCTTTGATCACTTCCTGTACAGCCTGCAATAACCATAGGCATCAGGTCACCAAAATGTTTCCCCCCACCCCATACTGAAACCAAATGTGTTAAGTGCTTGGTGCGCATTGTTTCGTTTAACCCTTACAACATCCTATGATGCGTAGGTACTAGTATCTCCATTTTATAGACGAGAAAAACAAGGGAAAGAGAAGTTTTATAATTTATACAAAATCACATGACTTACAGATGGCAGAGCTAGGATTTGAAACTAAGCAGTTTGATACAGAGGCTGTACTCTAAACCACTATAGAAATAGCCTCACGTCATAGACCAGAAATGAAATATAAAATCTAACTATGTATGTGTACATAGTTAATTATAAAGATTTGAGGGCACTGGGTTATGACAACCCTTATTTTGGCTGGTGAAAGGGCTATACTCTTTGACCTTTTCATACACTGTCTTTTAAGGGATGCCTGCTCAGTTGTAGGGGACATAAGAGTCCTTGGCACATAGCACATTTTACTCATAACACTCATTTAATAAGTGTTAGTTGGTATAGAAGCCCTTTTAAATAACCTCCACTTACCAGGATCACCCTTTTAGCCAACACTTTCTGTTCCCTCTATACAAGATACTGACTGACTGATGCCACATCATGCTGAATGTTCAGGGCCAGTAGGTTATTTTCAAGTTCTCTAGTCCACCTGAACCCTTCTGCTCCTTCCAGGTAAGCTATCAGCTGGCCTGTCCCAAAAACCACTTGTGACAGTTCTATTCATTAAATTATATAGCTAACTTTACATATAATTCAGCCTGACTCAGTGTGCCACATGTCAGCCATTTCCAAAAATCTAATCCATGTTCAAAAGATGAAGCTGTATTGCAAGACAAGATATTAAAAGACTGTCCAAATATCACTATCATATAAAGAGCTTCTGTAACTCAAGAATAAAAAGACAGTTTCATAGAAAATCGAGCCAAGGACTAGAATAGACAATTCACAAAAAGCCAAAAAACATGGAAACATGCCCAATATTCCTAGAGGTAAGTAAAAATTAAATTAACAATGAGTTACCATTTATTACCCATTAGACTGACAAAACTTTAAAAGACTGATATCATCTGGTTTTAGTAAGGTATAGATATCAAACTGTTAACAGTAATTTCCATAGGTAGTAGAAACAAAAAGTTCATATACAGAAATAAATGTTTATGGGATGGGATTATTAATGTTTTCAGATGCATCTAAATAAAAAGAAAAACTCTCCCTCAGAAGGAAGAAAGAATGGTACCAAGCCTCAAATGCTATTCTAAAACTAAAATTCCAAAAACATTTTGAGCAATGGCAGCATCGCCATAATAAGAGGTGGTATTACATAGTCTCTGAAGATGACTATTTTGAAGGACATCAATGATATAGATGATGACTTCTGGCATGCTGATTAAAACACCCTTCTTCCACCCAGGCTTGTGTGTTTCAGTGGATTGAGCTCTGGCCTGCAAACCAAAAGGTCACCAGTTCGATTCTTAGTCAGCGCACATGCCTAGGTTGTGGGCCATGTCTCCAGTTGGGGGCGTGCAAGAGGCAACTGATTGATGTATCTCTCGCACATTGATGCTTCTCTTCATCTCTTCCTCCCTCCCTTCCCCTCTCTCTAAAAATAAATAAATAAAATCCTTTAAAAAAATCTTCCAACTCTGCAGTTCCGTCTTAGACAGCGTGGCAGAGCTCATGCACAGGGCTCCTGACCAGAAGCTTGGTGTAGGCCACACAGCTGAGCAGCAACTCTGCTCTCTCATTGACTGTGGTTCTTCCTCTCATGCACGGGTTGGGTTGCACTGGGGTGAATGATTTGCCTCTCACATTCTTGATCAGAGCACTGCTGTCTTCCACCTCTCATGCTTGAAGCAGACTTGTATGTATATGAGCCCTTAGGACACCCAGCACCTGCAGTAAAAGATAGACCCAGCTTCTCTTGGAGACCCACTGAGCCAAGGACACAGCGTTCTATCTATACAATGACATGCAGATTTCCCAATAAAAGGCAAAATTCTTGACTTTGGGAGGTTGAATAGGATGGAAAAGAATCCAGCTGGTTAGATTTATGGCACTGAAAAAAGCCCTGTCTGAGAATAATTCTTGTGTCTGGGCCCAAGATGCTGTCATCTTGCCATGGATTGTTCAAATACTCACTCCCAGTGTGCTCCGATCCTCAAGTGCCCTGAGACTGTCTAAATTGGTCAATAAACACTGTGGTTCAGTCTTGCTGCCTCCTCTTCTGAAATTAAGAATATCTTAGCTGAACTAGTGGCCAGGCAAAACGTACAGGAGGCCATATTTAGTTAAAAACTGGTTGTACTTTATGTGATTACATGTTAAGGTCATGGAAGAAATGTCAATAATCCTCCTTCCTGCTCTATATTTGAAAGAGGAGAGCCATAAAATACTAGCCAGCCTGGCCCCGTGGGGCTAACAGGGTAGGTTCTGGAGCAAGACTGCTGGTTTACACCCTGGCACCATTGCTTCCAGCTGTATGACTGCATGTAAATCTTCTGGGGACTCTTCATCTGAAATACGGGGATACTTAGAGCTCACCTCATAGGGTCTAGAAATGAGTTAATCCAATTAAAGTGCCGTCCTCCCAGTAAGCACTTGAATGTTAGTTATCACCCCTGAAAGGGAGGATGTGGTGGGTTTAGAGGGAATGCTAAAGGGCTTGAATGTCTGTTATTGGTTTGACAACACAGGTAGAAGGCATGTATTCATATGCTCCGCCCAAGCCATCTTCTGGTCATCTCATGTGTTTATCCATCTACATCTGGCACTCACCATGCACCTCTTTGTGTCTGTGTCATCTCCCTGATAGATCATGAGCTCCTGGAGGGCAGGCAGTATTCTAGTAAAGCACAGAGTCTGGTCCCCAGTAAACAGTCACCAAATACTTACTTGATTGACTGCATGCTGTTCATATGTGGAGTGGACTGGACTCAAAATGTTCCATTTAAACAGACAGTTAGAAGTGCAGTTAGATATTGTAGGGCAAATTAATCAAAACCAGAGACAGATACAGGCTTCTGTGATTCACTGGGCAACAACACACTAGAAGATGCCATCTCTCCCACAGGAAGGGGTGCTCTCTTACTGTCTGGGAGCTCTCTGTCATTCCCAGCAGGAGCAGCCTTTCTGCCTGCTGCAGAGCTCCAGGCCTGTGGGGACCCCACACAGAATCTGGGCCAGCAGTCTGTGTCCTTCCTGAGGAAGTCTTTGAGGCCAGGTTGGCTCAGCACCAGCCATCTGGACTGCCTCCTCTGCCACCTTGGGTATTTAGAGACCAGCTCCCATTCATGATCCTAGCTTCTTACTTTGACTTCCTGACCATGTGCTCTTAAACTGCCTGGCTGTGCTATTTAAGTCTGAGTATTCTGTGTCTCCGGAGGTCATTTTTTCATTCAGCAAGCTTCCCTGAGGGCTTCCTCTGTTCCAGCTACTAATCACATTCTTAAAATACTGAATATTAATAAAAATGTCTAACCTTCCATTTTCTGCATCTTTCGTATGTGTCAGATACCACACTGACTTAAATTCATTGTCTAATTTAATTCCATAAGGTTGACATTATCCTCATTTTACAGATGATGAAAATGAGGCACAGAAATGAAGTGACTTGCTTGAGCTCACATAGTGAGCCGCAAGGCGGGAATTAAGGCCTAAACCAAGTTTATCGGGAACAGAGTAGGCACTCTCATCATGATGCTTGCTAACTCTCCCTGACTCAGTCTATTTCTCTGGCTTTATGACTCATGTCACCCTTACCAACTCAATTCCAAAGATCTAGACTAACTATATCTTGCCTATTCTAGACTCTTCTTGACCAGGGTTTATGTGACATGGTACAAATCCCAACACTAAACAAAAAAGACAAAGCTCCCCACTTCCTGCTTGTTCTTCCTTTTTTTTTCTCTCTCTTCTTAGCAGTACAGCATATGACCAGTGCTTTACACTGAGTGAGGTGTAGTTCAGAAAACATTGGCCTTGATAGATATGTTTCAAGATAGACACTTAGCAGTGCCATGCCAGAACAGAAAGCACCTACCCCTTTTGTTCATTTGTTCATTCATTCATTCACTTTCTAGCTCACTCATTAAGTACTTATTATGTGCCAGATAATCTGCTAGGAGCTGCAAAAGAGGTAAAATGACAGGGCCCTGCCTTGAAGAAACTCAATTAGTAAAAGAGTGAGGTAGAAGAATAGTGATAACTCTGGTAAGTCCTGATCTGAAGGGGGCAGTACAAGAAATTTCACTAAAGTTTCATTCCAGATTGAGGCTAGTGAGTGTGTAGTAGGATCCCAGCAGCAGTTTTCAAACAGGGCCCCAAAGTCTTTGACTCTCCTCCCCTCAAAGGAGAGGGGAGTCTATGCTCCTTCCCCCTTGAATCTGGGCTGGCTTTTGACTGCCTGTCACACTGAAAGTGACACTCTGTGACTTCTGAGGTCAGGTAATAAAAGACCAGACAGGTCTCACCCGGTTCTAATGAAATGCTCATTCTCCAAATGCTCCTTCTGGGGACACTCCTTCTCGGAACCCAGCCACCATGCTGTAAGGAAACCCAAGCCACAGGGAGAGTCCACGTGCAGGCACGCTAGCAGCATGTGTCCCAGCTGGGCCCAGGCTTCAAGTCATCGCAGCCTAGTAATCAAATAGTAAGTGAAGAAGGTTCCAAACGGTTCCAGCTTCTAGCCATTTGAGTCACCCAAACCACCCCCTCATCATGTCCTGTTCAAATTCCTGACCCATAGAATGCTTGAGCATAATAAATAACATGTTATTAATATATTATGCTGAGCATAATAATGTTGTTGTAAGTTGGTAGGTTTGGGGTCTTTTGTTATCAGCAGTGGGTAACTGGGACAATCCCTTCAAAAACGGATACTACTTATGGCAGAGCCCTGGGCAGGACAGGCTGAGGGTCAGGAGCCAACAAAGAGTGACAGCCCTTAAAGATTGGCAGGTATACCCCTTTTACATTTTTACCCCATTTACCCAGTTTGCTTCACCTTCATTTATTCAACATTTAACAAATATGTGTTGAGTGCCTCGTATGTGATAGTCACTTTTTTAGTATTAGATGAAAATCTCTGCCCTCCAGGAGCTTACCATCTAGTGGAGAAAACAGACAAAAAGTGAGACAAGGAAATAAAATATATACCCTATAAGATAGGGACTAAGTATACAGAGAACACTAAAGCTGAGACATGAAATATCAGGGGTGGGGTTGAAATTTTAGAAAGGGTGCCCAGGAAAGGTCTCTCAGAGAAGGTGACTTGAATCAAGTCCTGTTGGAATAAAATCTTGTTGAAAAGACCTAGGATGGGAAATAGCAAGCCCCGTCTGGTTGTTCCCAACTAAGCATGCTTCCCATGTCAGCTGCTCACACACAGTCACCCAGACAGATTCACAGCAATCCTTAGGATCGAAGCACATGGGCTTCTCTAAAATGTCAGCTCTTGAATAAGAATTGTGTGATGGGCCCTCAGAAGCTATCCAGTCTCGACCCCTCATCTGAAACTGAAGCCTGTGTTCCAGTTTGCCTAAGGCTTATCATGAGATCTGCATATCTGCCATGTCCCATGCTCTTCTTCCCACTTCCCACTGGCTCCTAGGAAACCGCTTCCCCTCAGTAATTAAGCTCTTTTTCTCTTGGCTGCATCACCCCAGCCAGATGTATCTGATGTTCCACACTGTGAGTAGACACAGTCTGAGACCAATCCCCAGGGTGGGTGGGGTGGAGGAGTCCAAGAATAGAAGCAGTACTGCTCTGCCTGGTGTGGCTCGGTGGGTTGAGCACTTTCCTGCAAACCAAAAGGTCGCCGGTTCAATTCCTAGTCCGGGCACATGCCTGGGTAGCAGGCCAGGTCCCTGGTTTGGGTGTGTAAGAGGCAATCAAAAGATGTTTCTCTCTCTCTCTTTCTCTCTCCCTTCCCCTCTCTCTAAAAATAAATAAATAAACTCTTTAAGAAAAAGCAGCACTGATCCTAGACAACAATGCCAGCCTTCCCATCACTGTCAGTACTATTGCCCATAACATCTCCATCAACATGTGCACCACAATGCAGCCTATGATACAGAAAATAGACACTTTCCATTTTCTCTCCTTAGCCTCTCTCTTGTGGGTTGACTTGTATCCTCCATAAAGTCATGTTGAAGTCCTACCATCCCTAACCTGTGAATATGATCTTATTTGGAAATTGGATCTTTGTAAGGTCAGATGAAGTTATACTGGAATAGGGTGGGTCCTAATCAAGTAACTGGTGTCCTCACAGGGAGAGAGAAATTTGGACCCAGATGCAGAGAGAATATCATGTGAACATAGAAGAGAGAAGGCCATATGAAGTTGGGGGCAGAGATTGAAATGATGAATATTACAAGCCAAGGAACTCCAAGGATTGCAGCAAACCATCAGAAGCTAAAAGAGAAAAGGAAGGAGACTTCCCTAGAGCTTGCAGAGAAAGCATGGCCCTGTCAACACCTTGATTTCAGACTTCTAATCTCCAGAACTGTGAAAGAATATATTTATTTTATTTTAAGCCATCCAGTTTGTGGTACTTTTATTACAGCCACCCTAAGAAATTAGAACACCCTCGTATATAAAGTCTGGAGCCACCCATGGTCCCCATACACAGTCTTCCTCCCTGAAATCCCAGAGCTCAGAAGCAGCTGCTGCCTCCCCCAACACCACTCCTTCGTATCTACCTACAGTGCACATGCAAAGACCTCTCACGGAGCCCTGCAGAAAGCAGTCTGCTGACCAGCTTGGTCTATGACTTGCTGTAGGCACAACTGATTTTATAAGGTTTGCCTCCAACCAGTCTAAGATATCTGGGTCTTTTTATCTTCACTAAGAATGACTGATGGACTCATTGACTGACTGAGAGGTCATGGGGAAGTTCCACCTACAGATCACTCTCATGGGCCCAGTAGCAGCATGTTAAATGGGAATCATCACACTAAAAGGCTATTTGGCAATATTGAACAAGAACAAAAAAAGAGGATCATACTTTTTGACCCGGCAGTGCTGGTCTTGGAATATAATTCAAGGAAATGACACAATAGAAAAAATAAACCATTTGGACAAAGATAATATAGCAGTGTTAGTCATAATAGTGGAATAAAACCTGGAAACATTAACTATGGAACCGTTAAGAAGAGCATCATAATAATACTTAACATTTCCTGAGCACTTACTATATGGCAGGCACTACACCAAGTGCTTTGTTTGGATTACCCTGTTTAACCCTCACAAAAACTGATGGCATAGCTGTATTATTCTGGTTTTAGAGATAAAGAAAACCTGTTCAAGGTCACAAAGGAAAAGGCAAGTGATCTCTGTTGTATGCCCTCTGCTTAGAGTAGTGACTCTATTGAGGCCATGTTAAACCAGGCAAGCTCTTCTTAACTTCCCTAAGCTTTAGGCCATCAACTATAAAATGAGAACAAGAATAACATCATAAGACTGACAAAGATTAAATGCAAAATGTGTGAAAACATTAATTAAGCTATAAAGAATTAATTAAATGAAAAGTGCAGCCACTTCTTGATAACTCTGAATATTTTATTCAGAGGATTCTGACAGGATTCTGACTGTAGTCTATTTTACATACCAAATTGAACAGCTAGAATTTTATCTTTTATGTAGTCGAGGATTAAGATTGTTTTGTAACCAGGAGTGTTACAAGCAGATCTGTGTTATAATGTTGTTTATTTTTTTATTGTTGTCCTATTACACTTGTCTCAATTTTTCCCTGTTGCTCTCCCTTGCCCCGCCCACTCCGCGCCCACTGGCTCCCGCAGTCAATCCTCACCCTGTTGTCCATGTCCATGGGTCATTCATATATGTTCCTTGCCTAGTCCCTTCCCCTTCTTTCCACCCTTATCCCCCTCCCCCATTCCCTCTGGTCACAGTCAGTCGATTCCTTGTTCCCATGCCTCTGGTTCTATTTGGTTCATTTGTTTGTTTTGTTCATTAGGTTCCTCTTACAGGTGAGATCATAGGGTATTTATCTTTCTCCAACTGGCTTATTTTACTTAGCATAATGCTCTCCACTTCCATTCATGCTGTGATGAAGGGTAGGAGCTCCTTCTTTCTTTCTGCTGTGTAGTACTCCATTGTGTAAATGTACCATAGTTATTTGATCCTTTCATTTACTGATGTTTTAAGGTACCATAATTTTGTCTCAGGGTGACAAAATTAAAATTGTATCTAATTCTGGATCCTCAACAAGTGTTATGAGCCCTCTAGTAAAACCTGGTTTAGTTTCTTCAGAGGGTGTGCAGGGTGGGCCTGAAAGCAGTACTTTCCTTACCTCACTGACTTGGCAAGAAAGGCAGAGGCTTCATCCCCTAAAAGCTGTACCCAGGGGTTTCAAACCACAGCAAGAGGAAAGCAGAGACCCCAGGGCACACAAAAAGTCAGGGCATTCTGATGGCATGTGGAGGGGACTCTCCTCACCCTTCCCTCACTGGGTGGTTGTAAGGATTGTGTGCACATATTGAAAACAGTGAGGGCCTATAAACATATAAAGGAGGACCACTATTGTTGCCAGCTCCTAGGAACTGGGCACCATCAAATCCCAGGCAATTATGCAATTAGTTCCACTAACCAGGGTCTGGCATGGCCCCAGGACCCCATCTTCATCCCAGTGAACAAGGCTGAATAACAAAAGACAAAAGGGCCAAACAATCCAAGGCATCACCCAGACCAATTAGTCAGCCCCTCCTTGCTCCAGAGCAAAATCAGAGACTCAGCCTGAGTTTCTGCCTCCCCTTCAGTCCAGAAGTACCTGAGGAGGGAGAAATGACCAGTGCCACCTCTCCACACACTAGTCTTCTAACGGATTTTTCCCATCATGTTTGCTATTTGTTTTGCATTTCTCTATAGACTTACCCACTACTCCCTGCTTTATATCCTTTAAAGTCTCCTCTCCTTTCCCCCTGTCAGGAGAGAGAGTGTGGGGTTAATGTAACTCTCACATGCTGGGATGTTATACACATCTCCACTTTAGAAATGAGTTCAGAGTAGTTAAATAATTTCCCAGGGTCACCTGTCTAATAAATTTTTGAGCCAGGATTGAAATCCAGTTTTGTTAGCTGCAAAGCCTACACCCTTCCCATCAACTACACATCCATCTCTCCCAATCAATGAGGAAAAGTAGCTGAGACGGACTCAGCAATCTGCCTGTATAAAATCTGTCTAGTGTACCTTGTCGCCAAAGCATTATGTGGACAACACATAGCTGACCACAGACATGAAGGTCAAGAATGCTCACGCCCTGGCTGGTTGGTTCAGTTGGTTGGAAAATTGTCCCATAACCCAAAGGTTGTGGGTTCAATTCCTAGTCAGGGAACATACCTAGGTTGTGGATTTGGTCTTCAGCCTAGGTGTTTGGGAGGCAACAAATTGATGTTTCTCTCGCGCATCTCTATTTCTCTCTCTCCCTTCCTCTCTCTCTCTCAAAAGCAATGAAAATATGTCCTTGGGTGAGGATTAAAAAATAAAACTAAAAAAATTTTAAAAACAGTGCTCACATTCAGGAGCTAGCTGGGCCGGCCCCTCTTGCTGCACCTCTTCCACACACGGGCACACCCCTCCGTAAAAGCAGGCCATGGGCCTGGAAAGGCATCAGTCAAGCCCTTGCAGAACGCCAACACTGGGCTGGCACCTAGATGCCTGAGTTCCCGGGCCTGGCAGCCACTGTGCCAACCACAACCCTCAGGAAAAGGAGAGAGTAATTAGAAAGCAGTGCCCCACAGGCAAAACTTAAGTCATGTTCCCAAAATGGTCTCCAAAATGAGAGATCAGCCTGTGCCTGCAGTTCATAGCACTTGGGCCCAACTCTTCCACACAACCCCCACTTCCTCTGGGCCCCTGAAGGGACCATAAGGGGAATTCAGCAGAGGCACCATGGACACACACAGTTGTTTTCATCCAGTAAAAATGCTGACAAGCCATCAACTACATGCTTGCTTGGACATAAGAGGTGGTACTGTTGTAGTCCTGCTCCTGAGAAGCTCACAGCTCAGTGACAACACAAGCTAGGAAGCAAAGACAGGGCCAGGTACAGAACAGATGCTCTAAGTGGAGTTTATACGGGGACTGCAAAGCTGGTTCAACATTTGAAAACCAATCAATGTAAGTCACCATATTAGCAGACTAAAGCAAGGGTAGCCAAACTATGTCCAAATCCAGCCCATTGTGTATTTTGTAAATAAAATTTTATTGAAACATAGCCATGCCCATTTATTTACATATCATGCTTTCATGCTGCGATGGCAGAGTTGAATACTTTTAACAGAAATGGTGTAGCCTGAAAAGTTGAAAATAATTTACTATGGCTCTTTTCAGAAAGAAATTTGCCCACCCTTGCTCTAACTATTGGGAGGGCTCACTATCACCCATAAAACTGCAGCAAGTCCAACCCCCTCTACTCTCTGCTCTACATTCCAGATTGGGAGGCAGATGAGCATTAGGGTACCAAACTCATGGCTAGAAGACCAGGCCACTGCCTTCCATGAGAAAGGCAGTCCAAGGTATGATTTCTGCTCCTCCCTCACACTGGTCCCATTCCCCAGGGATCTCTGGAAGAATCTGGCACAAGCTATTACTAGAACTTTCATAATAAATGCTTGGCAATTACTGGTGCTATATCTCTATGTTCCCCTTCCCAGTCCAAATATCCCAGAAAAGGAGGTCTTGAATCAATTATCTAAGCTTCTACTTCAGCAAACGAAGCAAAGGAAGAGCAACTAAATCAAGCACACAAAAGAAAAATAACAAATAAAAATTAAGAATGCAATGAAATTGAAAACAGAAAAATAACAGAGAAAAATCAATTAAACCAAAAGCTGGTCCTTTGAAAAGATCAATGAAATTGACAAACCTCTAGATTGACAGAGAGCAAAAAAGATGCAAACTATCTGTCAGGAATAAAAAGGAGACATCACTACAATCCCTAAAGACATTTAAAAGTTAATAAGTAAATATTGTAAACAATATTTGCCCATTAATTCCACATGTTAGATGAAATAGACAAACTACCCAAAAAACACAAACTATCAAAAATCAAGAAGAAACAGATAGCCTAAATAACCCTATATTTATTAAAGAGATTAATTTGTAGTTAAAACCCATCCTATTAAAAAAATACCCAACTCCGTGTTCAAATGACTTTACTGGCAAATTCTACCAAAAATATAAGGAATAAATGACAATCTTATACAAACTCTTGTAGAAAATAGAGGGGAAGGGAACACTTCCCAACTCATTTCATGAGGCAACCTATATCTTAACATCAAAATAAGACAAAGACATTACAGGAAAAGTCATCAATATCCTTCATGAACATAAAAACAAAAACCTCAACAAAATGTTAGCAAATTGAATCTAGCAATATATAAAAAGATTAATAATATACCACATCCACTTGGAGTTTATTCCTGGAATGTAAGGCAAATTAATGTTATTCAGCATATCAATAGGCTAAAGCAGAGGTTGGAAAACTATGCAGTTAGTTTTTATAAATAATAGTTACTGGAATACAGTGATATCCATTCATTTATGTATTGTCTATGGGTGTTTTCATGCTAAGAGTTGAGTCAGAGCAGAGACTGTATGAGAGTAGAGTAGAGAGTTGAAGAGCAGCTTATAGGCCATAAAGCCTAAAATATTTACTATCTGGCTGCTATGTTTTAAATGTTTGGGTCCTCCCAAAATTCATATGTTGAAAGCCTAACCCCCAAAGATATAAGGAGAGACCTTTGAGAAGTGTTTAAGTTATGAGGATGGAGCCTTCATGAATGAGATTAGTGCCTTATAACAGAGCCTCCAGAGAGATCCCTAACCACCCTCCACCATGTGAGGACACAATGAGAAGATGATGGCTATGAACAGGAATAGGGCTCTCACCAAACTGCAAGCATGTTAGTGCCTTGATCTTGGACTTCCCAACCTTCAGAACTGGAGCAATAAATTTCTGTTGTTTATAAGCTATCCAGTCTATGGTGTTTTATTATACTGGCCTGAACAGACTAAGAAACTTAATCTTTAAGAAAAAGTTTACCACCTTAGCCAGGTGGCTCATTTGGTTGGAGCATCATGCTGTACACCAGGTTGCAGGTTTGATTCCCAATCAGGGTACATATCTAGGTTGCAGGTCCAATACTCGGTCATGACATATACCAGAGGCAACTGGTCAATGTTTCTCTCTCTCTCCCCCTTTCTCCCTCTCTAAAATCAATAAACATATCCTCAGGCGAGGATTTAAAAAAAGTTTGCCAACTCATAGACAGACGAAAAAAATATGATCATACCAATATATGAAGAAAAAAAACACTTAAAAAAAACATTATCCATTCATGATTTTAAAAATCTCATTAAACCAGGGGTAGAAGGAATTTCTCCAATCTGATAAGGGACAACTACAAAAACAGCTAACATTGATCATAATGGTATAAGACTGAATACTTGCCTCTTAAGATTAAAAATAAAGCAATGATGTCTATTTTCACCACTGCTATACAACATCATACTGAAGATCCTAACCAGCACAATAAGGCAAGAAACATAAAAATCGAACAAATTGGATAGAAAGCAAAACTGTCTTTATTCACAGATGACATGATTACTGACATAGAAAATGCCAAAGAAACCACAGAGAAGTTGCTACAACCAGTGAGTTTAGGAAGCTCACGATATATGAGAACAATATATAAAAATCAATCATTAAAAAAAGAAAAGCTCATGGAAGTAGTTAAGAGGCAGATGAGGGCTGAAAATGGGTTCTATATCCCAGCCTCCTAAAATTTAAAAATTATATATTTTTATTTGTTGGTTAACTACCAATAATTATATACTATTTTGTATATTACATACTATATTATATTAATTTCCAAATTCTGTATTTTGCTTTGCTTTATTCTGATATAAAATTTTTGAAGATCCATTAAATAACACATAAATTGTATTCACACATATAAGCAATGAATGATTAATTGAATAATAAACATAATTTGAATAAAGGTACCATTTACAACTGCACCAAAGATATGAAATACATAGCTGTTAAGTCTAGCAAAATATGTTCAGTATTAATATGCTAAAAACCATAAAACTTAGATGAGGAAATCAAAGAAGACCTAAGTAAATGGGGAGATATAGCTTATTATATATTAGAAAACCCAGTATTGTTACGATGTCAATTCTCTCCAAATGGATCTATAGATTCAATACAATACCAATTAAACTTCCAGGAGGACTTTACAAAGAAATCAGTAAGACAATTCTTCAATATATATAAAACGCAAAGATCTAGAATAACCAAAACAATTTTGAAAAGGAAGAACTAAATTGAAGGACTCATACTAACTGCCTTTGAAACTTAAAATAAAGTTATAAAAATCAACCCTGGCTGGGTAGTTCAGCTAGTTAGAGAGTCATTCCAATATGCCAAGGTTGTGGGTCTGACCCCCAGTCAGGGCACATGATAAGAATCAACAAAAGAATGCATAAATAACAAATTGATATTTCTCTCTCTCACTCAAATCAATTTTAAAAAGTTATAATAATCAAGATAGTGTGGTATTACTGAAAGAATAAACACATACTAATGGAACAAAATATCCAGAAATAGGCCCACATATATACGCTCAATTGATTTTCAGCAAAGATACAAAAGCAATTCAATAGAGGAAGGATATACAAAAAAGAATCTCTATCTAAACCTTGTACCATGTACAAAAAAACACCTCAAAATGGATCCAATATAAATATAAAACCTAAAACTATAAAATATTGCAAAGAAAGAATTGTACCAAATTTAATGACCTCATATTAAGTAGATATTTCTTAGATACAAAAACAAAAGAATACGTTTTTAAAATTTGATAAACAGCACTTCATTAAAATTGAAAACTTCTCTATAATAATAAACATTTTAAGAGCATGAAAACACAAGAACTAGAAAATGAGAAAATATTTGCCAACAAAATATTTTGAATATATTTTGAATATATTGTTGGCAAATATCTTGTACCCAATAAAGGACTCATGTCCAAAATATAAAAAGAATTGTATCTCAAATCCCAATCATTAGGATCGATAAAACTGAGACAAAAGACTTAAAGATACTTCACCAAAGACAACACACAGATTGCAAATAAGCCAAATAACAAAGATGTTCAGCATCATTAGTCACTATTGAAATGCAAATTAAAATGACAATGACAAAACTATACCTATTAGAATATCTAAAATTTTTAAATCTAATAAGTAGTAAATGCCAACAAGGATGTGAAAACTACAATCCTCATGCATTGCTAGTGAGAATGCATAACGGTACAGTTACTTTGGTTTGGTATTTTACTGTAATACACTTACCATAATACCCAGCAATCCCACTCCTAGGTATTTACCCAAGTGAAAATATTTGAAAACATATCATTTGAAAATATATGTTCACAGAAAAACCTGTACACTAAATATTTATAATCAGTTATTTAGTATCACCCCAAACTGGAAACAACCTGAATGTCCTTCAGTTGGTGAATAAACCCATTGTGGTACTTCCACATGGTGAAATAATATTCAGCAACAAAAGGGAACAACCTACTGATACACCCAATTACACGGATGAATCTCAAGAACACTGTGCTAAATGAAAGAAGGCCACATAACACTCCATTTACACAGCATACTGAAGAGGCAGAATCATACGGTGGTTCCCAGGGTCTTCAACTAGTGAAGAGTTAACTACATAAGCATGCAAGACAATTTCGGTGGGTGATGGAACTCGTCTGTATCTTGACTGTGGAGGTGCTTGTATGACTATATATGATTGTCAAAACTCAGAACTACATACTAAAATGGTGAATTTTTTGTATGTCAATAACACCTCAATTTTTTTAAACAATGAGAAAGAAAAATGTCTTCAAAAAGACTCCATTATAACGCAGCATTGAAAAGAAAACTTATTGTGTACCTAAAACAATGCCTGCCTCTTGACACGCAATGGATCCAAAAGACAGTAGAAACTGCCAAATTTATCAGAATAAAGCACAAACTCTTCATGCTAGAAAAAGTTGGTGTGATTGATTCATGTGCAACAGATCATCATTGGGTACTGAACAATAATTTTTTCAAAGTCTTCAGTTAACTTTCAGGAGAAGATTATTTAACTTTTAGCAATATTGCAATACTTATTTATAGGGGAAAAAAAGAACTCTTAAGTTTAGCCTAAAGGTAATGTAGATAAAATCATAGTATACTTTTATCATTCCTCTGAATTATTCTGTCAATCCTAAAGATGCTAAATGTGGCAATCAAAATCATAGGCACATACAAAATTGGCCAAAGAAAACAAAGATAATTAATAGTTCAACCTCACTTATGACGATTAATTAAAAAATACAATAAAATATTAGAAAAGCAAAGCTAACAGGGTATTTTTTAAAACTACATGTCATGACCAAATATTTATCCCAGGAATTCAAGGGTGAATTCAAGGAATTAAAAAGTCCTGAATACAGCCTTGACTGGTGTGGCTCAGTTGGTTGGATGTCATCCCACAAGGTGAAAGGTCATGGGTTGATACCCAGTCAGGACACGCCTGGGTTGTGGGCCAGGTCCCCAGTTGTGGGTGGGCGTGCAAGAGGCAACTGATTGATGTTTGATGTTTCTCTCACACATTGATGTTTCTCTCCTTCTCATTCTCCCTCCCTTCCCCTCTTTCTCTAAAAATAAATAAATGAAATCTTTTTAAAAAAAATCATGAATGCAGATTATGAAAAACAGCACTTCATCTTGAAATCATGTATAACTCTGATAGAGAACCATGGTTCAGAAGAATCTTAATATTTTGATTCTGATAATAATGAAGAAAGTGATACAGAATTTTGTGAATAAAATTATAATTTAAATATTTTCTAAAGTTGTGTATATTAAAAGAAGCGCTTTTTCCTTGAGAAACAATAAAGTGATATGAATCTTAAAGTCTATGGTAACTTGGAATCAAGAAAATGCTGAATATCATCCCCTATTTTTTTTTCTCTTCAGTAGCCTGAGATGGTTTCTGTTAATTTTGAATAATCCTCCCTAGTACACAAATCAAAGAAATAATTACATAGTGCAAAAGCAACCAAGACTGATTCCCAAGTCTGTCTGACATTGGAAACACCTGGGGAGCTTTGTAAAAACAGAAATTCCCTGAGTCCACCCAGGTGCTAGGCTGGAGACTAGGGAGGTGTGGCTTGTTTATAAATGAGGCTCCCAAAAAGATTTTGTATCATCCACCTCTGGAACCACTGCTATGAGGAAATAGAGGCATTAGGCATGTCCCTCCTATGAAGTTTTTTTCAGTGTGGTTGTAGGTATAAAATTTTAGCATGAAAAGAACTAAATAAAAGATATAAACATTCAATAATAATACATGACTTGTCACATTCAAAAGAATTTTATAGGGACTAATTGCTACAGACATTCAAATAAGGAAGAGATTAGAGACAGCCCCCCTTTAGAGTGTGGTGCCTGACAGGTATTAGAAACATAATTCATCCCCTGAACAAATATAGAAGGACTGTTAGTCAAAGAGCCAAGTGAAGAATATTCCAGGAAAGGATAAATTCATAGAACAAGGCTGAGAGACAGGAAAGTGTAAGTTGGGTTCAGGGACCAGTTAACAAGCCTCGTTGGTTTGGAGGTCAAATTATGGAGGCCCTTGAACTTTGGGTTAAAGTTGCCTTGTGAGAAGCTGGGAGCTACTACAGGTTTCTGAAGATGGAGTGACTGTTAGAATTTAAGATTAACAAAGCAATCAAGTGTAAAATGTGTTTGTGTCACAGAGAAGCCATAGTTAATAGTCCAAGTGTGAGCCAGTGAAGGTCTGGTCAGGAGCAACAGCAATAAGAAAGTAAAACCAAGGCTTTCTCTGACTGGGATAACCAGACCATCCACAGGAGGAGTGGCTGAGCCACTGTGGTCATCTGCCACCAGCTCGTGCCCTAGGTGACTGCCCAATCACTATAAAAGGCCTAGAACTCCCTAAAAAACTACTGGTTACAAAACACGAAAGGGTAAAATCAGCAGCCACTGCATTAACTGTACCATGCCCACTGTGAGGCTCCACTGTGAAGACAGATGCTTTTGGTAGTAACAAGAGGCAAGTTACCAGGTAAGGGCTGTGTTCCTCCAGGTAACTCTGAAACAACCTGTTGCCTCCTCATTAATATACTGATTTCCACAAGACCGGCAAGCAAGTGATTATGAAAATGACCACTAACACAAAAATATCGAATGGGAACTTCACTTGGAGAATGGTGAAAGGAAGGAATAGATCCATTTTAGGCATGATCTATGAACAGGCTTAGTATTTAGCAGGAAAAATACATAAAGTTCAAGAGAAAAATTAGAATGGTTATATCTAAGCATAAAGAGGAAATTAGAGAAGGGAGAAAGATGAGTGAAAGTGCCAGCAGAAGGCAAATCCTTTAGAAACTTTTGTTGAGCACTTCCATCCACCTCATTAGCCAGTCCTTCAACCCAGATGTCCAAGCACCTGTGGTGTGTAAGGCACTGAGGTAAGCGTAAGGACACAAAGACAAACCACAACCTTTGTCATCAGAAGCTCACAGCCTAGTGGGACACCAAGCCTTACATCATAAGAAAAGGTAACTGAGCACTTGTTCATCTGCCTACAGCCCCGTCAGGTAAGCAAAGAAGGGGTTCCTCTCTACATTTACAGATGCACACAGAGACCTGGACAGCACTGGAGCTGACTCCAAATGGTGGCCTCTTCCTGGTTTTTCACACAGCCCTGGAGAACACTCCACCTAGTGTAGCCCTAGAAAAGGAGAAGGGCACTCCTGCCAGAGTGAGTGGAGATGGCCAGAACCTTGAAGTGTTCATAAGGGTGAAGATCCCTGTGATGGATGGTGCATTTCAGAGTCAAGGCAGACCCAGAATATAGTGTCAGCAACAGGTATTGAGTCTCAGTCTTAGGTGGGATGGGGCTAGGAATTTAGGGTAGGCAGTGTTTATGTAAGCAGATGGATACAAGGCACCTGGAGGCAAACAGATGGCAGTAATCACGGAGTCAGGCCAGATACAGTAACATTCACCTCTGCTCCCCAGAGACCCCCAGACTAAAGAGAAGAAACTTCAAGTACTCTGGAGAACCAGCTGGAGCATGTGATGGAACCAATTAGCATCCATTCCTCTGGCCTAGGTCAGGCCTTCCCACTCCCATGACCATCCTCCACCAGAGTGGGTGATCATATCCTGGCTATTTCCAGTTTTGCCCTCATCCCCAATCATTGGGTCTCTTGAGCCAGGGTTTCCACCTCAGTATAAAGGAGGTGTCAGGTGGACTGGTCTCCTGCAGCCCTAATGCCGGCCATTTCAGAACCAGGAAATGAGTTACAATAAATGAAGCATAAGGAAAGAACACAAAGCCCTAGAAACCTAAAACTCTTCCATGGGGCTGGGCTTTCACTCTGGCTGTAGATTTGCTTCTCATAATTTTTGTTCCAGTATACAATTAAAACAAAGTTTTCCAGGAATATCCTGGGCAGCAGAGGAAAAACAAGCCTGGACTGAAAACCACCCCCAAAATAAATCTCAGGACAAGCAGGTCTGCATGGTTGACAGCTCACCACAGGGTCAAAGGTGAGGCACCAGGTTCCAACAAAGGAGGAACTGAGAGCTCTGAACACTGGAGCAAAGAGTTCCAGCCTTCCTTTCTCCTGGCCAATGCCTGCCCTCCCTTCTGCTCATGACCACCTCCCACCTCCTCATCTTGGAGGCCTTTCCTGGCCACTCCAGCCCGTGAATTTCTTGCCAACCAAAAGTTCCCTAATTGAGTCTGCACCACAGAACTTGTCCCTGTTTTCTAATTACTTCATATGTGTTAGCTGTTTCCTCACGAAAACCCAAAGTCTCTTGAGCTTACTGCCTTTGTTTCATAATCCTCACAGGGCTAGATGGAGAATAGGCCCATAATTAATATTTGTTGGCTGATCTGTGGGTCATTCCACAGGCATAGAGAATAATACTTGGTATGCAAGGTAATAGCTATTCCTTCTTTTGTGCCTCTTTATAGTCACATATTCATTTAATTTTTATAACTATCCTCATTATCAGATGAGGAAACTGAAGTCATTCACCAAGGTTAAATACAATACCCGTGAACATCCAGCGAGTCAGTGAACAAGATGGCTCTGCACCCAAGTTTAACACCTAAGATCACATTCTCCACTTGTGCTGCTTCCTCCTGCCATAAATCTGAAGGAGAGCTACTCTCACTAGAAATCTCAATCTCTGAAACAAAAAAGATAAACAGCATTTTCAACTATGAAATTGAGAAATCATTCAGGTTCTACATTAACAAATTAGCATCAGATCTTGGGGGCCCAGGGTGAGGAGGGGAGAAGAGGAGGGAATCAAGAAGTAGATCTGAAAGAAAAGAAAATCCTCTCCTCATCCCATTTCTTTTGTCTCCAGAGGGCTCTGCACTCAGGATCCAAGAGAAAAGGGGAGAAGAGAAAGGGAGACAGAAGTACCAACAGTGGTGGGATGGGGACAATGGGAAATTCGAGAAGCCGGATCTACACTAAAATTCCCACAGCTCCCTAGTGGGGTGCCTATTGTGAGCATTTATCCTCAGACACCAAGGGACAGTGAGCAGGATGGCAATGAAAAGAAGGTGGTGTGAGCATGTGGAAATCCAGCCTTACCCCCAACCTACCAGTAGTAAACAGGAAGCAATTCTTACTGGCTCTCCTCCCACCCCAGCCCCACTCGGCAGGCTGTCACTGTCCATTCAACAACAGCAGCAGCCCCGGCATACCAGGTGCATACAGCAAGACAGGAGGGATGCATACATTGGCTTATAGTGGCAAACACCAAGGTCCACTCACCTTAAGATTATAAGGAAAACTACATTTACTTGCTCAACATGTTGGCTCAAAAAAAAAAACAAAAGCATGAAACCAAAACTCAACAAAGAGACAGAAAATTCATCTGTGGAATGGCACAGGTGGGAGAGGTGAGTGGCTCATGCAGCAGAGCCCAGCCCAGCACATTGACCCTTCTGTTCTTGTGGGGTAGCGGGGTAGACCAGTGAAGGAATGGGGCAGAAGTCACATGGTATGGAGCCTATTCCAGAGGCATCTGCCATGTCCTCACTCTGGATTACTGGCTGGATGTTTCCTCGATTATGAGCCCACCTGCCACCCGTGTCCACTTGTACATTTTCCATGCAAATGCTCCTACCTCAGGTCCTCTGGGTGTATCTTCTGTTGGTCAGAGGAAAATGACTCAATGGTCAAATTGGGAGTGGACAATATCTTCTGTTGGAAATGGTTACTTTCTAATGGTTGTTTTCTGAATGTTATTCCATTTACAAAAAGGATAGGACAAGAAACTTTTAAGAATGAACAATTTCCAATCAGTGTGTGTTGGTTTGAATTGGAAGAAGGGCGTTTTAGGCTTTCAAGTGGCCTTGGTGTATATTTCCAGAATACCAAGAAATGTTCTTAGAAAGATGGCAAATAAAACTTCACGTATTCATGGGGTCTCCCATGAACCCCAACCCCAGGCTGGGCTACATTCTCAAATTGCCACCTCCTGACTCTTACCAGGCAAAGAGCCAATAAATCAACTAGGTCTGCTTCACAGACTCTAGATTCATATTTGAGGGGAAAAAGCAAGGGGTCATTCTTGTAGCCACTGAGTACATGATGATTCCAGAGCATTCACAATCTATTCCTCTGAGGCTAGAGAACACCTCCCCGGCCAGGATCAAGACCCCTCCCTCACCTTTGGCACTGCATGGGCCCCTCTCCCCTTAGCACTACTTGGGGCCAGCTTCCTTTCTGATGAGCCAGCCTTCCCAGCAGATTCCCCTGCAACTGCCAACTGGGCCCATCATCCTGTACTGAAGTGACTACATCTACCTAAGGTCATTCCACCTGACCTACCAATTAGACCAGGACCTTCCCAAGGGCCTGGTCTTCTCTGTACATGTCCCCCAATATCTGGTCCCTGGGGAAACAGTCTCCTGATGTGAGGTCAGTAAACCTCACACATAGAAAAATGACTCCAAGGCTGCAGCTAGACAGTTACTACACATAAGAAACCAAACACATTAATCCTTCAACACTGTAGGTGGTTCTCCAAGCTCATGCCTAGTGCTGTGTGAGGACCAGCATCTTTTTGTATACTCAATCAATGAGGAGGCAGACATGCACATCCTGGTGAAAAGGCTCTTATGTAAGCCCCAGAGTACCTACTACCTAATCCAGCACCCAGTGTCCAGCCACTCCCCACCCAGGGCCAACTGCCCAGGCTCCTACCCTATGTACTCTGGCTCACTGAGGCCCACTGAGGGTGAGAGACAAAGGGCCAACCTCATTCTGGGCACCAAGAGACAACATTCCATGATGGCCTAGAGCACTGTGGGGCCAGCAGCAGCACCTTCTACAGTCCTGCAGTGTGCAAGGCAGGGAAAGAGACCAAGACAGGATCACAGAAAACAGAAGGAAAAGTCAAGAATTTAAGAGAAAAAAAGAAGGCGGGGATAAAGAGAGAAAAACAAAACTATTTTCCTAGAACCTGAAATGCTTTCTAGGAACACAATATGGTTACCAGAAGCACCTATACTTCCCCCAGAGACTTGCATTGTGGATAGCTAATGCTTTGAAATGTGGGGGATTCCCCAAGTGATCTTCTCAAGCTCCCCACTTGGTAGCAATTTATTGACAGTTGTGCATTTTGACCAAAAGGACTGCATTAAGGCAGGGAAAACCTACAGCCCTACTTGGAAGGGGATGCAGCTCTTCAGCAGGCTCCCTAAGGCTGGGGAGAACAGGACATTGCACACACCCTGCTCTTTGAACTTGGGGAGAGGAGTGATGGTGAAAACCAGTGGCCTGGCCCTATGCCCACCGCCCAGCTTCCATCTAACTATCCCCATGTCCATCCAGCTTTGGAATGGCAATAGCTACTTTTACCCCCTCTAGGCCCCAAAGGGGCAGGGTCTTTCTCCTTTAGGTTATGATGTACAGGGTGCACACCACCACCACCATCACCACCACCACCACCACAACAAAATCCTGGAAAACCTCTCCCCACCAGCCCATCTTTGCATCTACCATACCACTCCTAAATCCAGTCTTTTGGCTCTTGAAGGATGATAGTGGCACAAGTTTCTGGGAGTTCTACCTCAACCACTGAAGTTAACATCTGGGGCTTAGTTTATTTCAGACTTTCCAACCTCAATCACCTGCAGACAAGGGTCCTTCAACCATGGAACCCCAGTTGCAGAAAAGTAGGCAGAGCGGGAGAGGGGTTTAAGTGGGGAGCAGGGAGTGAGAGCAGGACAGTAATGCCCGATGCCCCAGTTTTCCCTGGGACCCTGAAGCTGCCTTCACTGCCCTACCTTCTCAGTCTCACATTTGGGCTTGGAGGACCTTAACACGTCACCCCGGCCCCGCGGCTGCTGTCACGGAGTCCTCCTGCCAGGGGCTGGGGAACTGGAAGAAGAGCCACCTCTCTTTCTTGGGGGCTAGCGGCCATTCGAACCCCTCATATCAAACGCAAGTCCTTCGGATGACGTTAATAGAGACAACAGCATCACTGTGCCCAAGCTCCTCACCTCCCTAAAGAAAACCCAGGCTGCCTGGAGTCCTGGGGTTGTCGCTTTACGCACCCCCTTCCCCAATTCCTCGCCACCCGGGGTTGTCCCTTTACGCACCCCTTTCCCCAATTCCTCGCCACCCGCAGGAACCTCTCTCCAACAGGGGAGTCAGTGGCAGCCTTCCGAGGCAGGGTCTCTACCCCGACCCCCACCCTCGGGAGGTGACTCCCCAGGGCCGCGCCTGGACAAAAGCGTGGAGCGGACTTACCCGCGAGGCGAAGGCGGCCCCGAGCGGAGGCTCAGCTCTTGCTCCACTGCCAGCTGTCGACCAGGTGGTGCCGGGAACTGGACACGTGTCCCAGGAAGGACCGAACAGGACCGAGCAGGACGGGGATGCGTAGCCCCGTGAGAGAGTGAGCAAGTGGGAGAAACCAGAGCAAACGCACACCAGTAGGAGACCAACTGAGAGCAGGAGCAACTGAGAGCGCAAAGCTCCAAGTCCGGACTGGAATTGCGGACCCTGACTCACACACGCTGATTTGCATTTATTTGCATAGCGCTCAGGGAATGGACCTGCGGTACTTCCCGCCACGCCCACCGCGCTCCTCGTGGGAGTGCCCAGCAGAGAATCTAGAGCAGAATCCCTTATTTAAAGTGGATCCACCTCACCCTTCCCCTGCATCACTACAACTCCTTGAACACCGAGTTAGTGACTGTCAAAGAGTTTTCTCATTTTCTTTTTTTGTATTTTCCCTGGATGGCCACTGGATACAGGACAAACAAGGACCACAAACCGGAAAAACTCTGTGAACTTTTAAATTAATTTACCTTTTCTTTGATGTGGCTCTATCAAACAACATGAATAATCTTGTGGATCCCCCAAATGAATGTTCAGGGCTGTTTTTGTTTGTGGGTTTTTTTGGCAAATATCATTAAAAGCACAACTCATTCTCTTTCAAGGTTAGAGACAAACGTGCAATTTTGTTCAGTAAATGAAGAAATACAAAATTGTATAGGCAGGATAACACATTCCCTTAAAATGTTAGTTCTGGAGTTGGGTACACTAACCCTTACTTACTACCTGCAAAACTTTGGGCTAGTTACTTAGGAATCTATTACTCAGTTTTCTTATCTCTAAAATGGGGAAATCTAAGTGTGTTACAGGAATGTGACATACGGCAGTGAGTAGCATATGGTTAGTTCTATGATATAGTCTACTTGGCTGAGAGGCAACTAGATCAAGGTGAGGCAAGAAGCAGAGAGGGAGAAGGGCCAAAGAAGCTTTAGAAAGCAAATAGATAATGTCCTAAGAGCAGAGCCGAGTATCTCCAAGGTTCAGACCAGGGTTTTCCACTCTGCTGTCAAGCTAACCAGACCCAGCTCTGAGAAAGCATTACTATACTATATCTTCTTCCTCTCTAGACGATCCAACCTTGGATGCACTTTGAAATCTCATCTTGGGAATGTTCTGGAGAAATATAAAACATTCAACTCAGCCACTTCAAAGGAAGGCGAAGGAAGGAAGGAAGGAAGGAAGGAAGGAAGGAAGGAAGGAAGGAAGGAAGGAAGGAAGGAAGGAAGGATTAAACTATAAAGCAGGGGTGTCCAATTCATAGGCCGCATGCGGCCCAGGATGGCTATGAATGTGGCCCAACACAAAATCGTAAATTTACTTAAAACATTAGATTTTTTTGTGATTACATGTTGCAATGTAATTAATGTGTGGCCCAATACAACTCCTCTTCTTCTGGTGTGTTCCAGAGACACCAAAAGGTTGGACCCCACTGCAAAGGAAGCAAAATCTGTTCTGTGATGGGAAAAGTCCCAGAGTGAGAAACCTGGATGTTAGACTTGGTTCTGACACTAGCTTTGTGGAGCTTGCATGAGTCACTCTCTGGAATTCAGTTTTCTAATCTGTAAAATGAGAAAACTCCATCACATTTTTTTTTCAGGCATCTTTCAGCTCTGAAACTATAACCTCCGGGTTCCTCTGACGTCTCCCACTGTGTTCTATTAAGAACCTCTCATTGGTTTAGAGTGTATCTACAAAGCCCTTTTAAAGTTCTCCTCCTTCTCCTCCTCCTCCTCCCCCTCCTCCCCCTCCTTCTCCCCCTCCTCCCCCTCCTCCTCCTCCTTCTTTTGGCTTGCCTAATATTTAGTTCGCACCTGTTATGAAACATTTCACAGGTTTCCTGATCTCTTCACTTGTACTCTCTTTCCTTCTTTTCTTCTTTTCTAAACTGTTTATTCCAAGTAAAGGAGTACTTGTCATGCTTTTTATTGTAAAATAAAACACAGGTTCTGAAAAACCCACAAAACAAATACATAGACTGGTAATTTATTATGAGGCAAACATCCTTTCAGTCACCACCGAGTCAACAACTAGAACTCTGTCAGCCAGCCCAGAAGTCTTTCTGTGTGCCCCATTCCGATCACAGCCCCCTATCACCCTCCTCCCAAAAGGAACCATTAGCTTATCTTTTGTATAATCACTATTGCTAGTTTCTTTACAGTTTATATCCCTATGCATCTTACCCATTTTCTAAAAACTTGACGCGCTTTTTAAGCCTTCTGTTGCAATTATCTGTTAAAGAACTTGGGCCTTTTGAGCTGGGGAGTTTCCCACACTCTGAGCATTGCGTTTTCTTGGGGCAGTTCAACATAATCCTCTGTCCTCTGCATTTCCTGCAAATTTGCAGCTAATCCAGAGACTTCCTCAGACTGAAGTTGGATCGCTTTCGCAAGACCAGAGTTTGTAGTGAGCTCTGTCCTCTTGATGTCTGCTATTACATTTTTGAGGTTAGCAGCTGTTGATGCTTAGTTCCTAGCACCGTGAATTCACTGAAGTTGCAAAATGATGATATTTTAATTCTTTATTTTGCTTTTATGTATTAGCTTAATAAATTTACAAGGAGATGTTTCTCTCATTTAGTATTTAGTTACCATGAATAAATTTATTAGGGAAATCTGGATAAATACTTGCTGGAATAATCTTTTAATTTACTCAGTTTTCAAGATAATAAATTGGTTTTCTGTCATTCTCAGAAGTTACTTATTCAGATTCTCAGTGTTATTATAATTCATGGATTTAAATATATTTGATGGGTTTAATCTACTATTGTACAACTCTGTCTTCAGTAGAGCTCAAATTGTCCCATCTTTGGCCAATATGTAGCTTCCGTTGCTACCTAATATGACAAAATGTCCCAGCTTCATCTTGTACATTTGCTGCTTCAGACCTGGAATCTGCCATTTCTCCAAGAAGTTATAGTTTCTTTTTTTGAGATTTCAAGATGACAATATCGGCACTAGGGGGTTTCATTGCTACAAGACTGGTAACTGTTTGTAGCCCTTTTCAATAGATAGAGATAGAATACTTCAAGAGTTTATATCAATATTTCTAATACAATTTCAGAAATACAGGTTTTTAATTAACCTCTTCTACATAACATCAAGATCTCTGAAGAAATTCCACATGGAAAATTCTGATTCTCAGGGATATAGGGGATGATGAAATTAGAATACCCCAATTTGCTTATTTGCTTTATTGGACATTCAACTTACAATAATCTCAGAATAACAATATTACTACCACCAATTATGAATCTTGGAAATAGTTTTGCATACCTTTTTTATTGTATTATAGTTGTACTGCACTAGTTGTCAGCTTCTATAGCCATTGCATACTATAATCTTCCTCATTTAACCCTCATTTAATCTTAGGTCTATAGGTAAATATATATTTAATGCTCACCATTAGTGCCTTATGTCTCTAATCTAGTCATTTTGGTTGTCTGAGTATAACTCCATCCTTACTCATTTTCTGTCTGCTGATATGTCCATTTCTGAGAGAGGGGTAATAAAGTCTCCAACTTTTGTAGTGGATTCACCTATTTCCCCTTGCAGTTCTATCAGTTAATCCCTTGTGTATTTTGTTGCTTTGTTGTTAGGTACATACATGTTAAGGATTGTTATTATCTTCTTGGAGAATTGACTCCTTTATCATTATGTAATGCCCCTCATTATACCTAATAACTTTCTTTACTCTCAAGTCTAGTCTGTCTGAAGTTAATACAAGTACATTTTTTAACTTAGTGTTAGCATAGTATATCCTTCTCCAACCATTTACTTTGAATATGTGTCTTTATACTTAAAGTGGGTTTCTTGTAGACAACATGTATTTGGGTCTTTTTAAAATCTACTTTGACAATCTCTGTCTTTTAATTTGATGCATTTAGACTGCTGATGTTCAAAGTGGTTGTTCATATAGTTGGATTAATAGCTATTGTACAATATTTGTTAGTTTTCTATTTATTGCCCTAGTTCTTTTCTGTGATATTCACTATTAAAAACCAAGTTGAGCTGCTGAAGATAAAACTCACAAAAATGTGGGCCCCTCTCTCTTCGATGTCTGGATCCCCCTAAATTTTTTAACTGTCAGACTTGTCCACACTGAGCTTCCATCAGTTCATCAATTACAGTTCAGGTTTTTTCCACCCAGGCACTGGTTCCTTGGAAGTTTTTGCTTGTGGTTTTCTGCTCTGGTAAATTGTGATTCTCTATATTTATTTGTCTGTTTCTCCAAAGTTGAAAGCAGCAGTTTGCTCTGTGAGATCATTCTCTTATAGATCCAAGAGGAGTTTTGATTTTTGACTGGTCAGATTTTTACTTATTAGGATGGAGATTTCCAAACTTCTTACCTGCCATACCAAAAACTGGAAAGGTCTCATCAATAGGTTAAATTTTGTTTTTTTCCTTTTCTCTCTCCCTCTCTCTGTCTTTCTTTCTTTCTTTCTTTTAAATAGCTATTTAGCAAATGTGAAGTATATGCCACTGTGGTTTTGATTTGCATTTCCCTGATGACTAAAGATGTTGAGCATCTTTTCAAGTGCTTATTGACTATTTGTATATCTTCTTTGGAGAAAAGTACTTGAATTCTCTTGTGCATTTTTTAATTGGATTACTGGGGATTTTTGTCATTGAGTTGTAGGAGTTCTTTACATATTCTGAGTATTAATCCTTTGTCAGATATGTGATTTGCAAATATTTTTCCCATTCCATGGAGTGTATTTTTTACTCCATTGATTGTGTCTTTTTCTGCACACAACTTAAAAATTTTGATGAGATTTGATTTATCTATTTTTCCTTTTGTTGTCTGTGCTATCACTGTCATACTTAAAGTACTGCCAAATCCAAGGTCATGAAGACTTTTTTCTATACATTCTTCTAAGGGTATTTATACTTTTAGCTCTTATTTTTAGGTCTTTAGTCCATTTTGAGTTAATTTTTGTATATGGTGTAAGGTAAGAGTCTAACTTCATTCTTTTGCATGTGGATGTCCACCTTCCCAGTCCCCTTTGTTGAAAAGTCTCTTTTCCCCATTGAATGGTCTTAGAACCTTTGTCAAAATTGACTGACAACATGTGCAAGAGTTAATTTCTATACTGTCTATTCTATTCATTTGGTCTTAAGGTCTGCCTTTATGCCAGTATCATGCAATTTTGATTACTATAGCTTTGTATTAAGTTTTAAAATCATGAAGTGTGAGACCTCCAACTTTGTTCTTTTTTTTTTTTTTGAGGTTGTTTTGGCTATTTGGGGGAGGGGTTCCTTGAAATTTCATATCAATCTTAGGATTTTTTCTATTTTTGCAAAAATTGGCATTGGGATTTTGATAGGGATTGCAGAAAACCTGTAGATTGATTGTGGTGGTATTGTCATCTTAATTAATATTGTCTTCCAGTCTACAAACACAGCATGTCTTCCCATTTATTTACGTTTTCTTTAATTTCTCTTAGCAGTGTTTTGTAGCTTTCAGTGTACAAGTCTTTTACCTCCTTGGTAAATTTATTCCTAAGTACTTTATTCATTTTGATGTTATCAAAAATGGAATTGTTTCCTTTATTTCCTTTTCAGATTATTCATTGCTAGTATATAGAAATACAACTGATTTTTTCTTTATTGATTTGTATTCTGTACTATTATGTCAATTTTATTTCACTTCCAAAATTTCTCCTTAATGCGGAGTCCTGTCCTGGAATAGAGCCTTGGCTGGTCAGATTCAAGAGTTAATGAGGGTTGGACCACACCAGTCCACCTAAATTCTAGCTAGTGATTAGAGATCAAGAGGGTCTGCACAAAGTTATAGGAAATATATCAATTAAACTGAAAAATACCATGGTCCAAACGCACAAACCCAGCACATGATATCTGGATTGTCAAGATAAAGAAATCTGCTTCAGACAGAACCTGGTCTGTTTGTTCCTGTAGACATTCTGAAATCATGCAATTTTGCCTCATTGCCTCAAAGCAAGACACTAGTTGTAGAAAATATTCCTTGGTGAGGAGGAGTGTCTGTTTATCTTTACTGCCTTCCTAGGAAGTCCAGTCTGCAAGCCCTGGCCTCCATCTGTCTGTGCACATCCTCTGTACTTTCTTCCTGTCTCTGGATCCCTTCTCTGGCCTGTTGCCCTTCATTGCTGGGTTCTTGTTAGGAAACCCAAAGGAGAAGAAACAAGAGAGTAAAATGTCACAATTTATTAATCTCTCACAAGTGTTAAACAATAAATAACTCACCTTAGCTTATGAATTTATTATATCAACCTGGATCAGCACTGGTGGATTAAATCTAAAGACTTGCTGGTTCTCCCTGTGCACCCCAATGTTCATAGCAGCACAATTTACAATAGCCAAGTACTGGAAGCAACCGAAGTGCCCATCAGCAAACGAGTGGATCCAAAAACTATGGTATATTTACACAATGGAATTCTACACAGCAGAGAGAAAGAAGGAGCTTATACCCTTTGCAACAGCATGGATGAAACTGGAGAACATTATGCTAAGTGAAATAAGCCAGGAGGTGAGGGACAAATACCATATGATCTCACCTTTAACTGGAATATAATCAATAGAAGAAAAAAGCAAACAAAATATAATCAGAGACATTGAAGTTAAGAACAATCTAACAATAGCCAGGGCGGGGGGAGGGGGGGGTGGGGGCGGGGACAGTGGGAAGAGGGGATTACAGGAACTACTATAAAGGACACATGGACAAAACCAAGGGGGAGGGTGGAGGTGGGGGAGAGAGGTGGGTTCACCTGGGGTGGGGTGGAGGGATGGGGAGAAAAGGCATACAACTGTAATTGAATAACAATAAAAATTAAAAAAAAAAAAAAAGACTTGCTGGTTCTCAAGTTTGGCTGCATGATGGACACATCTGTGAAGCTTTTAAAAAATACTTATACCTGGGTGCCACTCCCAGAAATTGATTCATTTGGTCTGGGGTCGGGCCTTGGAATGATTATTTTATTTTTTAAATTTTTAAAATTTTGTTCAGTTAACACTTGTCCCAATTTTCCCCCTGTTGCTCTCCCCTGCCCCATCACCACCCACCCTGGACTCCCTCAGTCAGTCCCCACCCTGTTGTCCATTACCATGTGTCCTTGATACATGTTCTTTGACTAGACCCTTCCTCTGCTTTTCCCCTTTATCTTTCTCCCTCCTTTCCTCTGGTCACTGTCAGTTTGTTCCTCATTTCCACGTTGCTGATTCTATTTTGCTCATTTTTGTTTTGTTGATTAGGTTCCACTTATAGGTGAGATCACATGGTATTTGTCTTTCACTGCCTGGCTTATTTCACTTAGCATTATACTCTCAAGTTCCAGCCATGAGGTCACAAAGGGTAAGATTTCCTTCTTTCTTTCTTCTGTGTAGTATTCCATTGTGTAAATGTACCACAGGTTTTTGATCCACTCATTTGCTGATAGGAACTTAGGCTATTTCTAGGACTTGGCTATTGTAAATTATGCTGCTATGAACATTGTGGTGCATACGTTCTTTTGGATTGGTGTTTCAGGGTTCTTAGGATATAATCCCAGCAGTGGAATTGCTGGGTCAAAAGGCAGTTCCATTTTTAGCTTTCTGAGGAAATTCCATACTGTTTTCTACAGTGGCCACACCAGTTTGCATTTCCAACAATGCACTAGGGTTCCCTTTTGTTCACATCCTCTGCAACACTTGTTGATTTGTTTATGATGGCCATTCTCAGTGGTGTGAAGTGGTATCTCATTGTGGTTTTAATTTGCATCTCTCTGATGGCTAGTGATGTTGAGCATTCTTTCATATGTCTCTGGGCCCCTCGTATGTCCTCCTTGGAGAAGTGTCTGATCAAGTCCTTTGCCCATTTTTTTTAACTTGAAGTCCTCCAAGGTTTTCCTTATATATTTGGATTTGGATGCTCCTATGTTGAGTGCATATATGTTTATAATGGTTATATCTTCCTAATGGGTGTTTCCTTTAATTATTATGAAGTGTCCTTTTCTGTCTCTTTTAATGGACTTTGTTTTGAAATCTATTTTGTCTGGTACAAGTATTGCTACCCTGGCTTTTTGTTTCATGTCCATTGCTTGGAATATTTTTTTCCATACCTTCACTTACAGTCTGTGTAGTTCTCTTTTTCTGAGGTGAGTCTCTTGTAGACAGCATCTG
Organism: Desmodus rotundus; assembly: GCF_022682495.2. Lineage (NCBI taxonomy): Eukaryota > Metazoa > Chordata > Mammalia > Chiroptera > Phyllostomidae > Desmodus > Desmodus rotundus. Next base: position 101,010,307 of record NC_071388.1, read on the forward strand.
TGTGGGTCATGTTTTCTTATCCATTCAATTACCCTATGTCTTTTGATTGGAGCATTTAATCCATTTACATTTAAGGTTATTATTGATAGGTACTTATTCATTGCCATTTTTTCCATACCTGTGTTTCTCTCTCTCTCTTGCTCTCTCCCCCACCCCTTTCTTCTTCTTGTCTCTCTCTTTTATAGCAATTCCTTTAGCATATCTTGCAGTGGTGGTTTGGTGGAGACATAGTCTTTTAGCCTTCTTTTGTCTTGGAAGCTCTTTATTTCACCATCTATTTTAAATGAGAGCCTTGCTGGATAGAGTAGTCTTGGTTGTATGTAATTGTCTTTCATTATCTGGAATATTTCATGCGTATCCCTTCTGCCTTGTACTGTTTCTGTTGAGAAATCTGCTGATAGCCTTATTGGGGCTTCCTTGTATATTACTTGCTGTTTCTCTCTTGCTGCCTTTAAGATTTCTATTTATCTTTAACATTTGGCATTTTAATTATGATGTGACTTGGAGTAGGCCTCTTTAAATTCATCTTGATTGGGACCCTCTGTGCTTCCTAAACTTGTGTGACTTTTCCCCTCACCAACTTGGGGAAGTTTTCTATCATTATTTTTTCAAACAGGTTTTCTATCCCTTATTCCTTTTTTTCTCCTTCTGATGTTTCTATGATGTGAATGTTGTTGTGTTTCACATAGTCCTGAAGTTTCTTTAAACTATCCTCATTCTTTCTGAGTCTTTTTTCATTCTGTTGCTCTGCCCAGGCACTTCTTTCTACCTTGTCTTCCAGCTTGTGGATTTGGACCTCTGCTTAATCTAGCTACCTTTTAATTCCTTCTAGTATATTTTCATTCTAGATATTGTGTTCTTCATTTCTTCCTGGTTTTTGTTCATAGTTTCTATTTCCTTCTTCATGCTGCTGTAGTTTCCACTCAGTTCTTTGTATTGTTACTGAGTTCCTTGAGCATCCTTATAACCATTTTTTTAAAAATTCTATGTCTGATATATTTCTTGCCTCGATTTCTTGTAACTCTTTTTCTTGGGGTTCCTCCATTACTTTTGATTGGGGTTTCTTTCTTTTCCTCCACACTTTAGGTGACTCTTTTTTGGTTTGTTTCTGTGTCTCAGGATGCTCTACTTTGCCAACTGTCTGCATGTGGTGGACTTCTGTGGCAGGAGTTCTGTGGGACTCAGTGGTACAGTCTCTTTGATCTCTTGATCTGGATGCTCTAGGGTTGCCCTTTATTCAGTATGTGTAGGCTCTCTTGTTGTACTTGGGCTTTGCTTATTGGTGCCTTATTCAATGGTGGGTCTTCCCCTCCAGCTGGTTGACTGGTAGTCACAATTCCCATTGTGTCTTGTATGCTCCAGCTCCCCAACTGCTGAAGTGCTACTCCTTATGCAGCTGCAAAAAACAGGGCCAACATGGCAGCTCCTGGGTGAGAAGTGCCCTCACCACTCCACATTTGTTTTCCACATGCCATGGAACTTTCTTCTGAACTCCCTGCCTTGTGCTGGCTGTCTTAGGACCAGCACACAGGCCCATGGTTTGAACAGGAATGTCTCTTTTTTTATTTTTTAAATTCCTCAGTACTCCTGATATGGCACCACAGTTCACAACTACTTACAACTTAGGTAAAATTCAAAGCAGAAAGATCAATTTGGAAATTAAATGTGCTTCCATTCAGTTCTAAAGACTTTCTTGAAATACCAGTGTCTTCATCAGATGCATTATCATATAAAGGTACAAACATAACAAACTCTAGAATGTGTTCATGGTGCGTTCCTGTAAATATTTACTGTGAGTTAATTTTCTGTACTTTAAGACCTATTATCTCATGCATTATAATTATATAATTGAAAAAGTTAGATATTATCAAGGAGTCTGGCCAAAATGGAGGCATAGGTGGAAATGCTTCACTTTCTCACACAACCAAAAGAAGGATAACAACCAATTTAAAAACAAAAAGCAACCAGAACTGCCAGAAAATCAAACTGCATAGAAGTCCAACAATCAAGGAGTTAAAGAAACATTCATCCAAACTGGTAGGAGCAGCAGAGAAGGGCAGTGGGGCAGAGAGGAGGCATGGCAAGGTGGCTGACTAGCAGAGGAGGTGGGGGCTAGTTGACCAGGTGGTTCCACAGTCACGCACAGATAAGCCAGGAGGAACAAATGGGGAGAGAGACAGACCACGAACCCCAGGCTTTCAGCAGTGGAAACAAAACACTCAAAACCTTGGGCTATAAAAACCTGTTGGGGTTGCAATGGCTGGAGAAACTCCCAGTATCAAAGGAGAGTCCATTGGAGAGGCTCAGAGGGTCCTAGAACATGTAGAAACCTATCCACCTGCAAATCAGCACCTAAAAGGGCACAATCCATTTGTGAGAAGTGAGGGAAGTGATGGAAAATGGGGTGAAAGCTGAGCAAGTGGCATCGTTCCCTCTCTGACCCCATAGACAGCACCATGATGGAGCAAAGTGAATTGCCCCACCCTGGTATATACTTAAGGCTCTGCCCCTTACAATGTAACAGGTGCATCAAGACAAAGAAATATGGCCTAAATGAAAAAACAGATCAAAACTCTAGAAAAAGAACTAAGCACCAAGGAGATACACGACCTATCAGGTGCAGAGTTCAAAACACTGGTAGTCAGGATGCTCACAGAAATGATTGAGCTTGGTCGCAAAATGCAGGAAGAAATGAAGGCTACACAAAGTGAAATAAAGGAAAATATACAGGGAACCAACAGTGACAGGAAGGAAACCAAGATTCAAAGCAATGATTTGGAACAAGAAATAAACATCCAACCAGAACAGAATGAAGAAACAAGAACTCAAAAAAACGAGGAGAGGCTTAGGAACATATGGGACAACTTTAAATGTTCCAGCATTCAAATCATAGGGATGCCAGAAGGAGAAGAAGAGCAAGAAATTGAAAACCTATTTGAACAAATAATGAAGGAAAACTTCCCCAATCTGGTGAAGGAAATAGACTCCCAGGAAGTCCAAGAAGCTCAGAGAGTCTCAAAGATGTTGGACCCAAGGAAGGACCCACCAAGCCACATGATAATTACATTAGCCAAGATGAAAGATAAGGAGAGAATCTTAAAAGCAGCAAGAGAAAAGGAGATAGTTACCTGAAAAGGACTGCCCATAAGACTATCAGCTAACTTCTCAAGAGAAACCTTGAAGGCAAGAAAGTATTCCAACTCATGAAAGGTAAGGACCTACATCCAAGATTACTCTAGCCAGCAAAGCCATCATTTAGAATAGAAGGGCAGATAAAGTGCTTCCCAGATAAGGTCAAGTTAAAGGAGTTCATCATCACCAAGCCCTAATTATATGAAATGTAAAAGGGACTTATCTAAGAAATAGAAGATAAAAAACTATGACCAGTAAAATCACAACAAACTCACAACTATCAACAACTGAACCTAAAAATCAAAAACAAACTAAAGAAACATCTAGAACAGGAATGGAATCACAGAAATGGAGATCACATGGAAGCTTATCAGTGGAGAGGGGGAGGGGTGGGAGGAGAATGGGGGAAAAGTACAGGGAATAAAAAGCATAATAGGTAGGTACAATATAGACAGGGGGAGTTTAAGAATAATATAGGAAATGGAGAAACCAAGGAACTTATATATACAACCCATGGACATGAACTAAGAGGGGGAAATACTGGAGGGTGGGGGGGTGCAGGGAGGTGGGGGAGAAAGGGGAGAAAAAATTGGGATAATTGTAATAGCATAATCAAGAAAATATACTTTAAAAATCAATCAATCAATCAATCAATCAAGCTAATTTTGGGGGGAAATACTTGACTACAAAGCCATTAATGAAAATGTAATTCCAAATTCCAGAAAAATTTTTACATTAACTTTTTAACCATAATAGTCACACATTTTAATTGCTAAAAATGGAAGGAAAGAAGGAAGGAAGGAAGGAAGGAAGGAAGGAAGGAAGGAAGGAAGGAAGAAAGGAAGGAAGGAAGGAAGGAAGGGATCAGGGAGGGAGGGAAGGAGGGAGAAAAAGAAAGAACAGAAGGTAGGAAGTAAAAAGTCATTGTAATCTCCCCCACACCCACCCCCTACAATCCCCCAAGTAACCTGTGTAGAGAATTTCTTGGGCATCTTTCAGGGAAGTACTGTTTTATTAGATCAGTTACTATAATAGTAATTCTAAAATGTAGTCCAAACTGTTATTTTAAAGTTCCTGTGGTTATTATTATGTTAGAAACAAGTTTAAAATCTAAACCAATGATTTTAAGCTGCAGAACCTCAGGATCCAAGAAGGTGATTAGGGTGAATGAGATGGGGTCTCAGGCCAGAACCCAAGGTTCCCACCCTCTCCTTATCCAGAGCAGCTCTACTTTTCTGTGTCATGAAAGACTTGTAGGAAAGTCTTACAGAACACTTAAATCCACTGTTTATATAGTCTGAAAGAATAGCAACAACAGTTTAAATGAACAGACTCAATAAACTCAAATGACCACGTTCTATTATTTCACATTCTATTTATCATTCTTGCCCATATTCTACTACTAATAATCTATGGGTTCTCTATTTGCACCCTCACACCCCCCAAAATATTGTAGATGTTTATCTCAGAAACCACAGAAGGAAGTGCTATAAAAACCCAGCACAGCAAGGACCACATTTAAGGACAAAATGGGCACATAAAAATCATGGGTAAGAGATCTATTTATCATTTAAAGCAAATTTAGGAATATTTTATATGTAAGACCCTTGATTTATAAATTCTATAATCTCAATTTTCTGCATAATGAGAATTTACAGCTGGATGATAGCATCTATTAAAAATCCATTGTTTTGTGGAAGGGAAATTGGAGGTTAGAGGGTAAGTTACGCATTTCTGCCTCAAATTCTTTGTGTGGAAAGAATACAATATAATGGTAAGATCTTCTGAGTCAGCCACTTGGTTTTTATTGAAGCTTTGTCATTAATGAGTTGTGTGACCTTGGATATAAGTAACTTAAATTTCTCTGGGCCTTGATTTCCTAATTGTTAGAAACGAGATAGGGTTGTTTTGAAGGATGAATGAAAAGATGCATTGCAAAGCATATGAGCGGAGTGCTTGACAATAATTTTTGTTCCACAAATGATAACCAATATTCTGTGGAATATCAATGTTATTCAATCATGCCATGCCAATTTCAATACTCTGGACTGCAGTGGGCTAAAATTCTTTTCATTATTTGTGAAAACACAAAGTGAAAGTACATTCATTGTATTACTTACCTGTGGAAATAGGCAACAAAAACAAAAAGATATGCATTGCAAAAACAAAACCACCAAACTACACCATAATCTTTTTTAAAGGAATTTCTAAGGGGGAGTGGGGAACAGACGAAATTCTTCTTTGGGACATTTTTGTTTTGGATTATCCCAGCATATTTAATAATGGTCTCCTACATGTCCATTTACTATTGGAACTGCTGTCTAGTTAAGTCACATGAACTAGAAGCCTGAAATTAGGAAGTTGGCTAAAATAGCAGTGTTTTCAGATTTGTCTCTTTGTAGGTCTTCTAGAGTTTCCTCTTGTCCCTCCCCCTACATCTCATGAAAACTGTAACTAAATGGTCTTAGAGAGATGCATATTCACCATTCCCTCCTGGTAATATGAGAAGAAGCCTTCAATTTGTTGTGAGTTCCAGTGACAGGACATTCTGTCTGCAAAATTCTTTCTAATGTCTATATAATCATTCATGTCACTAATAAAAAAAAAGCATTCAAATTATGATAGTGACAAAGATTCTAAATTCTTCTAAATAAATTTAACAAGATAGATTCAATATCTATATTGAAAAAAAACTGGGAAAAAACTATTAAAAGACACCAAACAGGATTTGAATAAATTAAAATTCACATCTTGCTTCTGGAAGGAAAGACAATACAAAAATGTTAATTCTAGAAATTTTAATATACAAATTTAATGTAGTTCAAATTAGAGTTCCAACAGGGTTTTTGTTGGAATTGGCTAGAACAATTATAAAGTTCACATAGGAAAAGAATGCCAATAAATAGCTAATACAACTATAAAAATGTAATAAAGGAGTATGTATGTAGAGGGGGCTTAAAGTGTAAAATAAAACTGGACTGTCGTATTATACTAAACTAAAAAATAAATTACAAATATATTAAAGATTTGAATGTAAAAGAAAAATAATTTTAAAACCTGAAGAAGACTGTCTAGGAGAATACATATAAATCTATGGTTTGGGGAGACTGTTCTTACTAAGAACCAAGAAACAATAAAAGACAGGTATATTTGACCATATACAAGTAACTTTTTTCAGTATGGCATAAGGTACTAAAACATAGTTAATATCAATAAATATGTCTGGGAAAATGTTTGTGCTTACTATATTCTTGAAAAGGATTGCTTTTTGTATAAAGCACTGTTAAAAATTGGACAAAACTAACAACTGAATACAAAATTGTGCAAAGAATACAAATGAAAAATTCAATAGTGAGTAAACCAAAAAGGCCCATCAAAAATGAATATGCTCATATGCTAAGTGAAATAAGCCAGGCGGTGAGGGACAAATACCATATGATCTCACCTTTAACTGGAACATAATCAACAAAAGAAAAAAGCAAACAAAATATAACCAGAGACATTGAAGTTAAGAACAATCTAACAATAGCCAGGGGGGAGTGGGGAGGGGACAGTGAGGAGAGGGGATTACAGGAACTACTCTAAAGGACACATGGACAAAACCAAGGGGGAGGGTGGAAGCAAGGGAGGGAGGTGGGTTTGGCTGGGGTGAGGGGAACTGGTGGGGAGAAAATGCAGACAATTGTAACTGAAAAACAATAAAGTAATTAAAAAATGAATATGCTCAAATTCACTGAAAATTAGAGGAATAAAAATGGAAGTACATAAAATTACTTGACATCTATCATACTGGCAAACATAAAACACCCATAGCAAAGCTTCCACTGTTCAAATGTGAGGCAATGTAAATATCAGTAAGAATCGAGGCCACCATTATCCTAATTCTAAAACCAGATAAGACACTACAACAAACTGAAAATTACAGGTCAATAACCCTTATGAACATAGATGCTAAAATCTTCAACAAAACATCAGCAAACAATACAGCAGTACATCAAAAAGATCATACACCATGTGCCAGGGATGCAAGTTTGGTACAACATTTGCAAATCAATAAATGTGATACACCACATAAACAAAATGTAGGATAAAAGCCACATGATCACATCAACAAGAAGAAAATGCATTTAATCAAATCTAGCACCCATTTATTATAAAAACTCTCAGCAAAGTGGGATTATACCTCACTGTAATTGAGGTATACCTCAATTACATACTGGAACATACCTCAATGTAATTAAGCCATATATGACACACCCACTGTCAGCATCATACCTAATGAGCAAAAACTACAAGCATTCTCCTTAAGATCAGGAACCAGAAAGGGATGTCTGCTTTTACCACTCTTATTCAATAGCGTACTGAAAGCCCTAGCCATAACAATCAGAGAAGAAGAAGAAATAAAAGGCATCCAAATTAGAACGAAAGAAGTAAAACTGTCATTATTTGCAGATGGCATGAGACTGTACATAGAGAACCCCAAAGATTCCAACAAGAAACTACTAGAACTGATAAATGAATTCAGCAAAGTAGCAGGATACAAAATTAATATCCAGAAATCAGTTGCATTTTTATATGCTAATAAGAAAATAACAGAAAGGGAAATTAAGAAAACAATCCCATTCACAATTGCTACAAAAAGAATAAGGTACATAAGAACAAACCTAATCAATGATGTAGAAGACCTGTACTTGGAAAATTATAGGACACTGAAGAAAGAAATAGAAGATACAAATAAGTGGAAGCACATAACTTGTTCGAAGATAGGAAGAATTAACATCATTAAAATGCCCATACTACCTTAAGCAACCTATAGATTCAACATAATTCCTATCAAGATTCCAATGACATATTTTACAAAACTAGAACCAATATTTCAAAAATTTTTCTGGAACCACAAAAGGCTTCACATAGCAACAGCTATCCTGAGAAAGAACAAAGTTGAAGGAATCATGCTACCTAAGTATCAAACTGTACTATAAGGCTATAGTAATCAAAATAGCATGGGACTAACATAAAAACAGACACAGAGATCAATGGAACAGTATAGAAAGCTCAGAAATAAACCCACAGCTTTATAGTCAATTAATATTCTACAGAGGGAGCAAGTACATACAATGGGGCAAATAGTCTATTCAATAAATAGTATTGGAAAAATTGGACAGATAGGTGCAGAAAAATAAAACCAGACCACCTTATTACACCATACACAAAGTGGATCAAAGACTTAAATGTTAGACCCAAAACCATAAAAATCTTAGAAGAAAACATAGGCAGCAAAATTTTGGACATAGCTCATTGCAATATTTTTATCAGATATATCTCCCCAAACAAGGGAAACAAAAGAAAAAAAATAAAGAAATGGGACTACATCAAACTAAAAAGTTTTTGCACAGCAAAGGAAAACATCAAAATAAAAAGCCCGCTGAATGGAAGATCATATTCACCAATAATATGTCTGATAAGTGGTTAATATCCAAAATTTATAAAGAACTTATGAAACTCAACACCAAAAAAACCCCAAACCACCCCCCAAAAAATGGGCAAGGGACATGAATAGACATTTTCTCCAAAGAGGACATACAGATGGCCAACAGAGATCTGAAAAGATGCTCAATGTCACTAATCATCAGGGAAATGCAACTTAAAACCACAGTGAGATATCACCTCACTCCTGTCAGAATGGCTATCATCAATAAATCAACAAACCACAAGTGCTGGAGAAGATGTGGAGAAAGGGGAACCCTTTTGCTCTGTTGGTAGGAATACAGATTGGTGCAGCCACTGTGGAAAGCGGTATGGGGGTTCCTCAAAAAATTAAAAATGGACCTGCTTTTGACACAGTGATCCCACTTCTGGGAATGTATCTGAAGGAATCCAAAACACTACTTTGAAAGAACATAATCACCCCCATGTTCATTGCAGCATTATTTATAATCACCAAGATATGGAAGCAGCCCAAGTGTCCATCAGTAGATGAGTGGATATAACAACTATCATACAGTTACACAATGGAATACTACTTGGCCATAAAAAAGAAGAAAGTTTTACCCTTTGGGATAGTATCTATGGGCCTAGAGAAAAGTGTGCTAAATGAAATAAGCCAGTTAGAGAAAGACAAATACCATATTATTTCACTCATATGAGGAATCTAATGAACTAATTAACTAATAAGGAAAATGGGGACTGACTCATAGGTGGAAAGCAGGATGACCAACTAATGGGTGGAACAGGGGAGGTGAGGGAATGGAGGGATAGAGCAAAAAGGAAAAAGGACTCATGGACATGGACATCAGTGTGGAGATTGCTAGTGGGAGGGGGTGTAAGGGAACTAAATGGTAATGGAAAAAATACAATAGATAATAAATTTTTAAAAAGAAGTATGTTTACTGTGAGGTTGTTCATAGGGGACTCCAAACTGGAAACAAAGTGAATGCTCAGCAGATTTGGTAGATTGGCCCACTGTTCCTGTAGTGAACCTTTTTTTGTGTGTATCTTTCTATTTTGCAGAGGCTGGGAAGCTAGAGGTATATTTCCGAGATTCCCTTGAAGCTAAGGCATTGTGATTTACATTCACCAGTCGGAGGTAGTAATGCAGATCTGACAGACACAATATGAGTCTGGAGTCAAAGGTTCTGGTGGTAGCTTCCTGATCCTCAAGTTGCAGCTAAGGTGGAGTAATTCTGTAACCAGCAGCTGGGACAGCAATTTTCTGACTGTGATGGATGTAGCAAGTCCCTTGCTGGGCAGGTTCTATGGTACTGTTGTGGGAGTCATTCCTGGAGGCCTAGCCTAAACCCTGCTACTTGAGTCCCTCTAATAATCTTGTAAGTCTCAAATTCCCTACATTAAATCTCTTTCAAGTTAAAATAACTTGTTTCCATTATATGCAACTGAACCAAATTTTTGAATAAATTGGGGCATTATATTTCCCTATCATGGAACATTAGGCAGCCATTGAAAAGAATGAATTAGATCCATATTAAATGATTTTCTAGATATCATCTAAAGGGATTTTCATAGGAACTTCTAAGTGAGAAAATCAAGACAGAAAAGTATAATATGGCCCATTTTTGTAAAACAATGATCAACTCCCTGAAATTTATTGAAGATCACACACTGGATTATGGCTATGGCTAGGGAATAAGAAAGGGGAAAATATGAGAAAAGGAGGTGGAGAGGAAAACTTGATGAAAAAATATATGTAAATTCATGTGTGTATGAATATTGTAAGTATAAAGAATTCTTGAAAGGATAATCAACATAATCTCAGGATGGTGGATTTCAGGTAGGATTTATTTTCTTCTTTATATATTTATATAATGATCAAATTTTTACAATGAACATCTGTTTTTTCTATGATCAGAAAAGATAAAAGCATTTTATTGCACAAAAAGAAAAGTGAAAAAAATGTGATTTATAATAGTAGCAACAGCCAAAGTTCCTAGGAATAAACCTCACAAAAATTTGACAAGATCCTTATGAAGCATTATACAATATTAAAGGATTAGAGGACTCAATATAATAAGATGGTAATTCATCAAATTAACCTATACATTCAAAGCAATTCCAATAAAATCTCAAGAGGATTTTTCACAGAATTTGACAAATTAATCCTTCAACTTACACAGAAAAGTAAATGGCTCAGAATAGCTAAAACAATTAAGAAGATGAATAAAAAGAAAGGATCATCCTATCAGACATCAAGACATATACATTTGCAATAATTAAAAGTGTGGCATTGCACTGAGGTAGAAAATAGATGTGGGAAACCAACTAGAGAATGTAGACATAGACCCACAGATATTGCTGAACTTGGCGAGTGAGAGGTAACATTATACATTAGTGGGGAGGACAGGATGGCAAACGAACATGGGTTTCTGTCCTCCTTTCAGAACCAACTCTACAAATGCTACAGAAGTGACAATCAGGTTAACAGATAATAAAGTATCATATAAAAACATTGAGAGGTTTTTAGGAAGACAGGAAGTGGTTGTATTCCACTATGAATATGGGAAATGACAGCCTAGATCAGAAGACGGCCAGGTAGATGAAGGGTTGTAAAAGAATAATCTCATTGTATTTTCTTCCCTCCTCACATTGTTCTGTGTGAGTCGCTGCTTACCTCATCATCTCTGTGGGGCAGAAGAAAAGTAACACTGGCACAGTGCCACTGGATGTATAAATAATGTGATGGCAGTGCTAGAACCTGGCTGGTGGGGAGCAGTCAACAGGATCTTGACCTCTGAGCAGTACGAATTCCTGTCCCAATCCTACAGGAAGAAATTATTGAAAAATAGCAGAGCTTAGGGAGAAGATACAGGAAAACTCAATTCATATATGTCAATAAATAGGGAGTGATAAAGTCTAAACTGACATAACAGAAGTCATCAATCTAAGGAAATTTTTCTATCACTATGACCTCCAGCCCACAACATCATGCACATTCTATAAACTCATCATGAGGAGTCTACATGACAGTCTGGATTTCAGTTACCATTCTCAGGTATACATTATATACTACCTGTCTGGGTAACTAATATTCTCAAGAAAATATGAATGTACGGGGGGAAAGAATAATACAACCAAGGTGTCATGCTAAAGGAAACAAAATCAATGGACCGAAGAAGAATTTAAAATATACATAATAAATATGTTTAACAAGACAAGAGAGAGTATTAAATATATGAAGCTGGAACAGGCAATTATAAAGAAGAATAAACTGTGTGAATAATATAACAGTTGAAATTAAGAATCAGTAAATAAGTTTATTAGTAAAATAGATATAGCTGAAGAACAAATTAGTGAGATAAAAGATCAGATCAGAAAACTTTGCCCAGAAAAGTTAAAAATAGGCACAGAGATGGTAAAAATGAGAGAAAAGGTAAGAGACATGAAGGTTTAAAAATAGAGGCATAATAGGAATCACAGAAGGAAAGAGAAAATAAATTGCAAGGAAATATTTGAAGGAATAGAGTGAAAAATTTTCATAATTAGAGAAAAGATATAAGATCACTGATTTAAAGAGCTAACAGAGCAATAACGGCAGTCATTTAAAAAAACAACAATACTGTTATACTCATTAGAAGGAAATTTAAAATCATCAAAACCTGAGAAAATTCTAAAGATTTTTGGGAGAAAAATTATATATCACCTTCAAAGCTACAGGGATCTGCACCATGGCAGGCTTCTGAATAGCGATACTGGGAGTGAAAAGAGAAAGGTCTAATGTGAGAAGTGTTGAAGGAAAACAAGTGTGAACCTAGAATTTTATACCATAACTTCATGTTTTAGTTACTGATTTTCTCTTATCTTTCAATTTTTGCCTTCACTTCTGAAATGCTTAGTTTTTTCCTTCCATTTCTTTCCTCAGCTCTACCAGTTCCTGGTTCACCTCCTCCTGTTGTCTCATCTTGTACCTGAGCTCTTGCTCCTTTGTTCAATGCACTTGATTTGAAGAAATAGCGGTTTTATTCAGTTTTAAAAATTTATGGCCAAATATTTAGTCACAACTTTTATCTACTTCATGGCAACATTTTTCTGATAAGTGTTTTTAATATATGGTTTCATTATTCTATTTCTTTCCTTTTGTTTCCCCCTGAAAATATTTTAATATAGATCCTCTGTTGGTACTTCCAGATGACTCTTCTTTTTGAAGCAGATAAGGAAGGTTTTTCTGGATCAGCTATTTGCAGAATTCTTTTGTGTAAGAAGGGTTGAAATTTTCCTTAAAATTCAGAATTTTATGCATTAATTTGTTTAGCATTTACATCTCTACATGGCAATAGGCATCTATGTTTCCCCCTCAAAGTACAGGCTATGGATCATCTTCCCAAAGTCATAAACTAAGGATTTAAAACTTTTCTATCTAGTTGAGCTATTCATCACTGAGAACAGTACTCTCCTAGCTCTTTCTGCTTGCTGTCTGCAGCCATAGCATCCTCTTTCTGTTTCTTCTCATAAGCACCCTGCTTGATAACTACTGCTTTTGGCAATCCTTCCAGCTAATTTGTGGCTTGGTTTTAGAGCTCCCTCCTAGTTTCCCTCATAAATGGAGTTTGTAGTCCTCTTGCTGGTTTTGATTTCTACAAAGGGGAAAAGGGCAACTTTATATGACCATCTTCACGTTGAAATGCAATGAAAATGATCATTTCAATGTGAAGGTAAAATAAAAATATTCCAGTCCTTGGAGAGTCACTATACAAAAATGACCTTTGAAAGTGACATCAAATAAATATGGAGAGCACTTAAGATAAGAATATTAAAGACAAAGAAAGAATAGCAATTCAAAGCTAAAATTCTGTATGATACCAAGATGGTGTGAGTGTGTATCAGAGCTATGTGCCTAGTTCCTTTGGCATTGTGAACCTTCTCCTTGGAAAATACAGCATTTTGAGCTGGAGAGGGTCTTTGAGATTGTGCCTCTTCATTTAGCAGGCCCTGGGCTCAAGGTCCCTCAGAGGCACACTCTGACTCATTTGCCTTTAAATGCTCAGTGTGCCGCACACAATAGAGAGCTAAAAAGTTATACATAAATGAAGGTCACGTAGAACATGAAGACAGAGTCACTAGGTCACAACTCCCAATCCAGGGTTCTTGCTCTTCTAATGCATCATTATTAAGATGAACTTGCCCATAGACTAAATTATTGTTGCCTTTTTAAATGTCTCATATTCATCAAGATTTTTCATGACTTTTTCTCACACTTTGGCCAAAGGTACACAACTACAGTTTAAATTCTCATACTCTTTCTGGGTAAGTAAGAGGTTAAAAGAAGTTGCTTTATGTGTTAACCATCCATTATTTCAGCAATCTGACCAGATTATTAGACTGGTTGGGATGGGGGAGGGAAGAGGTGATGACAGTGGTCTGAAAAAAAAAAAAACGATCAGATCCAAGATGGCAGAGGAGTAAGTGGAAGTTACACTAACCTCCTCCCAGGACCTCGCTGGAATTACAGCAAAATTGTGGAGAAATCATCTGGAATAAACAACTGAACAATTGTGGGAGAGAAACCTTATAACACCAGACAGACAGAAGAAACAGCCTCAACACAACGTGACTGGTAGGGAGTGTGGAGGAGTCATGAGAGGGCTGGCTGGGCTCCCACAGGCAGCAGCTGAAGTGCCAGAGGGATATTTCAGTGGCTGGGGGATTCCCCTGAGAAATGTGGGCTAAACCTCGAGCTGGGGTCCCCAGCCTATAGCACAAGAGCTTGAAGAGTACACAGATAACATCCAGCTGTGAAGAGCAGCAGGGTTTCTCTCTGCCAATGACAAATGGCTGGAGACACAGAGAGCCATTTAAAGGGCTAACACATAAATTTTTGACATGCAGCCACTTATCCTGGGCTCTGGAAAACTCGGGGGCAGAATGGACTAGAGACACTTGAAGAGAGACTGGGGACAGTGGCTTTGGGGAGGGAACTGAGAAAGCAGCCACCAAAATCCTGGTGCTGAGTCATCCCCCATACGGTAGGAGCCATCTTGCTCAGGGAGACCACACCTCTCCAAGTGGCATCAGCCTGAGAGGAAGCAATAGCCCTGCCCCCAGTAATGACTCTGCCCCACCCTGTGGAGCTTACGCCTGACTGCTGATTGCAGAGTGACTAGATTAACAACTGAAGGAGACAGCCACAGACTATAGATCCCTGGAAGTCTTGAACAGGCTGCCTAAGGCCAGACTGGGACACCTTTGTATCACCAGAGGCAGATACAGAAAGAAAAAACAGTGGTACATACTAGATGCTACCAAGACAAAATCCACCGTGGTCTTCTCCATGATTTGCAATATTCTTTCCTAAAGTATTTTTTGTTTGTTTCTTTTGCTTTCAACTCTTCTGGGCCTTATATTTAAAGTATATTACTTGTTTATTTCTTTTTAATACAATCTGACACTCCAGGTTCTGGTGTGTTTTCCCTAGAAGAGAGAAGGAATTTCTTTTCACATTTTCTTTTATTGTTGTTCAAGTACAGTTTTTTACCAATCATTTCTTGTCCTTCAAGTTTGTACATACATATTGTCACTAGATTTTATATTATAGTTTATTTCAATTATCATATTTTGCTCCTCCTTTCTCTTACCCTATTTTACCTTCTTTCCTCTTATTATTTTCTTTTCTTAAAAAAATATTTATTATGCTATTACAGTTGTCCCATTTCCCCCCCCACTCCACTCCATCCTGCCCACCCCCTCCCTCCCACATTACCCCCCTATAGTTCATGTCCATGGGTCATACTTATAAGTTCTTTGGCTTCTACATTTCCTACACTATTCTTACCTTCCCCCTGTCTATTTTCCACCTATCACCTATGCTACTTATTCTCTGTACCTTTACCCCCCTCTCCCCCTCCCACTCACCTATTGACAACCCTCCATGTGGTCTGCATCTCTATGGTTCTGTTTCTGTTCTAGTTGTTTGCCTAGTTTGCTCTTGTTTTTGTTTCAGGTGTGGTCGTTAATAACTGTGAGTTTGCTGTCATTTTTACTGTTCCTATTTTTTATCTTCTTTTTCTTAGGTAACTCCCTTTAACATTTCATATAATAATGGCTTGGTGATGATGAACTCCTTGAACTTCACCTTATCTGAGAAGCACTTTATCTTCCCTTCCATTCTAAATGATAGCTTTGCTGGATAGAGTAATATTGGAGGTAGGTCCTTGCCTCTCATGACTTGGAATACTTCTTGCCAGCCCCTTCTTGCCTGCAAGGTTTCTCTTGAGAAATCAGCTGACAGTCTTATGGGAACGCCTTTGTAGATAACTGTGGCCTTTTCTCTTGCTGCTTCTAAGATTCTCTCCTTATCTTTAATCTTGGATAATGTAATGATGATGTGCCTTGGTGTGTTCCTCCTTGGGGCCAGTTTCTTTGGGACTCTCTGAGCTTCCTGGACTTCCTGGAAGTCTATTTCCTTTGCCAGACTGGGGAAGTTCTCCTTCATTATTTGTTCAAATAAGTTTTCAATTTTTTGTTCTTCCTCTTCTCCTTCTGGCACCCCTATAATTCGGATGTTGGAACGTTTCAAGATGTCCTGGAGGTTCCTAAGCCTCTCCTCATTTTTCCAAATTCTTGTTTCTTCATTCTTTTCGGGTTGGATGTTTCTTTCTTCCTTCTGGTCCACACCATTGATATGAGTCCCAGTTTCCTTCGCATCACTATTGGTTCCCTGTACATTTTCCTTTGTTTCTCTTGGCATAGCGTTCATTTTTTCATGTAGTTTTCGAACAAATTCAACCAATTCTGTGAGTGTCTTAATAACCAGTGTTTTGAACTGTGCACATGATAGGTTGGCTATCTCTTCCTCGCTTAGTTGTATTTTTTCTGGAGCTTTGAAGTGTTCTGTCATTTGGGCCATTTTTTTTTTTGTCTTGGCGCATCTGTTACTTAAAGGGGCGCAGCCTTAGGTGTTCCCTGGGGCGGGGTAACACTGGTTGCTGGGCTGTGACACTGTATGTGGGGGAGGGGCCGAGAGGGAGCAATGGCGCCTGCTCCACTCTCCACCGCATCAGTCACTGCCTCTGCTACCCACAATCTAATTGGGCCCCTCTGGTGCTGGCTCCCAAGTGGGTGGGCTTGTGCACACTCAAGGCCCCTGTGGGTCTCTCCAACGACCTCTCCTGTGAGCCTGGGAGTCTCTCCTGCTGCTGCCCCAACCCCCACGGGCGTTTTCAATCAGAGGTTTGAGGCTTTATTTCCCCGCGCTGGACCGCTGGGTTACGTGGTCCGCTTTGCTCCCTGCAGTTTGTCCCGGTCTATCTGTGTGTGAATGTGGGGCCGCAGGGTGCTACCCGCTGCTCTGCCTGCCCTGTTCTCCGTCACTCTGAGTCTGGCCCTCTAGGTTTATCTGTGTGCAAATGTAGGGCAGCAGGGTCTGCTAGTGGTCAAACTGCCTGCCCTGTTCGTCCCACACTCCGCCAGTCTCGGTCCCGTCAGGGCCACGCGAGTCCTCTCCTCCCCAGTGCCCGTCTCCGCCCCTCCTACTGGTCTGGATGTATGTTCCTTTTTTATCTACTTGGTGTCGGACTTCCTTGCCGTTCGTTTTTCTGTCAGTTCTGGTTGTGCGAGGAGGCGCAGTGTGTCTACCTACACCGCCATCTTGGTTCTCAATAGTCTTAATCTCTTTACACCATTATTAATACTGGTTCATTTGCTATTGAAAGTGGAATTGTGGGTGGGAGTTATTTTTGCAGATGTAGGTTTGTTTCCTGCCTGGGCTGTATGGTTTTGTTCTGGAAGGAGATGCACAACTACATACAAGACGTGGTAGGTGAGTGACCTTCAGTCAGTCAGCCGGAGGGAAGGACCCACCAAAGAACAACCCAACAATGATTAAAACAAATTACATCCAAAGAGCCAAATAAACGGCTTAAAGGGCATCCCAAGAGCATCAAGTTCAGGAGATCAAGGAGACTGCACCACTGAATCCCACAGGTCTCCTACCATAGAAGTTCACAACACAAAGACAGGGAGTCAAAGCATATCAATTAAAGAAGCAGAAGCAAACAAGAAGAGTCTCTCCTAAAATGGGGAGAAAAAGAAACAACCCCAATCAAAAGGAAAGGTGAAATCCTCAAAATGAGTGCTAAATGTATAGAGGCAACTAAACTATCAGATATGGAGTTCAAAACAATGGTTATAAGAAAGTTCAATGAGCTCAGTGAGAATTACCAAAAACTACAATGAAGGAACAAGCAACTTACTGCAAACTACATTAGCATGAAAAGGATATGGAAGCTATCAATAAGAGCCAGGAGGAAATGAAGAATACAATTTCTGAATTACAGAACACAGTAAAGGAATCAAATGCAGGATAGATGATGGAGTGGATCGAATCATCGAGCTGGAGGACAATGGAGAAAAAATTTGCCGACAGAGTAAGAAAAAGAAAAAAGATTTAAAAAACACAAAGAGGGGTTAAGGGAGTTTCAGGACAACATGAAATGCAATAATATCTGTATAATAGGGATACCAGAAGGAGAAGAGGAACAAGGGATAGAAAACCTGTTTGAAAAAGTAATGACTGCAAATTTCCCTAATTTGATGAAAGAAAGTCACACAAGTCCAGGAAGCACAGAAGGTCCCAATCAAGATGAACCCAAAGAGACCCACTGCAAGACACATCATAATTCAAATGTAGCAAGGGAGAAACAGGAAGTAACATACAAGGGGGCTTCAATAAGGCTAGCATCTGATTTCTCAATAGAAACACTACAAGCCTGAAAGGAATGGCAGGAAATATTCCAAGTAATGAAAAGCAAAGGCCTGCAACCAAGACTACTCTACCCAGCAAGGCTCATAATAAAAATGGAAGGCAAAATAAGGAGTTTCCCAGACAAAAGAAGGCTAAAAGAATGCATCTCCACCAAACCAGCTCTGCAAGACATGTTAAGGGGACTGCTTTAAGAAGGTGAAGAAAAAGAGTGAGAAAGAGAGGAACACAGGTAAAAAGGGGGGAAGTGGCAATAAATAGGTACTTATCAACAATAACCTTAAATGTAAATAGATTAAAGGCTCCAATAAAAAGACATAGGGTAGCTGAATGGATAAGAAAAAATGACCTGCACTATGCTGCCTACAAGGACCCACCACAGAACCAAGGTCCTATACTGACTGAAAGTGAACAGTTGGAAGAAAATATTCCAAGCTAATGGACAGGAAAAAAAAGTCAGGGTAGCAATATTCATATCAGACAAAATAGACTTCAAAACAAAGACCATAAAAAGAGACAAAGAAGAATCCATCAACAACAATAAAATAATTTAAAAATTGGAAAAAAATGTAATGAATAAAATATGGCAACATAAAAAAAAGACATAAACATTATAAACATACATGCACCCAACATAGGAGTACCCATATATATAAGGAAAATCTTGGATGACTTCTAAAAACATATACACAGCAACAAACTTATACTAAGGGATTTTAACACCCCACTGTCAACAAAGATAGATCTTACAAAGAATCAAGAAGGATATTGCGGCACTGAACGACATCCTAGATCAAATTGACTTAGATGATATATACAGAATCTTTCACCCCAAAGAAGCAAAATGCACACTCTTTTCAAATGCACGTGGAACATTTTCAATGATGGGACACAAAACAAGCCTCAACAAATTCAAGAAAACTGAAATCATATCAAGCATTTTGTTGGATCATAATGGCTTGAAACTAAAAACCACCTCAAAGAAAAACTCAAAACAGTCAAATTAATGGAGACTGAAAACATGTTATTAAACAATGAATGGGTTAACAATTAAATTAAGGAAGAAATCAAAAAGTTTCTGGAAACAAATGAAAATGAACACACAACACTCCCAAATCTAAGGGACTGGAAGGAAGGAAGTCCTGAGAGGGAAGTTCATAGCAATAAAGGCCTTCCTAAAAAAGACAGAAACATTTCAAATAAACAACCTAACCCTGCATCTACAAAAAATGGAGGAATAACAACAAACAAAGCCCAGAGCCAGTAGAAGGAAGGAAATAATCAAGATCGGAGCAGAATTGAATGACATAGACATGAAAAAAACCAATTCAAAGGATCAATAAATCCAGGACCTAATTCTTTGAAAAAATAAACAAAATCAACAGGCCTTTAATCTGACACATCATGGAAAAGAGAGAGATGAACCAAAGAAATAAACTCAGAAACAAAAGAGGACAAATCACAACAGATACCACAGAAACACAAAGGATTTTAAGAAATTACTACAAACAAATATTTGTCAAGAAAATAGAAAGCCTGGGTGAAATGGTCAAATTGTTAGAAACATATTGAATCAAGAAAAAGCAGAAAGCCTGAACAGACTGATATCAACTAGTGAAACTGAAGTAGTAATCAAAAAACTTCTGGCACATTAAAACCCTGGAGTGGTCGGTTTTGCAGGACAATTTTAAAAAACATTTAGGGAAGAGCTAACCCCTATTCTTAAACTATTCAAAAAAAATTCAAGAAGAGGGAAGACTCCCAAATAATTTTTATGAGGCTACATCATCCTAATCGCAAAACCAGACACAACAAAGGAAGAAAGCTACAGGCCAATATTGCTGATGAACATAGATGCTAAAATCTTTAACAAAATATCGACAAACCACATCCAGCAATATATTAAAAAGATCATACACCATGATCAAGTGGGATTCATTCCAGGGATGCAAGGATGGCACAATGTTCATAAATCAATAAACAGTAATATATCACAAAAACAAAAGGAAAGACAAAAATCACATGATCACATCAATAGATGCAGAAAAAGCATTTGATAAAGTACAGCTCCCATTTACGATAAAAACACTCAGCAAAGTGGGAGAAGAGGGAGCACACGTCAACATAATAAAGGGCATATACGAGAAACCTACAGCCAACATCACACTCAATGGGCAGAAATTAAAAGCTTTCCCACTAAGATCAGAAATAAGACAAGTGTGTCCACTCTCACCACTTCTATTCAACATAGGATTAGACGTCCTAGCCACAGTGATCAGACAAGAAAAAGGAATAAAAGGCATCCAAATTGGAGAGGTGGAAGTCAAACTGTCACTGTTTGCAGATGACATGATAGTATACACAGACAACCCTATAGACTCCACCAAAAAACTACTCGAACTAATACATGAATTTGGCAAAGCAGTGGGATAAAAAATCAATATACAGAAACTAAGGACACTTTTGTACACCAACAATGAAATATTCAAAACAGAAATTAGGAAAACAATCCTATTTTCTATAGCAACAAGAAAAATAAAGTACTGAGGAATAAACCTAACCAAAGAGGTAAAACTACCTGTACTCAGAAAACTACACAACACTAAAAATGGAAACTAAGGAAGACACAAATAAATGGAAGCATATACCATGTTCATGTATTGGAAGAACATCATCAAAATGTCCATACTACCCAAAGCAATTTATAGATTCAATGCAATCCCTATTAAAATACCAATGGCATATTTCACAGGTATAGAACAAACATTTCAAAAATTTATATGGAACCATAAATGACCCTGAATAGCCACAGCAATTTTGAGAAAGAAGATCAAAGTAGGAGGGATCACATTACCTGACATCAAATTACATTAAAAGGCCATGGTAATCAAAACGGTCTGGTACTGGCATAAGAACAGACACATAGATCAATGGAACAGAATAGAGAGCCCAGAAATAAACCCAAGTCTCTATGGTCAATTAATATTTCACAAAGGGGGAAGAAGCATAAAATGGAGTAAAAATAGCCTCTTCAACAAATGGTATTGGGAGATCTGGACAGCTACATGCAAAAAAATGAAACTCGACCACCAACTTATACCATACACAAAAATAAACTCAAGATGGATAAAAGACTTAAATATAAGGTGTGACATAATAAAATTCCTAGAGGAGAATATAGGATGAAAAATTTCAGATATTCCACAAATATTTCAGATGTTCCAAGCAAATTCTTCACCAATATGTCCCCTAGAGAAGAGACATAAAGGAAAGAATTTAAAAAATGGGGCTACACCAAATTAAAAATCTGTACGGCTAAAGAAAACATCAGCAAAATGTAAAGGGAACCAACTGTTTGGGAAAATATATTTGCCAATGATACCTCGGACAAGGGTTTGATCTCCAAAACATATAAAGAACTCACATGACTCCACTCCAGAAGACAAACAACCCAATTAAAAAATGGGCAAAGTACCTGAACAGACACTTCTCCAAGGAGGACATACAGAGGGCCCAGAGACATGTGAAAGGATGCTCAACATCAGTAGCTATCAGAGAGATGCAAATTGAAACCACAATGAGCTATCACTTCACAGTGGCCAGAATGGTCATTATTAACAAATCAATAAACAACAAGTGTTGGTAAGGTTGTGGAGAAAAGGGAACCTTGGCACATCATCGGTGAAAATGCAGACTGGTGTAGCCCCTGTGGGAAACAGTATGGAATTTCCTAAAAAAACAAAAGATGGAACTGCCTTTTGAACCCTGATTCCACTGCTGGGGTTATACCCTGAGAATCCTGAAACACCAATTTAAAAGAACCTATGCACCCCTTTGTTCATAGCAGCATTATTTACAGTAGCCAAGTGCTGAAAACAGCCTAAGTGCCCAAAAGTAAATGAGTGGATCAAAAAACTGTGGTATATTTACACAATGGAATACTACACAGAAGAAAGAACGAATGCCTACCCTTTGGGATAGCATGGATGGAACTGGAGAGTATTTAGCTACTGAACTAAGCCAGCTGGCAAAAGACAAATATATGATCTCATCTATAAGAGGAACAAAATCAACAAAACAAACAAGGAAGCAAAAGAGAACCAGAGACTGGGAAATAGAGAACAAACTGACAGATACTGGGGTGGGGGGGAGGTGATAATGGGGGAAAGAAGAGGAAGGGTCAAGTCAAGGAACAGGTATAAAGAACCCATGGACAAGTACAATGGGAGAGAGGATTGAATACGGGAAAGGGGCAGTAGGCAAGGCAAGGGAGAGCAATGGGGTGGGGGCGGGGATGGGACAACTGTAATTGAACAACAATAAAAAAATTTGTTTAAATGATCATTAATTTTGTGGTGGAGGAAGAGTGGAGTATGGGGATATAGGTCATGGTTCAAATAGGTAAGATCTATTTACTCAAATATTTTTTGACTTTTTCTTTTTTTAAAATATATTTTATTGATTATGCTATTATAGCTGTCCCATTTCCCTCCCCTTTATTCCCCTCCACCCTGCATATACCTCCCACCCACATAACCCCCCCCCCAACTTTAGTTCATGTCCATGGGTCATACATACAAGTTCTTTGGCTTATACATTTCCCATACTATTCTCAACCTCCCTCTGTCTATTTTCTACCTATCATTTAAGCTATTTATTCCCTGCACCTTTCCCCCCATCCCTCCCCCCACCCCCAAGATAACCCTCCATGTGATCTCCATTTCTGTGATTCTGTTCCTATTCTAGTTGTTTGCTTAGTTTGGTTTTTGTTTTTGTGTTTTTAGGCTCAGTTTTTAATAGTTGTGAGTTTGTCATCATATTACTGTTCATATTTTTAATCTTCTTTTTCTTAGGTAAGTCCCTTTAACATTTCACATAATAAGGCCTTGATGATGATGAGCTTTAACTTGTCCTTATCTGGGAAGCTAAACTGGATTAGCTTCCTGTCCTTCCATTCTAAATAATAGCTTTGCTGGATAGAGTAATCTTGGATGTAAGTCCTTGCCTTTCGTGATTTTGAATACTTCTTTCCAGCCCCTTTTTGCCTGAAAGGTTTCTTTTGAGAAATCAGCTGATAGCCTTATGGGAACTCCTTTGTAGGCAAGTCTCTCCTTTTCTCTTGCTTTTAAGATTCTGTCCTTATCTTTATCTTGGCTAACGTAATTATGATGTGCCTTCGTGTATGCTTCCTTGGGTCCAACTTCTTTGGGACTCTCCAAGCTTCCTGGACTTTCTGGAAGTCTATATCCTTTGCCAGATTGGGATGTTCTTCATTATTTTTTCAAATAAGTTTTCAATTTCTTGCTCTTCCTCTTCTCCTTCTGGCATCCCTATGATTCAGATGTTGGGACATTTAATGTTGTCCTGGGGGTTCCTAGACCTCTCCTCATTTTTTAAAATTCTTGTTTCTTCATTCTGTTCTGGTTAAACGTTTATTTCTTCCTTCTGCTCCAAAACATTGATTTGAGTCCTGGTTTCCTTTCCATCACTGTTGTTTCTCTGTGCATTTCCTTTTATTTAACTTTTCATAGCCTTCACTTTTTCCTCTACTTTGTGACCATACTCAACCATTTCTGTGAGCATCTTGATTACCAGTGTTTTGAACTCTGCATCTGATAGGTTGGCTATCTCTTCATTGCTTAGTTGTATTTTTACTGGAGTTTTTGATCTGTTATTTCATTTGGGCCTTTCTTTTTCTTTTATTTTTTTTGTCTCTGCACACCTGTTACATTGTAAGGGGCGGAGCCTCAGGTATTCACCAGGGTGGGGCAACCCACAGTGCTGCATTGTGGCGCTGCATGTGGGTGAGGGGTTTGAGAGGGAACAATGCTGCTTGCTCAGCTCTTGGCTGGCTTTCAGTCACTTCCCCAGCTACCCACAAGCAAATTGGGCCCTTCTGGTGCTGATTCCCAGGTGGGTAGGTTTGTGTACAACCTGGACCCTGTGGTTCTCTCCAATGAACTCTCCTATGAGGCTGGGAGTTTCTCCTGCCACCTCAACCCCCACAGGATTTTTCAGTCAGAGGTTTTGAGGCTTTATTTCCCCACACTGGAACTCTGGGTTGCACGATCTGTCTCGCTCCACAGTTCCTCCCAGTTTATCTGAACACAAATGTGGGACTGCCTGCCCCAGTCCTCCAGCTGCCACCTTCCTGAGAGTCCTCTGCCCTGGCTGTACATCTCTGCCACTCCTACTGGTCTGGATGAATGTTTCTTCTTTAACTCTTTGGTTGTCGGACATTCATACATTTCAATTTTCTGTCAGTTCTGGTTTTATTTTTGTTTTTAAATTTGTTTCTGTCCTTCTTTTGGTTGTGTGAGGAGGCACAGTGTACGCACTGACACCTCCATCTTGGTCAGAAGTCTCTTTTTTGACTTTTTCTAGTTTCTGTCTTATCTTACACCAATTTATCTTCATATCCTAAGATAGTTGAGTCTGATGGTATTGAATGTACTAAAAAAAATTTCTCTTTGAGGGTCTGGGTTTTAAATTTTATTTTTTCTTTACTCATTTCATCTCTTTAGGAGGGTCTGTTCTGCTTGTTTTAAAGCTTACTTTTAAAATAGTTGATTTTGTCTCCTACCCCATTCTGGGCCTAGAGCTCACAGCCAATCAGAATAATCTGGAAAGGATGATGGGGTGAAAATATATACCTTGGCTGTGTGTTCCCTACTGAGCAATGGGCAACATTCCTTGTTATAGATTCCAACAAATGTCGAAGTCTCTAGCTCCAAAGGGGACCATGTTTTCCTCCTGGATAGTGTGTGATAGCTCTGCATGTTTCCTGGAGATCTCCATGGAGATATGAGCCATGTTACCCTCCAGGCGGAGCAGAAGATGGTGCTGGGTTCCTGGAAATGTCAGAACTCACTGTGAATGTCAGTGTTAATGGGGGAAAAAACTCATGTAACTTTCTGTATCTACCTTAAAAGTTAGTATAAATAGTGACTTAAATGGAATTGGCCAACTGACAGGTGGGAAAACTGTTTTACTAGCATTATGTCACATGCTAAACAGATTTTAAGAACATTGTGTGCCCCTCATAAAGCAAAACCTCTAGTGTCTAGTACAGTGCACCACATATGCATGTAGACCATCTGTGCATAATTAGTGACAATTAGCATCTGCTTAATGTTTATTATTCTCAAAGCATTTTCACTTATGAAATTCTCACAGATCCCAGAAGAAATCCCTTATTCTTAGACCATGCTAGTAGAGGGAGAAATGCATGCAACTAGATACTGGTGACAGATTTGGTCCCCAGGGTTTTAAATAGTTATGAGATTTAGCTGATGGTGCAAAGACAATATAGGGAAGAAAGCATGATAGACTGAGACTCACTACCTGGTTCAAGGTGTTAGCTGTGTGTCCTTGAGCAAGTGTCTAATATTTTTTGGTTTCTAAAAATGAGATTGAACTAGGTGATCACATGGTCCCTTTTAGCTATAAAAGTCAATGTCTATAAAATATAAAGCAAAAACTATCCATGATGTTTTTATACCAGGAGTATTTCAATCTTCTAAGTAGGGGATGCTAATAGATATGGTAGTGTTCAAAAATTAGTCCAGAGATAGATGGAATTGTTAATAGAGACACCAGGAATGTCACAGTTTTTTTAAATCATTTATGACAAATAATGACCTTCCTTCTTTAAATCTTCTCTGGAGTTGGCAGGGCCATCCCAGTGATTGGAGGAATGGCATGTCTACTTCATATAGAGTTCTAAATATCCTGAGCAGAGCCCTCATGATTAATTAAAGACATGTCCTATCAAAATGCTAGAATACATAATTAAATATTGTTGAATCATAGAGTGATTAGAGACCTTTTAGTCAAATCCTCACATTTTATAACTGGAAAACAAGGTTCATACAGAAAAACAGGACCAGGCCTCCTGATTCCCAGTCTAGTTTTTTTGTTTGTTTTTTATCCTCACCCGAGGACATTTTTTCATTGTTTTTAGAGAGGGAGAGAGGGAGAGAGAGAGAAGCATCAACATGAGAGAAAAACATCGATTGGTTGCATCCCGTATGTGCCTGAACTGGGGATCAAACTTACAACCTAGGTATGTGCCCTGACTGGGAATTGAACCCACAGCCATTTGGTCTACAGGACAATGATCCAACAAACTAAGCCACATTGGCCAGAGCCCAGTCTAGTTCTTTTCACCCTTCTTTATGGCCGTTAAGATATGGCTTCAAGAACACTTGCAGTTTGTAGTAAACATGAGCTCTTCCTTTCAGGATACTTGAGGCCACTTGTTTGGTCAGAACCTGTCTTACAGAACCTGCTGATTTCTAGCTGGACAGGATCTGCGCCCCCAACCTGTCCTAACATGATGCCACTCGACATAGAATGGAAATGTGAATATCTGAAAACTACAGGCTGAATATGATCTGCAATAATATATGATGGCTAAAGGTAGCCAATTCATCTTCGTCCAGTTTTAAATGACTTAAAATGATAGGAAATCATAAGCCAGCTGTATTCTGCTTGATCACATCACATCTGGAGCTCAATGCTCATTGCTGGATTTAAATTTTAAGACATTAACAAACTGGAGGACATCAAATGAGGACAAGCAGGATGCTGAGGGCCCTTTAAATGTCTTCAGTCAGATTGTTCACTGTCCTCCAGTTTTCCAATCTTTGCCTACACTCATCCCTCCCACAAATCAGTGAGATAGGCTGGTGGGATAGATTATCCTTGCATTAATGACATAGTTAAAAATGTCTCTGCCGTATCTCTTGTCCTAAATATTTAACAATCTGTGGCTTCTTCTCATAAGAAGCAATAGTGTACAAATGTTTGCTAAACCAAAGTGAATTTTGTTTCAGAAGTAAGAGGAATAAAGAATAAAAGCTACAGGGCAGCTAATGCAAGTTTAGATGTGCGTAAAAAAGCTATAAAAGCAGCTGTTGCATGAATTTACCAACACCAGGAGAAAATCAAGTGAAGCCTAGGTGACCATCTGTCAGGGATTCAGTTAGGTGTAACAAGTTATTAATTGCCTATTATATGACAGACACCAAGTGTCACAGTGGGTGTCAAAGATGAATAAATACTGGTCCCTGCCCTTAAGAAGCATAAAGGGTAGGAAGGTTGACAAATAAACTGATGCATGCATCAGCAGAGGTATATACAAGGTACAGAAGTAGTACCAGGGGTTTGAAGAATGAGTAAGAATTTGTCAGGAGGAGGCTGGGCAAAAGAATGGTCCAGGCAAAAGGAATATACATGATACACTTGGCATCTTACCAATAGAAGGTATCAAATGTAGAACAGATTCCTTCTTTGGGTATGAGATAGATGACTTCTAAAGTCCTTTTGAAAACTCAACTTGTAAGCCAAGCCCTTCAGAAGTACATAAGATCTTACCATTTCTTTCTTTCTTTCTTTTTTTATTGTTGCACAAGTATAGTTTTCTCTTCTAATAATTCTCTGGAAGGTCCTACTTAGGCCAAATGCTTTAAATAAAATGGCACCCAGTACTCTACAATTGGTATACTAAAACAGTGAGGTGTGACAGTTGTAGAACTCATTTGTTTAAGCAATTCTGAGAATTTAGAATTAAAAGGTTTGAAAAATGGTTGTTAGCTAGCAAATCAAATCTATGTTTATCTATTAGTATGCTTAAATTCTAAACTTCTAAACATTATTTTTGAGTAGCTTATCCTATTAAAACTTAAGCCAATTTTGTCATTCTTTGTCTCTAACCCTTTTTTCTTCACCATACTTATTACATGTTCCTTTTCTTATATCCCACTGTAATGTCAGCTCCTTGAGGGCAGAGATTATCTGTCTTGCTCATTGTTGTATTCTCTGAGACAAGACTAGGACCTGGCACATATTAGAGCTTTCACTTAACTCATTCATTGAATGAATCTTTAGCTGAAGGGATGGCCCCAACAATGTGAGCACTAACTAGATACATACTTCGTCAGATGTGATTTGGCTGCATGCCCTTTCTAACTAGGCCTTGCAATTCTGCTCTGCTTTCCATGTAGTTTAAGCAGACCTTCTTAACTTTTGCAGCACTTGGCATAAATGCCATCATTAGTGAAAAGTAAAGATTTCCGGAAGATTTGCTGAACTCCAAGGGTGAATGGAATCCGGGAAGAATGTGTACCAAGTAACTTCTCTCGTTTCTTTAGCCCTGCCCCTAGAATCTCTCTACCTTTGGTCATCTTCAGTGGTATTCATAAATACTAAACCCGTTGTAAAGTTTCTGTACTACCACTACAGATGAGATGTAAGGACAGTGGAATAGTGACAAAATGCTGAAAGATGGTTCTTTTCCATTCTACACCCAGGATCTACCAGGAGCTACTCAATCACCCTGGCAGAGGTTAGGGGGTACTTCACATATGCTTCTCTCACTCTGGGACAAATGAAAGGACTGTGAGAGGGCTATGATTTGGGGCTAGATTGACCCTCTGAGACTAAGATGAGGTAATTTATATTGACTCCTGGTGTGAAGATCTAGAGAGGACTACTGAAAAGATACTCTTTCTCTCCTTATCCCACTCTCCTTTTATAGTACTGTTATCGAGACTAAACTTGGAATTTGTTAACTTGGAATTTGACTAAAAACTTGATTTTTCATTTTAGATGTTTGCTCGGTTTGACTCAAAGTGACCAAATTGAAAACTCTGGAATCATCTTTCATTTCCCCATCTCTTTCATTTTCTAGTAAATCACCAAGCCTACAAAAATTTCTCAATTTGTCTCTTTTGCTATTGCCTAAGGCTTATTAATTTATGTCTGGATTACTGTAACAGCTTTCTAAGTGGCCTCCATTCTCTCTCTCTCCTCTAATCCTTCCTATTTACCATCAGTTTGCAATTTTAAGAACACGCAATTTCACCTGGTGGGCCTCAATTAAAAATAAAAAGCACCACTACCACCAAAAATACCCAAACACCAGTGACATCATATTTAATAATTACACCGTGGCCTGGAGCTTTTAACATTCTACAATTTGACCCCAACTCTTCTAAATGAGTATCATCTATTATTATTACCATTATCATATAATCTTGATTTCTCTATTTTAGTCAGGTTAGTGTATTTACCATCCTCTTAATATACCACTCAACCAGCCCCCACATTTTGTGATACTGTTTATGGGGTAAACATTTTGAGGATACTCACAGGATTATTCAAATCCTATACATTCTTGAAGATACAAATGAAGTTTCTTCTCTTCTAGGTCCTCCTCTACCACTTTTTAGCTTTTTCCTTTTCTAAACTTCTATGAAATGCAATGTCTCTTCTATTTTGTTAGGGTCATATTCCACCTTGAAATTTAACTGAACTCTTATGTTCCTATACCATATGACCTTAAATATGCATTCAGGATAAAAATAAATAGAAGTGCCAAAGCTTTAAGAAACTATATGCTAACTTAGGATGTTACCTATATTTCAGTGGACCACTTAATTTAAGAGGTGGAGTACTTTCTGTCTTAAATGTTCATACAGCTCACCCAAAACACTAGCCTACAGCACAGAGAATCCCATATAAAAAAACACAATGCTATTAAAAAAACAAAATGGAATCCTAAAAGAGAAACTCTAGTTTGAATATAGTAAATTGTACCCAGGGACTCCCTTCTAATTATCCTTTAAGAGAATTCTTCCAACCTGCACCCTTTGCCCAGGAGGGTAATAAAAATTCCTAAGTACTAAAATAAAATATTATTTGTAATATTTCCCTAGTTATCTACAACTTTCTTCTCTTAGCAAATGTAAATTTAAGATGACCTGTTTTTATAAGCTCCACAGTGTCAATATATTCCAATAATAAATTTATTATTAAATTTATTTTTTCACACATAATTAATATGAAACATCATTTCTCTATACAAAAATTTAAAATATGTATTCAATGTACCCAAGTTCTATTCTTAAAAAGAGATACTCAATTTTTTCTCCTGAGATCACTTCTCTAGAACACCAGACCTTAAGGATTCCTGGAGCCTAGCAATGTTGGCATCCAGTGCTGCAAGGCCATTTCGGAAGTCTTGTTCATCACGAGAAGTGAAAGTTGAAAAAGAAGAGATGCTCCAGTCTGACGTCAAGTCAGAATTTAAAAAGCTACCATTGGAGACAGTACTGCTTTTCACTTGAAAGCTGCTGCTCTGACAAGTGGAGGGACGGTGACATGCAGCCGGTTCCTGAGACCCCTCAGTGGCAGCAGAGATCTTGCAGATAGCTTCCTTTATTTTCTTGAGGAGCCGCTTGTCCTCCATTTCAGCTGATGTGGAAAGTTTCTCACGTGCATCTTCTGCTTCCTTTTTGGAAGAACAAACTCCAGGTGCACATGATCTATTTTCTTTTTCTGAGACAGGTCCACTGTCGCTGAGCAGTGGTGGTGGAGTTACACTGATCTGTGGCAGGGGGGATAATCTCTTAGGTAGTGGTGATTTCCTTTTAGAGGTACTTCTGGCAAATGGAATATAAATTGTATTATCCAGATTACAATCACCTTCTATTAAAGTTGTAATTTTGCTCTCCTCATCAGAATCTTGTTTTGAAAGAGTAGAGATGATTCCAGGGGCCAATGCTTCTTCCATGCTCCTAGTGGCACTATGTTGAGGACCTTTGGAAGGCAGAACATGTTCATATGGCCTATCTGGCACTATGCTTTCCTCATTCATTTCAGAAAGTGGCTCTGAATGAGTAAAAGTGGGATCTGTTTCTAACTTATTTAGGTAGCTCATTATGGACATTTGAGCAGGGATTGGGTCATGTTGAGGTTGTTTTTCATAAATGTTCAGAAGTGATTTGGTAAGATTATTCCCAGGCTTGCAGCGAGCAGTGTCCATACTTAGATCTGAAAGAAGCTTTGCCATACTGCTCTGTAAAGTTCTGTTAAAAAGAAATTTAGTACACTAATTAGTTTTTTTACCCATTTCTTCTATTTACTTATATATGCCCCATCTTTTAAAAGAAAGGATTAGAGGCAAGTGACTGGTTTTTAATATGGGGGAAAGCAACTAAAAGCACAGTATTACAGAATATACTATGGAAAGAGTAAATTAAAATAATAAATGATGAAAGACCTTGGTGTGCATCAAATCTAATATTATGTCTAAAAATAGAGGCTTGGAAATTTTTTTCTCTTATGTTATGGAGATGCTTTATTCTCGAGGAACACTGAAAAATGGTAAACACACTACTCATTTGAGAGTGGATGCTGTTAGTAATTAAGTTATTAATCTCCATTTCAAATATATATTCAAAGGCCACTGGAGTAATATTAGAAAAAAAGAATGGTTAGAAAATTACCTGGCATAAGTCGGTATGTGTAACAACTAGGTACCAAGAAAAGTGTGGTTTAAGGAAAACCACACAGGGTTTGAAGTCAGACAAAAAATGAATCCAATCCTAGCACTATCACTAGCTGTAATCTGGGACAAGTCACTCAACCTTTCTGAATCTCAAGTTCCTCAGCTGCAAAAGGAAAATAACCTACATTAGAATTACAATGAATATTAAATAAGATAAAATAATAAGATATAAGGATAATGTGCTTAATACAGTTTCAGGCTAAATGGTTGTTCATTTAATGGCAGCTTTTGTAGTAGTCCTATTAAAGCCATTTTATACTAAGTCTATCTGAATTCAATGACATTATGTTCATATCAATAAAATATACACCAATTTAGGCTTTTGGTCAAGATGGCAGGGTAGGCAGATATGGCTTCATTCTTCACACAATCACATCAAAATTACAATTAAAATATAGAACAATCATCACTCAGAACTGTCAGGAATTGAGTTGAATGGAAGTCTGACAACTATAGGATTAAAGAAACCACATCCATCCAGACTGGTAGGAGGGGCTCAGATGCAGAAAGGGCAGGTCTCCCGCCCACTTTGGTGAATAAAAATTTGGGAGGCATATCTCAGGAACAAGAAGTCTCAGCTCCACACCAGGCACCCCAGCCTAGGGTTCCAGTGCCAAGAAGATAAGTCCCCACTACTTCTGGCTACAAAAAGCAGCAGGGATTGAGTCGGTGGAAGAAACTGCTGGAACCCCAAATAGTTCCACTTAAAAAACCCACATATGGACTCACCTACTCAGACTCACTCCCTCTGAGCTCCAGCACCCAGGCAGCAGCTTGAAGGGCACCAGTGGCATACTGGGACAGGCTGAAGTGTCTTACGTCCGGGCAAGCAGAGGCCATTGTCCCCTTTCTGGGACCTCCCCCTGTAGAACCATTGAGCCAGCATGCTGATGCCATATTTGAGACTCCATCAACCTGGCTAACACTGCCTGACCCACCTTGGAGATCCCCTGAGCCTCTGCCCTACCCAATTTACTAGCCCACCCAAGCTGCTTTGCCATATGAATGGCTGGTCTTGGCTCATGCTGCACAACTTCCTAAATCCTCTCAAACAAGCAACAGCTGGCCTCAGTGAGTCCCAGGCCCAGCACAAGCAGCAGCCAGCCTAGATTCATAGCTTGGCTTCACCTGGGAATCTCCAAGCCCAGCACAAATAGCAGCAATCTCAGATTGCTTTATGGTTCAGGAAGGGTGGACCCCAAGGAAAACACAGGTGGGGGCTGAACTTGGCCTGCACCACCAGGGAAAATCCAGGACCAGTGCTCCCAGTGGACAGCTATAGACCACACTGGAGCACCACCTCCCTGCCCCAGCACAGATGGTCCTCCATGGAGGGAGAAGATTGGTAGTAAGTGGTCACAACCAATCCTGAAGGCTACTGGCCTGAGTAAATCCCTCTCATTGATCTGCCAACATCAACCAAGGCTCAAATACAAGAGGAGGATGTACTCAGTCCACACAAAGGGTGCACCTTGAATACCGAGCTTGGTTGTTAGGAGAGGCTGTGCCAGTGGACCCTACAGGGTACCTACTACATTAGGCCACAATACCAAGACATGGAGTCAAAGCAGCTCTACCTAATACACAGAAACAAACAGGGAGGCTGCCAAAACGAGGACAGGAAGAAACATGGCCCAAATGAAAGAACAGATCAAAACTCCAGAAAAAAGAGCTAAATGAAATGGAGATAAGCAATCTATCCAATGCAGAGTTCAAAACACTGGTTATAAGGATGCTCAACGAACTTAGTGAGGATCCCAACAGCATAAAAAAAGACTCAGTAACAAATGAAGGATTTACTAATTGAAATAAAGAACAATTTACAGGGAAACAATAGAGTGGAGTAGAGTAGAGTGGATAAAGCCAAGAATCAAATCAATGTTTTGACACATAAGGAAACAAAAAAACAACCAATCAGAACAAAAGAAGAAAAAAGAATCTAAAAAAATGAGGGTAGTATAAGCAGCCTCTGGAACAACTTCAATAGATCCAACATTCACATCAATAGGTACCAGAAGGAAAAGAGAAAGAGAAAGAAATTGGAAATCTACTTGAAAAAATAATGAAAGAAAATTTCCCCAATTTAGTGAAGGAAATGAACATGCAAGTCCAGGAAGCACAGAGAATCCCAAACAAGTTGGACCCAAAGAGGACCACAGCAAGAAACATCATACTTAAAAGGAAAAGGGTTAAAGATACAGAGAGAATATTACAAGCAGCAAGAGATAAACAGTTACCTACAAAGGAGTTCCCATAAGAC
Source organism: Desmodus rotundus (assembly GCF_022682495.2). Classification (NCBI taxonomy): domain Eukaryota; kingdom Metazoa; phylum Chordata; class Mammalia; order Chiroptera; family Phyllostomidae; genus Desmodus; species Desmodus rotundus. Next base: position 101,044,261 of record NC_071388.1, read on the forward strand.
TGTCAACTGATTTATCAAAAGAAACCTTGCAGGCAAGAAGGGACTGGCCAGAAGTCTTCAAAGTGTAAAAAGCAAGGACCTACAACCAAGATTACTGTATTCAGCAAAGATATCATTTAGAATGGAAGGTCCAATAAAGTGCTTCCAGACAAGGTAAAGCTAAAGGAATTCATCATCACCAAGCCATTATTACATGAAATGTTAAACAGACTTATTTAGGAAAAAGAAGATCAAAACTATGAATATTAAAATGACAACAAACTCACAACTATCAACAACTGAATCTAAACAATAAAAAACAGAAACAAACTAAGCAAACAACTAGAACAGGAACAGAATCATAGGTATGGGAATCACTTGGAGGGTTATCAGCTGGGAGGGGGAAGGGGGAGAAAAGGGGAAATGTTACAGGGATCAAAAAAAGCATTGTTGGTAGGAACAAAATAGACAGGAGGAGTTTAAGAATAGTATAGGAAAGGGAGAAGCCAAAGAACTTACACACATGACCCACGGACAGAAACTAAGGCAGGGAGGGAGTGCTGGAGGGAAGAGGAGTACTGGGTAGAGAGGGGCAAAGGGAAAAAACTGGGACAACTGGAACAGCATAATCAATAAAATGAACTTTAAAACACACACACACACACCAATATAAAAAGAGACTAAAAGGACATCAACAAGTAATTTTAAATGATTACAACTAACCAATACACATGTTTTAAAAGTTCAACTTTTGGCCTTGGCTGGGTAGCTCAGTTGGTTAGAGTATCATCCCAATACACCAAAGTTGAGGGTTCAATCCTGGGTCAGGGTGTGAAGGCATAAATAAGTGGAATAAGAAATTGATATTTCAATCTCTCTCTCAAGTCAATTTTTAAAAAGTTCAACTTTTAATCAGAGAAATTAAAATTTTTTTAATGTGATTTTTTTTTGCCTATCAAATTATCATGGTAAAATAAAAATGCCCTTTGTTATAGAAGATTGGAGAGGCAGGTACTACTAGTGTACTCTGGTATAACTCTTCTGGAGAACATACAGGCAACACATCAGAGGATTTGGGTATCCCACACATTTTGACCCACAAATTTGCACTTCCAGGAATTTATCCTACTGATATAACTATACACAAGAGGCTGTACCCAAAGATATATTTACAAAGACATAATTTATAATAAAAAAATAGATGGACTTAACATCTTTATCTTCAAATATAATGGACTGATTTAGGTAAATTATGGTATAACTGCATCACAGACATTCCGTCTTTACAACAATGAATACCAATGGGGAAATGTTCATGAGGTTAAATTAAAAAGAACAGGCTAACAGTAATCAAAACAGCCTGGTATTGGCATAAGAACAGACACATAGATCAATGGAACAGAACAGAGAGCTCAGAAATAAACCCATGTCTCTAAGGTCAATTAATATTCGACAAAGGGACAGGAGCATAAAACGGAGGAAAGATAGCCTCTTCAACAAATGGTATTGGGAGATCTGGACAGCTACATGAAAAAAAGGAAACTCGACCACCAACTTACACCATACACAAAAATAAACTCAAGATGGATAAAAGACTTAAATACAAGTTGCAACACCATAAAAGTCCTACAGGAGAACATAAGCAGGAAAATCTCAAATATCCCACACAGCAATATTTTCACCAATATGTCCCCTAGAGCAAGGGACATAAAGGAAAGAATAAACAAATGGGATCTCATCAAAATAAAGAGCTTCTGCACAGCTAAAGAAAACAGCATTAAAAAGAAAAGAGAACCAAATACACGGGAAAACATATTTGCCAACTATACCTCGGGCAAGGGTTTGATCTCCAAAATATATAAATAATTCACATGACTCCACTCTAGAAGACAAACAACCCAATTAAAAAATGGGCAAAGGGCTTGAACAGACACTTCTCCAAGGAGGACACACAGACGGCCCAGAGAAATATGAAAGGATGCTCAGCATCACTAGCCATCAGAGAGATGCAAATTGAAACCACAATGAGATACCACTTCACACTGGTCAGAATGGCCATCATAACCAAATCAACAAACAACAAGTGCTGAAGAAGTTGTGGAGAGAAGGGAACCCTAGTATACTGTTGGTGGGAATGCAGACTGGTGCAGCCACTGTGGAAAACAGTATGGAATTTCCTCAGAAAAGTAAAAACGGAACTGCCTTTTGACCCGGCAATTCCACTGCTGGGACTATACCCTAAGAACCCTGAAACACCAATTCAAAGAACCTATGCACCCCAATGTTCATAGCAGCACAATCTAAAATAGCCAAGTGTTGGAAGCAACCTAAGTGCCCATCAGTAAATGAGTGGATCAAAAAACTATGGTACAAACTCGGGAGATGGCGGCAAGATAGGTGGGAGTGGAGTCCACTTCCCCTCAACGCCAGTGAAATACCTAGTTGATCTGAGGAGCACAGCGAAGAGCCAACAGTATTCCAGCATATATGAAGATCGGAGACCAAAGATAGAGGACAACGAAAGATTAGACGGTAAGAAGAGTGCTTAAGGACAATAAGATCCCCAGGACCCACGCGGGGACGAGGGCGACTGAAGCCCCGGCCCGGGTGCAGGGTCTGCTGCAGGATTCTTGGGAGAGAACCAGGCTGGGCTGTGTGAGCAGCCAGGTGCTTGTTTGGACCAGGGGGGCTTGAATAGGAAGAATTTCTCAAAATGGAAAAGAAAATAGAGGCTCGTAGTAGCTAGTTAGAGAACTCTCCGCAGCAGCCGCAGCCTCTGGCACCCCTCCCCCCTCAGCCCCTGGACTGTGAACTCGGAAAAGCAGCCCCAGCGCTCACCTGAAGCCCAGCTGGTGCGCACTCAAATTAGCGGAGCCCACACCTGAAACCCCGGGTGAGCGCAAGCCCTGATAAGCGGCCCAGCTGCCTGGGCGCCAGACCCAAAGTGCCCCAGTGGGTGCGTACCCCAATCAGTGGCCTGGGGCCCACACCTGAAACCCCGGGTGGGCGGGCGCCCTGATAAGCGCCCTGCTGCCTGGGAGCACAGACAAAAAGCTCCTGGGTGAGCACGCAACTGGATCAGTGGCTGGCTGCCCCCGCGCACAGACCTAAAGCAGGTGATCCGCAACCAACAGAAGTCCAAAGCGGAGATCGGCCACACAACCCGATCAACGACCTGGCTGCCTGCAGGCGACCACAGCCAAAAGCACTGGTTCTGAAAAACTCCTACGTTGCCCCTGTGCACAGAACTCTGCAGGGCCTACTGGCTCTCTAGGAGGAAGGCAGAACGCCCAGCAGAGGGGAGCTGCAGGGCTAGGAGAGACTGCATTCCCCGGAAAGACTCGACCCAGTAGGGGGCTGAACTACCCCATAGCAGCACCGAGAACCCCTAGCATCTAAGACAGCAAAGAGCAAGAAGGTGGAATGTGAGTTGCCCGTAATTGGTGCAACTCAAGGACAGCACAGCTGGTGAACTAAAGGCCTAGTGGGGAGCAGAAGGACCCGGAGGAACTAGACTGAAGGCTGAACAACAGCGAAGAGTGTGGCTCAGGAAAGGAGAAAAGTGAAACCAATCCTTCCAACCACCCCCTCCCGTTCCACAGACAGGATGACCAGCAGAACTAACCTGACCAGTTTAAAGCCAGCAGAAGACCTTTTTTTAATTTTTTTTCTTTTTCCTTTTTTCTTTCCTTCTTTTCCCCTGAATTCCTTCTTCCTTTCTGTCCTTCTTTCTTTTTTTATTCCTTCTTCCTTCCATCCTTTACCTTTTTTATTCCTTCTTCCTGCCTTTTATTTATTCTGTTGTTTTAATTTTTGTTAAAAAATTCCTTATCTTGCCTCCGATCTTTCTTTATTCCTACTCCCTTCCTTCCTTTCCTTTTCTATTCCCTTTTTCCCTCCTTCCGTTTTTGTGGGGTTTTTTTTTTTTTTGCCCCCATTCCTCTTTTTCCCACAGGTGAGACAAGAAAACCTGGAGTGCTGAAAAGACCAGAGTAAGACCGTGTTACACCCATATACATCAGCTCAAGACCAGTGAGCACAGGAAATTAAGGAGACAGCACCACTGAATCCCATTGGCATTCTACCATAGAAGTTCATACCATAAACCCAGGGAGTCAGAAAAGATCAATTTAAGAAGCAGAGGCTAACAAGAAGAGTCTCACAAACAATGGGAAGACAAAGAAACAATTCCCAAATGAAAGGAAAGGAGGAAGCCTCAGAAACGATGCTAACTGAAAAAGAGGCAAGTCAACTATGAGATACTGAGTTCAAAGCAATGGTCATCAGGAAGCTCACTGAGCTCTCTGAGTTCAAAGAGAACTACCAGAAACTACAGGGAAACTACAATGAACTCACTGCAAACTATATCAACATGAAAAAGGAAATAGAAACTATCAACAAGGGCCAAGAGGAAATGAAGAATACAATTTCTGAATTGAAGAACACAGTAGAAGGGATCAAAAGCAAACCTGATGAAGCAGAGGAACGGATCAGCGAGCTGGAGGACAAAGTAGAAAAAAACACCGAGAAAGAGCAAGAAAAGGAAAAGAGGCTCAGAAAGAATGAAGAGGCAATAAGGGAAAGGCAAGACAACATGAAACGTAACAATATCCGTATAATAGGAATACCAGAAGGAGAAGAAGAAGAGCAAGGGATAGAAAACCTGTTTGAAAATGTAATGATGGAAAATTTCCCTAATCTGAGGAGAGAAAGTCACCCAAATCCAGGAAACACAGAGACTCCCAAGCAAGAGGACCCAAAGAGACCCACTGCAAGACACATCATAATGAAAATGGCAAAATTCCAAGACAAAGAGAGGATCTTAAAGGCAGCAAGGGAGAAACAGGAAGTAACATACAAGGGAGCCCCAATAAGGTTAGCAACTGACTTCTCAAGGGAAACGTTCCAAGCCAGAAGAGAATGGCAAAAAACATTCCAAGTAATGAGAACCAGGGGCCTGCAACCAATACTACTTTACCCAGCAAGGCTCTCAATCAAGATAGAAGGCCAAATAAAGAGTTTCCCAGACAAAAGAAGTCTAAAAGAATACAGCTCCACCAAATCAGCTCTGCAAGAGATGCTAAAGGGACTGCTTTAAGGAAAGGAAGGAAAAGAGAAAGACAGAGGAACACAGGTAGGAAAAAATGGCAATGAATAACTACCTATCGATAATAACCTTAAACGTAAATGGATTAAATGCTCCAATCAAAAGACATAGAACAGCTGAATGGATAAGAAAACATGACCCACACATATGCTGCTTACAACAGACCCACCTCAGGACAAAAGACCTATACAGACTGAAAGTGAAGGGCTGGAAACAAATTTTCCAAGCAAACGGACAGGGAAAAAAAGCAGAGGTAGCAATACTCATATCAGACAAAAGAGACTTCCAAAGAAGGGCCATAAAGAGAGACCCAGAAGGTCACTTCATAATACTCAAAGGAAGAATCCACCAAGAAGACATAAACATTGTAAATATATATGCACCCAACATAGGAGCACCCAAATACATAAAGAAAATCTTGGAGGACTTCAAAAAAGATATTGACAGCAACAAAATTATAGTAGGGGACTTTAACACCCCACTATCAAAACTGGACAGGTCTTCCAAACAAAATTTCAACAAGGATATTGTGTCACTTAACAATACCCTAGAGGAAATGGACTTAACTGATATATATAGAGCTTTTCATCCCAAAGAAGCAAAATACACATTCTTTTCAAGTGTCCATGGAAGTTTGTCAAAGACAGACCACATGATAGGACACAAAGCAAGCCTCAACAAATTCGAGAAAATTGAAATCATATCAAGCATTTTCTCTGACCACAAGGGACTGAAACTAGAAACCAACCCCAAAGGAAAAAACCCAAAACGCACAAAATCATGGAGACTGAATAGCATGCTATTAAACAATGAATGGGTCAAGAGCGAGATTAGGGAAGAAATAAAAAACTCTGGAAACAAATGAAAATGAACTCACAACAACCCAAAACCTATGGGACACAGCAAAGGCAGTCCTGAGAGGGAAGTTCATAGCAAAACAGGCCTACCTTAAGAAGATAGAAACATTTCAAACAAACAACCTAACCCTACGCCTACAAGAACTGGAGGAACAACAACAAAGACAGCCCAGAGCAAGCAGAAGGAAGGAAATAACCAAGATCAGAGCAGAGTTAAATGACATAGAGACTAAAAGCACAATTCTAAGGATCAATGAATCCAGAAGCTGGTTCTTTGAAAAGATAAACAAAATCAACAAGCCTTTAAGTAGGCTCATCAAGAAGAAAGGAGAGAGGATCCAAATAAACAGAATTAGAAATGAAAGTGGAGAGATTACAACTGATACCACAGAAATACAAAGGACTGTAAGAAATTACTACGAAGAACTGTATGCTAAGGAATTTGAAAACATAGATGAAATGGACACATCTCTAGAAAAACATAATCTTCCAAAACTGAATGAAGAAGAAGCAGAAAACCTGAACAGACCAATAACAGCAGACAAAATTGAAGCAGTCATCAAAAAACTCCCAACACACAAAAGCCCTGGACCAGATGGTTTCACAGGAGAATTCTACAAAGCCTTTAAGGAAGAGCTAACCCCTATCCTTCACAGACTATTCGAAAAAATCCAAACTGATGGAAGACTCCCAAACTCGTTTTATGAAGCCAGCATCATCCTAACCCCAAAACCAGATAAAGACACAAGGGAGAAAGAAAACTTCAGGCCAACATCTCTGATGAACATAGACGCTAAAATTCTCAACAAAATATTAGCAAACCGCATCCAGCAATACATTAAAAAGATCATCCACCATGACCAAGTGGGATTCATCCCAGGGATGCAAGGATGGTATGATATTCGCAAATCAATAAACATAATACATCACACCAATAACTGCAAAGACAAAAATCACATGATCACATCAATAGATGCAGAAAAAGCATTTGATAAGATACAGCACCCATTTCTGATAAAAACACTCAGCAAAGTGGGAATAAAGGGAGCATTCCTCAACATAATAAAGGCCATATATGAGAGACCTACAGCCAACATCACACTCAATGGACAAAAACTTAGAGCTTTCCCACTAAGATCAGGAACAAGACAAGGATGCCCTCTCTCACCACTCCTATTCAACATAGTATTAGAAGTCCTAGCCACAGCAATCAGACAAGAAAAAGCAATAAAAGGCATCCAAATTGGAAAGGAGGAAATGAAACTGTCACTGTTTGCAGACGACATGATAGTGTACATGGAAAATCCTATAGACTCCACCAAAAAACTACTCGACCTAATAAATGAATTTGGCAAAACAGCTGGATACAAAGTCAATACTCAGAAATCAAAGGCATTCCTGTACACCAACAACGAATTTGCAGAAACAGAAATCAGGAAAAAAATCCCATTTGATATAGCAACAAGAAAAATCAAGTACCTAGGAAAAAACCTAACCAAGGAGGTAAAAGACCTGTACTCAGAAAACTACACAACACTGAAGAAATAAATGAACGAAGACACAAACAAATGGAAGCATGTACCATGTTCATGGATTGGAAGAATTAACATCATCAAAATGGCCATACTACCCAAAGCGATTTATAGATTCAATGCAATCCCTATTAGAGTACCCATGACATACTTCACAGATATAGAACAAACATTTCAGAAATTCATATGGAACCATAAACAACCCCGAATAGCTGCAGCAATTTTGAGAAAGAAGAACAAAGCAGGAGGGATCACAATACCTGATATCAAACTGTATTACAAGGCCACGGTAATCAAAACAGCCTGGTACTGGCATAAAAACAGGCACAAAGACCAATGGAACAGAATAGAGAGTCCAGAAATAAACTCAAGTCTATACAGTCAATTAATATTTGACAAAGGAGGCAGAAGCATAAAATGGAGCAAAAACAGCCTCTTCAACAGATGGTGTTGGGAGATCTGGACAGCTACGTGCAAAAAAATCAAACTCGATCACCAACTTACGCCATACACGAAAATAAACTCAAGATGGATAAAAGACTTAAATATAAGTTGTAACACCATAAAAGTCCTTGAGGAAAACATTGGCAGGAAAATCTCAGACATTCCACGCAGCAACATCCTCACAGACACATCCCCTAAAGCAAGGGACATAAAGAAAAGAATAAACAAATGGGACCTCATCAAAATAAAAAGCTTCTGCATGGCTAAAGAAAACAGCACCAAATTACAAAGAGAACCAACAGTATGGGAAAACATATTTGCCAATGATACCTCAGACAAGGGCCTGATCTCCAAAATATATAAAGAACTCACAGGACTCCACTCCAGGGAGACAAACAACCCAATTAAAAAATGGGCAAAGGACTTGAACAGACACTTCTCCAAGGAAGACATACAGAGGGCCCAGAGACATATGAAAAGATTCTCAGCATCACTAGCCATCAGAGAGATGCAAATTAAAACCACAGTGAGGTACCATCTCATACCAGTCAGAGTGGCCAACATAAACAAATCTACAAACAAATGTTGGAGAGGATGCGGAGAAAAGGGAACCCTAGTGCACTGTTGGTGGGAATGCAGACTGGTGAGGCCACTGTGGAAAACAATATGGAATTTCCTCAGAAAACTAAAAATGGAACTGCCTTTTGACCCGGCAATTCCACTGCTGGGATTATACCCTAAGAACCCTGAAACACCAATCCAAAAGAACCTGTGCACCCCAATGTTCATAGCAGCACAATTTACAATAGCCAAGTACTGGAAGCAACTGAAGTGCCCATCAGCAAACGAGTGGATCCAAAAACTATGGTATATTTACACAATGGAATTCTACACAGCAGAGAGAAAGAAGGAGCTTATACCCTTTGCAACAGCATGGATGAAACTGGAGAACATTATGCTAAGTGAAATAAGACAGGCGGTGAGGGACAAATACCATATGATCTCACCTTTAACTGGAACATAATCAATAGAAGAAAAAAGCAAACAAAATATAACCAGAGACATTGAAGTTAAGAACAATCTAAAAATAGCGGGGGGGGGGGTGGGGGCGGGACAGTGGGAAGAGGGGATTACAGGAACTTCTATAAAGGACACATGGACAAAACCAAGGGGGAGGGTGGAGGTGGGGGAGGGAGGTGGGTTCAGCTGGGTTGGGGTGGAGGGTGGGGAGAAAAGTCATACAACTGTAATTGAATAACAATAAAAATTAAAAATAAATAAATAAATACATAAAATCTTTTAAAAAATTAAAAAACAAAACAAAACTATGGTACATTTACACAATGGAATACTACGCAGCAGAAGGAAAGAAAGGAGCTCCTCCCCTTTGCAGTAGCGTGGATTGAACTAGAGAGCATTATGCTAAGTGAAATAAGCCAGTTGGTGAAAAACAAATACCACATGATCTCACCTGCAAGTGGAACCTAGTCAACAAAACAAATAAACAAAATATAACCAGTGGCATTGAAACTAATAACAAACTGAGAGTACCCAGAGGGGAGGTGGGAAGGGATAGTAAGGGGGAAGAGAGGAAGGGCTGTCAGGGACCATGTGTAAAGGACACATGGACAAAGCTAAAGGGGGTGGGATTGAGGGTGGGAGGTGGGGATGGCTGGGGTGGGGTGGGGGTCGTAGGGGGAAAATGGATACAACTGTACTTGAATATTAATAAAATACATAAATTTAAAAAAATAAAATAAAAAATGTTTTAAAAGAAAAAAAAGAACAAGCTATATATAAGTAACATGTATACAATATGATTTTTGTAAAAACAGTCACACACACCTAAATAAAATACTAAAAGAAAATCTTTATACTAAACAGTTAGCAATGATTATGTCTCTGGATACAGAATGGGTGAATTTTTTCTTCTACAAAAATTAAAAATTACTTTTTCCAACGTGGCTTACACTGTCCGCTTAAACATGCTCCATTTTGAGTTCTGACTGCTTTTCAAATGGCAATGGCTCCTGCCATTCTTTTTCTCATACCTCTTCCAAGAAGCTAATGAGCTATTATTAAAAGAAAAAAATGCTATAGAAACATATCTTTAAACGACTTCTAAAATGAATAATGACCCACTAATTGATTCAATCAGAACTGCATACTGAAATTTTTATTTTTATTTATTTTTGGAAAAGGAATATGTAATTATGGTGAGGTTTTCTTCAAGACTTAAATAAAAACGTTATCTTTGCTGTGGGACAAAATCAGTGATCAAGAAAGGAAGGGAGAGACAATGACAACAACAGCTTAGTCTGTGGAAATTAATGTCAACCAGTAAGCGTCTGATGTATGAACAAAATGTGACTCATCACTGTCTCTAAAATTAAAAGAAAAATCTCTGTAATTGAAGAAATGAGAATACATCAAAATTTTAAAACACCTAAATAGCTACAAAGTGAATATATTTGTGTTTGTGTTACATGGGGCACAGCTGAACACCCTGATTTTCAATGCTCAGATAACTGGCACATTTCATAAGACATGCAAGGTTCTTCCTTGGCTAGTTATAAAAATATGCTAATTTAAATAACTGTCAGTTCTTAGAAGCTATTAGAAGATTTATTCTTTACTGAAAATATATTGATTTCCCCACATTTTAATGGTTTTATAATATATATTATAGTAAAATCTAAAAAATATATACAGATGTATTTCAGAGTCATTGAAAGCTGGAGAAGGGAGAGAGATGTAGAAGGGGATATTGTTTAGAACTTGTATGTGTATCTTCTAGTTCCATTATCCCTCCGTAGTAGTCTGAGAAAGGCACCCAGAAATTTTGTGAAATGTGTTTACTAAGAGATTTTTTAAAAACATACAAAAGACATACACCTATCTGACTGAGGTATATTACTGTAGGAAAGAGGAAAGAGGTAGATGAATGTGAAGATTTATTTATCTGTATTGTTGGATGTTGCTAATTTACCTTTTAATGTCAAAGTAAAATGAAAGTGGTCACAGTAGCCTAGCTATAGTATTGGAAATGTTCCTAATTAATCGAATTACATAGGGTGTCACCAAACATATTATTATATAAATAACCAACATGGGTGAATATAGATATGATTAAGTGCAAAGACAGATTTTTTGGTTTTGTTTTGCTTTTTAAAGGACAAGACAAATATTGCCATCAATGGGTATACGTACTTGAATTTTGAAGCTGTCACTCAATCTTCAGAAAATATGGGAACAGTAATAACCCTTATCAGACATTGTGCTAAGCCAGCCCTACAATCATTTGCAGTTCATCTAATAGAGCAACTGGCAGTCATGAGGCAGGATTCACGGCAGCACAAAAATAAAGGGTCCTTGACAACAATGAAAAAACACTGATAGGAAAATTCTTGAGTCTTAAGAAAAGGAAAACAAAACACCTAAATACCTAATTGTTTAGATAGTCTTTTCTAAGAGCAGATAATGTACAATGATTAATGAGCTTTTTCAGTTTCTACGCTTCTGTGTTAGGGTAAATGTTAAGAAACAGGAGAAGTTCCAGCCAAGATGGAGGTGTAGGTAGAAACCCTTCACTTCCTTGCACAAATAAGAGGAGGATAATAACCAATCTGAAATCAATAAACAACCAGAAGTGCCAGAAAATCAAACTGCATGGAACTCCGACAAACAAGAACTTAAAGAAAAAAATCAACCAGAACAACCAGACCAGTAAGGCAGCGCACCATATAGGTCAGCTCAGAAAAACCTGGGTGAGACAGATGACCAGGGGGTGGGGCTGGCTGATGTCGAAACTGAGACTCAGAGCTGACTGTGGGTTACCGCGGTTACTGAGGTGGGAGAAACTCCCAGTCTCACACAGAATCCTTTGGAAAGTGGGCTAGAGACAGGCAGGTGAGATGCATTGTTCCTTCTCTGGCCCCTCCCCCACAGGCAGCAACCCAGTGCAGCAAGGAGGGTTGCCCTGCCCTGGGGAATACCTAAGGCCCCGCCCCCTTACAGCTTATCAGGTGCTCCAAGACAAAGAAATATGGCCCAAATGAAAGAACAGAGCAAAACTTCAGAAAGAGAACTAAGCAGTGAGGAGATAGCCAACCTATCTGATGGAGAATTTAAAGCCCTGGTAATCAAAATGCTCAGACTGACTGAGCTTGGTCGAAAAATGAAAAAACAAATGGAAGATACCCAAAAGAAATAAAGCAAAATATTCAGGGAACCAACAGTGATAGGAAGGAAACCAGGACTCAAAGCAACGATTTGGAACAGAAGGGAAAAATAAACATCCAACTGGAACAGAATGAAGAAACAAGAATTCAAAAAAGCGAAGAGAGACTTAAAAACTTCTGGGACAACCTGAAACATTCCAATATCCAAATTATAGGGGGGCCAGAAGGAGAAGAACAGCAGCAAGAAGTTGAAAACTTATTTGAACAAATAATGAAGGAAAACTTCCTCAATCTGGTGAAGGAAATAGACTCCCAGGAAATCCAGGAAGCCCAGAGAGTCCCAAAGAACTTGGACCCAAAGAGGAACATACCAAGGCACATCATCATTAAGCTACCCAAGATTAATGATAAGGAGAGAATCCTAAAAGCAGCAAGAGAAAAGAAGAGAATTATCTACAAAGGAGTTCCCATAAGGCTATCAGCTGATTCCTCAAAAGAAACTTTGCAGGTAAGAAGGGGTTGGAAAGAAGTATTTGAAGTCATGAAAGGCAAGGACCTACATCCAAGATTACTCTATCCAGCAAAGCTTTCTTTTAGAATGGAAGGGCAGATAAAGCGCTTCCCAGATAAGGTCAAGTTCAAGGAGTTTATCATTGCCAAGCCATTATTACATGAAATGTTAAAGGGACTTATCTAAGAAAAAGAAGATAAAAAATATGAATGATAAAATGACAACAAACTCACAACTATCAACAAATGAACCTAAAAGAAAATGAAAACAATGAAAACAAAAACTAAGCAAACAACCAGAACAGGAACAGAATCAGAGAAATGGACATCACATGGAGGGATTTCAGTGGGGAGGAGGAAGGGAGGAATAGGGGGGGAAAGGTACAGGAAAGAAGCATAACTGGTAGGCATAAAATAGACGGAGGAGATAAAAAATGGCACAGGAAACAGAGGAATCAAAGAACTTCTATGTACAACCCATGGACATGAACTAAGGCGGGGTTGATGCTGGAGGTTTGGGGGGCAGGGCGGAGGGGGGATAAAGGGGGAAAATTGGGAAAACTGTAATAGCATAATCAATAAAAAATACTTTAAAAAAAGAAAAAAACAAGAAATGGCTCCAGTTGCAAGCAAATCTTTCTTCATTCCTAATAGACACTGGAAAAGGCAGACTGTCTATTCTGAAAGAATACGCAGGTACAAAGGTATCTTCTACAAAGGCAGAAAAACATCTCAATAATGAGTCATCTTCTCTCCAAGAGAAGCTGTGTTTTCAAAGCAGTAAGCAAGGCGGAAGAGGGAATCCAAAATCTTGGCTCAGGTCCTAGCTTAGGCACCAACTAGTTATGAAAGTCAGGTAAGTTCCTTCATTTGGGGGGCTTCCATTTATGCTAATTTCTGGAGTAATTATACTATCATTTATTCTGAAACTATTCTTACACTTTTGTTAATTTTCTTCACAAATGCACCACCCATGTTAAATAGTTTTTAGTCCATTTTATCCTTTAAAAAGGATGTTATCTCCCTACAAAGCACTAGAATATGTTTTTTGCTTGGTGATATGTCACTTTATATATGTGATCACAAAGTCACACATACATATTTGGAACATAATATACACTAAATGTTTGTTGAATAAGTGAATAAGCAAATAAATCCATCCATTTATCCATTTATCTCCCAGGTTAAAAAAAATGCTAAGGTTTAGGCATGAAGTTGTTTACCAGGGATAAACTATTTTATCTGAGGCCATGACATGTGCACGACTGAAAGTAAACATGGCTAGGAATTAAGAGATGTGAGTTCTAGCCCTAGCTCTGTTACTAAATTTCCATTAATATTTAAATTCCAAGGTCCCAGTTGTCCCCATCTATGAAAATGCAGATATTAAAATCTTCCTTCCATAGATGAGGACAAATAAAACAATGCATTCCAAATATATGGAAGACAGAGGACATTTTTTAAAAAATCAGCTTCTGATTTCATGCCCATAAAGAAGCTGGATTTTGTGGTATGATGAAGAACAAATCGTGAGAAGAAAAGTAAACTCCCAGGGACTAGTTCCTCTGCTTCATTTTCTGCTTGGGGCTGAGAATCAAGCACCTTAGAAGGGCAGAGACGCTCCCGGTGACACCCAAGTGACGACAAGTAGACCTTGACCATGTTGACTTGCTGTCCTGTTGTGCTTTCCCAAATTGACCATATACCACATATACTTCTTTTTTAAGTTTAGTGAGATATAATTTATATATTATATTTAATATACCTTCTAAAAACAGACAACTTCATGTTCTTTAGTATTCCATAGAGTTGGACAACCATCACCTCTATCTAATTTCAGAACATTTTCATCACCTTAAAAAGGAAGTCTATACCCATTAGCAGTTACTCCCTATTCTTCCCCTCTTTCCTCAGTGCCTGGCAACCACTAATCTACTTTTTATTTCCACGAACTTCCCTATTCTTGCCATTTCATACAAATGGACTCATGCAATATGTTGCCTTTTGTGACTGGCTTCTTTTACCATAAATACTTGATAACAACTGACTTTTCACTCAAAAAGTATTTTCAGAAGATATGACTTTTCTTTGGAAACCTTATAAAGACTTTCTTGAGAAAGGAAATTCTCTCAATTACTTTACTTTGAATGAGAGTGGTATAAGCCAACATTTTAGAAACACTGACTAAAGCCTAATTAATTATAGCACTATGTGGAAATAAGCAGTGTCCTTTGTTTTTCCAACTGTTAATAATGTTTGAATGAAATTATTCTTTGAAATATGAATGTGGACTGAAAGCAGTATTTCTATGCTAACATAGCTTATATAAAGTGATTTCAAATGTTTATAAAACTAAATTAATAAATTAAATATTATGTATATATTACTATTTCATCTATTTTCCTTAAAGTTTATCATTCAAAATGGATCGTCTCATTTGAAATACAAAGGAGACTGTTTGATATTCAGGATTGCTTTATATTTGGAACTATGAAATTCCAGAATCATTCAAAGGCATGGTCACATCTGAAGATATTCAGGCCTAAAATAACTTACTTCTCTTCTGCAATCTTAAAAAGCACTTGAAAATCCAATTCTTAGCAAATATTTAAAAGAAAACTAAACTTCATAAGTATACATCATATGAAATTGGGTGAGGTGATTCTGACTGAAGATGTGTTCAAGAATGTAGGAATCTAAAGGGTAGCTGCCAACTCTTTCACGTTACTGATGAATGGAGGCTCAAAGAGTCTAAATGACTTACCCAAGATGTTATGGCAGAAGGCTTACTATGGTAAGGGCTTCTCCTGGTACTTCTTTGTCCCCCTATCAGCCCTATTCATGTCTTCACTTTACAGCTGAAGTTTAGAGAGATTAATAACTTGCTTAAAGTCATATAGCTAAAACATCGTAGAGCTAGGATTCCACTCAGGTCTCTCTAGCTGTAGAGCCAGACAGCTCTTAACCTTTTTGCTAAACAAGTCTTTAGCTCCTCATCAGAGCCCTTTTCCTGGAATCACATGGTTTGAAAAAGCATTCATCAGGTTTGAAATTTCTAAATTAACAATTGGGACAGAATAAAAAAGAGTAGAAATTAGCAAAAACACTGACAAAATAAGGGAAAGAGAGCAGATCTAAAATTATTTCAAAGTTCACAGTTTATCTATTAAAAGGAGTAAGTTATTCAAGTGTTCGATGTTACCTGGTTAAGTCTCTCAGTCGAGTCACCTCGGCATCACGCTGACGTAATGTTATTCCCAATATCTGATTTTCCTTTTCAGTAGCTTCTAACTTAAACTGGCAGCTCTTCACATTGACTAAGGCTTCCTCCAATTCTAAAACAACAAATGAGTTTCAGTTTCTTTATTCCTTTTAAAAAATGTGACGATAACTACAGCCCAAATACATACCAATTTTAATTCTAGTTGTTTCAATGTCAAATTGCTGTTTATTTTCAAGTATAGTTTGATCTTTCTCTTTAAATATATCAGCAAATTTTTTGTTTTCATCTTTCTGATTTTCGATCACTTTTAAAAGCTCTTCATTTTTACTCTGTAGTAATTCCTGGCTCTTTAGTGACTCCTGTAATTGATTCTGCAATGACTTATTCAATGATTGAAGGGAAAACACTGTAAGACAAAATAGATCAAATGATTGTTTCCCCAATTTAAAAAACTACAAACCTAGAAAAGAGCTGTTTTTAAAAAAGGAAAGGCTTAAATTTTATTGATTTTTCTTAACAATTATATGCTTGTCTGTGTTAATACTAAACATATTTTTTAAAAAATTGCATGGCAGAAGTCATGCCTTTCTTCTCCGATTGATATTTTGAGTATTAAAAAATATTTTAATGAAAGAGGAAGATATGCACAAATTTAAAAAATCCCAACACCATGTAACACCAATGATACCAATGATTCTCAATGAAGTGTCTCACTCCCACTCTATCTCCACTTTTCCCCTAGGGGCGATTGCTATTAAGTTTGGTATCTTCCTGGAAAATACTTTGGCATAAAATAAATATTTAAACATAATGAATCATACTACAGTATACCTATAGTTTCTAACCTTGCCTTTTTTTTCCCATAAGCTTTTATGTATTAGCATACAGCTATCACATTTCTTTTAATGGTTAAAAAATTATGACAGCATTCACTTAAAAAGCACAGCCTTGAGTGAAGGCTTACTATGGCTGAGGCGCTGTAGTAGAATCTGGCCATACAGCGGTGAGCAACAGAGACGTGGTCCATGCTCTCACGGAGTTGGTAACAAGCAGGTAATTATAAGTTGCAATAAATGCTCTCAAGCAAACAATAAATAAACAAGTAAAGAATAAAAAAGGATAAGCTAGTTAGAATGGGAACCACTGATCTCCTCACCTTACACCTTGGCCTCCTATCTCCCTCTCATCCTCTGTACACCCATCATTTTATTCAGAATGGGATCAAAACAATCTTTTCCAAAATTACACTGGTGAAGTTGAACATTTGTCTGAGATGCATGTTCTGTTGGGTGCTCATAGTTTTCTTATTTCAAATATTAAGAAAATTAAGCCTTTGTCATATCACATAATATTTTAAAAAGTTCCCTATTTTGTTGATACATTTTGAATGTATTTATAATTTTGCAGTGTAGACAATAAAAAAAATTTTCCAGGATCTATTTTATCAATCTTTCCTTTGTGGCTTCTGAGTTTTTGTCAGGCTTAGGAAAAGTTTCCAAAATACAAAAAATAATAATAAGTTCTCATCTTTTCCTCTAGTACTATTAGTTTTTTCTTTTCTTTCACTTCAAGCACTGTGATCCATAAGAACAATATGGCGATATCTGTCAAAACTGCAACTGTATACCCAATAACTCATTAATTCTGTTATAATCTGTAAAAATGCTCGCCCATGTGCACAAAGACATATATGCAATATTTTCACTGTAGCACTGTTTGCATTGGGAAAATGGGGAAAGTATCTCAATATGTATCAACAGAGGACTTTAAATACATTATGATATAATCACATAAACAGAATATCCAAGTTGTTCTTAAAACAGAAACATATTTATGTATTTTCCTAGAGAAAAATGTCACAACAAGGTAAGTGAATAATGCAAGCTGCAGAAGAATATATACTGTACAAATCTCATTTCTAAAAAAGGAAAGTACTTACATACTTCTAGTATTGCCTGTTTTACCTTAGGTAGTCAGTAACTATTTATGATATAAATTAATTATATATTAACAGAGGATATGTGAAAAGAAATACAGTTTTTTTAAAAGAAATAGGGATATATTATTGGGAAGTGACATCATGGATTTTTTATTTTTGTTTCTGCACTATTTTAAATTTTAATAAGAAGCATTATTCCTATTTTTCAAAATTTTGATTAAAATGAAAGTTCACTTAAGACAAAGTAGTTAAAAAAGCTCAATTCTTTACCAATACTTCCAAAAACCACAAAGAATTTAACATCAGCTCTTAAAGTTCTTTTACCTACATTCAAGGTTGCATTCCTGAGAACCAGATGCCTTTTTAGTTTTTCCTTGTTCTCTAAGCTGCTGGTTCAAAATTCTCAACTGCCTAAAAATAATGAAGAAATATAAATATGAATGCAAGAATCCCAAGCTCATTTAACAGTGTACATTTGAACAGTCTAAGAGACAATACAAATGCTGGCACCCAGGAAGAGAGCAGAAGCCCATCTCATCCCCAAAGCAAGACAAAAAAACCACATGAACAAAACCACACTATTACCATTATTTATAGGCCTGAGGTTAAAAGGTTAACTTCTCTGATTTTTCCTCTTTCCTTTTTTATTCTCTTATTTTTTCAATGATTTCCTTATTATTCCTCTTTCATTTCCTATCTCTTCTTCTGTCTTCTCTGTCTTTTCATTACTGTAGTAATGATCTGGTTTTTAAAAGATCTGTCATAACTATGAACTAGAATACCTACAGGGACTGACTGGCATCAGGTATCTATCTGCTTGGTTTGTCACACACTGAAAAAACTGGGAAACAAACCTATGCTTCTGATAATTTCTTTATCGAATAGAAAAGTTAATGGCCTGTTTAAGTAAAGAGAATGCTAATAGGGAGCAACTTTCCCTACAAATGAACTTCACAATATAGAGCTGCTTCACAAATATGAACACACAAAAGGAACCACAAATGTTTTCTTTCCTTCTAAGAAGTTAATATTAAATAAAGGTTATCTCTAGCATCTTTCCAGAATTATTTATTTTTGTTAATGAATCTAAAGTATCAATTTTGTTACTGAATCACATCATTTACACGTATTAATTCCAGATGGATTAAAGAACTACACATAAAATATACAAATGAAATTATTTATACAAGTTTTAGGTGGAAATCTACATAATCCTGAAGTGGGGAAGGCATTCCAAAGCAAGACTCAAAATCTAGCAACTATCAAGGGAAAGAATGAAGGATTTAACCACATCAAAATTTCAAACTTGTTCTAGAACTAACAGTCTGGAAGAAAATACCTTCCACATATATAACAAAGAAAAGGTCCATACATTTAAAGAGATCCTCCAAATCAGTAAGAAAGGCAGTAAAAAGTGAGCAAGGATAAGAATGGGCGATTCACGTAAGATACAGAAACAGCCTGTAAACACGTGACAAATGCTCAACCTCACTATGAAGAAATGCTAGTTTAAGACAAGATATTTTATGGCCAGAGGAATGGTAAACACAAAGGGAAATAACATTACTTGTTGGTGAGGGAAATGTGGTATATGGCAATGAATTACCTCAATTGGTGGGAGTCAATTGGTATAATAACCTTTTCAGATAGCAATTTGGTAGTATCCAACAAAATTTAAAACTGGTTCATAACCTTCAACAAAATAATTCTAACCAAATAGCTGTATATGTGCAAAACGTCTACAATCTTATAATATACAAGGATGTTCACAACAGCAATATTTAATAATGAGAAGTTGGAAACAACTTAAAATGCTACAGTATTATGGTATATCCATGCTAAGAAATATTAACACACGTACTTCAAAAAAGAGACAGCCATATGTACTAACATGGAAAGATCTCCAAGTTACATTAGGAAGAGAAAAAAAAAATCTACAGCATCAGCCCCTAACCTCCCTCCTCTCTACCAACCAACTGACCATGGATGCCATCACATTTCTGCCTGAGCTGCACCTTCTGTCTCCCCCACTGCCACCCTGGTTGGTGGAAAAATTACCTTCCATGAAACGAGTCCCTGGTGCCAAAAAGGCTGGGGACCGCTGGTTTATAGAACAGCACCATAATATAATTTCACCCAAGGTGAAATTTATCCATAACAGAATTCTGCTTTTCTAAAGTTTCCCCTTTACAACAAAGAGGGGAGATCTAGAAAAGACAGTGCAGACTGGTAATCCATAACTGTAAATGGTACAGTTGTGATATTTTCCAGAAAAACAGCAGGCACTGAGGCCCTCTTATACACCACGTATGTGACAGGTTTGCTTGACAATCTTTTTGTATGTCCCTGGTCATTTTCTCATCTCTTCCACGACACAGCCAATCTAAACTTTTCGTCACTCATCATAAACCTCCCATCACTACCCCTCTTCTCAGTAGGATACTTTCTTATTTTCACTAAAAATAACATGGTTTTGGCACAAAAATCTGTTATCTTTCTGTACAAGTTTATCCATATGTATACTAATCCTCGCTTCTTTCTTCCAGTCTTAGAGAAAGGGAGCCTCATCAACTCCCTGGATCCCATCTTCTCCTATGCCTTAGAACACAGGTAGCAAACACAAGGCCCGAGGGCTGAATCCGGCCCTCCACCTTGTTTTATCCAGAACCTTGTTTTTATCTTGTTTCTATCCAGCGGCAGCGCCAAGCTCCTTGCCCTTAGTTAAGGAGTAGTTACATTTATACAGTCCTAAAATTACGTTCGGCCCTTTGAAGGCAACTACAAGGCTGATGAAAATTAGTTTGACACCTCAGTCCTAAAGGACTGCTCTTATTCCATTCCTTTTATCTTCTCCACCCACAGCTTCTCCTGCTTTACTGGCTCATGTGCCTGAGCTAAGAAATATAATAAACTGCTTTCATATTTAAGAAAACATTTCCTCCAACCTAACTGTACCATTAACTACTCTTCTTCACTCTCATCCTCAGCATTCAAGGTCAGGCTTTTAAAAATGACACATGATTTAGAAAAGTAAATAACAAAAGAGAATTTCTAAAGAAAATAGTTACGTATGGTTTTTAAAAATATTAGGAATTATATTTACGTATGCTTGATTTTAACAAAGGAGAAGAACTGACAGGCAAATATTTCTTTTTAGTTCATTCATTCTTTTTAAATATATCTTGATTGAGACAAAACATATACAATAAACAATTTTAATATGTATAATTTGATAAGCTTTGACAAATATGTGAAGCCATCACTACAATTAAGATGTTTCTCACCTCTTAAAATGTCTTCATGTCCCACTTCACAACATTCTTTCTAATCACTGACTTGTAGATTACTTTGCATTTTCTAGAATTTTATATTATACCTTTATGCAATATATAATTATATTATGAATGGAAATCATACAGTATATATACTTTTAGCCTGGCTACTTCCACTCAGCATAATGATATGAGATTTATCCATGCTATTGCATGTACCAATAATTCCTTTCTTTTTATCGTTGAGTGGTATTCTATCGTATGGTACTGACAAACATTTGGTTTGTTTCCTATGAACATTCAAAACAAGTACATAGCTTTCACTTCTGAGTAAAACCCTAGGAGTGGAATGACTGGATCATATGGTACCATTAATTTCTAAGAAGCTGAAAACTGTTTTCCAAAGTAATTGTACCATTTGACGTTCCCACCAGTAAATTATGAAAGTTTCAGTTCCTCTACATTCCCACTAACATGTAGTATAGTCTTTTAAATTTTAACCATTCTAGTGGGAATATAGTGGTGTCTCATTGTGGTTTTAATTTGCATTTTCCTAATGAGTAATGACAATGAGCATATTTTCATGGGCTTCTTTAATATCCATATATTCTCTTTTCTATAGTATCTAATCAAATATTTTGCCCATTTGATTGAGCTGTAACAATTCTTTATGCACTCCAGATACAAGTCCTTCATCAGATGATGTATTGCAAATGTTTTCTCTGTTGGTTGCCTCTCCATTTTTAGTAATAATGGCCTTTGAAAAGCAAATATTTTTAATTTTGATGAAGTCCAACATTTGTCTTCTACTTATATTTTTTGTTATATTTAAAAAATCTTGCTCAACCCAAGATCACTACGATTTTCTCCTGTTTTCTTCTACCAGTTCTGTAGATTTAGCTTGTCTATTAAGATTTTTGATTTATTTCAAGCTAATATTTGTATAGCATGTGGTAAAAAAAAATTTTTTTTAATACTATGGCTCTCCAGGAGATCCAAGACAGAGGCAGAGTAGGTGGAAGCTACACTCACCTCCGAGGACCAAATTGGAATTACAACTAAAATATAGAGCAATTGACCTGAATAACCAACTGAAGACTAGCTGAAGAGAAGTCTTATAACTAAGGATTTACATAAGAAGCAACATGAACACTGGTAGGAAGGGCAGAGATGCAAAAAGGGCTGACCCTGCAAAGGTTCCTCCTGAAAACCCAAGCTCACCAGCTGAGAGGAACAGAGCCAAGAAGAGGCACCCACATAACATATGACTATGAAAATCAGCAGGGATTCTTTTGTTTGTCTTTTAAGTATATTTTATTGATTATGCTATTACAGTTGTCCCATTCTTTTTTCTCCCCTTTATCTCCCTCTGCCCAGTACCCTCATTCCCTCAAGCATTCCCTCCACTTAGTTTATATCCATGGGTCATGCATATAAGATCTTTGGCTTTTCCATTTCCTATACTATTAATATCCCCGTCTGTATTGTACCTACCAATTATGCTTCTTATTCCCTGTACCTTTTCCTCCATTCTCCCCCCGCACCCCATCTCCACTGATAACCCTCCATGTGATCTCCATTTCTGTGATTCTGTTCCTGTTCTAGTTGTTTGCTTAGTTGTTTTTTAGGTTCAGTTGTTAATAACTGTGAGTTTGTTGTCATTTTCCTGTTCATATTTTTTATCTTCTTTTTCTTAGATAACTCCCTTTAACATTTCATATAATAAGAGCTTGGAAATGATGAATTCTTTTAACTTGACCTTATCTGGGAAGCACTTTATCTGCCCTTCAACTCTAAATGATAGCTTTGCTGGGTAGAGTAATCTAGGTTGTAGGTCCTTGCTTTTCATGATTTAAAAAAATTTTTTAAATATATTTATTGATTATGCTACTACAGTTGTCCCATTTCCTCCCCTTCACTCAACTCCATCCTGTCCACCCCCTCCCTCCCACATTCCCCCCCTATAGTTCATGTCCATGGGTCATACATATAAGTTCTTTGGCTTCCACATTTCCTACACTATTCTTACCGTCCCCCTGTCTATTTCCCACCTATCATTTATGCTACTTATTCTCTGTACCTTCCCCCCCCTCCCCTGTTGATAACCCTCCATGTGATCTCCATTTCTGTGGTTCTCTGCCT
Source organism: Desmodus rotundus (assembly GCF_022682495.2). NCBI lineage: Eukaryota > Metazoa > Chordata > Mammalia > Chiroptera > Phyllostomidae > Desmodus > Desmodus rotundus. Next base: position 101,067,447 of record NC_071388.1, read on the forward strand.
GTTCTAGTTGTTTGCTTCGTTTTCTTTTGTTTTTGTTTCAGGTGTGGTTGTTAATAACTGTGAGTTTGCTGTCATTTTTACTGTTCATATTTTTTATCTTCTTTTTCTTAGGTAAGTCCCTTTAACATTTCATATAATAAGGGCTTGGTGATGATGAACTCCTTTAACTTGACCTTATCTGAGAAGCACTTTAGCAGCCCTTCCATTCTAAATGATAGCTTTGCTGGATAGAGCAATCTTGGATGTAGGTCCTTGCCTTTCATGACTTGGAATACTTCTTGCCAGCCCCTTCTTGCCTGTCAGGTCTCTTTGGAGAAATCAGCTGACAGTCTTATGGGAACTCCTTTGTAGGTAACTGTGTCCTTTTCTCTTGCTGTTTCTAAGATTCTCTCCTTCTGTTTCATCTTGGCTAATGTAATTATGATGTGCCTTGGTGTGTTCCTCCTTGGGGCCAGCTTCTTTGGGACTCTCTGAGCTTCCTGGACTTCCTGGAAGTCTATTTCATTTGCCAGGGTAGGGAAGTTCTCCTTATTTGTTCAAGTAAGTTTTCAATTTTTTGTTCTTCCTCTTCTCCTTCTGGCACCCCTATAGTTCGGATGCTGGAATGTTTAAAGATGTCCTGGAGATTCCTAAGCCTCTCCTCATTTTTCCGAATTCTTGTTTCTTCATTCTTTTCTGGTTGGATGTTTCTTTCTTCCTTCTGGTCCACACCATTGATCTGAGTCCCAGTTTCCTTCGCATCACTATTGGTTCCTTGTACATTTTCCTTTGTTTCTCTTAGCATAAGCTTCATTTTTTCATCTGGTTTTCAAACAGATTCAACCAATTCTGTGAGCATCTTGATAACCACTGTTTTGAACTGTGCACCTTGATAGGTTGGCTCTCTCTTCCTCACTTAGTTGTATTTTTTCTGGAGCTTTGAAGTGTTCTGTCATTTGGGCCATTTTTTTTTTTTTGTCTTGGTGCTTCTGTTGCTTAAAGGGGTGGAGCTTTAGGTATTCCCCGAGGCAGGGTAACGCTGGTTGCTGCACTGTGACACTGTACGTGGGGGAGGGGCCGAGAGGGAGCAATGGCGCCCACTCCACTCTCTGCCAGATCTCAGTCACTGCCTCCAATACCCACAATCAAATTGGGCCCCTCTGGTGCTGGTTCCCCAGTGGGTGGGCTTGTGCATGCCCTAGCCCCTGTGGGTCTCTCCAACAACCTCTCCTGTGAGGCTGGGAGTTTCTCCTGCTGCCACCCCAACCCCCACGGGTGTTTTCAATCAGAGGTTTGAGGCTTTATTTCGTTGCGCTGGAGCCCTGGCTCCCGCCGTTTGTCCTGGTTTATCTATGCGCCAATGTGGGGCTTTGGGCTTTGCTACCCGCCACTCTGCCTGCCCCGTTCTCCGCCACTCTGAGTCTGGCCCTCTCCGTTTATCTGTGCGCGAATGTGGGGCTGCAGGGTCTGCTAGTGGTCAGACTGCCTGCCCTGTTGGTTCCACACTCCGCCAGTCTCGGTCCTGCCACGGCAACTCGAGTCCTCTCCACCCCGGCTGCCTGTCTCCACCCTGGCTGCCGGTCTCCGCCCCTCCTACCGGTCTGGATGCATGTTTCTTTTTTCTCTACTTGGCGTCGGACTTCCTCGCCGTTCGATTTTCTGTCAGTTCTGGTTGTGCGAGGAGGCACAGTATGTCTACCTACGCCGCCATCTTGGTTCTGCTTTTCATGATTTTGAGTACTTCTTTCCAGCCCCTTCTTGCCTGGTAAGCTTTCTTTTGAGAAATCAGCCGACATTCTTATGTGAATTCCTCTGTAGGTACTCTCTCCTTTTCTCTTGCTACTTTTAAGATTCTCTCATCTTTAATCTTGGGTAATTTAATTATTACATGTCTCATTGTGTTCCTTTTTGGGACTCTCTGAGCTTCCTGGACTTATATGTCCATTTCCTTTGCCAGACTGGGGAAGTCTTCCTTCATTATTTTTTCAATAATCAGCAGGGATTCTGTCTGCCAAGGAGAGGCAATAGTCTGCTAGAGATACACAGGCGCCTACTTAAAGGGCCAACACACAAAATCTCATTCACAGCCACATACCCTAGGATCCAGTGGGGTGGGAAAGGGTGGAGTACACTAGAGTTGTGTGAGGAGAGACTGGTGTTTGTGGCTCTGGGGAGGGAGCTGAAGGGATAGCCATCAGGATTCCTGGGCTGGGTCATTTCCCATACTGCAGACACCATCCTTCCTAGGGGGAACACTCCCTTCCATATAGCATCAGCCTGGGGGAATGAAAAAAACCCACCCTTTGGGTCCCTGTCACCCACCCCTGCAGAGCTTGTGCTCTGCTGAGGAGCCAGCTGCCTGGGCCAGGGTGTAGTAGTCTGAGAAAACTAAGGGGGTGTCAGTGATTGATTGGTGTGGCTTTGGGGCTGAAGCCATTCCTCCCACTTTCCTGTGAATCTGACTGGCACCTCCCCCACATGGGAGATCTGCTAGCCCCACTCTCCGGGCTCCAGGTGGCCTCACCCTCTTGATTCTCGGTGGCTCTATACTGCCAACATCTGGGAAGAATCTGAAACAGACTGAGTTGTGTGGCTCTGGGGTAGGGGCCACTCCCCCCACATTCCCAGAGCCTGACTGGCATTTCTCCTTCATGGGAGATATACTAATCCTACCCTCCCAACTCTCAGTGGCCCTGCTCTGCTGAGATCGAGCTCCTGGCAGAATCTGGGACAGATTGAGTTGTATGGCTCTAGGATGGGGCCATGTTTCCCTCACATGCCGACTGGTGCAGAGCCCTCCCTTCATACAGCCAAATCTTGGCCTATTTAGGCCTGGTAAACTTTGTTGTCCTCACCTTGACAATCCCCCAAGACCCTGTCCTACCACAAAGTTGTACAAGCACCCAGTGTGTGATGGTTAGACTTGGTATACCCTAGGACTTTTGCTAAGTAGTCTTGGACCCAGCACTGGCATGGCACTAAGTATGAACATGTATCAATCTGGTGAACAGCACTTACCCCTAGCTGGTGACTCACTAAGAAACTACCTCATGCAACTTGAGTACCACCAGAAGATCTGTCAGGGCCTGAGCTCAACAGGCAGCTGGAAGACAGAGGTAAAGCATCAGGCACACTAGGACTTTAGCTGACCTGTCCCTGGGCCCAGTGTTGGTAAAAGCCAGCCTCGATGTGGAGGATGGTTTTTCCTATGCAAACCCAGGCTCAGCAGAGGCAACCATTAACTGTGAATCACTTTGTATCTCCAAACAGGTTGCCCAGGGCCAGTCACAGGAAGCATCTGGCATTGGCCTACGCAAGAGATCCTCCCAAGATACCCCAGAATCAACATACACAGTGGCCAGCTTCAGACACATCAGAGCAGGATCCAATTAGCTTCACAAGATGCATATCCAAAGGCAGATCTCAGCAGTCAACAGACCCTGTTGGGGAAAATTCTGCCCCATGTGATCAGCACCTGCACAGCAGTTTGAACATTGTGGTCAAGGTTGACCCTCATAGTCAACAACCTGAGGGTCAACCCCATGCACAAACGGGCCAATAGCAATCAACACTCAATTACAACAGGAGGGCCCCTATAACCCACACAAGGGACATTCCTGGAGCACTCAAATCACATGATCAAGGAGACTGTGCCACTGGATCCACACAGGACACCTATTACAGAAGATCACCCTACTAAGACTGGGAGTCACAGCAGATCTACCTAATAAATAGAAACAACCTCAAAGAGGCAGCCAAAATGGAAAGACAAAGAATTATGACCCAAATGAAAGGAGAATTCGCCAGCAAAAGAGCTAAATGAAATAGAGGCAAGCAATTTGCCAGACACAGAGTTCAAAAGAATAGTTATAAACTTGCTCAAGGAACTTAGTAAGAACTATAAGGAATTTAGTGTAAATTACACCAGCATGAAAAAGGATATGGAAACCATAAAAAAGAACCAGTGAGAAATGAAAAATATAGTATCTGATGAAGAATACACTAGAAGGAATAAACAGTAAGTTGAATGAAGCTGAAGATCGAATCACTGATTTGAAAGAGAAGGTGGCAGAAAACACCCAATTAGAGCAGCAAAATGAAAAAAAATTATAAAATGAGGATAATTTAAGGAACCTTTGGGATAACATGAAGCATAACAACATCTGCATTATAAGGGTACCAGAAGGAAAGAGAAGGGAAGAAATTGAGAACCTTTTTGAAGTAATAACAACTGAAAACTTCCCTAATGTGCTAAAGGAAAAAGACACACAAGTCCAGAAAGCACAGAGAATCCAAAACAAGATGAACCTAAAGAGGCCCACACCAAGATAAATCATAAATAAAATGCCAAAGATTAAAGACAAAAAGACAGTGGTAATAGCAACAAGAGAAAGAGTTACCTACAAGGGCCCTGTCATAAGACTGTCAGCTGAGTTTTCAATAGAAATATTTTAGGCCAGAAGGGATTGGCATGAAATATACTAAGTGATGAAAAGCAGGGACCTGCAATCCAGTACTTTACCCAGCAGGGCTATCACTTAAAACTGAAGGAGAAATAAAAACTTCCCAGAAAAGAAAAAGCTAGAGGAGTTTGTTACCACCAAACTAGTATTACAAGAAATGTGAAAGAGTCTTCCTGAAGAAGAAGAAGAAGAAAACAGAGGAACATGGTTAAAAGAATAAAATGACAATAAATATGTACCTATCAATAATCATTTTAAATGTAAATATGTAAATGCTCCACACAAAAGACATAGAGTAAATAAATGGATAAGAAACCAAGACCTATATATATGCCGTCTATAAGAGAGGGTACAAGAGACCCATCTCAGAATAAAAGATACACACAGGCTAAAAGTAAAGGCATGGAAAAAGACATTTCACACAGATGTTAAGGAAAAAAAGCTGGGATAGCAATACTTATATCTGATGAAATAGACTTTTTGAAAAAGGCTATATATAGTAAGAGACAAACAAGGAGACTACATAATGATAAAGGGAGCAACCCAACAAAAGGATATACTGTATTTTTTGGAATATAAGATGCACCCCCCCAAATTTGGGAGGAAAATGGGGGTGTGTCTTATAGTCTGAATGTAGCTTACCTGGCTCGCTGGGGGGCGGTGGAACGGGGTCACACGAAGCAAGAGCAGGGTCACCACTGCAGGAAGCCGGGGGCAACAGGATTGGGGTGAAGCTGCAGGCCCTAGGCTGGGAGGAGGGGGTGTTCCCATGGTGGGAAGCAAGGGAGGCAGGAGCCGAGTCCCCACTGCAGCGGGGAAGAGGGTACAGCTGGTGAAGACACATTAGAAGAAAGCCTGCGGTGCCCCTATGTGCCTCCATCACATGACTGGTGTGTCAGTGTTAATTAACATTAACACAGGCAAATTCCACTGCAGGGTCACCTGTCAATGTGGCCCTGCAGCTGTTGCAAAACTACAACTCCCGTCATGCTCGGACAGGTTGGGATGATGGGAGCTGTAATTTGGCAATAGCTGCAGAGCCACACAGGTTGTGCAAAACTGCTGTCCCCATAGAAGAGTGTTGTGCAAACTGTGACCCTCCAGCAGCAGATCACTCCCATTACAGTGTCAGCAGCGGATCCCCCCATAACAGTGCGTCATCCACTGATGTTCTCAGCTACAGTGCCCCCATAACTATGAAGGACGCAGTGCTGATAGTTCTGTTATTACTGTATTTTGTTGTAGAAAGATACGACAGTGTACCGTAGTCTCCTGCTGAATCTACTGTAGTTGTGGAAAGATGTCAAAGTGGGAAAGGATTTCTGCTTTAAAGGATGTTATTAAATATTTTACCATATTTTTTGCTTCAAAATTTTTTTTCCTATTTCCCTCCTCTAAAACCTAAGTGCATCTTATAGTCCGAAAAATACGGTAACCTGTGTAAAAATATATGTGCATCCAAGATAGGAGTACATAAATATGTAGAGCAAATCTTGATGGACATAAAGGGAGAGATCAAAAGAAATACAGTCATAGAAGGGGATTTTAGCACTCCAATGATATCAATAGATAAATTTTTCAGACAGAATGTCAACCAGGAAAGAGCAATCTTAAATGACGCACTAGGTTGGATGGATTTAATTGATATCTTCAGAGCATTTTACCTCAGAGCAGCAAAATATACTTTTTTTCAAGTGCACATGAAATATTTTCTAAGATAGACTACATGCTAGGACACAACATGAGTCCCAATAAATTAAAGAAGGTTGAAATTATATCAAACATCTCCAAACATAATGAAACTAGAAATCAATCACAAGAAAAAGAGAAAGACACACAAACACATAAAAGCCAAATAATATGTTACTGAACAACGAATGGGTTAACAAAGAGATCAAGCAAGAAATAAAAAAATACCTTGAAACACATGAAAATGAAAACACAACAAACCCAAATCTATGGGGCAGAGCAAAAGAAGTCCCAAAAGGGAAATTCATAGCATTATAGGCCTACCACAATAAACAAGAAAAATCTCAAATAAATAATTTAACTTTACACTTAAAAGAACTAGAAGAAAAACAAAGCTCAAAGTAAGCTTAAGAAAAGAAATAATAAAGATCAGAGCAGAAATAAACAAAATAGAATCTAAAAAAATAATACAGAAGATCAACAAAACCAAGAGCTGGTTCTTTTAAAAGATAAATAAGACTGGACTTTTAACAACACTCATCAAGAAGAAAAGAGAGGACCCAAATAAATAAAATCAGGAATGAAAGAGGAGAAGTATCAACTGACACCACAGAAATACAAAGAATTGAAAGAAAATATTATGAAAAACCAAAAGGCCCATAAATTGGACAATCTGAATAAAATGGATAAATTCCTGGAAATATACATTCTTCCAAAACTGAATCAGGATAATCAGAAAACCTGAATAGTCTAATTACGACTAATGAGATTGAAGCAGAAATCAAAAAATTCCCAGCAAACAAAAGCCCTGGACTAGCTTCATAAGTGAATTTTACCAAACAGTCACAGAAGAACTAACACCTCTCCTCAAACTATTTCAAAAATTTCAAGAGGAGGGAAGACTCTCAAGCTCATTTTACAAAGCCAGCAATATCTTAATTCCAAAATCAGATAAAGAGACTAGAAAGAAAGAAAATCTTAAGCCAATATCCCTGATAAACACAGATGCTAAAATCCTCAACAAAATATCAGCAATCCGGAGCCAGCAAGACATTAAAAAGATCATACATCATGATCAAATGGGATTTATCCCAGGGATGCCAGGTTGGTACAATATCTACAAATCAATAAACATGATACACTACATAAACAAAATGAAGAATAAAAATCACATATTTAGCCCTGGCTGGTATGGCTCAAATGGATTGAGTACCAGCCTGCAAACCAACGGGTCGCTGGTTCAATTCCCAGTCAGGGCACATACCTGGGTTGTGGGCCAGCTCCCCAGCAGGGGTCATGCAAGAGGCAACCACACAATGATGTTTCCCTCCCTCTCTTTCTCCCTCCCTTCTCCCTTTTCTAAAAAATAAATAAAATCTTTACCAAAAAAATCACATGATTATATCATATCAATAGATACAGGAAAAGCATTTGATAAAATCCATCACCCACTTATGATTAAAACTCATAGGAGGAACATACCTCAACATAATAAAGGCTATATATCAGAAATCCACAGCCAATATCATATTTAATGGGCAAAAACTACAAGCATTTCCCTTCATATCGGGACAAGACAGGGATGTCTGCTTTCACCACCCTTATTCAATATAGTACTAGAAGTCCTAGCCACAGCAATCAGACAAGAGGAAGAAATAAAACACATCCAAATTATAAAGGGAGAAGTAAAACTATCACTATTTACATATGACATGATCCTGCAAATACAGAACCATCTAGATCCCACCAAAAAACTACTAGATAATAAGTGAATTCAGTAAAGTGGCAAAATACAAAACAAATATCCAGAACTATCAGAAAGGGAAACTAAGAAAACAATCCCACTTACAATTGTATCAAAAAAATTAAATACCTAGGAATAAATTTAACCAAGGATGTAAAAGACCTGTACTGAGAAAATTTTAAGACACCAAAGAAAGAGATGGAAGAATAAACAAGTGCAAACATATACCATGTTCATGGACAGGAAGAACTAACATCATTAAAATGTCCATACTACCCAAAGCAATCTACAGATTCAATGCAATTCCTACAAATATATTATTGTGTATTTCCCAGAACTATAACAAATATTCCAAAACTTTTTATGGAACCCCAAATAGCCACAACAATCTTAAAAAAGAAGGACAAAGTTAGAGAAATCACGTTACCTGATATCAAAGTATACTACAAGGCATTAGTATCAAAACAGCATGGTACTGGCACAAAAACAGACATACATCAATGGAACAGAACAAAGAGCCCAGAAATAAAGCCATACCTTTATGTTGAATTAATATTTGACAAAGGAGGCAAGAACATATAATGTAAAAATAGATTGTATAAAGATACAATCTATTCAATACATAGTGTTGGAAGATTGGACTGATACATGCAAAAAAAATGAAACTAAACCACTTTCTAACACCATACACAAGAACAGACTCAAAATGGATTAAATACTTAAATATAAGACTCAAAACCATAAAAATCATAAAAGAAAAATAGACAGTAAAATCTTAGACATTTCTCATAACAATATTTTTTCTATGTTTCCTTGGACAGAGGAAACAAAAGAAAAAATAGACAAATGGAACTACAGTAAACTAAAAAATTTTGCACAGCAAAGGAAACCATTAATAAAATGAAAAGACAACCCACTGAATGGGAGATGATACTCGCCAATGATACATCTAATAAGGGATTAATATCCAAAATGTATAAAACTCAACACCAAAAAAACCCAAACAATCCAACTGAAAAATGGGCAAAGGACCTGAATAGACACTTCTCCAAGAAAGACATACAGACAGATGGCCTATAGACATATGAAAAAATGCTCAATGTCACTAATCATCAGAGAAATGCAAATTAAAACCAAAACAAGATATCTCACACCAGCCAGATTGGCTATCATCAATAAATCAAAAAACAGCAAGTGTTGTTTGGGATGCAGAGAAAAGGGAATCCTTAGGGGATAGGAAATAGGATAGTGGCTCATGCACTGTTGGTAGTAATGCAGATTGGTGTAGCCACTGTGGAAAGCTGTATGGAGTTACCTCAAAAAATTAAAGATGGAACTGCCTTATGACCTAGTAGTTCCACTCTGGGAATATAGCCAAAACACTAATTTGAAAGAATATATGCAGCCTATCCTATGTTCATTGCAGCATTATTTGCAACAGCCATATTTGTAAACAGCCCTAGTGACTATCAATAGATGAGTGGATAAAAAAGCTGTGGTACATTTACACAATGGAATACTACTCAGCCATTAAAAAGGAAATCTTAATATTTGTGACAGCACGGACAGACCTGGAGAATATTATGCTAAGTGAAATAAGCCAGTCAGACAAAGGCAAGCATCATATGATTTCACTATGTAGAATCTAATAAACAAGATAAACTAAAAAACAAAATAGAAAGAGACATACAGAGAACAGACTGATAGTTGTCAGAAGGGAGAGGGTTGGTGTGCTGGGTGAAAAAGGTGAAGGGATTGAGAAGAAAAGAAGAGAAGAGAAGAGGAAAGAGAAAAGAAAGAAAAGGAAAAGAAAAGAAAGAAAGAAAGAGAAAAAGAAGGGAGGAAGGGAGGGAGGGAGGGAGGGAGGAAAAGAAAGAAAGAATACTACCTCATAGACACAGACAACAGTATATGGTGATTAACAGACCTAAAGGTGGGTAGGGGGAGGTAGAAGTGGGTAAAGGGGAGAAAAATGGCAATGGAAGGAGACTTGACTTTTGGTAGTGAACACACAATACAATATACAGATGATGTTTTATAGAATTTTATACCTAAAACCTATATAATTTTATTAACCAATGTCACCCAAATAAATTTAATAATAAAATAATGTCTCTCCCATTTTTCCAGCACAACTTATTGTAAAAATTACTCTTTCTCCATTAAATTTCCTTGAAACCTTTAAAGTCAGTTAACTATGTGAGTTTTTCAAGTATCTATTTGTCTACATTATTGCCAACACCACACTGTCTTGATTAATACAACTTTGTTTTGAAATTGGATAGTGCCAAATTTGTTCTCCTTTCCCAAAGTTGTTTTGGTTATTTGAGATTCTTTGAATTTCCATATAAATTTTAGAATCCCCTTTCTACAAAAATTCCTGCTTAGGTTTTCTCTGAAATTACAAAGAATCTATAGATTGATTGGGGGAAAACTGAGATCTTAACAATAAGTGTTATAATCTATGGATGTGGTTTATGTCTCACTTATATAGGTCTTCTTTAATTTTTCTCAGCAATCTTTTGTAGTTTTCACTGTATAGGTCCTACACATCTTTTATCCAATTTATCACTAAATTGTTCATATTTTTTATACTAATATAAATTGTATTAATTTTATATTTTATTTCAAGTTGTTCATTGCTAATGCATACAAATATAATTGGCTTTTGTATACTGATCGCATACCTACAACTTTGCAAGCTCATTTTTAAATTCTAGTAGCTTTTCTGTAGATCCCATAGGATTTTCTACAAAAACTATCATATTATGTATAAATAAGACAGTTTTACCTCTTTCTTTCCAGTGTGGCTATCCTCTATTTCTTTGCTTACTTTATTGCACTGGCTAGACCCTCTAGCATAATGCTGAACAGAATATTAATCACTACTTGGTGGATATCATTGCAACATTTTCTAGTATAGGTAGAGAGAAAATTAGCTAAACAGAATTTTAAAATAATGTGATACTATTACAAACACTACTTAAGAATAATATGTACTGAATTTAGTATTATGTGATTTTAACTGAAGGAAAAGTAATGAGTAAAAGCAGAACCCATTAATTAATTTTAGACAAATATTTCTCAACTGCAAAAACAAAACAAAACAAACCCCTACAATAACCTAAAGTAAAAGAAATAAAATTTATATTGCCAAGATTACTAACACATTCCCATAATTGTCTTAGATTCAATGTTCATCTCTAACCTACTCCTTTATGTGAATTCATCTCTTGGTTGACTGGACTTTGACATTAAACAATTTTTTTAGAGTCCAACAGTCCTCTATTTCCTAAGTACTTGCATAACTGAGAATGTGACTGTTGTCTTTACACTAAAAGGACAGCTGGGTCACATTTGAGATTCTTGGATCATATTTTCTTTCCCTTAGAACTTTGTAAATGATTTTCTATGATATTAAGGCAGTGAGTATCACTGTAAAAAGGCTAAAGCCAGCCTGATATTTTTCTCTTTACACATGATTTGCTTTTCCTTTTGACACTCAATTGTCCCTAAGGTGTAGTAACTTCATCAGCATATCTCTTGGTGTTGACCATTTTGATAGTTTTTCTGGGATCCTGTATGTCCTACTGATCTGCTGATACATCTTCAGATTAGCAAATTTCCCTTTATTTACACATATTCTAATATTGTCTTTAACACATTTGTTCTGTTCTTTTTCGGGAACACTAACTATGCCAATTTTTCATTCTTTGTTTCTCTTTCATATGTATCATTTTCTTTATAATAATTTTTAGATTATTCCTTTTCTATTTTGCTTTGTATTATTTCTTCAAATTTATCCATCATGCATTCAGTCATTTAACAAATATTTATTAGAGTGGGTGCTAGGCACAATTCTCAGCCCTGAAAATATAGTAGCAAACAAAAGGCAACATTTCAGCCTTCTCAAATTTATACAGACAGAATGGAGACTAGTGGTTATACCGGGGACGGGGGGGGGGCAAGAAATTGGGGGATTACTGTTTAATAGGTACAGAGTTTATGCTGGAGATGAAAAGTTTTAGATATAGTGGTTATAGGAATATAGCATTGTGAATATATTTAATACAACTGAAATGTACACTTATAAACGGTTTAAAAAAGACAAGTATTGTCACACATTTTACCAAAATAAATTAATACATTATTTTTAAAAGGGCTTGGGAAGAGAAGTAAGCTAATGCTATTAGAAGACTCTAACTACTAATTTGGTGGCAACTGAAGAAGAAAGATTTGGAGGGAGGGAAGACAAAACCCAGAAACAACAAAAAATTAGCCTTCACATTGTTTCTAATGGGGCATTCATTTTTGTAATATTTTTTGCTTCTCTCTTTTATTTTCCTAAGCACATAGTCTCCTTTTAAAGTTTTATCTTCTTTAAGAATTCTTTCTTGCCCCAACTGGTACAGCTCAGTAGGTTGAACATGGGCCTGTGAACCAAAGGGTGGCCGGTTCGGGTCCCAGTCAGGGCACATGCCTGGGTTGCAGGCCAGGTCCCTGGTACACCATGCACAAGAGGCAACCACACATTGATGGATCTCTCCCTCTCTCTCTCCCTTCCCCTCTTGCTAAAAATAAATAAATAAAATTTCTAAAAAAAAAAAAAAAGAATTCTTTCTCAATCTCTCTTTTTCTGACTCTAAAAAGGGTCCTATAAATTTCCTGAAGACTGTAGAATACTATTTCAAGTTTCCTTGGGTTTTCTTTGGGCAATTCATCTTGTGATGTTTATTCTTGATCCATCTTTGTCCCTTTTGTCAGTTTATGTATGCAAAGATCTTTCCTTCTATAAATTATTTCTTCCGACAGCTTTTGTGACATCATATTCTCCTAGTTTTCCTGCTACTTCCTGTAGTTCCTTCCTAGGTTTCTTTTACAGGCTCCTCTTCCGGTGTTAAAAAGCTATTACTCCCTAAAAAGTTTTATTCCCCAGCAATTCACTCTTGGCTGTGTTCACATTTTATACCTTCTTGGTGAATTTACCACTTCTACACTGATAAGAAATCCCTTGCTTTTAATCATTATTGTTTCCAGTAATGAAAACAGAGCCAGGTATACAGTAAAAGTTCAATAAAAACATATGCAGTGAATAACTCCCAAGCCTACATTTCTATCCGGAGTCATATTCTTATATTCCACTTGTACCATACATATGTCCAGATGGACTCTTAAATGACACATTCAGCAGGTCTAAATCTTAACTCACTGGCTCTCTCCCATTACATCTTCTAACTCAAAAATAAAGTGAAATTAAAAACAAACAACCTATTCTTTAGTAGCTTCCACCTGAAGAATTATGTTACCATCTGTCAAATGACCAAACCAAAAGACTGAATGCCATCCTATTTCACTTTTTTGTGCTGTGTGAATACATAATGGTCTTGTATTTGAGTCTAAAATCAGGGAGTGGTCATGAATTCTAACTTGTCTTATACATATGAAGGCACTCTCTTGCTCAATGGTTCCTAAATAAAGTAGTACCCCTCCAACCCACATTCACTGGAGATCACAATGAATGGGGCACTACAGACACTGTGGGTAGGGACCAGGAAGGCTAAATGTTGAGCTCCATGTCAGGAATCCCCCATAAAAACTGTTCAGCCCCAAATGTCCAAATGCCCATTTGCCATAGAAACAATGCACATAGCTATAGATATATGTGTGTGTGTTTTTAATCCTCACCCGAGGCTATATGTATGGAGTTTAGAGACAGAGGAAGGAGGGAGGGGGAGGGGAGTGAGAGAGAGAGAGGGACATCGATGTGCAAGAGAAGCATCCATCAGTTGCCTTCCATAGGCACCCCGACCGGGGGTTGAACGGAACCTGGGTATGTGCCCTAACTGGGGATCTAAACAGCAACCTTTTGGTGTATGGATGGCCTTCCAACCAACTGAACCATCTGGCCATTTCCACCTAGCAATATTTTTAAGCCTCAAGATGGCAAGAAACTCCAAGAAAGTCCTGAAAGACCACTTTCTGGCTAAAAAGAAACATGAAGTTTCTAAATGCCCAAACAGATAGAAAATGTTTTTGTTTAAAAGTGGTGAAAAACACTTTTGAATGAACCAGTGCATTCCAACTTTCATTTGTAATGGAGATTATAGATAATTCTTTCTAAATTAAGATTTCCAAAGAGGCACAGAAAATCTTGCACTTGTGCCGGAAAACTCATTCTGCTAAAAAGAGCATATATCAGACAAACTCTTCATTTTTCAATAATTTCATTTTTTGAAGGTCAAGTAAACATTGGCAATAGTATGCTATTTAATCTTTGTCCTCTGAGGACACAGAGTCAAAATCTGGTGCCGAGTTGGAAAAATTCCCTTAAGACGTCAAACTAATACCTTTTTAAAAAAAGATTTTATTTATTTATTTTTAGAGAGAGGGGAAAGGAGGGAGAAAGAGAGGGAGAAACATCAATGTGTGGTTGTCTCTTGGGTGCCCCCCTACTGGGGACCTGGCCTGCAACCCAGGTATGTGCCCTGACTGGGAATTGAACTAGTGACCCTTTGGTTTGCAGGCCAGCACTCAATCCACTGAGCCACACCAGCTAGGGCTAATACCTTTTTTAAAAAAATTAAAAACAAATGAGTGATAAAGTAGTGAGTATCATTTTCTTAAGGGGGTCACAAATTAGCTCCTAAAACAACTCTAAAATGTTTTAAGGAATAGAAAGACATAATAACCATTGATATGTTCCATGATCATAACATTAAAAGAGTATTCTGAGATCAAGTTCTGGTCATTTATTTAAGAAGCCAATCATTTGATAGTCGTATCTTTAAAAACATGCTTGTTTATTTTAAATGGCTTTAGTATATCCTTTTGTTTCACAAAATGCACCTAAATATTGAAGTATGAATAAGTGAGTCTCTACTTCCTAGCCGAGGCAATTGAGAGTTTATTTATTTATTTATTTTTAGAGACAGGGGAAAGGAGGGAGAGAGACAGAAACATCAACATGTGGTTGTCTCTTACGCGCCCCCTACTGGGTATGTGGCCCGCAACCCAGGCATGTGCCCTAACCTCTCTGTGCCATTTTCCTCACCTGTAAATGAGAATAACAAAATACCTACCTTATAAAGCTATTGTGAAAATTTAAAGAGATGACCCATATAAAGGTTGTTAATAGCCTAGTACATAAAAAATATCTAGTAAATGTTAGAAGTAGTATTGGCTATTATTATTATTATTTATTCCTGCTTTTGATTATGAAAAACGAATGCTATTTTTATAGGATAATTTAATTCAGAAACAAAGACAATTTTATTAGAATTTAAACCGTGTAACCCTAACATATATCATAGTATCTAGGGACTAACAATTGTTAGATAAATAATCCTAAGCAAGTAAATCTCATTGGGTGCCATGTTTTTGCAGGCTCTAGATCCATGAATTTAACCTATTTTACAACTAGCAGTTCTGTTTTATTGCTTTCCAGTTCCTTGACAATGTTTGTGCAGGTTCCAGGTCCCATCTGGTACAACGTCTAGAGCTCATGCGATCGAATGCCCTCTCAGGGCACACTCACACCACGGTGCTGCAGAAGCACCTGAAAATTTGCTTCAATTCTCTGAGAAGCACACCGATAAATAGATAATGGCACGGTGGCCTTGGTAGTCATCACTGAGACATTCAAATTTAAGATATTATTGATAATATGTAGGTGATTTCTGTATTTCAAGATTAGATCCCTGGTTTACATCTTTCCTAAACAAATTAAGACCATAATTCCAATATAAGTTCTGATGGTCAAAAGAAAATGAAATGCAATCTTTTTCTATGTCTGAGTGTAATGGAGCAACTGGTGCTCACCCCTATCGGGTTCTCCTTTCCTGTATGGAAATATGGGGAAAATTTATGTCTCAGATGTTTCTATTAGGCAGGGCCATACGCCTCTTTTTAGCCTACAAAATATAAGAAGTGAGACTGTCACTTCTGGGCTGGGGCACATAAAAGTCAGTGTGCCATATCCATGTTCTCTTTTTCCTGGAAAACACTGAGACAATATCCTTATAGGGGAAACTAAGTCCTAAGTCAAAGGATGAGAGGTCCATGTTGGTCTTGGTGTGAGGGCGAAATAAACTTTTGCTGCGCTATGCCACTGAGTTTTTGGACTTTGTCACTGCAGCATAGCCTAGACTAGCCTGATAAATACCCTGAGGTATCAATACTTCATTTTCCTCTCTATACACTACCAATCGAGTGGTAACAGAGGTAAAAGAGGTGGGAGAAAATATGTACGAGTGGGCAGCAATAATGGAAATGTCAGAGAATGCTAACAATGTATGGAAAATGGGGGGAGAAAAAGTATAAACACAGTAACACATTAAACCTATTCTTACAGAGCCCTGAATGTCTCGTTTGGCACCTTTGTTCTAACCATGGAACATCTCTGCATAGAAACAAAAATATTCACAGCAATTCTTACCTACGTAACTGAGCATTTTCACTTCTTAGAGGTTGCATGGCCAGTGCTATTTCAACTTGAATATTTGTGTTTCCACTTGCTGCTGGAAGCAGAGACACACATGCCTCCAATTCTGTAATCAATCTCCGAATTTCTGAATCCTCTACAAAAGGCAAAAGAAATAAGTAAAACCACATTGTAAGTTGTTTTGGGATAAGATTAAGATTATTCATGTATATTACTGAAAAATAAAATTTTTCAGATATGTACATATTCACTATAAACAAACCCAATTATTTCTATATTTAATACACAAACCCTATTTTCCTCTTTCCTGCTGCCTGCTTACTCAGAAAAACTCTAAAGAAATTAAATTCAGACAACTAAATATTAATCTTAAATCACAGATTATATTAGTGATTTTTCTCAGTTAGAGTCCAATAGGAAGGTAATTCACACCTATCTCCTAGTTCACATTATCGAAGTACTGGATGTCTACCTATAACTGCTAACAGGATTCCCCTTTACAACAGTCTTTCATTCTGTTGTAAATAATTTACTTTAAGTGATTCAATGTGGCAAAATATTGAGGAGGGTCTCTACTAAGATAGTTTTATTACTTAATTTTATAAAGGAGATCTAACACAACCAGCCACACCTCATTTTGATGTAGCATCAAAAGCAGTACCCTTTTTTCAGTAATTGGGGGAAGTGGTTGGTTTTGGAGGTGGCAAACACATGTAGAATGTAGAATTTAGATCTTTTATCCTTTTATTTTTCTCCTTTCATTTCCATTCAAATATTTTATAGGCTAAACACATTTAATAATTATAATATTAACTGATACCCAAAAAGAGGTAGGAAGTGTATTCTAAGTAATAAGAAATAACTCAATCCCACGGGTATTTTAACACCCCGATGAAAAGTGTGTGTACACAGTAAGCAACAATGGGCAATTACGAAGCAGCCCTCTACCATTCCCTGTACAGTGGTTTTGCTCATAGTGTTGGAGGCAGTGACCTGGGCTCCCCTACTTTCTAGCATTGTAACTGTAGTCAAATTACTTAACTCTTGCAGCCTAAATTTCTTCATGGTTAAACAGAAATAACAGTACCTCATATGGTTGCTAAGAGGAGTAAATGAGAAACTGTTCTCCAAGCCTAAGTTTCCTCATCTGTAAAATGGGAGCAATAACAGTACCTCATAGGGTTGCTGTGAGGATTAAATGAGATAATTCACATAAAACACTTAGCACAGTGCCACGCATATGGTAAATGTTCAGTAAGTGATAGCTAATATTGTTACAATTATTGTGGTTACTATGATTAACTATTTGGCTGAGAGAACAGTAATAAGCTGAAGGTCTGACAACAGATTTTAATGTATCAAACCTTTGGAATATATTCCTATAAATACACTTAAGAATTGATATTTTGTCTGTCAGCCTGCAAATATTCAATCAGTCCTTCCCCAATCAATTACTATGCTTTCTAAGATGACAAATTTCTAACTCACTCTAAGAAAAAGTCATTATTTAGAAAACACACACATAATGCAAGCAAATGAATACAACCTGGCTCAAATTTCTCATAACCCCACCTAAGACGTTTTTCTTGATGCAATCAAAAAATCCCAAAAGTAAAATGAAAAGGGCATAAAAAGGTTTGGGTTACTACTCACAGTGAGATTTGTTAAACATTAGAGTAGTTGGTTACTAAAGAAATGATGGGAAGAAAATCTCTGCATCTTTTTAAAATAAAACTATGAGTCTCTTCCAGGGAGTTAATCATCTTTAGGGATCCTCTAACCCCTGCAAGTTTATCCCTAACAAATTCTTTTTGGTTGAATCTTCTCAAGATCCCTTTTGATCAAGTAGAATGAATACACACTTGCAACTAAGATTGGTTGATATTCCCTAGTACACTTCAAATCTACAGTAAAGGAATCAAAATCTAAAAAATGAGAATAAAGCTAGCAGAACTCATTTCCTTATTAGCTGAAAACATATTTCTATGGAGAATACCACAAAATCCATGTTGATTATTCTAAATTTAAATGATCACTAAATAATATGGCATTGCTATATAGCATTAACACCATACTACAGAAAATCATATGGTACTCATCTACCTTGTTCTGCTACCAGGGCCTTTAGCTCTCCCAACAAATACTTTATAATTCTAACTTTTTCAGCACTCTGGTTCCCATTTTTTGCTTTCTGGACACCCTTTATTCTTGAATCTCGCACATGTACGCTTAAATCCTTTCCTTCACTTGTAACCTCTCCAATTTGTTCTTTGACACATTTTTCTTCATTAGTGGCCAAGACAGCTGGCTGTAATAGAGTGGGGCTTCGGTATGTCCGACTGTCCGGATATGAACGCAACAGATTCATATATGTTTGGAAACACTGCAATAGGTCTGGTTCTTTATAAACTTCTTGTTGTGGCAGAATTCCATTAGCAAGGTCTAGCTGCTGAAATGCTGGAAGAGCTGCTTTGTCAGTTTGGGGCAGGCCACACTGAACTCCAAGACTAGTACTAAAGGTATTCCTTAGAATATCAGTACAGTTCACAGAAATTGTTTTATGTTGTGATGCAGACTGGTGGTCACCATCAGTCTGAACTTCCTAAAGAAAGAAAAAAAACAAGTTAACCCTTCAAAAATGTGAGCACTGGCATTAACTATAGTAAATTCAAATCAGAAATATTAGAAAATGACTTCTGCAGGATGGAGTTACAGATTACCAGTGAGTAAGCTGGATTTCCCCTTAGTACAATATTATAGTTGTTAAAAAGTTAGTTTATTCTGCAATATAGGAATATTATAAAGCCATGACTACAATAAGACTGTTTAGAAATATCACTCATGGTTTAAAGGAAAAGGCATCAAAAATTAGCCCACCTGGGGACTAAAACAAACTTCTACTTTGGGAAATCTAATTGTAAGAAAATAAGCTCAAGCACACACAAAAAATTTTATACAAACTTACAGAAATGTTATGGTAGTAAAACTGTTGCTTAAATGTCTGCTATAGGGGAGTAGTCACTCAGACTACGGTATATCTACTACGTAGAGTATAATCAACTTATTAAAAATTTACAGAATGTATATAAATATAGAAACATGTTTATAATAGAAAGTGAACAAAGCAGAATATGAAACAGTATAAAATTTAATTATAACTATATTTTTTTAAAAAAGCAAACTTAGCCCCGGCTGGTGTAGCTCAGTGGGTTGAGCGCAGGCTGAAAACCGAAGGGTCGCTGGTTTGATTCCCAGTTGGAGCACATGCCTGGGTTGTGGGCCAGGTCCCCAGTGGAGGCCATGTGGGAGGCAACCACACATTGATGTTTCTCTCCCTTTCTTTCTCCCTCCCTTCCCCTCTTTCTAAAAATAAATAAATAAATTCTAAAAAAAAAAAAAAGAACAAAAAAATAAATAAAATAAATAAAAAAGCAAACTTAAATAAAAACCAGAAAACAAAATCTATACAGAGAATTAAACGATTGGAAAGTTCTCTATCAATGTTAACAGCAATTGTGTTTGGTTGGTTGGTATGAGTGGTTTCTTTTTCTGTTGATCTCTTCTCCTTTTTCCCCTCACCATTGTCCTTAATAAATAGGTAAAACAACTTGGGTAATAAAATAATTTGGAGAAATAATTGGTCTTTACACATTCTACGGCATTAAGATATAATCAGTAACTTCAATTTTCTCTCTTAAGATGACAATTTCTAAAAGTTACTTGTATAGTATATAAATTGTACCTACAGAATGAACCATTGGAGGGCAGGGTGGCTGCTGAGGTAACTGGACTGGGGTGGAAGTAGATAAGCCATGACTAGAATGTGGAGTTGCCTGAGAGTCTAAACAGTAAGAGAGAGAAAAAAAGTCATTCACATCCTATACTACTTACAATAACCTGTCAACTTAATAAGAGTTTACATTCATGTTTTTGAAAACATAATTCATACTAACCAGAACCAGACCCAGTGTGGCAAGGTACGGCAGGAATTCCATTAGGGTTGTTCTTTGAAGCCGAGTTATTCATCATCGACATTTGAGTCTGCACATGCTCACAGAGGGCTTGGTATATTATGGGTGAGTACATTCTATAATGATCTTGGAATGACCAATTTTGTGGTATATCTGAGGAGTCTCTTTTACTTCCAGCAGAAGTTTCATTAGGTATCTGTTTCTTATAATCTGAAGATACTAATGTGGAAAAAGGAAAAAAAATCTGGAAATATGATTCTTCAAAAACTTTTATCATAAGACATTAGGGAAAAAGGGGACTTTCAGAAGTAGCTCAATTCATTTTATGTTTTACAGAAGGGTTTTTTACCTCTTATCAACCATAAAGAAAATCACCTCAAATTCTCTTTTAGTTTGTAATCATTAAGTTCTCCAGTCAAAATTATCTATACTATGTCTTTAAAATCTCTTTTAAATGCTATTTATAAAATCTCTCCTTCAATTAAAAGATCTCTCTTAAGGGTGTTATTTCTCTCTTAAATCCAATAAAACTCTCACCTTGCTCCTTATGCAGTTTCATGTTCTTGGAGGGAAATGAAATTTAAAAAGCAAGAAATTTTGTGACAAATCTGATGCTTTGATGGTTAAAAAAATAAATCAATCAGAGCTTTGAGAACAACAATAGACAATCTATACATTGAACACCCAAACAAAGTCCTAACCTGGCATTTAAAGTCTCCAAAGCCTGACCATAACCTACTTTTCCAACCACCCCCCCTCACCCCCCAACTCAAGTTTTTCACTCGTCAGGCTCATTTAGACCCCCAACAAGCCTTTTTCATCCTACTATAACATTACTCAGAATGAATTATTTCTTCCAATGCAATTCTACCCACTTGACAAGGCTCATCCGAAGTCTTCCCTCTTCAGTGAAGCCATTCCCAATCATTCCAGTCCAGTGACTGCTCTTCAACATCCCAAAGCACATATTGTCCATACAAATCATTTATCACTTGCAGATGTACTACACTGCTTATCTATCATTTTTCTATCTAACTAAAATAAGCTTTTTCACACAAAACTGTATCTTATACTTCATTATTTTCTCCCATAGTCCCCTATTAGTCTACATACAAAGAAGTACAAAGTAGAAACCTGTGTTAGTATATTAATACATGAAAACAAAATTTTCCACATAGCACTACTTTATAGATCAGTATCAAAATCTATTTCCCTGTTTAGTAAGTTCTCCTTCCCAAACATTTTTTAAAGACCATCAACAAAAATGACTATGTCCTTGGTAGATCACAGGTTAACACGATAAAAAAGATAAATTTAGAATAATATGTAGCTTTTGGCAGTACCCACTAAAGCTGAACATACAAATATTCTATGACACAGCAATTATAGCCCAGGTATAAACCTAACAGAAATGAGTGGTCATGTACACTAAATGACGTGCACAAGAGTGATCACGACAGCTCTATTTGCAGTAGCCAAAAACTGAAAATACCCAGTAACCATGACTAGTAGAAATGGAGAAACTGTACACAGCAATGCAAAAGAACAGATTATGGATATACACAACTATTTATTTAACAGACATAATGTTTTTTGAAAGATGTCAGACACAGGACTGCACAGTGTACAAATGCATGTATATTAAGTTCAAAAATAGGTAAAGCTATCCAATGGAGATAGAAGCCAGAAAAATGGCTACTCAAGGATGAAGGGAGAGCTGATGGTGAGGATACTGATGAGGCAAAAGCCTGATAGGATATTGAAAATGTTCTATATCTTCACCTGGGTGGTGTCTATGTGGGAGTATACATGCTCAAAAATTTATCAAGATTTATGCTTTATGAAAGTTATTCTTTAATTGTTTAAAAAGAGAAACAGTTAAATTTTTGTTATGGAATTCCACAAATATAGTATATTGAAAATAAACACATTTCTAAAAGCATAAAGCTTACATACAAAAGCAGAAAGTTAAAAACAAATTAAATATTATAACCAATGAAGATAGAAAAAAATTTTAAAGAAAAAGAGTAAATTAAAATTTGACTATGAAAATAGTTAGATATTAGATAGTTCCATTTTGACTTGAGGTATGCCTCCTTTTAAGATGATCTATTCCTGTGAACCTACTTCCCAGGCCTGAATACGAGCTCTAACATGAATTAGCTGAGTAATTTATGGCAAATTACTTAACCTCTTTTGACCTCATTTCCCTCATAAGAAAAAATGATAATGAAAGTATCACCTACTTTAGAAGGTTATTGTGAGAAGTAATAAGGTAACACTTCTAAAGAATATCTAGCACATAGAAGAACTCAAAAACTGTTATCTATATTACCAAATGACTGCAAAGTCTGAGGACAGACAAGTAAATATTTCATATTCACAAATTTCCCATCTGATATCAATAATAAACCTCAAAGTATGTCTCCCCACTTTAAACAAGTTATTCTTTACTATCTGAATAAATGAACTACAACAAAACTGGTTAACTAACATTTATGTAAAAAATATTTCTAATTGGAAGTATAATTTTACTATAAATCAAATGGAAAAGTATCCTTTAAAGTATTTTAACTTTGAAATCTAAAATGGTGGAAGGTAAGATCATAGTCAGCCCATGGCTATGCAGCACATAGTTCTTTCTTTCCTCTTAATTCATGCGTCTCTCTTCTGCTCTTGGATTTCCTTTGGCCTCATGTAAGACAAGAATTATCTGGCTTGAGGAACTCTCAGATTTCATACTCACAGGTCCCAGGCACTGACTCTCATTCACCTTCTTTTCAAGGGATGATTTTCACAGTCTCCGATAAAGCTGAGCTACAATATTATGCTTCTGCCACCAGATGTCATCATTCAACATGAATTACTGAACTTCAAACACATTTCTTAAAAATCAAAGCCTTAGAATTAAAATGACTTACTTTCCTCCTTTATTAATTCAGTCCATATGAAACTAATGGTGGAAATTTATATATGAGAAAAAATCTCAGCCCTGGCTGATGTGGCTCAGTGGATTGAGTGCAGGCCTTTGAACCAAAGGGTCGCCAATTTGATTCCCAGACAGGGCATGTGCCTGGGTTGCAGGCCAGGTCCCCTGTAGGGGGCATGTGAGAGGCAACCACACATTGATCTTTCTCTTCCTCCCTTCCCCTCTGTCTAAAAATAAATAAATTAAATATTAAGAAAAAAAAAAAAAGAATATTGTAATCTGACCAGAGGTCAGAACTGCTGATTTGACGCTAATCCAAATAAGAATTTAATGTTTGGGATTCAGAATGCCAGACATCTCTCAACTGCTCCTTCAAATCCACCCTCTACTCATCCCCACCTTGCTCTCCCTAAGAAGCTGATCTACATACAGTATATGGATTACATTGTTAAGAGACTGTCCTTTATGAGTCTCTTCAGCTCCTATGATTCTTGCTGGGTATACCAAGAAAGTAAGGCTTGACCTACGCTCTTTATCTGGGCCACTTCTTAGGGTAAAACCTTGAGCTACCTTGAGAGATAAAGTAGTATTTCCCCTGAGACAAGTGCAGGCTTGCTTACTGCTTACTCCCCAAAGCGATGTAATCACCAACTCAGTGTTCCTCTGCTGAAACTTAAACCTCTACAGCATATCTAGCATCTATTTGTGTTCATCACATCACCCCCATGGGAACTGGTGGCAAGGGGGAGGAACCAAGACAAATATGCTGATATACATGCTGCTTGCTGTGGTATGAGTAATAGACTCCTTTGTCTCTGACCAGAAGTCCTGTGTCTCCTGCCAGTATCTGTGACACTAAGGCAAACTTACTAGCTTATAGGAATAAAAATCAAGTTAGATCTGATCCAATGGGATTCTTGGCATTATTAAGGAAAGAAAGCAGCATGGGGTCAGAGTACATATGTTCCTTAAATGAAGTTCACTGTTCTTGTCGAGGTGGCCCACTCTACCCAACACTATCTCTTTCCGAGTCCCAGTAGCTCCTGGGATGAGCTACTCAAGGATGAGTAGCTCCGTCACCTCATTGTTTAAGGTCTAGAAATGGTAACAGCTCTGCTGCTGCTAGCACTGGGTCAGTACAATCCTTTGTGGTTTTCCTATACCCCACTGACACCTTTGAAATGAGTTTCTTTGTAAATAAACCCTCCTTGAATAATCAATTGAAGTGTTGCCATCTGTTTCCTGTTGGAACTCTGAATAACAAGCAGTACTCTGGGATCCAGTTGCTACCATGGCACCATTGTCAGCCATGAATGTTCCAAATGAGAATTCTTTGAGAAAGGGTGCCCTGGACAAGAAATAACCTACCTTGAGAAAAAAGTAGGACACTGGAGGAATAGGGAGTTGGTACTACCAATCCCCTTTGTCCACTGGGCCCCAATACATAGGCCTCTGCTTTAAGAGTTTAGAACAGGTGCCCTGGCCAGGTGGCTCAGTTGGTTGGAGCGTTGTCCATGCACCAAAAGGTCACAGGTTCAATTCCCGGTCAGGGCACATACCTAGGTTGCAGGTTCAATCCCCAGTCGGGTAACGGACAGGAGGCAACCGATCGAAGTTTCTCTTTCTCTTCCTCTCTCTCTAAAAGCAATAAAAAAATAAAAATATCCTCGGGTGAGGATTAAATGAAGAGAGAGTTTAGAATAGGGGTTAACACACTTTTTCTTAAAAGGCTAGAGGATTAATATTTTAGGCTTAGTAGCCCAGATGGTCTCTATCACAACTACTCAATTCTGCTGTTACAGCACAAAAGCAGCCATAGAAAATACATAAATGAATTAGCATGGCTTTGCTCTGATAAAACTTTATAAAATAAATAAAATAACTAAACATTAATTATGAAATAAAACTGACTATAGTATGCTGACAACTGGTTTAGACTAATGCTAACCAATAAAAATGTAATGTAAACCATATATGCAATTAAAAATTTTCCAGTAGTTATATTAAAAAAGTAAAAATAGGTAACATTAATTTTCATGTTTTATTCAAATCAGTATATCCAAAATATTAACATTTCAATGTGTAATTAACTTTAAATGTTATTTATTTTTTGCATTAAATCTTCTAAACCTAGAGTGCATTTTACACAAAGCACATCTCAATCTGAATGCTAATTTTCATCAGAAATACCTGATCTGTATTTAGATTTAATAAAATTTACAGCTGAAAAATAGATTCATGTACTCATGTTATTCCAAACATACTTACATGTTTTCTAATGACTGGATCAAGTAACCACTTCCAAGTTTAAAATAATTAAAATTAAACAACAGTTACAATTCAGCTCCTTGGTTATACTAGCCATACTTCAAGTGCTCAATGGCCGTATGTGGTTAGTGACTACCACCCTGAATAGTGCAGGTCAAGGTAATGCGAGGCTAAATGTAGCTGGCCTCTGCCTTAGTTCTCTGACTCAGGGACCACGTGGAACACCAATCTCCAGTCTAGGGCTACTGCCGTACTTGATTTTCTAAACTTCACCGCTGTGTGAGCTGAATCTCAGCACGTAGTGCTATGCTAATGTTTTTGGCCCACCTGAGCTGTGGAACTAGCTAGTCATCATTCTTGTCCATCTGAATTCCCACTGTGGAAATTTTCATCTCCATTTTGGGCTATCTTGTTCTATAGGTCTCCAAGGGACAACATAAGTAAAACTTGCTATTTCTAAGCTGTGTGCAAAATTATTGCATTTAATTAAGTCAGCAAGTTAACTATGAGGGTGTAAAATATCCTTGGCCACATTCACCATCAATCAGTAGTCAGTAGCAGGCCCTCTGTCCCATTGTATCTACCCAACTTGAAATTTTACCTTCTTATGTACCATGCATTCCAACTGTGCAGCTCAACAAGCTGAGCTACCAAACCTACCAGGATATATACATACACAACAATTTTAAAATAATAACCCAGTGAATTTGTGATTATCTATGGAAACAAGTGACAGGGAGAACAAAGATAATTCAACATACCTCCCAAATGGCGTTCTGAGTTTTAATCTTGTCTCCTACAAACCTAAGTCACTTTTCTACCTTTGTTCTTGGGAACTTGTTAGTAAACAAAGTAACTATTTGGCAATTAGAAGCTGACTAGGTAAAGAGAGGCACACACACCTCAATGACCAATATATGATTAAAACGAAAGACCAACTGCATAATCCTGATAAATTTATCAAAATCCTCAGAATTAAGTAGTATATTTAAATAAGAAAAAACATACTTACAAATTTCTTTCCGGACTAATGAAGGAACAGTATGTTTTTCATGTCCTTTCTTTTTAGATCCATACCTTTTGCCCTCCAAAGGTCTAGGATTACATCTATTTTCTGAATATGCTATTTCTGAACCTATTAATAATTAAAACAAAAGTTCATAAGCATTAAAAGAACTACTTAATGAGAAAAGGTGATCAGAAAAGCAGCATTTAAAAAATAAAACCTGAATCTTCATTTCTCAGGATGTTCTGCAGCAAAGAAGCACAACCATCAAGCCCCCGTACAGCTTCAGTCTGTAAGGAGAAAGTCATTTAGCAATGGGTACATAAAATTTCAATGCAGGGAAAGAAAACTAATTGCATAGTTTAAAAATTTCTTTTAGGAACAATTTAGTATTGGTAGAAAACATAGTTTTAAAGCAAAAGCAATCATACTTCCTTAAGGCAATTAATACTTTACCTTTGAATTTTTATTCCCAACTTTTAGCTTTTCCCTGAAGACTAATTAAAATAATGTACATTATATCGATTCAGTTTAATCTTACCTGACTTTCTGAATCAGAATGGATGGGATAGCCAGAATCTGCATTAAAACGTGGTATCTTTCTTAAATGAGTCCTAGAAAATAAATTGAACAGTTTTACAAGTATATGTAAGTATATTGTAAGTAGTCATTTTCCCCAAAATATATTGTAAGTAGTCATTTTCCCCAAAATATATTGTAAGTAGTCATTTTCTCTTTAGCAAAGTTTGCATAAGAAAACTTGTCCAAACATGTATAAAACAGACTTACATAGCACTTTATGAAGACTGTACAGACTGGTAAGCACTACAATGACCAGCGTGGGTAGATACGGAAGGCTCCCCGCCAGAGTGTTGTGAGGGTAGAGACCCATCCAATTTTCTAGGGTAGACTAAATTTAGTCCAGGCCAAAGACCTGAAAAATCTCTTGAGATTTCCTGAAATTGTAACCTTCTTTAAGTACTTACGACTTTTTTCCACTTGTTAATTTAGCAGGTGCTGGGTGCTTTCCTGAAGATGACACCTACAAAATAATATATTATAGTAGGTACACAAATACTTGTCTATTATACTTTTAGTATGCTGTCTTAACAAAACCCGAAATACTACTTATTGTTTACTTTTTTATTGTGGTAAAACATAACAAAAAATTTACCATCTCTAAGTGTAAATACTTCTATGGCATTAAATACATTCAATACATTCACTGTTGTGCAACCATTACCATCACTCATCTCCAGAACTTGTTCATCTTCCCAAACTGAAATTCTGTACCCATTAAACATTAACTTCCCATCCCTTCCTCCCTTCAACCCCTGGCAACTACTCTTCTTTCTGTTTCTATGAATTTGACTACTGTAGGAAGCTCATATAAGTGGGATCATACAGTATCTGTGTCCCTCTGTGACTGACTTATTTCACTTAGCCCATCCTCGAGGTTCATGCATGTTGCAGTATGTATCAAAAACTCCTACCTTTTTAAGGGTGAATAATATTCCATTTTATGAATGTACCATGATACTAATTTTTAATAAGTGTGATACAGTCTAAAAACCAACTGAACTCATAATTTGTTTTATATAAAATGTCAAGCAAACAACATATATATTTGTTCCTTACGTCTACTTGAATTGAAAATGAAGTTGAGATAGTAAAATAACCAGTACAGTAAGTTGGACTATACTCAATCCCTGAACATGTTCTACATTCCTCAAATTCTTCAAAACATGTAATTCAAGATATAGGGCACAGCCCATAACGCTGATTCTATTTACCCACATTCTTTATAATGCCCACACACCATTGATAAAGCACACACCATTCCTCTTTATCTATACCTTGCTTTCTCAATTTTTCCTTTTAAAGTCATATAGCATACTTTTCTTAAAGTATGCTATATTTTTTAATTTTAATAATTTTAATAAAATTTTATTTTAAAAGTAATATAAGTAGGCTACCTTTTTTGTAGAAAAAAAAAATATGCGTCTGCTTTTACATGCACCCAGTATCTTGACTGAAACGACTGTAGTTGCTTATGGAAAGGGAAACTGAGAATCTGGGGGAGAGAGCAAGGGAGACTTTCCATGGTATACCTTTTTATAGCTTAGTAACTTTATACAAGACAAATATATTATCTCTATTAAAATATAATTTTTAAAAGACACAGTTAAATTCCCTACTCACTCTCTGATTTCATCATTCAGGTGTAGTCACTGTTACATTTATGATTTTTCTTGACATGTTTACATTATTTCATCCCAAGAGAGCTCTGACCAGTAACTCAACTTTCTGGAGTTATATCATGTTCTATTATTTGTTTGAATACGTACTCCCTCCTTTTAAGAATGCCACTGAGAATATACTGAAAAAGTTGAGTCGTGTCTTTCCTTAAGATAACGGAATATGATGGAGTCACGAAGCCAGCAGTGAGAACCAAAGTTGCAGGAATAAGATCCCATGTAACATACTCTGCCGGTCCTAGCACACACTCAGGGTCTTTCCCTTCTGCATATCTATGTTGGTGTCCTAGCCAGAATCATAATAAAAATACAAACCATGGGGCTGTTAAGTCTAAAACAACTACAATTATTATCTTTCAAAATTAAAAAAAAAGCACTGAGATAAATGTGGCATAACTGTATTATACACAGTATTTCTCCAAAAATACACACGAGGTTATATTACAATCAGGCAAAGAAAATTACTCAGGATAAAAACACCCTGCAACAGTAATTACCATATTGACACATTGAGCATCCACTGACAATTCTTGCCTTAATAACTAACTTGCCAAATATTGATTTTTCTAACTTACATCATTCTTTCTACGTTTATTGGCATTTGACTTCGGTGAAACACATTTCCTTCTCCATTTACTTGTTACTATAGACTCATTGGTTCCTCTTTTATTCAATAGGTTATGTCCACTATTATTATTTTGATGCTCAAGTTGTCCCAGATTCTATCAGTGTGAGTCTCTTCAAACTGGTTCCTGTATCTTTTAACATGTCCCCATTAGTTTCTGAGCCATCCCTTACTTCCTGCAACAAGGGGCTCCAGGCCATTTTTTTTTTTTTAATTTTGGTAAGAACAGTTAACATGAGATCTACTCTCTTAAATTTTTAAGTGTACAACACAGTACTGTTAACTATAGACATGATGTTGGAACTTATCTTGCATAACTGAAAATTCATACTCACTGAATAGCAACTTCCCATTTTCCACTCCCTCTCTCCTTCTATGAGCTTGACTCTTACTTTATAAGTGGAATGATGTGATATTTGTCCTTCTGTGGCTGGCTTCTTTCACTTAGCATAATATCCCTAAGGTTCATCTATGGTGCACATGGCAGAATTTCCTACTTTTTAGAGATTGAACAACATTTCACTGTGTGTATATAACACATTTTCTTTATCCATTCATCCACCAATGGACATTTAGTTGTTTCCACGTCTTGGCTATTGTGAATAATGCTTTAGTGAACATGGGAATTTAAGTACCTCTTCAAGATTCTGTTTTTAATTCTTTTGGATAAACACCCAAAAGTGGGAATAATTTTTTGAGAAAGTTTTACACAGCTTTTCATAGCAGCTGTATCCTTTACATTCCCACCAACAGCATACAGGATTCCAATTTCTCCACGTCCTCACCAACATTTACTTCATTTTTGTTTTTATTTTTGTTTTTAAATAATAACTACCCTCACTGCTATGAGATGATATCTCATTGTGGTTTTGATTTGCATTTCCCTGATGACTAGTGATGTTGACCAAAATCTTTTCATATCTGTTAGCTATTTGTATGTCTATAATTAATATTCACAAGTGATTTGCCCATTTTAACATCAGGTTATTATTTATTTATTTATTTTGCTCTTGAGTTGTAGGAGTCCTTTAGATATTGTGGATATTAACCCTTTATCAGATATATGGCTTTCACATATATATATTTTCTCATTACATAAGTTGTGCTTTCACTCTATTATTCCTTTTGCTGTGCAAAAGTCTCTTATTTTGATGTATCCAGGTTCTTCTTATGATTTCCCTGTCTCAGCCTTGGAGTCGACCACTTCACCAAGAAGCTGTGGTTCCTTTTACTGGACAATGTTATTTTAAAACCAATATTTAGGCACGAGAAATGCTCTTTGCTATTGGGGCTTCCAGTCTTTTTTCATATGGATTATGTACTGTCACCAAGACTATAGTTGTAATTTTAAACCTTGTGTTTTCACTTTTAAATCTTTCCACATTAACATAGTCTTCAAAATTTGTTAATGATTGCATAGTATTTCTTTGAGTGCAAGTAATATAATGTGCCTTTGCTTTGCTTTGTTTTTCATAACTAAAAAATAAATCTGAAATAAACCTCTCCATATACTGAAAACAGCCTTTTCATATTCAAGATTAAAAGCTTATTTGGTGAAAGGTTATTTGTTGTTCAATGGCCCTTGTTACAACTTGTAAAACTACTCTCCAAACTGAATGCCCCAAAACACAATGCACTGGATAATCAGACTATTTTACCTCATATTTTCTTCCACAGTTTACTCTGCTATTTGAGAAAAATACAAGCATTTCTTAGGAATCAGACTTACCAACCAGTGCAGGATAAAATTACATTTGTGGAATGATTTCAAGTGTACTAAAGCCTTTCATTTCACTTAATCCACAGCCTGTGAGCTGATACTGTTTCTAAGAGGTGGAAATCTAAATTTCAGAAAGATGATTTGTTCAACCATACACCTTCACAGTATAGTGTAATGTTTAAAAGAATGGACTCTGGCACCAGCCCTGTGGTCTGAATCCTGTCTGCACTGTTAACCAGTTACTGTTAGGGAAGTTATCGGTATCTGAACTGCGGGCAACTGCAGGGAAGTTATCTTTTTCTGAACTCTTCATCCCTCAATTTCTTCATCTATAAAACGCTGATGATAAGAGTATCGACCTCCTAAGGCTATTGTGAAAATTAAATGAGAAATTATATGTAATATACAAAAGCACTTACAGTACCTCCACATTGCTATCTAAATATTAGTTGCTATTATCATTAGGATAGTAGTGAACTAAGTTTTGAAGGTGCCTAAATTTTGTTGCATTTATGTCAAGTGTGAGATATATGTTTCACCAGATTCTTTGACTTAATCTCCTCAATTCTTTGAGCCAGAATTTTATAAAAGAGACTCAAGTACTTTTAAAAGAAATAAAAAGTACTTGCTTACTATCATTACCATAGTAGAACAGGAATTTGAATCTGTTGACTATGACTACAAAACCCCTTGCTGACCGGGCACATTCTGAGTTGATTCAATATAAGAGAAAAATCTATAAGGGTGGGTCTGGTCTGAAAGTACTGAGAGTCTTGAGCCAGGTCTTAAAAAAAGGGTAAGATTCATATTAATGGGGAAGACAGCTTTATAGGTAAGTTAATAAAGGACAGAAGACCAAAAATCAGGGGGAAGGCTGGATGTACTTAAGGATAAGTAAGATCATTCTAAGTAGCAGGTCTCTGTAAGAGTTGATTCATTCCCTGAAAATCTACTATATGTCAGGTGCTGTCCTAGACCTTGAAGATGTAGACATAAATTGTGTAGTAAGGTAGGCAGATAGATTAGCGACTTCTCTAGCGTGAAAAGTGGTTTGACAAAGATTAGGACAGGGGACAAAAGGAGACCTAAGAGGCACTCAAACAGTGGGGATGGGAGTGTTAAGCAAGGCTTCTTTCTACAAGTGGCCCTTGAGCTGAGACAGGAGATGGGAAGTGTGGCTACGAGATAGGAGCGCATTCTAGGCCAAAGAGAGTGCAAAGGCATGTTACAAGAGAGGACATGGGGCTGCCAAGACAATGTAGATAGAACAGGTGAACGGTGCTAGATATTGGACTAGGGGCCGCGGCCGGTAAGAAATACACAGGCCAGAATCAAAAAAATCTCAAGCCAAAGAACTGAGATTTTATCCGGAAAAGGAAGCGCTCCAGTGTCAGATTTTTAGCAGAAAAGAGTCATTTAGTTACAACTAGGAGTGTGCATTTGAGATGGGTACGGCTAAAGGCAGTGACACGAACTAGGCTTTATTTTTTAACTACTAGTAAAATACCAGCAATTGTGACGAAGGATCAGCTAAGAGCGGCACTTGGTGGGAGAGCCGAGAACCTGGATTTGATGCAAGAATGTACTGAAGCTCGAAGATGTTAAATTACCTGACCCGGCGGCGGAGGCTGACCTCCAATCCCAGTCCTACAAAGCCAGTGCTCTGGAGGGCTACAGCCATTAAAACAGAATGTACATCTACGGACAGAGCGGCTGTGTTAGGATTAGGTGTCTTCCCCACTTCTCTTTCCCAGCATTTCTAAAGCGATCGCACTCTTTGTTTTTTGTTTTTTTCTTTCAGTTTTCCACTTCTCCCGGCCTGAGAACCCCCTCCATTCCCACAGCGGACACCTCAGATCCACAGCCCTCACCTGGCCCGGTCGAGATCCGGACCTAACCATCTCTCGCAGTCTCACTGAAGCCCAGACCGAAGGAAGCAACACCGCACTGTAAAAGGAATTAACCGCCGTGGACTCCGGGCCGCCCTCTGCCCGCCCTCCGGGCTTCCGCTTCCGGAAGGAGCCCGCGGAGAGCCGCGCTTCTCAGTCAGCAGCCGGCCGCTGACGCGTCTCCCCTGGCCCCAGCCCGGCGCTCTGGGCCTGCGCAATAGACCTCTCCCGGCTCCCGGCTCTTCGCGTAGGCTGGAGGTGGAGGGAAGGCCTAGAAACGCGAGTGGGGCGGGGCTAGGGAGGGGCTCAGGAGGGGTGGGGCCGGGGCGGGTGGAACACGGAAGGGCTTCACGAGGAGTTCTGGCCCTGCGATGAGAACTACCGGGTAGTGCAACTGAGGGAGGATTGACCCCCCCAAGAACTCGCGAGGTCCAGGGAAAGGGACGCGGGTAGAGGTAGGATAGGATTGAGAAAGAATTGCGCTGAGCTTTTGGGTTTGGACTCCTTGCTTTTAGTTTGGTGTCTTCTGTGACATTTTGAATGATTTTCTAATAGTCAATAAAAATCAATTCTAGGTCTCTGCGTAATTCTGATGGCAATTTCAAAATTACCGTATTTTTCAGACTATAGGACGCACCCCCCAAATTTGGGAGGAAAGGGGGATGCGTCTTATCGTCCGAATGTAGCTGAGGTGGCTCGCTGGGGTGGGGTGGCTATTTATGTCATTAAATATTTTACCGCATTTTTTGCTTCAAAAATTTTTTCCTATTTCCCTTCTGTAAAAACTAGATGCATCTTATGGTCCGAAAAATACGGTATTCACTGTGGCCCTTGATCTCAGAATGGTGCTCATCACCTGAAAGTTGGGATTCTGGTTTTACTTCCATGCATAGTTGTCTACTCTTCAGCCTAGGTAGTTACTGTGAAAGAATGACACAGTATTCTTACCGTGGCTCGCTGCACTAATTTTAATGGAAATTAGTCGTTGGTTTTTAAGGCATTGAGTTTTGGGTTAATATTTTAAATCAATTGACTTCATTTTTCTAATTAGGAAAAAGAGCAACCTCTTGAAAGTCAATGCAAGTTTAATTGCAAACCAATTGCAATTAAAGCAAAAACTCAGAAACTAAAAGCTGTCCACCAATATATTGCACACTCATACTGAGTGATTTGGGGAATCTGGGTATTTAGTAAATTTAGTTTTGAATTAGATTAGACTGTGAAACCTCTCTCTTCTTCATCCCTCTCCTATAATGTTTAATACATTCACCTAAAATTACAGATTATTTTTCTTAGTTGACTTGATTTTTAAAAACTGACACTGGTATTTTAAAATACATGCTTATTTTAGAAAATATGGATGAGCAACAATAAAAATCCCCTGTGTAATCCCACTACCCAGTTTGGTGCGTTCCCTTCTAGACTTTTCCCAACTGTGTATACATACATAAATATATTGTAGCAATACAATATGATACATATAACTGTAATATGAAGGTTTTCTGTCATTATTTCATCAACGTTGTTTCTTACTAATCTACAATTACAAAATGGCTGCTTGGTGTTCTATTTCCCTACTGTTTAGAATTTTATGTCCCCAACTTACATTTTTTTGTTTGTTGGGTTTTTTTCCTCTTTTGTGTTTAAGATAATAGCTTCTGTTTTTGTTGATTTTCTTTTGTTTTGTGTCCCCACCCCCAATATTTTTACTGTGGTAAAATACATAACATAACATAAAATACAACATATAAAATCTACCATCTTAACAATTTTTAAGTACAATTCCAGGGTATTAAGTAAATTCATAATGTTGTGCAATTGTCACCACCATCCATCGCCAGAACTCTTTCATTCTTGTAAAATGAACTCTATACCCATTTAATAATAATTACCATTCCACCCCACCCAACCCTCAGTACCTAACAACCATGATTCTACTTTCTGTATTTATGATTTTGACTACTCTAAATACCTCATATAAGTGAGAATTTAAAGTATTTCTCCTTTTGTGACTGGCTTATTTCACTTGTCTTCAAGTTTCATCCACAATGTAGCATGTGTCAAAATTCCCCTCTTTTTTAAGGCTAAGTCATATTCCATTGTATGTGTATACCACATTTTGTTTATCCATGTATCTGTTGATGTACACTTGGGTTGCTTCCACATTTTAGCTATTGTGAACATTATCACGATAAACGTGGTATACCAATATCTCTTCCAGACCCTGCTTTCAATTCTTTTGGTTATGTAGCCACAATTGCTAGGTCATATGGTAATTCTATTTTTAATTTTTGAGGAACCATCATATGCTTTTTCACGATGGTTGTACCATTTTACATTCCCATCAACAGTGCACAAAAGTTCCGATTTCTCCACATCCTCATTAACACTTTTTCTTTTCTTTTTTTTTTTTAAATAGTAGCCATCCTAATGAGTGTAAGGTGGTATATCACTATAATTTTCATTTCTGCTTCCCTGATGATTGGTGATGTTGAGCATCATTCCACATGCTTATTGGCTATTTCTTTGAAGAAATACCTACCAAGTCCTTTTCCCATTTTTAATTGGGTTTGTATTTTTATTGTTGAGTTTTAGGACTTCTCTGCATATTCTGGGTATTAATCTCTTAGGTATATGATTTGCAAATATTTTCTCACAATCAACAGGATTGGTTGCCTTTTTACTCTGCTGATATTGTCTTTTGATGCATATTGTCTTTTGTGTCTTTTAAAAAACAGTTTTTTATTTTCATGAAGTTTCCAGTTTGTCCATTTTGTCTTTTGTTGCCTGTATCTTTAGTGTCATATCCAAGTAATAATTGGCAAATTTAATGT
Source organism: Desmodus rotundus (assembly GCF_022682495.2). Lineage (NCBI taxonomy): Eukaryota > Metazoa > Chordata > Mammalia > Chiroptera > Phyllostomidae > Desmodus > Desmodus rotundus. The sequence goes on from NC_071388.1 coordinate 101,103,262, forward strand.
CATGAAGGTTTGCCCTGTTTTCCTTCTAAGATTTCTATAATTTTAAGTCTCACATGTAGGTGTTTGATCCATTTTTAGTTAATTTTTGCATAAGGTGTTAGGTAAGGGTCCAACTTTATTCTTTTGCATGTGGATGTCCATTTTCCAAACATTATTTATTGAGAAGACTGTCCTTTCCTTATTTCATGGTATTGGCACTCTTGTCAGAAATCATTCGATCATATATGTAAGGTTTTATTTCCTGGCTCTCTAGCTATTCTTTTGGTCCATATGTCTGCTTTTATGCCAGTACTGTGCTGTTTTTGTTCCAGTAGCTTTGTAGTAAGTCTGAAATAGAAGGAAGTGTGACTCTTCCAGCTTTGTTCTTCTCTTTCAAGATTGCTTTGGCTACTTAGGATTCCTTGAGATATCATATGAATTTCAGGATGAGTTTTTCTATCTCTGTAAAACTGTCACTGTGAATGTAGTAGGGATTGAATTGTAAACACTTTGAATAGCACTGACATCTTAATATTAAGTATTGCAATCAATGAACATGGGATGTGCTTGCATTTATTTATGTTTAATTCTGTCATCATTGTTTTGAAGTTTTCTTTTTTTAATTTTTTAAATATATTTATTGATTATGCTATTACAGTTGTCCCATTTCCCACCCCCCTCACTCCACTCCATCCTGCCCACCCCCCCCCTCCCACATTTCACCCCTATAGTTCATGTCCATGGGTCATACTTATAAGTTCTTTGGCTTCTACATTTCCGACACTATTCTTACCCTCCCCCTGTCTATTTTCCACCTATCATCTATGCTACTTATTCTCTGTACCTTTCCCCCACTCTCCCCCTCCCATTCCCCTATTGACAACCCTCCATGTGATCTCCATCTCTATGGTTCTGTTCCTGTTCTAGTTGTTTGCCTAGTTTGCTCTTGTTTTTGTTTTAGGTGTGGTCATTAATAACTGTGAGTTTGCTGTCATTTTTACTGTTCATATTTTTTATCTTCTTCTTCTTAGGTAACTCCCTTTAACCTTTCATATAATAAGGGCTTGGTGATGATGAACTTCTTTAACTTGACCTTATCTGAGAAGCACTTTATCTTCCCTTCCATTCTAAATGATAGCTTTGCTGGATACAGTAATCTTGGATGTAGGCCCTTGCCTTTCATGACTTGGAATACTTCTTGCCAGCCCCTTCTTGCCTGTAAGGTCTCTTTTGAGACATCAGCTGACAGTCTTATGGGAAGTCCTTTGTAGGTAACTGTGTCCTTTTCTCTTGCTGCTTCTAAGATTCTCTCCTTCTGTTTCATCTTGGCTAATGTAATTATGATGTGCCTTGGTGTGTTCCTCCTTGGGTCCAGCTTCTTTGGGACTCTCTGAGCTTCCTGGACTTCTTGGAAGTCTATTTCCTTCGCCAGATTGGGGAAGTTCTCCTTCATTATTTGTTCAAGTAAGTTTTCAATTTTTTGTTCTTCCTCTTCTCCTTCTGGCACCCCTATAATTCGGATGTTGGAACGTTTCAAGATGTCCTGGAGGTTCCTAAGCCTCTCCTCATTTTTCCGAATTCTTGCTTCTTCATTCTTTTCTGGTTGGATGTTTCTTTCTTCCTTCTGGTCCTCACCATTGATTTGAGTCCCAGTTTCCTTTGCATCACTATTGGTTCCCTGTACATTTTCCTTTGTTTCTCTTAGCATAGCCTTCATTTTTTCATCTACTTTTCGAACAACTTCAACCAATTCTGTGAGCGTATTGATAACCAGTGTTTTGAACTGAGCATCTGATAGGTTGGCTATCTCTTCCTCGCTTAGTTGTATTTTTTTCTGGAGCTTTGAAGTGTTCTGTCATTTGGGCCTTTTTTTTTTTTTTTTGTCTTGGCATGTCTGTTACTTTAAGGGGCGGAGCCTTAAGTGTTCACCGGGGTGGGGTAACACTGGTTGCTGTGCTGTGAGGCTGTACACGGGGGAGGGGCCGAGAGGGAGCAATGGCTGCTTGCTCCACTCTCCACAGGATTTTAGTCACTCCCTCTGCTACCCACAATCGAATTGGGCCCCTCTGGTGCTGGTTCCTGAGTGGGTGGGCTTGTGCATACTCTAGGCCCCTGTGGGTCTCTCCAACGACCTCTCCTGTGAGGCTGGGAGTCTCTCCTGCTGCCACCCCAACCACCACGGGCATTTTCAATCAGAGGTTTGAGGTTTTATTTCCCCATGCTGGAGCCCTGGGTTGCTCGGTCTGCTTCGCTCCCCGCCTTTTGTCCGGTTTATCTGTGCGCGAATGTGGGGCCAAGGGGTGCTACTTGCCGCTCTGCCTGCCCCGTTCTCCGCCACTCTGAGTCCAGCCCTCTCGGTTTATCTCTGTGCTAATGTGGGGCCACAGGGTCTGCTAGTGGTCGGACTGCCTGCCCCGTTCGTCCCACACTCCGCCAGTCTCGGTCCCCCCATGGCAACGCGAGTCCTCTCTGCCCCAGCTGCCCATCTCCGCCCCTCCTACCAGTCTGGATGTATGTTTCGGACTTCCTTGCCATTCGATTTTCTGTCAGTTCTGGTTGTGCGAGGAGGCGCAGTGTGGCTGCCTACGCCACCATCTTGGTTCTCCCCTTCTCCTTTTTTTAGTTACAAAGTAAATTATATTTTTTCCCACTTTGCCTTGTCTCTATCCCCTACTCTTATTATTTACCCTCCCTCTACCCTGGTGCAATCTCTTATTTTTCAGTTAGTCATCTCATATTTGTTTTTTCTTTCTTATAATAGTCTCAATCTCTTTAAAACTTTACTAATATTGGCACACTGGTGGTTGATAGTGTAATTGTGGGTGGGGGATATCTTTGTGGGTGGGACTTGGATTCCTGGGCTGTTTGGTTTTTGTTCTGGCAGCACCTGTACAACAGTATACAAGACATGGAGGGTGGTGTGACTCTCACTCAGTCAGCCAGAGGGAAGAACCCCCTAAAATGACTCAACAACAATCAAAACCCAATCGCAGCCGCATAAAAGGCATAAAGAGCAGTGCAAGAACATCAAGCACAGGTGATCAAGGAGATTGCACCACTGAGTCCCGCAGGTCTCCTACCACAGAAGACCACACCACAAAGACAGGAAGTCAAAGCAGATAAATCTAACAAGAAGTGTTATCTAAAGTGGGGAAACAAAGAAACAACCCTAAATCGAAAGGAAGAATCCCCAGAAAGGTTGCTAAACGAAACTGAGGCAACCAAACTACCAGACATCGAGTTCAAAATAATGGTTATAAAGATGCTCACAGAGCTCAATGAGAACTTCAAAGAACTCCAAGGAAGCTTGAAGGAACTTACTGCAAACTATACCAGCATCACAAAGTACATAGAAACCTATCAATAAGAGACAAGAGGAAATAAAAAATACAATATCTGGAATGAGGAACACAGTAGAAGGAATTAAAAGCAGGTTAGATCAGGCAGAGGAGTGGATCCGTGAGCTGGAGGACAAGTTAGAAAAAAATTCCCAGGTAGAGAATTCACAAGTAAGGGAGCTGTAGGACAACATGAAATGTAAAAATATCCATATACTATGGATACCAGAAGGAGAAGAAGAGGGCCAAGGGTTACAAAACCTGTTTGAAAAAGTAATGATAGAAAAAATCTCTGACTTGATCACAGAAAAAGTCATGCAAGTCCAGGAAGCACAGAGGGTCCCAATCAAAATGAAACCAAAGCAGCACGCTCCAAGACACATCATAATAAAAATAGCAAAATTCAAAGACAGAGAGAATCTGATTTCTGGCCAAGGTGGAGAGGCATAGGTTGAAATGCTTCAGTTCTTCACACAACCAAAAGAAGGATTACAATGAATTTAAATACAAAAAACAAGCAGAACTACCAGAAAATCAAACTGCATGGAAGTCCAGCAACCAAGGAGTTAAAGAAGAAACATTGATCCAGACTGGTAGGAGGAGAGGAGACAGGAAGCTGGGGTGGAGAGGACTCATGGCAAGGCAGGGACCAGGCGGGGGAGGAGGCAGCTGGTAGACAGGACTTCCCACATTTGTGTGTGGATAAACCAGGAGGAACAACTGGGGAGTGTCAAATCACACAACCCAGGGTTCCAGCGCAGGGAAATAAAGCCTCAAAACCTCTGGCTATAAAAACCTGTAGGGGTTGTGGTGGCAGGAGAAACTCCCAGCCTAAAAGAAGAGTCCTTTGGAGAGGCCCACAGGATCCTAGAACATACAAGCCCTCCCACCTGGAATAAGCACCAGAAGGGCTGAATTTGCCTGTGGGAAGCACAGGAAGAGAAGGAAAGTGGGGAGAGAGCCAAGCAAGCAAGCAAGGGGCATGGTTCCCTCTCTGACCCTGCTCGCACATACAGCACCACAACACAGTGAAGTGGGTTGCCCCACCCTGGCAAATACCTAAGGCTCTACCCCTTACAACATAACAGGCGCACTGAGGCAAAGAAATATGACTCAAAGAAATATGAGATCAAAACTCCAGACAAAGAACTAAGCAACGAGGAGATAGACAATTATCTGATGCAGAGTTCAAAACACTGGTAATCAGGATACTCACAGAAATGACTGAGTTGAGTTGCAAAATGAAGGAAGAAATGAAAGCTACACAAAGTAAAATATAAGAAAATCTATAGGGAACCAACACTGACAGGAAGGAAACCAGGACTCAAATCAATGATTTGGAACAAAAGGAAGAAATAAACATTCAACTAGAACAGAATGAAGGAACAAGAATTCATAAAAATGAGGAGAGGCTATAGGAACCTCTAGGGCAACTTCAAATATTCAAACATCCAAATCATAGCAGTGCCAGGAGGAGAAGCGAAGAGCAAGAGATTGAAAACTTATTTGAACAAATAATGAAAGAAAAGTTCCACCATTCTCATGAAGGAACTAGACATGCATGTCCAGGATGCTCAGAGAATCCCAAAGAAGTTGGATCCAAGAAGAAACACACCAAAACATGTCATAATTAAGTTACTCAAGATTAAAGATAAAGAGAGAATCTTAAAAGCAGCAAGAGAAAAGGAGACAGTTACCTACAAAGGACTTCCCATAAGGCTATCAGCTGATTTCTCAAAAGAAACCTTGCAGGGAAGAAGGGACTGGCAAGAAGTATTCCAAGTCATGAAAGGCAAGGACCTACATCCAAGATTACTGTATCCAGCAAAGCTATCATTTAGAATGGAAGGGAAGATAAAGTGCTTCTCAGATAAGGTCAAGTTAAAGAAGTTCATCATCACCAAGCCCTTATTATATGAAATGTCGAAGGGACATATCTAAAAAAAGGATAATATCAAAACTATGAACAGTAAAATGACAACAAACTCACAACTATCAACAACTGAACAAAAACTAAAAAACAAAAACTAAGCAAACAACTAAAACAAAAAGAGAATCATAGAATTAGAGATCACATGGAGGGTTATCAGAGGGGAGGGAAAGGGACAAATGTGGGGGAAAGGTAGAGGGAATAAGAAGCATAATTTGTAGGCACAAAATAGAGAAGGGGGGTTAAGAATAGTATAGGAAATGGAGAAGCCAAAGAACTTAGATGTACAACACATGGACATAAACTAAGCAGGGGTGGGAATGCTGGAGGGTAGGAAGATGCCGGGTGGAGGGGATACAGGGGAGACAAAATCAGTACACTTGTAATAATAATAAAATATATCTTAAAAAAAATAAAGTATCTGTTGGACATCTGTTAAAAAACAAACAAAATAAAACAAAGACAAAGCGAGAATCTTAAAGACAGAAAGTGAAGAACAGATAGTAATGTAGAAGGAAGCTCTGATAAGGCCAGCAACTGACTTCTCAACAGGAACACTACAATCCAGAAAGGAATGGCAGGAAATATTCCAAGTAATGAAAAGCAAAGGCCTGCAACCAAGACTACTCTACCCAGCAAGGCTCATAATAAAAATGGAAGGCAAAATAAGGAGTTTCCCAGACAAAAGAAGGCTAGAATACATCTCCACCAAACCAGCTCTGCAAGACATGCTAAAGGGACTGATTTAAGAAGATGAGGAAAAAGAGTGAGAGACAGAGGAACAGAGGTACAAAGGGGGGAAATGGCAAAGAATAAGTACCTATCGATAATAACCTTAAATGTAAATGAATTAAATGGTCCAATCAAAAGACATAGGGTAGCTGAATGGATAAGAACATGATCTGCACATATATTGCCTACAAGAGACCCACCTTAGAACAAAAGACCTACCTGGACTGAAAGGGAGGGGTTGGAAAAAAAATATTCCAAGCACCTGTACAGGGAAAAAAATGCCAGTGTAGCAATACTTATATCAGACAAAATAGACTTCAAAACAAAAGCCATAAAAAGAGACAAACAAGGTCACTTCATAATACTGAAGGGAAGAATTCATCAAGAAGACATAAATATTATAAACATACATTCAGCCAACATAGGAATACCCCAATATATAAGGAAAATCTTGGAGGACTTCAAGAAATATATAGACAGCAACACACTTTTGTTAGGGGATTTTAAGACTCCACTGTCAAAAAAAGATAGACCTTCCAAACAAAGAATCAACAAGGATATTGTGGCACTGAATGACACTCTAGATCAAGTGGACTTAACTGATATATAGAGAACCTTTCACCCCCCAAAAGCAAAATATACATCTTTTCAAATCCACATGGAATATTTTCAAAGATAGACCAAATCATAGGACACAAAACAAGCCTCAACAAGAGAATTGTTGAGGCTTTCTCAACAAGAAAATTGAAATCATACCAAGCATTTTCTTGGATCACAATGGCTTAAAACTAGAAGACAACCTAAAGGAAAAAACTCAAAAACAGTCAAATGCATGGAGATGGAATAACATGTCATTAAACAATGAATGTGTTAACAACAAGATCAAGGAAGAAATAAAAAGCTTTCTGGAAACAAATGAAAATGAACATACAACAGCCCAAAACCTATGGGACACAGCAAAGGCAGTCCCGAGAGGGAAGTTCATAGCAATACAGGCCTACCTTAAAAAGATGGAAACATTTCAAAAGAAAACAACCTAAACCTACATCTACAAGAACTGGAGGAACACCAACAAACAAAGCCCAGAGTGCATAGAAGGAAGGAAATAATCAAGACCAGAGCAGAATTAAATTACATAGAGACTAAAAGAAAACTCCAGCACACAAAAGCCCTGGACTGGACAACTTCACAGGAGAATTTTGCAAAACATTTAGGGAAGAGCTAACCCCCTATCCTACTCAAACTATTCCAAAAAATTCAAGAAAAGGGAAGACTCTCAAACTCTTTTTAGAGACCCATATCATCCTAATTCCAAAACCAGATAAAGACACAACAAAGAAAGAAAACTATAGGCCAATATTGCTGATGAACATAGATGCTAAAACCCTCAACAAAATATTGACAAACCACATTCAGCAATACATTAAAAAGATCATACACCATGATCAAGTGGGATTCATCCCAGGGATTCATGGATGGTACAATATACACAAATCAATATACATAATACATTATATAAACAAAACAAAAACAAAAATCACATTATCACATCAATAGATGCTGAAAAAGCATTTGATAGAGCACCCATTTATGATAAAGACACTCAACAAAGTAGGAGTAGAGGTTAGCATACCTCAACATAATAAAGGCCATATATGAGAAACCTACAGTCAACATCATCCTCAACGGGCGGAAACTTAGAGCTTTCCCACTAAGATCAGGAATAAGACAAGGGTGTCCACGTTCACCACTTCCATTCAACATAGTATTAGAAGTTCTAGCCCCAGTGATCAGGCAAGAAAAAGAAATAAAAGGCATCCAAATTGGAAAGGTGGAAGTCAAACTGTCACTGTTTGCAGATGATATGATAGTGTACATGGAAAATCCTATAGACTCCACCTAACAAGTACTTGACCTAATATGTGAATTTGGCAAATGGCGGGATACAAAGTCAATATTCAGAAATCAAAGGCATTTTTTGTACACCAACAATGAAATACCAGAAACAGAAATTAGAGGGGGAAATCCCATTTACTACAGTAACAAGAAAAATAAAGTACCTAGGGATAAACTTAACCAAGAAGGTAAAAGACCTGTACTCAGAAAATTACACAACACTGAAGAAAGAAATTAAGGAGACACAAACAAATGGGAGCGTATAGTATGTTCATGGCTTGGAAGAATTAACATTATTAACATGCCCATACTACCAAAAACAATTCATAGATTTAACGCAATCCCTATTAAAATACCAATGACATATTTCACAGATATAGAACAAACATTTCAAAACTTTATATGGAACCATAAATGACTCCAAATACCCTCAGAAATTTTGAGAAAGAAGATCAAAGTAGGAGAGATCACAATACCTGATATCAAACTATATTACAAGGCCACTATAATCAAAACAGTCTGGTACTGGGATAAGAACAGACCCCTAGATCAGTGGAAGAGAATAGAGAGCCCAGAAATAAATCCAGGTGCCTCTGGTTAATTCATATTCAACAAAGGGGGCAGGAAAATGAAATGTAGTAGAGATAGCCTCTTTAATAAATGTTGCTGGGAGATCTGGACAGGTACATGCAAAAAAATGAAACTAGACCACCAACTTACACCATAAACCAAAATAAACTCAAGATGGATAAGAGACCTAAGTATAAATCGTGACATCATAAAAGTCCTAGAGGAGAACATAGGCTGGAAAGTTTCAGATATCCCACATAGCAATATTTTCACCAATTTGTCCCCTAGAGCAAGGGATAAAAAGGAAAGAGTAAACATCATTTAAAAGCTTCTGCATGGGTAAAGAAAATATCAGCAAAATAAAAGGCAAACAACCGTATGGGAAAATATATTTGCCAATGGTACCTCAGACAATGTTTTGCACTCCAAAATATATGAAGGCTCCACACCTAAAGACAAACAATCCAATTAAAAAATGGGCAATGGACCTCAGCAGACACTTCTCCAAGGAGGACATACAGAGGACCCATAGGCATGTAAAAGGATGTTCAGCATCACTAGCCATCAGAGAGATGCAAATTAAAACCACAATGAGATACCATTTGACACTGGTCAGAATGGCCATCATTAACAAAATCAACAAACAACAAGTGCTGGCAAGGTTGTGGAGAAAAGGAACCCTAGTACACTGTTGGTGGGAATGAAGACTGGTGCAGCCACTGTGGGAAACAGTATGGAGTTTCCTCAAAAAACTAAAGATGGAACTGCCTTTTGATCCAGTAATTCCACTGATGGGATTTTACCCTAAGAATCCTGAAACACCAATCCAAAAGAACCTGTGCACCCCAGTGTTCATAGCAGCATTATTTACAACAGCAAAGTGCTGGAAACAGCCTATGTGCCCATCAGTAAATGAGTGGATCAAAAAACTGTGGTACATTTACACGATGGAATACTACACAGCAGAAAGAAAGAAGGAAGTCCTACCATTTGCAACAGCATGTATGAAAATAGAAAATATTATGCTAAGTAAAATAAGCCAGGCAGTGAAAAATACCATATGATTTCACCCATAAGTGGAACCCAATCGACAAACAAATGAGCTAAAAAGAACCAAAGACATGGAAATAAAGAATAAACTGACAGCGAGGGGGGAGGGAGATAGTTAGGGAAAGAAGGGGAACATGTACAAAGGACTCATGAACAAGGACAATGGGGTATGGATTGTTTTTGGCAACAGAGGTTAGACAGGGTGGGGAGAGCAATGGGGGGGAAATGGAGACAACTGTCACTGAACAACAATAAAAAAATGCTAGTGTCCATATTTCTGAAACATATGTGCACATATATGTATGTACATATATGTTTATTTATCAGAAGCATTCAGGAGCCTCTCCAGTGATTTTGGGTTAATCCCATTTTTACCTAATTCAAAATCAGCTTTCCTCATTTGAGTGTCTAGCTTCTTCTGTGGCAGGGCTCTGGTGATCTTGGAAGTTGTTGGTTAACTAGGGAAAATGAGGTGCCTGATTGAATAGCATCAAAGAGAGAAAAGACATGGAGCACATAGAAAATGGAATTGAGCCATAATCTTTGCGTTTCCCTCTGAAGCTTTAAATGTATCTGCAGTCTCAACTTTAATCAAATAAGTTTTATTTAGAAAAGAAAGAGCCCACTTTTTTCCTTTATGAAATCCTGATTTTATTACTTCTTGAATATTTTTCTTTTTAAAGAAGAAATACAAACTATATATTCCAGAGGCCTCAGATTGACAGCTTAACTTGAATCACACTAGGATTCAGGTATTTCTGGTCATGGTACAAAGGCTAGTGGGATGGGTCTGACAAGGGTCTGTTGGCAGCAGGGACTAAGAGACCCCATTTGGAATGATCTCATCACAAGGAAAAAAAGAGTTGGTTTGGGCAATGTGCCAGATTTAAGGGTCAAGTGTGATTTTAATACAGTACAGTATCAGCCAATCATTGCCCTGCCACCCCTAGGGCTTGTGCCTGACCCAAGTTGAGAGATGATAGTGATTAGTATGCTAAAAAATTTGATTCACTAAAATCTCTGTAAGGCATTGCAGAGATTTGGTGGTGCCCCAATCCACATACTTATTGTGAACACCTATGACTTCCTACCTGAGCACTTTTTTCAGGAGCAAAGGAAGCAAGCTCAGGCCAGGAACTGGGCAAGCTAGAAATGCCAGAACGTTAATACCCTGGAAGCAGCCCTCAGTCAATGACAGAACAGAATTTGGTGAGGAAGCAGCCCTTAGCAGATGATGTATAACTCCCTCATCCCTTAAGGTGGGATACGTCTGAGGCATGTTCTACACTGTCTCCCAAAGTCCTCCAGAAGGACTGGGCTCAAGGATATCTCGCTTGATAACACACCCTGTTAGCTTTCTTCCCATCACTTACTTTTCTTACTTCCTTTCCACTGTTCCTGGGATTGCCTCCCAAATACTAAACTGCTCGCATTTACATCCTTGTTTCAGAGGCTGTTTCCGGGGGGGGGGGGGGGGGGGGGGGGAGGTGAGGGCAGGAATCTCAATACTGAGACAGTCATTGAGTACACAAGGCAGCACAAGTTTGGAGTCAGGCAACCCTGAATTCAAATCCCTTCTCACCAGTAGCAGCGAACAACTTAATTTCTTAAAGACTGTTTCATCTGTGAAATGGGGATAATAGTATTGACTTCATCAGGACAGTTCATTAAAAAGATGTTGAGAATGTATGTGAAGTATTATGCACTGGGGCTTGTACACAGTAGGTACTTAATAAATGTTGACTATTATCAATTACATATTTATAATATTGATAATACAGCATAGTTCAGGTTGAGGGCAAAGCTGTTTTCCACACTTGGGGTGACTGCTGAAGGAGTTTTGGAAGATGTGCTGTAGAGGTTGGGTGTCTGATAAGAATATGGAGTCTAGTGATTAAATGACTTAAGCGGAAACATTGCCACAGAAACACTGCTTTTATTACATTTATGAACTTAATTTGCTTTCTTAGAGCCTTTCATATTGGGGTGGTTCCTTTTGCTCCCCTTCACTTCCCGCTCCTAGGCAAGATCATATTTAAATTCTCTGATCACAGTGAAAGAGAATTTCTTTCAGCCACACTGAGGCAGGCTGAAGGATTTCACTCATTCTCTCATCCCAATTAATTGGACTGCAAGGTTCACTGGGAGTGTTTCAGGGTTTTCAAACCGCCTAAGATCCCGGGATGGGCCACTTTGACTAAGATGGCAGGCAGCAGAGACAATTAGCTGTTGCCATGCCCCTGCAGGTGCAGCCGGATGACCATGATTATAGAATATGTTTCAGCTCTTTTCATTGTTTTTCTCTAGCTCACAATCAAGGGCCTATGGTAATGTCTGTCACAATCTTCTTTTACTTATTTAGACACTAATAGACAAATTTCTCCCCAATTCAGTAGAGGGATATATGTATAAAAACATAAGATAACATGATTTTTATACAAAAATAACTTCTCAGAGCAGATAGTATTACAGATAGAAGTGACCCAGCAACCTGGCCTTAAGAACAATAGCCCAAGGCCTGTTAATCTCTTCTGTCTCCTGGGAGAAAGAAAAACCTTTCTGTGACCTTGTCAGCTGGTCTTAAGCTCATGCAGGGGATTTTCCCAAGAGGGTCCCATTTCATGTGTCTAGGGTGTCTGAAAAATCCCTTGATATTAACACTTTTAATACTGGTCTCTGAGACACTTCATTAGTACCCCTCAGGGCCATTTGCGTTAAAGTGATTTAGGTTTATGTCTTAGTGTTAAACTGTAAGCTCCTTGAAGGCAGAATTCAGATATGATTTATTTGTGTGTGCCCAGAAAGCAATATAGATCCTGCCTAGGGTTGCCAGGTTTGGGGGTGGTGGGAAGGAAATACTAACTGTTTATCCAAAATTCAAATTTAACTGGCACCTTGTATTTTATCTGGCAATGCTATCCCTGGCATATAGCTACCTCAGTAAATATTGGTGAGTGAGGAATGAATGACTAGAATTGTACCAACAAATGGAGAAATAAACTGGTAAAAACATGCATTGACCATGTAAAAGATACTCACCTAAGTTATGTCTAACAATCAAAAAACAGCAAAACTGTGTCTAGTTAACGTTCTGCCTTTGAAAATCTGACAGTCTGGTTTTGACTTGAGAGGCATTTTCTATCCATGCCTACTCAGTCACTTGTACTTAGTGTCTGTGTGGGAAGAATACTAATCTTCTATTAAGGTGTTTTGTTCCAATAATTTTACATCTTAATTCCACACATCTCTGATTTCATGTTTGCCTAATTGTTTATTAGTGTGTACCAGTTGTACAAGAAAATGGACATTGGATGGTGTATGGGGTTCAGTTATTCTGAAGCACAACCATCTCTGTATCTTCCTTTAAAATTCCAAAAATGTGCTTTCACTCCAGCCGAACCCTGGGGTTTTGGGTAAAGTCATTCACTTTGATTAAGCCATCAGGACCAATTCTGTTTGGGAAAGATATATGCGTGGGGTTAGTTCCTTTAACAATTATTCTTAAGAAAGAATTTGTAAACTCTCTGGGTGAATTCTGCTGCAGCTCCTCCCACCCTCATCACTCACTTTTTCTCTGAACTCTTGACTGTCTGCTCCTCCTCCTCCTCCACTCCTACCCAACTGGCCAACCTGAACAGGAGCCAGCATCACCTAGAGGGCTGGCTAAGACACAGATGCTTGGGCCCTTGCTCCCCAAGTTACTAATTAGGCAGGTTAAGGGTGTAGCCTGAGGAACTGCATTTCTAACAGGTTTCCCGGTGATGCTGTGCTGCTGGTCTTCGCAACACGCAGAATCACTGTCCTATATCATTCCTCCCTTTCCTTTTCCCCTGCTCTTTTGGATCCTTATCTCTTGTTCTCCATAATATTTCTCTGTTCCCAGAGCAGTATAATACAGTATTCTCAGTTTGCCTTGGCTTGCTAGATTTATTTTCCTCCTTCTCTTTCCCCTTTAGTTGGTAAACGTCTACTTACACTTCCTGCTCAATGTAGGCCAGCATTCGGCTGACGTGTGATGCAGAGATCTCCCCATCCACTTCAGCAATATATGTGTAGAGAAACTGGAAGGTGCTGAAAGGGATCCGGGCAGGTCCACTATCATGGTCAGATGATAAAACTTCACACGCTATCTTGAGAGTTTTGGAAATGGTCTATAAAGCCATAAGATTAAATCAGGAGAAAGTCACTATTCCAGGCTAGATTCCTAAGACCAGTTTAGATATGAAAAAGAAAACAAAAATTTGCTCTCATAAAATGAAGTGGGGATAGTATAATATTCTGGCAAGTTTTAATTTTTTGTACACAAATGTTATTTAATTCAATCAGATAATCTCGATCTACTGGGTACCTTTTTTTTTTTCTTTTTTTTCTTTGTTGTAGGGATACTGTCAAGGAATTAAATTTATAAATTGCTCAATACTTTAAAATATTTATTATTTTGATCAGAACAAACTTACTCAACAAGAATTAGATTTGCATTCTACAACATTAAAATGATTTATTATTCTTATTGTGCTCTCATCTTACCTCCAAGGGGATGAAGTGATTAGTCTAACAAGATTCTTGGGGCAAATGCCTCTGGGGGGGATGGGAGGGAGAGAGTAGGTGGAGGGTAATGCCCCTGGGGAGATAAGAGTTGCAGATTCAGGAAAAGTGACACTGAGCATCACAATAAGCCTAGTTCTTCTAAAACATGTGGATCTAAAAACAAATAAAAATAAAGCATGTGGATCTATATGATCAGAACTACCCAGTACATTACATGACACTGACCTTGTAGTTGCTAGGAAAAATTAGTAGATGATGAATGCTAGCAGTTTTAATGGAAGGGTTGCTACAGGAGCAAATATTCCTTACAATGAAACTTGAACATTAAAGTGTCATGTTCAGAACTGAAGTTTTACTTATCTTTGTCTTTAAATAAAAACTACCCTTTGAATAGTAAGAGTTGTGAAATGATGGAATAAAGTAAAGAAATGATTCAAAGAAAGGATTGTTTAGCTCTGAATTGGCAAAGACGGGTCAACATATATACTTTGGTGTTTTATTAAAACAGGTGACATGGAGCTTCTGCTTACATACTCCCCAGGGATCAATGGAAAGTTAGTCCTACGTGGCAAACTAGGAGAAAGAAGCAGCAGCTGCTAGAACTCCCCAAATGGTTGGCCAGTGTTGTTCTTCATTTCTGTTTGCTATTATGCTCTCTTCCTCTCCCTGAGTGTTTACATGGTGTTTCTTTAACTGTGGTGTGTGTTACCCAGGGATGTAAGTCTGTATGTGAAGTATATGAAGATGCTGAATCAACTTGACCCACCTTCCCAGGGACACAGTTTTACCTGATGGCAGATAATTTAGACATTTTTGCATTAATTAATTATAATTGATTTAATATTTAAATATTTTTACATTTACAAGCATTGCTATTTTATGAAATAGAATCTTCAGTGTCTATGAGATTTAAAATGATATACTAATTGATGTCAAAGAAATTTTAGGTTTTCAGCAAGCCGCTTTCATTTACTTTTTCTTGCCCTTGGGAGTCCTCTCCTAGAAATTGCTATGGAGCACTGACTGAGGCAGTGTGCCAGGCATTCCAATGAAGGAGGACAGGAGGCCAGGCATACAAGAAGCTGGGTAAGAGGCTGTCAGTGAGGATGGAGAACATGCATGTAAGATGAGGTCAGCATGACAATGGTTTTGGGTAGATTTGCAAGCATGTGTGAACTGACCTACTTAATTTCCATCCATAGTTCATTTTCTCTGCTTTTCTTAAAACAACAACAGCAAACCCTACTCCCATAATGCCTTTGTCCTGTTGTCCTCTTCCTACAGTTTCATCCAAATTGAGGTGCTGTTATGATTTCAATTGTGTCTGCCCAAAGTTCATTCATATGTTGAAACCCTAACTCATATTTGGACATAGACCCTTTAAAGAGTAATTTAAGTTAAAATGATGTCATTAGAGTGGTCCTCAATCCAGTAAATCTGGTCTCCTTATAAGAAGAGGAAATTGGGAGTGTAGAGGGAGAGAGAGAGAGAGAGAAGATACATACATGCACATAGGAACAACCATGTAAAGAAAGAGGGAGGCATTGACCATTTACAAACCAAATGAGACTGTCCTCGGGCACACCTTGATCTCAGATTTCCAGCCTCCAGAACTGAGAGGAAATAAATTCTCGTTGTTAAGCCTCCCAGTCTGCAGTACTTTGTTATGGCAGCCCCAGTGAGCTAGTGCAGATGTTTTCTACCCCAAACACCCTTTTACTGGTCATTCAAACAACCTTCAAACTCTGTTGCCGTCATAGATTTTAAAATATTTTAAAAGATTTAATAAATGGATGAATAGATAAAGAATTCTCTGGCCTGGAGCTTTTTGGTAAACTTGAATAAATTTAAAGTAAATAGAAATCTGCATTCTGATGCAAATATATTTTGGTCAGATAGGCATTCACTTCATAGAGATAGCTTTTCAGCATCTTATGAGCCTCATTTTCGAACTTAGAGGTGAAAGGCTCAGGAAGTGAATTATTTGCTAAGAAAATATGTCATTCTTTCCAGTGAACACAATTACAGATCTCTGTATATAATTGGTCTCAGTGGAACAGGAGGTGCTGAAGCCTATTCTAGAAGAAGGGTGTGCTGAAAGGGAAGAGGAATACAGCCAGAGATCATGGCTGGCTGGTAAACTGGCAAAGGAAGGAAGGATTTCTGGGCTTGCCTCTAACGACGTATGGATTAACTAGAATGCAAATCCTCCTGTAGCTGGCAACGCCCTGACCACTCCCACATTTAAGTTCCCTACGGTAGTCTACCATGTAACAAGTGGGCATAACAGCAGTGGCTCCTAGATTCACACAGCACCCTTTATTTACAGACTAGACTTTCAGGCTGACTTCACTTCTGGGTGTTCTTTGACATAGAAATGATGAGGGGCAAAGTTATCCACCTCTGGACCTCTCAGAATTGGAGGGAATCCATTCTTATCCAGAGCCAGGCCTGAGGATGTCTCAATGGAAACAGAGAAGGGGGAACAAAATTACAGAATTTTAGAGATGAAAGAACTTCATGGGACATCTAATTTAACCTCATCATTTGAGCAGGGAGGTAGAAAGATACAACTCCCTTTGTGGTTTCCCCTCCTCAGTTTGGGAGGCAGCAACATCAAAGTAAACCTAGCAGCTGCACAGTGAGCTAAGCAGAGGGAGGGTTGGAGTGTGGCTTTCCAAAGTCACTCTTGGTTACTGTGAGGTATGTGGACAAGGAGAGGATGCAGACATCTCACAGGGTGGTTGAGGGGCTGTGAAGTAGACCACTGAAGCCAGGGAGCAGATAAGGGAAATCTGGAAGAGACTCAAGGAGCTCTGAGCACCAGCGACAATAAGCTGGTGGGGACTATTGTACCACAAGAAAAGAGAGACCGAAGATATAAGCTGCAAACAGCTAGCGACCACAAAGATGAGTATGTACTTCCAGGCAGATCAGAGGTGCCAGAGAGGACCACAGGATGTGGGAAACCCTTCACTTGGGTGTTCTAACATCCTAGATTCACCCCTTTCCTAATATCCTAATACACTCAAATGCCATCTTTTTTTTTTTTAGTCAATTGATTAAAATCTTTTTTCAATTATGGCTGACATTCAATATTATATTAGTTTCAGGTGTGCAACATAGTGGTTAGATACTTGTATAACTTATGGAGTGATTCCCCTGATAAGTGTAATACCCCACCTGACACCATGCATAGTTATTACAACATTCTTGACTATATTCCCTGTGCTGAACTTTACATCCCTGTGACTCTTAACTGCCCATTTTCAGCTGCCATCTTAAAGAGAGGAGCAGTGAGGAGAAACC
Source organism: Desmodus rotundus (assembly GCF_022682495.2). Classification (NCBI taxonomy): domain Eukaryota; kingdom Metazoa; phylum Chordata; class Mammalia; order Chiroptera; family Phyllostomidae; genus Desmodus; species Desmodus rotundus. The sequence goes on from NC_071388.1 coordinate 101,120,614, forward strand.
TAAGAGACTGGACAATTTACCTTAAAGCTGTTTCAGTAATTGCATCAGACAAAAATTTTTGTATTGGATTGAATCTACTTATTTTCTTACTCCATTCTTTGTGAGTGGGGTAGATCAGGAAAATCAGAATTAACTACAGATAAAATAAAAATAATTCCCCCCACCCTCCTGACATCTCTGAATGTGGTATAAATTTGTGACCCTATGAGACTTCGATAAAACTGTCCATTCTTTATTTTCCCTTCTGTGATTTCCCCCAATCCTTGGGGCTATTTCCATAGAAGTGTGGTGATGCTGAATGGCAGTTTACCTGCCCCTCTGCTGCACTTCCCTCTTCTCTCTGCAGGAGAGTATTTATGTGTTATATAATGTTGCCATAAAGAACAACAAAGACAAAAAAAAACCCAAAATGGCCTCATCTCTCCTCCTCTCTAAAGAAATGAATATGATAAAAGTTTCAGGGGAAACCCATTTTCCCAGAAACAAAAAGCTCAAATGTGCATTTCAAGCATATTTGAAAAGAAAGAATAAGATTGTGATTAAATATGCTGAATGATTCAACCTATACCTTTTCATATCATTTGGTTTTGGCTGAGGCAATAATTTTCCCATTAACTTTCAAACTTGTATGTATTTCAGGGATTTTTTAAAAATCATGTTTCTGATGAATTCTCATTTAAGTTATAACAGTGTTTGACAAGAGTGAGTCACATATAAGATGATACCTAAATCTTTTAACATATATATATACACATATATAAATAAACTGGCTGAAGTATCTTTTTCTTTAGAACAGTAAAATGACTTTTCCAATTGTAAACCACGCCGGATTTGGAAAAGGCATACGTTTGTATGAGCATACTGCATCCATGATGATGTCATGATTGTAAGTCTAGACACAGCCTCCTTTCTCCTTTCCTGCTCTTATCTCTGATGTTTTATCCAATTATGCTTATTGAGTAGTTTTATATAAAGCTGCAACTCTTTTCTAAAATCCTCCCATTGGTATATCTTCCAGGTATCTGGAACCCAGGGATAAGCAAATCGTATTCCACAGCTGGGTCTTAGTTATCTCTGGGAACATGAATGGAGGGAGTAAAGTGGGGATGGAAATAAATTTAAGTGCAATGAGTGCAAATCATAAATAATCCAAAAGCCACATTTTAGTCCCCAGAGCCTGATGACAGCTTTCTTTTCTCTTTCCTCCTCACCCTAGCTTCTGGCTGATGAGCTGAGAATCTGATTTGGACAGGAAAAGGAGTGAGTAAGAGGAGACACAGCCCTGGAGAATTGACTGTGTATATAGATGTACTGCCCTTCCAGGCCCAAAAAGAGACTTCCCCTTAAGGACAAAAAGCATTAAAGCTAACTTACAACACCAAGAGAGCTGCAAGCAAGGGCTAAAAACTTCAGCCACTCAATCTCCTCCGTGAAGCGGCCCACATTTATCACACTATTTAACAGCTCTGGTGGGAGACTCAGCACCTTCCACATCTGGGCCAGCTCGTTGACATGGATAATCAGTCTGCCAGCAACCTGCAGGGTAGTAGACAGACACAAGACAGAGAGTGAGGGACAGGATAAAAGCATGCCCCGAGCAATACCTGCCCAGGAAAGGCCCTGTGTTCTCCCAGGATCTAGAAAGAGAAGGAGGTATCAGGGAATAAAAGGGGGCTCTGATTGGCAGTTATCTTTGAAAGGGTAGAGAAATAGCCAATGAAGAATATGCTAAGATATAATTTAATCATTTTAACTTCAGATGTCAGAATTATGAGAAAAATGTACATTTATACTATATTTTTTTCTGATGCTTTTATTATCTGCTGCTTCATTCCTAGGTTGTTCCTATAAGGCAGATAGGGCAACCTGAAATGAAACCTAGGTGGAGAGGACTATTTCAGACCAAACTTAGTGGTGAAACTAGACTAGGTATTAAATCTCTTGCCTCAAGACTTCATTCAGTTCCTCGTGCTAGACCTCACACGCACCCCTCACCCTTTCCCAGGAACAACATGGGGTCTATGTCTGGATGCTTCATGTTGCTTGGCCCCTGTCACCTCAGATCTCTGCCATGTCTACTGCACAAGGTACTGGGTGGTTAAGAGGAAAAGGGAACAAATGGCCACTGTTGGCCAACAATGCAGTAAGGGCACAGATGCCCCAGTGAAGCATTACTACACCTTCCCTAGGCCCTCTGATTCTAGTGAAATGCTAACTAAGCCTCTGGCTAAGTCAGTCCTGAATCACCCCGAACTGCTCTGTCCTGGATTCTAAAGCAGGGTCTCATGGTGCTAAACCATATTTCCTCATCCATTCTGCGGGCAGCCCCCAGGATGATGTGGCAATGAAGAAAGCCAGAGTTGTCCTGAAAATTAGGCTATGTCCATCTACACCCGGAATAACCAGGGAACTACAATATGCCCCTCCCCAAACTGCGATCATCCTCATCTTATGATCTTGATCAGTAAGGGGGACACTGTCAAGGGATGTGGACTTGCAAAAACACTTTCTGGACAGAAGGGGTTAGCATTTCATGGAGCCCCTGGACATTCTGCTCGCTTCAAGGAAATCTGGGATGATCCCACTGACAGCTCAGCTTACTGCACATTTCAGTATCATTCCTGTTTTTCTCAGGGAAGAGTTATTTGCAGTGTATTGTTTAGTGAACTTTAGGATGATCCTGAGTGGCCAGCTGGCTTTTCAAGGGGATGGTGGGCTTTTGTCTGTACCTGCTGGCCTCAACATTGTACCCCCATTTCTGCTCGATGCTGCAGTACGACTCTTACCCTAGAATGCAGGATCTTCAACAGCTCAGGTGTAAGCTCTGCAAAGTTAGATGAAGCAACTGGCTCAGACCGATCTCTCACTGGAGGAATGTCTCCGCGGGTCATAGCTCCAAAATAACTACAAGAAAAAAATTTCTTCATTGATAGCACATATGCAAGGAAATTCTTGTTTGTAAGGAATTAAATATACAAGGTCTGTCCAGAAGGTATCCAGCCATGTAGTATGAAAAATAGAGATATTTATTGAAGAAGATACAAGAAACATTGTACACAGGACAATGACATCTCAGTCCCCTTCAAAGTAGGCACCTTGGGACCTTTCGCAGTTCTCCCAATCACCATCAGCTGCCCCTTCATATTTTCCTGAGTCACATCGACAGTCTGACATCTCTTCCATTTCAAAGGTGATTTTAATTTTGGGAAAATCCAGAAGTCACAAGGTGCCAAATCTGGGCTGTAGGGGGGCTGAGTCACCTGGCTGATTTGATGTTTCACCAAAAAACTCTGCATGAAGCATGTTGCATGAGCGGGCATGTTGTCATGATGAAGCTGCCAGTCACCAGTTGCCCATAGCTGCAGCCTTCTGAATCATCCAAATAGCTTCCACGGAGGAATGTTCAGATTTAATGCAAAATTTGATGCAGATTCATTTCTCTACTCATTTTGAATGCGACAGCCGCACAGTACACATGGTCACCCAATGACATATACCACCCACACTGACTAGTACAGTGAAGTCATCATTGTTCACACATGCACATTCCAGCCCATTCTCCTTGGCTGTCAGGTTACATCAACGTCATATAAACAGTTCTCATTCTATTAACAATGGCTTCACTTTTCCCAGACAGACCTCATATAGTTTGTCTTGGAAATACTTTGTGGAGTTCTATGCTCTAAAATGCTGCAGGTCTGTAAGTCACATGAAACCATCTGCTAAGAGCTTTTCAATGTCTGAATGGATGGAGAGTGCTATTAGGTCATGCTCTCCTTTTTCACTGCAGTTGAACTACAAACTAACTCTTCATGGATCGCTAAAAAATTTATAGCACATGATACAATACGGGAGCAAGCAAACTACAAGAATAGAGTGTTTTCTTACATAAATGTCAGGGATAATACCAAGAAATGTCATTTTTCTTGGTATAAAATAGCAGCACAAGAACAATAAAATGAGGTTTTAAACTATTGTATAGCATAAAACAGTGTGCCTGAGATGCCAAAAGAAATCAGTCTTCTGACACTGAAGCTCAAGCTTAGAGGTAATGCATAAAATTTAGAATGTAGAACTAAACAGGCCTCATTACTAGCAAAGCAACCCCACTTCTGTCTCTTTTTATGAGCAATCGCTGTCTTATTTTCATTCCATTTATAAAAAGCTTCATTGTGGCCCAACCCAGGAACATGAGCACAGTGTCCCAGAGCCTCTGGAAGGCTCCTCTTAGATTCCATCGTGTGTCTTCTCCAGCTGTCCACACCTCTTTCCTACAACCCGCTCAATGCACCTACTCAACCTCACCTTCTCCCTTCCCCCTACCCACCAGCTCCTATCAACAGCCTTTCTTACTCCTCTCTCCCACTGAAATGCTACTACAGAGGCCATCCAACAGCAAAAACAGCCTGAAAATCCTCTGGGAGTTCTGGTTAGCTCCCAACTCCTGCCCCAAGTCCCCCAGTTTCCAGGATGCACTTTGTCTAAAAAGCAATTTCAAAGCTGAGAGGCTTTCTGCACAAAGCTGTTTCAATCTGGCCAGCAGCTATTGTATAAGCTCCTTCCACTGAGCAGCCTCTGGGGGTCCCTCCTGACAGAGGGCACCTGCATCTGAGGCACACTGTTTTCAGCCAGGCCAGGTGCTCTCCAGTCCTTATCACTCTGTTTTGCCTTATTTCTCCAGAATGTAATGTGTACTGTGTGGACAAGTCAGTTCAAAGAAACACGAAAGAGAATAACAATTTCCCCAATGACAAAATACAAAAGGTCACTGGCTGGGCAAGATCAAGGTTTAACAGCAATGGAGGAAGGAGTCTCGTAGAAGGAGTGAACCGGCTCGGACTAGTCCCACAATTAATTCACCCTGTGAGCTGATCACAACCCTCCCCTAGGTGCACTGCTGTCCCCTAGTGGTGAGGCCAGAGACTGAGGCCAGGCTTTACATGGGGCAAAGGCCTGCCAAGTTCCAGGATTCTGAACTTTTCTTTCCCCTGGGATAGTGGGCTGGGGCGCAGGGATGAGTGGAGTGTGTGTGTCCTGATGTGAGGTAATAATCTGACTTACTGATTGCCCTGGGACACTTTGCCTATTTCCCTAGCGTCCTATTGCTCAGTCTGGTTTGCTTAAGGGCATCTCATCACCCAGTATGATGGATTTATGTGCAGAGTTTAAAGCACCAAAGAAATGAGAGAGTTGAACATCACAAAGATAATCAGTCCTGAATCCCAGGCTGCAGCGATGACAACCTCCTCACAGTCTTCCAAGACCTTCCCTCCTCCAGTCCCTATCTCCTCCACCTCCAATGGAAACCAGGGCTGGAGGTGAGAAAGGACGACGTACTCAGCAGCCCACTGGATGAGATCCTGTGGTTGGGTCCGAATGGCGGCTTTGGTAAATTGCTTCAGCAATTCAGGCAGCTCCGGGGGAATGCATATTTGCTTATCCGTCTGAGGCATTGATTGGTTGGCCTATTGGCAGAGAAAAAAATAAATAAAATGGGAAACTTTGAATCATAAAGTGACAGGAATCCTGGACAGGAGGGTACCCAGCCTCTTTGACACTCTCAGTCCTGGGGAGTTCCCTACCCACACCAGACAGATGCATTCTATTGTCCCACAGCTCTGAAGTTATAATGTAGTTTTACTAATCCTTGCTTTTTGTTGTAAATAATTCTGACCTTTAACATTAAAGAACATACAGAATACTTTTTCATTAAAAAAGTAGAGATCAACAAGAAATAAGCAAAAAAAATCTTCTAGTGATGTCACCCCAAATATTGGGCATCTCCTTCCAGAATATTATCAATGTAAATATTTATTTGTATATACAAAAATGGGGGTCATATAAAACAGCTTATTAACTCCACAGCATATCATGAACATCTTCCATGCCGTGCAACTCTTATTGGCCAAATAAGAGTGGAGCAAAAGTTATTCTGTGAATCCTCTATTATTTGGCATTAGGTTATTTACAAATAAAAATAAGCATTAAACAGTCATTTGATGAACATCTCTCTTTCCATCTGTATGTACTTATCTACTCTAATTGTAAAAGAGAAAACTTGTACATTTCATTCAAAAAGTTCCAGGACATGTTGGAACAAAATATGAAAATCCATACATACTCTACACACAAACAACAGATTAAAAGATTTTGTCTGCATTTAGTATAGAAAGAATCTAGGTATTCTGAAAAGCCCTCCCTCAAAAAATACCTAGATGTAGACAAGTCCTAGCAAACTATACTTTTTAAATTGACCTGTTAAGTTGCAAGAAAATGAGGAAAATCAGCAATTGCTCAAATAAAGTGAGTAAAGTAGAAACAGAATGGTAAGCAAATGACAAAATTAGGGGCAAGTGTCAATGCCAGGAACTTGAACCTTTCAGACAAATGTCCAGGAAAGTTGTGAACAGACCAGATCTGGGGCCTCCAAAATATAAACAGCTGGACTGAAGGACTCTCATACCACTGTCCCCTCTCCAATTTGATACTCTCCAAAGTTCACACATCCTTAGTGTGAAAGGGTGGGACTGAGAATACCTGCCTTTTGGCAGGGGGAAGTAACATAGAAATCTGATTCCATTTTTGCTTCTTTTGGGGGGCGAGATAGTCTCCTATGAATCTGTAGCCACAAACTAGGTCTACAGTTTAAATTTATACCACCCACCAGCCCTGGCTTGTGTAGCTCAGTGGATTGAGCATGGGCCTGCGAATCAAAGAGTCACTGGTTTGATTCCCAGTCAGGGCACATGCCTGGGTTGCAGGCCAGGTCCCCAGTAGGGGGCACACAAGAGGGAACCACACATTGATGTTTCTCTCCCTCTCTTTCTCCCTCCCTTCCCCTCTCTAAAAATAAATAAAATAAAATAAAAAATTTATACCACCTACCAGCCTGGTTGGAAAATCCCAAGACAAAAAATTAAAGAGGCTTTAGTTTACTGGTACCCCATTATCTTTTACTTTATGTTCTTTTATTTGGAGGAAGAGGAACATAAAGATATTAATTTCAGACTTTGTAAAATGTCAGGTATGCACAGTAAAATTTCAAGGGTAATTACTATAAAAGTAATATCACCACCAAACTAGCAAAGAAGAGATAAGGAATTAGGAACAACAATAGCAAAGTGAAACAACTTGGTCAATCAAAAAGAAGTAAGAAAGGAGAGGGAAACACATAGAAAAAGTGGATAAATAACATGATAGAAAAGAATCCATATATATCAGTAATAAGGAAGGAAAGAAGGAAGGAAGGAAGGAAGGAAGGAAGGAAGAAAGGAAGGAAGGAAGGAAGGAAGGAAGGAAGAAAGAAAGAAAAAAAAAGAAAGAAAGAAAGAAAGAAAGAAAAGAAACAATGATAAAGAAATTACCAGAGTGTATTTTTTAAAAATTCAGCTATAGGCACATCTAAAATGATGTAAGGACACAGAAATACTGTAGGTAAAAGGATATATGATTAAATAGGTAAATGATAACCAAAATAAAGTTAATATAGACATGTTAATACCAGACAAAAGAGACTTGAAGGCAAAAGGCATTATTAGGAATTAAAAGAGTCACTGCATAATGATGAAAGATTCTATTCTTGGAGAGGATAGCTACAGACTTCACCGTGGGTGAATTTCATGACACTAGCTGGAAAGGCAATATATTGTTTAAGGTTACATACATTTGTCACAATATCATAATAAAGAGCAACAAATGATAAAACACAAATTCAAAATGGCTCTTATCTGTGTCACGGAAGGAGAGGGATGTCATCAGGAAGATGCAACAGGGGTCCCAACACTATTAGTGATGTTCTATGTTTTAAGCTCAGTGATGGCTGCCTAGATGTTTGTTTCATTACTTTTATGCCTATATTTACATTATGCATTTTATTTTGTATGTATAAAATATTTCATAATTTAAAAAGTTACTAATACAAGTTGATTGTCTCTGGTAAGTTTTCAATACATTTTATTTAACAAAGGGCTTTGCCTTATTTTGTTCACATTGTCTGCAAATGTATTTGTTTTTCAAATCGTGGTAAAATATACATAACATAAAGTTTATAGCTTTCACCATTCTCAAGTGTCCGGTTCAGTGGCATTGAGTGCGTTCACATTGTTGTGCAGCCGTCACCACTGTCCGTCTCCAGAACTTTTTTCATGTCACAGACTGAAAACTCTTTATCCATTAAATACTAATTCCCTATTTCCCCTCCCCTGAAATCCTGGCGACCACCATTCTGCTTTCTGTCTTTATGAACTTGACTACCCTAGGTACTTCATATAAGTGGAATCATAAAATCCTCGTTCTTTTGTATCTGGACTATTTCACTTAGCATAATGTACTCAGGGTTCGTCCATGCTGCAGCATGTGTCAGAATTTCCTTTCCTTTTAAGGCTGAATAATATTACATTGTATGTATGCACCACATATTGTTTACACATTCATCTGTTGTTGAACATTTGGGTTATTTCAATCTCCTTGCTATTGTGAATATTGCTGCTATGAACATGGATATACAAATATCTCTTTGAGTTCTTGCTTTTAATTCTTTTAGGTAATATACTCAGAAGTGAGATCAGATGGTAATTCTAATTTTAATTTTTTGAAGACCTGTCATACTGTTTTTCACAAGGGCTGCACCCTTTAACTGTTCACGTATATTTTGACAGGGTCTTTCAATTCTGCAATTCTTTGATTTCTATTCTGAAGGCTCAGATGGCCTCATGTAAATAAAAAAAGGCCCAACCCTAGTGAAATAGGCTTGTATGACAACACTAATAATGGTTACTCCTGCTCACCATAGACTAGACAAATAAAATCTTTACTTCACCCCATTACCTCTTCTAGCAACTGTTATGTGGTCTCTCATCATTTTTGGCCAAGAAATCCCTACCCATGTAAATTCTCCATACCTATTTATTGTCCTTCCTCAACGTTCAGTTCTTCTTTAATCTCTTGCAACTTTTTCTGCTCTCACCATTCTATTGTTTCCTTAAAAGTCACCAATTGCATCTGTTAACTTCTGATCTGTGCCACATACAGTGTTAAGTATTTTGTATACATATTCTCATTTAACCCTTAAAATATCCTTATGAGGTAGATTATATTATCAGCACTTTACAAATGATAAACTAAGAGAGAGAAAAAGAACTCTTGAAATGACATGTAACTAATAAGTCACAGAGGTAGGATTTGAATGCACAGTCAGAGGTGGGTAGTAGCCTGTTCAACATGACTGTCCTGTCCCTCTTGAGGCTTTCTCTTTATTTGATGGTAGACACCATTCTTGCTTTTCTATTTTCCTCATCTCCTCTGTCACCATAACTTTTATTCCTCCTTCCTCCTACTAAACCAGAGTTCACAATCTTCCCAAAGTAGAGTCTTCAGCATTCTGAGCTTATGTCTTTCCGCTGCCCTTCTTGGAGAGCTCGCATCCTCTCTTGGCTTCATCTATTACAAAACTGTGCTGCCCTCTCACTTATGCTTCCATTCCACACTTCCCCCTACCTCAAGGACACATCTCCACAAAAATTCCCTCTCCCTCTCCCAGCTAAGTCCCAATTTTGTTTCTTAACACACTGTCACCACTTTCTCAGTCATTTGGCATCAGAGCCTGAGGGCCATCCATTCTGTTCAATCTGTTGAATCTGTCACTAAATCCCATTGATATTTCCTTTGAAATATCCTCCCTTCTCTAGTTCTACTCCTTTTACTTTGATTCAGCTCCTCACCACCTATTGTGCAGCCTCTTAGCTGGTATCCTTGTCTCTGGTCATTCTCTGGTCTGTGCTTGTCACTGTGTCTAGATATATCTTCTATACTGTTGTTAACAGGTTAGAGAGCCCTCTCTTAAGGCAATTATATCCTGACTTTCAAGGTTGTCCATGATTTTATACACGTGATTTTCAACTATAAATTTTTGCTAGCACTTACTAACACAAATTTCCAACACGAAGTTTACTGTATCCTCTTTCCAAGAAATTATCCATTCAAAGGTTAACACTTTCTCTTCTATTGTTAACAATCATGCTTTTCCCTTTTCCTCAGGCTGTTGGTAATTCTGGTTTCCTATTCCTTTTCATCTATTCAAACCCTACACACCCTCAAGGTTTATCTTGAGTCCATACTGTGCCATAGGCCCTCCTAGGAGACTTGAACATGGTCAAATATTATTTGTGATACATTCTACCTTTTGTAGATTTCTAAAGCTGAGCTTCCCACAAGTGGTCATGGCAGAATAGGTTAGAGGTGTGCTCCAGAGATTTTTATAGTGATACAAAATTTACAACCATTTTACAACCATTCACAAATTTAAAATAGTTGAAAGTATACTTGGATACTGTTTGGATCAGTCAGTAAACTTCCAGATTTCAGTTATTATTGTTTGTGTTCTTAAGGTTTTATGCAAAGCACCTGCCATTAAAGATGCTTATAGAGGATTTTCCCCTTTAACCTTCATGCTAAAACCATAACTCTGATTATTGCTTTAACTGCAGTGTATTATCAGTTATAATCTTCTGTGAATGTGTTTCTTTTTTTAAAATATTTTATTTTTAGAGAGAGGGAAAGGGAGAGAAAGAGAGAGGGAAAGAAATATCAATGTGTGAAAGAAACATTCACTAGCTGCCTCTTGCAGACCCCCCACTGGAGACCTGGCCCACACCCAGGCGTGTGCCCTGGACAGGAAATTGAACCAGCAACCTTTCTCAGTTTGTAGGCTGGCGCTCAACCCACTGAGCCACACCAGCCAGGGCATGAATAGGGGTTTCAAATATTTAGTTCTTTTATTTAATTTGCTCTTATTTTTCACATTATTTTCTCCCAATAAAGAAGGTATATGTGTTTTCATCAAAATATAATTGACTTCGTTCATTTTTAAAATTATGATTTGAGCCCTGGCCAGTGTGGCTCAGTTGGTTGGAGTACCATCTCATAAACTGAAGGGTTGTGTGTTTGACTCCCAGTCAGGACACATGCTTAGGTTTTGGGTTCAGCCCTGATTGCGGTGAGTACAAGAAGCAACTGATGGATGCTTCTCTCTCACACTGATGTTTCTCTCCCTCTCTCCCTCTTCCCCCTCTCTAAAATCAATAAACATATCCTTGGGTGAGTATTTTTTAAAAATTGTGATATTTTACATATATATATATTTTTTGGCTTTTGATGCAAAATATCCAAAATCTGATTCTTAATTGATTTTATAATGACATTATTTATTTATAGAAATAAACAATGTTTGCTTCTAAAAACAAATAATAATGGAAAATAATTTAATTGGTTCAGTAAAGAAAACTTCAACCTTTAAAATCTAATGAAAAACACCATGGCTGGTGTGACTCAGTGGATTGAGCAGAGACTGCGAACCACAGGGTCGCCAGTTCAATTCCCAGTTGGGGCACATGCCTCGGTTGGGGGCCAGGTCCCCAGTAAGGGGTGCGTGAGGCAACCACACATTGATATTTCTTTCCTTCTCTTCCTCTCTCTAAAAATGAATAAATAAAATCTTTTAAAAATCTTATGAAAAACACTTCAAAATATTTTAACTGTACTTGAGTATAAGGAATATTTATATTTTGTGAAAAGCTAGCATTTCAGTTATTAAATTAAATGATAATACTTCCAAAATTCTCCCTTATCAAATACTTACCTTTTCAAAAATTTTATGACTTAAAATAGCTTAAGAAGATGGACCTTATTTCCTTTGAATATTGATTTACTATAGTCAGAAATGCCTATGTCTCCTTAAGTACTTCACATATTATTTGTCTTCCTACCATAAAGTATAATTTAAATATAAATTTTAATAATTTTAACTATCTGATTATAGTTGAATACTTTTTAGAGATTCATAAGGCATATGTAGTTAAAAATATAAAGTTAAAATACATATATAAAGTTAAGTCACTTATTAGGCAATATAGTGAAGGTTGTATTGAATTTGGATGTGTTTGCCATTTTTTCCTTTCTCTGCCTAAATAACTTATTATCATTGAAAAGTTATCAGATGAAAAAAACAACGGTGCCAGGTAAATTAAGCCAGAGCCTTAATAGAAAAATATCTATATTATACAGAAAATGTCTTAAGACAGTAATTCTTAAAGTTTTGGGCCTCAGCACCCCTCTACATTCTTAAAAGCTATTTAGGCCCTGACCAGTGTGGCTCAATTGGTTGGGCATCATCCCACAAAGGAAGAGGTCACCAGTTCTATTCCTTGTCAAAGCACATGCCTGGGTTGTAGGTTCAGTCCTAGCCTGGACCAAAGAGAAGGAGGAGAGGCAACCAATCGATGTTTCTCACATTGATGTTTCTCATACTCCCTCTCTCCCCTCTTCCCCACTCTCTATAAATAAATAAATAAATAAAATCTTTTTTAAAAAGTTACTGAGGGCCCTAAATAACTTTTGTTAATGTGCATTATATCCATCAATATTTATCATTTTAGAAATTTAAAAATATTTATTTAAATACAAATAATTTTTTACTTGTTAACATAAGTAATGTAGTTTTTTGAAAAATTCTATAGTTTTTAGAAACAAAAAGTCCTTAATGAGAACTGAGACATCATTTCATATTTTTGCAAATCTTTTAGTGTCTGCCTTAATAGAAAAAAGCTAGATTCTCATATCTGCTTTGCATTCAATCTGTTGTGATATCACACATCATGTACCTTCTGGAAAACTCCATTGTACAGTCTTAAGAAAAAGAGAGTGAGAAAGACATATAATGTCTTTGTATAACTACCAAAATAGTTTTAACTTCATGGACTCCTAACCCACCAGAGTCTCAAGGATCCTCAGAAGTCCCTGAAACCACACATTGAAAACCAGTGTTTGTGAAACTGTGTGCAACCATATTTGCAACCACAACAGTAGTTGACATCAGATTGGGTTCAAGAAGCTAATTAAAAGGTCACATAATTAAGAACTAAAGCCAAAATGTCTCTTACAATTATAGAATCACTCATTTACTAACCTGCCTGGGAAAGGACATTTGGAACTAAATTAAGTAAAGGAAATAAGAGAAGTGTTACTCTGGAGTAATACTAAGAAAATGCATTGATGACACTCTCTAGGAGACTGATTAATCAGAGCATTTCCTTGCAGAGTGATGAATCTGCAGATGCTAGTGACAGTAGTTGGTTAATAGCACTAGTTAGAATCCTTTAAGAGGAATGCTTGGAAGAATATGCTTTGCAAAAAATTACCAAAATAAACTACTCAGGATACAGTATTTGAGGCACTTTATATACTTTTAAACAAATCAGATTTTCTGGGTTATCCAAGAGCAACGGTTTCTGTACGGGTAAGACAGCTGTAATGACAAGAAGGTGGGAAGGTTTCACTTCATATCCGTTCTCCACTTTCTGAACACCTACGATGCAACTAAGACATTGTTTTGTTCATGTAGAGCTCTTGCCTATGCATTCTCCTGTAGATGTAAATTCCACATTAAAGGATGTCACTAATAAAATCCAAGCTGCTATGTCTCAGTTGGTCTATTTTCGGCTTTATGCGAAGAAAGAGTCCGATGTTTCCTACCAAGGTACCAGCAAAAGAAAAGGTTGTCTGGAGGTTAGGACCTAAAAGAGGAATTTAAAAATAATAATAATGATTCTTATTGAACAGTTGGTGAGGAGAATTGATTATCTTTACAAAATTGGCTTAACATTTTTTGAGTACTGGAATGAATTTAATCAAAATTATAAGGAATGTGTGAAAATATAATGAAGTATACCAGCAATGCTCATGAATTCAAAGGAAAGGTGAGGTTAGAATTAGTTCAGTGGGGGATTTTAACCGATATTCTAACTTCGGTCCTAAAGAAGACTAATAGCCAACATCTGTTAAGTGTCACATTATTTGGAAATACATGACATGCAAAAAATTCTAATGCAAAAAAGTATATTAGAAATCCATTCACATTATCATAAGAATTTCAATGAAAGAAGAGATAAAGTTATCCAAATTCTGGTTAATACTGAGAAAGGAGTTTCTGCCAATTGGAAAAAAAATCAATAAATAGCCTTCTACCATTTGCAAAGATCCATCTGTGAAGCCACCTTTCTCACTGATGGTGACTACAAGAATCGAAGAGAACAGCATGCAAAAGTTTTGATCAGGAACTGCATGTCGTCATCTCAACACAAAACAGTATAAAGCAAATGCATGATAAGAGATCAAGCTTGATTTCTCTATTAAAAATATTAAATATTTTATTGAAATATTAAGTGTTTAAATAAATCAAGCATTAAATATCTTCACTCTCTGTATTTTACTTTTTATTGTAATTATGTAAATATATGTATACTGAACTTTTCATAAGCACCATATGCACCACCGATACCCTATAGTTCACCCTGGTGTGCTTCACAAATGTTTTCTCCTGTGCCATGATATGAAAAAGGTTGGGAAGCCTGTTGGTACAGTGCAGTGACAAGTACTTCTGTTGAAAAATTTCTAAGTTTTGTTTCAGTCTTTTAACATTATGTGTTATAAAAGAGATGCTGGTGGTTATTGAAATCAATTTCTGGCAAAATCTGAGATTTATATCATTAAAAAATGTTCATTAGAAGGTGAACTGTAAAAAACTAGTTGTTAAGGGAACAACTAACTTCTAATTTAAATGACTCAACTATAGTATTGATTAGAGTCCAGGAAGGAAGTTCGAGACAAGTTAGCAAAGCAGATGAACTTCTTTTGACTACGGAGAATTTTGATTGCAGAGTTCATATAATATCACACAGGCCAAAGATACTTGGTGCTTTCTAAAGAAAATAGAAGCCAAGGAAACAAGAACATCAAGCTACCCTCTCACTAACTCTCTTACTGAAGCAGCATGATAAAGCAATGTAACTTTGTATTAGTTTATAACTAGAAGCTGGGATTCCCTCAAGAGAATTGAAATTGCTTGCTGGGTTTGGTAGAGGGAGAGGGTCTTTAAGAATTCTGACACCTATAAAAAAAACAAGCATAAACAAATTTCAAGATTGTCATGTAATTCTAAGATTGAGATGACCTGAGAAAGTTGAAGAACCAGAAAATAGGCTTATATCAAGTTAGGCTTCATTTAATCGACAATCATATTTGGATGCAGGTTGTTCCTTAGGCCTCATTCTATTTTTATTTTATAAGACAATAACATAATGGTAATCTTTACAATATCATCCAGTGCAGCATATTCTAACCTTGCATCACTGCTACTCTCTAGCTCCTCCTGCTTCCACAGTGATCGTTGCCATTCCCCAACAAAACAGTTCTGTTTCTTAATTGAATGACTTTCCCTTTGAGCCTGCATCCCACCCAACAACTACTGTCCTCACTCTCAGTAGCTGCAGTCATTTCCCACCTGAGATCAAGGATGTTGAAATGAATTCACACTGCCATTCTTTGTCTACTTCAATCTCTCTCTTTGATCTTATATTCTTTCCTCTACCTCTTGAGCATTTAGTTCTTGCCTTGTCCAAGACCTGAGCAACAGACTTTGACTGGTATCCCTCCACATTCTCCAGAAAATTTCACTGTTTCTACCTCCCTAGCACCTTCTCGTCCATCAAATAGGCACAGTCTGGCCATCTGTATATATATTTTTTACCCTTACTATCTTTCCTTTGGTCTAATTCTCTTTTTCAATGGTCAAACTTCCCAAGTGCTCTAAGGACTGACTCTTTTCCCACATGATTCCTTCTCCTTTAACCCCTTATAAAGTTTCCATCCTGATGATTGTCCTGAAACTGCTTTCACACATACAGATGTCATTAAAGCCTCAAGGGCTGCTAAATCTAGTGATTTTCCCCATAATACTTCTTGGTGTCTGTTTTGCATTTGAGAAATTGATCACTTTCTCATGAAACATCGTGTACCATTGGATAATGGTTATAAAGTCTTGCTTGTCCTAAGTCTCTGCTGTTCCTTTTTCCTTTCTGTTTTATTCATTGTTGTCTCTACCATCACTTTGTTGAAGCATTTTCTAAAGTTTAACCCCTGGCTGTTTGTTTTATAATCTATATATTTTTTCTCTCAAATAGTTTTAATAAATTTTGGTAAATGTTCTATATACACCTAAAAAAATATTTCCTCTGAAGCTTTTGGGTGCCTTGTTCTATATATGTCAAGAGGTTTAATTATGTGGTTCAAATCTTCTATATACTTTACCTTTTTTGTCTGATAACTTTATTGGTTACTGAGGTAGGTGTGTTAAAAACATCTCTGAGGTGGTTTTGTTTATTCTTTTTTTTAGCATTCACAAAGATATTTTAATGAATACTCTTGAATTTTATAAATATAATATCCATTTTAGAATCAAAACATATGGAATCTGAGTTCCAGCCAAGATGGAGGCATAGGTAGAAACCCTTCCCTTCCTCACACAACCCAAAGGAGGATAACAACCAATCTAAAATCGATAAACAACCAGGAGTGCCAGAAAATCAAACTGCATGAAATTCTGACAACAAAGGAATTAAAGAAATAGTCAACCAGACCAACCAGACTGGTGTGCCAAGACAAAGAAATAGGGCCCAACTGAAAGAACAGAGCAAAACTCCAGAAAAAGAGCTAAGCAACAAGGAAACAGACAACTATCTGATGGAGAGTTTAAAGCCCTGGTAATCAAAATGCTCACAGAACTGATTGAACTTGGTCAAAAATGAAAGAACAAATGAAAGATACCCAAAGTGAAATAAAGCAAAATATTTAGGGAACCAACAGTGACAGGAAGGAAACCAGGATTCAAATCAATGATTTGGAACAAAAGGAACAAAAGGAACATCCAACCAGAACAGAATGAAGAAACAAGAATCCAAAAAGATGAAGAGAGGCTTAGGAACCTCTGGGACTTTAAACACTCAAATATCCAAATTATAGGGGTGCCAGGAGGAGAAGAACAGCAGCAAGTAATTGAAAACTTAGTTGAACAAATAATGAAGGAAAACTTCCCCAATCTGGTGAAGGAAATAGACTTACAGGAAGTCCAGGAAGCCCAGAGAGTCCCAAAGAAGCTGGACCCAAGGAGGAACACACCAAGGCACATCATAATTAAGTTACCCAAGATTAAACATAAAGAGAGAATCTTAAAAGCAGCAAGAGAAAAGGAGACAGTTACCTACAAAGGAGGTCCCATAAGGCTGTCAGCTGATTTCTCAAAAGAAACCTTGCAGGGAAGAAGGGGCTGGAAAGAAGTATTCCAAGTCATGAAAGGCAAGGACCTACATCCAAGATTGCTCTATCCAGCAAAGCTATCATTTAGAATGGAAGGGCAAAAAAGTGCTTCTCAGATAAGGTCAAGTTAAAGGAGTTCATCATCACCAAGCCATTATTATATGAAATGTTAAAGGGACTTATCGAAGAAATTGAAGAAGATCAAAAACTAGGAATAGTAAAATGACAACAAACTCATAACTATCAACAAATGAACCTAAAAGAAAACACAAACAATGAAAACAAAAACTAAGGAAACAACTAGAACAGGAACAGAATCAGAGAAATGGACATCACCTGGAGGGATTTCCATGTGAGGGGGGAGGGGGAGGGGAGGAATAAGGGGGAAAAGGTACAGGGAAGAAGAAGCATAATTGGTAGGCATAAAATCAATGGGGAGAGGTTAAAAATGGTATAGGAAACAGAGAATTCAAAGAACTTCTATGTACAACCCATGGACATGAACTAAGGTGAAGGGTGCTGGAGGGTTGGGGGGTGCAGGGTGGAGAGGGGATAAAGGGGGGAAATTGGAAAAATGGTAATAGCATAATCAATAAAATATACTTAAAAACATATGGAATCTAGTGGAATTAGGTTATTTTATAGTAACTGAACTACAAAGCAGAGTTGTTAAATATGCAGAGTCACTTTAGTAAGAGAGTCAATCATGATATTATCTTTCAAAGCTTTCTCCATAATACTGTTTTCTTTTTTAAAATTATTTTATTGTTGTTCAAGTGCAGTTGCCTGCATTTACCTCCCCCACTCCTCCCCCCCACCCCAGCCATCCCCACCTCACTTCCCCTGCTTCCACCCCCCCCCCCCCCCGATTTATCCATGGGTCCTTTATACATGTCCTCTGGTTACTGTCACATTGTTCTTAATTTCAATGTCTCTGGTTATATTTTACTTCCTTGTTTGTTTTTTGATTAGGTTCCAGTTACAGGTGAGATCATATGGTATTTGTCCCTCACCGCCTGGCTTATTTCACTTAGCATAATGCTCTCCTGTCCACCCATGCTGTCGCAAAGGGTAGGAGCTCCTTCTTGCTTTCTGCTGCATAGAATTCCATTGTGTAAATGTACCATAGTTTTTTTATCCATTCATTTACTGGTGGGCACTTAGGTTGCTTCCAGCACTTGGCTATTGTAAACTATGCTGCTATGAACATTGGGGTGCATAGGTTCTTATGGATTGGTTTTGTTAATTGTTGCTTGATAAATTTTCAAGCTCTGTTATTAGGTGCATACATATTTAAGTTTTTTGAATATTCCTATTGGATTAACCCTTTTATTATTATGAGATGCCCCTTTTTATGTCTAGTTTTACTTCTTTTAAAGTCAACTTGACTTGCTAGTTGTTTTGCTTAATTTTTGCAAGGTATATATTTTTCCAATCTTTTCCCATCAATATTTTTGTATTCTTTTGTTCATGTGTCTTTTGTAAACAACTTTAAGAAACTACACTCTGAAAATTTTGTCTTGTCAATTGGATTATATAGTCCATTTACATTTAATATAAATACTGGTGTGATTTTTTTAAAAAAATTTGTTTTCTGTCATTTGTTTCTTAAAAGTTCTTCACATTTTTGGTTAAATTTATTCCCATGTATTTTATGCTTTCTGTAACATTTGTAAATGGGATTATTTTCTTAATTTCTGTTTTTTTATTCTTTTCTTGTCTTTTTAAAGCAGTCAAATATTTTTTTACTATTCTCACTTTTCTCTTCTATTAGCTTTTTTAGTTATATATTCTTTTATTATTTCTTTACTGATTACCCTAATGATTATAATTTACATCTTTAATTTATTAAGTCTACCCTAATACTTTTACTTCATGAATAATAAAAATAACCTTATAACAATTTAACTCAATATTCTTTCCCACCCTTTGTATCATTACCATTTATTTCTACATACATTATTGTTGACATATGAAGTTGTTTTTAAATAGTAAATATTCATTTTTTCTCACTTCTTTAAGCCTATGTGTTCTCCCTTCCTAATGGTCAGAGTTAAACCCTTACTACTCTTTGGGCTTGTTTTCTTTCAGGCTGAAAAATTCTGTTTTCAATAGTGCAGGTTTGTGGGGAAAGAAGTCTATAATTTTTTGTTTGTGTAAAATGTATTAATTTTGTCTTTCTTTTCCAAGGATATATTCACTGAGTATAAAACTAGGTTAGGAACTTTTTCCTTTCAGGACTTAAGTATGTGATCCCATTGTCTTTTTGTCTCCATAGTTTGTTAAACACAAGCCAAATGACTTTTAGTTGGAAAAAATGTAATGTACCTTTTTTCCTCTGGATGTTTTATGTTTTTCTCTGTATCTTTGATTTTCATGAGTTTTATTAATTATGATATGCCCAAGTATTCCTGGTTAGGTCCTGCTGAGCATCTTGGCTTTGTGGGTTGATGTATTTCATCATTTTTAAAAAGTTCTCAAACATTGCTTCTACAAATACTAACCCTACCCTTACATTCTGGGACTCTATGCTCTTTCCTGACCTCATGGGACACTGATTATGTCTACTTTAGGCCATAAACTCTGTTTTGTTTTTCCATTTTTTCCATCTGTCGTTCAGTTTGGGTATTTTCTGTAGATCACCCTTTAAGTTCACTAACCATATTTTCTGCTGTCCAGGTTGCTGTTAAACCTGTTCAATGAATGATTTTTTTTAAATCCTCACCCGAGGATGTTTTTTTTTTTTTTTTCGTTGCTTTTAGAGAGAGAGGAAGGGAGAAAGAGAAACATCAATGAGAGAGGGAAGCATCAATCAGTTATCTCTCATATAAACCCAGACTGGGGACTGAACTCACAGCTTAAGTATATGCCCTGACTGGGAGTCAAACCCACAATCTTTCAGTTATGGGATGACAGTCCATCAACTGATCAACACTGGCCAGGGCTATTCAATGAATTCTTAATTTTAGATATTGTATTTTGTGTTCTAGAGTATCAAGGATTTTAATAAGATGTGATTTCTGTGTTGAAATTCTCCGTGTTTGTCCATTTATGCATCTCTTCCCTTGATTTTCCTGAACATATTATATATAGTTATTTTAGGGTCAATGTCTGATAACTCCACTGGTTGAATCTACCTGTGGATCTCCTCCCTAATGTCTTTTTTCCTCTTGATTCTAGACACATTTTCCTTGCTTTTATGCATGCCTTGTCCCTTTTAACTATGTCAGACATTGTGTAAAAACTGAAGTGTTTGGATGCCTTAAATTTCTAACCTGTCATGCCAGTGGTGTTTGACTTCTCCATAGTAACGTCTTTCTGCAAGGATCAAACACAATCCTGAGTCCACATCCAAAGTGGCAAATGTCCCCAGGAAAGAAAATGGCTTGTGATCATCAGCCCACCTTGGAAGGACTCTCCACACTAGAAATTTTAATCTAGTCCACATTGTTTCTAAAGCTCTCTGATGTCTTTACAATGTTTCTAAAAATTATTTTTCTAGATTTTTTTTAGTTGTTGCAGTGGGAGCCTGGAGCTGCTTGCAATCTATTTTCTAGCTGGAGGTAGAGATGCTTTTGTTTGTTTTGTTTTTTGTTTTATTTTAGCATTTAACTAGAGCTTTACAAATCTCCAGTTGTAAATCTCAACCATGCACAGTCATACTCACCAGCTACCTACTGTATAATTCCCCTTTCCCATAAAACCATCCAAAAAAAAATGTCTTTTACTCTTTCAATTGCATTAGTCTGATATATCATAGCCATTTTTTATTCATCCTTCTCTTCCATTCCTCACTTCAGTCCTGATGAACTTAAAAAAAAAAAAATCTGTCAGGAAAATAAAAAGGAACACATTTTCTTTTTTTTTAA
The DNA here is from genome assembly GCF_022682495.2 of Desmodus rotundus. Lineage (NCBI taxonomy): Eukaryota > Metazoa > Chordata > Mammalia > Chiroptera > Phyllostomidae > Desmodus > Desmodus rotundus. Next base: position 101,141,628 of record NC_071388.1, read on the forward strand.
AAAAAGAAGGGGCTTAATTTGACTTATAATAAAGTTCAGTATCTTCAATTTACAAATGAGAGAATTGATGTACAAATAAGTGAAGTGTTTAGCACAAGATAATAGTTTACATTGGAGTTTAATCAAGAACTCAGGTCTACTTCATTGCTCTTTCCACACTATACCATACTGCTCCTCTCTGAATAAGACAATTACACATCTTTTTTTCCTTATCAAAATGATGCCCTATCTGACTTTCAAGCTCGCCACAATTTGTCTTACTCATATTATCTTGCCTCTCCAACTTTATTTCACAGAAGTCTGGATCTTTTTCTATCTTGACCCAGTCCATGATCAAGCCAACACAGATTTGGATGCCAACAACAAAATTGCTAAAGGTAGTCCTACCTGACCTTGTCCCCCCACCCTTTTTTGAGTAGAGCTTTTGGCTCTGTTGTTAGTAATTTCTGAAAATTGTTTGTATATTGTGCTAGTACCACCTCTTGGAAGTTACGAGCTCTACATTTATTATTTAACAAGTGAACTTCTTTTGATTTATCTTAACTTAGCCATGCTTGTATTTCCATGATTTCCCCTCTGTTCACATCATGGTCCACAAACCCAAGGCTGTCATTTACAGACTACCACGTTAACCATGTTTCCTAAAGCTGTGTTGCATGTCCCCTGATTTGGGAATCTGGTATACAAATCTGGGGTCATCTTAACCTTGTCTTTCATAAGTGCGTGCAAGTCTTCATTTTTCAGAGTAAAGTATCAGAATACCCCCATATCATTTTCATCCATTTACTTGGCCTCTCTACTTCTGATTTCATTGCAGCTTTTCCATGATCTAAGGACTCAATGTATAAAAGGGCTCTGAAGGGTGACTGTATCTTAGTTTTCAATATAAGATCAAGGCTATGTTTCTGTCCTATTTCTGTTACCATTCCTGATGATGTTCAACACTGACTTGTCTTTTCCAATAGATCCCATATAGTGGATTAAGCTGTACTTAAGAAGCACTCTTGACTATAAGGCAGGAAGACCAGGATTCTGGTCCTGGGCCTATCTCTTATTCATTATGTGATCCTGGGCAAATAATTAATCTAAAAAAACTTATGTGTCAGGAATAGTGCTGAATACTGGGATATAGAAATATATGAGTCACACACCCCACCCTTAGACAGCTCCCAGGCTACTGGAAGAGACTGACAGAAAAATAATCAGTGATTAAAACAGAGTTTAATAATAAGTATCAACAAGTCTGCACTAGATATAGGTGACCAGAATCTCCTAGGTATGGAATCTAACTTAGCTAAAGGTAAAAGGAGATCAGAAAATACTTCCTAAAGAGTTATGATATTTGAACAGAGACTTGAGGAAGGCTGGTTTGTTCATTGCTATATTCTCATCCCCAGAACAGTGTCAGGTACAGAGCAGGTACTTAATAAGCATCTATTTACTGATGAGAGCAAGGAGGGAATTCTTTGTGGCTAAGACTACTTAGACAAAGATGTGGAGGTGTCAGAGAACATGGTGAATTCAGGGAACTATGATTATGGAGGGCTAGATTGGACAAAAGGAGAGTATTTGGGCCTAAGGCTAAAAATACAGCCCAGCTTCAGAATATAAAAGGTGTGGTATGCCAAGATAAGGCTTTTGAACTTTATATTAAGTGCAGTAGGGAGCCACCAGAGAATTTAATTACTATAGTCATAAAATCAGATTTTGATTTTACTTTGATGCTCTAGTTATCAACGTAGTGCCTCTTCTCCAAATTCTCCTGCATTGCCTCCTCAGCGAAACAGAACTAGACCCTTAAAGTATTTCTCATTTTGTCAGTAGGCATAATGTTCAGCTTCCTCAGGAGAGGGTGCTAGAAGGATACTGGAAGAGGAAGGAGTTTGTCTGTGGGTTCACAGAGGTATTCCTTTTGTTAGGCCCGGGAACATGAAATTTCTCCAGTGCTAGGATCCTGCAGTGCAGTTCAGCCGGCATCAGCAGTATGTGATCTCTTCAGTGCCTGACTGCTGTACTGTACAGTTGCCAGCAGTTCCCAGCTTCCCCAGGCACCTCTCTTGGGAAGCTACATAGCAGAGTGAAGCCAGTGAGTCAGTCACCTTTTCATGAATGGCTTCTCCAGCACCCCAGAGAGATTTTTTGCCTCCTTGGCACCTCAGCAATTTCTGTGCTACCCAGTGAGATGTGGTCACACCCTCTGCAATAAGCTCTTGGATGGTTGTCTCTTTTTGGGGTGATCTGTCTCAAGGGTTGTGGTTACTCTTTGTATCTATGTATGCTTGTATCTGTGTATGCTCTTTATATAACCTTCTATTACTCCAATCCCATTATAGTTAAAAATTCTTTATATTGAACTTTCTTTATTAAACTTGTTATATGATTTCTTTCTCTTTGTTGGACTCTGAAATAGGCATTGACTGACAGTAAAAGGAGTGCATTGAAGCTTCAGGCAGGGATTCTGATTTGGAGAATATAGAAGCACTTTTGGTAACAACTCTCAAGCGCTATTGCCTTGAAAAGCAGTTGCAATGGCGAGGGATAGGAGAGACAGGAGCTACAGGACTTGGTAGCCACTGAGGGAGGAAGAAGAAGAGAGAGGAGAGTTTAGGGTAACTCCCCACTTTTCAAGTTTGGATGACTGGGTAGATAGTGGCACCACAGTAGAAATGGAGAGCACTGAAGAAGGAGCAGGTCAAATTCTCCTCCCTTGTTCCCATATATTGTCAGGAGGTCTATGTCCTTTTGAGGAGTTAAAATGTCCACAGAGACTTAAAATTGTAGGATCCTTAGGTTGGAGAGGCCCCAAAGCCCAATTTTTATGCCTTCGAGTAATATGAACCCTTTGTTCATTTCAGATAAAAGAAGTGGGGAAAGTCCACTTTAGCTTAACATTTCATGAGTCTGATGTTTTTGTGAAGTTCTTTTCCATTCTTAAAGCTTTCAGTATGGTAGGCCCCCCTCAATCGTCCACTCTAGCCCCCTCATCTCCAGCTCTTAAATTCAACCGATTTCCTCTTTTTTAAAACTCACATTACTCCCAATCAGAATCGTGGCCAACACCTGCATGCTGAGTGCTGAAGAATATGGGTCTTATCACATATGGAATATAGATTTGTTTCTGGAATCTCTCATTTCGTTTTACTGGTGTGGGCTAAACAGGGCTTCAGTTATACAAACGCAAGGCTCCAATTACATGAATGAAAGGCTCCCGATACCAGAATCCCAGAGGTAGTGTCTATGAACAGCTCTTGGAACCTAAGACCAAGCAACTGCATGGACTTGTTTGGGTTTGGAATAGGACGTGGTGCACTTTGGCCATGTGGTTACCATTGTTTAGAATGCACTCACCACCTTTTCACAGGTTTTTCAGATCTCTGTTAGTTTCATTATATCTTCTCAGAGTACCACTTACGCAACTCTCCTTGCCAGCATTTAGCTCTAATGTTATTTTATTTTTTTAATATATTTTATTGATTATGCTATTACAGTTGTCCCATTCCCCCCCCCACATTCCTCCCCTATAGTTCATGTTCATGGGTCATACATATAAGTTCCTTGGCTTCCACATTTCCTATACTATTCTCATCCTCTCCCTGTCCATTTTCTATCTACCATTTATGCTACTTATTCTCTGCACCCTTCCCCCTCCCCCCCACTCCCCTGCTTTTAACCCCCCATGTGATCTCCATTTCTGTGGTTCTGTTCCTGTTCTAGTTGTTTGATTAGTTTGCTTTTGTCTTTGTTTTAGGTGTGGTTGTTAATAACTGTGAGTTTGCTGTCATTTTTACTGTTCATATTTTTTTTTCTTTTTCTTAGATAAAATCCCTTTAACGTTTCATAGAATAAGGGCTTGGTGATGATGAACTCCTTTAACTTGACCTTATCTGAGAAGCACTTTATCTTCCCTTCCATTCTAAATGGAAGCTTTGCTGGATACAGTAATCTTGGATGTAGGTCCTTGCCTTTCATGACTTGGAATACTTCTTGCCAGCCCCTTCTTGCCGGCAAGGTTTCTTGGGAGAAATCAGCTGACAGTCTTATGGGAACTCCTTTGTAGGTAACAGTGTCCTTTCCTCTTGCTGCTTCTAAGATTCTCTCCCTCTGCTTAATCTTGGCTAATGTAATGATGATGTGCCTTGGTGTGTTCCTCCTTGGGTCCAGCTTCTTTGGGACTCTCTGAGCTTCCTGGACTTCCTGGAAGTCTATTTCCTTCGCCAGACTGGGGAAGTTCTCCTTCATTATTTGTTCAAATAAGTTTTCAAGTTTTTGTTCTTCCTCTTCTCCTTCTGGCACCCCTATAATTCGGATGTTGGAATGTTTCAAGATGTCCTGGAAGTTCCTAAGCCTCTCCTAATTTTTCCGAATTCTTGTTTCTTCATTCTTTTCTGGTTGGATGTTTCTTTCTTCCTTCTGGTCCACACCGTTGATTTGAGTCCCAGTTTCCTTCGCCTCACTATTGGTTCCCTGTACATTTTCCTTTGTCTTTCTTAGCATAGCCTTCATGTTTTCATCTAGTTTTTGACCAAATTCAACCAATTCTGTGAGCTTATTGATTACCAGTGTTTTGACCTGTGCATCTGATAGGTTGGCTGTTTGCTGCTTAGTTGAATTATTTCTGGAGCTTTGAAGTGTACTGTCATTTGGACCATTTTTTTTTTGTCTTGGCACGCCCATTACGTAAAGGGGTGGAGCCTTAGGTATTCATCAAGGCGGGATAACGCTAGTAACTGCACTTTGACGCCATATGTGGGGGATGGGTCTGATAGGGAGTAATGGTGCTTGCCCCACTCTGCCGGTTTTCAGTCATTCCCTCTGCTACCCACAATCAAATTGTGCCTTTCTGGTGCTGCTTCCCAAGTGGGTGGGTTTGTGAACATTCTAGGTCCCTGTGGGTCTCTCCAAAGAACTCTCCTGTGAGGCTGGGAGTTTCTCCCACTGCTGCCTCAACCCCCCACAGGTGTTTTCAATCAGTGGTTTGAAGCTTTATTTCCCCACGCAGGAACTCTGGGTTGCTCAGTCTGTCACCTGGTCCACCAGCTGCTTCCTCGCCAGCCAGCTGCAGGTTTGCCCACCCTGTTCTACAATCCACCACATTGTTGTGTCTGCTAGCCACAGCCTTGCTGCGAGTTCTCTCTGCACGGCTGCCCATCTCCGCCCCTCCTACTGGTCTGGATGAATGTTTCTTCTTTATCTCCTTGGTTGTTGGACTTCCATACAGTTAGATTTTCTGTCAGTTCTGGTGGTTGTTCTCCTTTTGGTTGTGTGAGGAGGCACAGCATGTCTACCTATGCCTGCATCTTGGCCTGAATTCTTAGCTCTAATTTTAAACTACATGCATGACTCTTTGATTAATACCTGCCTCTCCCAAAGGACTGCAAACTTCAGGGCAGGAACGCTCATTTTCTGTTCACTATAGAATCCCCAATGCTTAGCCTGGTGCCTGGAATATAGTCAGTGCTCAAAAAAAAATGTTAGGAAAATAAATCACAGGAAAATGAATCAATGATAGCTGTTTATAAAGTGCTAGTCACATTCATCGGTCCTCATGACAACCCATTCCCCGCTCCCACCCCCACCCCAAATATTCTTATATCCATGTTACAGAAGAAAAAGAAAAGGTTTGGCCAGTCAGCGAGGTTGGGGACTCTGGCCCCAGATGCTGTTATGTTTCCAAATCATTGTTCTCTGTGTAAGAAATCATAAATAGTAGTTCTTGGTACATAAATATAGATACAGTATGGGCAGGGAGCAAAAATCGCCCATGGTCATATTCTCTTAAAGGCCATAATCCCCTCCTCTTGTTCTGTGGACAAGGATTCAGAATCCAGGTGGGCCCATGAGCAGTACTCTTCCCTTGGACCCACGCAGCCATCAGAGAGCTCGCTGCTGTCCCCTCCCTCCACTTCCCTTTCGGGGTTGCTACCTGAGGTTCACTCCCAAATAAGCTGTCTGGCACCAGCTGACACCTGGTGCCTGGCCTCAGGCGAGAAGTACGGTGAGAGATTCGGTGCCTGGCACCCTTGGCAGAGGAAAAGCAGTAGAACTTGGGCAAGGGCGGTACGGGCTTTGGCTTGGAGCAACAGAAGAGGTGGAGCAAGACCCGGCTTTGTTAGAACTTAGCCTTCGCCTGGCAACCGCGAAGCGGCCTGTGCTGCCTGGCAACCGTGGCAGAGGGGCGGGGCGAACGTCACAGAGCAGTCCTCCCGCCCCGCCCACCCTGCCCTGCCTAGCATACCCGTCTCAATCCGCCAAGACCCTGAGCCAAAAACTCCTGCAGAGTCTGCATTCCCCAAGTCTGGCTAGGGCGTTGTGAGGAGAGACTGGGAACAGCTGCGGATGTTTGCTTCTGGTGGGAGGACCTGGCCACCAGAAGGATGGGGCTGGGGGCGTTAGGAAACCTGTGAGGACGTGTGGCAATTTACAGTGGACTTTTGTACATTACAGAGAGGAAGTGGAGGAGCTTAAAATGATCTTTTGGTTTGTGGAAGGTGGGCAGGTGAGAAGTCCTTAGGAATAATAGTAGCATGCATTTCTTGCAGTACGGGTTTTGTGTGTGTGTGTGTGTGCGCGCACACCAGAATGATTCCAAAGTACATGATGTCTATTAGCTGGTTTAATCCTTACGACCACCCCTGAGGCAAGTACTATTATTATCTTCATTGACAGATGAGGAAAGGGTAGAGTGGTAAAGTAACTTGCCCAGATCACAGCAAATGATAGAGTTAGTATTTGAACCCACATTTGGTGGTTCTAGATTCCTCACTCTCATTATCTATAATGCTAAGAAAGGGGATGGAGTTACTGTGGCTAGGACTAGAGCTCCAGATAGATGCCTGAAGCAACAGAGAAAGGAGGAAAATATTCACCATATACAATGGCATCAAAGCCTCCCAGTAATTCTGGAGGTAGATATTTACCTTTGTTTTAGAAATAAGGAACAGGCTCAAAACTTTGAGTACCTTGCCTATGGACGAACAGCTGGCAGTAGGGCCAAATAGGACTCTAGGTCTAATGATTTTAAGATTTTGATTTTTAAAGCACTCAGGAATGCCCCCATCCTTCTCTGGTACATCCTTTGTCACTTTACACCCATTAAAAAAATCCTCTCCTGAGGATATGTTTATTGATTTTATAGAAGGGAGGCAAGAGAAAGAAGGAAACATCAATGCAAGAGAGAAACATCTATTGGTTGCCTCTTGAAAATGCACTTATTGGGGATCCAACCTACAACCTAGGTATATGTTCCCTGATCTGGGGATTGAATCTGCAACCTTTTTGATGTACAGGACAACACTCCAACCAAATGAGCCCCCAGCTAGGTGTTTTTAAGTTGCCCATTGTACCATCCAATCCTTCAATCCATTTATACAGTATTATGCACTAGTCTAAATCAATGAGTTCATCCAGGGCCATTAAAGGTTTCTCTAGTTGTGAGATGAAATCCGTTGTCTCTCCCTAAAGCAATTTTAAGCATCAGTGAACAAGGGTGGGGGAAGCTGGGTTTTTGGTTTATGACTGCAGAGGGCTTTTCAGAGTCTACTGTCATCCATTTGTAAAGGGCATAGTCAGCTGGCATTTGTCAGACTCTTTCAGGTCATCACACTCCTGGAGAGTTCTATGTGATCTGGGTATGGCCACTAGCCCACAGGTGATATGAGGATGAAAGAAATCTAATCAGTTGCCTTCCAGAACCTTCTCTGGAGGGGTCACCAAGCATTGGTGTAGGCACCTGTTCAGCAGGTTGTGCCATAGGACTGGAGGGGGAGGCTAGAGGTTTGAGGGCTGCAGGTGTATCTTCCAGGAGAAAAAGGCCACTGGAGACTGTTCTGTTTGTGCATGAGGGAAGAAGGTGTGCTGGTCTCTTCCTTCTTTCATACAGAGTAAGTGAAACAAACAGGAATGGATAATAATGATCTTCATGTAAAAGAATGGGTATTTCCAGTAAATGTGGCTGGTTGGAGATGGAAGATGAAAAACAGACTTTTGGTGTGGCAGGTTAAATGTAAAAGGGGGATTTCATGACACCGTCTGACTAAAGTGGTCTGATGTCTATCTGCAGGAGGCCAGGTTGAGAAGCAGAGGTGAGGTTATCCCTAATCTATCAGTTAATAGATGCAACAGAATATGTTGAAGGGGATGACTTTAGATAAAGAAATGATAATCACAAAATTCTGAGAGGCAAGCGGATGGAAGGAGAAGGAGCACGGAGATGATGTGTTGGTGGTGGTCTTGCTCTGGGTGTAGATGGTGGTTTTGTGGGTGTCCATTACGTTTCAGAGCTTACATACACTCTTTTATATGTTTTAGATATTACATAAAAATTTTTAAGTAAACTCATCAAAATAAGGCACTCTATTTCTATTTTCTTGTGTAATTGAGAGTTGACTATATATGTTTTATTTCATTTTCTCTCATTCCCATCAACATACGAAAATGCTATAATTTCTCCATCATATTCCTTTCCAGATTTGCACTTCTCATTTCTCATTTCTCATTTTCTGGTTGCTGTGTACTGAACGTTTTTGTGGCCCCCACCCCCTTCCGCATTCACATATTGGAGCTGCAATCCCCAATGTGTTGGTATTTGGAGGTTGGACCTTTGGGAGGTACAAGTTTAGATGAGGTCAAGCTGATAGTCTGTCAGAGGTATGAAACTCATTTTCACCAGGGGCCACATCAGCCTTGCTGTTGCCTTCAAAGGGTCTTATATAATTTTAGGACTGTATAAATGTAACTACTCCTTAACAGTTAAGTAAGAGTGCTACCGCCAGGTAGAAACAAGGCGCCGGGTCGGGTAAAACAAGGTGGAGGGCTGGATTCAGCCTGTGTTTGCCACCTGTGGGATAGAGTCTTTTTTTTTTTTTCTTAATGTACAATTTTTTTTTAAATTTTAATTAAAAAAAATTTTTTTTAATTGTTATTCAATTACAGTTGTATGCCTTTTCTCCCCATCCCTCTACCCCACCCCAGCTGAACCCACCTCCCTCCCCCCTCTCCACCCTCCCCCTTGGTTTTGTCCATGTGTCCTTTATAGTAGTTCCTGTAATCCCCTCTACCCACTGTCCCTGCCCCCACCCCCCACCCCCGCCCTGGCTATTGTTAGATTGTTCTTAACTTCAATGACTCTGGTTATATTTTGTTTGCTTTTTCCTTCTATTGCTTATGTTCCAGTTAAAGGTGAGATCATATGGTATTTGTCCCTCACTTCCTGGCTTATTTCACTTAGCATAATGCTCTCCAGTTTCATCCATGCTGTTGCAAAGGGTATAAGCTCCTTCTTTCTCTCTGCTGCATAGAATTCCATGGTGTAAATACCATAGTTTTTGGATCCACTCGTTTGCTGATGGGCACTTCGGTTGCTTCCAGTACTTGGCTATTGTAAATTGTGCTGCTATGAACATTGGGGTGCACAGATTCTCAGACAAGGGCCTGATCTCCAAAATATATAAAGAACTCACACGACTCCACTCCAGGAAGACAAACAACCCAATTAAAAAATGGGCAAAAGACTTGAACAGACACTTCTCCAAGGAAGACATACAGAGGGCCCAGAGACATATGAAAAGATGCTCACCATCACTAGCCATCAGAGAGATGCAAATTAAAACCACAATGAGGTATCATCTCACACCAGTCAGAATGGGATAGAGTCTTTATAATGGGATTAGTGCTCTTAAAAAAGTGGGAGACTAGAATTTTCTCTCTATGACATGTGAGGATACATCGAGAGGTGGCAGTCTACAAACGTTAATGTAGGCCCCCCCAAGGACCCAATCTGCCAGCACGTTGATCTTCGGCTTCCCAGCCTCCGAAACTGTGAAAAAATAAATTTGTTGTTTAGCTACCCAGTCTAGGGTATATTGTTATAGCTGCCAAAACTAAGACACTGGTTCTTCCTCTCTCCCTGATACCTTAATGTTGGAGTGTACCAGGATTTACCCCTGGATTTCTCTGTCCATACTTGCTTCCCTACCCACATTTTTTTGTTTTTAAATTTCTTTATCTTCATCCAAGGGCATTTTTTTCATTCGCCTCTTTTTTTTTTTTTTTTTTTGAGAGAGAGAGAGAGAGAAATATCCATGTGAAAGAAAAGCATCAGTTGGTTGGCTCTACAGTCACCCAGACTGAGGACCCACAGTGGACCAGGGATGGGACCTGCAACCTAGGTATGTGCCCCAACCAGACGATGCTCCAACCAACTGAGCCACACCAACCAGGGCTCCTCCAACCCCTTTTTAATCTCATCTGGACTCATGTTTTAGATAACCATATTTATATTTCTAACCCCAATTCTTCCCTAAACTCTACACTAGAATATCCAACTTTCTACTTGATAGTACCACATGGTGCCCAAGAGGCCTCTTAAACTTAACATGTCCCAAACTGTGCTCCTGGTATTCCTTTTCAAACCAACTCCTCCAGTCTTCCCTGTATAAGCGAATAGCAATTCCATCCTTGCAGTTGCTCACACTAAATCTTTGGCATTATCCCCAGCTGGTTTTACTCTCATACCTTAAATAAATCAGAGAAAAAACTGTTGGCTCTGTTTTCAATAGGTGTCCAGAACCTGAGCACTTCTCTCCACCTCACCACCACCACCATTGCCCTAATTTAGTAAACTTTATCCCTCACCTGGACCATTGCAATGGCTTCCTATCTCATCTCCTTTTTTCTACCCTTGCCTTCCTATAGCCTGTTCTGTACACAGCTACCAGAGTTATTGTTTGAAAACCTGACTGATCATGTCATTGCTGTGTTTTCCAGATGGCTTCCACCTTACTTGGAGTAAAAGACAAAGGGATCTGCAAGGCCTTCTGAGCCCATCATTTTCTCATATTCTCTTCCCTCATTTCACTCCAGCCACACTGGCTGTCTTGCTATCCCTTAGAAAGTCTAGGGCCTCGAGGAGAACCAAGATGGCGACGTAGGTAGACACACTGCGCCTCCTCGCACAACCAGAACTGACAGAGAATCGAACAGCAAGGGGGACCAACACCAAGAAAATAGAAAATAACCATTCATCCAGACTGGTAGGAGGGGCGGAGACGGGCACCGGGGTGGAGAGGACTCGCGTGGCTGTGGCAAGACTGAGACTGGCGGAGTGTGGGACAAATGGCGCAGGCAGTCTGAGCACTAGCAGACCCTGTGGACCCACATTTGCGTAGATAAACCCAGAGGGCCGGACTCAGAGTGGCGGAGAGTGGGGCAGGCAGAGCAGCGGGTAGCACCCCGCGGCACCACATTCGCCCACAGATAAACCGGACAAACGGCAGGGAGCGAAGCAAACCTTGCAACCCAGGGTTCCAGCTCGGGGAAATAAAGCCTCAAACCTCTGATTGAAAACGCCCGTGGGGGTTGAGGCGGCAGCAGGAGAGACTCCCAGCCTCACAGGAGAGGTCGTTGGAGAGACCCACAGGGGCCTAGAGTATGCACAAGCCCACCCACTCAGGAACCAGCACCAGAGGGGCCCAATTCGATTGTGGGTAGCAGAGGGAGTGACTAAAATCCTGTGGAGAGTGGAGCAAGCAGCCATTGCTCCCTCTCAGCCCCTCCCCCGTGTACAGCCTCACAGCACAGCAACCAGTGTTACCCCACCCCGGTGAACACTTAAGGCTCCGCCCCTTAAAGTAACAGACATGCCAAGACAAAAAAAAAAAAAAAAGGCCCAAATGACAGAACACTTCAAAGCACCAGAAAAAATACAACTAAGCGACGAAGAGATAGCCAACCTATCGGATGCACAGTTCAAAGCACTGGTTATCAATATGCTCACAGACTTGGTTGAATCTATTCGAAAAACAGATGAAAAAATGAAGCCTATGCTAAGAGAAACAAAGGAAAATGTACAGGGAACCAATAGTGATGAGAAGGAAACTGGGACTCAAATCAATGGTGTGGACCAGAAGGAAGAAAGAAACATCCAACCAGAAAAGAATGAAGAAACAAGAACTTGGAAAAATGAGGAGAGGCTTAGGAACCTCCCGGACACCTTGAAACGTCCCAACATCCAAATTATAGGGGTGCCAGAAGGAGAAGAGGAAGAACAAAAAATTGAAAACTTATTTGAACAAATAATGAAGGAGAACTTCCCTAACCTGGCAAAGGAAATAGACTTCCGGGAAGTCCAGGAAGCTCAGAGAGTCCCAAAGAAGCTGGACCCAAGGAGGAACACAACAAGGCACATCATAATTACATTACCCAAGATTAAATGCAAGGACCTACATCCAAGATTACTGTATCCAGCAAAGCTATCACTTAGAATGGAAGGGAAGATAAAGTGCTTCTCAGATAAGGTCAAGTTAAAGAAGCTCATCATCACCAAGCCCTTATTATATGAAATGTTAAAGGGAGTTACCTAAGAAAAAGAAGATCAAAAATTGGAACAGTAAAAATGACAGCAAACTCACAGTTATTAACGGCCACGCATAAAACAAAAACGAGAGCAAACTAGGCAAACAACTAGAACATGAGGGTTGTCATTAAGGGAGTGGGAGGGGGAGAGAGGGGGAAAGGTACAGAGAATAAGTAGCATAGATGATAGGTGGAAAATAGACAGGGGGAGGGTAAAAATAGTGTAGGAAATGTAGAAACCAAAGAACTTATAAGTATGACCCATGGACATGAACTATAGGGGGGGAATGTGGGACGGAGGGGGTGGGCAGGATGGAGTGGAGTGGCGGGGGGGAAATGGGACAACTGTAATAGCATAATCAATAAATATATTTAAAAAAAAAAAAAAAAAAAAAGAAAGTCTAGGGCCTCTTCTGCCTCAGGACCTTTGCACTTATATTTCTTTGCCTGCAACATGATTTTCTCAGAGATCCAAAAGGTTCACTCCTCAGCTCCTTTAAGTCTATCTTCAAATATCACCTTTCGAGGGAGCCTTCACTGACCCCTCTGTGGAAAATTGAATAGCAGCAGCCCTTCCAGATATTCCTTTGCTTTACTATCACTGCATAGTATGTATTTTTTAAATGTTTTATTTGTCTATGTTTGCTTACTGGCGTTTATGGATTTTTGTTTTATTCACTGTGTATTGCTGGGACCTGGAACAAGTCTGCACATATAATGGGCACTATAAATATTTATTTACTGAATAAAATTATCCTTACATTTCTCTTTTTCCACTTTTTCTCCTTCTCCTACCTGCTTCCAAGAAGCCTCCTGAGAAGTGATACTTCAGTGTCCACTCAGCTTTGCTAGTTGTATCTGAGAGGCTAAAGTCGTATTTGGCCAAGTAAGGGCAAGTCTGGCACCAGGAGTAGGGATCCTGACCAGACTTACTGCCACCACCATTTCAGTTCAGAAAGTAAGTTCCACCTATCCTGAGTGGCTTAAATCATGGTTCCCTTTTTCAGATCTTAAGTTTGCCACTTCACAGGAGGAAATGAGATGGTACCCCAACATATGAGCTGCTTGGGTCATGACTGGGAAGTGGCACTGGTTGCACCACATTGAAGGCCTGTCCAGGCCCCACACAGTTCCAGGGTTCAGCAGGGTTCAGCAGTCCACCCTGTGCACATAATTTCTCTTCACATATACATTAGTTTCATCGGCTATGTAACAAATTGCCACAAATTTAGCAGCTAAAAACAACACAAATGTATAATCTCAGTGTCCACAGGGCAGGATACTCTGCTAAAAGGACTCACTAGGCTAAAATCCAGGTATGAGCTGGGGCTGCAATCTTGTAAGAGGCTCAGGGTCAGCAGAATTCAGGTCCTTGCTGTTGTAGGACTGAAGTCTGTGTTTTCTTATTGGCTGTTGGCCAGAGAGAGTGCTCAGGTCCTGGAAGCCACCATCAGGTCTGAGCTACATGGCCCCATCACAGCAACTCACAACACAGCTGTTTGTTTTCCCCCTGCCAGCAGAGGGTGTCTGCTATTGTCACCTGATTAGGTTAGGTCCACTCAGGATAATCTCTCTTTTCAGGAACTTGAAGTCATCCAATTAGGGACCTTAATTACATTCCCTTTTGCAAATAATGTTAATTACAAGAGTTACCACTTTTGTGATAATGATTCCCATCATTTTCACAGGTCCCGCCCACACGTAAACAGATGAGATTATACAGGACACTTACATTAGGGGGCTGAAATCTTGGGTCTATCTTAGAATTCTGCGTATCACAAACTGCATCTTTGTGAGGGAAAACAACAACAAGAAAATGCACTATCTTTCTTCAGAGAGAACCAGAGAGGCAGACAAGCATACCTATCTTTTGTGGTTCTGGACCCCTTCCTCCTCCTTCTACCTCTTTTCTTCCCACCTCTAGGGGTGCAGCACCTCCTATAATCACTTACTTACAAAGAACAAACTGTTTATTCCACACATGGGAAAAATCTCCACCTAATCAAAGTCTACTCCTTTAAGAATTTGAGTGATTTTTGTCCTCGCCGGTGTGGTTCAGTTTGCTGGGCATCAACCCGTAAGCCAAAAGGTCACTGGTTTGATTCCCAGTCAGGGCACATGCCTGGGTTGCAGGTTCAGTCCTTGGTTGGGGTGCATATGGAAGGCAGTCAATCGATGTTTCTCTCACATCGATGTTTCTCTCCTTGTCTTTCTCCCTCCCTTCCCCTCTTTCTAAAATAGAAAACAAAATTTTTTTTGAATAATTAAAAAAAAGAGAGAGAAACATTAACCATTGGGAATGGGGTGGGGCAGACAAGACTTCTCTGTCTTTCACACTTGTGGCTTCTGTGGTGGCTTTGACTCTCCTCAGGACTACCTGCAGCCTATATGGCCCTTTTGTATACATTAGAAAAATGTGGTCTCTTGTGGCAGATATAGTCCCTGGGGCCCATGGAGTGGCAAGTGGGCCAGGAGCTGGACTTCAGGCCACTGTTCCCCTCAAAACTGCTTGCTTTTCTTGTCTCTGGAGCCTTCTATTTTCATCCCACATTATTCTTCTAATATGCACAACATCCCCCCATCTCCCCCAAACAAAAACCAAAACCAAAAAAGAAAACTTCAGTCCTTGCTTTTCTCCACCTTGACTTCATGAGAACTTCTATCTAGAAGTCTGCCTCTCAGTGTGTATTACTTAGAATAATACTTCTAGTTCCAACCTCCCTCTTCAACTTAGTTCTTTGTCTAAATGCCCTGGAATTCCTTCAAACAAGTTCACAAAGGATACATCATCTTTCCTTAAGGCCAGCCTCAGACATTCCTAGCTCTGTCGGTGGAAACATCATTCTCCCTGTTATCCAATCTACCAACCTCAAAGTCGCTGTAACCACTCCCTCTTTCTCTCCACACAGGCTGCCTGCTCCTCATTGGCAGGATCTGTGCCATCCATCCTTTTCTTGTCGGTCTCACTGCCCCACACTGGTCTAAGTCCTTAGCATCTCCTGTCTGCCCACAGTCTCCTTCTTTTCCTCTCCCAATGTTTCTCAATTTTATGCTCTTCAGAGGACATTTGGCAATGTCTGAAGACACTTTCAGTTATCACAACTGAGAGGAGGGTGCTACCAGCATCTTGTGAGTAGAGGCCAGGGATGCTGCTAAACATTTTATAATGCACAGGACAATCTCCTAAACAAAGAATTATCCAGCTCAAAATGTCAATAGTGCTGAGATTAAGAACCCTCCTCTATGTCTAGTCCTCCAACCCTCCTGAAAGTTGTAGTCTGCCCCTTCTTAAGAAAATGTACTCTGTACACATTACCTGGCTGAAAAACATTATTTCTCATTTCCTATGTATGCATGTCTTCTTCTGTCCAAGATGTCCTCCCTCCATTTCTATGCCAAGAAATCTCCCCTTTCTCCTCAAACCCACAGCAAGTTTTCCAGCCTGTGTGTGGGGCTAGTCTCCATTTGTCCCCCTATGCCCACTCTCCACTCTTCTCTCTCCTGATCTGTGTCCCCAAACTGCATCTTCTGGCTCCCTCGCCCTCCCTCCAGTTTCTGGTTGGATTTGGCCCTGGGAGGCATCAGCTGGTGAACAGAAGTTAGGTATTTACTCTCCAACTCCCATCCTCAGCGTCTTGCTCTGCCTTTACAGCCTCAGCTCCTGTCTAGTATCCCATCTTCCATGGCACCTGCTCTCAGTGGGGCTCCAGTGACATCATTCCTTGCCCTGCCCTGTCAGGCCCTAAAGTGGTAATGTGGTTACTGCTTCCCACTGTTGAAAGTCCCTGAGTTCACCACTGTGATATTGGCTTAACTCCATCCATACCTCAGTCAGTATTTTCTTCGTTAAACTCTTTTAGTTAAATCCTTTGAGTGTGCCTGCTTCCTGTGGATACTCAATGACACATCAGTCACTTGAGGATTTACCTTTCTCTTGGTGCTCATGAAGAAATTAATAGTCTGGACCCCTCCCAGGCCATTTGGAATGTATGCCTCGATACCACTGTGATGGTTTCCCATCCACATTGCAAACTTCTTGGGTTGGGACTATTTAATACATCATTTATATACTCTTTGCATAGTGCTGTGCTCAATAAGGTTTACCAATAAAAATTATGAAAGAAAATCACTTGATTTTATAAATAAAGTATTCTGAATTTAAATTACTTGGGTTTTTTTTGTACTGTGGGTATTTGGGGTGACTTGAACTCAGTAACTTTTCCACAACATTATAAAACTGACTGAGGCATGGGCTTTGGGGCTTGAGACTGGCTGCTCAGCTGCTCTGTTTTGCTTATTTCCTGGTTCCTGATGGTGTTCTGTGTATTTGTGGCTGCTGGACAAGGGACTGGAAGTAAAATCGGGGGTTTCTGTATTGGCTTCCTCCCCTGAAACCATCATTCTCTTCCTTCAAAACTCTCTGCTGCATCTGTATTCTAATTATAGTCTGCAGGGGCCAAATGTTCTGCTGCTCCTGAAGTCTAGACCTTGGTGCTGCATTGTGCCCAAGCACATGCTTTATAAATGTCTTTTTGTTCCACAATTCACCTCAAGATTTTATTTAACTATTTAATGATGCAAAAATTTGTGTGCCTCCTTAAGGAATGTTGGGAAAGTACAGGGATGTAATCAAGTGGTTTGCAAATTGTACTTATTTAATTATAACTCTGATTTGAAAAAAAAGACTAGATTTATTCAAGGGGATGTTTACATATTACAGAAACCTTATCCTACGGAATGAGGGATAATTGTTCTTAAAAAAGGGGGGAAATGCCAAGTCATTTCCCAGAGTTGTTGCTTCTTATCCTTCTTGTGTTGTAATGGCTGTTTGCATGGGCAATTGAAAAGCTGTTTCTTCTGCTCTCTGCTAAATATGTCTGCACTTGCCTAGTTCTGCTCTAGGGTTTCAATTTAACCTCATGGTTCTGGTTATTGTCATGCCAAACATCCACACCCAAGTTCCATTTCCCTTGTATCAGAAGGATGAAGAAGATGAATAGAGAGGAGTGGTAGACATTCTGGTCCACAATCCACCTTGATGATTTCATGGAAGGGCCTGGAAAAAATGAAGATGACAGAGGCTACGCAGAGCCACATTAGGACTTTCAAGGACTCTAGGCATTTTGGCTTTTGTGGGCCCTTCTTTCATTACAAATATGAAAATGTACATTTTATAACTATGCTGGTATAGAGCAAAACACATTAATATTGTGTATTGAAACATTTTTGTGGGTCCCAAAAGTATTTTGGTCCCTAGGCACTGTATTTCCTCTGCCTAATGAATAAGTCAGCCCTGTAATGGGCAATGGGAAGAGAAAGTAGCTTGACTCCTTTTTTCAAGGTTTAAAGATTCCTGGGTTCCAATCTGTCCTCAATGATACTTAAGTTGGGAGGTTATGATCATATAAAAGGCGAATGAACATTTTTCCTCTTTATGGGCTGCTTATCTCTTTACCTGTCCCGTACACCTTCTCTGTATGACATAGATGGGGTTGCAGTCTCTACTCTCAGAGGGTGCTGGTCCCATTTCACAGGTGGAGAGTGTAAGGCATTGTGAGATGAGCCTGGGTGGCTTACTCTTCTGCAGCTAATTCAGATTGTAGTGACTTGTTGCTGTCTTGGCAGCAGAAAGAAGAAACACTTAAAAAAAAGTTTTCTGACCATAAAGGTAAGAAATATATAAAATTTCAAAAATAAAAGGAATTGAAAGAGATTAAAGAAACAACAACATTTTAAAAGTCTTTACCTCCTAGACCCAACCATTGCCCACTGCCCCATGAAGTTGTTTATATGGGTGACTCACAGTGGGTGGGAAAGGACTAGTCAAGCTCCCAGGAGCTGGCCCAGGACCACTGGCTGCTGCTGACATTTTTGCTGATGTTACCCTCAACTGTGAAATGGCTGGATTTTACTATACCTCTTTCTCAAGGCTTATAAACTACATTGTTAACTGAAGAGGGCGGATTGCAAAGTTTACATATGATATGACCTTAATTGTATAGAAACATGCATAAAATTTTGAGGAAGGTAATAGATAAATATGTCAACAGTGGTATTAGTGCAAAGAAGCTTCTGTGTGGGAGAGGGGCAGCTTTGGGCAGGCATGGTAACTTTTCAGAGTCCCTGTAAACCCTCTCCTGAAGGCAATGTGCTATGCAGTTTACAGGCTGTTTCTTATGAATGACATTGCTGGTGTTTATACTCCTAGAAGAGAGCATGAAGGATGGTGATCCCACTATGCTTAAACCCCAAACCTTTGGAGGTATCTGTCTTTCCTCATATCCTTTTCCCTGTGCTCATGAAGCAGCAGTTTCTGCAGGCTCCTATTTGTATTTGAGGCTAGCAGTGGGTTTTTCCAGCCATCCTCTTGGGAACACGACTCTATTCTCTACGTAAAAGCAAGGATGCAATTAAAACTACACATCAGAGAGCAATCAAGGGAACTAACAGCTCCATATTTCTGTGAAGAGGATGCCATTGAACAAGGGCAGTTTCTGCAGCAGTCTCTTCTTACTGTGGCCACAAATGCAAAAGAGCAGCTCCTGGGTCTCTGCAAACCCACAGAAGCAGAGCCTTCCCAGCAGGCACAAGTCTGGCTCATCCCAGAGAGATGGGGAGCTGCACACAAAATATTTTGTCTTCTTCAGTGGCCTGGTCCAGTGCCTTACAGTGTTTCCCTTAGTTCTAACCTAAATCCTGCCTACTAAGGTTTCATCCCATATCTCTTTTCCTTGGTGAAGACAGAGAACATCGGCTCATGTGTCCCCATCTGATCACCTTCTGAATCTTGATGCTGGGTTTCATCTGAAGTGTCTATGTCAAGCTCTAAATATTAGAATAATACCAGGTTAAGAAACTGAGTCTAAATGGTACATTCAACAATTAATTTAACAAATATTTGTTTGAGCCCCTGCTATGTGCCAAGCAGGAAAGAAATAGGCAAGGGGACACAAGCTAAACTAGAGGTCATCACATGCTACTTAAATGGTGTGTCCAAAGGCACTAAGTACTCTTTTGGTTTTTAAAGTGAGCTTTGAAGGCAGATAGACTTGGGTTGAATCCACTTACTGTTTATGTTCCCTAGGGCAAGCTCCTCACCTAACCGAGTCTGTTTTGTTACCCACAAAATGGGGATAATAATACCCATTTCAGAAGTTGTGGAATAACATTTAAGCAAAGCAGAAATCCTAATAGTGGAACTCACTCTGTAAATGTTGCTCCTTCATTCAGTTTTTATAATGATTTAGTGATGATACACCTATCAGAGATATTGGGTATAATATGAAATTGGTTTTTATTTTTAATGTGAATTTTTATATATATTGTTCATTATATGAATCAGCTTTAATTCCATATTGGCTTCCTACAAACTTACTATGAACTATTATTAATATGTCAACATTTCTTTACCCAACAAATATTTAATAAATATTTTTTATGGTATAGTCAATGTATGCTGGGGGAATAATAAGCCACCATTAATATAAGCTTGGTCCATGCATGACCAGGAAGGGAAATCTGCTAGGAAGAAAATCCTATATGGAAGGACTTTCCAGGACAGCAGAAGGTGGGCTCAGGGAAGCACAGCTGCCAGCAGACACTTCTCAAATTCTGGCAGAGAAACTCCTAACAAATGCGTGACTACAGAAGAATCCTGGGAGCCTGGACTTGCCTCTTATTCTTGAATTGCCTTTATTCTGGGAAGTAAGCAGAGTGCTGTGTCAATCTGCTAAGAAGGAGGCAGAGTTATAAATAGGATATGTGCTGGAAATAGAAAATAAGATGAAAGATGGCATTTGAAGGTTTCACTGCTCTTCCCCCCTTAAGCAGAGAGAGAAAGCCATCCAGTTTTGGTGGGGACAAGAAACTCAGGAGCCATCATTCCAAGAGAAGTGCCATCGTTCCAGGAGAAGTGGTAGGGGAGAGGAAGTGGTAAGTATGAAAGTGGTGGAAAGAGGAGAGGTGGGAAGAACTGAGTGAGATGAACAGAGGGGTGGGAAGGTAAGCTCCCTCCTGGGGCCAATCAGATGAAATCAAAGAGAAAAGCCCAGTGCTAGAACCAAGAGTGAAAATTTACCTGGCTGGAAAGAAACTTGAAAAAGCAAATAGTAATCATACATGGCCAGAAGAGGGATTGGGTAGGAAAAGAATTAAAAATCTTAAGCCATAAAAATGGCATTAGATGGAAGGCTGATATGACTGTGAGATAAAAGGCCAGGCCTGATTGGTAGCATTACCATCTAGTTCCATTTATCCTTCCCCCCATAGATGACCTTGACCCTCAGCACTCAAAGTGAATATCTTCAAAGGCATTTAGTGAATCCATAATGAGGTGTCCTTCTGTCAGAGGTGGGAATGGGTATTCTGACTATGGTTGAGGGAGGCTGTAGCGGGGAAAAAAGTCTTGTAGTTGAAGCTGGTTTTTAGTTCCAGTGTTGTCATCAAGTAGACATGTGACCTTGAACAAGTCACCTGACTAACCTCTGTGAGCTGAGTTTGAACACAGACTATCACCAGCTGCCTATTTGATCTTGATCTATTTACTTCCCTTATCTAGACTTCCTTCTCTATATCCATATAGTGATGGGTATTAGGTCTGTGTCTTCAAAGCTGCTGCCTGATATACAATTCTACATTTTTAAATGAAATATAATTGACATACAACACTACATCATTTCCAGGTGTACAACATAATGATTCAATATTTGCAATTCTACTTTTTACTTCTTGGGTGAATGCTTTGGATGGGAGAGAATAGTCACCCTTCCTAATTTAATTTGCTCTACAATAGAAAACAGCTCTCATGGAAAACATCCAGTTTAGGTGCTAAATGAATGGATAGCCTTAGGTCCTGGTCTAGCCAGAGTATATTCCTTTTCGTATCACAGAGATGCATGCCTTCTACCATCTCTCTGTGTTGTAGAGGTGCAGCTTGTATTGAAAACCTGGGAGCTCCAGCAGTTATGCCATACAAGAGAGGTTTTTTGCAACAACCCACCCAAGATAAAGTAGGAAGGAGGCCTATAAGATGACAAAAGGCATGTAACTGTAGGTATGGTTCTTCTTCATTTACCAGGAGTGACAGGTCTTTCTGAGACCAAAACCAAAATTTGGGAAAGTCATAGGCATACCAAAGTACATCAGTGTTCAGAATCATACTATGAGATAATATTTCCCACACTCATTAATTAGGAACAGTTGTGTGATATATATAAATAAAAACTTGCATTCCTGTACCTTAAAAATTACATTATCCACCTTGAGGCAACAGTGTGTCTTCCCATTGGTCCATGAGCATTACTAAGTCTGTCTCATTGGCCAGAGGTCCCTCTAAAGTTTATCTAAGTTACATGTAGAAATTCTGTTGCTTCTGTTCTGCCCTCCTGCTCCTCTCTCCCCTAGTTCCTCAGTACCCCACCCTGAAAGAGCTAGCATGCAAAACCCTACCCCATTAAAGAGATAAATTGAATGTTATCAGCCTTTACTACCTTGTCTATTAGGGGAATTCTGAAATAGCTCAAACCTTATAAATTTCCAGCAACAGGTATAAATCCAGGAACTGGAAAACTGGGTCACTGGGTCACTATCTGGGTGGGCATAAGCCTTGGATGTTGGGGATCCTGGTCTAGGAGACAGGAGACTCATCATTATATCAAGCATTGTAAAAACCATGCTTCATATCTCTGAGGATGAATGTGGGTCTTGGTCAGAAACTGTCCTTGTTGAAAACCAAGGCCATTACCTGTAGGCAGATTGTGCTCTCTGCTATTTATGTTTTTTTAGTGACACAGTGTGGTGTTTTGGCAAATTGATTGACTCCCATAACTTCTTAGAAGGAGGCACTTTTTGTAAAGATGGGTTGATGGCAGGGTCAGACTGAGTATTGCTCAGGATTAGAGCTTTATTTGAGTTAGGGCCTGGCTCATCTAACTAGTGTCCTAGAGAGACAGCAGCAGCAACAGCATCACCTGGGAGCCTGTCAGGAATACAGAGTCTAAGGTGCCACACCGGCCCTACGGTTACAAAACTGCAGCGACAAGATTCCAGGTGATTTGTATGCTCATTAAAGTTTAAGAAGCACTGGGTTAGGGTGCCCTTTTGAAAAAGAATGGAAATATCTCTTTTAGAAAGTTACCATAGGCCAGTCATGACTACAGCTTAATCAGATGACTTCTCATTTATCCCTTAGCTAAAATAAGCCAGAATAGCAATTCTGTTTGAAAGGGAGGGAAAAATCACCAAATCCCCAATCTCTGACTCCTACTATAACCTCAGCCCTTACCACAGGGATCTGGCACTTAGTAGGACTCAACACATTTTTGTTGTTGTTGTTGTTGTTATTTGGCTGAATAACAACTGATTCACAATAATAAAGAATATGTGGTTTTCACCATTTGCCATATGCTCAGATGTTCGTAGGCAGAGTAAATGGATGCCAAAACCCACATCCTAATCCCTGGAATTTATGAATATGTTACCTGACATGGCAAAGGAGAATTAGTCAGCTAATTAGTCAGCTAAGATAAGGACATTAAACTGATTTATCCAGGTGGACTCAGTGTACTCACAGGGTTCTGAGGCAGAAGAGGTCAGAATCAGAGAAGCAGATGTGTGAACTAGACCTGCCCTTGCTGGCTTTGAAGATGGAGGAAGAGGGCCATGAGTCAAGGAATGTGGGTGACCTCTACAAGCTGGAAAAGGCAAGGAAATGGGTTCTCCCATGGAGCCTCCAGAAAGGAATGCAGCCTGCTGCCCCTTTTATTTTTGCCCAATGTGACCTATGTTGGATTCTTACTTACAAAGCTTTATGACAATAAGCTTTATGTTGTTTTAAGCTACTAACTTTGTGGTACATTGTTATGGAAGCAGTACAAAACTAATACATCATACCAGCAAACACTTCATTCATTTTGAATATGAAAAACAAACAAAAACTATCTATTTATCTCTATTAAAAAATTTTATATCCTTTACACATGTTTGAGTTAGCCCCATTTTTAGTTCATGAAATATCATCTATCCATGGAAGAACCCTCTCTCTCTCTCTTTTTAAAGTCATCACCCAAGAACATATTTTAATTGATTTTAGAGAGAGAGGAAGGGAAAGAGAGGAAGGGAGAGAGAAGCATTGATATGAGAGAGAAACGTCAATCAGTTTCCTCCCATATGTACCTCAACCAGGGATCAAACCAACAATCTAGATATGTGCCCTGACTAGGAGTTGAACCCACAATCTTTTGGTCTACAGAATGATGCTCCAACCAATTGAACCACTTGGCCAGGGCAGAACCTTCTCTCTTTTTAAGAAAATTTTTTTATTTTATTGGTTTTTTTCCTCTTCACTTCCCTTCTTCACCCACCACTCCCAATTCCTCTGCTCTCCTCCCATAGGAATCCATTGTAATATTATAGTACTTTTAATCCATCTGATGGATACCTATTTAAATATACAGGCACCCTTACAAAAACATACAAGGCTGTTTTATGTGGGTGTGTAATACATAAATGGAATTGTGCTATAAATCTCATTCTGTTTTTACTTTTCTCCCTCAACTGCTTTTGAGATCAGTTCAGGTTGCTTATATAAAAATCTAGTTCATTATCCTTGTATGTATACCCCATGTTTTACTTGTATATTCCTTAGAGATGGACACTTAGGTTACCCTCAGCAGTGTGGCAGTAAACTTCCTTATGTACATCTCCATGTATTCCTTGGAAGAATTTCCCAGGTGTATACCCAGGGGTCAACTTGCTGGATTTTAAGGTACTTGACTGTCCTTCAGAATGGCTGCACCAGTAGTGAATGAGGGTCTTATTTTCCCACTTCCTTTCCAACATTTGGTAATAATATGTGACCCAAAAAGCATATATAGTTGTTGGCAACAACTAGCTTTGAAAGGAAGTATAAATGATTTAGTAGAAATCATGCTTTGAATGCAGATTGGGCAGAGATAAATTAGAAAATAATTCTTGGAGAAAGAGAGTCATACAAGAAGTGACAGATGGACTGGGAAGGTGAAAGCTTTCTAGGTGGGATGTGTGCAGGGCTCACAGGGCTCAGATTGATCACCACTGGAACCGTCCGGATGGATGGGGGAGATTTCTCTTCTTCTGACCATAGCTATCTGGCACTTGGTCCAGTCTTTTTCCAGCCTCCCACTCACCCTCCTACCCAAAGGAAGAAGTGTTTTCTAAACTTCTCTGGGAATGTGAGGGGCTCTCAGATTCCAATTCCCCCTCTTCTTTAAGTCTATTTGTCACTTTGTAAATTTATAAAATTGACAAGTTTTGACTGAAGCATCCCCTGAGAACTCGCCACCGTAATCAATACATAGAATACTTCCATCATCCCCCAAAGTTTCCTTGTACATGTTTGCAGTCCATCTTTCCCTTTGTCCCAGCCTCACAGAAAGACTCATCTGCTTTCTGTAACTACAGGGAAGTTTGCTTTCTTTGGAATTCTGCATAATAGAATTTTATAGTATACACTTTTTTTGTGTTTGGCTTTTTTCACTCAGAATCATTATTTTGATATTTGTTCATCTTATTGGCATATCAATAATTTATTCATTTTTATTGCTGCATAGTATTCCATTCTATGACTATATCACATTTTGCTTATCTACCTGTTGAGAGACATTTGAGTACTATTCCTTTAAGGGCTCTTCTGATTGAAGCTGAATATGAATGTTCATGAACAAACTTTAGTGTCTGTTTTAATTTTCTCTGGTAAATAGGAGTTCAATGACTATACCAAATGACAGTTATATGTTTAGTATTTTTAAAAACTGACACACTCTTTTTCCAAGTGGCTATACCACTTTATATTTCCAACAGCACTGTAGGAGAGTTTTCAGTTGGTTCACATCCTTGCCAAAAGATAAAATAGCCAGTCTTTTAAAATTTTTTGCTATTCTAATCAGTGCACAATGGCATTTCTATTTTTTAAAGATGTTGACATTTAATTTCATTTGAATTTAAGTCACTATTTGCCAACTAAGAAACAATCAAACTAAGGCAATCTAGTCCCCTAAGGATCCAAGTGAAATCTTGAGATCTTCAGTAGAATGACATCATAATAAAAGGTGCTAACAAAGGGGGTTGTAAACTCTCAATAACAACCACTTACCTACATTTTCCTTAGAAAACAACCAAAGGTCTAGTCCTTAAAGACATTGTATACAGAACAACCTAATCTATAAAGGATAGAATTACCCAAATTACTGTACATGGTGCCCACCCTATTGGTGAACTAGACCAGACCTGGCCAAGGAGTGGTAAACAGAGAAAGTGTTTACATTTTGAAAACTTGCTCTGAGGTGTAAAAAAATTCCTGATTGCTCATAATATTACAGATGCATCCACACTAATATTTGGTTTTGCCAAGGTCTTCCATTAGAACATGAAGTTAGAGCATACGAATAAGATATTTTTAAATAAAATATTTTTTAATTTCAACTTATTGTTATTCAATTACAGTTGTGTGCCTTTTCTCCCCATCCCTCCACCCCACCCCAGCTGAACCCACCTCCCTCCCCCACCTCCACCCTCCCCCTTGGTTTTGTCCATGTGTCCTTTATAGTAGTTCCTGTAATCCCCTCTCCTCACTGTCCCCTCCCCACTCCCCCCTGCCCATTGTTAGATTGTTCTTAACTTCAATGTCTCTGGTTATATTTTGTTTCCTTTCTTTTTATTTTTTTTTCTATTTATTATGTTCCAGTTAAAGGTGAGATCATATGGTATTCGTCCCTCACCGTCTGGCTTGTTTCACTTAACATAATGCTCTCCAGTTCCATCCATGCTGTTGCAAAGGGTATAAGCTCCTTCTTTCTCTCTGCTGCGTGGAATTCCATTGTGTAAATGTACCATAGTTTTTGGATCCACTTGTTTGCTGATGGGCACTTAGGTTGCTTCCAGTACTTGGCTATTGTAAATTGTGCTGCTATGAACATTGGGGTGCACAGGTTCTTTTGGATTGGTGTTTCAGGGTTCTTAGGGTATAATCCCAGCAGCAGAATTGCTGGGTCAAAGGGCAGTTCCATTTTTAGTTTTCTGAGGAAATTCCATACTGTTTTCCACAGTGGCCTCACCAGTCTGCATTCCCACCAACAGTGCCCTAGGGTTCCCTTTTCTCCGCATCCTCTCCAACATTTGTTTGTTGATTTGTTTATGTTGGCTACTCTGACTGGTGTGAGATGGTACCTCATTGTGGTTTTAATTTGCATCTGTCTGATGGCTAGTGATGCTGAGCATCTTTTCATATGTCTCTGGGCCCTCTGTATGTCTTCCTTGGAGAAGTGTCTGTTCAAGTCCTTTGCCCATTTTTTAATTGGGTTGCTTGTCTTCCTGGAGTGCAGTTGTGTGAGTTCTTTATATATTTTGGAGATCAGGCCCTTGTCTGAGGTATCATTGGTAAATATGTTTTCCCATACTGTTGGTTCTCTTTGTATTTTAGTGCTGTTTTCTTTAGCCATGCAGAAACTTTTTATTTTGATGAGGTCCCATTTGTTTATTCTTTCCTTTATGTCCCTTGCTGTAGGGGACATGTCTGTGAGGATGTTGCTGCATGGAATGTCTGAGATTTTCCCGCCAATGTTTTCCTCTAGGACTTTTATGGTGTTACGACTTATATTTAAGTCTTTTATCCATCTTGAGTTTATTTTTGTGTATGGTGTAAGTTGGTAATCGAGTTTCATTTTTTTGCACATAGCTGTCCAGATCTCCCAACACACCATTTGTCGCAGAGACTATTTTTGCTCCATTTTATGCTCCTGCCTCCTTTGTCAAATATTAATTGACCATAGAGACTTGAGTTTATTTCTGGGCTCTCTGTTCTGTTCCATTGGTCTATGTGCCTGTTTTTATGCCAGTACCAGGCTCTTTTGATTACAGTGGCCTTGTAATACAGTTTGATATCAGGTATTGTGATCCCTCCTGCTTTGTTCTTCTCAAAATTGCTGCAGCTATTCGGGGACGCTTATGGTTCCATATGAATTTCTGAAATGTTTGTTCTATATCTGTGAATATGTCATGGGTACTTTAATAGGGATTGCATTGAATCTATAAATCGCTTAGGGTAGTATGGCCATTTTGATGATGTTAATTCTTCCAATCCATGAGCATGGTACATGCTTCCATTTGTTTGTGTCTTCCTTGATTTCTTTCTTCAGTGTTGTGTAGCTTTCTGAGTACAGGTCTTTTACCTCCTTGGTTAGGTTTATTCCTAGGTACTTTATTTTTCTTGTTGCTATATCAAATGGGATTTTTTTCCTGATTTCTCTTTCTGCAGTTTCATTGTTGGTGTACAGGAATGCCTTTGATTTCTGAGTATTGACTTTGTATCCAGCTGTTTTGCCAAATTCATTTATTAGATCGAGTAGTTTTTTGGCGGAGTCTATAGGATTTTCCATGTACACTATCATGCCATCTGCAAACAGTGACAGTTTCATTTCCTCCTTTCCAATTTGGATGCCTTTTATTGCTTTTTCTTGTCTGATTGCTGTGGCTAGGACTTCCAATACTATGTTGAATAGGAGTGGTGAGAGAGGGCATCCTTGTCTTGCTCCTGATCTTAGTGGGAGAGCTCTAAGTTTTTGCCCATTGAGTATGATGTTGGCTGTAGGTCTCTCATATATGGCCTTTATTATGTTGAGGAATGCTCCCTCTATTCCCACTTTGCTGAGTGTTTTTATCAGAAATGGGTGCTGTATCTTATCAAATGCATCTATTGATACGATCATGTGGTTTTTGTCTTTGCTTTTGTTTGTGTGTTGTATTATGTTTATTGATTTGAGAATATTGTACCATCCTTGCATCCCTGGGATGAATCCCACTTGGCCATGGTGTATGATCTTTTTAATGTATTGCTGGATGCGGTTTGCCAAGATTTTGTTGAGAATTTTAGCATCTATGTTCATCAGCGATATTGGCCTGAAGTTTTCTTTCTTTGTTGTGTCTTTATCTGGTTTTGGGATTAGGATGATGCTGGCTTCATAAAACGAGTTTGGGAGTCTTCCATCTTCTTGAATTTTTTGAAGTAATCTGTGGAGGATGGGAGTTAGCTCTCCCTTATATGCTCTGTAGAATTGTCCTGTGAAACCATCTGGTCCAGGGCTTTTGTGTGTTGGGAGTTTTCTGATGACTGCTTCAATTTCGTCTGCTGTTATTGGTCTGTTCAGGTTTTCTGCTTCTTCTTCATTGAGTTTTGGAAGGTTATATTTTTTTAGAAATTTGTCCACTTCATCCAGGTTTTCACATTTCTTGGCATATAGTTCTTCGTAGTAATTTCTTACAATCCTTTGTATTTCAGTGGTATAAGTTGTCTCTACTCTTTCATTTCCGATTGCGTTTATTTGGGTCCTCTCTCTTTTCTTGATGAGCCTGCTTAAGGGCTTGTTGATTTTGTTTATCTTTTTAAAGAACCAGTTCCTGGATTCATTGATCCTTAGAATTGTGCTTTTAGTCTCTATGTCATTTAATTCTGCTCTGCTTTTCCTTCCTTTTGCTTGCTCTGGGTTGTCTTTGTTGTTGTTCCTCGAGTTCTTGTAGGTGTAGGGTTAGGCTGTTTCTTTGAAATGTTTCTATTCTTTTTAGGTAGGTCTGTAGCACTATGAACTTCCCTCTCAGGACTGCCTTTGCTGTGTCCCATAGGTTTTGGGTTGTTGTGAGTTCATATTTTTTTTTTTCCAGAAAGTTTTTGATTTCTTCCCTAATCTCGTTCTTGACCCATTCATTGTTTAATAGCATGCTATTCAGTCTCCATGATTTTGAGTGTTTTGGGTTTTTACCCTTGGGGTTGGTTTCTAGTTTCAGACCCTTGTGGTCAGAGAAGATGCTTGATATGATTTTAATTTTCTTGAATTTGTTGAGGCTTGCTTTGTGTCCTATCATGTGGTCTATCTTTGAAAATGTTCCATGGACACTTGAAAAGAATGTGTATTTTGCTTCTTTGGGATGAAAAGCTCTGTATATATCAGTTAAGTCCATTTCCTCTAGGGTATTGTTAAGTGACACAATATCTTTGTTGATCTTTTGTTTGGAAGACCTGTCCATTTTTGATAGTGGGGTGTTAAAATCCCCTACTATAATTGTGTTGCTGTCAATATCTTTCTTGAAATCCTCCAAGATTTTCTTTATGTATTTGGGTGCTCCTATGTTGGGTGCATATATATTTATAATGTTTATGTCTTCTTGGTGGATTCTTTCTTTGAGTATTATGAAGTGACCTTCTGGATCTCTCTTTATGGCCCTTCTTTGGAAGTCTATTTTGTCTGATATGAGTATTGCTACCCCTGCTTTTTTTTCCTGTCCGTTTGCTTGGAAAATTTGTTTCCAGCCCTTCACTGTCACTCTGTGTAGGCCTTTTGTCCTGAGATGGGTCTCTTGTAGGCAGCCTATGTGTGGGTCATGTTTTCTTATCCATTCAGCTGTTCTATGTCTTTTGATTGGAGCATTTAATCCATTTACATTTAAGGTTATTATCGACAGGTAGTTATTCATTGCCATTTTTTCCTACCTGTGTACCTCTCTCTTTCTCTTTTCCTTCCTTTCCTTAAAGCAGTCCCTTTAGCATCTCTTGCAGAGCTGGTTTGGTGGAAGTGTATTCTTTTAGACTTCTTTTGTCTGGGAAACTCCTTATTTGGCCTTCTATCTTGATTGAGAGCCTTGCTGGGTACAGTAGTCTTGGTTGCAGGCCTCTGGTTCTCATTACTTGGAATGTTTTTTGCCATTCTTTTCTGGCTTGGAGCGTTTCCCTTGAGAAGTCAGTAGCTAACCTTATCGGGGCTCCCTTGTATGTTACTTCCTGTTTCTCCCTTGCTGCCTTTAAGATTCTTTCTTTGTCTTGGAATTTTTCCATTTTAATTATGATGTGTCTTGCAGTGGGCCTCTTTGGGTTCCTCTTGCTTGGGACTCTCTCTGTTTCCTGGATTTGTGTGACTTTTTCTCTCATCAGATTAGGGAAATTTTCCATCATTACTTTTTCAAACAGGTTTTCTATCCCTTGCTCTTCTTCTTCTCCTTCTGGTATGCCTATTATACGGATATTGTTACGTTTCATGTTGTCCTGCATTTCCTTTAACCCCTCTTCATGCTTTCTGAGCCTCTTTTCCTTTTCTTGCTCTTTCTGGGTGTTTTTTTCTACCTTGTCCTCCAGTTCGCTGATCCCATCCTCTGCTTCATCGAGCCTGCTTTTGATTCCTTCTACTGTGTTCTTCAGTTCCGAAATTGTACTCTTCATTTCCTCTTGGCCCTTGATGATAGTTTCTATTTCCTTTTTCATGTTGATATAGTTTGCAGTGAGTTCATTGTAGTTTCCCTGTAGTTTTTGGTAATTCTGTGTGAGCTCATGAAGCTTCCTTATAACCAATTCTTTGAACTCATTATCTAATAGTTGACTTGCCTCTTTTTCATTTAGCATTGTTTCTGAGGCTTCCTCCTTTCCTTCCATTTGGGGATTGTTTCTTTGTCTTCCCATTTTTTGTGAGACTCTTCCTGTTAGCCTCTGCTTCTTAAGTTGCTCTTTTCTGACACCCTGGGTTTTTGGTGTAAACTTCTGTGATAGAATACCTGTGAGATTCAGTGGTACAGTCTCCTTAATCTCCCGATCTTACTGATCTTGGGCTGTGGTTTATGTTGGCTCTGTGTATGTCTTTGGTTGTTGGTTCTTATTGGGTCTTTCCTTGGTGGGTCTTCCCCACCAGCTGGTTATCTGAGGGTCAGTCTGTCCCCCACCTGTTTTCTGTTGTGCAGGTGTGGGCAGGTTGTATTGGAGCTGGTTCTTCTGTTTGTACAAGGTTTTGAGGCTTTTCTCTTGCTCTTGTTCAGTTGTTTGTTCTTAGTAATTTCTTCACTATTTATTTGTATTTTCAGATAGGTTCTGGGTTGACTTAGTGTGGCTTCCACTCCCTCCTTCACCTTCTTCTGTTCTTATCTGTTGGTGTTTCCTTTGTTGGTGGGTTTCCTCTTCCAGGAGGTATCCTGGTGTTCCCGGCTTCTACCCACTCTTTTTTGTGGTAGGCCTCCTCCGGGCTATGGGTGTGAGCACAGAGCCTTCCTTGATTTGCACTCTCCCCAGTGCCTGTGGTCTGAGCTCCCTCCGAGATGAGGTGCAGACACTCCCTGGTGGATGTGTACAATCCCTGGTGGGTGGTACACTCCCCGGTCACTGCGCACACTCACCCTGTTGGTGCCTGTGGTCTCTGCTCCCTCTGAGGTGAGGTGAAGACACTCTCCGGTAGATGCGCACACTCCCCAGAGGGCGGGTGGCCAGGTGGAGAGGAGACTGGAGCTGTTGCCGCAGGTGAATTCCTCAAAGAGCCCCAGAGGGTCTATTTCTTTTTGGAAAAATCCTCCTGCTCAATCCTGCGGCTCCCTCCATACAAGGAAGGGTCTGTCCTCTCTCACAGCCCACCTCTCCAGCTAGACCGGGGACTGTGTGGGTCAGGGTCCCACATGGCCCAACTCTCAATTCTCTCCAGCCAGCGCCCACGGTCTCTGTGGGTTTACCACTTCATTCTTATTCCCCTCCCTGCGACTTCAAGCAACCAGGTCTCTAAAGGTGTTGCTCAAGCCTTGTTTGGCAGGGGAGGGAACCCTTAACCAGGCTCTCTCCCAGGAGTCCTGCGGCAGGCCCGGCAGGGGCGGGCCTGGGGCTGCAGCCGCCCTGGTCCCCATGCTGGTCCCAGGGACTTTTTTGTCCTGAAGCAATCCCCTTACCTTCTGTGTTTTCAGTGTCCTCTATACTTTTTCGTCTCCTATCTTCATAAACGCTGGGGTACTGTTGGCTGTTCGCTTTTTTCCTCAGTAGCTTGGGTAGGTGTTTCACCCACATGCAGAGGGAAGTTGACTCTGCTCCCATCTATCTCACCGCCATCTTCCTAAATGGGCAAAAATTTGAAGCAACACTTCACCAAAGAAGATATATGAATGGCTAATAAGCACATTAGTTGATTTTGACATTAGTAATTATGCTAATTAATACGATAATGAGGCTGAGCTGGTCTGGGCAGGGTGGGGCAGGTGGCAATTACGTGAGGGTGTCATGAGCGTCTCTGTTTCCAACTGAGATGTCAACCTGTCGGTGCACTCAGAAATTTGACCCGTTGCGCAGACTGTAGCTGTGTCAGCTTATTACGAAGCCATCTTATACTGACCTAGCTACTGGAATTCTTAGTAGTAAAGTAAAATACTCAAGGCTCTCTAACACAGATGATGATTACATTGAATGTTTAAGAAAAGTCCTCCTAAGATCCCATATAAGGCCATTTTGCTTGCTACAGTGCTGTTTTTGATTGGCACCTTTCTCAATATTACAGGCTCCCTCCTAATGGCGGGCTATATCAGTCAGGGGGGCAGGGAACCGGTGCAGACCCGTGCTCCTGTCCTGTTCATTGACATCTTAGTGTTCCCGCTGGGATTTTCCCACCTTTGCATCACCTGCTATGCAGCCAAAGGCTATCTGGGTTACTCCTGCAATGACATTCCAGACTTTGACGACTAGCACCCACCTCAGCCCTGAGGAGCAGTCAGATGGGACTGAGCTCAGCTTAAGATGCTGAGCAGGAAAGAATGTGTATCAGCAGCAGAGAGAAAGAAGGAGCTTATACCCTTTGCAACAGCATGGATGGAACTGGAGAGCATTATGCTAAGTGAAATAAGCCAGACGGTGAGGGACAAATACCATATGATCTCACCTTTAACTGGAACATAATCAACAGAAGGAAAAAGCAAACAAAATATAACCAGAGACATTGAACTTAAGAACATCTAACAATGGGCAGGGGGGAGTGGGGAGGGGACAGTGAGGAGAGGGGATTACAGGAACTACTATAAAGGACACATGGACAAAACCAAGGGGGAGGGTGGAGGTGGGGGAGGGAGGTGGGATCAGGTGGGGTGGAGGGATGGGGAGAAAAGACATACAACTATAATTGAATAACAATAAAATTTTTTTTTAAAAAGATGCTGAGCAGAAACTATGGCTAAGGGCTAAGGAATCCTGCAGTTTGCAGATTTTTAACAAAACAGTGGCCAGGTTTTCTGGGTCCATCATCCTAAAGACATTAACTGAGCTTATGATTAGCTAATTAGGGCATGCTATATTTTTCATCTTATGGCCCTGACAAAGAGCTAAGCTTTCCCACATGAACCTTTATCACGGAAAATTAGCAAGTTAATTATATGGAAAAATGGGAAGTCATTCTGTAGTAAAAAGTGTTACTACCGCCACCCTTTTTGGAGTTGAGCATTCCTTTTAAATAGTCTTTTTTGTCAGTTTGTTCTTGTGGTAAGTGGAAAAATGTAATATGTCAAATTTCTTATTACTAAGTAATTTATTTTGAAAATATTTTATTTAGAAGATGGCGGCAAGATAGGTGGGAGTGGAGTCCGCTTCCCCTCAGCACCAGTGAAACACCTAGCTGATCTTAGGCACAGAGCGAGCAGCCAATGGTATTCAAGCATATATGAAGATCGGAGACCAAAATAGAAGACATTGAAAGATATGACAGTAAGAAGAGTGCTTAAGGACAATAAGGTCCCCGGGACCTGCACGGGGACCAGGGCGGCTGAAGCCCTGGCCCAGGTGCAGGGTCTGCTGCAAGATTCTTGGGAGAGAGCCAGGCTGGGCTGTGTGAGCAGCCATGTGCTTGTTTGGACCGGGGGGCTTGAATAGGAAGAATTTCTCAAAAAGAAAAAGAGAGAAGAGAGGCACTCAGCAGCTAGTTAGAGAACTCTCCGCAGCAGCCGCTGCCTCTGGCGCCCCTCCCCCCTCAGCCCCTGGATTGTGAAAGCAGGATAAGCAGCCCCAGCTCTCACCTGAAGCCCAGCTGGCGCGCACCCAGATTAGCGGACTGGGCTCCCACAACTGAAACCCCGGCTGGGCGCCCACACCTGAACCCTTGGGTAGATGCGCACCAGGATGAGTGGCTGGCTGCCCTGCGCACAGGCCCAAAGTGGTGGATCAGCCAGCCATGCAACCCAGGCCCAAAGTGGCAGAGCAGCTCATCAATGGCCTGGCTGCCTGCGAGGGACCACACCTAAAAGCACTAGTTCTCAACAACTCCTACCTAGCTCCTGTGCACAGAGCCCTGCAGGGCCTACTGGTTCTCTAGGAGGAAGGCAGAACACCCAGCAGAGGGGAGCTGCAGGGCTAGGGGAAACTGCAGTCCCAGCAAAGACTTGACCCAGTAGGGGGCTGAACTACTCCATAGGAGCACCGAGAGCCCCTAGCATCTAAGACAGCAAAGAGCAAGAAGGGGGAGTGTGAGTTGCCCCTAATTCGTGCAACTCAAGGACAGCACAACTGGTGAACTAAAGGTCTAGTGGAGAGCAGAAGGACCCTGAGGAACTGGACTGGAGGCTGAACAACAGCAAAGAGTGTGGCTCAGGAAGGGAGAAAAGTAAAACCAATCCCTCCAACCACCCCCTCCTGTTTCACAGACAGGAAGACCAGTAGAACTAACCTGACCGGTTTAAAGCTAACAGAAGACTCTTTAAAAAAATTTTTTTTTCTCCTCCTTTCCCCCTGAGTTCCTTCTTCCTTTCTGTCCTTCTTTCTTTTTTTATTCCTTCTTCCTTCCACCCTTTACCTTTTTTATTCCATCTTCCTGCCTTCTTTCATTTATTCTTTTGTTTTAATTTTTGTTAAAATTCCTTCTTATCTTGCCTCCGATCTTTCTTTATTCCTTCTTCCTTCCTTCCTTTCCTTTTCTATTCCCTTTTTTCCCTCCTTCCCTTCTCCTTTTTTTCTCCCCCTTTCTCTTTTTCCCACAGGTGAGACAATAATACCTGGAGTGCTGAAAGGAGCAGAGTTAGACCGTGTTACACCCATAAACATCAGCTCAAGACCAGTGAGCACAGGAGATTAAGGAGACGGCACCACTGAATCCCATTGGCATTCTACCATAGAAGTTCATACCATAAACCCAGGGTGTCAGAATAGATCAATTTAAGAAGCAGAGGCTAATAAGAAGAGTCTCACAAACAATGGGAAGACAAAGAAACAATCCCCAAATGGAAGGAAAGGAGGAAGCCTCAGAAACAATGCTAAATGAAAAAGAGGCAAGTCAACTATTAGATAATGAGTTCAAAGAATTGGTTATAAGGAAGCTTCATGAGCTCACACAGAATTACCAAAAACTACAGGGAAACTACAATGAACTCACTGCAAACTATATCAACATGAAAAAGGAAATAGAAACTATCATCAAGGGCCAAGAGGAAATGAAGAGTACAATTTCGGAACTGAAGAACACAGTAGAAGGAATCAAAAGCAGGCTCGATGAAGCAGAGGATGGGATCAGCGAACTGGAGGACAAGGTAGAAAAAAACACCCAGAAAGAGCAAGAAAAGGAAAAGAGGCTCAGAAAGCATGAAGAGGGGTTAAAGGAAATGCAGGACAACATGAAACGTAACAATATCCGTATAATAGGCATACCAGAAGGAGAAGAAGAAGAGCAAGGGATAGAAAACCTGTTTGAAAAAGTAATGATGGAAAATTTCCCTAATCTGATGAGAGAAAAAGTCACACAAATCCAGGAAACAGAGAGAGTCCCAAGCAAGAGGAACCCAAAGAGGCCCACTGCAAGACACATCATAATTAAAATGGAAAAATTCCAAGACAAAGAAAGAATCTTAAAGGCAGCAAGGGAGAAACAGGAAGT
Organism: Desmodus rotundus; assembly: GCF_022682495.2. Lineage (NCBI taxonomy): Eukaryota > Metazoa > Chordata > Mammalia > Chiroptera > Phyllostomidae > Desmodus > Desmodus rotundus. The sequence continues at coordinate 101,177,642 of NC_071388.1, forward strand.
AACATACAAGGGAGCCCCGATAAGGTTAGCTACTGACTTCTCAAGGGAAACGCTCCAAGCCAGAAAAGAATGGCAAAAAACATTCCAAGTAATGAGAACCAGAGGCCTGCAACCAAGACTACTGTACCCAGCAAGGCTCTCAATCAAGATAGAAGGCCAAATAAGGAGTTTCCCAGACAAAAGAAGTCTAAAAGAATACACTTCCACCAAACCAGCTCTGCAAGAGATGCTAAAGGGACTGCTTTAAGGAAAGGAAGGAAAAGAGAAAGAGAGAGGTACACAGGTAGGAAAAAATGGCAATGAATAACTACCTGTCGATAATAACCTTAAATGTAAATGGATTAAATGCTCCAATCAAAAGACATAGAACAGCTGAATGGATAAGAAAACATGACCCACACATAGGCTGCCTACAAGAGACCCATCTCAGGACAAAAGGCCTACACAGAGTGACAGTGAAGGGCTGGAAACAAATTTTCCAAGCAAACGGACAGGAAAAAAAAGCAGGGGTAGCAATACTCATATCAGACAAAATAGACTTCCAAAGAAGGGCCATAAAGAGAGATCCAGAAGGTCACTTCATAATACTCAAAGAAAGAATCCACCAAGAAGACATAAACATTATAAATATATATGCACCCAACATAGGAGCACCCAAATACATAAAGAAAATCTTGGAGGATTTCAAGAAAGATATTGACAGCAACACAATTATAGTAGGGGATTTTAACACCCCACTATCAAAAATGGACAGGTCTTCCAAACAAAAGATCAACAAAGATATTGTGTCACTTAACAATACCCTAGAGGAAATGGACTTAACTGATATATACAGAGCTTTTCATCCCAAAGAAGCAAAATACACATTCTTTTCAAGTGTCCATGGAACATTTTCAAAGATAGACCACATGATAGGACACAAAGCAAGCCTCAACAAATTCAAGAAAATTAAAATCATATCAAGCATCTTCTCTGACCACAAGGGTCTGAAACTAGAAACCAACCCCAAGGGTAAAAACCCAAAACACTCAAAATCATGGAGACTGAATAGCATGCTATTAAACAATGAATGGGTCAAGAACGAGATTAGGGAAGAAATCAAAAACTTTCTGGAAAAAAAAAAATATGAACTCACAACAACCCAAAACCTATGGGACACAGCAAAGGCAGTCCTGAGAGGGAAGTTCATAGCAATACAGGCCTACCTTAAGAAATTAGAAACAGTTCAAACAAACAACCTAACCCTATGCCTACAAGAACTGGAGGAACAACAACAAAGACAGCCCAGAGCAAGCAGAAGGAAGGAAATAACCAAGATCAGAGCAGAACTAAATGACATAGAGACTAAAAGCACAATTGTAAGGATCAATGAATCCAGAAGGTGGTTCTTTGAAAAGATAAACAAAATCGACAAGCCTTTAAGTAGGCTTATCAAGAAGAAAAGAGAGAGGATCCAAATAAACAGAATTAGAAATGAAAGTGGAGAGATTACAACTGATACCACAGAAATACAAAGGATCGTAAGAAATTACTATGAAGACCTGTATGCTAAGAAATGTGAAAACCTGGATGAAATGGACACATGTCTAGAAAAATATAATCTTCCAAAACTGACTGAAGAAGAAGCAGAAAACCTGAACAGACCAATATCAGCAAAGGAAATTGAAGCAGTCATCAAGAAACTCCCATCACACAACAGCCCTGGACCAGATGGCTTCACAGGAGATTTCTACAAAGCATTTAAGGAAGAACTAACCCCTATCCTTCACAGACTATTCGAAAAAATCCAAACTGATGGAAGACTCCCAAACTCTTTTTATGAAGCCAACATCATCCTAATCCCAAAACCAGATAAAGACACAACAAAGAAAGAAAACTTCAGGCCAATATTGCTGATGAACATAGACACTAAAATTCTCAACAAAATATTAGCAAACCGCATCCAGCAATATATTAAAAAGATCATCCACCATGACCAGGTGGGATTCATCCCAGGGATGCAAGGATGGTACAATATTCGCAAATCAATATACATAATACATCACATCAATAACTGCAAAGACAAAAATCACATGATCATATCAATAGATGCGGAAAAAGCATTCGATAAGATACAGCATCCACTTCTGCTAAAAACACTCAGCAAAGTGGGAATAAAGGGAGCAATCCTCAACATAATTAAGGCCATATATGAGAGACCTACAGCCAACATCACACTCAATGGGCAAAAACTTAGAGCTTTCCCACTAAGATCAGGAGCAAGACAAGGATGCCCTCTCTCACCACTCCTATTCAACATAGTATTGGAAGTCCTAGCCACAGCAATCAGACAAGAAAAAGCAATAAAAGGCATCCAAATTGGAAAGGAGGAAATGAAACTGTCACTGTTTGCAGATGGCATGATAGTGTACATGGAAAACCCTATAGACTCCACTCAAAAACTACTTGACCTAATAAATGAATTTGGCAAAATAGCTGGATACAGAGTCAATACCCAGAAATCAAAGGCATTCCTGTACACCAACAACGAAACTGCAGAAACAGATATCAGGAAAAAAATCCCATTTGATATAGCAACAAGAAAAATAAAGTACCTAGGAATAAACCTAACCAAGGAGGTAAAAGACCTGTACTCAGAAAACTGCACAACACTGAAGAAAGAAATTAAGGAAGATACAAACAAATGGAAGCATGTACCATGTTCATGGATTGGAAGAATTAACATCATCAAAATGGCCATACTACCCAAAGCGATTTATAGATTCAATGCAATCCCTATTAGAGTACCCATGACATATTTCACAGATATAGAACAAACATTGCAGAAATTCATATGGAACCATAAACGACCTCGAATAGCAGCAGCAATTTTGAGAAAGAAGAACAAAGCAGGAGGGATCACAATACCTGATATCAAACTGTATTACAAGGCCACTGTAATCAAAAGAGCCTGGTACTGGCATAAAAACAGGCACAAAGACCAATGGAACAGAATAGAGAGCCCAGAAATAAACTCAAATCTATACGATCAATTAATATTTGACAAAGGAGGCAGGAGCATAAAATGGAGCAAAAACAGTCTCTTCAACAGATGGTGTTGGGAGATCTGGACAGCTACATGCAAAAAAATGAAACTCGATCACCAACTTATGCCATACACGAAAATAAACTCAAGATGGATAAAAGACTTAAATATAAGTCGTAACACCATAAAAGTCCTAGAGGAAAACATTGGCAGGAAAATCTCAGACATTCCACGCAGCAACATCCTCACAGACACATCCCCTAAAGCAAGGGACATAAAGGAAAGAATAAACAAATGGGACCTCATCAAAATAAAAAGCTTCTGCAGGGCTAAAGAAAACAGCACCAAATTACAAAGAGAACCAACAGTATGGGAAAACATATTTGCCAATGATACCTCAGACAAGGGCCTGATCTCCAAAATATATAAAGAACTCACACGACTCCACTCCAGGAAGACAATCAACCCAATTAAAAAATGGGCAAAGGACTTGAACAGACACTTCTCCAAGGAAGACATACAGAGGGCCCAGAGACATATGAAAAGATGCTCAGCATCACTAGCCATCAGACAGATGCAAATTAAAACCACAATGAGGTACCATCTCACACCAGTCAGAGTAGCCAACATAAACAAATCCACAAACAAATGTTGGAGAGGATGTGGAGAAAAGGGAACCCTCGTGCGCTGTTGGTGGGAATGCAGACTGGTGAGGCCACTGTGGAAAACAGTATGGAATTTCCTCAGAAAACTAAAAATGGAACTGCCCTTGACCCAGTAATTCCGCTGCTGGGATTATACCCTAAGAACACTGAAACACCAATCCAAAAGAACCTGTGCACCCCAATGTTCATAGCAGCACAATTTACAATAGCCAAGTACTGGAAGCAACCGAAGTGCCCATCAGCAAACGAGTGGATCCAAAAACTATGGTATATTCACACAATGGAATTCTACGCAGCAGAGAGAAAGAAGGAGCTTATACCCTTTGCAACAGCATGGATGAAACTGGAGAGCATTATGCTAAGTGAAATAAGCCAGGAAGTGAGGGACAAATACCATATGATCTCACCTTTAACTGGAACATAAGCAATAGAAGGAAAAAGCAAACAAAATATAACCAGAGTCATTGAAGTTAAGAACAATCTAACAATAGCCAGGGTGAGGGTGGGGGATGGGGGCGGGGACAGTGGGTAGAGGGGATTACAGGAACTACTATAAAGGACACATGGACAAAACCAAGGGGAAGGTGGAGAGGGGGGAGGGAGGTGGGTTCAGCTGGGGTGGGGTGGAGGGATGGGGAGAAAAGGCATACAAGTGTAATTGAATAACAATAAAAAAAAAAATAACAAAGAGAGACCCAGATGGTCACTTCATAATACTCAAAGAAAGAATCCACCAAGAAGACATAAACATTGTCATATATACTCCCAACATAGGAGCACCCAAATACATAAAGAAAATCTTGGAGGACTTCAAGAAAGATTTTGACAGCAACACATTTATAGTAGGGGACTTTAACACCCCACTGTCAAAAATGGACAGGTCTTCCAAACAAAAGATCAACAAGGTTATTGTGTCACTTAACAATACCCTAGATGAAATGGATTTAACTGATATATACAGAGCTTTTCATCCCAAAGAAGCAAAATACACATTCTTTTCAAGTGTCCATGGAATATTTTCAAAGATAGACCACATGATAGGAAACAAAGCAAGCCTCAACAAATTCAAGAAAATTGAAATCATATCAAGCATTTTCTCTGACCACAAGGGACTGAAACTAGAAACCAACCCCAAAGGAAAAAACCCAAAACACTCAAAATCATGGAGACTGAATAGCATGCTATTAAACAATGAATGGGTCAAGAACGAGATTAGGGAAGAAATCAAAAACTTTCTGGAAAAAAAAAATATGAACTCACAACAACCCAAAACCTATGGGACACAGCAAAGGCAGTCCTGAGAGGGAAGTTCATAGTGCTACAGACCTACCTAAAAAGAATAGAAACATTTCAAAGAAACAGCCTAACCCTACACCTACAAGAACTCGAGGAACAACAACAAAGACAACCCAGAGCAAGCAAAAGGAAGGAAAAGCAGAGCAGAATTAAATGACATAGAGACTAAAAGCACAATTCTAAGGATCAATGAATCCAGGAACTGGTTCTTTAAAAAGATAAACAAAATCAACAAGCCCTTAAGCAGGCTCATCAAGAAAAGAGAGAGGACCCAAATAAACGCAATCGGAAATGAAAGAGTAGAGACAACTTATACCACTGAAATACAAAGGATTGTAAGAAATTACTACGAAGAACTATATGCCAAGAAATGTGAAAACCTGGATGAAGTGGACAAATTTCTAAAAAAATATAACCTTCCAAAACTCAATGAAGAAGAAGCAGAAAACCTGAACAGACCAATAACAGCAGACGAAATTGAAGCAGTCATCAGAAAACTCCCAACACACAAAAGCCCTGGACCAGATGGTTTCACAGGACAATTCTACAGAGCATATAAGGGAGAGCTAACTCCCATCCTCCACAGATTACTTCAAAAAATTCAAGAAGATGGAAGACTCCCAAACTCGTTTTATGAAGCCAGCATCATCCTAATCCCAAAACCAGATAAAGACACAACAAAGAAAGAAAACTTCAGGCCAATATCGCTGATGAACATAGATGCTAAAATTCTCAACAAAATCTTGGCAAACCGCATCCAGCAATACATTAAAAAGATCATACACCATGGCCAAGTGGGATTCATCCCAGGGATGCAAGGATGGTACAATATTCTCAAATCAATAAACATAATACAACACACAAACAAAAGCAAAGACAAAAACCACATGATCGTATCAATAGATGCATTTGATAAGATACAGCACCCATTTCTGATAAAAACACTCAGCAAAGTGGGAATAGAGGGAGCATTCCTCAACATAATAAAGGCCATATATGAGAGACCTACAGCCAACATCATACTCAATGGGCAAAAACTTAGAGCTCTCCCACTAAGATCAGGAGCAAGACAAGGATGCCCTCTCTCACCACTCCTATTCAACATAGTATTGGAAGTCCTAGCCACAGCAATCAGACAAGAAAAAGCAATAAAAGGCATCCAAATTGGAAAGGAGGAAATGAAACTGTCACTGTTTGCAGATGGCATGATAGTGTACATGGAAAATCCTATAGACTCCGCCAAAAAACTACTCGATCTAATAAATGAATTTGGCAAAACAGCTGGATACAAAGTCAATACTCAGAAATCAAAGGCATTCCTGTACACCAACAATGAAACTGCAGAAAGAGAAATCAGGAAAAAAATCCCATTTGATATAGCAACAAGAAAAATAAAGTACCTAGGAATAAACCTAACCAAGGAGGTAAAAGACCTGTACTCAGAAAGCTACACAACACTGAAGAAAGAAATCAAGGAAGACACAAACAAATGGAAGCATGTACCATGCTCATGGATTGGAAGAATTAACATCATCAAAATGGCCATACTACCCTAAGCGATTTATAGATTCAATGCAATCCCTATTAAAGTACCCATGACATATTCACAGATATAGAACAAACATTTCAGAAATTCATATGGAACCATAAGCGTCCCCGAATAGCTGCAGCAATTTTGAGAAGAACAAAGCAGGAGGGATCACAATACCTGATATCAAACTGTATTACAAGGCCACTGTAATCAAAAGAGCCTGGTACTGGCATAAAAACAGGCACATAGACCAATGGAACAGAACAGAGAGCCCAGAAATAAACTCAAGTCTCTATGGTCAATTAATATTTGACAAAGGAGGCAGGAGCATAAAATGGAGCAAAAATAGTCTCTGCGACAAATGGTGTGTTGGGAGATCTGGACAGCTATGTGCAAAAAAATGAAACTCGATTACCAACTTACACCATACACAAAAATAAACTCAAGATGGATAAAAGACTTAAATATAAGTCGTAACACCATAAAAGTCCTAGAGGAAAACATTGGCGGGAAAATCTCAGACATTCCATGCAGCAACATCCTCACAGACATGTCCCCTACAGCAAGGGACATAAAGGAAAGAATAAACAAATGGGACCTCATCAAAATAAAAAGTTTCTGCATGGCTAAAGAAAACAGCACTAAAATACAAAGAGAACCAACAGTATGGGAAAACATATTTACCAATGATACCTCAGACAAGGGCCTGATCTCCAAAATATATAAAGAACTCACACAACTGCACTCCAGGAAGACAAGCAACCCAATTAAAAAATGGGCAAAGGACTTGAACAGACACTTCTCCAAGGAAGACATACAGAGGGCCCAGAGACATATGAAAAGATGCTCAGCATCACTAGCCATCAGACAGATGCAAATTAAAACCACAATGAGGTACCATCTCACACCAGTCAGAGTAGCCAACATAAACAAATCAACAAACAAATGTTGGAGAGGATGCGGAGAAAAGGGAACCCTAGGGCACTGTTGGTGGGAATGCAGACTGGTGAGGCCACTGTGGAAAACAGTATGGAATTTCCTCAGAAAACTAAAAATGGAACTGCCCTTTGACCCAGCAATTCTGCTGCTGGGATTATACCCTAAGAACCCTGAAACACCAATCCAAAAGAACCTGTGCACCCCAATGTTCATAGCAGCACAATTTACAATAGCCAAGTACTGGAAGCAACCTAAGTGCCCATCAGCAAACAAGTGGATCCAAAAACTATGGTACATTTACACAATGGAATTCCACGCAGCAGAGAGAAAGAAGGAGCTTATACCCTTTGCAACAGCATGGATGGAACTGGAGAGCATTATGTTAAGTGAAACAAGCCAGACGGTGAGGGACGAATACCATATGATCTCACCTTTAACTGGAACATAATAAATAGAAAAAAAAATAAAAAGAAAGGAAACAAAATATAACCAGAGACATTGAAGTTAAGAACAATCTAACAATGGGCAGGGGGGAGTGGGGAGGGGACAGTGAGGAGAGGGGATTACAGGAACTACTATAAAGGACACATGGACAAAACCAAGGGGGAGGGTGGAGGTGGGGGAGGGAGGTGGGTTCAGCTGGGGTGGGGTGGAGGGATGGGGAGAAAAGGCATACAACTATAATTGAATAAGAATAAAAATTTAAAAAATAGGTTTTTTTCAATTATAGTTCACATATAATATTATATTAGTTTTAAGTGTACAACATAGTGATTAGATATTTTTGATTTCCCTGGTATGTTTAGGACCCATAGGGAAATACAGTTAACTCTAATGTAACAACACAAGAATCTCTTTTTCATAGGGCTAAACCTTAAGACCTAGCTGGAGTCCTTTGATGACATTATCTACCATTTGGGCTCACAGCCACATGAACATAGAGAAGAAAATTTAGAAATTTTACTGAGTGTTTATCCCTACTTAGGTACTGTAATGTAGAGTATGACTAGTTATCCCACCTGGAGCCTAAATGAGATTCATATCCCTCTGGAGAAAAGTAGGTATGTGTGCCAGGAGCTGATTTGGCTAAAGGAGGTGGGAAGGTGTTTTTACTCAGGCACCTGGGAAGAAAAGAGGAATCAGGAGAGAGCAGGGTGTCTATACTGGGTATTTATGATGAGCCAAGTTCTAGCAACTCAAACAAAAAGTGAGGAATATGATTTTACAACTGATTCTGTAAGGCAGAGGAGCACAAACAGAGGTGCCACTTTGGCATCTGGGAGAAAGTGCCCTACAAAAGTCTTCTTCCCCACTTCAAATGGACCCAGCATGACTTGAACCAGGGAAGACTCTGGGGCATACAAAGCTTCTTTGGTACTGTGGGAGTTCCGTAGAACAAAAGAAAAAAGAAGTGGGGACTGAGGTGAAAGACAGTGAAGTGTTTTAGTGCATGAGAAATGCCATTTTCAAAAATGCAGGAGTGGAGGGTTAGTGCCAGTAACAAGATGGGAATAAGACCTGGGTAACTTTAGGTACAATTACAATGGAAATGACTGGTAAGTTTTAAGTACAGTTACGGATTACTTACAGCCCTTAGGAAGGCCGACGGAGGAAAGGGCAGGCATGGCTTGTTTTCTGACTGTTGTGGCCATGAAAAAGTTGAGGGCTCTAAATTGCAGGGAATTATCTGAACTGCCTTCCTTAAGAGGGTCATGCATATAGGATCTGACTCATTGATTATATAGCCTCCGAGTTGCTCTGTACATGTGGGTTTCATTAAGGGCTAACTAGTATCAAGGTTTGATGATATTTAAAAAGATATTCTGCTGTCAAAGTATTATCTCACAAATTATTTAGAAACTGCAAAGGGAAAAATATTTTATAATCCAGATATCTGGAAGTTACCACTTTAACCAGATGATCAAACTTAGCATCGCTTCTAGTGAGACAACCTGATATTATAAACCTGCTGGGATCCATTGTGTAATACACAGCATTGCCTGTGAGGTATTCTTTCAAAATTGAATTTAATCAAACTTTCAGGCCAGCACTGTCCAACAGAAATATAATGTGAGCCACATGTAATTTTAAATTTTCTAGGAGATACTAAAAGCACAGGCAACAAAAGAAAATAATAGCTAAATTGGACTACATTTAAATTAAAATTTCTGTGCACCAAAAGACACAATAAACAACAAAAATTACTGGATTAAAAATGGGCAAAGGACTTGAATAGACATATCACCAAAGAAGATATTCAAATGGTCAGTAAGTGCATGAAAACATGCTCAATATCACTAACCATTGGGGAAATACAAATCAAAACCACAATGAGACCACACCCATTAAAATAGCTATTAGCTACAAAATAAAAAATAACAAATGTTAGTGAGGATGCAGAGAAATTAGAACTACTGTTGATAAAAACGTTAAAATGGTACAGCTTCTGTGGAAAACAGTATGGCAACTCCACAAAAAATTAAACATAGAATTACCATATGATCCAGCAATCCCACTTCTGGGTATATACCCAAAAGAATCAAAAGCAGGAATGTGAACAGATATTTGTATGACTGTTCAAGGTAACACATTTATACTAAGGTGTACATATTCATAGTGTATATCCTGAGAAAGAAGATACCTACTAAAAATGGCTCCTAGTAACTAAGGCCGCTCAAATTAAACACAAACACAAAAAACAGCCTAGCAGCCATTTCTACACAGGGGCCTCCCATGCAAACTGCCCATCAAGAAGAAACCTGCACTGAACTACTTGCTTCTGCACTGAACCGCCTGCCTGCACTGTTTCTGCCATCTGAGTCAGTCCTTATGAAGTAGTTCCTTTAATCCTATTTCAACCAGTAGGACTGACACTTTTCCTCATCCAATTGGAGCTGCACAGCTCTATCCCCATCACCTTCTTCACCAACCAATCAGAGCAGCTCCTTTCTGATCAATCAGGACAGTTCTTTTTGGACCAAACTGTGAGAATTTGGAATTCTCATTTGCATGAGGATGGACCTATCAAGGACTAAAGATGGGGATTTCTGTCTATGTAAGTCAGCTCCTGCCCTGGTTGGGTGGCTCAGTTGGTTGGAGCATTGTCCCATGCAACAAAAGTTGCAGGTTCAATCCCTGGTCAGGGCACATAACCTAGGTTGTGGGTTCCATCCATGGTCTAGGCATGTACAGGAGGCAACCAATTGATGTTTCTTTCTAGAATTGATGTTTCTCTTCACCCTGCTCCCCTGTATCCCTTCCTCTCTCTAAAAATCAATAAGCATGTCCTCTGGTAAGGATTAAGAAAAGTCAGCTTCCCTCTGACTCTGGGAGTGTACTTTCTCTTTCCATGGAAGACTGTTTTCCTAGCTGGAGCTGAAACACCAAAGATGTCTGTCAGAGCAGAGCAGATGAGCAAGGAGCAGAGCACAACTGTCTATCTGGAGAGGGGCCTGGCCCCAGGGCCAACTCACAGCCATGCTGGCCATATTGGCCATACTGGCCGTGCTGTTTCACAATTGAACTGTTTTGAACTGAATAAGGTTTCTTTCTTCAGTACACCCCAAGTTGGGGACTCCTGTTGGTATTGAATTGGCATCAACAACCATCGGTTGCATTAGCAACCTTATTCACAGTAGCCAACAGATAAATGGATGAATGGCTAAACAAAATGTGGCACATACATATAACAGAATATTATTCAGCTCTAAAAGGGAGGAATTTCTGACTTATTCTACAAAATTGGTGAACCTTGAAGACATTATGCTAAGTGAAATAAGCCAGACATCAAAGGACAAATATTGTATGATTCCATTGATATGAAGTCCCTAGCATAGTCAAATTCATAGAGATGAAAAGCAGAATAGTGGTTTCCAGGAAGTGGGGATGGGAGGGAATGGGAGGAGATTGTTTAATGGGAGTAGTGTTTCAGTGTGGGAAAATGAAAAAATTCTGGAGATGGATGGCGGTGATGGTTGTATAACAGTATAAATGTAGTTAATAAACTAAAGTGCACACTTAAAATGGTTAAGGTGGTAAATTTTGTATTATGTATATTTTAGCACAATAAAAAAGCTATAAATGGTATTTTTGCAGCAATTGGGGATATTTGGTATTGTGGAATTATTATTCATTTTCATAGATGATGTAATGGTATTGTGGTTATAGAAGACAATGTTCTTATTCTTATGAGATGTATTATGAAGTACTGGGAATGAAGTATTATGATATCTACTATTTACTTTTAAATGGCTCCAAATAATTTTAAAAACCCCAAATACACATGTATACACATCACACATGTAGATAAAGCAAATATGGCAAAACGTTAACAATTGATGAATTAGGAGGAGCATATACAGGTATTCATTGTTTTATTCTTATAATTTTTCTGTTTGTTTGAAATATTTACAGTAAACATGGGTCCAAGAGGGAGAAGGTGGCCAGGAAACCCCAAGAAATGCCCAAATCCCATCCCTAAACAAGGGGCATAGTCTTCTTTCTCTTTCCCATAAAGTTCCTAAGGACAATATATGTAAAGGGAGCAATGACAAAGGAAAGTAGCTCTTCTCCTGGGCTTGTGTTTGGAAGCTAGGTGCCTCTTTCTTTGTTAGATGGCTCAGAGCACATGACCTAGGCCAGAGGCTCACCTGTACCTCTCCTTCCTCTAAGCATTAACCCAAGTTTGGGGACCTTCTTCATGGAACAAGAACACAAAGAGATGAGTGTACAGCAGCAAGCACAAGGGAAGAAAACTGTGAGCTGGATGCCCCCTTCAGCAATGCACAGGGAAGAGGAAGAAAGACAAGTGGTGGAGAGAGAGACGCCGTCCTTTACTAAGTAATGCCCACTCAGTGTGCTACGATCGTGTTATCCCATGACATGATTTCTTACTCAGGTACAGAGGTGAGGAGCCTGGGTAGAAGTGAAGATGGCTTGAGTTCTTTCTCTTCCCAGAGGTAAAGGTAAGGTGGATGAAGACTTAGATAGTCAATATCTGAAGTCCAGACTTCAGATTATAAATAGTATTTGTATACATAGGAGTTGTGAAAAGGAGAAGTTCCAACTTGAAGAGGTCAGAGTTGGGCCAACCAGTATTGTTGCTGCCTTCCCTGAAGCTGTGTTCAGCAACACAGATGTTAACCAGAAAAGAAGATACTTTGAGTTAAATTACTTAGGATCTTGGAGAGAAAATTATAAGCACCTATAATGACTTTTATTATGTTAGGAAAAAGCACAACTTACTTGGAGGAATCATCACTCCTGGCCCTTCCTAAAATGCCCTTACCTTCTCTTTGACTTACTTTCCATAACTTGACAAAGCAAAAGTAGTCGGAATACTGTGGAGACAAAGTAACTAGGTTCTCTTTGGTATAAACGATTGACATTATTACTCCTAATTTAGCCACATCTGTAAACATTTTATTAATAGGGATGAACTCATGGAAAAGAGGAAGAATAGCAGGTGAGATGTTAGGGAAAGGGACTAGAAAGCAGTAATCCCTTGAGGCAAAGCAGGGAACTTCTGACTTCCAGCTTAACTGAATGCTGAATGATGGTCTCAAGGTGAACCACTGTAAATGGTTTGCAACTATAATTTTGCTCGCACCTTCCCCCAAACTCTGGTCTTTTGCCAACTTCCTGAAACACGCATATCATCCTTGGCTCAAAGTGAAAACTACTTTATTTGATGCCTCACTGTATCTTTTCTTACATGTTTAGGAAAAAGGCAATAACTTAGCTGAAATAGTTGCTTGTTTCAGAGGCACATTGACTTACTTCATCTGATCAGGAATTAGTCCATCCTTTGTTGCTATTACCACTCCTCACAATGACCTAGCATCAAGGGACTTGGCATGGTGAGGGAGTCAGGTGGTTGTAAATAGATATTTTAAATACAGACTCTGTCATCCTGAATTTTCATGCACCATCTATGGGGGAATGTGGTGTACCCTCACCTTCAGCTGTTGAGAATAACTGTTTGTAATGGGGATATTACTCTTGTGGAGCCAGAAAAAAAGCCACTGCAATGGGGGGAAGAGGAGGAGTTGGGGGTCACCTGTGTCCTCAGATAGTTATCTACTTGGCTTGGGACTATGAACTCAAGGTCATGTTCAGCACAGCCTAGCACCTCAAAAATACCTGGAACAGTTGCTCAGGGGGTACACTTAACTTCCTTTCAACCTAGTTTCCCATCTGGAGATATGGAGCTAGTATGAGAGACAATGAGGCAGACCCATATCCCTCAGGCTTTACCACCTCAGTGTGTTGCAGACATCTCCTGACTGCCAATATCTGTGTCTTGATGCCTAAGGACTTTACCTGGAACTCTGGAAAAATCACTAGGCCAAGATACATGGAAGTTCAAGAAGTTCTGGAAAATTAACTGCCCTGCTGCCTCCCAGCATCCTTGAGCCAATGAATGATGGAAGATGATGTATAAATATCTTAGCAACCTCATCCCTTGGGTGGAATAATTATGAGGTGTTTTACACTGTTTCCCAGCAGAATTAAGCTATAGTTGTTCACTGTGTAGTTGGCTTAATAATTCACTTTTTATTGGCTGTCTTCCCCTCCCTGGCTCACTTCCTTGTTCTCTTACTGGTATTTCCTTGGATTAACTCCCAAATAAACTAATTGCTCTTAAACCCTTGTTTCAAGGTCAGCTTCTGGAGGACCCCAAACTAAGACAATTCTCTAGTACATTAGATTTGCTAAACACACATTGCCAGAGAGCTGCTAAATGAGACCCCTCCTCCTCCTCTAATTCTTCTCTCTTCTTATCCAAGGCAGGAGGGGCTGTATCCAGAGATTTGTGGGGTGTACTGTATGTACTCTCCTCTGTGAAGAGCCCAGTGTTGTAAAAAACATGTTCACAGGCTTTGAGGAGTTTTCTCATTGATACGAATTGTAAAATGAAAGAACATTGGTCACAGTGGAGAGAGACTAGATCAAATACTGTACTGATAGTGGGTGAGAGGAGCTATCTTTATTGAGAGTAGTATTTCCTAATCTGTGTTCCTTGGTGTTCTGGAAGATTCTTACTAGATAGAAACCACAAAATCAAGTTTCTATAGTCAACTGTTTGGAATTGCTGTATTGAGCAGAGACTATTTTGTGGTAAGAATTCTCAGGACCTTCAATAAGACAAAGTATGTTGTGATTTCTGAGTTAGGGATCACATATATGGTGTTTTCCAAACTTCTCTGGCTATAGACCTTTTGGGGAAATAGCTATTAATACTCCACTGAAAACAGTTTGGGAAGCGATGATGGAAAGACATCTATTTTCTTCTTCAACAATTAACAGTCTTTATTGCAAAGCTGCACATATTTTCAAAATAAAATTCAATAAGGAGAGAATAAAATATAAATGTTTACTTGGAAAATTAATACATATACATATATATTTCACAAAACACTGAGAAATGTAGTTTGATGGAGATTCAATTTGAGTCAAGGATGCATCACTTAAGTACAACATTTTTTTCATTATTGCTGAGAGAGAATCCAAACATTCTGTGACTATAGAGGAACCCCCATTTCTTAGTGTGTTCCAGCAAGTCTCATACTCTTTACATTTGGAGGGATCGCCCATGCAGGAGCCGACTCCTGTGTGCAACATGTGGAAGAGAAGGAACTCCATCCCAGGGAGGGCTGTCCTGTATCCACTGGCCTCAGGGATTCTTCAGTGGAGGTGGAGGTGGATGCACAGCTGACAGGTTAGGAGGCCTCAATGGAAAGGAGGGAACATTGCTACTTTAAGATGCAAGTCCACTTTTGGGGAGGGTATCAGCAGGGCTTGGCTCTTAGCCTTCTAGTAGATTTGTAAAAGCAGCTTGTGAAGTGGAGGTTTTCAGGACTTCTTCCAGGGACTTCAACATCTTTACCACCTTCGTTATCTCCTCCTCTTGCCTGGAGTGTTTGGATTTCTCTTCCTTCAGTTGATGAACTAGGGATGTAATTTCCTGCCTTAGCATCCAGTAGTCCATGGTCACCTTTGTGTCAGTTTCACTAAAGTTGGATACATTTAATGACTCTTTCTCACACCTGGCATCATTGGAGAATGACTCAATCCCATGCACTCCATTTTCGCTGTCTCACTTGTCAATGAATTGGCATTTCTCCTCAATATGTGTGGCCAGTGCTTTTGCTAGCTGAGCTTCACATTTCACATAAAGTTGACTCAGAACAGACCAAACAAGTCTGACTACAAATAAAACACCCACCAAGAAAGTGAAGAAAGGTAGACATGACAATGTTCCCCACTGGAGGATGTGGACAGTGAGGTGTGGGCTCAGGCCATCCAACAGCAGCTCTACTGTCAAGCTTCTCATCAAGCTTTGCAACGATGGGCCCAAAGCCCAGCTCCAAAGAGGACAGGAGCCCCTCCATAAACCATCTGCCCAGGGACTGCCTTCTCACCATGGAGATTCTGGCCACAACAGTGCTGGTGGCACCCTTACCTCCTACTGGGAACCCAGCCAGCAAGGGCAGCCCTTATTGGTCGTCAGTGATATCATTGGGGTGGGGGAGATTTGTAAGTAAAATATCCTTGTCTCCACGACTACCAAATGATTGGTCTTCTTCATCTCTATCTGTATGTTTTTGTGTCAGTATACATTAAAATATAGTGAAAATAGTGATCTTAAATGTATGACATGATACATTTTTAAAACTTTATACTTTTCTATGGTATCCAACAACTCTATCTATGCAGGCATAGCTTGAAGGTATTGTGGATTTGATTCCATACACTGCAATAGAGCCAGTATTGCAGTCAAGCAAGTTGTAATCTTTTGCCTGCGGATGGTCTTGCCTTCAATTAGTAAAAAACTCAGCATTGCAGGGCACAATAAAGTACAGTTCAGTAAAATGAGTGATGATTGTACATGGACCTTGTCTATCTAAAAAAATCTTTTTTTGTTTTTCAATTACAGTTGACACTCATTATCTATATTCCTTGAGCTACATTTTACATCCCTGTGACTACTTTGTAATTATCAATTTTTACTTCTTTTTTAAAAATAAATTTTTTAAGTTATTTTTATTTTCAGTTACAGTTTACATTCAATATTATTCTGTATTATTTTGGAGTGTATAACATAGTGGTTAGACAATCATGTACTTTACAGAATGGTCCTCCTGATATTTCAGGTACCTGCCTGGCCCCCATATTTAGTTACTATCACATTATTGACTGTATTCCCTATGCTATAATTAACATCTCTGTGACTATTCTATAACTACCAATTTGTACCTCTTAATCCCTTCACCTTTTTCACTCAGTCCCCCAACCTCCTACCCCTCTGTCAACCATCAGACTGTTTTCTGTATCTCTGAGTCTGTTTCTACTTTGTTTATTTTTAATTTAGATTCCACATAAAGTGAAATCATATGGTATTTGTTCTTCCTCTGTCTGACTTATTTCAATCAGTATAATATCCTCTAGGTCCATCCATGCTGTTGCAAAAGGTAAGATTTTATTATGGCCAAGTAGTATTCCAATGTGTATGTGTACCACAGCTTTTTTATCCATTCATCTTTTGAGAGGCACTTGGGCTGCTTCCATATCTTGGCTATTGTAAATACCACTGCAATAAACATGGGGATGCATATTTTCTTTTGAATTAGTGTTTTGGGTTTCTTTGGATATATTCCCAGAAGTGGGATTGCTGCATCATAAAGCAATTCCATTTTTATTTTTTAAAAATTTTTATTGTTATTCAATTACAGTTGTATGCCTTTTCTCCCCATCCCTCCACCCCACCCCAGCCGAACCCCCCTCCCTCCCATACCTCCACCCTCCCCCTTGATTTTGTCAATGTGTCCTTTATAGTAGTTCCTGTAATCTCCTTTCCCCACTATCCCCTCCCCAATCCCCACTGGCTATTGTTAGATTGTTCTTAACTTCAATGAAATGGAACTACACTTTGACCCAGCAATTCCGCTGCTGGGATTATACACTAAGAACCCTGAAACACCAATCGAAAAGAACCTATGCACCCCAATGTTCATAGCAGCAAAATTTACAATAGCCAAGTACTGGAAGCAACCTAAGTGCCCATCAGCAAATGAGTGGATCCAAAAACTATGGTATATTTACCCAATGGAATTCTATGCAGCAGAGAGAAAGAAGGAGCTTATACCCTTTGCAACAGTATGGATGGAACTGGAAAGCATTATGCTAAGTGAAATAAGCCAGACGAAGAGGGACAAATACAATATGATCTCGCCATTTTTAATTTTTTGAGGAACCTCTACACTGTTTTCCATAGTGGTTGCACTAATCTGTATTCCCACCAACAGTGTACTCAGGTTCCTTTTTCTTTACATCTTCACCAGCACATGTTTTTCATTTGTTATTTTTTAAAATATATTTATTGATTATGCTATTGCGGTTGTCCCATTTCCCCCCCTTCACTCGACTCCTGCCCACCCCCTCCCTCCCACATTCCCCCCCTATAGTTCATGTCCATGGGTCATGCATATAAGTTCTTTGGCTTCTACATTCCCTATACTATTCTTACCCTCCCCCTGTCTATTTTCTACCTACCATTTATGCTACTTATTCTCTGTACCTTCCCCCCTCCCCCTCCCACTCCCCTGTTGATAACCCTCCATGTGATCTCCATTTCTGTGCTTCTGTTCCTGTTCTACTTGTTTGTTTAGTTTGCTTTTTGTTGTTGTTGTTTTAGGTGTGGTTGTTAATAACTGAGAGTTTGTTGTTATTTTTACTGTTCATATTTTTTATCTTCTTTTTCATAGATAAATCCCTTTAACATTTCATATAATAAGGGCTTAGTGATGATGAACTCCTTTAACTTGACCTTATCTGAGAAGCACTTTATCTGCCCTTCCATTCTAAATGATAGCTTTGCTGGATACAGTAAACCTTGGATGTAGGTACTTGCTTTTCATGACTTCAAATACTTCTTTCCAGCCCCTTCAGTAAACCTTGGATGTAGGTACTTGCTTTTCATGACTTCAAATACTTCTTTCCAGCCCCTTCTTGCCTGTAAGGTCTCTTTTGAGAAATCAGCTGACAGTCTTATGGGAACTCCTTTGTAGGTAACAGTGTCCTTTCCTCCTGCTGCTTCTAAGATTCTCTCCTTCTGTTTCATCTTGGCTAATGTAATTATGATGTGCCTTGGTGTGTTCCTCCTAGGGTCCAGCTTCTTTGGGACTCTTTGAGCTTCCTGGACTTCCAGGAAGTCTATTTCCTTTGCCAGACTGGGGAAGTTCTCCTTCATTATTTGTTCAACTAAGTTTTCAATTTCTTGTTCTTCCTCTTCTCCTCCTGGCACTCCTATAATTCGGATGTTGGAACGTTTCGAGATGTCCTGGAGGTTCCTAAGCCTCTCCTCATTTTTTTGAATTCTTGTTTCTTCATTCTTTTCTGGTTGGATGTTTCTTTCTTCCTTCTGGTCCATAGCGTTGATTTGAGTCCCAGTTTCATTCCCATCACTATTGGCTCCCTGTACATTTTCCTTTGTTTCTCTTAGCATAGCCTTCATTTTTTCATCTAATTTGTGACCAAATTCAATGAATTCTGTGAGCTTTCTGATTCCCAGTGTTTTGAACTGTGCATCTGATAGGTTGGTTATCTCTTTGTTGCTTAGTTGTATTTTTTCTGGAGCTTTGATATATTCTTTCATTTGGGCTATTTTTGTTTGTTTTTTATGACTGTTCCATAAAGGGGAGGAGCCTTAGGTGTTCACCGGGGTGGGGTAAAGCTGGTTGCTACAGTGTGATGCTGTATGTGGGGGAGGGGCCGAGAGGGAGCAATGACGCTTGCTCCACTCTCTGCCGGATTACAATCACTCCGTTCGCTATACACAATCAAATTGGGCCCCTGTGGTGCTGATTCCCGAGAGTGTGGGCTTGTGCACACTCTAGGTCCCTGTGGGTCTTTTCAACGAACTGTCCTGTGAGGCTGGGAGTTTCTCCTGCTGCCACCTCAACCCCCATGGGTATTTGCAATCAGAGGTTTGAGGCTTTATTTCCCTGTGCTGGAGCCCTGGGTTGTGCAGTCTGCTTCACTCCCCTGCCATACCTCCTGGTTTACCTATACATGAATGTGGGGGCGCGGGGTCTGCTAGCTGCAGCCTGGCCTGCCCCGTTTCACAATCTGCCACCTCACTGGGTCCGCCAGCTGCTGCCTTGCTAGGAGTCCTCTCTGCCCTGGCTGCCCATCTCCGCCCCTCCTACTGGTCTGGATGAATGTTTCTTCTTTATCTCCTTGGTAGTCGGACTTCCATACAGTTCGATTTTCTGTCAGTTCTGGTTGTTTTTTGTTTTTAAATTGTTGTTGTCCTTCTTTTGGTTGTGGGAGGAGGCACAGTGTGTCTACCTATGCCTCCATCTTGGCTGGAAGCCCTTAATTTGTTATTTTTTAAAGATTATATATTTTTATTTTTAGAGAAGGGGGAAGGGAGGAGAAGGAGAGGGAGAGAAACATAGATTGGTTGCCTCTTACATGTGCCCCAACAGGGGACAAGGCCACAACCTGGGCATGTGCCTTGACTGGCGACATTTCAGTTTGTGAGTTGATGCCCAACCAACAGAGCAACACCAGTCAGGGTTATTTATTGATTTATTGAGGCTAGCCATTCTGACAGGTGTAAGTTGGTATCTCATTGTGGTTTTAGTTTGCATCTGAGAGACATCTATTTTCATTCTCCCAAACATATCTTTCTTTTTTTTAAATTCAAATACAATTTTTATTTATTTATTTTTTAAATTAATTTATTGTTTCAATCATGAGTGTTTTGAAATGAGTTTTGTCTTCCATCCCAGTGGTTGAAATGTCTTCTTCTTTTTCTCTTCTCTATGAAGCTAGACTTTACTGGTGCTGTTACTCCTAAATACATTTAAGATGCCATAATCATCATAGGGCCCAGCAGTCGCCTAGTCTTTGCAGTTTCCAGACTGTATTCCAACATATTATTCTTCATAACAACCTCAAAGTTAGATCTTATAGATCCTTGTTTAATAGGTGAGGAGACTAAAGTTCAGAGATTTTTCCAGGATCACTTGGTAGCACATCAGTGCAGGAAAATTGGGATTTGAAGCAAACAACACAATCAAGGGACTCTTACTTTTTCTATGTAGTCTGAACTTAGAGTAAAGATTCAGTTAGCATAGCCAACTTTTTGTTAAGTCTTTGGGGTATGAAAAGGTTAAATCAGGTCAAAAAAGAAGAAGATGAAAACACATCAGTTATCAGAGTGTGATATATGAGATTTGTTCAGGTAGTCTGAGGGCTGGGTCTTTTGTACCACAGAATGTAGATAACATCCTGGATAACATTAGGCCTTCCAGAACAAACTCTGGGTTTGAATTTTTGCTCCAAAATTTACCAGTTTTTGTGATTTGGGGCAAGTTACTTAAACAATCTTAACTTCAGTTTCCTCTGTAAAACAGACAGAATAATGTTTCTCATGGGGCTGTTGTGAGGATGAAATTAGATGCTGTACCTAAACCTCTTCACACAGGAGGTACCTGGGATATAGCAGGAATGAAAAAGGAAAGGTAGTTATCAGTAGAATAGTATCCATAACTTTTACTCTCTAGCACGAAATGATCATTTAAAAAAAAAAACAGACTTCACTTCTATTGGTAACTTACTAAGAACAGTACTGTTTTCTAATGACTTTTGACAGTAGTTTTAAAACTTATCGTTGTTTGATGTTGGTTTTATTTTGCATAAAAACAGAACTACATAAGATAGATCTTTGCCATATTTTGCTTTCCAGCTAAATAACATTAGCCCTCTCTTGCACTCCACCCCACCCCTTGGAAAAAAAAAAAAAGATAAAAGAACTTATGGAACCACAACTCAGAAACCTAAGAGCTTTTCATTTTGCCTTTTCTTGGAATAATTTGATGAAAAGTCTGTGCTGTGATTTTAAACGGCATTGGGATGCCCACATTCTGTCCTTACCCCTAAGCTCCTGAACATGATTGATGTTTCTTGATTTTAATCTAGTGCAAATTTACGAGACTTTAAGCACCATAGTTGAAGTTATTTGAGGTTTAAAGGGATTAAGTAGGTCCAGCAGCACCTAGAGGTGTATAGGGTTTTTTTTTTTTTAATCAGCATTTCCATGTTAAAAAACCACTTTTCAGGGATTCTCATAGCCTGGGTTTGAATCTATTTATTTGGGGCAGAGAAGTGAATTTTTAGGATTTCTCTTAGATGGAAAAAATCTATCCCCTATTGCTTCTGCTTTGTTTTCTGGGCTGTGCCTCTTCCCTTCACCTCATCTTTCTTGCTTAGCTTGCTCTATCTTCTCTGGGGTTTCCATTCTCCTGTTCTTGTCCCCTCTTAAGCAGTTGATGTCTGGGTATACCTCTACATTCATATATACAAGCTCAGCTGCTGACCCATGAACCTAACAGCAGCTGGAGCAAGTCTGACATTTCCCTGCCCTTGGCTTCTTGATGAGAGGAGCCAAGGGATCCTGCTGGCAGTGGAGGGCTGTGGTAGGTGATTCGTGCATGGGTGGGAATGCCTCATTCCATAGGGGTGACAGATTCCCATGTTTACACCAGAGGGTGCAATGACTCTGTGGCTGAGAGAGGCTGGTTAGAGTCAGGAGTTTCCAAAGAAAGTGCCCACTCAAGACAAAGCACACAAATTCCTAGGCAGTTATGTTTAGGAGAATTTGTATTGAGCAACATTGAAAAATAGGTTCAAGGCACAAAGTGGGCACACATTCATTGTCATATTCTACCAATGCTGGGAAGAAACAACATTCTTCTCATTGCCAAAAATTATTCTCATCAGCCTCTGTACCTTGCCTTTCAGGTTTCTTCCAAGTCCTAGCTCTGCCCACCCTGTCAAAACTGTGTGGCTGTGGGGAACATGAACACATTTTAGTATCAGCCTGAACCAGACCTCACTGGGGAGGACTCAGAGAACTCATTCCGAAGTCAAATAAAAATAACTTTTGTGAGAGCATACCCTATGATTCCACTTATATAAAACCCTGTATTAGACAAATCTAACCTAGAGTGACAGAAAGCAGATTGGGAGCCATGATAGGGGAAGACTGACTAAGGTAGGGCACAAGAGAACTTTGGGGGATGCTGGAAATGAGCTTTGTCTTAATTATGGTTATGATTGCATAGGTATATAAAATAGTAAAAACAATAAAATGTACAATTAAAATGGGTATAAATTATATATTGATTTTTAAAAATGTATCTGCTATGCACCCACATTCCTCATCCCCTCTATTGCATGGACAATGGAGAGTTGAGTATAAACCTTAGAATGCTCCTCAATCAGTGGATGGTTATTCCACCAACCTATACTATGTATCCATACAGGGCATGGGGATCATCCAAAGCAGTAGATAAGTACCCAATCAGTTAGTTATAGCGGGCTTTGGAATGCCTTCTGTGCCTTTACATTTAATGAGTTCCACCTGACTAACAGACACATGTGGGAACAGGCAGTCAAGAAATGTGGAAGGGAAGACAGATTAAACACTTAGCAGGGAGAGACAACAAAAGGGTGAATGACCACATAGATGATAAAGAATAGTTGACTTTGTAATGTGAACTGTGTGTTGTATAAAAGTGTAAAGGGATTGGCGATGTGGAGCAGATGCTCATTAGAAATCAAATGAACCACACCAAATGGTCCTGGCATCTGGTTCTTACCAACTCCATCTTTTCTAAATCTTTAATTAAATTTTTGGTATTGCTTAAGTCAGGTACAGTGCCCTATTCATTCTGACATTCAAATATCCATTTTAAAGTTGGCCAGTCTATCCAGAGGATGATGTAAATAGATCAAGGATGGAATTAGATTTAGGACATTGGATTTTTCCCCTGCTGTGTGACCTTCTGAAAAATCACTTACTTTATTTATTTGTTCAATTATTCATTTACTTAATAAAATTATCAAACACTTGCTATAAATCAGGCAGTTTTCAAGACACTGGGGATATGACTCTAGACTTTGCTTTCCTCATTTGTAAATGCTCGTTCTAGGATTCCTGCACCATCCTACCGCTGTGTGGCACATGGTAGCAGTGTGGTCAGGCTCTGAG
Source organism: Desmodus rotundus (assembly GCF_022682495.2). Classification (NCBI taxonomy): domain Eukaryota; kingdom Metazoa; phylum Chordata; class Mammalia; order Chiroptera; family Phyllostomidae; genus Desmodus; species Desmodus rotundus. The sequence goes on from NC_071388.1 coordinate 101,201,161, forward strand.
ATCCTCCATTCTGTGCCTTAAAGATAAAGATGCCTAGGTGATATAAAGAAGGTATGACTCCTAACTTCTCTGCTCTATATATTTCCAAAGGCTGCCTAAAACATTTTTGCCATAAAAATTTTCATGAAAATTAAATTAGACATTTCAGTTTTATTTGTTGAAAAATGCTCATAAGAATTTTCAAAGCAGTTTGAAATTAATTCCCTATTGCTTCAAAGCACAAACTCACATGCAGTTATAATTTAACATTTGGTCTAGTACAGGGCAGTAGACCAAGGCTTTTGTCTAGCCTTTCTTCTTGATTTGCAGTGTTCCCAGGCATACCCATCCCATCTTCAAGCAAAATTTAGATATCAATAGACACAAAATTGGCTGGGGTGGGGTGAAGGGATGGGGAGAAAATTCAGACAACTGTAACTGAATAACAATAAAAACTAATAAATAAATAAATAAATAAATAAATATCGTGGAGGTTTGCACTGACAAAAAAAAAAGTCCACCATAGAGTAAAAAGTATTCCTCTGATTCTTGGAATGGAGCAACCTGGATATTCAGGCTTCAAGCATGAGTGGCTCCTGTTGGGGAATAGTATGTTTACATTATGGAGTTCAGAAGTATTTATTATCTATCTGGGACAAAGGCTTACATTCTAAATGGAGAAATAAGCTATCCACATGCCTTTGAACCAAACATGAGAGAGTTTTCTCTTTAATCCAACATTCAACTATAGGAGGAATTTATCTGGAACAATGAGGGAGAAAAAGTCATGCCCCAGCTAGCTGTGATGGCTACATAAACAGATGCCACAGTCAGATTACCTCTACATTACCCTAGGAAGGGTTGACATCTCCTGGCCCCTTCCAAAGTAGGCACTGTTCCACCCAACAGGTCTTAATCAGTGTCACAAAGAAGGCTGAGAACCTGAAGATACAGTGTGCCTGCTGTTCCAAAAACAACAGACAACTGGCTCAGTCTGTGATTAAAGTTGGTTGGAATTCACAACTAGTAGAACAATGACCGCATTCATGAAGTGAACTTCTGCTTACTCTCCTATTCCAAAGTCCTTCATTTTTCCTCCACATGGACAGCCGGCTGTGCTGAGAGATTTGTGATGTTAGCACCTGGATGTGTTGAGTGGACTTGATTACTGTGTAATAAAATCTAATATGAATGACTTGAAAATATAATTAAAGGATGCAAACCTACTTATAATTACTAGGAGCCCCAAATAAAGCCCACTAGATTGTAGAGCTCACCATGGTCAGGGACCATAACTGTCTTTTTTATAGATTTATATCCAGTGTCAAGCACAGAGCTCCTTGGGTAACCAACCTTGTTGGTTTGTGCACTCTCCTGGTTTTAGCACTGAAAAGTCCTGTGTCTGTGGAAAACCTCCAGTCACAGGCAAACTGGAATGACTGGTCACCCTAGGCCTGGAACACATTAGGTGCTCAGTGAATTTTTGTTAAACAAAAGAAATAAATAAGCAGTAGAGGTGTAACTGGAATTATAATGCAATATGTTGTATTAACTGCTGTGGATAGGGGTACATCTCCAGCAGATACTGATGGATGCTGAGCTTGGTGAAATAAGCATATGGGTTTGATGGTATAGAGGCCCCGTCTTTGGCTTTAAATACTGTCTCATTTCTGTCCATTCTTCTGACCGTAGTTTATACATCTCAGCCACTAGTCAGAATGGGCTGTGCAGTTTCAAAACTGTCAAAGCATGGTCAAAGCATGACTAAGATTTCTAAGGTCTCCTTTCCTATTTGGTAACTTTCCCACCCTTCCTACATAGAAGCTAAGTGTTTTATTTTTTTAAATATATTTTATTGATCACGCTGTTACAGTTGTCCATTTTTTTCTCCCCTTTATTCCCCTCCACCCTGTATCCTGCCCCGCATTATTCCCCCACCTTAGTTCATGTCCATGGGTCATACATATAAGTTCTTTGGCTTCTCCATTTCCCGTACTATTCTTAACCTCACCCTGTCTATTTTGTACCTAGCATTTATGCTTCTTATTCCCTGTACCTTTTCCCTCATTCTCCCTCCTCCCCCTCCCTGCTGATAACCCTCCATGTGATCTCCATTTCTGTGATTCTGTTCCTGTTCTAGTTGTTTCCTTAGCTCTTGTTTTTGTTTTTGTTTTTTAGGCTTAGTTGTTGATAGTTAGGAGTTTGTTTTCATTTTACTGTTCATAGTTTTTGATCTTCTTCTTTTTCTTAGATAAATCCCTTTAACATTTCATATAATAAGGGCTTGGTAATGATGAACTCCTTTAACTTGCCCTTGTCTGGGAAACACTCTATCTGCCCTTCCATTCTAAAAGGAAGCTTTGCTGGATAGAGTCATCTTGGAGGTAGGTCCTTGCCTTTCATGACTTGGAACACTTCTTTCCAGCCCCTTCTTGCCTGCAAGGTTTCTTTTGAGAAATCAGCTAATAGTCTTAGGGGAACTCCTTTGTAGGTAACTCTGTACTTTTCTCTTACTGTTTTTAAGATTCTCTCCTCTTCAATCTTGGGGAACGTAATTATGATGTGCCTTGGTGCATTCCTCCTGGGGTCCAGCTTCTTTGGGACTCTCTGATCTTCCTGGACTTCCTGGGAGTCGATTTCCTTTGCCAGATTGGGGGAGTTCTCCTTCATTATTTTTTCAAATGAGTTTTTTCAATTTCTTCTCTTCCTCTTCTCCTTCTGGCACCCCTATGATTTGGCTGTTGGAACATTTAAAGTTGTCCTGGAGGTTCCTAAGCTTCTCTTCATTTTTTAAAATTCTTGTTTCTTCATTCTGTTCTGGTTGAATGTTTATTTCTTCCTTCTGGTCCACAGTATTGATTTGAGTTCCAATTTCCTTCCCTTCACTGTTGATTCCCTTTATTTCACTTTTCATAGCTTTCACTTTTTCCTCTATTTTGCAACCATACTCAACCATTTCTATGAGCATCCTGATTATCAGTGTTTTGAACTGTGCATCTGATAGGTTGGCTATCTCTTCATCACTTTCTGGTTGTATTCTTTCTGGAGCTTTGATCTGTTCTTTCATTTGGGCCATATATTCTTTTGCCTCATCATACCTGTTATGCAGTAAGGGACAGAGCCTTAGGTATTTGCCAGGGCAGGGAAACCCACTTTGATATATTGTGGTGGTTTATGTGGAGGAGGGCTCCAAGAGGGAATAATGCCCACTTGCTCTGCTCTCTACCAGCTTTCAGTCACTTCCTCTGCTACCCACAAGCAAATTGGGCCCTTCTGGTATTGATTCCCAGGTGGGTGGTTTTGTGTATGTTTTAGGGCCCTGTAGGTCTCTCCAATGAACTCTCCTGTGAGGCTGGGAGTTTCTCCTGTCTCCTCAAGCCCCACAGGTTTTTTCAGCCAGAGGTTTTGAGGTTTTATTTCCCCTAGCTGGAGTCCTGGTTTTTGTGGTTTGTCTCCCTCCTTAGTTGTTCCTCCCATTTTATCCACACGCAAATACAGGACCACCCATTCCACCAGCCACCACCTCACCTGCCCTTGTCCTTTAGCTGCTGCATTGCTGCAAGTCCTCTCCGCCCCAGCTGCCCATATCCGCTCCTCCTACTTGTCTGGATGAATGTTTCTTCTTTAATTTCTTGGTTGTTGAACTTCCATACAGTTTAATTTTCTGGCAGTTCTGGTTATTTTTTGTTTTTAAATTTGTTTTCCTTTTGGTTGTGCAAGGAGGCAAAGTATGCCTACCTATGCCTCCATCTTGACTGCAAGACTCTAAGTGTTTTAATGTGGTCAGTAATATATAGTTGGGAAGGGAAGTACATTTCTCCACTCAAAGTAACTCAACAATCTTTTACTGAGTAAGTGCTCTAGGCAGTGTGCTGGGTACTGCAGGACATTCAAAATGAGGGAAGTAGGACCCTTGCCCTTAGCAGCTCTCAATCTAATGGGGGTATGTGTGACTAAATATACATAGTTATTTATGACATGAAGTAGGCTTGATACATGCACACTAGTTTAATTTTAATTGTACCCTATGGGAGAGACAGAGATCAATTTTGAGATGTTATGGAATACCTTCTTGAATGAGGTGGGATTTAAGGTGGGCCATGAAGAAAGCATAGGACTTCAAAAGCTGGCTATAGAGTAGGGAGAGGGTGACTTATGGTAGATGGAAGAGTATGAGTGTGACAATTAGTTGCATTAGGCTTCTCATTACATAACCCTGACTACAGGACCTTAACTAAATGCAGGCTTATTCTTCTCACATAACAAGCAGTCCTAGCCTGATACAAAAGCTTCAAGGTGTCATTAATGTCCCAGGCTTCTTTTCTTTTTTTGTTCCTTCATTCTCAGGTTATTGTTTTGTTGCCTTATGCTCCCAAGGTGGTTGCCCCACCTCAGGTCTCCTGTCTGTGAAGCAGGCAGGAAAAAGAAGAAAGAAAGGAGAACAGAGAAAAAAGAAAGGCATGTGAAAGGGAAAGGCAGAGTGTATATTAGAAGGGCAAATACTTCCCACAACTCTCTAGCACACTTTCTCTGAATCATATCTCATGACAAGAAATAAGTTACATGACCATCCTAGCTGCAAAGGAGTCAGGGTGGTAAATATTTTATCTGGATAGATTGCTCTCCTGAATAATATTTCAGTCCTTTTAGTAAGAAGGCATGGGAGAATGTATTTTGGGTAGGTAAGCAGCAATGTCTGTGCCACTGAGCCGAAGCTTAGGGGTGGTGGCAGGGCAGGGATTGCTGGATAAATGAGAATGAAGAGCAAAATCTTGTGCATGGAATGAAATGTGTCTGTATGTGTGAGTGTGTATCTAGAGAGTACAAGATAGGGTGAGATGGTTTCATGGGATATGGGGAGGAGTAATCTGAAGAAGATGTTTGGAAAAAGATAAGCCAAATGCAGGAGGCACGTGGCTTTCACCTGGCTCTTTAATTTCTCTGCAAAAGCTTGCCATGGCTTGCATGGCTTAGTGGATTGAGTGCCAGCCTGTGAACCAAAAGATCACTGGTTTGATTCCCAGTCAGAGCACATGCCTAGGTTGTGGGCCAGGTCCCTGGTTGGGGGCATGTGTATCTCTCACCAATTGGTGTTTCTCTCCTTCTCTTTCTCCCTCTCTTCCCCTCTCTCTAAAATACATAAATAAAATCTTAAAAATAATTTCTCTGCAAAAGCTCAAGAATAGTCTAGTTGACATTTTCATGTTTCATGGGTGGCATTTATCTTTTACTCCCACTTTCATATTATATAGCACCGTGGATAGAGATATTAAAGATACCACTTTCAAACCTGTACCCTCATGTTAATATCAAAAGAAGATGATGGAAACACTTAAACCGTTTTCTTTCCCTAAATTCACCTGTTCTCCATATTTCAAATTACTATTGTTATTCATATGTTACATTGATTGATTTCTTTAATTCTCTTGGACACTATACATATCAGTCTTTTATCATGGGCAATTGTGATTTTAGTATTGCTAAATACTAATTGGAAAATGTATATACAGAAACATAAGAATATAAATATATATTTCTATGTATAGATTTCTGTATTTTATACACACACAAATATACCCATATACAAGTATATTTCCCATCTATAGCCATTTTCTGAAATTCAGATTTTTAAAAAAATGTATTGGGCTCACATTGGGTAATACAATTATATAGGTTTCAGGTGTACAATTCTACAAACAAATAATCTGTACATTATTGTATTGTGTTTACCACCCCAAGTCCAGTCTCTTTCCATCACCATTTATGCCCTTTACCTCCTCCTACCTCCCCCCAGAGTCAGATTTGTTCTTCGGCTTTACAATTTCTTTTGTATCTTGGTGCAGTTTTGCTTTGTCGTTCTCTAAGCTGCAGCTCTAATTTTTCCATTGTTTGGCCCTAACCTTAGTTTCTTTCAGAATAATAGTTCCTGTATATAACTTTAAGCATAACATAGAGCTGAAGAAGCACAAAGAGCTTGCCAGTATTGAAGAAAGTTATGATGTTTTTACTCTAAGTCAGCAAACCTTTTTTGTAAAGGGTCAGATAGTAAATATTTTTAACTTTGCAGGTCATATTGTCTCTGTCACAACTACTCAACTCTGCCATTGTAGCACAAAAGCAGCCATAGACACTGAGTAAATGAATGAGCAGTATTCCAACAAAAACAGGAAGAGGTTCTCTCTGTGTGTGTGTGTGTGTGTGTGTGTGTGTGTGTGTGTGTGTGTGTATCTCCTCATCACCATCTTTCTTCCACTTTTGCCTTTATTCCTTTCTCATTTTAACCTGTTTCTCACTCTCCCCCACCCCCACATTTTGATTCCTCTTTTTTGTCACTTGCTCTTGTGTGAACTTGGGCAAGACACATCCCTAAGCGATGTTTGGCAGTTCCTCCTAGCCTCTTGAGATGGCATTTGAGAGGAAACTTTAGTCTTTCTTGAGTCTACTTGGTGACATGGAGAGGCTCTGGGGCTGGCTGGATTATGTGTCTGGTTACTTCTTAAGCACATGAAACTTTTCTTGGGTAGCTTAAGATGTGCTTTAGTTTCCTAGCTGTGGAATTCCTTCTGGCTTCCTCAGACCTGAATCTCTGAGATGACTAAAGGGGTATTTCTCTCACAACATCAGTGGAAACTGAGGTATATTTGTATGTTCTTTAGTCTTTTTGAGTGCTCCCATGCCCTTATGAGAGCATAACAGGCTAACAGGGAACATGAATGTAGAATCTATGAGGACAACTTCCTTAGGACCTGGAGGAAGTCCATATAACTTTATCTGCTGCAGATTTCCTCATCCAGGCAGGTTTGTGTGTTTGTTTTGTTGTTGTTGTTGTTTTCTTTTTTGCTACCACATGCTATCCCCAAAGACAGGATGAGGGGGAATGAGCTTCAGTTGCAGTAGGAAAGATTAAGAGCAGAGGTCAGGAAGAACTCGCATTCTGTCACAACTATATATCAAGTAAGGCCAAGACCTGGGGATGTTTTGGCATTCCCTTGGAATTGTTAAAAGAACAGGACAGATTACTTCCTATGCTCACTCTAAACAGAAAATAGTGTGACAAAGGAAACAGCTTTGTGTTAGAAATTTCCTGTGCAGTATGAGCTGAGGACTGGGAATCAAGATTTGAGGCCAGAATATCTTCCACCAGCTTCCTCTATGCAGACCAAACCTCAGGATGCTGACTGATCATGGCAACAGGGAAGGCCACCCGCCCTTCCAGTTTCTGCATAATGGTGATAGTTACCCAGCTTCAGAGAGTTTTATATCCCTCATTTTTCTCTCAGCTGTGTCTTTAGACTCTGCATAGCTAGTTTCATTTTAAACAACAAAATGAAATAAACATTTGTAAACTTGACTGTTCTGTCTAGCCATTGTCTCTTCTGTTTTTCACTGTCAAAACTTGGAACAGATGATTCAGCTCCACTACTCCTTTCTCACCACAGGCTCCTTTTCTGTTTCCAGTCTTTCCACCCTCTACTTCACTCCCTTACCACATACTCTCTCCTACAATAGGGGTCCACCCTCCTCTTTCTCTCTCAGGTCTCTTGTAACCTACCATTTACCCATATCTTATCTCCATATCCCAGTCCTTGTTGCCCCTTACTTCTCTGTGACATCTGACTTTTTTTGGACCCATTTGCCTCCTGACACCCTCTTGTCTCTTGTACCTGAACATCTCTCCACCCTCCTTTACCCTGACATTCTTGTGCATCATGTGAAAAAGATTCCCCGTGACTTGTCTGTCTCTCTGGCCTATCTTTTTTTTTTTTTTTTCAGGCATTGGCTTAACTTCCCCACCTTGCCTAGAGTAGCCAGTTGGCAAGCTATGCTAGAAATTCAAGATTACAGAGCTGAAGGCTCAACTAGGATGGCATTAGAGGGAAAGGGGCAACAGATGTCATTTCAAAGAAAAACTTTGGCTTAATGATGGTATGGATGCTGGAAGTAGAGGAGACTGATGAACCAAGCACATCTCCCAGGGTTCTAGAGTGTGAAACTGGATTAATGAAGTCAGGAAAGTCAGGAAGAGATGCTGGTTCTAAGGCAATTGGATTTGAGTACAAGACAGGTCATACAAGTGGATAATATGTCAAAAGAGGTAAGTTAATGGAAATGGGTAGAAAACATTTGGTCTCATTTGCTCTTGCTGCTTCAGCCAGCTCCTACCTCCTTAGTCAATAGTTCCAGCTTCAAAGCCCTCCCAGGCTCTGCGTTGACAGTTCTAATTGCTGATTGGACATTACCGCCTGGATGCCCATCACCACTTCAGAATTCTCAGGTAGGATGAAATGTGTTACAGAGAAGTAGCATGGAAAACTGGCCTAAGAGTCATGTGTTCTAGGATCTGCTGTGTGAACTTGGGCAAGTCACTTTACTCTCCAGTTCATAAACTTCTCACTAATGAAATGAGGGTTTAGACTAAGTAATGTTTTACTTAATCATTTCCTCATCTTTCTTTAGATTGGTTTTTCTCCTAGATTTTTTTCTGTTAGTCATGCCACCATTCTCTGAGCTACCTAGTGCCCCGAGGTGTCTTAAACTCCTGTTCATCACTCCTCCCTCTTTCCTGCCTATACCTTGTCCACTCCACATATAAGCCACTGAAACATGTTGTTTCTTTTTCTTTCTTATTGACTTCCACAGCTTCCTATTTCAGTCCCACAGCAACATCCTCCTTGAAGAGCTGACCATGCTTACCACCTTGCTCCTAGACTATACTTATGGACTCCAAACTCCCTCAGTCTTCTGGGCACATCTACTTTCTTAAACACTTCATCCATCTTGCCCCCTCCTCTGTAAATCTTCAAAGATGGGTGGAGAGAAGAGGGTGTCTTTCAAGATTGTTTGAGAGGTTTTTTTTTTTCTAATTACTTGTACCTGAACATCTCTCCACTCTCTACCACCCTGACATTCTTGTGCCTCATATGAAAAAGATTCTGCAGGTAATGATTATCTCTCTCTTTCTGCTCATTGTAAAGAATTCATGTTATGAAATTTAAATATTTAAATATGATATACTTTTTATAGACCATATATTCACCTCAAGATAACTGTTATTTCCTTGTAAGCAAATAGAGCTTTACCCCCATTCTTCTGAAGAAAAATTGTTGATTTAGCTCAGCTGGTGTGGCTTGGTTGGTTGGAGCATAATCCTGTGCACCTAAAGGTTGCAGGTTCAATTCCTAGTCAGGGCACATACATAGGTTTGGTCCCTAGTTGGGGCGCGGATGGGAGGTAGGCAGTTGATGTTTCTCTCTCTTCCTCATATATATATATATATATATATATATATATATATATATATATATAATTATTGATTTGAAAAATATCTTTGTTGAGGTATAATTGACATTTGATAAATTACATATATTTAAAGTACACAGTTTGATAAGTTTTGACACCTATGAAACTATTGCCACAATCAAGAACATGTCTAACACCTCCAAAAGTTTCGTTCTTCCTCTTTGTCGTCCCACCCTCTCCTCCTCTCCTAGTCTCCTCCTCTGGTCATCTCTAGACAACCACTGATCTGCTTTCTGTCAGCATAGATTATTTTGCATTTCCTAAAATTTTGTATAAATGGAGTAATTTAGTATGTATTCTTTTTTGTCTGACTTCTTTTACTCAGCATAATTGTTTTAAGTGCATCCATATACTGCTGATATATCAATAATTCATTCCTTTTTACTACTGAATAGTATTTTGTCATATGTGTATATCATAGTTTATTTAGCCTATCACTTGTTGATGGAATATGCATTGCTTCCCAGTTTCAGCTATTATAAATAAAGCTGCTATGAGAATTTGTATACAAGTCATTGCGTGGATATATGCTTTTATTTCTCAAGAATGGCCGGGTCATATGGTAGGTGTATACTTAATTATTAAGATACCGCCAAATCGTTTTCAAAAGTGATTGTATTATTCTACATTCCCATCATATGTGTAGGAGAGTTCCAGTTGTTCCACGTCATCAACATTTGATATGAACAAGTCTTTTAATTATAGACATAGATTGTGGTATCTTATTGTGGTTTTAGTTTGTATTTCCCTAGTGACTATTGATTTTGAGCATCTTCTCAAGTGCTTATTTGCCATCCATATATATGCTAAGGTGAATGTCTATTCAAATCTTTTGCCCAATTTATATAAATTGGGTTGTCTATTTTCATATTTTAAAAGTTTGAGAATTCTTTATATATTCTGGATACAGTCACTCATCACATATATGTATTTCAAATATTTTCTCCCAGTGGTGGTTTACCTTTTCATTATCTTAACAGTATCTTTTGAAGATCAGAACTTTTAAATTTTGAAGTCATTTATCTTTTTCTTTCTTCTTTCTTTCTTTCTTTCTTTCTTCTTTCCTTTTTAAGATTTATGCTTTAGGTGTCATATCTAAGAAATCTTTGCTTCCCTAAGGTCACAAAGATTTTCTTCACTGTCTTAGAAATTTTATAGTTTTAGGTTTTGTACTTAGTTCTATGATCCTTTTCAATTAATTTTTGTGTATGGTATGAGATATTGATCTAAGTTCATTTTCTGTTTCTGTATGGATATTGATAGGCAGAATTATGTCCTTCCTCAAAAATGTCTATGTTATGATCCCCAGATCCATAGCCTATAGGTATGTTAGGTTACAGGGCAAATGGCAATTAAGGTTTCAGATAAAATTAAAGTTGTTAATCAGGTGACCTTAAAATAGGGAGGTTATCCTGGATTTATCTGGGTGGGCCCAATGTAATCACAAGGGCTCTTAAAGATGGTAGAGGGGAACTAAAGAGAGAAACAGAGAGATGGTAGTATGAAATGGACTTTAATAACATTGCTCATTTTGAAGATGGAGCAAGGGGACAGAAGCAAAAAAAAAAAAAAATGCAGGTGGCTTCTAGAAGATGGAAAAAGCCAAGAAACAAATTCCCCCCCCCCCAGAATCTTCGAAAAAGATCATGTATTCCTGCTAACACCTGATTTTAGCCCAGTGAGACCCATTTTAAACCTTTGACTTCCAGAATTGCAAGATAATAAAATTTGTGTTGCTTTAAGTCATTAAGTTTGTAGTAATTTGTTATAGTAGCCATAAGAAACTAATACAGATTTTTAGTTGTTCAAGTATCATTGAAGAGACTATCCTTTTTAGGCTGCATTCCTTTTGATCTTGGTTGAAAATCAATTGACCACAAATTTGTGAGTCTGTTTTGGGACTCCATTCTATGCCATTGATCCATTTGTACATCTTTAAACCGATATTACATTGTCTTGATTACTGCAACTTGAAAGTTCTTTTAATAAATCTTGAAAGTCCCTCAACTTTCTTCTTTCGTAGTTGTTGGCTTTTCTAGTTTCTTTGAATTGAATCGACTTGTTGATAGCTACAAAAAACCTCCTGGTTTTTGTAAACTTCACTGGAATTTTGTTGAATCCACAGATCGATTTGGAGAAAATTGATGTCTTCTGATCAATGACCCAGTATATCTCTCATTTACTTAAGTCTTTTTAAATTTCTTTCAGCAATATGTTGTAGTTTACAGTGTATTGGAGTTGCATATTGTTAATTAGATTTAGTCTTCATATTCATATTTTTAAGCTTATATAATAGGGATTTTTTAAAAATGGGGAGTTTCTTCTGGTCTACAATAGAAGCCACGCCTCTTCCTTTCACAGATGGTGTTGTGAAAGCACAAAAGCAGAAATCATGGTTCCTTGTGGAAGCACCAAGAGAACTCTCCAGATAGAGAAGACATGCCTTCCGCTCCTTCCATTTAAATCCATTTTCTTTTCTCAGCGTTCTTAAAAACCTGAACTAAATTTCAACTTGCAACAAATTGTGTAAGACTTTGCTTGGCTCTTAGTTTAAAATGTTTCACCAGAGACTCGCAAGGTTGATATGATGATGGTGTTCAGCTTGAACTGTGGCTCATGGTCAATTAAAGACTGCATTTTTATTTAAAAAAATTTCTATTTCCAAATCTTCATTGCTAGTATATAGAAATACAATTAATTTTTATATTTGTCTTATAGCTTGAAATCTTGCTAAACATGATCTTAGTTCTAGTGGCATTTTTGTAGATTTCATGAAATTTTCTAAATAGATAATTATGTTGTCTATGAACAAAGACAGTTTTACCTCTTCTGCTCCAATGCAAATGCCTTTATTTTTTTCTTCTTCCCTTATTGTACTGGTTAAAATATCTAGTACATTGTTGAATAGGAGTGAGAGTAAATATCCTTTCTTTGTTCTGATTAAAGGAAAAGGATTCAGTCTTTCACTATTAAGCATGATACTAGCTATAGGTTTTTTGGTAGACACCCTTTATTAAGTTGAGGAAGTTTCTTTTATTTCTAATTTTCTGAGAATTTTGATCAGAAATGGATGATGTGTTTTGTAAAATGCATTTCTTTTTATTTTTAAGATTTTCTTTATTTTCTTTATTTTTTATTTTTTAATATATTTATTGATTATGCTATTACAGTTGTCCCATTCCCCCCGCACTCCACTCCATCCTGCCCACTCCCTCCCTCCCACATTCCCCCCTATAGTTCATGTCCATGGGTCATACTTATAAGTTCTTTGGCTTCTACATTTCCTACACTATTTTTACCCTCCCCCTGTCTATTTTCCACCTATCATCTATGCTACTTATTCTCTGTACCTTTCCCCCCTCCCCCTCCCACTCCCCTATTGACAACCCTCCATGTGATCTCCATCTCTATGGTTCTGTTCCTGTTCTAGTTGTTTGCGTAGTTTGCTCTTGTTTTTGTTTTAGGTGTGGTTGTTAATAACTGTGAGTTTGCTGTCATTTTTACTGTTCCTATTTTTGATCTTCTTTTTCTTATCTTAGGTAACTCCCTTTAACATTTCATAGAATAAGGGCTCGGTGATGATGAACTTCTTTAACTTCACCTTATCTGAGAAGCACTTTATCTTCCCTTCCATTCTAAATGATAGCTTTGCTGGATACAGTAATCTTGGATGTAGGTCCTTGCGTTTAATCTTGGGTAATGTAATGATGATGTGCCTTGGTTTGTTCCTCCCTGGGTCCAGCTTCTTTGGGACTCTCTGAGCTTCCTGGACTTCCTGGAAGTCTATTTCCTTTGCCAGACTGGGGAAGTTCTCCTTCATTATTTGTTCAAATAAGTTTTCAATTTTTTGTTCTTTCTCTTCTCCTTCTGGCACCCCTATAATTTGGATGTTGGAACGTTTTGAGATGTCCTGGAGGTTCCTAAGCCTCTCCTCATTTTTCTGAGTTATTGTTTCTTCATTCTTTTCTTGTTGGATGTTTCTTTCTTCCTTCTGGTCCACACTGTTGATTTGAGTCTCAGTTTCCTTCGTATCACTATTGGTTCCCTGTACATTTTCCTTTGTTTCTCTTAGCATAGGCTTCATTTTTTCATCTGGTTTTCGAACAGATTCAACCAATTCTGTGAGTGTCTTGATAACTGGTGTTTTGAACTGTGCATCTGATAGGTTGGCTATCTCTTCCTCGCTTAGTTGTATTTTTTCTGGAGCTTTGAAGTGTTCTGTCATTTGGGCCTTTTTTTTTTTTTTTGTCTTGGTGCATTTGTTACTTAAAGGGGCGCAGCCTTAGGTGTTCACAGGGGCAGGGTAATGCTGGTTGCTGCGCTGTGATGCTGTACTTGGGGGAGGGGCCGAGAGGGAGCAATGGCACCCCCCTCACTCTCCTCCGGACTTCAATCTTTCACTCTGATACCCACAATCAAACTGGGCCCCTCTGGTGCTGGTTCCCAAGTAGGTGGGCCCCTGCACACTCTAGGCCCCTGTGGGTCTCTCCAACGACCTCTCCCGTGAGGCTGGGAGTCTCTCCTGCTGCCGCCCCTACCCCCACGAGCGTTTTCAATCAGAGGTTTGAGGCTTTATTTCCCCGAGCTGGAGCCCTAGGTTGCGCAGTCTGCTTTGCTCCCTGCTGTTTGTCCGGTTTATCTGTGCGTGAATGTGGGGCCGCGGGGTGATACCCGCCTCTCTGCCTGCCCCGTTCTCCGCCACTCTGAGTCCGGCCCTCTTGGTTTATCTGCGTGAATGTGGGGCCGCAGGGTCTGCTAGTGGTCAGACTGCCTGCCCCTTTCATCCCACACTCCGCCAGTCTCAGTCCCGCCACGCCCCACGTGAGTCCTCTCCGCCCTAGTGCCTGTCTCCGCCCCTCCTACCAGTCTGGATGTATGTTTCTTTTTTATCTACTTGGTGTCGGACTTCCTTGCCGTTCGATTTTCTGTCAGTTCTGGTTGTGCGAGGAGGCGCAGTGTGTCTACCTACGCCGCCATCTTGGTTCTCCGTCTAAAATGCATTTCTTGTATCTACTGAGATGATCATATAGTTTTTCCTTTTCATTATGGTATATATATTAATTTTCTAGGCCTGCTGTAACAAAGGACCACAAACTGGTGACTTAAAAGAACAGAAATTTATTCTGTCACAGTTCTGGAGGCTAGAGGTCCAAATCAAGGTGTCAGCAGAGCCATCCTCCCTCTAAGACTCTGGGTTGAATACTTCCTTGCTTCTCCCTAGCTTCTGGTGGTGGCTCTCAGTCCTTGGTGTCTTTGGCTTGCAGCTGCATCACTCCAATCTCTGCCTTTGTTGCCACATGGTGTTTTCTCTCTGTGTCTCTATCTGAATATGAAGTTTTTCTCTTACAAGGACATCAGTCCTATTGGATTAGGGCCCACTCTAATGACCTTATCCAAAATTGATTACATCTCCAGAGACCTTATTTCCAAATAGCATCATATTCACAGGTTTTAGGACTTCAACATATCTTTTTTGGGAGGTGTGCAAAATTCAACTATAATATGTGGTAAATCACATAGATTTTTCGAATGACAAACCAACCCTGCACCTTTGCGATAAATCACTTGGCCATGATGTATTACCCTTTTAATATGTTGTTGGGTTTGATTTGCTAAAATTTTATTAAGAATTTTGCATCTATGTTAATAAAAGATAGTGGTCTGTAGTTTCCCCCCCATTAATCAGCCTTTGTTTAATTTTGGCATCTGAGTAATGGTGGCCTTATGGAAATAATTGGGAAATAATTCCCTCTTCTTCATTTTTCTGGATTAGTGAGTGTGGGATTGCTTTTATTTCTTACTATTTCTTTACATGTTTCACAGAATTCACCAGTGAAACCATATGGGTCATGTTTTCTTTGTGGGAAGCTTTTAAACTATGAATTTTATTTCTTTAATAAACATTTGGCTATTTAAATCATATATTTCTTCTTGAGTAAGCTTTAGTAGTTTGTGCCTTTCAAGAAACTTGTCCATTGTATGTAAGTTGTCAAATTTATTGGCATAAAATTATTCATAATATTCTCTTATTATTATTTTTTACATCTCTATAATTTATAGTGATGCTGCTTCTCTCCTTCCTGTACATTATAATTTGATTCTTCTCTATTTTTCCCTTATTTCAGTCTGGTTGGAGTTTTATAAATTTTATAGATCTTGACAAAGAACCCTTTTTTGGGTTAATTGATTTTTCTCTTTTGTCTTTCTGTTATCTATTTTATCGCTTTGGCTCTGTTCTTTAAAAAATTCTGTTTTTCTACTTTGGGTTTCATTTACTCTTAAGGTAGAACAGAAGATCCTTGATTTGAGACCTCTCTTTTCAAAATATTTTAGCAATCTAAATGTCTCTCTAAGTGCTGCATTAGCTATATTCCACAGATACTTATATATTTTTCAATTTTTTATTCAGTCTAAATTCTTCCCATTATTCCCTTTGAGTTCTTAGTTGACCATGGATTATTTAGAAGTATGTTATTTAGTTTTGAAATATTTGGGGTGAATTTTCCAGAAATATTTTATTGATTTATAATGTAGTTGTGTTGTGCTCAGAGAACATACTTTGCATGATTTTAAAAAAGCAACTAAGGTATCATTTGCATACCAGTGTGCATGGTGTGAATTCTTTTAAATTTATTGAGACTTGTATTATGGCTTAGCATATGGTTTATGTTAGGTTTACCTCTGTACTTGAAAAAATGTATCTGCTGCTGTGGAGTAGAGTCTTCTATAAATGTCAGTTAGATTATGATCTTTGATACCATTGTTAAAGTCTTTCATATCTTACTGATGATCTCTCTCCTTAGTCTATAAAGTATTGAGACATATTAAAATCTCTGAATATAACTATGACTTTATCTATTTCTCCTTGTAGTCCTATCAGTTTTACTTCATGTATTTTAAAATTCTTATTGAATACAAAAACTTTGAGGATGATATGTCCAATTGATAAATTGAAGTATCTCTCTTTATGCCTGGTAACATTATGTGCCCTGAAATCTTTACCTGATATTCATATAGCTAAGAACATTTAACATTTTAATAGAAATCACCAAATTTTCTCTCAAAAATAGATGTCATTGTATAAGGTTATCCCCCATTCTGGTTCACATTTCTTG
This sequence comes from Desmodus rotundus, assembly GCF_022682495.2. Lineage (NCBI taxonomy): Eukaryota > Metazoa > Chordata > Mammalia > Chiroptera > Phyllostomidae > Desmodus > Desmodus rotundus. Next base: position 101,217,555 of record NC_071388.1, read on the forward strand.
AGATTTTGATATGAACTTCCTCTAAACATGTAATGTTTCTTCTCACTTTGGGAAGAGATAATACTCTCACCATGCCTCTGGTTCTCTATCTGCATAATGGTGGCAGTTAATGGTAGCTCTGCCATCATGTGTTGGAGAGTGGCGAGGGTAGGTGGGGGAGGGGGGGTGAGGTGAGGTACAGGGCAGGGTTTTGTCATGGGGTTAAATGGAGGCAAAATTTAGGAAAGACAAAAGTATTTTCATTGTCAAGAGGAGGTGGTAAGTAGGGGTCATTTGGCTGCTTTAAGGCAGTTCAAGCAAGATATCAGGGCCAGATGAATTAGATCTCGATTTCATGGCAGTTAACTTGTGATCTCAGAGTCACTATTAATAACTTTTAAGAAATAGAGTCTGCCAGTCCAGGAAGACAAACAACCCAATTAAAAAATGGGCAAAGGACTTGAACAGACTCTTCTCCAAGGAAGACATACAGAGGGCCCAGAGACATATGAAAAGATGCTCAGCATCACTAGCCATCAGAGAGATGCAAATTAAAACCACAATGAGGTACCATCTCACACCGGTCAGAGTGGCCAACATAAACAAATCCACAAACAAGTGTTGGAGAGGATGCGGAGAAAAGGGAACCCTAGTGCACTGTTGGTGGGAATGCAGACTGGTGAGGCCACTGTGGAAAACAGTATGGAATTTCCTCAGAAAACTAAAAATGGAACTGCCCTTTGACCCAGCAATTCTGCTGCTGGGATTATACCCTAAGAACCCTGAAACACCAATCCAAAAGAACCTGTGCACCCCAATGTTCATAGCAGCACAATTTACAATAGCCAAGTACTGGAAGCAACTGAAGTGCCCATCAGCAAATGAGTGGATCCAAAAACTATGGTACATTTACACAATGGAATTCCATGCAGCAGAGAGAAAGAAGGAGCTTATACCCTTTGCAACAGCATGGATGGAACTGGAGAGCATTATGTTAAGTGAAACAAGCCAGACGGTGAGGGACAAATACCATATGATCTCACCTTTAACTGGAACATAATAAATAGAAAAAAAAAATAAAAAGAAAGGAAACAAAATATAACCGGAGACATTGAAGTTAAGAACAATCTAACAATGGACAGGGGGGATGGGGAGGGGACAGTGAGGACAGGGGATTACAGGAACTACTATAAAGGACACATGGACAAAACCAAGGGGGAGGGTGGAGTTGGGGGAGGGAGGGGGGTTTGGCTGGGGTGGGGTGGAGGGATGGGGAGAAAAGGCACACAACTGTAACTGAATAACAATAAAAAATTAAAAAAAAAAAAAAAAGAAAGAAACGGAGTCTGATAGACATCCAAGACTGGAGACCGGTAACTGTACAACAAACAAACAAAAAACATTGTGACATTGAGTAAAGAAAGTGATGAGTACACGGAGCCAGAAAGGGTTCACTAAAAACTTATTAAATTCATTGTTTGCTGTTAGATTTACTTAGCCGGTAGATCTGGAAAGATCTCAGGTGCTTTGACTCAGAGAGGTTGCCAGAGACAAACAGACCCAGAAGATTCTGGCTGTTGGGTAGCATGCCATCAACTTTAGACTAGGACCTGGTTTTCCTATTAGGTGTGTTTAGCACATTAGGTCAGGCCACAGCCTTCCCATTTGCCTGGATGAGGCAGCAGCAACAGCCCCCAACACACCACATTAAGTACTCAGGTTAAAGAGCCTCTGTTTTATAGGTTCTGCAGCCACTAGAACTATAAACAGAATACTGGCTAATTATTGTTTAATTATTGCTTAAAACCAATTGGCACAATACAATCACTGCATTAATTACCCATACAGCATCTGCTTTCTTTTTTTCTCCTGTCATCCCCACTCCTTCCCAGCCTCTCTCCCCACTTTAATTGAAATTCAGCTTGCTGTAACACCTCCTTCCTCCTGGCCAACTGGATCTCTCCATTCACACGAGGAAGACGAACAAAACAGAGAAAGCCCTGGGGATTAGGGAGTTTTGACAGCTGTCCAACAGAAGCGCTGAGAAACGGGCCAAGTACTGAAGCAGGACAGAGACAAATGAGAGACAGAAGAGTGACAGAGGGAGGGATAGTCAGGGGGACGCCGCCAGAGGAATGAAGTGGACAAAGAGTCACAGAGATGGGCAGAGGTGTTTAAAGGGGGAAGAGGAAGAGACAACTAAAAACGGAAAGAACTACGGGGAGATCGTGAGGAAAATGCAAGAGGCTCTGAAGGGGAGGAGGACAGGAGAGAGTTTATTTGCAAGGAGCATGGGAATGGGGGGTGGGGAGTCCAGCCCCTAGGGACAGGTCAGTCCAGCCTGGGGATCGGTCTGAAAAGGGGAAAGACAAGCATTTTAGGATTTCCCCTCACACCTGGGAGCTGGGTGGGGTGCGAAGCACAGACACCGCGAGGGAAAAGGCTGAGCGTTCAGTGCTGGGGCGGCAGAGCCCCGAGAGAGCCCGACCATTGCCCGGCGGCCCCGCCCCCCTCCTCGGCCACCTCCTTCGTGGGGCTTTTCCTGCGGGGCTCAGGAAGCCGGCCTAGTACCGCCAAGAACAATAGCTCCGGGCTGGCTCTCTGCTGCCGGGGAGGCTGGCGCCGGGCCGCGGGGCAAGGAGGCGACCGCGCCGCCGGGGGTCCGCGGTGAGCCGCGGGCCTCGGCCGAAGCCTCAGCTGAGCTCGCCGCCGCCCGGGTCATTGTTGGCCGGGACTGTGGAGCCGGGGGAGGAGCTGGGGAGTCAGAGGCTGCGGCGGCGGGAGCCAGAGGGGGAGCTAGAGAGCGAGGTAGGGAGGGAGGCAGCGTGCGAGCGGGCGAGGGAACGAGGGAGGGAGGAGGTAGAGAGGCAGGGAGGGTGGGAGGGAGGAGGAAAAATAAAGAGGAGAGCGGAGCAGGGCTGAACAATAGAGACAGGCGGACGGGTGAGGTGGAGAGCCAGCTGCTGCTGTTGGGCAGGAGCGGGCGCCCAGGCAGCCTGGCCCCCGGCCCCGGCCAGACAGCAGGCGGCCAGCGCCCCCGGGGAAGAGGTACCATGGGGGAGCCGGCGACAGGCTCCCCCAGCCCGCCGCGCGTCTACGCTTGAGGGAGGCTTGGCGTTCTCTGCCTCAGCCTGCCGCCCCAGCCTCCAGCCCTCGAAGCCCGGAGTCCGCCGGGTCTGCGGCCGCAGCCGCAACCGCTGCGCCCCGCGCCCTCTGCCCACCCGGCGCCGAGCAGTCCTCGGCCCCAGGCTTCGCCGGCCCGGGGCTGCTCGCGGACGCCCTCCCCCAGTCATGAACCCCCCGGAGGGGGCAGCGGAGGAAGGAGGAGCGGCCGATTCGGACGTGGACGCCTTTTTCCGGACAGGTAGACTGGGCAGGGTGCGGGCAGCCGGGGACAGGGCCGCTGCCTCGGGACGCGGCGTCTCGGACAAGTTTCGGGAAGCGGGACTGTTGCTGGGGTGTGCGTGTTGGGGGGCCCTCCCCCTCGCCGTCCGGCTGGAGTTGCAGAGATTCTAGTTGTTATGGCAATGCTGGTCGCGTTTCGGGGGTGGGTGGGGGCTGGGAGCTCGGCGCCCCTCGGTGTTCACCTCACTTGCGGGAGTCTGTGGTGGGAGGCGGTTCCCTCGGCCGCCTTCTCCCGGAGCGCGGGGATGGGCGATGTTGGATCACTTTGCAGCGCGCCGCTCCAGCTACCGGCGTCCCCGGCCCCTCCCTCGATACCCTCCTTCCAGCGCCTGTCAGCCGGGCTCTGGCCGCGCTGGGCTGGCACCCCTTCTCGGCCCAGGGGCCCGGGGCCCTGATGTGCAAAGAGAAAGGCCGTGGGGACTCGGGGTCACGCAGGCTGCAACCTGACAGTCAGGAGCGGGGCGGACCCAGGACGGTCAAGCAGGGTGTGTGTGGGGAGCCTGCGTCTTGGACTTGAGAGGCAGACCGTGCTGGGAGGGCGGGGGGCGCCTCAGGCGTCCTCCTTGTCCTCCTCTTCTCCAGTTCTGGGAACGGATGAGATTTTCATGAGAATCACTTATTCCTGGAAGTGTGAGTTAGCGTCCCCCTCATACACACCCACTGAGTCTTTGCTTGCCTGTGGTTTGTAAAGCCCCCAGATCTGTCTTTCCAGCTGTTTGCAGCCCCGCCACCTCCCATCCCCCAGCTCTATAGCTTCTCCTGCTCCCTGACTACTGAGCCCCTTCCCCAGAACGGACACCCACCACCTTCATGTCCCACCACCTGTGGCCCTGTTTCTCTGATGGTCAGGGATTCCCCATTTCCCTTTTAACCTGTGGCTTCCACCAACTCGGTAGATAGAGCTCCGCATCTCCCATGTCTGGAACCATTTTGTCTGGAATCTTTGTCCCAAGGAGTCCACTAAGTTGTGATACCCTGCGCTTCTGCCCTCTCTTTTGCTAAGTTATATTAGAAAGCACGGACTGGTGGGGCCAGATCAGGTTAGCTCTGAAGGCTCTCTGCACATCCATCCATCTGTTTCCTAAACTCATTGCCTTGACCTGGAGGTCATCTCTAGGGAAGGGGGTGGAGTGCTTTGTTGGGGAGACTTGTGGCTTTAGAAGTCAAGACTTGATTGGCCCATATGTTCATTTTCTAGTGGGTCTGGAAAGGAAAACGCTTAGTACAGGCTGATGCCAAGACCTGGAGAAAGCAGAAGGAGCCCCTGTTACCCTATCCAGCTCCTCAGCCTTGCCTTCCTTCCTCATTCCTTTTACCCAGAGGTCACATTCATATTCTCTTTCTCTCTCTCTCTCTCTCTCTCTCTCTCTCTCTCTCTCTCTCTCTCTCTCTCTCTCTCTCTCTCTCTCTCTCTCACACACACACACACACACACACACACACACACACACACACACACACACACACACACACACACACACAGCCTAGGACCCAAGGCATGGATTCTCATCTCAAGTGCATGTGGGGAGCCAGCATCTCAGACTTGACCTGAGTTTATAGCCTGCCATCTAGGGTCTAATTTCTGGGAGCTAAGTGATACCTTGAAACATTCAGGAGGGGGTCTTCCTGACCTCTCTTGCCTTCCATGTGGGGCAAAAGTGTGCCTTTTCTTAGCTCTGGGGAAAACTCTTGAAGTGGAGACTTCCCACTTTTTCTTTCTAGACTCTTTCTTTCCCTCCCTTCCTTCCTTCCTTCCTTCCTTCCTTCCTTCCTTCCTTCCTTCGCATCCACTCCTTCCTCTTTCCTATCATCCAGACACTAGTTCCTGTCCATTCTCTGTCCCAGACCCTTGGAGGAGAGCTCAGTTTCTGGATGCTTGCTAATTTTCTGCAAATGAATTCACACAGCATTAATGGTGTTAATGGCCTATAATGGTCCAGTATGTTACTTTTCCTAGGGCCTTTCAAAACCCAACTTAGGGTTTATATTGCCTAGCCCTGGCTCAAATCACAGAGTAAATAGCAGACTCCTGTGGGACTCTTGTTAGGGCTATTCTTCCTTGGGCAGGCTTGTTGAAGGGAGGCTAGGTCTGATGTGCATTTAGAATCAGAGAAATTTGAAACCCTCAATGTATATGGCTGGAAATGGCTTATGACCTGTAACACATTCCAAAAGGGAGTACAGGCTGCCTTTGGTCCTGTGTGGTCCTCTGTGCTCTCCTTCCTGATTTTACCTCCTTCCATTCTCTAGCCTGGGCTCTTGCTGAGGATATTTATTATGGCCTTCTTAAGGCCATATTTATTAACTTTCTGGAAAAGGCCATGTTTCTTAAGTTTCTTCCTTCTGATTCTTCTGTCTATGGAACATAGCCCTACACCTGGCAGTCTGGACATTATGAATTTATTCAACTGAACAATTGAGAAACCTTCAAACAAATTCTCAAAGTTTCTAGTACCAGGGTTACCCCTTTTTGGTGGAAAATTTTGCATGCACAAAGACCAGACTGGCAATTGCTTTGTCAAAACCATGGCATACTATGCCTCTAATTAGGCATGTTTGGAATAATTCTGTCCTTACTTGTCATCTTTGATTATTTTGGTATTTCATTTCTCTTGACCAACTGATTAAGCTAGGTTTCTTAAATCTTCCCTACATGCATGTGGACACACACAGACAACTCCCCCCCCCCCCCACGAGCCCACTATTCTTATAGATCCTTGGACTCCATATCATCTTCCTGGTAATTCTCTATTCCAAGCTTGGGAAAGTATGTCTTAGTAATTTTATTGATGATGGTTATGAGGCAGAGAAGGGGAAATATGGGGACTCAGAACTGGGAATAGGAACCACTTGGAATAGAAAACCAACAAGGACTTTTCAACTTCTACCAGAAGCCTTCTTCTATCTAGGATGCTGTGGAATACAAATGAAATATTCAGAGTGGTCTCTTCCCTTGAAGAACTTTTGAAAGAAGATTGACAATTACTTCTCAGAGATTGATTAATTGCTGAACATTTTGGTGCTATAAAATAAAAAGTTTACAGAACTATGGAGGAGTGGAACTGAGGGTCGCCCTTGAGAGGGGGGATGTGAATGGGGAGTGGGAAGAGCAGCATGAGCAAAGGCACAGGGAGGTGGGGGCACTAACATTGAGGATTTCAGAATGAACGAATGGAAGGTGTAGTTTGGGGAGGAATAGGATACAGGATTGGGTAAGTAGGGCAAGGCCAGATAGGGAGAGCCTTGGAAGCCCAAGAGAAGAGTTTGGATTTGATTCAGAGTCAGTGGGGAGTCATTTTAGGTTTTTGAGCGTGGATGTGTCCTGAAGAAAGTGGTGTTTGGAAAGGTTAATCTGGAGGTATATGACTGATGAAGTAGAGAAGAGAGTGAAAAAATCCAGGGAGATGCAAAAGTGATCCAGACCTGAGAGGGAAGGGACTTGGTCTGGGTCGGTGGCAGAAAGGATGGGGAGTCAGGAACAACACTGGGAGACATTTTCAAAGGCAGAAATGTGGGGATTTGTTGACAAACTAGCTAGAAGGGGAAAAGAAAATTAAGCCCATGAGGAAACAGAAGTAGCTTGGTTGATAGTAGAGAGGCCTGACTATCCCTACTGATGTAATCTGGCTGAAGACAAGAGTCCTTTTTGCAGGTAGCCATGTTAGTTCCAGATGTGGATAATTGGAGGTGATTGAGGGATATCCAGGTGGAGCTGTTTTGTGGGAAATGTGGGACTCAAGATAGGAGCATAGGCAGGAGGTTAGGGTTGGCAATGTAGACTTAGAAGTCTTTTGCACCAAGACTGGGTGCAGCCTAAGCTTTGTGATGATTTGGCTCGCAGAGTGGGTGGAGGAAAGTGAGGAAGGGCTGTAGTTAGACATTGGGGGAGAAATCCTTATTTAGGAAGTGGCAACAAAGGGAATTTGATCCTGGGGACTCCAGGGAGTCAGTGTGGGTTTTGATGTGATGACAGGCTGTAGACAGGTTGAGCAGGAGAGCACTGGGTGTCTGTCACTGGATGTGATAAAAAGAAGGCCACTGGGAGCTCTGGGGAGCACAATATTAGAACAGGGATTCAGAATAGGGATTTGGGGTGGTGGGTAGGAAGCAGTTACTTGCAGAGTTTATCAGTGAAAGGAAAAAGGGGTTGTGTGCTGGCCATAAGCAATTTTCATTTTGTTTTGTTTTGTTAGAGTCAGAGCAGGTTTGTAGGTGGGAGGGAGAAAATCCATGGACAGGAAAAACTGAAGATGGGAGCTTGATTGTTGAGTTAGATACCTGAAAAGGTGAGGTAAGAATAGGTTTTCTAACAAATATAAGAGCTTAGCTTTGGTGACAGAGGAGAAAACTCTTTCTTTACTATTCAGGGAAAAAGCCTAAGAAGATAAATCAAAATAGAATGATGTGGAAATATCTTCTACCTCTGTCTTTGAGTTGAGCTTTGTCCTGTGATTCCAGACATTTTCAGCTGGAGTGTTTGCTGTTACTTGGACTTTGGCTAGACTCAGACTCAACTCTGTATGTCTTTCCAACTCCCCAAAGTCGCTCTCCTACTCTTGCCTTCCTTAATTCTGCAAGTGGCACCGTCCATCTCTCAGTCATGATATTTAAAACCTTGGTATTGTCTGTGAGGGATCTCTCCTCTAACAAACCCTATTAAATTATTTTTTATAGTTAGCCTTTGCTGTTCATGCTGCTCGTGGACTCCTTTTAGTGGCCTTCATTCTTGTCCTTGGAATCTGCTCTCTCACCCCCACTCCAAATTGTTGTTACCTGGAGGCAGATTGCATTTCCCAAAGTAGATTGCACTACTTTCATCATATCACTACCTGGTCTGGTCTATGGACCTAAAATGACTCACTAGTGCCTTCAGGGCCAAGTCCTTACTTGGCATCTCAGCTCCAGCCTGGCTGTTCTTCACACTACCCAAGGACACCTTGACTCATGTTCTCCTTGAATGATCTACCTGGCACCCCCACTCTCTAAAGCTAACTCATTTTTGGAGACTTGAGCCCCACCTTCTTCTGGGAGCTTTTTCAATTCAGAAGACCAACTCTCCCAAGTCCCTCGAACACTCACTTGTCTATACTCATTTTCTCATTTCATCAGTGGTATTATATATATTTTTTACCCTTTCATACATCTCTAGGGTTGATCTCTACCATTGAAATTAATTTTTCTTTGGAGGTAAGGAGAAAGATCTTTTAAAAAGCTTATGATTTATTAATAAAAAAATCACCTCCCCCAATATAGATAAAGCAAACACAGTAATACACAAGCAATTATTGAATCTAGGTGGTGGTGTGTTGGTATTCACTGCATGGTTCTTTAGACTTTTCTCTCAGATGATAGCCCCATCCTGTCTAGACAGAAGAGCTGGACGTCATAATGTTTAGATCATAGAGAAGGGAGGTTTGGGAGTAACAACCTATGATGGTATGCAATTCTTTGACTAGATATCACCACCGTGGCTGTGCATTGTCAGGCATCTAAAGGAGAGAGGGGTCTGTCATGTCCTGAGCTCTCTTTTGCAGCAATGGAAAACATCTCTTTTTGACATTGTGCTTGGTGCTCATAATGTAAACAAACGTGATACGTAATTCAATGTTTATTATTCCTTCTTGGTTCTACTCTGCTTCTATTCATGATGAATTGGGCTTTTGGTCACATCATTTCCCAGAAACTTCTGGGGAGTAGCAAGAGGACTCTGCTGTTCTGGAGAGGGGATCTTGTTAATATTTCTAATATTGAATTTATATAGACTATTTCTATATTAATGTATTTTAGAACATATCAGTGATATCCAGAAGCTCTCCATAAGATTTGGGAGGCTTTGCTTCCTCCTTGTGCTACCAATCATCAATAACTATTACTGGCTCCTTCTGTCTAATTGTATTTGGTAATCTTTTGTGGGATGAAAGAGGTAAGCATAAACTGAAGTTATTAGAATAAACTAAAGCTACAGAAAGAAATTGTTAGAAGTAAGAAAAATCTACTGACTGTAAATATCAATAAAACACTAGCACAGATGAACTAGAGGTTCTTTTATGATGTTAGAGAATGAACATTTTTAGTTTTCAAAGTTCTTTCTGGTTCTGGAACTTGGCAGTTTACTTTTTGGGAGTCACTATGGTATAGTCCAGTGGTTCTCAACTGGGGGTAATTTTATCTCCCAGGGAACCATTGTCAATGTCTGGAGACATTTTTTTTGAATGTCATAATTCCGGGGGCTGCGGGGGCGGGTGGAGTGTGCTACTGGCATCAAGTGGTTGGAGGTCTAGGGTACTGCTAATCATCTTATAAGGCACAGGACAATGAGGAGTTATCCATCCCTGTAGTGTTAATAGTGCTGAGGTTGAGAAACCCTGCTGTAGCCAGAGATCATGGGGTTTTGTTGTATAAGATAGACTTGGCACTAACCAGGGGTAGAATCCCGGGTAAATTATTTAATCTCCTTCATCTTCATCTTCTGCAAAACGGGACTAATAATACTTGTTTTATAGGTTGGAAAGATTAAGTAGGAAAACAATGTGTAAAAAACGTGTAGTGGCTTCTGATACACAGTACGAGCACAAGAAATTCTAGCTGTCCTTGTTGTTCCTGTTGTTTTAATAAAGGGATAAATGTGGTGGCACAGAGGCTGGGGGTGGGGGGTCTCTGGATAGGTTCTATGTAGGGCTTTTGACATGGGATGGAAGAGAGTGCCAGTGAGGCAGCCTGATGGAGTGCAAGGAGCCTGTCTGTGGAATCAGAAGGCTAAAGTTTGGGCCTCAATTCTTTCATTCAGTCATTTAACAATTTGTTCGACAAATATTTATCAAGTGCCTACTGAGTCAATGTACTGTGCTATGGGAGTGTGTAAAATCATTATAAGAAAAAATATAGCATGGGAAGGGAAATTGATATAAAGGTACCTCCTCAGGGAGCACTTGCATTTAAGGGGTAGGAAAAGGAGAAAGAAGCCTTTGAAGGAGGCTTAGAAGATCAGGCAGGAGAGCAGGAGGTGGACACTCCCCTTTGTTCTCTACTTATCTGAATGTCTTGGGCAAGTGACTTTAACATCTGTATAAGATGAGGATAATACCCCACTCCTGCACCAACAGGGCTATTGAGAGACTCAAATAAGATACTGTATGTGAAAGGTCTTTATAAGTTGTACAGTTCCATCCAAATATATGTAGATAGTTCCTTCCAAGTTGAACATTCTATTACTCTAAGTATCTCTTCTGACAAGTATTATCTTATTTAATCTGACTTCCATGGGACCTTTCCAGCCCAGGAAGAGAGCAGTCCTTCTCAACTTTGTTTTTGGGACACTCCTATTCTCTTCTCCACAAAAATATAAAATGTTAGCCCCCAGGCCCTGGCACCATGGCCCCATGCCATCTGGAGGCACCTAGCAAGAATGGACTTCTTTCTTCTGCCAAGCCTCAGGTGAGTGCAGTGAAATCAGTCCCTTCCTGATCCTTCTCTGTCTGCATGGAGTTCAGACTCCTCTTGCCACTTCTTTGTGTGTGAATGATTGGCAACAAAAAAACCAGGAAATGATTGACAGCCACAGGGCTGTTGGATCAATAGAGCTGCTTAAAATTGTGTCTGCTCAGGAGTGAGGGAATGGAAAGAATCAGCTAGTAGGACAGAGGAATTAATTCAGAGAAATAAAGAACAAACTTGGAGAACTAGCTTTGTCTCCTCCCCTTCTGTTCCATGGCATTATTAGAAGGGAGCTGGCCATTAGCTAGAAAACTTGGACATGAGGGATGAATGGTAGGAGTGAAAAATGGTAAATGAGCTGTGTTCTCAAGGAAGTGGTTACTCCTCGAGCTGCGACTTGAAGGATGAGTAGGATTTGGATGGGGAAGACAGAAAGTATTGTGTTTCCCGGTTCGACCAGCATTAGGGAGGTGGGAGCTTCCATGGCATATTTGGGGCAGTAAGAGGTCCAGTTTATGTGACCCAGAGATGGATGCAGGTGGAAGATTAAAGGGAGAAAAAAAGTTCAGAAGAGTGTGGGGACTAGGTTGACTGATTGCTTCATTTATCAAACATGCGCTCCTAGATCATTAAGGGCTTTGAGGCACAGGCCAAGGAGTTTGGTCTTTTCTGCATCTTGCTTTTGAGACACTAAAAGTTTCTGAATGGGGCAGTGGCGTGATCAGGAAGATAAATCTGGCAGCCCTATTGATTAGAATGGGGGAGGTACTGCTGGCCAGTGCTGGATTGGGATACCAGTGTGACAGGTAAGGAGGGTCTGAACTTGATATGCGACAGTGGAAATGGAGAGGAGGAGGTGGGTATGAGGGACCTCGTGGAGGTAGAGTTTATAGGACTTGGCAACTTGGATGTAGAAATGTCAAGGAAAAGGCAGGAATTAAAGATGACTCCAAAACTTAGAGCCTGGTAACTGGGAGGATGTAGATATCCTAAATGACAGAAAGGAGTTAGGAAGAGGACAAGCAGCTGTGGGGAGGCAGGAGGAGAGGGAGTATTTGGGGACTTACTTTGGGACATGTTGCATTTCAGGTGTCAGTGAAATAGCTAAGGGAAGTGTCGATTCCGTAGGCTGATAACAGAGTCTGGAGCTTTGGAAGGATGCCAGAGCCGGAAAAGTAGATTTGGGAGATATCCATAAGAAGTTGTGGCTGGAGTTATCAGAATAGATGAGATAATAAATGAAAAGCATATATAGGCTTAAGGGCAGAGGGCCAAGGACAGATACGTAGACTCAAGTAAATGGCTGGAGGAGAACCAGAAGAGAGCAGTGCTCAGAGAAAAATAGGTCATCAATAGGCCTAAAACTGCAGAGAGCTTAAGGGAAATGGGGACTGAATAGACCTCCTTGGTTCTGGAAATTGGGAGATCATTGGTAACCTTTGAAATTATGTATGGGAGTTAGAATCCAAATTGCAAGGGGAATGGGGAGTGAGTGGATAGGGAGGAAGTGGTGGGAGTGCATATAGATGACTCTGGAAAGGTTTGGCTGTGAAGGGAAGGTTAAAAATAGTAAGGTAGCTAGAGATGGTAGCAGAGTTGAGGGAAGGCTTTTTTTAGGTGGGAAAGATATGTGAATACCTGGGGGTGGGGAGGAGGAAGAAGGCAGACATGAAGAGAAGAATGAATATTTAGGAAAGAGAGGAGGAATAGATGGAGGGAAGTCCTGGATGAGCCTGGAGGGATGAATTTCAGTGTCAGCTGCAGGGTGAGCTTTGGGCTAGAGGAGGAGACTGGGGGAAGGCAGACCTGCACAAAGTAGCTGGAGGCGAGGACCTCAGCTGAGGGCACAATGTGCCTGATCAACAGTCCCATTAGAGAGAGCATCAATCAGCTGGCTTGGAGATTCAGGGGCTAGTGGTGCCATGCTTGAAGAGAGTGGTGTAAGCTGAGGGCATCTATGAAATCAGTGAGCTGGGTTGGTGTGTGGCCCTAGATGGTCCTTGGAGAGGAAAAATGGAAAGAAGTCTAGGAGATCCCAAATTAGCAATCCTTTTAGAAATGCTGGTGGTTTCCTTTTGCAGTTTGAGGTGGGATCTTCTCCAGGCTATATAGTGGGGTATGCAGAATCACCTCTAACAGTGTGAATCCAGAAGGCAAGTTAGTGGGTTGGAGGGGAGTGGGGAGAGGAGAGAGGTAGGGGGATCAGGCAAGAAGGTATTGGGGGCAATCTCCTGGGGAGGGGTGAGTGCCTGGCTATCAGGTATAGTATCACCCAGGGATGGGACCTACTCTTGAACTTCTAGAGTTTTCTCAATGCCTCTAGAAGACCTGGAAGAAAGAGGAAGTGTAGTGATCGAGGAAGAGCCTTTCCCCATGCTTCTTCATGAAGAAAAACCCCTCACACAAGACAGGAATGTAACCAGGTGAGCACTCCCATTCCATTAGCCTGAAAACACTCCCTCTGACTGGACTCTTAACTCTCCTTTTAGGGGAAAACTGAAGGACTGACATTAAGGGAAAAGTCCATTTTAATAAGGGTTTGTCAAGGACCTGACACAGCCCTCGGGAGGAATGGGGAGTAGGAATTTGGGGGCTGCTATTCTAAAAGGTGGGCTGTGGGATACTTGGCTTACATCTCTTAGAGTTGAAGGAGGTGGGAGTTTCCTTAGGTGTAGCTTAGTCCCAGAATTGTAGTCTTAGAGCAGGAACTTACCAGCTGTGTGACTTTATGCAAGTTACAACCTCTCTGACCTTCAATTTCCTCATCTGCGAAATGGGTAAAAAAAAAATTCTTACCTCTCAGGGTTGCTGGTTGGTTGTAGATATACTGTATATTGCTATAGTTATATTATACTATGAATAGTAATAGAAAGGGGATTTTATTACTAGTAATACAATTATATTATGTATATAATATAATTATGTATGTAACATCATATTACTAGTTAGATGAATCTATCTTTCAAACCATGAAAATTATGATGCTTCTATAGCTTGCTTCCCCCTAACCCTCCCTCCTTCCTCCCTCTTCTCCTTCTCTCCATTTCTCCATCTCTCCCTCCCTCCTTCCCTCATTCCCTCCCCTCTTTCCTTTTCTCTGTAATGGCACAGAGATAGGCAGAAAGCTTGCAGTTATAGTTATCCCAGGGCATAGCAGGCAGGGACTGGGAAGGTGGCTAAAATCCCTGCCTTTTATACTCTTACCCTGCAGCCCAGGGACAATGGACATCTATGGGTGGTGGGGGTAGGGAAACAGTATTGAGTTGGCAGCTGTAGGCCTAGAAGGAGACCCCAGAGACTGGCAGATGGTTAATTGAATATGACAAAAGGGGGCTAGGAGGAGGGGTGTGGGGCTTCTGGGAGATTCTTGTCTCTGACTTCTTACTGTCCTTGAAAGGAGGCTGTGGGGAGAGGGAGAAGTAGCTTCAGAGCATTTGGGGGAAAAGATTGGCAGGACTCCACGTTGGTGTGTGGCCATGGAAGGACAAAACACCATTGGGCTGTGATATAAGTGTGAGATACTAAGTTTCTTCTCTGTACCCCAGCGCATTGGCATATAACAGGCTCAGATACTTGGATGTAAAGAGAATGCTTCATGATCCCAAACATTGAGTTTGACAGCTATATCATTATCACTTTTCATGAGAGCTAGACAAGGAACGGATCAATTTCAGTGAGTGGATCTCTTTATTTATTTCTGCACTCATTCATTCAAGTGTCAAGCACAAGCTATATACCTACTAAGTGCCAGGCTCTGGGGGTAAAAAAACAAGTTAGAAATAATATTTTCCACATAAAGGGTAACAGTCCAGTGGGATTGCCTGACACATAAGCAAATGATTGCAATGAAGTATAGTAAGTGCCATAGAGGTTTGCACGCTGTATACATATACATATAGAGGAAGGATCGACAGCCTCACCTGAGTGGGTGTGGGGAGAATTCACTCAAGAGGGGTTACTTAGGCTAAAATGGATGAGGGAGTGGTGAAAATGAAGACAGACCACTGTTCCAGATGCTTGGTAATGAAAATAAGGAGAAAAAATGGTAATTGAAAGAATATTTTGAGAATACTAGTAGTGTCCCATTTCTTTACCATAGTTGTGAAGGGTCAGTGAGTGGTAGACTTATATGTGCAATTTTATGCATGTAAATTGTGTTTCAATAATAATTTAAAAAAACTTATCAGGTCCAGTGAAATTTTTTTGTTTTTTGTTTTTCAGAGAGAGAAAAATCTTTGAATGTGTGAAAAAAATCATTGGAGGAGACAGTGGTAGAGAAGGAAGATGTTAGAATATGTTATGTGTGTGGGCAGGGTAGCAGGGTGAGCTCTAGCTCCTCAAAGGTCAGAAAAGGATGGGATTCCCAGGCAAAGAGGTTATTTCTGGGATGGAGGGACATTTTTTTCCTCTGTGGCTACTGGAAAAGATCAGATAGTGTTCAGATCAGATGCTAGAGCTCTTATTAAGCTGACTTCAGACTTTGCTGTGAATGGGAGCCAAGGTCATGACAGCCTGAGAGATGCTGAGAATCTGAAAAGAGAGGAGACACACTGGATCCATTTTCTGGACAACGAGTGAGAAATGAAAGATTGATGTGTCCAGTTGAGTTCAGATTGGGCCCGGTATTTAGGCTTCTGCATCTTGCTCAGTCTTGAAGGTTCTGGAGTGGAGGTGAAAATGATGGACTCTTTGAGTTCTTGGGTGGTGACTTGGCCAAGACATTGAGGGTGGGGATTATGTGTGCACCAGATTCATTTGGACACCAGCCTCCCTAAAACCTTACCGAACATTGATGGCTCAAAGTCCTTTTAGAGGCCCTACCTTAGAAAATGGTCTTATCTGGTTTATCCATGGAAGCTGTACACACCTTTGGTTTGGACTTGTCTGTATTCTTCTCAAAACCCAAGTTAGTGCCTTGAAGATAATACTTGCTTGATTAGTATTTGTTGGCTAGATTTTTAAAAAGAGCTAGTTATTGGTGTGTCGGCCATTTGAGAGTTTTATAATGAAACATTGTGCTAAGGAAATGAATCGTTTTTGTAGACAGGCAATTCCACCTTAAACAAAAAGACCTTTGAAATCAATATTGACTGTGAAATATAGTGCACAACTCTTGTTGATTCTGGATTAATTAGAGGGGACCCCTTTTAACATTGGCTTGCAAATATTCATATATTTTATAGTCACCGGAAAACTAAAGATGTACTCGCCTTTCAGGAAAATCCATACAGGAAAGTTCAGACATACAAATGGTCCAAGTAATCAGTATTGAGTGAATGTCTGCCATGTGCCTAGCATTATGCCAGATACTAAGGGGTCTTTTAAAGATTAGTAGCAAATGTTTTTTGTCTCTGAAGAGTTTAAGGCCTTGTCGTGTTGGGAGGAGGGAATTTATATAGGAAAAATGGCTAATTGGAGATCAATTAGAAAGGGAGTGTGACTCATTCATTGATTTATTTAATATGTATCTGTTGCCTATAAGCTAAAAGATAATTTAAATAAGTTGTAAACAAGGTTTCATTTTATTTTGTTTTTATTTTTATCCTCACCCAAGGACATTTTCATTTGCTTTTTAGAGAGAGGAAGGGAGAGAGGAAGGGAGAGAGAGAAACACCATGCAAGAGAAGCATTGACTGGTTGCCTTCAAGTGCACCCAGACTGGGGACCCTTGGTGTGACCAGGGATCATATGTGACTGGACTGGGGGTCGCATGCTTCGGTGACTGGACTGGGATGAACCTGCAACCTAGGCATGTACCCTGACCAGAAACTGAACCTGCAACCTTTTGGTTACAGGAAGATGCTCCAACTACTGAACCACACTGGCTGGGGCTAAATAAGGTTTCATTTAGAGAGAATTGATTTTCAGTATACTTTTATAGAACATTATTTTTTTATCCTAAAATCTTTTTTTATTATAAAATTAATGCTGGCTCACTGTAGAGCGTTTGAAAACTACGATCAGATGTAAAGGATAGAAAAGCCACTGTGATCCCATCACCCAGAGAGAACCCCTGTTTGTTTGAGATATTTCCTCCTGGTCTTATTCTCTATGTGTGTACTCTCCCTTGATCCATGGTGTGTATCATTGAGTTAAGTTGAAAGACAAATTGGGGTGGGGGTGTTGGCTTTTTCCTGGAATGAATTTAAATGTATGATACACCATTATACACTTTTCTATTAAGCAAAGTAAGACATTCATAAGCCAAGTAGCTTTTACATGGAGATAATGTAGGAAGACAGAGGAGAGGTAAAGGCATTGACACACTGTTGCACAAAATATTTACACAAAACACAAGTGCAGGATCAGTGATCAAAAGTGAGTGCACTTTCTCCCTCCTTCCTGATATTAAGATAAATTCAACAGATAATGTGTGCCTGTTGCATGTACATGTTTGCACAATGTGTGGCTTTCTTTCTTATTTACCGAAAAGGGGTTACACTATACCTGTTTTTCTGCAACTTGATTTTATCACTTTATAAACATGGACATTTTTCCATGTCAGTACATATGGTTCTACCTCATTTGATTTGAGTTGTGTTACATTCCGTTGTGTGAATATTTTCCGTTGAATACATTCCGTTGTGCCACATTTTATTTAACTATTCTCCTAATGATG
Organism: Desmodus rotundus; assembly: GCF_022682495.2. NCBI lineage: Eukaryota > Metazoa > Chordata > Mammalia > Chiroptera > Phyllostomidae > Desmodus > Desmodus rotundus. The sequence goes on from NC_071388.1 coordinate 101,234,992, forward strand.
GATATTTATAACCCAGCTTTTCTGTGACCTAGTGTTTGTTCTGGGACATTATTTGGTCCAAAGAGTAGCAAGAAGGGTCACCCATTATTTGATCCTTTTCAAAGGTGATGTAGGACACTGTAGGTTCAGGATGTTTCCTCTGCTTTTATCCTCAGGAGAGAGGGAGAACAGCCAGTCTCTGTTCTCTGGAGGATAACTTTTTTGTGTAATGTTTAAGAATGCTTTTGTTAGTGACATTTAAATAAATGGTAGAGGCCTTTCTTGGCTTCTTTTGCTGTGTGTCTTTAAGTGACCTAAGGAGCCAGATTTGCAGTCACAATTAGCAAAAAAAAAAAAAAAAAAAAAAAAAGCCACATGTGTTCTGTGGGCTTGAGTGAAAGTTAATTCCAATACCACAGGTATGGCAGTGCTTTAGGTTGTGTGTGCAAAAGCCATAGCCTGTGTTTGCCTAGAAGAATCCAAGGATGTGATTCAGGAGACCTTGGTTTCCTACTCTACCCACTACTAATTAGCTCTGTGACTTGGCCAACCCAGTTAACATTTCTGCTTTTACAGATGAGACCTCTCTTTCTTGATCTGAAAAAGAGGGAAACAAAATTGCCCTGCCATACCTCATAGGAATAGTATGAGATGAAGTGAGATAATAGAAGGAAAAAGCTTTGGACAAACAAAATCCAGCAATTGAAAAGAGTTTTTGTTGGCTGCCTTTCTCTGGGGTCTCCCTTGGTTTTAAGTGTGGTTGTAAGGTGAGCTAGGGGACTCAGATAGGAGTGACAGCCTGGACTGTGTTTGAGGACTGTACATCTTTTCATGTCTAGTAGGAAATTGTCAGCACTAGAGTTGGAGTGGAATGTTTCATGATAAGTTCCATTTGGCTTTAGAAAAGAGATGTGTGTATGAGAGTGGAAGAGTGGCTCTTCTAACTGCACAGAAAACTGAGGATTTCTCTCTGATGGTGACAGTGTAGCTCAGTTGCCCACTTATTTCTTACTACCCAGATGTGCAAAGAAAATGTTGCTTTTAAAATTTATTAATGTGGACCTAATTTTTCTCATGAACCCTCACCCCAGCTTGGCTAGTTTTATAGTATTGTATATCAGGTTTTTTGGTTTTTGTTTTTTTCAGGATCGGTCTTCTGGGATGATTGTTTCTTTCAGATCAATTTCTCAGTCTCTCAGATTTTCTCGTGTTCTCCCACTTCTTTTCAGAATGGGATCTGTGTAGAGATGAACATGTGAACTTGTGGTGGTAGTGATGGGGTGAGGGGCCACGGGTGCTTAGAGACATGGTATGTATGATGGCTGGTTTTACCTGGTCTTTGCTTCATGGGGGCTAGTTTGGTCTGATTCTTTTTCTTAAATTATGTTTTATTGCTTATTCTATTATACTTGTCCCAAATTTTCCCCTTTTCCCCCCTTTTACTCAGCCCCATGACTCCCTCATGCAGTCCATGCCATTGTCTATGTCCATGGGTCATGCATATATGTTCTTTGGCTACTCTCTTCCCTATGCTGAGCTTTACATTTGTATTCATGACTGTTCTATAACTACCAATTTGTATTTCTTAATCCCCTCACCTTTTCCACCCATCTCCCCACCCCCTCCCATACAAAGAATGATCAAAACATTCTTTGTATCTATGTTCTGCTTGTTATTTTGTTTTTTAGATTCCATTATTGATAGATGTGTGTTTATTGCCATTTCATTGTTCATATTTTTAATCTTTTTCTTGTTAAAGCAGACCCTTTAACATGGTTTGATGATGATAAACACCTTTAGCTTTTTCTTGTCTGGGAAGCTCTTTATCTGCCCTTTGATTCTAAATGATAGCTTTGCTAGATAGAGTAATCTAGGTTGTAGGTCCTTGCTCTTCATCATTTTGAATATTTCTTGCCAATCCCTACTAGCCTGTAAAGTTTCTTTTGAGAAATCAGCTGACAGTCTTATGGGGGCTCCCTTATAGGTAACTAACGGCTTTTCTTTGGTTTGCAGGCCAGTGCTGAAGCCCCTGAGCCACACCAGCCAGGGCTCTAACAGCTTTTCTCTTGCTGCTTCTAAGATTCTCTTTTTGTCTCTAACTTTTGGCATTTTAATTATGATGTGTCTTGGAGTGGGCCTCTTTGGGTCCATCTTGTTTGGGACTCTGTGCTTCTCGCACTTGAATGTCTATTTCTTTCACCAAGTTAGGGAAATTTCCTTTCATTATTTTTTCAAATAGATTTCCAATTTCTTGCTCTTTCTCTTCTCCTCATGGCACCCCTATGATGCGATTGTTGGTACACTTGAATTTGTCCCAGAGGATCCTTACACAGCCTCGTTTTTTTGGATTCTTTTTTTCTCTTGTTGTTCTGATTGGTTGTTTTTTTGCTTCCTTATGTTCCAAATTGCTGATTTGATTCTCAGCTTCGTCCACTCTACTGTTGATTCCCTGTAAATTGTTCTTTTTTCAATTACTGTATCCTTTGTTTCTGACTCTTTTTTATGCTGTTGAGGTCCTCACTAAGTTCCTTGAGCATCCTTATAACCAGTGTTTTGAACTTTGCATCTGATAGATTACTTTTCTCCATTTTGTTTAGTTTTTTTTCTGGAGTTTTGTTTTGTTTTTTCATTTGGGCCATGTTTTTTTGTCTCTTTGTTTTGGCAGCCTCCCTGTATTTGTTTTTATGTATTAGGTAGAGCCACTACCTCTCCCAGGCTTCGTATAGTGGCTTAATGTATTGGGTTGGCCAAAAAGTCCATTACATTTTTCCATATGATGGCTCTATTAGTGCTTAGTTGTCTTTAACTTCAGTTGAAACAATTTTGTTAGATTTGTTTGTGACAGCTGTCATATTAGCATGTATTTAAAAAAACTTATCAAAATTGGTGAATGTTTGTACCACCATCTCTATATTGAAGATGGAAGAAGATATGCAACACTTTCACCATATTATGCTTTATTATTTCAAGAAAGGAAAAACCACAACTGAAATGTAAGAAAAGATTTGTGCAGTAAATGGAGAAGGTGCTGTGTTGGATTGAATGTGTCATAAGTGGTTTGTGAAGTTTCTTGGTACTATTGACATTTTTGCCAAATAATTCTTTGCTGTGGGGCTGTCTAATGCATTGGAAGATGTTAAGCAGCACCCCTGGCCTCTACCTACTGGAAGCCAATAGCAGGAGATAGCCAACATACTCAAAATATCCCAATCAGTAAAGTTATTCATGAAAGTGAAAAATGTGTCTTTTATTTTATGGAAAATACTAAACAAACTTTGGCTAGCTCAGTAGTAGGTGTTCTGTAGGGTCTAGTGGCACAACAACCCTTATTATCCAAGTTCAAGGTGTGCCTACTGTTTGGGGTGAGTGCACCCTCCTCTTGCAGTTGAGACTTCACTGCTATTGGTACATCCAAGGTCAGCCACCACCTGTGTTCTGTCCAGGGTCATACAACATTAGCTACAAAGAGATCTGCAGATGGTTGCTACTAGTACTGGGCTTGGAGGTGCCCAGGAGAGGCCCAGCTGTGGACCAAGGCCAGCTGCTGCTAGTGCTGAGTCTGGGGCACCTTAGCAAGAGGAACAGGTAGGATGCTCACTGAAGCCAGATGCTATTTATTTGAGAGAATTTAGGAAAATCGGAAGCATGAGCCAAGACAATCCATTTTTAAGGATTGCCACTTTTCCTTAAAAACAGCCTGGGTGGGCTCAAAAAAGTTGAGTGGGGCATTGCCTCAGTGAATTACCAGGTTGTGGCAAACAATGTCAGCCAGGTTGATGGAGTCTCAGATATGGTGCCCACCTGTTGGCTCTCTGGCTGTGTAGGAGGAGGGCTCAGAAAAGGAACAATGGCCTCTGTCAGCACTTTTGTCTGGGAGAAAGCTGCCCCCCGGATCTTGCCCTGATGCCAGAAAATTCAGTTCCTCCCTGTACACCTCTGATGCCTTTCAATCTGCTGCTCTGGCACTGGAGCTCAGAAGTGAGTCTGAGCTCCAGCCCAATAGTAGGTCACCTATAGAGTCACCAAGCTTAAAAGTCTGTGTACAGGCCCTTTAAGAGGAACTGCCTGGGATTCCAGAAGTTCCAGTCTTCCACAGCCACAATCCCCGTTAATTTTTACAACAGGAAGTTAATGGAGACCTGTCTTTCTGGCACTGGAACCCTGGGCTGGGGGGGGCCTGGTGTGGGGTTCAGACTCCTGAGGTATCCCTCCCAATTTTTATTTGACACATGTGGGTGTGGGACTAGCTCATTTCTCATCTCCTCCCCTCCTACAAGTCTTGATGTTGTTTATTCTTCAATTCCGTAGTGGTGGGACTCCTATTCAGCTCAGTTTATGATGGTTCTAAATGATGGTTGTTCTATAGCTTAGTTGTAATTTTGATGTGGTTGTGCAAGTAGGTGAGCTGTCTTTACTGTACCACCATCTTGACCAGAAGTCTCTGGTTTGATTCTTACAGTGGTAGTGCAGAAGTGTCGCTAGACCTGTCTTGCTTTTTGGAGTATTGTGCTGATACTCAGCACTAATGTTCATGTCCTGACTATTTGCCTATGGGGTCAAAGGTCCTGCACATTGTAACCTCTTAGTCCTGACCCTTGGCCTTTGACTGGTTACTGACTCTCTGAGCATCTCTGAGTACTATCATTTGCTCAATCAGTAACAGTTGTGAGGAGGCAGAAACTATGCATCTGGCCCACCAACTAGATAACAGCGTTGGCCAGTGTTATGTTTTCATTTCTACACCTCTACACTGTGTGGAACATGGGACACGATTGCATGGTAGGCATTCTTCTAGAGGTCTACAGCTTCCTCAGGAGTGGTTTTAGGGTTTCAGGTTCCTTCACACCTTTTGGCATATTATATTCCAAAGCTGCCTTCTTCCGTTTCCCAACCCATGGTTGGACCATGAGGTGGGTGTATAGGAGGAGCTGAGATGCTGATATCTTATTTTCTACACTGAAAATTTTCCATGTTCCCCTGATGCTTAAAGGACAGGGCTTTCTCTCCTTTGTCATGGTAAGGTTCTCCCTTTGGTTGCGTACTGAGTATTCTTTGCCTCTGGTTTGAAGTGATCTCAGTAGTCAAGTTCACCCAGTCTGGATCTTGATATATTAATGGGAGCTTGAGAATTCAAGCTGTGTACTAAAAAAATCCTATCTTGAATGTCAACAGCTAAACATTGACTTTCTCTTTGCCTACTACATAACTATCCTAAATGTCTCTGAGGCAAATAGATGAGAGATGAAATATATGTAAGGACATGCAAAAGAGAAAAGTACATTATGTTTTTAAAAGCATTACCCTACTTAAAACAATAATTTTGGGGAAGAAACTTTAGAAATGGGGCTTCCAAGATTGTCTTCACTGGGATTGCATCTGTATACCTGTATGTTTATGTGTATGTAAACATGCAAAAGTGTGGCATTGCTGATTCTTCCACTGAGCATTTAGCGAGCACTTCTTACGTCCCATGCACTGTGGTAGAGAGGGGATTATGGCAGTCTCTGTCTTCAAGGAGCTCCCAGTTTTAGGAGGGCCATAACATCTGAGGTAGGGTCCTTTTTATTTTTTTATTGTTGACACTATTACAGATGTCCCCCATTCCCCTCTCCCCTTTGCCTACTTCCACCCAGCCCCTACCCTCCCTCTCCTCTGGCCTTCACCACACTATTGTCTGTGTCCGCCGTCTATGTACACATGTTCTTGACTAATCTCTTCACTTCCTTTTACCCAGTCCCCGCCCTACCACCAACCCTCTTCCCCTCTGACATCTGTCAGTCTGTTCCACGTATCCATGCCTGTGGTTCTGTTTTGGTTGTCAGTTTATTTTGTTCACTAGATTCCACATATAAGAGAGATCATATAGTACTTGTCTTCCCCCTTACCTTGCTAAGTAAGATCTGCTTTCCAAGTCTCTTTAGCCTGCTAAAATGACCAGTTCCAGTGAGTTTTGCTTTTTTCAAAAAGAACTAATTCCTTTAAGATCAGTGTAGGTTTTTTGTGAATATTTCTATGTATTCTATAGAAAGGACATGGTAAATAAGATCAATTTAAAGCAATAATAAATAAATAGAAAAAGGAAGTCCAGCTTAGTACAGTTGCTCTGTTTCTTCTGTGGTGGAGTTGTCTGTTTGCCATTGTTTTTAACCAAAATTCTTCATCTCTTTTTACATAGGAAAATTTTTGTGTGTTATACACTTTCTTACTCCAGGGCTCTGGGGCTCAACTAGCCCTAGTAGTTATGAGCAGTGTTTCTAGTTTGACCAGGGAAAATGGGAACACTGTTCCCTGTGAAGTTGGTGGGAACTGGGAGCTGGGCAAGCCAGACAGGTCAGCAAAGTACAGCAAAAATAAAGAAGCAGGTAAATGATGGTGCCAGATGGTTGAGTTGAGGTGGAAAGAGCAGTGGGCTGAGTGTCAGGAGAACAATGTTGTTATTGATAAGTTTGGTTGGATCCCTTTATCTCTCTGAGACCAGTGAGAGATTTGAGCTAGGTGGTCTCAAATGCATCTTCCACGTACAACATTCTGAGCTAACTGGACAACAGTAAAGCCAGTAGGGATAGAAACCAGGTGGTAAGTGGGCTGTGCAGACTTTCCATCATTCTCAGGCCTTTTGTCTCTAGCTTGAGACTGCTTGGTCAGACCCCCTGAGGCCAGAGCTTGTAGGTTCCCCTGCATTCTTGCTTGGTGAAGACAGGCTCTAATAACTGTTTAGAATCATCCTGATGGTCAGCAGTGGCTTCCACTGATTCGGCCTAGGATATTTTGAAAGAAGGGCCAAGTTTCTGGGGTTTCTGGGCATGTGTTGAAAAGACTACACTTCCTTGCCTGTTCCTTTGGATTCCAAGTCTGCAATTAGTCATGCGCCTAAACCCCCTAGACAATGCCTTCATCAGGGCTCCATCAGAACTGCTCTGCAAGCTCTCCCATGGCAGAGGAAAGACTAACTTATTGATCTTCCTGCCAGCTCATGTCCTTGACGTTTCTTCTCTTGAGTCAGTTAGAGAAGGTGGTGGAAGGAATCCAAAATCTTCATTTCCTGGGGCATGTACAAACCCAGCCTGGCCACATCATCTCAAAAGGAGGCACTGGGTAATTAAGCTGCTATCTTGGCTTTCTTATATATTTCCTTCTATCCAGAAATCCAACTCCTTTCCCTTATATCTTTTAGACATTCAGAGAACTCACATTTTGGTAGAGGAAACATTAGATATATATTTTAAAAAGTACATGAAAGCATTCCAGGTACATGATATAACTACACTAGTGGAATGCAGAGACATAAACGTGGGAGTGGTGAAGCCTATTTTGGCAAGTGTGGTGGTGGTCATAGAGTAGGAGATGCTTGAATGGCTTTTGGAAGATGTGTTCATTATCCAGAGTGATAGGTAGGGAGGGCCATGCCTATCAGAGGGAGAAGGGCGGGTAAGGGCAGAGAGTTGTGGGAGATCATAGTGAATTAGAGCTTGTAAGGTGAATGTGTGATTTTGGATTTTTATATTCCAGGCCTTGGATTTTATCCTGTAAGTAGTAGGGGGTCATAAAGAATTGAAGTGATGGAATGAAAATTATAATTTAGAAAGGACAATGTAGTTTTAGAAGGGGCAAAATTGGAGATATGAATTCTAGTTAGGAAACTACCGAAAGATAGTTGATATAAGAAATGTGATGGCAGAGGAATCTACAGGATTTCACATCTAGTTGATTGTGGGGGTTGAAGGAGAGGTGGAGTCTCAGGTAATCTCCAGGTTTTGGTTTGGGTTGTGGGTAAAGGGTGCTTTTCACCATAAGAATCACATTGGAATCAGGAACATTTCACAAACTACTTTAGCTTTCCACTGTGAAGGGTTTTAGCACTACTCCATTCTTCCACCTATTTAAACTATTTTGAATATAAAACATAAACAGAGTGACTGAAGGCCAGACAAGTATATACCCAGACATCTTTTCCCATGAGGATGGCAAGTCTGCATGTCTCTGTGTGCATATATGTACTTGTGTGTATATGTGTAATGTTGCTTATGCCTTGGATGCAAATGTGTGCGCTTCTTCCATCATACTGGGATCTGGACACAATATCATTTTTCAGCATTAAAATTCCCATCACCTCCCAGAAGTGCTTCCTTTAGGATCCATTTCTGCTTGGCTCAGTGTGCACAAACATTCCAGTGGGATTGATTGCTTATGCCAAATTAATTTTTTCCCTTCCCAGGGAGAATGTCTGCCATGTAGAAAATGGGGAAATCCCCAGGCCACTAGCCAAATGCAAGCTCAGATAGTCCAGCAAAGTCAGGCTTGGGTCAAGAATTGCTCTAGATAACCCACAGAGCTTGCACCTGAATACTTTAACTACTCTTCCCAGCATGCTTTGTTATTGTTCCTAGGTAACAGGAAAGCTTGAGGCTGGATACAGATGGCTGCATATAAGGCTTGGGTCTTTTTAGCATTGGCTGTGGCACCACTTTCACTTCTATTCCCCATCTTCCTGTCACTGCTTTATTTAAAAGGTTGCAAAGCTGATGGAAGCAAATGGAGAACATGCTGACTGTCCTCCACCTGACCACTATGAAGCTTCAGAAAGCTCTGGGGCTGTGTTCCTTTCAGCCCCAGACCTGATGGTTCCCTGCAAGCTTTGGTGGTCCCTTAGAATGGACCTCTCAGGTCTTTCCCTATTAGGAAACCCTTAGCTTCATGCTGCCCAGACAGCTAGCCTTACCACATGTGCCTGACTCCAGACACCAGACCAGGAACCTTGAGACTGTATTTCCCACAGTTGGAATGACTAGTCAGTTGACTGTGTACAGCAGGGTGGTCTAGGCTATACTGTCCACTGATGAACTAATTTGTATCTTAGTAGTAGGAGCTTTGTGATGTGTGTGATACAGTCTTCCTGAGAAGAATTCTGGAAGTCCTGGTTAGCATTTATTAACTTTAAGTTCAACTTTGTGGGTTATGATTATCAGTAGTTCCAACCAAAGTGTCTCTAGGAACTTATTGTCTATAGTCTAGTTGAATATAGATCTTTAATTAGTGGGCTTATGGCAAATATCTTAGCTCATTCAGTTAACCACTAGCCTTCAGGACCTTTGGAACTTTGATTTCCTCCTCCTGAAGGGTAAAATGTTAAACTTCCGCATTATCTGACATAACAATTACTTTGAGGGGGGGGCGGATTTGGATTCCATTGGCCAAAAACTTTTGTATAAATTGATAAAAGAGATGATACTTAGCATTTCCCAACAGATTCTGTAATGCATTGCTTTTAGCAGAGGGCACACTTGGTTATATAATTTAATTCTCTGCAGTTCTCATAGAATCTGATTATAATGTCTGTTTTTGGAGCCAGGATAAGTGGACTGCTAGGGGGTTCAGGGCTCACAGAAGTCTGCTGTTGTTAGCCAGAATGTTTCCTCTTCCCTGATGCTACCTATGTCTCTTGAATCCAAAAGGAGGTCATCTAATTTCTTCTTTCTACCCTGGCCCAGTTTCTAAGCATTTAAAGCCTTTTAGTCTGTTCTGTTTGTTTTGAAGTATTTATTTGATTTGTTAGACATTAGAGGTCATTTTCTGAGACTTTTTTTTCAGGGACCACACCAATTATTCCATCTAGCATTTGTTATGCTGGGTGTTAAATAAGCGTGTTTGTGATTTTCCCTTAGGTTTTAGTTTTCCCCATGAGAAAGACCAAGGCAGCTCCCCAGATGAGATCCTCTCTGACAGACCCATAGCTGAAATGTGTGATCATGTGCTATGTTAGGTTTCCCAGAGGCCCTAGGAATATAGAACCCTAGATTTGGCAGGGCCTGGTAATAGAGGTGGTATCATCAAATCCATCCCTAAATCTCTTTAAGGTAGAACAAAAAGGCAATCCCTTTAGAACACTTGTCAAGCACTCCAGGGGTAGGAGGTGGTGCCATTTTTTCCATGCTAAGACTTTTCAGTTCTTATACATTTAAATGTCACTGCATGCAGGTACATGCTTTATTCATTCCTTCAAGGACCCTCAATATGTGTCCTTCTGAGGGTTTTCCATTTCTGGGCTGTTGGATTCAGTTTGATCTCCTCATACATTAGCTTAGCTAGCTAGAGCCTTGCGAATTCCTGGATAGCCTTTGTCAAGGTTAAGAACAAAGGAGGCAATTCATCTCTTCAAGTGTCAGGACTTTTAACACTATATTTTCATTCTCTTCTTCTGGGTCGTGTGACTTTTGGCCACCCCTTGCCTTGCCTGGCATGTGTTTGCTGTAGTTGGGACTAGACTTTCCAGGCACTGCTCAGCCCTTGGAAAGAAATTTGTATATAATCGTATTTTTTTGGAGGGGAAGGACTCCCAAAAAAGATGGTCAGTGGAAGTTCGCCCTGCTTTGGATGCCAGTAGAAACTTCAAGTCTTCTGGCTGGCCTGTGACACAGCTATGGCTTCAGTGTGGTACAAAAGGGCACATCCCCACATCTGGAGTTGGGAGCTCTGTGTCCTGCTCTCAGCTCTGTGCTGGCCTCTTCTGTGATCTTGGGCAGGCCACTGCACCTCTCTGGGCCTGAGTTCCTTCAGTAAGTTGAAGGTGCTGATGTGGATGATTGCCGAGGTTCTTAAGCCATTTGGAAAGTCGACAGGGTCTCCTTGAGACCGTACTTAGGAGAAGGTCCTCTGCATATCTCAACTCTGAGAAATGCTGGTCTTACAAAGATTGTGTTACGTTGGGGCGGGGGGGGGTGTCCCTTTTTCTTTCATATGACACAAAATTAGCTATAAATTACCATGGGTTGATAGCTGTCCCTAGCCATTAGACATCTAGCAATGACAAACCCCTAGTCTTGCCAGTCTCTGGGTGAGCTGTGCAGGATAAATTCTGAGCCAGTCACTGTATCCTTAGTTCTTACTTTTATAGGACCTAGAAATATTTATGGGCTTCCCAAGAAAGTACAGTCAACAAAATTTTTGGGTAGCCATAATCTACATATAACAACTACTCTTAAACATGATTTGTTTCCTTTTCTGGTCTGTAAAGAGGATTTTTGAAAGAATAAAAGTTTTGTTTGAATTTTTTCAGAGCTTCCAACTTATTTAAATTGTATATTTGGCATATTTTTCCCCCCAGAGATACTCATCTTGGCTGGCTCTGCCAGATCTTTTCCTCCCCTATTAGAAGGAGTTTTAACTTCCTTGGATTTATCGTTTACCACATTTGGCTTGGTGAAGAGCTGGTGAGGAAGATAATCCTCGGAGGGCTTCATCCTGTGGTGATTAAGCATCAGGACCATCCCCCACTGTACTCCCTCTTCTGCCACTCTGTCTTTAGATATGAGTATTATTTTGGAAGCTGGGCAGAGGATGAGAAACTGGGATAAAGGAAACACAAACAAGGTTTAAAGGTCAGGAAGTTCTCAAACTTTAACACATGACAAAGAGTCAGAACCAAAGGGTAGCCAGGTCAGAGTGCACCCCAAAGCCAGATTCAGGACAGCAAGGGGCCAGGACAAGAAAGGTGGATAAAGGCCAAGAAGGTGAAGTGGGAGAAGGTCAGTCAAAGAAAGCAATAAAAGATCCACTGAGCACCAAGGCCATCTGCAGAAATTAAAGGGCAGCAGAAGAGAGGGACCGGCTGTGAGTTTTAGCTAAAGCAGTCCTTATCTATTGAGGAATCTCCTGGCTTTGGCCCTGTCCCCTGGACCAACTTCCAAGCAGGAGGAGCCTGGTGAGAGCACCAGCCTGGGACATAGTTCTTGACGTCATCCGCTGCTGTCCACATACTTCTCTCAGGGTCAAGTCATCTCATGACTCTGTCATTTCTGCTGCTCATGGGCCCTCTGTCCTCCCCTATTCAATGAGCCTGTCAGCACAGCCTCCAGGCTTATTCCCTAAGCCTGGGGTTACAATTGAAGTTTTAGACTATCTGATTATATTAAGAAAGTGAGACACTGGGCATCCAAATTTCTCTTAGAGTGTCTTCATGTATGTGTAATGTCCACCTTCAAACAGAGCCACCAGCCTTTCCCTGTTTCTTTGGACAGTGCCACGTCTTTGTGTTCCCACCCAAGTCTGTGGGTGGAGCTAACTAATTTTGGTAGGTGGTCCAGATGCTCTTTCTGGCCACAAGTAAAACAGGTTTTAACCTGACAACCTTATTGTTTTTTGATCCAAACTCTCCTCTCAGTTATTTTTTCCTTCTCTCTCAAGCTTGGAAGTTTTGAAGTTACATATCTCCCTCTGGTGCCAAAGAGCATCACCAGCCTTTGATCTACCTTAGTACTGGAGGCTTCATAGCCTTGACCTACAATTGGATTTTTCTGTGATTTCTTATCGGAATTAATCCAGCCCAATTAAATCAGAGTTTCCCCTCTTGTCTCTGTCTTTGCATCTGTTACACGCGGCTTTAACCTTTCCTTCAATGGTCTTCAAATTGGGCTGTTCATCCCCCAGGTCGAAGGTGAAAGAGTCTACATTTCTTACTTTTTTTTTTTTTTAACATCCAAGGTGATGTTTCATATTTGGCAGTAGCTCCTTTAAATATAACATAAAAAACATTGTGTGCCAATTGTTGGTTTATACTTGGTTGAATCCAGCTGTGGTTCTACTGGGTATATGCTCTTCACAATCCTTGTTTTCCCCTTCCAGAGACTTCATTATATAAAGTAAAGGGATTGTGCAGTGCAGAGGTTCCCAAACATTCTTGGCTCATGGTACCTTAACATCTCACTAATTTGCCATGGTGCTCTTAGGCCAAACAAAATACTTAGCAGATCTGCTTATTAAGTAGCTAGGTCCAAAAAACTTAATAAGTAATTGTGTCCAAATGATGTAGTAGCCATTTGAAAAAATAATACACATAAATTGAAAGGAAAGTATTTTTATTTAGACCTTGAAATGAGATTGGATATTGTTCCCTTCATTTCCTTTTTGTATTGATTTTTTTGTGTGTTATGCTTACTTTTTAATCATAGCAACTGTTCCAAATCCTGTTTTGCAAAGATATGATGTTGTTGAAAGGAATGAAGTGTGATTTCACACTAAAGCTGAGAACTGTGTTGTGCTAATAGGTCATGTGGTATCTGACAGAGGTCAAATGTTGATGTATTTCCCTCACAAGTTTAAACATCCTGTGGAACCCTTACAGATTTGCTGTGGTGCCCAAGGGTGCCTTAGGCACAGAGTTTGGGAACCATGTGGATAGTGGCATAATTGTTGGGAAGTGTTTTCTAGGAATGATTTTAATGCTTTTTATCTCCTTAGCCTAGTTGCCATTTTCTAGGTTGCTAACATTTTCTGAGAATTCCTTAGCTTCCAGGTGGCCTTGATTCTCAAGGGACTCTTCTTTCCACTCCCTGTTGGCTTTAGTAACCATTCTTGAGGCTGATTATCAGGGGTTCCTTTCATGAGAAAGTGCCAGATAGTCCTCTCCCAACATGAGATGAGGGAGAGATGAAAGTGGTACCACGCAGGGGATTTGGAGTGAGGCTGGGGGTGGGGTGAGGACTGGCTACATAATTTATAGCGCCCAGTGCTAAATGAACGTGCAAACCTTTTGTTGAAAAACATGAAAAAAGTGCTGTTAAAGGTGTTAAAATATAAAGCTTTTTCTTTCTCTCATGGTCTTTCTCTTGACCTGTGATGGTGTTTTTAATTTGCTGTTTAATGATGTGTTCCCTTAGCAAAGGATACTCGGAGGGACCAGTGCAGACCCTCACAGGTGCCTGGTGCCTCCCCTCTTGTGCTTTTATGCATATGGCCTGTGGACTGCTGGGATCCCCTTTTGCCAGCTGCAGGACTTCCCCCTGGTGAGGGGCAGATAAGCTGAGCCAGGAGTTTCCCATTCCTTCAGCGGGCCCACTGCCTCAACCAGGAGTACATGGGCAACCCCCAGGGATACGGCAAACACAGGGACATGCTAACTAATGAGTATATATGGGCAAGAAGCTTGCTTTTGCTGAGTTTCCCACTGAGCACAGTGTGGTGTGGCCAGCCCATGGAAGGGATGGCTGCCATCATCCCCTGCCTTGAGCTGTTGTGGTGTGTATGTGCCTGACCTTGACCACCTCACCTCCAGCCATATTTGTGTCTAGGCCCCTGCCAGTGGACAGGAATAGAGAACTAGGCAAGGCCTGGTGCCCCAGGCGGTGGGAGACTAGGGTGCTGGAGGTGGACTGTATATAAGCCCAGACCCCAACCCTCTGGCACGCTGCTCTATTTTCCCACCAGATTTCACTTATAAAACAGTTTCAAAGATTAAATTATTAAGAATTTTCAGAGAGTGACTACAGAACATTAAATTCCAAGCACAGGGCCTTCTCAGTGTGGGACTCTGTGTGACTATGCATGTAAGAAGCTAGCCCTAGCGATATTGGGGCTACTAAGGGTGGGTAACAAGTATCCAGCCATGGCTGCCTGACCACCCTTGCCCCTTCACAGGCCATGCTGCCTGCACTCGAGATACCCCAAGATAAATGGAAAAGAATGATTCAGTAACTTTTGTGTATATCTCTTTCCTCCAAAGAAGGCCTATAAGCCTTGGGGAGGTAGGCACAGTAGATAATTCTACCTTGTGACTGATCAAGCCAAATTCCTTAGTGGATAAAGAATTCACTAAACCATGGTTCATTGACTGCATTCACATCTCTGGAAATATCTATAGTCAATTTGGATTGAAAGCTCACCTTGTGTCAGGCATCACGCTATGTGCTTTACCTGTAGTAACTCATTTAATTTTCATATTAAGCCCATTTTACTGACAAGAAAACTGAGGTTAAGTGACTTTTTCCAAATTCCATGTTATGTAAGTGATAGAGCCAAGGTTTGAAACCAGACAGTATGGTTCCAGGGTCCACCTCCCAGCCAGCATGCCATTCTCTTTCTAATCCAGCTTTTGTTCATAATAATGATGCTTAAGTGCATCTTTATTTCCTAATTCCAAACACAACCTTTTGTTTGGTTGTATGTATTTCCCATGAAGGACATTTATTTTTAATTTGAAAGCTTTCTTTAAAATGAAATAGTCTCCTAATTTTCTAAGTATGTTCAAGAAAAATGCGTGGTTCCATTTCCCAGTTTTCACCATCTCATCACACTTTTCCACATGGATATTTCAGTAAAAGGACTGAAGTTGGAGGTGTGGTAGTCCTCCTTTGTTCTGGGCTCCACCCTGCTGGCTGTCAACAGGTGATTAGTGGCCCAAATCTGAGGCAGTGATGCAGTAAGTCCACTCACTTCACACAATGCAGCCAAGGAAAGCAGAGTATACTGCTCTCTGCAGCACAAGTGCTCATTGTAAAGAAATAGTCCACTTCCTTAGAACAACAGAAGAGCAATTATTTTACTTTCTAAGACCTTTCTACTCAAAGGGTAGATCATGGACCAGGAGCATCAGCATCATCTGGAGCTTTTTTAGAAATACAGGGTCTTAGACTTGCTGAATCATATTCTGCATTTTAAAAAGAGCCTCATTTAATTTATTTGCACATTAAGATTTGTGAAGTACCATTTTAAGCCAGTCTGTATGCTTATTTTATTTACTTCTATGAAAAAAATATATCCTTTGTCACTTATGTTGAACACTCTGCCTTGGACTTGTGTGGCCTTGGGTACACCTCCTCTGAGTTTCATTTTTTCTTAGTCAAATGAAGTGAGACCACATAATCTCTGCAGTCTATCCTGGTTCTATGGTTTTAGTAGAAATCCCTATGCAACAGAGCTTTGTGACAGTTTATTGCTTCTATTTAAAACCACCTTTGGGCATTTACACATTTTTAGCCTGCTTTATTTTATCCTGTACCCAACTGCTAAAACCCAATCTTTCCCAGAATGTGACTTATGACAATTTGCATCAGAATCACTGGGGACATTGTTAATATGCAGATTCCTTGGTTCCAATCTACACTTCCTGAATTGGAGTTTCTGGGGGTGGGTTCTAGAAACCCACAGCTTTTATCTTTGGTGCCAATGTAAGTGTTAACACTTTCCTGCTACTTTCCAAGTACAGAAGTCTCTATTGGTTCTCTACTTTAATTCTCTCTCTTTTAAAAACATTACACACATTTCCTTGGTGCCTTAGAAAAATGGAGGCACAGTGGAAGGATGAAGGGAAAGAGCTAATTTGGGGATGGATGACATCAAATATGTGGTGACAGCACATGACTAAAATGCAATTGTCTAGAAAACATTTGAGGCTCTGGGGCTTAAGTACATAGGAGAGAGGAGGATTGCCCTTTGGATTTGGGAGTGCTTGATGTAGATGTGGCAACCAGTCACCTTGCACCTTGGGGCATTGAGGGGTATAAAGGAAAAGGAAATGCTGCACATTTAAGTGCGAGAAGGTGTTTCTGCATAAGGCAGCAGAGCCTCCCAGGAGTGGGAGAGTGGGAGGAATGTGGGGAGAGAGCTCACAGATGACTTCGGGGTTTGTCTTTGAGGAAAGCTCAGAGTTAGAGGGTGAGAGGGAAATCGGAGTCCATGAAACATCCAAGCAGAGGCAAGGAAGAAGGAGAGCCAGCATACCTCCAGGTGAGCACACCAGGAAAGAAGAGTGTGGAAGTGGTCACTGCACTCTTACCAGTGGTCATAAGACACTAGAGATCGGCCAGTCTGTCTCCAGAAGGATTCATGCATTTGGAATAAGGGTTCAATGTCTTTGGCAGCCAGATTATATGTGATTTAAAAGGGCAGTGAGAAGAGAAACAGAAGAGGGGACACAATGGGGCTGATGAGTGGGGTGATGGCACTGTTGGCTTTTTTGTAGGGAAGGGGAGCCACTAAGACATTCTGATGGTGCACTTGTCCAGGGTGCAGAGACCATGGCCTGGCCTCCTCAGTATGGGTGGGTGTATTTGTCCTTGGTGCTCCCATAGTGCTTATGTGGTAATGTTTGAAGTTGCCACTCAGGAAGGAAGGGATGTGGGTGTGATGGAGGAAGATGGTTGGTAAAGACACAAACATTCTCGGCCAGTTGGCAAACACTGGGAGCAGCAAGCCGGAGGCAAACAGATGTCATTATTTAGAACAAGATGTTTGGAGATTTTGGAAGCAAGAAAGCCTTTTACTCCACTCACTTTCAGGAGGGATTGGTAATTTTCTTTCTTGCTTGAACTTTGTCAGCTACTTATCATAATTCAAACACACTGTAGCTATATTTGGCAGATGGTCAACTTCTCTAGGGAATGCAGATCATGGACACCATCAGGTCAACTCAACAAGCATTGCTCGAGGGTGTGCCATATGTAAAGTACTGACTTTGGTGTAGTGATGATCGAAAAAGGCTGGGCCAATCATTTAGGACTCATGGTATAAAAAGATTGATGTACAAAGGTAATAATAGGCCGACTTATATTCTCTATGTACATAGACACAAGTTTTCTGGATGTGTAGTGTTTTCTAGTTACTTTGATTATCAGATGAGCTACTGAGGAAGCAGTTGGAGATTTTTAATCTTTTTAAGTGAAGAAAACAGAAAGAAAGAAACACACTCTAGTGCCATTAGCAAGACACAGAGGTGGTTTTGGGAGAAATGCTAGAATTCATTACATGCTGAATTTATTACAATCCTTGCTAAATGACTGCTATACAGCAGACCCTCTGTGAAGGATTGAGGGTACAGAGATAAATAAGACATGGTTTTGGCCTCAGGAGTTTAGAGTCCAGTGGGGTAGACAACCAAGGAAATAGATAATTATAACTCATGCTGAAACATCCTGCACCTGGGTTATCACTGGATGCTTCAGGAAGCAGAGATGAGGGCACCAAACTCAGGAGGTGATTTTGATTAAGCCTGAAGAACAAGTAGGAGTTTAAACTGCTGAGAGATGGTAAGACTTTTTTTTGAATCAGTAAATGAAATGATGAGATTTTTCTGGTAGCCCTTTAGAGGCAGGCATAATATGGTTTTGGTATTTGAAGGTATGTTAGGGCTTCAATGATGCCTTCTTCTCTGTACTCTTCTTCATCCGTTTCTGTCTTCATCATCTTTCTCCTTCATCAAAGAGATTTGAAGCAGGAAAAAAAGCAACAGTAACGATCCATTCCCCTTATCCGTCCCCCCCCCCCACCTCCCCACTGTACATACTGTTCACCCAGGGGCAGGGAGAAAATCCAAAGGTTTTTGAGAGGGTGCCCAAAGATGACATCTGACCGGTATATGAGCTGATTAGTTGGACACAGAACGTAGTTATTAGTTGGAAAAGAGCGTAGCGTATATATTTAGGACTGCTTTTGGTTTGGGGTTTAGAGTCTCAAAGGTGACTCTGTAACTGGGAATGATCCAGCCTTGCTCTTTCTTTCTATCTGACATCACTTGAGCTACATACCTCGCTTTCAGCACAAGTGTGCCCGAAGCAAAGACATGGAAACGATTTGACAGTTTCCTCCCTCTGGATGACACCACTCACTCCAGCAAGACCCACATCCCTCTCTTCAGGAGCCTCCCCATCTTTTCCCTCTTTCTTTTTCTCAATCCCCTCCCCCCATTACCCCCCTCCCCCCTGCCCCCAAACCCTCTAGCATCTCCACCCCTCCGGCTTAGTTCATGCCCATGGGTTTTACATATAAGTTCTTTGAGTCCTCTGTTTCTTATACCATCTTTTATCTCTCCCCATCTATTTTATGCCTAATAATTATGCTTCTTCTTCCCTGTACCTTTCACCCCCTATTCCTCCCTTCCCCCTCCCCACTGGAATCCCTCCGAGTGATGTCCATTTCTCTGATTCTGTTCCTGTTCTTGTTGTTTCCTTAGTTTTCGATTTCGTTGTTTTTCTTTTCTTTCAGGTTCATTTGTTGATAGTCATGAGTTTGTTGTCATTTTACTGTTCATAGTTTTTATCTTCTTTTTCTTACATAAGTCCCTTTAACATTTCATATAATAAGGGCTTGGTGATGATGAACTCCTTTAACTTGACCTTATCTGGGAAGTACTTTATCTGCTTTTCTATTCTAAATGAAAGCTTTGCTGGATAGAGTAATCTTGGATGTAGGTCCTTGCCCTTCATGACTTCAAATACTTCTTTCCAAACCCTTCTTGCCTGCAAGGTATCTTTTGAGAAATCAGCTGATAGTCGTATGGGAACTCCTTTGTAGGTAACTCTCTCCTTTCCTCTTGCTTCTTTTAGGATTCTCTCTTTATCTTTAATCTTGGGTAACTTAATGATGATGTGCCTTGGTATGTTCCTCTTTGGGTCCAACTTCTCTGGGACTGTCTGAGCTTCCTGGAATTCTATTTCCTTTGCCAGATTGGGGAAGTTCTCCTTCATTATTTTTTCAAATAAGTTTTCAGTTTCTTGCTCTTCCTCTTCTCTTTCTGGCACCCCTATGATTCAGTTCTTGGAGCATTTAAAGTTGTCCCAGAGGTTCCTAAGTCTCTCCTCATTTTTTTGAATTCTTGTTTCTTCATTCTGGTGCTGTATGTGTGGAGGGGTCTGAGAGGGAACAATGCCACTGGCTTGGCTCTGGGCCAGCTTTCAATCACTTCCTCTGCTACCCACAAGCAAATTGGGCCCTTCTGGTGCTGATTCCTGGGTGGTTGGTTTTGTGTATGTTCTAGTACCCTGTGGGTCTCTCCAATAAACTCTCCTGTGAGGCTGGGAGTTTCTCCAACTGCCACAACTGCCACAGGTTTTTTCAGTCAGATTTTGAGGCTTTATTTCCCCTGCACTGGAGCCCTGGGTTGTGTGGTCTGTCTTGCTCCCCAGTTGTTCCTCCCAGTTTATCTGCATGCAAGTGTGGGGCCTCCTGGTCTGCTAGCCACCGCCTCGCTTTCCCTAGTCCTCCAGCCACTGCCTTGCCTGGCCATGCATCCTCTCCACGCTGGCTGCCTGTCTCCGCCTCTCCTACCGGTCTGGATGAATGTTTCTTCTTTAACTCCTTGCTTGTTGGACTTCCATAGAGTTCAATTTTCTGGCAGTTTTGGTTATTTTTTGTTTTTAAATTTGTTGTCCTTCTTTTGGTTGTGCAAGGAGGCAAAGTGTATCTACCTACGCCTCCATCTTGGCTGGAAGTCCTCTCAATAACTTTTAAATTATTATTTTTACTATTAAAAAGAAACCATCTCTAGAAGTGAGGTATTAAGCTTAGAGTGGGACTGAGAGAGAATATAACTTCTCTAGAGACCAAAGGAATTCATGCCATTTGTGACAACATGGATGGATTTTGAGGGCATTATGCTAAGTGAAATAAGCCAGACAGAGAAAAATAAATACTTACATGTGGAATCTAAAAGAAAAGTCAAACTCATAGAAACAGAGAGAAGAAAAGTAGTTGCCATGGGCTTGAGGGGTCAGGGAAATAGGTAGAGGTTAGTAAAAGGCTATAAACTTGCAGCTATAAGATGAATAAGGTCTGAAGATCTGATATGTAACTTGGTAACTATAGTTGATAACACTGTTTCTTATGGTCAAAATATACTAAAAGAGTAGAATTAAAATATTCTTACCCACCCTTCCCCCAAAAGATAAATATGTGACATGATGGATGTATTAAATAGATGAGGGAATACTTTCACAATGTATATGAATATCCAATCACGATGATCTACACTTTAATCTTACAATTTTATATGTCAGTTATATTGCAGTAAAGCTGAAATTAAAAAAAATTTATCTGGAGGCCAGACAAAAGCATCCAACTTAGATAAATTTGTGGTGAAGTCTGGGGAGCAGAGGTGGAGCTGGGCTTGATGGGGATCCAGGATCCCTGAAAACCACCTTTTCCCTGGGAGGGTGGGCTGGGTGTTGTCAGGCAGAGGCTTGTGAGTAGGAAGACATTGCTGAGAGGTCATCTGCAGGGAGAGATACTGAGTCACTAGGTTGGGTGGAAGAGCATACGAGACAATGACATGAATGTTGTGCTGCTCATCCACACACGGAACTGAGGTTTTTTAGCCAACGTGATGCTTTCTTCTTTTCAAGTGGAATGGGGAATTTTGCAGGTAGGCATGAAGAGGGTTGGTGAGAAAAGAGGTAATTCCACTTCTGTCAGGGGATTCAGCTGTGCCAGATAAAGTCTGGGGTGTGAGTTGCATAGTCCAGAGATTTTTCAGAGTGACTCAGTTGTTCAAACATAGAACTAGGGAGGAAATGGGTTCATTAGATATTCCAGTCAGGGCTTCCGCTGGAACAGAGGAATTGGCCTTGTTAGGTAATGTAAGGAAGGTTTAATGAAGGGGCTTTTACAGAGGTGTGGGCTAGTAATGGGGAGGTTTGATTCCCTAGATCTAATGGAATGAGGAAGGAGTAGATATAAGAACTTGGAGATAGAGGGCTACCTCAAAAGGGGCTGTGACTTTAGGTCAAGGGATGTAGCCAGCCCATCTGGACCTCACAGGGAGGTTGTGGAGAGGCAGGACATATCCCAGTCTCATTCTCCTGCTTCTCCTGACTCCTGCTAGAGCTTTCCAATGGCTGAACTCAGAAGGGTGCCAGAAGGCAAGGAAGCCTTGGTGCGGTCTAAACAGGTCAGCTTCCAGGGCCTAGAGTAGGCTGGAGAAAGATGGTGGGTATGCCTGGAACAGGGTGAGGGGTAGATCTGAAGGGACAAACAGGAATTATCTAGTCCACTAGGAAAATATGAGGCTTTTAGGAAAAAAATATTTTTTTCCAGCCTCACTCTTTGTTACTGCCCCACTGCTAATATAGGCATACCTTGGAGATATTGCAGGTTCCATTCCAGATCACAATAAAGCAAGTCATAATCTTTTTGCTGGTGGAGGGTCTTGCCTTCAATTTGTAAAAAAACAACATCTGTGAAGCACAATAAAGAGGATTGGCTGTATAGGCAATCTTTGTACTCTACATAAGTACCAGTAGCTTTATGCAAACACCACTTTCTAAGGATGCAGTGTTAGCTGTGGTGAAAATGGGAGATCCAGAAGGAGTATTGGAGATAATTTAGCCTGACTCCCTCATTCTTATAAATAAGAAAACCCAGTTCCTAAGAGACAAAGTGATTTGTCTATAGCTTCTTAGTGGCAGAGCCTGACCAAGGACACTCATATCCTGGCTTTGAGTGAAATGATCTTTCTTTGAGGCCCTAATTATACCTAGCCTCAGACATAAAGCTGGCACCTTTTCCCTCTTTCTACATTCTCTGACCTCTACTCTTCCTGGTCACTACCCTACCCCTTGTGATATGATATACCTTGATGTAATGGAGGCTTGTAAGTGTGCTTTACACATAGTGAGCACCCTATCCAGATATGGAACTGAAAGCTCACAGCCAAAGACATGGGATAGGTCTGTGTACTTAGAATAGGGTACAAGTGAGTGCAGAGACCACATTCCTGATTTCTGTGTTGTACAGTCATAGATCCTGTCTGTCCCTCTGCCATGTCAGCTTTCCCCACTGATGATGTGGCTGTGGAAGCCAGAATTGAGAGGTGAATGAGAGGGCATAGCAGGCAGAAGGTGCCTGTGGCCAATGCATACTTTTTTTGGAGAGATGATGGGGCAGGTAAACCTGGCTGGAGCCGTCCTGATAAACAGCTGTGGATGTTGTGTGGGCAGAGGACACATGAGGCCTGAATGACTGTCACCAAAGAGCAGTTGATGTTCAGCATGAATGTTAGGTGTCTACTTAGTTCTTTTCCTCTTGCCTAGCTTCTCTTCAACACATGCATGCTCTTGTTTTATCTATGTGTAACTTGTCTCATGAGCTACTTGCTTACTTATTGCCTGTACTCAGGTGTATCTATCTTCACTTTGTTTCTTCTGTTTTCTATAAAGAAGAATTGAACATTCTTAAATTAGAGAACAAACACATATTACACCTCCTCCGTGTATTTAGGCTGAATGTTCACAGTTTGTACCTTAGTTTCTAGACTTTGGAAATTAAAAAAAAAACACATGAGGCATTTCTTTAATTTCGAAAGATAAGAGCTAGAGCTCTCTTAAGTGACTTTTTCCTCAGTGAAATTACCTCTCATTTGCCTATCTTCATGAATTTCAGAATTACATCATTGTATACCTCCAACTAACTATGAGATGTGAAGACACAGCCAAGAGGCTTCTTACATGGTCTGCTGACTACTCACATGCCTCCTGATGTCCTGCATGTGTCTTTTCGGGGTCTGTGCTGTTAGCTCAGTGGTTGGCAGTGGCCTGGAGGGGGCCATATCACAGGTCAGATGTGATAGTGCCCAGCTAGTGTTGCACAGAGGAAAACATGGCTCCCCCTCCACAGGTGGTGCCTCCTTTAACCCTGGGCTATTCTGACAATCCCTTCATCAAGGAGACAGGATGATAACGTTTGAATAACTCTACCTAACCAGATCCCGGTTCTAGGATTGACTAGAGGTCAGGGGAGGGGCATGGTCTTCCTTCCTTAAGGAAACCAACCCTGTCCATCTGTGGAACTCAAGGACCCAGCCTCTTCCTGGTGTAACCTGCCTTTCCCCAGTAGCAGCCTTAGTGACATTGGGGCTAAAACCTAAAAGACTGGTTTTCTCAGTGACACCGATGGCAGCCCCAAATTACACTTATGTTCTGAGTCACTGGGAATTTCCTTTGCTGAGTGTGCTGTAGACTGAGATTTAACCTTTAGAGTCCACCAAGTATTGCCCCTGTTTCTATCCAATACACTCAGTATTCGTGTTTAGTCCAGAGACACAAACATGAGGCAACTAGAATAAAACCCGCTTCCCTGCCGGCCTCTATCACTCACTAATAGTTCATTTTTCATTTTCCTGCCATGTTTGGAGATGATAGAGAAGTTAGTGGATTTTAGATATTTATTGATTTAGATCCTTTTCCCTAGTAGTTGATTAATGCTTATTGAGAGAAGCATTTGGGACATGTAATACAAAAGGAAAATAATCATGGAGCTTGGAGGAGTTGGGGAGGGGTGAAGAGAAGCCCCGACTGACTGATGGTTTGAGGAACAAAGTGGTATTTTCCACTTCATATTGAGGAAACAATGTGATTTGTGAGGTAGAAAGGACCTCCGGGCCCAGAGCAGTGCCTGTGTTGGAGTGGACGCCAAGGCTGTTATGTTGGACTTACTGCTTTTGTCTTTCATGACATGGAAACATGAATAATAACAAGGGCAATAATTATCAATAATCATGTCTAGTATTTAATGAGCACCTTCCATATGTTTGTGATAAGACTGGGCATTTTCACACTTACCTCGTTTAATCCTTAATCTTTGCGGTCTCCATTTTCAAGGTAAAGAAACAGAGACCCAGAGAGGGTAGGAACCTCTCTAAAATCACACAGCTATTAAATGGCAGAGCTAGCTTTTGAACCAAGAATTCGTCTATATTTCTACTTCCACAGTCCATGTTACTTCTATTGCACTACCACAGGGAAAATAAATTCATGGAAACCTAGTAAGAGGAGGAAGAAGAAATACTGAGAAAACAAAATTTAAATGTCTAAGAGTCTGGGGATCTCCCAGAGCTGAGGCTACGTGTGTGTCTCTCTGTCTAGTGTGCGGCCCAGGGACAGGAGAGAGGCACAAGGAATCTGCTGCTCCTCGCCTTGCATGTCAGTTTCGGTGGGTCTGTGCAGTGTGGGATAGTGAATAAAACTCTCCACCCAGTCAGGAAGTCTTGGTTTTAGTATCAATCAGTCATTGACTTGGATCTGTCCCTTCTCCTTTCTAGGTCTCAGTTTTTCCACCTGTAAAAAAAAAAAAAAATGTGAGGGTTGCACTGAATAATTACTAGGGTTCCTTCTACATATGTAATTGTGCGACCAAAATTGCCTTAATTAGGGATTTCTCCTTTGTCATGCTCTCTCTTCACTACCATTTTCTCCCAATGTGTGCTGACGTCTGTCACTAAATGGTTTAAAACTCTGGACTCAGGAAGGTAGCATTCCCATGTGAAGAATGACCAGGAAGGGGATGTGCCTGGTTGGATGGTGTGGGAGGCGTGGTGTTCCTGCCTGTTTAGGTGTGCTGGGATGCCTGGTGATCTGAGCCCAGTCAGGTGTTACCTGGTCGTAACTTCTCTAATGGCAGGTGCCAAAAATGGGCCATAATAAAAGCATCCATTGATTAAGCACTTTCCAGATGTCATCTCTAGTGCTCCTAACAACTCTGAAAGGTAGTAGTTACTCTCATTTATAGCCAAGAGAATAGGCTCAGAGAGATGTTTTGCCAGAAATTGTCAAAACAGAATCTCTTTTCATCAACTTTGCCTTGATGCTCAAGCCCAGAAGAGAGCAGCAGGCATCCACGCACAACCACAGAGGAAGGCGAGCATTCCCCCAACTGGCCTGGTGTCTCCCCTGCTCGAATTTCCCTCAGGCACATTAGTCCTTGGGCCACAGGGAGTCCTGAAAGACCTTTTGAAGACTTTTTCCAGCCTAAGGGGTATGTGATTCGAAACTCCCAGGCTCCAGGTTTATTTCTTCTAAGAACTAAAACTGAATGTTCTTCCACAGGCTGTTAAGACACCAGGGAAGGAAAAAAGGATGTTGGCCAGAATAAATGTGGAAGGGGAGCTGTTCCTTTTCAAGTAGTGGGTATCAATTTTCCACATACAACTTGGCAACATTTTACATTTCCTTCTGCAAGTGCTTGTAAAGGTAGCAGAGACAGCAGCTCGGAGCTCTGTTCTTCCTGGTCTTGTTCTGTTCTGATCTGCTCCCCGAATCTTCTGTTTCTCTTCCTTCCTCTCCCTCCCACCAATGTTTGAAAAGTGGTCTCTTCCTATTAATGAAAGCAAATTTTTGCAGCTTCACTTCAATGAACTTTTGTTCTACTTTGCTAAAGAATCATGAAATAAAATAGAAGGTGAAGATCCTGGCCAGGGTGAGTTTTGCCCATAAGGTTTCATGGAGGTAACAGTGAAGTCTCCCAGGAAACTGGAAATAACATGCATGAAGCTGCCTATGAGGGTTAAATTAGGTCCATACATACATCCTATGTGGATGTAATCTACCGTCCGCAGCTGTGGACTGGAAGATATTCTGAAAATGTGCAAAGAAAAAGACTTCATCAGAGTGACCTGGGAATAATCTCAGCGATGCTGGGCTGAATGAAATGTGACTGTAATTTAGTAATCTGAAACTTAATTAATTGAACTGAGTGCAGTCTGGAGAAAGTCTCTGTGTAGAAGGTGCTAGTTAGCTGGAGCATTTCTGCAAGGGGATTTAAAAAGGCAGAAGCTGGTAGTGCCCATTCAGGCTTGGCCACAGACAAGGGAACTTTGGGTTCTGGCAGGTCTAGCCCTAATCTTGGGTTATATATACCTCAGCTTGTCGTTGCCTGCTGCCATTTAGCCATGAATTGTTCTGTGGACTCTCCTGGCCTTGCTTACATGCTCATTATATGAGGAGGGACCCCCCAAAATGGAATTTATTTATTAAAAATTGTGTATTTATTCTTACATGTTTAAACTTGAGTCACCTTCAAAGCACTCTCCATTTGATACAAAGCACCTGTCAAGATGTTTTTCCCACTGCTCAAACAGGTTTTAAACTCATTGATTTTGATGCCTTCTAGTGCTTTTGTGTTTTTTTGTTTCACCTCTTCCACACTGGTGAAACATTTCCCTTTAAGGACTTTCTTCATCTGGGGAAACAAAAAAAAAGTCTCTGGGTGAGATCAGGTGAATAGGGTGGGTGGAGCATGGAAGTCATGCTGGTTTTGGTCAAAAATTGCTGACCACACAGCGTGGTATGGGCAGGTGCTCTCGTAGATCACCTGTCGTGAAATGAGCAAACGCGTTGAAAGTCTTCAAAAAAAATTCACTGAAGCCGAATGCAGCCTCTCGCAACAACTGCCACTGATACACTGATACAGATGGGGTCCTAGAACACTCACCTAGTGGGGGAAGCCTCTACTACAAGGGGCCTGCCCTCCAGAAGATAATTCCTGTTTTTTGGGGGTCCCCCCTTGTACAACTTTTGGATGGTGGCTTGGTTTTCCCAGTCCATTAGCCTACACCGACCATGCTGACCTGAGCACTCCAGGTCTTGTGACAGTTGGATTTTGTTTTTGTTTTTGGTACCCAGTGACGAGTTTCTGGCTTATACATCAGCTTTGTGAGCTTGGTTAATGTAATGAGTCTTCACCAACAATGAATCTGCTCTCAAGGTGCTAACAAAGTCTAGCTTCAGAGTGCATTCCCTTTACCTGGGTGGATTCATTAAAGACAGTGTGGTACATGAACCCTCTTGGAAGCAGTTAATGGCTCACTGCTGTTCAAACTAGGCTTGCTGCCTGTTTCCATGCAAAGTTTAACCCAAGAACAGGCAGCAGTGTCATTGGCATATGGAAAGGACTTCATAATTTATAAAACAACATACAGGTTTAAGCAAATACTGTACAAGAAGATAATAAAGGGACAACTGAAAGCTGAGGGGTTGTAGAACAAAGGGGGCTATCATCAATCACCTTTTTAAAAGGCAGCCTTTTAAAAGCTACATTTAGATTGAGAAGAAAATCAAGAAAGGAACAGATCTGTTTAGGAAGACATTGTTAGTTCTAGCTAACACTTTTTTTTTTCCCCAAGGGCTTCAAATCAAGTTTAATAAATAAAACAGGAAGGGATTCAAGGCAGTTGTCACTTTACAGTGTGGTCCTTGGTGGGGTGACAGGGAAGGCTGGGTCCAACTCTGCAGATGAGCTCGAGCCAAAACTCTCCTGGTGATACCCAGGGCCTGGGGAGAGCTGCCCTGTCCCCCTGAGGACCCCACTCCAATTTGTAAACAGAAGCATAAATAAAACAAGGGAGGTGGGTGAAGAGAAGGACCAGGACCCCAAACCATCTTGCTGGGGAGCTTCAACAGAAACATGACCTTCAGGGTCAGGAGAACAGGCTGGAACCCGGCCCCTCAGCATTGCAGGCAACAGGGTGGGTGTCAGTCACCTGTCTCTTGAAACCCATGCCCGCACAAGGCTGCTGAGAGGCCCTGGGGCAGATAGAGAGAGGAGGTAGATGGGCATAAAGTGCGGCTTTTCCTGAAGTGGACAGAGTGGGTGAGGTCAAGGGTGGGGCGGGACCAACGTCGAGGTATATGGCTCTGTGCCCCGTGGGGTTTGGCACTGAGTAGCAGCTGCCCCTTGACCCCCGGGCTGGGGCAGCCCATGGCCCTGCTAGGTGCGGGGAGACAGAGCCAAGCAGAGTGCTGGGGGCTCCCTGGGCAGAGACTGCTGGTGGGGAGGGGTGGAGGGCATCACCCTGCCCTGTCTCCCTCTGACAGGCAGGGATGCCTTTCCTCGCCTCTGCTGACTAGAGGGGACCCAGCCCTCTGCACCTAAGTGTCCAATGGGTCCCACGGTGAGTGGCAGCCTGGAGCCAGGTGGTGGTGCCCGGCACTGAGGGTGCTGGTCTGTGTGTGGGGAAGGGCAAGGCTAGGAGCCCTGCCACTGTTCACCCCAGTCCTTGAGGTATTCTGAAGTAGAGAAGGCGTTACCCGAGGCCCACAAGGAAAAGGGTTAGGAGGACTGACGGACAGAGGCAGGCCCCAAGTGACAGTGACCCCAAGTCCAGTCTAAGCCACGCACTACCGCCTGTGGCCAGGTATCAACAGGTCATCACGTTACAGTGTGACAGGGGCTCCGAGTGCAGTCCAGGGCCTGGGCATGCTGGGTGGGCAGTCAGGAAAGGATTCACGTCCCCAATGCCAACGAGTCCAAACTCAGTGACCGACAAGGCCACCTGTTCAGGGGCCACAGCCTCCTCAGACTCTCCGTCCATATCCATGTGGCTGGAGACCTGGGGCAGCTCCTCAGGGAGGGCTGCAGGAAGGGCCAAGTCCACAGCCAGTCTTGAGCAGGCGCTGGGCTCTGGAGCAGCTGCAGCAGAGGGGCAGAAGGCTGGCTCGGCCAGGGCCGGAAGCTGCTGGGGCAGGGGCACAGTGCAGGGAGTGTCCAGCTGCTGAAACAGAGAGGGCTCTGGCTCCAAGGACGGGAGGCCATCGGAGCCCTCCTCAGGCTCACCGAGACTGCCAGCCATGCTGTCCACACTCAGTGGCTCCATATGCATCCATGCCATGGGGTCCTGCTCAGGGCCTAGGCTGTCTAGCTAACACTTATTGAATCCTTATTATGGGCCAGCTGCTGTACCAAGCTGTTTATAAGCGTGACCTCAATTGATCTCCAGAACTGCCCTTTGAAGTAGATAAACATTCCTATGCCCATTTGAAAGTGAGGATATTGTACTCTAAGTTTACTCAGATAGTAATTAGAGCCAGGATTTGAACCTAGACACATAACCATTATGTTAGAACAAGCTGTAGCAGGTGATACACCATTGAATACTTTTGTTTCTGCCTCTCCAACAAAGCATTGTCTTCACTCCCAAAACAAAGAGTAGGTTTCAAGGTTCCGCAATGCTAGGGGGTAACTAGGGGAGAAGTTGTTTTGCCTCTAGTTTTGAAGGAATGAATGGATGCAGATAAGCAGACACGGATGCTGAGAAAGTCTTACTATGTGGTTGTCACTCATGTTAGAGGCAGTAGGAGAAGCAGACAGGCAGATGGAATGGGTCACAGGGAACAGTGGAGCCTGTTAAGGGATAATGAGCTGATTCAGGTCATTTCCATGGTCAGCTCCCTGCTCAAAATAAAGATGCAACAATAAAAATTAATTCAAAGGAATAGGTAAATTCAATCATACTCTCTTGTTTGTTCATAGTGTTGGCTTGGTTTTTCTGTGGATGCCTATTTTGGGTTTGCAAGCCTGAAGTTCTGTGTATTGAATGGGCACTGCAGGTGAGGGAGGAAGGTCTGGCTCATGGTTGGCCCTGATTGGTCAGGGTTTCATCAAATGTAGCGGACAATTTCCCTGTTAGTCTAGCCAAGAACATTTTCTGTGAGTTAAACCTGTATTTGTTCCTATTTTCCAGGCATATGTAGGCTGTAGAACCCACAATTATAAGATCCAGGGAATGGAGCCCAGAATTCATCTAATCTGGAGAGAGGAGACTAAGGAGCTGTCGTGGGGCAGATAGATCCCATCACACTGAAGCTCAGTCTCCTCTTTTCATCAGCTCTTAGAGCTTGGAAAGATCTTCCTGTCATTTCTCTGGGTCAGCAGTTCTTTTTCTCACCTGGAAGAGTATAGACCTGTACAGTATCTCTCTGCTAATTCCCTCTGACAGATTATTTATAAGAATATTATATAAGACTGGTTCTAGTGTTCATGCCTTAAGGAGCTTACTTTTTTATTTCTTAATTTGGGGAACTGCTGGTTTATTCTTTCATTTTGTTTGTGGCATCCAAGTCAGTTCTCTGATAAAGTGTTTACCCTGTTATATCATTATTCAATTAAAAAAAGTTTTTACTCTAATGCCTTGCCCATAGTTTCTTGGAAATGTATTTAAATTACATCCACAGATTTTCTTTAGTTCATATTCATGTTTACTCTTTCAAAAACTCTTATACACACACTTTGCTTTTATAAGAATCACCCTGTCTTTTCCTCTGATAGGTCATCCTTGCTTACACACTCAGTAGTCCTGTTTTTCATATATATTCTGTTGGCTTTCCTGGTATGAATATGAGGATTCTCCCTGGATCCTTTCTTATGAATGGAGGCTACATGTACTTGGCACTTCTAGGGCATGAGTGACTTTGTAATAAGAGGTCACACACTTTGGCTATCAGTGCCACAATTGCACCCTTGAATTCCTTGAGGACTCCCAGATGAATGCCATATGGTCCTGGTGATTTATTTATACCTCATTTGTCAGTCAGGTTCCTGAGCACTTACTGCAGTGTCAACCCTGACCTCATTCCTGTCCATTGAGGAGGGCAAGCAGGGAAGGACTTCCATTCTTGAGGATATCTCTTGCACTAAGGCATTACCAGCTGGTCCCCTGACTCTCTATGTCATTGTCTCCCTTTGTGGAACAAAATAACCTCTGTGATTGCCCTTGGCATTGGCATCCCTCAGTTGTATTTTTGGCTTAATTCCTGGATTGATGCCTGTGTTTATGTGCCATTTCTTCCTCCGTGGCCTCTGTGAAATTTCTACCTGGTCATTCAAGGATGCTTTCCTCATGAAAGGTCTGCTATTTTGGGCTCTGGTCTCACCCCATCTACAGTAATTCTAATACTGTATTTTAAAATAGCCTCCAGATTTCTGTAGACTTGTGACTTTATACTTTTCTTTTCAATCTCCATTTACCAATGTGTGTGTCCTTGAAATTTGGCATTTGGTGTTTAGCGTACAGCTTGAGAAAGGACTTGAGGGCAGGAGTAGGACAAGTTGGTTGAGGGAAGTATTTATTGTGCATTGTACTGAGAGGCCCCTTGGTGTGATGCACATGGGAGCTGAGCATACTGTCCCTGTTAGGGCAAGCCTAGTTATTGAGACTTGTTCTCTGAGTCAGGATCTGTGGCCAGGATGTCCCAATGCTGCCAGCCTTGTGAATTCACCTCCCTCTCTGCATGCAGTGTGGCCTGTGTACAATCTTTCCTTCCACACCCCAATTCCCAAAGGACCAGAGAGGTGATTGACATGAGCATCCTGGCCTGACATGCTTCCTGTGATGAGGCCAGAATCTCTGCAGGACAGAATTAAGAGAGAACGGACTGAGATTGCAGCAGGAGAAAACAGTTTTGGACACAGAGGAGAATTTCCAAGGAGCCCTAGTGGGAGACTCAAGAAGAAGGTGGAACCTCTTTGGAGATATTTAAAATATCCACTTGTGTGAGCGAGAGACCCAGACCCAGCTGAAGTGAGGACAGTGGGGGAAAGGACTTCCTGAAGCTTCTAGGCTGAAGATGCTGCTGCTCATCAGGATCACTACTCTGCTCCAGCAGCAAGTGCCTGACCAGGGCTGTTAAGCTAATTGTTAAATTAGAGTGTCTGGGAAAGCAAATTGCTTCATGATGGGGTTTCTCTGTGTCCAAGGCTGATGTCATCTGTCTTGTTCCTCGTTGGTGGGGTGGGAATGGGGGGACGATGTGCAGGCCTGACACATGTGTTAATGAACCTTGATCAACTACAGCAAGCCCTCCTCCTCTGAGGAGCCTGTATCAGGCATTATGGGGAATTCACAGCCAGCTTCTTTGTGCTTCTGCTTACTGTCCCCGGTTCCTGAGCCTCACAGTGGTGATATTATACATCATCTTCCTAGATGCCTAGAGAAGGTGCCTAGAGAAGCCAGACCATTAGCATGAGGGACAGAAATGGGCCAGGTATAGATGGTGAGTGGGGACCCTCAGGGAGCAGTAAGAGCTGGTGGGGACTGTGGCAGACTGGAGAGTCCTGCCTCTCGGAAGGGGGATAGCAGCTTCTCAACTCCAGCTGATAGTGGCCGTGTGGGAATGTGAGCTTTTGTTGCCAGACCTTATTTCAGAGGATTCAAATATGTATTTACTTTGTGAAATAGCCTGATTTTTAAGTGTTGAAACTATTAAAAGACATTGTGTTGGTCAGGCATAGTTCATTTGCATGATGAGTTTGGCCTCCTGGGCTCCAGTTTATAGCTTCTGATTCTGGTCCATACCGCTTGGCTTACAGATGAGGAAACTGCGATCCAGAGAAGTTAAACTTCTGGCCCAAGGTTACAGGAAATCGGAGTTATCGCCCGAGGCCTGTGAGTCCTGTCTGGCACTCTTCTGCTTCTTGGTGCTGACTTGGGACCAGGCTTTTTGTGTGCAGGGGCAGGCCAACTAGAGGAGAGTAGACCTGGGTGGATGTGATTGTGTGATGCCTCATACCACATTATTGCTCCTGGTTTGGATTTTTTTTTTCTGGTGAATTATTAAGGCTCAGATTCCCCAAATGTTTGGGATGGTTAGGGTAATTCAGGAGGATTTTGCAAGTGACAGCAATGTATAGGGAGAGTTGTGGGGGGCGTTGGGAAAATTTGAGCTGCTCTCTGATTTGGAACTCCTGAGGACCTAAAGCTGCCGTACACAGACCCACGCCTGCACACATTCCTACTCTTTCACATGGGCACTTCCCTTTTCCATGCACACTGCACGCTGCACACACGTTCACACCGCTTATGAGGCACTGTCACTGGAAGAATCTTCACTCCACACAGAGGTATTGGAGAAGCAGGCATATGCCACCCCTAGGTGTACACCTTGGAATTATCCTCGACTGTCCCTACTCTTCCTCTGGAATTCCTCAGCTCTGAGCTGC
Source organism: Desmodus rotundus (assembly GCF_022682495.2). Taxonomy (NCBI): domain Eukaryota; kingdom Metazoa; phylum Chordata; class Mammalia; order Chiroptera; family Phyllostomidae; genus Desmodus; species Desmodus rotundus. The sequence goes on from NC_071388.1 coordinate 101,267,998, forward strand.
CTTTCCAATCTGACGGCTGCTCTCCTGTTCAGGAGTTTCATGATACAGTGTTGGATCATTGCAGTAGGTTTCAGGCTGACTGCTCCGAATCCATTCTCCCCATTACTACCTGATAAATCTTCCCAAGCACAAGCTTTGACCTCAGCATGTTCCTGCTCAAAATGGCTTCCCATTACCCACTGGGTAAAGTAGCAGCTCCTTAACTGGGCAGTTCAGACTCCAGAGCACTGTGGCATTGCTGCCGCAGTTGTCAGGCTGGCCTGGGTGTGGGTCCCAGCTCCACCGCTTGATGGCTGTGCCAGCATAGGTGATTTTCTTGACTTCTCTGAAGGCTCAGGCTTGACTTCTCTGAAGGCTCAGGCTTTCCTTCTCTGTAGCAGGAGGGTATTACATAGAATTGTTCCAAGAACTAAATGAAATCATGAATGTGAAGCATTTAGGCTGACATACACCGGTTATTTAATTATTCAAGGACCTCCAGGCTCTGATCACAGTATTTTATTACCTGTCCCATAGACATAGGTCCAGCCACTTTGAACTACTTGGTGATCCCTGTGCCTTGGCCTCTCTTTTCCCGTTCTCCAGTACCTGTGCTTTTGGGTGTTGCTGTGTCTACTTTGTACCGTCGATGTTTGTGCCCTTATCTTGGCTTCCTTCCTCCACGTGCACTGTGATGGCAGGGCCTGGGTTTGGCCCAGCCGGTACCATGCAGGCACAGAGACACTCAGGAAATGGAGGAATATTATCCTCAATGGAACAGTTCCCTGAATTTGGACTCCACATTAATTAGTCAGTTGATAAGATGTAGATTTATAAGTAGTTTCATGAATATTTATTGACTCCTACTGTCTTTGGGGTTTCAGTGAAGAAACAGGTACAGTCTAGGCCCTCGTGGATCCTGCAGTGAAATGGGGAACTGGGGAAATGCGCCGGTACAGAGACCACTGAAATACGTGTAGTAAGGGTGGTGGCAGAGCAGGCACAGGGCTGTGGTGGCGCAGGTGCAGGGCTGTGGCAGGGCAGGTACAGGGTGACATTGGTGTATACCGCAGGGGCAACTAACATAGTGGTAGGCTCCCAAGGGCTTCCTGGAAGAAGTATTTCACCTGAGACCAGAAAGATGAGTAGGACCTTGACTCAAGTCCACGGTTTATTGGCATGAAACTGCTTTAAGTCTTCATTATAAAGAAATCCTTGCTACATTTTTCTTTACTCACAAACTCTGACAGAAATATTTTCTGAGGATGAGGTTTTGTGAAGTGATATGTAACCAAGGCAATGTCAACAGTTTTAGGTTACTAGGGACTGGGACAAAAGTTGTTGATTGTATTCAAATTTTAAGTCATCCCTGCCCCCTCATACACACACAGCTGTGGCTAGAGAAGCAAAGTTTCTCTTTTCTTTAAGAGCTGGGTGGGAGATAATTCTCTTATAATTACTAAAGGATAATCATATACTTTCATTCTGTTAGAGTGTGGGGATTTGTCTACTCCTTGGATTCTGCTTTTGTTTGTTGTTTGCTTATTTCTTGGCTTCAGCTGTGTGAATAAAAGGACAGGAAAGCTAAAAGCAGGAAATGGCTGGGCTGTTTCTCTGACCCTTCTGTTGCTTCTTCTGCTTGGGTTGGGAAGGGACATGGTAGTGGTAGACATGGTCTGCAGCTGCAGAGGAAGCGGAGGGGGGGGTGGGCATTTTTTTTGCATTAAGAGGAGCTATAGGGATCTGGAGCTGTGGCAAGTCAGGAAGCTTGACACCAGAGAGAGGAGGCCACAGAAGAAGATAAGAGTCTCTTTGTAGACCCTGTACAAAAGAATGTCCCAAGGAAATCAAGTGATTAAGAATCATTGTGATGGAATAATCAGAACAATTATGAAATATATATTGCTTTGAAATGGGCTACATTTAGGCTCAATTAGTGTGCTTGTTCTTTCATTATTATTATTTGTTTTGATTTAAAAAATATTGGAAAACTGCAAATTTCTTTTTTCCACACATAACATTTAGGACCCAGAGTCCAAGGCATATACTGCCATCTGGTGGCAGAGTCACCACCTGTGGGATTTGGAGTTGGTGGTACTACACATTGGTTAAAAATTGATTCTGCAGCTAAAATATAGATTCATAGACTATCAGAGTTGTCAGAGATCTTAAAGTTTACACAGTTTGCCTCTGATGAAATCCAACACTTTTTCTATAGAATCTCTTACTTGAATACCTCCAGTGACAAGGGGGCTCATGATCTTGCCTGATAGACTGACTATTCTGCTATCATTCCTTCTTACTAGAATATTTCTTATTTATTTTTAATTAAAATCACTTGTATTTATTGAACCTAGTGTTTACCCCTAGAAAAACCCCAAATAACTTTGCTGTACCATCTGCATAATAACCCTTCAAACATTATAAGGAACCTGCCTGTCTCCTCATAATCTTCTTGTCTTGAGGTTAAACAGTTTTGATTCCATCAGTCATTATTCTTAAGTCATGCTTTGCAGATTCCCCAAGGCATTTCTTTCCTCTAGTTGCATTCTACTTTGCCAAGGTCTCCGCCTAACTGTGCTGCAGGATCAGATCCAACACTGTTGCAGCCGTGATCGACCAGCTCAGTGACTCGGTACTTGCAGGCTATGTGGACACCAAACTTAACACCTCTGTGTCGTATGAAGTAGCTTTTCTTAGCATTTCCACGATGCTCACCCCTCTGAAGTTGTAGTAACAGCAAGTCCAAGAATCTGTGCCCTTCCCTATATTTTTGAACCTTTTATAAAAGCTAAAAACAAGTTTTTACTTTAAAAAGTGGAATTACACAAGCTTAACACAATACATTCTGAATTGTAAATGTAACAGGTAAAGCCTTGATTTCACACCAAGTTAGTTTTTCCTGGAGATAAATCCTGTTATCAGTTATTAGGAACGCTTCCAGACAGTTCTGTGCATTTACATGTGTAGATATATCTCTCTCTGTGTGTGTATATATACACACACAGAGATACACACACACACATATAGAGATAGAGATATTTGTGTGTGTATGTCAGAGGTTAGTAAATCATATTTTTCATATCATTTTGCAACTTTTCATGCAGTGACATGTCTTGAAAGTCTTTTGTATAGTATTTCTCATTGTGGATATTCCATAATTAGCAATTCTTATATTGTTGTTCCTGTTTTTTACTTTTATGTTTTACCATTATAAACTGTGTGACAGTGAACGTTTGTGAACAGCCATGCACATACACAGGTGTTTCTCTAGAGTAGATACAAAGGAGTACAATTGCTGTGTGAGTGGTATGTACACTTTTAATTTTAAAATGCAGATTTCAGAGCTAAAATAGTTAATTTTGGCCTAGCGTTGAAATCTGAGGTAAATTCACATACTGATTTTGGTCATCTATTACAGTATTAAGCCCACTATACCAGTTTTGTATCATCTATCCATACTATAAGGTTATCTTTTATCTTGCCATCTTAGGAAATAATTGTTTTTTAAAGTCAAATTCAAGAGTCATGGGGAGAGCTTTTTGGCTACCACCAGAGACCCGCATCCCAACTGAACCTCACTGTGTTCTCCTAATAAACACTCTTTGGGCCCTGCAGTTTAGCTGCAGTAATTCCACCCTACCATGCTCTTATCCTGTTCATTTTCACTGTCTTATCTACAAGACTATCCTGGAGGACATTTGTCGGAGATTTGGCAGAAATTCAGCGTGCACGTGAAGACATTCTTCTGCCCACCCACTCCGGTCTCTCGTGGATGGCACATGTTGCCCCAGGGCAAGTATCATTTAAAATAGATCCTGCAGTAACACTTTAATAAACAGTGTGTTGTGTACTTCCATGTAAGAATGCATCCAATCTCAAAGATATCAGGGAAAAATAAGCTATCTATTCCCAAATTAAACCACTTGGTCTTTAGGGAGACTTTGATGGTAGAGACACAGCTGCCTTAATGACAAGCTCAGTGGTGAGGGGTATACTTCCAGTGTTATTCAGGCTAATTTGTCTACCCCTGATAAAATATAAATGGAGGTATATTCACACAGGCACATTCACAGGCCTGTGTGCATGTACAATATATATGCCTCCACACACAGCTTTCTGCACAAGTTTTCTTTCTCTGGCACTCATGTAAAAGTACATTGGCCAAATCACAGGCCTTACTAGCTTATTCTGCATCATCCACATGAAGGATGGAAATAATAGGGCAAATAATTTCCACTCACTTTTATCTGGCTGTGAAATTTGTTATATGATATACCACAGATGGTCCTCAAAATGGTAGTGAAGGTGGGACCAGAGTCCTGGGGTTAGTGATGGAGGATAGAGGCCCTGCGACTCTGGAAATCCTCCTCTGGGACAGCTGTGCCAGCACACTGCTGCAACAACATAGGTTGGCAGTGCTCCTGGGTCCTTCTGCTCCCTGGGCTAGGGTTTGGGATCATCACTACCCTTCTGGAGATGGCCAGGCTCAGACCTTTCATTGAGGAAAATATCATATGTTACCTCATTTTTAGGGCAACCAGGATGGAAAACATAACCTCAAGTATCTATGATGTAATCTCAAAGGGAAAAGTTGCTTCAGCTTTTTCTTACTATAAGCAGAAATTCTGTTTCCTTTTTCTTTCTTCACTGAGCCTGATCTATCAAAAGCTTCTGGCAAATTTACAGCCAAGTAGATCTCTAAAAACCTACAGCCGTCTTTATTTGGCAGGTGGCGTGGTGGTGGTGCTGGTGCTGGTTCTGCTTCAGAAAAGAAGAAGGAATGACAGATATTCCTTTAACTCCTAATGTTTCTTTTTTCCCCTCTTCTTTTCCCTTAAGCTAATAAACAAAACAAACATAAACATAGTGAGAAATGCATAAAGGAAGAAATGACACGAAATGAGTGAATTGTTCCTGTTTGCATCCTGCAACGTTTCCTCACTCTGGGCAAGGTGCCCTGCTAGGGGGCTGCTGCCAATGGTAGGATGGAGTGGGGTGGGATATAAAACAGCACAAACTATGACTTCTGTCCATAGAGTTTACAGTCTGGTGAAGTCAGTTTGCAGACAGGATAGATGCAATGAACTGACTAGCATTTCATTAAGTGTTAGATAGACCATCGTTATAAAGAAGAATCCATGTTTTCTTTATTTAATTTTAATTAAAAAAATTTTTTAGGTGGTATGAAGGCTTTATTTATTTATTTTTGACTATGCTATTACAGTTGTCCCAATTTCCCCCACTTTCCCCCTCCACCCAGTACCCCATTCCCTCCAGCAATCCCCCCCTTAGTTAATTTCTGTGGGTCATGCATATAAGTTCTTTGGCTTCTCCATTTCCTCTACTGTTCTTAACATTCCCTGTCTATTTTGTACCTATCAATTTGTGTCTCTTAATCTCTGTACCTTTTCCCCTATTCTCTCTCTTCCCCCTCCCAACTGATAACCCTCCAAATGATCTCCATATCTATAATTCTGTTCCTGTTCTGCTTGTTTGTTTAATTAGTTTGTTATTTAGATTCAATTATCCATAGTTGTGAATTTATTGCCATTTTAGTGTTCATTGTTTTTATCTTCTTCTTTTTCTTACATAAGTCCCTTTAACGTTTCATATAATAAGGGCTTAGTGATGATGAACTCCTTTAACTTGACCTTATCTGGGAAGCACTTTATCTGCTCTTCCATTCTAACGATAGCTTTGCTGGATAGAGTAATCTAGGTAATCTAAATAGAGTAATCTAAAGTGATTAATGCTTTTAATCACTTTGAATACTTCTTTCCAGCCCCTCCTTGCCTGCAAGATGATTTCTTTTGAGAAATCATCTGACAGTCTTACGGGAACTCCTTTGTAGGTAACTATCTGCTTTTCTCTTGCTGCTTATAAGATTCTTTCTTTATCTTTAATGTTTGGCATTTTAATTATGATGTGTCTTGGTGTGGGCCTCTTTGGGTCCATCTTGTTTGGAACTGCTTCCTGGGTTTGTGTATCTATTTCCTTCATGTTTTCTTTTTCATAGCTCATGCAAAGTTATGTTTATTTTTTACATGCTTGGTTGAAATTTACAGACCCACTCTAGGAAAGCCTGTATTTCTTTCCAAGAGCTACCCCTTCCTTTGGTACCTGGTGACCTCCTGCCTTGGGCATGGCTATACCCACTCTATATTCTTTTTTGAGTTACTGCTAGAAGGCAGAAACTTTGCTGTTCAGACTGTGTGTTGTTGGAGAGCAGCCTGGGTGTTCTGCTCCTTCATGTATTTCCAGGCATTGTCCAGGGTATGACACAGAGTAGGCACCTAGCAAATGCTGTTGAATGAGGAAGGCTGTCCTTCATCTATTCTTCATTTATTCATTCAACACATATTTACTGGGTGCCTTCTCTCTGCCAGACCCTAAGTATACAGCAGTGGACAGGTTCTGGTTGAGAACATAGATATATAGACCTAGGGCTATAATATGATATTAAGGAAGTACAGGCTGTGATGGGTACATATGCAGAGACATTCAGCCCAGCTAGGTGTGTCAGGGAAGGCTTCCTAGAGACTTGGAGAATTAGCACAGATAGCCAGGTGAAGGCAGGGTGGGAAATAATGTTCCAAAGCATGGGAAGTCCAAAGGGAAGAGGTGGCTTAGCAGGGAGAGTGATGGCTGAACATATGATAATAATGATAATCATAGATACAGGACTTAATGTGTGTCAGGCACTGTCCTAAGCCCTTTACATTTATTATCATCACCCTAATTTTACAGATAAGAAAACAGAGGCACAAGAAGTTAAATAACTTGATCAATGTCATACTAGTAAGTGGTAGAAGTGGCATATGAAGACTTGGTGATGATAAAGCATTTAAGCCTATGTGTGGAGGGCACTGACTCCCGATGGGAATCCCTGACACACTGTTGGATGTGGATAGGCCTAGTGGTAGCAATCTGCTTTGAGAATGTCTCGTAAAAACTGACAGGGTTTCTGATATATCCTAATTGTTGGGTTTTCCTTCATCAGGCAGATGATGAGACTTTTCTTGCCTCAGTGGATGGTTATGTTGTGCCTTGTTCCTCTGTGAATAGACTGCAGAGGAGGGAGTCCCAAAGCTCCTAAGGAGAATGGACTTGGGGCAACAACAAAAAAGTTAAACCATGGATGACCACACTGTATTCTCTTGTGGGATTTCATCCCTGAATGAGGAGAAGGGAAATGGTTTAAAGACTCCCACCCGGACATTGGACAACCTCTCCTGCTGTTATGCTGCTCTGTGTGGTGTGGTCAGGCTACAGGTTGTAAAGGATGGATGAGGCAGGTCTTGGTTGATTGCCCTCTAGAAAATGGGCCTGAAAAGGGGTGAAGGTATTGGTTCTGCTTTCTTTCTTCTCAGTTTAGAAAGGAGTCATCCACCCCAAGTTATCTGTGCCCTCAAAGGCTTGTGCAGCCACTGCCAGTGACAGGTCATGGTCTCTGGGCCTTGTCCCGTCTTCCAAATTTCTATACTTCCTCCAAAGCTTCACCACGATCACTTCCCCACAGGCACATTCTGCATGAAGGGGTGTCTTTAGCAGCCTCCTCACTGTCTGTTGTTAGTCGCTCAGGAAAAGTACAGGAACTGCACATTGGTGTTTGGAAAAATTAATGCTTTCAAGATGAGCTCCACACAGTCTTAGCACGTCTGTGTCTATTTCTTTCAACAGCTGAAAGAAAAGAAGCATTCTTAGACAATTACTCCCCAAGGGAGCCCAAGGACTAGCTTTGTTTATTGAGTGTTTTTAGTTATAACACGTGAAGTTCTGAGAGTTTTTTGGCTTTGAGATTTTTTTTTCTCTGTTTTTTGTTGCAGGGATAGGGAAGATGAGTGAATTCCCAGTTAACAGGACACTTGGACATTTCAAAATTGTGAAAGGCATGTTCTAATGTGGGCATAATTGCTGAATCCTTGGGATAAGGAACTCAGTAAGACTTGACAGAGGGCACCCAGGCTCAGGCCTTCATTGTACCCAGGTGTTCAGAATCTTCTGTCTGCAGCTGCTTGAGGCCACATCTCCACCTGTTGGAGGTTCCTTCCCTTCCTCAGTCTTCATCTTGTCTTCTGATAGATACAGTACTTAAGGACACAGTCACAATTGGCTGTCACTGTCCTTAACCTCAGCCACCTCTCACCACCTTCAGCTCCCTCTAACCAAAGCACAACACTGTAAGTAGAGATGGTAGATTTGAAAGGATCAGTGTCAGTGAGCCAGAGTCCACGGTGTAAGAGAAGAGATGGCAAACTTCATAGTCTATGTGTTATGGTTCTTCTTGCTGTGTCTTGACAGACGTTTTTAATTGACAGCGCCACTCTGTCCTGCCTGTGACCTCAAAATACAACCTCCCCCGCCCCATAATCTCAAAGATGTTTACTAGTGCAAAGAGAAAGACAGTAACTCTAAAGCTCTGGACAATCACTTACTTCCCCTTGGTTAGAATTGAACTTGATATGAAATAGTTGCCACCTCTGACCAAAGTCCTGCAGGTGTCTAAGTGGCCCATAAAGGAATACATGGTTTGAGAAGAATGGCTTTTACTGAATGCTCGTTAAGTTCATGGAGCATTGTGGAGCAAAGTGGGGTGACAAGCTGCATCTGCTGGCCAGTGGACAGGTGCCTGAGTCCTGGGAATTGGTTACTATGACCTGTGGAGACCATCTCACATTCCAGGTCCTGTGAGTGGGAGGAGGAGAGAGAACCTGTTGTCCTGGACCTGAAGGAGTACCCATTTTTCAGAGAAGGTCTGAGCTGCTACTTCAGTCAGCTTGAATACTTGAATGCTTTAAAATTACCAAAGTAATGAATGCTTATGGTATAAGGAAGTATAACATAAAATTCTATACAACGTAATTCTCTGATAACCTTCCCCCATCCTCCAAGGAAAATCACTGTTAACATTTTGGTGTATATCCTATGAGAACTCCTTTTCCATGCATGTTGAAATACATACTTATAGTATACATAGGTATATTTATATATCTGTATTTTCACAAAAAAGTGGGATAATACAAATTACTTTGCAAATTGTTTGTCTTACCTAACAGTGTATCATGGACATCCTTTTATGTCACTACATATAAAATTGCTGGTCTTTTTAAATGGAAAGTATAACATACGTTGTATTATAACTGTATTATAATTTATCTTGGAGAGCTCAAGATGGCAGAGGAATAAATGGAAGCCACACTAATCTCCTCCCAGAACCAATCTGGAATTACAACTAAATTGTGGAGAAATCACCTGGAACAAACAACTGAACAATAGCGAGAGAAGCCTTATAACCTCGGACAGACAGAATAATCATCTTCAGCACTAACTGACTGCCCCTGCACAACAGCACACAAGACGTGGTGGGCAGAGTGACCCTGTCGACCAGCCGGAGGGAAGGATCCACCAAATAATGACCCAACAACAATCAAAACCCAGTTATATCCAGAGAGCCAACATAAATGGCAAAAAGCGCATCCTAAGAGCATCAAGTTCAGGAGATCAAGGAGACTGCACCACTGAGTCTCACAGATCTCCTACATAGAAGCTCACACTACAACACCAGAGAGTCAAAACAGATCAATTTAAGAAGAAGAGACAAACAAGAAGAGTCTCACAAATAATAGGAAGACAAAGAAACAACCCCCAAACAAAAGTAAAAGAGTAATCCTCAGAAAGAATGATGAATTAAATAGAGGCAAGTCAATATTCAGATATTGACTTCAAAACAATGGTAATAAGGAAGTTCAATGAGCTCAATGAGAATTATTAAAACCTACAAGGAATTTACTGTGAATTATACCAGCATGAAAAAGGACATAGAAACTATCAACAAGAGGAAATGAAGAATACAATTTCTGAATAGAAGAACACAGTAGAAAGAATCACATGCAGCCTAGATGTAGCAGAGGATCAAGTCAGTGAGCTGCAGGACAAGGTAGAAAAACATTCCCAGAAAGAGCAAGAAAAGGAAAAAGGACTCAAAAAGAATGAAGAGGGGTTAAGGGAAATGCAAGACAACATGAAACGTAATATATCCATATAATAAGAATATCAGAAGGAGAAGAAGAGCAAGGGATAGAAAACCTGTTGAAAAAGTAATGATGGAAAATTTCCCTAATCTAATGAGAGAAAAAGTCACACAAATCCAGGAAGCAGAGAGGGTCTCAATCAAGAGGAAACCAAACAGGCCCACTCTAAGACACATTATAATTAAAATGAAAAAATTCCAAGACAAAGAGAGAATCTTAAAGGCAGCAAGGGAGAAACAGGATATAACATACAAGGGAGCCCCAATAAGGCTAGCAGATGACTTCTCAATGGAAACACTGCAAGCCAGGAGGGAATGGCAAGAAATATTCCAAGTAATGAAAAGCAAAGGCCTGCAACCATGACTACTCTACTCAGTAAGGCTCTCATTAAAATGGAAGGCAAAATAAGGAGTTTTGCAGACAAAAGAAGGTTGAAAGAATACACCTCCACCAATCGGACTGCTTTAAGATGAGGAAGGAAAAGAGAGAGAGAGAGAGAGAGAGAGAGAGGAACACAGGTACAATGGCCATAAAATGGCGATGAATGAGTACCTATCAATAATAACCTTAAATGTAAATAGGTTAAATGCTCCAATCAAAAGACACAGGGTAGCTGAATGGATAAGAAAACATGACCTACACATATGCTGCCTACAAGAGACCCACCTCAGAACAAAAGACCTATACAGAAGAGTATAGCTGGCCAAGATGGAGGCATAGGTAGATACACTGTGCCTCCCTGCACAACCAGAAGAAGGACAACAACAAATTTAAGAACAAAAAACACCAGAACTGACAGAAAATTGAACTGTATGGAAGTCTGACAACCAAGGAGTTAAAAAAAAAACCATTCATCCAGATCTGTAGGAGGGGCGGAGCTGGGGAGCTGGGTGGACAGCTGGAGGACCAGGTGAGGTGTTGGCTGGTGGAGCGGGCGGTCCCACATTTGTGTGTGGGTAAACCGGAAGGAACAACTGGGGAACGAGACAGACCATGCAACCCAGGGCTCTGGTGCGGGGAAATAAAGCATGTAAACCTCTGACTGAAAAAATCTGTGGGGCTTGAGGAGGCAATAGAAACTCCCAGCCTCACAGGACAGTTCAAGGAAAAGACCCACAGGGTCCTAGAACATACACAAACCCACACACCTGGGAATCAGCACCTGAAAGAGCACAATTTGCTTGTTGATAGCAGAGGAAATAATGAAAGCTGGCAGAGAGCTAAGTAAGCAGTATTATTCCATCTTGGACCCCTCCTCCACATACAGCACCACAACACATCAAAGTGAGTTTCCCCACCCTGGCAAATGCCTAAGGCTCCACCCCTTACTACATACCTGGAGTGACTGAACAACAAAAAAAATGACCCAAGCGAAAGAACAGATTAAAAATCCAGAAAAAAATACAACTAAGTGATGAAAAGATAGCCAACCTAGCAGATGCACTTTTAAAAACACTGGTAATCAGGATGCTCACAGAAATGACTGAGTATGGTATCAAACTAGGGGAAAAAGTAAAGGCTATGAAAAGTGAAATAAAGGAAAAGTACAGGAAACCAACAGCGAAGGGGAGGAAACCAGGACTCAAATCAACGATTTGGAGCAGAAGGAAGAAATAAACACTCAATCAAAACAGAATGAAGAAACAAGAATTCAAAAAAATGAAGAGAGGTTTAGGAACCTCCAGGACAACTTTAAATTCTCCAATATCAGAGTCATAGAGGTACCAAAAGGAGAAAAGGAAGAGCAAGAAATTGAGAACTTATTTGAAAAAATATTGGAGAACTTTCCCAATTTGGCAAAGGAAATAATAGACTTCCAGGAAGCCCAAGAAGCTCAGAGAGTCCCAAAGAAGTTGTACCCAAGGAAGCACACATCAAGGCACATCATAATTACATTAGCCAAGATTAAAGACAAGGAGAGAATCTTAAAAGCAGCAAGAGAAAAGGAGACAGTTACCTACAAAGGACTTCCCATAAGACTGTCAGCTGATTTCTCAAAAGAGACCTTATAGGGAAGAAGGGGCTGGAAAGAAGTATTCCAAGTCATGAAAGGCAAGGACTTACATCCAAGATTACTGTATCCAGCAAAGCTATCATTTAAAATGGAAGGGAAGATGAAGTGCTTCTCAGACAAGGTCAAGTTAAAGGAGTTCATCATCACCAAGCCCTTATGAAATGAAATGTTAAAGGGATTTATCTAAGAAAAAGAAGATAAAAAATATGAACTGTAAAAATGACAGCAAATTCACAGTTATTAACCACACCTAAAACAACAACAAAAGCAAACTAAGCAAACAACTAGAACAGGAACAGAACCCACAGAAATGGAGATCACATGGAGGGTTATTAACAGGGGAGTAGGAGGGGGAGAGAGGGAGGAAAGGTACAGAGAATAAGTAGCATAAATGATAGGTGGAAAATAGACGGGGGGGTGGGGGGTGGTAAGAATAGTATAGGAAATGTAGAAGCCAAAGAACTTATAAGTATGACCCATGGACATGAACTATAGGGGGGGAATGTGGGAGGGAGGGGATGGGCAGGACAGAGTGGAATGAAGGGGGGGAAATGGGACAACTGTAATAGCATAATCAATAAATATATTAAAAAAAATAAAGTTAAATGGTTAAAAAATATAACATAAAAAGATTTTTATTAGACTGTTATGTTCTGTCTATCCAGCCTCTTTCCCCACAGGTAACCATCAGGGTTAGTTTACTATGAAACATTCCAGTGTTTGTTTTTGCAAATATAAGAAAATCTGAAACCTTATTACCACTTTCTTATCAAAAGCAAGCGAATACTAACTATATTGTTCAGTGTTTTGCATTTTCAACCCAACAATATGCCAGGAATCATCTTTCCTATCAATTTACAGGAACCTGCCTTATTGTTTTTTTTTAAGCAGCTGCATAGTATTCCATTGTGTGGGTACACCATATATATGTAGTTTAGTCGGCTTCAGACTTTTTGGCTCATACATGGCCTAATATGGAAAACTGTATATCCCCTCACACACTTAAGTTGACATTTAACATTTCTTTTACTATAAGTTTAAATGGCTGCAAATAATATATTTTCTAGCATGTATTGTATACAAGCTTTAATTGGGTTGGCCAAAAAGTCCATTACATTTTTTCCGTACAATGGCTCTAGTAGTGCTTAGTTGTCTTTAACTTCATTAGAGACAAGCGTTTTAGATTGTATTGTGACAGCTGTCACATCAGCATAAATTTTTAAAAAACATCAAAATTGGTGAATTATTCTGCAGCCATGTTAATTTTGGAGATGGAAGAAAATACACAACATTCTTGGCATACTATGCTTTATTATTTCAAGAACGGTAAAACCACACCTGAAACGCAAGAAAAGATTTGTGCAGTATATGGAGAAGGTGCTGTGACTGATCAAACGTATCAAAAGTGGTTTGCAAAGTTTCTTGGTGCTATTGACATTTTGGCAAAATAATTCTTTGCTGGGGGCTGTCTTATTCATTGGAAGATGTTTGGCAGCACCCCTGGCCTCTACCCACTAGAAGCCAATAGTGGGAGATAGCTAACATACTCTAAATATCCAAATCAATACAGTTACTGGTGAAAATAAAAAATGTCTTTTATTTTACAGAAAAAAACTAAACAGACTTTTTGGCAAGTCCAATATATTTTCTTCAAAATCTTGGAGCTGTAAATTGAATGATTTGGAAAAGACGGTTCTCATTGTCAAAGCAAGCAGCTAAATTTACACATTTACTGCCTGTTAGAGAAAGTCTGACTTCTTTTTAATTCATGTTAGACAGCCCCCCCTTCCCATACCTGGGACAACCCTGTGTTCAGAATTCTAGTTCTAAGATAGGTGTACTCATAGATAAGTAGATTGGTCCTGAGACTAACTAAGCTTTTGTCTTTTAGATAAGATAAGGTATAATCCTTTAAATGCTTCCTTGGTGACCTTATCCAGTCTTGTGGCTTTAACTGCTTTCCTTCACCAAGGACTCCCTGTTTCATTTATCTATTATGCTGTGACAAACCACCCCCATCTTAGTGGCTTAGAACAACAATTTATTATTTCTAATGATTATGAGGATTGATCAGGCAGTTCCTCTGTTTCATGTGGTGACTGCCAGGTCCTAGGATGGCTGGAAGCTCCAAAGTGGCCTCACATGGCTGGCAGTTGGTGTGAGTGGGGATGGGACTTTGGGTTCTGAGCCTGGTTCCTTGGTTCTCCTTTATGTGGTCTTTCCATGTGGCTTGGGCTTCTCACAGCATGACATCTAGAGGCCAAGAACAGTTTTATTTAGTCTTGACTGCATCATCTTAAACTGTCCTTTAAAAAGTTAGGTAATATAGTCCAAAGGTCAAAATTCAAAAGATGGAGAAAGATATACTGTGAAACTATTCCTTTCACTGCTGTTTTTCAGCCTCTGTTCTCCTTAGATGATTTGTATATTCTTCCAGAGAGTAAAAAAAGTATATGCAAGCCAATAAGCTAAAGTTTTGTGTCTTGCTTAAGAAAACCTTTCTACCCTAAGACTCTAAGAGTTTTTCTTCTTGAAGTTTTATAGTTTATTTTTTTACATAGATATCTTTAGGCTTTCTTGTGTGTATGATGTGAGGCTAGACATGATGGACTTTTAGGGCAGCCAAATCACTGGAGTTTTCCATCTCCTCAGTGCTGAGGGTTATCCACATGGTTCATGTGGGCATAGTCAAAGGATTTTTCATAACTGAATCTCTCTTAGAACTTTCCAACCTGTGTAAGGGCAGAGGGAGGAAGCCAGATGAGTTGGACAGCTGAGCAAGGAAGGTCTAGGACATTACCCCTGCCTCAAGTCAGGTGGAGAAGCTGGGGGTTTTGGAGTCGTGACTTGTCCCCAACTGGGGACTTCCCGAGGAACACTTGGCTTAGAGCTGTTTCCAATGGCAGAGCTGATGCTGCTTTTTGTTATATTGGTTTGTCTGTCTATTTGGGTCCAATGAATTGAGAATTTCAACCTGATATGAGATTATTTTTTATTGTGAGAGAATACACTAACTTTCTTAAGCACCTATTATGTATCAGGTACAATGCTTAGTATTTTATATATGTTTTGTTTTTTTCCTTATGAATATTGTGCAGGGTTTTTTGTTGTTGTTGTTGTTCAGGTCTTATAAGATCAGCTTTATCTTCATCCAAAAGATGAAGAAACAGAGATTTGGGAATTTAATGCTTTGTCTCAAATTACTCAGTTAGCTAGAAAAAGATTTAGTGTTTGAACCTAGTAGGTCTGATTCCAACCTCACACCCTTTCCCAATAGCTAGGAAGCTTCACCTTAACAGTATTAAGAGATTATAAAGAGATTCTTTATAGAATTTATGGGAGTCAGTTGGTTTTAAGAACCATAAGCAGAATTCATCTGCTGCAAAGTAAAGTAATCATGGTAACTGATTCTTTACTTTTTGAAAATAAGAGCTAAGGAAGAGAGAATTCAGATTGCCTCGTGTACAGCCTGTTGTTTGTGTGGGTGAGGGCAGTCAGGGCACTCAGGTGAGTCAGATATTCTGATGTCATGATGGTTATCCTAGGTAACACACAGATGATAGATTTTCCAAAAAAGAAACTCCAACAGAATATAGAAAAAATGTTTAGTTCTAAATATATGCGAACCCAAATGTAGTATTTCTTTGATGGTACTCATAGAGAGCTCTGATCAGATCCCTGAGGAGGAGTAGAGAGGGGCTGTAGGAGGAAGTTGCCCAAGGCATTGGTAAACAGTCTAGGACAGATTGAGAAGCTGAATGCCTCCAGAGCACATGGAATTATGGGCCAGAAGATTTAAAATAAAAAGATGGCAGAGTCTGGCTCTGGCTCTCTTCCTTGAGGATGCCTGGATGACTGTGCTGCAGCTGCCTGTGTTTCCCAAAGGATGGTATTTTGGATGGCAGAAGAAACTCCAGGCACAGCCTAGGATCATGTTGGCCTGGCAGAAGGTGGCAGAGTTATTGTTCTTTGGGTGTTATAGAGGGGGCTGGCTCTGAAGCAGAAGCCTGCCATTCTTCCAAAATTGTGTAGCTTTTTTTAAAAAAAATTTTATTGTTGTTCAATTACAGTTGTCTGCATTTTCTCCCCACCCCTCCACCCCACCCCAGCCAACCCACCCCAGCCAACCCCACCTCCCTCCCCTGCCTCCACCCTCCCCCTTGATTTTGTCCATGTGTCCTTTATAGTAGTTCCTGAAAACCCCTCTCCCCACTATCCCCTCCCCACTCCTCTCTGGCTATTGTTAGATTGTTCTTAACTTCATTGTCTCTGGTTATGTTTTGTTTGCTTTTTTCTCCTGTTGATTATGTTCCAGTTAAAGGTGAGATCATGTGGTATTTGTCCCTTACTGCCTGGCTTATTTCATTTAGCATAATGCTCTCCAGTTCCATCCATGCTGTTGCAAAGGGTATAAGCTCCTTCTTTCTGTTTTATATCTTATGTTGTTTTAGTTTGTAAACTAACCCTATAGAAATAAAACATTTAAAAACTAACAGAGGGAATGATAGGTGAACTCAGGAGTTAAAGAGTTTATCCTTAATTGATAGACTTACCAAAAGTGACTAATGCATGTGGAAAGCTGTTATTCCAAAACTGTGTACTTTTTAAATAAAGACTCCTTTCCTTTATCACCAAACCTTTGCCTCCAGAATTTGCCTAGAGGGTGGTGGTAGGAAGCAGGACCCCACCTGTATTCAGTAACAGTATAGTGAGTTCTTTTTGATCTTGTTCAACTTCACATTTATAATATTATCAAACTCAGTCATCATTGTGGTACTTGGTTTCACAGGGCAGATGTGCTGTAGGGGTTTAGTTGGAAAAGATCTTGCAGGAGATGGAGAGGGCATGAAAAGAGAGGAGAAGGGGGAGAATTCTTCACAGTAGGATCCCACATGAGGTAAAAGCTTTCATTTGTTGTGACTGACCACTTACGTTTTCCTGATTCCATGTTGGTGAATTGTGGGAAGTGAGAGATGGGAGAAATAGTAAAGAGAAACCACACCTTAGAGAGGTGAGGTCCTGAGGCTTGAGGGGGCCTTGTGTCATTGAGTCACACTACCTCCTTTAATGGCTGAACGTACTATTCATAGTGCAGGTAAGATGGAGGTGCCACCTTCTTGGCTGTGAGGGAAGCATGGGCAGCAATAATGAACTCTCTGGATTACCTAGGCCTCTTGGGTCAGGTTCTGAGGTATTGTCTCCAACTACTTATTAGCCCTTTTCTTTTCTTCAAGAAGAACTGAAACCGGAAAAGCTGGCATTCGTGCTACCTGTCACCTACCAGACCCAATAAGCAGAGGGATTGAATCTTTATGGGTGCTTTATTTAAATGGCTGGTAACCTGAGAAGAGAGCGGATTTGTACCCTGTAACAGACCATCTTAAATTCCATTTTCAACCCTTTTTATAAGGAGAAGAACAGTGTAGGTAAGGGGATTGGAATTCAGGGAAAAAGTTAATCACATAAAAAGCTTCAGCATTCTTTCATCAGTGCCCTGGGTAGTGGTCTTTATCTGTGCCCTGGGCAGTGGGCATCTCACCCTGGAGCACAATGGCTCAGATACCATCTTGATTGCTTGAGACCTCCTGAGGCACAAAGATCTGCTTTGGTCTACTGGAGTCAAGGTGGGTCACACCTTCAGTTCCTGAAACAATAGCTTTTTACATACATTGATTACTAAGCTTATTAGCTATTACCTGAAACTAAAATTTTCCCAACATTTGAGCCCCCTATCAGAACTGCTTTATAATTTAGGTGCTTTGGAGAAGGCAATGTACCAGGTGGTCATGTACTGAATAGGAAATAGGTGATCAGGAGAGTGAGTTAGGGAGGGTGGAAGAGGCATCAGCTACCATGAGTTGCCCTCATCAGGATGGCCTGACAGGCAAATGCCTCTGAAAGCTTAAGGAAGAGAGTCATAGTTACTCCTTTTTGCCCCCAATATTCACCCCAACCACTGCTTGTATCCAAGGCCTGGACTTCCAGGCTCCTGTCTTTGGCAATCTCTTGCCAAAATGTAAATATTCCCTGAGGGTCTAAATACTAAGCTCTCATCATGAAAACCTTAGAAGGGATGAGATTATTATAATACTTCTCATGGGCCCAGGATGGGTGAGCTTCGAAAAGGCAGAGAAAAAAGAGTCTGACTCTTAGGACATAGGGAGAGAGATGTTGGGTGGCATGCTGTGGTTGCATATTCAGAGCAATGTGGGGGTTCTCTTGATTGGTGGGGGAACTGTAAATGCTCAGGGAAGGGGACAGGGAAGAATTGTGTTTCTCATTTAACAGTTTTCAGAGCATGGTTGTGTGAGGTCCACATGGGCTGGGGGTGCCTCAGCCAATGGAGAGTTTGAGATCTCAGCAGAGGATGGAGGTGAGCAAGGATGAAAGTGACACAAAAGCCAGGGCAAGGCAGGCTAATTAGCTTCCGCCTTTACCTTCTGCCACCTGAACTGATATTCAAGGTGACATTTAAAGCGATTGTACAGATGTGTGGTGGGCCACAGCAGAATGAACACTTTCTGGAGCCTTTGGAGAGATGAGGATGATTTCTCAGCCTCCTGGCTGGCAGCTTCTTAGAGCCCTTCCTTGGGGGACCCTTTTCTGGGCCTGAAGGGGAGGCGGGACTTCCCTTTACTATCTAGGAAACTCTGGTGTGATTCAGGACTCAGAATCCCCCTCCCTCCTCGACTCTTAGGATGTGTGGAAAAGATGGGTACACTCTAGAATTCAACCACAATAGTTAAATGATTTAAGTCAGTGCTGTGTTTATCAGAAGAAAGCAGGGACAGAAGCAGGTAGAGTTCACTGTTTCAGAATCATCTAAGGAGTTTGTTAAAAATGCAGGTTTCTGGGAGTGAGGCCTAGTTATCTGCATGGATAACCAACCCTCTAAGGTGATTCTGCTGCCCATTAATCTTTGAGAACCCCTGAGATAGAGAATGAATGAGGTTAGCTTGGAAAAGGCCTCTCGGGAGAGGTGGACTTGAATTTCAGTGTGATAGGTAATACTTGTCTTAGGGGCTGTCCTCAGGTGTGGACCTAAGGAACCTGTTTACCTTAGGATACCAGGCTAAGGAGAACCTGGCGGGTGTCTGTCCCATCTCAGCCCGTGGATGGTGTGGCTGTGAATGTGTTGTCACAGGCTTCACTTTACCACTTGGGTACTAATCACCAATGGGACAAAAGTGGTGTGGGAGGAGGCTGAGGATGGTGTCTGCTGAAGTGTTTGTTTCATGTTGCAATTGAAGCACAGCTTGCAGGGCAAAATGGCAGCCTGGTGGTGCCTACTTCCTGGGGCGGGGTGGGGGGAAAACATCATGTTGGCAGACAGTCCTCATTCTGGCATGCAGACATTAGCAACTGTGTCACCTTCTGTGTCGCCTTACTCATAAGATAGCCCCGTGTGTCTGAGGAGCTGGCCAGTGCTGCTGCAGGAACAGTGGTCATTGTTGTCCAGGGAGATGAGTGGGAAAGATCTGGGATGTGATTGGTTTTCTCCTCCTTCCATGCTGCTTGCCTTCTGCTCCATGTATTTGTGCTGGCTTTATCTGATCAGGAACACAATGTTTTCATGTTGGGGAGGGTAGAAAGAGGGAGAAAAAACAGTGCCAAATTGAGAAGAAGGAACAGCAAAGAGAAGGGAATATATCTGTATTGTGACATTGACTAACCCGTGATCATCCAGATGAGTGATGGATGGAATGGATGGGCTGCTTCTGGCTTGGAGTCACTTCTTGTCCCTGGAAGACACATCCCTGTAGCCAGCTGGGTGGGCTGGAGGAACCATGCCAAAAGCCATGCTTGCTTTGACCATGATGAAGGAAGGAGCCACTGCAGAGCATTAAGGCAATCGACAACAACAAAAACCTAATAAAACTTTCTTGGCCAATATCCCATCCTTTCTAATTGCACTGTAGCTAAATTGCAACTCTGACAGTCTCTTGGAACATTTTATTCAACTTCTGGAGGGGCTGTATTTAAAGTAAGGCTTATGAGGCTCTGCGGGAGATAAGAGAAAGAGCAGCGGTGGGCTGGGGAGCCCCAAGGAGCCCATCTTGATGGTTTGAAGCCAATCTTTAGGAAAATTCCTGGCTGAATGGGTTTATCCTGGGCCTGACCCCAACAGGTATGCTTATGTTCTTAGGCTCACAGTTTGTGAGAGAAGTGCTTGTACCCATATTGTTCTTTAACATCTTTAGTCTCTTCTTTGAAAAAGAGGCTGTATGGGATATTTTGCCTTGATTACCAGAAGCAAGGGAAGAGGGCCAACTTCTTTTTCTGGGCCCAAGAATGGAGTGTGGAATAGTAGTACTGGCACTATCAGTAGTTTACACACTGTCCACAGTCACGGGGACTTTCTATCTCAGAGTCAGGTGCTCTTCCCACAGGCCTACCTGTCCATGTCTCCTGCATGGAGGGATCCATGGGTGTGCCCCTTTTATATCAGATTTCTCCCGTGTTAGAGAAATCCAAATTGGGCATTCTTAGAAATGCTTTCCCTTGGGTACCTGCAAGCTGGGAGCCAAAGAAAAAGATGAAAGGCTGTTAGTAAGTGGTCATGTGCCTGCTCTTTACTCAGCCTGTGCCCACAGCATGTCAGCACTGCCCTGGAGATCCTGCCTTATGGGGAGGACTATCATCACTCTGTGAAAGATGTCACAGTTCCTCAGAGAACAATTTCAGAGCCTCAGAAACTCTCTTTGGGAGGAGACAGATGGCACATATTTCTTTCTCAGCCCAGCCACCTACTAGGCATTTGACCATAAGCAAGTTACTTAACCTCTTGGCACATGGGTTTTCTGTTCTGTAGCCTGGAGGAAGTGATTCCTATTCTATAGAGCTTGAAGGGCGGTTAAGAGGCCCAAAGTTGATGAGGGATGTGAAAATACTTTGTGAGCTAAAAAGTCATGGGCACACCTGAATGATGGATTTTGTTAATCATGAAAGAAGGGGGAGGCTATGGGTCAGTGCGCTTCTCCCTGGAGAGAGAGGAAGAGGGGTTTGTGTCCTTGTGTTAACTAAACTCTGGAGTTTTGTCCATTTAAGGTTATTAAGTCATGTCCATTTAACAAAACAATCTTCACAAAGCCTGAGAGGTAGCTTTTGGGCAGAGGTGTCTGCTTAGTCCCAATGCTGCTCTTTAAGAAGGAGCCAGGATGCAGTCAATGGTGGTACTGGGTCAGGGCAGTGGAAACTGTGGCCCTGCTTACTTCCTCCCTCTCCCTCCTTGCTCCTGCCCTGACATGCCTGCTCCCCAGTCTGTATTCTGTCAGACTCTGCAGCCTGTCTTGTCTTGGAGCCATAGGCCCCCAGGAAGAGCTGATGCCTAGAGAGGTCTGCTTCTGTCCGCTGCCAGAAGGAGAGCAGGAGACCTCGGATGCCAGTGTTTCTATTAGGACAGTGAGAATATGTTGCTGGCATGGTCTAGGCTGAAATAAAGGCGGTGATGAGTGTATACATGGCTGCTGGCTAGCCGTTAGGCCTGGGGTACAAGGTTGTCCCAGACCTAGGGTCCCCTAAGGTGACACAGTTGCTAATGTCTGCATGCCAGAGTGAGGACTGTCTGCCAACATGATGTTTCCCCCCCACCCCACCCCAGGAAGTAGGCACCACCAGGCTGCCATTTTGCCCTGCAAGCTGTGCTTCAATTGCAACATGAAACAAACACTTCAGCAGACACCATCCTCAGCCTCCTCCCACACCACTTTTGTCCCATTGGTGATTAGTACCCAAGTGGTAAAGTGAAGCCTGTGACAACACATTCACAGCCACACCATCCACGGGCTGAGATGGGACAGACACCCGCCAGGTTCTCCTTAGCCTGGTATCCTAAGGTAAACAGGTTCCTTAGGTCCACACCTGAGGACAGCCCCTAAGACAAGTATTACCTATCACACTGAAATTCAAGTCCACCTCTCCCAAGAGGCCTTTTCCAAGCTAACCTCATTCATTCTCTATTCTGTGAGGAGGACTCCCAGCCACCGGGGGGACAGCCTCACCATGTGGGTGGGCAATTCACTGTGAAATGGGTCCCCCACAGGGCAAGGACATGGTGTCCTGTCATCCTTCTCTAGGCCCTAGGCAGTGCCCAGGGACTGAGGCCCCCACAGTCCATTCCTTTCTGTGACAGAAAAGCAAAATCATGTTTTTACGGGTACTCAGACTCATTTGCCTGTTCATTCATTCTATTACTAAATACTTGAGCACTGGCAAAGCACAAGGCACTATATGAAGCACTTTGGGGGATGCAGAGATGGTTACACAGTAGACCCTATTATCTTCATGGAGTGTATGGCCAAGTGAGGGAGCAGAGCCCTATATAAAGGAGAAAGTGAAATGCAGTATAAAGTGGGGAAGACCAGGGAAGGCCTCCTGGATTCTGTAGCATTTGAGTTAGACATTAGAAAATTCAGGAGGATTTGACCATGATGAAGTGGGGAGTGGGGAAGAGCAGAGCAAAGGCATGGAGATAGAAAACCATGGGGTGTATGGATGTGTGGGAACTAGAATCTGGCAAGAGGGGAGGGGGAACAAACACTCGAGTACTGTTATCTACTGACAGCTATTCCAGAAAGGCTAAAGTTTTCCTTTCCTTGGAGCCTCACAAGATCTCTGGGCAGCAAACGCTGTTTTCTCCAGTTCATAGAGGAGGAAGCTGGGGCTTAGGGAGTTGAAGTAACTTGACTGAGGCCTGGCCACTATAAGTGGTAGGAAGCTCTGAACCCATGACTATGCAACTCCAGAGCCTATGCTGTGTCCACTATAACAGCAGAGGATCAATGAAGGACTTAGGGAGAATGTGTCTGTGGCCTTTTTCTGGTCACATGGGTCTAGCAGTCCTGAGGGAGTGCCTGTGGTTTTCACAGAGCAAGGCCACAGTGAGGTACTGGGTCTTTTGAGCTGGCTTTGGAGTCCAGGATGGCTGAGCTCCTGGTTTCCCACCCCTGTCGTATTAGGGGAGCCACAGGCCTGTGGTGTGGGAGGCAGAGGGAGCCAGGATGACAGGAGATCTGGGAATGAAATTCAAGGTTCGGCCTTGACTGTGGATTCATTCTTAAAACCACCTCTAACCTAAACCCTTTGTGAAAGTGCCCCCTACCTCCCCTCCCCATCTCTGATCTCCCCTTAGGCCCATGCAGATTCCCTCTGCACAAGGTGGCCGTGTTCTGCTCTTGTTCCTTTGTTGCTGTGAAACAGGCTCCCTGCACAGTCAGCCTCTGTGTGGGAGGACTGGTGGTTGTCTTTGCAGGCAGGCATTTGCTTAGAGCAGGCTGCGTGTGAGCCCCACGTCAAGAAATTCCGGCCTCCTCAATCAGCGTCAGTGGAACTAGCTTCTGCTGAGGGGACTGGCTGTGAAGGATGAGTTCAGGGTGGGATGACGGACCGCTTCTGGGACCAGTGGTATCTCTGGTATCTCCGCTTCCTCCGGCTGCTGGATCGAGGTATTGCTGTGTGTGTGTGTGTGTGTGTGTGTGTGTGTGTGTGTGTGTGTGTGTGTGTGTGAAAGAGAGAGAGAGGAAGATATACACACACAGAGATAGAAGCAGAGACAACACAGAGAGAGACACAGCAGAGAGGGATATGGAGGGCAAGAAGGGAGAGAAAAGGGAATGACAGAGGGGAATAGCCAACCCATGGAAAGTAAAGAAAGAGTGTTTTCCTGGGGACATTTGCGACCCAGCTGGGATTTGGGAGCAGGGGCCATTTGGAGAACATCTGTATATCAGGACCTCCTTTCTTGCTCAGTATTATAGTCAAAGACAAGTTAGGCCCTGTCTTGCAGGGCTCTCGATAGAACACTAAGAAGCCGTGCAGCAGGGAGAATGGTCCCTGCAGCAAGAAGCTGGGGGCAGACAGACACAGGCTCACACCTCAGTTCTGCTGCTCACCAGCTCTGACCTCTGGCTGATTTATGTGACCTTTCTGAGCTTGTTTTCCCACCTGTAAATGGACATGGTAAGACCTATCTGCTAGGGTTGTTGTGGAGTTATTATTTAATCCATACCTGTAAAACACAGTGTGATGTATGGTACACAGTAGGTGCTTTGTAAGTGTTCTTTTCCTCCTATGCCTCTTAGCATCGTGGAGTACCTGTTTGTCCTGAGGACAGCTCTCTTTGTGGATTATGTGTAGGTATAGCCAGTACAGAATTTGCAGTTAGTGGAAAGGGAAGGGAAAGTTCGTTTTATTCCTCAGACTAATCTGACCTTAATACATTCCACCATCAAATACTGATGCAATTTAAATCTCCTGGCCATGTGACACAAATCTAGACATTGCATTGTAAAGAAAAGCCACTGTTAACTGAGTTGAGTAATTGATTTTTTAAAGATTTTCAGTGTTATTTTGGCTTCAAATCTTAAGAGGTTTTGACTAGAATGAGATCCGACCCCTGACAGAAAAGGTGATGCTGGGAAGCCCTGCTACATACCCCAGTGTGTATTCATCCCCACTGGGAACAGTCTTAGGTGTGCCAGGAGGTCAGTACCAGTGGAAGTGGAGAGCTGCACAGAGCAGGGCTCTTATCAATCAGAAATCAAAGATGGAGGAAACCAAACCAGCACCTGTGCAAAGCAGTCTCTCACTGGCATTGAGAAACAGGCCAGTGGGAGCCTGGACTTGAGATTAGATGAGAATGTTAGGAGGAAAGCCAGAACTTTAACTGGTGGAAAGCATAGCATGGGGGAAGGGGAAGGAGACCCCAGGTATGAATCCTCCTTACCTGTGTGACCTCAGGCAAGTTACTTAACCTCTCAGTGCCTCTTTTTTTTTTTTTTTTTTTCATTTTAAAAGGGGATGATGATAACAGTAGCACCAACTCAGAGGGTTGCTACAGGGATTAAGTGAAATAGTACTTATCCTCGTGCCCGGCATGAAGAAAAGTGCCCCTTGAATGTTAGTTTTCAGTACCAACACAGTTATTTTCACTCTCCTGCAAACATCTTATGAGAGGCAGGAACAGGTGGTATATAATAATCACCAGGAGCTGAGAAAAGTCCAATTAAGAATTGTTAGGGGCTTAGAGACAATTTATACTTACACGAATTAAAAAAAAGATTCCAACTAACATACAATACTAATTATAAGAAGAAACTTGATTTTACTGTATAAGCTATACTGCCAATAAAATTAAGTTTTATTTTTTAGAAAATGCTTGAATTCATTAGTTGCAAACCAAGGTTTAAATTTTGACTCCATTATTAGTACCCTTGAATAAATGATTTATCCTCAAACTGACCCTCAGTTTGTTAAGCTGAAAAATGGGAATATTAATAACAATACTTATAGAATTTTGGGGAAATTGTGTTAGTGCTTGTAAAATTGTCAGGCATTCTTAGAAATGTCAGGTTAATGAATTTATGGATTGAAGGATTCACCTGTCTCCTTGATAGCAAAAGTTGGTTGCCAGAATTGTGTGTTCTCCCATGCATGTTTTGTTATCACGTGTGTCTGTAATTGGAAAGCTTATGGTCTTTCAGAAACAGGTCTCTATGGTTTTCTTTAATGTCAGACTTTAGACTAGCAGCTTCACACTGGGTGGGGCAACTTATTTCCAGGCTTTTGAGGGGTGGACTGTTGATTATGTTGCCCAATTCTGGTTAATTGGTATCACAGTATTACACATGTGCATGTGAGCGCACCCACATCCATGTTCAAGCAGAATTTTTGGATATAGCAACTTCCCTCTACTAACTAACGTTAGCTAACGCTCTACAGACAATGGCATGCTTTAACATGACGTGATAGACTGAGCTAGCTCATGGGAGATGCTCAATAAATATTTATCGAATGAATGGTTGAATGATGAACCTGTCCTTCTGGGCAGTGCACAAAATTCTCTTAGATCTCTCTTTAGTTTAACAGGACTTGCTCCCTTCACCTGTTTTAGGATTTTATGTCATTTCATCCTGACATTGTCATGCCTTTTGTCATCTTGAAAGTAACAGGCCTCAAGAAAGTGAGGATGGAATAAGAAATGAGAAGAAGTGGAAAATGATGAGCTTAGCGCAGGAAACTGAAATAATCGACAAGCTGTGTGCAAGTCTGAGTCATTCTCTTGGCTGTGACTGGGGGATAAGTGAGTCTGAGATTTGCCACACCTAGGTAGAGGGAGGAAGCATTAGAACACACCATAGAGCGGAAATAAACTTCACGAAGAGATGACAGTGTATGCTTGGTGATTGCAGACCAATCTTTAGTCTTCCCCCGTCATTGCTCTTGATGGGTAAGGATTTAAAAATATCAAAGAAATTGTTTTCTTGGGCTGTACTTAACTATATGTAAGGATTTATATGGTAATGAACTGCCACCTTGCTCAGGAACATGATTATTTTGAGGATTTATTTCATTAATAGTAGATGCTGTTTTTACAGTATTTGTTACAGGGTGTTTGTCACTCTGCTGATTGTGTTCTGTGCTTACAGATGATGACGAAGGAGGTGGCTCCTATGGTGAGGATTGTCCATTGAAAGAAAGGAACTCATACAGATAGGAAACCTGAGTGGTGTATGAGAGAAGAAAAATAACGTTGCTTTCTGTTGTTGAATTTTGGTGTCTCCATGGGGATTTGACAAGTGAGGTGGAGGTTTACATGTTTTTTGGTAGTGAAGGGGGAAGAGTGAAAATACTGATGTTTTTATTCATAAAGTGTCAGGACGTGTTTCACAGGGTGTGGGAATGTCCACCACTGTAGCACACGAGATGATGTTCAGGCAGTTTGCTGGAGGTTCTCTTGCTAGTCACTGCCTGGCACTGTCCAAAGGACAATCTGTTCTGCCTGAAGGACAGTCTGATCTGCCTGGTGTCTGTTTCGGCTGAGCTCTCTACCCCTTTCCCCCGATTCTATCCAGTGTAGGCCCTCCTAGCCCCACCCATCCCTCAGATCTCTCCTCATTCCCACCTCTTCACCTCTCTTTTTACCTTTCCACCAGCTCTCCTGCCTTCATCTCTGGTACTAGATGTCTGCCTCCCATCCCCCCTGCTCCTTCAGCCCGTTCTCCCCTTCTGCCCCTAGGGTAAAGGCACAGCCCTGTACCAACTGTGACCCAGTTCTCTGGAATTCCTCTGTTATTCTCTAACCCATTGCCAAGCCTCCAGCCCTTTTCATCCCTACTCCTGGGACAGCTTTGCCATGTAGGATCTGGGTTTCCCACCCTGGGTCTGCCCCTTCCTGACTTCTAACTCTGAGTGCTTTTTCCTCCCAGGAGCCACTGTCTTCTCCTCTTTTGCTTCTGCCATTTTATGTGACCTTGCCATTATCCCCAGTTCACTAGTTTATTTTAAAAATAAATTTAAGTAAGAAATGGAGTTGATTTAAAACATTATCAAGGAAGTAACTGCAGCAGGTATGTGGATATGGTGAAGCGAGGACAGAAGCACAAAAAAGACTGTGGAAAACTAAGTGATATGTTGAATTTACAACACAGTCTTTAGGCTGCTAATTTCTTCTTGATCCTCTGTCTATATCCCTGTAGCTACCACGAGGTTCTTTGGATTCTGGATCAGAAACCAACTGATTCTGTCCCTGGATGTGCATTACAATCATCCGCGAGCTCTTAGCACAATGTCCAGTTCCTCCCTCCTCACATCCCCCAGCCACTTAAATCAGAATTGCTGGAAAGAGGGCAGGATACTGGCATGTTTAAAGAGCTCTGCAGGTGATTCTAATGGCAGCCAGGGTTGGGAACGGCTCAGTGCCACCATTTAATATGGATGCTAGAGAGAAGAGGCAAAAATGACTCTTCAGCAAAATAACAGAATGAACGGGACAAGCAGTCACTGTGAGAGAGTAGTTAACACAGAAGTAAACATAGGAGCGTGCTAAGGAACAAGATTTGAAAGAACATAATCCTTTGGTTATATGATTCATGCAACTTTCTTCAGAAATTTCAACTACAACCATTCTGTGTCACTACCCAACTTTCCTTCATAGTCCCAGGAAAAACATTTACCTGTGTCCCAGGATGTTGTCTGGTGCCACCTTGTTTTGGGGTTTGTTGCTCTCTGTTCTGGCTGCCTAGGGCTCTGGAGATTGAGGTGGTGGCTTGTCACTGCGGATATCAAAAAAACCCCACAAAAAACAAAAAAACCCAACCACCCTAAAACATAACAATTCCTGACTTGATTAGTATAGCTCCAATAGGTGGGCACTGCTCATATTCAGCTACAATTAGGGAAGGAAAAATCCCTTCTCCCTTCCGGATAAATGGGTGGTGAGGACAATAACTTTTCTGAAGCTTCCATAGCGTTGGGCTTCTTCTTCAGCCTGGAGTCCACTTGTGTTTCTCACTGGAGTTTGCCTCTTCCTGCCTGGATATTCTCTGTGCCTCAACCTTCAAATCTCCTAAACACTCTAATCCAAGGATTGACTCTGCCCAGGGGCAGTACAGGGTCAAGAGGCAGCTGGCCCTCACAGCCATAGCCCTCAGAGCACCTGGGTATTTGGTATCTTCCTTCCCATGCCCTCAGCTTCCTGCCCCCTGGTTTCCTGTCACTGACAGATGCCCTGCGTTTGGCTTGCTTGATGCTCAGCTCTGGCCCCTGATTGGGTCATATTTGGTGTCTCTGCTTCGCCCATTTTAGGCTAGTTCCTACCAAGCTGCATACCCACATTGGTTTGGATTGTCCTGATCTTGCATATATGTGTCTAGTGGGATGTGTGGCTTCTTTGTCCCAGCCTTTATGACTTGCTCTTCCCCTCCTATGATTAGTAGGAAAAAGTAAAGAAAAGCATGCAGCATGTGTATGAAAAGCGCATTGGATGGCTCTCCCCTGCTGGGAATTTCATAATCAGAGGAGGTTAGGTTGTAATCCCCTTCCCATTAGAACTGAATATTCATATAATACATAAAGAAGTTACTTTAACTTAGCTTTTTAAGTTGCAGGTAGATATCTTATATAGTTATTTAACTGACTTTTGGCACAAACCACCTTCCTAAAGGGACCAGGCCTCTTGTCCAATAAACAGTTTGAACATGGTTGAAACACCACCCCAGAACAATTCCCTGTCACCCTACACCAGAGCCTCCCCAGCAACCTTCATATTTTCTGTGCTTCTACTTGAAATGCCCAAAGTCTCCCCCTGTTATGCTTAATCCACATCCTTCCCCTTCTTAACTTCAAAACCCCTATGTCCTCCAGACAAAGCTTCCTTGGTAATCATACCTGGTTGTGTTCTGGGACATGTGGGCACTTTGGTGCAAGACCAGTATTTCATGACTCACAGTGTGCTCCTGTGGGTGGTAATGGGACACACTGTGTGGGGCTGTTGTGAGCATTGAAGGAGTTAATACATGTGGTCAGTGCCTAGAACAAATAAGTATTCAGTAAGTACGTGCTATCCTCCCAGATACCTGTTGCTTCTAGGAGCCTAGTTGCTTCTTGGGGGTTCTTTCCCTCCATTGAAAGTAGAGCCTCCCTGAAGGCAGGTTCTTGTCCCACCACCCCTTTGTGTTCTCACCCAGATGTCTAGTTCAAGGTTGTGTTCTAATAGGAAACACAATAAATAACTTTGGCTAAAAGAGTGTTTGAACTCTCTAGGGAATAAAGAGAGGTACTGATTATCATTGAATTGTTAAGGAGGAAAAATAAAAAATAACTGTAATGATTTGACATTTCCAATATCTTAGCCCTTTGGTCCTCATTGTGTCTCTTTGGGATAGGTTACTTTAGTTCCCATTTCACAGAAAATAGATTTGTACTAAAATCACAGAGCTGTTAGGAGAAGAGTCAGTCCAGGACCCTGACGTCATCTGGGATGAATTCTCTCCTATACCTGCCATCATACATGTGAGGAGACCCCCATCCTTCTCTGTTTCCAGCGTGCATGTTAAACTGGGGCGTCTGCCCATCTCCCCTGTCAGCAGAGAGTAGGATATATCACTGAATGTCTTGTCTGTGGTGTGAGATAACTAGATGAGATAGATGTAGGCCAAGTCCTGGGGGAAGGACACTGATAGCTGCTCTGTGAGGTCCTGGTGTGGTGTTTCCACCCAGTGGGGTGGAGTTTACTGCAATGTGAGAACAGCAAAGCAGCATTTCCCTGGGTGTGGCGTGGCCTCCTAGGGCCTGGTCTTCTGTTGTAGTACACTCAGTGATTGCTTAGGGCCAAGGGGCAGTGCGGCAGCTGTGTCCCTGGATGGTCTGAAAGCCAGCCAGATTCCAGTGTAAGTGGTGGATTTGCTCTTCACCTTGTGGATGGAGGTGGCTTGTTATCAAAGAAATTGTCAAGGCAATAAGTAGTGTTATTATTAGTGGCAGTAGTAATAATATCTGCTAAGGGACCAGACATAGCAGGGAGTGGTTAGGGGTAGGAAGTAGGGTTCTTTTCTTTTGGGAGCTCCTAATTCAAACTCCTAAAAGAACAAGGGCTAGAAGTAACTTCTGAGTCTCTGTTGGCTCCTCTGCCAGATAATGGATTACTTATAAGGAACCCTTGTAGTTCCATGGTTCTGTGTAGACAATACCTGTGAAATAATACATGTACAATACCTAAAATATATGTGTGACCCCACAAGGTGATATTTCATGTTGAATTGCTAAGTGAGTGCTATGGATTCACAAGAGGGATATTTAGGTCTGAACGAAGGAGGGAATGCTCACTCATTTGACAAATATATTCTAAGGACCTACTATATGCTATGCCTTCTTCAAGGGTCTGGGAATACAATGCTGAAGAAGACAGTGTTCTTGTCCTCATGAAGCTTCACAGTCTAGTGAGGGAAATAGACAAATAGCACAGCAAATAATACAACAGCAGGTAGAATAAAAAGGAGAAAACTGATTGGAGCTTTAGTAGTGCTGACTGGTGAGAATGGAAGTTGGAAGGTACAGAATGTCTAATGCTCCCGTGTGGTTAGAGTTAAGTTTGGCGAGGTAAGTCGGGGCCACCTTGTGTAGAGTCTTGCTTGCATGTCAGGCTAAAGGCAAATGATGGCAGGGTAGTAGCATTCAGTTTGAAAAATGTATTGAGCAACTTCCATATATAGGCAGTAGACTAGGTACTGGGACTACAAAGAAGCATAACAAGGTATCACATGATAGAACCAAATGTCCAGTTCCTTTATGCCTGTGAAGTATGTCTGTATTTCTAGAGAGCAGTTAGGGTAGGGGATGCATGATTTTGAGTTACCTGCCTAAAAGTGTTAGTGAAACTGGTATTAGCTCAGGGAAGACAATATAAGGGGAAATGTGACTAGTGTAGACTGATCTTAGAAAGTTTGGACACAGGGAGACAGAATCAAGGGAATGGAAAGAGTATTCCTAAGGTTAGGAGGAGAGCCAGGATATGATACATTCATGAAAGTAGAGGAGAAGGGATGGTTAGGGGTCCCATCTGTAGGGACATGGGACAGTGTTGAGGGTTTGGTGGCAGAAGGCATTCGTGACTACTCACAACCTTGTTTCAGCATCCTTGAGGAGGAGAAACCAGATTGTGGTTGTAGGAGGTAATGGGGATGAGGCAATAGCAAGCACATACTGTTTGTTTGAGAAATATGACAGAAAATACTAGGTAAAATAGAATGTTGGTTGGTGGGACATTAGGGTCAAGTGATTGTTTTGTTAAAGAAGGGAAGCCTGAATGTGTTTAAGGCTGGGGAGGAAGTCATTGACAGAGAGAACTTTGAAAATGTTGAACAGAAATGGATTTATTAATTCATTTAATAAATATTCATTGAGCACCAACAGGGTTCCAGGCACTGTGCTGTTTGGTGGGGATACAGCATGAATAAGGCATGAAGTCTTCTTGAAGTTTACATTCTAGTGAGTGAGGCAGACAGTGTGCTTGTCATCTAATAAGAGCTTGTGATAAATGCTGCATAGTGCAGCAGTGACCTGGAGGAGGTGGGGTGGGTTGAACAAAAGAGTGCAGATGGAAGTGGCAGACCGGAGGAGGGACAGTGCTTCCTCTGTTGGAAGGAAGGAAGAAGGGGGTGCTCAGGGAGATATTTTTAGGTAGAAGAAAGGAAAAAAGTGAGGAAAGGCAATTCAGATGGCTTTTACATATCAAGCAAAGGAGTGGGCAGTATCATAGGCTGAGACCTGAGAGGTGGGATAGTTCGACTTTGAAATAGATCCTTACCTGCTTCATTCAAGCCTGCAACAACTCTGTGGTATAGGAGATGTTCCCATTAAATAAGTGAGATAACTGAGGGCACTCAGAGAGGACCCCCATAGACCCATATCTCGGGGCAAGCGGGGAGGTCTATCACTTGGATAGTCTGCCAGTCAGCGGCTCAGAGGGGACAGTTAATGAGTGAGGAACCAGGAGCCTGTCAGTGCAATCAAGAGATCAGTTCCTCCTCCTTCCTGTTATACAAAACCCTATGCTGGGCCCTGTGGGGAACTCTTGGAGAGGAGATGACATCTGTGCCTGGACAGCATTAAAAACTGACAAATCAAGCCATCAGCACGTATGTTCTATTAAGCGCACTGTCCTTGTGAGTATTTGGATTTTTAAGGATTTGAATAGAGCAAGGGAAAAGGGCATTCAGAGTGAGAGAAAAATGCAATGCAAACACTGTAGTGATCCCGAAGGTTGGTGTAATCAGAGAAGGCTGAGGCTTTATCAGATAAAAAGTGAATTTACTGGCTGGAGAGATGGTATTGGGTCAAACAAGATCGTGGTAAGAAGAGGTTTTTATTTTTCATTTTCTTTGCCTCCATTTAGTAGATGAGGAAACTGAGCTCAAAGAGATGATTTCATTTTCTAAAGGTATACAGCAGGTTTTTGGCCAAACCTACATACGAAGCCAGGGCATGAAAACTCCTAGTTGAGGTGTCTTTCCATTACATTCCTGTGTGGTTTCAACTCAGTTCTGCCCCTTTAACATGCTCAGCAGCCCTGATGTATCACTGTATGTGGAAGAATGGGCAGACTGGAGAATTCATGGGTTTGAAGGGTATCTAGTTTAGATTTTGTGTTTTAAGTCTCCAGGAAAAATTTCTAAGAAGCCCCAAAAGCAGGATTGTATTTCTTTCTCTATCCTCCTTTGTTATTATCATAAAAAACCAAGCTGAGTAGAGTTGGAAGTGGCACCTCCTGGCTCTCAGTCTATTGCAGAATTGCTGTCTAAAGAACCCAGGCCAGGGCAAAGGCAGAGGAGTGTCTTCCTTATAAACCCA
Organism: Desmodus rotundus; assembly: GCF_022682495.2. Lineage (NCBI taxonomy): Eukaryota > Metazoa > Chordata > Mammalia > Chiroptera > Phyllostomidae > Desmodus > Desmodus rotundus. The sequence continues at coordinate 101,301,151 of NC_071388.1, forward strand.
GGCTAGGAGGAAGAATTGGCACGGGGCTTTTAATCTGTTCATGCCAAATGAAATCTGTTAGATGGGATAATGAGCTCCATATTTTATAGACTATTTTAAGCCTATCTTAAAATATAGTACAGGGCTAGGGGTGGAGGAAGGACGGTAAGTCTTGGAGACAAAATGCCATGGCTTACTCATCAGTGTTTTCATTTTAATGATCCCAACCCCAGTACAAGTCCCTCAGTGATAGTGTAATGGAAACCACATATTTTTTTTCTGCTAGAAGTTTCAGGATGAACATAGCCAAACGCTTTGAGGTATAATTAGGGTTACAAACTCCCATCCCCAGTAATATACTAACCTTTCACCCCAGGGAGGCTCAACTAGAAACAATGTGGTGGGGAAGCAGTTGAAATTATGGAAACATTTCTTTCACCAATCCTGACCCACTACAGTTTCTTTTCTGGGCTTTCCCTCCCCTTCCCCTTAACCACTGGCCCATCTCTGGAAAGAAATAAACCAACGCATAAATAAATCACCCTGTTATTGACTCCTTCTCTGCCACAGGGAGAGAATCTCAGTCAGATTCTGCTGTGGCTGCCGAGGGCTGGACAGGGCAGGCAGAGGCAGAGCATGTGTAGCATGAAGGGCGGCCAAGGGAGCCTGACAACAGATGTTGGATACTGGGAGGCAGAGGTGCGTGTGTCATCAGCAGGTATGGGGGGAGATGGGGACTGTTCTGCACATTACAGGCTGGAAAATCCACCTCATAGGAATGTCTGAGGACCCAAGAGAATAGTGTATCTCCTTGTGTTTGGACACGATGGGCCGAGTTCTCTCTCAGTTTGTATCTCCTTTGCCTGGACAAGCATTCTGAATGTGGAAAGATTGAAGTTGAGAAACATGCCAACATAGTAAAGGTTACGTGGGCTTATTTTTTCCCTGTTAACCACACTTTGAACACTTGGAAGATAGAAGATTATGGGAACCCTGAGTGCATGTGTACAAACTCACTCTCTGGCCAGTTTCAGTCCAATCTTAACCATGTAGAGAAGGTTCTAGTTAGCACAGGGAGCAATGGAAGGACTAGGATATAGGACCCCTGACACTGCCCCTAAGGGTAGTGATACCGAGATAGAATAAGATGAGACACAGCGAGGCACTCTGCTTGGCTCCTTACAGAGGTCAAATAGCTGCTTCAGGTCTCTTCTCACTACCCCCATCACCAAAGAGAGTCATGTTATCACCTTCAGGAAGATGTGTTGATGAGTACATTTTTGATTCATTTATCTAACAAGTATCAAATACCTCTCTGAGCCTCAGCTTCCTCATTTGAAGGATTAAGGTATTATCTATCTGGGGTAGTCATAGAGCCATTCATTAAATGTTTTTAGCTTTCCACTTTCCAGTCACATGGTAAGATTATACTTCCTTATACCTTTGACCATGTGACTTACTTTGACCAATGAAATGTGAACAGAGTTGTGTTTCATTTCTAAGTGGAAGCTTTACAAGGCACTATACTATTTACTTCATTGTCCCACTGTTTCATGGATTGTAGAAGTTATGTTGGCATAAAACCTCCATAAGTCTGGGATTTTGAGTGACTATGAGCTTAGCCCTCTGCTGAGCCATGTTGAATATGTAGGATAAATAAGAAATAATCATCTTTTCTGTTAAGCTATTGACATTTTGAGGTAGTCTGTAGTCATAGTCTACCAAGCTTATATTGACTGATATATATTACCTTATAAGGCTTTGTGGGGCATTACACAAAATGGAAGTCTTTTTGCAGTGACTGCCAAATAGTAGACATTCAATAAATGGTAGGTATCACTACCATTTTTTTGAATCACTTTATTTTTGCTATGAAAATCTTTTAGGATGCTTTTGGCTTCAGGCAACTGACCCCAAACTCAAAATGGCTTTAAAAAAAAAGTACGTTTCCTTCTCTAGTTCTGCTTTTCCTCCTGCTATTCTTAACAAGAAGTTCAGAAGTTGGGCCAATAAAACAGAGGCTCAATATTCTCACCAGATTCTCTCTTCCTTAGTCTGCTTGGATACATCAGATTTTTTACATCTATAGATTGTTGCCTTTCACCAGTTTTGGAAATTTTTCAGCCATTATCTCTGTTCTTTTTTTGTCTCTTCTTTTATAATACCAATTGATTGAAATAGAAGTTTCTTGAATTTGAATCAGTTTTCAAATTGATTGAAGTTAAAATTTTTTAGTGTATCGTCTATATTTCTTATTATTCTACATTTTTCATAATTTTATCTGTCCCTGATGCATCCTAGATTGTATCTTCTGACTTTTCTTCCAGTTTATTCTCTATTCAGCTATGTCTAACCATGATTAAATTTGTTCATTGACTTCTTAATTTTAAGTATTTTTCAGTTCTAGAGTCCTCACTTAATTCTTTTAAAAATTACTTTTAAAAGAGGTTTAATAAAAAAATTTTAAGCTTGTCTTTTATTTCTTTATTGCATTATCATCTCTGATAATTCCAATATCTGATGTCTTTGTGGGTGTGTTTCTGTAGTCTGCTGTTTCTGATGGTTTTTGCTCATGGTGTTTTGTTCCCCCTTGTGTTATCTTTGATTGTGTCCAGGTCATTATTTTCGAAGTAGATTTTATTAGGATAATTTGAAGCCTAGAATGGTAACTTTATCCTGCAGTGATTTTTTAAAATTCTATTTATTTATTTATTTATTTATTTTTTGCCAGAGCCCTAGGGATACTATTATCCAGTTCCACTTTAACTGAAAGTAGAATGTTCCTTGGACCTAGATTATAGGCAGATTATTATGCTTCAAGTTCCCATGAGAGCTGGTTTGTTTCTAGGTCATATTTATTTATTTATTTAAAATTAAATCTTATTGATTGCACTATTACAGTAGGCCCAATTTCCCCCCCTTGGCCCCACTCCATCCAGCACCCCCTATTTCCTTAGTCAATCTCCAAACCATTGTTCATGTCCATGGGTCATGTGTATAAGTTTTTTGGCTACTCCATTTCCTATACTATACTTTATAGCCCCTTGGCTATTCTGTAACTATCTATTTGTACTTCTTAATCCCCTCACCTCTTCACTCACTTCCCAATACCTACTTCCCATCTTGCAACCACCAAAATGCTCTCCATATCCATGATTCTGTCTCTGTTCTTCTTGTTTGCTTAGTTCATTTTTTAGATTCAATTCTCGATAGATATGTATTTATTGCCATTTTATTGTTTATAGTTTTGATCTTTTTCTTAAATGAATCCCTTTAACATTTCATATAATAATAATTTGGTGATGATGAACTCCTTTAGTTTTATTCTTGTTTGGGAAGATCTTTATCTGCCCCTCAGTTCTAAAGGACAGCTTTGCTGGGTAGAGCAATCTTGGCTGTAGGTCCCTGCGTTTCATTACTTTGAATATTTCTTGCCAATCCCTTAGCCTGCAAAGTTTATTTTGGGAAGTCAGCTGACAGTCTTATGGGAACTCCCCTGTAGGTAACTAACTACTTTTCTCTTGCTGCTTTTAAGATTCTCTATGTTTAACCTTTGGCATTTTAATTATGATGTGTCTTGGAGTGGGTCTCTTTGCATCCACCTTGTTTGGGATTTGCATCCACCTTCTCTGTGCTTCCTGGACTTGCATGTCTATTTTCCTTCACAAAATTAGGGAACGGTTTTTTTCATCATTTTTTCAACCAGATTTCCAAATTCTTGCTCTTTCTCTACTCCTCTGACAAACCTATGATGCAAATGTTGAAACACTTGAAGTTGTCCCAGAGGCTGCTTACACTATCCTGGGTTTTTTTGGATTCTTTTTTCATCTTGTTCTGATTGGTTGTTTTATTACCTCCTTGTGTTCCAAGTCATTGATTTGAATCTGGGCTTCATCCACTCTACTGTTCTTTCCCTGTAAATTGCTCTTTATTTCAGTTAGTGTATTCTTTGTTTCTGCCTGGATCTTTTTTTATGCTGTTGAGGTCCTCACTAAGTTCCTTGAGCACCCTTATAGCCAGAATTTTGAACTCTGCATCTGATAGATTGCTTGTCTCCATTTTGTTTAGTTCTTATTTCTGGAGTTTTTATCTGTTCTTTCATTTGGGCCCTGATTCTTTGTCTGGTCCTTTTGGCACCCTCTCTGTGTTTGCTTCTATGTACTAGGTAGAGCTGCTATGACTCTCTGTCTTGGTAGTGTGGCCTAATGTGGTAGATGTCCTTTAGGGTTCAGTGGCCCAGCCCCTCCTATCATGCAAGCTTGGTACTCGAGGTGTGCCCTTTGTGTGGACTGAGTACCCCCTCCTCTTGTAGTTGATCCTTGGTTGCTGTTGGCAGGTCAATGGGAGGAATTTACCCAGGCCAGTCAGTTGTAAGGACTGGCTATGATGACTGACCACAAACATCTACCCATCTTGGAGATCAGCTGTTCAGGGGCAGGGTGGTGGTGCTCTGATGTGGTCTGTAGCTGTCCACTGGGTGTACTAGCTCTGGGGTTTTCCAGGTGGTGCAGACCAAGGTCAGCCCTCACCTGTGTTCCACCTGGGGCCGCCCTGCATGAACTACAAAGCAATCTGCAGATGGCTGCTACTTGTGCTGGGCTTGGAGGTTCACAGGCTTAGCCATACTGTGATACAAAGTTGCCCGCTGCTAGTGCCAGGCCTAGGGGCACATAGCAAGAGGTAAGGGGTCTGGGGACTCACTGAGGCAGGCTGTTGTTTGTTTGAGTGGATTTAGGCCATTGTGAAACATAAGACAAGACCTGCCATTCATATGGAAAAGCCACTGTTAATAGCTTGGATAGGCCTGCAAGTTGGGTGGGACAGAGCCTTGGGTGATCTCCAGGGAGGGACAAATAGTGTTGGCCAGTTTGATGGAGTCTCAGATGTGGCACCAGCCTGCCAGCTGTGTTTCTCTGTGGGGGAGGGTTTAGAGAAGGGACAGTGACCTCTGCCTGCCTTTCTGTTTGGGAGGAAGGTGTCCCCCAGCTCTCACCTTGATACCAGATACTTCAGTTCCTACCTTTATGCCACTGGTGCCTTTCAAGCTACTACCCCAGTGCTGGAGCCCAGAGGGAGTGAGTCTCAGTAAGACTGTTTGTGGGTTCTTTAAGAGGAACTACTTAGGACTCAATCCCCAGTGGTCTTTGCAGCCAGAAGTTATGGGGACTTATGTCCTTGTCACTGGAACCTTGGGCTGGGGGTCCCGGTGTGGGGCTGGGACTCCTCACTACTGAGAAATCCCTCCTGAATTTTTATCCACCTTATGTGGATGTGGGACAACCTGTTCTGTGTTTCCACACCTCCTACTAGTCTGGATGGATGTAGTTTCTTTAATTTTATAGTTGTTGGACTTCTAGTCAACTCAATTTCTGATGGTTCTCACTGATGGTGGTTCTGTAGTTTAGCTGTAATTTTGATGTGGTTATGCGAGGAGGTGAGCTATGTTTTACCTATGCCTGTGTCTTGACCAGAAGTCCCTATGCTACCTTTACCTTGAGGCTGAAGCCCTCCCTATATGAGGAAACCCAGCTTAGATTGGGGTACTATTTATCACACTCTTTTCCTTGGGCATGCCCTGAACTTTTATTTCTGCTTCCCTTAGCCATACTGGCTGCCAAAAGCACTGTTTAGTTTTGCCACTATATGTCGCAGATTGGCAAATGTTCTCAGGGCCAAAGCTGCTTTATGTTTTGGGCCAACCTCTTTGGATTCTCACCTTCTCTTAGATTTTGGCCTAATAATCTTTATCTTTTTAGCTCTCTTATGCTTTTAAGATTTAAAAAATTGTATTCAGTGAGAAGGTTAGTCCTAATTGCCCAGGCTGCTATTACAAGAAATGGATATGACAGGAACCCAATTTTCTGCACCTTCCATTTTTTATAGTCCCAAGGTGGCTGCCACATGGACTCCAGGTGTCACATGAAGAACTGAGAACTGAAAAAACCTGTCTTCATGCACGTATTTTCGTCAGTCTTTTTAAGAGTAAGAAAACCTTTTCTGATGTCCCTTGGGAGACTTTTCCTCATGTCTCAAAGGACATAATTTTCCCACCAATTTTTTTTACACAAGTCACCAGAAAGGAGATTTAAGTTTCCTGATTGGTGTAACATAATTAATACCTTGTGGGACTGGAGGGGTCTCCACCTCTACTGAAGATGCAGATGTTGATTCTCAAACAAAATCGATTAGGTTCTATAAGCAAAGACAAAGGGAGAAAATGGCTCTTGGGCAGGCAACCAACCCTGTCATATTCTGTGCCGAGCTAGAGTTAAGGATTAAGTAGTGTAGGCCTGACCTTGGCTGGGTGGCTCAGTTTTTTGAAACATTGGCCCATACACCAAAAGTGTTGTGGGTTCAATCCCTGGTCAGGGCACATACCTCGGTTGCAGGTTCAATCCCCAGTCAGGGTGTGTACAGGAGGCAGCTAATCAATGTCTCTCTTTCACATTGATGTTTCTCCTTCCTCTTTCTAAAAATCAATAAGCATATCCTCAGGTAAGGATTAAAAAAAAGAAGTGTAGGCATGTTTCGTTCCCTACTTGGGGACAAACGTGCTCCAAATGATGTATAAAAATGTAGAGCCAAATCTTAATGGAAAGGATTCAGAAGTATCAGGACCATGTTACTTAAAAACTGTAAAAATTTGAGGTAGCCTGTGATCAAAATGTAATAAATATATTTAATCAAAACTATTCAAAAATAAAATTCTGTAGTAGAATGGCCTTATTGGAAGCTTATTCACAAAGTTTAATTATACTGCAGATTACTTCTGTAAATGCATATTGCAAAAAACCCAATGCATCTGATGATGTCACATGGCTTCACTGGGTTAGCTGGGTCTTTCCAGCTCTTCCTGGCAGAGGTGGTCTGCATGTTGTAGAAGAAGGATCTTATTAAGGTTTAAGAATCCTCACAGACCTCAGGAACAAGGGCAATAACCCTAGTATGGTTATTGTGTGGATTAAGTCATGTTACTTATGTTAAGGGCTTAATAAATGTCAGCTATTAATTCTTAATCCATATTGCCTAAAAATTAACTTCTGGATGAGAAGAGGGTGATGGAATGGCCAAGAGAAGATTGGAGGCCTGGAAGCTTAGGCAGATTTTGAAGGGGTGGGGGAGACAGAATGTGCTGTGAATGTTGTGCACTGGGACCCTGAGAAAGGGCAATTGAGAATTGGGTGTGCAGGAGGGAATCAAAGACCAACCTGCATTTTTCTTGAAGTTTGCCCCAGATCCTTATGGGAAACTTTAGCCCCAGGCTGTCCTGTACACCCTTTGTGACTAGGTTGTATTTCCTACTGGAGTAGAGTCATCCATCAATAGCTCCTTATTTTAAGGCCCTGCCTCCGCACCTTGAGACCCCCTGCCAGGTGGCTGAGCTGGACTGCCTCTGAGGGGGCAGTTCCTCTGCTGTCTCATGTTATTCAACCTACCAGCTCAGGGTGTTTAGAGTTCCTTCTCCATTAAGTAGATTAAGGGCTTGGACATCCCAGTCCAGAGTAATGGATATGCTAATTGGCAAACATTAGAAGGCTTCAGCATTCATTGATAAATCTTTAGGTTCTGGGCAGTAGCTGCTGAAATCCATTCTTATCGACCGCTTTGAGAGAGAAGGATCCAAGGGCAATGGTGAATGCCTAGCTGAGGAGGAGGGACCGTCTGAGGCAGTGGGTCCACAAAAGTGCCGGAAGGGTGGAGTACTCCCTGGGTGGAAGCATTAAAAGAAGAGGAAGGCAGAAGAAGAGTTTTCCTCTTTAAATGGAAAAGGTGGTTATAGTCAGTTCTTTGGCACCTCAAGTATCAATGAAAGGATGAGTGATGAGGCCTGAAGCAGCAGGTTGGGAGAGAGGTGGTCAGAGGCAAAGGAGTATAGGAGCTTCAGTGTACACTGGGCATTTGGATGTATCTTGGCCATTTCATTGGAGAGGCAAGCAGTCCATTGGTTCCTGTTTGTGTGATGAGTTTGAATGGGAGGAAAGGGAGAATGGGTTTTGGAGAGACCATCTGCTGTCTTTTCCAGATGTTTATTTCCACTCATCCCCATGGACTCATGTCTGAGCCCTGAGGAGAGAGCAGTGTTGCGCAGAAGTTGAAAGAGCTGTTTTCATAGGGCCCTGTGTGAGATATGGGGACAGATGCTGATTGTGAACAGAGAGTGGGGAGAGGGATGAAACTTCCATCACGGCTTGATGTGGGGGTAGTGAGAACTCCAGGGAACTCAGGCTGTTTGGCACTTGGAGAGTTGGGGGTTTGCGAGCCCTGGAGCTAAAACCAGAAAAGATCAGCATTCGTGCTGCCTGTCACCTACCAGACCCAATAAGCAGTGGTATTGAATCTTTTTGGGTGCTTCATTCAGATGGCCGGCAGTCTGAGATGACGACGGGCCCATACCCTAACAGACTGTCTTGAATTCCATTTTATTTTATTTTAAGATTTTATTTATTTATGTTTAGGGAGAGGGGAAGGGAAGGAGAAAGAGAAGGAGAAAAACACCAATGTGTGGTTGCCTCTCACATGGTCCCACTGGGGACCTGGCCTGCAACCCAGGATGTCCCCTGACTGGGAATCAAACCTGACCCTTTGTTTCGCAGCCCACAGTCAATCCAATGAGCTACACCAGCCAGGGCCTTAAATTTCATTTTTAAATGATCCTTTTTATAAAGAGAACAAAGTGTAGGTAAGGGGTTTAGAATTCAGGGAAAAGTTAATTGGATTAAGAAAACTGCAGTATTCTTGCCTGGGCAGTAGTCTTTAGCTGTGCCCCAGTGGGTGGGCTTCTCACCCTGGAGCACGATGGCTCAGATCCCATCTCGAATTGCTTGCAGTCCTCCTGAGACAAAAGGTGGAACTGCTTATGGTCTCCTGGAGTCAGGGTGGGTCATACCTTCAGTTGTTGGAACAATAGCTTTTATATGCATTGATAACTAAGCTTATTAGCTATTACTTAAACTAAAATTTTCCAACTCTTGAGTCCTCTGTCAGAGCAGGCACTCCTGAGTCAGATACTGGTATCCTCACTGAGGCACCCCAGCAGCACTGGGAAGCCAGAGCAGGGGAGGAGAGACATGGCAGGTGTGGTTGATGGAATGTTTGGTGAGCCCAGAGGAGATGTGAGCAGGGCTCTTGGACATAATAGGATGAAACTTTGCAGGCTCTGAGACAGCACACGAGAAAGGAAATCAGTCCAAAGCTAGTGAAATTTGAATTGCCTCTGTTAATGGGACTTCTTGTCTGATGATGACTACAAAACTCAAGTTATGGAAGAAACACCTTGGCACTGAGGTGCTCCTTAAATTGACAAATATTTATTGTATACCTACTTTGAAAATATACACTTATGAAGAGTGAGCAAGACAGGCAAACTCTTTGTCTTCATGGAAATGGCAGTGAAGGGAAAGGAATACTTGGTTGGAAAGTGCCATGGGAACACAGAAGAGTAAGTGAAGGATTCCAGCTATGGATTTAACCTTGAAAAGCCTTGAGGGATGGGTAGAAGCTGAACTTGCAGAGGTTAAGGAGGGCAGCAGAGGAAAGGTGCTGAGTAGGAAAGTTTGAAGAGTTTGGAAAATAGTCTTCCTGTGGAGGTCGTGTGTATATGCCCATTGCAGCTGTGTGTGCAGGTGTTACAGAACAGACCCAGGTAAGCAGGGGGAGGGGGGAGTGCGGAGAATGATATACTGTTACCGAATGGACCCATCCTTGTGCTCTGAGGTTCCCTCCCCCACTAGGTTCTCCTTGCCCGGTACCAGGGAAAGACGTCTCTCAGTGCCAGAGATTGGTGAAAAGGAAAGGGATTATTTATTTAAAGTTACACAGACTTAGAGTAATGACTTAATGTTGTCATTAAAAATACTAAAGTCCTTTAGAATATCCACAAATGCACAGTCCTTCCTTCTCCCCTTTGCCCAGTCTGGGATACAGTATCTCAGGAAAAGAAGTAGAAGTCCGTGGTTCAGGCAGCCCCTCGGTTCAGGCACCATCTGCTGTGTTGCCGCCACGATCTCCAGTTAATCCAGAGCCATGTGGCACCTTCTCATGGCCCGCCAGCAAGAGTCCTTTCACCCCTTTTCTTCCAGGCAAAGTCTCTCCTGCTTCCTAAGCCATGTGGCAAAAAGGGAGCACCCTAAAGCTGCATGGTCCCAACTTTTGCCAAAGTCACGTGGTCCCAAAAAGCCCCAGCATGGCTGCCATGCCTGGGTTTAAATCCTAGCACCAATCTTCCCCTGCAGCACTATTTCTGACTCCTCCCACAGTCAGTTACACCTGCCAGCATTCCCATATTCTTCAGCTTTACTGGGCTGCCATAGTAAGTCTGGGCAGGTGTGGCCCCATGGCATGGAGCCAATCTTCTCCAAGCTCTCACAAGCAGGCAGGCGCTGTAACCAGGGGGAGTTGCCTCCCAGTTAAGTTTTGGGTTGAAGTCACTCCCATCTCCCTGGCTCAAAGCATGGCCACAGCTATATAACTTATCTATGAAACCAGTTAAAGGTTATAGATATGTTAATTGACAGTTCTAGAGGTTATCTGCAAAACTGTTGTTACTCAAAACAGCTCTCAATGGCCCTGCTCCACATGTCCCATCCCCCAGCTCAGACTTGTGGGGGCGAGGACATCCTATATATGTATTTCTAATATTTCCTGGACACCCTGAGTTGTGGACCCCATTGCAAATCCCCATTTGGCCCCCACCCTTGACTGCACTCTGTTACACAGGGGACTTGGGATCATGAGAGAGAGGGGAGAGAGAGAAAGAGAGAGAGAACTCTGGAAAGGCTGGTTGAGTGGGATTTATATTCTACACTAAAGATTTAGGATTTTATTTAGTAGTTTATGGGCTTCTTTTAGGAGATTTTGAGCAAGGAAAGTAACTTATCAATCCTTTCCTTCACTAGCTGAGGTCACTTGGTAGCATTGGTGTTAAGCACGACTTCAGGCCATGATTGTTTCAATGTGTTCTCTTCCTAGGTTTCTCATGGGAGCAGTCTTAGTTTTATTTTTACCCACATGTCTGTTTTAGGTGTGCATCAGATTAGCAGCTCTATGCTTCCAGTTGGAAGAGAGCTTCTGTTCAAAGTACTGTGTGGGTGGAGTCCTTCAGCCACTGTCCAAACCTTGCTGCCCCTCCTGGGTGTTGACCTTAGCTGTTGAGGGTGTGGCCCTTGATTTAAGGCTGTTTGCTTCCCTGCTTTCTCAGCTCCTTCCTGGTGATTTTGAATGACCCAGAGTTCTTTGTAGGAGGTTGAGCAAGGGGCAGCAACTACCGGTAATAGATGAATGGTCATCTTGGGAATTTAGGTTTCTGCTTCAGCCAGATTTACTTCCATTTTATCATAAATACAAGCAGCTTCATAAATTTAAGTTGGTTTCCAGAAACAGAGCCTGGTTCCAGGAACATTTCTCAGTGTGGAAGACAGTATTGTCAACAAAGATAGGGATGCAGTTTTAAAGATAAGGTGCATTTACCAGGACACAGTGTACCAAGAAGTGAATTGGTTAACACTTCTCTTCTATATTCAGATGAAGAGTATGGTACAGATTTATCTTCCGGTGTCAGTGATGTTTTAAAATATCCTTCTGGTGCTGTTAGCTCAGTTTGCCTGGATGCTATTTTCATGAGGGGAAGGCTGTGGCTCAGGTCTGGAGTCATCTGCTGGACAACTTCTCTCTGGTTATAGCTAGAGATCACACCTTCTGTCCCATACGGTAGTCTCTCAGTAGCTTTTTATTAGTTGCACAAGAACCAGCCAAAACAGTATATTCAGAAAACAAAATCTAGTCCTACTGGAAAAAGAATCCAGAGACTATAGCCTGTTGATAATGGTTGTGTTGTATATTCATGATTTTGGACATTGATTAAGTACTTCCTGTGTGCCAGGAACTGCCCTAGGTGTTTATCTCAAACGTCACAATAGTAGTGTCATTTTTTACAGATGAGGAAACTGAGGCTCAGAGAAGTTATGTGACCTGCCTAAGCCATTCAGCTTGTATAATGGTGAGTTAGGGTTCTAACCTAGGTTTTCTTTTTCTAAACCTCATGTTCTTTTCCCTTCTCCATCTGGAAATTATGATGAGAATACATACACCCAGTCACTGGGCAGCAGAGTCAGATGTTTGTTCAGTGACAACTGGGGGTATCCTGTGGCCACCAAAGTTTATTTGGCTATGAATTTAGGCCTCTTCTTTACTGGAAGCAGTTACCTCTGTCCCATTTGGTGTTCAAGTTAGCATCTGCTCATTGCCAAGTGGACCCCTGGAGACCTTTCTAGCTCTATCTTCCAGTCCCCAGCCTCCTGCCGAATTGGGGAAGTGACAGATGGAAGATCAAGTGACAGATGGAAGATCAGATTTCAGATATTGAAGACTTCATTCTGATCTGCAACAGCTCGGAGGGAGAGGAGGGGCTACTAGTCAGTGTATAGCCTAGTATATTCTATGGACCAGCTACCCTGAGCTGGGGGTTTATACTGGGAATTTCTTTTATGAAAAAGAAAAACAGTGGGGATTTTTTTTCCTTGAGCATATTGGGAAAAGGTCAGCAAATTGTTTGATATCTAAATAACTAAAACATTTATTAAGAGTCATCTCTGGGTAAGGCAGAATTAGTATGATTTGAAAGGTGCTAGGAAAGTGTTCCCTGCCCACACCCTCTCAGACTTTGGCATGCCTTGGTGCCCCATGTGGGTTCATTTATTCTTTTGGGCCACCATCACCCAGCTGATTCCTCCATAAGCTAATTTAAGATTACTTGTCTCTGGAAGAACTAGCGGAACATTTAAGGCAGCATTCGTGCGCGTAGTGGGTGGGTGGTGTCTAGAGTGAATGGGATGACTCAGACGAGGTGAGAGATATTCTGGGATGGCTTCCTGGAGGACAGAGGTGTACTTAACATGGTGCGATGGCAAAGAGGATTGTTTTTTTGAGGAGCTATGGATTGGAGCATTTACTAAACATCAGTTTTTAGTTTTTCAGATAATAGAAGTAGCTCTAATAGTACAAGGTACAAAGCCATTATTAAGTTAGAAGCCTTTATAATCACTTTACAAAAGCCCCTTTTGCTTTGGCTTAGTAAATCTTTTTCAAAGTGCCAAGGATTTAGAAATTTTAGAAATGACAGTTAATGCAAAAGGTAAAATCCCTTTGGGTTTCAAGCTGCCTTAAAAATCTACTCATTCTCCCCCCACCAGAACCTTCCTGCCCATCTCAGTATCATCCAGGAAGCCTCCCGGATGGTGGGCAGGCATGGAAGGAGGCAGAAGAGTGCTTTCCCCAAGGGCCGCTGCTGTGCTTTCCCGGCCCAACAAGCATTCTGTGGGGATGCAAGAGCCACTTCCCTCTGTGCCAGGAACCAGATTTCAGGGAGGCTGAGTGGTGAGAGCTCAGCAGGGGTCAGGACAGAGTGACCACAGATGGCAAACGGCTCTGGCTGCCACTTGATGGGGGCTGTTCTTGGAGTCCAAGGGGTGGGAGTGGCTTAGACTACTCCCTGGAAAGGAGAGAGGGAATGCTTTTCTTAGGATCTAGGGAAACTTTAGCGACTGAGTGAGGATGACATTCTCTGTGTGAGAGTTGCTTGAGACTATGAAGATATGTGTAAATGTGAACAGTTAAAAAAAATGCAACACATACATGCATACAGAAACCCTCTGCCCCTGACATAGGTCCTGGATGTGACTAAGTTCTGAGCATTTATATATGATGGTAACAGAAACATTCATTTAGGTAACATGTGAAAAGTTAGGCAGTGAGGCCTAAATAGTCATGAGCTCTAATAAAAGTAAACAAATTTCTTTTTTTACTTTAATTTCGTTATTTTTATTGAACTTATTGTGGTGACATTGGCTCTCCAAACCATACAGGTTTCAAGTGTAGAACTCAAAACATCATCAGCACACTGCCTCGTGAGCCCACTGCCCCAGACGAAGTCTCATTCCACCCCCATTTTCCAGTCTTTGTCCCCACCACCCAGCCCACACAGCCCTTTCCCTCTGGCTGTCACCGCACCGTTCTCTGTGTCTGTGTGTTCTGTATGCATGTGTTTTTGTTAACCCCTTCAGCTTTTTTCACCCAGTCTCCCAAACCCCTCTCCTCTGACAGCTGTCAGTTTGTTCCATGTATCCATGCCTCTGTAAAAGTAAACAAATTTCATTTTTCATGTTTTTATAATAAAATGCCTTACTTGAGAATTTTATTATATACCAGGTTTGTCCCAAACACTGGAAATATATCTTTTCATTTAATTGTCACAAGAACATTGGGAGGTAGATATAATTCTTTAGAGTTTATAAAGCACCTCTATCATCTCATTTGATTCTTCCAACAATGTATATTTCCTTATTATCTGAATAGGAAACAGCCAGAAGTAGTGGCATTGGAACTTGAACTCAGAGCTCTTTATTGCAATTCCAAGTCTCCTTTTCACCATACCACAACTACAGGCACTCTTTCCTCCCTCTTCTGTTCTTTGGAAAATTTCCTGGGATTCTGTGCCTGGGAGAGGCATCTAAGCAGGGTGAGATTTTAAGACTGTATATAAGGTTGAGAGATGTAAGGGGAGAGGGAGCAGGATTTGGAGCTGACTGGCAGGGCCCTGGGGGATATGTCAGAGACAGTGCAAGCCAGGCACAGGCTCCCCATGAAGAGGGAGCTGGAAAGGAAAAACTCCCACTTTAGGGAAGAACGAGGCTATTCCCAACATCTTTACAACTGCAAGGGGACTGATGATACTAAGGCTCACTGATGAATGGGCAGACATTTTCATGTCCAAGAAAATATTCACATAAATATTTAATTGGAACAAATTATGCTGCAAATCATTAAGACAAACATAAATCTCATGAATAAGGTTTCCCTTATTTCCCTGAATATTTCAATGAAATATTTATTGAGGAAAATGAAGTCAGCTCACTGCTTTGCATGACTAAATGGCCATTGCTGGCTTCCAAGAGCAGCTTCTTCAGGATCCATCTGGATCGCAAGGAGGGGGAAGGACACAGGAATACTTTCAGGTTCACCCAACATGAGCAGGAGGTAGACTGCTCAGATCTCATAACACTGAAGCAAAGTCTAGCATTGTGGCTGGAATAAGAAAGGGAATTTAATTTTCGATCACTTAGTATTGATTTTGAAGGTCCTAGGTTACTTTCTAATTTGGGGAATACAGAGGATGGGCTTCAGGGTAAGTGCCTTTAATTTTGAGGTTGTAAATCTGAATATATCCTATGCGGATGTCTAGCGCATAACTCTCCGATTTGAGTTAAGGCCCTTGTAGGTGGCACACAGATGTCCTGATGCCATTTCCAGTCTTCTGGCTGGGTGTGCTCTGCCAATGCTAATGATGTGCTCATTGGTGGTGTAGGTGGAAGGGCTCACAGATGCCTGTGGGGATTGGGAGAGCACCATCAACTCACCTGATCTCACCTACCAGCGTAGTAAAGGATATTGGTCCATCTCCCTCACAGATGTCAGCTCTAGCCACTGATTCCTTAGCTGTGGCACCCCCTAACGGTGATCAGAGCAGAGCTGGCTATTTCAGGAAATGGATTTCAAGAGATGAGTAAGTATGGGTACTTGGGGCATTGAGGATACTCAAGGTCTCTGGGCTCCCTGGACTGGTTTTGGCTGCAGCTGCACCCTTGACAGGGTAGGTGGCCCTTATGGATTCATATTTGATCTTTCGACAGGCAGATCCTGTGTGGGTCAAATGATGGGTTTTTCCATGGGTGGTCATGTTGTCCAAAGTTAGGATTGCTGCTCCAATTTTATTTTGGTTTCGTCTTGTAATACACAGGTGCCTTATGCCAGTACTTATGGATAAACGATCGCTTTATTCCTCCCTCACAAAACATAGTACTCTGGTCCATGAGAAAGCTTAGCCAGTATATTGGGGGACTGTAGTTTACTTAACACTGACTCTATTGTTTTCCTTGTCTTTAGGCTTCCCATTATCTAAATCCAGGTTATGATTCACATGATTGGCATGGAATAGGAACCCTCAGGGTGAGCAGGTTACTGAATTCAACTAAGTACGTACAGACAATTCCCAACTTAAAGATTGTTTGACTAACAGGTTTTTATACTTTACCTTGCTGAGAAGCATTGTGAATTCAGTAGAAACTGTGCTTCACATTTTGAATTTCGATCTTTTTCTGGGCAAGACATATATGGTATGGTACTCTCTCATGAGTCAGAGTAGCAGCAGCAAGCTGAAGCTTCCAGTCAGCCATGTGATGATACTTTACAGTGTACTATATTGCCAGCATTTTTTGAATATTGTGTTTGTATTTTTGTATCCCATCATATCTACAAAATGCCCATGTGTGTCTCTTGCTTTTACCGATAAGGGAAAGGCTGTTACTCTTGAGATGAAACTCAAGATAACTGCCCAACTATAAATTAATGGAAGTGTTCTGAGCACCTACACTAAGGTGGGCTGGGCTAAGTTATGATGTTCAGTAGGTTAGGTGTATCGAATGCATTTTTGATGGATGATATTTTCAACTTTGGGGTTTATTAGGATGTAAACCCATCATAAGTCAAGAAGCATCTGTACTGAGAATGAACCATGTACCCAGCACTGGGTCAGGTGCTCTCGAAGATTCAGAAATGTTAACAAATTCTTGTCTTTGAAGAAACTTACAAGCTAGACAGAAAAATTAAATATATATATTTATATAAATACCTACATTTGTATATTTCATATAATTAGCTAACTATTCATTCAGCATATATTTACTCAGTACCTTCTCTTAGTAGACTACAAAAGAAATCAGAAATGCTTTTACCCTCAAGCTGCTTAAAAAAACATATTTATAATTATATTGTAAAGTGGAGAGTAATGTGAGTTCCAGGAAAGTGCTTTCTGTGAAAGACTCTATCTGATGCATGGATATAAACACTACTTCTGTTAGGAGTCAGAGGGTGGAGCCACCAGACAGAGATGTTGACTGTTTATATTGTTCTACCCCCAGAACCTAGCACAGTGCCTGGTACATGTAGATGCTCAATAAATCAATGTTGCATGAATGAATTTTGCTAGGCTGGAGTGGTGAGAGAAAACTTCATGGATGAAGTCCCGCTTGAGTCAGATATTTAAAACATGATTGAATTTGTGTAACATTGAGGAGGGCATTCAGGTTTTTCAGGGGAAATCACTGCCACCTCCATAGCACTCCGATATTGATTTTCCTTTCATGCTTTATAAACTATTGCATAAGTCACTCATGAGCATGCATCCATTTCTTACCTCATTTATCGCACTGTTAGGGGAGGGTTGACTCTGGTTCCTGTGGTACCTGGTTGTGTAATAAAGTGCAAGAAATAGTGATTTATTTCTACTTGAAGCATTTTTTATAGTTTGGGAATGCTTTTGGAACCCCATTGAAAGAGGCGGTGGATTGGAATTCTCCGTAAGGCCATTAATTATTGAATTTGCTTTGTTGTAAAACAAAGGAGCTGCTCATAGGTGTCAGCTGTTGAGCATGCAGAGTGAGTTAGTATCACTATAAGTGCTCCTAATCACAGGCAGACCTGTTAGCAGACACTCAGGGAAGAAGACAGGATACTATCAGCACAATGCTGCAGGGAAGATCGGCAATTAGTGGCTTCAGATGTCACAGAGCATCCTTCTCCCTTTACTCTCCTGGGTGCAATCAGAGATTTTAGTTATGACTCTAAAAACAAGTCCCAGTGAGAGAATTCTGGGCTATAAGCTTGCCAATAGGATGAGGTGAGTGGTGGCAGGGAGTTTGGCTGCAGTGGTTGTAATGGAAGTTCTGAAGGTGGTGATGCTAAAGAGAAGGAGAAAAAATTTCTGGTTGTCGTGGGGACGATTTGCCTTCTGGGCAGTGGGGCTGGATGTATCAGTGTGGCCTGTGGTTATGGAAGAAGCGCCACCTCTGCTGCTTTGTCCATCAGCAGGCTCTGGGCCTGGATCTGCTGCTCTCCTGCCTCGTGTCTTGGAGTGCACGAGGCCAAGCTGTGAGATCCTTCTCAGTGGGTATCTTTACAATGAAGTGTATGGAAGCTTCATTCTGAGCAAACATGGTAAACCTGGGGAGAGGGTCTGTGTTTAGCACTGCAGGGACAAGGGGACTATTCAATAACATTTAAACCAAATCTGTGTTCAGCCCACAGAGGGGGCACAACCCTAATTCAGATGCTGGAGTATAAGTATTGTTAGAGTTCTCTGCACCACCACCAATAGAAACAGGTTGCTTTGCACTTCCCAAAAAGCTTTCACATGATTTATTTTACTTGAAATCCACAATAGCCTTCTGAGATAGGTAGGGCAGGGATTATAATCATCCTTGTCCTTCTGAGGAAACAACTCAAACAGGTGAAGAGATTTGCCTAAGTCGCCCAGCTAGGAAGGAGAAGCTAAACCTTGAATTTGGGACCTTGGATTGTGTGCCTCTTGCTTTGTTCTGTCATTTCATGTTGTCAGATCCTAATAGTGAGGAGACAAATACACACACAACGTGACTCAAAGAAGCTAATATTGGAAAGAGGGAGACACAAGGTTAGAGATGGTGTACTGAGGAAGAAAGGGTTCTAGCAGCAGTGGACCTTGAGTCCTGCAAAGGAGAGGAAGCCAATTTTGGTTGGCAGAGGGCTGCACGTGGTGTTCCTGGGAATACCGGCAGACATTTTTCAGGCCCAATCTTCATTATTCCTGGACATGCAAAGGAACTGGGGGTGGGAGGGACCCACCCCCAGTTAAGGGCACTGAGAGCCCAAATATTTTAAATCAGGAAATAAACACCTCTTTTTAACTTACAACATAATCCTTCTTTCCTAGAAATGCTTTCAACACACTGCCCACAAACAGTAAAATGCCTTGGAATGAATTTTCTCCACTTCTGTCCTTGATTCCCCTGTGACCAAGGAAGTACTTAGGGAAAGAGAAGAGGAGATGTCAAGAATCTGGATTTCCCCAAATTAGGCCATCAGCCTCTCTGGTTGATTTGGCCGATCAGCTGTTTCCACTTTGAGCAATGGTGGCTCCAAGAGTGAGAGGACTCACCCTGGTTTGGGTCCTGACTCCATAAGGCAGGTGTGGGGGAAAAGGAGCTGACTCAACCAGCTTGCACCCAAAAACTCAACAGCTCAACTACTAATACTCCCCGCCCTGGGGTGCCCTTTAGCAACATCTCTTCTGTCTTCATGGTTTACCTTGGTGTACACTGTAGAAATGTTGAGTAAAAGAGGATCATGGTTTGTGGAATTCTGGCTAAGAATTAGAAGAGATTTCCTTGCTTTTGCTAGGCCTCAAATTAATGGTTCTCTTCTTTCTCTCTCTCTTTTGAAGAATTAAGTTATGAGTGAAAATTTCCAAACTTGGAAAAATGGACATCAGAAAGATTTTCTAGCAAGGTCCCTTTATTTATTTATTTATTTTTTTACTTAAAACTATGTTTAAAAATAATCTGCTGTTATCAAATATCAGTCACTGAGTAAGGTTTGGCTCCTTCAATCATTGAACTATTTCAAAGTTTGAGCAAATATTTGAGAATCTTCCTGCTCCCCAGCCCTGCTCCATCTTGAGAGAGGTGGACAATGGAGGTTTGTCTCTGGTCTCTGGACACCACCTGGCCACTCCTCTCCTTTGAGGTGTTTTACCTCCCTGTTTTAATCTCAAGGTGGTGGCTAGAGGTGCCATGCAATCACAACTTTTGCTTTTTAGTCGAGGACACAAAGACGGATTCTTCTAAAAGAGATATACAAAGTTGCATGCTTGCAAGAATTTCTCCGTGTAAAACAGAATGTAAAGGCGATTCCCTTGCTATA
Source organism: Desmodus rotundus (assembly GCF_022682495.2). Lineage (NCBI taxonomy): Eukaryota > Metazoa > Chordata > Mammalia > Chiroptera > Phyllostomidae > Desmodus > Desmodus rotundus. The sequence continues at coordinate 101,320,918 of NC_071388.1, forward strand.
ACTTAGATAAATTTTCTTGTGGACGTGAAATGGCGTAAGCCCTGCTGTCCCGAGCTTTCCAAGTGACAGTTTCATCAAGTCCATATGTTCATAGATGAAGGAAGTGTTATCACATGGCAAATGGCCAGGAAAGCCCCTGACCCACTTCTTTCTACAGGATTGTCCAAGAGTGCCTGGCATGTTCCACTCCTCAGTTAGTCCCACTGATTGTGAACAGATGGGCACATACTGTTTAAGTCATATTAAAGTGTCTTGTATTTGGCCATTTTTCAATAAAAATGAAAGAAGATACTGTTTGTCCGTCTGGCTCAGCTACATTATAGGATTCATAAAATAATGACCCCTAGTTTGCTAATAAGAAGAGTCCAAGTCTGCCAGGATGGGCACTTTCATGGTGGCAGCTCAGAGACCACCATTCACAAGTTTCAATTGGTTACAGATTGGTGGGCCACACTTGCCTTGTTTTTGGTTTCTTTTCATTTCCAACTTTATGGCCTCTCAACACACTAAGTATCTGATAAGATTTTCCCATTTCGGTTTGATCCAGGTTAGGATTATCTACCAATTTAGGAAGGTCTCAATTTACTCTAAATAGATGGTTCTGAGAATAATACATATGAATCCTAAAGTGCCTCTGATATGATTCTACAGGGTGATTTTTGTACCCCCTCCACACTTAATGAGTCTCTGTGTACCTACATTCCAATGCTCACCGTAGTCACTAGATTAATGTGCTAAGCCTTGTCACCTCCTTCCCAGTCTATTTCAAATTCTTCCCTTCAAGGAAGTCTGCTTTGGTTGACCCTGTCTACTGTTGACCACAGAGTTCGAGATTAGTAGAATCTTAGTTATAGATGCAATCTTAGAGTCCATTGAGTCCAACTTCCTACTGAGGCAGAAATTGCCTCTGGTGACCTCTGATTGATGGTGATCTGTAACTTCAGTGATAAAGTGCTCAAGACTCCACAGGACAACTCATTTGACCGTTGGACAGAGCTAACTGTTAGCAAATTGTGTTATGTATTTGAAACCTGACTTTGCTGAATTTAGTCATGTTAATCTTGGTTCAGCACTCTGGAGTAAAGTAGAGCTATATAATTTAATTTTTACTTGAAATCCTTCAGATAATTGAGGCTAGCTGTTATTATTACCATATTGTCTACTTGGCAATGATTTTGTACTTTTTGGTTGATCCTTGTGTCTCCTTAATTTTTTCTCTTATGTATGCTTCATTTACTTTATTACTCTTATTCTACAATTTTATAGGCTAATCCTCTCCATGATTTTGTGTCCCTTAATAATTTATGCCTTTGATGTGTACAATATGTTTTAAATTACTCAATTATTTTCTTTATAGTCCCCCTCAATTAATATTTATTAAGTATTTTTGTGTGTGTGCAGGTCTATGGTAAGTGCTAGAAAGACAGCAATGAGTAAGATCAACCAACTCCCCCTACCTCAAGAAATGCTTACTAATGTGTCACGCTCTGACTTAGCCCAAGTTGTTCATTATACCTGTAGCCCAACTTATCAATGGAATAAGATGGGTTAATGAACAGAGAAAACTAGAAGACTGGAATGCTAAGACATAGATGCTTTCAACCACTGTTACATTTGCTTAACTGATAGCTGCTCCTCTCCCCTAGAGGGACACTCCTCTTGTTCCTTTCTGTGTATTAAAATACATTTGTCCTTAAAAAAGATGTGTTTCTTATAAAGGTTATTTAAACATACACTGAAGACAAGACCGAGGTGAAAACACTTTTGGGTTGAGAATGGAAGTCTCAGCCCAATCCCGCTTTACTGATTCAAAAGTGATAGTTTTGCTTCTGTCCTATCCAGAGGGTAGGTGCTTCCTCTGAGTTGGCAATGTGGGGAAGCAGGAAAACCAAATGAAATTTTTACCAAGTGACAAGAAGTAGATGTCCCCTCACAATGAAATGAGACTACAGATTCCTGAAAAATAACTTGATCCAGGCCCCCCCCAAAATAGGTGCTGAGGCACTTCCGCATGTCCCTGCTCAGCTGCTGTCTCTGTCCTTTTCAACTGGTACTGAAACGTTCTGGGATCTAGAGTCACCTCATGGGTCTGACCCTACTGTGCCTATTCCCTGTCCCCTCCCCCACTTCCCGATGTTTGCTTTTTCAACTTCATTACCTCTCTGCACAAGGACAGAAACAGGTTTCTAGTCCAGAAAAGCCATGAAGTTGTTCTCAGTCATTTGCATTTGACATCTAGGGAACCAAGCCAAAAACTATGAATTGAGAAATTGAGGCTATAGAATCCTGGTGTGCAAAGTTGTACACAGCCTTATCTACTTTCTCATGAGGATATTTCTAAGAAAGTCTATAAAATTTTCATTGTGCTTAGGTAGCTTTTGTTTGAGGGAAGAAGTCAGACTATTCTAGGAACAGCTGCTGAATCATGTCTCAGCACCATGGTGGTATGGAAAGCTTATTCTGCCTAGTCACAGACTCCAAGGGTCCCATGTTTCTTCCCACTCTAGTCTTTCACTAAAGAGCAGATCCCTCTCCATCACCACCCCACTGTTTTGTCTTAAGTCTTACCTGCTTTTAGGGCCAGCTCAAGGCCTGTCTACTCTTTGCCTGCACATGCCAATCCACAGTGACTCCTCTTCAGACTCAACCCTGTGTTTGGTGATCACCGGTTGGTAGATTCTGTAAAGTCAGGGAACATGTCTTGTCTTGGGCACTGTACTTGGCGGTGAAGTGTGGGATGGGCAGCACACTCGGCTTCAGTAACTTAGAAAATGGCAATAAGAGAGAGTAGCTGGGAAGGAGGAAGGTGGTGGTGGGTAGAGGTCAGGGAAGAAGGGATAAGGTGGAACTTGACTTTGTCCTAAGAGGAGATTATAGATTGATGCATCACCTTCTACTATCCATTCACTCTATCACCATGGTACTATGGCCAGGGTTGTTCACCTCTTTTTCATTTTCATTCCCTAAAACTTGCTTTCCCCTTCAAGGCCAAGGCCATCATGGATTTTTTTAAAACCTCAAATCATCTATGAAAGATGGGTAGGGTGGGTTAATGAGAAAAGGAAAGCAGATGGCAATATTCCATGTGATTTACCCTAGTGCCCTGACCTCAAGGGAAGCCTTGTTCATTTTCTTTGTGACTTCCAGAATGTCTAACTCAGTAACATAAAATATTTGCTTTATGAATGTGTGTTGATTGTTTGATAACTAGGTAACATTTGCCAAGCCACATAAAAACAAATGAAATGAGTAATAACTCATTTGTCTATTTATGGGGTAACCTTTACCACTCAGGATGTAGAAATAGCCTTACAGCAGCAAAGAAGCCTGTGTACAGTAAATGAGATGAGAAGTTCTTGACTTATGATTGGGTGTAGTGTTCCTGATTGGGTCATCTTCAGTATTTCCTAGAACAGTGATTAGGGGGACATGCTATGGCTGCTGATACTTTAGTGATGCTACCCATGAAGAAGGAGATGGTGAAATTCCTAGATATTTAATGTAGAGGTAGTCATCTCTACACATTTTAGCATGGTCTTCAAGGGTTAAGTGGATTATTCTGTTTAACAAGTAAAATTGTTAGAGTTTTTAAAAAGCTGCTTAAAGACTAAAATCAAATATCTGGAAATTATCTGGAAACCTACCTGGGGCACCATGTTTCCCAGTGATACTTTAAAAAGGAGCCTTTACCAATAATTCCAAGTGTTGTTGAGGATGTGGAGCTCCTGGATCTCTCTTTGCTGGTGGGAGTGTTTTCTGGCACAGTCACTTAAAAATTTTTTTGGTGGCGTCTATTATGTATACCCCTGTGGCCCTACAATTCTGCACCTGGATGTACCCAACAGACATGAGTGTTTATCATCATCAAAACATGTACGTGTACAGGAACTACTATAAAGGACACATGGACAAAATCAAGGGGGAGGGTAGAGGTGGGGGAGGGAGGTGGGTTCAGCTGGGGTAGGGTGTAGGGATGGGGAGAAAAGGCATACAACTGTAATTGAATAACAAAAATTTTTTAAAAAACCATGTACATGAATGTTCATATCAGCTTTATTCATAACAGCTCCAAACTGGAAACAACCATAATGTTTCTATCAACAGTAGAATGAACAGCAGTAGAAATACATTGTTGTATATTGATGCAACACAATGTTATACAACAATGAGACAGAGCACACTGTTGGCATACTAGCAGCCTAGAGCAGTGATTTTCAACCCATGCGCTACAAGAATTTTTATAACATGCAGTACCTGACTATTTTTCAGGGGCACTGACCTCTTTTACCTTAGATTGTCAAGTAAAAAAATGACAACAATCAACACAAAAGTAACTCTCCAGTGTGAATGAATCAAAATTATATCTATTTTTTTGTCAGTATGGCAAAAAATATATTTTTCGGTAAACTGCAGAATTTTAGTAATTAGTTTGTGTGCCATGAGATGGAAAGGGTTGAAAATTGCCAGTATAGAGGAATCTTACTGGATGTTGAGCAAAAGAAGCCAGATATACAAGAATACATATTCTTTCATTTATATGAAGTTCAAGAACAAGCAAAATCTATTATGGGGGGTAGAGATCAGGTAATAGCTATTCTTTATTTTCAGCATTTTACAAAATATTTTAAATTCTATTTTATTGATTAGGTGATTACAGTTGTCCCAGTTTTTCCCCTCTGCCCCCTCCAACCAGCACCACCTACTCCCTCAGTCAATCTCCACATGATCGTTCATGTCCATGGGTCATGCGAGGGTTCTTTCGCTACTCCATTTCCTATACTTTACTTCCCATGGCTATTCTATAACTACCTATTTGTAGTTCTTAATCCCCTCACCTCCTTACCCATTCCTGCACACCCACTTCTCATCTGGCAACCATCAAAACACTCCCAGTATCCCTGATTCTGTCTCTGGTTTTCTTGTTTTGCATATTTGTTTTTTAGATTCAATTATAGATAGATATGTATTCATTGCCACTTTTTTCTTTTGTTTACTTTTCTTTGATATATTTATTGATTATGTTCTTACAGTTGTCCCGTTTCCCCCCCTTCACTCAACTCTATCCTGCCCACCCCCTCCCTCCCACATTCCCCCCCTATAATTCATGTCCATGGGTCATACTTATAAGTTCTTTGGCTTCTACATTTCCTACACTATTCTTACCCTCCCCCTGTCTATTTTCCACCTATCATTTATGCTATTTATTCTCTGTACCTTTCCTCCCTCTCTCCCCCTCCCAATCCCCTATTGATTACCCTCCATGTGATCTCCATTTCTGTGGTTCTGTTTCTGTTCTAGTTGTTTGCTTAGTTTTCTTTTGTTTTGGTTTTAGGTGTGTTTGTTAATATCTGTGAGTTTGCTGTCATTTCTTATGGTTCATATGTTTTATCTTCTTTTCCTTAGATAAGTCCCTTTAACATTTTATATAATAATGGCTGGGTGATGATGAACTCCTTGAACTTGACCTTATCTGAGAAGCACTTTATCTGCCCTTCCATTCTAAATGATAGCTTTGCTGGACAGAGCAATCTTGGATGTAGGTCTTGCCTTTCATGACTTGGAATACTTCTTTCCAGCCCCTTCTTGCCTGCAAGGTTTCTCTTGAGAAATCAGCTGACAGTCTTATGGGAACTCCTTTGTAGATAACTGTGTCCTTTTCTCTTGCTGCTTCTAAGATTCTCTCCTTATCTTTAATCTTGGCTAATGTAATGATGATGTGCCTTGGTGTGTTCCTCCTTGGGTCCAGCTTCTTTGGGACTCTCTGAGCTTCCTGGACTTCCTGGAAGTCTATTTCCTTTGCCAGACTGGGGAAGTTCTCCTTCATTATTTGTTCAAATAAGTTTTCAATTTTTTGTTCTTCCTCTTCTCCTTCTGGCACCCCTATAATTCGGATGTTGGAACGTTTCAAGATGTCCTGGAGGTTCCTAAGCCTCTCCTAATTTTTCTGAATTCTTGTTTCTTCATTCTTTTCTGGTTGGATGTTTCTTTCTTTCTTCCTTCTGGTCCACACCGTTGATCTGAGTCCCAGTTTCCTTCCCATCACTATTGGTTCCCTGTACATTTTCCTTTGTTTCTCTTAGCATAGGCTTCATTTTTTCATCTAGTTTTCGAACAGATTCAACCAATTCTGTGAGCGTCTTGATTCCCAGTGTTTTGAACTGTGCATCCAATAGGTTGGCTATCTCTTCCTCGCTTAGTTGTATTTTTTCTGGAGCTTTGAAGTGTTCTGTCATTTGGGCCAATTTTTTTTTTTTGTCTTGGTGCATCTGTTACTTAAAGGGGCGGAGCCTTAGGTGTTCCCGGGGTGGGGCGGGGTAACGCTGGTTGCTGCGCTGTGAGGCTGCATGTTGGGGAAGGGCCGAGAGGGAGCAATGGCGCCCGCTCCACTCCCCACTGGACTCCAATCTTCCACTCCGCCACCCACAATCAAACTGGGCCCCTCTGGTGCTGGTTCCTGAGTGGGTGGGCTTGTGCACATTCTAGGCCCCTGTGGGTCTCTCCAATGACCTCTCCTGTGAGGCTGGGAGTCTCTCCTGCTGCCGCCCCAACCCCCACGAGCGTTTTCAATCAGAGGTTTGAGGCTTTATTTCCCCGAGCTGGAGCCCTGGGTTACACGGTCTGCTTCGCTCCCCGCCATTTGTCCGGTTTATCTGTGCGCAAATGTGGGGCTGCAGGGTCTGCTAGTGGTCGGACTGCCTGACCTGTTCGTCCCACACTCCGCCAGTCTCGGTCCAGCCACGGCCACGAGAGTCCTCTCCGTCCCGGTGCCCATCTCCACCCCTCCTACCAGTCTGGATGTATGTTTCTTTTTTACCTACTTGGTGTCGGACTTCCTTGCCGTTCGATTTTCTGTCAGTTCTGGTTGTGCGAGGAGGCGCAGTGTGTCTACCTACGCCGCCATCTTGGTTCTCCTCCTCATTGCCATTTTATTGTTTATAATTTGATATCTCTCTTTTTCTTAAATAAGTCCCTTTATCATTTCACATAATAATGGTTTGGTGATGATGAACTCCGTTAGTTTTTTTCTTGTCTGGGAAACTATCTGCCCTTAAATTCTAAATGATATCTTTGCTGGGTAGAGCGATCTTGGCTGTAGGTTCCTGCTTTTCATTACTTTGAATATTTCTTGCCATCCCTTCTAGCCTGCTAAGTTTCTTTAGAGAAATCAGCTGACAGCCTTATGGGAATGCCCCTGTAGGTAACTAACTGCTTTTCTCTTGCTGCTTTTAAGATTCTTTCTCCATCTTTAACCTTTGACATTTTAATTAGGATGTGTCTGGGAGCGGGCCTTTTTCATCCATCTTGTTTGGGACTCTCTCTGCTTCCTGGACTCACATGTGTATTTCCTTTACCAAATTAAGGAAGTTTTCTTTCATCATTTTCTCAAATATATTTCCAATTTCTTACTCTTTCTCTTCTCCTTCTGTTACCCCTATGATGTGAATGCTGCAATGCTTGAAGTTGTCCCAGAGGCTGTTTACTCTATCCTTGTTCTTTTTTTTTCTTAATTATTTTATTGTTGTTCAATTACAGTTGTCTGCATTTACCCACCACCACTCCCCCCCACCCATGCCAGCCTTCCCCACCTCCCTCCCTTGCTTCCAACCCCCTTGGTTTTGTCCATGTATCTTTTATAGTTGTTCCTGAAAACCCTTCTTCCCTTGCCCCCATTATCCCCTCCCACCTCCCCTCTGATTACTGTCAGATTGTTCTTAATTTATCCTTGTTCTTTTGGATTCTTTTTTCTTCTTGTTGTTTTGATTTGTTATTTTTTTACCTCCTTATGTTCAAAATCATTGATTTGAATCTGGGCTTCATCCACTCTACTGTTCTTTCCCTGTAAATTGCTCTTTATTTCAATTAGTGTATCCTTCATTTCTGACTGGATCTTTTTTATGTTGTTGAGGTCCTTACTAAGTTCCTTGAGCATCCTAATTATAAGTGTTTTGAACTCTGCATCTGATAGATTGCTTATCCCCATTTTGTTTCATTTTTCTGGAGTTTTTATGTATTCTTTCATTTGGATCATGTTTCTTTGCTTCTTTTGGCAAGCCTTCCTGTGTTTGTTTCTATGTATTAGGTAGAGCTGTTATGACTCTCTGTCTTGGTAGCATGGCCTAATGTAGTAAATATCCAGTGGCACAGCCTTTCCTATCACCCAAGCTGGGTACTTGAGGTGCACCCTTTGTGTAGGCTGAGTACACCCTCCTCTTGTCGTTGAGCCTTTGCAGATCAATGGGAGGGATTTACTCAGGCCATTCAGTTGCAAGGACTGGCTGTGACCACTGACCACCAACCTCCACCCTCTGTGCAAGATCAGCTGTGTGGGGGCAGGGAGTGGTGCTTTGACAAGGTCAACAGCTGTTCACTGGTGTGTAGGCTCTGGGGTTTTCCAGGTGGTGCAGGCCAAGGTCTGCCCTGTCTGTGTTCTGCCCAGGGCCACCCTGCTTGAGCTATGAAGCAATCTGAGATGGCTGCTACTTGTGCTGGGCTTGGAGATTTCTGGGTGAAGCCAAGCTGTGAATCTAGGTTGGTTGCTGCTAGTGTGGGCCTGGAGCCACATAGCAAGATATGGGGGCTGGGGTTTCACTGAGGCAGCTGTTGTTTGCTTGAGAGGATGTAGGAAGTTGTGTAGCATGGCCAAGACCAGCCACTCATATGGAAAAGCAGCTTGGGTGGGCCCAAAAGTTGGGTGGGACAGAGTCTCAGGATTACCAGTGTGGGGCAAACAGTGTGAGCCAGGTTAATGGAGTCTCAGATATGGCACCAGCCTGCTGACTCTGTGACTCTGTGGGGGAGGGTTCAGAAAGGAGATAAAAGCCTTTGCCCGCCTTTGTGTTTGGGAGAAAGCTATCCCCAGCTCTTGCCTTGATGCCAGACACTTCAGGTTCTCCCTGCATGCCACTGGTGCCTTTCAAGCTGATACTCCAGTGCTAGAGTTCAGAGGGAGTGATTCTGTGTAAGTAGGTGTGTAGGTTGTTTAAGAGGAGCTGCTTGGGACTCCAGAAGTTTCTTCCACTGACTCAATCCCTGCTGGTTTTTGCAGCCAGAAGTTACAGAGAGTTATCTTTCTGGCACTGGAATCCTGGGCTGGGGTTCCTGGTATGGAGCTGGGACTCCTCGCTCCTGAGAAATCCCTCCCGAGAAATCCCTCCCAAATTTTTATCCACCACAGGTGGATGTGGGAGCAGCGTGTTCTGCATTTCACCCCTCCTACCAGTCAGGATGGATGTGGTTTCTTGAATTCCTTAGTTGTCAGACTTCCATTTAACTCTCTCATCAACTTCCATCTCTGATGGTTATGAATGATAGTTCTGACTTTAGTTGTAATTTTGATATGATTGTATGTTTACCTATGCTGCTATCTTGACTGGAAGTTTCCAGCTATTCTTGATTGACTGGTAGATGAAGGAACCTTTTGGGAAGCTGTAGATGTTCTAAGTTTGGTTTAGATGGTGGTTTACATCAGTGTATATATATGCAAAAATTTACCCAGCTCTTCCCTTAAGAGTTGTATACTTTATTGTGTGTAAGTTATGGTTTTTTAAAAGAAAAAAAATTGAAAGAAAGAAAAATGAGGTATCGATAAATAATGAGGCTGAGTAGTTTGCCCCAGACCCCTGTAACTTCTATTTGCCTGCATGTTAACAGAGAGTATTCTTATGGCTCTTGTTGCTGAAGTTTCTTGTGACTTTTAGCTTCTTTTTCCTGCTCCCAACTTGCTCTGGGAAGATCTCTGGTCTGAGAGTCAGGAGACCTCTGCCATATTCTCTCAGGTCTACTTGACAGCTGTTTACTTATGGGTTAGTTCAGAGAAGTCTGTGGAATAGGCATCTCAATCCCTCCTCCAACTTTACCCAACGGGGTTTGCTGAATATCACGTTAGGTACAACATGTCAAAGAGTTTTGGAAAAAAAATCAAAAGGGCCACCCACATACCAAGAATATTATTATCCTTGAAATAAATGAAATTGGTAGCAGCTACTAATATGAATTCATATAAGGTGCTGCTATCAAAGACTATGCTGTGATTTCAAACAATTGGGAAGTGATTTATGAATCATTTCACTCCTTGGCCCGGGCCAGTCAAGTAGCACACGAGGGTGACTCGTGTATAGGAAAATAGCGTGATTACAGAAGCAGCCACTATCAGGAAGCCTGCAGGGTCCAGGCCACACACAGGCCAGCATCAGGGGTGCAGGATGATGTTTCTTTTCAAGGTGAAGCCCAAGGTGAAGCCTTGGACTAATGTGGACTAGGGAGGGCTCTGCTGAGACAATCCAGTTCTAGTTCTTGCTTTCCTGCCAAATGCCTGTGTGATATGGCAATCACTTTACTTCCCCGGACCTTAGTGCTCTAGTCTGCAAAGTGGGGCCTAGATGACGTCTTAGGTCCCACTCAGCTCTAATTTCTTAGGTGTCTTTCCCATATAGCCAGTTCTTAATTTTTTCTGTTTGTGTGATATATGGTCAATTTTAAATCCTGGACTGGCTTCCTCTTTTCACGTGGCTGTTTTCTATCCTTTCTGGTCTTTGTGTTCAGGAAATGCAAATTCATTTCTGAACAAATACATCCTTTGCAACTCTACTGCAAAAAATCACATTGTCTCCTAACAAACAACGTAATAAATTCTGGATTATTGATTATCCATCATTTTGATTACCCTGCATCTCTTTCTACCATTAGTGCAGATGACTAGAGCATCACCTGATGATACAACCATTTCTCTGTCGTCCTGCCTCACTTTCCCCATTGGATCCCCAGCTCAGCATGCCTTGCTGAGCAGAGCTGAGCATTAGTAATGTTCTGTTTTGGGCTACACAGAAGGGTTGTGAGGGCAGCTTGAAAAGTGCTTCCAGAGCTCAGGGTCTGGCACTCAAGCCAGTGAGAATGCTGGTGTGAGGAGCAGGAATCCAGTGAAGACAGAGCCGCCAGCACTGGGGAGGTAAGCACCGAGGCACAGCATGACACACTGCAGGCTTCATGCCTGGCCAGAGCAGAGCCAAGGAGAAAATATCTCATTCTCCTTTGGTCAGCCTGGGCAGAGGTCTTATTTTGCATGTGGCAGGACTCAAGGAAAGAAGAGAGGAGGGTTGATGGCGCCAGGAGAGGGTAACTCTGTCTGGGATGGATTTAGGCCCTAGTACTACTGCTCAGAGAATGGGGAAAAGCTGTGTGGCACCTTTAATTTTGCAGTTCTTCTGATGACTGTTTCTGCAGGGAGTTTTGTTTCCATATTCTTTTATGTGGGTTCTGTGTGTCAGAGGACAGAAACTAGCCAGGCATCAGCCTCTGAAGACACTCTTTCTCCCCTGGCATGCCCACCTCTTTGGAGACTAGTCCTGATTCTTGCTTCTGGGGTGTCTAAACTCTTTTCTGTGAAGTCAAATCCCTTCTCTCTCTGTCCCCTCTGCCACTCCCTTATTTGATGTGGGAGTTTGATTTCTGAAGCTCCTCATAGATGATGGCATGACTGACCATTTCACTGACTAACTGAAGTGGTACTCCTTTCAAGGCAGGGCCCTGAGGGCAGCAAATGCTGGGCATGCCACTGTGTCCAAACTGGATGGGATCTGCATTCTAGGAGCTGTTTTCCAATCTGGTGATGCAGGTTGTTCTTTTGTTTCTGTTTTTCCTCAACTATCCTTAATGGTGACAAAACTTTGTTCTTTGAATGCTAATTTGATTTTTGGAAACAGCCCAACTTCATTTGCGGAAATCTAGGGAAGAGGGAACCAAATCTGGCAAGCTGAGTGATGGTGTTGTCAGTATTAAAAAAAAGAGCAAGGTTTAACTATGAAGTAATGACATAATTTGCTTGTTTTTATTTTAAAATGACAGTGAAGGCTATTCCCAAGAGGAGTCAAAAAAATGTTTTTAGCATCTGCTGGGCTAAGCATGGAGCCCAAGGCGGCAGCTACAAGAACAGTCCCCATTTCCCTGTTCAGTGGGGGAGGGCATGGGAGCTGCTCATGGGTCTGCAGCATTGTGGGAGACCCAGGGACTCTCTGTGACTGCAGACCTTCTCCTGTGCCTTGAAGGGAGGGAGGGACAGACAAATTTGGGGCTGTTGCCAAGTCCCCTATAGACCTCTATTCAGGTGTTGGGGAAGGAGATTGAATAATGAAAGATTCTACATGAGGGAGGACTGCCTAATGCTGAAAGAGCTCACTCTGAGCCAGTGGACCTGCCTAGACCCACAGAAAATAAGTTTGAGAGGGGCAGGAATAGGACAGTATATTCCTACTGTAATTCAAGAGGACCTTTTCAAGTTGTTTTTAAAGAGCTGGGGGTTTTTTGGTAGAGTTGGGCAAGGGGTATTAGAGTTGAGGTCTGGACTGTGAGCAGCCCTCTGGGGACAGTCTTGTTCCCAGGGACCCAGGCTGTTTTTCAGGACAGTGACTGAAGACATTGGGAATGTCAAGATGGCTGCTGAAGAGAGCCCTTGCCCAAAGCTGTGAACAGCCAGGAAGTTTTTCCTTGGAAGGGTAGGGTCCTTGATGATGAACAACGTAGGGACATTCTAAACAGGTTGGTCCAGCTGCTGAACTCAGAGTCAGCGAGGGGGGGAACTGATGCAGAATGAGCATCTACTGTATACCAGGCATATACATTCAGTATGTCACCCTATGTAAGATGGACATTACGATCCCCATTTTACAGATGAGTAAGTAGAGGCACAGATACTGAAGCTACTTGCCTTGATCTCCTCACTGCCTTTTCCCTTCTCAATTACCAGCACACTCATTCAGTCTTTACACTCAGTACATTGCATTACAATTATTTGCTCACTCCTAGAGATTTTAATGGGATTGGTCTGGGATGGGGCCGGGCTTTGGTGTTATTTTAAAAGCTCCCCAGGTGATTTTTAATGTACAGCCAATGCTGAGAACTGCTGGTCTAGATCATAAGTTTTTTGTTTTTATGTATCCTCAGGGTCTAGATCAGTGGTCCTCAAATTTGAGTGTGCGTCAGGATCACTTAGAGAGTTTGTCAAAACACTCATTGCTGATTCTACTCTCAGAGTTTCTGATTCAGCAGGTTTAGAGTTGGCTTAAGAATTTGTATTTCTAACAACTTCCCTTGTGCTGATGCTGCTGGAGTGAGGACCACATTTGGAGAGCTCCAGATCCTTAAAACAAGAGTAGGTCCTAAAGAAATGCTGATTGAATTGGGCACATCACCAAACTTGCCAAGGATTGAAACCCTAGCACGTCTGGTAGCAAAATTGTGACAGTAGGCCGACTCTTCAGGAGTCTGGGTAGACCAGTGTGGTAGGCCTGATGTTTACTTAACTTCGGGGAGGAGAGTGAGGTTCGTTGGTCTTTATAGTTTCCTCACAGGAGAGATAATACTAGTTTCCTGTCAGGAAACCCAGTGGCTCTTGAAGCACAGAATTTCTGGGTAGTGGTTCAAGGCAGCTGCGAGATCCTGGAGTCATAACCTATGACACAGACTTCTGGTGCAGGGTATGACCTGGGAAAGGGTGGTCACAGATGTGCACATCCCCGAGTGTCTGCTATAAATATGGCGACACTGCTTTAAAGTTACACCTTGTTTGTGCTCCACAGGAAAGTCAGAAGACTTTAAGGAAACATGGCTTAGTGATGTCAGCAGTGGAGGAGTAGGGTCCCAAACCATCCTGGATGAGTAGGTGAAGGGTTGGTGGGGTGGAGCAGCTGTGAGAGTTTGGATAACCGGAAAGGTTATATCATGCCAGGGCAGGGATGGGATGGGAGAGAGCTATGATGGTGAATACAGCAGAGGATGTGACGAGGTTCCATTCTTCCAGAGGGACATGCTTGAAACCCGAGACTCAAGTCACCTGGTTTTGCTGCACAATGAATAATTTTTAAAAATCAACTTAAAAACAAATCTTCACGTAAGCGCCTACCATGTGTATAACACTTTTATAGATGTTGTGTGGGGCCTCAAATAACTTAATGATGCAGTGCCGGTGACGTGTCAAATGGTTGGTGAAGATGGCAGGTCTTTAATTTGGTGGTGGGGGTGGGGGGCGGGGAAGAGTCCTGTTGTCTGTGTAGTTTGAGAAAGCTTTGGGGAGGGTGGGTCTTCTGGTCCTAGCAGGCGCGATGTGAGAGTGCAGTGATAATGGAGTGAGTGAAGGTGTGGAGTGTGGCTCTTGATGTGCGAATAGCTCAGTCTGGGTACAAAGTTTATGGGAAGCAACAGCAAGGATGTGGATGGAAATGGGAAATGAATGTAAGAAACCTGGTTCGGGATTGTTGTCCTATCCCTCCCTTGAAGTATGAGAGCTGGGATTCTTGGGGAACACCCCAAGGGTTCCTGCCTCCTGGCAGTTGGCACTGATTACTTCTTTTTTTTTCTTCCTCACCTGAGGATATGCTTATTGATTTTTAGAGAGAGAGAAAGGGAAAGGGAGAGAGAGAGAGAGAGAGAGAGAGAGAGAAACATTGATGTGAGAGAGAAACATCAGTTACTTCCCATATGTCCCCCAACTAGAATCCAACTTGAAACCTAGGCATGTGCCCTGACCGGGTACATGTGATAACACTCCAACCTGTTACCAAACCCAAATGAGATATTTAAATATTTGTCATTACAACTATTACATAGGTTCAAGAACTGAAAATAACACAAGAACAAAAGTCTGTTCACAATGCTATTATCACCAAGGTCTTTGGAAATAACGGTCTTTGGCAAGTTTCTGCCTCAAAGTCCATACCCTCTAAGACACGCAAAGAAAAGTCACCCTGTGATTATCTGCCAGCTCAGTTCAAGATGGCACCAGGATCCTCTTTTCCCACTGGAAAGTATCATACACAGAGGTGGATTAGCTGGTCTCCAGTCACTGTCTAGCTTCAGGCATCTTTCGGAGTCTGTGCCCCCAGGCCTCCACTCATAGGCCCACACTGGCCACTGTTGGCAGGCCTGCTGATGACTATTGACAAGTCCTGCTGGGGGAGGGGAAAGAACCAACTTCCTTTTCACTTCCTGGTGCTCTCCCCTTAAAAAATCCTCTCCAAGAATCCCATGTGTGCCGAAAACCAGTAGGAGTATCTAGCCTTCCAACCAATGAGGGCTAGTGTTGGCCATGTTTGCCTTTCCCGCTCTTCCAGCCACCATGCTTAGCAAGGGGGCAAAGTCCCCAGTCGTGCCCTCGCAGTGCGAACCCTTCCCCCATTTCTGGGGTGGGGACGTGTGTACCCCTGTGACAAACCAACTGAACCATCCAGTCAGGGCCTGATGACTTCTTAAAAGAGTGCCTCCAAGGAGTCCTCAGAGGCAAAGTTTCGTCTTATTATAAACTTTACCAGAAATATTGGAGGTTGGAAGGAGGAGAAGAAAGTTCTTCTCTTTTAGGGATGGGAAGACTGATGTCTGGGGAAGGGAAAGGGCTGAACATGATGCTCTGGGTGTGGGTTGGATGTAGAGCATGGCCGAGGCGGCTATCTGAATGGAATGGGGTGTGCTGAGGGCAGGGGTGAAGGGCCGTCTTCCCAGACTATCACTGGGTCGTGGATGCTTGATCCTAGGGTTTTCTGTGCTGTTGGTGTCTTTGTGAGTCTGGGCTGGAATTATGAAGAACAAGGTCAGAACAGCCCTAGTCAGGACATAGGGCTCCAGACATCTTCCAGTGGCCCTAGCAGGCTGGTATCTGAAGGGCCTGTCCTTGGTGCTGTGTCCTGGCACTGTGGTTTCAGGAGTCCCCTTCCACAATTCATCTTGCTTTCCCTCTCTGACTACCTTCTCTCTGCCCCTCTCCCCTCCTCTGGGCCCAGTAGGATCTGGAGATTTAATCAGAAGTGCAAAGCCTTCTCTCCCTGCTGCATTGGCCATTAGACCATGACTTAGCTGCTCTTTGGAGGGGCCCACTCTTTCCCACCACCCCTCTCAGAACCATTCATGCCTCCCCCGACTTTGAAATCAGCCCTATGTAACTGAAGGAGGGGGAGGGGAGGGTGTCTGTTCTGAAGAGGAATGTTCTGTTGCCTTGGCAACTTTCTTGCACAGGTTCTGGTGCTTAGAATATCCGACAAATCTTCATGTTTCATGTTCAATGGGCAAAGAATGGAGTTGTAGGCCTCAGGGTAAATACCAATGACCAGGGCCAGGACCAAAGATTAAAAGTGTGACTAGGACAACATATAAAAAACTGCTAGAGTCACAAAGGGTTCACTCCAGTTCTTTCCCTCTCCTGTCTTCTCTCCTTCTAACTTTCCTTGTGTAGTTATATCTCCCCCTTCTATGAAGTTCCTGGGGCCTCTTGGTTATCTTTGGGTTTCACTCAGCCAGCAGCATGGATGGGGGTGCTTCTATAGGCAGTGTTCTGCTGGTTGCTGAAGGGAAGTGATAGACTCAAGGACTAATGTGTGACTCTGAAGATTTTATTTATTTCTTTTTAGAGAGGGGAAGGAAGGGAGAAAAAGAGGAACAGGAACATCAATATGTGGTGGCATCTCACACGCCCCTTACTGGGGACCCAGCCTGCAACCCAGGCATGTGCCCTGACTGGGAATCAAACCAGTGACCCTTTGGTTCGCAGCCCATGCTCAATCCACTGAGCTACACCAGCTAGGGCCCAGTGTGTGACTCTTCATCATGGCTTTGGTCTTCAGAGAGCTTCCAGCTTGTTGGGGGCAGGGTGAGGGATTCACCACCTCCATAGCACTTCTTCTCAGAGGAAAGGAAGTGTATTGGTATGAGGGAGCCCAAAGATTGGGAGTGTGGTGTTTGATGTTGTTCATCTATGTGTCTATGATGGTACATGAAATATAAATGTGAGGTGATGGAAAGACTGCATTGCAAAGAAAATTGGTGCAGACTGGGCAAAGGCAGATCAGGGAGGGGTGCTGGAGAGCCTGCAGTGGGAGGGGCTGGTGAAGCTGTTTCAGAGCAGAAAAGCCCTTGTGCGGCAGAGAAGTGCTTTCTTCTCAGGGTTCTGTCTATAGAAATTTTTCCTGTGATGTGGTCCTCTGTGAGAATGCCTCCTTGGATACGGGGGACCACCGTGATGAGGAGTCAAAGGGTCCTGAGGTTGATGGCACTCCCTTTAAGTTGGTCTCTGGAGAAAACATGCTGAATAAGTGCTTATGTGTCAAAATCAGGGTGTATCTATCGAGTAAAAGCTTCCTTAGAAACACAACAAAGTACTGTGCCTTCTGTGGCTTCCTATGACGTGACCCTCTTGAGCCATAATTTGGCCAGCAGTTTAATATATTAGCTTCCTTTGCTATGTCTGCAATTAATTATGCACTGGCTGTGTGCTAACCCTGTGTGGTAGGGGCTCTTGAGAACCACTCCTTCCTGCTTACTGAGAATGGTGGGACAGGGTACCTCTGTTTTGTTAGGGACAAGATGAGTGCAGAGAGGAGAAAGGCAGAGCTTTGAAGCGCAGTGAGAAGGAATACAGGAGTGGTCCTACCAGGGCACCTGGGGTTCTGTCACACAGGGGTTTCAAGGGAGGTATAGTCATTGGCCCTCAGTCCACTGAGGAGTGAGGTAGAACCCTGGGGTTTTGATGTTAGGAGATCTTGGGTCATTTTTGAAGGAACAGTTTTAGGAGAGTGCTGGGGTCACAAAGAAAGTATAGATGGGCAAAAAGGGGAAATTTCTGCAGCATCTGGAAGTGCTTCCTGGCTCTGACCTCAGTCTTTCCTGGTGCACCTTGATCCCTTTCATTATGCTCCCAGGGGAGGTAGAGAATGCTTTTCTATGGTGTTTGTGATACCCTCAGGAGAGGGACTGTCCCTGACTCTCATATTGTACTGCCGAGGCCCCACATTATCACATGCAGTTCCAGCCAGCAGGGTTACCTCTTCTTTGACTCCCCCTTCCATTGAGTGATCAGGGCTGATCCCTGGTGAAGCTATAAAAGTCACTCTTCTAGGTCCTTTTGCATTCTGGTTTCTAACTCATTTCAACCAGTGATCTTAACTCAAAAACTCTTCCCTCCTCCTCTCCAATACATAAAACTCCTGCTACTCCAGACAACTCATAAATTGATGCACATTTTGTCACATATTTTTGATAACAACTCAATGGGTTATTCACCATGGGATATTTGTCTTTTACTTTTTTAAGATTTTATTTATTTATTTTTAGAGAAAGGGGAAGGGAGAGAAACATCAATGTGTGGTTGCCTCTCAAATGGCCCCCACTGGGAACCTGGCCTGCAACCCAGGCATGTGCCCTGACTGGGAGTTGAACTGGCAACCCTTTGGTTCACAGCTCATGCTCAATCTACTGAGCCACACCAGCAGGGCTGTCTTTTAAAAGAAGCTTGTGAAGCTAAATAAATAAGTCTCTAATGGTAGAATTTTACTGCTACTGAAGGTCAGGTGGAGGTGATATTTTGGGGGTCCTGGGGTACATTGGTAAAAGAGCTGTTGTAGCCCCTCTCTGCAATATAGACCTTATCATGACCTTATCAAGAGGATAAAATTCAGTTCAAGGTGCCCCAGATCCAGCTTTAGGCAGGCAGAAGGAGAAACTGACTTATTCTTTGTGCTATCCCAGAGAGTATAACTAGGCCTTCTAGTAGATATTAATGAAAAAACTGTATCTGTGGGAACTGAACATAATGGAAAGGCCTGCTCAGGCTTGGGGTGGAAGGAGCTAACGTTAACTGATGCTGTCTGTATGTCCTGCACTATGCCAGGCACTTCACACTTATCTTATTTACTCTTCAGAGAGGTTGAGTAACTTGCCCATGCTCACTCAGGTGGAAAACTGTAATTCTTACCCAGACCTTTCCGACTCCAAAATCTGCTGCCTTCTTTCTATACCAAGATGATGGGCAAGGTCCCCTGTGATTCCCCGTCCCTGACAAAGGCTGATGATCCTTCATTCCAGCACAGACGGGATTCCTTATTAGAAAGGGAAGTAAACTCCATCCTCCTAGGCTTGACCTTGTTTGAGAGCCTCACTGGCTCTATTTATGGGTATAATTAAGAGTTCGCCCAGGGATTTCATTTCCATTCTTGTGACTTCTCTCATCAGGACATACAGTTCCTAAGTTCCAGAACAGCCGTCCTGCCTTCCCTGGGGACTTAAGGAACAGGGTGCGCAGCTCATCTCATCTTGGGTGATGGGTGAACCTACCTCTCCTCCCCCAGCCTCAGGTTTCCTTTTCCTGAGTTTATGATTCCTGCTTTTTCATTTGGATATCGAGAGGAGCCTTACAAAATGTCTAAAATGGAACATCACCACCCTCCCTCAAAGTTTTATTTTTTGCTGGGCTTCTCTAGTTCTGAACATGGCATTATCATTCTCCTGGTTTGAAGTTTGGGTTAACTTTGATTCTCCACTTCTGATGCTTCCCAGCCACTAGGACTTTTCTCTTCATACTGAAATACCCAGGAAATTAGTCCTTCCTTGCCATCCTCAGGGTCACTCCATAGTTCTGACCCTTATCATCCTGTGCCTGTTAGTCCATTCCCTGGCCCTCTGAGCACTGCCGGTTTCCTTTACTTAAAGCCCTCTGATTAAAAATCAGACTTTATCAGCCTAGGCCCTCCAGTTTTGCCTAGCCCAACGGGTCTATACTGTTTCCCAGCAGTTCTCTTCTAACACAGCATATTTCCTATTTTTGCTCCCATGGATGAGATTTTTCCTCTCCCAAATGTTCTTACCACTCTTCCCCTCTCCCCACCTGTTCCCCCTTTGAATCCTTTAAGGCTCACATCCACTCCCCTACCTCCACAGAATCTCTTGTTGCCACTACAATCAGAAGCAACAGTTCCCCCTTTTAAACTTTACTATGATTTATTTTTGTATGCCTTCTTTGGCACTTTTTATAGCATTTCACTAATTGTTAATTTTCACATTTTATCTCCCTATTTGCAAATGAATTCAGGGCAATGACTATTTTATATACAATATTCTTCCCCCCAGCATTTAGCACAGTGCAGAGTGTTGGTCAGGGGATTGCCTGGTGCTCCTCCTTTCTGCTTACCACACCCTCCAGTCTCTCACAGCCCCATCCATCCCCCCAGGAATCTTCCCTTGGTAATCCTGATGATTTTTCAGGCTATCATTATCTTTGCCCAGGCTGCTTCCCCCAGGCCTGCTCAGAACCGCATGTCTGTCCAAGTCTTACCATCTTAGAAAGCAGTGGAATCCAGGGGAAGGTACACAAGTGTGGAGCCAGGTGGATCTGGGTTTGAGTCTTGGGTCTCCTCCTTACTAGCTTTGTGGCTTTGAGCAAGTTACTCAACCTCCCTGAGTGTGAGCTTTTTCAATTCTGAAAATTCTTTATTGTTAGATAACAAGCCTGCAATAAACATTAGTCTCCCTCCCCAACTCCATCTTCAAATCCTCCCTCTTCCATGTAGCCTTTCCTGACTATTCCTCTTGATATTCAACTCTGCATCCACTGACAGCCGGTAGTATTTATAATGTCAAAGGCTTAGGCATTCAGACCTCAAAAGATTGCTTAATTTAAGTCTCTCATTTTAGATATCAGGAGACTGAGGCACAGAGACCTCCAGTGACTTGATGCAGGCTGCCCAGAGCCCATGGGTGTCCCAACCAGGTCTAGCACTTAGACCTGAGTCCTAGCAGGTATCCGTCAGCACACAACACATGCTCTCCCTTAGCCCCAGGGCTGACTCTACCCCTACAACATCCTGCACTGTGCAGAGTGAACATGGGGTATGTGCTTAATAAATACTTGTTGATGGACTGTTTCTATGCGTGTGTGTCTTACTGCTCTAGTGGACTCTATGTTCCCCCAGGTGGGAACATGCCAGCCTTTATGATGTTGTTTGTCCTTTTTGGTATTCAGTACAGACCTAGTTATAATAACTGAAGGTTAATTCAGGCCAGAGAACAAGGGTTTTGCATCCAGGCAGGAGGTCTTCTCTGTGGTTCCTGGGGCTGTCCCCACAATATTCTGACTGCCTCTGGTGAGCATGATTCTGTGCAGTGTCCATCTGTGAGCAGCTCCAGGCGAGAGGCCTATGTGTGTAGCTGTGGTGCTCTCTGTGCTCCACTTTGCCTCCCACTCTGTACTCCTCTGTCCTCCCCATACCCTTCCCCTGCTCCCATCTCCTCCCCCCACCTACTCCCTGCTTAGTACTGCTGCTCTGCTGGCTCAGGCTAGAATAAATCATCAAGGTTGCATAGCAACGAGTTTGGTTTCCTTTAGTCCTCCTTCTCCTCCTCCTCCCACAGAAGTCCCTCAGCACTAAATTTAAGGTAGTGTGTCAGAAGATGCCATTATCCCACAGATGTCTCTGAACCCTAGCATTGTTCCTTGTATAGCTACTAGATTTAGAGGGCAGAAGCTGACTGCTTTGTTTACTTTTCTATTCCTAGCACCTAGTATAGTTCTTGGCACATAGTAGGTACTCAATAAATATCTACTGGATAATGAATGAATGAATCATTTTCTCAGATTCCCTACTTTTAAGAGGTGTGTCTGGGACAGGGAAATATTACTATGACTCCGACGTGGTCCATAATTCACCTCTCTTGGCTAGACACCTCCCTCCCTCCTTTCTCCCAACTACTTAAGAAGCTGATATAGCAAGAGAGGGCACATTTTCTTCATATTTCACTGGCCTGTGGGTGGCAAATACATTTTCCCCTCTTCTGGAAGCTGGTAGTTCAGTCAACCCTCATGGTTAATGAGCCCAATGTAGGTACCAATTTAATGGGGCTTCATGATTCTTGCCTTAGGAAGCTCATAGTATAAAGGGCTGGGGGAAGGTTACTCTTTTTTGGTGACAGGAGCATGAGGCTTGCTTTTAGAAGATGATCCTCTGTGAGCTTTGAAGTCACAAAGTACTATGTTTGAATCCTAGTTCTGTTCATTGTAAGCTGTGTGACCCTGGGTGGGTCCCTCAACTAAGCTCTTGGATTGTAAAGTTTGGGTGAGAAAATTCCCAAATAGACTGTAGCAGAGTGCCAGGAGATAGAGGTGCTCAAATAGTATCAGTTTCCTTTTCCTCTTTCAGTGGGGAAACATACCAGAAAATGTCTGTCTGTTAATGCTAGTGATGTAATACTATTAATATGCAGGTGGGCACGGAAGGAAAGACCCAGGGAGTGTCTGCTTTTGGGGGCCAGAGGGAGCGCGGCTCTCTAGACCTAATGTATTATTTTTCCTGGCTCAATAAATAAGTATTGGATTTCACAACTCACTTCCTATATACCCTGTGGTTGTCTCCTTCCAAACATCCTCATGTAGCATCCTAATCGACTCAGTGTAAGCCTCAAGGAGGAGTGGGAGATTCAGGGTGCAGAGGGAGAATGAAAGCTCAGCTGCTTCTCTGGGGTTATAGAAATAAGTTTGAAGAGAAGGCTGGGGAGGGGCCTCTTTTCAGCTAAAAATAACTGAGGGAGCAGCCAGAGGTTAGAAGCTGGGGCAGCTCCAGGCATACATTCTCAACAGAGAACTTGGAGCTCAGCTAAGCTGTTCCCTGTTCTTTGAGATGGGTCAGTGGATACTGCCTAATCCTGTGTGTCACCTGTGCCTGCCTACAGTGGGCAGCCAGCATCTCCTTTACCCTTCCCGCCTTGCACATTGCTTTGCTCCCTCCCCCACCTCCTCCTATCGTCCTTACACACTGCCCTCATACCTGTCATCTTGCTCTTCTTCAACCACACAAGAGCACTCATATACTAGATGTTTTACAAACCAGTACTTTGTACTAAATGTTCTCAGGCCTCTGTCTTCTGGAAGTCTATAGTCTGAAATAGCATCCTGGACCCATGGACCACCTGAAAAACAATCAAAGAACAACCATTAAATAAAAACAAAATAGATGAGATAACATGTTCCCATCTCTTTATGAGTTGAGGCCAGTAGTATTTGTGGAAACTTAGGGGTGTGTATTCAAGAAAGCCCAGGAGTTTCCTGCTTAAAAAAGGTGAGAATAAGCTAAGCCAGTGATTTCCTAGGGCCAGTGCTCCAGGGGAGAAGCAAGCCCTTCCCCCACCATCAAGAGGCTGTAAACCAGATGCTTTCTGGCTGGAGCTTAGGGCTGGACCTTGGGAGAAGATGCATACTGGAACTATTGGAGGAGAATGTAGTCAAGACCATCTCCACATTTGCCAAAGACTCATTCTTATCTGTTGATTAATTGATTGATCAATGAAATAAACCATTGATCCAGCCACTTACCACTCAACAGAAATTTAAGGAACATCTGCTAAGTACCAGAATAGAGGGGAGGATATTCCAAATCAGTGTTTTTTCGTTCTAGCTGCACATTGGACTTACCTGTGGAACCTGAAAAATGCCAATGCTCAGGTTTCACCCAAGAAAAATTATATTAAAAAATACCTAGGTCTAGGAGCCAGGGCAGAAAACCACTGGTCTTAATGACCCCAGGTCTCCTTCCTATATAACACTACCATTCTGCCTCTTTTTGGTTATGGCTGCTGTTGCCTTCTGAGTGACGTGACAAAGATGTGACTCGAGGTCACTGAGATATATAGCCAACACTCTATAGCCAGTTCACCTAAATGATTATTGGGCAGCTATTATGGGGCCTAACATTAGAGAGACACAAAGGTGTGGATAACAGTATCACCTGGAAGTAACTTAATATATGTACTTCATTTCCTTGAGTGTTTATCTGGTGATGCAGAACCAGTTCTTCTAATGAATGGGATTTTTCTGTGATTTGAACTGCCTTGTCCCAGGTGCATTTCAGTTAAATGGAGATGAAGCAGGTGGTAAAAAAAAGACACAGAAATAGGTGGAAGACAGGTGAATACGGGGTGATGCTAAGGGGACAAAATGTGTTCATCAGGCAGGCTTTCACAAATGCACTATCAAGTTGTCTAAACTGTGAAAAGGTAAACATAAATAATGTGCCTATTTCCTTTTTGGATTATCAGCAAGGATTTGAGCCCCAATGAAATACCTGCCCAGTGCTGGCTGGGTACAGTGGACATGACCCTGGCATTCAAAGAACAGGCAATCTAGCTGGGGAATTAAGATTAATATAAAGAAATAGAGATTTTACGTACTCAGTTGTATTTTATGACTAAAGGTTATTGAGAGTTTGAAGAAAGGAGGTATAAGAGAGGCGCTACTTAGAGTATGGTCCATGGCACAATTCTGCCAAATGTTTGTTACCAGCCAGTAAAGACAAGTACGGAAATTTGAAAGGAAACATTTAGAAACTTTTATAGCAGTTTGCCACAGCAATTTTGTCTGTTGAATCTAAATTTTTTTTTATATAAGCCTTATATTTTGTTTTCAAAATTTCATTTCTTTAGTAATTCATTTTCATTATATTTCTACAAAACTACTAGTCTCTGACAGATTGAAATAAAAAACATGAACAAAAACCCAAACCAAACTGGCCCTTGACCACAGATACTTTGGGAGCCCCTGGACTGGAGTAACTGGTAATCGGAGATGTCATGGAATGCTGGAGAGCTACCAACAGGTGGGGAAAAGGCAGATGTTCTATTGAATATTCTAAGAGTGTGTCCTGATAACCTAGATCTTACTCATGGAGGCTCTAAGACCATGAATATTTATTGACTTTTTTGGTGGACACTGGAACTCTATCCACGCTTTTTATATGATTGGTATTAAATATGTCATTGACTCCTTTCACAACCTTATGTGATAATAGTGCTTGTTATCATCTCTGTTTTGCAGAAGCCTGAAGAGGGCAGATAATACCCAGGCTACCACAGCTGGTGAGTGGCAGGCCTGTATGTGAGAGCCATCTATATTGGACTCCAGAGCCTGATGGTTCATGACCCTTCATCCCAGTTGTCACCCCAGTGACACGAAGCATGAGCCACAGACTCTGTCCATCTAGACATTGCAGAATAGGAGTGAGGAGAAGGTCCTACAGATTTAGTTCAGGGAGCCCAGGGTTGTCCTTCCAGAAATTCCTACCTCCTAGGAAGGGGCAGGGTGTGGACCTTTACAGTTCTGCTCTTTCTTCTCCTGCATGCTTATTTCCAGAGGTAGATGGGTCCACTCTGGTTTGGGCCTTTTAATAGATTCTATACTATCCTGCCAGTATCTTTTGCCAGTGGTATTTCATCCATCCATTTATTTTTGAACTTTTAATTCTGAAGTAACAGTAAGTTGCTAAGAAACATACAGGGAGGTCCCGTGTACCCTTCATCCAGTATGCCCACTGTTAACATTTTGTACAACTATAGTACAATATACAGACCAGGAAGTCAGCATTGGTATGATCCACAGATTCATCCATCTACTTTTTTCTATTAAATTTTAAACAGGCTTTCTTTTTAAGAGCAGTTTTAGAGTCACAGAAAATTGAGAGGAAGGTACAGAGATTTCCCAATTACAAATGCAGTCTCCCTCGTAGTCAACATCCCCCACCAGAGCAGTACATCTGTGACAATTGATGAACCAACACTGACACATCATGGTCACCCAAAGTCCACAGTTTACATTAGCGTTAACTCCTGGTGTTGTACACACTTTATGTGTTTTGATAGAAGTATAATGACAGAAGTATCCAACATTATAGTATCATGCATAGTAGTTTCACTGCCCTAAAAATCCTCTGTGCTTTGGCACTTTATCTACCCCTCCTTGCTAACTCTTGGCAACTACTGATCTCTTTACTATATCATAGTTTTGCTTTTCCCAGAGTGTCATATAGTTGGAATCATATAGTATGTAGCCTTTTCAGATGGGCTTCTTTCATTTAGTAACATGCATTTAAGTTTCCTCTATGTCTTTTTTATGACTTGACAGTGCATTTCTTTTTAGTGCTGGATAATATTCCATTGTCTGAATGTACCACAGTTTATTTATCCACTCATCTACTGAAAGATATCTTGGTTAATTCCAAGTTTTGGCAATTATGAATAAAATTACTACAAACATAGGTGTGCAGGTTCTTGTGTGGACATGTGGACATGCATTTTTAACTCCATTGGGTAAATACAAGAAGCACAATGTAACCTCCATTTTTCTCTTTCATATTCTGGGTACCATGCTTTAAGAGAAGCATCAACAAGTCATAACATATCTGGAGGAGGGAGAGGACAGGTATTCTGGAAGCCAGAACATATCCAGATTGTTCTAATGAATATTAGGGCGAGAGTGAGCTTCTTGTGTGCAGATATCATGTGTTATTTAGCTTTCCTGTCTTAGCACCTAAAGTAGTGTGAGGCACTTAGTGGACCCTCAGCAACTGTTTTTTAAAAATTGAATGTTTGATTCAGTGCAGAAAACGTTCATATAAGCATACTGGCTGCCTTCCATATTGCTGGGCTTCCACTGTGGAGGAAGGGTGAGATTTATGCCACCTATTGCTCCTGAGGGCAGAGCTAGGATTAGTTAATGGGGAAAAGACAGATGGAGAAACACCCAGCTGGATTTGGGAAGATCTTGACCGAGAATGGGAAGTAGTCAGCTCCTCTTCTGGAAGTACTTAGTCCGTACCAGATCATTAGGCATACAGTGGAAATTCTTGCATTTTACTGATATGGGGCCAAATGGCTTTAATGGAATTCTCACCGGTTTCTTGTCTCTGAGATTTTAAGAACATGCAGACAAGGACAGAAATAAGGCAGTCGGGAAGGGAGACCAGTTTATTGGTAGAGGGTGTTCATGGAGATTGAGATGACAGCGATACATTTCCATGGAAGAATGTCTGTATATTTTGTGAAGATTGTATTTGCTTTTTAAAAGGAAAAATCATAGGCAGCCGTGTATAAAACCCTTTCTCTGTGTAACCTGTGGAATTTGCCCAAGGCAACATCTGGAGTTAACCTGGTAATCAGACACTAATCCTTTTAGGCAGCTTTCAGTCCTAGAGAAAATTGTGGGAGTTAGATTCTGACTACAGCTGATGTGTTTTTGTCATGTTAATCACTTACTGAAATTAAGAAGGTTATTGCAATTTCTATTCCAGGAAATGAATTAGACACTGAGTTAATCAGATAACTTCCAGGTGAGAAAGAAAAAAAAAGCGTTCTTAAATTAGGCCGTCTGAGACGGTTATTATATATTCATGCATGATTATCCTATGAGGTATGAATTCAGATGATTTATGTTTTAATTTCATTTTAGCTGCCAAGGAAGACACACAAACTGTTCATGTCACACGTTTTTAAAAACTCACAAAAAGAAAACTTACCCCCTTTTAAAAAATATATGGAGTAGGGAAAAGAACTAATATTTATTGCCTACTGGGAACTTTACATATATTATTTCATTAATTTTCACGGTGATTCTGATGATCGTATTCAGAAGGTATTAGTGGGTAATACCTTCTGATGGTAGGTATTATCATTGCTACTTTCTGGCCAAGAAACTAAAGCTCAGAGCAGGTAAGTAACTTGTTCTGGGACACACATCTAGTGAAAAGTAGGGCTGGGATTCAAAGCCAGATCTATTGCACTTCAAAGCCAGTGTGCTCTTTTTGCTGTTCAGTATCGATGAAATCCTATCTCTAGCCGAATCCAGACCTACTGTATTTGGCAGATTTCAGAACTCTATCTTATTTTTGAACCCATAGGAGTCAGTTTCCTGTGTGCAGGAAAGCCTGCCCAGATACCATGTTTCCACCGTTGCTGACGACCTTTTTGTAGCAGTCAGACTGAGCCATTTGACCATTGCTACACTCAACAGGTAGCAAATTGCCCCCAGCCCTGGCTTCTACCCCTGCCCCCTCTCTCCTCCCAGTGCCTCTAAGATGCATGATCCTGAAAGTGCGAACACTGTCCTTGGGCTGGGGCACAGTTTCCAGGTTGCCTGCTGCCTGTTGTCTAATAATTCTAGCCTAACTTTTTTCAAGTCTAGGGATTGTGTTCTCATTCTCATAAGCAGGCTTGGAGACAAGCCAGGAAGCCTCATGGTACAGGAGAAAGAGCACTGTGCCTGAATGTGCTTTGTCCCTGCTGTGCGACTTTCTAGTCCTGCAGCTTTAAGGAGTCCCTTAGCTGGCTGAACCTATTTTTTCACCAGCTAAAAGGAGATAGTAATGACCTCTTCTATTTTTTTTAGGGTAAGCATGAGACTCAGATGGTACTAGAATCTAGGAGACTTTGTAAATCATAGACATTGTACAAATATAAGTCCAGTGCATGAAAGAGAATGATCCCATCCCCTGGAAAAGCTTTCCTCTGGAAGGGCCAGAAGCCAGCACACACATCAGGGTAGGAAAACATGAGCTCCTTCTGGCCAGCCATGCTCTTTCACTAGAGCAGGTTTGTCTCTCCGGCCCCCTCTTTTTCCTTAATAGCATGGCTGTGTTTCTTGGCTCGGATTGTTGAGATAATTGCTCCCAATCTGCCCTTTTCAAGGAGTGCGAGGCTATTAGACCTGAAGATAACCACTGGCTGAAAGCCTTCCAAAGTTTCTGATTGGGTAAACCACGTTCTGCTCAGCATAATTTGCTTGCTGGTTATGTAAATCCTAGGATTGTTAATCTTCATTAGTGGGTATTAGCCAAGAAAAATTGTATTTTTAAAAAACCCATATATTAACATGGGAAAGAAAATAAAAGTAAATGAAACAAAATTTAACAATTTTAATGCCCTAAAAGCTTTCAATGAAGACTAAAAAGCCTCTAATGTGTATTTGTTCAATAATTTAGACTGTGGATTCCAATTATTTTTGAAAGTGGGGCATATATCTTAAATTAAAAAGAGAATTTTCTAATGTGAAGAATTAGAAACTATAAATTTTGCTGCCATTTAAGAGGTTTGGATTTGCAGTTTTCATGGATTTTTCCCACTCACATAGACTTTATGTCTTAAATTCATTTTGTGTTTATATATTTTTATTATAAAGTTTTTACTGAAGATTCACTATACAAATCTTAAGTGTACAGCTCAATGAACTTTTACCGTGAACCAGCATGCAGATCAACAAACCACGTTACCAGCACCCCAGATCACTTGTCCCCAGTGTCCCTCTCTATTAAGTTGTCTCTCCTCTCAAGGTAATCTCTACGGTGACTTCTAGCACCATAAGCTTAGTTGGTCTGTCTTGAAGCTTTATGTAAATGGAATCTTAAAGTACATACCATTTTGCATCTGTCCTCTTGGTCAACATTATATGTGACAGATTACTCCATGTTGTGTTAGCAATTAGATGTCACTTTCACCATTACGTAATATTCTATTGTATATACAGTTAGCCCTTAAATAACACTGGGACTAGAAGTGCCAACCTATCCTGCAGTTGAAAATTTGCATATAATTTTTGACTGCCCCCAGACTTAACTTCTAATAGCCCACTGTTGACTAGAAGCCTTACTGATAACATAGTCAACACATATTTTGTATATATGTATTATATACTGTATTCTTACAATAAAGTAAGCTAAAGAAATTAAAATGTTATTCAGAAAATCATGTAAATATGTTTACTGAAAAAAAAAACATTTAGTTATACATATTCACGTATAAGTGGACTTCTGTAGTTCAGAGCCGTGTTGTTCAAGGATAACTATTTGTATCACAATTTATTTATCCATTTTACTGTAAAAGGAATATGAGTTATTTCTAGTTTGGGCTATTGTGACTAAAACTCAATGAACACTTTTGTGTAGGTCTGCTGAGCAATATACGTGTCCAGTCTTGTGGTGTATATACCTAAGAGTAATTACTAAGCTACAGAATATGAGTATGTGTAGCTTTAGTAAATGCTGCCAAATAGTTTTCCAAAGTGGTTGTAACAATTTACATTTCCACTAGTAGGTAGGAGATTTCCAGTTGCTCCACATCTGCCAGTATTTGGTATTACCTGTCTTCTCCATTTTAGCTTCTGTGGTAGGTGCCACATTTTGGGTTGTTGGGGTTTTTTTCTTTATGCATTTTACCGATTATGAAAGAAGTCAAGAACATTTTCATATGTTTATTGGCCATTTGGATACCCTATTTTGTAAAGTGAATCTTTTGTTGTTTTGCCTAGTCTTTGCTATTGAATTATCTGCCTTTACCTTATTGAATTGTACTTCTTTATATGTTCTTTTGTTTTTTCAATTTTAAAAATTGTTTGTTCTATTACAGTTGTCCCAGTACTTTCCCCTTTTGCCCCTCTCCACCCAGCCCACCCTTCTCACCAACAGTCAATCCCCTTTCCATTGTCCATCTCTATGGGCCATTCATACATGTTCTTTGACTAATCCCTTCCCCTTCCTTTCACCATTCCTCCCCTCTCTCCTTCCCTCCTACAGCTGTCAGTCTATTCCATGTTTCTATGACTCTGGTTCTATTTTTCTCGTTAGTTTATTTTGTTCATTAGATTCCAATTATAAGTGAGGTCATATGGTATTTGTCATTCCCTGGCTGGCTTATTTCACTTAGCATAATAATGTCTAGTTCCAGCAATGCTGTCTCAAAGGGCAGGAATTCCTTCATCTTTCTTTCTGCTGCATAGTATTCCATTGTGCAAATGTACCACAGTTTTTAACCAACTCATCTACTGCTGGGAACTTAGGCTGTTTTCAACACCTGGTCATTATAAATAACGCTGCTAGGAACATGGGGGTGCATAAGTTCTTTTGAACTGGTATTTCAGGATTCTTAGGGTATATTCCCAACAGTGGAATTGCAGGGTCATAAGGAAGTTGCATTTTTAAGTTTTTGAGGAAATTCCATACTGTTTTCCATAGTGGCTGCACCAGTCTGTATTCCCACCAACAGTGCACTAGGTTTCCCTTTTCTCAAATCTTCATCAGCATTTCTTGCTTGCTGATTTATTAATGATAGCCATTCTGACAGGTGTGAGGTGATATCTCATTGTTTTTAATTTGCATCTCTGTGATGGCTAGTGATGCTGAGGATCCTGTCATATGTCTCTGGGCCCTCTGTATGTCCTCCTTGGAGAAGTGTCTATTCAGGTCCTTTGCCCATTTTTTTAATTGGGTTGTTTGTCTTCCTGGAATGGAGTCATATGAGTTCTTTATATATTTTGGAGATCAAACCCTTGTCTGAGGTATCATTGGCAAATATGTTTTCCCATACTGTTGGTTCTCTTTTCATTTTAATGCTGTTTTCTTTAGCCATGCAGAAGCTTTTTATTTCGATGAGATCCCATTTGTTTATTCTTTCCTTTATGTCCCTTGCTGTAGGGGACATATCAGTGAAAATATTGCTGCGTGGAATGTCTGAGATTTTCCTGCCTATGTTCTCCTCAAGGGCTTTTATGGTGTCACGACTTATATTTAAGTCTTTTATCCATTTTGAACTTATTTTTGTGTATGGCGTAAGTTGGTGATCGAGTTTCATTTTTTTGTATGTACCTGTCCAGTTCTCCCAACACCATCTGTTGAAGAGGCTGTTTTTACTCCATTTTATGCTTCTTCCCCTTTTGTCAAATTTTAATCGACCATAGAGACTGGGTTTATTTCTGGGCTCTCTAATCTGTTCCATTGGTCTGTGTGTCTGTTCTTATGCCAGTACCAGGCTGTTTCGATTACAGTGGCCTTGTAATACAGTTTGATATCAGGTATTGTGATCCCTCCTACTTTGTTCTTCTTTCTAAAAATTGCTGGGGCTATTTGGGGTTATTTATGGTTCCATATAAATTTTTGAAATGTTTGCTCTATATCTGTAAAATATGTTATTGGTACTTTAATAGGGATTGCATTGAATGTGTAAATTGCTTTGGGTAGTATGGACGTTTTGATGATGTTAAGTCTTCCAATCGATTAACATAGTATATGCTTCCATTTATTTGTATCTTCCTTAATTTCTTTCTTCAGTGTTATGTAGTTTTCTCAGTACAGGTAATTTTACCTTATAGTTAAGTTTATTCCTAGGTATTTTATTTTTCTTGTTGCTATGTCAAATGGGATATTTTTCCTGATTTCTGTTTCTCATATTTTGTTGCTGTTGTACAAAAATGCCTTCAATTTCTGAATATTGACTTCATATCCTGCTGCTTTGCCAAATTCACTTTGTAGGTTGAGTAGATTTTTGGCGGAGTCTGTAGGGTTTTCTATGTACAGTATCATCATCTGCAAACAATGACAGTTTACTTCCTCCTTTCTAATTTGGATGCTTCTTTTTTCTTTTTCTTGTTTGATCACTGTGTCTAGGGCTTCCAATGCTATGTTGAATAGAAGTGGTGAAAGCAAATGTACTTGTCTTGTTCCTGATCTTAGTGGGAAAGCTTTTAGTTTTTGCCCATTGAGTATGATGTTGGCTGTAGGTTTTTCATATATGGCCTTTATTATGTTGAGGAATGCTCCCTGTACTGCCACTATGCTGAGTGTTTTTATCATAAGTGGGTGCTGTACTTTATCAAATGCTTTTTCTGTATCTATTGATATGATCATGTGATTTTTGTCTTTCCTTTTGTTTATGTGACGTATTATGTTTATTGATTTGCGAACATTGTACCATCCTTGCATCCCTGGGATGAATCCCACTTGATCATGGTTTATAATCTTTTTAATGTATTTCTGGATGCCCTTGGCCAATATTTTGTTGAGGATTTTAGCGTCTATGTTCATCAGCAATATTGGCCTGTAGTTTTCTTTCTTTGTTGTGTCTTTATCTGGGTTTGGGATTAGGATGATGCTGGCCTTATAAAAAGTGTTTGGGAGTCTTCTCTCTTCTTGGCTTTTTTGGAATAGTCTGAGAAGGATAGGGGTAACTCTTCCTTAAATGTTTTGTACAAGTCTCCTGTGAAACCATCTGGTCCAGGGCTTTTGTGTGCCGGGATTTTTTTGATTATTGCTTCAATTTCACTAGCTATTATTGGTTTGTTCAGGCTTTCTGCTTCTTCTTCATTCAGTTTTGGAAGATTACATTTTTCTCAAAATTTGTCCATTTCACCTTGGATTTCAGATTTCTTGGCATATAGTTGTTTGTAGTAATTTCTTACCATCCTTTGTATTTCTGTGGTATCAGTTGAAATTTCTCCTCTTTCATTTCTGATTTGATTTATTTGGGTCCTCTCCATTTTTTTCTTGATGAGTCTGGTTAATGGCTTATCGATTTTGTTAATATTTCCAAAGAACCAGCTCCTGGATTTATTGAAGATTTGAATTGTTCTTTTAGTCTCTGTCATTGAATGTGCTGTGATCTTGATTATTTCCTAACTTCGACTGGCTCTGGGCTTTGTTTGTTGTTGTTCTTCCAGTTCTTTTTTTTTAAAAAAAATATTGTGTTTGTTTATTTTTAGAGAAAGGGGGGGGAGAAAGAGAGGGAAACATCAATGTGTGGTAGCCTCTAATGTGCGCCAGGCATGTACCCTGACTGGGAATGGAACTGGCAACCCTTTGGTTTGCATGCCAGCACTCAATCCACTGAGCCACACCAGCCAGGGCTGTTCCTCCAGTTCTTGTAGATGTAGGGTTAGGTTGTTTCTTTGAAATGTTTCTATCTTCTTTAGGTAAGCCTATTTTGCTATGAACTTCGCTCTCAGGACTGTCTTCGCTGTGTCCCATAGGTTTTAGGTTGTTGTGTGTTGATTTTTATTTGTTTCCTGGAAATTTTTTTCAATTTCTTTCTTGATCTCATTGTTAACCCATTCACTAATAACATGTTATTCAATGTCCGTGTATTTGAATGTTTTTGAATTTTTTCCTTGAGGTTGGTTTCCAGTTTCAAGCCATTGTGATCTGAGAAGAGACAATTTCAATTTTCTTGAATTTGTTGAGTCTTGATTTGTGTCCTACCATGGCATCTGTCTTTGAAAATGATCCATTTGTGTTTCAAAAGAATGTTATTTTGCTTCATTGGGGTGAAATGTTCTGTAAATATAAGTGAAGTCCATTTGATCTAGAGTGTTGCGCAGTGCAATGCCATAATATCCTTGTTGATTCTTTGTTTGGCAGGGCTGTCCATTGGTGACAGTGGGGTGTTAAAATCCCCTATGATGACTGTATTGCTGTCAATCTCCTTCTTAAATTCCTCCAAGATTTTTTGTATATATTTAGGTGCTCCTTTGTAGGGCACATATACGTTTACAAGGGTTATCCTGTTGTTGGATTGATCCCTTTGGTATTATGTAGTGACCTTCTTTGTCTCTTGTTATGGCCTTTTTTTTGAAGTCTATTTTGTTTAATAGTAGTATTGCTACCCCAGCTCTTTTTCATATCTATATGCTTGAAATATTTTTTTCCATCCCTTCATTTTCAGCCTGTGTAGATCTTTTGTTCTGAGGTGGTTCTCTTTTAGACATCATATGTGATGGTTGTGCTTTAAAGATTTTATTTATTTATTTTTAGGGAGAGGGGAAGTGAAGGAGAAAGAGAGGGAGAGAAATATCAATGTGTGGTTGCCTCTTGCACACCCCCTCCTGGGGACGTGGTCGCAACCCAGGCATATGCCCTGACTGGGAATTGAACCAGCCACCCTTTGGTTCACAGCTAGCACTCAATGTACTGAGCCACACCAGCCAGGGCTGGTTTTGCTTTCTTGTTCATTCAGCTACCCTTTGCCTTTAGATTGGATCATTTAATCCATTTACTTGTTCATTGCCATTTTTCCTCTTTGTACCTTTGTTCTCTCTCTCTCTCTCTCTCTCTCTCTCTCTCTCTCTCTCTCTCTCTCTCTCTCTCTCTCTCTCTCTCTTTTTCTCCCCTTCTTCAAGCAGTCCCTTTAGCATCTCTTACAATGCTGGATTGGTGGAGATATACTTTTTTTTAAGTATTTTTTATTGATTATGCTATACAGTTTATGCTATTAGTCTTGGTTGCTTGTCTTTGCTTTTCATTATGGATATTTTCTTCCAGTCTACAAATTGACTCTTCACGCTTTTTATGATATATTTTAATGTTCTTAATGTTAATGTAGTCCAGTCTATCAAGTTTTTTCTTTTACAGTTAGTGCTTTTGTGTGTAGTAGAAATCTTTGTCTACCTTAATTTTTTTTACTGAAAGCTTACTTGTTTTACTTTTCACATTCACACAGGTGGTAAATTTAGAAGTGCTTTCTGTGTATGGGGAGGAAGCAATTTTTTTCCTTTCTGTTTTGTCATCTAATTGATTTAGTATCATTTGTGGAAAAGACCATTCTTTCCCCGGAGCACTATAGTGTTATCTTCGTCATAAATCAAATGACCATATACCTATAGGTCTGTTTCCATGCATTGAGATTTGGAGGTGTCACCAACTAATAGATGCTATCTTGAGTTGGATTGTTTTGAATAAGTGGCTAACAAGACTCTTGACATAGGTATGGATGACTAAGAGAAGCCAGGGCAAGATCAGAGGTCCAGAAAAGTTTCCCAGATGTAAATCCCATTGACTCAAAGACTGTATTTAGATATGCTTCTTCAAATAAAGTAACTTCAATAGAATCATAGTATGTATTAATTAACTGTCCTCTCCATTAGAAGATGGATATACCATAAGAAATGGAATTTAAAGGAATGTGATACCTAGTTTCAAATTAGATACAATTTCTCACAACGGTCAACTGAAATGATTGTTACTTTATCTGATGGCAGTTCTCCTCACAATTAGGGAATGCTTTCTTCAAAAACAGGCTCAGCTAGTGCCTATTCTTTGGATTAATTATATCTGCCTGATCTGTGGGCTTAGGTATTAAGACGCCCAGAGCCTTTAATTGCTTACTTGTTATAATTACTTTGTGAAGGCCGTTTTGTTTGTGTCCATCTACTTCCAGCAGCCTGAAATCTTTCAGGTTTTGTAAGATCCTAAGGCAGTTGGATCTGGGGTGCTGCTAAGGGGTGGTACCTCAGATGGATGAGCACCCCTTTTCCAGGGCCCTCACCCAGCATAAATTATGGAGGATGTAGGCTATCTGGTAGATCCCCAACTCATCCAGGTAATATAGATCTTTTCCATCAGCGATACCCAGGTGGTCAATGAAATGGAATTTCCCTTCTAAGGGACATGGACCTAACTCTCCAGCTCCTTTAAGCTTGGAGAGTTAACGCTCATCCCTGTCCCCCTCTCTTGGGGCTGACCTGGAAGTGTGAGCTGCCATGAATGAGAGACATTGTTCAACAAACAATGGAGCAGTAGCTTCTTCATGTTTCTATTTGGTCAACAAATATAGTTGAGCACCTGCTGTGGATCAGCATCTAAAATCTATTCCTAGCCCTTGAGTGGCTTACTTAGTTTACTTCTGGCTGTGTAAAATAACCGTCTCTATTTAAACTTAAGGCCTGACAAAAATCCTTACTGATGCCAATCACTGGCCCTCAACTCTTGCCCATCCCTATTTCTTGCCGTGGCTAGACCTAGCTGAGTATTTGGTGATAAATCTCATCTGCCTGTCCCTGTCTTGTATCCCCCTTTACCTCCATTGTGACTTGAGCTAATGTATGTGGTCTGTTAACAGGATGACTCCAAATTTTTTTACTAAACATTTTATTGTTTATGCTATTACAGTCGTCCCAGTTTTTCTCCTTTTGCCCCCTTCCACCCAGCCCCACTCTCACTCCTATAGTCAACCCCCACACCGTTGTCCATGTCCATGGGTCCTTCATGTGAGTTCTTTGACTGATCCCTTCACCTTCTTTCAGTCAGCCCGTGCCTTCCCCATTCTCCCGACACCTGTCAGTCTGTTCCATATTTCTATGCCTCTGTTTCTCTTTTGCTCATTAGTTTATTTTGTTCATTAGATTCCACTTATAAGTGAGATCATAAGGTGTTTGTCTTTTCACTGACTGGCATATTTCACTTAGTGTAGTTGTCCCCAATTCCACCTGTGCTGTCGCAAAAGTATATTTACATAATGGAATATTACATAGCAGTAAAAAGGAATTCTTACCTTTTGCAACAGCATGGATGACTCCAAATTTGATGGCGGGTTTTGCATAGTAATACCCAGTCTGGGCACCTGCTGAAGCCCTAGTTGTCCTTCCCAAGTTCTTAAGTATCTTGAAATGCTGCTTTGCCACCCCAGGGTCTGCCAGTGATCTGGGGACAAAATGGTTCCCTTTTCAAGAGTTAATCTTTTTGAGTTAATGCCATCCACATATTGGGATCTTGGGTTACCCCTTTGCCTAATGGCAAGTGGTATATAACAGTGATGTGGGGTTAGGACTAGGTATAATGTCCCCGTAATTGTCATGCCTTATTTCAATCAGCAAAGGGTCCTACTCACCGCAAGTCTTTGGTACTCTAGATGTACCAAAGATGGTATATCTTTGATCCCATCTACCCACTTTCTCCGCGTGTGTACAGGATGGCTAGAGACTTTATTTTAGCTTTTTACTACTGTTCTTTTAAAATGAGCATTTAAAAAAGACTGTTCTGTTTTTTTTGTTTTAAAATTTTTAAATTTATTTTTGCACATTTAAAAACCATTGTATATAAAGAATGACAGACTTTCAGAACCCAGAAATATTAGATATCATTAGTCCAATCTTCTCATGACTGAATAATATTGTGAGATTTCTGTCCCTGGAGATATTTTTAGATGTCTTTTACAATCACAGGAAGTCGGAGCTGAAAGAGAACTGAGAACTGTATAAGGCCAGCAACCCCATTTTACAAATGAGGAACCTAAGACCCTGGGGAAGCAAGTGCCTGGATCACACAAATAGTGGTGTGATAAGACCCTGGCTGTCCAGATCCCCCAATCTGGGGGTCTTTACTTTTGTAGACAGCGCTGCTTTTTACTTCCAATTTTGCTTCATATTTGTTATGCAAAGACAGCCAGGAATTTCTCATGGAATCCGTGAACCTGCTTGTCACACAACATTAATCCATGCCAGGATTTAACGTAACATAGAAATAGTCAAAATGTACCTTGGGCAAGTGCCATGAATCTCAGTGAGGGTAGGCTGGGGTAAGTAGTAATGTTAATAAAACCTCTTCACATCAAAAGTATGGGTCAGGTTCAATGTATGAATACCACTAAGAAGTTAAACATGGAGGGAGTTTAATTTTAGTTCAAATAGATTGCCTGTTTGCATCTCCCTTCAGAAATAAAGGAAGTGGAAGTTGTTGTCTTTCAAATTAGAGTGACTGTTAAAAATGGGAAAACAATCTGGAGGAGGGTCATTTTTCCTTGTGGACTACTGTCCTGTGTACCATCTATTTCTAGCAAAGCTTGGACTTTCAGTCCAATAGATGTGGAAATGGAGAATGTGCCTTCTCTCCCCTTTGCCTTGGGTGCATTCAGGAAATTCCACACAGGCCACTTAACCCTGCAGGTGTCCTGCCTCAGGCTCTTTCCTAAGGCCTGTTGTTCTGGGCTGGGCTACAATTAGGCAAGGATAGCTGTATTTGCAGAGCTAGTGCGGCTTTCTGTGATGTTGTACATAGCTTCTTGTAAGGAGAAAGGAAATCAAAGGAGTCAGCTGTCCTCCTGCTCCTTGGAGACCCCCCTTTTCTGCTCATGTTTACCTAGGAAGGCCTAAAGCAAGAAAAGAGGCTCAAAGATGGACTTGTGGATTTCAGAAATTATTTTTCCCACCACACTCTCACCTTGTTCCTGCCCCCAATGTATCACCTCCATCCTTTACTCTGCTCCTTAAGATCCCAAGCAAGGGAGTTTGTGGGTAAGTGAGGAGGATGGAGAAAGCGCTGTGTTTCACCCCTGGGCTTTGTGTCCAGTGACTAGAAGGACCCTGACACAAGGCCTTATGGGAGAGACAGCCTGCCCTTCCCGGGAAGGTCCCAGTCTAATGGGGAGATAATAATCACCTGTCTCATGGCCTCCAGTGCAAAGCAGTGCCTGAGCTGGGGTCACTTTGTGGCCTCTTGGATGCGACTGCCACTCCTAGGGAAGTACGGCAATGGGAAGAACCTGGATCTGAAGCTGGATCTCAGTTAAGATGATGATTCTGCCTTCTTTGAATAGGCCATTGCTCATAAGAAGCATTCATGTGTTGATTTGCAAAGCACTTACGAGCTCCTCTTTGGGGATTTTTTGTCTGAAGGGGATGTCCGTTCCTGGAATTTGCTGAAAGCTCTCCCTGACCTGCCCTCTGCAATCCATCATGTTAGTGGAAAGGGAGGGCTGGAGGCCCAGCCATGTCGGGGTGACTATTGATTGCAGTGTCTGGAGGAAGGTTATGGCAATGGATGGGGATTTACTGATAGTGGAGGAATAAAGCTCTGGCCCTTGGAGCCTGTCTTTTTAACTGGGCTCCCAGCCGGGACTTCCTTGCCAACTCCCTACTTCCCCCAGTCCATCATGCACACCCAATTAGATCTGGCTTCCTTGAACACCGTTAGTCAAACTTCCCAATTGCTTAGAAACCCCTAATGGAGCCCTTTGGTCTGGACTCAAGGCCTGCAGGATTAGGTTCACATCCACAAACAGTTGCCTTTACAACCTTATCATTGATCAAGCCTACCCTTTGCAGCAAAGCCCATTATCTAGTCAGATGAAGTCTGCTCATAGTTCCCTGAAGATTCTAGGCTTATTTAAATCTCCATGCCTTTTCCCAGGTGGTTCCTGTGTCTTCTGCTTGGCTACCTGCTCAAATCCATTT
Organism: Desmodus rotundus; assembly: GCF_022682495.2. Lineage (NCBI taxonomy): Eukaryota > Metazoa > Chordata > Mammalia > Chiroptera > Phyllostomidae > Desmodus > Desmodus rotundus. The sequence continues at coordinate 101,360,246 of NC_071388.1, forward strand.
CCAAACCAGTACGTGGCTCTTTGGCCTTCTCTTCTCATCTAGCTATGAAATAGCCTGTTTACCTAATATGCACCAAGTCCCTGGAGATTATGAACTCCTATAATCTCCAGTGCAAGGCTGAATGTGAGATACACACACATTGCTTCTTGGGTGAATGGACAGAGATGGGTACTTGAAATAATGAATCCTCTCTGGATAACTTAGTATTATTTCTTTCTTGACCTGGTGTTCATGCACTGATTTTATAATAAGGCCTGGAGATGTTTAATAGGGTGGGGGGGGGATGAAGGCAGATGCTTCAGAAAGGTTACCAACAAGGCAGTGGTCAAGAGCAGGACTGAAATGGAGCAGATGCTAGAGGCAAAAAAACAAAACAAACAAAGAAAACAAGAAATTGGATATAAACAAAACTTGGAGATGGAAGGTGAGTGTATGGGTTGATTAAGTGTCCTCTGAAAGTTCATGTGTATCTGAAACTTCAGAATGTGACCTGTTTGGAAATAGTGTCTTTGTAGTGATAATTAGTTAAGGTAAGGTGAGGTCATAGTGGATTAAGATGGGCCCTAAATCTAATATGTGGTGTCCTTGTTAGAAGAGCGAAGGACACATAGAGAAGAAGGCCGTATTGTTACAGAACAGACCCAGGTGAGGTGGGTGGGGGAAATGATATACTATTACCAAATGGACCCATCCTTGTGCTCCAGGGTCCACCCACCCCTGTACTAGGTTCGCTTTGCCTGCCACCAGGGAAAGACGTCTCTCAATGCCAGAGATTGGTGAAAAGGAAAGGGATTATTTATTTAAAAAGTTATACAGGCTTAGAGTAATGGCTTAATGTCATCATTAAAGATACTAAAGTCCTTTAAAATCTCCACAAACACACAGTCCTTCCTTCTCCCCTTTGCCCAGTCCGGGGTACAGTATCTCAGGAAAAGAAGTAGAAGTCCGTGGTTCAGGCAGCCCCTCGGTTCAGGCACCATCTGCTGTGTTGCCGCCACGATCTTCAGTTAATCCAGAGCCATGTGGCACCTTCTCATGGCCCGCCAGCAAGAGTCCTTTCACCCCTTTTCTTCCAGGCAAAGTCTCTCCTGCTTCCTAAGCCATGTGGCAAAAAGGGAGCACCCTAAAGCTGCATGGTCCCAACTTTCGCCAAAGTCACGTGGTCCCAAAAAGCCCCAGCATGGCTGCCATGCCTGGGTTTAAATCCTAGCACCAATCTTCCCCTGCAGCACTATTTCTGACTCCTCCCACAGTCAGTTACACCTGCCAGCATTCCCATATTCTTCAACTTTACTGGGCTGCCATAGTAAGTCTGGGCAGGTGTGGCCCCATGGCATGGAGCCAATCTTCTCCAAGCTCTCACAAGCAGGCAGGCGCTGTAACCAGGGGGAGTTGCCTCCCAGTTACATTTTGGGTTGAAGTCACTCCCATCTCCCTGGCTCAAAGCATGGCCACAGCTATATAACTTATCTATGAAACCAGTTAAAGGTTATAGATATGTTAATGGACAGTTCTAGAGGTTATCTGCAAAACTGTTGTTATTCAAAACAGCTCTCAATGGCCATGCTCCACGTGTCCCATCCCCCAGTTCAGACTTGTGGGGGCAAGGACATCCTATATATGTATTTCTAATATTTCCTGGACACCCTGAGTTGTGGACCCCATTGCAGATCCCTATTTGTCCCCCCCGCCTTGGCTGCACCCTGTTACATTATGGAGCTGGAAGCAGAGATGAGAGATGTAGCTACAAGCCCAGGAATGGCAAGGATTGCTGGGAGCTACCAGAAGCTGGGAAAGGCAAGGAAGCATTCTTTCCTAGAGCCTTTAGGTGCTGACACCTTGATTTTGGACTTCTGGCCTGAACTGTGAAGGAATATATTTCTATTGCCTTAAAGCCATCCAGTTTGTGGCAATTTGTTGTGGCAGCCTAAGAAATAAATACAGTGTATTTAAAATGGATATATTTTAGAAATATATAGAAAATCAGGTGATCTAATGCTTGGATGACACCATATCTCTGCATTTTCAGTATTGCGACCCCACTGTGGTTCTAATTGTGGTAGGAAGTTTGCAGTAGTCATTTGTGATCCAATTTTGCCAAGAACTACCTGGGGGGTAAATTGACTCTTGGAAGCTCCTGGTCATCTGGATGGAGATGGCTGGCCCATGAAGCATGTGGGGACTGATAGGAAGTTGTGGGCAGAGCCATCTTATGAGGCACAGGAAGGAGAAATCACACCAGGCACGATCTCCAGGTCGTTCCCATTTTTATGCAGAAGAAACATGGCTAAAATGATAATCAGAAACAGAGGAGGTATGTTCTAGGGAAGAGGGCGGGGGGGGGGAAGGGAGTGTGTTATGGAGATGTTATGAAAAAGTGGATAGGATGTGGGTTTGCTTTGCTACAGTGAAGGAGAAGAGGAAAGACAGTGCTGAACCACCCAAGTTGGCTTTTGTAGTGATTGCTGTGTAAGAACTGCCTTCTTTTTCTGGGCCACCAGGCGGCTGTGGCTATTTGTCTCCAAAGCAGTGAGAATCCCACAAAGCAGAGGGTGGGACAAGAGACAGCTCTGCACTTGAAGGATGCTCTTCCTCCTCAGTGTTAGAGGTGGTGAGCTACAAATGCTGCGCACTGGAAGCCTCCCTCAGTTGCAGCCATTGTCACTGTTCTGGTTGAGCAAGTCTGTCCTCCTCTCCAAGCCTTGGTGTTCCTTTTACAGGAGGCATAGGAGGTTTATGTGAGCATTGAGGAAGAACACTTTGTGAACCTTAAAATGCAATATACTGTTGTATTTTAGAGTCTCCCAGAAGTGAAAAGAAAGATAGGAGGAGTCTTCATTCTTTGGATTGGAGTTCTGGGGTGGCTCATAGACTATGTGAAAGTGATGCAGGTTTCAGTTTGGGATGATGAAAAAGTTCTGAAGGTGTATGGACACACAAACATGTGAGTGTACTTAATGCCTCTGAAGTGTAGTTAAAATTGGTTAAAATGCTGCTCTGACTGGGTGGCTCAGTTGATTGGAGTGTTGTCCTATACACCAAAAGATTTTGGGTTTGATTCTCAGTCAGGACACATACCTAGGTTGAGAGTTTGATCCCCGGTCCAGGCACGTATAGGAGGCAACCGATAGATGTTTCTCTCTCTCTCTCTCTCCCCCCCGCTCTTTCTCTCCTTCTCTATCTCTCTCATCAATGAAAATATATCCTTGGGTGAGGATTTTTAAAAAACTGGTTAAAATGCTAAATTTTATGTTATATTACCACAATAAAAAAGATCATAAGCTCCTCCCATAACAAACAAAGTAGCAAATACTGGAAAAGCTGAAATTCAAGTAAATTTGACACTCAGATGTTACAGGGCGATTATTGTACTTTGTGGTGAATGATCATATTTATAATCATTGTGAGAAATTAGCCCTGTTTACTAAGACTCAACTAACACCATATATTGTTATTATTACTTTTGGGTGGCTCCAATTCCCTTGAGAGGGGGTAAATGGCTCACAATAATTGGAATTGGAATATGTACTTAATAACATGTGATCTGAGACCAGTTCGCCAGTTCTACCTGTTCCTCCAAGGTTATGCTCCCTCCTCAGCACTGTTCTTTCTTCTTTCTTCCTTGCCTTTGGTTCCCAATTTACTTTTTCTCCCAGGTCAGCATAAAAACAGACCTGCATCTATAGCACAGAAACATATGATGAGTTCATGTGGCCTCATGCACTTCACATAAAATATCCATGGACCCTGATCCTCTGGCTCAGACTTTGCTCCCAGAACTGAGAGCTATTTGCCCACCTCCAAGAGCATTTCATTCTTCAGGCCTCTGGGCATCTGCATCAAAGCCTTGCAGCTTCACCTCCCTTACAGCTTCACCCAATTCTCTCCTTTGTCTAGCTCTGAACTGCTTCTGAAGATCAGAACCATGGGCATAAATACTGCCTGATGACCTCTCCGTTTCTGAGGAGTCTCCAAAAGCTAAAGGCCCAGGAAATAACTCCCAAAATGGGCTGAAGGTTGGATATCTTTTGGATTGAGACATTGTTTCATTTTAGGACAAAATAAACTGTTTAAAGTTTCATGTTCAAATATTGGAACCTGTATTGTACCTCCTAGATCATCTCTGAAAATAATGCAGAACAATTTTTATGTAGAATTAACTGCCCCTGGTGCCAGGTGATTGTGAATCATGCACAGAGCCAGGCACAACTCTTAGGTGTAATGGCTTCCTATGTTTGTGCCTTCAGGGCAAAGAACCAGTTACTAAGAGGGGTTTGGGGATGGGAACAATCAGTGTATTCTTGGTGGGCTGCTGCTTCTTGAATTTTGCTCCACACATTGGAGGTTAAATTTCAGTCCTCCTAACTGGGTCTTAAAAGTCTGGATACAGTGGATGCTTGCTGGAACCTATGGAGATTATAAGGCAAGGAGCTCAGTGCCTTATTTGGTCAGGAGAGGCAGGAGTAAAAGCCAGTGTGAAGGTGTAGGACTTGGAAGGAAGTTGGAAACCAGCGCTTTGTGGACCTTCCCTTTGAGATTCACAAAGGAATATGAGACGTCTCCTTGCTGAAAGGTAAGACTTTAAATTTATCTAAATTCTGAATATTATAGTCTATTTTAGCTCCAAAGGCTTATTACCGTAATTTATGTAAATTGTATTTGAATTATTGTGAATCCATGCCCCGAGGCAAAGCCAAAGTGGGGCCTTTTGAGCTGGGTAACTTCTTAGTGCCCTCTGAAGGGACTGTTATTAGAGTTATCTGCCATGGAGAAGAAACTCTAGAAACTAAACATGCACTAACAATACTTTTGTCCTTTTATTCCTTAGCAAAATGGAACCTCCTTTCTGCACATAAGCCCTTCCTCACAGCAGGTTATTCGAAGGGAGAAGAAGAAGTATGACTTCCAAATACCACCAAAGGAAAGAGGCGTGTCTAAAGGAGACGAGGATGACTGAGTGTGTTTTTGATGTGTGGAACATGTCTGCTGCACTAAACAATTCTTGATTAGTGACGGAAGGGGTATATACCAGTACCTCCTCTAGCATTCCGATTCCCTACTTCCTGCTACTGCTGTGTCTGAAACCACAGCGTCCTCATCAGGACCACACCAGGAACAAATGCAAACTGCCTACAGTCCTCTTAGATGTATTCAAAACACATCATAGAGAAGATGATGCTTGAAGATGAGAAGGGTAAAAAAAGAAGAAAAAGAGCACTGTTCTCCTGGCATGCTAGTATGAGAGTGCCTGGAAGTGGACGTTGGTCAAATTTCATGTGCACATAAGCCCCAGGTCCAGAAGACACTCTTGGAAAACCTGTTTAGGGTGAAGACATGGCCAGGCAATAAAAACATCCATGAAGAGCAAGGACCTTTTGCAGGACTTGCTGATGGGTGACTGATCACTTACACAGAGGGAAGAAACCATGGATTCCATGATGACTCTCAAACCAGCTTTTGTGTTTCTAGAGCATTGAAAATAGAAGAGAACTAACATGTAAGGCATATAGGAAATCTTACAGAAAAGAGGTGGTAAGGTATTTGTTTTGACAAGTCACCTTGCAAGTGATGTGAAAGCAATTTGGAGAAAAATATCCTCACCTAATGCTGCATGAGTGTGTGCATCCTGTCGCCTAAATCTGTTGATGACATTAAAACATATTTTTGTTGTTTTTTTATAGATTTTTATAAGTTGGATACACTCCAGAAAATAGATGAGCAAAATAGGATCTAAGGCATATAATGGGCTCCAGAATTAGAATGACATAGGGAGTAAAAAAGAAATGATATAAAGTTAGAAGAAAGGTATAAATACTACAATAGGACACTGAACTATTTTAGGACCTTTACTCAGGGATTGAAAAAATTGGATTTGTCTATAAAAGACACTGAGAGGCTGTAGAAAAAACTAGATAATGTAGAGCAGTGATGTCGTTTTGGGAGTTTAAAAGAACATAAAGAAGTTATTCAAGAGAGCAATACCTGAAGATCTCAAAGGAGTGTAAAGTGTAGTCTTCACAACTTAGAAAGATAACCCAGTTCTGGGAGCCCCTAACTCTATTGCAGACATTGGTATAGTTCTAGATCTATTTTAAAAAGATCCCAAGGCAATTTCTGAGGATTTTTGCCAAAGAAAGCATACCAATTACTGTATGAGCTTGGTCCCTTTAAGTCAGAAGTGATAACCTGTGGGCTGGGTGGCCCTTGACCATAGACCTCTCATTTTTCACCTAGAGGCTTGCTCTGGGCCAGCTTCCAAGTTCTGGGCTCCTCCTCTCAAGCTTCCCTGTGCATAGTCTTGTTCCTGGGCTACCTGACTGATTTTGAATGCCTGAGGATTTGCTTTCATCTCTGCATGACAGAGCCTTGGCCAAGCTACTATTTTTGTTGACTTAGTTGCAACATCCGACCCTGCTGGGGATGGTCAGAGCTTTCATAGCTGACACACAGTCCAGCTTGAATCCAGTCTCTTCCATGCTTTTTCTGATCAGCAGGAAGCACTGTTTTTTTTTTTTTTTTTCGGATTCACTGTAGAACTCACACACTTAAATGTACAGTCAGTTTCTATATCTATTGCTGCATCCAGATTGGACAGTGACCCAGGCTGAGACATCCCTTACTTCTGTTTCAGATAAACTCAGCTGACATTTAAAATCTTAGTGTACTTCCCCTATCTTGTCCAGAAGAAAATACAGTGGAACACTTCACCGAGAAATGGAGAAGAAACATGGTTGGCTATTGCTGCTGAGTGAATCTTGGCTCTCAGCCTCAAAGGTGACTGTATAAATGCAGATGGCACTGCTGCTACATTTGCCTGGCACACCTGTAGATTACGCAGCATATTTCAGTCTTTAGTGGTAGCATGGTGTTTCCAAATACAGACTGAGAGACCCTCAGGTGCCTGATTCTAACACAGAGCCAGGGATTCTGTCCTGCCAATGCAGCCTGCAACATGGGGAAAGGACCCAGTCTTCTGTGCCTCTTGCTTCAAACTCTTCTACCCTCTGGAGGCTAGAGAAAGATATAGGTCTACATCTTGAAATATGTGCCTCGAACAAGAATTACTAACCTGTAGAAAACTTGTCTTAGTTTGACCAAATCCTCAGTTTACAGAAGCCTATGGAAATATCAAAATAAAGCATCAGAAGAAACAGTAACATTAGATGTCATTAGACGTCATTAACTAAGGGGGTAACCTGGAAAATAAAGTCCTATTTACCAAAAACTGTCTGATTAGTTTGAATTCTTATTTTTGATCCTTTCCCTCATTTTTATTTCTCTTCTAAAGTTAATTGCTCTTTTGCAGTCCACTTAATATTGTGAAAAAAGCCAAGTCTAGAAACTAGCATGGCTTTTCTTACTTGAGTAATAAACAAGCAGCAGCATAGTGTGGCAAGTCTTTGCTGCTAACTCTGGGAAACCTTGGCCTTGTCATGGCGCCTCTCTGGGCCTCTTTAAAAAATATTTATAAAATAACATGGGGGGGTGCTCTCCAGAATACCCTTCTGGCTCTAAAATCCATCGACTCTGTATTGCTGATGGTTTCCTCTGTTTGGGAGTTTCCATATTTCTCATAAACTGTCAAAAGAGCCAGAGTTCAGGAGGAATGGAGACTTGTGACTATATTTGCAACAATGTTCAAAACTTTTAAATGCAAATATAGATAATTGTCATCATTGCCTGAATACATTATAATTTAAAATACTATATTCTAAAATATATTTAGAAAAACAAATTTGTTATGGAAAGTAAATAATTGTTACTACCTGTCTCAGATCCTTCAAGAGCTCCTCAGTCATCATCTACCGTAGTAGTCCTTAATCCTGGTCATGTATTTTAAATATGCTGGTGTCTGCCCTGCCACTTCAGAAGTTGTAACCTAACTGTTCTGGCACAGATCTGGGTACCAGTATTTTTAAGAGCCAAGTTAAGAATCTGTAGCCTGCAAAATAAATTCAATTCCTGAGGCTGGTATATAAGTCCCTCCCCTGCATGGCTTGAGCCTACTGTCCTCCATGCTGACCACCTGTGGTCTCTCCAGTGTGCCATCATATTTCATGTGTGTCGTTTCACACTTCCACACCTTTGCATCTGTTGTAATGCCAGAATGCCATTGCCGCAAGAGGCCTAGTCTTTTTTGACCAGCTGCCTGTAGTGCAGGTTTCTATTATTAGCGTAGTTCCTATAATACTTTGTAGTCCTGCCTTGTAGTCATCTTCCTGTATTGTAAATATTTTATCGGTAATTGTATGTATTTATATTCATAAATCTGATCATATCTCTCTCGTGTTTAAAACTCCCTGTACTTTCTCATTGTATCAGGAATAGCATGCACCTGCCTTGGCCCTTAAGGTCATATATAATCTGAACCTGCCTTTCTCAGATGTCCTACTATTTCCTCCTTGTTCACTTCACTCCAGCTTCACCAGTTTTCTGTTCCTAAAACACGTCAAGCTCATTCTTCTCTCAGGGCCTTTGTACATGTTGTTCCCTCCACCTGGGGTATCTTTTCACTTCCTTCTTCCCAACATTCAGACCTCACTTCAAATGTCATTTCGTTTTTTTTAAAAAAATTTTTATTGTTATTTAATTACAGTTATATGCCTTTTCTCCCCATCCCTCCACCCCACCCCAGCTGAACCCCCCTCCCTGCTCCACCCTTCCCCTTAATTTTGTCTATGTGTCCTCTATAGTAGTTCCTGTAATCCCCTCTCCTCAATGTCCCCTCCCCTCTCCCCCCTGGCTATTTCTTTAAAGTGGCTTTTCCTGAGCAGCCTACCCAAAAAAGCACATCCCCCACCCTACCCATCATCCTCTATCCTACTGTTTGTATGTTCTTTTAGGACTATCTGAAATTCTATTTTTTATTTTGTACACACAATCATTGAAAGCTTCCCATTACTGGAAGGTAAGTTCTTTTTTAAAAATTTTTATTTATTTTAGTTATGTTTTTTATTTTTAGAGATAGGGGAAGGGAGGGAGAAAGCGAAGGATGAGAAACACATGTATGAGAGAAACATCGATCAGTTGCCTCTTGCCTCTCGCACACCCCCAATCGAGGAATGGCCCATAGCCCAGGCACGTGCCCTGACTAGGAATTGAATTCTTTATGTTACCCTTTGTTGGATGATGCCCAACCAACTGAGCCACACTAGTCAGGGCTGGAATGTAAGTTCTATAAAGATAGTAACTTTCTCTGCCTAGTAGGGAATTCAATAAATATAGAAGGGATGAATGTTGTCTCCCCTATAAGATAATGCTATGCCTAGCATAGTGACTGGAAAGAAGGTATTCAACAAATGTTTAATGAATTAATAGTTACATGTCACAGATGTTTCACCCTAACAAACAGTATGCCCAAAGATCTCTAAATAACACTAATAAAAATTAGGCCAACATACATTATGCATTTGCATTCTTAATTTCTAGTTAAATAAGCAGAGACTATATTGGACAGCAGATTATGTGCATTTATATCATCACAGAAATTTCTATTGGACAGTGCTGGTTTACGGTATACCCCTGCTAAGGATGAGAGATGGCTAGTTAGAGACTTGCTAAGGCCTCATCCATCTCTTAAGCTCAGTGATTCTGTGGCTTTGTATTGAGAAGGTCCTATCTCTGTCCTTCTGCTGAAAGTCTTTTGGTTTCCCAAGGTGCCAAGGCTAGTAGAAAGGGACAAAACAACTGCAAGGAGTTCCCGTCTGACTGAGGACATTGTCCTTCACCTCAAGAAATGTGGCAGGATTAAGAGATGATGACATCATACTGGAAAGCCCTTAGAAAAGTTGAAGAGTTACATGAGTATAAGGTAGGATGAGGCAGGATTGTTAAGTGAATGCATTAGATACAAAGGCAACTTGGTCCTGGCTCCTTCTTGACTCCAAGCCAATCAAAGTGAATTTGAATTTGAAGCAGTGGTATTTTGTTGCCATTGGCAACCAATTCACTACCCTGTCCAAGTTCTGGGAACCTCAGTTAGGATGTGGGAGAGTTCAGGGAAGAGTGAGGAGAGCTGGCTTCTGCTGGGGAGAATTGTGTTTGCCTCAGCTTTAAGGGAGCCCCCAAAGTGATGGTGAGAATCATGAGGTTCACCTGGATCAGGGACTAAGACAGGTTTGAAAATTAGGGGCTTAGTAGTATCATCTTTTTTCCCAGGTGGAGAGTGAGGTCATTGAAAATGTGACTCTGTCTACCCTCTCTGCATGTCTTCTTGTCTGGCTTCCCTTCTGTTTCATCTCATGTCTTTTCATCATGGTCTTAACTCCTGTTGTGACAATATGGTATGTTAAATACTGTACAAAACACACCACTCTTGGTGGATGTGTTAACTATATTCTCATGCCCTCTGGTTTGGGTTATATCTCAGTGGGACTCTGATGGAAAAGAACTGTGGCAATGATTTGAAAGGCAACCCCATCTGTCACCATTGTCAACACTATGTCCAAACAGGGTACTGCTGGGAGCTGTCAGCTACAAAGGCACAAACTCTGTCCTTGGGTAGACAAACACCCAAACACGGGCAGGTGTATTTAGAATATATAATAAGACAGTACAACTCTTAAGTGTTGGCTCTTGGGTAGAAAGTCATGGACCTTGATTCAAGGCCTATTTATTGACTATGGGATCTGTTAGCCTCAGTTTACTGATGTGTAAAATGTAAATAATAATGCCCTACTCACAGGGATGTTGTAGGAATGAATGATGAACATGTGTGTAAAGGATCAAACAGACGGCTTGCCACCCTGAGTCACTTACATTATTTCCACTGCCTTTATGAGGGGTCAGTGTTGTGACTTGGTTGGGAGTGATAGAGCAACTGTAGGGAGTTCATACTTGGAAATTGGGAACCACTCCATATGGGATGTCTGGGCTATTTGAATGGTATGATGGAGATAGGGGTCAGTGTGGCTTACTGGGTCGGGGGGGACCCTCTCAATAGGATAAGGGCTCACAGGTATGAAGGAGCCTACTTCTCTTCAATCCTGAGCCAGTGGTTAACATTTTAGCAGCTGTAGCTTCTCTCCATCTGTTAGCTCTGGTTGGACAGGGGTTGTTACTTGTGGACAATCTATAACTACCCATGCAGTGGAATACCAGGGATTGATGGAGGGGCAGTGTGTGTGCTTTTAGGGGAGGATCTCTATGGCTTCCTGGCGCCTCACCTTCAATGAAATCCTGTTACAATCAACGATATTGATTGGTCTCTGATGGATATTTAGTTCTGTTAGTTTGGTTTCCCATTTTACTACAGAATATGAGTGTATATTTGTGTGAGAGATACAGCAAGCAGTTATGGTCAACCGTGGACTGACTTTCCTCTCAATAGGGGGATGTTTAGGGGAAGAAGTGGGGGTCAGTTCTCTCTGGGACTTTCAGTTGGCCTGGATGTGGGGGTGATGCCTTGCTGGACTGGAACTAAGGAAACTAGGATTAGAGAGTTTTTTCCCACTTAAGAAACTGAGAAGGTGAGAATAGTTCTAATATGGGACCAGTGTTCTTAGAACAAGGGGCAAGTGACCATCAATGGGCATGAGTGTAAGGCTTAGATGAGGGTTGGCTTGTTTAAAACTCAATCAAGAATGTCTCAGAGTTCCTTTCTCAGTAGAGACCTTGGCAAAGCCTTGGTTAGCTGCCCGATTGCTGTGTAGACGTACTTGGGATGTGCAGTAAAAAACAAAAACAAGCAAATGATGCAGAGACTTAGTCATCACTCTGGTCACCAACCACATCAGTCTTCAGGATATTCCTTTATCTCAATAAATCTTTACCTCCCCTCTAGCATCTCACAAACTGTTCTCTGAAGGGATCTTTCTTCACCAACTATGATGGAGGATGTTGAACCATTTAGTCAACATTTACTGTATATCAGGACCAACGCTGCACACTTTGTTATGTCATTTTACATTTTGTAACATCCCTTTTCATGATCTATATATGTAAAAATCCCAGTTTTACAGATTAAGAAACAGACTCAGAGGTGTGAAGTGTCCTGCTCAGGGTCAATCTGTGGCAGTGCTGGGATTAGAATTCCAGATCTGACTTTGGCACCAGATCAGGGAGAGCTCCTGAATGTCAGGTTAAGGAGTTTAGAATTCTTTTAGGAGGCAACAGGGAGTTGTCTACTATGACCGGCAACTTGATATATGAAAGACATTTTCCTCTTGAGTGTAGAGAGAGAAGTTGTATATCAATAAAAGTCTTTAAACCTCTTCCATTTTTATGAGCCCTCGTGAAACCCTTGGACTTGGTTCTTTTTTATGCAGTCAGAACTCTATGTGCATTCTGGCTCCAGTCCTGGGCCTTCTTGGAGCCTGGAGAGTCTCTCAGGCCATGAGCCACATCAGCTGCCTTGTCTGAAACATACTTCACAATCTTCTTCAGTTCTATATTCTTTATTCTACCTCTGCTCTTATAAGTGATGGATTTGTGCATTAGAGTAATCCTTTGTAAGTTGGGGAATTGGGCCCTAAACTACTTTTCTCTATGTTGTCAATTTATTCACATTACTGCCCACCAGGTGCACATTCTGTGGTACCCAACTCAACTGTGCAGCTCATATTTCACTATATATTGCTACTGTTTTGGGGCTTGGCTTATTGACATGTATAATACTGTGAGTTCATTGCAGGTAGAATCCTCAACTTATTTATGAATACCCTATGCCTGCCAATACAGTGCTGGGCTTGTAGGATACACTGCATAAATATACACAGAATGAAATTATCAAGAAGAAACTTCTGAAAGAAGTTCTACACAGGGGTTGTTTAGAACCAAAGGAGATTCCTCACTGGATAGGTAGGTGGGTATTGCTGGGAGCAGTAGGTGAGGGTAATATTCTTGGAGGTAAAGGAAAGGTATATCACTTATCAAGACTGTGTAACAAAATACCCAATCTTAGTGGCTTAAAACAACTATTTATTTGCTTGCAATTCTGTGGTTCCACCATTTGGAATGGAATCAGCTGAGTGGTTCTTCTGCTGGTTCACCTGGGGTCCCTCATATAGCTATTGTCAGTTGACAGCTTGACTGGGGCTGGGTGGTCTTAGATGGCTTCATTTGCATGTCTGGCAGTTGGTCCTGGCTATTAGCTGGGCACCTGTCTCTGCTCATCTGGTGGCATCTCATCCACCAGGAGAACAGGCTGAGTGTCTGTATCTGATGGCAGAAGTATTCCAAGAGGATGAGAGTAAAAGCTGCAAGACCTCATGAAGTCAAGGCCTAGATGTCACACAGTATCTCTTCTGCTGTATTCTTTTGGTTAAGCAGGTCTCATTCTAGCCCAGATTCAGGGGGTAGGAGGATAGGCTCCAACTCTTGATCGAAGGAGAGGCGAAGTCACATTGCAAAGGAGCATATATATATGGATGGAAGGTCTCGATGGGGCCAGCTTTGTAAATAGTGTATCTCGGTACTTGTTAATTTGTTCCAAAACTTATTATGTGTGCCAAAACCTATGAATACCGAATGATGAAGAAGTATTTTCTCCTGTGGCGTGGTGGTGTGACTCATGCAAGTTCTAGCAAGTGCAATGAGTCCTGAGCAAGCACTGAGTGCTGAGATGTTTTATCTTGTCAAAATGCAACAGGTACAGGGTTTGATGAGTTCTGAAGTTGACGAGTACCAAGGTATGACTGTAATCAATCATAGATCGACTTCCGTTATTTTGACTCTCCCTTAAGTTTGAACTACATGTTCCCTGAGGATTCCTGTCTGTGGAGATCAGTTAGAATTGGGATTCTCAGGAAGATGGTTTAATAACTGCAAGCAGTTGCCATCAGGGTCCCTGAATAAAGTCATCTTTCTGGGAGTTCAGGGGAAGATTCTGGTGGATTTCCTAAGCAACTTCTCCCCCACACCTTGTGCTACTTCCATACATTTTTGGACACTAGGAGGGAAGGCAACGTGGTGGAGAGGAAAAACATGGGTTTGAGAGTTGTAAAGACCTGGGTTCAGCCAGTTCAGATTTAACACTGACTGACTATATGGCTTTGAGTAGGTTACTTGACTTCTCTGAATCTTATATTAATATAGGTGCTTCTATTTTGTGTGATTGATGTGAGGTGATGGTGATGGGTGATGATGTTCCAGGAATAATAAGAATCTATTTCAATGGCAGAGTAAGCTCAAGCTTCTCATTCAGATCTCCAGAATCAAGCTGGTCTCACCCCCACCCCCATATCTTACCTTGGCACTTGGTCCTAAGGTATTGAGTTTCCACAGATCTTCCTGTTTTCTTCTGCCATGACTGCTATGAGCAGGGAAGGTCAGGATGGGTCCATCTAGCTAATCCCGGTCCCTTGCAGAAAAGCCAGAGGAGGAAGTTTGAGAAAAACAGCCAGAAAGTCTGATCTAGACAAGAAATTCTGCTTGAGTACTGAATGGAGCTGCCAGAAATGTTGCACAGAGAATCGGGTCACTGCTTAGGAAATTACTGTAGAACACCTGGACCCTAGGCTTCTAGATACGAGATCTTGGGCAAATGTTTTAAACTAGCTTTCTTTAACTGTAGAATAGGGATCAGAATTTTGTTTTGCAAGTTTGTTGAGAATAGGAGAAAAATTTGCCAAGAGCCGAGCAGAATTCCTAGAACATAGTACGTGCACAGTAAGTGATAGCTTTGCGCCTATTCTCAACCCTGTCAACACTATGCGTCACTGCTCCCTGTGTGCCGGTATTGTTGTCACTTGCAGGTAGTGATGGAGTAAGACCTTTCCACAGTTTGAGGGACCTACTCCTTGGATGTGATAACTGCATTTCAGAAAAGTTGCATGTCATGTGAATTTTTATAAATTGAATCCTATTTCCTGATTGACTGATCTGATCATTGATCTCAGTGGAAGTGTTTATTGGAAAGCAGGTGTAATAGGAATGAACAGAGCTGCCACGATCAGTTTCCCTCTGTCTTCATTCTAGCCAGGAAATTGAGCTTTGGGAGATTAAGTAAATAAATTATCCAAGGTCATACAACTAGTAAGTGGCATAGCTGGGGAACAAGGCTGTTGGTCTAGATGGGGGTCGGGAGGGGCAGGAGAAAAAATATACAGAGAGTCGGCTAGAAGGAAATGCTTTAAAAATATCATAGTTAATATATGGGGTTGAGACATTGTCATTTTATTTCCTGTGTCTACTTTTTTGTTCAAAATTTCTAGGCTGAACATGTGTTTCTCTTATAATGGCTAAAATAAATTTTATAAAAAATAAAAATTTAGAAAGAGAAAGGTTGGGAGAGCAGAGACGAAGTAGTGGGCTATGTTTAGATTATGGACATGAGTCTCCCAGACTAGAAGGAAATGTAGTGGATAAAGTGCAGACAGAACTGAAGTGTACACAAAATATCTTTTGAACTTTGAGGATAAAACTACCTTGTGGAAGTGGTACTTAAGGTGATTTGAAGCTTTGTGGGGTGAAGGGAGTATAGGTGTTAGCAAACCTTTGCACTGAAGCTTTCTGTACTTCATTTGTCTTTGCCTTGGCCTCCTGACCTCGTGATGATTGGGGGAAGGGGGAGCAAGATGGAAGAGGTCAAGGTTTCCTGTTGTTTTGAATGGCCAAGTCTCAGGGCCAGTTGGAGAGACCAGGCCAAGGGCTCAAAAACCCCTAGCCAGTCAGAGATAAAGTTTCTCCGGGAATTTTGGAAGAAAATAAATAGAGCTTGTTATTGATACTGTGAAGTGCAAAATGCCTCATCATTCATCATTGCCAAGGAGTTCCTGGTGTTCCAGTAGACTTTCTGTAGCAGTGAGGCAGGAACTTTTAAAAGTATGGCATTTGTCATTTTTAGGCAAAAGTCTTACTTGCTTGTGTTTCCCTGCCAATCTCCCCGCAGGTTTGGGTTGTCTCTCCTGGGCCCCTTTACCAGAAAATCCCACATTGTTCTCCTTACTTGGAGCCAGCTGGGCCCCTCCTCCACCCACAGGATGTCAGGCCATTGGACAAAGTGCCCAGAAGTCCAGAATCACAGCTGACTCCCTGAGAAGGACCCCCAGGTAAATGGCCTAGTGCTGGATTCTCTGCCACTTCCCCTCCTCCCACAGAGCAGATCTGACCTAACCAGGCTTCTGGTCAGGGGAGCACATCAAGAGGAGAAGTTTCCCACAGAGGGAGGAAAGGGGCAGCATGCAGGTGTCCTCTGGGGACAGAGACCCAGGTATGAATGCAGGACATGGTTGCTGAGGTCTGTTCCAGAGTAGGGGCTCTTGGCTTTTGCTCCCTGATCACAAGAAGGAGTGGAATGAACCACACCAACACCCTCATCTCACCTGATGATGTGGAGCTTTATGGTACCCTTTGGAGAGTAGAGGCTCATACTTTTCTTAGGCATTCTCAACCACTAAGCATCTTTGCTGGCTCCTGCCTCAGACACAAAGGAAAGAGACAGCCCTTACCTTAAATATGTTCCTCAATGAGAGTAACTCTCTAGAAAGTGAATGCACCTGTTTGTTTGAGGAATGTGTCAGCATCTAGGTGTCAGCTTGTCTGCTTATCCTTCACCAGGTGCCTTGAAAGGGATATACAACTGTGCTGTTCTCACTGCAGGGATACGAATGCAAACACCAATAGTGGGACTTTGCACCAGGATCCAGGGAGGGATAGGAAGACTCTGTGGTTGTGAAGTAGAGATGGGCATTGGCACAGAAGGGACATGTGTGTGTGGCCTCAGCGGCAGGTAGAGGGTTTTTGGCCGGACTCACCCACAAGGCTTGGAGCCTGGAGATTCTTGGCTTCCCTTGTCAGTCAGAGCTCTTCTTCCTTTCTTGATTTCAACTCATATAATCCTTGGCAGGAAAGCTGTTTGGAGGATGGCTTGGGTCCTGTGAGCTAGTCACCATCTTCAGAATTGAGAAAACAGTGGTAGGACTTAATTATTGAGGGGCTTCCTTTTCTGCCTGGTCAGTCTATGTGGTAACCTTATGTTGTGCTTCCAAGAGATGGGGGCAGCTGGCAGGACCAGTGCCCCATGGTCCTGGACCATATTGACTTCTGTTATCATGAAAACTAATGTGGCAGTTAAGACAATGTGTAGGGCACACTCCAGCCTGTGTGTGCAGCCAGGGGAGGCTTCAGTTCTGTGCTTCCCTGTACCCTGTGCTATGTGCAGTGAAGAACGTGGAATAACAACATGCCAAATTCTCTGCCCTCAAGATGCCTACAGAATATTAGGAACATAACACACACATGCACACACACAGGCACTGAGCACCAAGCACAGTGTGTGAGCTGCTGAGTGTCCAGGCCTGCTCTCCAGGGCCACTGTGGGTGTGTCTGCCTTACATCTTTTTAGATTTCAGCTTCTCTACTCTTTGCTGTGACCCTATGTGAATATTCTGTGCAACAAGTCTAAAATTACACTCAGCCTTTCCTCCCAAAATATTTTGTCCCTCTTTCTTAAGACTTAAAACCTTGAGTTTCTTTATGATTTTCTCTCTTCCATGGCTGCCTCATCTTAGTCTTCACACCCAGTTGCCATACAACCTCCCCTTTCCACTCCTCCCATGCTTTATCTCATGCCTGGGTGCTTCAGAAACCTCCTGACCAGCCTTTTTGGTCTTGCCCTGCTCCTTTCTAGCTCACCCAGTTCAGTCTTCCTAAAACAGCAAATATCTTTAGTTGCTCTCTACCTCCTAGAGCAGTAACAGGATTATATCAGGATCAGGATCACCTGGGAGAAGATCGTGTGGGATGATTGGGGTTGCCAGGGAAATCCATCCTGAGGGAGCCCCCACTAGTATTTGGTGAAGTGGTAATTTTATTAGTCATAATCTCCACGCAGAATATCCAATTGTGATACATTTATAATGACTCATAAAATCCAGGGCTGGCTTCTCTCTGCTGCTTAGCTGTGGCCACGGAGCCTGTCCTCACTATCTGACTAGTATGTGCTCAGAATTTCAACTCTTTGGGATATTAGCTGGAACCAGGTACCCCTAAGAGGGTAAAGCAGCTGCTGGTGCCAAGTCAGAGCATAACCTGTCAGGACCTGAACAGTGGAGGGGGGCAAGCACGAGAAGCCCAAGTTCAACCACCAACTGTATCACCTTGTGTGTAAGTTGCTTCTGCAGTCTGGCCTGTTTTTTTAGATCCAAAATAAGGTCCAGTTCTGGATTATTTATACTACTTTTCTCCTCTGATTTCAAGAGAATTTGGGAGGTGACTGTGTTTTCTAACTGTATGCCAGTTATCTCTTTGTATCATGCCAAAAAGTCATCCTTAGGCTTTGGCTAAAAGGAACTATAGAGTGTTGGCTTTAGGAGGGATCTTGGAGATCATCTAATTCAAACTTCTACCTGGTGGGCTTCCATAGTATTCAGCAAGCAAGGAGACAGCGGATTGATTTTCTGTCAGACTCCTGAGGCAGAGAGGCCCCCTGGGCCCCCAGGGCTCAGGGCACTTAGTAAAGATCACCTGACCTTCCTTGAGAAGAGGTGGAGGCAGTCTCTCTCTTGTTAGAGTCAGAGAGAATGCCTGGGAGGACACCACTGTGGGGGCAGATACACTAACTGGCTTCCCTTGTTCTCTCTCCATTCCTTTCCATGACACCTGGGAGTTTGGGGCTCTGCTCTGTGCAGGTGGAGACCTTTGTGTGTGTGCTCCTGAGGGGAAAGCCAGCCACCTCCCCATGCACTCAGGACAAAGTGGTTGCCTGGCAAGTGTGGACTCAGACAAAGCCCTTCTTGCCTCACTGCAGCATTTTAAACTTAATGAATATCCTGGTGACCTTGACCATAACCTGTAGTCTAGTAAAAATACCTGGAATGGCAGTTAATTGGGACCAATACAGGAGTGGCAAAAGTAGGTTAATAATAATAATAAATAATACAGTAATTAATACATAAATAATACAAGAATAAACTGTGTTTTTCATACTCAGAACTGTAAACCGGCTTTTGTCCATCTCTGTGTTAGGGAGGTGAGGGTTCCAAATGAGTCAGAAGCTTGCATAGGGGTCATGAGTTAGAAGATACTTGTAAAGTGCTGGTGACTAGTTTGAGATATGTTGGAGGGAATTTCATTTTAGTGGCCAATTGCCCAGAAATTTCTTATTTTTCACAGTTTTCCCATGGTTCTCTAAGCCCCATTTTTGGCGAGCAGTCCCAATCTAATTCATATATTGCTGTGTAATAGGTAGACTTCTCCATGGCCACTTGGTTCAAGCCAGCATTTCCTAAAGTGTGATTTGGACCACTTGCATCACCACCACTGGGGGTCTCTTTCACCTGGATGTGCAGGTCTGAGCCGTGGTGTCCAAGTGTTTACCTGAGACAAAAGAAGAGCATGGTTTTTATAGCCCTCTGGTTGGGTCCACAATATACCTCTTTATTAAAAGGGTGATGTTTAAACACCACTCAGAAAACAGTAAAAGGAAGATAATTATTTCAGGAAGAAATTTTTAAAGAAAAAAAATGCCCTAGATACATCGATATATCTTCCTCATTAAGCCACAGCTTCCCCTTCCTCAGTATTCCCCTAACCATAATAATATGCACACAAACATTGATCAGGAGGATGCACAGTTCTAGCCTGGGGGAACTGGTGGAAGTGAGGCTGCTCAGCTTTTCTTGGTGTTATAGCAGTGGCTCTTCTCCACTGCTGACCCTGCTTTTGGCCTTATCTGCTAGCGCTGCTGCCTCCTCACCTGCTGAGGGAGGCTTTAGTGGCTTTTGTAAGGAGGGCCCTGGCTTTCTCTTTCTAGTGCTCCTGGAAAGTTCCAGACTCAACATCTCCAGCCCTTCAGCTCCTACCTTGAAGGCCATAGAGTTTCCCATGACTTGGGAAATGTAAATTCTCTAGTCCCCAGACTTTTTCTGCCACTTTACTCTGTGCTTTGGCATTTCCTTACCCCAACTTTCATCAAGAAAAGTGGAACAACTCACCCCCTCTTTTTTTTAACCTAGAAGAAGAAGGGAGTGGGCACAAGGAGAAGTAACAAGAAAGTCCTTTCTGAAAAAGAAGGAGCTCCCACCTTTCACAACAACATGGATGGACTTGGAGAGCATTATACTAAGTGAAATAAGCCAGGCAGTGAAAGACAAATACCATATGATGTCACCTCACCTATAAGTGGAAGATAATCAACAAAACAAACAAGCAAGCAAAATATAACCAGAGACATTGAAATAAAGAACAAACTGACAGTAACCAGAGGGAAGGTGGGAGGGGATAATGGGGGGAAAAGAGGGAAGGGTTTTCAGGAACATGTATAAAGAACAAAGGGGTGTAGGGTCAGAGGTGGGAAGTGGGGATGGCTGGGGTGGGAGGAGTGGGGGGGGGAAATGGAGACAACTGTACTCGAACAACAATAAAAAATGTAGAAAAGAAAAAAGAAAGTCCTTTCTGGATCTTCATAAAGAACCTAGCCGGAAACTTGGCCCCACCACTTACAAGCTGTGTAACCTTTAGTAGGTTATGTCAACACTAAGAATAGTCATCTCATCTGAAAAGTGGCAGAAGATGACCTACAGGACTGCTGTCAGATTTCCATACAGAAGAAAATGCTGGCTCAGTGTTCCTCACATATTAGTTACTCAATAAATATCATCCTTCCACTTCCTTCTCCTGGTTCTCTCTCCCAATGAGCTCACTTCATTCTCTGTTCTCCTTCCTCTCAATTCTGCTTGGCTCCCTTGCTCATGTTTGCATATTCCCCTAATTCTTTCACCTTCTTTCCTGTCACAAATAACACCCTCCTCATTTGTATTTATGACCCCAACTTACAAATGGGTGTCAGAACTAGGCTTGTGCTTTTCTTAAAAATCTCCATGTTTATGCATAATAGCTGAACATCCCCAGGCTAGACTCAAAATGACTCACCACATAGCATACATTTACAATGATAAAAAAATTGAGCACAAAATTGTTTTAATAGTAAGCATAACAAAAACTTCAGGAAAGAGAAGTTCTATTTTTCTTAAAAGCTGCATGTGATCAAAAAGAGGTTAAATCAAATTAGATGATGAGGAAGTGGGTAGCTGAAACTTTTGGAGAGGCTATGACGTTGATTTTGGGATGCTTTCAAGGGCTTTGCTGTCTTTGGTAATTTATTAGCCTTAATTTACTTCAAAATTCATGGCTCTGCCTTTTTCCTGATGAAGGTGTAAATCTCTGGCACTGATCTTGTGCTTAGCCATCACTGGGATTATTTTTGGCTCAAAAATGGAACAAAGCAGGGAGGAGGAAGTAGAGGGGAGGGAAAAAGAAGTCTTTTCCTGAGTTAGTTAGGGAAGAATTGGAAATAAAGAAGAGAGACAGATGGAGCTATGATATATGTGTATGTGTTGTAAAAATGCTGTTTATGGTGGGAAATTATTCTTCTAATGGATATAGAAGCATAACTTCTTCCTTGTGATGGGGAAGAAAGGAAGAAGTAAAAAAGAAAAACCAAATCATGTGGGAGAGTGCTTTCAAGTGTTTTAGAAACAGGGTGCAGTGACCTTGTTAACAGATCAGAGATGAGAATCTTGTTATCAACTTAAGTTTGGATATTTTTACATTGGCAATTAGTATCCTGGGAGTACCTTTATAGTGACTGCAGTCTTTTATAATAGGAAAATCTGTTTGATGGAAATTACATACAAGAGAAAATTATCCTAAGGAAATTAAACATAAATATGGATACTGGAAGATATTTATTAGAAGTCAAAACAATAGGGTGGCAAATATTTGGGGACTAGAGAGGGTTTGGGAGCAGTGTATTAGTTATCTCTTGCTGTGTAACAAATTACTTGATAACTTATGTCTTAAAATACACACATTTATTATTATTTTTTTTAGATTTTATTTATTTTTTTAGAGAGAGGGTAAGAGAGGGAGAAATAGAAGGAGAAAAACATTGATTGGTTGCCTCTCACGCATCCCAACTGGGGAGCTGGCTCTCCCAACCTAGGCATGTGCCCTGACCAGGAATTGAACCAGCAACCTTTCAGATCGCAGGCTTGTTCTCAACTCACTGATCCACACTAGCCAGGGCCACACATTTGTTTTATAGTTTCTGTGGGTCAGGAGTCCAGACATGGCTTACTGGGTCCTCTGCCTCATGATCTGTCGTGAGGCTGCAATCATGGTGCATCTAGCGCTGGGGTCTCATGTGAAGAGTTGACTGGAGAAAGATTTACTTTCAAGGTCACATGGTTGTTGGGAGTTCCTCAAGAGTTGTTGGACCGAGGATCTTCGTTTCTAGTTGGCTGTTTGCTGGAGGCTGATCTCAGTTTGTTGCCATGTAGGGCTCTTTGACATGGCTTTGTTTCATCAAAGCCAATGAGGGAGAGAGAGAGAGACCTTTAGAAAGATAGAAGTCACAGAAGTGACATCACCTCTGCCATACTCTGGTGGTTAAGAAGTAATTTGCTAGGGCAGTATACAGTCAAGGAGAGGGGATTTTATGAAGGCAGGAAACCTAGGAGTTGTAGATCAGTGGGCATAGTCTTAGAGTCTGCTTGCCACAGGCAGGGAGTATTGACCAAGACAAGGACCCACGAATGGCGGGGCAGCAAAGCAGACCAGGTTACCCAGGGCTCCAGCGTGGGGAAATAAAGCCTCAAACCTCTGATTGAAAACACCTGTGGGGGTTGGGGCGGCGGCAGGAGAAACTTCCAGCCTCAGAGGAGAGGTCATTGGAGAGACCCACAGGGGCCTAGAGTGTGCACAACCCCACCCACTCAGGAACCAGCACCAGAGGGGCCCAATTTGATTGTGGGTAGCAGAGGGAGTGACTGAAATCCAGCAGTGAGTGGAGCAAGAGCCATTGCTCCCTCTCGGCCCCTCCCCCACATACAGCATCACAGCACAGCATAAGCATTACCCCACCCCAGGAAAAACCTAAGGCTCCGCCCCTTTAAGTAACAGATGCGCCAAGACAAATAAAAAAAAAAATGGCCCAAATGACAGAACACTTCAAAGCTCCAGAAATAATTCAACTAAGCAGCGAACAGATAGCCAACCTATCAGATGTACAGTTCAAAACACTGGTAATTAGGACGCTCACAGAATTGGTTGAATTTGTTCGAAAACTAGATGAAAAAATGAAGGCTATGCTAAGAGAAACAAAGGAAAATGTACAGGGAACCAATAGTGATGCGAAGGAAACTGGGACTCAAATCAACGCTGTGGACCAGAAGGAAGAAAGAAACATCCAACCAGAAAAGAATGAAGAAACAAGAATTCAAAAAAATGAGGAGAGGCTTAGGAACCTCCAGGACATCTTGAAATATTCCAACATCCAAATTATAGGGGTGCCAGAAGGAGAAGAGGAAGAGCAAGAAATTGAAAACTTATTTGAACAAATAATGAAGGAGAACTTCCCTAATCTGGCAAAGGAAATAGACTTCCAGGAAGTCCAGGAAGCTCAGAGAGTCCCAAAGAAGCTGGACCCAAGGAGGAACACACCAAGGCACATCATCATTACATTAGCCAAGATGGAACAGGAGAGAATCTTAGAAGCAGCAAGAGAAAAAGACACGGTTACCTACAAAGGAGTTCCCATAAGACTGTCAGCTGATTTCTCCAAAGAGACCTTACAGGCAAGCAGGGGCTGGAAAGTATTTGAAGTCATGAAAGGCAAGGGCCTACATCCAAGATTACTGTATCCAGCAAAGCTATCATTTAGAATGGAAGGGCAGCTAAAGTGCTTCTCAGACAAGGTCAAGTTCAAGGAGTTCATCATCACCAACCCATTACTATATGAAATGTTAAAGGGATTTATCTAAGAAGATAAAAAATATGAACAGTAAAATGACAGCAAACTCACAGTTATTAACAACCACACCTAAAACAAAAACAAAAGCAAACTAAGCAAACAACTAGAACAGGAACAGAACCACAGAAATGGAGATCACAGGGAGGGTTATCAACAGGGGAGTGGGAGGGGGAGAGAGGGGGGAAAGTTACAGAGAATAAGTAGCATAAATGGTAGGTAGAAAATAGACAGGGGAGGGTAAGAATAGTGTAGGAAATGTAGAAGCCGAAGAACTTATAAGTATGACCCATGGACATGAACTATAGGGGGGGAATGTGGGAGGGAGGGGGGTGGGCAGGATGGAGTTGAGTGAAGGTGGGGAAATGGGACAACTGTAATAGCATAATCAATAAATATATTTAAAAAAATAAATACATACATAGAAAGCTAAAAAAAAAAAAAAAAAGTACAAGGACCCAGGAGACTGAGGGATCTGGTGGCCCAATCTCATCTGGTTGCATCCAATGACTCTTTAGTCCTCTCCCTATTGGCCTCTAATCCTGAAAAGGTAGGCTTTCTGCCTGGGTTCCTAGTGCTCTTCTGCCATTCTGACTAAAATAGCATCTTTACAGCTCTTTTTCCTCATTAAAGATTTTCATACTGAATATAAAACACATAAAAAGAAAAATTAAGTGACGGGGAAGAGATGCAGAAAAGTTCAAAATAATAAATATTTATATGTACATAGGATGTCATGGGAGAAATTGTGTCCCCCCGTGTTCATATGTAGAAGCCCTCACCTCCAGAACATGGCTGTATGTGGACATAAGGTCTTTAAAGAGCTGATGAAGTTAAAATGAGACCAAAACTGGTATCTTTATGAGAAGAGGAGACTAGGACACATGGTGAGACACCAGAGGTGCATGTGCACAGAGGGGCAACCATGCTTAGAGGCAGCAAGAGGGTGGCCATCTGCAAGCAAGTGCAAGGCCTCAGAGGAAACTGACCCAGCCAGCACTTTGTCTCATGCTTAGTGTGAAAGCTTATCCTAGGGACCCCTGTTTACTCTTGAATTTCCCTCCCTTCTGTGTCAGAAGAGACCCACTTTGGCTTTAGTTCTTCCCTACCACTTCCATATTTCTCTCATCAAAGTTCTCATTGTGGGGCTTCTCCATTCTGCCCTAATCACTGTGATCCTCCTGGCTGAGGCTCTGTCCTTGGAAGGTTGTCTGGTGCTGGATCTTTGGTGACTGATTGTTGCTCTGGTGTTTGTTCCTTACTGTTCCTCTTGTCAGGGTCTCAGCATGGGATGCTCATGGCCCAGGCAAACCTGGTGTACAGACAGTGGCAGCTCTCCTCTACCTTGCTCTGGGGACCCATCTCATAAACCCACAAAGCACCCAGGGGAGGGAGAGAAGAAGATCCAAGGAAGATGCAAGGCAACCTGAGGGTCCTGTGCCAGTCCAGAATACCCCATCTCAGCCCCAGCACTCAGATGGTGGTAGTATCCCTCCCCTGCTGTCAGCTGCTCTTCTGTCTCTTGTTTTCAAGGCCACTGGATATTTGTTTTGACCTGGTTTGTAAGCATGTTCATCAGAGAGTTGGGGACAGATCTGGGGGATCTGCTGCTGGGAACTGCCCCCTGAGCCAGGTTAGGAGGGCAGAGGCAAAGTCTCAATGTTGTTAGAGTCACACTTGAGTGGAGTTCCCTGGCTGGAGGGCCTAGCTTATTTATTGTGGTTGCCCCATCACATTGTCCTAGGGACCCCTGCGTACACTTGAGTTTCTCTCCTCTGTCCGAAAATAGACCCACCGTGGGAGGATATTCGTAAGACCCTGAGGAACAGTTCCTACAGAGAAGATACAGAACTCCTCTGAGCAACAGCAGTGCTGTTAGAATACCGCTGCCACCTTCTCGTGAAGATGTTCACCACAATGGTTAGGTTCTTAGATTCTGGAGCCAGACTTCCTGGGTTCAAATCCTGGATCTATAACTTCCCTTCTCTATTCCTAATTGTTCCCAGTTGTAAAATAGAGGTAATCGCAGGGGCAAATGCCATAGATTGTACTGAGGATTAAATGAGTTAATACAGTAAAGATGACCAGAGGCATACGTAGCAAATGAGTAATAGATATTATTTTAAAAGTCTTTTTTTCTCATTTTTTATTGTGGCTAAATACACATAATGAAATTTACCATCTTAACCACTTTTAAGTGTACAGTTTTGTGGAATTAAATACATTTATAATGTTGTGCAGCCATCACCACCATCCATCTCTATAATTCTTTTCATCTTGTAAAACTGAAACTCTCTACTTAAAACTACCCATTCTCTTCTCCTCCTGGTTGCCAGGGACTTCCTCCCAGTTATCATTCTATTTTCTTTATGATTTTGCCACTCTCAATACCTCATGTAAGTAGGTCATATAGTATTTTGTTTTGTTGTGACTGGATTATTTCACTTGGCATAATGTCCTCAAGGTTCATCCAGGTTGTAGCATGTGTCAGAATTTCCTTCCTTTTTAGGACTGAATAATATTTCAGTATGTATATATCACATTTTGCTTATCCATCTCTTGATGGACACTTGGGTTTCTTCCACATTTTACCTACTGTGAATAATGCTGCTATGAACATGGGTGTCCCATTATTTCTTTGAGGTCCTGCTTTTAATTCTTTGGTGTATATAACCAGAAGTGGAATTGCTACATGATATGATAATTCTATTTTTAATTTTTGAGGCCTCACCATACTGTTTTCCATGGTGGTTGCACTATTTATCATTCCCACCAACAGCACACAAGGGTTTTAAGTTTCTACATCCTTGCCAATATTTGTTATTCTTTCTTTCCTTCCTTCCTTCCTTCCTTCTTTCCTTCCTTCCTTCCTTCCTTCTCTCTCTCTCTCTCTCTCTCCCCCTCCCTCCCACCTTCCCCCTCCCTCCCCCTCTCCCTCTCCTCTCTCTCTTCTCTCTCCTCTGTCTCCCTCCCTCCCTCCTCCTTTCTTTTCTTTCTTTTTTTTGATAGTAGCCATCCTAGTGAATGTGAGGTGGTATCTCATCACAGTTTAGGTTAGCGTTTCTATAATGATGTTAAGTATTTTTTGTGTGCTTTTTTTGTCACTCATATATCTTCTAAAAGTCTTCTTAATGTGTTATTACCTTTAGTGGTAGGCTCTAGAGAGAGAGAACGTATCTTAGATATCACTGAATCAACACAGTGCCTGACCAGAGCCTGTTGCAAGCAGATGTCTGGATGAATGTTTATTTTTTTATTTCCTTGGTGTCGGACTTCCTTGCTGTTCAATTTTCTGTCAGTTCTGGTTGTGCGAGGAGGCGCAGTGTGTCTACCTATGCCGCCATCTTGGTTCTCCAGAAAAGGACATTTCTGCAAAGATTTTCGTTCAGAGTAAAAGCTGCTTTAGTTAGTATCATTACTAACTAAATGATCCCTTCAGTATGGGTTCTGACAGAAATTAGTGTCTAACACTTGAATTAGTCATTTAATTACACTTACCTTCAGCTTCTCTTGTCTTGTGCTGGCACAGACAGTGGGTTTTGTAATCATATGGGTCTGGCAGAAGGAAATACTTTGGACAAGAAGAATGAGAGAACCTGGAGTAAGTGTTTTGGAGGGGAGGAGAGGGTACTCTCTTACTTAGTGTCAAGAACTGTGAAGGGCCTGAGATGTTACCTACTTGCAAGCTAACAAGTTAGCCTGCCATAGTTTCATGGATGCTGGCAAAAGATATGAGACTCCTGGGTCAGAGACTAAGAACTTAATTGCTCATGGCAAAACAGATAGCATGAGCTTTACCATATGTTTGCTGGAACCCCTATCCCCACGTCCCACAGGGGCAATGCAGAGGGGTCCCCTGTGGAACCTGCCCGTGCAGTGTGTTTGCATCACAGCTGGGGAATCCCAACCTTAGGAAACCCCAGTCTTTTAAATGGGCTGCAAGTGTATCTGCCCAACCTTTGTCCCAAAGGGAGATGTTATCTTTATTATACTGGACAGCAAATAAAGCTGCTCCCCTTAGAGGGAACCTGTCTATCTTCCAAGACTGTTCACTCTATGAACATACTTGAAGAGGTAGTCTAGCACAAAAACTCTCAGGGCCTCTGTTCATAAGATGTAAAGAGGGCAAGAGACCGTAGAGAATTGTATAACATCTGACACTTAAGGTCTTCCAGCAAGTGAGTGTTGCAATGAGACTATCCTAGCGTTCTCACTACATATCACTTGCTCCAGGGAAGGTGGAACATGCCAGTTCACTGTGGTGTGGTGTGGGGAGTGTTCTGAGACACCAAGCCAAGTACCCATAGTGTTCAAGTCTACAAGTGTTGATATATGTGATGTCAGCTCATATCCTTGGAGCATGCGAGGGATTCCAGGAGTTTTGAAAGAGTCACAGGAAGTAGGAGGTAGAAATGTTTCTCTGTGTAACCACCCAATTCTTAACTCTGGAAAAGTCTGACATGCAAGACTGTATAGAAAGCAGCGTACACGAAAAAATATGTACATACACTTTTAAATTGAGCTTTATAGTACACAACTACTTTCCCACGCTATCTCATTTTAGTCCACAATTATTTTCCCCATTTTCTGTGCATAGGTAGTGAGACAATGTAGGAACTGATACTAATTAGACCAGGGAAGACTCCACTTACTCCAGGAAGCAACTTTCAAACAGAGCTGGGAGGTGGTAAAGGGGTGAGATGAAGAAGAGGTGATAGGAAGAACAGAGGGCACTTGGCTTGGCAAAGAGTTTGTGTGCAAGTGAGCAAACAGGGAGCTTGGGGTGGTTGGTTCTGTCTACTTTCCTTCTTGAACCCTTCCAGGGCCTTTGACTTTCTCCCTTAGTGGTTATATGTCTGAACATTGTCATTTCTCTTCAAGATTCTACCTGTTCCCCTCCCCACTATCACTGACCCTGGCAGTCATCTGCGGGCAGGTTACGTGGAGCACAGTCCTAGTTGAGGAGATTGGGGCCAAACCAGATGGCCACCAAAGACTGCCAAATCACTGGTCAGGTGTTCCATTTATCTCCAGGACATAAAGGCATGAAACAACAACCATTTTATCATGCTCATGTTTTTGTGGGTCAAGAATTCAGGCAGAGCACAGTGGGGGTGGTTTCTCTCTACCCCACCAATGCTTGGGGCTTCAGAGGGTGGCTCCAGTACTTAAAGATGGCTGGGACAGGTGCATTAGGGCCATATGTCTGGGTCCTTGATTTTGCCTATAGCTAGATTCCCCCCACCCCTGCCACACATGCATACACACGTTGTGTCTGCTGGGTCTGGAATATCTAAGAGGGCTTCCTCCATGTCTGATGCCTGGGAGAACAACTGGGCTGCCCAGCTATTGTTATCTCTTCGTGTGGTCTCTCCACATGGCTAGCTTGGGCTTCCAACAGCATGGTGGTCTCAGGGTAGTTATATTTCCTAGGTTATGGTTGGCTTTCTCAGTGTGAGTGTTTCAAGAGCCCTGGGCAGATGCTACATACACAGCATCACAAGTCCCAGAATGTCCCTTCCACTGCATTGTATTGGTCAAGCAAGTAACTAAGGCTAGCCCAGATTCAAAGGAAAGGGGGTTAGACT
This sequence comes from Desmodus rotundus, assembly GCF_022682495.2. Classification (NCBI taxonomy): domain Eukaryota; kingdom Metazoa; phylum Chordata; class Mammalia; order Chiroptera; family Phyllostomidae; genus Desmodus; species Desmodus rotundus. Next base: position 101,389,523 of record NC_071388.1, read on the forward strand.
CTGTCTTTTAATGGGAAGACTAGCTAACAATTTGTTGCCATCTTTAATTCAGCACACCAGGTCTCCACAGATCAAATCCATATGTCCAGGTGAGGGTCACTTTCAACAAGTGGAGTCACTTGTTAAACCTGTGTGTTTATGAACTCCAGTCATGAGAAAAGTTTGGAAAATGCTGGTATTGAAAGTTGGTTTAAACTAGGAAGTGTGTTTGCCTTGAATTAATTGTGTGGATTTGAAACTTACATTCTCTAGAAAATTGTCACTTATGTATACTTTTATTCTTTATTAACCTGCCTAGAATCTATTTGATTTTCTATCTAGTTTTTACCCCCTTCGTGCTGGTCCTGGAACAGTTTGTTTTCAAACCCCCCCTTTCCCCAACTTCTTCTACTCTGTCCTATTTTATGGGGTACCACCCCCTATAGACCACATTTCCTAGGCCTCATGAGAGCTGGCTCATGGCTGAGTTTGGTTAGTGGAAAGTGATGGCAGGAGATTGAAAGATGGAACAAAAGAGGAAACAAGAATATTTCAGCCTCCATCTCTGTTAATGCATTTTCTGGGTGAGGGAAATGAGGCTCAGCTCTCTGGGTTTCAGTTTCCATGGGTGACCCTGGCTCCTGATCATCTCTGGGTTCCCACTCCATCCTGTTGGACTTCTTGGCTCCTCTATAACTTGGGTAACCAAATTCCTGCATTGAATTCCCTGTTTTTAATTCCTAGAATGATTATTGTTTATCTGGTTGAAACCTGCATGATATATTCTTTTAATATTTTTGCCTAATTTAACTAACTGCATATGCCTTTCTACTCCCAAGCTTCTTTACAAATAGAATCCAATTTAATGTTCATTCTGGAATTCCTTTAAAGTGAAATTTCTGGCATTTCCAAAAAGAAAGACAGAAGACTAAATGGAAAATATAGCAGTCTTTCATAGTCATAACCCCTCTTAAAACTTTCCTTTCAGTCTTTATTTTCCTTTTTTCTTTAATATATTTTCTCCAATGTCTTTATGCATTTTTATATAGTTGAATTCACTCAGTATATCTATTTTTGAAAACTGTCTCTTCCCTAGCTTGACATTTTATCATAAGCATCTTCCCATTTCTTTAGAAAGCTTTATAAGCGCTACTTTTAACTTGTGAAAGGGATCATGAAAGTAGAATTAGGGAGAATTCTGACTTTTGAAATTCTGTATTCGAAAAAGAGGGTGCCAATGAGGGTTTGCATCTATATCTCTCAAATTAGTTGTACAACAGGCATTCACTGAGTGCTTGCAGTGCCCCTGGTGGAGTGGGAGACGTGAGAGAAGAAATGATCTAAGAGCAGGGACTGGTTAGGAAGCCAAGAGGACACATATAAAGCAATTAGAGAGCAAAGGAGATTTAAAAAATCAATTGCTAGCTGGAGAACTTCAGACGGTCAGTGCCATAAAAGAGTAGGGGAGGGAGAGATCAATATGCACTGGACTGCTCCCCAAAGTCTCTTCCAGTGATGCCAACATGGGCGGGATTCAGGCAAGACTGGAGGAAATGGAAGGAGTTCCAGGGGAAGCAGGGTACAGATTAGAGGCTCTGGAGTCAGGCAGGCCTGGGTCTAGTCCTGACTGGATCTCATCTCTACTAGCTCTGGGATCATAGGCAAGTTAGGTGATTCCCTAGGCTCCAGTTTCTTGGTGGTAATGATAATACTACCTACTTCTTGGAATGAAATGCAATATTCGAAAGAGTAACAACCTTATTTCTTCCCACCAGGATTCCAACTTTCTTCCAGGTGAGCACAGACATGAATAATCTTCATGTAAGCACTTGCTGTGGGTTGTTACCTATAGTTAAAACTGCATCCATGTTACTGTTAGCAGAAGTGGCCTGCCCAACAAGAACAGAGGAGTGAGAGTCTGAGTTGAGTTAGGGGCTGTATTTCCTGGTGCAGTGGAACCCATGGGCACCGAGCCCTCCCCTAGTGTCTCTTATGCCCCAGGTGTTGCCAGAACCCATGGGTCAGTGTGACTTCTCAGATTTCACCCTGGCCCTGTTCCCTTCCGGGTCGGCCCTTACCTGCAACTACATGGGAGGAGGGTTGTGTTTTGGGGAGAGGACATTAGGTAAGGAAATACAGTTGAAGACCCTGAGCTAGTAGACCTGAATATCAGGAAGAAGAGGTAGTGATGGGATGTTAGGGGATTGACAAGCATGAGAACGTGTGTGTAGTTGTTACAAATCTATAGACTAATGTAGATGCCTGTGAACCCAAAATACCTTTAGAATCCGTTTGCAAAATCGCCTTGTTATTACTACTAGAAGAGCCTTGGGGAGAAGAATTAGTGAGCTGGCTAAGACTTAGGGAGAAACCATATACGCACACTCAGAAAGTTTGAAAGAACTTGTACTATGGCCCCATATTAATTAGCTTGTCTTCTGGAATTTAGCCAAGAGCATGAAAGCTTACTGGACTTCACAGGGCTTCATTCCTCCTCCACAGAGTCACTCACCCTACTCGGGCCCGCCTGTGTGATGGGCTTCTTGGGGTGCTGCCTGCTATAAACTGATAGCTGCCCAGTGTCCTTGTTGTAAGGATCAAACTGATGGCACATGTAGAAGTGCTTTGTCAGTGGTGGGGAGGGTGCTCCGGGGACCGGGCCCTGACTTTTTAAGGGCCATCATAGAAAATGCCAACACTTCCAGTACTTCCTCGTGAGGCTCCCCTGTGTGGCAGGGTGGAAGGATGGAGGAAATCTCTTCCTTGTCCTCCTCAAGGGGCTTATAGAGCCACCTGTCTTGAACTACAGCCATGAAAGGGAAAGGTCTTAAAATACAGAACCTCAATGAATCACTGTCCCTGATACTTATTCTTGGGTACAGAATCGGCTCCATAAGAGCCCCTGTCTTTGCTTCCACTCTCATCTACCTCTTGACTTCATTGTTTAGATAACAATGATGAACCGAGTTTAGCAGTGAGCGTAGGGTGCTTTGTCCACTCTTCTGCACAAAAGGATGGCTACTGAAGCCTGCAAAACCTGTCGACTTGCCAGAAATTAATTTCAGCACTTGCACCAAACTCATCTGCACTGGGGTGGACTTCCATAATTGTTTTGGTTCTTGTCAAAAGTGTTCCTTTTGCCTTGGAAGGAGGCAGAGCCCCACAGAGCCAAGGGAGATGGGGGTGGACTGGGGACATTTCTTTCATCACCAGCTTTGTCCTTAGAGCCTGGGACTCTGTCCCCAACTATCCACACTGAATAATGGTAATAAATGGGAAAGGGTGAGAGTGTTTTCCATGAATCTACTGATCTTAACCAAGAACCCCTAGAATTGCCCGCATAATGTATGTTGTGGTCTTCTTCCTGATTCGTGTGGCCTGAGTGAGTTTCCTCATTTGCTTAATTCCTGGTGCATATGGGACTCAGTCTGACAAGCTGCAGGTGGGGTCCTTTTCAGGGACAATGCTCAGGTAAAGGTTGTTTTAAAGACCAATTGGTATATGAAGGGCTCTGAAAAAAGGTGAGTTGCTCTCCCCATGAGAAGTAATGATAATACTGATAATTATGAAGACTGTTGCTGCTGCCTGTTCCTGAGATTGGAGAGGCCCATATCCCAGTTCACAGACCAAAGACCAGAGAGAAGGAGGGCAGGGTGGAGGCTGGGGATGGACGCAGAGCCAGGAATTTTCTATAAGCTCACATCAAAGAAACTCCTCAGGAGCACATTCCCTCAGAGGGTTTTTTGGCTTTATTGAAGTTTCCCCCCCCCTTCATTTCTGAGGGCAAAAGTACTTTCCTATTCTCCTTGGCTGTTTATTTCTGAATCTTTATCTCATTTTCTTAATTATCTAAATACATACACATATAATAAAAAATATATAAACATATATGTAAATATATGTATAACAAAAATAAAGCATATATACTATAATCTGCTTTTTGAAACCTAAAACACATTATTTGGTATCATTCAATTAAAAACATTTCAATATCATTATATTTTTATAAATTATTTTTAATGGCTCAATAATATTCTGCCTTATCAATGCATCTTGAAAATGATAACAATGCTACTAGCTAACTAGTGTATTGAATGATTTCTTGTTATACAGATATCTAGAAATATATCCAGAATTGTGCTAAGTTAAAATACCAAGAGATGGGTGCTATAATTATGTCCATTTAGAGGTGAGGAAATGGAGACTTAAGGAACTTAAGCAATTTTAAAAAGTTAACACAGTTCTTGAGTAGCTGAGCCAGGATTTATTTATTTTAATTAATTAATTTATTTATTTATTTTGGTAAGAGATAGAGACTTTATTAGGCACAGAGGGTAACTACTGGGTAGTTACAAAGTGGCTACTAGCTTCCTCCCAAACTGTAGCACAGTATGCCAGGAGAAGGTTGGTTGGAGGGGTATTTTCTCTGCCCTCTCCCTTCAAGGCTGCAGGTGGATGGCCTCATCCAGCTGGATGAGTTCTCCATTGATAAATGGGTTCTCAGTAATGGACTGTACCAGATGACCACACTCAGCAGGGTCGCCCAGTCGCCTGGGGAAGGGCACCTGGCTGGCCAGGAAGCTGCGTACTTTCTCCGGGAGGGTGTTCAGGAGTGGGGTGCCAAATAGGCTTGGAGCAACGGTTACCACCCGGATGCCCATGGGAGCCAGATCCCGAGCAATGGGCAATGTCATGCCCAGTTTGCCCCCCTTGGAAGCAGAATATGCAGCTTGTCCAACCTGGCCCTCAAAGGCAGCCACACTGGCAGTATTGATGATGACCCCACATTGGCCTCCCTGATCTGGTTCATTCTGGCCCATCTCACCAGTCACAAGGTGGATCACATTGAGCCAGGATTTAATTTAGGCTGTCTGGTTTCAGGCCCTGTGTACCTAACAATTATGCCATGGTACTGTGATTTATTGAATTGCTCTTACTGTGGGATATTTAGGATTTTTAATTTTTTTAAAGATTAGCAACATTTGAAATATTTTATTTATTTTTTTATTTTTAGAGAGAGAGGAAGGGAGGGAGAAAGAAAAGAAGAGAAACATTGATCTGTTGTCTTTTGCATACCCCCAGCTGGGGACCTGGCCTGCACCCTAGGTATGTACCCTGACTGGGAACTGAATAGGCGACCTCTAGGTTTGCAGGCCGTTGTTCAATCCACTGAGCCACACCAGCCAGGGCATTTAGGATTTTTTAAATAAAACAATATATAAACCAGTGTCTAATCTTTACATTTGTCTATGTCCTTGATTAGATTCGGTTCATATCATTCTTTGAAGAACATGGTATTCTGTAGAATCATAACATGTTGAGCTTTTTATTTGCTTTCTACATAATAATTTTTGTTTGGTTTCTTGAACATCCATGATGGTGGGTAATGGTGCCATGTTCTCCAGGTGCTTTAGCTAAGACCAGCCCTCCTGCTTACCAAGCCCTTGCCTCTGGCCTCTAAAATCAAGCCCTGGGTGGTGGTTGTAAATAGATACCCAGAGTACAATCTCCTGCTCCCTCATTTGCTCCCAACCTGTTTCACTTGATCTTGTCTCCTGGATTCTACTCTCTGCCAAACCATAGCTTGACATTCCACATCCCTGACCCTTCTAGCTGTGGCACTCTTCCAGCTGTGGGTGACATCTTTCCTGGATGTTCTCTCCCTGGCTTACCCTCCTGCCCAACCTCAGCATTTGTCATGGGCTGGAGACAGCATGTGAAAACAGTCCATTCCAAATGTCATTTCCAACCACCAGCTTGCTCCAGCCCTCCAGCAGGTATCTGACAGGGCATGGCTTACTCTCTGCCCTGACCCTGGGCCCCTGCAGGACTGGGAGCAGGAAGGAATTTACCAGAAGTCTTATATATTTTTCTTGCTATGCAGTTTATCTAGGAATGTTCCATCCATCTGCTAGTTAATTTTGCATGTTACATCTTCAGTGATGCTCCCCTGCATGTTCTGTCTCCCACCCATCTCTAGCTGCTCTTGCTGCTTCCTACTGGGGTGCTCCCTGAACCTCTCTTCTGGTTCACACTCACTCACTCAGGTGACAGCTCCATGAACTGTCCAGAAAAACAATACCACATTTGCACAAAGCCAGAGAAACAGACGCATAACTATAAGGTATTCTCTTTTTAGCTAGATCTCTGATTGTGGAATTAAAGGCCTCGTGCAACATGGATTACTTAGGTGGTGATATTTTGGATGGCAAGAGAAGCTTTCTTTTGTTTACTCCTAAAAGTAGCGTTGAGAAGTCTCTAGAATGTGGTGCTAATAAGAGCAGGCATGGACGCTGGACAAACCTGGGTTTGATTCTACCCTCCTTATTTGTGCAAACACAGTCAATTCTTTTAACTTCTTTAAGCCCAATTTCCTCATCTGAAATGGGACAGTATGAACTTCACAAGTTTATTGTAAAGGTCAGATTTCCAGAAAAATGTCAAGTCCTTTGGCTTCCCACAGCTAGCCATGCAGTAAGGACTCAGTGTTTTTTTCACTAAAGGCTTCTGAGGTAGGAGGGATCAAAGAGACATTCTGTGTTCTCACTGTTCTAAACACTTCCCTACAGGGAGGACTAGCTGAGAGTTGCCTGGCTGAGCTGCTGGGAGCTTCTCCAAGGGAGGGCAGCAGCCCTAAAACAAAAGTGGTTCATGACCTCCTCTGTGCCAGGAGTTCTTATTCTAGGTCCATGAGTGGGCTTTTTGGGAGGTCTATGCAGCTCCTATAATTGCAGCTCCTAAAAGTTCGTGGCTATATGTATGTGTGCAGTTGACTGGGACAAAAGTCTGTGGCTTTCATTATTGACCCCAGAGAGGCTAGGAACCACTTGCTTTGCAGGGGTATCCTACCTTTTGGCATCTCTGGGCCACACTGGAAGAAGAAGAGTTGTCGTGGGCCACACGTAATACCTTGTAACATGTAATCACAAAAAAAATCTCATAATGTTTTAAGTAAATTTACGATTTTGTGTTAGGCCGCATTCATAGCCATACTGAGCCTTATGTGGCCTGTGGGCCACAGGTTGAACACCAATGCTAGAGGCTCTGTTGTCTTGTACATCCTCTTTCTCCATCAATGGTGGCTGTGGGCTGCAGGGGCCAAGGCCTGGGAATTGATTATAAGGCCTCAGGCAGACTCAGGAAGTTCATGGAAGCAATGGACCAGTGCCAGGAGCAAAGTGCCAGAGGTGCCAGAGCTCTAGGCAAGGCAGTAGGGCAGACTTAAGGAAGCTAAGGAGGGACCTGAAAAGCCAAAGATAGGGGGAACTTTGAAGTTGAGTAAGGGTTGCCCATGTAACTGTAGTACTGATTCCCTGAATGGAGGTCCAGGTAGAATGTTGGCACTGCAATGCGTGCCTGGCACTCAGTCTTGCTGCTGCTAGGCTGGGGTTCTTCCCATTTCACTTCTTTGCTTTCCTTGCACCAAGAGTTCTGTCTGTTAGAAGTTCAGAGCTCATTTTCCTCTTTTTACACACCTCATTCATCCCAGAAATGCAGAAAGATCACCCCCAGTGCCGTAGACCTCAGCCTCCCTAGGCTCTTGAATTCTAGGAGGTTTCTGGATTTGTGCTGAATGGTCCCAACTCAACCCTCCCTGGGATCTGTGGAGTCCTAATTGGGCACCCACAGAAGTGACCGATTGTTTCTCCAGTATGGAGAGGGTAAAAAGAAATGTAAGGACACTGTAATAAGGATTGATGTTTTGCATTCATTTATTTAGTGTTTTTTATTAACAACTTAACCATGTATAAGCACCATGCTAGATGCTGGGAAACAATACTGAGTTAGATAGAATTCTTTTTCTTAAGGAAGGAAGGGTCTCACACAGAAGTCAGAACAGTGGCCAGGCAGTGCCCAGGCAGTGAGCAAAGTGCTCCACTGGAGGAGTGTGTGCCTGGCCTGAGCCATGAAAAGTCTGTGCAGCAACATGCAGGGGTGTGGTGGGGGGAGTGGTTGGAGACATGCCAGAGAACTTCAAGGTCTGTCCTTGCTGTTTGTGGGGCGTGGAGTGAGGGAGATGAAGAGGATGACCCCTGGAAGGCATCTTCTTTTCTTGGGTTTGGGTTTTTAGAACCTTTCTTGGGTGAGCTTTGAGACAACATCCTATGAAGATGCACGTTCTGTTGGCAATAGGTTCCTAATCTTTTTCAGCCTTTTATGGTATTTGCCAGATTCCCTATGACCTATCTTCTTCTGCATTAACCTAAATTTTCAAATGGGAAAGGCTCATCATAAGTAGGAAGGGTGGGAGGTTGCAGCAGTAGTAGCCACTGTCAGGCATGCGGTGTGGTAAGAATGACCAGTGGTATAATGAAAAAAGCACTGGCTTGAGACTAGAAATCTGGGTTCAGGATCTGGTTCTACCACTTATAAGGCATGGGACATTTGGCAAATAACTTAACCTCTCTGAGCCTCTCCTTTTTTATCTGTAAAAGTAGGATAGGTTATCCCCACCATAGAGAATTGTGGTGAGGAATGCATGAGAAAATACATATAAAAATGACTCAGCATATTAAATGGGAGGGAACAGTTTAGGAAAAATACACCCTGAGAGGCTCTTCTGAGTCTGGGGTGTGTTTTTCCACAGCCCTTCACATTTTTAAAAAAGATTTTATTTATTTATTTTTAGACAGAGGGGAAGGGAGGGAGAAAGAGAGGGAGAGAAACATCAATGTGTGGTTGCCTCTCATGTACCCCATACTGGGGACCTGGCCTGCAGCCCATGCATCTGCCCTGTCTGGGAATGGAACCGGCGACCCTTTTGTGTGCAGGCCAGTGCTCAAACCACTGAGCCACACCAGGCAGGGCACCCCTCACATTTGAGAAAGCAAACAGCGAAGAAGCATCCTACACCATCCATCCCTCTTGGGAGGGATGGATGCCCTTTTGATTTGTGCATCTGTGTGTGTGGTTCAGATACTGCAGGTTGGTGCATTTAACATCCGTTCCAAAGACCTTCTCTCTTCTTCCTTTATTATAAAGGGTAGAGAGTGAAATACTTAAATTTCCAGCTTCCCTTGCCACTAGGGAAGACTCTGTGAGACCATTCTGACTATTCATATGTAGGCACAAGTCAATAGGAAGATCTTCTCTTAAGTAGAGATAAAGCCATCGAAATAGAAAGCTGTTTGCTCTTCACTCTTCTTCCTTCCTGGACTGGGGACATGATGCCAGGATGTGTTGCATTTATCTTGTGACCAAGAGACAAAAGCCATGTGCAGAGATGGTGAATCAAGATGACAGCTACCATTGAAGCAGCCCTGAACTACCAGCTCCAAACTTCTAGTTGTTTGAAACTTGTTTAAGACATTATAGCTGGGCTTTTTGCTACTTGCAGCCAAACAAAATCCCAACCAATGCAGGACTGTGAAGTTTGGAAAGTTTCAGTTGAACTTGGGCTCAGAGGGTGGTAGAGCCACTGTGCGGTGCTCGCCATCTTTCGGAGCATGAAGAACAATGACTTTCCTTGACTCTCGCTGGCTGAGCTCCTGGTCACTCCAGCATCTGGGGCATTTCCCATGGAAGACTGGAGCCTTGTGTGTTTTCTTTTTTAACAGACATTGCTAGTTTTCAGAACATTTCTCTTCCTGGTGAAGAATCCTTGGGGAAAACAGGGATTTAAAATGCCATCCTCATCAAAAGGCATTGACAAAGTCCTGGTGTATGAAGGCTCTATTGGGGTCTGTACGGGTTGATGGGTATGATTTCTATTTTTCCGAAGCTCCTGGTGGGAGGGAGATGTGCAGAGCTGCCCTTGGGAGCTCCAGACCTGACAGAGGCCATCAAACATAAACAAATGGTAGAATTGGGAATGTTTACTTTTTTGAGAGTTTATCTTTTAAGGACATGTAAATTAATTTGGTATGAATTAAATCCATAAATGCAGCCAAGGGAGTTGTTCCAATTATGTGGCTCCCATCTTGGGAAGAAGTAGCTTTTACTAGGGCTATATCCTCTTCTCTAGTCAGTCTTGGGCCTTGGAGCTGTGACCGCGAGCTGCTGGAAATGAGGATCATCCAATCATCAGGCCAGGGCCTCATCAACATTTTTTTGTCACATCATATCATTCTCAACCCCTCCCATCTCCTACCTCCCTTTCCCTGCAAGAGAAAACAGGGGCTTCAGAGCTACCTCAAGTTGGAGGTATGAAATCTCATGTGTTTGATGTACTTCACTTACATATAAGTGATTTAGAAAATTTAAATTAGAAAAAAATCAGTATGAAGGCTTAGAATTTTTTCTCCCTGTGTGGAGAGTGGCATCCACTCCACCCTACTCCTTTAAAGAGAGTTCGGGTAACCTAATTTCTTTGACTCCCCCACCCCCTTCTCCCTTATTTTTCTTTCAGGCTACATTTTCGCAGACTCATCTACCCTCCCCTTCTTCACAAGGCTGCCTCCTCCACTTTCTGCATGTGTTTGTCCCTCCTGTGATTGTGTCGTGTAACCGACACAGCTGGTGTCCATTGCCCATAATTTTGCATCATCACCTTTTCTTCAAAGACACACTTGTTTTCCTCTCTGGTGGAGAGCAAAATGTCACGCCCTCAGTTCCTGAGACTCTTCCTCTGTCTCTAGATCGCTTGGTGCCACTGCAGTCCTCTGTGGCTGTCCTGCTGCTTGGCTTGCTGGCGGCGCTGTTTCCAGTGTATTGTGCCAGCTGGCAGGCTGGGCTAGGAGCATTTTCTGCCCTCAGCTTTGCTTGTTTCCTTTACTCCCTGACATGTTCTGGTAGTCGCTCAAGTTCGATTAATGTTTTATAAGCTGCCCCCAGGAACCTTGGTTGCATTACCCTGGGGAAGTTTCCCATCCTTCTTCCTCCTCAGTGCAGAGCTCTGGGGCTAGAGAGATCATTTTGTTTCCCAGAAACCTGGTGTCATCTGTCCTCAAGCCTCCAATTAGCGGGAGCTCAGTGTGGCAGTTTGGGGGTGCCAGCAATCTCCCTGACTGGGGAGGGAAGGCTCCTGGGGACAGTGACAGACTGGCTCATTATCCCTGAGCTGTGTCAGCCTTCATACTAACTCATTCTTCTGGGCTCTTCATTAGCACTTCTGGCTGAAATAGGTTCTATTTGATCGTGCCCATTTAGCAGGGCTAGTAATTAAAACCAAAGGAAGGAAGCAGGAAGTTTGTTCAAGACCATGTAGCTAGTTGAGGGCAGAGCCAGGTGAAAGCCGTTATCTTGCTTGGCCAATGGTGCAGTGATGAGCCTCCTCTGTCTTCCTCAGAGAACGTGAGGCTGTGAGCCTGCTGTCCAGATGCTGAGGGAAAAGGGAGGTTGGGGGCACCCAGGCAACAGCTTCTGTAGTGCTTTGTGCTTTGGCTTAGGATAATGTTCCCAAAGCAAGGTGAGAAATAGAAAATAATAGTAGGGCAATAACTAGCAGTGACTCTTCTGTGCCAGCAACTGTGATAGGTGCTTTCCATTCTCCAACAATGTGAATTGTTAGGCCTGAGTTCCCACATTTTCCAGATGAGTATTCTGAAGCTCAGGTATGTTAAGTCACTTGTCCTCCAAACATAGCTAAGTGGCGATTAGTCTTCCCCCTTACACTTAGAGTCCTGCTGGATATGATTCCTCTTCATAAAACCAGAATCCCTTTCAGATGCTATCCTAGGTGTTTTTCCCTTCCCTGGCTGAACTTGGGTCTGTTGGTCAGCCTTACTTAGGTTTCTTCTTGGGATCCTTCAGTAGTCGTAATTACTGTTTTGCTGTTAGGTTTTCATGAGTCTTTCAGTCCTGGCAAACACATAATCTCTTGGACTTACTGAATCTAAGTGTAAACAGGCACCAGAGTCTGTCGTTTTAAAAATGTTCTCAGCCAAATCTGATGATCAGGCAGGTTTGGGAACAACTGCTCTAGGCCACAAGTAAAAACACCAATTTCTTTATTTTTCACATGGGGATTATTTTCCACACGTGGAATATTTACTTAAAAATAGAAATGTGAATGCAGGCTGACTGCCCATAACAACTGCATGAGCCTCTTACACTCCTTTCCCCAAACATCGAATCACTGCACGCTCGTCTAATTAAGGTGCACTTTGATTCCAGAGGTGAATCATGTGCAGTTGCTCAAAGAAAAGATTCTAGTAGTCATTTACCTTTGGCTTTGAAATGCATCATGTGATTTCATCTTCTGCTTTGGATTATCTGTGCCACTGCCTTAATGTGCTAACTGCACATTCTTTTTTTTTTTCTTTAAAAAAGAATAATACCTGTTTCAGAATTTACCTCAAGGGGATTGTGATTCCTCCTTTATCCCTTATAAAACTAAATCTCTAAGATCTTACTTATCATAGCAGTTCTCCACATTGCCCCAGAAATAACTGCCTCCTCACCTAAAACTAGTGTTTTTCTTCCTAAGTGTTTCTTACCAGCTTGTTAGGAGAACTCTGTGGAAGTGGGAAGCTTGAAGTAAGCCAGACAGTTCTTCTTCATCCCTTTGCGGCTTTGTAACATTTGCATTTACTTTGGTAAGTTTTTGTTTGAAGTCTGCATGCCTGCCCTCTTTCCTTCTACTTCTTTTTCCTGAAATTTTAACAAAACACAGCCTGCATGGTCACATGGGTCCACATAGAAAGGTGTAGCTAGGGCTGTGCTGGTAAATGTTTCCAAGGAAGATCAAAAGGCCTGATTTGTAGCATTTGATGATTTCCATTGTGTAAATACTCCTATCTGTGGTAGATTTCAAGCTACCAACCTGTTCAACAACCAGCTGGCAAAATTCCCGAAAATTACAATTGTCTCTTGGGAGCCAGAAAAACCGGCTCTGCACACCATTGGTTGTAGTCGGTTGTTTAAGGGAGGATTCTAATCAGGTATGGTGTTCTACACAAATGAAAATCATTCTTACAGCCCTATTTACCAGTTGTCTGACTTTCAGCAAATCATTCGACTTTTATAAGACTCAGTTTCTACATCTGTGAAGTGCAGATAATTTCTATCTCAAGAAAGAAATATAAGAGGATTTAATGAGGTAATTACTATAATGGGCCTGACATATGTTAGGTGTGAAGTGACTGATTATTCCCCTCTCTGACATGACAGAGACACAAAGCTGAGAGCGGCCGGAGATTTGGAACTTTGAGGGCCTTCTAAATAGAAAGATACACCTGCTGATGGTTGGAGATGCAGCTGGAATTAGGCTGGGTAAAAGACAAGGCCAAGGATTTAGATCTGGGAATCAGAACAATAATAGTACCTTATATTCATATCCCTCTCTAAAAGTTACCTGGTACTTTCATATGTTTGTCAGAGGCATGGAAGTGGGTGAACTCTTTTACAGAGAAGAATGGAGAGCCTGGCTCACTCCTGGTAGGTAGTATCTACGTCCTTTCCTCGCCCCTGTGTTTATTGTTCTCCATCTCTGTGAAGTTCTCTCGCGGGTTTTGTACCCAGGTCACTTATATATTCCTTATTGCTCTTATTTTTTGTATTATATTTTTCATTACCATTTAGTCCCCTTACTCCTTTTAAAAGAGACCATGTTTACCCTTTACAGAATACATTAACCCTAGGTTTAAGATTTTGGAATGGAGATGGAAAGTAATTTCTTCAGCCTTTACAGTTTGCCACATTGATATTTCACCAAAAATTACATCAACAGTGACAGTGTTCTCTGCTTATTGGTCCTGATATGTTGACGGCTATAATCACCTGCAAAGGTCAGCAGTAACGCAGTAGAAGCTTGTTTCTTGCTCATGTCACAGGTGACAACCAAGGAACCAAGCTTCTTCCATTCAGTGACTCTGCTACCCCTTAGGATCTTGGAGTCCTGTGCTGGAACCTCTGCATTCAGCCTTTGAAGAGGGGAGAAGGAAAGTGTGCAGGACACACATGTGGGACGATTTCAAGGGCCAGTCCAGGAAGTGGCAGATCACATTTCTCTCCGCTGGATAGAGCCCAGTCATGTGGCTGCTCTAACTGTGTGGGAGGCTGGGAAATGTAAGAGTTGTGTCCTTCCAAAGAAGAGAGAATGTCTTGGTGACCATCTGGCCAGTCTCTGGCCCATTCTTACATGACCTGGGAGAACCAGCGCTACCATGGATATGGGTCAATCCACGTGACCACAGACTTCTTGCGCTTCACCCTAGGGTTTTCTGGGTAGTGTGGCACATTGAGAAGTGCAACCCCATTCCCAGTCAGACAGAGATTTCATCTAAGTTGGATTTCCAGTTGTTGAATTTACTGTGTTACATGAGTTCTCCAAAGTTTTCCAGGACTGGAGTGTTTTGCTGACTGTACTAGCTGGTTCAAGTTAATACTTGAAGTTGGTAATAATATTTGCTGTTGTGTTTATAATTACCCTGTCATTAACAGTCAGTGGGATGAGGAGTTTCATGGGACTTTATTTTAACTTAGCTACTTGTTTTCTAAAATGCTTCAGAAAGATTTTTGTGGGATGTTTTAGTTACCTGCCTACATGAAGAAAATCAACTTCCTACCTCAAAACAAGATTGGCATTGGCACAATGTCTGGCTGAGAGCTCAGGGACTGCTTAGCTGGCCTTGAAGAGGTGACCAGTGAGCTGTGAAATACATGGGATTCAATGGAGCATCACAAAAGCAAGTTTCCTTCAGGCCATCATCACCAGCCAAGGTGGGGAAAGGAGACTGAGCAGTCATAGGAGGGAGTGTGCAAGAGGTGGGAGATACTGGGTCAGGAGAGTCAGCATTTCTACACTAGGGGGCCATCAGTCCATTCCTGAAAGGCCCCCCAGGCAGTGACTTAGGAGCACAAGGACTAAGACACATTCCCCTCTAGTCCCTGCCAGAGAGGGGCATGGCAAGGGATGTGGAAGACCCTAAACAATCAGGTGGGCTTTCAGATCCCAATGCTAGCTGTAGGGTACAAACTGTAGCAATCAGTAGGAAACTGAGGCAAGAGCTCAGCAGGCCACTGTCCTGTGACTCCATAGAAACTCAGGGGCTGGGTGTTCATCCCAGGCACATCAAATATTGTGTCAATGCTGCACCAAACACAGCTGGATCCCCACCTATAGCTCTGATGTGTCTCCAACCCAGGTGATGTGGGAACTTGATGAGACAGCTCCATGTGGCAGAAGGGTTTGTGTACAGGCTTTGGAATGGGGTAGACCTGAGTTCAAATTCTGACTTCATTATTTCCTGGCTCTGTGGCCTTGGGTAAATTATTGATTCTTCTAATCTTTAGTTTTTCACCCATAAAATGTAGAGAATAATATGTACCTCATAGGGGTAACTGTGAGAATTAAACAACATAAATTATATAAGGCACTTAGAGAGCCTACACCTAGGTAGGAACCTTTAATCTGTGGGAGCAAACATCTACTGCAGAGTCCACAAAAGCAGCAAGAACAACAGCCAGGCAGGCTTGCAAAGGCAGGAGCTGAAATTTGGGCCCTTGGGATGCTTGATTTACAAAGTCTGGGTTTTGTGAGGTAAGCTATCATCAGGGGGTCAATGGCCTCAGTTATGCTGGCTGATTTCACCAGCTTGGACTTTCCCCAGTGTGGTTAAACTATGGGCTGGACATGTGCTGCACCCCCCTGCCTGCCATGCCAATTTGGTGTCTTTCAAATGCAAAGTAGGACTGTTCAGTCAGCCCACATCCTGGCTACTCAGCTTCTTTGGCACTTTTACTTTCCACCTGGAGGACCCATCCTTTCTCCTAGAAGCCTGCAACATGATTATCACACGTTATCTTCTAATTGGTAACTAGAAGCACCAAGTCATCCCTAAAAGGGTGGGAAGGGGCTTTTACTGTACTGACAATCCCTAATGGTTGGAAGGTTGAACATAAATTCCTTTGACTTTGAGCTTCAAGTGGCTGTGGAGTCTTGAGGGCTGTCTATGCCTTGGAAAGGGGTTGACCTTCACTTTAAGAAAAGTGGGATTGATTATGAAAGGAAAGGGACTTCTTCAAGAAGCTTGATTTTTTAAAGGCCTTACACAAAAATTTAAAGGAAGAGCAGGTAACTGGATTAAAACCAGCAGCAAGCCAGCTTGTGGACAGTAATGATAGAGGAAGGTTTTGGTTTTCTGCTTGGGGAAGCCAGTCTATTGTAAAGGGAGATGGAGAAGCTAAAGATACAGGCCTGTAATTCTGCTTCCACTGTCTTCAGCCAAGAGAATTTACTTCAAATCGTAAAATGCAAAAGAGATTATTCATATAAGAACTGATGGCCAAGAAGCTGAGATGGTAGTGAAAGAACCAAACTACTTTAACAGTCATAGCCGTAACTACCCTGGATCATCCACCTGCTGTGTGCCATAGAGACTTTACATGTGTTATCTCTGTATGAGGTTGGCATTATTGGCCGTGTTTTATATATGAATCCACAAGGCCCATAGAAATTAAGCATACAGGGTTTCTAGAGGTAGGAGGATTAGAACTTTTCTGTCTACCTCCTCCCACTGCTTTGAGGGAAGCTCTGTATCTCAGGCCTGAAAGAACTGTATGCTGGGATGCTGAAGGAACTCGCCTATGTGATCACAGGGAAATACATTATTAAGAAATCATTAAGTAAAGATGGGAAAATGCCTAGAATTTGAAGAGACAGAAATGGGCAGATTCAGGAAGCTGTAGACTTATGAGTTTGATCTTATTACCTGGCAAAATTCTAGAATTCTAGCTTTTGCACTAATTGGCTGCATAACCTTGGACAAATGACATAACCCCTTTGGGCTTTACTTTCTTTGTCTGTAAAATATGTGCTTGTACTACCCTTACCTCTAAGGCCCCTTCTAGTTCAAAGTATTTCATTCTAGTAAGTTCCTTTAAAGTGTTCTGACAGTTTTAGTGTTTCAGCCCTGTCTCCATCAGAGAACTAATTTTTGCTTTGTATCAAACACTTCCACCTTTCTTCAATGGGTAAAGGGTTACAAAGATGGAGTTTAGAGTGAAATAGTGGTAGGTTCAAATCTCACCACTTTTACCTACTAGTTAACTGGCATTAAGCAGGTTCTGTAAACCCTCTGTACCTCAGTTTTCTCCCCTGCAAAATGCTGATATTTTACACATTTCTTTTTGTTTCACAAGGTTGTTTTAGAAATAAATGAAATAACATATGACATATAAAACACTAGCCTCAGTGCCTAGAATATAACAAGTAAGTACCCAGTAAATGCTAGTTCCCATATTTCATTGATTCTAAGAGGTCCCTTTCAACCCACATTTTGCCATCTCTAAAATCAGGATGCATTTTATAGTTTCTTGGTGTGTAGTAGTTTTTTTTTTTCTCTTAATGTACATAAACTAATGATTCACTTTACCATTAATTAAGTGTGGTATTTCCCCAGTGTGATTTTCACCCTGGAGGTCCTCATTTTTCCTCTGGGATGGCCCCCTTCTCTAACTTCTTGCCAGCCATTATTTCTTCTACAGCAAAGCAGAACTAGGGAATGAAACAGCTGGAGAGGGGACAGACTCAGTTATCATTTTGTCTGGCTTGTTCATTTTACTAGTGTTGAAAATGAAGGCCAGAAAGGGGAAGGGACTTTGAAAAAGTCACAAGGGGAACTCAGGTCGTCCAATTTCTAGCCTAGTGTTGTCTCCCACATCAGGGACATTATTAGCCTGCAGCAATACCCCTGTTATGACTCAGTTGCTCTTTACATGCTGGGACCCCAGTCTGATGGTGAACACTTCCAAATTTACAAATGGATTTTAATAGAAGGATTTTAATCCTAGAGCCTCAAAGACGGAATGTCGACTACTCTTTCCATTTACATAAACACAGAATCATAAAATTTTAGACTTCAAGAGAAGATTTTTTTTCCACAGAAACTATAATGTCCTCACTTTTGCAGTAGTCTGAATTTGCAAGGCGTGCTCTCTGGAGGCAGCTTATTTCTTCCCAGCTATTGTGTCTTCAGCTCCAGAAGCTGACAGCATGTGAATGATTGTGTCTTAAATTGAAAATGATTTCTACCGTTTGGCTGCTTCCAAGTTTGTACATCTGAGCCTAGTGACAAATCAATCACGTAGTCCAGACACTTCATTAATTAATTCATTCACTCCATCACCTAGCCCTTATTGTACACCTGCTATCTACCAGTCACAAAGAAGGCACATCATCTCAGTTAATTCTCACAATACCCTTGTAACACAGGAGATCAAGCCCTGGGATCTCACCGGTTTGTTTGGATAAGCCAAAAATCCACAAGGAGGACTGGGTATAATAGACATTGGCTTTATTACATTACAGGGAGCTCTGATGATGGTGGGTTGGCAAGCAGCACCACACCTCCCTTATCCTGAGACTTGTTTTAAGGGGTCCCAAAGGAGGCACATGTTCTACGTGTGACTACATCATTGTGTACCTGCAGCAAGAGAAGGTCAAGAAGCAGTCACAGGACAGGAAGCCACTCCCAAAAGGGCATACAGAGGGAACTACAAAACAATACACAATCCTTTTAGTCACCACTCGTGATAGAAGGGGCCCTCTGTCCAGCCTTCTATCATGGGTGGTGGAAGGAGTCACATCCTGAGCTACCCCCCAAGCCTTATGAGTTTGGTGTTGCCTTTGCAGTTGGGAAAATTGAGCTAGAGTGATGCTCAGTAACACCTTTTTGACTTGAAAATTGTTGAATCCTCCATGTTGAAAACAGGTTAGGGCATTCCAAGAGCAAGAGAGAACTGTATTATTATAAGAAAAATATCTTGAGTAGAGGGGCTTCCGGCCAAGATGGAGGCCTAGGTAGACATACTGTGCCTCCTCCCACAACCAAAAGAAGGACAATAACAATTTAAAAACAAAAAACAACCAGAACTGACAGAAAATCGAACTGTATGGAAGTCCGACTACCAAGGAGATAAAGAAGAAACATTCATCCAGACCGGTAGGAGGGGCGGGGATGGGCAGCCGGGAGAGAGAGGACTCGTGGCAAGGTGGTGGCTGGTGGACCCAGTGAGGTGGTGCATTGTGGAGTGGGGCAGGTCAAGCTGCAGCTGGCAGACCCCACAATGTGGTGGCTGGCAGACCCTGCGGCCCCCCATTCACGCATAGATAAACCGGGAGGAATGGCGGGGGAGCAAAGCAGACCTCGCAACCCAGGGCTCCAGAACTGGGAAATAAAGCCTCAGACCTCTGACTGAAAACACCCATGGGGGTTGAGGCGGCAGCAGGAGAAACTCCCAGCCTCACAGGAGAGTTCATTGGAGAGACCCACAGGGGCCTAGAGCGTGCACAAGCCCACCCACTCGGGAGTCAGCACCAAAGGGGCCCAAGTTGATTGTGGGTAGCAGAAGGAGTGACTGAAATCCGGCAGAGTGGAGCAAGCGCCATTGCTCCCTCCACGACCCTTCCCCCACATACAGCGTCACAGCACCAGCAGCCTGTGTTACCCCGCCCTGGTGAACACCTAAGGCTCTGCCCCTTTATGAAACAGGCACGCCAAAACAACAACAACAAAAAATGGCCCAAATGAAAGAATAGATCAAAGCTCCAGAAAAAATACAACTAAGCAACGAAGACATAGCCAACCTATCAGATGCACAGTTCAAAACACTGGTAATCAGGAAGCTCACAGAATTGGCTGAATTTGGTCGAAAACTAGATGAAAAAATGAAGGCTATGCTAAGAGAAACAAAGGAAAATGTACAGGGATCCAATAGTGATGGGAAGGAAACCGGAACTCAAATCAACACTGTGGACCAGAAGGAAGGAAGAAACAAGAATTCAGAAAAATGAGAGGCTTAGGAACCTCCAGGACATCTTGAAACGTTCCAACATCCGAATTATAGGGGTGCCAGAAGGAGAAGAGGAAGAACAAAAAATTGAAAACTTATTTGAACAAATAATGAAGGAGAACTTCCCCAGTCTGGCAAAGGAAATAGACTTCCAGGAAGTCCGGGAAGCTCAGAGAGTCCCAAAGAAGCTGAACCCAAGGAGGAACGCACTAAGGCATGTCATAATTACATTACCCAAGATTAAAGATAAGGAGAAAATCTTAAAAGCAGCAAGAGAAAAGGACACAGTTACCTACAAAGGGGTTCCCATAAGACTGTCAGCTGATTTCTCAAGAGAAACCTTGCAGGCAAGAAGGGGCTGGAAAGAAGTATTCCAAGTCATGAAAGGCAAAGACCTACATCCAAGATTACTGTATCCAGTAAAGCTATCATTTAGAATGGAAGGGCAGATAAAGTGCTTCTCAGACAAGGTCAAGTTAAAGTTCATCATCACCAAGCCCTTATTATATGAGATGTTAAAGGGACTTATCTAAGAAAAAGAAGATAAAAAATATGAACCGTAAAAATGACAGCAAACTCACAGTTATTAACAACTACACCTAAAACAAAAACAAAAGAAAACTAAGCAAACAACTAGAACAGGAACAGAACCACAGAAATGGAGATCACATGGAGGGTTATCAACAGGGTAGTGGGAGGGGGAGAGAGGGGTGGAAGGTACAGAGAATAAGTAGCATATATGATAGGTAGAAAATAGACAGGGGGAGGGTAAGAATAGTGTAGGAAATGTAGAAGCCAAAGAATTTATGTGTATGACCGATGGACATGAACTATAGGGGGAGAATGTGGGAGGGAGTAGGTGGGCAGGATGGAGTGGAGTGAAGGGGGGGAAATGGGACAACTGTAATAGCATAATCTAAATATATTTTTTAAAAGTGTCTTAAAATTAAAATAGCAATATGAATTATTTTATACTACAGTTATGAAAAATATAAAAATATACCCATAGCTTATAGAAAAGAAATAGAATATTCATTGAGTAGCTTATTAGCCCCAAACATTAATTACATCTGTCACTCCTAATTGAGCCAATAGATCTCAGAGTAGTTCTTTTCAATGTCTCACGTACTTCAGATGTTGAAAATATCCAGAGGATCTGTTCTATTTATGGCCTGTATAAGCAGCTAAATTTTCTCCCCTTTTGTCTCATTTTAATGAATGATATTTTATATTGAAAAGATGTCTTTTTTTGAGTCTTTACATCCAGAAATTCCTAAAACTCATTTTTTTATTGGCAGAAATTTTCTTAATCAGGCTGTACTTAAAATTTTGAATAGAACAGAACAGGTCAAAACTGTTTGCTAAGGGGCCTTTTTTTTTTTTTTTTCCCGAAAGAATGTACACCCAGTCTTTTGAGTGACTTCTCATCTTGCCATGTGTTAGACTGGGCTTCAAAAGCTATTATTGGGCAGATTGGCTTCTTGCTATAGCAAGGCAGCCTGATTTCTAGTATGACCATCCAGCTTTTCATTGCTTTGGTAGAGAGTGATTGGGCACATGCAAGTTTTCAAATTGCCTCCTGAAAACATTGAGTCTCACTGAGTCTCCTAGCTTTGAGAAGATATTTTTCCATTAGGGGACTTGTGGGTTTCCCTTTTCGTTTAGGCTTCTTGGCCTTCTGGCAAAGTTGCCTCCCAGAATGGCAGAGCCTCGAAGGCATCTACATGAGGCTTGGAAAATAGTAACTGAAGGTTTTGGTCCCCGTTAGGAAATTTGGTCAATTTCCAAAATTAATAGTCATCCTTTTTGAGCAAAAGAGGTGAGGAGACGGAAGTCACTTTTTCTTCCTTAGGCTCATGTGCTTAGACCAAGGATGGCCATCTCTGTGGCTGCCCTGGATGGCAGATCTGTGGCTCATGAACTCTGGGTCCTTGCTTGCTGGGGTCCTTGCTGGTTGTATCATGGACTGTACTTTTGCTCATTCAGTATTAGTTGTGGGGTGTGGAGAACATTCCCTGTACATTCCAAGGGAGCACTTGACATGCACCCTGCTTTCAGGGAACTTACGCAATTATTTGTAGCATGTCTGCCCATCTGAATGATTAGCAATCTCAATAGAACTTTTCTGCAGTGATGCAAATGTTCCCTATCTGTGTCTCCACTAAGATAGCCATTAGCTGCAAGTGTTACTAATGTGACTTGAGGAACTGGAATTTTAATTTTATTTAATTAATCATAATTTAACTAGCCTCATGTATTTTAGCGGGTACTATGTTGATAGCAAAGCTCTAAACTGCCATCTACCCATCCTTGTTTTAGTAGGAACGCACGTGCAGCGGGTGTACCCTTCAGACCATGTGATTACAGCACAGAATGCTTGGCTAAGGTTGGGTTTCTAGACCCATGATGATAAGACCTTGAGTCTCTTCCTGTCACTGGACCTCATTTTTCCTTCCTGTAAATGAAAGACTAGCAGTTCTGTAAGGGCTTTCTAGCTATGATACTCCATTTGGTTCTGCTTGGTTCTGACTCTAATGGGTCCTCTAGGAAGAGGAATGTTTTGTCCAGTGACCTGTGGAAAAGTAAGGTTGTTGTCTCTGCTCAACTCACCGGCATAGGCTGTTTGCAAAGCCATTGGGCACATTTAGAGATTGTTTCTGGCTCTGGCTGGGTGACTCAGTTGGTTAGAGCGTCATCCTGTACACCAAAAGTTCACAGGTTCTATTCCTGGTCAAGTACATGCCTAGGTTGCAGGTTCCATCCCTGGTCAGGGTGCGTACGGAGGCAAATGATCAATGTTTCTTTCTCACATTGATGTTTCTCTCTCTCTCTCTCTCTCTCTCTCTCTCTCTCTCTCTCTCTCTCTCTCTCAAATCAATAAACATATCCTTGGGTGAGGATCAATAAAAAAGAAAGAATTCTTTCTGGGAGAAAGAACATGGTGGGAGAAGGAGGTGAGGGAAAGTAATGCTTTACTTGGGAAGCTGGTGAAAATGTGGAAGGTAGAGGCCCTAGCCCCATACCTGGGGTGGCCATCCATCTCATTGTGCATTGTAGTGGGTGCAAGGACACATTCCGTCCTGAGAAGAGAAAGAGGTTAAAAGAAGTGTCAGGGGCTGGCATTTCATGAAGAACTGAGAGTGTCTTTCTAGGTTTTGTTTGTCTGAGTGTCCTAGTAGTTGTGCTGAGACAATGACACATGTTGGCATTTAGAGAAGTGCCTTTGGTTATTTTGACACAGTCCTCATCCCACACTGGGGACCACGTTCTCTGTGTTCCCTGAAGGGGAATGTGAACATAGCTACACAGTTCCCAACATGTAGCCCCACACTTGTCCTGCGGACCAGTGCCTGCCGAGAGTTCAGGGTTACAACTGGCACATTTATGTCCTCAGACCTGAGACACTAGAGCAGTGCAGGTAGGCATGGGATTATCCAGGCTTCTGACCACTGTCACCCGTACAGGGGACTGCCTCTCTCCTGAGGTTGCTGGTGCTGGTGGCGGTGGTGAGAGGGCTTTTGTGTGAGCCTAAAAGCACAGGCATGCTTCAAGAACAGAAAGGCATAAAGTCTGTAATTGCTTCCACAAAAAGGCTGCAATGGAGGCATGATAGCTAATACCTTACTCTTGTATCGGGCTTTGCAGTTTGGAAACTGCTTAACCTTAAATTTATGTAATCCTTATTGGGGTAGTATTGACATATCCACTTGAGGAAATTGAGGGCAAAGAGGGTGAAGAGCCTCCTCAAAGTTGCTAAGTTGATATTAGTTGAATTCATGTCATTCTGACTCCAAGTCTTGTGTTCTTTCTGCCATTTCATGGTATCCAGAAGCTCCATGAGTGGCAGAGTTAAGAAGTGCCGAGAGAAGACATGGCGCCAGGAGCTGTGAGTCCTCATCATGTTATGGATGAGGACTCCAACAGACATTCAGTGTGATGTCAGGCCAGGTGACTGCGATTAATTCTCACCACCATGCTAGTGTAGGCAAGCTGCTGGGTGGTCTCTTCCAAGCCTCTGGGCCTTTACCTTTTACCTGCAAGCCCACAGGACAGGGACAGGAACCTCTTTCCCAGCTTTAACGGAGTGGCAGTGACATGAGTGGGGAGGATTACTGATGAGGAGGCTGCTTGCCCTCCCCTTCTGTGGTACTTCTACTGACTATGGTACTTCTGCTGGCCACTTCTGGGCAATAGAAATCGTATGACTCTCTTGCCTGGTCTAGGAAGGCTTACTGGAGGAAGGGGACTAAGAGTCCAGGTCAGATGTTTTCTGGAGCCCTGCTTCTTATTCTAGGAGTTAACCTCAAAAGCAAATTATAGAACATGCAAATAAATTGAAGGGCAGAAAGATGAGCATGGAGAATAAGAGATTAAAGAGGCAGAGGACTGTAAAATCCAGACAAAAGAAAGCAGAGTGGTTTAACATAGATTGGAGTTTTGGGTGTTTTTTCATATGGTCTTCATGTAATTATACAACTTAAAATTTTTAATACATATTCATTGTAGAAAGTTTGAAAACTATATAAGAGTATAAAGAAGAAAATGAAATATCCCTATAATCCCACAACCCAGAAGTACATTACATTCATATTTGAGATCATACCAAATGGCTATTTCTGAAAGTAAGAAACCACTTGAGTCTCAGCAATTTCACATGATTCAACCTAACATGTGTAACAGTACATGTATCATTAGTATCCTAATTTTTACTTTACATATTTTCAGCATTCTTCCATGAAATTATAAATTACTCAAAAATAAAAATTTTAATCCTGATTGGTGTTTCATTTATAGCTACTCAAGTTTACCTGGCTTGGCCCCTTCTGCTGGACGTTTAGGCCGTGTGCAGTTTGGGACCACAATAAAAGATACTGCTCAAAACCTCTTGTCCTCAAATATTTGTCCTCATTTTTCCTTAGTTTCTCAGGACAGACACCCAGAAGGGGAATCACTGGGTCACTGGTTATGCCTACTAATATTATTCATGATTCATATTACCAGATTGCTTTCTGGAAAGGTTGTAGCAACTTTATTTCCACTACCGGGGTGTGGGCAGTCAGGGCTAACACCACTCCTGTCAATGTAGTGGATTGTTGCCTTCTCAACAACTCTGCAAATTTAACAGATTTTAAGACATCTCATTGTTTAGTTTGCATTTTCTAGATTACTGACTCAGGTAGATTACTTTTTTATGTTTATTAGCCATTTCTCCTTTTTAAAAAAATGCATATTTATACTCTCTGCCTGTTTTGTCTGTCAGATTTGTTGTAAATGTTTCCCAGCTTGTCATTTATATTCTAAATTTTGTTTATACTCTGATTTATAGTTTACAATATTCCACAAAAAAACCATTAGTATTTTTCTTCTCAATTTCTTTCACTGCTTCAGAGCTCTTTCTCATTTGGGGCTCAATTAAATACTCACCCATGTTTTTTTTACTGTTGTTCAAGTACAGTTGTCTCCATTTTCCCCCGCCACGTCCCCCGACCCCGGCCATTTTCTCAAGGTTTTTTTTGTGTGTGTCACTTTTAAGACTGGGTTTCTAATCTGGCTCAAATTTATTTTGGTGTATGGTATGAGGTTGTGAGGATTAACTTGATTATTCTGTTCCACATCGTCAATTTTTCCAGTGTCATTTAGTGAATAAATGTCTTTTCCCCATTGTTTTAGATAGGTCTATAAATCAGGCTTCATTCATTTGTATGTTAATTCTTGTGTCTGTTCTACCTTTTAATAATTGTAGTTAAACATTTTTCTTTTAATATCTAGTAGGGTAAGCCCAATCCATTATTCATCCTTTTCCCCCAAAAGATATTTAGTTACTTTCATTCATTAATTCCTCCAAATGGAAGTCTAGTTTAAAGTCCCTTTGGCACATAGCAGGTACTTAGAGATGAATTCAACAGATATCTATTATAACATTTAGCTTTTAAAATCCAATAACATGTTGATTTTATTAGAATTTTTATTTTACTTGAGTCTTCTTTAATGTCTTGCATTCCTGGAATAAATCCTATTTGCATACATGGCAAATCTTTAAATGACATTTAATGAACAATTAATGTTCTGTTTACAGCTTCTTTGGACTTAAGTACCTGTAGCTATAAGACATTTTATGTGTGATGAATGGCAGACATTTTTAATTTGCCATGGAATCACATCACAGAGTGAACAGCTGCATAACACAGTCATCCTAAATTTTAAATAAGTTTGCTTCTAAAATGCCGTTTGCAGATGCCGTCATAACAACAATCTAATTATTAAACTTTTTAAGTATATGAATATTATGTAATGATCCTGTTTATGGAAGATTACTATATAAAGGAGGGAATTTACTCTTCTCCAATTATATCAAGAACAAATAAGAAAAATTGGACAGTGAAAAGCATTAAAGAAATATTAACACAGTAAGCCATATCCCCATTTTCCACAGGTAATCACTGTGTACATGTATATATGTGGGTTTTATGCACACACATTCACACACCCACACACACCAGTATATATAAAAACAGAATAATGTTGTACATGCTATTTTTTAATCTGTTTTTCCTACTTAACAATATACCATGAAATTTTCCATGACATTAATTATTCTTGTAGAGTGTCATATTTAATGGCTGTTTAGAGTGGATATACCATGGATTATTTTGTCAGTCCCCTGTGGTTGAATATTTAAGTTTGGTGTGATTTTTCAATAGTTCCAAAGCCATAATAAACATCTTTACTCTCTGCCTTAACGTTATGCTAGTCTTTAGCATATAAGCTGTGCTGTGAGTACATGTGCACATTCATCCATGGACAAGGCAACCTCATGACTCTGTGATCATGGCAAGGGCTCCTCATCTTCAAGGTGTTGGAAGAGGGCAAAGAGGACCAGGTATTCTGGCTTCCTGGAAGTGTGCTGCTTAGATTACTGGAGGAAATTCTAAGTATTGGAGAATTAATGAGAAAATAGTTTCAGAGAGCATGGAACGGAGATTTTTAGCAGCTTGGGGCCACTTATTGTTTGGAGCAGGTGGATCTGAGGGTCTGTCTGACTCACCCAACTTTCTATTCTTTGCCACTCCCCAGTGCCGCCAAACCTAACTCTGCAACCTCTCTAGCCTTTCTTCCTCTGTGAACTCTCCATTCACAATGGCCTGACGGCTTAAAGCCAACCAAGGAAAAGATCCACTGGGCACAGACTCTCCTTAGGCCTCTTGTTCTTTCTCCCTGCAGGTAACTGGGGCTCCTGGTAGGGTTCTGATGGTGGTGTCTACAGGGAGATGCTGGGGATACCCCATCCCAGATGGTGGAGCTGCCATTGGTATGCATTTTCAGTAGGGGGACTTCTCAGAAATGCCATCGGGACTTGTACACCCTTGTCTGGGACCCCGCCTCATAAGAGCAGTGGGGAGAGGAGCCAAGGAAGAAGGAATGAGGCATATGGTAGATATGGGCACCAGCACATGGAGATTAGTGTGAGAAGGGTGCCCATGATCAGAGCCCTGTGGACACAGGAGGAGGGTGTTAGTGTTCAATCAGTCCAGTCAGTAGTTGGTCTCCCTTTGGGGACAGAGGCTTTCCTCCGTAGCTGGGGAGCCTGGCTAGGGGTACAGGAGTAGTTGGAGTGCTTGCCAAACAGCCCAGATTGGGTAGGGGAGAGAAACAATAAAAATTCAAAGGAACCACACAGATAAGTATGCCTAGCATGGCTTACTGGTGTGTAGTGGGAAGGTGAGGAGGCAGTTTTTAGCTTTTGTTTTCTGAATTTACTCCATTGACTTACTCATTTACTTATTCATTTGTTCATTCACATAATCAACACTTATTATTGAGCATCTATATACCCATGTTGAGGCTGCCAATATGAACAGGGAAGAGGGAAGGAGTGTTATGTTAATTTAACACCAGCTATGTGTCTGGTACCTTCAAACAGATTTTCTTCTTTAATCATCACCTCTGAAGTAGGTGTTGTTATTTCGTATGAGGAAACAGAGATTCAGAGAGGTTAAGTAAGTTGTCCGAGGGAACACAGCTAATAAGTGCTTTACTCAGGGTTGTGCTTCACTCAGGGCTGTCTGTGAGGATGTGCCTGCCCAGGAAGAGCTTGCCATCTCATTCAGAAAATGGCTTGTTAAGCAAATAGTAGCCAGTCATGCCCAGCTGTTGCTGCTTGACTAGGAACATTTGAGAATCCCCTTCTCATCCTGCCATGAACCAGCCTCCAAGGGATCTTGTTAAATAAATTTGCAGACCCATTTGGCTGGCTCTAACCCTGATCATAATCACTTATGGATCCAGGAGAGTCAGCTTGTCATTCCTCTGCTAGCAGGGGTTAGAGGCCAAGTGAACCTGCAATTGGGAAGACTTCCAGGGAAGGTACTGCTACAGCACCCATAAAACTCATTTCACATTTAACCTCAGTTCTTCTGGCTCTCAGTAACTCCATAATGAGAGAGAACAGAACCTCTTTTGATTAAGTTTATCCCTAGAGCATAGGAGCCTGTACATAGCCTTCACCTCCCACTGTCTGCCTCAGCTTTCTTTAGCCATGCTAAAGAATCTAAATCATTTCTTTCTTCTAGTTACTTTTTCTGCCAGCCCAGCCACACACAGAATTGGGTACCCGATAAACCATGGGCCATGAGTGAGGCAGATGCTGGGTGATAGGATCTAGTGGTTAGTACTCAAGATAAATTGTAAGGTCTCACTTTGACTTTGCCTTAGACCAGTGGTTCCCAACCATTGAGAGAATCATCAATCCCTTTGAAAATCTGATGAAAACTAAAATAACACAGATTCTCTTCTCAAAAAAATAAACATGCATGGACACATATGCAATAATTTTTATGCAGTTTTATGAGGTTCATGGCCCTCCCCAACCACATACTTATTTGAGGCAGGGTTAGAAAGTCCACTCAGTTTATCAGGTGCTCCTGGAGTGTATGGATTAGTATGTCCTACGGTGAACAGAGTTGAGGGTTACCTAGGCAACCCTTTGCAGGTTTCTCACAGGTCCTTGTTTTCCATAATTCTGGAGAAGGATCTAGCTTTGTGACATATTTCGATTATCCCTGGTTTCCTATTTAAGTACTTGACATTGTTTTTGCTTCTTTCTAAAGAAATTGCAGGCATCACAAATCAGATTCTCTCTTGATCTTGGATATTTCCTAGCTTATGCTGGCTATTGGTTATGATAGGTCCACACGGGAACTTTATTGCTTATTTCTGGCAAACATTACCTCATCTCTCTGTTAACTCTGGGGAGGTTCTGGGTCGGGGGAAAAAACTACCATGTCTTAGCTACTCTACTCTCTCCCTCTAAACCCACCAGAGAGACTTCAGTTTTACCACCATCCTGTCTAGTCCAAGACTGTGCTGAGGATCCTGTAATCTTTTGCCTCTTCTCTAGTTTGCTCTTTTCACTTTTTAGATACTTTCTTAGAACTCAAGTTTTATTATCATTTTGGGATTTTCTTGTATGTATGTACCTCTACATGATATTGTGTTTCTTACATGATATTAAAATAACATGTTAGACTTCTGGCCAAGATGGAGGCGTAGGTAGACACACTGTGCCTCCTCACACAACCAAATGAAGCACAACAACAATTTAAAAACAAAAAACAACCAGAACTGACAGGAAATCAAACTTTATGGAAGTCTGACAATCAAGGAGATAAAGAAGAAACATTCATCCAGACTGGTAGGAGGGGCGGAGACGGGCAGCCAGGTGGAGAGGACTCACTGCAAGGTGGTGGCTGGCGGACCCAGCGAGGTGGCCGATTGTGGAGTGGGGTGGGCAAAGCTGCAGCTGGCCAGCAAGGCAGCAGCTGGTGGACCAAGTGACCGTGCAATCCAGTATCCCAGCTTGGGGAAATAAAGCCTCAAGCTACTGACTGAAAACACCTGTGGGGGTTGAGGTGGAAGCAGGAGAAACTCCCAGCCTCACAGGAGAGTTCGTTGGAGAGATCCACAGGGGCCTAGAGCGTGCACAAGCCCACCCACTCGGGAATCAGCACCAGAAGGGCCCAATTTGAATGTGGGTAGCAGAGGGAGTGACTAAAATCCGGCAGAGTGGAGCAAGCGCCATTGCTCCCTCCACGACCCCTCCCCTCCCCCACATACAGTGTCACAGCACCAGCGGCCAGCATTACCCTGGTGAACACCCCTGGTGAACACCTAAGGCTCCATCCCTTTACGTAACAGGTGCACCAAAACAACAAAAAAAATGGCCCAAATGAAAGAATAGATCAAAGCACCAGAAAAAATATGACTAAGCAACGAAGACATAGCCAACCTATCAGATGCACAGTTCAAAACACTGGTAATTAGGAAGCTCACAGAATTCGTTGAATTTGGTCGCAAATTAGATGAAAAAATGAAGGCTATGCCAAGAGAAAGAAAAGAAAATGTACAGGGAACCAACAGTGATGGGAAGGAAATTGGGACTCAAATCAACGCTGTGGACCAGAAGGAAGAAAGAAACATGCAACCAGAAAAGAATGAAGAAACAAGAATTTGGAAAAATGAGGAGAGGCTTACGAACTTCCAGGACATCTTGAAACGTTCCAACATCCGAATCATAGGGGTGCCAGAAGGAGAATAGGAAGAGCAAAAAATTGAAAACTTATTTGAACAAATAATGAAGGAGAACTTCCCCAGTCTGGCAAAGGAAATAGACTTCCAGGAAGTCCAGGAAGCTCAGAGAGTCCCAAAGAAGCTGGACCCAAGGAGGAACACACCAAGGCACATCATAATTACATTAGCCAAGATGAAAGAGAAGGAGAGAATCTTAGAAGCAGCAAGAGAAAAGGACACAGTTACCTACAAAGGACTTCCCATAAGACTGTCAGCTGATTTCTCAAGAGAAACCTTGCAGGCAAGAAGGGGCTGGAAAGAAGTATTCCAAGTCATGAAAGGCAAGGACCTACATCCAAGATTGCTCTGTCCAGCAAAGCTTTCATTTAGAATGGAAGGGCAGATAAAGTGCTTCTCAGACAAGGTCAAGTTAAAGGAGTTCATCATCACCAAGCCATTATTATATGAGATGTTAAAGGGACTTATCTAAGAAAAAGAAGATAAAAAATATGAACCGTAAAAATGACAGCAAACTTAGTTATTAACAACCACACCTAAAACAAAAACAAAAGAAAACTAAGCAAACAACTAGAACAGGAACAGAACCACAGAAATGGAGATCACGTGGGGGGTTATCAACAGGGGAGTGGGAGGGGGAGAGAGGGGTGGAAGGTACAGAGAATAAGTAGCATAAATGGTAGGTAGAAAATAGACAGGGGGAGGGTAAGAATAGTGTAGGAAATGTAGAAGCTAAAGAATTTATGTGTATGACTGATGGACATGAACTATAGGTGGGGAATGTGGGAGGGAGGGGGTGGACAGGATGGAGTGGAGTGAAGGGAGAAAATAGGACAACTGTAATAGCATAATCAATAAAATATATTTAAAAAATAACATGTTGATGTATCTGATTCTCCCCCAAACAAAAAGTCCCTTTAGGTCAAGAATTCTATATTTTTTATCCTTGTACCCACAGTGACTAGAATTTTGTGTGACACTTATAGGTGCTCAGTATATATTTATTGAATTGGGCAGTGTTTAGATACTCAAGGTAATAATTTAAGAATTTAATAACTGCTTAAAACTCTAGGAATATTTCCATGGCCAAGCCATCCACCTCAGATATGGTCAGCCAGTTTATCCAGAAACTTAAACACAGTGTTGGGAGACACACAGTGTTGGGAGACACAGTATCACAGAGCTTATGATATCTCATTTCCATGGCGGGTGAGTGTATGTCATGTGCACAGATCTTTCTTTCTGGGTTACTACAATTATTTGATAAATCATACCAGAACAAGTCTTTTTATTCTCTTTAGTAATCTCTCCATATCTGTGTCCCTCAACACTTCTTCATATTTGTTTATCTCTCTGAGATATCTTAATGTCTCTTTTATCTCACTCTAAGTAGTGACTACAGAACTAGCTCAGGATCAAGGACAGCAGCACGCATGCCTTTGGACAGTGAGAAGGAGCTCTAGTTTAGTAAGGTTTAGTGCCATCAAAAAAAATGAAACTGGACCGTCAACGTACACCATACACCAGAATAAACTCAAAGTGGATAAAACACTTAAATATGAGTCGTGACACCATAAAAGTCCTAGAGAAAAACATAGGTGGGAACGTTTCAAATATCCCACATAGCAATATTTTTGCCAATATATCTCCTGGGGCAAGGGAAATAAAGGAAAAAATAAACAAATGGTACTATGTCAAACAAAAAAGCTTGTACATGGCTAAAGAAACCATCATCAAAATGAAAAGGGAACCGACTGTATGGGGGAACATATATGCCAGTGATACATCGGACAAGGGTTTGAGCTCCAAAACATGTGAAAAACTCATATGGCTGAACACCAGGAAGACAAACAATCCAATTAAAAAGTGGGCAAAGGACATATAGATGGCCCATAGACATATGAAAAGGTGCTCGACATCACTAGCCATCACAGAGATGCAAATTAAAGCCACAACGGGATACCATCTCATACCTATCGGAGTGGCCATCATTAATAAATCAACAAACAAGTGCTGGCAAGGATGCAGAGAAAAGGGAACCCTAGTGCACTGTTGGTGGGAATGTAGGCTGGTGCAGCCACTGTGGAAAACAGACGGAATTTCCTTTAAAAACTAAAAATGGAACTGCCTTTTAACCCAGCGATCGCACCACTGGAAGTATACCTTAAGAATCCCGAGTCACCAATTCAAAAGAACTTATGCATTCCTATGTTCACAGTGATGCTATTTACAATAACCAAGTGCTGGAAACAGCCTATGTGCCCATCAGTAAATGAGTGGATGAAAAAACTGTGGTACATTTATGCAATGGAATACTCATAGCAAGAAGAAAGAAAGAACTCCTCTACCTTTTGCAGAAGCATGGATGGAACTGGAGAATATTATGCTAAGTGAAATAAGCCAGTTGGTGAAAGCAAATACCATGCGATCTCATCTATAAGACGAATCTAATGAACAAAATAAACTACTGAACAAAACAGAACCACAGACATAGAAACATGGAACAGACTGAAAGTGACCAGAGGAGGGGGAGAACGGGAGAATGGTGGGAAGAAGGGGAAGGGACTAGACAAAGAACGTGTATGAGTGACTCATGGACATGGACAACTGGGTGGAAATTGACTGTAGGAGTGTGAGGGGTTTGGGCAGAGGAGAGCAAAGGGGGCAAAATTGGGACAACCATAATAGAATAATAAAAAATGGTTTAAAAAATAAAAGCAAATATAATGCTAATGTTCAACAGTTGATACATATTCATCACTGACTAATTCATTACTGGCTAATGTTCTGTGTTACTTTGAGGACCCATCTAAGAATAATGCCTAGTGTAACAAAAAGACAATAAAATTTTCATCATCACTACCATCCATGAGCACTTTAAATAACTGGGTTAATTAGCAAAGAATCAGTTAAAGAAAGTGATGGGCAGATGTAATCAATTCTGAAGTGGCCTTTTGTTGTCTCTAGAGACACTGAACAATGTCAGCTCTTCTGGGGAGGAAGAGAGGGAGGGAGGATGAGTGAGCCTGTGTGTATCGCAGCTGAGGTCTCAACTGGAGCTAGTGTTAAATCTTGTGAAGGATAAACAGAAACAGTTTTGCTCATTAGCTGGGCTTAGAGAGGTGTTACCCACATGTTTAAAGTGCTAATTATTAGTGATCTTTAATGGAGCTAATTTAACAATGGCAAGTGTTGCAAATTTCTGCTCTTCAAAAGTAGTCCATTAACCAGACCTTTACATCTAATATTGACCTCAGAAAATTAATATTGAAACTGGCCACAATTAGAGTTCACATGAGAGTGTGAAAGATGGAGATCAGGTAGAAATAGGCACAGAGAGGGACCAGGGGAAGAGGCACAGCAATTATTAAGAGCCACTTTTTGTGGAAGGCACCATGGCGCTGCCAATGAGTAAGAGTCAGTCCTTGGATCCCTTGTTAATCACCAGCTTTCTGCAGGCACTAGAAATATGGAGATAAGTGTCCAGTCCCTGCCCTCAGGAGCTTAGAGTCTAGAGAGGGGTCTGGATGCAAAGTGGAGATGGCACAGCAGTGGTGCACCTGCCATGTCATACACAGAGAAGGAGGAGCCAGCCCAACCTGGGGTGGGGAAGGGTCCCTGGGTAAGGTACACAGCTCACTATAGTGCAGGGCAGAAAATAGCCATTGTGAGGGGTCACGTTCAAATGCATGTCAGAATTGAGAGATCGACATTGTTTCTCCCTAGTGTGAAGACTGTCCAATCTGGCTGTCACCTTAAGTCTCTGGCTACTGCCTCATGTTGCATGAGATCTAGTCAGCTTGCTTACAAAAGATTAGTGTTTAGCAGTTGCCTTGTTTGTTTTTACCTCTCCCCTTTTGCACTGAAGACCCATGGCCCAGTGCCAGGAAAGAGAACTCTACTACACTGTCTCTCCTCCACGGCTGCAGCTCACTCAGGGAAGGAGGATGCTGCCAGGGCTGGTTTGACATTTGTGGTGTCAGTGGTGAGGGGCAGATGTGGGAGTTGGCCTCAGAGTGGGCAGATGGATCCCCAGGTTGCAGAGAGGCAGGTGGATCTCCATACTGTGTGGTGTATTCTGTTGCTGACACAAAGCTGTCAAGTGTTTCTGTGCCACATTTATTCCTTCCTCTTAGCACATACCTCCTGCCTCAGTGGTAGTTGTTTTAATGAGAGTTCCAAGGGGCTTTCAAACAGGCAGTTTCCTCAATAGCTCATTAGTGTCTGTGAACAGGAGACAAGACATTAACCTTCATCTGTGAGTGAGTGTGAGTGTGCCTTTTTCTCCTGCTGTTACCCTTTTTCCTCTCATTTTTGCCACCTGTCTCTCCTTCCTTCTCTTGCGTCATTATAGGAAAGGTGGAAGAAGAGAAGGAACAGTGAGGGGAATGACGATTGTCGCCTCTACCCACTAATGGGTTCCCTCATGCCCCCAGCTGCACTGACCGTGTCTTCTCCCAAGGGCTTTGCGCATCTAGTCCCTATACAGGAGGAACCTTATTGTTATTATTATTTAGTTCCACATTGCATCTTCGTGGGGTCTTGTACAAATTGCCTGCCTGCTACTGGCCTGGCGGACTCCCAAGAGGTACCTCATAGACAAACCTTCTTCCTGACTTAGGGAAAGATAAAAGAGACAAAGTTATAATACCCACTGTCCCCATAGTCTACCACTCACCTCAGCAGGAGCCATGTGTCCCATCCTCCTCTGTCTCCTTGAAGATAGAGCAGAATGTGATGTGGAGGTTGGGGTCAGATCCTGCTGGATTCAGCCCTGCCCTGGAGTCACAGCCTTCCTCTGGGGCCAGTCAGATTCCACCCAGCTCTGGCCCTTGCTTCTGGCTCTCTGAGCTTCCAAAGGCCCCTGCAACCACATCTTTGCTGTTGCCTTCCTAGGAGCCCACCCTATTGAGAGGTCCGGTTCAGAGTGAGAGCACCTTCATGCCCTCCTTTCCATCACTCCCAAGTCTGCTTTTCTGTTCAGCCAGTAAGCTCTCTCCATCTCTGGCATCCAGCTTGCTTGCCCTCTTCCTCTCTGCCTTGGCATGTGCTGCTCCCTACCAGAGCACCAGTCCATGGCCCTTTATTCAATATCTGGTTCAAAGATCACCTCTTTGGGCGGGGGGGGGGCAGCACTTCCAACTCACCGTCCTCACTTCCTGTCTTCTTAAGATCTCTGCATGCTCAGGTTCAGTTCAGTGCTTATTGAACCCCTTTCATGTGGCAGGGGCTGCACTAGGTGCTGGAGTAGAACAATGGATAGGACATTCCTCCCCTCAAGGTGTCAGGGTCAGTTAATGGGGGATAGCAGGAAAACACAGAAGTGCCTTTCAGGAGTGAAAGAGTACAATGAACAACCAGGGACATCTCAACTTGACTGGAGGTCAGGGAAACTGCAGAGGAAATGATGGGTTAGACATAGATTTATGGAGCAAAATCAACAGAACCAAGCAACTGAATTGGTATTCGGGATGGAGGAGTGGAGGAGTCTAGGATGCCGTCCCAGTTTCTGTTTTGGTAACTGAGTAGATGCGGGCACCAACAATCAGGATATAGGGGATACAGGGCAGCCAGGTGGAGAGCAGGGTGGGAGGGTATTTATTAAAATCTTAGAAACTTAAGTTGTTTTTTATACAGAGTCTGGTAACTTCCTGGTGTTAGGGGAAATAGGTGCTAGGTATTTTATTAGGTTGAAAGCTCTCAGAGGGCAGAAATTGGGTATCCCCTCCAAGGGAGAGAATTGTTGGAGATGAGCACTGTGTTCTCATTAAATTCTGAGCTCCCTAGGGTGGGGACTCCCCTCCTTCCTCTGTTTCCCTTTCATCATTGCCCACCATCCAGGGCTTTGTCCCTGTGGGCGAGAGCACAGGTGTAATAAAGAGGCATGAAGCGACTGACTCCTCTGTCCTCCAGGGCCAGCTCAGAGATAGCATCTTGGCTTGTAAAAATGACCATTGCCAGTATTTATGTTACTGAGAGCAGTGAGGAAGACGGGTCTGAGGATTGGGGTAGTGGGAGAGATTTATTGTGAAATTAAAATATTTAATGTACAAAAGAATGGTTGAAGCTACCAAAATTCTGCGTGGTTTGGACAGGTGTTGTTCATAAACATTTCTACTGACGGAAAAACAAGACATGGTCCAGTCTCAACACCTTGCAAGGGGAAGTTGTCTATCCTTTTTATTCCAGAGGTGAATTTGCGTGATGGTTACAGGGTAATGGCTGAATCTCTGGAATTCCCATGGTGGAGATGGCAGATGTGATGGGAGGATGCCTTCTTTTATCTATCTCTGCCTCTGAGGCAACTCTGGAATAGAAGATTATACTTTAGTGTAGAGTACTTTTCCAAAGGTAATGTGCATGTGAATCACCTGATTTCATATTAAGGTGCAGATCCTGATTTTACAGGTCTTGGGTGGGCCTGAGATTCTGCATTTCTAGCAAGGTTCTATCTGTTGCATGGCTTTAGGACTTGCCTGTAGGAAGTCTTTCTTTTGAGTCTCCTTGCATTCCATACATGTGATGTCCCATCTCTTATAACAGCCCGTTAGCCTTTCTACCTACCTGTCTATCTCTGCCTGGAAGCCCCCTGCAGAGCAGGATCTAATCCTTATTTATCTTAGTATCAGCAAAGCCTATCATAAGGCCTGGCACATAATAGGTGCTCAGTAAAGAATTGGTGAAAGAATGACTCTGGGGATAGAAAAGTGTCCAAATTATGCCCAACCCAAGACTTGGCCTATCCAGCTCTTGGACCTCTCTGTTGAAAGCCAGTTTCTTTGTGCAGCAGATAGTCAGCATTCCAGTGCTGCTTTGGTTGGAGGCTCCGTGTAGCCACCACACGGACAGAGTGGAAAACAGAGGCAGAGACTTGAGCACAAAGAAATTTACCATCTCAGTGGTAAAACAGGCTTGAAGCAACGTTAGAATATTTACTTGGTTACTTCTAAATAAGTTAAGGGAAAATGACTGAAAACCAAAGGAAGTAAAGAGCAATCCATGGGAGCCCTGGCAGCTTGCACTTCCAAATGATCAACCTTTGATTGGTTGTTTCTTCACTTGTTGAAATCAAGATTGCTTTCTGAAGGAAGTTAGCGTGGTTAGCACAAGGCACCCTGCTGCCCTGGGGGACTCACTGCCATCCTAGAGCCACAAAATCATGGACAGGGACTGTGTGATACCAAGGCCAGACCTGCTGTTACCACGTGGGGCTGCAGAGAGGCTTGGAGACAGAGTGAGGATGGTTGGCATTTTCCAGCATGGGGAATGGTGACAGGAAAATGTGAAGAGGAGCAGGCAGCAGCAATGTACGCACAGTGCATTTGGAACAGGGAGTAGGCAGAAGTGGGGCTTGGAGAAGACCCATGCTGGAGACCCTGGGGAGACGGCAGTGGTTATTTTTACTTCCCTAATAGATTCAGAGCATTTCAACTTTGCTAATTAATGGGAACAGCAGGCCTATAATTCTACCAGCAGCAGGACCTGAATGGTGTGGGATTGGTGCTGAACGCCAGTGGAGCAGGCCTTTGTCCTAAAGAGAAAACATAGCACTCACATTGCCTCAGATCCATGAGGGTGCCCTCGGGTTTTGTTTTTTTTTTTCTTACAGTAACTCCCAGCATTTCCTCTCAGGCTTTCTTAAGAGGTAGCAAGGGGCCTACTGCTACAACAGTCTTTTCTTTTAGAAGGGGAAGTTGGTGTATGGTTGGTCTAAAGTTTATAATCTGTGATATCAAATATACTTTATATCAGAGATCTCAATTGCAGTCCAAGTCTGCCTCACAGAAAGTCTTCCATCACTAGTCTCCCACTTTGGTAACTGGGGCTACCTGCAAAATGGGGCGACATGCCTTGGGATCACAATTCCTAACCTGAGTCCTGGGGAAGAATGGGCTGGGAGGCCAGGGAAAAGTTGTTTTATCTTCCTAAAGTACAATGAATGTCATTAGGGAATTTGTTCCCAGTATTTCCCTTCAAAGCATATTGATCTGACAATCTGAGGATCTTAAAGGCTAATGAATGTGAAGAAAAGTCTCAGAGTTAAGTGGTACTCTGGAGATCCTCTACTCAGATCATCAGCACTTGCTGTGACAGATGAGGCCATTGACCTTGTGCAAGTCACTTTAGGAAGGGTTAACAATTCATTCATTTATTTATTATTTCATCAAATGTTTATTGGCCATATACTAAAAGTCTGCCCATACATGTACCTGATAGTGAAAACATGTTGCTCTTTTATTGGTCCTGTTTGAGTTAGCATTCAATGGACTTCCCTTTTTTTTATAGGTTCTGACAGCTGGTTTTACAAGGGCCCTTGGGGAATTGATACATAGGATCATCAGCTTCTGCAAATACATTTTCAATGGGAAGTCACCAACTTATAAGCTAGGCTAATTAATTAAGCTCTATTTGGCTTTACCTAATACATATACAAGGTTTGTCTGGAAAATGTCCAGCCATTGTTAATATAATGAGAACAGTTTGTGCGACATCCATGTTCCATGTAACCTGGCAACCAAGGACAATGGACTGGAATGCACATGTGTGAATAATGACGACTTCACTGTACGAGTCAGTGGCTGTAGTAGATGCTGTTGAGTGAGCATGTGTACTGTGTGGCCATTGCATTCAAAATGACTGAGCAAGTAGAGCACCAAATCTGCATCAGATTTGGTGTTAAGCTTGAACATTCCTCCATGGAAACTATTTGGATGATTCAGAAGGCTGCAGCTATGGGCAACTGGTGATTGGCAGCTTCATCAT
This sequence comes from Desmodus rotundus, assembly GCF_022682495.2. Lineage (NCBI taxonomy): Eukaryota > Metazoa > Chordata > Mammalia > Chiroptera > Phyllostomidae > Desmodus > Desmodus rotundus. The sequence continues at coordinate 101,428,523 of NC_071388.1, forward strand.
GACAATCTGCCCACTCCTGTATCATGTCTTGTGTAGAGTTTTTTGGCAAAACATCAAATCACCCAGGTGACTCAGCCCCACTACAGCCCACATTTGGTGCCCTGTGACTTCTGGCTTTTCCCAAACTAAAATCACCTTTGAAATGGATGAGATTTCAGACCATTGATGAGATTCAGGAAAATATGATGGGGCAGCTGATGGCAACTGGGAGAACTTGTGAGGTCCCAAGGTACCTACTTTGAAGGGGACTGAGACATCATTATCCTATGTACAATGTTTCTTGTATCTTCAACAAGTGTCTCTGTTTTTCATATTACATGGCTGGATACATTCTGGACAGACCTCATATTGTTGAAAAGTTATTATTTTTTTTGCTTTTTTTGATATATTTATTGATTATGCTATTACAGTGGTCCCATTTCCACCCCTTCACTCAACTCCATCCTGTCCACCTCCTCCCTCCCACATTCCCCACCTATAGTTCATGTCCATGGGTCATACTTATAAGTTCTTTGGCTTCTACATTTCCTACACTATTCTTACCCTCCCCCTGTCTATTTTCCACCTATCATCTATGCTATTTGTTCTCTGTACCTTTTCCCCCTCTCTCCCCCTCCCACTCCCCTATTGATAACCCTCCATGTGATCTCCATTTCTGTGGTTCTGTTCCTGTTCTAGTTGTTTGCTTAGTTTTCTTTTGTTTTTGTTTTAGGTGGTTGTTAATAACTGAGTTTGCTGTCATTTTTACTGTTCATATTTTTTATCTTCTTTTTCTTAGATAAATCCCTTTAACATTTCATATAATAAGGGCTTGGTGATGATGAACTCCTTTAACTTGACCTTATCTGAGAAGCACTTTATCTGCCCTTCCATTCTAAATGAAAGCTTTGCTGGACAGAGCAATCTTGGATGTAGGTCCTTGCCTTTCATGACTTGGAATACTTCTTTCCAGCCCCTTCTTGCCTGCAAGGTTTCTCTTGAGAAATCAGCTGACAGTCTTATGGGAAGTCCTTTGCAGGTAACTGTGTCCTTTTCTCTTGCTGCTTCTAAGATTCTCTCCTTCTGTTTCATCTTGGCTAATGGACTTAGGATGTGCCTTGGTGTGTTCCTCCTTGGGTCCAGCTTCTTTGGGACTCTCTGAGCTTCCTGGACTTCCTGGAAGTCTATTTCCTTTGCCAGATGAGGGAAGTTCTCCTTCATTATTTGTTCAAATAAGTTTTCAATTTTTTGCTCTTCCTCTTCTCCTTCTGGTACCCCTATAATTCAGATGTTGGAATGTTTCAAGATGTCCTGGAGGTTCTAAGCCTCTCCTCATTTTTCCAAATTGTTTCTTCATTCTTTTCTGGTTGGGTATTTCTTTCTTCCTTCTGGTCCACATCATTGATTTGAGTCCCAGTTTCCTTCACATCACTGTTGGTTCCCTGTACATTTTCCTTTCTTTCTCTTGGCATAGCCTTCATTTTTTCATCTAGTTTTCGAACAAATTCAACCAATTCTGTGAGCGTCTTAATAACCAGTGTTTTAAACTGTGTATCCGATAGGTTGGCTATCTCTGCCTTGCTTAGTTGTATTTTTTCTGGAGCTTTAAAGTGTTCTGTCATTTGGGGCATTTTTTTTTTTTTTGTCTTAGCACGTCTGTTACTTAAAGGGGCGGAGCCTTAGGTGTTCCCTGGGGTGGGGTAACGCTGGTCGCTGCGCTGTGATGCTGTATGTGGGGGAGGGGCCGAGAGGGAGCAATGGCGCCCGCTCCACTCTCCACTGGGTTTCAGTCACTGCCTCTGCTACCCACAATCAAATTGGGCACCTCTGGTGCTAATTCCCGAGTGGGTGGGCTTGTGCACGCCCTAGGCCCCTGTGGGTCTCTCCAATGACCTCTCCTGTGAGGCTGGGAGTCTCTCCTGCTGCCGCCCCAACCCCCACAGGCTTTTTCAATCAGAGGTTTGAGGCTTTATTTCCCCACGCTGGCGCCCTGGGTTAGGCAGTCTGCTTCGCTCCCCACTGTTCATCCCGGTTTATCTGTGCGCCAATGTGGGCTGCGGGGTGCTACCTGCCCCTCTGCCTGCCCCATTCTCTGCCACTCTGAGTCCGGCCCTCTCGGTTGATCTCTGCCCGAATGTGGGGCTGCGGGGTCTGCTAGTGGTCAGACTGCCTGCCCCGTCTGTCCCACACTCTACCAGTCTCGGTCCCGCCACAGCCATGCAAGTCCTCTCTGCCTCGGTGCCCGTCTCCGCCCCTCCTACTGGTCTGGATGTATGTTTCTTTTTTATCTACTTGGTGTCGGACTTCCTTGCCGTTCGATTTTCTGTCAGTTCTGGTTGTGCGAGGAGGCGCAGTGTGTCTACCTATGCCGCCATCTTGGTTCTCTGCGAAAAGTTATTATTTATACTTCAACTTTTGGCAAATGAAAAACTAATTCAAACCACTAAGGCAGCTTTTTATTTAAAGAGATACTGGGGCAACTCCTTTTGTAATGTGAAAAATCTTGTTATTGTTGTTGGAAATGATTACTGCCTAGTTAAGGATCTTGTAAATCTGGACATTTTAGGGTATCTCAGAGTGGGCACAGCCTGGCAGATAGCACAGCAGTGTTGTGAAGTGGATGGGGGAAGACTGTGGCCTGGAAAGTGGAAGCCCTAGGAATCTTGGAACAGCACATCCCAAGATATTGACATTCCTGGAACCCATGATTGCAAGCTGCATGGACAATCTGCTCCCTTCTCTAGGGTCCTGGAGCCTGGAGGGGAGAAGGACATGGTGGGCATGATGAGTGGGATGTGAAGGATGAGATTTGGAGCTCCCTCTCCTTTTCCATGGGTGGGATCAAGGAGGGAGTAGGTTAAGGAAACTTTTGCTTCTGTTACAGCAAATTCCAAATTCTTCCTTAAGGTCCAGGGACTATGTGGAATTAGAGCTCTCCTGTGTACTTTAACACAGTAAGGGAGGAGAGGAAGAGCGGTAGGAAAACAGGACAGGAGTTTAGGAGAGAAGAGGGTTATATGGGTTCTTGTTTGGTAAAATCTGATTAGTTGGGGCCTTGCTGTTTTTGAACTTGTGTATAATCTGAAAGAAAACAAGGCTGAAGTTTAGATTTTCATATTAAATTTTTTTCTGTATAGAATACAGAATGAAAGCATATAGCATATGGAAATGCTATAGCATATAGAATGTATAGCATATAGAAATGAATAGCGTACACAGTGATGCAGAAGAGAATGTTTTACAACCAACATACAGAAAGACATTGCATATGTGAAAGTAAGCTTTTGATGCATAATTTTACACAAGCAATTCATGTATTAATTAAAGATGATCCTTGTCTAGTTGGTAATGATAGGACTCTTTTTTTGTTTACCAAGGGAACTGAAATTTATTGCATGAGGGTAAAAAAACCCCCTATGTATGATTTGTTATTTGTATAATAATTTATATTGATCTTAATTAGTTTCTACTAGTGAGGTTTAAAAGCTTTTCTATGTTGGAAGGTAAAGTCAGAGCATAAAGACCTATAAAAACTAAGGAGAGAAAGTAGAAAACAATGCTTATAATTAAAACTTGCTTTTCATGGTGTGATTTTTTTTTCTTCTGTTGCCTACAGTTTTCTCAAAGTGAGCCTTGCAGTGGGTTACTCCAGCATCAGGTACTATGGGCCAACTTACAAAGAGAAGCAACTGATGAATAAAAAGGCTCACTGTCCTCATTTAGTGAAAAATTGTCAGATATACTTAGGAAATTTGTTTTGGGTTAGGGTATGACATCTGACCATGGCAACTGGCATTCTGGGGACACATCACTTCTGTTCTTTGGCTGAGTGTGCAACGGCCTCATTTCTCTTCCCTAAGCCAGTCATCTTAATCCTGGGCCGTTGTCAAAATTTCCAGCAATTTTGGATCTCTCAAAGTAGTCAATGTTTAGAAATTGAGACAACCCTGAGTGAGATTGCCTTGCCCAGCACATTTCTCCCTCTGTAGATTATCACATTTGTACTGTAAGGGAAAAAGCCAAGTACTGAAAGGCACTACAGGGAGTGCCTTTCAGTACAGTCACTGGTTCTGTCTCACTGAGCTGACATGGAGCTGCCTCTCTTCCAGGGTCCATCTGTGCCATGTCCCCTGTGGTGAGCTGAGCGTGGGCTGGCTCTCCTGGAGAGTCCTACAGGGGTATTCAGGTTAAATGATAGGGGCACAGTGGGCTGGACTGGGGTTTTGTGTGTGTTTGGATGCTGGCTCCTCCCTCCTACGCCCCTCACCCCTGGCTGGGTTGTTGTTTGCCTCCTGAGTCTACTGTTTCTCCAAGCACGTAGTTATCTTCCATTCTGTGTGGGCCCCATGCCTCTGCCTCTAGCCTTCTAATGGGAACTCAACTAGACCCCAGAAAGAACTTTGCAACAGAGATGCAAGACGTAAGCAGAGGACAAATTGCTGAAGAAGGGAGTACTCTTTCTTCCCAGGAGATTTGTGTCTCCTACCTCCTATTTGTTGTGGACTGATGATGGTGACTTTGAAGGGGAGGGAGACAAAAGTGAAGAAGGTGTTACATTCAACTTTTCTTTCTGGTTGGGGGTTTTTGTGGTTTCCTTTTCCCATTGGTAAAGTAAAGATGAACAGTTGCTGTGCCACACAGAGGAAAGGCAAATAGAATTATTTAGGGAATTGTGGTCCATCTTGATATCAACTAACCTATTCAACAGATACTTATTGAGTGTTTACCATGTACCAGACACTGTGGTAGCACTAGAAGTACAAAAATTACTTTTTAAAAAGCCCCTGTCTTCAAGTTCACAGGAACAGCGCTATAGTTTTTGCCTCCAGGTCATGGACCTTTGCATATGTGGAGGGAGTGACTTCGGCTCTCTTCTCCTTGTCCCCACTGTGGCCTGGCAATGTGTGGAGGTGTTCTTTCTGTTGTGGACCCCATCCTGTTCCACTGGGCTGGGCTGTGGGGCCTGAACAAGACGTGATGGGGCTGGGTGCTGAGGGTGGGAGCCAGGGACTCAGCCACCTGGCCTCTTTCACCCTGATTCCATCTGTTTTGTTGTCTTACAGGTTCTTTTCGGAATGATGGTTTGAAAGCTTCTGATGTCCTTCCCATCCTAAAGGAAAAAGTGGCCTTCGTTTCTGGTGAGTGTCTGTGGAACTTTACTCCATAATGGGCCTAGAGAAGTTGTGTGTGTGTGCATGTGTGGCACTCACTTCTTTGTGGGTTAGTGAAAGAGAAGTGGGAGTGGAATTCACACTCAGAGCAGCTGCTTCCTCTCTACAGAGGGAGGCAGAAAGAGAAGGGAGAGCTCTGGTCCCAGCTGAGTGTTCTGCAGGATGTTTACTACCATAGGTGGGTGCCCCCCCCCACACCTCACACCCCCCACACACATATACCTCACCCTGCCCGCCCTTCCAAGCCCCTCTGAGAGATGCTTCAGCTGGAGGTGTCTGTCCACTTCACAATTCCCAGAGGTTTTATTTGGGTTCCTCTCAGAGTGGGTCATAGACAGTATGTTAAATTTTTTTTTCTGGCCCCTTCTTTTCTCTCCTTCCTCTCAAAGGGAACTCAAGTGATTGTTTCTATCTATTTATTCTTCTGAATAATACCTTCCAAATATTTATTTCTGAGTTCTCTCACCAACCCATCTTATGCACCTGGACCTTTAAAAGTGTAATTCAGGGGTCAGCAAACTATAGCCTGTATTTTGCTACAGGTCAACCACCTGCTTTTTGTAAATAAAGTTTGATTAGAATACAACCACGTGAATGTGTTTAGGTAGTGTATTAGTTTCCTATTGCCACTGTAACAAGTTGCCCAAACGTGGTGGCTTACACAGATATTTATTGTCTCATAGTTATGGAAGTAAAAAGTCCAAAATAAGTTTACTGGGCTGAAATCAATGTATCAGCAGGGCTGTGCTAACTCCAAAGCTCTAGGGGAAAATTTGTTTCTTGCTTTTTCCAGCTCGGGTGGCTGTCAGCATTCCCTAGCTTGTGGCTGCATCATTCGCATCTCCGCCTCCATGGCCACATTGCCTTCTGCAATTCTGTCTGTCAGATCTCTCTCTGCCTCACAGCACGGATACCTGTGACTGTATTTAGGGCCCTTCTGATAACACAAGATAATCTTCCCACCACAAGATTCTTAATTATATCTGCAAAGATTCTTTTTCCAAATAAGGTAACCTTTACAGGTTTCAGGGATCAGGTATGTTTGGTTTACTACATTGTTCAGTCTACTACAAGTGTTGTCAATGGTTTCTTTGTCACTGCAACAATAGAGTTGAATGGTTCCAGCAGAGATAAATGACCCCCAGCCTAAAATATTTTCTCAATGGTCCTTTAAGAAAGAGCTTGATGACTGCTGATGGAATTGAAGCCAAACTCTAAGGTGCACCAGCATCACTATGGGTGCCAGTTCCAGGGCTTCATTCAGGGCTCCTGGGTCAGAATCTTTGGCAGGGGCTAGAGGAATGGCATTGTGAATAGCCAAGGATCACATTTAAAGAAACATGCTCAAGTGCTTAAGCTTCATGGACTGAGCTTTTGTTTCTGGATGAGCCTGGTCATCTACAAGGAATGGCAGTGGAATCACAGGGAAAGAGCCAGTAAAGTCCCACAGTGCAGGGGTTTACTCCATAGGCAGTGCTAGCCTGGCTGGTGGGCAACTGCCAAAGTGGAGAGAAGGGAGGGAGGGGAGGAGAAACCATGCAATAGGTATCTCCCACCTGACCAGAGGGAAGGAGCAAGTCCAATGATGCAGACTGTTGGGATGGGAGGTGAGGGCTGAATATGAGATGGGAGTATGTAAGCTTTGTAAGGTACTATGTGCATTCCATAGTATTGTGATTAGTAGTAGTAGTAATAATAATACTTGTATTTTACTGTTGTTGCTGTTAGAGGAAATTGACCTGGAAGCTTCCCGTTCTCATTAGTGTTAGGTGGGTGTGTCTGTTAGGTAGTGAGCCCCTGTCACTGAAGATGTTGAAGCACAGACTAATCCCATGGCAGGATCACGTGGCAGCGATTTCAGTGTGAGTGGAGGTGAAGGTAAGATAGCCTCCAAAGCCTTGGTAAACTTGGATCTGAGTGCTTGCCGAGCATGAGAGAATATCTTGAGTAGAAGTCTGGAGGCCAGTGGGCAGCACTGGGCTTCTGACTTCTGTTGCTGCCCATAATCTGGGCTCCCAGAACATAGTCCAGAGCCCTCTGGGGAGCTTGCTTGGATCTTTTTCTCTTCTGAATGGCTCTGAGCCTATTTAACCTGATGTCCCTGGGTGTCCTGCTAATTAATCCTCCCATTCTCTCATGTCTAGTGCTTCCTCTACCTGCAGTGCCTTCCCCATACCTTCTTCCAGTCTGAGCACCTCTTTCACTTTCCAAGTCAGCTCCCACTTTACTTGCTCCAGGAGGCCCTGCTGGCTTTAATACACAGTCTTCGAGCATCATCTTCTTTCACATCAGTTAGGGGTATGAGAATTTGACATGGTGATGATTGCTTGATTGTTCATGATTTATTTTTTTCCCATGTGAATTCAGTCAGACCTCTGGGGCAGGGCCCAGCCAGCCCTAGAGAAGAGCTTCCCAAGTATAGGGAATTGTCCTAATGGAGCACCCAGAATCAAGGTGCCAGGAAGTCTTTTAGTCAGGCATGAAACAGGTAGATGCTTCCCAGAGCAGGACCAAGGAGGTTGGGAGTGTGCAGCTCACAGCCATGTACCCATGTTGGCCAAGCAGCCTGGGGTAAGTCATTCATCTTCACGTGGGCTCATTGTCCTCTGTGCCTGGGAAGGATGCTGAGGGCACCAGGGAAATGACTGCCTGCATTTAGAAAACAAAAACAAAAAACAGACCAAAAAAGCTCCTTGTATCCTGTGCTTTTAGAAGGCAAAATACAAAAATAAGGCAAAATAAAGAAACCCAGAATTAAATGACGCAGTGCAGCAGTTGCATTCCTTTCTGAGAACAAAGCACTGCGGGAAGGTGGTGAGCGGAGAAACAAACTGTTGGTTGTGTCCGCCCTCCTGTGCTGGTGCCCCTGGTGTGGCCAGGGTACAGGAATGCTGCGCTGCCATGGGAACGCATGTTTGGTATAATCCAGTGCAGCCCAGCCGCTTCTGCATGTGGGCGTGTGCACCCCTGTGTGATGGGATCTGTGACTGTGTCATATGGAGCCTTTGTTGCCCCATCCTGCTGTCATTCACAACCTCCCCCTTTGCCCTCTCTCTGGCTTCTTTTGTGTATTATGTCTCCCACTCACAGTGCCCATTGTCCCTTTTATACACCCTTGTGCAGGGCCCACTGCACTACTGTTATCTGTGTGTGTACTCACACCCTCCTTTTGGCCACCTCCTGATGTCCCTTTCTGCCACCTTATCTCCCACCAACATTGTTGTGGGAGATAATAACAGTGACATTGTTCCCAGGGAAACTCCATGCTTCTGTGGCACAGTCTTCTGTACTCTAGGCCTGTGTCTCTCAATGTATGTTCCATGGAACAACAGTCCCATGAGATGATCCTCAAAAAGAAAAGGACTTGGACAACAGTGTGGTGATTGCTGGGGGTGTGGGTATAAGGGGACTAAATGGTAATGGAAAAAAAAATAAAGATTTAATTTTTTAAAAAGAAAGAAAAAGGAGCCCTGGCTGGTGTGACTCAGTTCGTTGGACTGTTGTCCCATAGTCAAAGGGTTGTGTGTTTGATTCCTCATCAGGGCACATACCTAGTTTGCAGATTTGATCCCTGATCCTGGAGCCTACAATCCCCAGTCTGGGTGCATACGAGAGGCAACCAAGTGATGCTTCTCTCTCACATTGACGTTTCTCTCTCCCTTCCTTTCTCTCTAAAAAGCAATGAAAAAACTGTCCTCGGGTGAGAATAAAAAAAACAAACAAACAGGAAAAGGGGTTTTACTCTCAGATAAGTTTGCTGCTGTGGCACAGTCTTGCATATTATAGCCCCCTTCTTGGAGATCTGCCATGTTCATTAAAGTGAATATCCATCAAGCACATGAAAACATTTCCCAAACGACAGAATAACCTCATCCCCTTAAAAACATCACGTTATCCATTAAAATCTTGTGGAGCTAAAGTTACATGGACTGAACTTTGGTGTGATTCTTTAGATGTATTTTTCTTGTCTTCCCCCTAAACTACTCTAATCTGCTTGCCCTAACTGGAGACTGACTCTCTCTAAAAAATATAAGAACCATTCTCTACCACAGTCAGGGAAGCCTTAACTTTCCCTGCTTTTGGCCCTGCCACAGCCCCAACTGCCCTGCTTCTATGGAAAAGGATCGGCGCCATTACTGGAACATCAAGCCATCCCCTCCCTCTTTATTCTCTACATCCTATCCTATAGCTTCTATCACCAAAGCCTTGCATGACTACACAAACAGCAGGTATTTGATGAGCAAGGGAATGGTGCTTTTAAAGATCCTGCCACTGTTTCTATCACCTTTTCACAACTTACCCACTTTTGTCTCCCACTCTCTGGGACCCACTTCCATAATGCACATTGACTTTAGCAGGGGGTTCTCATTTTTCATCTCTGCTTATCCCCCTCTGTAACTTCAGCACCCATGTCAGTTATCAATCAAATTCTATAGCTTTGTGTCTTCTCAGCCTTCTTCTTCTGTTTCAAAGATTTTATTTATTTATTTCTAGAGAGAGGAGAAGGGAGGGAGAAAGGGAGAGAAACATCAATGTGTGGTTGCTTCTTGCGCACCCCCCACCAGGGACCTGGCCCACAGCCCAGGCATGTGCCCCAACTGGGAATTGAACCAACTGGGAATCAAACTGAAGACCTTTTGGTCACAGGCCCGTGGCTCAATCCACTGAACTACACCAGCCGGGGCTCTTCTCGGCCTTCTTGACAGCAAAGTCCTCCACCTCCTACCATGGTCATGCACATCTGAGACCTTGACCTTTGATATGTCTGTCTGTGGCCTTAGGGTTTTACCTTTGATCCTTTCTGAAAATCCCCTATCAGTTGGGAGAATATGGATATCAGTTGAACAAAACATATGCCTTCCTACTTCTCTGGGAACTCATAATCCAGCAGGATAGTTCCTGCCCTCAGTGGGTCTGCTCCATTTACTCCAGGCATTAGCTCTATTCTGCCTTCACTCCAGTTAGTGCCTGGCATGGACACCACAACCAGACCTTTCAACAGAGCCCTCACTATGCCCCAATACCCTGCTGCCTTCCCTTAAGCCCATGTTATACACAGTTGTGTTCTTCATTCTCTGGGACACTCGCTAATGGTGGCCCACTCCACCTCTCTTCCAGCACCTCAACCCTGCCCTGGCACCTGATAGTTGACCTCATCTCATATTTCACCTAAAGAGCTGTGTTCACCATGTAGGCTTTCACAGGTGGGCATAGGTAACCAGGTTCTTGGTGATCGCAGACAAAGGATTGAACCGAACACACCAAGTTTATAGCATAAAGAGAAAAAGCAGATTTTTTAAGCAATAGTACACTCCACAGAACATGGGAGCGGGCCAACTCTGAGCAGAAATTGAACTCATGGGCTGGAGGGATTCTATTGTTATACAGAAGATCCTTTCTGGCTAGTTTTAAGTGGGCTTTTATTGCGGATGTACAAGTAGTTGTATTTTAAAGCTACTGCACATGTGGTCTCCTGTGATTTTCCTTGATTGGCCACTAGAGAAGGGGGTCACACAATGTTAATTTATTATAATGATATTATAATGAAGCAGGGGTCATATAGTGTCTTCTGCACAGGTGCATTCATGAGTCACCACTATTCAGTGCTTTTCCAGAAAGCAGAAACAACTGGTCTTACAGGGTCTCTGTCTTGTATGGATGTCCTTTATCTTAGCCCTGGGGCACCTCCGGAGTTTCCTCCTTCCTGACTATCTCCTGCTTCAGGCTGACTTCCCTTTTCTTCATAATTTATCTGCCCCCCCCAGCCTTTTGAGCATAATTTACCTGTTTCCCCTCCCTCTTTGAGTTCTATTCGACTACCATGGAGAAAGTGTCAGGACCCCTCCCCTTGTACCTTCTCTGAGTCCTTGATCCATCCCTTGCCCCACTCTTTTCAGCATAAAGAGGATTCTCTTCCTCTATATTTGTTCCTCTTCTTCCTGCAATATTGTAAGGTCTTCTCCTTCGTGGAAAATATTTGGCCTAATCCCGCTGCCCTCTCTTGACTCCTTATCCATATTTCCTGAAGGGAGGGGATTGTACTGCCTCAGGCTTTCTCCCCTCACTCCCCCTCCCCTGCCATCTGCTGCCATTCCCAGCCTTGATTTTGTGAAACTTCTGTCACCAAGGACAGAACTGGCTCTGGCTCAGGAAGACACTGTCAACAGCTCTCCAAACTCCTTAGTTGGCCTTTGCCAATCAGATGAGCCTTGGCTCCCCTTGTTCCCATGGCTCTACTCTTAAAGTGTCCAAGGAAAGTCAGCAAGAAAGGCAACAGCTGTGGTTAAAAGCACCTGAGTGAAAATCCTTAGGGTGAGATAAGGCTGGAGGGAAAGGTCAAGAGTGTGGGAGAACTTCCCAGCCCTCAGGAAGCCTTGCATTCAATCCTTCTGCTTCCTTTTCTATAAGTGGAAGGCAGTTGGGAGATGAGGATAATTTCCAAGGCGTTGAGTTGAGAATGGTTATTCGTACAAAGAACCAGGGTCCATGGTATGGAAAGTCTGTAGCTAGGGGCCTGGATTCAACTCTGTGGTCTATCTACACGAGTCTGCCCTGGTGTGGGGCTGGGGGGTAGGTGAGGGAGTGTGGTAGTGCTGAAACATTTTTTTCATCAGAGCAAGTCTCTTAAGTGACCCTGATCTTGTTTGATCCTTTTCTCCTTGTAGCCTCCTTATTTCCTCCTCAAGGAGTATTCTGGAATGGATTTGGTTTTATTTGTTGAGCCTCTCCTCTGTCTGTGTGACTTCAAGACCCTACAATTACATGGAAACATTATTCACGAACTCACACCTGGGTGGGGTCTCTTGGAGGCTCTATCTACCTTTCCTTGGATGAGATCCTTTTTCTAAGGGCTAAGCTTTAAGTTTATTTTCTAGCATTGAGGATGACAATGCCAACCTTCCCTCCCCCTTGCATTAGATTTCCTTGTGGTCCCTACTATGGAGGATGTGAGATGGCTGCCCAGTGAGCATTTGGGATATGGGGAGTCTGTGATTATGACGCGGGTTTTCTTTGTGTCATAGTCAGTGCCTGTAAGGTTATGGCTACTGCACCTCAGCTTCATCCCCATCTAATTCTCCTGAGAAACTTGGCCCTGCTTCCTAATCATAGCACCCATTAATGAATAAGAAGTTTGGGAAAGAGACGAAAGAAAAATCAGTCATGTTAAATCCCAGACTTCTAATAACAACAGTGCTCATCATTTTAGTGTACTCCTTCCAGATTTTTAAAATATTATATTTAGAAAACATTTGTAATCATAGTGTGTACAATGCATTTGTAGTGATTAAGACCTTGAGTATCCTTATTGCTAATAAAGATTCATGTGTTCCTCCAGCAGGAGCTATAATACAGGTGGCATGTCAGACAGGCAGGCAGGGGTGGATCCTTGGCTGTGTAGAAAATACTTAATGTGGAGTGGCATCAACTAGAGGTAGGTTTCTGAAGGCCTATGGGGCAAGGAAGGATGAATGCCCTCTTTTATTTCATCCAGCCTTTGGAAAACTGTCCTCCATTATTTGGAGGTTGATATTTCTCAAATTCTAATCTGCAGACTGCTTGAAGTGCTGATTCCTAGGCTCCAACCAAGATCTACTAAATGGGAGCCTTTGAGGGCCAACCCCAGCAACCTACATGTTACACTGGCAGTCCCCAATCTTTTTGACACCAGAGACCAGTTTCATGGAAGACAATTTTTCCATGGACGAGGAGGGAAGGGGAGCAGGGTAGGACAGGAGGTGGAGCTCAGACAGTAATGGCAGTGATGGAGAGAAGCCATAAATACATATGAAACTTCACTTACTTGCCTCCTGCTATGTGGCCTAGTTCCTAACAGGCCATGGGCCAGTACAGTTTCTGTTGTTTAACACCCATGGCCACGGGCGTTGGGGATCCCTGCATTAAACAACAGACTCAGTGCTCCCAGTCAAGATGGTGGCACAGGTAAACACAGCTGGCCTCCTTTCACAACCACATCAAAATCAAAATTACAACTAAACTATAGAACAACCATTATTCACAACTGTCAGAAATCGAGCTGAATGAAAGTCCTACAACTACATATTTAAAGAAGAAACCACATCAAGACTGGAAGGAATGGCAGAAATGTGGCAAGGGCTGGTCCCACACCCACATGTGGCAGATAAAAATCAGGAGGGATATTTTGGGAGCAAGGGGTCCCAGCCCTACACCAGGTCCATAGCCCAGAGTTCCAGTGCAAGGAAGAGAAGTTGCCATAACTTCTGGCTGTAAAACTCAGCAGGGATTGAGGCTGTGGAAGACAGAAGCTGCTGGACACCCTGCAAGTTCCTCTTAAAGGGCCCATGCATAAACTTACTCAGAGTCACTCCCTGTGAGCTCCAGCATGGGGGCAGCAGATTGAAAGACACCAGAGACATACAGGGAGGAACTGAATTGTACGACATCAGGATGAGAGCTGGGGGGCAGCTTTCCCCCAGAGAGACATACTGGCAGAGGCCACTGTTCCTTTTTTGAGCCCTCCCCCAACAGAGCCACCCACAGAGCTGACAGGTGGGTGCCATACCTGAGATACCATCAACCTGGGCCACACAGTTTTCCCCACACTGGAGATTCCCTGAGGCCCAGCCCCACCCACCTTTGGGCCCACCCAAGCTGTTTCCAGTGACTTTTCCATATGAATGTCTTGTCTTGGCCCATGCTTTAGATTTTCTTAAATTCTCTCAAACAAGCAGCATCTGGCTTCAGCAAGCCTGTACCTCTTGCTAAGTTGCCCCAGGTCTGACATTAGCAGCAGCTGGCTTTGGTTCACAGTGTGGCCTTGCATGGACACCTCCAAGCCCAGCATAAATAGCAGCCATCTGCAGATCACTTTGTAGTTTATACTGTGTGGCCCTGCACAGAACACAGGTGATGGCTGACCTCGGACATGCCAACAGCAATAAAGGATCAACTATAACAGAAGGTTGTATACAGTCCACATGGTGGGCATACCTCAATTACCCAGCTTGGGTAATAGGGGAGACTGTGCCACTGGACCCTACAGGACACCTAGTACATTAGTCCACTCTACCAAGCCTGTGAAATGTAGCAGCTCTATGTAATACAATGAGGAGACAAAGAAACATGGCCCAAATGAAAGAACACATAAAAACTCCAGAAAAAGAAGTAAACAAAATGGAGACAAGCAAACTACCAGATGCAGAGTTCAAAACACTGGTTGTAAGGATGCTCAAGGAACTTAATGAGAACCTCAATGGCATAAAAAAGATCCAGTCAGAAATGAAGGATACACTTCATTAAAACAAAGAAAAAATTTTAGGGAATCAAATCAGTGATTTGGAATGTAAGGAAGTAAAAGAAAAACCAATCAGAACAGCAAGAAGAAAAAGAATTTAAAAAATGGAGATACTGTAAAGAGCCTCTGGGACAACTTTAAGCACACTAGCAGTCACATCATGGGGTTACTGGAAGGAGAAGAGAGAGAGCAAGAAGTTGGAAACCTATTTGAAAAAACAATGACAAAAAAACTTCCTTAACTTGGTGAAGGAAATAGACATACAAGTTCAGGAAGCACAGAGAGTCCCAAACAAGATGAACCCAAAGAGACCCACTCCAAGACACATCACAATTAAAATGTCAGAGGTTAAAGAGAAAGAAAGACTCTTGAAAGCAACAAGAAAAAAGCAGTTAGTTACCTATGAGGGACCCCCCCCCATGAGACTGTCAGATGATTTCTCAAAAGAAACTTTGCATGCTAGAAGGGATTGACAAGAAATATTCAAAGTGATGAAAAAAACAAGGACCTACAACCAAGATTACCCTGCAAAGCTATCATTTAGAATCGAAGTTTGGATGAAGAACTTCCCAGGCAAGAAAAACCTAACGGAGTTCATCATGACCAAACCAGTATTATATGAAATATTAAAAGGTCTTCTTTAAGAAGAAGAAGAGGAAGATCAAAAACATGAACAATAAAATGGCAATAAATACATATCTATCAACAATTGAATCTAAAAAACCAAAATAAACAAGCAGAACAGAAACAAAATCATAGATACAGAGAATGTTTTGATGGTTGCCAGATGGGAGGGGGGTCAGGATGATGGGCAAAAAGGTGAGGGGATTAAGAAGTACAAATTGGTAGTTACAGAATAGTCATGGGGATGTAAAGTACAGCATAGGAAACAAAGTAACCAAAGAATACACATGCATGACTCATGGACATGGACAACAGTGTGGGGATTGCCTGAGAGAGTGCGAGTGCAGGGTGGAGAGAGGCAAAGGGTTGAAAATTGGGACAACTATAACAGCATAATCAATAAAATATAATTAAAAAAAACCACTTTATGTCTTTTCTATGAATGTAAGAACCTCCCAGCAAGGATGCCCTTAAAAGCCTTCTCACCATGGTAGTCAGTTACTCCTGAGTACTCCCGTGTCACAGAGCCCTACAAAGAGAAATGAATTGGAGGTTAAATTTACAAAGACCACATAGCACTTACAATGGCTTGTTTTCTCATTAAGAATAGTTATATCAGCCCTGGCTGGGTTAGTCAGTTGGTTAGAGTGTTGTTTCATATGCCAAAATGTTGTGGGTTCGATTCCTGGTTGGGGTGCATACAGGAGTCAACTGATTGATGTTTCTCTCTGACATCACTGTTTCTCTCTCTCCATTTCTCCCTTCCTCTCTCTCTGAAGTCAATAAACATATCCTTGGGTGAGGATTGAAAAAGAAGAATACTACCTTCATTATGATTTTACATTTGTAAAGAGCTTTACTTTTCAAAGTGCTTCCCCACGTGTCATCATCCATCTTTGCAGCAACCCAGAAGTGCGATCATTTTTATTTTCTTTTGCATCAGAAAAGTCAAAAGACTTGCCCAAGGTCACCCAATGTTATCTGCATCCAAATCCCCTGTCCCTGTCTTAAGCAGTGACCAGATTTCTCTGGGCACTATATTCCTGCCTGTTTCATCCAGCACTTAGATGGAATTCTTTTTCCTCTGCAGCACACTTCCTGACTGGTTTTCTTATATTCACCTCTCTCCCTCCCTGCAGGGGGCCGTGATAAACGAGGTGGACCCATCTTGACCTTCCCTGCTCGCAGCAATCATGACAGAATAAGACAGGAAGACCTACGGAAACTCGTGACCTATTTGGCCAGTGTGCCAAGGTAAGGTTAAGGGGCATGTCCTGCAGGGAATGGGGGAGGGGATCTGGGCTGATCAGGGGAGTTGGAATGAATCTCCATCCATGCCAGAGGCCAGGGTTGTTTCTGCCCTTGTGGTGGATTCTAATTATTCCTGGAATATGATCAGCCATTGTTCGCCTCATTCCCATCATTTCCATTGTTGCTTCTGGGATTCATATGAATGGAGTGAAAGCTGAAAGTGGGAACTGTGGGCAGAGGTGAAGGTCCCAGGCTGAGAGGACCAGGACAGGGCCTGGAACCAATGAGTGCGGCCTGGGGAGGAGGACTGGGAAGCTGCTCTTTACTTTGGGGAAATGGGAACTCTGACTGATTACACCCTGGCTTGGATTATTTTTAAAACCTGTGGCTTGTGGAGTTTCAGTCAAATTACACTACTTTTATCATTCAAGAGACAACCTGCAGCTCAATCTAGGTTATGTTCAATGGAGGTAACAGTGCCAGCAAAGGGGAGGAAAACTGGTTCTTGGGGGCAGCAAAAAACCAAAAAAAAGCTTGCTCTTTTTGTATATTAATCACAGCTCTCTATATAGTATATAAACAGTATACTATAGTATATAAATAGAAATATAGGATATTTGTAGTATTAAAATTTCAGTGAGTGGATGATTAAGGAAAAAAGTATAGAAAAGCCTTTTGTGGGTAAGAGATGATGATAATAAAATTAAAAGGTTGAGAAACTCTGGTTTCTGAGTGTTTCTAGGTGATGCTGGCCATAGAGTTTGGTGGAGGGAGACATACCAAGGACAGGAAATATGTATATATAATCTTTTAAGGAGGGAAAGAAGAAGTCTTTGCCTAATCCAAGAATCATAGAATGTGAGAGCTCTGAAAAGTCATCTAGGCAAATACGTGTTGTGGTCTGCTTAGGAAACAGGGTTGGTATGGAAAGAGAGTTGCTTATGGGGTGGCAGTGGCAGAATTTGGCTCAGAACTCAACCCTTCTGACTGATGCCCCAGGGCTCTCCCCATCCTGGCAGAGGTGAGAGCTCTGTTTTCTGTCTCTTAATGGGGCTGGGGCCTGGCAAGTGTTTGTTGTGGCAAGTAAGAAGTAGTGCCTGAGGCTTTCAGAATCTTCATCTTCATGTCTGTGCATTTTATAGGAGTACTAGTAAATTGTGGAGAGCAGCTGTATATTCAGGACTCTCTTTGCTGGACAACCTAGATAATTCTTGAATGTGCTGATTAAGTTCTTGAAGCTGGTGCCAGGTGAGGCAAGCACTACATTTGAAAGTTACAGGGGAGACAGATGTATAGGGATTGGTGGATGGTGGTGGGCAGGTGATAAGGGGGATTTAAGAGCAGTCATCAAATGCTTAGAAGGATGTTAAATAGAATGAGGAGCCCTGAGGAACTCCAAACAGAAGGCTGTGAACAAATAGATATCAAACAATGTCTATTTTTTTCTTTATGATATCCACTGGGGAATAGAAAAAAGACAAAGGGTCTTAAGCTCCAACAAAAGAAATTTGGATAATATTTAAAGAAGAACTTCTAAACTTTGTACATAAGGCTTTTTGAACTGAAAAAGAGAATACAAGACTTTTTTGTATAGGTCTTTATTCAGAAGGAATGTTCCTATCTTGTCTTGGGGGTAAGGAGACGAACTAAATAACCCATGATTGATCTAGATAATTGAGCAATTTAGCCATCTAGGGACTAAGCAATTTTAAAAGCTCTTTTCCCTAGTACACTAACAGGCATAAAACCAGACATTTTCTAAATCAATTTACAAGAAAAGTTTTCATGGGGTCCCATAATGGACTCTCAGCTCTTTTAGAGCCAGAAGAAATTGGGATCCCTGGGGATCCAAAGGGTACATTTTTTTTCTTTCTAGTATGTTTATCACATCTCTGCAGCTAATGCATGCTCATCTTTTCTTTAGAATGGAAGGTGAAAGAGTTGGAAGAACACTTTTCTTGATTCTGACTTGTTAAGCCCAGGTGGAATAAAGCAGATTGGAAGCAATTAAAGATGAGGAAAAGACTTCTGTTGGGTAAGGGGAATGAAACCCAAGAGGGACTGAGAGGAAGGTCATGAAAAAGGAGAAACAGCATGTTCTCACTGAGGGAATATACTAGATGGAGGCTCTCTGCTTCTCAGAGGGTAGTCACAAGTGTTGTATCTTGTGCTCCTGAGAACAGAGAAGGTTCTTCACAGGTTCCGGCAGGTGGGAGACAAGAGTCCTGTTGCCACTTTCGGTGGGTGGGAAGAATTGTTCTGGGATGCTTGCTGCCTCCCTCCTGCAGGAGCTTGTGTTCACCAGGAGTGTGAGTACGTGGCAGGCTGCAGATCTTACCAACTAGTTGTGCCCACCTCATGACTTCCTAATTCTGCTGGCTACAAGCTCACACATGACATCTGTTGGAAACAGAACCTGGAACAGAACTGTTGCAAAGACATTGAAATATGGGGAGGGAAACTGAAGAAGTGAGCAAGTCAGATAGTGTTTGCAACTTTTCTCCTTAGCTGTAGCTTTGGGAAAGAAAGGAAACTATGCAAATGAATAGCTAGATTAAGTGGATGATACTTATGGGAAGAAATGATCTATGCTGGGCTGTGGCCCAGGATACTAAAAAACCAGGTCCCTACAATGGTGGAGTGTGTTCTACAGACTGGTGTAATCATCAGTAGGCAACATTTGACTTTCATTTATTCATATATTTATTCATTCTTTAATTTGGAGTCTGTATATGCCAGGCAGATTGAGGATTCATGGTGAGAAGGAAGAGATATTTTGAGAAAGTTTGGGAAAACCAGGGTATTTCCCTACCCAGTGTCAGATGAGTGATTGTAAAGGGCAGTATAATATAACGCTGTTCCAGTAGCATAGGAGATGAACCAGCCAGCAGAAGACAAGCAAATAAGGACCAGTAAATAATGAAATAAGATCTGGAACTCTAAGGAACCAGTTATTTTGGTGGCCATTTTGGGGCACCATTCTAGAATAGATAATTAAACAGATGGTGTTGATAATTTAAAAATAAATAGGAAAAAATAGTCCCACTATCCTCTGTGAAAGCCAGGCCATGTCTGGACTACTGCATTCAACTCTGCAGCACTGAACTCTGCAGTTCAAGGATTTGAAGGATGTTTTCTAGGAGTGAAAAATGGAAGAGGCAGGAGAGCTGCCCCAAAGAGCAGGGAAGAGGCATGGTCTCTGTTGCATCAGTGGGTAGAAGTTAAAGATCAGGACTCTGAAGTGAAGAAAGAACCTGCCCATGTGGGAGCTGTCCAACAGTAATGCTGCAGCCTCTGGAGAAAGTGAGCTTCCTGTCACTAGAGACTGGATGACTTCCTGTTAGGAATGCTGTAAGAATTCCTCCATGGGCTGGAGGTTGGATTAGATCAATTCTAAGAAGTTTTCCTGCCCTGCATTGTGTGTTTCTGTAACACTGGAAAAAATATACATCATAAAATCTAGGACCTCAAAACAGAATATTACTACCCCACTAACATACACTCCCTTTCTCAGGCTCTAAGTAAGTTAAGGCCTAGAATTTCACTTCAGATCTTGTCTACATCTGAAAGCCTAAGAAAACTGCTCTCTAGTCACCTTGGACTCTGGGTGGGAATTTTAGCGCATCTCGTGGGATGAAGGATCATGCTAGGTATGAAAGTTTGAATCAATCTTAGTTACTCCTTTGTGAGCCATCTCAGCCTCAGTTGAGTCTTTTCCAACTTACCTTTCTTGTTCCTGATAAATTTGAGCATATACATCCTGGGTCTTCTTCAAACTTTCTATCATTTTGTGTTGAGGAATTATAGAGTACCAGGGTAGGAAGATGCCTTAAAAATCTTCTAATTCAACTTCCTAACAACTCTTTTCACTCAATTCAACAAATATTTATCAAATTCCTGTGATGAGCTGGGACCTGGATAGGGATCTTGGTGAGTTTTCATGTTATCTTTTCTGACTGTCATCAATCCTACACTTATCTAGCTTTTTTGTTTTTTCTGGACTGCTATATGCTTGCAGTTACTTGTACATGAAAGGAGTGGAAAGAAAATACTCAGATATAGCAGCTGATGAATGTCCCTGGAAATTAAGAGACAGGATAGAAAATCTAGCCAAAGAGTAAACAATTGGCTGGGCAGACCTCACAGTGTGGATAATCTACCCACAGTGATTATTGGGAATTCACAATATACTTGAAATAGAAATTTCTAAGTATCTAGTAAAGAAGTTCTGGGTTAGTTTTATTGCATTGAATTCCTCCTTTTCATCATCATTGTTATATTACTTTGCCCTGATCATCTTTCTGTTGCTCATAAGGGCACCAACTGTAAGCTCCTTGATGTGTCTGCCACTTAACGCTGCTCTTAGCAGCATGGCTGACATACTAAGTGTTCCAGCAAGGAATGCAGGTGTCATATTGGTGAGGAAAGATGACAAGAAATTGAGATGGGATATTCTACAAAGCCAATCAAACCAAGGTGCCAATATTCACAGTTAATTACTTAGTAGCATTTGCTTTTGCTACTGATTTTAGCCAGAGATAAATTGGGCTTAGAGCCAGCACTATCTTTGTGCAGCATCACCAGAAAAATATAAATAAGCAGAGAGAGCCAGAAAGACAGTTAAAGGGTGAGGAGATAAAAACTGTATGGGTTTCCCAAATCTCAAGGAAAAAAACCCAAAACACTCAAAATCATGGAGACTGAATAGCATGCTATTAAACAATGAATGGGTGAAGAATGAGATTAAGGAAGAAATCAAAAAGTTTCTGGAAACAAACGAAAATGAACTCATAACAATCCGAAACCTATGGGACACAGCAAAGGCAGTCCTGAGAGGGAAGTTCATAGCAAAACAGGCCTACCTAAAATGAACAGAAACATTTCAAATAAACAACCTAACCCTACACCTACAAGAACTCAAGGAACAACAATAAAGACAGCCCAGAGCAAGTACAAGGAAGGAAATAACCAAGATCAGAGCAGAATTAAATGACAGAGACTAAAAGCACAATTGTAAGGATCAATGAATCCAGGAGCTGGTTCTTTGAAAAGATGAACAAAATCGACAAGCCCTTAAGCAGGCTCATCAAAAAAAAAAGAGAGAGGACCCAAATAAACACAATCAGAAATGAAAGAGGAGAGACTACAACTGATACCACTGAAATACAAAGGATTGTAAGAAATTACTACAAAGAACTATATGCCAAGAAATGTGAAAACCTAGATGAAATGGACAAATTTCTAGAAAAATATAACCTTCCAAAACTCAAGCAGAAGCAGAAAGCCTGAACAGACCAATAACACCTGATGAAATTGAAACAGTAATCAAAAAGCTTCTGACACACAAAAGCCCTGGACCAGATGGTTTCACAGGAGAATAATACAGAGCATTTAAGGGAGAGCTAACCCCCATCCTCCACAGATTACTTCAAAAAATTCAAGAAGATGGAAGACTCCCAAACTCGTTTTATGAAGCCAACATCATCCTAATCCCAAAACCAGATAAAGACATAACAAAGAAAGAAAACTTCACGCCAATATCGCTGATGAACATAGATGCTAAAATCCTCAACAAAAGATTGGCAAACTGCATCCAGCAATACATTAAAAAGATCATACACCATGACCAAGTGGGATTCATCCCAAGGATGCAAGGATGCTACAATATTCACAAATCAATAAACATAATACATCACATAAACAAAAGCAAAGACAAAAACCACATGACCATATCAATAGATGCAGAAAAAGCATTTGATAAGGTACAGCACCCATTTCTGATAAAAACACTCAGCAAAGTGTGAATAGAGGGAGCATTCCTCAACATAATAAAGGCCATATATGAGAGACCTACAGCCAACATCATACTCAATGGACAAAAACTTAGAGCTTTCCCACTAAGACCAGGAACAAGACAAGGATGCCCTCACTCACCACTCCTATTCAACATAGTATTGGAAGTCCTAGCCACAGCAGTCACACAAGAAAAGGAAATAAAGGCATCCAAATTGGAAAGGAGGAAACAAAACTGTCATTGTTTGCAGATGACATGATAGTTTACGGGAAAATCCTAGAGACTCCACCAAAAAACTACTTCACCTAATAAATGAATTTGGCAAAACAGCTGGATACAAAGTCAATACTCAGAAATCAAAGGCATTCCTGTACACCAACAATGAAACTGCAGAAAGAGAAATCAGGAAAAAAATCCCATTTGATATAGCAACAAGAAAAATAAAGTACCTAGGAATAAACCTAACCAAGGAGGTAAAAGACCTGTACTCAGAAAGCTACACAACACTGAAGAAAGAAATCAAGGAAGACACAAACAAATGGAAGCATGTACCATGCTCATGGATTGGAAGAATTAACATCATCAAAATGGCCATACTACCCTAAGCGATTTATAGATTCAATGCAATCCCTATTAAAGTACCCATGACATATTCACAGATATAGAACAAACATTTCAGAAATTCATATGGAACCATAAGCGTCCCCGAATAGCTGCAGCAATTTTGAGAAGAACAAAGCAGGAGGGATCACAATACCTGATATCAAACTGTATTACAAGGCCACTGTAATCAAAACAGCCTGATACTGGCATAAAAACAGGCACATAGACCAATGGAACAGAACAGAGAGCCCAGAAATAAACCCAAGTCTTTACAGTCAATTAATATTTGACAAAGGAGGCAGGAGCATAAAATGGAGCAAAAATAGCCTCTTCAACAAATGGTGTTGAGAGATCTGGACAGCTACGTGCAAAAAAAAGAAACTTCATCACCCACTTACACCATATACAAAAATAAATTCAAGGTGGATAAAAGACTTAAATATAAGTCGTGACACAATAAAAGTCCTAGAGGGAAACATTGGCAGGGAAATCTCAGACATTCCACGCAGCAATATCCTCACAGACACATCCTCTAAAGCAAGGGACATAAAGGAAAGAATAAACAAATGGGACCTCATCAAAACTAAAAGCTTCTGCGTGGCTAAAGAAAACAGCATTAAAATAAAAAGAGAACCAGTAGTATGGGAAAACACATTTACCAATGATACCTCAGACAAGGGTCTGATCTCCAAAATATATAACGAACTCACATGACTCTACTCCAGGAAGACAACCCAATTAAAAAATGGGCAAAGGACTTGAACAGATACTTCTCCAAGGAAGACATACAGAGGGCCCAGAGACATATGAAAAGATGCTCAGCATCACTAGCCATCAGAGAGATGCAAATTTAAAGCACAGTGAGGTACCATTTCACACTGGTCAGTGTGGCCAACATAAAGAAATCAACAAACAAATGTTGGAGAGGATGCGGAGAAAAGGGAACCCTAGTACATTGTTGGTGGGAATGCAGACTGGTGAGGCCACTGTGGAAAACAGTATGGAATTTCCTGAGAAAAATGGAACTGCCTTTTCACCCAGCAATTCCACTGCTGGGATTATACCCTAAGAGCCCTGAAACACCAATCCAAAAGAACCTATGCACCCTAATGTTCATAGCAGCACAATTTACAATAGCCAAGTACTGGAAGCAACCGAAGTGCCCATCAGCAAATGAGTGGATCCAAAAACTATGGTACATTTACACAATGGAATTCTGTGCAGCAGAGAGAAAGGAGCTTATACCCTTTGCAACAGCATGGATGGAACTGGAGAGCATTATGCTAAGTGAAATAAGCCAGATGGTGAGGGACAAATACCATACGATCTCACCTTTAACTGGAACATAATCAACAAAAGAAAAAAGCGAACAAAATATAACCAGAGACATTGACGTTAAGAACAATCTAACAATAACCCGAGGGGGTGGGGGAAGGGATAGTGGGGAGAAGGGTTTTCAGGAACTACTATAAAGGACACATGGACAAAACCATGGGGGCGGTGGAAGCAGGGGAGGGAGGTGGGTTTGGCTGGGGTGGGGTAGAGGGGTGGGGAGAAAATGCAGACAACTGTAATTGAACAACAATAAAATAAAAAATAAAAAAAACTGTAAGGATTTCCTCCACTATATCCAGTATGAAAGAGCCCAAGCTATCCAGCCTGTCATCACTGAATGTGTTGTGTTGTAAGGGCCTGTTGAGATGTGTTGTTGGTGTCCTGACCTTTTCTCTGGGATCATTAATTAAAGGAGGATGCAGGAAATAGTGATGGAAAGTTCAGAAAACAGGACCAATGAGAAATTGGCCTAAAACTTATACCTTTTAATATATGTTTTAAATTTATTTTGTTGCTTATGTATAGAGGGTTTATTTTTTCTATTACAGTTCCCATATTCTATACAAATTTCTGACCAATATTAGTTAAATGTCCCTATTGTTAGCTGTGCAGAACACAAGCCCCAAAGAGCAAATAGTGTTCAGGAACACTATTGCTGTTCAGGAACATAAAATCACAACAGGATCTACTGTTGTTAGTGATCTTT
Organism: Desmodus rotundus; assembly: GCF_022682495.2. Classification (NCBI taxonomy): domain Eukaryota; kingdom Metazoa; phylum Chordata; class Mammalia; order Chiroptera; family Phyllostomidae; genus Desmodus; species Desmodus rotundus. Next base: position 101,453,260 of record NC_071388.1, read on the forward strand.
TTCCTTGGAGCTGTGCACACCCTCACAGCAAAGGGAAAAGAGGCATGTTAAGATGGACTAAAAACATGGGGGTTCAGATCACAGCTCTACCCCTTCTTAGTCAGGAAACACATGGCCATTCAATCTGAGCAATCTCAGAAGAGTTTAATGAAGGGACAGTCTACAGTGGTGCAGGCAGGGAACAGGGAATTCAACAAAGTTTGAATTACCAAGTTATCCCAAGTCTGGAAATAGCAGAGAGGGGACATAGTACTACTTCTGGGCCTGAAGGAATGATGTGAGGAGCAGTGCCTAGAATCCAGAGAGCTGACAGGAGCTGTGGCCCTTGGTAGAGAGGTAGAGCTACTAAGGGCGATTCTATGATGGGAACAAGGGAAACTGATAGTCTTATTTCACTGTCCTCCTATTCTCTGACCTCCTATCACTGTCTGTCACTGACTGAATGCAACTGAATCCAAGTGACGGGATCTGTAACAGTCAGCATCCCAAGGCATCAGGTAGAGGGGAGAAGCTGAAGAATGGATTTGGAGAGGCAAATAGAAGATATTTGGCACAGGGTAAGACCTTGGGCATGTTACGCAACCTTTTTTAGTCCAGTGTGCTTTTAATTTGGGAAAAGAATGTCCATCTCACAGGTGTGTTGTGAAGAACTCATCTAGCAATCTTTGTAGCACCCAGGCACTCAATACTTGTTTGTCTGCCTCCTGAAGTCTGCTTAGTAATAATAATTACTATTATTATATGTACACTCATAAATATATTGTAGTGTTTACTGTATATGAGGAAAGAGATGTATATGTAAGTTATGAAGCATAATGATAAAATGAACACCTGAGACCCCATCCCCAACTTCAGGAGCAGAATATCACCTCTGGTCTTGAAGCTACCTGTGACTCCTTCCCACCTCAATCCCCTTTTCATCCCCCCAAAATATTCCGAGTTTTGTATTTACCTTTCTTTTACTTTTCGGTACAGTTTACCACGTATTTGTGTAAACAGTATATTGTTTAGTTTTGCTTGTTTCTGAGCTTTATAAAAATGGTACTGTGTCATGTGTAGTTTTCAGTGATTTTTTTGAACTGTTATGTAACAACATGGATGAATCTTCAGACATAATTTGGAGGGGGAAAAAAAGCACTTAATGCTTCCTACTTCTGGAACTGATCTAGTAAGTCATTACTATTTTATTTAACCTACATTATTGCACTGTGATAAGTATTTTGCATGCATTAACTTAATTCTCACAGCACTTTGACATTGGTATTATTATTCCCATTTTATATATGAGGAAACTAGTCTCAGAGAAGTTAGGCAACTTATCAATGGACATACAGCCAGAAATTTGGAGCCAGATGGTCTGGCACTAGAACCTGAGCTTTTATCCACTGACATGATGAGGAGGCCAGAGGAAAGGAGCCAGTAGTAATGGAGTGCAGGTGACAGCAGGAAGGTAGATTCTGAAGGATGGACTAAGGACTGGATTAGAACAGGACAATGAAAGAATGTTGTAAGGAGATGAGGGGTCAGACAGATGTAATGACGGTGGGCAGTGGTCACCTGTGCATCAAACCTGCTTTCCCTAGGGCTCTCTGAGCATTCTAAGTGTGAAGGTTGATGCAGATGGGAAATACAGGTGGCAATTGCCTCAAATCTGGGCTTTTGCTGGCAAAGGCAGCAGTGATGACTGCGGATGTGCAGGACAGTGGAGGTGCTGTGGGAATCCTGGACTTCCTCCCTCAGTCGTTTGCATTCAGTTTTATACAAGTCAATACCGCTCATTTATGTTTATCTGAGGATGATAGTCAAGTATGCTTTAGTGACCAAATTACACCAAGAGATGTGGTGAAAAAGCAAAAGCACGTAAGACCATGGAAACTATTTAAAGAGATGAGTAAAAGACTGTCAGTAGCAGGGACCCTGAATTCAAAACCTAAAATTGGTGGGGTCGGGGGTCTCTATTGTATTCTAGGGACGGTTGACCTGCTCAGTTCCTTCAGTCAGGGTGCTTCTCTCCCTCAGACACCTGCCTGGTTCTATCATCTGTACAGCTCTGACATCAGAAGCATAATTCTGGCATTAGTTAGCCATCAGCTGATCCACATTTTGAAGTTGGTTCACTCCCTTGAACCATGCCATTGCTGGACTAGACAAGTCTGTGCCAGTACAGTTTTGATGGGGCCGAGGGGCTAGGTAGAGGAGCTCCTGGAAACCCTATGAAAGGCACCTGTGGTGGCGGGGGGTGGGGTACAGGTGGGGGCGGGGGTTCAGGGAAAGCCAGCTGTGATGTTTCAAATGCAGAGCTAAGCATTTGTGATTCCCTGGAGAACAATAACCTAGACAATCAGAGGCGGAAACCATGTAGTCATGAAGTAACTGTGAGAAGCAGCCTTGGTAATTCCAGGAACCAGTAAATGACTTAGGTGATAAATCAAGGGCCCAGCATTGTACAAACGGATTCCTGATGGAGAAGGATTGTTTCTCATTCACGTGTGTCTCAATGTGACCCTTTGGAGGGAGTGGAACTGTAGGAGTGGAACTGTGGACTAGCAGAGAAGGAAAGGGGGGCTTGAGGAAAAATACTGACCCTTGGAAATTATGCAGGGGATTCCACCCCAGAAAGAATGAACCCCAGAATTCCCTCTAGGAGGAGAGCTGTGCATGCTTGCTGACAAACTTCCATGGCGCTCTTACCAAACACAATGGTAATGAGGATTACGTGACAAGACATGTAAAACACATCTAGCTCAGGACTTGGCACACGGAAGGGGCCCATGGCAAATGGCAGTTTCTTTCCCTTGCTTTGCTTGCAAGTAGGGGCCTTGTTTTGTCACTTGTTCCTTGTTGTCCCTAGCACTGCTTTGTCAAAGTCATGGTTAGGGTGATGGTTAAGGTTAGGGTTAGAGTCAGTAAGGTCAGTGACCCTAGCAGACTCGTAATAAGTACTGAATTAATGAATATTTGAGGGGGGAGCCCTCCAAAATAGAATTTATTTATAAAAATTGTGTACTTATTCTTACATTTTTTAACTTCAATCACCTTCAAAGTACTCTCCATTTGATGCAATACACCTATCAAAATACACCTATTTTTTCCACTGTTTAAAACAGTTTTTAAACGCATCAGTTTTGATGATTTTTTAGTGCTTCTGCTGTTTTTTGTTTCACCTCTTCCACATCAACAAAACTTTTCCCTTTAAGGACTTTTTTCATTTGGGGAAACAAAAAAGTCTCTTGGGGTGAGATTGGGTGAATAGGAAGGGTGGGGGGGTTCTTCCTGTTTTTGGTCAAAAACTGCTGAACACTCAGTGCTGTATGGGCAGGTGCACTCGTAAATCACCCATCATGCAATGGGCAAAGGCATTGAAAGAGTCTTCAAAAAAAATTAACTGAAGCCAAATGTAGCCTCTCACAACAACGCCAGCTGGTACCCTGATACAGATGGGTTCTTAGGACCCTCACTTAGCAGGGGAAGCCTGTACTACAAGGGGCCCATCTTCCAAAAGATAATTTCAGCTTGTTTTGGGAGGGTCCCCCATAGTATCTGACTAATGATGTGATAAAATTTATAATTCTTTTAGTAATTAGAAAAGTATTTCTTTTTTAAAAAAGATTTTATTTATTTACTTTTTGAGAGAGGGGAAAGAAGGGAGAAAGAGAGGAAGAGAAACATCAAGTTGCCTCTGGTGCGCCCCCTACGGGGGACCTGACCTGCAACCCAGACATATGCCCTAACTGGGAATCAAACCAGCGATGCTTTGGCAGGTCAGCACTCACTCCACTGAGACACACCAGCCAAGGCAGAAAAGTATTTCTTTATTATGGAAAAAACTGCAGAAGATTATAAAGAATTTTTTAAAGGCTTGTAATTGTGTCACCTAGAGACAGTTACAATATATTGACATATTTCCTTTATCTTTTGTTCTTTAGAACTTTTTATTTTTTTCTTCTTTCGTTATTTCATTGAAAACCTCTGAAAAGATAAGAAGTGATTCTTATCAGTAGTTAAATCTTGCTCAGATAAATTAATCACCTCGTCCACTGCCAAGCCCAATACATTGCTTTATGAGGAACTAACTAGCCCTATTTATTTGAAGACAGTTTGACATCTGGGATTCTGATTTATTTTTAATTATAAAATTTAAAAGTGTTTAATGTCTATCTCTTTCCAATGCAATATATGGTATATTTGAATTGCGGAAAGCTTATTAAATAATACAACCACATGTATACACATAAAATTACTTTCATTATTGAACATTTATTCTGTATCTTTCCTTGTGTTATTTAAAAAAAAATTCTTACAGCAGTTCTATGAGACATGTATTGCTATGAGCCCCATTTTCAGAAAAGGAAAGCAAGATTCAGAGAGAATACTAATTCTCCCCAAGCAAGTCAAGTAGAAAGTGCTGAAGCCAGGATTTGACCCAAAGGTTTCTGACACCAAACCTCATGTGTTGAGTCACTGCTCTATCAATGACACAGAGGTATCTTTGTTCACATTCTGGTGTCCTTGTTATCCTTGATTTTTTAAAAGCTTATTTAAAATAAAATTTCATTTTATATCTGCCTCTTTCCTAGTATTAGAAGTATTTCTTTTGCAAGTCAGTGAAAGCTTTTTATATCTCTTTCTTTTTAAAGATTTTATTTACTTATTTTTAGAGAGAGGGGAAGGGAGGAAGAAAGAGAAGGAGAGAAACATCAATGTGTGGTTGCCTCTTGTGTGCCCCCAACTGGGGACCTGGCCCACAACCCATGCATGTGCCCTGTCTGGGAATGGCACTGGCGACCCTTTGGTGTGCAGGCCAGCTCTCAAACCACTAAGCCACACCAGCCAGGGTTTTTTTATATCTCTTTAATTGCTACATAGTTGTTACTTAACTATTCTCATATTAATGGACTTCTAAGGTCTTTCCAACTTCTTGTATTATAAGTAACATCAGAAGGGACATCTTTAAGCATGAATGTTTGCATGGCTTGATTTTGAAAATCAGGTTGTGATTTTGAGTTCTTTCCTTCTTTTCTTTTATCTTCTTCCTTTTTTGATAAGTCAGGGAAGTGAGCATATTTTTCAGGTCAAGATGGCTTTAAATTAAACCATATCTCTATCCTGAATGAACTTCTCAAAGTTGTATTCTTAAAGACACTTGACTCACCCTCTTTTCAATGCCTAAGTGTGTATTCATTTAATTTTCAACACTCAAATGATATTTTTAAAACATTTGTAATGTGGACAATCTCATCCATCCATATGTGTAGAGAACAGATGAGCAGATCATTATAGGAAGCAAAAAGTCTAAACATATTTGATTATTGGCATTGGGATGTGTACAGCAAGTTAGAGTAGGAATTTCACCTTGTAAATTGGTTTTAGCTAATCATGAAATGATTTTGCATTCTTCAAGTACTTGCTGGATCCTACTGGGTGAAGGATCAGAAGACAAAAACAAGTCCATATGGGGGTTTGTCTTCCATCACATAGTTTGTTGCAGTATATTATAATTTCCTGTAGACCTGTCTTTATCTTCCACTACATCAGGAATTTTGGGAAGCTGTGAATATACAAGATCTGTTCAGAAAGTATCCAGCCATGTAACATCAAAAATAGAAACATTTATTGAAGAAAAAACAAAATACATGTACATAGGACAATGATGCCTCAGTCCCCTTCAAAGTAGGCACCTTAGGACTTCAAACAGTCCTCCCAGTGTCTCTTCCACTGTTCAAAACACTCTGCAAAATCCTTTGTTGGAATTGCTGTCAGCTGCCCCGTTGTATTTTCCTGAATCTCATCAATGGTCTGAAATCTCTTCCCTTTCAAAGGTGATTTTAGTTTGGGGGAAAGCCAGAAGTCACAGGGCCCCAAATATGGGCTGTAGTGGGGCTGAGTCACCTGGATGATTTGATGTTTTGCCAAAAAACTCTACACAAGACGTGATACAGGAGTGGGCAGATTGTCATGATGAAGCTGCCAATCACCAGTTGCCCATAGCTGCAGCCTTCTGAATCATCCAAATAGTTTCCTCGAGGAATGTTCACGCTTAACACCAAATTTGATGCAGATTTGTTGCTGTACTTGCTCAGTCATTTTGAATGCAATGGCCACACAGTACACATGCTCACTCAATGGCCTCTACTGCCCCCCACTGACTAGTACAGTGAAGTTGTCATTGTTCACACATGTGCATTCCAGTCCACTCTCCTTGGCTGCCAGGTTACAGCAATGTTTCATAACCCGTTCTTGTTATATTAACAATGGCTGGACTTTTCTGGACAGGCCTCATACATCTGAGACACTGTAGTATCCCCAGGACCTTGCTGTAATATTTGGCATTTGGTGGGCATTCAGAAAATTGTATTAAAAGAAAGCAAACAATTATGAAAATTAGCCATAGACCGTCAGACAAATATACTTGGAAAATGACCCTGCTCACTTAGAATCATTGTAGACTAGAAGACTTTTGAACTCATTTTCCAAATATCCTAAGGGAGAACTTTTTAGAACCACAAGACTTCTGGGAAATGGCTTTCACTGAGGTGACTCCAGATATAGAATGACAACCTTTGACTGATAAGGCTGAAATGAGTTTAGTCACACTTTTTAGGTCACTTTATTCTGTACATAAATTCTAGGGGCACTCTGGGAGGTTGCATTTCAATCTGATTTGGGAGAACTCATCACTTTGTTGAAAAAAATGAAAGCCATCTATTTCTCATCGGCCATAAGATGATTATGCAAAGCCATGAAGAACAGGTCATCACACCCTTCACCTGCTAGGAGGGGAAACTCTGGCAACCTCTTGCTACCCTGATAGCATCACTCTGCTGTGACTGTGTAGTTGTTGGCCTCTCTTCAATTTCCCACTTGGCTCTTTATCTCTGCACTCCTGGCAGGGATAAGTTTCAGAATCCAAGCTTGGCATAGAGGACATGGCAGAAAAATATTAGGTGGAAAAGCTGCCCTTAGTAAGCTATGTCTGGATAAATGGTTCCTTTTGTCCCCAGTTCATGAGGTGGATCCCTGGAAGGAACAGGAAGTGGCTTGAGAAAATAAACCCAGTTCAGTGGTGCTGTGAATGGCACCACCCAATGGCAGGAGGTGGCAAGCTCGCTCATGAGAAACAAGTCTTTTTTTTTTAATTTTTATTGTTATTCAATTACAGTTATATGTCTTTTCTCCCCATCCCTCCACCCCACCCCAGCTGAACCCACCTCCCTCCCCCTCCTCCACCCTCCCCCTTGATTTGTCCATGTGTCCTTTATAGTAGTTCCTGTAATCCCCTCTCCTCACTGTCCCCTCCCCACTCCCCCCTGACTATTGTTAGATTGTTCTTAACTTCAATGTCTCTGGTTATATTTTGTTTCCTTTTTTCTTCTGTTGATTATGTTCCAGTTAAAGGTGAGATCATATGGTATTTGTCCCTCACCGTCTGGCTTATTTCACTTAGCATAATGCTCTCCAGTTCCATCCATGCTGTCATAAAGGGTATAAGCTCCTTCCTTCTCTCTGCTGCGTAGAATTCCATTGTGTAAATATACCATAGTTTTTGGATCCACTCATTAGTGCCCATCAGCAAATGAGAGACACAAGTCTTGGTGGGCACCATTTTCTCTAGAGTCCAGTGGGGTAAACTCCAGCACTGGGTGGATTCAGAGAAGAGCTTAGAACTAAGTGCTAGCACTAAAACCTTGTCCTCAACACCCCAACGTTCCAGAACCTTCTCCATCTCAGGCAACACTGTCAGGTGAAGACTTTTGAAAGGCCAGGTGGGATTTGCAGAGAAGGGTTTAATCCTTACTGCTCTCAGGTCACCTCTCCTCACCTGAGGACAGTGTCAAAGAGGGTGTGGCGCCTGTCCCCAGGCCTCCTGGCTCCTGCTCGAGAGATTGGTATACTCTGTTTAGTATTAATAATTGGTTTATGCGGAGCCTTTTACAAGCAAGTGCAAGTGCACTCTATGTTTGGCCCTTGGGTGGACACATGCATTACTTCACTTCACCCTCAGATGGTAAGCTGCCACCTCATGGGATGGAAGGTCGTGGCGGGCACCAGTCACCTCAGTGGCCTCTTTGGAGCTTTTTAAAAATAGGATTGAATCATATTCTTTATTTAATCTTGCTTCTTGTTTTAGTCCACTTTGCATTATACTATAAGAATATTTTCTTTAACATTAAACACTTTTTATTCATAACAGTGTATCTTGAGTTGTACCATATTTTAATTATAAGATGTCTAAATTATTTCCAAAACTTCATTGCTGTAAATAACTTTCAGTAAACATCTTTGTGTATAAACCTTTGTCTATATTTTAGATGGTATCTTTGGGATGGATTTGTGGCAATCATGAACATTTTTTTAAGACTGGTGATACACATTGCCAAATTGTTTTCCAAATTTCCCAATTTATTTTTTTCAGCATGCCTTTACATTTCTCCAAATTTAAGTTTATTTGCCATACCCCACTGCCATACCCCACTGCACAAACAGTGCTGTTATGGTCAAGAAACTGACTAAGAGCCGTATATACTGCACCTAAACCTGATTCTGAATTTGAAAAGAGTAACTGGTCATAAGGCCTGCCCTTTGGGGTCTGCCAGGTTAGGATTCTTTTTACCTGCCCTAACTAATTGGCCTCTTAATGGGGACCATACATTAAAGTTTGGATCTAATATGAAACCTAGAAAGACTTAATTGTTTTTTTTTACCTTGCTGAGTTTTAAAGTTTTGCCTCTGGGTGTGTTTTAGCTTCTGGCTTGGCCCAAGGTTGTTTTAACCTCCTCTGTGCTCATCTGAACTGAAGTCCTTATCTGCCTTCCACCAGGAAAAGTTAGGCCTCCTTGGAGTTTGTCTCCTGGGCAGCAATGTTGAGCGAGCATCTGAAGCTTAAGTGTAGACATTTTAATTTCTTGAAGTCTGTGGCTCACCAACAGCCAGCTCACTAAGAAGCTGATGTTTCTGGTTCCACTTAGATTAGGTAAACTCCAGCATGTCAGGTGAAATAAGTCTCATACAGTCAAGTTTTTTCTGGAATTCACACTAGGGTATTAGGATTATTTAAATTTAGTTCAGATTCATTTTTTGCTGGGATGTGGGAAATAAGGTACAGTAGTTCTTTGAATATAGATGCCAGAGAGACAGACAATGATGATGGAAGAATGATGTGTTTTTCTCATGGTGGGTTCCAGACTTGGGGCTGTTACTCCTTTCCCCATTATATGATCGTTTTCATATGTTTTGTATTTCTCTGTTCACCTGTTTTTGGTTAAGTCTTATCAGATGTCCTTTGCTGGTGTTTTGGGGTTCTGTATGTTTTTAGCATATATTGGACACTGACATTTTATGTTATGACATTGATTTTGTAGAGAGACTGCCTTTATTACATATACTTCTGGCAAGTTAGGTATGCTGCCACCAAGTGGTGGAATGGCCTAGCTCAGCTGCCCAAGAAGACAGATTTTTGTCGGAGACTTCAAATGGTCATGTTCTGCTTTTTCCTCATTAGACCTTGGATTTTTCAGACTTACTTTTTAAAATTTTATTGAAACACTGAAATTTAAGTAACCACTAAGCAACAATTATTTTTTCCTAAATGACAAAATTGGTTTAATATCATCGTTCTCTGAGAATTATAGTAAATATCCAATAAAATAACATTTGTGAAAATGGCCTGGGTATGTAACAATTGCCAGTTGAAACTGGGAATTTTATAATGATGCTATTTTGGGGGGAAAACAAATGGCTAAATCAAATCTCAACTTTCTTTTATAAAATCAAGTCTTTTTTTTTTCATTAAAAAAAATTCTCCCTGTTGGTTTGTCTTCAGTCTTGAGTATATTTAAAATCTCAGTGCCCCAAGCATACTTGTCTCTTGGAACGTCTATTGTCTCCCTCACAATTTTCATCAACCACAAACATTGAAGATAAAAGTCTTTGTCTTTTCAAACCTTCCCTTCCAGACACTACTTTCTTTCTTTGAACATGGAAGATCAGGACAAGGAACACATCACTACCTAGGGCTTTTTGTTGCTGAGAGTATGACCTTGGTGAATACACTCACTCCTTGCTGATCACTTCTGTTCCAGTTTGCCACTGTAGCTTTTACTAAAAGAACATCCCCCCACCCCCATCTGTTCTTCTCCATCTCATCTCTTCTTGGAGAAAAAGACTGCTTAAGAATTTCTTTCTTAAAAGTTTAGCATCACCTAAGTAGAACAAAATAATTGGAACAAAATTTGGAAAAGACTTTTGAGTGTAGAAAATCATCATAGAGCAGTGATGGTCCCACTCTCTTCTACAAGTTCTGACTGTCTACAAGGCTCTTTCCCAGGGAGATAGTGAGTTTCTTGAGGGCAGGGATGGTGGGTATTGTTCTAGGGTGTGTTTGCAGAGAAGCACCTTTTAATTTGGGTGAATTCAATTAGATTGGGAGCTCCCCAAAGAGGGGGCAGTGTCTCACCCCAGAACCCCTGGGGGCCAATGCCAGGCTTTTTCAAGATATGAAGGCACTGAGGCCAGACCCAGGTCTCCTTCCTGATATCCTTTTTCCTCTCTAAGAGGCTATCTCCACAGGGAGTGCCCATCCCGGGTGGGTGGACTGGCTTTGCTGCAGGAAACATGGAAGAACATGCCATGGAGCGGAGAGTGGACTCTGTGTCACCAAGGAGGAGCGTTACTGTTTCTAAATTGAGCAAGTGTAACAGCCAGCCCCATGTCTCCCAGAATTCAGAATTCAGCTGTGGTGACTCAGCTAGGACAAATGTTTTCCAGGATAATTTACTGACATAATCCAAGAATGTGCCCTAATGGCCCGGCTCCGTTTTTCCTTTTCTCTCAGAGCCTCCCTCCTCTCCCCACCCCTTACTCCAGGGGTGTCAAACTCATTTTCACCAGGAGCCACATCAGCCTCGCAGTTGCCTTCAAAGGGCTGAATGTAGAGCTCTTTGCCCCTAGTTAAGGAGTTGTTACATTTACACAGCTCTAAAATTACATTCAGCCCTTTGAAGGCAACTGCGAGGCTGATGTGGCTCCTGGTGAAAATGAGTTTGACACCCCTGCACTACTCATTCTAGGACAAGAGAAGACCATCCTTGGCTTTGAGAGCAACCCCAAAACCCTAAAACTGATGTGTTTTCCCCCTCTTCCCTCTCAGACTGTTTTGTGCCATCCTGAGCTGGATTTCATGTTCCCATCACTAGCAATTCAATGTGCCAGGTTTTGCACAGCAGCTCCTCTTGGCCTGATGCCTGAGACGAGGTCTCTGAACCTTGTGCTGTGATGCACCCCACTCTGATTCCCTGCCCAGGAAGAGAATGTCTTTTCATCTCAAGACCATAGGCTGTTTTCCTTTACGGGATGCTCAAGCTTCAGAACTCATTTGCTGAAGAGAAATTCCCTCTTTTGGATGTGGAGGAGGGCAAGAACACCTCCTCACCCTCCCTCAGCCCTGACCATGATGGAGCAGTCCTTTAGGACACCTGCACATAGGTACAGATTTAATTCTGTGCATACACAGAACACTTGTTTAGTTCTTACATTGTACCAACTTAGAATGGCCAAGTGATCCCGTAGTTTTTTCAGGCTGCCCATGAACTGGAAGGCTAATGAGGAGGATCCCTTAGAGCTCTGCCTGTTTAGTTTCAAGTTGCAAACATGTCCCCTCCATCAGGCTCTCCATGACCTCTTTTTCTCCTCTCAGGTTTACACTGATACCTGAGCCATCACATAATTTTTTCCTCCATGTAAGTCACTGGTACATCACCAGTGCCCTTGACCATGTCAGAAAGAAGGAAGACTGGCTGCAGGGGGTGGGGCTTCTGGCCCTGTATGAAGCAGAGCTCCTGTTGACAAAGGCCAGGGGACATGCCTGGAGGGTGACTGTGGGTTTCTTGGGCGAGTGTCTATATGCATGTGCAAATAGCATTGGGCTTTCAAGAAAGCAACTGTTACTTAAGGAGAAGGAGGAAGAGGGGAGGGGTAAAGGTTTGCCCAAGTAAATTTTGACCAAAGACTATTTCCTGGAGGAAGCATGTGGTGTTGTTGTTTTTAAGATTATTTTTTAAAAAGATTTTATTTATTTATTTTTAGAGAGGGGGAAAGGAGGGAGAAAGAAAGGGAGAGAAACATCAATGTGTGGTTGCCTCTTGTGCAGCCCCAACTGGGAACCTGGCCTGCAACCCAGGCATGTGCCCTGGCTGGGAATCAAACCAGTGACCCTTTGGTTCATAGTCCGGCACTCAATCCACTGAGCCACACCAGCCAGAGCATGGTTTTTTAAATGAGGATTCCACCTGTCCTGACCAGGAACAGGATCCCGCTGGAGAGTAGGGGATCCTGTGAAAGGGTGGGGAGAGGTGGGGATGCGAGGAGAGGAACAGAAAGAGAGATGATGATGGCAACAGTGGTTGGAGTGACCAAAGAAGAGTAACCATTCTACCTCCTGGCCAGCTGCAACACCCTGCCAAGCGAGGGTCAGCACATAGCTGCACCATTGCAGCTTCTCTTGGGTCAGCTGTCTTCTGTCTTCTCTGTGATCCCACTTTGGAGAAGCCACTGTCTCTTATAATTGTGGTGACTGAGGCATTGTGGTCAGACATGTCTTTGGAATGTGGACTGAATCTTTGGTTTACTACTCACAGATGTATGAGCAGTGATTATAATTACTTTTTTTAAAGTTAAAAGATGACTCATTTTCCACCCAGCCTAACTGGGGAGGGGGAGGGAGGAAAGGGCTATGGAAAAGGCCAGAGGAGCATGGCCCTGGGGTTTGTCTGGGGGAGCAAAGGAAGGGCTATGTGGAGAGGTGGTGGTTTTGGCTTCCAGTTTGTTCTTTCATTCCCTCTGAAGCTTTGGTTTCTATTTCAATTCTGCTTCATGTTCTGAATGTCCCAGAAGGAAGGGATGAACAGCTCTGTGAGGGAGGGTGGGAAATAAGGCAGGAAGCTGCTGTCTGGAAATGGATGTGTCAATTTCCATCCCATCTCCCCTGAACCCACCCCTCTGCCACCTTCCCTCTCTGGCCAGCCAGCCCCAGACTTCTGTGTCTGGTCCTTCCAGGAGTTTTCCTTCCTCTCTTTCTCTTATCTTAAGAGTAGCTCCTTCCAAATGCCCTGCCCCAGACCAGTCTGATTTAGAAAGCGGGTCTCTTCCTTTGGTGAATGGCAGTTGTGTTTCAGAGCTTGTGAGACTGTAAGATAACCTGGCTGATTAATAAATACTCCAGGGTTTATGCAGCTAACCCAGACTGGCCCCTCTGAGACAGCCATCTCCTTGTTCGTCACCCATACCATTTCTAGAACTCACTTTGGGAGCTCCCTTCAGCCTGTGGAGTGCTCTTCCAACTCCCTGTGGGATGACAAATCTTTGTTCTTCCTGAGCAGACTTGATTTTTAGAAGGTGTTTTGTTTAAAGGTATCATCAAGGAAAATTCAGGAGACAGATACAGAGGTCCTACTGTGGTTTTAGGCCACTGGATCTGTCACTTTATGGCCACACCTGCTGACTCAGGAAGTAATCCTGGGGTCTGAGTTTGTGCTACTTAATATTTCACCATGCCCTGTCAGGGGGAAAAATGGAGAACCAGCCACATTTCTGCCCTTGGCATATTTGCAATGGGAGTTTTTTGGTTTTTTTCTTTTAAACAGTTTCATTTGGCTAGAATTGGGTAGCAGACTCTAAAGAGGTGAAAAACGACAGCCTCCTCATTTGGCCTCCAACGTGGGGTTTCCCCACGCTGACTGGAGCAAGAGTTGGGCTTACTTCTGGTAAGGTCAAGGGTGGGGACCTGGCAAGGAGAGTTTCTAGACCTGGAAATGGACTAGCAAAATCTCTAGACTCTTAACTGTAGTGGTACTTAACCGGGGCCGTACATTCAAATCCTCAGGGAACACAGACAGTGCTGAGCCCTGCCCCAGACCAATTAGTCAGAATCTCCTCAGCATCAAGAGGCCTTGATTTAGAATAAAAGATCACCTTTGGCCTTTGCCCCAATCCTGGCATCACAGGGGAGAGGTGCAGAGGCAAAAGGTATGTTTTTAAATGGGTAGAAGGGATACAAATTCTTTGAAATAATCATTACCTGGGAAAGTGGACAGAGAATGTCTTCCTATAAAAACAAAACAAAACAAAAACTAAGAACAAGAACAAACAGAACACCTCTGGATGGATGAACATGGATCCTGAGGAGGCCTTGATGGTAGCTGAATCACATGGTAAGAGAAAGCCAGCTGATTGTGGACAGTGCTGAGAGAGGTACAGGCAGGGGAGCCCGCCCACCTCTCTGAGCTCCTCTCTTCTGCCTCTATCCAGCCATCTAGGAGCCCTCCACATTGTGAAGGATGATTTTGAGAGCTGTCTGTGCCAGCAAACACTCATTCAGGACACAGCATTCCTTAGAGTGGCTTATTTCTCTGTAAGGCACTGCCTCCTCCTGCTTCTGATTATACCAATTAGAAAGCCTAAAGCGGGTGCTAATGTGTCTGTTACACTTTTCTTTAACACCTGCTGATTTCTGGTTGTTTAAGGAAGTGGGTGAATGTTTGGGACATTCAGCAGAGAGCTGCTGTTAGAATAGCAATGAAGGAGCAGAAAACAGATGAACACAGATCAGAATGATGGGCCAACAGTGGAAACAAAATCTAGATCCTGTACCAGGAGACTCTCCACCACCTGAGAATAGGTCCAACACAAATGGGTCAGGGGATTCGTTTTCTCCTCAGAACTCCGAGACCCTTCTGTCTCCTTAAATTGTGAACAGAAAATTTGGCTTCTGAAATTATTTCAAGAAGACATGGGTACAGCCTAGTTCTGGGGAAAAGTGTGAAGTGAGTATTCTGTTCTGCTCTCTGAACTGTCTCCAGTTATTAAAGGCTGTCAGTGCACCGGGGGTAAGGCTTCTGTCATCTCTCCAAATCCCCCTGCATTGGTGCTCCTGCTGGCACCTGCAGGGCCAGCGCTGTGTGTGGCAGGCCATGCTGCCCTCATTAAACAGGAAGCCCTTCACTTGCCTGTCCTTCTGCTCTGTCACGCACTCCTGTCAAACCCTCTACCCTAGTGTTTAATTTGTCACCTGGCCTGGACAACTTACTGAATAGGTCTGATTTGAAGGTTACTTCTGCTCTATCACAGCTCAAGCACTGGGCATTCCTGGGCGCCCACACTAGGATTCTGACACCCCGCGTGGCTGACACCACATACTCCACAACGAGCCCCACTGAACAGCTGCCCCCAGCGGCCCACACTAAGTGGAAACTCTTGTTGCCCCCTCGCCTGGTCTGCTGGGATGTTGCTCATTGTGGATCTCTACTCCCCAACCCACCAGCACGATAGAGCGATCTTACACGTATTTTTTCCCCAACAGCTGTTTCAAGTGAGGATCTTCCAGGCATTCATAGATGCAGGGTACATTTCAAGTGGCATCTTAGGAGCTGGGGTAAAGGGGGTCAGGCCAGAGCGCAGTGGAGACCACAAGCAGGATGGTCCTCATTCCTGGGGAGGGGGTTTTGGTGCTCAACACAGGACACACTGGGCCTCCAAAGCAGATGACTTGATGAATAGGAGGATTTTTCTTCCTCTCAGTTTCAAAGTTCTTGTGGCTTAAAGAAGGACTGAAGCAGGGACACTGTCATCTGGATGTCTGGCCCAAGTGGCCAATACATCCAGCCAACTGTGTGACCCTGGAAATTGCTGTGCATAGCACTAAAATGAAGGATTACCAAGAGTAAGCATTAAAGTTTCTTCAAGTTCAAGCATTCTGTGTCTCAGTGAGGCAAGTTAACATGGCAGATACTGTAATCAAACAAATCAGATTCAAACACTAATTTTACTCCTTCCTGGTGGCTTTAAGCAAGTTACTCAACCTCTTTGAGCCCTAGTTTCCTCCCCCATAGGATGTGATAATGATAGCAGCTACTTTGTGAGTTTCACATGTGGAATAAATAAAATAATGCACATAAAACACTTAGCAAAAATAGATTCTCATGTGCTCAATAAAATTAGCTTTTGTCATAATATATGGGTATGTCACATTTTTATCAAAAACAGATGCTCCCAGTTTCAGTAGTTTGACTCTCATTTTATACGTCTCTCTAGCTTTAGGTTTCCAGCTCCTCAAGGTTTAGAGCTCCTGCCCAGATCTGGCTGCTAGTCTCCTGCTTTCTTACTGAACTTCACTCTCGGCTTCCTCCCTGTGACGGAGGAGCGCCAGCACTCAGGCTCTTTTCCACTTCAGGGCCTTTTCACAGGCTTTCCCCTCTGCCTACATTATTCTTTTTTGTTCTCTTAACTAGCTGCTTCTCATAGTTTTTATCTCTATTTAAATTGTCAGCTCCTCATAGAAGCCTGTCCTGGTGACCTGATAAGCTCTTAAGACTTATCAAAATTTGCATTTATTCTGTTTATCTAGCTACTGTCTTAAGGCCATCTCTCCCCTGAGAATGCAACCTGCCCTTTCTGTCTTGTTCACACTTATATCCCTAGTACCTAGCAGTAGGCCAGGCACAAAGTAAGTACTCAGTAAATATTTGTTGAATGAATGAATGAATGAATGAATGAATAATATGATATACTTATTTATATAGCGCAATGTTATTTATGTCACACCTTTATGACTAGGCTCTCATTCTTAAGTCATATAAATCTCTGTAAGGAATGCAGAGATTGATCAGCCAGAGGCTGGTTGAAGGCACCCACATGGACAACTGCCATGCAGAATAAGCCCAAGGTGATGGCAGTGCATGGGAAAAGTCCTTATCTCATTGGGGATGGAAAGGGATGGAGAGGGAAAGTATCAATAAGAGAAGACTTCTTGGAGGAAGAGGCATGTGAGTTGAACTTCGAAATGTGAAAAGTGATCTAGGCAAAGATGGATTTGGGGCGGGAAACCCATCTTTGGTGTAGAGGGATGAGAGGGCCAACTCTAATACAAAATTGAAATTAATGAAAAGTTAAGAGAGGTGTGGATCATATGTGGTATGTTTAGTGAGGTAACCACTCTGGATACCTCCCATTCTTTTCTGTCCAAAAGGTTGGATATAACAGCTACCTTCTCCCCAGGGTCCTCCCTGATCTCCTCTGTCAACAACACCTAGACTCTGACAGAGGAGATCAGGGAGGACCCTGGGGAGAAGGTAGCTGTTATATCCAACCTTTTGGACAGAAAAGAATGGGAGGTATCCAGAGTGGTTCACTGATGCAGCTGGGATGGAAACCACAGGGGCAGTCTGGGCTTCACTTGTCCAGGGACCTAGGGAGGAACTGAGGGAGCAGATATTGGAATGAAGTAGCACCCAGCTCCCTGAGGCCAGGCCTGTAACCCAGGTTGAAGCCCTGGCCTGGTGTTCTCGCTGATCGGAGCTCTGCCCTACTGTCCAGGCCCAGAGTGCCCTTTGGCTTGAGGCATTGGTACCTTAATCCCTGCTCCATAAACTAATTGAGAATTCCAGTGTGTAAAACGGGATGGGGTAATAATATCAGCTAAAACAGGAGGCAAATCCAAAAGCCAATAAGCAGTCTGGCCACGGGAGTGTGTGAAGGAGCCAGGACACATTGAAAGAATGGAGAGTTTAGCCTCTTCCAAAGACGCTTGAAAGCACTGCAAACAACAACTGTGCCTAGTGAAACCACTTGGGGGGATTGGGTTCGACAGTGGGCTGCTAAACTGTGCTCTCTGCTAGGCATGGGGGGCTACCAGGAGTACAAAGGGGGTCAATGGTGGCACTTGTTCATTGGTCCCTCACAACCCACTGCTGAGGCCCCACACCTAGACCAGTCAGGCCTGTGTCAGCCCTCACAGAGGGTTCCCAGCTCAGAGGGGGCATTAGATGTGGGCAGGATCTCAAGGTACCCAGAGAGACATCATGACTTACCCAGAGGTTTTAGATGAGGCTGCCAAGTCAGGTGTAGGATAAGAAGCATAAACTCCACAGTGATTTCATAGCAAATCAGAAGTGGAGAGGGAAGCCTAGGAAAGCAGCTCTCCAGGGGGAGTCTGGTTGAGCACAGACAGTTATAGTTGGGAGGGCAGCCGCTAGGCCTGAAGGGAAAGCTTCCTGAGGCCAAGAGAAGAGGAGCTCCTTTGCAAAAAGAATAAGAGAAATGCACTGCACGGTTGAAAACGCTCCCAAGCGTAGGCTTACATTAAGTGACTCCATTAGAGAGAGCACAAGGCTGTGGAGAGAGAAAGTTAACATTTTTGACAGGCTCCTGTGAAGCACAGCTGTCGGTTCTCCTTGCAAATGTTCTTCTGACCTTATTTTGTTGTTGTTCTGTCTGACATATTTGTGTTAACTGATATTTATTAATGTTTATTCTAATCCGATTTAGACAGAGTCAGTCTTTATCATTGAACTCTCACAAACCACACTTAAGAGAGTCTAGGTGTTGTCCTTGGATCGCCTGGGGGGACTCCTGGGCCTCATCCCAGACTCATTTTCATCCACGTATCTGAAATGGAGCCTCAAATCATCATTTTAAATGTGTCCTACGTGAGAAGTGAAAGTCACTAAAGTTTAAAAAACATCGGCATAGAGTCATGACAAGGCTCTTCTGAGACAGCACAGGCTCACTGGGCGCAAACAGCCCCAGTGACAGGTAATGAACAAAAAAACAAATGGCTTGGAACTGACTACAAGAAATATGTGATCAATCATCTCGTCATTCCCTGTGTTTACGTTCTGGGCCACGAGCCCCAGAGGGTCTCTGAAACAGTTCACAGCTCAGTTTGAAGGGACTGGAATTTATCACAAAGGGTGAGAAGGGGGCAAGGGGCCAAGATCTCAAGCCCCAGATGGGAAATAATGGGGCAGGACAATGGATCAGTGACCGCATTCTCCCTCTAAAGGAGGGGGTGGGAGATGGGAAGAAGGGTCACTCACTCTCCTTTTCCCTTCTCAGTGGATTTAAAGGCATTCTGCTCCAAGCTTCCTCTTTCTATGTTCCCATTTTCATAATACCCAATGCAAAAATTCAGCCCCAGAAAATTTGATTTAGGCTAATAAATATTTTTTAAAAGATAAAATAATCTAAAGGGAGAAGAAGGGTTACCTGTTAGTTATATTCCAGTGTAAACTGCTTTGCTCAAACTGCCCCGCATGTGAGCACTCTGAGTGAGAGGAAAAGATTTCTGGTGCCTTGGGAAAGAGGCAGGCTGGGGAGCCCCAGTGGGACTTGGGGTCACCAAAGAGGACTTGGCAGATCTTGGTCACTTCTGGAGTCAGAGAGTCAGGGCCAAGGGATGGGAGTCCACCAAAGCTCCCTCTGATGACATCTCCTCCAGTCATCCCAGAGATCCAATAGGAAGACTGCTTCCCAGCCCCCACCCAGCTCCTGCCCCAGCCCCCACTGAAACTGCCCTGATCCGTGGGACCAAGGCCTCTTCGTCGCTAGATGCCAGAGTTCTGATCTCAGCTAATGACCTACTTCTCTGCAGCATTTGACACCTGTTCCTCCTTGAAATCCTCTCCTCCCTGATTTCTTTAACTTCTCTCCTGGCTTTGTGTAACCTCTGTGCATTCTCCATCCCCCCCGCCCACCTCGGGCTCATCTATTTTCTTCTTCCATCTCTTAAACTTTGATATTCCATCAATGTTCTATTCTTGACTCAAAAGATGGTTCTCATCATCTTACTTGTTTTTATTGGGTGATCTCTCTTCTGTGTACATCTACTACCACCATTCATGGGGTTTATTCATTCAGCAAATGTTACTGAACACCTACTAGGTACCAGGCACAGTGTGACTCCCAGGTCAAGATTTGCAGCCCAGATTTCTCTTTAAATCTCCAAACAATACATCAAATTACCTTCAGAATTTCATGTATGTATGAAATATTATTTATGTTTACATTATTCATAATACAATAATGAAAATAACTCTCTTAGGCTATGATTTTTGAGACGGCTTCAGGTACAAATGACTTAGTAAGGGCATTCTCTTCAGGAAAAACTTCTAAAGGAGTGGGGAGTTGGAGAAACAGTAGGAAAAGGGAAGGACTGGGCAAGGATGTGGTCCCAGTCTCGTCAGAGGCTGACTGGGAGAATGGGGAGGCTCTGGAGCCTAAATCACACTTCAGAGTTACTCTGCATTAAGGTAAAGATTCTGGGCTTTGGCAGCCCTATATCAGAGAGGCACCGCCCTCCCTGGGGTGTGGGTATAACCTTCGAATTCCTCTTGGAGAAATGGAACCCATCCCCTGAAGGCAAGTCTCCAGAAGTGGTCTCAGGTGTAAGCTGACACCTGCAACACTATTGGAGCTGGGGGCTGGGCACAGTGGCCAATGAAAGAGCCTGGGGGGTGGGGGACACCACCAGTGTCTCCCATAGCAGCTAAGACTTAGTCCAGATTATGTGCCTGGCATCATCGTAAGTGCTTTGTGTATATTAACAAACTTAACCTTTAAAATAACCCTGTAATGTAGTTACTATTATTCATCTTTTACAGTGCAGGAACTAAGGCATAGAGTTTAAAAGTGACTTGCTTAAGGTTTCTCAATAAGTAAATGATGGAGTTAGGGTTTAGACCAAGGAAGGGTGGTTCTAGACTCCATACCCTTAACGACTACCTGGAATTCCTCAGTGTATTGAGTTTTAGCATTACACCAGGCACTGTGTTAGCCACTGGGAATTCTGCAGTGAATGAACACAGAATCCCTGCCCACTTTGAGTTTATTGTCTAGTGAGGGAAGATGGACAATAAATGATTAAGTAAAATGCATGATCCAGATGGTAATAAATGCTAAGAAAAAAATAAATCAGGGAAGGGAAGTGGGAAGTGCTGTGTGACAGCTGCAGCTCCACTTAGGAGACATTTTAACAAAGATCCAAAGGAGGTGGCTATTGCCACTCCCTCTGGCTGACCCCAACATGTTCTCCCTCTGCACAGCTAGGGGTAATCTGTCCAAGCCACCTGATGGTGTTCCTCCGCTGAGTGACACCCTCCAGTGGTTCCCATTGTTCTCAGGGTGAGCCCAGCACTCCTGCCACCCTGATCCAAGACCTGCTTCCATTCCTGGCTCTTCTCTGGTGTCCCAGACAGGGGTACAAATGGATACCCCCCACCCGATGTCTAAATATTGAAAATTAATACATCAGGCTAACAAACTGTTGAACACATTCTGTCCTTCTACCTTGACAAACATATCTTCATTGTGACAGAGGGGCTGACTTCATATATAGATTTGTTGGACTCCTCTGAGTTCCATGCCAGAACTTGACAGCACAGGGAGCCCAGTGCCCAGGCCATGCTCTGCCTCCCTTCCCTGCCCATTGCTGCCCAGCTCTGTCTTCCACTCTGGTGCAGGGGGACCTCACGCATGCCTGTGGACTGCCCAGTTCACATAATTGTGTTCCAGCCACACCCTTGCACCTAGCAGCCCTTTGCCATACTGGTGCTCATACTGGTAGTGTTACTTGCTTTAGAGGACTAAACCTGGGGAACAGGTACACGTGGGCCCAGGGAGTAGGCTAAGGGCCCTTTGGACAGGGGATTTTCAGGGTTCGGGCATTAGGAGCTTGGTCTGCAAGAGAGGTCGAGGAATAGCACAGACTCTATCTGGGCAAGTCTCCTTGGCCACAGGGAGGGGTGGGAGAGGGAGGGTATGCGAGAAGAGGGTCAGAGCCTGGAATAGGGTTGTCTAAAGCTCTCAGAGTATCACTCTGTTATCAGTCTCTTCCTTACCCACGTGCCTAAACCAAAGTGAATTACTTGAACTTTCTCAATATGCCATGCTCCTTTGCCTTTGTGATGCTGTAATTTTACAGACTGCAGAATAGAGGTCATTCACTTGGACTCCTTGCCATGATTTCCCTCGTCTGCTATGAGCTCCCTAACCTAATCCCCTTATTGCTGACTCTTAATACCCACCTCCAATTACCAAAATGCCACTCATAGTGGCAATGGTGGTGGGATGTAATATTATACAGTGACCTGAGTGTGGGCTTTAGAGTGAACAGTCCTGGTTTTGATTATTTGCCTAGCCACCTGCTAGTTATGTGACCTTCAGCAAATTCTGTGCCTCAATTTCATCACCTCTTACATGGAGATTACCATACCAAGTTTATAAGGGATTGGAAAGATAAAAAGAAATACCATGTGTCAAGTGCTCAGCCACAGTCCCTGGCATAGAATAAGCATGTGGTAAGAAGTTCTTTTCCTTCCCCAGCTATGCTGCTTATTGGAAACCAAACACACAAAGCACCTTGAGAGATTAGGCTGTTTCACAGAAAGATGTTGTTTAGATTAGCTCTCAGCCCCCGGGATTCTTTCCCCATCTCCTGAGTGAGTGAGGACTTACTAGAGAATATTAGTATCTGATTTCTACTTTAATTGTCTACTGCCCACCGCATTTAGATGCCGGGATAGTCAAACTCCAGCTCTTGGCAGCAACACTGACTATGTGTTGCTGGGGATGGAGATTTCTCATGTCAGTGCAGTCGTGGTAACGGGGACAGAGCCTGGGAGCAGGTACACGGGGAAGTTGGTCGAATCGAAGGAAAGGTAAAACCTACAGTTACCTTGCAGTGCCTGACCTAAGTGGTCATGCAACAAATGTGTGTCAAGCTGAAAAAACTAAACTCAAAGAGAAAAGCCGCTAAATCCCAGTAGAAAAGTGGATGAAAGAACTACTTAGGTCAGTGACAGAAGAAATACTCCTGGCCGGGCCAATGAACTACAGCTAATAGAGAAATGCAAATCTAAGTGTAATGCAGTATTTTTCCTACAAAATGGGCAGAGTTCAGTGCTGACGAGGATACAATAAGTTAATATGTCCTTCTGCAAAGCAGTAATGAGAACAATTGAATAATTTATGGTGTAGGTATAAGACGGGTGGACTATGTGTCATTAAATGTAACAATTTCATAGAAACTTTAAACATGAGAAAAAACTCTGTTACAATAAGTAGAACACTATATGGTATGAAAATTACATGTACAAAAATAGTGAAAGGAAATAGGACAGTATTATTAAAAAAAAAAGGTGCTACCATTAGCACCTCTTATGTAGATCTTTGAACTCTTCTATAATTAGCAGGTGTTTCTTTTATAATGTGAGAGAAATTCCTTAACTTAAGAAAATGACACATTGCTTTCATACAATAGGTCAGACAAAATTATGTATGGATGACTGTGACCACTTGTTGACTCACACTTGGGAGAAACAAAGACTCAGCCTTCTTCCCATGCTGAATCTAGTCCTTTGTATCAACAAGAAGAAATGGAAAGAGTTTTCTGCCTGGGCAGTTTCCCCGTCTAACTGGGAGTCCTGCCTCAGCTGCCTTATGCTTGAGACATTCATGCAATTGTAGGAACTGTGGTCTCCTCACCAGGCTGTGACATTTTCGTCACTGTTGAGATCTGAGAATTAAGCCAAGAAAGAGATTTTATTTCCATTTGTGGCTTAATCCTTCCAACTGCGGCCTTCCCTCCAGTAGCTGTCCGCGATTGTTATGTGGTGGTGCACATTGGTGGGCCACAGGTGGGCACAGTGGTTTGAGCAAGTACAGTATGGGGAACAGGTCATTAGTGAAAGATCCTAAGGAAATACTACACCAGTGTTTATATAAAAATGTGAATTAACCAAATGTATTTTGAGTTATAAAATAAATGGATAGGTTAAATAAGCTAAGAAGAAGAGAAGACCCCCTAACTACCAAAACATAAACTTTCTTCCAAACTGAGATGCTGTAACTGTTTTGACCTTCATTTTTTTCTTTTGAATCTTATGAGTTACTGTTAAAGTCAAAGCCTGTGAATGAACTGTGCTACTTATTAGTAAGTTACATAGCAACATCTTGATTAATTTAGCCTGCTTATTTTTTGGTTTTCAAGATGGTCTCTGTCACTACTTCTGGCCTTGATTTTAGGAGTAGCTTCCCCTCTCTTAACTTCCTGAAATATGCCTTTTTTAGTCCCTGACTCTTGTAATGGAAGTACGTGAGGTCAGTACCGTACCCACCTTCCTGATTAGCCACACCTTTGGCTGTCTAGGAGTACTCAGCATGACTCATCCACCTGGCTTTTACAAACTGACAAACATTTCAAACTATAAGTAATACATCTTATATGCAGTAGTAGCAAATGTGTATTATTAATGCTTTCTGTATCATCTCTTATCAATTGGTAGATCAGCCTAGAACCTTTTATTGAAAAAGATCTTTTGGCCCAGTGAGTGGTAAAGTGTACCAGTGACTGCCACTGATGTGGGCATGGGGAAGGGCAGCACTTGTGCCAAGGACTTTCCATCTCAGATTTAAGGGCGACAGGGTCCCTGTCTTTAGAGAGCTTGTATTCAAATGGGGAGAACAGGATTCCTCCCGGCAGTGAGAGAGACAAAAACTAAATGTAAAATCAAATATAATTGTGAATACCCAAACAATAAACACCCCAACAAGTGCAAACAAATATAGGGAAGGCTGAGTTATTTGCTGAGTGCTAGAAAAAGGCAGAATGCCCTCAGACAGATGGAGTTAATCTGGAAAGGTTTTCTGAAGCAGTGCATTTTAGAGTTGGATTGGAAGACAGCCAGGAGACCTGGTGTGAAGTTGGAAGGGTGGTCCAGATTAAAAGGAATGCAGATTTCCTGATGCTTTTTGACTGTGTACTTCAAAGTCTCAGCTGCCCAGAGTGACCATGCCTGGCCTCTGACCTCCCCACAGTGAGGACGTGTGCAAACGTGGCTTCACCGTCATCATCGACATGCGGGGCTCCAAGTGGGACCTCATCAAGCCCCTCCTCAAGACACTGCAGGAAGCTTTTCCAGCGGAGATCCATGTGGCCCTCATCATTAAACCTGACAACTTCTGGCAGAAGCAGAAGACCAACTTTGGCAGCTCCAAATTCATCTTTGAGGTAAGCCAGACTGCTCTCTTAGCACCCCCTTTCCCTTCTATCACCCACACATTTCTCACTTGTGCTTCTCCATCTACCCTACTATGCATGTGGTGGGGGCTGGTACTTCAGGACTCCTTGGCTACTGTGGACTTTCCAGTTAGTATCGAGGGAGGAATAAGAGGATCAAGAGATTGTCCTAAATGCACAATGTCAGTAGGCAATTCTGTGAATGTGTAAATTAGGACAGTTGTTTCTGGGGGCACTTTGTAATTTGGGTGAAATGCCTTAAAAAGAGTTTATAACCATTGACCTAGTAATTCTTATTGGAAAAAACAAAGTTAATATAAAAATGAAACAAAACCTTTTAAAAATCTAATCACAATCATAAACAAATAAAGGTCTATATACCTTTATGAATGATGATGTTCGTTCATCATAGCATTATTTGCAATAATATACATACATACATACATATATATACATCTCCACATATAAACATATACACGTACATACAGGTAGAATACATATAGTTTGTATTCTGACTATCCATTAATTTTAGTGACTAATACACAAATACTATGAAGCCATTAATAATCGTATTTAGTTATATGTTAATTATATCTCAGTAATATCATATTTAGAAAAATAGTGTCTTTGAAAAATGTTCATGAAATATTGTTTTAACATGGCTGGTTATAAAATAGTATGGGTGTATAATCTAAAATTTGTTTTTGTAAGTGCATATATGAAGACTGAAAGACTGAAAATGTTAGCAGATTATTAGAAGTAGCTAGATTATAGGTGATTTTTATTTTCTTCATATTTTATATATTCTTGTATACAGGGAGAACATGTTATTTTTTTAAGCTAATTATCCCAGACAGCAGTGTGTCCCCTGAGAATTTTTAATGATAACGTATCAGATTAAATCAATGATTTAGGAACTTTGTTCCAGCCAAATTCGAGCTTTCCCCTTTCTCAGAACGCTGACCCTCATCTGCAAGAGGATGAACCTTGTGTGCATGTGCCTGTTGGAAGGCAGAGCTGCTCTTAAACTTGCAGCAACTTTCCACTCCAGAGCCTTTCCCCCCAGGCCCAGGAGCACCTCTGTGTGGTGTGGTGGCCCCAAGAGTCTGTGACTGAGACTGAGCACAACACCCTGACCTTCTGAGCAAAGCAATTCTCACTCTGTTTAAATAACACAAAAAATCTGACCTGGTATAAAAACGGTTCTTATACTCTCCCTGCACTGCTACCCAACATTAGGAGTCCCGTATTTTTGTAGTTCTGGTTTGTTTATACAGAGGCAGTGATAGCAAGCCTACATATTTATAACCTGAAAAGATCAAAAGCAATCTTTCTAACAAGTCCTGAAACTTTGCTTCAGTGTAGCTGCCTAACCTTTTCATCTCCCTTTACCCCAAGTTGAGCAAGCATGTCTCTGCCTCCTAAACAAGAAATACAGGAGAGAGAACTGGGGCCTCCCACTCAGAAGAGTGTAGAGCACTGCCTTACAAACAACCAATGAAATACCACATGCAAATTGAGAGTACAGCCAGTTAACGAATAATTGGTGAATGTAATCATGAGAGGCTTCCAGGATGTGGTGAATTCGGAGCCAGGTTTGAAAGGGAAAGTGCTCTAGAACAGGGCTGCTCCAACTTCAATGCGCAGAGTCTCCTGGGGATCTCGTTAAATGTAGATTCTGATTCAGCAGATTTGGGAGAGTTCTGAGATGCTGCCATTCTAACAAGCTCTGAGGTGGTCTTGATGTTGCTGGCCCTAGGGCCACACTTTGAGTAGCAAGGATCTAGACTAGAAGAGGTTCGTAACACTGGTTCCACGTTAGAATCACCTGGGGAGCTTTTACAACTACCCACGCCCAAGCTCCAATCCAGGCCAACTAAATCAGAGAAGGGTATCTGCTACCAGGGAGAGCCTCGGTGTGGGGTAGAGGCCTGCCCAGCTGAGGCAGGAATAGACTCAGATCCTTGCAGCACAAGTATTTACCCTCATTGCTTAATGCAGCTGTGATGATGTCCTGGGTCATGGGCCTGTGTGGGTTTTTAAGCTATGGATAACTAGACCTCCAGGCCCTGGGTCTGTTTCACTTCCAGCTTCTCCTGCTTCTAGCATCTGAAGCCCTACTGCAGTGGACTGAGGAGTAGAGAGGGAGATGAAGGCAGCAGACACTTAAAGGCAGCCTTTCCTGGAATGGCAAATGGGCAGGTGGAGAGGCTTTTTGATTTAGTCAGCCAGTCTGTTGAAACTGCTTTCCTGGCTGATCTATGGCTAATGCCCAGTGGGCCACATGCTCCCCCAGGCAGGCTGTGATCATTATTATGCAGACTTATCTTTGCCTTTCCCCTTGACTTTCCTCTTGCTTACTGCTGTCCTGGTCTTCCCCTCACTCCCCCCACTTCACGGAGTCTCCATCTCTGTTGTCTGCCCTCCAGACGAGCATGGTGTCTGTGGAAGGCCTCACAAAGCTGGTGGACCCCTCCCAGCTGACTGAGGAATTTGATGGCTCCCTGGACTACAACCACGAGGAATGGATCGAGCTGCGGCTCTCCCTGGAGGAGTTCTTCAACAGTGCTGTGCACCTGCTCTCACGCCTGGAAGACCTGCAGGAGATGCTGGCCAGGAAGGAGTTCCCTGTGGATGTGGAGGGCTCTCGGCGGCTCATCGATGAGCACACACAGCTCAAGAAGAAGGTTCTGAAGGCCCCTGTGGAGGAGTTGGATCGGGAGGGGCAGCGGCTACTGCAGTGCATCCGCTGCAGTGATGGCTTCTCAGGGCGCAATTGCATCCCTGGCAGCGCTGACTTCCAGAGCCTGGTGCCCAAGATCACCAGCCTGCTGGACAAGCTACACTCCACCCGGCAGCACCTGCACCAGATGTGGCACGTGCGCAAGCTCAAGTTGGATCAGTGTTTCCAGCTGCGGCTTTTTGAGCAGGATGCGGAGAAGGTAGGAGGGGAGCATGCCCACCTGGGGCTGGGGTTTCAGGGAAGGGGCATGGCTTTTTAGTGAAACTGCTAGTCCAGCTTTCTGATTAATGGCAATACTTTTGAGGAAAGCATTTTTGTTTGTTTGTTTTTTTAATGCTTACTGGTGTTAGCTGGTACACATTTATTGCAATCTTATATCTGGCCATTGATCACTGATTTCTTAAAGGCCTCTTGCCAAAGCTGGTTCTTCTGTTTGTTCAAAGTTATATGGCTTCTCTCTGGCTATTGCTCAGTTGTTTGTTCTGGGTGGTTTCTCCACAGTTGAGTTGGAGGGTTCCAGATTGGCCCCAGGGGGAGGTCAGTGTGACTTCCATTCACTCCTCCGCCATCTTCCCTCCCCTTAAAGCTCTCTTTATGTAGTGTTTATTATGTGCCCAGTACTGTTCTAAGTATCAAATATAAATTAACTCACATTTATCCTCTCTAGTCCTATAAGGTAGGTATATTATCATTATCCCATTTTACAGATGAAGAAACTGAGAGGCTAAATAACTTGGCTTAACAGGGAAATGCAGGATGGCTCCAGGGTTCATGCTTTTCCCCACTTCTGGACACTGCCTGTCTCAGGACATGTAGTGAATGATTCAAGCTGGCAGAGCAATAAAAATAACAATACTGTTACCAGCCACAGTAACAAGGCTTTGTGATTATTGCCCTGCAGTACACTTGGCTGCAGAGCCTTATTTAATCTGCATGGCTTTTCCATCCTTCACAGTGTGTGGTGGTGTCTCTGCTGAAGTCTAGGGAAACTGGGAACTCCTTGATCTTGGGTCTCCAATGGCAGACTTGATGTATGAATCCAGTTCTTTCCAGTTTGCAGTGCAGGACTCTTCTTGGCATCCCACCTCTTTTTGAAGGTTTTCCTCAGAGGCTCAGCACTTTAGCAAGGCCCCATTTTTCCAGCAGTGAATTTT
The DNA here is from genome assembly GCF_022682495.2 of Desmodus rotundus. Lineage (NCBI taxonomy): Eukaryota > Metazoa > Chordata > Mammalia > Chiroptera > Phyllostomidae > Desmodus > Desmodus rotundus. The sequence goes on from NC_071388.1 coordinate 101,482,001, forward strand.
CATAGCTTTCCCTTATCAAGGAGATACGAGAAAGTGAAAAGAAAATGTATCATATAGTGCCTCTTTACTGAGGACAGAAATGTATCTTCTCTAGGTTCTTTTCATGCTAAAGAGAGTTTACTAGTATATGTGCTTTAGGGGGAATGAAATGCCTTTCTAACAGTTTTCTGGAAATAACTTCTATGCAAATGCACAGTATTACTCTACATCTCTCTGTAAACTGTGAATTTTACAGACAGTGTCTAGTATAATGGTTTTCTGTGTTTTCAGAGCTCATGTTGAAAATGTCTCTAGATCTTTTTAAGTGATGAAATCAGGATATAAAACTCTACATAATGATGATCCTAATTTATGTGAGAGTGCCAGCATAGGAATAGCTGGAAGAAAATTCACCACAATGTTAATAATTTTGATTTCTAGGTGCCAAATTTATGGTTAATTTTAATTTCTCTGTATAAATTTTATGTATTTTCCAGTTTTTTATAATTTATAATCAGAAGAAAATCAATATATGCCATTTTAAAAGAATGCATAGTCCCTTTCTACAGCAGGACTTTTGAACGTCATTTAAGCCAGACTTTGTAAGGGACTTATAAAGGGGTTTCTTGCATAACCTTAGGAGTTGCAGGGTTTTCCCTGACCTTCCTGGGGGCTCTTTGCACAGTGACAGAGTGAGCTGGCAGCCTGGGTCCAACCCTGGCCTGCTCTGGGAAGGGCCACTTGGAATACAGGATCCTGCCACTGCTCACCAAGTGGTGAGACACCAGATCAGGATCCAGCAGCTCTGTAAAGCCTGTAGCAGGTACTTTGGCTCCTGTGACTAGTGTTAGAAAAGTCTGAAATAATCTCCTTTTTACTCGGGGTCTCTTCTCCTCTGGGGCAGGGCACCTACTTTGCAGTGATTCATTTCAGTGATCCAGGGACAGAAGGAGAGCCCGAAGATTTAGGTTTGCCTAGTTGTATTTTAGAGGCACTTCATCGCATCCCTGAAGCTCAAGGATATGGGAAAACTGCATAGGGCACGTAGGGAGATAGTACCTTCTCAAAAACAAAACCAACAACATGCCCTTAGCATTAGAAGATCCTGGGAGGGAAGGCTGACCTTCTAGAGTCAGACAAATGCCAGTCAACCAAGAAGTAATTGCTTCCCCACATACATCCTCTCAGTACATGCACACAAGAAACATATAGTATATTATTATTCCTCTTTCACAGTTGAGGAAATGGAAGCTCAAAGCGATGAAGTGGTTTGCCCAAGATCACACCACTGATTACACAGAGCCAGTATTTTGACTGTTTCCAAAACCCAGCCAACCTCTTATCCAATGACAATACTGTCCTCTGCTCCTAGGACCTGCTTCATGCTACCACTGAGCACTGCTTGCTGGCCTCTGAGTCCCCTGGCCCAGGTTCTGATGACTCAAAAGAAAATCTGAAATCTCACCTCCTAATGCTCATTTGGCAGCAGTGGCTCAACCATTCTGTGCTGTAGAAACCTATGGACCCCATCTTAGAATGACATTTGTAAGTGTACAAAATATGTAGGCTGGGAACATAATTATTGAAATATAGTTCATAAGTTAAAAAACAATAACATATGTACTTTTTTAGAAACATGTTAAATAATAAAATCTACTTGAAGTCTCATGACTACCGTAATTTTGAAGTAGCGATGAGTATAAATGATATTTTAGGTCAACAAACCTGATGTGATGTGAAAATGTGTATGTTTCTACTGATGTCAGAGCCTCAAGTATTGCTAGGAGCAATGTAGTTTGTTGCTTACATTCATAATTGAAGTGAATGCTATATTAGTTAGAGGGTGGTGAAAATAGAGGCATATTTCCCCCCCTATCCAAATACGTGATCCCCGAATCCAACACTCCAAGTTTAGGTTCCATGTACTATGGTGTGCTCGTACCTTAAAAACTGTGTGGGTGTGTGTGGTGTGCAGAGGGGGAGGGGAGGGGAGAGAATATCGAAGACAAAACAGAGGGAGTGAAAAGATGATGGGAAGAGAGCAGCCCAGGACTATTTTGATACTGAGCCAGTGGTAAAAATGCTGCTCAAGCCTGACCCAGCTGCCACAGAAATATGCTGGGTGTGGGGAAGGGGAGAAAAACAGTCCTTTTAAATTGCTTCAAGATTAATTTAAGATATGTGTGCAGAACTAAGTGCCTCAGCTCTCGACATATTTGGTGTTTTGTAAGGGGGTGACGGGTGGCGGTTTGGGTGAGGGCTGTGTATGTGGACCCACATCTAAACAAGGCATGAGGGAATAGTTACTGCGTGAGCCATGTCTGAGCCTCCTTTCTGCTGGGAGGCTTGTCACAGGTCTCTAATTTCAGAGCTGGGAAGCTCTTGGCAGTGGGAGGAGTCTAGTGATCATCCAGCTTCTATTTTTGTTAGGGGGAGGGTGCAGAGTCTCCCCTCTGGCCCTGTGGGGTGAGAGCCTGTTTTCCAGGCTCCCCATTTGCCATCTGGCCTTGGAGAGTGAAGCCACCTCTTACCACCTTCTTTGACCTCTGTGACGACTCCCTGCATTCTTCATCTTGGGGGTGGTGGAAAGGGAGCCATTAACCCTCCCAATTAAGCATATATGGAGGAGGGACTCTGTTTCAGAGATAACTCATAAAGCAGGGCACCCGTTCATTTAATAAACTGTCGAGCATCTGTCATCAGCCCAAAACAAGGCACTTGGATAAAGACAAGTAGGCCAGGATTTTTGCCCTAGAGCAGCAAGCTGTCATAAACTCCTGTTTATTATTATTTATGCCGGCTATATGCATCACACTGCCCTAGGTACAGCCTCTGTGACTGGGGAGTTTTTAGAGAATGGGGTATATTTGCAGCTCAGGGCTGATAGGAAAGCCTTACTGCGCAATTTGTGAGAGAGCTGGGTGATACAGAGGTAATGCAAGTAACACAATACATCTTGCTAGAAGATGAACACCACTGCCTTGGCCCTGTGCCCTCCAGTCTGTAACTAATGGGCCTGTCCTCCACTGTGTTCACAGAACACAGGCTGGGTCACTCCTCATTAGCCAGGCCCAGACTATGGCTCTCTTTGCAGCCCTGTTTCACAGCGAGCTGCTCCCTCAGCTGCAGTGGAATCTGTGTGATGCAGGTGTCTGCCCTGTCATCACTCCCATTCCCAGAGAGGAGGGAGGCCTCTTTCCCATTAGGGGGCAGATCGTGGTATTAAGGATCATTAAGTAGACTCATTGTAGATGTCCCCTTGGAAAAGGGAAGGCTGGGTGCTAGTCAGTGGAGGGTCCTCCCTAGCCCCTCCCCTTTCCTGGGTTCCTACGACACCTTAGAATGGTACAACTGGAAGAGACCCTTTTCTGATATAGAAAAGTCTACCTCCTATGCACTGTGGGAAACCCAGCCTTGTCATCCTGGTGACAGCCATGTGACCTTACTATGCCCATCTATGTGCTGATGCCAATGATAAGTACCAAAAAATACTGTAGCTACCACACCACCAGCCTTCTGATCTGGGGAAGGCCTACAATCTTCCAGTCTTTATAGGAAAGGAGAAGTGCTTAGGTCTCCAGTGCCTAACTATACTTAACTGATGGAGAAACCTTTGTCTACTTTGCTTCTGAATAAAAGAGGCTATACTGATGTCTACCCAGGAGACCCATACCCTAGTCTTGCCCGAAGCCATTCCAGAAAGGAGTATATTCCCACTTTCCCACTTCATGGAGAAGTCCCAAGAGTGGACAAAGCTACCCAGTGAGGCATCCAGTATTGGAATTGTGCTTATTATTAGTTTATGCAGCATGTTGTGTTTACTTCATGTGCAAACCTGTTCTTGGGACATACGCACACAAAACAGATCTTTATCACAGTGCCGGGGAGGATATTTAGGTGCCCACCTCCTTTATGACCAAGGCATCTGCCCAGAGGAGGACCTCTCCTTTCCTTACAGCACAGGTGGCAAACACGAGGCCTGAGGGCCAGACCCAGCCCTCCACCTTGTTTTATCTGGCCCAGCACCTTTCTACCCAGTGGCAGCACTGAGATCCTTGCCCCTAGTTAAGGAGTAGTTACGTTTATACAGTCCTAAAATTACATTCGGTCCTTTGAAGGCAACTGCAAGGCTGATGTGGCCCCTGGTGAAAGTGAGTTTGGCACCCCTGACTTACAGGACACTGGCCTCACCACACTGCCTGTGGGAAAGCTCCCTTTAGGAACCTAATTGTAAATGCCTTCCTTCATATTCACTCTTACATGATGAAATTCGATTCACCCATGTGTGCCCTGTTTGTGTCGAAATGGAGCTATGTGAGTGGGGGTTCAGGTTTGTCCTGGGGTGTCACCAGTGGGAGACCTTCCGTACATCTTTGACCCCTGACCCCAATTACATTCCCAATGAAACAAAGGTGAAGAATTTGGGCTAGCTTCAGTGACTCTTGACTTTTCTTTGCTTCCACATGCACTATTCTCATGCACAATACTCTCTCTTTGTGAAAACATCTTTCAGCGGGAGAAGCGGGGCAGCGGGGCGTATGTGTGCTCATGATGGTGGTGGTAGAGAATAGGCTCACAAGTGGACGTGCCAGCATCTCCAGGACAGTTTGATAAAGACCCCCACCCACCCCAACCAAGTGTGTCCGCTGTTCCTCCTCCTTTGAGACTGGCTGCATTAAATGATACCTAAGCCCCTTTATAGCTCAACACTTCTATAACAATTTTTGTGTTTTTGCTATTCATTCTCCCTGTGTGTTTATAGGAGGCTCTTTTCTCTTCAGGGTTGTCACTTTGGGTGATGATAGAAAATAAGAAACTTTTCTCAGCAAATACAATCATAATCTGCTGAGTTCTTTTCCTGCTTTAAAAAAAAAATAGCCCAAGCTGCTGCCCAGGGCTGTTACGAGAACCAAATGGGATGGTGTATGTGGAAGTGCCTGGCACCACGCCCAGCCCAGCATAGCTGATCCGTAGGCATCAGCTTCCCTGCCTTCTCCCAGCACTATTTCAGTCATGATTTACTCTTCAGTCATGTGGCACCTGCTGAGACCATACAGAATGTCACTGTTGCTACCTTCCATATGAACTTGCCCCAAATAATTTTCAGTGATCCCTAATAGAACAAAATCAAGAATTGAGCTCTGAGAGGAGTTGGCAATTATGATGTAGGTTCGTGGGGGCCCCTAGAGATCACTAGGCTGTGTGGTGCCTCTGGGTGAGACACAAGAGAGGAACACCCAGATCAAATTGGGGTCATATTTGATGGGTCAGGTTTGGGGGAGGTGCTCCTAGGAAGGATCTCTGGAAAAACAGTGTCTGTTCTTGAAGCAGCCACAGAGGGAAGCGATCCTCCCCAGGAGTGTGTAATTGCTCCTCCCCCTGCACCAGGTGCTGCCCCTGCTGCTGGTCCAGGAACCACACTCTTATGAGTCACTGCTCTGTCCTCAGGTTCAGGGAAGCTCAGTAATTACTGGCCAACAGAAAGGAATGCAGCAGATTTTCCCCTGGTTCTCTCTTGAGTGACTATGTTCCATTGTGGCTACAGGCTGGGCCCTGGGCTGAGAGAATGAAAGAATATGTGGGTGTTGATGACCTAGAGATGATCATAACTTTGACTTTCCAGTTGCCAATTCATTTACATATTCACCTTGCTCAGATGGTTATTTTTCTCTCTATTTATGTGTGTGTTGTTGGTTGTGCATTTAGGCTATATAAAAAGATGTGACCAAATTGTGCAGGATGGGATGGACCACAGCTCACCTCCTCTGTGCCTTTTGGGGTGTAAAGTGAGAGTGGGCAGTACTGGAATAAGTTTTTGGAAACTTCTGAGACACTTGTCACCTTCTGTTTTGTATTATAGCTAAGATTATATTTGTCGTATTTGCCTGCAAACTTGGGACCAGCAACACTTCTTACAGTCCATCTAAGAAATACCTCTATGCATTTTGATATTATTGAAGGTCTATGCAAACAAAATGTTACTTTCATGCTATTTGCTATGAGAAAATATTTATGGGGCTCATTGGGTGAAGGGCATCACAGTAGGCAGGCAGCAGGGCTCAGTGCCGAGGGTTACAGTGATGTTTGTATGTCCTGTTAGCCACATTAGCAATTCAGGACATCCCCAGGACGCCCTGTCACTGGGTGAAGTATCCACTGCTATTTCCTACCCGCTCCCTCCAAGGCATAAACAGTTCTGATCACTCCCTAGGGCCCCAGGTAAGACCCAAAGCCTTCCTGGGGTAATGAGAACCAGCGGGGCCAGTTGTGGAAAAACTGTACTGCCTGTCTTTCCTGCTGAACCCTGGCCCACTGCCTGTTCTCTTCACCACAGCTCCAATCCCCACACCTCTCAAGCCAGCAGTGAGCATGACTCCACAGTCATCTGTCAAACTGAAGTGCCATTGTAGTAATTATAATGCACAGTATTTTTTTGAATGTCAGTTTTTAAAGTGTTTTCACACCCCTGATCTTAAGAGATTTTCTGGTCTGGCCCTTCCTTTTACGTAGAAAACTTTGACCCAGAAGCAGAGACCCACCCAGGGTCATCCATCATTGTGAGTCATCATTTGGTCTTCCATCTACTTTGCGTGGCAGGTGTGAATGTGAGTTACCATTTTTCAGAAGGGAAAACTGAGACTTGGTGAGTTTGGGAGGTATGCCTGGGATAGAGAAAAGTAGGCAGCATGGTAAGGTAAGCCCTCTGCTCTAAGGCTGCCCCCAAGTCTCCAGCACACACACACCACACCTTGTCCTGCAGGAGAAAAAATGCACTTGCCAGCAACTAGGAGGTGGCTAGAGGAACTGGAGAAAAATGAAGGGTAGGAGTCATCTGACCTGTGTCCTGGCTATTGCTGTGTTAAAAAGGCAAGCACCAAACAGGCCTCCAGAGGGGCATGCCAACAAGTCTCTGTGATTCATTGCCTGAGCCCTTGGTGTTGGGAGGGAGGTTTCAAAGAGCTGTGACCTTTGAAGCAGCCAGAAGGTCAAGGTCTTTACGGTTGGTTTGTAATTTCCTGCTTTTTTTTTTTTTTTTTAAAGAAACTCTCTGGTGCCCTCTCAATCCTGTTCTCCCTCCTTCTCCTGGGACCAAAACCACTGCCCCCTCCACCCCCCGTTGACTGGGCTCAGGGTGAGGAAGTGTGTCCGTGTTCAGCCCAACACAGGACACAGTGTCCTGTATTATTTCCAGCCAACGGATCCTGGGAATCTCTGCTTACTTTTTCTCATTTCCGCCTCTTGAACATTAGAAACATTAGATTCCAAAAATAATCCAAGTCACAATGTTCTACAGGCTGCATGTGTGAGTGTTTTCTCCCAAAGCTGTTTTTCTCCTCCTTACAAACCTTTCTCCCTCTCCTTTTTCCCTCGCCTGCATTTTCAGCCCTGCTGTATACTGTGATCACCAGGCCTACACCAGGAGTGTTGGTGTGGGAGCAACCAGAGGAAGGAACCCTAGTCATGGGAGGCTTGGCTTCCTCCCAGTTCTGTTATGAGGGCTGGAAGAGGCCAAGACCTGAATTGTTGTATGTGAATAGCCTCATATGTCACCTCTACTAATGAATGAACCCCATAGAACTGCATGTACCCTTGGTTAGCTCTTGGAACTGAGAATGTGAACACTATATTAACAGTCCTTTCTAGAATTCAGGTTGTCACACATGGGTTCTGTTCATAGAAGTGTAGGCGAGCTAGGAAAAGTAGGTTCTGATCAGTATAGAAGTTGTTTGAGGCACAGGAAGTAACTGAGAACCATTCATTTGTCAACAGACATTGGGTATCTATCATGTGTCAGGTCCATAGCTAGGTGCTGGGGACCATGTCTCTCCACCCCCAGCACTGGATGGGGGAATAGTGTAGGGAAAATCAGCTTCAGCATTGATGTGATTCTGATATCTTATAAGAAAAAATGGCTTAGAAATAGTAAGCACTCCAGGGATTAGACTCCTGTTGGATACCAAGGTCTCTGTTCCTTACCTGGCAGGATTAGGTTTGAGGGAACTAGTGTGTATGGGGGAAAGAGTAGGGAGTTAGTCCAAGAAAAAAGAAAGCCTGTCAGCTCTGCCCTATTAGGGGAAGTGGAGGAAATGTTTTAAGTCCCTTTTTGAAGAATGAAAGACTGAAAAAAAAAATTGAATCTGTGGGGGAGGGAACTTTTATAAGATTCCCTTCTAGGCATCTTACATTGAGGAACCCACTTCCTTTCCTTCCCTTCGCCTCCTATCCCACTCCACTGAACCCCTTCTCCTTCCTTTCCCACTGTGACCTCTCTTCTCCTTGACCTTGCACCTCCTACAGCCTATACTTACCCACCCTTTTTGTGCCTCCATTCTCTATGAACTTGTTGCTGAGCTTCCCTTTTGCAGCTCTGCTTCCTTCCTTGGTTGGAGCTGAGGGAGAGCTCCATGTGTGGTTCAGGCCTCTCATGGAGGGCAGAGAGAGCAGAGGCCAGGAGAGCCAGCAAGGGCCTATAGAAAGAGCACTGGCTTTGCAATCACAGAGAACTGGGTTTGAATACCAGCTTAGCCTCTCCCTAGATGATAGGCTATCTGTGGCCAGTTCACCTTCTCTGAACACCTTCTTTATCTGGAAAATGCAGATTTCAATACATGCCTTAGGATTGTGGTATGGATTTATTTTTAAATGTATATAAAGCATCTGATATACCCAGAAGGTGCTCATTAGACAGTAGGTTTATGGAGACAGACTTGAGCTGGGTCACATAGATGGGATCAGGAGTGGAAGGGAGGCATAAGGAGGCTTTCTTGCATGGCTTGGGGAGGGAGGGTGAAGAGTACACCCTCGTTCACAACAAGGATGCCGAGCAGACAGTGGGCAGCATGTGGCAACAGAGCATGGAGGTGAGGTAGGGACCTGGTGCCAGAAGAAACCAGGAAGGGACCTTGAGAAGGACCCAGTCAGTGAGTGTTAGATACAAGGTCTGCTGCTAACAGAAGGAAAGGGAAGTGGAAGCATGTGACCAGGTCAGCAAGATCTTAGAACACTGTTGCTGAAGATAAGAGTCAGGCCTTCCCATGTGGGTGCATGGGGCACTGGCAAACACAACCTGCTACATAGGGGAAGTTCACTGAGGTACCTGTCACTGCTAGAGGAACAACAGTGATGGGGAAACATTCAGCCAAAGTTGGGGTTCAGGAGAAGGGAAGAGCATGAGCAAAAGCATGGCGGCCTTGAAGTACTGGGTGGGCTCTGGGAACACCTGCTGTCCAGTGTGACTACAGCTCCCCCTCTATGGGGAGGAGTGCAGGGGGATGAAGTCCGCATCATGTCGACTAGGGCCCCAGAGTCACAACAGAGGGTTAGAAATCTAGTCACACCACTCCCAGGGGCAATGATAAGAACTGGATTCTGATGAATGGTTCAGGCCCTGCCAGGAGCATCTTAGAATATTAGAATCTTTGAATCAATCATAGGGTCTAATCCTTAACCCAAGCCAAAACTAACTCCCTTTCAGCATCCCTCACTGACATGCATTCTTCTAGCCTCTGATGAGCATTTCTGGGGTTGAGGAGGCCACAGCTTTGTGAGGGAGCCTGTTACACAGCACCATTTGTTAGGAAGCCCTCCTCCCAGCAAGCCTGGATCGCCTTCCTGGAGCTCTTGCCATGTGGTCCCAGCTCTGCCCTCTGAGGTCCGCCAGAACCAGTCTCTTCCTTCTCACACAGGATAGCCCTCCGGTGATGCAGAGACAATCATCAATGATCTTCCCTGTCTTTTCTGCTCCAAATGAACTCCCGTCAGCCCCTCTGGTCTGTTTCCATTTGGCGTGGGCTCAACTTATCAGTGTGGCCTATCTGCAACAAGTCTTTCAAATACTAGAAAGTATGGATGGAGAAGGGTCTACATTTCTTGATTCCACTTTCACAAGTGTGAAAATTATTTTGTGTGTAGGTGCACTTGTTTCTCGTAGCTTAAGTTAGTCAGTCTGAAATGCCGAGATATTTCCACCCAGAGAATTATGTTCTGTCATTGAAACAGAGAGATGCACTGTCTCATATGTGAATGTGAGATGATGTCTTATCACATGTACTCACTGAGAAACTTTTCCAGTGTGTAAGTGTTGAGTTGATAGGATGTCCTGAGTTATGTGTGCCCAGCTCAGTCCTAGTCACTGTTCCTCAGGGAAAGCCTCATTCCAGAGTTTTGACTGTTCCAGCCCCATCCCTGTGTCCCTTGACCCTCCCAAGCAGAGCCAAAGTTTCACGGTCCTGGGGAGAGTTGGAAAAGCCATGGTAAAATGTGCAAAAGGACATCAATTTCCTTGGAGGAAATCTGTCCCTACTTGAATCTCAGAAGTGTTCTTTTCTCCCATGCCTGCCATTCCATGTCCACCAAGAAACCTCACTTTCTTGACCTTTAGCTCACCCCCAAAGCCTTCTTAGAAATCCTTTTCTAGGATAAGAAATGCCCTGCTCTGGGGACAAGTTTCTGATGTGGCAAGAAAAGGCATACCCTTTCCTGGTATAGAGAAACAAGGGATATTTGGTTTTCTCCATGCAGATCAGGTGGACTGACTGGTCCTACCTCAGAAGTGGCACTTGTCCTGCCCTAGGAGACTTCCTGGGGAAGCTGACCCTTGTCATGAGATGTCAAGAGGAAGTGCAACTGCAAGGACATAGGATGGAGAGTGAGACTGGACTTGGGCATTCAGCCCCCATCATCAGAACGTCCTCTTCTGAGCTCTGCACTGTCCACCTTCTCATGCCTTTGTTTACACCACCCTCCCTCCCACTGCCTACTGAAACCCTACCCTAGCTGACTGTCCAGCTCAGATGCTACTCTACCTTCTCTTCCCTGTTGGAGGTTGTCTGTCTCTCCTCTGGGCATTTTCCTGTAGGCCTTATTCATCCCACTCAAATTGGCCCTGTTTCAACCCATCTTGTATTTCAGCTTTATGCCAAATGATGATACATTTATGCTCAAAGGCCTCATTCCCCCAATTATATTGCAGATTCTTGGAGATCAGAGCCAGTGTCTTAGACAAGTCTGGGTTCCCAGAGGCATATAGTCAGTGCCAAATTGAAAAATGGACCGTGGCACAGTCTGTACTCACTAGGCTGCCTGATGGAACAAAATTTTTGTGAGCATGCTGAGCTGGCACAAGAGCACCACCTACTGCTGAGTGGTGGTTTCAAGGGATGCTGCTCTGATGCTCTCACTTAACTGGGGTTTTAGCAAGTTTTGTCTTACAATGGTGCTATTTGGAGGCAGGGAATCCAGTCCTGGTCCTTTTATACTAACCCAAGTGTGAGCAGATGAGATGACAGTGGGAGTGGAAGGGAGGGGGGCAAACCCTGGAACACTAAAGGAAAGAAAATGAACCAGGTGACCGACAGGCTGGACGTAAGGGAGGAAGGAGAGCTCAGGTAACCATAGGCCTTCATATTAGGATGGTGACAGTAGAGCGAGAGTGGAAGAAAATCCTGAAAACATTTTGGAAGAAGGATGGATAACTAAATTAAACTCAACTTTTAATTTATTTTAAGACAGAAAAATGAGGGAAGTTATCTGGTTATTGCATGTCTTTCCTACATTAGGGACAATGGCACTATCTAAACACAGGAATTTACCCTAGTCTGCTGAATAAGATTATTAAAGAAATGGAGGGTTTTGAGGAGTGATCGAGCTCTTTATTCCAGAAGTCCTTCTTGAGCTCCTGCAGGGTATGCTCTGCCAGCTGGGGTCTGGGAGCTGGAAGCGTGACCAAGCACCTCCTCCTGGCTGTGCCCAAGCCTGGCTCCCGTGTGGCCCATCGCCTGCCTCAATCCCAATGCTGAAGCTGCTGCTGGAAGAGGGGAGAAGAGGGAAAGAGGAGTGCTAGCTGTCTTCCTCTGCTCAAGCTAGGTCAAGCCCACCGAGCACAGACCTCTTCCAGTACAGCACCTGCCTCCTCCTCTCAGAGAGCAACTGCTGAAGGGGGGCCACCTCCTGCTTAGTTAGCCCTTGTGAAATTTTCCCCCAGATGTGCAAGTGATTGGCACAGCTGATTTTAGTCTGCGTGGGAAGATGGGATGTGGCAGAAACTCCATTTTTGCTGTAACAATAATAATAGTTACCAATTACTGAGTGCATCCTGTAATGCCAGGAACAAGCATTCGCTCATCTAAATTAACTTGCCAATGGCCAGATCTCAGTTCATGCCTAAATTTAGCTATGGGATAAAGTTGGGCACTATTTTCTTAGCTTGGATTAAGTAGGGTTTGACCTCTTCAATTCTACATTTTGGGAACTGAGTGAAACACATTCCCTCATTCTGTTCCTGAAAATATTTTATCAGCATCTGTGGTTCAGATGGAAGGAATTTGGCCCCTTGGAGTCAATATCCTGGGGCTGCCCGGGCTGACTCTTGGCTTGGTTGGTCCTGTTTCCTGTCTGCTTGACTTGCTGGCTCCTGGATGACCATTTTGTCTCCACGGTGGGGGATACTGTGTGTATTGCCAGTGCTGCAGGGGATTCAGTCCATCCAGCAAACAGACTGGAAATGCAAAAGAACCCTTATTTAAGGTCTGAAAATGTTTACATTAATAATGGATTTGGTGAGCCTTTTCATTACATCACTTAGGATGAGGAAGGCAAGAACAAGGAGAGAGGCCTTTTAAGGCCTAACATAACCATGGGCTTCCCCAGGCAGAGCTATGCTGTGGCTCATTTTCAAGGACAGTATGGGATTTTTAGCATGAAGTTTTACAGCCTGGGTTTCTCTAATCAGAAAGCAACTACTTTTTGTGACTGCCAGCTTATCCTGCCTGAATCCATCGGAAGTGGAAAGGAATTAACATGCATTCAGTATCTACTATGTGTCATACACTGTGGTGGACACCTTTCATATGTTATCTTTACTTCCTCCTTTATATTTATCTTCTTTGACCCGACATTGAAGGTTTTGTGAGAAAAAGGAGTGGGGGGCGGGGGTGAAGGGGAGTAGAGGGAGGCGGAGAACCCTTAGTTGGTGAGAAATCTATAATGCCTTAGTTGCTTTTGTTTGTGAGATCAGGGCTGGCTTGGATTCCCCTTTGCAATGAGATTAATGTCTGTCTGTGGTCTGCAATGTAGATTTCCGGTTCTGGGTTAAAAGCAAATTGACTATATCTCTGTCCTTCAGTGCCTCCTCACTGTGGCTGAGTAAAACCCCAGTTCCTCTGTCTTCCGACCTTTGCCCCTTTGTTACCTAGCTCCTCCCTGTCTCTAATCATCCCTTCTCACTCTCACTTGATGCTCTCCAGCTCTTTGTACTTCTCTGTTCCATGTTGTTGTAAGCCTCCAGGCCTTTGCTCAAGCTATTTTCTCTCATTAAGATTCCCTTCTTATTTATACCTTCTTCACCCAGATCCTGTTCTCTTTCAAGTGTTGTTCATATGTTGCTATCTTCTGGAAGTCATCCATGCTTTTCCCTACCTCTACCTCTACCAAACTGTACCAAGTGTTCCTCCACAATCAGCCCATAGTATATACACTCTTACTAGTACCTTTCACACTTAAAATTGACAGAATATAGAATACATTTGTATCCCTCGCTAGACTTTGATCTTGATCATTTAACATCCATTTCTAATCCGATGTCTGGATAATAGTGGGTACTTAATAAGTGAATAAAATATTATGCTAAGCATCATGAACATGACACTATATGAGGATACTTTTGGCTACAAGAAACAGAAAATTAGACTTTGTTGCCATGTTCCATATTTAATTCATTTTGTCCCTTCCCCTCCTATTTATTTTAAAGATGTTAATCACAGTTATTTTGAAAGTCTTATCTGAAAATTCATAGCCTAATCCTCTGTGGGTCTGTTTTATTGACTATTTTACTTTTTAAATTATATTTTATTGATTATGCTATTACAGTTGTCCTGATTTCCCCCCCTTTGCCCCACTCCAGTCAATACCCCACACTGCCTCAAGACAGTCCCCTACTGTTGTTCATGTCCATGGGTCATGCGTATAAGTTCTTTGGCTCATCCATTTCCTATACTGTACTTTACATCCCCATGGCTATTCTGTAAGTACCTATTTGTACTTCTTAATCCTCTCACCTCTTCACCTAGTCCCCCACACCTTCCTCCCATCTGGCAACAATCAAAACACCCTCCTTAGCCATGATTCTGTCTCTGTTCTTCTTGTTTGCTTAATTTGGTTTTTAGATTCAATTGTTGATAGATATGTATTTTTGCCATTTTATTGTTCATAGTTTTTATCTTTTTCTTAAATAAGTCCCTTTAATATTTCATATAATAATGGTTTGGTGATGATGAACTCCTTTACATTTTTCTTGTCTGGGCAGCTCTTTGTCTGCCCTTTCATTCTAAATGATATCTTTGCTGAGTAGAACAATCTTGGCTGTAGGTCTCTGCTTTTCATGACTTTGAATATTTCTTGCCAATCCTTTCTAACCTGCAAAGTTTCTTTTGAGAAATCAGCTGACAGTCTTATGGGAACTCCCCTGTAGGTAACTAACTGCTTTTCTCTTGCTGCTTTTAAGATTCTCTCTTTATCTTTAACCTTTGGCATTTTGATTATGATGTGTTATGCAGTGGGCCTCTTTGCATCCATCTTGTCTGGGACTCTCCTAGCTTCCTGGACTTGCATGTCTATTTCTTTCACCAAAGGAGGGAAGTTTTCTATCATTACTTTTTAAACAGATTTCCCATCGCTTGCTCTTTATTGTCTCCTTCTGGCATCCCCATGATGAAAATGTTAGACCTCTTGAAGTTGTCTCAAAGATTTCTTATACTACCTGCATATTTTTGGATTCTTTTTTCTTCTTATTGTTCCAGTTGGTTGTTTTTGCTTCCTTGTGTTCCAAATCATTGACTTGATTCTCGGTTTCATCCACTCTATTGTTGTTTCCTTGTAAATCTTTATTTCAATTAATGTATCCTTCATTTCTGACTGGGTGTTTTTTATGCTGCTGAGGTCCTCTCTAAATTCCTTGAGCATCATTATGACCAGTGTTTTGAATTCTGCATCTGATAGATTGCTTATCTCCATTTCTTTAGCTCTTTTTCTAAAGTCTTGTTCTGTTCATTTGGGCCATGTTTCTTTGTCTCCTCATTTTGGCAGCCTCACTGAGTTTGTTTCTATGTATTAGGTAGAGCTGCTTTGATTCTGTGTCTTGGTAGTGTGGCCTAATGTAGTAGGTGTCCTGTAGGGTCCAGTGGCACAGCCTCCCCTATCAATTAATGTGGGTACTCGAGGTGCACCCTTTGTGTGGGCTGATTACACCCTCCTCTTTTAGTTGAATCTTGGTTGATGTTGGAAGATAATGGGAGGGATTTACCCAGGAAGGCCAGCTGCAAGGACTGGCTATGACCACTTACCACAAACCTCTGCCCTCTTTGGAGCATCAGCTATGCAGGGGCAGGGAGGTGGTGCTCCAGTGTGGTCTGTAGCTGTCCCCTGGGTATGCTGGCCTTGGAGTTTCCCAGGTGGTACAGACCAAGGTCAGCCCCCACCTGTGTTTTGTCCAGGGCCACCTTGCCTGAACTATAAAGCAATCTGAGATGGCTGCTACTTGTGCTGGGCTTGGAGATTCCCATGTGAGGCCAAGCTGTGAAGCTAGGCTGGCTGCTGCTTGTGCTGGGTCTGGGGCTCGCTGAGTCCAGCTGTTGTTTGTTTGAGAAGATTTAGAAAGTTGTGCAGCATGAGCCAAGACCAGCCATTCATATGGAAAAACTGCTGGGGTGGGCCCATAAGTTGGGTGAGACAGTCTCTGGGGATCTCCAAGGCTGGTTCATAGTGTTAACCAGGTTGATGGAGTCTCAGATATGGTACCAGTTTGCTGGCTCTGTGGCTCTCTGAGAGTAGGGCTTAGAAAAGGGTCAATGGACTCTGCTCAACTTGATACCAGACACTTCAGTTTCTTGCTGTATCCCACTGGTGCCTTTCAAGCTGCTACCTGGGTGCTGGAACTCAGAGAGAGTGAGTCTGAGTAGGTGAGTGTGTGTGGGGGGGTTCTTTAACAGGAACTGCTAGGGGCTCCAGAATTTTCTTCTACTGACTCAATTTCTGCTGTTTTTTGCAGCCAGAAATTCTGGGGACTTATTTTTCTGGCTTTGGAACCCTGGGCTGGGGGTCCTGGTATGGGCCTGGGACTCCTTGCTCCTGAGATATCCCTCCCGAGTTTTTATCCACCACACATGGGTGTGGGACCAGCCCCTTCCTCATCTGTGCCCCTCCTACCACTCTGGATGGATGTGGTTTCTTTAATTCCATACTTGTCAGACTTCTTTCAGACTTCAACTTGATTTATGACCATTCTGAGTGATGATCATTCTATATTTTAGTTGTTATTTTGATGTGGTTGTGCAAAGAGGCGAGCCATGTCTGCCTACGCTGCCATCTGACTGTTTTATTTTTTTTTATTAGGAATCACTTTTCTCTGCTTCTTCATATATCTAGCAATTTATATTGTGTACTGGATATTATAAATGATAATTTTTATAGTTTCTTGATTAGGCTATCTTTCTCTAAATACTATTTAGTATTGTTCTGGGATGCAGTTATATTTCTGGCAGATCTTGATCATGTTGAGCCTTGATTTAGTCTTGGCTGTGGCAGACCTACTTCCCTCTCTTCATTAATCATAGGGCATAGTCCTTATTTCTTGGATGTGGTTTTTCTCCTACAGCCTGGTCTTTCTGGGGTCCCAACTCGAAACCCAGAATGTTCACAAAAGTGTCTTCACATTAAGAACTCCCAATATTTCTCCATCTCTGGGTAACCTCTATCATTTCTGTTTACTTCTCAATATCCTCCATTTCCCACAGCTGTTCTCTGCCATATATTCTGGAGGCTTGCCTTGCATATGCGCAGCTTAGGATGTGGCCAAGGACTTGAAGGAAATTTTAATGAAGATTTTTTTTTTATCTTCCTTATCTCCCTTCTATCCTCTCACTGAAATTTTAACCATTTTCCAGCTCTGAATTCTAATCTCTTTTTTCTTACACCCATCAAGACTACTGATTTCTTCTCACTTCCTCTTTTCCTGCTCTACTGTTTTGAAAATACCCTCAAAGAGAAAGCAGGGTGAATATGGGGCTTAATATGTGCTTATCTTCCTTCTAAGGTCATTGGTCTATGCTGGTCATTTACCATGCTTTCAACTACTTTCAAATAGATGTGTTAAATCTGATACCAACTACCCAATGTTGGATAGACCATAAATTTCCTCATGCACTGTTTAAATAAAAATACAAGTGCATCAGAATCACCTGGAGTGCACCTACTGAATCAGAATCTCAAAGGTAGGGTCTAGGAAGCTATGTCACTTTTTTTTTAAGAAACTACTTCAGATAGTGCTGAATGAAGTTTTGTAAACTACTGTGGTAAACACTGAAGTAGTGAGTTTGGAGGAAAGAGAAATCAGTATGGGCTCAATTGGTCAAAGAAGGCATCAAGAAAAGGTGAGAATTCAATTGTATTTCAAAGGATGGGAACAATTTGGATATTTGGCTGTGGAGCATTTCATGAGGGGAAAGACGTGAGCATTAAAATGGGGTTGGCAATGAGTATGGTATGGTATGTGTGTATGGCAGTGAATAGAATGTAGCTGGAAAGGATGCATGGTGTTGGATAGTGGTGTGAAAAAGTAGGGAAAGGCAGATTTGGGCCTTTGGGGTAGGAAGGGGGCACCTTGAATGCCAGAATAAGGAGATTGAATTTTGCATTGTAGATGATAAATAACAGCAATATTTATTTATTTATCTATTTACCAAGGGAATGACATGGTGAAAGCAGGGTACTAGAGCAGTACCTATTGGGGGCAGATGGCTTGTTATACGGGAGAAAATGGAGTTAGGGAGACCAGTAAGAAACTGATTGCAATAATCTAAGCAGGGGGCTTAGAGGTAAGTGGCAGCAACAATGGAAAGGAAAGGGTATATTTCAGAGTTATTTGAGGAAAGAAAGAAAAAGTGTAGTGAAGATGTTGGAACTCAGTAGAAGGTAATATTTTCATGGAAAAGACATAGTAGTTGGAGAAGATGCTGTGGAATATTCATACTGAGTCCATAGACACCATGTGGCTAGGAATAGTCTGAAATTTAGGTAGATATTTGGGAGACAATTTGATAGTGTTTAAAAGCATGGACTTTGTAGTTTTACAGTCCTAGATATGAGGTTTCAAGATGCCATTTGAGTTTTGATTATGTGACCTTGGCCAAGTTACTTAATCTTTTTGAGTCTGTTTCTTTAACTAGAAAAAGGTGGTGATGATGGTATCTACTACCTAATAGGGCGGTTTTGAGGATTGAGATAATGTGTGTAAAGCTCATTGTACAGACCCTGGCACGTATTTATTCTTGCCAGTTATCTGGAAGTTCAGGTTAGAGGGCATGCTGGAACACAGGAAATTATATGGGATTAAGGTTCAGATGGACACTAGATGCTAAATTTATCTCCATCACTTACAAGCTATGTGATCTTCGGCAATTTACTTCCCCTCTTTGAACTGAATTTTCAGCATGTTTAAAGTGGAATTAGCAATACCTTCTTAGTAGCAATATAAGGACTACATGAGATAATCTACAGAGGTACTTGGCACAGGGCCTGGCACATGAAATAGGAAGTATTATTCGTGTTGTTGAAATTGTGAGCCTGGGTGGATTTTCAAATGGACAGAGCATGATGAATAAAAGGCAGAAGACTGATGGTCAAGTCTTGAGACTGTCACAGTAAGGGTGTGGGGGACAGGAAAAGAAGCTGTGAAGAGGCATCCAGGGAAATGTACATTTGGATAAATTAGTGTAGGACAGGAAGATTGGTGAGCTTTTAAAATCAGAATGTTTCTATTGTTTTTGTCATGCTGAGACTAGACATTGTATATCAAGGAAGAGAGTGTGGGTGTGTAAAAACGCTGGTTCTCCTGAGAGAATTTAGTGTTGGATAGACCTGAGAAAGCAGGAGGGAAAAGCTCATCATGTCTGCAGCCAGATGGCCTGCTCCTAAAAATGGCCTCATTCGAGGGCCAGAGAGAGTAGAATTTCAGAAAGGGCTGCATCAGATCAAAGGGAAAGAGAAGTGGCTGCATGAAGAACTCAAAAAGGAGAAGGTGATCGATTCTCATTGTAGTTGCAGACTTAAGAAAGTAGTAAAGGCAGGACATTGCAGGTTAAGGAGAAAGTAGATGGAGGGAAAACAAAGGCAGCCATGGCAGAGCACAATTCTGAAGATTTGGTGATGATGGGAAGGATAGATGGAATGAAGCTCTGAGGACAATGGAAGGTGGAGCAGCAGGGTTAAGAGCTTCAACACTGGAACTAAGCATCTCAGGTTTAAATCTCAGCTCTGCCACTCACTAGCTGTGTGGTACTGGGCAAGTTAATAAACCTCTCTGTGTCTTCGTTTCCCAATCTGTAAAATGAAGATAATATTGGGGGTTAATATTAGAGAGATAATTATGAGGTTATTAAGAGGATTAAGTTAGCACATGTAACATGCTAGAACAACGTCTGGCACATAGTGAGCTTTCAGAGAATATTAGTTGCTGTTACCATTATTGTTGTTGTTACCATTATCATGACTGCTGCTATTAAGAGAAATCTAAAATAGAAAAGGAGGATGGAGAGAGGGAAAACAAGGAGAGGCGCATTACTGTTGTACATATATATAGTGTTGCTCCGAATATGTATGCATCACCTACCAAGGAGTCTTCTTAGGTCCCACTAAGTGTTCTGACTTACCAGACTACCATGGGCCACCTTTGGCACGGATCTACTCAGGAAGACATAAAATGGGAACTGTGGCTTACCAGCAGGACAATCCTGGCACAGTCCAGCTCAGGCGCAAGCAGCCAAGACCCATAGAGGGAAGCTCAGAAACTGCCATGGCTTAAAAACTCCATGTCCCACAGGAGCCAATATCTCTTGTAATAACTCTGTTGGCATAGCTTCCAGGTTGCCCACGATGGACATGCCAGCTACAAGAGTCACCCCACTCAGGGAACCCCAAGGTATGGGGTTCCCATCAGGTATTTATAGACCATTGTTAGTTCTTCCAATCAGATAGAGTTTACCAAATGGGGGGTTGTTTGGTAGTGTGTTGACATATACTGTCTTCATCTATTTCCAGGAAAACAGAACTAGGTGTTAACTGAACATCATGTTATCATGCAGAAGGGTAAAAGATTTTGTTAACCTGTTGCTCACAGTAGGACATTTACCTGTTTTATAGAGAAACTGGGGTAGTTCTAGATGTGAGCAGCATGATAATATATTAGATCTGAGATTTGGGAATTTGGATATAGAGGGTGTAAGAAATGTGGTGGGGAGTCCATAGTGTATCTACAGGTCAGAGACACAGCCTGGCCTGTGAAATTGTTTGGTGACCCAGCTGATTCCTGAAGTTACAGTGATGAGGTTTCCCAGGTAACTGGGCTGAGCCATCTTCCCAGAGCAGCTGGATTTATGGTGAAAGATACAAATGGCTTCTCTTTTATACAACATATTAAAGTATGCCTGTTGGCATGCCAAAATCCTAAAGGAAAACAGGCAGAGCCCAGAGAATCTTACCTCTCTCAATAGATACTTGTTGGCAACTACAGTCTATTGGGTACAAATCCCAGCCACCTTCCCTATCTATAGATACCAGTGGAAAGATGGTCTCTTAGAACTTGAATTCCTTTGGCTTTCAAGCATTGCAAAAAGTTATCAGAAGAGGCAAGGTATCAAATTCCCTTCAGTCAAGAATTCTAGGAACCTAGAAACTAGGTTCACATTTTGGGGTCCTTTATTTTTTCCTCTATCTTTGCCTCATTTCAGAAAAACAGGAAAGCTCAATCTTAGAAGAGTAGGTAATTGAAAACCAGGTTGAAGGGGCTTAAGAGTCCTGGGCCGGAATACACACACGGGATCTGTGTCTTGCCCTATTTGCACAAGAACGTGTACCCCAGGGTTAGTCAGAGTTAATGTGAAAACAGAATTGTAAAGGGGGAAATTTGCTTTTGGTTCCGACCCACTTCTCATTTTAGGGCCTCTTTCCTTCTGTCCAGGGCTCCTGTGCCACCACATTTTAGAATCTCATCCCTGACTTGTTCTTACAAAGGACCTTGCTTTCTTACTGAGTTATGTATTTCTTTATTAGAATAATTTAATTCCAGGAGGGGTTGCAGGTATAATTCATTTTAATAGGAATCTCTCCTGAGTGAAAAACTGTTGAGAGCCAAAGGGATTGAGTGTCTAAAAGTGAAAGAGTTGGGGTATCAGAGAGGATGGGGAAGGGAGAGTTTGGAAGCAAAGCAAGAGGGGGTGAGATCCCTGGCCAGGCTGCACAGGGAGGGCAGGACAGCAGTGCCCTCAGGCAAAGCTCTGAGAGAGACTGTGGGTCTCTGAGTCCTGTGTGAGCAAGGACACCCACCTGAGTGTATGTCAGGGCGGAGGCAGTGGGGAGATGCAGGGGACTCCGTGGTCTGTGCAGCACCCTGTGGGTGTTCTAGGGTGCGTCTCTGAGTGTTGGGCTGTGGATGTGTTTGTGTATGAGTTGCATGTGTGATTCCCTTTAGCCCGTGGTGATTCCTCAGTGAGGTGAACCTACTGCAACTCTAAATCCACACCTTTCATCTATTTTGTGGTCCAAATGAACACATTGGGGAAATATGTGCAATTTAATATGCTCACTCTATGGATTTAAAAATCTACTAGGTATGTAGCACTTAAAGCTTGACACCATTGTCTTGTTTGAATCTCACTACTACTCTGCTAAAGTCGAAATGATGTAAATTGTCATCCCCATTTTACAGATAAAGAAACTGAGGTTCAAACCAATACCTAACCTGTCAGTTTATACAGCAAAATCTGCACTAGAATCCAGGTCTCCTGTTGGAAGCCTCTGCTCTTTGCACTCTAAAACACATAAAATTTGATTATGGAATTGACCACATATTAGTCAATTCCACACACAGCAAGGTTCACCTGCTAGGAGGTTGTTAGTAGTTTTTAGGGCACAGGCTTTTATGGATGGGTCACAGGGTACAGGGGACACAGGTGATACTGGAATGTCCATATTTAGGCAAAGAAAGTCCATTGGTTGTCTTCTGTCCTCTTAACTAATCAAAGATGAACATGAACAACTTAAAAACCAACATAATCTATAATTACAGACAGTATAAAACACTAACAGTAGGTGGTGTTTTGAAAGTTAACAAGATGTTTTTAGATTTAAAAATCTAAATCAGATGCCATTGCTAAATTTGGCAAATGAGGAAAATAAGCTCAAGATTCTTAATCAATATTTTGCTCTATGAAATAGTTTATACTTCACTAAAAACAGAGTAGAACAATAATAACCTTTTAGCTGTCCCATCTTCAAAAGGAAAGGGGGAAAGGTTCCTTGTTATTTTCCTAATTTGCATTTAAATAGATTCTTTTATCATTTACTGTATGTTAAGAATCAGATTTTTATACTTTCATTGAATTTTAGCCAGCATAAAATAATTACTTAGCTAAATGCAAAGCATGAAAAAGAAGAGGAAAAAACCAAGTAGCTTATATTATCTATCTTCTTAATTAGATAAAACTATGTTGGTTTCCAAACAAAGAAATAAAATTTCATTATTTAGACATGAATTTTCCTCTTAGAGGAATTTTGTTGTTATATTACATTTTGTTGAACCTACCATTTGTAGATTCTTAAAAAAAAAATCAAAATGCTTGAAACCACTGCAGAGATATTTTCTTTACTGTTTCTTTAGATCTTTAGGTCAGTCTAGTTCAAGTGTCTTCCAGAGAGCTCAATTCAAATAGATCAAATCATAGAATGTTCTAGCTGGAAGGGAGCTTAGAAATGATCTGTTTGTCTAGAGATTAGCAGCCTGAGAGCTGTTGCCAACTCACTCTTGCATTCATTTGTTCACTAAGTGATTATTGAGAAAAGTGGGGCTGTTTGAATCGCTGTCCCCAGGCATGATGGGACAGGGGTGAGGAGAGAGGAGGAGGCTGTGTGTTGGAGAGTGATTGACTCCACGTGAGGGATAGCACCTTACTTCAGCTGGAGCCCCACAGTGTCCTGGTGGCTGCCTATTGAGGGGTAACTGCCCTGTGGAGCCCAGCAGTGCGGAGGAGGCAGGGCATTATCCCAAGAGCCCGGTTCAACAGGCATTCAGTAAATGTGCATTGATTGGGTAGAATGAATGAATTCTAGACACTGGGCTTCACTTCTTTGCCCCTGTTTTTCATCTGTAAATTGGACCTGATGGATGCAGTGAAATGAAGTGTACAAATGGACGTTTTAAATTCTTAACACACCAGACAAACGTCAGGGCTGAGATGAAGAAGCTGCCTTTCTCTGGCTATCAATTAATGTCAGTTTTCTCACTGACATGCTTTTACTCAAAACTTTGAAATGTAAGTTGCAGTGATGAATATGCCTTCTAATCCAGGAGACTCAATAAAACTATTTTTATTTTGAATGGAAAAGCACATTCTGTAAGTTTCCAAATTGAGTTGATTGTCAAACAGGATGCTTACCTCCATCCTGAGAACCACTTATCCCTTGCAAATGAGAAGTCCAGAAATAAGGAGGCCTGCCCATAGTCTCATGGGTAATTAGTGACAGAGACAGGCTTGGAAGGAGTCTAGTCTTCATCCAACTTGACTGCACACAAGCACATGAACACACACACGTGCACACGTACTTAGTCTCTCTCTGCAGCCAGTTTCACTGAATGCAACAGAAATGAAAATGACCCTTACAGACAGCTGAGCTTACAAGGGTGAGGATTACATACTATTAGGCAAAAAATTCAGGCCCTGAGCAGACGAGACAGTTCCTTAGCAAACAGCCATGTTGGAGAGACTGTGGTTCCTGATACCACATGCTACCATCTGGTCCCCAGAGCGGGTCTTTTTCTCTCTGCCCAAGACATGTGACACCTCTTGGGAACTCTGCCTCCAGCACAGCTAAACTTTCCCAGAATGCCCAGCCACAAGAGAGCAGCTCGTGGGCTCCAACATGGAATGCAGAATTGGGTGGAATGGCATGGGCTCAGATCCCATTCTGTGAGAAGCCCATTCAATGTGGTGTACAGTTCCTGTAGTACTCTCCGTTCTGGCATGTCTTTTAACTCAAGTTTCTTACTGTTTTCTACTCTAACTGGTCTGTGATCAGCTTTCATTGCTCTGTAGTCCAGCAGAGACCTGGCACTGGGCCATCTAATCATTCTGGAGCTAGCATATTATTCCACTGCTTATTTGCATATCTAAATGACATTTAAGAGAAAATACAAGGAAGGTCACTTCTCGGCCACTGGGATAGCCAAGAATATATGTGGAGTGATCTCTTTTCATCACAGATTCCAAGGGCTTCAGGCACTTCAGATTTTCATTTTCTTTATTGATTCTTTTGTCAATAAGGAAAAAAAGATGAGGGATTATTTTAAAATAGGGTTGAGAAACAAATTTAATGATCAAAAATTATAGGGTGAGACTCTTCTGAACTCCTGGGCACCTGTCTTCTTTCCCCTCTGGTGCTTAAAATAATTTAAAAACAAAAGCCTGCCCTAGTGCCTGAAATGTGGGGCTGGCCATGGCTGGCAGACCCAGGATAGTGCACACAACAGATACGGATCTAGCCTCTGCAGGAGTCCCCAGCCTGAAACATCCACTGACACTTGCAAGGAAAGACCAGTAGTTTTGCTCTTTATTATTTGTGCAGGTAGCCAGAGTGATCCGGGTAATTTAAAAGGGACAATCATCTCTAAATCATGCATGTTTGTGTGCAGAAGGTGATGTCTGTATACCTAAGTGTGACTTGTCACAGTTTCCATGCCTCTCTCCTGACCTCCAAACACGTAAATCTAACTGCCCAAAGGGCACATGCAGTTGAAACTCATAAGCTGCTCAAACTCAGCACATCTAAATCTGAGCCCACTGTCTCCCCACCCCAGCTTCTTACTCTTTTCTTGAGGGACTAAAGAAAATGGTGGCAACTTTTCTTACAAGGACCCCGGGCCAGGGTGCCATGCCAGACACCTGGCTCTTCTCCCAAGTTCTTTCTTGCCCTCCCTCCCAGAACCATAGTGAGTCCTCAATCTGGTTCCTAGTGGATGTCAACTCAGCCCACTTTTCTGACTCCACTGCCACTCCCCTAAGCCAGTTTTCTGGGTTCTCACTCTCTCTCACTAGGGTTACTGTGACAACAGCCTCCTAACTTTTCCCTCTGCCCCATCTCACCCCTCCAATCCACATCACACACTGTTATCAAAGCTCACATCACTCTTCACTACTCAACTTAAAACCCTCCACCAACATATAGCTGCCCACAGTGTATCGTCCAGGTTTTTTGAAGCCTGTGTCCAGGGCTCTCCATGGTCTGCCAACCGATCTACCTCCCAAGCCACATCATCTCACATTAGGCTCCAGAAGCACTGCTGAGGTATTTTCAGAGTCCTGGACACACTGGCATGCCCCACAGTTCTGTCCCCTTGATTACTCCTTTGCCTGGAGCTTGCATCCCACTCATCTTCACCTGGATAATTCCTACGTGAGTGAATGCTCAATTCATGTGTCACCTGCTCTGGGAAGTCTTCTGTGTTTGCCCTTGTCCCCACACCTTTAGGAGCCTTTATCTTGATAAATTTTTTCTGAGTTGTGATTTTTTAAGTATATTTTATTGATTATGCTATTACAGTTGTCCCATTTTTTTCTCCCCTTTATTCCCCTCTGCTCTGCACACTCCCTCCCACAAGATCCCCCCCCCCCCCACCTCTTAGTTCATGTCCATGGGTTGTACACATAACTTCTTTGGTCTCTCCATTTCCTATACTATTCTTAACCTCCCTCTGTCTATTTTGTACCTACCATTCATGCTTCTTATTCCCCGTACCTTTTCCCCCATTTTCCTCCCTCCCCCTCCCTGCTGATAACCTTCCATGTGATCTCCATTTCTGGGATTCTGTTTCTGTTCTAGTTGTTTGCTTAGTTAACTTTTGTGTTTGTTTTTGTTTTAGTTTCGGTTGTTGATACTTGTGAGTTTGTTGTCATTTTACTGTTAACATTTTTGATCATCTTCTTTTTCTTAGAAAGTCCCTTTAATATTTCATGTATTAAAGAATTGGTGATGATGAACTCCTTGAACTTGACCTTATCTGGGAAGCACTTTATCTCCCCTTCCATTCTAAATGATAGCTTTGCTGGATACAGTAATCTTGGATGTAGGTCCTTGCCTTTCATGACTTGGAATACTTCTTTCCAGCCCCTTCTTGCCTGAACGGTTTCTCTTGAAAAAACAGCTGATAGTTTTATGGGAACTCCTTTGTAGGTAACTGTGTCCTTTTCTCTTGCTGCTTTTAAGATTCTCTCATCTTTAATCTTGGGTAATGTAATTATGATGTGCCTTGGTGTGTGCTTCCTTGGGTACAACTTCTTTGGGACTCTCTGAGCTTCCTGGACTTCCTGGAAGTCTATTTCCTTTGCCAGATTGGGGAAGTTTTCCTTCATCATTTTTTTCAAATAAGTTTTCAATTTCTTGTTCTTCCTCTTCTCCTTCTGGCACCCCAATGTGACGCGGATCTCGGCCCGCAAGATCTGCTGTTGAGGTTTTAGTATTCCAATACACATACACAAGGACTACAGACGTCCTGTGGGGGAAAAGGGACGGCACGGCCACTCTCTCAAGAGGAGAGCACCTCTCAGCACCTCGGCCACTCCCTCAAGGGGGGAGCGCCAAGAGCCTTGGGGTGACCAGCCTTTATAGGTTTTTGAGGCCCTTAACATCAAAGGTCCTCTTTACTATACAAAGGTTTGTTTTGGGTGGTTATCTTTGCAGACACAGGAGAGGAAGTCACTGAATACATCAAAGGAGGACATTTGCAATGTAAATGGTTGAAAGGGCTATGTCCCATACCTGGAGGGTCTAGCCCAGATTCTGTAAAGATAAAGATACTCAGTAAACATTTGCTTCCTCAATTCAGGGTGAGGGAGTTTTTTAGCAAGTCTCATAGCAGTCTAAGTACAATGCAGGCCTGATTTCCCACTGGAGAACTTACCTGCCCGCCAACTTCGCTCCCCACTGGTTTTCCAAGTGGGGGCTGAGCCACATTTCCCACGCTTGGAACGGTTCCCCACACCAATGATTCGGATGTTGGAACATTTAAAGTTGTCCCAGAAGTTCTCAAGCTTCTCCTCATTTTTTTGAATTTTTGTTTATTCATTCTGTTCTAGTTGAATGTTTATTTCTTCCTTCTGCTCCAAATTATTGATACAAGTCCTGGTTTTCTTCTCTTCACTGTTGGTTTCCTGTATATTTTTCTTTATTTCATGTTTTATAGCCTTCACTTTTTCCTTTATTTTGGGATCATACTCAACCATTTCTGTGAGCATCTTGATCAGCAGTGTTTTGAACTCTGCATCTGGTAGGTTGGCTCTGTCTTTATCATGTAGTTCTATTTTTGGAGTTTTGATCTTTTCTTTCATTTGCACCATATTTCTTTGTCTCTGCACTTGTTACATTGTAAGGGGCAGAGGCTTAGGTATTTGCTAGAGTGGGGCAACCCAGGTCACTGCATTGTGGCACTGTATGTGAGGGAGGGATCAGAGAGGGAACAATACCACTTGCCCAGCTCTTGGCCATCTTTCAGTCACTTCCCTTGCTACTCACAATCAAATTGGACCCTTCTGGTGCTGATTCCTGGATGGGTGGGTTTGTGTACATTCTAGGACCCTGTGGGTCTCTCCAACAAACTCTCTTGTGAGGCTGGGAGTTTCTCCCACTGCTACAACACCCATAGGTTTTTACAGTCAGAGGTTTTAAGGTTTTATTTCCCTGCGCTGGAACCCTGGGTTGTGCTGTCTGTCTTGCTCCCCAGTTGTTACACCCAGTTTATCTGCAGGCAAATATGGGACCACTGGGTCCTCCGGCTACCACCTTGCCATGTTTCCTCTCCACTCTGGCTGCCTGTCTCCGCCCCTCCTCCTAGTCTGAATGAATATTTCTTCTTAAATCCTTGGTTGTCAGACTTCCATACAATTCAATTTTCTGACAGTTCTGGTTATTTTTTTGTTTTTAAATTTGTTGTTGTCCTTCATTTGGTTGTGAGAGGAGGCAATGTGTATCTACCTATGCCTCTGCCTTGGTTGGAAAGCCCCAAGTTGTGATTTTAAGTAAGACATATACCTAATTGTGCTAGCATTGTATCTGAGTCTCTGTGTGCTTTCCACACTGGCCTTCTTACCACTTAATAAATTTGAGGACCACATTTTAGTCATTTTTGCCTTTTGTTGCCTTGGACAGTGCCTGGCACACAGCAAGTGTCCCTGAAATGTTGGTTGGATGTAGTCGAAAAAGTAAGTTCACTTTTCTGTTTAAAAGATGATGATGAATGAGGCTCCCATTTGCTTCCAGGAAAGCTGCATAATCTTTGCAGTTTCTCAGCCTTCACCTGTGCTCAGCTTCTGCAACTGAGCTGCAGCCCTTGACCCATCTCAAACAACCTTTTCATACCTTTCCTGGTTGTATTACTTGATCTGGCTAGATCTGACTGATCTGGGCATGAAATTACAGAAAATCCAACTTAAATAGGCTCAAATAATAAAGAGGATTTCTTAACTCAGGTACTAAGGAAGTCCACAGACTAGGTGGAGATCAGGAAGTCTCAATCAGGGCTCTGTCTGTGTTTCCTGCCATTATTTTGGCTACACCCTTTCACTGTCCATATGCTTCACCCTCCAAATGCCAGCAGAATGGCTCATGGTCAGCATGGCTCAGCAATTTGAGGCTTAGGGTCACAATGATGGTATCAGAGGAAGAGAGATTGTATTTAAAGAACTAGGGATCTGTTTTCCCAGAAGCTTCCAAAAAACATCCTCTCATGTTTTATTGTACTGAATTGGATAACATTCCTATTTCTGAGAAAATTCATTGAGCAGAAAATGTCAAACACTGATTGGCTTAGATCTGATGTCCTGAGGAGAGATAACTTTTAGAGTGATCAGGCTCTCTCCCCTTGAGCTGGGGTTCTGGTCAGCAACCTTTAAAGCATGTGGGCTGCCTGGGAGAAACCTAAATGAAAACCAGGGTACAGAGCTACGGGGAGGAAAATGTCTCAGTGCCCACTGTGTCTAGCAGTATTTACTCTACCCTTAAAATCTTCTTGTAGTTCCTGATGGGTTATAGCAGAAACCCTGGACTTATGAGTCTGTGGAACCACAAGAAGATTGATTCAGTTCAAAGTCAATTCAACAGAGTGTGTGGTTGGTTACTGTGTACATGGCAAGTTAGTATGCCCAGTTGCTTTCAACAAGGTTTACAGGAGCCACTATAAAGGACACATGGACAAAATCAAGGGAGAGGGTGGAGGCGGGGGAGAGATGGGGGTTTGGCTGGTGGCGGGGGTAGAGGGGGCGGCAGGGGGGTGGAGGGGTGGGGAGAAAATGCAGACAACTGTAATTGAATAACAATAAAAAATTTAAAAAACAACAACAACAAGGTTTTCTCTCCTCGACTGGGACAGCTGGGAATAGATTAAGCCTCTCAGCTTGTCCCCTCATCACCTGTCCCTAAAACATGCAGAGGGCCCTCTTGAGGCTTTCTAAAAGTTTTTATAAAGGGAAAGTAACTAGGGATAGTAAATAGCCTTCACCCTTCTCTCCCTGATTCTCCTACTGTTTTTCTCTTAGGCTCTGTAGAGAAGCACAGAGGCCAATGGTGGGTCCTTACGCTAAAAGTGAGGGCTCTGCTGGGAAACCAGTCTGTGGACCCCCTGCTCTGAGAGTGATATCTTGTTTTCACTGGGAACCAGCAGGAGGGCTTTTCTTTCTTCCAGTAGCTCTGAAAGTCTTATGCTGTGGGCCCCATGACCCTTCTGATTACTCTGTATGATCTTGTCCCCTCTAGATGTTCGACTGGATAAGCCACAACAAGGAATTATTCCTCCAGAGCCATACAGAGATCGGAGTCAGCTACCAGCATGCTCTAGACCTGCAGACACAGCACAATCACTTCGCCATGAACTCCATGGTAAGTGAAGCACCTGCCCTCAGCTCTGCCTCTGGGGGCAGGAGAGTGGTGAGGGAAGGGAACAGGGGGAGGGGGAGAAGAGGCAGGGACAGACTTCCAACCTGAGTAAGAATGTGGAACTCTGAATGTGTGGATCCTCTAGTATCCTGTTTGCCAGGATGGGGACATGTGCAGGACATATGGCCAGCCAGCTGTTCTGTAGCAGATTATGGTCCCATTTCTGCCTCCAGACCTTGCTTTACAAGGGGAAAGGAATTTGCTGGAGTTGTAGAAGGCATTATTAGCTCAGTGCAAGACTAGAAGGGAGAGTCAACAGTTCCACTCTGCTGACTTAACCAACTAGCATGTGTGTTACTGAGCTGGGATAGTGAGGGACCTCAGGCTATGGCACTCTGGGATTGAGTGAATTGGGACTGTTTAGACTGAGGAAGAGGAGCCTAAAGGGACACACAATTGCTGCCTTCATATATGTGAAGGACTACCTCGGAAAGAAGAGGGTAGAACTGTTTTGTGTTGGTCTTGGAGGCATAACTGTTTGAAGGACAGTTGTTGGAGGGGGAGGCAGGACATGACTCTGGGAAGTACAATACATTGGGAGTTAGTGAGCTCCCCATGAGGGGGAGTGTGCAAGCAGACCCTGAATTCAGAGAGGGATATTTGTTTGCTGTGTGGCCATAGGGAATTTACCTCTCTGTTCTTCAATTTCTTCATCTATAAAATGGAAATAATAGTAGCTATCTTATACAGTTGTAAGGACCCAAGGAGTTAATTGTAAGGTTGTGGGAGCTGTGCCTGATACATAGTAAATTATTAGTAAATATTAGGATGCTGCTGCTGCTGCTGCTGATGATGATGAAGGAGTCTAGTTCAGATAACACCTGTGATTCCTCATAAGACATTTTGAGATACTATTTTTTTCCCCTGTGGTCACTCCAAAACTTCATTTCAAAATCTTGTCTGCCCCTTGACCATGTATTGTATTTGAAATGCCTGCAACCTAAGAATGCCTCTTTCTCCCCTGTGCCAGCTCTTCCTACTTGTACTACTGATCCAAAAGAATAACTCCACCATTCCCCATGTATCTGAACACCAAGGACTCCTTTTCATTTCTGCCATTGATACTGATAGGGGAGCAAGTGTTAGAAAAACATACAAATGGAGGATCACAGAGGCCAGGGAGGAAGAGAATTTCATTTTCTACCACATTGTTTTAAACGCTACACACTGTACTTAAGGTACTGAAGACAAAATAATTCTAGCCTCAAGTTGTTCAGTGCCTAGTTGGGAAGATAACTCAGACAATCATGGTGCAGCTTGACATGTGCCAAGATAGAGATATGCTCAGTTAACTAAGAACCTTAAAGTCTCTGTGGTTTAAGAAAACAGGGATTCATCTCTTTCCTTCCTCCCTCCTGCCTCGCTTCCTTCCTTCCTTCCTCCCTCCTCACTCAAGGATGTATTTTCATTGATTTTAGAGAGAGAGGAAAGGAGAGAGAGTGAGTGAGAGACAGACATCTATGTGAGAAGTATCTACTGCTTGCCTCCCGTACATGCCCCAACCAGGGGTCAAACCTGCAACCTAAATATGTGCCCTGACCAGCGATTGAACTTGTAACCTTTGGGTGCATGGGATGATGCTCCAACCAACTGAGCCACCTGGCCCGGTCAGGGGGTGTTATTTTTTGGACCTACCACGTGCCTATTACTGGGTGATAGGAGCTCTGCTCATCACAGTCACTTGGAGACCCAGGCTGATGAGCAGCCACAGTCTCAGATGCTGTCAGTTGCCTCACCAGACAAAGCATGTAGCCAAGCACATACTGGCTCTAGAACCATCCACCGAGAAGTGACACATGCCACTTTGACTCATATTTCATTGGCCAGCACCAGTCCTGCAGCCATATCTCACTTTGTGGGTGGAAGTGTATGGTTCGAACACATGATTGGGAGGAGAGAGTCGGGTATTTGTGAATAACCCCAGCGACTAGCACAGGGAGCCATTGCAGGACATAATGGAGAGATGAACATCACGAGATTTGCATAGAAAGGTAACTCTGGCTGCAGAATAGTAGGTTGTGGGCCCAGGCAGGGAAAACATTAACACTGGTTTTATTATCAGTTTTAGCCACATATTCTCGTGTCTTCATCTAAATGTGAAGATTCATTCCCTTCCAACTAGTCTCCTGTAAATATGTCTCTTCTCTGGCTCACTTTAGTCACAGAGAAGCAGAGCAGTTGATCACAGGTGACTAAGAATGTGATCGCAAATATAGTCAAGTTTGATTATCTGTGTGCCTTATGGATTTCCCCCTGTGAATTTTACAAATTCTCTGCCAGAATCTTCATGTTGCCCAACTGCCTGGCCCTAGGGCAGACAACTCATTTTAATAAGAAGCAAAGACAAACATAATTAGGGAGGTAAGTCTGCCACCAAGCCCCTCAAAATAGTGAACTACAAAGCTATATAGAAAGAGCCTTTGGCTTTGAATTATCTGTACCACTGCTTGTCTTTGTTAATATGGATAACTGAGTTAGTGGCACATTAAAAGCCTTTTCTCTGACAAATTTACTTTTGAAGTCTCCATATTCAGGAGAACAATGAGGGTGAAAATTTACTGAAGGGAAGCATCTTCTGCAGCTGGG
Source organism: Desmodus rotundus (assembly GCF_022682495.2). Classification (NCBI taxonomy): domain Eukaryota; kingdom Metazoa; phylum Chordata; class Mammalia; order Chiroptera; family Phyllostomidae; genus Desmodus; species Desmodus rotundus. The sequence continues at coordinate 101,514,590 of NC_071388.1, forward strand.
AGAGAAAGAAGAAGAGATTTAATATACAACAGCCAGTTAGCCTATTCCAGCCTATCTCAGTGTCTCCCACCCCCCAATACGGCAGCACCGATAGCCGCGGTAGGCTGGATCTCCTCTCCGGCTGCAGGGCAAGGGATCAAATTGCCTGGGCACGTGTGCTCTGTATACGGAGACCACCCCACACTTTTGTTAACTGGGAGGTTTACAGATTTGTTGTTCAGAGGAACTTTCACAAAGAGGGATGTCAGCATCCCTAACAGGTAAAAGGAGGAAATTACAGACTCCTTTTCTCTGGCCTGAGTGATGGAAGTTGCTGCCAAGAAACAGATGATACAAGCAGCTACTCCTGAAGCCCAGTGACTACAGGAATGATCAGTTACTCAGGGGAAGTGAGAATGTGGACTGTTCTGTAAATTCACTGAGGCATTTCTGTTCCTGTTCTTGTAAGTTACACGTGCACCTATTCACACAGCCACACTTCTTTCCGTGTAAAGGGACATACATGTAGCACACTTTGTTTTAGGCTGCAGGGGAGTTCTTTGGTATTGAATCCTGTTATAGAACTGAAATAGGCCAGTGATTTCTTACCTTTTGGGGAGGTCACAGACCCCTTGGAAATCTAATGAAGGTGGTGGTTCTGAGAAATGTGTATATAAACAAATTGTTTTAGATAATTTCAGGGAATTCTAAAGCCTATCAATCAACTTTCCCCATTTAATATCCCAAGTACCTAATGACTTTATTTACATGTTCCACAAGTAACTAAGGATCAGACATTGTGTTGGATATTGGGCATATAGTGGTGAACAAAAGAGATGGTCTTAAATATTTAATCTAATATAAAAAATATACTTAAAACCAATAAATTTTATGTTGGAAGAGTAAGGGATGCTATGAAAGAGTATAACAAAAGAGGCTCAATTTAAGCGAGGGGAGGTTGGGTGTATTTTTCAATCAATAATCAGTACCAATTTGCTCATTGTTCATTCACTGATAGTAATTTATGACATAAATTAACTATGTAATATACCAAAGAACTTATAATTTGAAGAAGCCCAAGGTATTTTTTTTGTAAATTAAAATAATAAATTTATAATTTACCTGTTTTCAAAGATTGGTTTTCATGTGTCTAGTATTATATACATGTTAAAGACCCATCTCTAGCTAAGGTGACCATTTCTGGGAAATAATAGCATATCATTAAATAATAGAGAAAAAAATCAGAAATTTCTTAAATTTTATCTATGAATTGGTACCAGTACAGGCGATAAATTATTAACATGCTGGGAGGGTAAGAGCAATACCCTACTGAGTATGGTATGTGAGCATCTCTAAAATAAAAAGGTTAAAATTGGTTATGTTTGGCTTTTTGTCTAACATATTTTTTTTGCAGTTCCCACTGGGGAATCCTATTCTTTAAATCTTTAAAAATAAATAAATAATAATAACCCACCTACTAAACCCAGTAGGAAAATATTGTCTGGCTTCTTATAGTGCCTCAGAAAAGCAGGTTCCTTGAGTTCCTTGGTATTCTCCTCTTTTTAAATTAAGCCTCCTATTGTGGAAGCCTTTGTCATAAGTTCTCCTCCCGAGTGTGGCCTTCGTCTCTGATGGGAGTGTGGGCAGATGGAAGTAGGGTCGGGTTGTAATATGCAACAGAACAATCATTTAGCTACTCAGTTCTAGTTCTTTATGAAAAAGGCACAGGAGTACATAAAAACATAGCACAGCCTTATTTACAATTCTAATTAGCCAGTTCTTTGGGGAAAAATAATTCCTAATGGTTTCTGTCTAGAATTTTTAAATATGAAATAATATTCACTTTCTATTATTACAACAATGAGGATTCACACTACTGATAACCATGTACAGTTAGGCAGTAGGAATCCTTTCTGCTGTGGCATGTTTGGTAGCTGTTTTAATCCTATTAATTTTCTTACCAGAGGCACATATTGCCACCTGATGGACTGCAAATCAGACCAATTGCAGCAAAGCCAATGGTGCTCTCTCTTTGTTTTGAGGGATGGTTACAAATGGTAGCACCAAGGAAAAGTCAGATCTAGAGCAAGAGAAATAAAGATTTTGAGGCCGGTTTCCTGATCCGAGGCTGAGAAGCCTTGCTCTGGGGTCCTCTGTTGTTTTAGATTCAGTTGCCAAAGGTAGTCCTAAACCATGATTCTGAAGCACTTCCCCACCCAGCAAAAGGCAGTACTTCCTGTTATGACACTATTTCTAAATTTTGGTGTGTAAATACACACACACACACACACACACACACACATGCTATTGTGATGTTTAAGTAGCCAGTATTTGACCCTGCCATAGTTGCAAAACCCTATTATAAACAAAAAACCCATTTAAAAAAGAGGACATCAATCTTATCTGGTATGTATTAGTCTTTTTAGTATATTTTTTCAAAGAATCATGTAGTGAGCTTGCTAAAAATGCAGATTTCTTTTTGGCTTCCACCCAAGTCCTAGAAAATTATAATTTCTGGGAGACTGGGCCTTAGGAACCTAAATTTTTAACAAGTTCACCAGGTAATTTGTATGTACATTAAGGTTAGAGAACTGTTGTTCGGTGGATATCTATACATATAAAATAGTTACTGACTAAAATAAAGCATCTCAAGTTCTGAAAGACCATCTACTTCCAGCATGACAGCATAAGGAGTTCCACAGACCTGTTTGCCAGTGAAACTGGTGAAAATTATTATTTCATTATCATTATTTTTAATCCTCACCCGAGGACATGTTTATTTACTTTAGTGAGAGAGGAAGGTGGGGGGGGGGCAGAAAAAAAAATCAATGTGAGAGAGAAACAGCAATCTGTTGCCTCCCATACACACCCCAACCAAGGATCAAACTCACAGCCTAGGTATGTGCCCTGACTGGGATTTGAACCCACAACCTTTGGGTGTACAAGATGATGCTCCAACTAACTGAGCCTCTCGTCTAGGGCTAAAGGCATTTAAAGTCTCTGGAAATGGTTTTAAGTGTATACAGCAAATGAAGGAAGAGTTATTCAAAAAAATCTACTAAACCTCAATAAGAACAATGAGTCTGTACTATTTGAACCAAGATCCACGCTCTCCCTCTCCCATCCCAGCTCAATAACGTGAAAACTTCACTCCAGAGTGTCACAACCAAGGATACAGGGCTTCCTTTTTCCCCAAGCTCCCAGATGTGTCATTTCTTATCCTGCCCTAAACTACCTGTTTCTACAGCTAAGTTCTGGTTGAGTGTTGCCAAAAGCTGGGAACTCCTTCTGCCTAGCCCCTGCTTATGGAACAGAGGCTCTGCCATGGGTGCAACACTACTGATAATTCCAGGGCCCCGATTGCCCTTGCCCCAACTTGTAATGTATAGCCATGCTGGGAGAGGCAAGTCAAGAAGACCTGAGGCTATTGATCCACCTCCACTGAGTGTTCAGCTCTTAAAGTGGGGATGTCACGCAGGGAAGCACACCATTTTCCCTAATGCCAGCTCCAGGGCCCTGGCTCAGAGATTTTTGCCTGGGGGTAGAAACAAACTGTAGTACAGAGAGTGCCAGATCTTTTTCCAAAGCCACTGACTTCATTTGCAACAGAGAGTGAAGAAGTTCAAACCAACTGTGCTCTCAAAAATGCCCTTAGGGAGGCTCTGGTGAAAGGCAATTGGGAGGAGATTGGTAGAGTCATTGGACATACAGGGTAAATGGTAGGCATGCTAGTTTTCCAGAGAGAACTGGGGAAAGAGAGCTCCTGGGACCAGAACAAATCTCAGGCACTGACTTCAGAAACTATCCCTTCAAAGGAGCCCAAATTTTATTGGATAAGTCTGTGGAGGAATTTATATCCCAGGACAGTGTTGAAAACAATAATTCATGGAATTTAACAGGATGTGGTCAGGAAAAGAGAAAGTTAAAGAGAGCACAGCCAAGACCACTTCATCCTAGGGTAACTGTGCCATACCTAAGACTGCACCCCCTGAGGAGCAACATCGAAGGTTTCTGCTGTAAAGGTTGAGGTGGAAATAGACTTTACTAAAACAATCCAGCCAGTTACTAAACAAACAAGCAAGAAAATAACAAGCCCTAGAAGTGGGAGGACCACTAACCAGAGTTGCTACAATAATAGCATCTAAAATGTCTACTTTACAAGAAAAATTATAAGACATGCAAAGAAACAAAAGTATAACCAGGAAAAAAAAAAGATAAAAAGCATACACTCGAAAAAACAGGCAATAGAAACTTTCTGTGAGAGCCGCTATATGCCAGATTTAACAAAGATGTCAAAGTAGCCATTATAAATGTTTTTTTTAAAAAAACAAAGCTAAAGGAATTCATGATTGAGGCAGTAAAGGAAGGTATGATAACAATATCTTATCAAACAGCATATATCACTAAAAAAGATAGAAATAATAAAAAGAACCAAAAGGAAAAATACAATCACTGAAATGAAAAATTCACTACAGGAGCTCAATAGTAGATTTGAACTGGCAGAAGAAAGAATTAGCAAACTTTAAAATAGATCAATAGAAATTACTCAGTCTAAAGAACAGAGAGAAAACAATGGCAAAAATGAACAGAGCCTCAGAAAAATGTGGTTCACATTAAAGGTATTACCATAGGTATAATAAGAGTACCAGAAGGAGAGGAAAGAGAAAGAAACAGAAAAATTATTAAAAGAAATAATACATATATTTTTAAAAAACATTAATGAACACAGCTGGAAACTTGAGGAACTTCAAGTAGGATAAAATTCAAAGAGATCCATAAACAGACACACCATATTAAAAATACTGAAAGCCAAAGACAAGGAGAAAATTTTGAAAGCAGAAAGAGATTTGTCACAAGGAATCCCAGATTAATGTCATAAGATTAATGGCTGATTTCTCATCAGAAACAGGGGAGCCTAGAAAGCAGTGGGATAATATATTCAAATTACTAATAGGAAAAAAACCTGTCAACTAAGACTCCTATAATACAGGAAAGCTTCTTTCAAAGATGAAGTGAAATATAGATATTCTCAGATAATAAAAATAATCTGAAAATTTGTTTCTAGCAGACACACCTTATAAGAAATAATAAAGGAACTTCTTACGGTGAAAGCAAGTGACCCCAGACAGTAATTTGATTTTACACAAAAAGACAAAGAACACCAATAAAGTAATTATTTAATTATAAAAGGCAACATTAATGCATATTTCTTTTTTCTTCTATTACCAAATTTAAAAATTCTTTGTATAAAATATCCTGTTAGGCCTATAACATATAGAAATACAATATATTTGTTAGTAACACCACAAAAGAGGTGAATGAGAGCAAAGCTATATTGAAGTAAGGAAATTACCCTGTATGGTAACTTAAGTCCACAGGAACAAATGAAAGATCCAGAAATGATACACAAGGACAATATAAGAAAGGCTGTAAACATATTTTCTTTGCTGTCTTCTCTCAACTTCTTTAACAGACATAAAATTATAAAAAGCTATAATTATAATGATCTAATATTAAGTTTATAGTGTATAATAACAATGTAATATATAAAAACAATGTCACAAAAAGTGGGGGAAAAGAATGCTATATAGGAGTAATATTTTTATATCTCACTGGAATTGTTAGTATACATCTGAAACTGATTCTGATAAGATGTTCATAGTAAGCCCTACAGCTATAGCTAAGAAAATAATTAAAAAATATAATGTAAAAATGCAGTAAAAGTATTGAAATGCTACATTATAAAATATTCACTTAATGAAAAAGAAAGCAGTATAGGAGGAATAGAAGTATAAAAAAAGACATGTAACATACAGAAAAAATTTATTTTTTAAAATGTATTTTATTGATTATGCTATAACAGCTGTCCCATTTTTTTCTCCCTTTTATTCCCCTTCATCCTATACACCCCCTCCCACCAGATTTCCAGCCCCCCCACTTTGCACCTCTTAGTTCATGTCCATGGGTAGTACATATAAGTTCTTTGGCCTCTCCATTTCCTATACTATTCTTAACCACCTCCTGTCTGTTTTGTACCTACCATTTATGCTACTTATTCCATGTACCTTTTCCCCCAATTCTCCCTCCCCCTCCCCCACTGATAACCCTCCAGGTGATGTCCATTTCTGGGATTCTGTTCCTGTTCTAGTTGTTTGCTTAATTTGCTTTTGTTGTTGTTTTAGGTGTGGTTGTTAATAACTGTGAGTTTGCTGTCATTGTTACTGTTCATATTTTTTATCTTCTTTTTCTTAGATAAGTCCTTTTAACATTTAATATAATAAGGACTTGGTGATGATGAACTCCTTGAACTTGACCTTATCTGAGAAGCACTTTATCTCCCCTTCCATTCTAAATGATAGCTTTGCTGGATACAGTAATCTTGGATATAGGTCCTTGTCTTTCATGACTTGGATACTTCTTTCCAGCCCCTTCTTGCCTGCATGGTTTCTCTTGAGAAAACAGCTGATAGTCTTATGGGAACTCCTTTGTAGGTAATTGCCTCCTTTTCTCTTGCTGCTTTTAAGATTTTCTCCTTATCTTTAATCTTGGGTAATGTAATTATGATGTGCCTTGGTGTGTGCTTCCTTGGGTGCAACTTCTCTGGGACTCTCTGAGCTTCCTGGACTTCCTGGAAGTCTATTTCCTTCACCAGATTAGGAAAAGTTTTCCTTAATTATTTGTCCAAATAAGTTTTCAATTTCTTGTTCTTCCTCTTCTCCTTCTGGCACCCCAATGATTCGGATGTTGGAATGTTTAAAATTGTCCAAGATATTCCTAAACCTCTCCTCATTTTTTTGAATTCTTGTTTCTTCTTTCTGTTCCATTGAATGTTTACTTCTTCCTTCTGTTCCAAATCATTGATTTGATTCCTGGTTTCCTTCCCTTCACTGTTGGTTCCCTGTATATTTTTCTTTATTTCACTTTTCATAGCCTTCACTTTCTTTATTTGTCAACCACACTCAATAAATTCTGTGAGAATCCTGATTACATTGCTTTGAACTCTGCATCTGATAGGTTGGCTCTCTCTTCTTTGTTTCATTCTTTTTTCTGGAGTTTTGATCTGTTCTTTCATTTGAGCCATATTTCTTTGTCTTGGCACATCTGTTACATAGTAAGAGCAAAGCTTTAGGTATTCGCCAGGGTAGGGCAACCCACGTTGCTGGGCTGTATGTGGGGGATGGGTTAGAGAAGGAACAATTCTGCTTGCTTGGCTCTCTCCTGCTTGCAGTCACTTCCCCTGCTACCCAGATGCATATTAGGCCCTTCTGGTGCTGATTCCTGGGTGGGTGGGTTTGTGTACATTCTATGAACCTGTGGGTCCCTCTAACGGACTCTCCTGTAAGACTGAGAGCTTCTCCCGCTGCTGCAACCCCCACATATTTTTACAGCCAGAGATTTTGAGGCTCTGTTTCCCCTGGGTGGTGTGTTCTGTCTTGCTCCCTAGTTTTTCCTCATGGTTTATCTGCATGCTATTGTGGGACCACCTGGTCCACCAGCCGCCATCTTGCCATGTGTTCTCTCTGCCTCAGCTGCCCATCTCCGCCCGTCCTACCAGTGTGGATGAATGTTTCTTCTTTAACTTCTTGGGTGTCAGACAGACTTCCATACAGTTTGAATTTCTGGCAGTTCTGGTAATTTTTTGTTTTTAAATTGGTTGTTATCATTCTTTGGTTGTATGAAGAAGCAAAGCGTACCTACCTATGCCTCCATCTTGGCTGGGAGTCCATACAGAAAAAATTTAAATAGCTGGTAGAAATGTGACCATCATCAATAATAAAATTAAATGTGAAAGGATTAAGCAATTATCTAGTCAAAGGTACAGGTTTTTAGACTGGATAAAAGGATAAGGCCCAATCATATACTGTCTATAGGAGAAATAATTTAGATCCAAAAATTATAATAGATTGAAAATAAAAGGATAGAAAAATATGTATAATGCAAACAGCAACCACAGGAAAGCCAGAGTGGGTACATTTATAAAAGGTTTTGCAACAAAAACTATCACTGGAGAGAAGGAAGGATATTTTGTCATGATAAAAGTGTCAATTTATCAGGTCTAGATGCCTATTGTAAACATACATGTACCGAAAAACAGAACACCAAAATATGTGAGGCAAAAACTGACAGAAATGGAGAAATATAATTTGACAATAATAAAAAAGAAAGACTTCAATGCCCCACTTTTAATAATGGATAGAACAACTAAGCAGAACAAGAGATCAGAAGACTTGAACAAAGAAATAGATGACTATAAACCAAATACTTGTACTATAAAAGAAAAACACCTGAAATTAATTAGGTAACCTTCCACTTGAAAGGCATTGGAAACAGAAGTGTAAACTAAACCTAAAACAAGTAGAAAAAAGGAAATGACAAAGGTAAGAGTGTAAATTAATGAATTAGAGAAAAGAAAAACAATAACAAAATTAATGAACCAAAAGCTGGTTCTTTGAAAAGATCAACAAAACTTATAAACCTTTTGCTAGAATGACTAAGAAAAAAATTATTAGAATCAGAATATCAATACTACAGGTGACATTATAACCAGCCTTACAGAAATAAAAAAGATTTATGAAATAATACTACAAACAATTGTATGACAATAAATTAAGTAACAGATGAAATGGACAAAAGCCCAGGGCCGAATGGCTTCACCACTGAATTCTATCAAACATTTAAAGAAGAATTAATACAAATTCCTCAGAAACTTTTTCAAAAAAATAGAAGAGGAGGAAACACTATGAGTTGGGACTTATTTTATGAGGTCAGTGCTACCTTAATAACGAAACTAAACAAACAATATCATTTATGAGAATGAATGCAAACATTCCCAACAAAATACTAGCAAATTGAATCTAGCAACGTATAGAAAAATTATATACTATGACCAGTTGGGAGTTATCCCAGGTTTGTCAAGTTGGTTTAACATCAATAAAAATGAAAAAACAAAAGCAACAGAAAAACATATGATTATCTCAGGAAACCCAGGAAAAGCATTTGAAAAAATCCCAACACCCTTTTACAATTAAGACACTCAGAAAACTAGGAATAGAAGAGAACCTCTTCAACTGGATAAAGACCATCTATGAAAAACCATAGCTAACATCATATTTAATGGCGAAAGATTGGATATTTAGTCCCTAAGATCAGGAGCAAGACAAGGATGTTTGCTCTTGCCATGCCTAATCAATATTCGAGGGCCTAGCCAGGGCAATAACTCAGGAAAAAGAAAAGGTAGCTTGATTATGAAGGAAGAAGTAAAAGTATCTCTATTCTCAAATGGCATGATTTCATACATGGAAAATCCTAAGACATCTACTAAAAAATTACTAGAGCTAGTAAATGAATTCAGCCAGGTTGCAGGATGAATAATCAGTATTCAAAAGTATTTGTATTTCTACAGAGTTTCAATGAACAATCTGAAAGTGAAATTGAGAAAACCTTCCATTTACAATAGCATCAAAAAGAGAAAAATAATTTGGACAAATTTAACAAATGAAATGTAAAACTTATACTCTGAAAACTGTAAAACATTGTTGAAAGAAATTAAAGACCCAAGTACAGGGGAAAGCTTTTCATATTCATGGATTAGAAGACTTAATATTATTAAGATGGCCATACTCCCCAAACTAATCTACAAATTTAACATACCTCTATCAGAATCCCAGCTGGCTTCTTTGTAGAATTTGACAAACTGATTCTAAAATTTGTGTGAAATTGCAAGGGACCCAGAATAGCCAAAGCAATCTTTAAAAAGAGGAAAGTTGAAGGACTCATATTTTCTGGTTTCAAAACTTACCACAAAGCAACAATAATCAAGACAGTGTGGTCCTGTCATGAGTATAGACATATAGATCACTGGAATAGAATTGATTGTCCATAAATAAACCTATGTGTCTATAGTCAACTGATTTTGACAAGGGTACCAAAACCATTAAATACAGAAAGACTAGTCTTTATAACATATGGTGCTGGGACAACTGGATAGCCACATATAAAAGAATGAAGTTGGACCCTTACATTATACTAAATTTAAAACAGATAAATTTAACTTCATCAAAGCTAAAAACTTTTGTGCTTCAAAAGATATAATCAAGAATGTGGGAGGAAGACAACCCATTGAATGGGAGCAAATATTTACAAATTATCTGATAAGAGACTTGGATCTAGAATATATAAAGAGCTCTTACAACTCAATAACAGAAAGACAAATAACCCAATTAAAAAAGTAGATAAAGGATCTGAATAAGCTCTCCAAAGAAGATAAACATTGGTCAATAAGTGAATGAAAACATGCTTGAAAGTGCATAAAAAGATGTTAATCATCAGGGAAATGAACATCAAAACCACAGTGTGATACCGTTTTATATCCATTAGGATAACTATAATAAAAATGCAAGATAATAATAAATGCTGATGAGGATGCTGAGAAATTGGAACCCTCATACACTGCTTGAGGGAGCATACCGTGGAGTGGCTACCTTGGAATAGTCTGATATTTCTGCTAACAGTTAAACATTGAGTTACCCTGTGACCCAGTGATTCAACTCTTTGGTATATGCCCGAGAGAATTGAAAAAATATGTCTACACAAAATGTCCACACATTGTATACAAATGCTTATAGCAACAATATTCATAATAACTAAAAGGCAGGAATAACCTAAATGTGTATCTGCTGATGAATGAATAAACAAAATGTGGTATATTCATATAATGGAATAAATGAAATGCTGATACATGCTATAACATGGAGGAACCTTGAAAACATTATACTAAATGAAAAAAAATCCATTCACCAAAGACCACATATTTATATGATTTCATTTTGTAAAAGTCCAGAATAGGCAAACCTATAGAGACAAAAATTAGATTAGTTAGTGCTTAGGGGTGGGATGGATGGGAGATAGGGGGACAGTAGCAAAAGGGGACAGGGTTTCTTTTTGGAGTGAGGAAAATATTCTAAAATTGACTGTGGTGTTGGTTGTATGTGTGTGTTTACTAAATACTATTATACTAAAAACTGTTGAGTTGTATACTTTAAATGGGTGACTTGTATGGTATGTGAATTATATCTCAATAAAACTTAACAATATAAAGAAAAAGACAACTGGAGAGGGAATATTTTTAAGTGGATTCCCACTAGATCTAAGATACCACCTTCTTAATGGTTAAAGGGACCGACTGTGACAGAACACAGACACCAGCCCTGGTGCTGGTAGCGAAGCCGGGGTGGGGAGATCGGGCATACCACTTGGCATTCACTCACCGCTGTATTCAAAAGACTTTTGCTGTCTGTATTCTCTGTGCCCTTTGCTAAACAGCAAGATTCATAAGACAGAAAGCTATCTTCAAGTACCTTGCAGTTTAGCCATCCTCAAATTCATGTATCCAATGCAAAGAGAGTTTTGCCCAGTAGGATGTAAGCTCCTAAGGGCAGAGCTTTGTTTCATTCACACCTGCATCACCAGGACCTGTAACAGTGCCTGGCACCTAGTATATTTCTAATAAATGCTTGTTGAATGAACAAGGATATTAAGCATGCCACAGTGTCCATCACCAACCTGGAGCAGAGTTTGGGCAGCAAGGACACAGAACTGATAGGTAGGGCCTCCACTCCTGAGGGAGCACCATCGGATTGATTCCAGCAGAAGCTGAACAAGACAATGAATGAGAGCAGTCCCCAGGTGAAGTACGTTAAAGTCCAGGAACTGTGGGACTAGATGATCTTGCAAGTTCCACCTGACCTCGAGCGTCTTTGTTTCTGAGTTTCTAATCCTTAAAATGGAAGTAAAGCCTCTAACATGTGTCCTCCCTGACAAGAGTGAATGCGATCCTGTGTTTGCTGTTAACACTGGGATTCTGAAGGCAGACCTTCTAGGGAAACCTGCACTTGTCTAGTACTGCATGTACCATCGGCCAGACCTATTCTTGTTAATCAAGTTGAACAGGATGCAGTGTTTGTATCTCCACAAACAGCCTTATGGGTGGAATCTCCCTTTTCTTCCAACTCAGTGGGAGGATTCGATGTTATTTTCTGATCTGCTTAGGATCCATTTACGCTCCTTGCTCTTGGCACCATTGTCAGCATTAAACTTGTCCTAAAGAGAGAAAAATGTGCTTTGAACTAGCCTGGTGGAGCTTGTGCACATACATGTCTAAGGCAGCAGTTCTCCACCCCGGCTGCCCACTACAATCACCCGCAGAACTTTGAAAAAGTACCACATGTGGGCCCCACTGCCTGGGACTGTGATTTACTGTGCTGGGGTAGAGCCCTGGAGATCTGTACAAGGTTGAGAACCAGACAGAATCACTGGTCCAGGACAAAGAAAATAGGCCAAGGGACAATTGCCCTCGGGTCAAGCTCTAAAGCCACTGAATAATAATCCTGTGGAAATGGAGTTGAGGACTTCCCTTCAAGGTCAGGAGTATCCAGGGAGAGAGTATCTGTGTTTACTCCCTATTCTTTGTTCTCTACCCCAGCCTCTCTAGGTGCCCCGTTAACTTTTACCCACTGGTCTCTATTGGCTCCTATTCCAACAAGAAACATAGGAAAGCTCCTTGGTGTAGGCAGAGGCTTTTTTAGCATCAGTCTGGTACATAATGCTGGCTTCTCTCATCTGCTGCCCAGTCACCTGGCTTGGTTCCCTTCTGAAAGGCTTCTCTGAGCTGACCTGCTGGGCTTGGCTGACCACTCAGTGTTCTGACTCATGGCTGGCACTCCTCTCTTGAATGAGGAGGTTCAGTCTCCTCTCTTGATCATGCATTGCCCCACTTCCCTGGCCCCAGATTCTCTTCTCCCTTACTCCTAGTTCTCTGCCCACAGCCCCGGTACCTCTTTCCTGGCTTCAAATCACTGCTTTCTGGGACCTTCTGTTAGCATGTTCCTTGCCCTCAGGTTGTTGACTGTGCCCTTTGGGTGTGAACCTCCTGAGCCTTGTAGCTCAGTTTACCCACACACTTTTATATACTGACATATAGCCAGTGTTTGCTCTCTGACATCTGCAGCCTCCAAGGAGTTAATTTGTCTGAAATTCAGCCAAAGCTGACTCATGCCTCTTCTTTGAGGTCTCCTGGAGCCAAATGAAAGGCATGAAATAGTCTATGAAATCCAGCATGTCAGATGAGATAATGTACATGAAAGGACTTAAACCATAAAGCACAACACAAATATGAAGTACTGACAATAATAAGCAGCAGCATTGCATATGCCGTCTGGGCTATGGGTGGTAGCCAGCAGGAGTACCAGATGAGGCACAGAGGCTGACCAAGGACAGACAGGCGAGACCTTTGCAAATCAGGACATTCGAGAACTGAGATGCCAAGAGTAGGTAGGCGGATGGGAAGGGAGCAGCACTTTAAAGTAGAGGTCAGAGTTCACGACATAGCCAGAGTCCCAGAAATATGAAAGAACTAAAGGATTTCCATCAGCCAGTCATTTTGGTTCTGCCCTTAAAATATATATAGAACCTGGCCACTTGTTACCACCTCTGCCTCCACCACCCTGGTCCAAGTGCCATCAGTTCCTGCCTGTACTATGGTGGTAGGCCCTACCTGGTCTGCTTGCTTTCCCCTTTGTTTCTTTACAGTCCGTTCGCAACATAACAGCCTGCGTGATCCTGCCAAAAGTAAAACACAGCATATCATGTCACTCTACATTCAAAATGCTTTAATGTCTTCCTATTCTCAGGATAAACGCTGAAGTCCCTTACCATGGTTTATGAGGCTCTGCACAGTCTGGGCCTCAGTTACCTCTTGAATCTCAACCTCTACCACCTACTCATCCACTCCAGTCACCACGGGCTTCTTGCTGTTCTTGAAACACTCCATGTCATTCCTGCCCCATGGTCTTCGCCCTTACCGTTCCCACTGCCTGGAACCTCTTCCTACCTGTTCACTCTCACTTCATTCGGGGCTAAGCTCAGGTGTGTCATCCCTGATTTCAGGGGTCAGCCTATCCTAATTTCTCTGTCTTAAGTAGTGCTTTACCTGCCCTATCATGATTTATCAGCTGTATTTTATATAGCACTGAAATAAGAAACATAATAAATATTAATTTATTCTCTTACTTCTCTACAAAAATGTAAGCTCCATGAACATACAAATTTGGTCTCTTGTTAGGGAACTTTCACAGAGCCTTACATTGTTGAATAAATAGTTGAATAAACAAATAGGATAGAGATTTAAGACTCTAGCAACAAGGCAAGATACTGATTAAAGGGGCAGAGTGTTACCTTAATCCCTAGCTTTCCCGTGGTTTTGTGGATGCTGGGACCTTTTTGTTCCCCAGGGTGACTGGCCTTGGGTTTACAGATGGGGATTATTGCTCCAAGGAGGGAGAAGACAAGAGAAGCCACCTGCCAGGTTTCTGCCCCCTCTGGAGCTGAGCTGTTCTGGGATTTCTAAGGGCAAGTCAAGGGCCCTGATGGGGAGGCCTCAGAGATGTAGAACTTTTTATCAAATTCTCTCTCCAAGGGCCCTGTTTCTCTTGGAGATGAGCTTTTAAATCTTTGGGAGAGATTTGTCATTGTCTCTCTTATCCCTTGAGGGATATCCTTGGCCAGCCCAACTGCTTTTACATTTATGGCAAAATGAAACAGCAAGATGAGAAAGAGCATGGGCACAAGGAACTGACTGTGGCTCTCTAGTTCCTTCCCAGCTGAGTGATGATAGGTGAGTTATTTCAGTTTTTCAGAGCCTCACTACCACATCTGTAAATGGGGAATAATGATTGTGCCTGTGCCAGGGGTGTTGTAAGGATGAGATTTGACTGTGCATTTTAGGCACAACATTTGGCATGGTGTTACACTTGGCAAATGTTCAGCCATTATTATTGTCAGGGGTGAGAGTGCTAGAAGAAATAGTTCTCCTGTCCAGGGAAAGCTCCTCAGAGTTCCCATCTACAGAGCTTCTTAAACTTTAATGTGCATATGTATCACTTGGGGCAATCTTGTTAAAATGCAGCTTCACATTCAGGATGTTGGGAAGGGGCCTGAGATTCTGCATTTCTAACCAGCTCCCAGGTTGTACTGATGCCACAGAACAAGCTCTGAATAGCCGGGTCCTATAAGAGAAAGAGCCAAGGGAATAAAATACTGGTGAATGCATTTTCTTGAAGTCTTATAGCCATTGATTTCAACTATAAAGACAGCCTGAAATTACTACTTCAAAACCAAGAAGAGCTGCATTGTTCCCAACCACTCTCTCCATTGGTATCCCTGAATCTGATTCCAGTTGTCCCCACCCCACCCTATCATATCAATCCTGCAGTGATACCTCATACAAAGATACTCACCCCCTCCAAGGAAGTTTCACTCAAAACTGAGAAAAAAGAGAAAGAGGGGCTGGCTCCTTTTTTAACTTAAATCTGCTCCTGGGTTTCCTTGGCCCTCAGACATATGGCCAGGCACGTATTTTCATGGCTGCTTAATGGTTTGTAAAGCAATTGTTTGAGAAAACATTGCTACAGCAAGCCAGGTGAAAGGGACAGAGGGATTAATGGGCCAGCGTTATCTTTGCTGAGCACTGGGCTGCTCCGGATCCTTTCCTCTCTCCACCCAACAGTGACAGATGGCTTCCACATGGTTTGACCTACTGCTTGGCCAGATTTGACCAGATAGTCATTCATCAGCTGCCCTGTTTGGCCCCCTAGAGGGCACCCTGTGGTTTGTGGGAGGCAGAAGTTGCAGTTTTCATTTAGAGCTCATCACATCTCAGCTATTGGCAGAAGAGTTTCAAGCAGGGACAGTTCTTATTCCAGATGTTACTATCCCAGTGTCCATATGTTTCCAGGTGGGATCAGCAGGTTTACATTGTAATGTTAAACATGTTAAACTAATTAATCATAAGCTGATGGTTTAACAGCTTCAGTACCCAAAGTGAGTTTGGTACTAGCAAAGATGTAAGCATTACATATGGCACTATTAATCTGGAGAAAGGAAGTAAGGTTCAGCTTTTTCCATCGCCTTGGCACAGTCTTTTTATTTTCTTACTGATGTTGAATGTTACTTACAAAGCCACTGAAAGCAGTGTGGGAAAATCTCCAAATACTTCTCCTTATGACTTTTTTTAAGTGTGGCAAAACGAAAACTTCAATGAATATAAGCCTCAAGGCATGAGAAAAGGAAGCTATAAGCAGAAAGGTCATATAGACTAGGAATCAAGAGGCCTGGATCTAGTCCCGATTTGCCTCTCTTTGTGTCTTAGAACACACCACTCGATTGACTTAACAAATTTTTAAGTACCTACTAGGTGGACTCAAGAAATGCTTTTCTTTCTTCTGAGATTAAAGCGAGATTGCTACATGAACTTCTAAAAAACTGTAAATACTGTGTTTATATTCCTTTCCTTATAAAAGCAGTATTTGCTCACTGAAACTTGCCTATTTCACTTGTATGTAAATTGTACTTTACTTTAAAAAAAAAAGTTCTACCAAAGTAAAAACAGATGGAGAAATCTGAGTAATTACAGCTTTTAAGGAATGCAACCTGACCAAATCATTAAAATTAAATGTACATCAAAATAATTTTTAAAACTAAAATACTAAAAATGCTAAGTGCATTAAAGTTAAAAATATTTTCACAACCCCTAGTATTATTTGCAGAGGAAACAAAAAACAAAAACTGTAAATAACTTTTGTATCTCAATAAAAAGGAGTTTGACCAAAGCAAAAGATTAAATATAACTTCCCTGTTAGCTCCATCACCCATAGGCATTTGATATTTTGATGTTTCAGTAGGGTGGAAAAGCCGGTGGGATAAAATATTATATACTTATTCTTTATAATTTTAAGAAATTATCTTTAAAAATATGTATTATTTTTAAAAATTTTCTCTATATACAGAGAATTGAGATGAGGAAAATATTCTAAAAAAAAGTTCCATTACCATGTATGTCTGATACAAAATAAGCAGTCAATAACTGAAAATATTTGTGTGTACTTTCTTGGTATGCATGACTGTTTTCAGCTGAGGCCATACTATTTTTATATATATTTTGTCTTTCACATTTTGATTTAACATTTGGTTTTTATTTGACCTGAATGATTTTTGCTGAGTACTTTGGCTTTTGGTGGTTATTGCCTGGCCTCTGTCCCTTGACTTTTGGATTTGGAGAGGCCAGGTCTCCAGAGCTTGTCTAGAGGACTGAATCCTATTCAGGAACGTGACCGCTACGTGGTTGTTGTGCCTCACTTTCTCTGATGATCTGATGGATTACAGCTTCCATTTTCATAATAATAATTTAAAAGCTGCAGCCCATTAATTGGAATGGGATGGAGAACCCCATGCCCAGAACTTATTCCTCCCAGAGGTGAGACAGCTCCTCACTGACCCTCCTGTGCCTTTCTGGAGGTGAATATGAAAAACATAGGCCCCTGGATGACAAAAGGAAGGACCCCATGCCCAGCCTGGCAAGGGGGCTTCTGCTGCCCTTTGCAAAATGGTCAGTAATAAGGAAGAGGATCTGTTCCCTTGTATGAGGACAAGACATCCCCACTTTTGAGTGCTTTGGGCATGGCTGACACGTGCCAAGAGATTGGAAATGCTTTAAGAAGGTTATCCCTAGAGGCAAAGAGTTCTGTTTTTCCAACTTAAGTTATGGAAGAACACTGTATTGAAAGGGCATGGCTCACAGAGCAAGTCACTAGCTGATTCTGAATTCTTTGATGGACCATTCAGGGCCCTAGACCCTTGAATTATAGGGGAAGGACAGCTGCCACCAGGGGTGCTGTGTTGTGCAGGACAGTGGCCTGAGAAGCAGCCAGGGCAGCTTCGCCTGCTGCAGGGATATTTCTCGGGAATAGCAGGGCACGTTGTGGCGAGCTCTCTGTGGTACTTTAGACTCTTGTTAGCATATTTGCCTCTAGTTGGAATAGTTGATATGTTTTTCTCTTCTTACGCTTTTAACTAATACTTTGAGTTGGTTTGCATTTAATTTGGAGAATTAACACCAACCTGCTGAAACTGGATGAGGGAAAAGATCCGACATTCTTTGAGTTATTGGTTATATGCCAGGCAATGGACTGGACGCTTTGTGTCTCATATAACCCACAGGAGACAGTTTCTGATTGAGCGTGTGAAGGTATGAACACAGGAATATAAAATTCACCTCTGTTTATAGGAGTGAAGTGAATGGGATTCAAATAATATACATATTCAGAAATTATCTGTTCCTATACTCAGGCCCTGACACAGACCAAAATGATAGCTTGCATCAAATGATTATTTCTAGAAGAACCGTATCTCTTTCAAAGTATACCACATAAAAATTTCATTTAAAGAAAAAAGTTATCTGGGTTTTTAAGTGGAAAGTTATTATCTATAAGCACCTTTGCATGTTTTTGTAGCTAGTCAGGGCAGCCAGGAGCCAGGTTCAAAGTGAAAGTCTTTGGCAGGGCTGAAAACTTGCACCAAGATCCTGCCAAGAAGTTCTTTCAGGAGAATGACTCTGCTCCATTGATTTCAGTTCATCGCAACAGGAGACAGGTCCTCAGGAGAAGGAGCCCTCCATCCTGTGATCTCTGGTTAACAAATGAATGCAGGGATGAAATGAGAAAACAGATAATTTTGTAGGCAACAAAAGTAGGGGCAGGGTGTAAATGTAGAGGGTTTTTAAGTTAGTGAGATTTTGCTGGAGGTTAGTTATTTTTCCCATTTGTGACCAAAATGATGGGAGAAGAACCTCTGTGGGGAGTAGGATCTGGTGAATGAAGCAACAGACAATGCTGTGGGTGCCTTACATTTTTCAGGGTAGTGTTAATATCTTGGACTATGTAATACTTTGAATAATGATAATAATAATAGCACTACCCATATGTGGGGGTTTAAATTAACAAAGCAACTGTAATAGCATAAACAATAAAATATAATTTTTTAAAAAGGTAAATTAACAAAGCAGTTTTAAAGTGAGGGATTAAGATGATACTAAGCCAGAATTATTAGCTATATTATTAATTTTTGGCCAGGTTAGTCTAGGCATCTCTGCTCAAGGGAAGGAGCTGAAGAGGACAAAGGGAGGGGAGCAGCAGATCTCTGTCGTCACTCAGCTGCAGCTGCAGCCCTCACATGACAGGGCAGAGAGCAGAGCCAGGATGAGGAGCTAAGGCACACAACAGACAGCTGAGGCTAGGCTATGCCTCCCTCTGCGGTACTTAGCACTCCTCTCCGTGGTCTCACTGCATTCACTCTTCCTCTCCCCAGCCCTTTAGCACACAGGGCGGTCTTCTGAAAGCATGAACCAGATCATGTTACTCTTTTGTTTAAAACCTCAGCCCTGGCTGGTGTGGCTCAGTGGATTGAGCCCTGGACTGCGAACCAAAGGGTTGCCAGTTCAATTCCCAGAGCACATATACCTGGGTTGCAGTCCAGGTCCCCAGTAGGGGGTGTGCAAGAGGCAACCACACATTGATGTTTCTCTCTTCCTTTCTCCCTCCCTTCCCCTCTCTCTAAAAAGAAATAAATATTTAAAAAAAATAAAACCTTCCCATTGCACATAGGCACTTGAAAGTTTTGAGTTACCCTTGTTTCTTCAGTTTATACCCCACTTCCTCCAAAGGAGACGGTTTTGGGAGGGGAACATATTAAGTCCTCCTTCCTCTCTGGCACTGAAGAGAAGAAAGAAGAAAACCGTGACTTCCTAAATTCTCTCTGCATTCAATCTGGTGCCCTCTGTAAAGAGAGATGGATCTAGAGGCCTGTGTTATATGGCGGTAACACTGCTTTCTCAGAAATGTAATGTCTGAGATCATTTAGCTCAACTACTTCACTTTACAGGTGAGGAAACTAGGCACAGAGGAAGCAAGTGACACCTTGAGTGAGTGCCCAGGGTGAACAAAAACTCATGTCTCCTGACTCCTAATTTTGATGCTCTCGACTGATGGACAGTTCTGCAGGAGAAGGGCATTAAGCCTGGCAGGCAAAAGTGGCAGGGCCAGGCAGATGGGACAGAGTGCAGGAGGTACCTGGTAGGAAATGGAAAGGCTGTAAAGAGTCAAAATATCCATTATTGTTGGCTACATCCCCAGGACAGACGATGCCCCCAAATGCTCCTTAACAGAGGCATAAACAGTGACACAGACCACATGGATGGATTGACCAAAGGCCATGACATGTGATTTGTGCCTAAGGACTAAACACCCTTTTTTACTCAGCCTCTTAATCCAGCTCTTTAAGTGTGTTCTTTCCTTTTAAGTCATTTGAGACCTTCTCTGCTGTTCCTTTTTTCATTTGGTTTGTGGCTGCAGTTTAGAATCTATCTGCCCACTTGTCTCAGGTTCTAGGCTGAAGGAAAATGGAGATAATGATGATGAACTTGGGTAATGTCACTTGCCTGCAGAGTTTTGCTATTCTGAATAGGACTTTAGAGGGAAAAAAGTTAGCAAATTCATGAGTCAACATTATATTTATCCCTCTGTTATGAGGAATACTGCCTCCGCTACTTTTGTGAAGCATAATCATTTGTTAGTTTCAGTAAGACATTTTTCTGCCCACTGATAAGGAAACAAAAAAGGCGTTTACTGTGCTAGTCTCTAGAATGAAATGTAAACTGTGGTCGTTTGTTTGTTTGTTTGCTTTTAGCTTTCATTTATGATCACAAGCTTCAGGGTTGTGGGGGACTTGGGGAGTGGCCAACCTCACCACCACCTCCTGTGCGGGAAGCCCCTTCCCCACACCCTGGCCAGTGGTTCAGATCCCTTCCCTCTGCATCCCCACAGCGACTGGCCTCTACCTCTGTCAAAACACTTAATTTCATTTTGCTTTAAATTTCATTTACTTGAGGACTTTTCTTCAGTCTCAGCTGTGATCCCCTGAGGGTAGGAATCCTGTCTCATTCCTCTTTGATCTCCTACAGCTCCCAACACAGAGCCTGGCTCACTCTCCATAAATATTTGAATGAGTGACAAGGTGTTAACAGCCTCAAGAAGGCAACCACAGTTAGACATTTCTAATAGCTGGAAACTTCTTTCTGAAAGTGAGGAGATATATGCCTCACTATGTTTGCTGTGGGGGAGAATGAAAACAGGCAGTAATGACAGAGGGCCAGGCATCCACAAGAAGTATATGAGGGGTCCTGGAGATAGGCTAGTGCCCTGCTCTTAATGGTTTTCTTGCTTCCCATTTGGCTGAAGGTCTTTCCCAAGACAAAAAAACCCCAACAACCCTAGATAGATCTGGATAAATACATGTGAGGGAGAGAGTTCCAAGATTCAAACCCGGCTTGGAAGGACGGCTATATCCAACACTGTCCATGCCCCACCCATATCCACTTTGCCTGCCCTGAGGGTCCTGTGCAGACAGTTCCCCCACACTGACAGCTTCCTGTGTTTCTCTGCCCATGGTCACTCTGATTTGGGGAGTGTGGTTGGCCTGTGTATAGGTCAGGCTGGAAATGCCAGGGAGTTACTCCAGTAGAGACCTTCAACAGTGAACAATGGGACTTGGTGTATAAATACCCTAGACGTCTCACCTCCCAGTGGGACATCTCAGAAGTGTGTTTTGCACAGTGTTTCAGAGAGTTTCAGGAGGGATGGCTCCCAATTGCTCATAGTAGCAGCCCACTCATGAACACAATATCGTATTCATTTTTCTCTCTGCCCTCTTTGAATCCTCACTCCCTCACTGTTTTTCCTGGGATCACACTCAAATACACCATCTGCCCCAAATCCTTGTCTCAGGATCTGCTTTGGGGGACCCCAAACTAAGACAAAGACACAAGCAAGAAATTTGGGGAAATCCATGTTATTCCCTGAGAAGAGAGAACTTTTAAAATCAGTACATGCCTTTTTTCCTTTTCTTTCCCTCTAAGTGCAGAGTTGGTTTTTCTGTCAGTTCTATAAATAGAGTTTAATTTTAAGTAGAATCTATGTCCTAACTCAGAAAACAGGGCTGATAATGATTCCTAAATCTCTGAAGGATCATTATTTCAAATAATAAGTCTTGGTAATGTTCTAGTCTATTAAAGGAAGTGTACTATGTCAGAAAGATCCCAGGCCAGATTAAAGAAAAAGCTTATGCATGGGGGTCATTAGACATCAGGATGGATTTGTATTCAAGCATGTCACTGAACCTGTTAAACTTCCACAGAGACCTTTTAAATGAAGAGAGACCTTAACCACCTGGCTCAGGTTTAGGATGGAGTGCTCAGGGGAAAGCTAAGGTGAATAGGGACCGTGAGGGAAGAGGGAAAGAAGAATAAAGAACCTTCATTAAATTTACCCAGTATTAATGAGGTACCCGTCAGCTAATGGGACCAAGAGAAAAATGCAGTTGTTGAAGAATATTTATTATTATTTGAGAGGATTTGTAGCAGAAAACAAAGATGTACAAGCCACCTGTCACCCACATCCTTCTTTAGACAGACATTGTGGATCAGAGAAGCTCTCTGTGAGTGCCACAATATTCCTTGATTGTTTTGACACTTCAGACAATTAATACGAGGTAGCAGTTAAAAAGTAACCATGCTCACTAGTCTTATGTTAGTGGGGATTTTCTTTGGTCTTGTTCCTTCCTGGAGAGTTTTCTGCTAGCCCAGCAGGAAAAAGCATACATGGTGGTCATGAGTGTTAATTGGCAATCAGTGATGGGAATGAGCGTGAACAAAACACAAGATGAAAAGAGTCAGTAGGACCAGGAGATCCCCACAGATACCTTTTGGGGTGAGGTGGGGACTTGTTCCTAAGTCAAGGGGAGATTAAAAAAAGGTCCCATTGATCTTATTTTTAGCATGGGAAAGTGTTGTGGCTTCAGGTGTTCTCTTTATTTAAATCCTGACTGATGGCTAGTGCCCCAGCTTTTCTGGTGGAGGCAGTGGCATGGGGACAGCAAAGTCTTTCCTTGGTGCTAGGAAGATGTAGAATTATCACATAACATGTTTTCGTTACCCTTTTTGGTGTACATTGCTGCCCTGTTGTAGGTGGCAATAATGCCCTGGGTACAGTTCTTTCCTAAGAGAGATGTTTTGGCCTCTTCCAGCTTTTGCCCTAGTCTGAGCCATTACTTTCAGAAAGTAACTTTTTTTAAAAGAGTTAGTTAGAGAGAGGGGGAGGGAAGGAGAGAGAGAGAGAGAAACATCAATGTGTGGTTTCCTCTTGCACACCCCTTGCTGGGGACCTGGCCTGCAACCCAGGCATGTGCCCTGACTGGGAATTGAACAGCAACCCTTTGGTTCCCAGGCCCGCGCTCAATCCACTCAGCTACACCAGCCAAGGCAAGAAAGTAACTCTTAGAAGTACCATACTGTCCCCATTGGCATGACCTCAAAGATGATAGTGAGGTTTACTAAGGTATTCCATGCAAAATGACTGCATTTGTGTGCATTAGTAGTTGACACAAAAGCTATGCTGATCCCCAGAATGAAAAGCATCAGTTATCTTACCTACTATCTGTGGAAACTTTATCATAAACAAAGACTTCTGTTGGGCCAAAAACAGATATGCTAGTGTGTCCTATACCATCCTGTCTCATAATTCTTATTTGAGGTAGCTTGCTTTCCCAAATGCCCACCCCAAAAGTGCTCAGTGGATGCCTTTTCAGCCTGCCCCACTATGCACTCACTCTGCTTTGCTTTCCAGAATGCCTATGTCAACATCAACCGCATCATGTCCGTGGCTTCTCGCCTCTCCGAGGCTGGTCATTATGCCTCACAGCAAATCAAGCAGATTTCCACACAGCTGGACCAGGAGTGGAAGAGCTTTGCGGCTGCCCTGGATGAACGTAGCACCATCCTTGCCATGTCTGCAGTATTCCACCAGAAGGCTGAGCAGGTGAGGCCAAGGGAGCTGCAGAGGTTGCTATTGGTGGCAAGGGTGGGAGGATATACACTTTGTAGACAGCTCCTCCTCTCTCTGAAACACTGAAGACCCTGATGAGTAGCTGAAACAATTACCCATGTCTCCCACTTTCATGGCCCCTGTGTACATAAAGAAACATTGGTGGCTTTGTTTATCATCTAAATAAGAAGAAACCCAGAGTCTGTTTACATGCTACTGGATAGTGTATTGTTGTGTGTACTTGTGTGTGTTGATTGCCTGCCTAGTTTGTGTTCCCTGAGCTTGGACAAAACGGGTGAAACTGAATTGATCATAAGAGTACGGAGAGCAGGGGGAATCTAATTTTACATGAAGCATTTGCTATAGATAATAATAATAATAATAATAATAATAATAATAATAATAATATAACAATAACACAGTAGCTAGAAATAACAATTACTGGTTCTCATTTACTTACTGGTACTGACCAGTGACATCACTAACTCATTTTACAGAGAGGAGCACTGAAGCTCGGAGAGAATAAATGATCTGCCTAAGACCCAGGCGTGTGCTGGAGCTCACTCTAACCAGATCATGGAGGTCTAGTTGTTAAAATTGCAGGAATTTTGAGAACT
The DNA here is from genome assembly GCF_022682495.2 of Desmodus rotundus. NCBI lineage: Eukaryota > Metazoa > Chordata > Mammalia > Chiroptera > Phyllostomidae > Desmodus > Desmodus rotundus. The sequence continues at coordinate 101,538,951 of NC_071388.1, forward strand.
GGTCATTAAATATAGCATTACTTAAGCTAAATTTAAATTAACTATGTCATATTAAAGACAAAGCCAATAAATACTTAAAACTCATTATTTCCCATTTATTTTGCCACATTTCATTATCTAGGTTGTTGACGTTATTTATATCTATTTGGAAATTTGTGTCTGTGGTGGAAATGCCGTGCATGTGTGCTACCAGTCATCTCTTCCTGACTCCACATTTGGTGGTGTCACATTGGGAGCTTGAAACAGACCAAGGTAGGAGTTTTACACCACGGAAATCAGCAAATGCTACCAACCAAGGCTGGATTTATTGTTTTATTCATTGTCTAGGGTCTTAAAAAATGAGGGAGAAGAAATTTTATAGTGCAGACCTAATGTAAAAATGTGTCTTGTCTGTAGCTCTTACATTATGAATGGCACACAGAATTAAGGAAATATTCTTCTGATATTCAGAAACTATTATTCCATTCTGCACAGAAGTCCCTCACATCATGGATGAACAAGTAATGTTCTGACATAAGTCTTGAGGTAGTTTCATTTTTGTTTTACACCAACATAAGTGAAACTGACTTCCAGCCAGGATGGAGGTGTAGGTAGACACACTGTGCCTCCTTGCACAACCAAAAGAAGAACAACAAATTTAAAAAGCAAAAATTAACCAGAACTGAAAGAAATCAAACCGAATGGAAGTCCGACCACCAAGGGGTTAAAGAAGAAACATTCATTCAGACATGGAGGAGCGGCGGAGATGGGCAGCTGGTCAGAGAGGACTCCCAGCAAGGCAGCAGCTGGCAGACGGGGTGGTCCCACATTTGTGTGCAGAAAAACCGGGAGGAACAACTGGGGAGCGGGATAGATTGCACAACCCAGGGTTCCAATGCAGGGAAATAAAGCCTCAAAACCTCTGACTGAAGAAACCTATGGGGGTTGAGGCAGCAGTGTCAAGGAGAGTTTGTTGGAGAGACCCCACAGGGTCCTAGAAAGCACACAAAATCACCCACCTGGGAATCAGCACCAGAAAGGGCCAATTTGCGGGGGAGAACCAAGATGGCGGCGTAGGTGGACACACTGCGCCTCCTTGCACAACCAGAACTGACGGAGAATCAAACAGCAAGGGGGACCAACACCAAGGAAATAGAAAATAGACGTTCATCCAGACTGGTAGGAGGGGCGGAGACGGGCACCGGGGTGGAGAGGACTTGCGTTGCTATGGCGGGGACTGAGACTGGCGGAGTGTGGGACAAATGGCGCAGGCAGTCCGAGCACTAGCAGACCCTGCGGCCCCACATTTGCACAGATAAACCTAGAGGGCCGGACTCAGAGTGGCAGAGAGTGGGGCAGGCAGAGTGGTGGGTAGCACCCTGCGGCACCACATTCGCCCACAGATAAACCGCACGAACGGCGGGCAGCGAAGCAGACCGTGCAACCCAGGGCTCCAGCTCGGGGAAGTGAAGCCTCAAACCTCTGATTGAGAGCGCCCCTGGGGGTTGGGGCGGCAGCAGGAGAGACTCCCAGCCTCACAGGAGAGGTTGTTGGAGAGACCCACAGGGGCCTAGAGTGTGCGCAGGCCCACTTACTCGGGAACCAGCACCAGGGTAGCCCAGTTTGATTGTGGGTAGAGGAGTGAAAGATTGAAATCCGGAGGAGAGTGAGGCGGGCGCCATTGCTCCCACTCGGCCCCTCCCCCACGTACAGCGTCACAGCGCAGCAACCAGCATTACCCCGCCCCGTGAACACCTAAGGCTCTGCCCCTTAAAGTAACAGACACGCCAAGACAAACAAACAAACAAAAAAAATGGCCCGAATGACAGAACACTTCAAAGCTCCAGAAAAAATACAACTAAGCAAGGAAGAGATAGCCAACCTATCGGATGCACAGTTCAAAGCACTGGTTATCAATATGCTCACAGACTTGGTTGAATCTGTTTGAAAAACACATGAAAAAATGAAGCCTATGCTAAGAGAAACAAAGGAAAATGTACAGGGAACCAATAGTGATGAGAAGGAAACTGGGACTCAAATCAGTGGTATGGACCAGAAGGAAGAAACAAACATCCAACCAGAAAAGAATGAAGAAACAAGAACTTGGAAAAATGAGGAGAGGCTTAGGAACCTCCAGGACACCTTGAAACGTTCCAACATCCGAATTATAGGGGTGCCAGAAGGAGAAGAGGAAGAACAAAAAATTGAAAACTTATTTGAACAAATAATGGAGAACTTCCCCGATCTGGCAAAGGAAATAGACTTCCAGGAAGTCCAGGAAGCTCAGAGAGTCCCAAAGAAGCTGGACCCAAGGAGGAACACGCCAAGGCACATCATCATTACATTACCCAAGATTAAACACAAGGACCTACATCCAAGATTACTGTATCCAGCAAAGCTATCATTTAGAATGGAAGGGAAGATAAAGTGCTTCTCAGATAAGGTCAAGTTAAAGAAGCTCATCATCACCAAGCCCTTATTATATGAAATGTTAAAGGGAGTTACCTAAGAAAAAGAAGATCAAAAATAGGAACAGTAAAAATGACAGCAAACTCACAGTTATTAACGACTACACATAAAACAAAAACGAGAGCAAACTAGGCAAACAACTAGAACATGAGGGTTGTCAATAAGGGAGTGGGAGGGGGAGAGGGGGGTAAAGGTATAGAGAATAAGTAGCATAGATGATAGGTGGAAAATAGACAGGGGGAGGGTAAAAATAGTGTAGGAAATGTAGAAGCCAAAGAACTTATAAGTATGACCCATGGACATAAACTATGGGGGGGAATGTGGGAGGGAGGGGGGTTGGCAGGATGGAGTGGAGTGGGGGGCGGGGGGAATGGGACAACTGTAATAGCATAATCAATAAATATATGTAAAAAAAAAAAAAAGAAAGGCCCAATTTGCTTGTGGGTAGTGGGGGAAGTGACTGAAAACTGGCAGAGAGCAGAGCAAGTGGCATTGTTCCCTCTCAGACCCCTCCCCCCAACACAGTACCACGATGCGGCAACGTGGGTTGCCCCACCCTGGTGAATACCTAAAGCTTGGCCCCTTACTATGTAAAAGGTGTGCCAAGAGAAAAAAAAAAAAAAAAAAGGCCCAGGAGAACCAACATGGCAGTGTGGGTAGACACACTGCACCTCCTCGCACAACCAGAACTGACAGAAAATCGAACGGCAAGGAAGTCCGACACCAAGTAGATGAAAAAGAAACATACATCCAGACTGGTAGGAGGGGCAGAGACAGGCACCAGGGTGGAGAGGACTCCCGTTGCCGTGGTGGGACCGAGACTGGCGGAGTGTGGGACGGACGGGGCAGGCAGTCTGACCACTAGTAGACCCTGTGGCCCCACATTCACGCACAGATCAACCGAGAGGGCCGGACTCAGAGTGGCGGAGAACGGGGCAGGCAGAGGGGCAGGTAGCACCCCGCGGCCCCACATTGGCACACAGATAAACCCGGACAAACAGTGGGGAGCGAAGCAGACCGCGTAACCCAGGGCGCCAGCGTGGGGAAATAAAGCCTCAAACCTCTGATTGAAAAAGCCTGTGGGGGTTGGGGTGGCAGCAGGAGAGACTCCCAGCCTCACAGGAGAGGTCATTGGAGAGACCCACAGGGGTATAGGGCGTGCACAAGCCCACCCACTCGGGAATTAGCACCAGAGGTGCCCAATTTGATTGTGGGTAGCAGAGGCAGTGACTGAAACCCAGTGGAGAGTGGAGCGGGCGCCATTGCTCCCTCTCGGCCCCTCCCCCACATACAGCCTCACGGCGCAGCGACCAGCGTTACCCCACCCCAGGGAACACCTAAGGCTCTGCCCCTTTAAGTAACAGATGCGCCAAGACAAACAAACAAACAAAATGGCCCAAATGACAGAACACTTCAAAGCTCCAGAAAAAATACAACTAAGTGAGGAAGAGATAGCCAACCTATCGGATACACAGTTCAAAACACTGCTTATTAAGACGCTCACAGAATTGGTTGAATTTGTTTGAAAACTAGATGAAAAAATGAAGGCTATGCCAAGAGAAACAAAGGAAAATGTACAGGGAACCAATAGTGATGCGAAGGAAACTGGGACTCAAATCAATGGTGTGAACCAGAAGGAAGAAAGAAACATCCAAGCAGAAAAGAATGAAGAAACAAGAATTCGGAAAAATGAGGAGAGGCTTAGGAACCTCCAGGACATTTTGAAACGTTCCAACATCTGAATTATAGGGGTGCCAGAAGGAGAAGAGGAAGAACAAAAAATTGAAAACTTATTTGAACAAATAATGAAGGAGAACTTCTCCAGTCTGGCAAAGGAAATAGACTTCCAGGAAGTCCAGGAAGCTCAGAGAGTCCCAAAGAAGCTGGACCCAAGGAGGAACACACCAAGGCGCATCATAATTACATTACCCAAGATTAAACAGAAGGAGAGAATCTTAAAAGCAGGAAGAGAAAAGGAGGCAGTTACCTACAAAGGAGTTCCCATAAGACTATGAGCTGATTTCTTAAAAGAAACCTTGCAGGCAAGAAGGGGCTGGAAGTATTCCAAGTCATGAAAGGCAAGGACCGACATAGAAGATTACTGTATCCAGCAAAGCTATCATTTAGAATGGAAGGGGAGATAAAGTGCTTCCCAGATAAGGTCAAGTTCAAGGAGTTCATCATCACCAAGCCCTTATTATATGAAATGTTAAAGGGACTTATCTAAGAAAAAGAAGATAAAAAATGTGAACAGTAAAATGGCGACAAACAACTATCAACAACTGAACCTAAAACAAACACAAAAACAAACTAAGCAAACAACTAGAACAGGAACAGAATCACAGAAATGGAGATCACATGGAGGGTTATCTGATGTGGACCAGCCCGCAGTGTCCATGGCGTTGTGGATGAGATGAGACAAATTCACATGGACTACCGAGTCCTGTGGATAAAAAGGGACGGCACGGGAACTCTCTCAAGGGGAGAGCGCCTCAGAATACCTCAGCCACTCTCTTGAGAGTGCCGCGACCCTTGCCTTGACAGGCTTTTATTGGCTTTCTAATAACATACATCAAAGAAGGTTTTCATTCATTGTACTTAGGTTTACTTTAGGTAATTACTTTTTACAGATAGCAACGGGAAGGATGTTACTGATTACTTCTTACAGATTAACAAGGAAAAGTTGTTGCAAATGCAAGGGAACCGTAAGAGTAATTGGTCTGGTTATACTTCAGTCCTTGGGAGAATTAGCACAGACTTCAGGAACTCAGGGTGATGGAGTTTTAGCAAGAGGAAGTCACAAAGCAGCCTCGATATAATGCAGGTCTGATTTCCCACTGGGGAGCCAATCTGTGGGTTTGGCATCCTGCATGACACAACGCACCTATGAGCTTTCTCATAGGGCTGAGCTACATTTGCCATTGCCAGGCAGATTGGTTCCTTATATTTATCAGCAGGGGAGGGGGAGGGGGAGAATGGGGGACTAGGTACAGGGAATAAGTAGCATAAATGGTAGGTACAAAATAGACAGGGGGAGGTTAAGAATAGTGTAAGAAATATAGAAGCCAAAGAACTTATATGTACGACCCATGGACATGAACTAAGGGGTTAGAGGGAATGCAGGCAGGAGGTAATGTGCAGGGCAGATGGGAATAAAGGAGGGGAAATGGGACAACTGTAATAGCATAATCAATAAAATAAATTAAAAAAATAAATATTATTTCCGTGAAAAGAAATCATAAGTGAAATTATCAATCACCTTTCGTGTCACAACTATGCAAGTATGTTACATACAAAAGCATCCTGTGAGAGTCAGTTGGCTACATGGAATTACAATAAAGAGCACTGTGTATGTTATTATTCCGTGTAAGTTCTGTGCCACGTATGTCTTATGTTAGTAAAGTTTATGATACACTCGTGTATGTTTGTGTGTGTGGGTACAGAAAACGCAGTGCCAGGACTGAGAATAGCTGGAGGAGTCAAGCTTCTTGCTGATGTTTCCTGACTTAGTTTGGATCAGAAGCAATTTTAATTGTATCTATTTTTAATGTGGTTTCCTCAGATATTACCACTTCTTCAGGGAAACTCATAACTATGATTCTATTTAGCTAGGGGGAAAAACACACCCAACAATGGATTCAAGGCTATTTTTCAATGCATTCATTTAGGCAGCTCTTTATTGTCCTCATGTGGGCTGTTCTAGGCAATAAGATAAAAAGGTATCTAGGCAATTAATTTGAATGGAGCTGTGCACCCAGGCAAGAAGAATCACAGACAAAAACCATTCCAGACTGTTGGGTGAGAAATTATTTGCATTTTAAAGGTGTGTTTTTCCACCTAATAAATCTGAGTGATTTCACTTGGCTCACAATTTGTGCACAGAAACCTATAGTCTTCCACGGTTGTTAATTTTCATTTTTAAATAATTTGATATCTGTCAAGGTCTATATATATCACATTCCAGGAGCCACTGCTACCATAGGCACAGTACAGTCTGTCCCCCTAAGCTGCCCCTCCCCTCCTTCACCCCTGAGGCTACTGACCCAACAGTAGTGGTCTTCTTGAGGGTCAATCTCCATTCCTTGTGGGAAAGGTCTCTGCGAGTTCCCTGAGGGGCCTGAGGGGCCTGTATTATATGCTCTTTGCTCCTCTTCACAACTCAATGTACACACTGTAATGTACCTTTATGGAAACATTCCATTACATTAAGAGTAGCCCCCCACATGTGCCTGTGAGTGTGCTCTAATGTATACATGTAACGTAATGAGCTTTTTGCACACCTGTATTTTATAGTCAATATGTGGATATAATCTGTTGAACATACAGATGACTCCCACCCCCAGCAGTTTCATAAAAGTCATCTTTGTTTGTAGAAACCACACTTCTTAAACAGGTACTGGGTCTTACTTCTTACAGGGAGTTAATATTTGTACAGTTAAAGAAAAACTTCCACCCTCTGCAGTGGCCTCTGAAGGCTTCCAGAGGTCCTGATGACGCTTCTTCCCAAGGTCTCTGAATAATTTGTCCATTGCCCACCCCCAGTGCCCCACACTGACCCAGCTGGCATTTCCTTCCAGTTCCTGTCGGGAGTGGATGCCTGGTGCAAGATGTGCAGTGAAGGTGGCCTGCCATCCGAGATGCAGGACCTGGAGCTGGCAATCCACCACCACCAGTCTTTGTATGAGCAGGTGACTCAGGCCTACACAGAGGTGAGAACCAAGTAGGACACCCAAGTGTACTGAGTTTGTGTGGATGTGGGTGGGTGGCAAGAACACTGGCCTGCACACTCTGGAAAAGCCCAGGTTGGACTAAGAAGATTAGATGCTATTTTTCTGTCTTTGGAGACTCTTTAAGATCTTGGATCTATGAATGATGGTGTCTCCATCCAGGAGGCAGAAAAAATAGGGCCATCAGCAGACACCAATGGATATGTGTGAAGATTGGGCTCTCTTCTCTGGGGAAGGACTATATAAAAGCAACACTGCTCCTCTGGAGTTTGCTTTCTGGCTGCTATACAGGAGCCTGCCACCCTTTTTGTGAAGCAGCTCATCACCAGAAGGTCCAGAGGAAAACTCACCATAGGGTGTTTGTAGGAGAAGCTGCCATGGAAGTGAAAGACAAACTAAAAGACTCTTCCTCTGAAAAATCAAAGGCTTGGGTCATTATTCAGAGTTAAGATTGGAAAAAAATTTTTTTAAAACTCATTTTTGTTCAAATACAGTTGTCTCCATTTTCCGCTCCCCACCACTCCCCCCACCCCAGCTATCCCTACTTCCTACCCCTGATCCTAGCCCCCTTTGGTTTTGTCCCTGTGTCCATTATACATGTTCCTGAAAACCCTTCCCCACTTCCCCCTCCATTATCCCCTCCCACCTCCCCTCTGGTCACTGTCAGTTTGTTCTTAATTTCAATGTCTCTGGTTATATTTTGCTCACTTGTTTGTTTTGTTGATTAGGTTCCACTTATAAGGGAGATCATATGGTATTTGTCTTTCACCGCCTGGCTTATTTCACTTAGCATAATGCTCTCCAGTTCCATCCGTGCTGTCACAAAGGGTAGGAGCTCCTTCTTTCTTTCGTTGCATAGCATAGTAAAAGGAAATGGGCTTATAGGTGCATCTGTGTGGACGTACACAGGTAAGTAGATTTGCTGACTGGTATGAACTCTGAGGGAGGTGGGCTGAGGGATATAAAGAGTTGGGCTGGTTAAGGAAACTGGATGAAGAGAGGAAAGTGAATTCATATTTGGCCCATGGGTTCCTTCTGGAGCAAGGTCAGTTAGAGCACTATTCTCAAAGTGGGTTCCTGGACCATGGACATCAGACTCACCTGAGGTGCTTGTTAGAGGTCCATATTCCTGGGTTCTGCCCCAGCCTGAATCAGAAAGTCAAGAAGTGGGACATGGAATTTACATTTTACTAAACATTATCCCAGATGAGTTTGGTGCATGTTGAAGTCAAAGAACCAGTGACTTCTGGGTGAAACCGAAGGGTTTTGCCACTGTCAAAACTGAGTTTGAATCTTGGCTTCCTTACCAGCTGTGTGACCTCGGGCAAATTTCTTAACCATTGTAAGCTTCAGTTCCTTCTTCTGTGAAATAAAGGTATAATACCTGCCTCACAGTGGAGTTTTTAAGAGTTATAAAGATAATGCACATAATGCACCTGGTGCAGTGTGTCTGGCAGTGCCTGGCAATAGTAAGTGCTGAAAATGCTAACAGGTTTTGTTAATATAGGAAGCAGAGAGGAAGGCTGGTGAGCCAATTTTGATCTCATCAGTGTCGACCCAAATGGCACAAGGCTTCCTCTTTTAACAGAACTGTGCCTCTGCCCATGGGTCAAGAATCTCTAAATTTACTACTTATTAAATATACAAAAATAGAGTATACAAATGAAATTAATATTGTACTCACATGTTTCACATATATAAGGTATGAGTGTAATTATAAATATAGATAGAATATTTCTCCCCATTTATTCTCAGGCCCTAGCATTGTGTGACACAGACCCTTCAAGCCCTCTTCAGAAGTCAGTGGGCTGTCTCTGCCTCCCACAGATGTGAACTGAGGGCAAGGACGGAACTCACGTGGACTTCGTTTCAGGACTTGGCCCTCCATCTCTGACCACCCTAGACATATTACAGTGCCACGGGTCATCACTGGCTTAGAATTCCCTGAAGACAGCTCTACTGGGTTTAGCCATAGGATATTTGTCTTATTCACGTCTCTGGAGGCAAGGGTAATGGTGGTCGCCCAAATCAGCTGTATTCCTCCAGCCAGGTTTCCTCTTTCATCTCAGGTGTACTCCCTCCCAGCCCTCCTCTTAATCAACTCCAGCCCCACAGGCTTTTCTGTGGCTCCATGAGCAGGAGGAGCTACAGTTGCCTCTTTGTTCCTGAACCCTCACCCAAGCTATTATCGGGATGTGAGGGGGGGGGGCTGCGAGCCCAACCAACATCTTCCCATTTGGGAAGCACATCTCCTTCCACACCTCACTGACACAAAAAGACCATTTCACTGCAAACCAACTTTGATTTTATTGTTAACCAAATTAATTTGGGGTTTTAAAATTCCTATCAATCCTCTATTCACCACTGTATTAGATTAGAGAGATAATGCCGAGCACTGGAGAGCCACAGGTGTCAATCATATGATGCCAGCTTCCAGAATTTGTGGTGCCCATAATTATGCCAGGATTGCAATGCAGAATGACAGGGAACATCTCCTGTGCTGGTATCAGCACTGAGAGTGAGTGTTGGGTAACCCAGGAGCTGGATGGTGTGTCCACAGTCTTAGGGTCCTTCCTTTACTCTGCATATTCTGAAAAGATGGGGATAAGACCACTTACAGGAGGAAAAAGGGGGTTGTATAGAAGGAGAGCAAGAGGGACCGGTATAGAAGAAAATGGCAAGGAAATGAAGAAGACAGGAGAGAGAAATGGTGATGATGCTGATGAAGATAGAGTTGGTAGTCAATCCAATGTGCCAGGTTCCAGTCTAAGTGCCTTGCATGTGTTAACTCATTTAATCCTCCCCACAACCCTGAGGTGTGTACCATTACTATCCCTACAAGTTCCTTACACAAGGAAACCGAGACCCAAAGATGTTAGATACCTTGTCTCTGATCACACATCTAGAAGTTTGGAGCCAGGTAGAGGAAGGTGAAGAAGAGTTCTGTTGCCTGACCTGGCAGTGAGTCAACCAAAATATCTGTCAAGAACTATGTGCCAGGCACTGTTCCAGGTGTTTGGGAGACAGGCAGAGTCCCTGCCCGCATGGAGCTAAAATTCAAGGAGAGAGACTGATTCAAGAGTGTCACAGACACCTGGGTGCTGCCCCTGTGGCTACTCTGTCCCAGGATTCTGGGTGCTCTGGCCTCCCATGCACTATGGGCTGGGCATCATGGCAGCTCTGGCTGGCCCATTCCTTGGTTGTCATGGGTCTGGTTAGGACTGAGATCCTTAGTCCTAGTCCAGAACCCCAGGCAGACCCTCCTTCCTGTGCCCTGTCAGCCACTCCATTCCCTTGGTGTGACCCTCTTCCCTTCCTGCAGGTCAGCCAGGATGGCAAGGCCCTTCTGGATGTGCTTCAGCGTCCCCTGAGTCCTGGGAACTCTGAGTCCCTCACAGCCACAGCCAACTACTCCAAGGCAGTGCACCAGGTACTGGATGTGGTACATGAGGTGCTGCACCATCAGCGGCGACTTGAGAGCATCTGGCAGCACCGCAAGGTGCGGCTCCACCAGCGGCTGCAGCTCTGTGTTTTCCAGCAGGACGTCCAGCAGGTAACAGGCCCCACACCCAGCATCCATCCCAGGCAGGCAGACAGCTGAGTACCTGACCTTGCTGATCAGGCCTGGGATAACCCGATTTAGGAAAAGAGGGCAATTCAGCCTCCCAGCTGCATCCTCCTCCACAGAAAAACCATCTGGACTTGTTAATTGCATCCTTCTTACCTAAGTAGCTCTATAGACAGGGCCTTGTCACCCTGTGGTTTTGAGAAGGGAGACTCAGCCTGAGGAATAGCAATTCTATGCAGTCATATGACATAGCTTTCTTTGGGGAGAGCTTGACCCTCACTCATGAGCTTTCTGCATGATTCAAGGGCCTGAGGGTTATCTGAGCATTGTCTGGGTTGGGCCTCACATAACATGACTTCATTTCTTTATCAGGAGTGCAGGTGGCCTGTTAGAGTGGGGTTTGGGGTGAGATATAAGGCCTTTAGGGGGTTGTTTGGCAAGATTGGACTTGGGAAACCAGATTTAAAACGTGAGTTGTTGATGCCTGTATGTCCCATAATCAGAGGTTATTTCTGGCTTAATCTGTCTTTTTTGCATTATTGTACCAGTCGTGGCTTTTTTTTAAAACCACAAATAATAAAAATATGGTTATGTTTTTGACTTTAAAAGGACAGTCTTGCCACAAGTGCCCTATTGGATGAAATAACCCATTCTTTTTCTCTCATACTTTGTCTCCTTGGGGATTTCTGGGGACTTTGCTCTGAGGACTGATATGTTTGGGGAGGGAGAGCTGGTTGGGAGCCGAAGAGTGAGATGGAGGCTTTGTGTGTCCTCCCTGCTGGTTCACTGTGAGAGGCAGAGGCAGGAGTGGGGGCACTCAATGTTATTAGACTTTTCTATAACCCCGTAAGTTCAAAATTATACAAATAAAATGATGTTGCCCTCTCCTTCTGTGGTATTGACCAGGTGTAATCCAAAAGTGTATCAAAATATACAAGGTAGGGCAAAAGTTTACAGTGTGTGAATCCACAAAATACAGAGTTTATTCTCGTATTATTATTTACTAATTATTGTATTTTTTTCCGTATGAACAACTGTAAACCCTACTTTTGTCCCACCCTGTACATGGAAAATTGAGAGCCAGCTGGCCATGTCTTTGGAGTGCTGATTCCCTTGACAGCTGTTGTTGGGAGGGACCTTGGTGGTGGGTGCCCTGAGAAGGAGGCAGGGTGGAGGGAGAGCAGGGTTTCCTATCACTGGCTGTGACGCCCTCTGGCAGCAGAGCTGCTGTGCAGTGAGTCCCAGGAGTAAACAGACTTTCAGGAGTGTCCCTGTTCCTGGGCTGCACTAACTTCCTTGCAGTCCCCCTTCTTTAACCAGGGCGATGACTGAGTCATTAGAGGCAATGCCTCAGCCTCAGGGCAGACCAGTCCCAGCTCAGAAACCCTTGTGAGGCCTGCTGGGAGTGGAGAAGCAAATGAGTCTGTTGCCTGCTTCTGCTGTCTGGAGCTGTCCAGAGAAATACATCACTCCTGAGCACAGGAGAGCACAGAGTCTGTCTGTGATTAAGGCGGAGGGAGGTGCCAGCCTCTGAAGGCACACAGAGTGGGCGTTACTATTCAGTGAACTCTGACTGACTCTCAGAGATTATCTGGTCAATGGATTGTGCAGCTTTCTTGCTGTGCTCATTGCCCTCCTTCTGTTTGCATGGCTGTTGTATTGAGATGGGTGCTGGAAAGGGGCAGAGGGGCTGCGAGGAGGGTAAGCAAAAGGCCTCTGCAACAGCAGGGTGGTGTCCAGACTTGGACTATCTGGGAACTGTTAGTCTGTCCTGTGGCCACTGGGATATCTACACTAAAGCTAGGAAAGCTACATCTGTGGCTATTCTACATCATACTCTGAAAAATGAGAGCATTTCTAGAACTCCATTAATTTATCTCTACTGTACAAATCAAATTGTTGGCATTGAGGAAGAGCAAGCAGAAGATTATGATGTGGATGTGGTAGGGTTGGGATGTCCCATGAGACTGAATTCCCCAAGATGGTTAATTCCATTGTCCTTTTCAGGTTATGTGAATGTGACTTCTGGAAACATCACTTCATTCACCCATCGTCCCACTCTCTGTCTCAACATGTCTGACAGTGGGACAGATGCACAAAGGAAAATGTGAAAAACAAGGGCTACCAAACCTGGTGATGATTTCCAATGCTTACCTGAGCCCCAGACAACCATTAGTGCCCAACAGGTGTCTGAGCTGGTGTTTTGGAAGGGTGCTGGACATACGCACTTGATGGGTAAAGGGAAGGACTTGGACTTTCATTCCTGACTCCCAGACATTTTATATATTTATCATTTTTAATATATTTTATATACTTATTATGTACATTTGATATACTTATCAATTTTTCGTGTTTTATGTCCTCTATTCCAGTATTTTCTTGAGAGTAGGAACCATGGCTGCTTCTTGTCTGTGCCCTCACAGCTCTTAGCTGTGTCTGCCATGAAGCTGGGGTTCCCTTTACTTTTGCTTATGTTAGCTGAAATTATCATTGGAGGACCCCAGTTTCTGCTTCTGTGAAATGACATCATTCAGGCCTCCCTTCGAACACACTCAGTGGTTGCCAGTGAATAGCTGCAGTCTGCCTGCAGGAACTGTGATGGGAAAGTGTTGAGGGCCCCAGATATTACAGCCCAGACGGAGGGCACAGAAACACATCCTTGGTGTTCACAGAGTGTCCTGTTGCTCATCCGTTACTCAGCAAGCTTGAGCCTCTGCAGCTGGCCCAGTACTTCACTAGCTTCTGGCACGATCTCTGGTTGGTTAGAATGGCATAGGACAAGCACATTTGCAAGTAAAGGGCTGTTCTGCGAGAGCATGGCAGTGTGCAGGGCAATGGAGTATTGATGGAATAGTTGTAGGCAGAGATAGGAGAAGTCAGAGTTGCTGTCTTTTTTAAAAAAAGATTTTATTTTATTTTTAGACAGACGGGAAAGGAGGGAGAAAGAGAGAGAGGGAGAGAAACATCAATGTGTGGTTGCTTCTTACGTGCCCCCTGCTGGGGACCTGGCCCACAACCCAGGCTTGTGCCCTGACTAAGAATCAAACCAGCGACTCTTTGGTTCTCAGGCTGGTGCTCGATCCACTGAGCCACACCAGCCAAGGCAGAGTTGGTGTCTTGAAGGAGAGAATTGATTGAACCACTTTAGTCTGGATCTAAAACTCCTGAGCACATTTGGAGCGCACAGATGTTTTTTTTACTCAGCAGCCTAAGTGCGAAGCTTGTGAGCAAGAATCAGTGGCTGCGGCCATAGAGAATCACAGATTATTAGTTATTGAGCATGTATGGGCTCTGGAGGCAGAAAGCCTGGGTTTCAGTCCTGCTCTGACAGATCTTGGCTGTGACATTAAGCAAGTTGCTTCACCTCTAAAGTAGGAGCAATCATAGTATCTATCTCATCGGACTGAATGGTATACAAGTACAGGGCTTAGCACAGTGCCTGCCTAGCAGGTAGTAAAATCCTCCCTTGGTGTTGTCTGGGTTGTTGGTCACATCCTCTTTGAGTGGTGTTCGGGCGCCCCCTGGTGCCTGTGCTGTTGGGACCCTCGGCATGATTCTTCTCTTTCTAGAAGAGCAACGGTTTCATGGGTCTACTGAGCTCCACTTCATTCAGTGATAAAGTCTCAGAGCTGTCAGGATCTGAAAGAGCATCCAGTCTAACCTATTCTATGGTTGAAGAAATTGAGGCCCATAGATGTAAAGTAACTTGGTCATAACCACACAGCCAGTTGTTAATGGTAGTGCTAGGACCAGAAGCTAGGTGTCCTGGCTCCTAGGCTAGATCTACTACCGAAAAGCCACATGAGAATGGAGCAAGGGAGACAGAGAAGGTGAACTGGAAGAAAGACAGGACACACACATGCATAATGTAGAGGGAAGAGTGACTGACAGGCACATACACACGCCCCGAAGCAAGGAGGGAGAGGGGAGAGACAGAGACAGACAACAGAGGAAGAGAAAGAAAGGGAGAGAGAAATTTAAAGACAGAGCAGAGAAACAGACACACGTGGGGTGGGAGGAGAAAGAGAACAGGAAAGTGAGGGGGGAGACAGAAGGGAAAGAGGGAGTGGTTGTCTAACTCCTTGCCCCTTTGTCATTTCAGGGTGTGGGTCCTCTTTGCTCAAGTAGAAACCATTTGCCCTTTAAGGGCCCAAATCCGAGTAAAAGCAGAGAAATGAAAATGAAAGATAGATGCCAGTGATAATGAGATTCCATTTAAACAAACATCTGTAGCCAGAATTGGCCTAACACATCATCTCTGTGGTAGCCCTCCCTTGAGTCCCAACAGGTGTACTCAGCTTTGTCTTCCCTGCTGGTCTTGGGGACAGTGGAAATAAATCTCTAAGGACCACTCTGGAACTTGGGTTCATTAAGCTGCAGAAAGGCATGAATAGGACACACCTGCCATAGTACTACTAGTGGAATAATTTTCAATACTGATGTTTTCTGGTTTTATTTTTATTTTTTTAATATTTATATATATTTTATATATATATATAATTTCTTTTTTTTAATTGTTGTTCAATTACAGTTGTTGAGAAAATGCAGACAACTGTTTTTCTGGTTTTAAATGGAGCAGTACTGAGCCACAGCCAAAAGTGCGTTCCATAACAGCGTCACTGATCTCTACCTTCCGTCTCTTTGTTTTCCCCTAATTCCTGTAGTTTCCAATAGATGTAAAGAAATACTTCCAAGCCAACTGTGGAGAGAAGAACAAGGAGTAGCTAGATTCTTTTCTCTCTGGTAGATGCAAACTCTATTCCATTATTTCATAGCCAGAGCAGCTGTTTTAAGCACTCTGCAGGCCACCTTGTTCTACTTCCCCTTTTTCTTTTTCTCTCTCCATTTTGTGCAAGAATAAATTGAAGTGTTTTGGAACACCTGCTCTGTGCAAGGTTCTGTGCTAGGAATCGGAGACTTCTGGCCTGAGAGGATATATATACACCCAAGGACATGTGAATGGCACACAGCCATATAGGTTCAGGGTCAAAGAAGCAAAACAATAGTGGCCAGGTGGAGTCAAAGCAGGGGATGTTCCCTGAGCTTGGGTCTGGATTTTCACTGGTCCTTGGAGCTCAAGCAGAGGAGATGGGGATGGTGGTCCTGGGGAAGGCCAGGAAGCAGAGAGTTAAGTTATAGCCAGGGGAAAGGGAAGAGGAAGTCTAACTGGGTGCCCGCTCCTTCCAGTAAAACCGAGAGGTAAGGCCGAGAAGCTTGATGTGGTCCTGGTGGTATGTGGGAGACGTGTTTGAAACTCCAATACCTTCCCTTAAAAATAATGTCTTTTGCTTCTAATCAGTCCAGTTGGGTGAGCTAGTGAGGTGTAGCGTGGGGAGGGGTCCTAGGAGTCTGTGAAATTCCCAGGCAGGCAGAGGGTCTGAGAATGTCAGAGTACTGGCAGAATTTATCTGGCTCAGTGACTTTATATTCTGAATGAATATATTAACATTAAAGTCCATGGTTCATGTACTACAGATGAGTCTCACCTGTTCCTATCAGTTTTTCTGGAGCCTTATATGGAAAATTACAGCTTTTACTACGTCAGCTCTTGCCCACCTAAGAATATGTCAAGGGGATTTGACAGTAATTTTTTTTAACTCCAGATTGTCAATCTTTTACTAACTGTAGTGACTCTAGCCACTTAATCATACTGAACCAGCTTGGGCACAGTGCAATCCAATAGACAGCTTTGTGTAATAAAAGATGAATGCTTTGGGTCGGACACAGATGGTTAGTTAGAAAAAAAGTGACCAGAATAATTACAGATTTAGAAATTAACTCTTCCTGCAAGAAGGAAGGATTAAAGCGTCTGAGAAGGAAAATGCTCAGGGTATAGTCTTAGATAGATGGGGGGACACACACAAGGAGGAGCCATTTGAACTTTGAACTGGTGATCTGCTGGGTTGGGGAGGGGACTCAGACATCAGAGAGATGGTTGGATTCCAGCCTTGAGATTTTGTTACTAGGATTAAATGTCTGTAAAAGTTTTATTGTTTAAAGCTCAGGATTCATCATCTTTCTGAGTAAATATGATTGAGCATCTAATCCTTTCATGTGCCTTTTCTTGTTTAGTTTTCCAACACTATAAGCCAAGTGATAGTTTGGTCCACATTTTACTGATGAGAAAATTGAGGCTTAGAGAAGGTAAGTAAACCCACCCTTTAGTTTAGCAGAGGAAGAATTCAAACCCAAGTCCACCTAACCACTAAGTCCATGCTCTTAGCCTCTCTGCTATGCCCTGAGCACTATGCTAGGTGATGGGAATGCAGAGAGACACAGCCCCTGCTCTTTAGGACTTTATAATTTAGTGCTGGAATGTCATTGCTCAAAGGACCCTGGTGGATTACTTGGTCCCAAAGGATGGTACTTGCCCAAGGTTGTATAGCCTCTGACATCTGAGATTCGGGCTCAAACTGCCTGTCCAGTTAGACCTACACAGTCATACTCATACCCAAAGACTCTCTTCCATCTGTTCTGCCATTACAAAATGCCCTCTGCAGTTATTTATCTTACATAAATTTTCATAAAACAGACACTACCCACTCTCATTTGTTTTTCACAATCATTAATTATGGTAACTCAGCATTGCTGATACTTTTCTTTGTAGCATATATCTTGAATAATATCCATGTTTCCACAGTAGTATTTAGCAGTATTAAAGTTCTCAATTAAGTTTTTGATGGTAAAATCTAATCATTCCAATACATTCAAGCAGATAATAGATAATTCTCTGGGGAGAGTAAATGCCCAGAGAAAGCAGGGTTAAGGCTCAGCTGAATTGGGGAGGTAGGAAAGGGAGAAAAGGAGAGCTCACTTGTCAGTGTTGCTTTCTGATTGGAGGGAAGGTAAGGAGATTTCCCCATCTGCCTCTTTGGTGTCACTGGTTTTAGAGGGAGCACTCTGTCCTTCTCCCCATCATGGGAGGCTGCTATTGAAGGCTCTATTCCAGTCCTCTCCGTAAATTCCTTAGCTAGAATGGTAGTTTGGGGAGTGAGCTTTAGAGGCTTGCTTCTGACATTCTCAGACCCTGCTGCCTGGGAATTTCATGGGATCTCAGTGTCCCTCCACACTCTACACCCCACCCCGTTCCTCTCTGCCCTACTTTCTGCCTTCCTCTCTTTCCTTTTCCATCATGGCCTTCACCCTTGGTACTTACTTTGACTTTCCAAATGTAAACTCTGTTCTGACTGAAGAGTACTCCTTCTGCAATGACCACCTTCCAAGGAGCACCTGGGTGCCTCCATCAGGTAGAGAAGGCAGGATGGTAGGACCTGGGAAGCAGTGAGAGAAAGAAGTCTCTTCCCAGAAGTTACTGAGCATGAGGGCTTTCTTGATCCTTGACCCATGGTAACTTTAAACACCTGTAATGTCCTCATTTCATTTTTTATTATTATATTAACAAATGACAAGACAGCCACCATCCAGGATCACTTGTTTTTGATAACCCCTATGCTCACCATGGTCAACATATTATTCTGGAGCCTTGAATGCCAGGCTAAAGAATAAAAGACTCAAAATTTATGACTAGTGAGAAGATTTTGAGCAGAAGAAACAGGTGGTCAGAGTGAAGGTGTGAGGTATTTTGGTGCCAGTGGGGGGCTGGTTTGGAGCAGGAAGACCCTGGGAGCCATGGTCATGGTGTGCTCACAGAACACTAACTAGGGTGATGAGGCAAGTTTAGGTATGAGAGCATTTATGAAAAAAATCACTGGGCATTATTGTCCATTTTGTTATAGAAAATGAAGGAGGTGTCGAGTATGAATATAGAACTGTATTTTTCAAAGTGTGGTCCTTGGCCCTGACCAGTGTGGCTCACTTGGTTGGGCATCATTCCACAAGGCAGAAAGTTGCCAGTTCAATTCCCAGTCAGGGCACATGCCTAGGTTGCGAGTTTGGACCCTGGCTGTGGCATATAGGAGAGGCAACTGATCGATGTTTCTCTCTTGCATCCATGTTTTTTTCTCTCTCTTTCTCCCTCCCTTCCCCCTCTCCAAAAACTTAATTAATTAATTAGTGTTTTTTTTGAAGTGTGGTCCTTGGACCCCTAGCATTAAAA
This sequence comes from Desmodus rotundus, assembly GCF_022682495.2. Taxonomy (NCBI): domain Eukaryota; kingdom Metazoa; phylum Chordata; class Mammalia; order Chiroptera; family Phyllostomidae; genus Desmodus; species Desmodus rotundus. Next base: position 101,557,750 of record NC_071388.1, read on the forward strand.
TCATCTGGGTAGAGTGGGGAGTTTGTTAAAAACACAGATTATCTGGCCCTATTCCATACTTTTTTGATTCAGAATCTGGGGGGAAGGTCATGCCTATGTTTTAAAAGGAACTCCAGGTGAGTCTTAAGCATTCTAAAGTTTGAGAACCTCTGATTTAAGAAATTCTAGCCTTCATGATGAACAGTATAGTGACACCATAAACAGGCATCAGGGCACCAGGGTGAGGAGATTCTCTCAGAGAGGTGCCAAGGACAAGTCAAGTTCTAGTCATCGCAGCTCCACAGTGTTGGGAAGGGTCAGGTGCCGGGTGCCTGGGAGTGGAGGGGCCTGAGGGAGGGAGGCAGCTAAAACTTTGAGTCTTCTGGCCTCTTAGCCACTTCTACCTGGTACAGCATCTGCCAGGTGGAAGGACCACAGTTCACTGGGAAAGAGAGTCTCTGTACCTTCTAATGAATCTCAGCTGAGCCCTCTCAGAAGAATGATGGCTTCTCTTACCATAGCAGGACATATATTTTGATAATACTTGTTCCAAAGAGGTAACAGAAAATGAATTTCTGGTAATTGGACATTTCATGTGGTACCTTCATGCTATCTGGGTGGTACTGGCAGTGTATAAGCCATTCCCCTTCAGAACTAACGCTCAGTGTGCTGTGCAAGGAGGTAGAAATAGTGACTTGATGGACTGTCGTGGGTACTCTTACACATCGTGTGTACCTGAGCCTTTAACAAAACACAATGTGTTGTAGACACCCTGTGATGTATAAATTCTCCTTCACTGGCCTCAGAAAAAAAAATGGCTTTCTAGAGTGGGAGGCTTGGGACCGGGAGGTGGGAGCTGAGAGGGAGGAGTTCTTTCACTTATGTAAAACAACAAAGTCTTGCTTATTTTACTGTGGGTCAAATTATGACACAAATTTAGTGATCAATTTCAAATAAGATGATTGATCAGAGAGCCAGATGAGGGAATCAGAGTTGGAATTCTGATTCTAAATTGTTTGCAAAATATTTTCATTTCCTTTAATGGTTTCTGCCCTTTATCACACAAAAAGTTCTCAGATCAGACTGATTGAGTTCACTCATTTATTTAGCAAATGCCCTTTGAGAACATAGCAGCGACCCAAACACAGGCCCTGCCCACATGGAAGTAGAGAGAAGACACCACCACAAACAAGCATGTAACAGGTCATGTAGTGATAGGCAATGCCGCATGAGCAGAGGGCTGATTGAATAAGCCATGGGGTGAGTTTAAGAGGAGGCTCCAGCCCTGACTGGTGTGGTGCAGTTGGTTGGGTGTTGTCCTGAAAGGAAAAGGTCCCTGGTTTGGTTCCCAGTCAGGCACATGCCTGGGTTGCAGGTGTGGCCCCTGGTCCAGGTGCTTGCAAAAGGCAACCGAGTGATGTTTCTCTTTCACATTGATGTTTCTCTCCCCCTCATTCTCCCTCCCATCCCCTCTCTCTAAAAATAAATAAAATCTTTTTTCTTTAAAGAGGAGGTTCCAGGTACATGAAATGAGACCCACAAGTCTAAATGAGCTGGATGTGTTCATGGCTGGTGAGCAGAGGGCAGGAAAAAGGGGTAAGAAGTCTGGAGAAATGAGTCCATATCAAATTAGGCTTTATAAGCTATGGAGAGAATTTGGAGTCTCTAAGTGTGATAGGAAACAATTGTAGAGTTTCAATAAGGGGAGTGTTATGATTTGATATGTGTGTAAAGAAATAGGTGTGGCTCCTGTGTGGATGGGCATGGCAAGAATAAAATGAGGAAAATCATCTAGGTGGCTTGTGGGGTGAGTGAAAAAAGATGGTGGTTTGGCCTAGGATGGATGTGGTGGAAACAGTGGACAGGGAAGAGTAAATAAGAAAGACTCTCAGGCTTGCAGCTAAGCAGTCAGGTGAATTGTGGTGCCTTTTGCTGAGACAAGGAAGACAGGAGAGGAGGAGAGTAAGGTAGAAGGGAATAAAGAGTTCTGTTTTTGATATGTTAAGTATAAGGTGCCCATTATATGCCAAATTCAAGGGGAAGAGTAGGCAATTGAGTCTTACTCTGAGGAAAAAAAATAGGGCCAGATCTGTGCCTATGGAAATTACCAGAAAGCCAAGTCATCCAGGGAGTAAGAGAAGAGAAAGAAGTCCAGAACTGAGCCCCTGGGCAGTCCAAAATGTAGAGTCTGGTAGATGAGGAGGATGCAGAATATAAGACTGCAGTGGGTATCAGGGAGTCCGGGGGAGTTCCCAGTGAGGATGGTGTCTGAGGAGCTAATGCAGAAATGTTTCCAGAAAGGGAAGGCTCCTCCTCTTAAATGGGGCTGAGGAAGGTAGGAATCTCCTCAGGGTGAGAGGGCCTAGGTGGTTCACTGATTCAGAGCCCATGTGGCTGAGGATGGCTTTGGTGGGAGGGCAGCCAAGCACGGGAAGTCCTCAAGGAAGGATGGTCCAGAGTGAGTGAGAAGGGAGTCCCTGAGAAGGGTCAGCCTGGTGGAGGAGGTCAGACCCCATACAAGGTGAGCAAAGCATCTATATAAGGGCTGGCTCAGCATAGGTGCAAAGACTGAGCAGGTCCAGGAGCCATCCACAAAGAATGGGGGCTGTAGTGTGCAGTGCCACAGCCTAGGCAGAGTGAGGAGCACAGAGAGAGGGCAGCCAGCTTAAAGGACTGAAGTCCAAACAGGGTGAGGAAGTGTCCACATGGGGGCTAGCCACAGGAATTTTATTAGGAGATGGTCTTGGAATTGGTCCCTGAGGAAGGGAAGGGAAGTACAGGGTTAGATAAGAGGGTAAATTTGAGCTACAATATTATCTCAAGGGAATTCTCATCCACCTACAGACCATCCCGAAGACTGACTAGTCAGAGCTGTCCCGGGGTGGGGAAAAAGAGCTGGGCTTTTATGTAGGGAGTTCAACCTCGCAAGAGCTGTGGCTTTCGGAGCAGCTGCTATCTTCAGCCAAAGATAATAATCCCCAGAGGGGATTGACAACTGAGGTCTTTCTGCTGGTGGCACTCCCAACAGTTATAAAATGTCCTTTATGGAATATCTCAGAATCCACCACCTACATAGTCTCAAAGTACCTTCACCAAATACTTCTTAATTACAGAGGGAATTAGAATGACTTTTGCAGTGAAGAAAGCTGGAAAACACCAACTTAATCAAGTGATCAAGGTTAACATCACCAGTAATGGGACAAATATCAAATGTACCCCACCTGATAGAATGCAATAGGAAGAACAAGAATCATTTCTGTGATATTCTTGATTCTAATCATGAGAAAGCACCAGACAAACCCAAATTGAGGGACATTTTATAAAATAATAACCCTGTAACTGTTGAAAGTATGAAAAGCAGGAAAGTCAAGGGAAGCCTAAAGAACTATGCTAGGTTAAAGGGACAACTAAATACAACACGTGCTTCTGGACTGCATTCTTTTGCTCTGGAAGTCAGTGTGGGGACAGATGGCAAAACCTGAGTGGGGTCTGAGTATTACCGTATTTTTCAGACTATAAGATGCACCGGACCATAAGACATACCTAGGTTTTAGAGAAGGAAAATATGGGGAAAAAAAACCCACTCCACCACTGCTCCCCCCCGCCCCCCACCCCCATGAGCTGGTAAACTACATTCGTACTATAAGACGCATTCCCATTTTCCTCCCAAATTTTGGGGGGAGTGCATTTTATAGTCCGAAAAATATGGTAGCATTGCTGCCAGAACCACTTGGGTTTGAATTCTGACCCCACTATTTGATAGCTGTGTAAGCTCAAGCAAGTTAACTAACCTCTCTGAGACTCATTTTCTTTGACAAAGAACAAACCCTCCATAGTCTCCTCTTCCAAGGAGGGGAGCTGCTATATGTGCAATATAACAAAATCATGGAGTATTTGAGTTGGAAAGAGATTTAGGGAGATGGTGTGATCCAGCATCCTCATTTGAGGCAGTGAGGTCCAGAGAGGAAAAGGCACACACCCAGCTGGGGAGGGGTGGAGCTGGAATGAGACCCCAAGGATGGCATCTCTAAGTTAGGATGATCATGATGGTGTCACATTTTAATGATGCTTTAGGAACCTGAGACACTTTTATATGTAAGAGCTTAGATATCAATTAAAACTTTGTTCTAAAGGTTGGTTGTCTCTAAGTGTAGGGTCCCCTACTGGGGGCTAAGTGGTGCTTGGGTCTCTTCTAAAACTAAGATTCTGTCAAGTCAAAAGAATCAAAAAAAAAAAAATCAGAGTCCTAGGGCAGACGCAGCTGACCCCTTGATTTTCTCCCATTAACTCAGTTGCATTCATGGCTACTGTTCAGAAAATAATCAATATCTCTCTTCAAAAGGACTTTTTCTCTTCTCCTTAGCAGCTAGAAAGGGCTGCCTGTTCTCCTGAAAAGCATTGTCTTAATTGTATACTGGTTGAAATAAACACAATTAGATGAGGAAGAAAGGGGATGATCAGGGAGTTGTTAAATTAGCTCCCAAATCCAGTTTAGGATGAGTATCTGTCTTGGAAAAAGGATGTCCTGGGAAAGGAGTAATTTCTGGGTGAAAGGTGGGGCACAAGAAAGGAGGCAGAGCTTTATAAGTTGTTCACAAGACTGTGTGCTGTAGTGACGAGCAGTCCCGGGCTTACCTGGGCTGGTGTCCCAGTGACAGGGTGAAGGTCAGACCTCTTGCTGAATAGAGTGGCACAACTTCTCCCAAGATGGTGGGGCAGGAACTTCAGCCATGTTTACACTTGACAATTCATGGCTATGAACATTCATTAAGCATCTCCTGCATGTGTGGTACTGGCAGGACTGCTGGGGGTGGGGCAGGATGAAAGGGAAATATACAATGTGAGAACTCCACACACCAGCGGTCCCCAACCTTTTTGGGCCAAGGGACTGGTTTCATGGGAGAGACATTTTTTTCCATTCACAGTGAGTAGGGGTGGGCGGGAAGGGGAATATGGTTTAGGGATAGTTCAAGCTCATTACGTTCAAACTCACCTCCTGCTCTGTGGCCTGGAGGTTAGGGACCCCTGCCATACACCATCAGGAACTAACTACCTGCTGAGAGGAGCAGTGGAGAGGGTAGAGACACACAGAGAGAACTTTGAATGCAAACTGGGAGAGATGCTAAGATAGTTACAATAGGAGTTTGGAGCTGGAGACATTCACCCCAAAGCTGTGTGTTGGGGCGATGAGTTTGAGTTGAGTGGAGTTCAACATGTCTGAAGCAAAGCACTCTGTGCTAAGAACCATGCTGTGTCTGGAAATCACAAGGAGGCTGGAGTCTAGTGGGAGAGACAGATCCATGGGCAATAATTGTGGTTTGAACAGAACTGGAGGAGAGTGACACCACCCCAGCCTGGGTGGGTTATTAAAGAGAAAGGCTTTCCAAACTAGTCATTTTGAGATGGTGCTTAAAGGATGAGTAGGACATTTCCAGTAAAGTTAAATATAGCGACAGCAAAACTCAGGAGTTGTGAATCAGCTTTTGCGGCATTTAGGTGTGAGGCAGAAACTTACTGGAAGTGGGGTAGAAAGTGGGGGGGGGGGGCAGCCACAGAGGAATCTGCATGTCAGGTTAAGGAGCCCCTCAAAAACTATAGCCCAGTGAAATGTCCTTTCAAGAATGCATGGGTTAATTTCATTTAAGACTAGATTTGTGTTCTTCAAATGGATTTGTTGTCTCTTACTTTTTAATTATTAGGATCCAGCTATATTAACAATATATAATTTATTTTTAAACCATAGTGTATAAAATTATTTCTTTGAAACCAAAGGCAGATTTTTGTCAGAAGCATATTAACAGCTATCATTGGGTGCTACTTCCCACTCAAGTTCAGAGGCACAGCTGTCATTTATCAAAACCAGAACACAAATACGAAAATTGAGAGAAAACTTAAGAAGTCTGTCATCTCTGTGCGGTCCCTTGCAACTTACTTGCTTCTGCAGTGACCAGGTTCTCCTTCCATGCAGTTATTCAAGCCATGCCCCTGGGGTAAACCTTCCACCTGCATCTCTACCACCTTCATAACCAATCACCAAATACTGGCCATCTTCCCCCCAAATATTACTCCAACCCGCCTCTCCACTGACGCTCCCCATGGCCCTGTCTAAGCCATCATCATCTCTCGTTGGGATTTCTGCAATAACCTCCTGTCTTCCCATCTCTGTGCTTGCTGTCCTCCAACTAGTTCTCCACAAAGCAGTCAGAACCATAATTTTTAAATGCAGATCCCATGATCCCATGATATCTTTCTTCTCCTTGCAGCTTTTTAGTGGCTCTTAGAATGAACACTGGAATCTGACTCAGCACACCAGGGCTTAGCAGCATCTGGTTCCTGCCTTCTCTAGGCCCATTTCCTACTTACTTCCTACTGAAGCCATGCTAATCTTTCTAATTCCTAACTTAAGTCCTGTCCCCTCTCACATTTCAGCTAAACCTTACTTCTTCTCTGAAGAGAAGAAGTAAGGTTTAGCGGACCCCTGACCCCCCCAACTAGGAGCACCTGATTGTTGGCACTTTTCACCACTGCAATTTATGATGAATTGTGTGATTTGGGATCTAGTGCTTGTTACTCACATAGCCTGAGCTTCCGGAGTCAGGGCCGCACCTGTTTTGTTCAATAAGGTACCCGGGCTGTCCTTGTGCTCAGCGCTGAGGTGCAATAAAACTAATAAATATCCGTTTGAATATGTGAATATTCACATCTCACATGTGCTCTCAGCTTCCCAAAGACCTCTCCTCAAACACAAACAGAAAGATAAAACCTTCTATGTTGGGAACAAATACCAATTCAAAGCCATTCATAGGTATAATTAACTGCCATTCTGTACTATCCTAACTATAATTGATAATTGAATATTTAAAAACTATTGTAGATGAGAGAAATTAAAGAAGGGTAGCTAATAAGAAGTACCTTGATGGGTACATATACTTTGGTAGGGTCCAGGGTTTGGCTAGGAATGCAATTTATTCTTTAACCAGTGACGTTCAGAGTCTGGGACTCACCAGAAACCGCGGTATATCCGGACTTCCCGTGCTGCACATTTATGGTGTGGACTGTAATTGTCAGGCACTGCTGCTCTCTGCTCAGAGGCACATGCCTCCGCTGGCCACTCCGTGGGAAGCTGGGCTCTACTCCCAGGGTTGGGAGACATGGATTCAGGGTTAACAGAGCATGGAGTCCAAATGTATGTATCAAGCCATGCTAGTTGTAAATGAACTACCTAATCCAAAGTAGTCAGAAATCAGCATTTGTTCTTTTTTTTTTTCTAATTTTATTGTTATTCAATTACAGTCTCTGCCTTTTGCCCCCACCCCAGCCTAATCCCCAGCCCTCCCCACCTCCCTCCCGTTTCTACCCCCCACCCCACACCCCTGTTATTATCCATGTGTCCTTTATAATTGTTCCTACACACCCTTCACCCTTTTCTCCTGAAATTCCCTCCTTTCTCCCCTCTGGTCACTGTCGGCCTTTTCTCAATTTCAGTGTCTTTGGTTATGTTTTGCTTGCTTGTTTGTTTTGTTGATTAGGTTCCTGTTAAAGGTGAGATCATATGGTATTTGTCTTTCACCCCCTGGCTTATTTCACTTAGCATAATGCTCTCCAGTTCCATCCATGCTGTCCCAAAGGGTAGGAGCTCCTTCATTCTTTCTGCTGCGTAGAATTCCATTGTGTAAATGTACCATAGTGTTTTTTATCATTCATTTACTGATGGGCACCTAGTTTGCTTCCAGCACTTGGCTATTGTAAACTGTGCTGCTATGAACATTGGGGTGCATAGGTTCTTTTGGATTGGTGTTTCAGGGTTCCTAGGATATAATCCTAGCAGTGGAATTGCCGGGTCAAAAGGCATTTCCATTTTTAGTTTTCTGAGGAAATTCCATACTGTTTTCCATAGTGGTTGCACCAGTCTGCAATCCCACCAACAGTGCACTAGGGTTCCCTTTTCTCCACATCCTCTCTAACACCTGTTGTTTGTTGCTTTCGTTATGATGGCCATTCTGACCGGTGTGAGGTGGTATCTCATTGTAGTTTTAATCTGCATCTCTCTGATGGCTAGTGATGCTGAGCATCCTTTCATATGTCTCTGGACCCTCTGTATGTCCTCCTTGGAGAAGTCTCTGTTCAAGTCCTTTGCCCATTTTTTAATTGGGTTGTTTGTCTTCTTAGAATGGAGTCGTGTGAGTTCTTTATATATTTTGGAGATTAAACCTTTGTCTCAGGTATCATTGGCAAATATGTTTCCCCATACGGTTGGTTCTCTTTTTATTTTAATACTGTTTTCTTTGGCCATGCAGAAGCTTTTTATTTTGATGGGGTCCCATTTCTTTATTCTTTCCTTTATGTCCCTTGCTCTAGGGGATGTGTCTGTGAGGATGTTACTATGTGAGATATCTGAGATCTTCCTGCCTACGTTCTCCTCTATGACTTTAATGGTGTCACGACTTATATTTAAGTCTTTTATCCACCTTGAATTTATTTTTGTATATGGTGTAAGTTGGTGCTCGAGTTTCATTTTTTTGCATGTAGCTGTCCAGCTCTCCCAACACCGTTTGTTGAAGAGGCTATTTTAACTCCATTTTATACTGCTGCCTCCTTTATTGAAAATTAATTCACCGTAGAGACTTGGGTTTATTTCTGGGCTCTCTGTTCTGTTCCATTGGTCTATGTGCCTGTTTTTTATGCCAGTACCAGGCTGTTTTGATTACAGTGGCCTTGTGATACAGTTTGATATCAGGTATTGTGATCCCTCCTGCTTTGTTCTTCTTTCTCAAAATTGCAGCAGCTATTCGGGGTAATTTATGGTTTCTTATAAATTTTTGAAGTGTTTGTTCTATATCTGTGAAATGTGTCATGGGTACTTTAATAGGGATTGCATTGAATCTATAAATCGCTTTGGGTAGTATGGCCATTTTGATGATGTTAAGTCTTCCAATCCATGAACACGGTATATGTTTCCATTTGTTTGTGTCTTCCTTGATTTCTTTCTTCAGTGTTGTGTAGTTTTCTGAATACAGGTCTTTTACCTCCTTAGTTAGGTTTATTCCTAGGTACTTTATTTTTCTTGTTGCTATATCAAATGGGATTTTTTTCCTGATTTCTGTTTCTGCAGTTTCATTGTTGGTATACAGGAATGCCTTTGATTTCTGAGTATTGACTTTGTATCCAGCTGTTTTGCCAAATTCATGTATTAGGTCAAGCAGTTTTTTGGCGGAGTCTATAGGATTTTCCATGTACGCTATCATGTCATCTGCAAACAATGACAGTTTTGTTTCCTCCGTTCCAAATTGGATGCCTTTTATTTGTTTTTCTTGTCTGATTGCTGTGGCTAGGACTTCCAATACTATGTTGAATAGAAGTGATGAAAGTGGACAACCTTGTCTTGTTCCTGATCTTAGTGGGAAAGATTTCAGTTTTTGCCCATTGAGTATGATGTTGGCTGTAGGTCTGTCATATATGGCCTTTATTATGTTGAGGAATGCTCCCTCTGTTCCCACTTTGCTGAGTGTTTTTATCAGAAATGGGTGCTGTATCTTATCAAATGCTTTTTCCACATCTATTGATATGATCATGTGATTTTTGTCTTTGCAGTTATTGATGTGATGTATTATATTTATGGATTTGCGAATATTGTACTATCCTTGCATCTCTGGGATGAATCCCACTTGGTCATGGTGGATGATCTTTTTAATGTATTGATGGATGCAGTTTGCCAATATTTTGTTGAGAATTTTAGCATCTATGTTCATCAGAGATGTTGGCGTGAAGTTTTCTTTCTCCCTTGCGTCTTTATCTGGTTTTGGGGTTAGGATGATGCTGGCTTCATAAAAAGAGTTTGAGAGTCTTCCATCATTTTGGATTTTTTCAAATAGTCTGTGAAGGATAGGGGTTAGCTCTTCCTTAAATGCTTTGTAGAATTCTCCTGTGAAACCAGCTGGTCCAGGGTTTTTGTGTGTCGGGAGTTTTTTGATTACTGCTTCAATTTCATCTGCTGTTATTGGTCTGGTCAGGCTTTCTGCTAATTCATCACTCAGTTTTGGAAGATTATATTTTTCTAGAAATGTGTCCTTTTCACCTAGGTTTTCAAGTTTCTTGGCATACAGTTCTTCGTAGTAATTTCTTTCAATACTTTGTATTTCTGTGGTATCAGTTGTAATCTCTCCTCTTTCATTTCTAATTGTGTTTATTTGGATCCTCTCTCTGTTTTGTTGATGAGCCTGTTTAAAGGCTTGTTGATTTTGTTTATGTTTTCAAAGAACCAGCTCCTGGATTCATTGATCCTTAGAATTGTGGTTTTAGTCTCTATGTCATTTAACTCTGCTCTGATCTTGGTTATTTCCTTCCTTCTGCTTGCTCTGGGCTGTTCCTCCAGTTCTTGTAGGTGTAGGGTTAGGTTATTTGTTTGAAATGTTTCTATCTTTTTAAGGTAGGCCTGTATTGCTATGAACTTCCCTCTCAGGACTGCCTTTGCTGTGTCCCATAAGTTTTGGGTTGTTGTGAGTTTGTTTTCATTTGTTTCCAGAGACTTTTTGATTTCTTCCCTAATCTCGTTCTTGACCCATTCATTGTTTAATAGCATGCTATTCAGTCTCCATGATTTTGAGTGTTTTGGCTATTTTCCTTTGGGGTTGGTTTCTAGTTTCAGTCCCTTGTGGTCAGAGAAAATGCTTGATATGATTTCAATTTTCTTGAATGTGTTGAGGCTTGCTTTGTGTCCTATCATATGGTCTATCTTTGAAAATGTTCCATGTACACTTGAAAAGAATGTGTATTTTGCTTCTTTGGGATGAAAGGCTCTATATATATCAGTTAAGCACATTTCATCTAGGGTGTTGTTTGATGCCACAATATCTTTGCTGATATTTTGTTTGGAAGATCTATCCATTTTTGACAATGGGATGTTAAAATCCCCTACTATAATTGTGTTGCTGTCAATGTCTTTCTTGAAGTCCTCCAAGATTTTCTTTATGTATTTGGGTGCTCCTATGTTGGGTGCATATATATTTACAATGTTTATGTCTTCTTGGTGGATTCTTCCTTTGAGTATTATGAAGTGACCTTCTGGGTCTCTCTTTATGGCCCTTCTTTGGAAGTCTATTTTGTCTGATATGAGTATTGCTACCCCTGCTTTTTTTCCCCTGTCTGTTCACTTGGAAAATTTGTTTCCAGCCCTTTACTTTCAGTCTGTGTAAGTCTTTTGTCCTGAGATGGGTCTTTTTTAGGCAGCATATGTGTAGGTCATGCTTTCTTATCCATTCAGCTGTTCTATGTTTTTTGATTGGAGCATTTACTCCATTTACATTTAAGGTTATTATTGATAGGTAGTTATTCATTGCCATTTTTTCCTACCTGTGTTCCTCTCTCTTTCTCTTTTCCTTCCTTTCCTTAAAGCAGTCCCTTTAGCATCTCTTGCAAAGCTGGTTTGGTGGAGGTATATTCTTTTAGACTTCTTTTGTCTGGGAAACTCTTTATTTGGCCTTCTATCTTGATTGAGAGCCTTGCTGGTTAAAGTAGTCTTGGTTGCAGGCCTCTGGTTCTCAGTACTTGGAATATTTTTTGCCATTCTCTTCTGACTTGGAGCGTTTCCATTGAGAAGTCAGTTGCTAACCTCATTGGGGCTCCCTTGTATGTTACTTCCTGTTTCTCCCTTGCTGCCTTTAAGATCCTCTCTTTGTCTTGGAATTTTGCCATTTTAATTATGATATGTCTTGCAGTGGGCCTCTTTGGGTTCCTCTTGCTTGGGATTCTCTGTGTTTCCTGGATTATGTGACTTTTTCTCTCCTCAGATTAGGGAAATTTTCCATCATTACTTTTTCAAATAGGTTTTCTATCCCTTGATGTTCTTCTCCTTCTGGTGTCCCTATTATACAGATGTTATTACGTTTCATGTTGTCCTGCATTTCCCTTATTGCCTCTTCATTCTTTCTGAGCCTCTTTTCCTTTTCTTGCTCTTTCTGGGTGTTTTTTTCTACTTTGTCCTCCAGCTCGCTGATCCAGTCCTCTGCTTCATCAAATCTTCTTTTGATTCCTTCTACTGTGTTCTTCAATTCAGAAATTATATTCTTCATTTCCTCTTGGCCCTTGTTGATAGTTTCTATTTCCTTTTTCATGTTCGTATAGTTTGCAGTGATTTCATTGTAGTTTCCCTGTAGTTGCCGGAAATTCTCTGTGAGCTCAGTGAGCTTCCTGATAACCATTGCTTTGAACTCAGTATCAGATAGTTGACTTGCCTCTATTTCATTTAGCATTTTTTCTGAGGCTTCCTCCTGTCCTATCATTTGGGGATTGTTTCTTTGTCTTCCCATTGTTTGTGAGACTCTTCTTGTTAGCCTCTGCTTCTTAAATTGATCTGTTCTGACTCCCTGGGTTTATGGTATGAAATTCTATGGTAGAATGCCAGTGGGATTCATTGGTGCCATCTCCTTAATCTCCTGAGCTTGCTCATCTTGGGCTGTGGTTTATGTTGGCTCTCTGTATGTCTTTGGGTTTTGATTGTTGTTGGGTCTTTCTTTGATGGGTCCTTCCCTTGAGCTGGTTAATTGAGGGTCACTCCATCCACCACATCTTGTATTCTGTTGTGCAGATGTGGACAGGTTGTGTTGAAGCTGGTACAAGGTTTTGAGGCTTCTCTCTCGCTCTTGTTCAGTTGTTTGTTCTGAGTAATTTCTCCACTATTTAGCTGTATTTCCAGCTCAGTCCTGGATTGAGGTTAGTATGGCTTCCACTCCCTCCTTCACCTTCTGCTGTTGTTATCTGTTGGGGGTTCCTTTATTGGTAGATTTCCTCTTCCAGCAGGTGTACTAGTGTTCACCACTCCCACCTTGCAAGTTCTCTGGAGTAGCAAAGTGAAATTTGTCTGTCTCTGTTCTTAGGAAGACCCCTGTTTGGGTCTAACTCTGGACTTTTCACAGCTCCAGGTTTTATTGTCTCACCTGTGGGAAAAGGAGGGGAAAAAAAGAAAAGAAAAAGGGAAGGAAGGAAAAAGGAATAGAAAAGTAAAGGAAGGAAGGAAGAAGGAATTTAAAAAAGAAAGAAGGACAGAAAGGAAGAAGGAATTTTAAGAAAAAAAGAAAAAAAATCTTCTGCAGGCTTTAAACCAGTCAGGTCAGTTCTGCTGGTCTTCCTGTCTGTGAAACGGGAGGGGGTGGGGTTGGAGGGATTGATTTCACTTTTCGCCCTTCCTGAGCCACACTCTTCACTGTTGTCCAGCCTCCAGTCCAGTTCTTCAGGGTCCTTCTGCTCCCCCCTAGGCCTTTAGTTCACCAGTTGTGCTGTCCTTGAGGTGCACCAGTTAGGGGCAGCTCACACTCCAACTTCTTGCTCTTTGCTGTCCTAGATGCTAGGGGCTCTCGGTGCTCCTTCAGGGTAGTTCAGCCCCCTACTGAGTCAAGTCTTTCTGGGGACTGCTGGTCTCCCCTAGCCCTGTAGCTCCCCTCTGCTGGGCATTCTGCCTTCCTCCTAGAGAGCGAGTAGGCCCTTCAGGGCTCTGTGCGCAGGGGCTAGGTGGGAGATGTTCAGTCCCCGGTGCTTCAGGCATGGTCGCTATGGGTAGCCAGGCCGTTGATCGGGGTGCTTACCCATCCGGGTCTTCAGGTGTGGGCGCCTAGGGTGCTGATCTGCGTGCACACCGACCTGGGCTTCAGGTGTGTGCTGGGGCTGCTTATCTGGTGTTCACAGTCCAGGGGCTGAGTGGTTGGGGGTGCAAGAGACCACGGCTGCTGCTGGGGAGAATTCTCTAAACAGCCGCTGAGTTCCTCATTTTCTCTTTTTCTTATCGAGAAATTCCTCCTATTCAAGCCCTCCCCCCCCATCCAAACAAGCACTTGTCCTCTCACACAGCCCAGCCTGGCTCTCTCCCAAGAGTCTTGCAGCAGACCCTAAGGCCCTGGCCTTGGGCTTCAGCTGCCCTGGTCCTCATGCTGGTCCCAGGGACCTTATTGTCTGGAAGCGCTCTTTTTACCATCTGATTTTTCAATGTCCTCTACAATTTTTGGTCTCCAATCTTCATATATGCTAGAATACCATTGGCTGTTCACTCTGTTCCTCAGATCAGCTAGGGGTTTCATCGGTGCCCAGGGGGAAGTGGACTCTGCTCCCACCTATCTTACCGCCATCTCAGAAATCAGCATTTTCAATAATAGCTCATATTGATTATTTATGTTTATTCTCAGGTACTTTTTTGGTCTCCCTATATTACTAAAGTACTTTTGTTTACTTCCTAAGTCATTGCTTTTTCATTTATTCAATTGTTTTCCATGCAGTCCCTGAATCCTCGTTGAGGTTGCACAGGTATTTCCCACAGCTTTAGTTCTAATGGCAGAAGTTGGACTAAATGGAGGCAATGTAACATCACAGAGCAACCAAAGTTATGTTTAAACTAAGTAAAAGCCTCTCAGATGTGAAGTAAATAGATTTTTAAGTGGTTACAGTAGAGCTAATTAAGTAAACTGTCACTAATTGAAAATGAACTGACATTTTAAAGAAAGCAAAAGAGCTTAAACAGAAAAAATTTGCTTTTTATTTTTATTACTTTTTTACTTTTTTATTGTATTTTTTCTATTACCATTTATTCCCCTTATATCCCCCTCCCCGAGCCTCACAGTCACCACACTGTTGTCCATGTCCATGAATCCTTTCTCCTTTTGCCTCCATTCTTCCATGCCCTAGACCGCCTTCTACCCCCAGAGCTGTTGGCCTGCTCTCCATCCTATGAGTCTGTCTTTATTTTGCTTGTTAGTTCAGTTTGTTCATAAGATTCCACATATGAGTGAAATCTTATACTTTTTGTCTTTCTCTGACTGGCTTATTTCATTTAAAAGTTTAAAAGTTGTGAAATTACCTCCAGGGAGTATAAAAGCTAACCATTTCCAAACTAGTGGATGAAAAGCATTTTTCTTTAACCAATTTGCTTTAAAATAACCAATTTTATTAGAGCTAGAGATAAAAATAAATGAATTAAATACAGTTTCTGAAAACAGTGCTAGACAAGCAGGTCACACTTAACTGTTCAAAACTAAATTAAGAAAAAAAGTTGTAATCTGAAAATTTCTCATAAATTCCAAAGCATTCAGTAAAGGCTGCAAGTCAGCTCTTTTATATATAAAAATGACCCCCAAGCTTCAATTCTTTCTCAAAAGGGGATTAATAAAAGTTCAAAAATGCATAAAAATTATAAAACTGCACTACCCATGGTACACAATATATGGGAAATTTTATGCTTAGAACCCTTTATCTTTGATCTTGCATGCGAGAGAATTGCGGGAACTTGCAATAGAGAATTGTGGGATCCAACTGTGGTAAATCAAGTAAAAATGCACCCTCCTGATTTTTTTGTTGTTGTTGAAATTTCACCATACATAATTCTAAGGATACATAGGCTCTTCTTTCTTCTAAGAAAGGAACATTTAGAGCTCCTTTCAATGCTGCCTTTCAGTGGTTTGCAAAATAAAAATACAGTTCATTTAGTACTTCAATTTCTTTTTACAGATGTGCCTCCAAACTTAAAAAGATATGCATTGCCAGAATTGGTTATACAAACTGTTTAAAATCTTTACACTCAATGTTTAGATAAAGTCATTCTGAAAAAAGCCTTTTTCTTCACTTTAATGTACAATTACCTGACCTTTTGGCTTTGTTAAGTGGCTGTTTGTTAAACCTCATTAATATATTCATGTGTACATTTCTCTAACACCATCTTGTTGTGGGCCTTATGATACTGTCACTGAAGACTTTGAAGTCTTCTATACTTTGCACAATCACAGGCACTTTAATTAATTTATCTCAAGTGTCAGAGGAAGTGGAGCCAAAGGCTGGATTCTGTGGAGCTAGAACTTCCATGCCTGCAGACTATGGTTGACTTTATCTATCTGCTTGCCACAGGGCAGTCTGCAGAAGAAACAGAGAATGGATTAAAGCATCCTTTTAAACAGACCTAGTTCATTTAAATCATTTTCCCAAGGGTCCCTCTAAAGTCTGAGAAGGCTAATATATCATTAATCAAATGTTCAGTTAAAGTTTAGTGCAGTAGGAGTAGAGTGGACTCACTTATCTTGGCAGGATTTGTAACAGGTGTGTCTGCACTATTCTGATTTAATTGTGGCCACCTGATTTATTGAGCGTCAAGTCAACCTTTCAGAGACCAGAAAATTAATGCTTCCTTTCTCCCACGTTTCTGTTAGGCTACCTGAGCAAATTTAAGTGGATGTTAAAGGCTTTGGTCCTCTGTACATTCCAAGACTTTTACTAAGAGTTTCCACCCCTTCTATCAAGTGCCCCTCAAGATAAGATATCTTCTCACTATCTCAGTATCCCCTCACTCATGTCTCTAATGCTCCAGCAACCTCTATTCCAGCTTCCCTAAACACCAAGGAAAATGTCTTGAGGCCAAATCACTAGGTGTTAAGCCTGGAAGAACATGG
Source organism: Desmodus rotundus (assembly GCF_022682495.2). Classification (NCBI taxonomy): domain Eukaryota; kingdom Metazoa; phylum Chordata; class Mammalia; order Chiroptera; family Phyllostomidae; genus Desmodus; species Desmodus rotundus. The sequence continues at coordinate 101,574,147 of NC_071388.1, forward strand.
AATTGCCACTGCTTCCCAAGATAATCATAGATACTAAACGCCTTAAAGATACAAAGACCTTACTTTATTTGGTTGGTTGGTAGGTGTTGACTGGGAGAGAGAGGTGGAAAGAAGCCAGAGAGGGCAGTTGGTCTGGTAGTGATCAACTATCTTGTGCATAGCTCCAGCTGTGGGCTGACTACCCTGGACTTTACTTCCACGATTAGAGTCCCAGGAGCCAGGAGACAGGGTGCCCATCACTGGCTGTCACTGCTGTGATCATTTTCATGGTAGAGTGAGGACCAAGGAACTGCCCTGACCTGATACTGCCTCATTTATGTGGTTGGAATAATGGTAGTGAGGGGGTTAAACTGGGCTAAAAAATGGACTAATTAATGTTGAGAAAACTTAAAATGTACTGAGGGAATATTCCGGAGATAAAAAAAGATGAGCAGAATTCAGTTAACGATGGGACTGTTATATTGCTAATGGCAGTAATGAAATCCCCTGTATCCAGTGACTGAACATATCCACCTGGACTGCTTGCTGCTTTCTGATTGGGATGGAGTTTCTAGGACTCTTGCGGTCACATATGTTGTCATATGTCATTCCTTCTGCCCAAAAGTCATTGTTTCTGTCTTCCTCCTCTGACCAGGTATTGGACTGGATTGAAAACCACGGTGAGGCCTTTCTCAGCAAACACACTGGGGTTGGGAAGTCCCTGCACCGAGCCCGAGCCCTGCAGAAGAGGCACGATGATTTTGAAGAGGTGGCCCAGGTGAGGTGCTGGGCGTGCGTGTTGGGTGTGGGAGGGGCAGGTGAGAGAACCAGGGCTGCCGTGTGGTGTCTAATGGGGCATGTCAGGTTGATAACCCATGGTTTCTGGGCTGCCTGTCTGCCTAATGCAAGGAGACTTTTGTCTGCTCTTGTATCACTAGGTGAGTGGTAAGTAGACCCTCACTTTATTGTCCTCAAAGAAAATAATTCTGCTGGCATGAACTGTTAATGACTTGTCTACAAGATGGTGATGACAGGAGGGAAGGACATCCAGAACCATCAACAGCCCAAAGCCACCTCTATGGTTTTCACTGCACTTGAGTGGGAGCTAAAAATAGTGGCCACTCTGCTCACAAAGCTGTGTACCTTCCAGGATCTTAAGGAAGAGATGGCACCTGGTCACCAAGCCACGCACCAACAAGGCTGAATGTTCCCAGAGAAAGTGCCTTTGCATCATTGGCACAGTATTTAGTTTGTAATTTGCACAATATTCAGCCTTTTAGTTGAGATGCATACCTGTGCCAAAAATGGCACTGCTTTCTAATTTGCATGAAGAGCCTGTACAAGAGGACTTAAACATTTGTCTTAATGGTGGAATTTGGGGGGTAGAGTTCTGTTCTGAGCCTCCACCCCCCATATTTTATTTTAATTTCCTTGGGAGTATTCCAAATGGGTCCTCAAAATCTTCACCTTCAAGATGAAATACTGCTGTCCAGTTATATCATCAGGTGTGATTAGTTGCAGGGGAAAAATAAGACTCTTATGAATAAGGGAGGGAAGGGGCAACTGAGAAGGGAGTCAGTAGGGGACAGAGGGTTGGATGCTGCTGGAGCAGTGAGGATGACAAAGCTGGGTTTCCCCACGATGGTGTTAACCAGCACTGGCTCCAGTCCCACATGTGGGCACTCAGTGTGGGTGTCATGCTTGGCATTGTGCAAAGCCCCATCTCTCACCCAAGGAAGCCACCAGCCCAAGACAAATATCAGCCAAGAACCAAAGGAAACTGCTGGAGGACAGGAAAGTAGTGGGAGCATACCACATCTCTAGGGTAGCTGCAAGTGTGTGCTGAAAAGTGAGAGGCCTGGCAGGGGCCAGAAAGATCAGGTCAGCAGTGACTTGAACCTAGTCATTGCAGATAGATTAGACCCAACCTGTGGAATAAAGCCTCACATGGAATCTTTGTGCCCTGTTGGTGAGAATGTAAAATGGTACAGCCATTGTGGAAAACAGTGTGGTGGTTTCTCAAAAAACTAAACATAGAATCACCATATAATTCAACAATCCCAGTTCTAGCTATATACCCAAAAGAATTAAAAGGTGGGATGTGAAAAAGTAATCCTGTACCTGTGTTCACAGCAGCATTAGTCACAATAGCCAAAAGGTGGAAGCAACCCTAGTGTCCACTAATGGATGAATGGATAAATAAAATTTGGTCTGTACACATACACAATGGAATATTATTTAGTCTTAAAGAAGGATCCTACAACATAGATGAACCTTGGAGACAATGTGAAATGAGTCAGTCACAACAGGACAAATACATATGAGTCCACTTATGTGAAGTAGTCAAATTCACTGAACCAGAAAGTAGAATGGTAGTTGCCTTCTGGGTGCCTCTCCAGGCTATTAGGAGGCAAAGGATAGAAAAGAGCCATTTGGACTCTGTGTCTGCTGAGAGTGGGCGTTAGGCTACCTGGGATAATGTGTTGGAACAGAACCGTCCCATCACTTTGATGCTCTTGCCTTTTGGCTGTCCTGTGGCTCAGCCCCTCCTCACTTAGGGAGGATATCCCTAGAGCCACTCACAGCCCTGACTCAGCCCATCCCTCCTGCTGTCTTTCTGCTGCAGCCTCATAGGCAATGCAGCCCTGGTTACAGGATCATGAGGGGGCTGTCATTTTATGTGTTTTTGCAACTAAGCAGGCCTGGCAGCTACCTCAACTTTAACCCCATTATTCCTAATTGCTCCTTTACTTTTCTCACTGACACGTGATAAGCCTTTCACATGGGGCAATGCCTTTCATTTAGTACCAGGTACATACTGACTTAAACTGACACTAAAGAAAGAATGGATACATTTTTTAAAGTTTATATTTCCATTATATATTTTTTCAAGATGCATTTTATTTATTTATTTATTTTTTATTGTTCAAGTACCGTTTTCTGCCTTTGCTCCCCACCCCAGCCCAACCCCCAGTCCTCCCCCATCCATTATTGTCCATGTGTCCTTTATAACCGTTCCTGCAAACCTTTCACCCTTTCCCCCTGAAATTCCCTCCCCTCTCCCCTCTGGTCACTGTCAGCCTGTTCTCAATTTCAGTGTCTTTGGTTATGTTTTGTCCACTATGTATTTTATAACCCACTAATCCTGAATGATAGTTGGTATTTGTCTTGTTTTATAAGAGAGGACCCTAAGGCTCAGGAAGTTATTCAGTGTGCACAAGTCATCTGGCTTGGTGGTGGTTCTGCTGGGATTCCAACCCAGGTCTGTCTGACTCGAATCATGTTCTTATGTAACTCCATAATCTCCTTTTTGAGCTACAGGAACTGGGCATAAAACTCATTTCTGAGTGCCAGTTTGCTCATGGAAAGTGCAGGACAAAGAGCAAGAATGGGAGTGGGGATGCTGGTGTGGCCATCCTGTTTGACATACATTACAATCTCTTCATATGATCCACTTCCCCCTGCCTCTGCTTTCTGATAAGACTGTTATCTTTGTGAGAAAGAAGAGAGAGTTCTACCTTCCAAAAGGCTCTGCTTTTAAGAGGAATGTTTCCTCTGGAAAGAAGAACAACAGATGGGAAACACCTAACTACAAAGGGAACACCTAAGCAAGGGGCCATGAGGTCGCTGGAGATGGGTGGGTCCTGTTTTGTTCCCCCATCCCCGTCTTGGGCAGGGAGTGAGTAGTGGAGCTGCTTAGCATCCTGGAATTGGTAGCCCACTTAGGAAAACCAACTCTGACCATGGCGAAGGCTGTCTGTAGCCGCCTGCTCAGCCTGCCTGGTGTGCATTGGGATTGTCGTGTTCAGGTGGTGAGGAGGGGGGAGATCCTGACAGGAACAGGCGCTCTCTTTCTCTCTTGCTTCTGTTCTCAATTAGCTGAGGGCCACTGCAAGGAGAGGAATGGATTTAATCAGGAATTGGATAATTTTTGAGTTAGTCAGTGATCAGTGACAATAAGTGAAAGTGTACAAACTCTTCTTGTTTGGAGGTACTGGTTATGAGTTACAGTCAGGAAGGGTGTGACACACGGTGTGAAGCAGGAGGCTGGGGCGCCGCTCGTCAGCAGTACTAAAAAGAGTCATGGTTTAGTGAGAAAAACACTTTCAGTTTATAATTTCATGATTATTTGACCTGAGGATGATACGAGAAGGGAATTCTGAGCTCCCATTCTCTGTACTCAGGTTTAAAACATTGACTTGAATCAAAGCAGGAAGAGAGGCTTGTGTTCGGCTCCTGGAAATTTGCCCTCTGCAGGGCCAGCCCTCAAGCAGAGATGGCTACACACAGGGAGAGAGCAAGGGGCGGTGAAAAGCCCCCAGACAAAACGTTTCCACTCTTGGCATAGTGGGTGCACCTGTGATTCTCACCAAAGACATTTGTGGCAGTTATTAAAATAAATATAAATGATAGCTGGGAAGAAATAATGTAGCAATCCATTATCTCTCATTAAACTTTAAATTTTGCCCTGGCTGGTGTGGCTCAGTGGATTGAGTGCTGGCCTGTGAACCAAAGGGCCGCCGGTTCAATTCCCAGTCAGGGTACATGCCTGGGTTGCAGGCCAGGTCCCCAGTAGAGGGCATGTGAGAGGCAACCACACATTGATGTCCCCCCCCTTTCTCCCTCCCTTCCTCTCTCTCTCTAAAATTAAATAAAATTTTTTTAAAAAAACTTTAAATTTTGTGTTTACTAGCTCCTGAACACATTTTAAACAGATTCTCCAACTATCATTTGGAGGAAATGAATTAAGTATTTATGAGTCTTCAGTTCATCCTGCAGATGGCACTCTTTGAATAGCCTACCTTGAAGCTGAGGGGAAGATGTGAAGGAGCCAGTCCTGACAGCTTGACTGAGGAAGGTCCTGACAGGTGGGTAGTGAGGGTCCAGGGCCAGGGGACACACCGGGGGTCTGTTCCTACAGGTCTTTCGTAGTCCAAGCTACTGATGTTGTCTGTGCTCAAATAGAAAACCTGGTCACTAGTGGGTACACCTCCTGGTTCTGGTACAGTCTTGACTCAAGTCACCTATAAACTCATCAAATAATGGGAGCCATAGAGTAAATGAGACTTTACTCTTAGAACAAAAAGGAATATTAAAGTCTTCTGAGTGATGAGATAAGTTAAAATATAACCTCTAAACCAGAGGTTTTATATTTACATATTTTTGGCATGTTAGATATCATTTAGAGTGTAGACAAGTTGCTGCCTATGATAACATAGCTGTCAGGAGACAGGTGCATCCACATCTGCTCAGAAGATCGCATGGGACACAGAACTGTGACTTTATCCTGAGATATTTGCTGTTACTTAGTGCTCAAGTGCCCATGGTTCACATAGCAGCTGTGCATTCTCTGTTAGTGGTCTGATTTATATCCTCATTATCTGAAATGCCAGACTTTCTGTAGGCTAGCTTAGTCAAACATTATCAAGCATTTACATTCCAATACATATAACCTAATGTCTCAAAGCACCAAATCACATTTAAGCAGCTAATCATAGTAAGTAGCATTAGTGTAAAATTTTTGAAAAAGCAGACCATTTAAAGAGAGATGTTTAAGAAATATAAAAAGGAGAAAGCAGTTTTAGAACCAAGATGGAGGTGTAGGTAGACACACTGCACCTCCTCGCACAACCAGAACTGACAGAAAATCAAACAGCAAGGAAGTCCAACACCAAGTAGATAAAAAAGAAACATTCATCCAGACCAGGAGGAGGGATGGAGACGGGCAGCCGGGGCAGAGAGGACTCGCGTTGCCGTGGCGGGACCGAGACTGGTGGAGTGTGGGACGAACGGGGTGGACAGTCTGACCACTAGCAGACCCTACAGCCCCACATTCAGGCACAGATAAACTCAAAGGGTCGGACTCAGAGTGGCGGAGAACGGGCAGGCAGAGCAGCGGGTAGCACCCTGCGGCCCCACATTCACACACAGATAAACCGGGATGAACCGTGGGGAGCAAAAACAGACTGCACAACCCAGGGCTCCAGCGTGGGGAAATAAAGCCTCAAACCTCTGATTGAAAACACCCGTGGGGGTTGGGGCAGCAGCGGGAGAAACTGCCAGCCTCACAGGAGAGGTGGATGGAGAGACCCACAGGGGCCTAGAGTGTGCACAAGCCCACCCACTTGGGAATCAGCACCAGAGGGGCCCAATTTGATTGTGGGTAGTGGAGGGAGTGACTGAAATCTGGCAGAGAGTGGAGCAAACGCCCTTGCTCCCTCTCGGCCCCTCCCCCACATACAGAGTCACAGCACAGCGACCAGCATTACCCCACCGTGGGGAACACCTAAGGCTCCGCCCCTTTAAGTAACAGACACGCCAAGACAAAAAAAAAAAAAAAGACCCAAATGACAGAACACTTGAAAGCTCCAGAAATAATTCAACTAAGCAGCGAACAGATAGCCAACCTAATCAGATGCACAGTTCAAAACACTGGTAATTAGGACGCTGACAGAATTCATTGAATTTGGTCGAAAACTAGATGAAAAAATGAAGCCTATGCTAAGAGAGACAAAGGAAAATATACAGGGAACCAATAGTGATGTGAAGGAAACTGGGACTCAAATCAACGCTGTGGACCAGAAGGAAGAAAGAAACATCCAACCAGAAAAGAATGAAGAAACAAGAATTCGGAAAAATGAGGAGAGGCTTAGGAACCTCCAGGACATCTCAAAACATTCCAACATCCGAATTGTAGGGGTGCCAGAAGGAGAAGAGGAAGAACAAAAAATTGAAAACTTATTTGAACAAATAATGAAGGAGAACTTCCCCAATCTGGCAAAGGAAATAGACTTCCAGGAAGTCCAGGAAGCTCAGAGAGTCCCAAAGAAGCTGGACCCAAGGAGGAACACACCAAGGCGCATAATCATTAAGTTACCCAAGATGAAACAGAAGGAGAGAATCTTAGAAGCAGCAAGAGAAAAGGAGACAGTTTCCTACAAAGGAGTTCCCATAAGACTGTCAGCTGATTTCTCAAAAGAGACCTTACAGGCAAGAAGGGGCTGGCAAGAAGTATTCCAAGTCATGAAAGGCAAGGGCCTACATCCAAGATTGCTCTATCCAGCAAAGCTATCATTTAGAATGGAAGGGAAGATAAAGTGCTTCTCAGACAAGGTCAAGTTAAAGGAGTTCATCATCACCAAGCCCTTATTATATGAAATGTTAAAGGGACTTACCTAAGAAAAAGAAGAAAAAAAATAAAATATGAACAGTAAAAATGACAGCAAACTGACAGTTACTAACAATCACACCTAAAACCAAAACAAGAGCAAACTAGGCAAACAACTAGAACAGGAACAGAACCATAGAGATGGAGATCACATGGAGGGTTATCAATAGGGGAGTGGGAGGGAGAGAGAGGGGGGAAAGGTACAGAGAATAAATAGCATAAATGATAGGTGAAAAATAGACAAGGGGAGGGTAAGAATAGTATAGGAAATGTAGAAGCCAAAGAACTTATAAGTATGACCCATGGACATGAACTATAGGGGGGAAATGTGGGAGGGAGCAGGTGGGCAGGATGGAGTTGAGGGAAGGGGGGAAATGGGACAACTATAATAGCATAATCAATAAATATATTAAAAATAATAAAAATTTAAAAAGAAATATAAAAAAATCACAAATAAGTACTTCATTCAATAACCTTTGGTTAGTTATTTCTCTATATGACCTTTGCTGTTTCCCTCCAAGTTGAATAGAATACACTTTACATGTTTTTTTCATTCTGAGTCTCAGGGTCAAAGTAGGCAAAAATGGAAGAGAAACATTTGTCAATCCAATGAGTACACCTGCCTAGGGGGTGGTGTAGTGACCTTTGGAATAAGTTACATCTTTCTTTCCATGCCTGAGACCAATTATAGCAGCTGCAAATGGAAGCAGAAGGGGAAGAGTCTAAATAGATGCTTTTTCACACTCCAGCTTCTTAGAGAGGATGAAAGGTTCTTCAGTAAGGTAAAAAAAAAAATAGTGAGGAAGAAAACCAGGAAAATGCAGAGAATTTAATGTCATAAAGTGGGCAAGTGGAAGAATGTGAAAGCACAGAGAAATGAAGGACAACCTTAGCCTTTAGATCCTGCAGAGCACTCTTCCTGTCAGGGTAGATTAGGACATTCCCTCCACGGACACTAGGGAGAAGTTGCTGATATGAGCTTCTGAGGGGGGTCTTGTGACACTCTCAGGAAGAAGAAAGATGTTTCATGTCATGGGTAACTCTGAACCAAAGGCTTTGAAGGTCACTTTTTATACACTTGATGTGGAAAATTAAGAGGTGATCAGAGCCAATATCCACAATATTACAGAGAGCCTGCCGAGAACGTCTTATCAAGACCATGAATTGTCGCTGCCCCCCACCCAATTTTGCTACTTCCAGTATGAAACAAATGGCACACTCAGAAGAATGTGGGACTGCATTCTTAATGACTTTAAAGTTCTGGGTAGTGAAGTAAAAGATTTGAAGGCACAGGTGGTGTTTTTATCTCTTGTTTCATATGATGGCAATGATGCAGGGAGGCTCCCAGAAGCAAGTGGCTGCCTATGGAGATGGTGTTTTAAAAACTTTCCTGGGCTGTAATCTGCAGAATCAGAATAATGGCCTTTGGACAAGGGACAGAGTTCATCTTGTAAAGACCGGGGAGGATGTGCTTTGGTAGAAGACCTTGTTCATCTATCTAGGAGGATTTAAGGGAATTTTGAAGAGAAATTAGGAAATTATCCCAGTAAAGCCAAAAGCAGCTATGTGATGCACCACACAGGTGACTTACAAAGAAGCACTGTGTGAAGTAAATTCCCTTAGATCATCACCTTAGGTTTAAAAAATATACAAGAATGCAGATTGCAAACAATATTTATGGACTATCTTATCTATATATCAACAAAAGTCATGTGTAACAAGTAAGGCACTTTAACACAAGAAGATAAATGCTCCTGAGACTTCAGGGTACTGAGCTCATAAATAGAAAATGGCAATAGAAGAGTATGTTTTGTTTAAAGGACTCTCTCATAGGAGGGGTTAGGGTCTATCAGGAAGGCTCACATCTCTACGAGATATACAAACCCGAGGGTAGTAAGCAATATGGAGAAATAACAGAGATTAAAGGAGAGCAAAAAGGAAGCCATGGTTGTTACTAGAGAGGACCACAGTCTGGTCCATCAGATGAAGGACGCGGAAAATGCTGCCATGTGAGTTCAGTTCTGGCTCAAGGAAAACTATGGTGGTGATGAGAGTCCTCAAATTTCCTGGCATCTCCTGTAAATTTTGTGACACTGTAAATAAAACATCAATAAGTTCATGAGAGCAAAGGGTTCTACATTGTTAGAGAGCAAATCATTGTAGAAACACTTAAAAGAGTATAGGTTGTCTAAACTCTCAATAACCTTGACCTTTAGATGAAAGGGTTTAGACTTTACTCTTAGAACAAAAAGGAATTTTAAAGTCTTCTGAGTGATGAAATAAAATATAACCTCTAAACCAGAGGGATAAGAATTTCTCTATCCACTGGCTGTTTAGATCACATATGGAATATTGTGTCTAATTCTAGAAAACATATTCTCAAAAGGATATTGACAAACAATGCTGTGGTTGTTAGGTTGCCAGGATAGTGAAGTAGAAGTAACTGGATATGTCCAGTTTTAAGTAAATAATTTTTTTAATGAAGGGCAGGGGAGCGGGTTTGATAGTTGCAGGCTTCCTGTAGAAGAGATAAGGGCGGAAGGTATAGTGAAGCCACTTTTAGCTTCACTATTTTAGGTATCACTCTAACCCACAGTTGCTTTTTTATGGTCTGTCTAAAACAAGAATGAAATGTCATGCGATGTAGTGTGCTTCTTATCACAGGAGGTTTTCCAGTAAAGGCAACCCTTTTTCCTTAGAATGTAAACATCCACAAGCCTTTTCCATTTTAAAAACAAACAAATAAATAAAAAGAAACCAAGACTAACTTTTGGGGGTCCCACTTTCTCATTTCTTCTTCCCTCCATAATCCAAGTTCTTGAGAGGAGTCTGTATTTGCACTTGTATTTCCTCACCTCCTAGGTGCCCTTGACCATTGCTACTGGGCTTCTGTTTCCTCTGGCTGCCTGAGGTTAATCTTACCAAAGTCTCCACTTGAACGTTTTTGCTAAATCCAAAGGACACTTTTCGGATATGAATTGGTCTTTCTGAAGCAACTCACTTTGTCTACCACTTCTTTTTTGTTTTGTTTTTTTTAAGTTCTCTTCTACCAAGACTTCCATGATACCATGCTCTCGTGATTTCTTTATGTCTTTCTGTCTGGTCCTTCTTAGATTCTTCTCTCCCTTTTCCCCAGGATTTGTTACTCAGATCTTCTCTTCTCACTTACACTCCCTGAATGATTTTATATTCTTTCCCAGGCTCAAGGGCTACCCCTGCTCTAATGGCTCCCAAATCCATGTTTCATCTCTGACTTTACCCCTGAGCAACCTGTTCATAAACTTACTGGCTTTCTGAATACCTCCACTTAGATTTCTCAGAAGGTTCTCAAATCCAGTGTGTCCACATTTTATTTTATTACCTTGCACCCTTGCCCAGTGTGCTCTTCCCCTTGTATTCCCCATGCCAGTGAAGGGCACCAACCACGCAGTTGCTCCAGCCAGAAACTTGGAAGTCATTCTTAGCTACCCTCTTGCTCTCACCCCTCATAAATTCATCACAAAGTCCTACAGATTCGACTTCTTTAATATGTTCTTTTCCTTCCATCTCCATTATCACAGCCTTAAATCAGAGTTTGATTTACCTCCTGCTTGGATTATCACAATAGCTTCCTGTTTTCCCTGACTCCAGTCCTGGTCTCCTTAAATTCATCACACACTGCTCCAAGAGTGGTTTTCCTAAAATGCACTTCTCATCATGCTACTCAGTTGGTTTTGGAACCCACAGATGGCTTCCCATCTGGACAAAGTTCAAACTCTTGGTATTATATACCTTTTATAGTCTGGCAATTGCCTTCTTTGGTTTTACCTTTTACTTCTCCTGTGTTCCCTCTACCCTACCCTATAGTCCTGCTGTCCCAGAGTTTACCTGAGCACGCTATGCTCTCCAGTGTCAGTGCTGTCTCCTCTTTCATCTTTCCCACCTGTTTAACTCAGACCACTCCTGACCAACTCCTGTTCATCTTTAAACATTCATCTCAAGTATCACCTGCTCCAGGAAGTCTTCAGTGGCTTGCATGGTTTGTACTGAATGCCACTTTTCTAGGTTACATTCCTGATGGGGTAGTAATTAGCACACAGTGTCATCAATTTTATGCTAGCCTCACTACCCAGCTAGACTGATCTTCCTTAGAGCAGGTAGGTATTTTCATTAACCTTTCTATCCCAGTGTCTAGCATGATGAGTCTAACATGTAATTGGCATTTGAAAAATAAAGGAATGAATGGTATAGTGGACATTCCTTTGCTGGGAGTATATCAGGCCAGATGATCTCTATGGTACCTTCCATCTCTAAAAATGATAAGTAGAAGAGAGATGGATGTTCATAAGAACGTAGGTCCCAGAATCATATAATCTGGGACCTGATTGAGAGTCATCCTACTAGATAGAATTAATTAGACTGCACTGCACTGGGCAGCCTAAACAGCCCCAGCCCAGAATCTGGCACTTGGGAAGAAGCATCTTTGAGTCAAATTTTGAGTGAGTTCTTTGTACTCTTTTGTATTTTCTAATTCTAAAAAACTAAATAATTATTTCAGATGAAGCCATAGGAAACCAATTTTGACAAGAGGACATTGTATTCCTTACTCTGTCCATATTCCCAGACCCACTAAGTTTCCATGTTATTTCCAGCTGGGATCATTACCGTCATGCTGTGCCTGACTCTCAGGGGAGGTTTAATCCTCTCCCTCTGTAGCAGAAATGTGGTGAAGTCCTTTCCCCCCTTCAAAAATTCTCCTTTGTTAAGGTGAATAAGATTGGCCCTTTTAAAGGGGATCTTAGAAGGACACAACAAAACAAAAAAAGTAAATTAGGCAAAAGAAGCATATTGATTTTATATTCAGTATATTGGTTCAAAGTCCAAGACAACTTGTTTAGTCATACTTTTTATTCAATATGTCATGTTCATTGATGGACTTTCTTCCTTTTCCCTGCTGAAGAGGCCCTAATAACAGTAGCAATAATGAATAACAATAGCAATAACACTTATTGAGTACTTTCTATTCTTATGTTAACTCAATTCTCATAACATCCCATGAATTGGATATTTCCATTTCTCATTTACAGATAAGTAAATAACTATTAAATAACTCAAGCTGGCAGAGTTGTAAGTGCTGGATCTGGGATTAAACCCTAAGGGTCTGGCTCCAGAGCCTAGGTGCTCATCCGCCTTGCCATAGAGCCTCTTGATTCACAAGAACTCTGGATGTCTCTGTGATCAGGCCTGGTGGGGTCTTCAGTCCCACCCAGAACCAGTTTCTAGTCTTCCTCCTGTGTGTGGATCTGGGCATTCCCTCAGACAGCTACACGTTACCATGAAGTGACACCTTCCCTCCTTCTGTTTAAGATTCCCCTTGGTAAACTCAAGTGTTGCCTTCATGATCCTTTATGACAGCTTTTTAATCCAAAAGATCTATGTGACCCCAAGATAACTGCTCTTTATCTTTCTCTACCTGTCCTCTGGCTTATCTGAAATATATATACCCACAGTTGGTGACATCTGGCTCTGTTCTCTGCTGGAGCTTGGCCTATTTAACAATTAACTTGGCCAATAGTCTTTATTTCCATTTTCTAGCACAAACCAGTAGACTATATTTGGCCCAGACCAGAACATTATTTTTGTCTCTTTCCTTTTACCTTTTGCTGAGATCAGGCTATCATTTGGTAAACCTCCTAATTTCCAAGATACAACCCTCTTAATAGCTTCACAAACCTATTTGAGACATTCCTCTCAGTTCTGATTTCCCATCTATTGGGACATATGGTCTAGTGAAGAAAAGTGTAGCATTTGCAGTCAGTCTGTTCTTTCCTTTTATTGGCCTTGGGCGTTGTGACAATTACTTAATTTCCCTGAGCTTCAATGTCCACTCTAAAATGGAGATAGTGACAACTATTCTGAAGAGTGATATGAGGATTAGAAATAACATATGGAAAGAGCTTTTGGTTCATAGGAGGAAGGCTCTGCGACAGCAGTGGTGACCATGGTGGTGGTGGTGGTGGTGATAGAACAGATCTAAGCCTCATTCCCTTCCAGACTAGATTATCAAGTGCCATGCTATCATATCTCAAGACCCAGCTTGCTGTGGTCGGTTTAAAATATGTTGGGAAGAGTAGGCCTATCCTTTGATCATGTGCCAAGGAGACAGATCAGCTACAGGTACTGACAAGCTTGGCCCTAAGGGTAAGCATGATGGAAGAGGTAGCCATTCAGTCTGGCCAGTCAGAACCAAACAAAGGCAGTAGAGTAATGGTTTGTCCTACCTATGGAGTGAGTGGGTAGGAGATACCCAGTCCTGGGCATCTAGGGGCCAGTGTGTTCAGAGATTCAAGGGAGAGGGTAGGCAGTTTACATTGGGAAAGGTCTTAACAGATAACAGGGCTCCAGTCACTGGGCTGCAAATCAGAGGCTGGGTTGCTGGGGCGTCAGGTAAGGAACGGCTGGCTCTTAGGGACAGGACAAAAGTCTAGTAATCAAACCTGGGCACCAGGGCAAGACTGAATAGGATCCCATGGGACTCAATGTGGAGGAACCAGTCTGTTAGTAAGATGTGTGAATCCATTTGATTTCTGTAACTGAACTGGGGCTGAGCCTGCTATGGGGGCCCAAAAAAGTGAGGAGGAAGGAGAGTCTGGGCACCAAGTGAGAGCACTTTCCCTTCTAAAGGATTCTCCAACTCAGTGGACCTCCATAGGAAGGTACCAATTGCCTAACCACTAGTTTCACAAGGTGCAACAGTAAGAATAACATACAGATAGGAAGAATAAGCTTACTCTCAGAGAGCATTGACATGGTTTAGAAAGGAAATAGGGAAAGCTGTTCCACAGGAAAGCTTTCTCCATCTGCCCAGTATTGATTCTGAAAGCAAACCTCTATTTCCACGTCTTCCAACAATTAGTTTCAACACAGGTCAACCTGCCTAGATTAAGAGAAACCAAATCGGCTTCCTATCTCTTCCCTCTTTCTTTCATTTCTGTCACACATTGGAAGCAGGGCGGCCTCAGTAGTGTGCTTGCTGCTGGGGAAGCCAACACTATCTAAGCTGAAAGTAAGAGGGAGCAGATGACAGATTTGCATACAGGGGGAACATACGCAAATTCCACAAATGAAAATGTTTCTCCAGGATAAAAATATTTTGAAAAGTATTTGCAAGGTTTTAAACCTGTGCTCTAAAGAAAAACATAAGAATAAGTAATAACTGCCATTTATTTATACATATCTTTATAAGAAATATCTCATTTAATCCTTGAAATAACTCTATAGAGTAGGTTTTAATATTATCCTCATTTTTTCAGATGAAAAGTCAGGCTTAAAGAGGACCATTCAAGTGAAGAAAGCAAGATTTGAACCCAGCCAGTCTGACCCCAGAGCCCACACTTACCTTCCAGAGAAGTGGAAAAAAAACAGGGCTTATTCAGCCCCCCTTTTGATTTTTTCCAGATGAAGTTTTTATCTTTATTTTTAATTTTTTAATTAAAAACTACGCATTTTCAATATAGAAGTACAGATGAGCAAAACAGACCAAAAATAATCCACCCACTCAGTTGTCTGTATAACAGTTGCCAATACTTTGGTGTTTATTTTTCTAAATATGGGTATGTATATTATTTACCCGCTTTTTAATGATATATCTATGGTAATAGAGATATATCTACAATGTTATTTTTCTTTGCTTGTGAAGTCTTTAATATTAAGACTTCTTACTCTTTTCCAGATTCTAGTAACTTATAATTATAGGCTATTAAAAGAAGGTACAATTATAAGTGGGTAAAAAGAAGCAAAATAAGCATTGAAAACAGAGGGTCGTGCTTAATCCAAGCATTCAGGATCTTTTCCCAAGAGACACCTTCAGAAGATGGCAGTTTACAAGTGTCCTCCTGATGGACTTTTCCAGTTCCCCATTGTAGGTGCATATGTACTAGAGGGCTCTGAGGACCTTCCGGGCCCCTAAAACTGGCTCAGGAAGGGTGCAGTGATGGTGGTAGTAGCAGTGGCGGTGGTGAGTGCTTCAAAACAGTGATTTTTGTAACCTCTTTCCTCCTGCTCTCTCTCCTTCTCCTCCTCTTTTTTCTTCATGTCTGTCCCATCTTCTCCTGGAAGATCCTTTCCTGAAATAGGGGCTTCAGTCAGGTTCCAGGACGCAACACTTAGCTCTGGTCCAAGTGTGGTTTTCTAGGTGGGCAGTGTTTTCCAGGATCCCAGTGCTCCCTTGCTGTAGCATTCAGGGTGATGGAACAGATCAGGTGTGTCTGAGCCGAAGGCTAAGGGCTTTTGAGAATTTGTGGTAGATGAGGCAGCTGGGACGGATGATGCGTGCCAGCAACCAGCACCTAAGAGCCCTGAGTGAAAGGGCTTTAGGCTGTAGATTATGCAAACTAAATAACAAACACACATCATCAACATGAACAACTCACCAAGCAGATCATGTGTCTTTTTTTCTCTCTGCCAATGAGCAACTGGAGGCATTTTTATGAACCAATTTTGTTTGGAATAAATTTTTAACAGGAGAAAAGCCCCCTGCCAAATTCTGACAGGAACAAAGCATTGCATCTGATTTATTCCACCTGAAAAGGAAGCTAGGTTTGGGGCAGAGGGAGCTGAGCTCTTGTGGCCTCTTGCAATACCAGGCGACATCCAAGATTCATCAGAATGGATACCTTCATTCACCTTGGCATACACAAGGCAAATGCCCAGCCAGCATAAGGCACTGTCCTTTGGGTTTCAGTGGAGACGAGTGCAGCTGTTCTATATTATAGGAGCCGACAACACTAAGTACTGGCAATTTCAGCTGTAATTACATATCTCCATGGTGTTTCACACAGTGAGCTATTTGATACAATATACCAGAGCCTCAATGATGCCAAGTATGGATTGAAATATCTCTGGTAGACTTGAGTCCATCACATGCCTAGAATTTGAAAGTAACAACAAGGGATGGGGGCATTGAGTAAAACTAAAAAGGGAACCCCAAATCCATGTGATGGACATGTTTCAGGTTTTTTCTTCACAATACTTGGACTCTGACTAAAATTATGGACTCTTTAGTGTTTTGAAATTCACAAGGTCAGTCTCATTTGCTTTTAAAAATGCAGCTAAATGAGATAGGGCTATCTGGATGCAAACCTTGGCTCTGACCCACCTGACATAACTGTCACTTTATGAACTTGTAAAACTTTTGCAAGTTTATAAAGTTAGAAAGGTGTGAGGTTTATGCCAAGAAATTATATTCCATCATGACTTCTGGTGGCCAGATGATTTGTTACCAGATAACCTTGACACAGGGTAATATTCTAGATTGTCTATTTTCTTACCCTATGCCTCACACGAAGGCCACCTCAACAATTAGTGCCATAACCTCCCCATCAACAAAACAGGGATTCCAGATTCCAGATTCTTCCTCCCTTCTTCCTTATCCAGTGAGAAGGATACAGGGATTGGAACGCCTGGATAGGAGGCCCAGAGCTACTCTAGCTGTATGCACAGATCACCTGACCTTGCCAAGCCTTATTTCTACATTTGTAAAATGGGAGAAATATTTATTTCATCATTAACTAAAGTAGGCAACCAATAAGATAATATACTTAAAAGCACTCTAAGTCTAGAGCACAGAGCAAATGTAAATTATCATCGTTATTATTCAGGGGTAGAGTGACAGTGGGTGAGATCATGTCTGGAACATGCTCAGGAAAGAGCAGCTGAAGATTTAGAGAAGACTGATGATGTTGCCCCATACAGGGTATTTCCCAAGAAAGAGAATGTACTGACCAGTCTCCGTCTAACTGAACTCTTCGTGCCCTGCACTTCTTATGCTGTTTGAGGGCCAGATTCCCATGCATAGCAGGATTAGCTGGGGAAACTTTCCATATTCTGAAGCTAAAGCTAAACCTAGTGATTTAATGAGCCTTGTTCTGATGTTTATATAAGGGTAGATCAGTGAGGCTTTGGGGTCAAAAGTAGACTTTAGAAATGGAAGTGGCAAGAACATGATGCTTTGTACGTAGACCACTCTGACCACTTATCTTGCATGTCCTTCCAACCAGAGAAGACAGGAAAGCCCTGCTCACAGTGGCCTGCTCAGCAGCAAGTATTGCCACTTACACCTAACCCTTCCAGAGAGTCCTGGGGCTCTCAGTGAAATTATTCAGACACGCATTTTGGCCAGTTTGTTTCTATTCATTGTGTCACCTTTCACATAACCCCATTGCTTAATTTTCCCTTTGTAGGGTTGAGGGGTTGAGGGTGGGTTTGTACTGAATTACTCAGGGTCCTTGCTAAGGCTTTCATGACTGAGTATTATAGATAGATCAGTCTGTGGTCATGGAAGATAGCTCTTGGCCTATGACAGTCAGGAGCATTCAAGAGCTCCAGATAACAAGGTGAATGATGAGATGTGAGCCAGAACCTCAAGGCCCTTCCCGGTCTCATGGTCAATCTCCAGGTATTCAGATTCTCTCCTTTCCCTTGAGGGCCCTATATGGGGGACCTTGACCTTCCACAGCTTCTCTGCTCTGAGGAAATGCTCCAATGGGTGAGTCTCTTCACCCAGTCTCCTAAGGAAAGAAAACAGGAAGAACATGTTTCCTTGTTGAAAGTGGAGATCCTGAGGACTCAGAGGGCCTTGGGTCTTGGTCAGTGGTCTGTGGTGAACAGTCCTTGGTATGTAAATGGTGTCTCTCCTGTCCTAGGGTAAACCTCTGAATCCCCCCCCCTCCCGTCTGTGAAGAGTGTGCAGGAGGCCTCATTCTTAGTGTAGGTCTCCTTCATCTGTGTGTCCTGCTTCTCTCACACACTTCCCCACCACTCTTCCACACCACACGGCCACTGCGTGAGACTTGTTCTGTGGTGAGGGCCAGAGCTGGGCTCTCTGACTCCCAAACTGGGCTTTTCTTCCTGAAGGGCCATTAGCCGCCTCTGCTGTGTTCCCCCAACAAGCTCTCCATCATCAACCCCGACTTGAAGAAGAAACCCCTGGGACTGTACATCTTAGTTCATTGCCAAGGCCCCTTATATCTTCCTGATTTCCCAATCTGGACCTTTGCCCAAGCCATTCTTTGGCTTAGCAGCTTCCTCCTTTCCCTTTCCATTTTAGAGTCTTCAAAGTTGGCTCAAAAATTTGCCTCCTGAAAACTTCTTCAGGCTTATCCATCTTACCTGACCTCTCTGTGACCTGTTGTGCCCTCAGCATTACATCACCACTTTGTACTACTGTCACACCTCATTTCTTTCTCCTTGGAGAATGAACTGCTTGACATAATTCAGTTTCATACAGAACCAAGACTTAATTCTAAGCACTTGGTGCCAACACTTTTCAAATTTAATTTTTATTGATGGTAAACTTCCAGAAACACAGTTTAAATTTCCCATGCCTTGTATACAGAGCAGTCTGAACACAAGTCACCCCTATTTTCTGATGGCTCGGGGTGCATGGCAGTGTTCACTAATTCCAGTCAGGAGTAGGGACACCTCCAGGGCCACTGCAGAGGCAAAGGCTTTCCTTTTCTCTTTACTGAGGGTCCCTCCCTACACAGCAGTGTCCTTTTAGGGCTTGCCTGCATTCAAGGGGCACCTGATCAGGGAATACAGCCCCTACAGCAGTATCTGTCACTCTCTGCAGGCCCTGGAGCAGTTCTGTGGCTAAGAGCCATATTTTTCTCGAACCATGATGATGATGATGATAATGAATTTAATAATATACCTAGGAGAGGTGAGATCTAGGTAACCTAGGCTTTCTAAAGCCACTGAAACCTCAGTGCTACAGTAGACCAGTGAGATTGAAAGAGGGAGGCTGATTCTTCTCCAACTAGACATCTCCTATTACCCCTCTCATTTGTACATCAAATGAAAGTCCATCTTTATTTTCTTGATTTTTATTTAAAGGGTCCTAACCGTTTCAATCCACATCAGCTTGTCAGTTTCATACAGAGAAGCACACAAGGAGTGGCCCCTGCCTGTCACTCTGCTGCTGTCAGCTCCAAGCTATGGGCATTAGAACTTTGATATTTGTGTGATGCTGATAGGGAAGCCTTTCAAGCAAACCATACAGCCCATTCCAGACGGAGGCTCTTGGGTGTTGTCCAAGAACCTGTCTCACTTTTAAGAATTTTCAAATTTAACATGTCTGTTACTTCTGACTGCTGCACAAAACAACGCAGGGTCATGGTTGATGGCACTGTGCAGGGGGAGAATGATTTTTAGGATTTCAGGGGTAATTATTTTTTTAACTGGAATTTTTTGCATTTATATGTCACATCAAAATCATGTTTCTTCGAAGCTAAGCTAAGCAATGTCATAAAGTTCAAACTGAGGAAGGTGAAGTACCTGACTCGCGTGACATAAATTTTACATATTTTGATTGTATATTTTACTGTGATTGGTCAAGCATTAGTTGTCTTCAAGAACCCAGAACTAGGAAATGCATCCATCTCTAAGCTAAATATTGATACATTTGTAATGAAATTTATTTGTATTTCTAAATGTTCTCAATTGACAAATATATATTGGATTCTTTTCCCTTAAAATTTCTTTTATTGGGTATTTTTCAAATTTTGAAAGATTTCTGTAGTTATAATAACAAGTGAAACACTGCAGAGATATGTAAATAAAAATGCTAATTATCCCTGCACTCCCACTTCCCAATCTCTCTCTTTCTCTCTCTCTCTCTCTCTCTCCCCCCCCCACTCAATAATCAGTTATCTTGTCCATCTTTCTTCTTACAAATATAAAAATAAGCAACCATATGTAAATATAAAAATTCTGTTTATTTTTCTAAATAATTTCTAAACAGTGCCCTGAATGTAATTTTTATGCTTTAAATGCTTTTTTCACTTTTTCTAAGTATAAAATTAAAGCATGTTCACTATAGAACATTTGGAAAACATGAAAATAGTGGAAAAGAAAAATCATCCCTGATATCACTCAGAGATAATTATACAGGGTCTGGCAGAGGTAACACCTTCTTGAGTGTGGTTGGCAGGGTAGTAATGAGGGTGTAATAATTTATAGTTTTAAGTTGAACATTTCATCTAAAATGTTATATGGTGTGCTTGAATGTGATATTGTTACATTACAGAATTACATGTTTATGATTTTGTAATAAAAAGAGGCATTATTTGTGCCAGACCCTGTATATAAACCATTGATATTTATTGGCAAATTCCCATTTAGTATAGCAGAATGCAAAGAATGTTTTGCTTGGGGTCAAATAAATGTGAATTTCATATTGGCATCTGCCATTCATCAGCTCTGTGAGTTTACTCACGATCTTTCACCTTTTTAAGCCTCAGTTTTCTTATCTATGAGATGATAGAATAGCATAATCTATGGTGTGTTGTGGTATTTATAAGTGGATCCAAAACTGACAGCCATCATTATCACTAGTAGTTTTTTTTTGGTCCATCGATCAATCAGTAGAATCAGAGCCATAGTTCAGTTTATCCTGGGGGAGGGCCTGGGCATCACTTTTTCCCTCAAGCTCCTCTATCTACCCTCTGTCCTGTCCTATGAAAACCACAGGTTAGAAGATTCCTGAAGGTTTACGCCACCTGAAGGATCATCAGAAATGCAATGTAGCTGAGGAAGTTGAATAGTCCCCTTCACTGGGCTTCCTCCATAGTGTTATGGTCTAAAGCAGTGGAAGGCAGTTTCGCCCCCAGGACACATATGGCAACGTCTGGGGACATTTTAGGTTATTACAGCTGGGGAAGGGGTTGCTTTTGACATCCTGTGAGTAAAAGCCAGGAGTGCTGCTAAACATCCTACAGTACACAGGACAGCCCCTGTATCAGTTTCCTAGGACTACTGTGAGAAAGTGTCACAAACTGAGAGGCTGGAAACAGCAGAAATGTGTTATCTCATAGTGCTGGATGATACAAGTATGAGATCGAGGTGTCAGCAATTAGTTCCTTCTGAGGGCTGTGAGGAATAATCAGTTCCAGGCTTCTCTCCTGACTTTTGGTTGTTTGCTGGCAATCTTTGGCATCCCTTTGTATTACTCTAATCTCAGCCTATATATTACATGCTGCCGTCTCTGTATCTATATCCTCCCATGTCTGTCTTTTTATAAGGCCCTCAGTCAAGTTAGATTAAGGCCCACCCAGTCTCAGTATGACCTCATCCTAACTAATTACACCTGCAACGGCATTATTTCCCAAACAGGTCACATTCTCAGGTGTTGGACGTTAAAGCTTCAACACATCTTTTTGGAGAGTCAGAATTCAACCCGTAACAGCTCCTAAACAAAGAATTTTTCAGCCCAAACTACTAAACCCTGGTCCACAAAAATCTGTGGATCAAACCCAGGGCAGTTAGCTAAGATAAGAACAGTGCAGGTGAGAGGAGTCCAGGGTCTTCAAAGATGGACCTTGAGCAGGGCCACTATCAGGAAGGAGGGTCAGTGACCTCGGTTCTTAGGCCAGAGATGGTAGGCCCCCTACGGACCCATCTAGGTATGGGCAGTCCTGGACCTACAGGGCTCAGTAAATATGGCTCAAAAAGGTGAAAGGGCCTGAGGAGCACTACGTTAACAGGGGCAGAAGCAAAAGTGTGGGCCAGACCTCTGTTCATCACATCATCTGACCCACCATTTCCCTGTCTGTCCCCATTCAGGGGTGAAACAGAGAAAAAAATAAATTTACCAGCCCCAAGGTTTTCAGCAGTATTTTCAAGCCAACTGTCTTGTCTCTCTAAAGCCCTGCCTCTCCCTCTCTCGCCCACTGCCTCCCACTGACAGCCAAACATAGAATATGGAAAACATGGAAAACAGCAACACCACAAAGTTACATCTTTGGGGAGAGAACATTGCTTTGGGTGCATTTCCCCCGATATCTCTTGAATTGCCATACCCTGCAGCAGGTGTTCTTACTCATCTTGGTCCCATAAGGATTCTGTCTCACCAAGGGATTCTGTCCATAGGGAAACTGCTTGTTTCTTTGGCTTTGGGAATTCCACATGAGAACGAACTTCTGAAGGGCCAGGGCAACGGGTCAATCCATGTGTCCTTATCTGAACATTTAGGTCTATTTTCTTCACTTTGAAAATATTTTTGTCCACATACTTTGGTTGTGGTTACATGTTCATTATTCTGTCAATTTAAGCAGAATGAGGGGAAGGAGGCAGGGAGGAGGATGGCCGGGGTGGAGACTGTGTTATCAAATTCCCAGAGTGGTGAGTTGCTTCCCTGCAGCAGTATGGATGCCAGTCGGCTGCTTCTGGGGCCTGCTCAATGGGAAGAAGATTAAAAGCTTCCCTCTGCAGGCTTCGGAGCTTTCTGTCTGCATGGCACTCTCCTGGTTGTCTCGGAAATAAATGACACAGCTTTGGGCAACCTCTGGCTTCCAGCCTGCTTCCTGTCTCCATCAGCTTCTAATCTGTGTTTGAGTCTAAGCACCAGTCCTAGCTCTCCCAGACCTGACTTACAGTCCCGTTTCTGCCTTTGGCTGCTCTCCATGCCCTGGAGTAGATGGAGAGCATCAGGGAGAAAGCCCGTCCTTGCTTTGTGTCTCAGTCCCCTAGGGGTGGCCACATTTTCTGGAACCTGGCTGGTCCTTTCTTACAAGCTAGACCTTGTGTCTTATGTCAAATCATACCTCATAACCTGTGTTGTCGACCTCTAGGATTGACCCTGCTTTTTTGTCCAGAAACTAGGTGTTCCTATGCTATCATTGTTACTGTAGTAAATAGATAATATGCTGACAGTTGGTTCTCGTTATTTATTTTGCTCTCTTGCCTGAAAGTGACTAGGTATTCAGCTTCCAGCCTGTAGATGAGAGGAAATACATTGACCTTCCTTTAATGAAGAGGTGCAGGTAGTGTGGATCAGAAGGAAAGGAAAGGAATCAGTAAAAGAGAGGGCATCCTAACAAAGAATAACTGCTCTTCGCATAATTCCTGGGTCTGGGTATATTCTTAAACACATAAAACTTAGGCTGTAGGAAAATAAAACAAAATTATGGAGTTCTGAAAATATACCATTTATTATTAATTGGGAAAGGTGCTGAAGCATTTTAGATGTAGAGAGGAAAATGCTCTCTAGCAGGTAGAGATGTGTCTGAGAATAGGCAGGGTGATGACTACATGTGCAAATGTGATAAAGCTGGCTTTTAGATTCCCAGAAATAATGTGAGCACCAAAACTACTTGTGTTGGGAGGTACCGGCATCTGCAGTAATTATTTTTGGTAACGATCTCAATTAGTAGACTGAAGATTCGCAGTCTCCAATTTAAAGAGTATCTGATTAGGATTACTCTGTGGATACTCCTTGTTTGGACATACAAATTGCCCTGCCAGAGGCAAATATTGTTTGTTCTTTTAGTCAGGAAACCTAAGAAGATGTCCTTCCAGCATATGTAATGTGGTGGGTTAACCCAACACTGGTACCAAGTAACTTCCTCCTTTCCTTGCTACTGCTTCTCACCCAAGACCACTCTGCCATTGCTGGAGTCCATCCCCATCCTCCCTTGCAAGAGCCAGCAGACACGGGACATATGTGTGCCTGGTGCTCCCAGATGAAAACGGAAAGACATTTTCCTATATCACCCTGTTTATAAATTTGGTTGATTGTACATGATGTGCTATATTCGTATTATATTTTAAAGATATTATGTGCTCAACTAAATTTCTTAGATTAGATTCCTGGGAATCTAACTCCCATTTACATGGAAAATACATTCTCAGCACTAAATAAGAGACTTACATAGGAACTTTTGAGTCACTACTGATTCTTTTTTTTCTTTTTTTAAAAAATTTTTATTGTTATTCAATTACAGCTGTATGTCTTTTCTCCCCATCCCTCCACCCCACCCCAGCCAAACCCCCCTCCCTCCCCCACCTCCACCCTCCCCCTTGATTTTGTCCATGTGTCCTTTATAGTAGTTCCTGTAATCCCCTCTCCCCACTGTCCCCTCCCCACTCCCCCCTGGCTATTGTTAGATTGTTCTTAACTTCAGTGCCTCTGGTTATATTTTGTTTGCTTTAAACTGGGAACTACCTACATTAGGAGATGTGATAAAGATCCATTTTCGAGCCTTACTGCTGACAAGATGCTGGGCTGCAGTTTTTTAGTTGAGTGCCAATTGAAAGGAGAGCACTCTGCATACTAGGTACAATGATGAGTAGTTGAGATAGAAAAGGTGAGTAAGATAGGACTCTTTCCTTCTAGGAGAATACAATTCCCTCGAAATAAAGTCAACACACAATCATTGGAAGTGTGTTACAAAACAAAAAATATGGCAGTAGTGAATGATAATTACAATGTCATAATTTAGAAATCAAAGGCATAAGAGTGAATAAAATGCAAAGTAACAGAGAAGCAGAGGAGATGGAAATTTTACGCTGAGCCTTAGAGAATTACATGGTTCCATACAAAGTGCCTGGAGTTTACAGAGACATGATCCGCCGTTTCAAGCTATGTAACATTCTTTGAACATGTTACTTTGCCTCCCTGAGCCTCAGTTTTCTCATTAGTAAAATGAAATTAATAATGCCTATTTTGTGATTGATACTGTAATTAAAGCACCTAACACAAAGCCCAGCACACTGTAGACATCTGGTAAACTGATACTGCCTTCTGTGACCCTTGGATTATTTATGTGTGTTAGTTTTTAACTCTTTGGGGATTTTCCATAGAAATTTCTGTTACTGATTTATAATTTAATTTCATTATGATCACAGAAAATATTTTGTAGAATTCATATCCTTTTAAATTTGTTAAGACTTGTTTTATAGCCCAGAATATGGTTTATTTTGGTAAATGTTCTATGAGCACTTGAAAAAAATGTGTATTCTGCTGTTGTGGGTGTATTCTGCTGTTGTGTAAATATCAATTAGGTTATGTTGATTGAGAGGGTTTTTTAAAACTTTAATTATTTATATAGAGGGGGAAGGGAGGGAGAAAGGGAGGAAGAGAAACATCGATCAGTTGCCTCTTGTATGCTCCCCGATCGGGACCAAACCCTCAGCCTAGGAATTTGCCCTGACCAGGAATCAAACCAGCAACCTTTTGCTTTGTGGGATGGTGCCCAACCAAATGAGTCACACTGGTCAGGGCTGATTGAGAGTTTTTCAATCTCCTATATCCTTACTAATGTCTTGTGTAGTTGTTCAATTAATTTTTCAGAGGGGGCATTAAACCTTTGACTGTAATGTGGATTTGTCTATTTCTCCTTGCAAGTTTATGAGCATTTTGCTTTATGTGTTTTGAAGCTTTGTTATTAGGTTCATAAATGTTTAGGATTATTATATCTTCGTGATGAATTGACCCCTTCATTATTATGAAATGACCTTATTTTTCCCTGGTAATATTTTTTTTCTGAAATCTGCTATGTCAAATATTAATATAGCTACCCCTGCTTTATTTCAATTAGTGTTATCATACTACATTTTGTCTAACATTTTACTTTTAACCTATTTGTGTCTTTACATTTGAATTGCATTCCTTGTAGACATCATACAATTGGGACTTACCATTGTTCTTTTTTTACAATGTGATAATCTTTTTTTTAACAATATGATAATCTCTCTTGTGGTTTTTAGACAATTGACATTTAATTGGATTATAGATATATTTAGGGTTAAGTCTATCATCTTGGGTTTTTTCCCTATGTGTTTCATCCATTCTTTGTTACTTTTTTCTCTTTTTCTTCCTTTTCTGAATGAATTTAATATTTTTATGATTTCATTTTATCTCCTTTGTTGGTTTATTAGCTGTAATTCTTTATTACTTTAATGGTGGCTTTAAGGTTTATAGAACGTGTCTTTAATTTATCACAGTCTGCCAAGTTATATTATGCTACTTTCCATGTAGCATAAGAACTTTACAATAGCATACTTCTATTTCTCTCTTCCTGGCTTTTGTGCTATTGTTGCCCTATGTTTTATTGACACGTGCTATAAACCCCACACTATGTTATTATTTTTGTTTAAACATTCAACTACCTTTAAATATATTTAAATAATAAGGAAAAAATCTTATAGATTTATCCATACAGTTAGAATGTCCAGTGATTTTCATTTCTGTATGTGGATCCACATTTCCATTTGTTAACATTTTTCTTTTTCTTGATGGACTTCTTATAACATTTCTTGTCATTCAATTCTGATGGTTAACAATTCTTTTAGCTTGTATATGCCTTGCCATGTCTTTACTTCATGTTTGTTTTTGAAAATTTTTCACACCAGGCATAGAATTCTGGGTTGACAGTTTTTATTGTTGTTTTTAAAGATGTTGATTCACTCTTGTTTGCATTGTTTCTTATGAGAAGTCTGCTGTCACCTTTATCTTTGTTCCCTTGGGTATAGCATTTCATTTTTCCTTTGGTCACTTTTAAGATTTTGTTTTCTTTCTTTCTCACTTAATTTAATTAGATTTTTGTGTGCCTTGGTGTTTTTTGTGTTTCTTGTGATGAGGGTTTGCTGATTTCCTTGGATCTATGGATTTATAGTTTCATTAAGCGTAGAAGCTTTTTGGTAATTTTTTTTCACTTCCCTTCTCCTCCTTTAGGGCTTTTAATTAATGTACATTAATTAGCCTGCTTAAAGTTGTCACACAGTCCACCGATGCTTCACTTTATAAAATTTTCTCTCATAATTTTATTTTGAATAGCTTCTATTGCTATGTTCTCAAGTTCAGTAATTTTTTCTTCTGTAATATCTAACCTGCTGTTAATACCATCCACTATATTTTTAATCTCTTGAAGTTCAAGATCTTTTTTTATGTCTTTTATTTCTCCATGTTTTGAACAAATGAAATAGTTACAATAACCATTTTAAATTCCCACCTGTTAATGTTAATATTAACATTATATTAATATTAATATATTAATAACATTAATATTATTATTTATGTCAGTTCTGGGTTGGTTTTGATTGATTTTTCTCCTCATTATAGTGTGTGTGTGTTTATATTTGCTTCTTTGTATGTCAGGTGACTTTTAATTTTTTGCTAGATAGTAGACACTGTGAATTTTACATTGTCAATTGTTGTGTGTACATATATCTTAAGCTTTGCTCTGCGACACAGTTAAGTTACTTGAAAAAAAGTTTGATTCCTTCAAACTTTTTTGGTCTTTCAGGTCTTTCTTTTAAAATTTGTTAGGTGAGACCAGAGCAGTGCTCAGTCTAGGGATATATTTACCCTGATGAGGCAAGACTCTTCTGAGCTCCACCCAACAGCCACCAAATCATGAATTTTCGCAGTCTGACTAGTGGGAACAGGCACCATTCCTAGCCCTGTGTGAGTGCTGGGCGCTCTTACCTCTAGTCTTTTCAGGTGGTTCTTTCCCCAGCCTCAGGTGCTTTCTTCACACCCATAAAGTACTATTCAAATGTAAGGTTTGAGGCATTACCTTGATTTGCCTGCTATTCACTAATGTCCAAATCCAGAGACAAGTCTGTACCGTCCCCAATACCTGTGCTTCCATGTACTTTTTAATTAATGCTTGTGTACTTTTGCTCCTTTTCCTCTCACTGCCCATTGGTTCCTGCCATGCCAGCCTGGAAAAATAATCGTTAGGAAGGGAGTTGCTTCTTGGTGCTTTGGTAGTCACATTCTGCAGGCCACACTGCCTCTTTTGAATAACAAGAGTGACTGCTCAGCCTCCTGCTTCTTCATCCCAGAGCCTAGAGTCAAGAGTGCTAACTCCATATTATCTAGGAAATCAGTTCTTGACTTTAGACTTGTTTTCATTCACTGACTCTTCCACCCCTTGCCTTTAAAACTCCCCGCCCCTCTACTTCAGGACAGGAAATCTAAAAGCATACCTATGTTGTTGGGATGCCTGTATTTTTAGAGATAAGTTATTTTAGTATATTCTGTTTCTTTCATGAAGAAAAAGCAAAAAACTAATGGGCCAAGGCTGCACCAGGGGGAATGAAATGTAGACTCTAGGGCATTTTACCTGGTTGACACAGGGAAGGAGGTTGGAGGATGAGGAGCAGGAGCTGCAGCCCAAATCTCTGACTCAGGGCTCTGGCTCCCGCAGGCTCAGAAAGTCTCCTTGAAAGTCTCAAGGGCAGAGGGATTGATATCCCAGCACTCATAATCCATTTTTGGCACATCAGTTGGGAAATATTAATAAGGGGTCAAGTCCAAGGCAGAGGCTAAGAAGCTAGGAAACCAAAGAATGCCTACGAACTACATTCATAATTGAGGTTGAATTCTGGCCCTGGGCAGAAACTATTGTTAACTTGGTCAGAAGGTGAACTGAAGCCTGTTGTGATCTTTGCCCCAATTATAGGCAATATCAGGCATCAGTGTAGTGCTTGGGTACTACTCTAGTTGGTATTCCCTAAGCATGTTCCTGTTTCAGGACTGTGCCAGGAGGTGGGATAAACCAAATGGGATTGAACACTGAACATGATTTCCAGTGTGTAAGGCCTTGTGCCAGATATTTGGTGAAGGTCAACGACTGAATATTAGGATTGGTTGGGATTGATGTAGTCTATAATTGATGTAGTCTGTAATATTCATGGAGCACTTACTTGATGCTAGGCACTAAATGAAAGACATAAAGGACATTTTCTGCCCAAAAGGAGGTAAGACATGCAAACTTTTACTTTAGAATATGACAGGTAGCATGGAAAGGGTCAACACGGCTCACTCTGGGAGCCTAGAGAAGCACACCTAAGCCAGACTTGGGAAGAAAGTGGATATGAGGGTGGACTTCCTGAGGGAGTGATGCCTATGTTCAGTCTTAAAAGGTTAGTAAACACCAGTCAAGTAGAAAAGGAGGGGAAGGACATCCCAAACAGAAGCACAGAGGCAAGATTCAGTGCCATGAGTTTCTGAGAGTGGAAGCAATTTCTTGCACAGGCCATTTGTAGGGAAGCAATGTTAGTTGAAGGTGAAGGAAGAAAACAAATGTGAGATGAAGAAGGGCCCTTGAAATTTTACCCCAAAGTCAATGAGAAGCTACTGTACAGTTTTAAAGAGAATAGAGGTATGACTGGATCTGAATTTTAGAATCTTTTTCTGGTTGTGATGGGGAGGAGGACTGGGCAGTGGGTAAAGCAGGGTGCCCAGGTTTTAGTGCAGATCCCATTGCCCTCCCACCTGTCTTTATTATACCTTTCTTTCTATAAAAGCCATTATCTAGCTTTTCCCTTCCTTATCTAATGTGATATATTGCCACTCTCCAATTTTAGGCATATTGATTCAACTTATTCAAACATGCCATGCTCATTCCCATCTCTGAGTCCTGTTTGTTCAGCATTTAGAAAGTGCCTATTGTATACCAGCCACAGTGCCTGGCTTGGAGAACCACAGGTGAATGAGACATGGAACCTCCCTTTCAGGAGCAGACAAGCCAGTAGGGGAATGCCCCTGGAAGCACATTGTTACTGTGAGCATGAAAGTGGCTATGGTATGGGATAAACCGAGTACCGTGGGCAAGAAGAGAGAGAGTCCTGCTTATGAGAAGCCTTCCTCCTCTGCTAAATCCTGCCCATACTCAGGCTTCTGCCATCAGTCTGTATGTAGGCA
Organism: Desmodus rotundus; assembly: GCF_022682495.2. Taxonomy (NCBI): domain Eukaryota; kingdom Metazoa; phylum Chordata; class Mammalia; order Chiroptera; family Phyllostomidae; genus Desmodus; species Desmodus rotundus. The sequence continues at coordinate 101,603,765 of NC_071388.1, forward strand.
GGGTAGTGTTTCTATATACTATATCCCTCTTCTACTCAAAACTCTTTAGTGGCTTCCCATGACTTTTGAGTAAAATGCCTGAGCATGGCATTCAAGGCCCTTCTTCATCTGACACAATAGTGTAATGATTTGGAGCTTGGGCCCTGAAGCTAGACAACAAGATTTTAATCTTTGTTCCGCCACTTACAAGACATGTGACCTTGGTCAGAAATTCTTGGTGCCTTAGTTTCTTCATCTGTAAAATTGGGCTGGTGTCTATATCAATGTCATAGTGTTATTGCAAAGATTAAATGAGTTAATATGCCTATAAATCCTTTTTTATATTATTATTTCTTTTCTTTTTTTTATTCTTATTCAATAACAGTTGTATGCCTTTTCTCCCCATCCCTCCACCCCACCCCAGCTGAACCCACCTCCCTCCCCCACTTCCACCCTCCCCCTTGGTTTTGTCCATGTGTCCTTTATATTAGTTCCTGTAATCCCCTCTTCCCACTGCCCCCCCCCCCGGCTATTGTTAGATTGTTCTTAACTTCAATGTCTCTGGTTATATTTTGTTTGCTTTTTTCTTCTATTGATTATGTTCCAGTTAAAGGTGAGATCATATGGTATTTGTCCCTCACCGCCTGGCTTATTTCACTTAGCATAATGCTCTCCAGTTTCATCCATGCTGTTGCAAAGGGTATAAGCTCCTTCTTTCTCTCTGCTGCGTAGAATTCCATTGTGTAAATATACCATAGTTTTTGGATCCACTCGTTTGCTGATGGGCACTTCGGTTGCTTCCAGTACTTGGCTATTGTAAATTGTGCTGCTATGAACATTGGGGTGCACAGGTTCTTTTGGATTGGTGTTTCAGGGTTCTTAGGGTATAATACCAGCAGCGGAATTGCTGGGTCAAAGGGCAGTTCCATTTTTAGTTTTCTGAGGAAATTCCATATTGTTTTCCACAGTGGCCTCACCAGTCTGCATTCCCACCAACAGTGAACTAGGGTTCCCTTTTCTCCGCATCCTCTCCAACATTTGTTTGTGGATTTGTTTATGTTGGCCACTCTGACTGGTGTGAGATGGTACCTCATTGTGGTTTTAATTTGCATCTCTCTGATGGCTAGTGATGCTGAGCATCTTTTCATATGTCTCTGGGCCCTCTGTATGTCTTCCTTGGAGAAGTGTCTCTTCAAGTCCTTTGCCCATTTTTTAATTGGGTTGTTTGTCTTCCTGGAGTAGAGTCGTGTGAGTTCTTTATATATTTTGGAGATCAGGCCCTTGTCTGAGGTATCATTAGCAAATATGTTTTCCCATACTGTTGGTTCTTTTTGTAATTGGTGCTGTTTTCTTTAGCCATACAGAAGCTTTTTATTTTGATGAGGTCCAATTTGTTTACTCTTTCCTTTATGTCCCTTGCTTTAGGGGATGTGTCTGTGAGGATGTTGCTGCATGGAATGTCTGAGATTTTCCTGCCAATGTTTTCCTCAAGGACTTTTATGGTGGTACAACTTATATTTAAGTCTTTTATCCATCTTGAGTTTATTTTCGTGTATGGTGTAAGTTGGTGATCGAGTTTCATTTTTTTGCACGTAGCTGTCCAGCTCTCCCAACACCATCTGTTGAAGAGGCTATTTTTGCTCCATTTTATGCTTCTGACTCCTTTGTCAAATATTAATTGGCCATATAGACTTGAGTTTATTTCCGGGCTCTCTGTTCTGTTCCATTGGTCTATGTGCCTGTTTTTATGCCAGTACCAGGCTGTTTTGATTACCGTGGCCTTGTAATACAGTTTGATATCAGGTATTGTGATCCTTCCTGCTTTGTTCTTCTTTCTCAAAATTGCTGCAGCTATTCGGGGTAATTTATGGTTCCATATGAATTTCTGAAATGTTTGTTCTATATCTGTGAAATATGTCATGGGTACTCTAATAGGGATTGCATTGAATCTATAAATCGCTTTGGGTAGTATGGCCATTTTGATGATGTTAATTCTTCCAATCGATGAGCATGGTACATGCTTCCATTTGTTTGTGTCTTCCTTGATTTCTTTCTTCAGTGTTGTGTAGCTTTCTGAGTACAGGTCTTTTACCTCCTTGGTTAGGTTTATTCCTAGGTACTTTATTTTTCTTGTTGCTATATCAAATGGGATTTTTTTCCTGATTTCTGTTTCTGCAGTTTCATTGTTGGTGTACAGGAATGCCTTTGATTTCTGAGTATTGACTTTGTATCCAGCTGTTTTGCCAAATTCATTTATTAGGTCGAGTAGTTTTTTGGTGGAGTCTATAGGATTTTCCATGTACACTATCATGTCGTCTGCAAACAGTGACAGTTTCATTTCCTCCTTTCCAATTTGGATGCCTTTTATTGCTTTTTCCTGTGTGATTGCTGTGGCTAGGACTTCCAATACTATGTTGAATAGGAGTGGTGAGAGGGGGCATCTTTGTCTTGTTCCTGATCTTAGTGGGAAAGCTCTAAGTTTTTGTCCATTGAGTATGATGTTGGCTGTAGGTCTCTCATATATGGCCTTTATTATGTTGAAGAATGCTCCCTTTATTCCCACTTTGCTGAGTGTTTTTTATCAGAAATGGGTGCTGTATCTTATCAAATGCTTTTTCCACATCTATTGATATGATCATGTGATTTTTGTCTTTGCAGTTATTGATGTGATGTATTATGTTTATTGATTTGCGAATATTGTACCATCCTTGCATCCCTGGGATGAATCCCACTTGGTCATGGTGGATGATCTTTTTAATGTATTGCTGGATGCAGTTTGCTAATATTTTGTTGAGAATTTTAGCGTCTATGTTCATCAGCTATATTGGCCTGAAGTTTTCTTTCTTCGTTGTGTCTTTACCTGGTTTTGGGATTAGGATGATGCTGGCTTCATAAAAAGAGTTTGGGAGTCTTCCATCAGTTTGGATTTTTTCGAATAGTCTGTGAAGGATAGGGGTTAGCTCTTCCTTAAAGGCTTTGTAGAATTCTCCTGTGAAACCATCTGGTCCAGGGCTTTTGTGTGTTGGTAGTTTTTTGATGACTGCTTCAATTTCGTCTGCTGTTATTGGTCTGTTCAGGTTTTCTGCTTCTTCTTCATTCAGTTTTGGAAGATTATATTTTTCTAGAAATGTGTCCATTTCACCTAGGTTTTCAAGTTTCTTGGCATACAGTTCTTCGTAGTAATTTCTTTCAATACTTTGTATTTCTGTGGTATCAGTTGTAATCTCCCCTCTTTCATTTCTAATTGTGTTTATTTGGATCCTCTCTCTTTTCTTCTTGATGAGCCTACTTAAAGGCTTGTCGATTTTGTTTATCTTTTCAAAGAACCAGCTCCTGGATTCATTGATCCTTAGAATTGTGCTTTTAGTCTCTATGTCATTTAGTTCTGCTCTGATCTTGGTTATTTCCTTCCTTCTGCTTGCTCTGGGTTGTCTTTGTTGTTGTTCCTCTAGTTCTTGTAGGTGTAGGGTTAGGTTGTTTGTTTGAAATGTTTCTATCTTCTTAAGGTAGGCCTGTATTGCTATGAACTTCCCTCTCAGGACTGCCTTTTCTGTGTCCCATAGGTTTTGGGTTGTTGTGAGTTCATTTTCATTTGTTTCCAGAAAGTTTTTGATTTCTTCCCTAATCTCATTCTTGACCCATTCATTGTTTAATAGCATGCTATTCAGTCTCCATGATTTTGAGTGTTTGGGGTTTTTTCCTTTGGGGTTGGTTTCTAGTTTCAGTCCCTTGTGGTTAGAGAAAATGCTTGATATGATTTCAATTTTCTTGAATTTGTTGAGGCTTGCTTTGTGTCCTATCATGTGGTCTATCTTTGAGAAAGTTCCATGTACACTTGAAAAGAATGTGTATTTTGCTTCTTTGGGATGAAAAGCTCTATATATATCAGTTAAGTCCATTTCATCTAGGGTATTGTTAAGTGACACAATATCCTTGTTGATATTTTGTTTGGAAGACCTGTCCATTTTTGATAGTGGGGTGTTAAAGTCCCCTACTATAGTTGCGTTGCTGTCAATATCTTTGTTGAAGTCCTCCAAGATTTTCTTTATGTATTTGGGTGCTCCTATGTTGGGTGCATATATATTTACAATGTTTATATCTTCTTGGTGGATTCTTCCTTTGAGTATTATGAAGTGACCTTCTGGGTCTCTCTTTATGGCCCTTCTTTGGAAGTCTATTTTGTCTGATATGAGTATTGCTACCCCTGCTTTTTTCCCCTGTCTGTTCACTTGGAAAATTTGTTTCCAGCCCTTCACTTTCAGTCTGTGTAAGTCTTTTGTCCTGAGATGGGTCTCTTGTAGGCAGCATATGTGTGGGTCATGTTTTCTTATCCATTCAGCTATTCTATGTCTTTTGATTGGAGCATTTAATCCATTTACGTTTAAGGTTCTTATCAATAGGTAGTTATTCATTGCCATTTTTTCCTACCTGTGTTCCTCTCTCTTTCTCTTTTCCTTCCTTTCCTTAAAGCAGTCCCTTTAGCATCTCTTGCAGAGCTGGTTTGGTGGAAGTGTATTCTTTTAGACTTCTTTTGTCTGGGAAACTCTTTATTTGGCCTTCTATCTTGATTGAGAGCCTTGCTGGTTAAAGTAGTCTTGGTTGCAGGCCTCTGGTTCTCATTACTTGGAATATTTTTTGCCATTCTCTTCTGGCTTGGAGCATTTCCATTGAGAAGTCAGTTGCTAACCTTATTGGGGCTCCCTTGTATGTTACTTCCTTTTTCTCCCTTGCTGCCTTTAAGATCCTCTCTTTCTCTTGGAATTTTGCCATTTTAATTATGCTGTGTCTTGCAGTGGGTCTCTTTGGGTTCCTCTTGCTTGGACTCTCTCTGTTTCCTGGATTTGGGTGACTTTTTCTCTCCTCAGATTAGGGAAATTTTCCATCATTACTTTTTCAAACAGGTTTTCTATCCCTTGCTCTTCTTCTTCTCCTTCTGGTATTCCTATTATACGGATATTGTTACGTTTCATGTTGTCCTGCATTTCCCTTATTGCCTCTTCATTCTTTCTGAGCCTCTTTTCCTTTTCTTGTTCTTTCTGGGTGTTTTTTTCTACTTTGTCCTCCAGCTTGCTGATCCGATCCTCTGCTTCATCAAGTCTGCTTTTCATTCCTTCTACTGTGTTCTTCAATTCAGAAATCGTATTCTTCATTTCCTCTTGGCCCTTGATGATAGTTTCTATTTCCTTTTTCATGTTGATATAGTTTGCAGTGAGTTCATTGTAGTTTCCCTGTAGTTTCTGGTAGTTCTCTTTGAGCTCAGAGAGCTCAGTGAGCTTCCTGATGACCATTGCTTTGAACTCAGTATCTGATAGTTGACTTGCCTCTTTTTCAGTTAGCATTGTTTCTGAGGCTTCCTCCTTTCCTTTCATTTGGGAATTGTTTCTTTGTTTTCCCATTGTTTGTGAGACTCTTCTTGTTAGCCTCTGCTTCTTAAGTTGATCTATTCTGACTCCTTGGGTTTATGGTATGAACTCCTATGGTAGAATGCCAATGGGATTCAGTGGTGCTGTCTCCTTAATCTCCTGTGCTCACTGGTCTTGAGCTGATGTTTATGGGTGTAACACAGTCTAACTCTGGTCTTTTCAGCACTCCAGGTTTTCTTGTCTCACCTGTGGGAAAAAGAGGAATGGGGGAAAAAAAAAAAAAAAGAATTGAAGGAGGGAAAAAGGGAATAGAAAAGGAAAGGAAGGAAGGGAGTAGGAATAAAGAAAGATCGGAGGCAAGATAAGAAGGAATTTTTTTAACAAAAATTAAAACAACAGAATAAATAAAAGAAGGCAGGAAGTGGAATAAAAAAGGTAAAGGATGGAAGGAAGAAGTAGTAAGAAAAGAAAGAAGGACAGAAAGGAAGAAGGAATTCAGGGGGAAAGAAGGAAAGAAAAAAGGAAAAAGAAAAAAAAAAAGGTCTTCTGCTGGCTTTAAACTTGTCAGGTTAGTTCTGCTGGTCGTCCTGTCTGTGGAACGGGAGGGGGTGGTTCGAAGGATTGGTTTCACTTTTCTCCTTTCCTGAGCCACACTCTTCGCTGTTGTTCAGCCTTCAGTCTAGTTCCTCCGGGTCCTTCTGCTCCCCACTAGGCCTTTAGTTCACCAGCTGTGCTGTCCTTGAGTTGCACCAATTAGGGGCAACTCACATTCCACCTTCTTGCTCTTTGCTGTCTTAGATGCTAGGGGCTCTGGGTGCTGCTATGGGGTAGTTCAGCCCCCTACTGGGTCGAGTCTTTCCGGGAATGCAGTCTCTCCGGGAATGCAGTCTCTCCTAGCCCTGCAGCTCCCCTCTGCTGGGCGTTCTGCCTTCCTCCTAGAGAGCCAGTAGGCCCTGCAGAGTTTTGTGTGCAGGGGCTACGTTGGAGTTTTTCAGAACCAGTGCTTTTGGCTGTGGTCGCCTGCAGGCAGCCAGGCCGTTGATGGAGTTGTGTGGCCGATCTCCGCTTTGGACTTCAGTTGGTTGCTGATCCCCTGCTTTGGGTCTGCGGGCGGGGGCAGCCAGCCACTGATCCAGTTGCGTGCTCACCCAGGAGCTTTTTGTCTGTGCTCCCAGGCAGCTGGGCGCTTATCAGGGTGCCCGCCCACCCGGGGTTTCAGGTGTGGGCCCCAGGCCACTGATTGGGGTACGCACCCACTGGGGCACTTTGGGTCTGGCGCCCAGGCAGCTGGGCTGCTTATCAGGGCTCGCGCTCACCTGGGGTTTCAGGTGTGGGCCCCTAATCCGCTAATTTGAGTGCGCGCCAGCCGGGCTTCAGGTGAGCGCTGGTGCTGCTTTTCCGAGTTCACAGTCCAGGGGCTGAGGGGGGGAGGGGTGCCAGAGGCCCCGACTGCTGCGGAGAGTTCTCTAACTAGCTACTACGAGCCTGTATTTTCTTTTCCTTTTTGAGAAATTCTTCCTATTCAAGCCCCCCTGGTCCAAACAAGCACCTGGCTGCTCACACAGCCCAGCCTGGCCCTCTCCCAAGAATCCTGCAGCAGACCCTGCACCCGGGCTGGGGCTTCAGTCACCCTCATCCCCGCGTGGGTCCCGGGGATCTTGTTGTCCTGAAGCACTCTTTTTACCATCAGATCTTTCAATGTCCTCTATCTTTGGTCTCCGATCTTCATATATGCTGGAATACCGTTGGCTGTTCGCTCTGCTCCTCAGATCAGCTAGGTATTTCACTGGGTATTTCACTGTTGAGGGGAAGTGGACTCCGCTCCCACCTATCTCTCCGCCATCTTCCCTCCATATTCGCTTTATAAATCTTTAGAATGGTTCTTGGAATTTGAAAAAATGTTTAATAGTTATTAGCTCTTATTTTTCTCAGTTTTTAGTCATTTTCTTCTTAGCGTCCATATTGTGTTGAGAAACTTTAATCCGTAATTATCTATTATTGTGTTGCATGCCCTGTTATGTGTTTTCATATTATTTCTCTCAAGAGTGATTTTATTCCCCTCTGAGGCAGCATGCATTGTGTGTGTGTGTGTGTGTGTGTGTGTGTAAATATAATCTGTACTCCTGAGATATGTACAGTGTTGGGTGTGTGCTAGGGTGACCAGCTATCCCAACACTTTTCCCAGGACCAACAGACTTTCCAGGATGCTAAAACCAGGAAAGTCCTGGGCAAACTGGGACAGTTGTCCACCTTATAAGCAGTGGGCACTTCAGTTTTGTTTTTTATTTATCTTTTGACCCCAAACTTAACTTAAAAGCTAGCCTCCTTTGGCTTTGCTACAAATTTTTGTTTGTTGGCCAGAAAATACAAAATTACAACCTCTGTGTTTCTTTGGGGTTTCCTGAGATTCCCTTAAGTTTAAAGTGGAAGATCTGAGGAATTCCTGGTGGGGGGGCGGGGAACAACTCTCTTCCATCAGCTCTGGGCATATTTCCTAGAAATTGTGGACAGCCTTCCTTAACGTGGCCCGCAGCCCCAGAGGTCTTCTATGGCTTGTCATTTCCTGTCTCTCCAGGAATTTCCATAACTCCAAGTACAGCCTTCATTTGCTTTCAGGATGGACATACCCTTATTTAATTCATTGACAAAGCTTCTTTCTTCACACAGGGATCATCTGATTTCCCATGACCCAAAGAGTTTTTCTTCCTTTTTAGTCCCGGCCCTACTCCTATCTCACCTGCTTTGCGACAGTACTTGCTTTGGGCAGTTGCTTTTCAGACAGCGTGTCTTAGAGATCCCCTGAGGCCACTCTTGGTATTCCTAAAAGCCATGACAAACAAGTGTTTCAGCAGCCTCTGGAAGTTTCCACCCCCGTATGTTAGTTTGCTAGGGCTGCATTAACAAAGTCCCATAAACTGGGTAGCTTGCACAACAGAAATTTATTGTCTCGCAGTTCTGGAAGCTGTAAGTCCAAGATTAAGGTGTCAGGAAGGTTGGTTCTTTCTGAGGGATATGAAGGAGAATCTGTTCCATGTCTCTTGCTTAACTTGTGGCAGTTTTTTTTGGCAATCTTTGTCATTCCCTGGCTTGTAGACACATCCCCAGATCTCTGCTTTCAGCTTGACTTGGCATTCTGCTTCCTCGGGTGTGGCCTGGCTCTTCACACTGCGTTCTTTTTGTAAGGACACCAGTCATATTGAATCAGAGGCCCACCCTACCAATTGATCTTAACTAATTACACCTACAATGATTCTGTTTCCCAACAAGGTCCCATTCTGAGGTACTGGGGGCTAGAACTTTAACATGTGAGTTTGGAGGACATGCAGTTCAACCCTTAACACCCAGGTGTCTTTGGGTGAGACCAAAAAACTGCAGAGTCTGGAGGCCTCTTTTCCATGAGGAAAGTAAAGCGCCACACAGTCAGTCATCGCTCATAAATCCATTTCAGTTCTTCATTCACTTTGTGTTTGATGCTGACTGTGTCTGCTGCCAGATTCGCACCATCACCAGGAACCACTTGTTCACCACTCTCTAGGGCATTTTGTGACTGTAGGAGTGATTAAGAAATATGTGCAACTGATTCATTAGCTCTAAATTGGTGAATATTAGATCCTTTTTAAAAGTGAAGCCTGCTAAGGAAAAGCTGTATCCATGGCATGCATGTAATAACTATTGCATCCTGATGAATAAGAACTGTAAGTTGGTTGATTTTTGAAATGCCCCGGAGAATACCATGGTAGGTACAGACACGCGGTGGAGGAGTGTGTGTGAACATGCATATGTGCATTCACAGAAGTCACCAGACTCCTCCCCAACCTTGCTGTAGGGATTAAGCCTTCCCTTGGGCACACAGGGAATAGCCTGCATGTCCTCACTCTGGCTGTGGCTACTTCCTTCTTTCAGCCCCCTGAGTTGCTGACCCCTTCCCCTCCTAAGAGATAGCTCTGTTTCAAAAGATAAACACTAGTAGTTACAAGGAACTTGAGCAAAAAAGTCGAGCAAGCCTCCCAGTTATTGTTTCCCAGACGATCTTTGTGGATGAGGTATTTTCAACTCTGACAGTTACAGCCTGAGATGTGCGGGCAATGATGGATCTTCATAGGGGTCGGGGGTGGGTCAAGGAGCTGATGAGGATTGGGGACTCTCACATGTCTCCTCCCTTCTTTCCAGGGCACCCCACCTCTGAGAAATCCCAGGGACTGAGGAGACACTCAGCTAGTGCCCGCTATGTGCCAAGCTGCCAGGCAGGCTGCTAGCTTGCTGGGAGGCAGCAGGCGGCTCAGCACTTAGCTCCTCTGTGCCAGATCAGGGAGCTGTCGGCTCAGCGCCCACGCCTTGCGCTCCAGCTCTGGGCAGCCCCTGGTGGGCTGGGGAAAGGCAAGAAGCTTGGTTCGTGACTACAAGTTGACTTTCTCTCACTGTTGTTGCCGGCAGAACACGTACACCAATGCAGACAAGCTCCTAGAAGCAGCAGAGCAGCTGGCGCAGACTGGGGAATGTGACCCGGAGGAGATCTACAAGGCAGCTCGACACCTGGAGGTGCGCATCCAAGACTTCGTGCGCAGGGTGGAGCAGCGGAAGCTTCTCCTGGACATGTCTGTTTCCTTCCACACACACACCAAAGAGGTAATATCAGCTAGTGGAGAAGGGGCATTGGTTGGGTCGAGTTGTTCTTGCAAGGGTTAGGTCAGTTTCCTAGTGTAATGACCCTTAAGGTATGCCCACGGTCCTGGTTGCCTAGGGGTTACTAGCCACCTAAGGTTGATGATATTAACAATTTGCTCCTGATAGCCTGTATTTAAGTCTCAAACAATGTGGGGCAAAATTTCCTCCTCATCTCTAGTGAGGAGGGCACCACAGAGGCAGGTGGTTTCTGGAGTCTCCTAGAGCATTCAGTCCTCAGCTGGAGAAATTTAGGAATCCCTGGTGTGGAATAGTCACTGTAAGAGGAAATGAGGATCAGAGACTCCCATTCCACCACACAGCCTATTACTCTTGGTTGCTGTTTCCTTTCAGAGATCTGGGTCCTGCACAACTTGGATCTTCTTTGTTGCCAACAAGAAACATACAGAGTTTGCAAGTGTGTTCTGTGTTATTTGATTTTAAAACAAAGACAAGATTAAATCTTCATCATGAGCTCTGCTACAGAGTAATATTAAAGTGAGTTTGTCCTCACCTTGCCTTATTGTGGAGTGACAGCCTGCGAAGGAAGGGGTGTGGGCACTGAGTTGCCCTCCACAGAGGAGGAAGTTAGTTGGGCTTAAATCTGACTGAGTTATTCAAGAAGTGGAGACAGGACAGGAGAGGATGGATTATGTTATGTTGCTGGCAAGGCAGGGGTGCCCAGAGAGAGGAGGGTTGCAAACCTGCAATTGCTTTTCATTTTTGATTAATATGGGGCATTCTGAAATTGAGTAAATGGCCAGTGAGGAGGCACATTTAGCATCTTCTCTAACAACACCCTTGGCAGATAAACTCATTAGGTACATGCATGCTCATGTTCCCACAGGAATTCATTTTAATGGAGTATTAATTAAAGTTTGATTGCTGCTCAGGAAAAAAATTAACCCTACTTAATTAAGTTGATTTTTGAAATTGGAAATGCATTAAGAAGTCTGGATATTACTACTTCACAGGCTTTCTGACACTTTGTGGGAATGAATGCAAATCATTGCACCGCCTATCAGAAAAAAACATGAAAAGATAATGTTTCCTAAACTGAGATTCCCCAGGCAGACGAAGGGCTGGCTAGCTCCCAAAGCTGGCTGTGCTTCCTCTCCATGGAACCCACAGCCACTCTCTGATGAGTGTCTGTGAAGCAAGGGGATTAGTTTTAATCCAGGTTTTCCTGCCTGGTTGTCTGTTTGCTTGTGGCTCACCCTATTCTTAATAATGGTCTCAGCAACCAAAGGCATGTGTATTCTCCTTTAATTATGAGCCTGCTGACTATAGAATGGAGCATGGATTAACAGCAGTCATGTTCCTCGTGAGGGCTGTGGGGGTACTGGCTATCCAGGGAGGGGGTAGGCTAGGTCAGTCTCCATGGAAGTGCCACTCCTGAAAGGGTGACCATGGCTTCCAGGAGCCCTTTCTAGCTACATGTCCCACCTTCTGTCCATGGATCTAGGAGGCTTAGCTTCTAGTTCAGATTCTGCTGCTCTAGAGCTATGTGAGCTGGTGCAAATCACTATGTCCCTGGCCCTGGGTAGCCACATCTATAAAATCATGCAGTTGGACTCAGTGGCCCTAAAACTCCTGTGGTTCTAATGTGAATTCAAAATTTCTTTCTTGGGTGGGGCTGGGTGGAAGTAGAGAAAGGAAGAAAAAGCAGGAATGACTGTACAGCATGAAACAATAAAATTTTTTAAAAAGACTTTTTTCTTTTTTTCTTTATTTGATATTGACAACTACAGTAATTAATAATAGTAATAAGTAAACCTGAAGTATTATGGGTGATCCGCCTACCCTAAGATTTGGTTCATTGTAAGCACTCAGTGTATATTAGCTAGTATTTTTTTAATTGAGTACCTAATGCTTGCCAGATACATATCATTACATGCAATCCTTGTGGTAATCTTATGATACAGAGTTTATTAAGCACATTTTCAAGTGGGGAAACTAAGCCTCAGAAAAGAAGTTATGTAAGGTTACAGAGTTTCCTAGTAGTACAGAGATTTTGCCTGTCTTTCTGAATATTGCACCCTTGTTCTGAACTGCTACCCCACACCCAGCAGTCCTCTTTTTTCCTCTTGTATCTCCTCCTCTCCTCTGCTCTCCTTCCTTCATCTTACTCTTCTTTCTCCTCCTTACATTTTCAAACCCCAAAGCAGGGGCTTGATGGGAAAGGTAGACCTTAGGTGAGAAATGTAAAGTGTTGCCAGGGTTGTGGTGTGGCAGATGGGAATAGTCAATGACCGTTGTTTTCCCGTGTATCTCTCAAACCTTGTTAAGGTTGGTCCTCTTCGAACTTGTGACGTTTTCACAATAAGGCTCAGCTTATAAAATCACATTTCATGTGAAATAGTACTAAAAGGAGCAGTATAATACTGGGGGAAGGTGAAGAAGGAGAACAGGAACTAAAGTATATTTAACACCTGTGTGCTATATTATCTATCTAATCAATAGCCATAAGAATTATCATTTTATTCCAATTTTACAGATCAGAGAAATTCGTAATCTGCCCTGGGTCTTGTAGCTAGGATATGGTAAATGTAGGAATTGACCCTAGATCTTTCTGATTCCAAGGCCCACGCTTTTTCTCCTTTGCTGCACAGACTTTTACATAAAGGCCAGAAAATAGGCACTGGGAGGAGCTTTCTCCACAGGAGAAAACAGGAGGCTTTCAGGAAGTAACAGTCTCTTTCCTCAGGATCCCAAAGTAGGAGAGAAATTAGGAGCAGTCCTGCCTGGATGCAAAGGGGTGTGTGATTGTAAGGATCTTTCTCTTCAAGAGATCTGTAACTCTCTAGTCAACAGATTCTGACTCTTTTTTTTCAGGATGGAAAGAAAAGCATCATTTTGAGTATCTGTCAGGGAAGAACTGTTTATAGGGGCCAAACAAGACCTTATATCTGCATGCTCCCTCCCAGTCACCTTCCCACCCCAAAACTAGATGTCTGAGGCCACTGTTAGGCAGAGTAGAGAGTAAGACTTGGGTGTGTGTATGTGCACACTTGTATTCTCTACACACATACATTATTATGCATGTGTGTGTGTACACACAAACACTCATAGGCTTTCCCACACATTAAGTACAGCAAGGTCTTGGACGTCAGGGAAGTCTGATTTCCAGACCTAGATCTTCATTGGGCATGTTATGTGCACTTGGGAAAATTACTTAATCTGTTAACTTTGTGATAATTGTCATAATGATTATTACAAAATTGAGTAATACAATACTAACACCACTTTTTTTCCTCGTAGAAAACTTCCTCCCAAATCTATCCTTAGAGCATCTCTGAAGTAGGCTTAATAAGGAACTTAAGGACTCAACTCAGACATCATTTTTCCTTGAAATTCTTCCCTGGTGCTTCTAACTTCCTACCTAGACTGGACCAGAACACCATGTACATACCTCCTTCAATGGTGCTGGGATCACACTGAGCTCTTTCTTATTCATTAAATTTGAAATGCTCATGTGTGGAGTATGCATATGGGTTTAGATGTGTAGATACAGATTCTACTGTACATTTCTGTCATTATGTCTGATACACAGAGATGCTGAATAAATATTGAACAGGTTTTCTGTTCAAATGACAATGGGAAGCTGTCATTTCATTATAAAAGAAAAGAAAAAATGGGGGTGACAAAAGAGGAAAGCCCACTCAATGAGATGTTTTCTCTACTCTAGTTCTTTGACTTGCCCTCTATGGACAATGTATATAAAAAGGAGTGGGGTGGGGAATCTGAATTACCTATGGGAGGTTTTTTCTAGGACCTGTGTAGTAAGCAGAAATGGATTATTAGGTAGGCAGGAGTAAGCACCCTTGGATAGTCTCATGAAGAAGGAACACGTGTGGTATGATCTTTCCATATTCTACTTAGTACCTCTCAAGATGCACCACCTCTCAAACCCTAGTAAGTGTGAGTCTTCTCTGATCCTGGGCCTAATGATCCTTCCTCTTGACTGTATGAAGATGTGTCCAACCTTTTGGCATCTTTGGGCCACACTGGAAGAAATTTAATGTGTCTTGGTCCACACATTAAATGCATTATGACACGTAATCACAAAAATATCTCATAATGTTTTAAGTAAACTTACAATTTTGTGTTGGGCTGCATTCACAGCCATCCTGGGCTGCATACCCTTGCATCTATAGGCAAACTTCTGGCTTTTTGTTCAAGATAAGATTAGCAGCCTAATCTACAAGTCTGTTATGGAATTTTAAGTTGCTGTGGTTGTTTTTTCCTCTTACAATAAATAGAGTGAATGGATGGTCTGCTCAGTTTCATTAGCGGCCATGGGTGCTATTGGGGTTGCTGATAAATATTGATGTATACTCTTCCTGCCTAGATATGGTTAACTCCTTCCTCCTTTCCTCCTTTCTTTTCTCTCTTCCTTCCTACCTACCTACAATTATTTGCTGAGTTTTTGCATGAGCTCCAATGTGTAATAGAATGTCATTGTAGGATGTTGTTTTGAAGGAATTAAAGCCCCCTTTATAGGAGATTTCTGAGCAGGAACTCAGTATCCATCTTCAGAAATGATTTAACCTGGACTTCCTATCACTCCCCAGGCTGAAGTTCATAATTTTACTTTTTCCCACTTCCTACACCAAAAGATTTACTCTAATTAGGACCAAAGAGAAGACAGAAGAAAGATATGAAAAAGATATCCTCCGGGCTCATTTCTTCTGCAGACTGAAGAGTCTGCTTAATCCTGTTGGCCCTGCTCTGTGCATTCTTGGTGACCAGAGGAGTGTGGATGGAGGGTTAAAACCTTACAACCAGTTCATTGCAGTGTTGTTCATAGTCTTGAGTAATGAGAAACCATCTTAATTTGCCATGTTGGGTGATTCATTAAGCAACTCTTTATAGTGAAATATTACACAGTCATTATAAGTTACCTTGTCAAAGATCATAATACATATAAAATCTATTTACAGCATGAACACAATTTTGATCACATATATAGAATAAAGACTAGAAAGAAATGTACAAAGAAGTTAAGAATGTTATGGGTGATTTGATTTTTCTTTGAATTTTTTTGTTTAATACATTTTTTTAATTTATTTTTATTGTTGTTCAAATACAGTTGTCTCCATTTTCACCCCACCACCATCCCCGCCCCACCCATCCCCACCTCCCACCCTTCAGCCTACCTCCTTTGGCCTTGTCCATGTGTCCTTTATACATGTTCCTTCATGGGTCTTCTCCTATTATCCCCTATTTTTCAGTGATATTTTCAATTGAAAATTGGAAACAATCCCAGTAAGTATTATTTTACAAAAATAAAACTTCATCTATACTTAGAAGAGCAATGTTTTTTTTTGTTGTTGTTGTTTTAAAAAAAGGTGACAAACATGTGCTTGGGATCTTCTTATGTGTCCAGAGCCTCAGCTGTTAGTACATATTGTGCTGAACTTTCAAATATCTTCTTTTGTCTGGGGACCAGAAGGCAGCTGGCTGTGGGCTGGTCTGGAGAGGTAGAGAGGACAAAGGAGAAGCATTTACTCAAGTTCCCCCTTTTTTTTCATTCAATGAAAAGACATTTGTAACAAGTATCATCTGCTCTTCAAAGATTTTCCAGTCAGAATTCTCTTTCCTTAGTGTGTGTCCAGGGAAATGCTATAATTTCTGGGCTTTCAAATTTTCAATTTTTAGATATTTTTGTAGTAATAATGTGAAAGTCAAGTTAACAAAGGAATGTGGCCAAGATAATCAACATTAGCCCTTTATTAAACAGCTTAATTAAATGCCCATTTCCATTTGTTTCTAACCTTGATAAATCATTCTTCCAGTTATTTCCTGCTCAAACAGGCGCACACACATCCGTGCACACGCACACCACACATACTAGGCACTCACACATGCACAGGCTCCCCTAACCACCCAGTCTGGAACCGAAACCAGGTCAGTCTTCAAAAGGGATTGATGGCCTCGGACAGCTTCATTTACTATTTCAGTTGTCAAACTGTCATGGTGTATATTGAAGAAATAAAAGCTGGTAGTCGATGCCAAAGAAAAACAATCTCTTCAAAATGAGGGAAGGGCAGTTCACCCCATGGCGTCCGTGCTCCTTTTGACACCTCTAGGAGTCAATCAAGTGTTCAGCGCAATGGCAGCCTGAGCTGTACAAATGCAACAGGCAATCACCAGAAGCCTCATGATTTCCCTACACCTCCTAGTTTCTACCTCCTCTGTCCCCTGCTTCCTGCCTTTCCAGTTGCCCTTTACCCAGGCAGTCTCACTCTGCAAGCAGAATAGGGTCCATGGGCTAGCCCCTCCTGAACTCACTGGTTTCACTATTAGAGCTAATATGTAGGGCATTGAAATGCTCCCTTACCTCTACCCCTGCCAAGGTTCTGGAAATTCTCAAATTAGGCCCATTCTTTTGGATGTAGGTATTTCTGGCCACAACCATGTGTTCTCTGAGAGAAATAACACAAAGCCATCTAAGTGCATGTATCAGCATGAACCAAGTAGCCATAGCCAAGCAGAGCACAGAACCCTGCACAAATGGGTCACAGTACAGTGCATTTGATCAAGAAGAGAGGGTCTGGAAGGGGCTGAAACATGAGGTTCTTTCTGGGGAGCAGATGGGTTGATGGAGAAGGTGCAGTGCTAACATGTTAGACCAGTGATTTTCAACCAGTGTGCCACAAGAATTTTTAGAACATGCAATACCTGACTATTTAGTCAGGGGCACTGACCTCTTTTCCCTTAGTTCGTCACATAAAAAATGACAACAGCCAACAGTAGGCATCCAATGTGACTCAATCAAAATTATACCTATTTTTTGTCATATTGGAAAATATATTTTTTGGTGTGCCACAGAATTTTAGTAATTAGTTTATGTGTGCCATGAGAAGAAAATGGTTGAAAATCGCTGTGCTCTCTAGATAACCAGAGAGTAAAGAGGAACCAAAAAGGAGAACAGGAGGAAAAAGCTTGTAGTTGCTGCTCTCAGGCTCCCTCACTCCATAATTTTACCTAGTTCTGGCAATTACTGGCGTGTGGTGGCTTGAACTGAGAGATCACTTGGACTGGGTCTCATTGGCTACCTGATAATTAATCAATTATTAATGAAGTGGCCTTCTAATTTGGATTCTTTTCAAAGCAATGTAGGAATGTTCTTCAGGGATAAGTCAGGTAGACACCTGTACAGAAGGAGACCTACATGACATTCAGATAGTAGAAAAATTACAGCTTAAGAAATGGAATATTGACCTTCAATCATAGTTTAGTGGCAATGATGTTTATTTCTGTCCATTTTAGGCCTTAGATTCTGCAATTTAAGTTTGCTGCCACCAGGGGGTGACTGTGTGCATGTGGTTTTGTGGAGTTTCAAGTAGCTCTCTACTCAAGCTTTCCAGATTGTGATAGTATCTTAACTTGGTATCACAATTATCCTCAGACTGGTGCTCCACTGTCTGAACTTCGGATGTCTTGGTGTCAAAGCTGTAGAGAGGCACTTCTATTACTACCTTCTTTCTATCAGTTTTGAAGAGAAACCATAGCATGTTAGATCTAGAAGAGATTTTAGAGACAAGCTAGAGGAACCACAGACACGTACACACACACCCACTTCATTTTAAATGTGAAGTAATTGAAGTAAAGTAGTTTTCCCCTGGTCCAGAACTAGCCAGACAAGGGCAGAATCAAAAATTATCCTCAGTAAATATCAGTTCTATTTGAGAACTCCTTTCCCTCTGGGCTTTCTGATTGTTTTGTTTACAAAAGGGAAAATAGAGAAAGATGTTACTGACCTTTTTGCCTCTAGTGCATCAATCTCCTTCCCTATTTCTGAGTCAAGTTCTGTTCTATAACTAGCAATTTGGATATTTTGTTCTCTTGAAGATTGACCTTCCTTTCCTTACCAGTCTGCTAACCACTGGGCTGAGCTGCATCTAGTCTTATACTTGATTGTTTATCTCTTAGCTGGTTTTCCTCAGCAGTAGGTTTTAACTCTACCTTAGACAAGGGTTTCTTTATAATATAATACAATATAGGAACTCTGAGAAGTCAGTTTCAATTCATTAATCAAAGAATATTTGTAGGGAGGACACATATTTCTAATATTTACTTCAGAGGACAGTGTGTATTCTCAGATGTCCCTAGTCCTTTTGTTGATAACTGTGCCACCTCATTTTTTTGGCAGTTTTTATCTGTGATTTTCCCTACAATGTAACTGCATGGCCTCCAGGAGGAGGGAGTATCATGGGTCATGGTGGGTTTCCTCAGAAAAGAATGATGGTTTCTTCCCTAGACCTACACCAGAGGTGTTCAAGTTTTTATTAAGGGGCGGAAGGACGTACAAGTGGTGAAGCCATTAATATAGCTTAAGGGTGGTACTGAGAACAAAATTATCTTAAATAAAATCCTCAAGATACCTATAAACCTGTCTTCTGTCTCATTCCTGTATCAGTGAGTGCCAGACTTATCCTAATCAGTCTTCAGTCTCATTGCCTATGCTCCATTGAGACATCAAGTTTATTTTTCTTCTCTAAATTATCTGCTCCATACACACAATTTGCATCTCTCATCACATCTCTCTCTTCCCTCCCTCCCCCCTCCCTTCCTCCCTTCGTTCCTCCCTCCCTTCCTCCCTCCCTTCCTTCCTCCGTTCCTTCCTTCCTTCCTTTGAAATATCTGAACTTTCCAGTCTCTAGGTTTTCTTTAGACATCCTACGACAAAGCAGCAAAAACAGAAAAGAGGGGCCCAGCTCAACCTAGCATATTGAAGGACCAAATCCATGGCTGATCGTTTACCAAATTCAAATTTTCCCTCTGCCTGCTGGTGGGAACTAGAGATGGCTTGCATCAAAAACATCTTTTAAACATAATGATATCTAGCAATTACTATATGCCAGGCATTATTTCTAAGTGACAAATAGATACCAATATCTCACTTATTTATGTGTGTATATACACACAGCATAAAACACACATACTTGTATATGTCAACTTAGTAATCTTTACAGCTTTGTGAGTTAAGCACTATTATTATCCCCATTATACTGATAAGGAAAACTGAGGTACAGAGGTTATATAGCTAATATATAATAGAACTGGAGTTTGAGACTTTTAACCACTATGCTATATTGCTTCTGTATACAATATTTTTTCAGAGAATTCACTACCTCTTACCCAAGGACTTCAGCACAATGGGAAAATGGTTTTTCCTTCCAGGTAAAATGACAGCCAATAAGTATAAAGTAGCATTAAACTATAGTGACCAATATACTGAACTTCCTGATTTGAAATAAATACATTCACACTTGTAGGAATATATATCCCGGCTTGTGTGGTCTGAAAAACTTTTGTGCTTTTATAACAAAAAGCTTATTTGTAAGGAAAATTAATGGAATTACAACCAAATTGCAATCTGCTAAACGATGGGAATACTGAATACTAATTTGGTTATAGGTGTCATCACAATGCTACAGGCTTATTAATAAGGCTGTATGTTTGTGTAAAGCATTAATAATAAGTAAATCATCCAATCTTCATAATCTCTGAAGTAAGCAGGGTGGTTCTTATTCTTCCCATTTGGTAGATTAAGAAACTGAGGCTCAGAGAGGCTCTCACCTGTCTAAGAAGGACATTCATTCTCTACCTCCAGGGCTTATTAATCATTTTTTCTCAACCTCTTCTGCCACATCTAGGGCCTCTGCTGACTAAAGAACAAATATAACTTGTCCGAAATCTAAAGACTATTTTTTCTCTCTTTATTATTTCTTTTCTTACCCCTTATTACAAAGGCCATACTGTGATTTACCATACTAAACCAAATAGATGAAATACTATTCTCAAGGTGGATATTTCCTCATGTTTTTAACTTACAGAATTTTAGAATCAGAAAGTAACTAGCAATTTTATTTTATGCTTTCCCCAACCTATTTTATACATGAAGCCATGGTAATAAAAGGGTGTAGTGATTTTACTTGAAGGCACCACAAGTTATGGGAAGAATAGGAGCCAAAATCCATATCTTCTGACTATTAATCTATTAATAGTCAGAAGAAAATCTATTAATTTTCTCTCTCTACTGGGTTTTTTCCTGGGAAAGCCCTGGGAGAGCCCTGAACTTATCTTTCTTGCTAGCCAGGTGAAGATTCCTTGTTTCTAAGCAAACATCAGACCCATCTTTCCTTCTGTCACTTACGAAAGTGCTCAGTAAGAGTAGTTAGAAGTGGAGTACTGTGGCAGGCCACTGAGGACCTAGTTTTATCAATAGCATGAGGAAGAGCTATCAATAAAGGAGTTTTTAGTAATTCAGCTAATCTCTTCATCATTTTTGGTGTTTATTCTGTTCAAAACACTATACTTAGCTATTTCAAAGTTGTCTGACTAGTAATATCATCCTGACTGCGTTCATGATTTCAAATATCATGGGGGAAATGTACCCATACTGAAGTTAAGATAAGCTACATACCTAGCATTCAGATTTCTAACCAACCTAGCAATCCTACAAAGAACAAAATGATTTTTTTAGAACAAAATGATTTAACATAGCATATATTTCTTTAATTAATCTCAGTTGATTCTTATTGAACATCACATTCTTTTTTACTTACTTGCAAAATGATGCTAAGTTTCTAGGAATTTGACATCTGGCTGCCTGGAGGAAGTATGCAGAGCCCTCCCTTTCCTCCTTTCAATCAGAAAGATGAAATAATGTTTGTTCACCTCAGCCTCCTGTTCTTCCCAGTCTCTCAAAGATGAGTGATCTCCCTGCTCTAAGATTACAAGTTTCCCTGAACCACAAGGAAGCTAAGCCAAGGGTGCTTCCCATCCTTAGGGAATGCAACACTGATGGAGTAAACTTAGCAAGATGTATACTAAATAAAAATATAGACACACAAGCTGACCCATAAGTGGCTGATGAGAAGGCTGGTCTGACATTGCACTGACTGGTTGAAGGTAGGTTGCATGAACCCCAGCCAGCCTTTCTTGCCCTTGCCTCTGCCCCAGCCCTGGTCTCTCCTGTCTGCCCTGAGTGGAGTCTCTGCTCTCTCCCCACAGTTGTGGACATGGATGGAAGACCTCCAGAAGGAGATGCTGGAAGACGTCTGTGCAGACTCAGTGGATGCGGTCCAGGAACTGATCAAGCAGTTCCAGCAGCAGCAGACTGCCACTCTGGATGCCACACTCAACGTCATCAAGGAAGGCGAAGACCTTATCCAGCAGCTCAGGTCAGCGCCTCCCTCCCTGGGGGAGCCCAGCGAGGCCAGGTCAGCATGGGCAGTGCTTTCCAGTGTGAAATGCCTCGGACTGGACGCGAGATAAGTCATGTCCTGGTCTTGGCTCAGCCACAGCCAGCTTTGTGGTCTTGTGTGATCTTCAGTTCCTCCATCTGTCAGTTATAAAAA
Source organism: Desmodus rotundus (assembly GCF_022682495.2). NCBI lineage: Eukaryota > Metazoa > Chordata > Mammalia > Chiroptera > Phyllostomidae > Desmodus > Desmodus rotundus. The sequence goes on from NC_071388.1 coordinate 101,625,141, forward strand.
TGCCTGTACCATATTCAACTTGAGTTTAAAATGCAAAAGTCAACAGAAAAGTTCTAATGTTCCAAAGCATTATTTATCATTCATGATGTTATTCAGCAATCAATAAATAACATAATTACAACAAAAATTAACAATGAACAGAAAAATAAATATTATCTTCATGAAGAATTATAGCATATTTAGTCATGTGGAGAAAGGCCATTATGGAATATAGTGTTCTTAAGCATCTGATCTCAGGCTGAACTCCAAACTCTGTTGCCCCAGTTGGCAAAATGTGACCAAAATGGTTAGCTTTGGCCCATGAGAATGCAGAGTGTGTGATGTTGTCCCGCTCTGTTCTTCATTACCCACTTACGACTTTTCCACCATTCCTTGCTGCCTAGAAAATTAAAATCCTTCTGCACCAGCACAAACAAACATAACTAATGAGGTAATTCCTGTGTAAAACCTTATATTCATCTCGAATCATCCACACCATTGCCTCCTTCTGTTGGTATTAATATCCAGTTTCCTGTTCCTGTCAAGGGCACTGACTCCTCAGATAAAGTCTCATGTGGCCTTGAGCAAGCCCTCAGCAGCCAGCCCTGTGCCCAGGTGCTGTCTAAAAAGGATTTGATGGTACTAATGATGCCTGCCCACAGGGACTTGTTCCTATCCCCAAATCACTCAGTGTTGGGACCCCTGGCAGCTCTGGACAGAAATAATCTCATCAACAACTCCCAGGCGAACCCTGGAGCCTGAGGGAATTACTTTAGTTGAGAGGGCTTTTTCCCCCATATCAGTTTTAATTAAATAAACAATGAGAACTTACCTTTCAATGGCCCAGGCATGTTTTTCTGTGGGAAACTAATTATTTCTATTCTAAATATGCACATGAGATGTTCTGAATCTTTCTGTTGCATACTAACAAGACATCCTCTTTCCCTTGGTCCCCTGATTCATCTTCATGAATATATAACATGTGACAATTTTGTCTGCCTACCTAGGAAACTCCACTGTTATTTTTTTTTTCTAAATAAAATTCCAAATAGTGAGCAGTCACTAAACCTCACTGGGTCTCAGCTGCTTTACCTGTGTAATTGGGGGCTCACTCTAGGAGATTTGTCAGCTCTGGAATTTTGTGATGGCCTTATGTTTTCTCTCCAAATACTTTTCACAAGCTTCTGGGGCTGGGTCTATGGAGATGCCCCTTGCCCCTAACAACGGCCAGCCTTGCACAGTGCTTAAAGGCAGACAGCTGCTCGGAGGTGGCGAAGGCAGTGATGTGACTGATGCCAGTTCTACAAGTTTAAGTTCCATGGATTTCAGAGAGGACCATAGGTCTGTCACCAAGACCCACTGGTGACCATTTGTTTTCCTGCTAGCCTGACTCTAGCCCAGGCTGTCCTCCCTGATATCAAGACCAGTCAAAGAGAAAAAGAAGTAGATGTGCCCAGGGGACCTTGGCAAGATGCCTCCCACACATTGGGGTGCACATCTCCTCTAGGTTTGGCTTCCTGTCATCTCTGTGACTCCTAGTGAGTGTGACACTGACATGGGTGCTGTGAAAAATGGTCTGAAATTATTCTCTTCCTTCTGGAAGATGTGTGATGGAGGAAGACTGAGAGAAGCAATCAGAAAACCAATCATGTCCTCCCCAAAGCAAAGTCCTCAACAAATGCATAATGCATAATGTTAACTATATCTCTTATATGCTTCATGATTGGGGGGCCTTGCAATGGTGGGGTTTCATGCCCAAATAGGCCAGGGTTAGGAGGTAGAATTGGGAGCTCTCTGAATGGTAGAAGGAGACTCTCTTGACAAACTGGTCTCGTGCTCCCTTCAGAAACAGCCTGAATTCAGATACCATTGCTTCTGAGACGAACACAGGCCAGCTAAAATGACTGATTTTCAGAAAGCTTGCTGATGCAAGGATTCAAAACTAATGATCTCCCTCTTGTCCTCTGACATCTTAAATTGTATAAGAAAGCGAGATGTCACAAGATAGTGAATGTGCTCATTTAGTTCAAGTGTTAGGACTCTAGCTTACTCAAGACTCTATGGAACGTTAACTTCTTAACCTCCAGTTTTCCTATTTACAATGATCTCTTTGGAGGTCTCACAACCACCTCATTTCTGAGCAGATCAATATATTCATCCCTTGGTTCCCTCTACAATGTGTCACCTTCCCCCTGGTACTTTGGTATAGACTCTTGCTGCTCAGAAAGCATACCCCTGCCCCCATCTTCCTGGATGTTTCATCCTTTTCTTCTAATGTGGGCAAACACGCTCAGAACTCATTCTCTTTGAAACCTTGTTGCTGCCCCAGACTCTTGTGCCCCACCCTCTACTCTCCACAGTTGGGCCCGTGCCCCAATCAGCACTTGAGATTTTTCTTGCATCCTTTCAGGATTAATAAGCATTCATGTGGCACGTTCCTGGTCACAGAGCACATCCACACACACTGTCTTACTTAATAGCAAACTGTGAAGTGAGCAGGGTGGGGATTATTAAGTCTACTTTACAGGAGGCAACTGGGGTTTAGGGAGGTCATTTCCCAGGGCCATCAGCCCATGTACAGCAGAGTGGGGACTTAATCCAGGCTTACAGCCTCCAGGTCCCATGCTTTTCTAACTATAGCTTGAAGCCTGTGTAATCACATTAGGCTATAACTTTGGCATAGCATTATAAAGTGGATGAATAATTTTAGGACGATGATCTTAGGTTATTTTAACAATCCTGTGAAGTAAAACTACGAAGAGTTTTTTATTATATATCTTTAAGTTGTCTACTCCTAAGTATTGTGTTTAATGTGTCTACTCTCATGCATGTGTGTGTGTGTATTAAAACTCTACATATCTGCATGGAGTCATTCCAAAGCAATATTTTGTGCTTTGTAGAGCCCTTTCCTATACATTATCTCATTTGATCCTTTTCACAATTCTGTCTAAGGAATAGGAGAGCAGCTAGTCTTGCAGCTACTGTACTGTGAACCCCAAAGAGGATACATGTCTGTCTCTGGTTCACCCACTAAGCAGACAGTGCCTGGCTCACTCACAGTAGGACTTTGATAAATGTCTATCAGTTGAGTCACTCTACTGATTCACATCCACCTTGTTCAGAAGAGGAAGGCCCCCTGCTCCTCTATCGCTTTAACATGGCAAGGCCCCTCCCTTCTTTTCTCCCACTCTGCCACAGGGACTCAGCTGTGTCCAACAACAAGACACCCCACAGTAGCTCCATCAGCCACATCGAGTCGGTCCTGCAGCAGCTGGACGATGCCCAGGTGCAGATGGAAGAGCTCTTCCACGAGCGGAAGATCAAGCTGGACATCTTCCTGCAGCTGCGCATCTTTGAGCAGTACACCATTGAGGTAGAGATGGCGGAGGGGAGTGCTGGGGAGGCCTGCAGAATAGGCTGCTGCCTGGCCAAGGGGCTGCCCCAGGGTCTGGGAATGGAAAATTGACCATAGCTTAAGGATACATTTATAGAAATCTATAAATTCACATTCCACCTTGTTATATTCCTCCATCCCTCTCACTTTCACTGCCAAGTAGAGTTTCTCTGTTTTACTGTCTGTCTAGGGATAACTTCAAGGAGATGGCTTTTGTTAGTGTGCTTTGGACTCTTGGTATTTTGATTCCTGAAAGACCATGAAGTTGGCTCTTTGGGGACTGAGGTAGAGTCCTTGAATTCTGTATTTCCAAGAGTAGGTAGGTGTTAAAATTAGGTCTCCTCTGCTGACGACTATAGATCAGGGATTAGATGACATCACACAGCAGCCAGGAAGTCAGGAGCCACAGGAGGGAAGACCTGTATGTTTCTGCTTATTAAGAAAGTAAGCCTGTGCCCTGGCCAGTATGGCTCACTTGTGGTGGCTTATGTCGTCCTATAAACAGAAAGGTCACGAGTTCAATTCCAGTTAGGGCACGTGCCTGGGTTGTGGGTTCAATCCCAGTTTGGGGCATGTATGAGAGGCAACCGATCGATATTTCTCTCTCCCACAGATGTTTCTCTTCCTCTTCTAAAATCAATAAGCATATCCTCTAAAAAAATAAAGAAAGAAAGAAAGTCTGTGATAAGGCCATTTGGTGGTCATGTCATAGCCTCCTCAGTTCATTCTGAAAAGGTCAGAATTGAGTGTTCTGGTATAATTATGTCCCCTTTGTGACACCTCTTAATAATGTCTGCCCCAAATAATACCGTCTTTTTATTATTTTTTGCATTGAAACAGTAACTAGAGCCAGGGAAGTAGGGTTTCTGGGGAGTGAGGAGTATCAGACACTTAGGTGCTTTGTTTTGCTCAGGGATTGCAAAGGGTTAAATTAAAAGCACTGTCCTCGCTTGGCCCCCAGCTAGTGTGGTGTAAGGGAAATCCAATTCTCTATCCACCATGTTTCAAAACTTTGTTTTGCATTTCAACCATCTTCTCTGAGTTGGGACTTCTGGGTGTTTGGGACTTATCTTTTCAACAGTAACCTTGGAAACTTTTTTGGAACTGGTTTTGGAAGGAAATTTTTTTTTTTTTTTTAAATGTTCAAAGCTCCAATATCCCAATCCCACACAGGGCCTGAAAACTGTCCTGGCAACAGCTGCCCTTTGTTTCAGTCCTGAGACCAAACATGTTTACATTTAGAATCAAAACTGTGACAGAAAAGCAATCCTAAAGCAGTCCTTCCTGTCACTTCCTCTCAGATGACCTTTCTCTTCTCCTTGCACACCTCTACCCGGCCTCCCTGGAAGCCACTGCAGTTTCTTGCTTCAAGATCTCATGTTCTAAAAGGTTCCTTCTGGACAGTTTTGGGACAAAGGGAAAGATAAGTCTAGATATGACAATCCTTCTAACTTATTCCATAACTTTAGGTGAATTGATTTACACTTTTTTATTTTTAGTTTATTTTGAATCTATACTCAAAGGATTTCAGGTGTCAAGTAGTAATAAACATATATTGAAAGAATACTTTAAATGCCAGTGGAAAATTAAAGGTATTGGCATGCAGCAAAGAATGAATATGGTGGGTTTCATAAAGGCAGGGCAACAAAGGCAATAAAGAAAGGATAGAGGGGCTGTGAGTTATTATTCTTTGGTAATTGGGAGTAAAACTCACAGAAATAAATAGAGGTTACATTTGAATGCAGTGATGTAGTCCTCAGGCTCTCCCACCATCCTTCCTCAGCTCCATTTCGCCCACAGAGCATGAATACACCCCGAGGGAAATTACGTTAGTAGATGTGATTTTGCCGTTGTATTCTTTATTTACTCTCCGGTCATTCTGGGTCCACATAAAAGAATGACTAAGGGGAAGGAAACAATCTGAGAGTTGGATGTTTACATGTTATTTCATTAGATGGCTGTGGTTTTGAGGTCAGGGTCGCTGGTTTATTTCCGGAATGCGACCGTAAGCTTCACTCTGCCATGGACGGCACCCCTGGCAGCAGCTGGGGCATCACTAGGGCCTATGTGCTTGCAGTGATTCTGGGAAATCTATTTTCAGTTCTGAACAAGAATCCAAAGTATACATTAGAAAAATCCTTTAAAAAAAGAAAGCTAACTATAAATCAAATGAATCTTATTTGAATATTGCAATAGGGGGACTTGATATTTAAATTGTGATTTTGCACTTTTTAGCTTTTGTCTGTACAGAAATTCCCCTCTCATCCTGATTTCTGGACAATAACATGGGCAGCTGATTATGGATGCAGTAGAGAAAAAGTGGGGGGAAAGTGTGAGGGTCTAATGAAATGAGTAAGATAAAAATAGCGATTTGGCCATGCAGCCTCTGGCTTAGGCAGTGAAGGAGGGGTCTTGTTCCTTGTTTTGGGTGTGGCCAAACCTTGAGGAAATGCTACTTTCATCTTAGATTAAAATGAAAATCTTGCCAAACCTATGGAAAAATTCTGCTTCTAGTCAGATTGTCAGAAGTTATTTTTTAAGAGTGATGCTACTATTTCAAATACCAGCTAGTGTTTCACTGTGGGGATGAAGAGCAAACATCTAGAGAAGTTTCAGAATATGAAACCGAGGGTGGTTTTCGTAAGGAGAGATGTGTTAGAGCTGACATAAGGCAGGGCAGGGGCTGTCACTGCAGGGCCTACAGCCATGGGTTTCTTCCCTAAAGGAAGGAGTCTGGTGGACATATTTGGAATTCCTGGGGATTACCAAAAACCAGTGCAGGCCTGCTCCCCTGATATCTGGAGGTCTAAGCATGGCTCCTTAACCATATCACTGACGGCTGAAATGGGCTAATTAACTTAAGAATTAAGATAATATAGGAATTGCTTCTGCAATTTCCTCATACTGAGTAAGAATGGTGTATATGACTTCCACAGTGAAACCTGGGATGAGGTCATAGGCCACCCCCAATAAGAGTGAAATTTATCCCAAATGGATTAAGCAAATGTTCAAAATCCAATACTACAGCTGCATTCCTGACATACATTTCCAAGTGCCATGGAGACTAGACAGAGTGACCTATAGATGTTCTATGAAATGTTTTTCTGTAAGGTCAGCCTCCTCCATGAAAAACATTTTATATAAAATGGTTATGATAGCCCTGACCAGTGTAGCTCAGTTTGTTGGGCATCCTTATACAAAGCAAAAGGTCACCAGTTCAATTCCCAGTGAGGGCACATGCCTAGGTTACGGGTTCAGTCCCCAGTGGGGGCATGTAAGAGAGGCAACCTATCGATGTTTCTCTTTCATATCGGTGTTTCTCTCCCTCTCTTTCTCCCTCCCTTCCCCTCTCTCTAAAAAGAAATAAATAAAAATCTTTAAAAAATAGTTATGATAAAAGAGATGCTTCACCAAATGCAAATAATGTTTATTTTATAATGGTAGGGATATGGATAATTTTTTCTTGTTTTTGATGCTTTCATACATTTTTTCTACAATTAACTAGAGTGATTATAAAGAAATAAAAATATATTTGTAGAAGCAAGAACATTCCCATGGCCTCCCAACTGTTTCGATTGTGCACCCTCTCAATAAAATAATTTTGAACTTGCAACCTCCTATGTGTATGTGTGTACAGAGACACACACACACATATATGTAGAAGTGTATCAATTATACATGTTTTACCATCACTGACCAATAATCTCGAAACTCAATGTGCCCTTATGGTGAAGTTTCACTTTTTTATTAGAAGTTGTGGTTCCACACTTCAAATAATTTCATGGATCATTTCCAGTTTTTCTTTTGGACTGTTTTCTTGACAGATCTGATTAGATTGTCATTGTTTCTTTACCCCATAATGTGGCTGACAAAGAGTTCAAGGTTCTCTTGTGCTTTCTTGAGTAGTGTTATCTTCAAGCTACAGTCTTTGAGGAACATTGTTAAGCCATATGTATTTTTTGTAAATGTTTAGTTAAAACTAGGTAATAGGTACATCCATTTAACTAGGCATGTGAAAAGAGCAATACTTGGAAATGTGATGAAAGCAACGGAACAAATGTGCCACAGTCAGCCCCTCTGCATGGGGTGCTCCCATCATCCCTGGTGGGCCCTCTCATGCCATCCACCTGCTGTGTAGTCTGACAGGGAAAGTTTAGGGGCCCTTCCTATCTTTGTTATTGGTTTGATCTAATATGTATGCGTGCGATATAATATATATACACATATATGCATATTTATAGACAGAGAGTTTTTCTCTCTGTTATCAGTGGATAATCTTGAGCATCCTGTGGGTGGGCATACCCATGTTGGAGAACACTAGAAATGGTACCAGGAAAATTACTCTAAACAAGGGACTTTATGAAAAATGGGTCACAGTTATGATCTTTCAAATCTCTGACTCTATGATAACAACCAAAGTTTGCTCATGTACCTGAAAATTAATCTGTGCAATTAACCTGAGTAAGGAATGGAATAGTCAACTATAACTTCGTGGGATCCACATTAGAGCAAGTTGGGGCCAGGCTGAAGCTGGGACAAAATGGCCTTCAAGAAAGCAAATGCCGCCTCCAGGAGAGAAAACTGGTTGTGATTTCCTCGTGGTCTCAACTCTTTAATTGGTTATATGCAGAGGCCCTTAGCATTTTCTATTTAAAAGAGATCACTCCGTCAACCTTTTTTTTACCTGATAGAAATTCAACTCAATAAACATTTAGCGAGTGCCTACTATGTACCAAAAACTATTCTGGGCATTGAGGATGAAGTCCCTGGCATTAGGGGTCGAGTTGGGAAGAAACACAGAAACAGAACTGTCATACTATGTGATAACACGGTTTGATGAGAACACAAAGGCAGGAATGCCTTCGTTTGTCAGGCTGCCCAGGGAAGCTTTCCCTATGAGCGTTCACCTTAGTGTCCCTGGAAGACGCCACCCAGCCTCTACCAGAATATTTCCAGAGCCCAGAAGCAGGGGGGAGGGGGGAGAGGAGAGACAAGAGGGAGCTCAAGATTTCTTTACCTTTCTACACTTTGGTCCTGTATTTGCCCTCTGGAAAAACACGACAAATCTGCCCCCCCCCTTTATTTGTCAGCCTATAGAATATTTCAGAGTGGTCATCACAGCCTCTTTTCCTTTACCTGAAAAATGTTGAGACTGTGGTAAGTTATTTCTGCAGTCCTTTCTGACTCAAAAAAATTTAGTATTTCTCTTCATCATCAGCCTTTCTCTGTGCTACATATTTCCAATTTAGTCTCCTATTTCTGGATATGACATGGTTTCCAGACACCTGACTCTCTCAGTCACCTGTTGCTGGGGGGCCTCTATTAGTCATGCCTTAGTAGACACGCACCTGGATGGGCGTGTTCAGGACACTGGCGCCCCCCCAGTGCAGCCCAGAAGTTAGGAGTCTTTTCAGTGACTTCATCACCTGACTTGTCTAAGACTGTGCTCTTTTAAAAGCTCCTGGTTGCTCTTTCAAGGTAATTGCTTCACATATGCTTTTTTAAAATTGAATTTATTGGGGTGACATTGGTTTCAGGCGTACAATTCTGTAACACATCATCTGTATATTGTATTGTGTGTTCATCACCCCAAGTCAAGTCTCCTTCCATCACCACTTATCCCCCTTCACCCTTTTCTAACTCTACTCACACCCTTTTCTCTCTGGTAATCACCTGCTATGGATGCTGGCTTTTTTATTAACCTAAATAAAAGCTTTTTATATATTTTCCCTCTCAAATTTTACTTTTTTTGTTGGCCCAGTTCTTCAGCCTATCAAAACATATTGGGTTTATAATTGCTGTAACATGTGACCGTTTGAAATCTTGACCAGGTCAGGCAGGTCTTCACTGTTCTCCTCCAGGGACACAGAGCCATGGAGCTGTGCAGTCATTCTGTCGGCTGCGGATCATGGGAGGGCCACATCATCTCAGTCCAGCTTCACAGCTTTTCTTCCATAGATGCAGTGTGAGAATCTGCAAAGCCTGCCATTCTCCGTGTTTGTAATGGACCTCAAATCCACCGACGTAGTAACTGTATCCAGGAAGAAAATGAAATCTGTGTGAGTCAGTCTTTGTGGATTTTTCCTAGGGATCACTGTAGCATTTTCTAAATGTGCCTCAAATGTGATCCTTTGAGAAGGAAATGCAGAATAAATAAAATAAAGTAAACTAAAGCTTTCACAAAATATTTATTTGATAGTCTCTTCTAGACTTTTATCAAATTGATTTTTCAGAATCATTGGGGTATTTTCTTTACCATCTTTTTTTTAAGGATTATTCACACAGCTTTATTATTCTGGCAAGTTGCTATTTTTTTCTTCTTCTTTTTATTATATTTTTTCCCATTACTGTTTACCCCCCTTCTTACTCCCCTCCCCCTACAATCACCACACTGTTGTCCCTGTCCATGAGTCCTTTATCCTTTTTGCTCGATCCCTCCATCCCCTAATCCCCCCAGTAGCTGTCAACCTGTTCTCCATCTATGAGTCTGTCTCTATTTTACTTGTTAATTCAGTTTGTTCATTAAATTCCACATATAAGTGAAATCATATGGTATTTGTCTTTCTCTGACTGGCTTATTTCACTTAGCATAATGTTCTCCAGGTCCATCCATCCTGTTGCAAAGGGTAAAATTTTCTTCTTTTTTATAGCTGCAAGTCACATGTTTTTAGTAAATTATTAAAGATGCCTGATGGAAACTTTCACATCGCTCTGTCATGGGGTGGTCCTGGGCTAGAGACCTGAAGTCCGGTTACATTATTAAGGTTCAAGTGCTGTGTGCATCCTGTCTCTGATAGGGATGCAGAGGGTTCAGCAGAAGGAAGCAGGTGTAAGCTCCAGTACTCGATATTTAACTTACAGGGGAGAAAAAGATTCTGACATTAAAGCATTGATGAATACTGGAATGAGTGAACAATAGATGTTGCAGGAGCTCTCAACAAAGGGAGATCTTTGGAAAACAGAATAGATTCCTGGAAGTCTCAAACTGATTAAGAAGCAAAGATAAGGATAAAATAACCACTCCTGATCTCCTTAAGATCAGTCATGATTGGATAGAAGGTCTCAGTTTTAATCATGATAATAATGAAGAAAAGTACATGAAATTGGTCCTGAAATTATTCAGTTATCTAAATTATCCAATTGGAATAGAAATTAGGTAACTGTCATTGGAACTCACCAATTACAGCATGTTACAATATGTTCTTACATTATGTTGCCAAAAATTAACAACTGAGTGTATTTCTTTCCTGCCAAGTCCTTTTGCTTTTTCAGAAAATTTTTGTTATATCCCCAAAGGTCTTTATATTGCTACATAAAGAAATATTTTGGGGGAGTGTGAGAGGCAACTGATCGATGTTTCTGTCACACATTGGTGTTTCTCTCCCTTGCTTTCTCCCTCCCTTCCCCTCTCTCTAAAAATAAATAAATTAATTAAAAAATATTTTAACTCTTTAGACAGATTATATATATTTCTAAAATAGGGAAATGTTGTAATATATCTTTAAAATAATCTGCATCAACACTCACTAATTTTATCATTTTGTAAATTGATTAACAGGAAAGAACCTTCCGTTATATTCTTAGACAAGAAGAATAAGTGACTATGGTAATGTAGTTTACTTCAGTTTTACAGTGGTAACCCACCTTGATGTACAAACCCATTATAGATCAAATAGTTCTTCCCAAGCAACTGGACTGTCTCTCTCGCTTCAGTATGTCTTTCCTTATTACCCTCCACTTGTAGGTCAGTGAAGAATATTTAGCTTTCACTTTTCTCATCTTAGTAAAAAAATGACATCATAAAGCAGAAATATGCTCATTTTAAAATTGATAGCCCATGTGTTTCAGAGCAATCTCACCACAGTGAACTGCCTTGGACTCTTCCTCCCACTCTTAGTTGGAATGGGATTGGACTTTAATGTGTGATATACGAGGTCTGTCCAGAAGGTATCCAGCCATGTAATATGAAAAATACATCTATTGAAGAAGATACAAGAAACATTGTCCATAGGACACTGATGCCTCAGTCCCCTTCAAAGTAGGCACGTTGGGACCTCACACAGTTCTCCCAACTGCCATCAGCTACTTTGTCATATTTTCCTGAATCTCATTGACAGTCTGAAATCTCTTCCCTTTCAAAGGTGATCTTAGTTTTAGGAAAAGCCAGAAGTCGCAGGGCACCAAATCTGGGCTGTAGGGGGGCTGAGTCACCTGGGTGATTTATGTTTCACTGTGAGTTGTGATGCATGAGCAGGAGGGGTATTATCATGATGGAGCTGCCAATCACCAGTTGCCCATAGCTGCAGCCTTCTGAGTCATCCAAATAGTTTCCATGGAGGAATGTTCAAGCTTAATGCAACATTTGATGCAGATTTGTTGCTCCACTTGCTCAGTCATTTTGCATGCAACGGCCACACAGTACGCATGTTCACTCAATAGCATTTACTGCTCCAATCACTAGGACAGTGAAGTCGTCATTGTTTACAAATATGCATTCCAGTCCACTCTCCTTGGCTGCCGTGTTACATTGATGTCACACAAACCCTTCTCATTATATTAACAATGGCTGGACCTTATCTTGACAGACCTTGTGTAGACACATACACATATTACATATACATATATGTATATACATATACATATGGGGGAACCAAAAAAAATGGAATTATCTTCTGGAGGAAGGACTCTTGTAGTACAGGCTTCTCCCGCTAGCTGAGTGTTCTAGGAGCCCATCTGTGTCACGGTACCAGCTGGCGTTGTTGTCAGAGGCTGCACTTGGCTTCAGTGAATTTTTTTGAAGACTCTCTCAATGCCTTTGCCCATTTCATGATGGGTGATTTATTAGCACACCTGCCCATACAGCACGGAGCATTCAGTAGTTTTTAACCAAAAATGACATGACCCCCATGCCCCACCCTCCCTATTTACCCAATATCATCCTGAGTGAATTTTTTTTGTTTCCCTGGATGAAAAAAGTCTTCAAAGGGAAGTGTCTTGCTGATGTGAAAGATATGAAACATAAAACAGCAGAAGCACTACAAGGCATCAGAATCGATGAGTTCAGAAACTGCTTTGAGCAGTGGAAAAAATCTCTCAATAGGTGCATTGCATCCAATGGAGAGAACTTTGAAGGTGACTGAAGTTTTAAACATGTGAGAATAAATACACAATTTTTTAGTAATAAATTCCATTTTTGGAGGGCTACAGACAGGGTCTGGCACAAACAATGTCCCTTTTTATTGCAAAATCTTTTATTACAAAATCATAGGCATGTATACACACACACACACCCTTTGCTGAAAAGCAGTACGGCAGTCATCACTACCTGTATATTGAGTTAGATTGCCTGGCCTTGAAACCTGTTTCACTAACTTTACTAATCTGGTGACCTCATATGAGAAATGGGGGTGAGAATAATAATTCCTGGCCCATAGGGTTATTAAGGGTTAATGAGATAACACATAGAACATGTTTAGCAAAGTTCCTGGCACTTAATGACACATAATACATTGTAATTGGCATTAGTATTACTATTAACAATATATTTTCATATATATTTGCTTCCATATTTTAAGCAGTTAAATATCCCATCTCATTCTTTCCCATTGTTTCTCTCTAAATTTGTTGCTGGGTCACCTTGGGCCACCCCTGAGTGTTCAGGAAGCTGCTGTGAGATGCCACGGCATTGCTCTTGCTACACAGAGGGCAGGGCACACTGCTCTCTGCTGAAGCTCTCCTCCCACTGTTCACACCCTAACATCGTGTTGCAGATGTGTCTCCTGTTCATGACAGAGGCTCCTAGGGGATCAGAAAATTCTAGATAGGTTAATGTTACCCTTCTACCAAGTAATCTGCCAGAGTCAGCTTAAAAAAATTACCAAACTCTTGAACAAAAATATCCTATTGGGGGATGGCTGTGTGTTTCTTTGCCAGGGGAAATTACTCCTGGCATTTATATATGGTCAGAAATATGTAATTGCTTTATTTATCTATTCAAGGGGCACATTAGTTTAAAAGGCTTCATGTGAAAATGGAGTTTCAAGGAGGAGTTTTTGAGGAAGAAAACAGGGAAAGGGTTAAGTGGGCACTTCTTTGAAGTGAGAATAATAAAAAGAAAGATACTCTCAGAATCAGTTCTTGTGTTAACGGGAGAGACCCGTTCTTCTTGCCGATGCCGTACAGAATTACAGGTCAGCCGGTCCATTAGCATGCAAGCAGGGTGTATTGGTGGGCCTTGCCAAGGCTTGGGGGGCAGGGAGCAGTGGACGGCATAGGTTCAGGGCAAAGCATGATAAGGGTGGCGAACGTAAGGGCAACCAAAGGCCAGGTGGCAAGTGTGGCCCAGGTCCTTTGTTCTGAGAACTTATATAGTTGGTGGGGTGGAGGTTCCTTGAAGAAGTTACATATTGATTAATGGGTAAAGGTGGCGCCACCTTTCTCAAGGGGGCCTGACTACCCAAACTTAGGCCTGTATTGGGGGTCTGTTTCCCCGAATCCTTATCTTGCTCCAGACCACATTTGTTCATCTTGTTGTAAAACAGGTAAGTGACAGGAGGTAGTTAATTAAAGTTGGGGCAGTTACCCACAGTTATTTATGGGCTCTTTCTGTAAGCATCAGGGACTCCCTTGTAAGACAGGTAGTGACCAGAGGCAGGCAATTAACCAAAGTCGTTTTATGGACTTCTTCTTTGGGCATTGTGGACCCTCTCCTCTTCCCCCTTCCAGGCCTTGAGATGAATACACAGTTTCAAAGCTTTCTTTCCCAGATGGTGGAAATGATACTTCCCTCCTCCAGTGTTAGCATGGTGTTTCCTGTGATGTTGGAACACCTGGCAATATTATCAGACCAGGCGCAGGACTGCTGAGTTAGTGGGTGAGACATGTCTCCCTCCTCCTCCCTGCCTTGGTTTACTGTCTATTCTACCTAACTGCTAAAAGGCGTTGCCTGGTGACCAGGATGCTAGACACTGATCGGCAACAGCGGCACAGTCTCAGAGTTCTTTCTGTGCCATCTCCTGCCTCACTTGGACTGGCCTCATTGATACACCACCGTGGTTAAGAGCACTGGACTTTGTAGTTGAATGCTCAGCTCTGCCACTGCCAGCCCTGTGACCATGGGGAAAACGATCCAACTTCTCTGTGCCTTAGTTTCCTGCCAGAGTCGCTATGCGGATTGAATAAAAGGTTAGTCAAATGCTTTACATGCTGTCTACTCCATAGTACATATACAGGTAAAATACCTTCTTCAGTCGTGATCACCATCTTTGTCATGATCAGCCAGCATCTGAAAGTGACCTGAAGAAAACGACTACACAGAGAGAGTTCCACCTATGCAGGCGGTAACAAAGAGCTGAGTTGTGGGAATAGACCACAGGGAGTGGGAAGAGTGGGGGCAGGTGAATTTTGCTTCAGGCGGGTACAGAATAAAACTTTTGGAGGGGGGAGGCTAAAGCGTTCTCTACATATAAATACTGGGAAAGGCCCAGAAAGTGGGAGAGACCAATGGAGAGGGCTCCCTGACACTAGAGCGCTAGGCAGCTGCTAAACCAAGTCGCTAGGGTCAATTTTTGGCAGCAGAATGCTGGATTCAGTGAATCTCATCTGGCAAGAAACACTTAGGCTTCGTTTTGAAGTGAGCCTTCCCATTTCCTGCTGCCTCTTATCCTTTATAAATTTCTGTTTAGCTCCTTTTCTGACTTCCCTTAGGCTGTGGCTTTAGAGTATACAGTCGTTAGAATGGATATGTTGCCAACATATCTCTCAAAGACGTTCTTGTACCGTAGCACTCCAATTAATTCAAAAGAGCAAGGGAGATAGAGGCCACCGGAGCCAAGAGTGAGTAGGCCAGGAGCTGAGATGGAGTTAATTGAGTGGAAGGAGAAAGCAAATTAGGTTGATTAAAAGCTGAATTTCCTGTGGGCACCTTTTGTTCTTCCATTTATTTGGTTCAGGCCCTAGTTTCTGCCCTGAACAAATTCTTCCTGGTTTCTTTTCCAGATGGAGTTAAATCACCGAATTAATTCCCTAGTGCGAGTTTTATTTGTCTGTTTTGGGGGAGTTGTGTGTATGTTTTAGAGTCTTGTCTCTGTATTAGCAAATTAACCCATGCCCCATGTTATGAGATAAGCCAGAGATAAACATCTGGGTCTGCGGGTCCTTTCTGCCAGAGTGTTTACTCTGAAGGTGGTGAGAACTTGAATAGACTGGGAGGAGTGGTAGGGGCCTTTCAAGGCTACTGGACCAGGGAGGGAGGCTGGAGAGGGCAAAGCTGATCCTCAGGGTCAGTGAGTCAGGCAGCTGAGCTGACTGGTTCATGTAACAGAAGTGCATGAGATGAAGCTGGAGAGCTAGGTTTGTTCATTAGCAGTAGGTAAGCTTCAGGTTTGGAAACAAGTTTTTTCTTTAAAAAAAATGAGCACCTGTTGTATGCCAGCCTTGTACCCCAAAAAGAAGGTAGAGAGGAGAAACCCAATGAAAGAGCAGTCCTTGAGGAAATAGAAAAGAGAATAAATTTAAATTCCAGCAAATGCTAGAAATACACAAATCAATCAGGAAAAAATACACAAATGAGACTATTACAAGGCTCTGGGCCTCAGTGCCTGAGTGGAATGGGAAGAGAGAGTCGAAGTGAAGAGCATTTAAATACAGGGAGGGCAGCCTTAGGAGTCAGGCTTTTCTGCTGAGTAGATCCTTGAAATTCCCATTCTTCAGGCTTCATAACAGATTTGGGCCCTATAGCCTAATGTGTCAGGTGGTGAGTGTGGTAGGGAAGGGAGAGGAAGGAATATAGAAACACTGGACATAGACCCCTAGACACAGTTCACATTTGGTTTAGATTCAAATTCCCAAGATACCAGACCCCTGAGCCTCTCTGTCTTAACTTAAGCTCCTCAACTTTGCTCCCCCTCACCTGGACCCTTGGCACTTTCCACTCCCCAGATACCTGGCCTTGGGGTCCCCCGGGATCTTCCGACAGCAAACAGACCCTTCACAGACTCAGTTTTATGGAAACAAAACAAAAACCAAAGTTGAAAGAAAGGTTGGCTCTTCCTTCCATGCTTGCCATCTTAGTTTAATTTCTTTTAGTTTGTAGGCAAGGAAATGAACTAAAAATTTTGCTTGGGCTCTTTTCGATATATTACCTGATAAAACGTTTATATCTAGCATACATGAAGAACTCTCATAAACCTATAATCAACCTAGTTTTTGAAAATGGGCAAAAGACTTAAAAAACACTTAAAAAGTAGACACAAATGGCCAGTAGCATATGAAAATGTGCTCACCATCGTTAGTCATCATAAAACCAATAGATATCACTTCACACCCACTAGGATGACTAAATTTAAATAGGCTCATAATACCAAATGATGGTGAGGATGTAGAGCAACTGGACCTTTCATATTGGGTTGCACGACACGTTCATTTGGTTTTTTCTGTAAGATGGCTCTGGGAGTGCTTAGCTGTCTTTAACCTCATTGGAACCAATTTGTTAGATTGTTTTGTGACAGCTGTCATATCGGTCTGCATTTTTAAAAAACACTTATCAAAATTAGTGAATTTTGTGTAGCCATTTTAATATTGAAGACAAGAAAATATGCAACATTTTCAGCATATTATGCTTTATTATTTCAAGAAACATAAAAATGGAATTAAAACACAGAAAATGATTTGTGCAGTGTATGGAGAAGATGCTGTGACTGATGAAATATATCAAAAGTGGTTTACAAAGTTTTGGGCTGGAGATTTCTTGCTGGATGATGTTCCATGATCAGACAGACCAGTTGAAGTTGATAGCGATCAATAGCCAGACACTGGAAACCACTCAAAAATTTATCAGCCAGAGAATCAATAAACAAATTGTGGCATACCTATACAATGGATAGCAGTTGCAAGGAATGAACTACTGATACACACAACATGAATGAATCTTCAATACAGTGTGTTGAACACAAAAAGCCAGACCTGAAAGAGTACATTCTGTGATTTCATTGAAAATCCAAGGAGAACCAAGATGGCGGCGTAGGTAGACACACTGCGCCTCCTCGCACAACCAGAACTGACAGAAAATCGAACAACAAGGAAGTCCAGCACCAAGGAAATAAAAAATAAACATTCATCCAGACCGGTAGGAGGGGCAGAGACAGGCAGCCGGGGCGGAGAGGACTTGCGTGGCGGTGGCGGGACCGAGACTGGCGGAGTGTGGGATGAAAGGGGCAGGCAGTCTGACCACTAGAAGACCCTGCGGCCCCACATTCACGCAGATAAACCAAGAGGGCCGGACTCAGAGTGGCGGAGAACGGGGTAGGCAGAGCGGCGGGTAGCACCCCGCGGCCCCACGTTCACGCACAGATAAACCGGACAAACGGCAGGGAGCAAAGCAGACCGCGCAACCCAGGGCTGCAGCTCAGGGAAATAAAGCCTCAAACCTCTGATTGAAAATGCCCGTGGGGGTTGGGGCGGCAGCAGGAGAGACTCCCAGCCTCACAGGAGAGGTCATTGGAGAGACCCACAGGGGCATAGGGCATGCACAAGCCCACTTACTCCGGAACCAGCACCAGAGGGGCCCAGTTTGATTGTGGGTAGCGGAGTGAAACACTGAAATCCGGTGGAGAGTGGAGCAGGCGCCATTGCTCCCTCTCGGCCCCTCCCCCACGTACAGCGTCACAGCGCAGCGACCAGCGTTACCCCACCCCAGTTAACACCTAAGGCTCCGCCCCTTTAAGTAACAGACGTGCCAAGACAAAAAAAAAAAAAAATGGCCCAAATGACAAAACACTTCAAAGCTCCAGAAAAAATACAACTAAGCGAGGAAGAGATAGCCAACCTATCGGATGCACAGTTCAAAACACTGGTTATCAAGACACTCACAGAATTGGTTGAATTGGTTCGAAAACCAGATGAAAAAATGAAGCCTATGCTAAGAGAAACAAAGGAAAATATACAGGGAACCAATAGTGATGAGAAGGAAACTGGGACTCAGATCAACGGTGTGGACCAGAAGGAAGAAACATCCGACCAGAAAAGAATGAAGAAACAAGAATTCGGAAAAATGAGGAGAGGCTTAGGAACCTCCAGGACATCTTGAAACATTCCAACATCCGAATTATAGGGGTGCCAGAAGGAGAAGAGGAAGAACAAAAAATTGAAAACTTATTTGAACAAATAATGAAGGAGAACTTCCGCAGTCTGGCAAAGGAAATAGACTTCCAGGAAGTCCAGGAAGCTCAGAGAGTCCCAAAGAAGCTGGACCCAAGGAGGATCACACCAAGGCACATCATAATTACATTACCTAAGATGAAACAGAAGGAGAGAATCTTAGAAGCAGCAAGAGAAAAGGAGACAGTTACCTACAAAGGAGTTCCCATAAGACTGTCAGCTGATTTCTCCAAAGAGACCTTACAGGCAAGAAGGGACTGGAAAGAAGTATTCCAAGTCATGAAAGGCAAGGACCTACATCCAAGATTACTGTATCCAGCAAAGCTTTCATTTAGAATGGAAGGGAAGATAAAGTGCTTCTCAGACAAGGTCAAGTTAAAGGAGTTCATCATCACCAAGCCCTTATTATATGAAATGTTAAAGGGACTTACCTAAGAAAAAGAAGATAAAAAATATGAACAGTAAAAATGACAGCAAACTCACAGTTATTAACGACCACACCTAAAACCAAAACAAGAGCAAACTAGGCAAACAACTAGAACAGGAACAGAACCATAGAGATGGAGATCATATGGAGGGTTATCAATAGGGGAGTGGGAGGGGGAGAGGGGGGGAAAGGTACAGAGAATAAGTAGCATAGATGATAGGTGGAAAATAGACAGGGGGAGGGTAAGAATAGTGTAGGAAATGTAGAAGCCAAAGAACTTATAAGTATGACCCATGGACATGAACTATAGGGGGGGAATGTGGGAGGGAGGGGATGGGCAGGATGGAGTGGAGTGAGGGAGGGTAATGGGACAACTGTAATAGCATAATCAATAAATATATTTAAAAAAAGAAGAAAAGAAAATCCAAGAATAGGCTAAACTACATCTGTGATGAGAGAATTCAGAAAGTAGTACCTGAGTGGGGGAGGGGGGCCAGGAAGGGGGCACAAGTGGGCTCCCTAGGGTGATGGAAGTGTTCATATTTTATTATTGGTGATGGCTACATGGGTGTATAAAATTGTCAAAACTCCTAGAACTAATGCAGGGTGGGGCAAAAGTAGGTTTACAGTTGTGAGTATGAGAAACTCAGATTATTCTTGTATTATTATTTATTAAGTAATTATTATTTTCCATGTGAACAACTGTAAACCTACTTTTGCCCTACTCTGTATGTGTATCTTATTGTATATGTTATATTTTAATTTTTTCAATACAAGAAGGAAAACATTTATAAGCCTAGTCTATATAGGCCTAGTCATCCTATAAATTATCTAATAAATTATAAATCACTTACCTCCCTTCTCAGTTTAACTCCTTCTTTAGTTACAGAATGAAGTACTCTTCAAAGATGGATACAACAAAAACCTGTTTTGCCTGCCAACCTGACCCCCACGGCCTGCCCACAATAAGTACCGTAGATTCTAGGTTTTCCTGCTGAGCCCAGTGGGTCCCTTAATTGACCTAAAAAGATGTGTGGGCATGAAGTGGGAGCCAGGACAGTGAAGGTGGCATCTACTGTTCCCCCATCTCTGCATCAACAAGAGTAGCTACACTTCCAGTGAAGGAAGGTCTTACTTTAGACAAAAAAAATGGAATCCTGTGTCCCAGACAGCAACCCCCCATTCCTTATTGCTTGCCTTTCCCCTCACAGTCTGTATGGCCCCAGCACAGGAGACAGAGTGCCACCTCCCAGCTGCCTGCAGCTGGTCTTCTCCCTCCCTTTGTTCCCTGATGTTCCTGGAGCAGCAGCTCTTAGTGACTGGGAAGGTTAAGCCACATGTCAGATGCTGTGAAGCCCAGCAGTGAAAATCGCTAAGTTGGGGCCATGGGATATGTGCTTAGGCTGCCTTGGCCATATTGTGGCTGTTTGACCTAGGGTGAGGCTTTCATTTTATCTTCTCAGAAAAGAGGCTGATGGTCCCTTGTGCCATCGCCTTCACAGGGCTGCTGTGGGGGTAGCATGAGATAACAGACCTGAAGACCACATTAGAAAAAGTTGTATCTGACCCATTTATCAGGTGGAGTTATTACCCAGCACTTCTGAGTCCCTATTGTGTGAAGGATTGCAGCATTTGTAAAGGAAGTGTAGATTCAGACTCTCTGGGCAGGCACATATTTGAGAGTAGTTGAGGGAGAGCCACATGAGCAAAGGTGTAAAGCAATAACAAATTAGTAAATTCATATCAAGGCCAAGTTTCCATTTATTACATGCTTCAGTCTTTATTAGAGTCATTAGTGCCTTTCAGCAGAGTGTAATCTGCTTGGGTTTCTATATCTATACTGAAACCAGAAGGCAACCAAGTCCGGGTCCCATGCTGCCTGTCACCATTCAGTCAAAAAGCAGAGACAGGAATTGGATCCTAACTGCACTTTTAACATCAGGGTCCAGCAGTCTGAGAAAGTGGTGGGTAAAACCCTAACATCCACCTTACCTTGAGCTTTCAGAAGTTAAGTTTATGTAGGGGGAATGTGGGAATTTGGGAGGGGGAAATTCCTAGGGGAAGTGCAGACATGCTGTTTCTCTTGGAAGAGGACTGAAAGAAAAGTCAGGGGCAGCTTCTTCCCAAGCTGGCTCTCTTTGTTCCGTGTTATCTCTCTTGTTTGCTTTAACATTCCTTTCTTCCCCAGACACCTGCGGTTTATAGCCAGGGAGGTTGTGTATTCTCTGGTTTGGGATGAGAGGTATAAACCATTTGCTCTCAAGGTCTTTGGTTAGGGGAGATAAGGTCTTGTGGTTCACCAGCTGGCTGTAAATTGCTCAAACTGTTTGGCCTTGTTTAATTTTCTTGTCTCAGTTTCCCCATTCCACTTGCCCAGGGATTTTCCTAGCTTCTTACTCTCTTGTGTCAATACTACATATTTACCCCTCGTCTAGTGACCATCTCCAGGTGTCAGCCTTTGTAATAGAGGAAGCAAACCTGTGCAATAGAACATGGGAACCAGACTGAGACTCAGGGTTTGATGGATACCAGCTCTCACAAACTGTGTAACCTCAGCCCTTTTCCTGGGCTTCTCCAGCCCAAATTTTCTGTTTCTTGAAAAGAGTTAGATTTGATACTTAAGTTCTGAGGACCTCTCCAATTATGAGGTTTTCCTAGAGTAACAGTTGTGGTGTACTGGACAAAATCTTTGTAGTCAGTAGAAGACCTGAGCTATGGCCTTGCAAGCAGGGTTAACTCTGGGAAAAGCATTCCATCTGTCTGAGCATCAGCTTCTTCTTCTGCAAGACAGACCTGGAGATGTCCACCCTGCCTGCCTCTCTCCAGGGCATTGTGAGGGTCGAACTGAATGGAGTGTGCGAAAACTTTATAAACCATGATTCATCATATGAATGTTTCCTCCTATTCCACTGCTGTTGCTATAGACATTGAAATACACAGAAAACACTTTCAAAGGCATGTATATACCTGAGTGTGGGGCAAGTTAAAGAGATGTAAAGCAGAGCTCGATCTGAGAGCCAGGTGAGTTAAGAAGGCTTAGAATCCCTGAGTTTAGCAGTCTCTCGTGGACCAGCGAGCCTGGACTAATGGTTGTTCCCTCACAGGTGACAGCAGAGCTAGATGCCTGGAACGAAGACTTGCTCCGGCAGATGAACGACTTCAACACGGAGGATCTGACCCTAGCAGAGCAGCGGCTCCAGCGCCATACGGAGCGGAAGCTAGCCATGAACAACATGACCTTCGAGGTCATCCAGCAGGGCCAGGACTTGCACCAGTACATCATGGAGGTCCAGGCCTCAGGTAGGCAACCTGCCCTATCCTCTCCTCCTCGCAGGAGGTGATGAGAGTAAGAACACCAGCTTGACTCCAACAGGCACTTCCACTCTGTTCGTTCATTTCATTCCTACAGCTGTAAGGAACAGATTTTTGGCCCCATTTTAAAGAAAAAGAAGCTGAAGCATGAGAGCTGAAATAACTTGTGTGAGGCTGGCCAGTTAGGCTGTGGTAAAGATGGAAATAGGGTTGGGCTTTCCTGGCACTGTGGAGAGAATGGGGAAAAATTAATGGTGGAAATTAGCAGACTCCCCCCAAAAAAAAGAAAAAGAAAGAAAATGGTGGCTTGGAAAGTAAACCAGCTTGGCTCCAAAAGCAGTCAGCCATGCACATGAATTGTATTCAAATGTGTAGACACCCCCTTCCACCCTGCCCCCCACACACTGTCCTGCCCTGTCTCCTCCCCCAGGGCTGGCTCCTTGTCTCCACTTCTGGACTCTCAGAGCCCTGTTTTTTATCACTGGTCTATGCATGAGTGTTAAGAAGTGCTGATAAAAATTTATGGCAAGGCCATATAATTTTATAACTTCTCAAAAAAACATGGTCTCTTTACCCAGGTTTGACTTTTTTTCCTGCTCAGGATTTACTCACTATTTGTCCTACAAATATGTGAAACCTTAGCTCTGGCCCAGTGTCTCAGTTGGTTGGAGCATCACCCCATATGCCAAAGGTTGTGGTTCAATCCCTGGTCAGGGCACATATGGGAGGAGGCAACCAATTGATATTTCTCACATTGAGGTTCCCTCCCTCTTCCCCTCTGTCTTCCCCCACCCCTACTCCACCTCCCTCCCTCTCCCTTCCTCTCTCTCTAAAAAATATCTAAACATATCCTTCAGTGAGGATTAAAAAAATGAAACCTTATTATTGTATCTTCAAGTCGGCCTTTGTTATCAGAACTGGAGGGTGTCATCACAGTCCCTAGTCCACCTAGCCCAGAAAAAAGAAACCACTCATATAGGCTAAAACCCAGGCCTATACACCCAAATCCACCCATTGTCCTCCTCCCCTTCTCCTACCTCACCCTTATTGGCTCAGGCTCCTCACCAGCCTTTATTCTCTAAAGCACTCTTGGTCCATGTCCCTATTGATCATGAAGGATATTTAGAATCGTGAGATTGTTAGGCAAACTTTAGCAATCAAACTTAACTTTAGAGTGCTGTGCTTCTTTTAATATATTTGTAGGATAAGTAGTGATTAAATCCTGAACATCCAAAGGAACTTTACTTCTAACCAGAGGAGACACAACCTGGGAAATTCTATTCACTTTGGTCAGCATAATCTTTCTTTGAATTTTCATTTGTGTTGTGAATAGGTCTGTGCCCCAAACAGCCCCAGGAAGGGCCACTCACATGGTAGTCCATCTGGTGTCTGTTTTATGATAATGCCCAGGCCCCACTCTGAGATACCCGATTTAACAACCTCTGAATGGGTCTTGGGCATCAGCAAAACTCCTCAGGTGATTCCACTGTGAAGCCAGGGCTGAGACTACTGCTTTTCATCGCAGTGGTTAAATCACAACATATGATACCTATGAAATGAATGCCCCAGGACAGTGACTCCCAAATGTGGTTCCCAGATCAGTATCACCACTGGAGGGCTTGTTAGAAATGCAAGTTTAAGGGCCCATCCCTAGAACCTATCACATCAGAATCTCTTGGGGTCTAGCCCAACAATTTGTGTTTCATAGCCCTCCAGATAAATCTGGTGTATCACTGCTGATGTAGGACCTTGCTTCTCAAAGTGTGGGCCCTAGGCCAGCACCATCAGCATCACTGAGTGCTAGTGAGAAATGCAGAATCCCAGACCTTTTCCCCAGTATTGACATGTCTGGCAAGAGTGGGGCTTGTCTGCCTGAAAACCCGTGGCACTTATGACCAGGGTTCTGGCATGACCTGGGGAAGCCCACCTCTGTTCCAATAGCTAGGTATCCATAGTAACAGGAAGACTGCTGGGAGCTTGCATTCCCTGAAGACTGCTTAAGACTGGGGGTTAGTTGTACTTGGCAGCCACCTTAACCATGAGGGCTGAGTGGGTGAAAACACCCCAGGCAGATGGGCTGCCCACCCCCACAGTATCCTGTTCTAGAAATGAGCTTTGTCAAAAGAGGCTGGATTGGCCTCCCCAGCCCTCTCTCCTGGGACTGGTTGTTCCCCTGCTCCTACCACATTTAGCTGCTCAGTCTGGCATAGCCCGTCAGGTTTCAAAGGGAATGAATCCAGGGGCTTCTGGGATGCTCACTCTGCCTCTGAGTGCTTGGTTCTCAGTGGAGGCATCTCTCTCATCTCTGGCTTGGAGGAGGGAGGGCAGAGTCGGGTCAGAGCTGGAGAGTGGGGTGGAGGTTGGGAGGGACCCAAATAGTACTTGCACCCCTATGGCTGAAGAATGCAGGACTTCAGAAACACAGGAGTGAGGCAATAAAGACTTGATCATTTATTATGTATATCTAATGGACTATATCTGAACAAAGAGTAAAATAAACTGTTGTGTTAGAAAAGGACAATAAGCAAAATTAAGAGTTTGGTTGGTATTTAGCTCTTCATGCTAAATTAATTAAGGGCTTGTATTTCGATTTTGTAGGAGTAAATGGAAGTAGAAAATGTCCATACACTTATTTTCAGATATGAAGTTTATAACATTGAGTCAGATTCTACTAAATCTCTCTAGGTGCTAACAACTCTAACCAAAGCAAAGACTTTGCTTAAATCAACATCAGCCTTAGCAATAGAAGGCAGAAGAGGAATAAATTTTTCACTTGTTCATCGTTCCTTCCTCACTGTAGCATTATCTACGTGAGCCTCAAGTTGGAGGTCTTTGCTGGTAATATCAAGTGGGAGAAAACATGCTCTCTGAATTCAAGAAGTTGGAAATGCCTTTTCTTTCTCTCTAGACCTTACTTTCTTTTTCTGTCTGCTGTGGCAGGTGGACCTTGATTCCTAAAATCCTCTCCACTTCTTACTTTCCACGATTCAGCCTCACTACCTCCATTGATTATGCCACAGGTCTTCTCCTTAATGTAATCTGACAATGAAACTGTTATGCTTGACCTTAGGAATAAGACAAGAGTTATATATCCTATGGATGTATTCCTTTTGTGGTTTAATCAAAGCTTCGAGTTCTCTCTTTATGCAAGGCTTTGAAGACTCTTTGGAGTCTGTGACAGTGATGCTTCAAATATACTGTGCTTGGGAAGACTCCAGCCACAGTATTTGGAAAAAAAATAAATTTTTTAAATAAATTAAGTTTTAGGGGATCACTCTTCTTGAACACAGAGGTTAAGAGCACAGCTAGGAGAGGAAGATTGCTTGGCTTGGCATTCTACCACATCTCTTACTACCTAGGTGTAATCTTACTACAGTCTAGGTAGTGGTCTTACTACCTAGGCAAGCGTCCAAGTCACTCTCCGAGCCTCGCTGTCCTCTGGAAAGTGGTGATCATGAGAGCGAAACCAAAGAGAGTCATTGTGAAGATGCAGTGGGATAATACACAAGTGTGCTAAGGGCTCCAGAGAGCTTGATAATGATTACGTATCACACTCGTATGCTAGCACATAGGGCATTTGGTCGGGGTTACTTCTATTCCTTACTTCTGTTCAGCAGCATGAGGGCAGGACTCTTTCTTCTCTCTATATCCCCAGCATCTAGCAGAGTGGTTATGTCTTGCATATAGCAAGTTCTAATAATAGTATCTGCTGAGTCATCAAGACTGAACATAGAGTGGGTGAAACAAATGTAGGCAAAAATAATGAGCCATAAATAATTTTACTTATGTCATAAAAGGAAGGAAAGACCTGTGTTTTTCCAAAATGGAAGCTATTCTGGGGTCCATGGGAATGTGGATCTGGTCGGGGCTGGGAGGAGGGCAGAAGAGAACCTGTGGTAAAACAATGGTTCTCAAGACCTGGCTGCATATTTAGAAAATACATGGAGAACTTCTTAAAATAGCAAAGTTGGGGGCACACCCTCAGGGATTCTTAGTTAATTGGTCTGGAGTGGGTCCAGAGTCTTTTAAACTTCCCAGGTGATTTTAATGTAGGGCCAGGATTGAGAATACTGATCTAAAAACCTGATTAAAGGACTTTGTAATTTCTGAACTGGTGTTGTGCTGAGACAGTGATGCAGAAAGAAGAGTGGGGTGGGAAGGAGAAAGGAGAAAAGAAGATGTTCTCTGTCTGAGGCAGATACGTATTTTAAAAACACAGTAGAGAGACATATTACAGGCCCTGGCTGCTGTGTCTCAGTGGTTGAGTGCCGGCCTGCAAACCAAAGGGTTGCTGGTTTGATTCCCACTGTAGGGCATGTGCCTGGGTTGCAGACCAGGTCCCTAGTAGGGGGCATGCGAGAGGCAACCATACATGGATGTTTCTCTCTCTCTTTTTTTCTCTCCCTTCCCCTCTCTAAGAAATAAATAAATAAAATCTTTAAAAAAAAAAAAAAAAGAAAAACATTACAAGTATGGACATTATAGCCAGGAATACTGCTTACCCTAGACCATAGTCACCTCTCCTTGAGGAAATTAAAGTGGTTCCCTCAACCTGACAGCAAAGGAAAGCAAAGCAAGATTTTATTTTTAGCTGTGGCCTTGAGCCCCAAATAAATACAGTGCCGAACATTCTAGTAACTGAGTGTAGCTGAAGGAATACCTCTGTCCCCTGGATTGTTGGCTGTTGTACCATCTTACCCAGTGGTGTCCAGTCTTGCTTTCATGTTGGAATCACCCTGGGAGCTTTAAGACTTACTGATATGTGGGACCCATCCCCAGAGATTCTAGTATTCTTGGTCTGGGTTATAGCCAGGACACAGTGATTTTTTTAAGTTTTCCAGATAAATCTAATGTGAACCAAGGTTGAGAGTATGTATCTAACAGTATCCAAACTACCATAGTTTCTAATGAGACACCTTGAGCAAGGATTGGATTCCCCCAAAAAGTTCATTTGTTTTTTTCCATAAGATGGCTGTAGCTGTCTTTAACTTCATTCAAAACAATTTGGTTAAATTATTTTGTGACAGCTGTTAAATCAGCATGCATTTTGAAAAAAACTTATCAAAATTGGTGAATTGTGCTGTCATATTAATATTGAAGATAAAAGAAAGTAAGAAACATTTTTGGCATATTATGTTTTATTATTTCAAGAAAGGTAAAAAACACAACTGAAATGCAAAAAGAAAAGATTTGTGCAGTGTATGGGGAAGGTGCTGTGACTGATGGAACATGTCAAAAGTGGTTTGCAAAGTTTCGTGCTGGAGATTTCTCCGTGGATGATGCTCCATGGTCAGGTAGACCAATTGAAGTTCATAGCAATCAAATGAAGACATTAATTGAGAACAATCAATGTTATACCATGCAGGAGATAGCCAACATACTCAACATATCCAAATCAATAAAGTTATTGGTGAAATGAAAAATGTGTCTTTCATTTTATGGAAAAAACTAAACAGACTTTTGGGTCAACCCAATATATAAACACCTGACAATAAGATTTTATATTTACATTTTATACAAGGCATTCAATAGTCCCATCAGTCAGTAATCAATAGTGACTATATTATTTTCCCAAGGGAAAGAAAAAGTGGGAAAAAGGATATTTTTTAGCCAGCAAAATGCCACGTACTATATATACTTTATCTCTTAGTCTTCATGACACCCCTAAAAGTCTTTCTTGGGATTCCCATTTTACCCAGTCTCTGAGAGGATATTGAGCCCAGAGATTCACCATTAATAGGTTGCAGACCATGGATTCAAAGTTACATCTGTCCTTCCCTAAAGCTCTCAGGTACTTTCCACCACAGCACGTGACCTGAGCTCCTCCCTAAAGTGGCCCTTGGGCTCACTGTACAGGTATTTATTGGGTGTGGTGAGTCGAGCACGGTGCTGGATCCTGAAGATGCAGAGAAGTATCAGACAGACGTGGACCTAGTGTCCATGTGTATGCATTCCTGAGAGAACACGCAAGTTCTAAGGAACCAACCTCAATGGAAGTGTGTGATGGAGGGATGGGTGCAGAACATTGTGGGAGCACATCAGAAAGAAACTTCAGTGCAATATTTTATTAGGGAGACTGACAAACTTTTATTACAAATATATTTCACTACTTGATGCAAAGAACAAACATTCTTTTTTTAAAAAATATTTATTGATTTTAGAGAGAGAAACGTGGATGTGAGAGAGAAGCATCGATTGGTCACCTCCCATATACGCCACGACTGGGAATCGAACCCCCAACCTTTTGGTGTAAGCGATGATCCTCCGGCCAACTGAGCCATACCAGCCAGGGTTGAACAAACATTCTTGTTGCGTTTCTGAGATCCTCTAAGGATAATAGTTAAGCTATGATTAGATCAAAAGGAGTAATCTCAACATAAGAAAGCTTTATTTGCTGTTGATCGGTGGACATGTACCAATTGATGGGTTTTAGCTGGGACTCATGTTAATGTGTAGGAGGCAGTGGGAGAGAGGGGTGAGTTTATATTCTTCTAGGTGTAGCTGGAGTTCTTCATGCTTTTCCCATTCTCCATCCACAAGATACGCTGTTGAGGGCTGCAGAGGTGTCATAGGTGTCATCTTCACCCATTCTGTTTTCTGTGTTTGTCTCATAAAACAATCTCAAGCAAGGTAGATGAAAATGTAGGGCTTGCCTCAGGGCAGGCTGCAAGCCTCTTCTGGATGATGTCCTAAGCAGTGGGGGTGGCCTCTCTGATGAGTTACTAGGCTTAGAGAGCCTATTTATATGCAGTGAGCCATAAGCTTTCCATAGGAAGACACTTTGCCCAAGCCCAGCATACTAAACACCAGAGACACATGCAGAATGAAAACGAGCTGGAAAAACATCTGCATTGTGGCTGGAAGCAGGGAAGAGCATCTACTTCTGCAGATGGATTTTTTAGAATACTAATCCAAGGATATGTTTCTTGATTTTATGGAGAGAGGAAGGGGAAGGAGAGAGAGAAAGCGAAAAAAAGAAACATGGATCTGTTGCCTCCAGTATGCGCCCTGACTGGGGATTGATCTTGCAACCTAGGTATGTACTCTGATCGGAGATCAAACCCACAACCTTTGGGTGCACAGATGACGCTCCAACCAACTGAGCCACCTGGCCAGGACTGCAGATGGATTTTAATTAGATTTTTATAAAGTAAAAGTAAACATGGGGGTCAAGGGACATTCCACTTTGCTGAGCATTGCAGAGGTAGAAATTTTTATATTCCTTCTTATTTTTTATTTCAGTCAAGATGTTCCACCTCATCCTCTTGGTAACTGAAAATAGTAAGTGGAAGGAGTTGACTGCCAAAAGAACAAGCCGTTCTTTTTTGTTTCCCACAGATATTTCAGGAGCCAGGACTTGGAATTATGAAACCGACAAAAAATAAACATGAAAAGATACTGAATTATTACCATGTAACACCAGAAATTTTTTTTCCTACTCTCCCATATTGTCCTTATGTAAAGCACTATTTTTGCCTCTACAGAGATGAATTTCCTTTAGTGTGTACAGACATTCTGACTGTATTCTGCAGGTGTATTGGTGGAGGCAGTGATGAATTTCTGATGGCTCAGTAAGAGCAGTGGGGAAGTCTCCCAAAGAGGATTTCTTTTTCAGGTGGCCATATATTGAGATTGGTGGTCTCCCCATCTGATCAGCTAACGAGATCAGCTAACTCGGGCATAAGTTCCTGAGACTGGGTCTTTGTGGCCTTGTTTTGTATTTTCCAATATGATCCAGACGCTGGTTTGTGAATATTCCGGGTGTTGGCAAATGTCCTATCAGAGACTGCTGAGTGCTGTCTCGTCTGGGGATGGGCTTTCAGAGAGCACCTCTCCCTAAACCCAGTTGATAATAAGGAGCTGATCATCGACTGGAAAGTTATTCCCAGGCAAAAGAGATGGCATGTTTGACCATCCCCCAAAAAGCCAGCTATGGCAATCTGTCTAATTTCACGGAGAAATATTGTAGAGGTTGAGAGAGTACTGAAATGGCTGTTTCTAAATTCCAGCTTTCATATGCATAGTGAACGAAACATAGTCGTTGCAGTACTACCTGGTTTTTAATTGTTTATTTTTCTAAATCAGGAATTGAGTTAATCTGTGAGAAGGACATTGATCTGGCAGCCCAGGTGCAAGAGCTGCTGGAGTTTCTGCACGAGAAGCAGCACGAATTGGAGCTCAACGCAGAGCAGACTCATAAGCGGCTGGAGCAGTGCCTCCAACTGCGGCACCTCCAGGCCGAGGTCAAACAGGTGAGCCTGGCTCTTCCATCTTCAACTCGGGCTTCCCACTTGGGCTGGGTCAGCCACAGGTGTGCACAGGCCTTAGGTAAGTTAAGGAGTGATTGTATTTGTTTCTGAAAGCTAGGCTGCCATCTATTGGACCTAACAGATAGACCTAATGGTACAATGGCTCAAACAAAAAATGCAAAATTTCTCTTTCATAACAATCTGAGGAGAACATTCCCAAGTTATCCCTGGTATTTTATTTTCCTTTGTTCCTTCAGTCCTGGCATACAGGTCATGGGAAATACATATCCTTTATCAATAAATATATTAAATCTTCAGAGCTGGGTTGATTAATTTGAGGCATCTGTGTGTCTAGTACAGTACCTGACACATAGCTGATAATCAATACGTGGTAGCAGTTGCTATCATTCTTTTCAGTGTGTGTGTGTGGTTCTGATAAATTTTTCTTATCATATTAAAGTAAACCTTAAAAAGGAAAAAAATTCTTATCTATATGAGACATTATACTAGCTGTTTTTCTAAAGACATACCCAGATCTCTAGGAATCTCTAGGGACATAACAGTGACCAATGGTACAACAAACAAATGTTACAGCCCTGGCCAGGTGGCTCAGTTGGTTGGAGTGTTGTCCCATGCACCAAAAGTTGTGGGTTCAATTCCCAGTCAGGGCACATGCCCATGTTGCAAGTTTGATCCCCAGTTGGGGTATGTACAGGAGGCAACCAATCAGTGTTTTTCTCTCTCTCTCTCTCTGTCTCCCCTACCCGCTTCCTCTCTCTCTAAAATCAATGAACATATGCCCGGGTGAAGATTTTTTTTAAGCTACATATTTTTTTTTATTATGTGCAGTACTGCTAGATCTTTTAGATTTAAGTCTATTAATTTACCCCAGGGAAAAAACATCATATTTATATAATTATTGCTCAGTCCCTTATTGTCAGGGTATTTCTTGCTAATGCCTCTTTTAATCATTGCTTGGCCAGAGCCCAAACATGCTGTGCTAAAGATTCATCAGTGAGCCCCAAGCAAGATCAGATCAGAGCACTGCCATCCAAGTTGTTTTCTGTTTCATTACACTGGGATCACATCTGAATCTCTGGAGAAAAATATTGTCCATGGGGACATGGTAGAAATCCTGGCAGGCCCAGAGCCGTGATGAGCACACAAATCTGAAACTCTTGGCAGTAATGAAAGTACTTTCTTTTCATAGGGGAAGTACTTCCTCATTTGTGATATCATTTTAGAACAAGCCACGGGGGAAAGTGGTGTATGTTTACTTTACAAACGAGGAAACTGAGGTACCAGAGGATTAGTGCTTGCTGGACCTCTTGACTAACTCAAGCTGAAACTTGAGCCCAGGCCTCCTAAATCCAAGGTTCTATAATTTGCCTCTTCGAAGCCCCACTCCCACCCTGAGGTTTTGGGAGAAAGAGAAAGAAGCTTTCCAGCACAACTCAGTCTGGGATTTTCTTGGCCTCTATAGCAGTACATCTGAGTAGACAGGCAGGCGCAGTTTACACCTGGCAGCGAGGTTGGCACCTACCCGATCGTCAGCGGGCTCCAGCAGGTCATGGGAGTTCTCTGCTCTTCATGCTCAGCTATTTCTGCCAGGGCACAGTGGCATGGATAGTCATCTGAACAAAGCAGATAACATGAAAATTATCCCTGTTTGACTTTGAAATGAATATATACTTCTGCTTCTGTTTCTAGTTTTTAATTTTATTTATTTATTTTTTTGCTCCAGTATTAATAGTAGAGCCAACACTCTAATTATGTTTTTTTGACTGATATGAAAATGGAAATGAATGGTCATCCACCAAGTATACATTCTGTCTGAAAGGGGGAGCTTGGATGATGATACGTAGTTTCTCAGATGGGACAGTAGAACATCTCTCTATGAATAATTCAGGCTTGACTGATATCTGCACACATTTCCATTCAGTATTTTGAGTTGGAGAACAAAAAAAGGAATTCCTCTATGGGGGTGAGAAAATTCCTTCTCCCCACCACACAGTGGGATTGTAGTTCAAAATGGTACTGGATGGTTAGAGTCAGACTTTAGGAAAACTGTGAAGGCCTTTGCAAAGCACAGTGGCCCTTGGAGACCACAAAGGACTGCTACTTGGTTAAGCCACCACGCCTCGTTAGACAGACTTGTTTTCTGCATCAATGTAAGACTCTTTCTTTAGAGAGTCATCTAATTCAGTTTTAGGGAAGGCTTTTGTGTTTGATGGAAGTTGGTGGAGCGGGAAATATTGACTTGGAAGCTGTTGACACTTGGAAAGAGGGAGTTAATTTAGATGTCAGTATTGATCAGTGGGGCTAAATTTAGACACTAGCTTGAGAGTGTCTCTTTTGAATATACACTCAAAAAAGAAAAGAATAAAAGAAAAGGATATTTAATTGAAATATCAGTAATGGAGACAGAAAGGGAGAGGACAACAGTGTGTTATACATATAGCTCTGTCGTTAGAGCTCTCATAAGTTAAAGGTTTATGTTTGGCCATCGTAACCACAAATTGTTACATCACAGTTATATGAAACTGAAGCTTTGAGGAGTGGCAACACCACAGACATTAAGCTGAAAATTATTTTCAAGTATTAAGGACAAAGGAAATTGATTGATGCAGCTGATTTTTTTTTTTCTGAGGGATTACCTAGGACTTTGTATCTAAGATAAATGGCCCAGTTACGTCCAGAAAAATGTTGAACCTAGAAGGGAAACCACTGTCTTGATTATAGTCCATGGTCCAGGACCACCCAGATCCTGGATCCTCCCTTTTCTTCTAGAAAAATAGTTCAGATTGTTATCCAAATCCCATAGAATGCTGATTGCTTTGCAGGAAAATTGCTACTCAGGTAAGGATGACCTCACATTTATTAGATAATTCAGAAAGATTTGAAAAACCCATTTAATGGGCATAAAACTAAATGAATTTCCATATGTATTCCTGCAGAGCAGTGCATTTGGCAGAAAATAGGTCAAAATGGATTTATAAGATTTTGGGGCTCTCAGCTATGGGGAAAGAAATCATACATTTTTTTTTTACTAAAGATGTTGACAAAATTAGCCCTATGGACAAACTACTGGCCAAAATTTGCTTATGATCAAGATGGGCATTCAAAACAAAGGGGAAAATATTATCCTGTCCTCATATTCTTGTCAAGAATACTGTGTTCAGTTGGGTTCACTGATAAAACTTAGAAAGGAGTTGGAATAGATCCAAAAGAGAGGCAGCCAAAGGGACAAGTACTACCCATTTGTTTCAAAATGGAGATAATGAAGAAGGCACATGGTCACAATTTATAAAACTATGATCAGTGAGTCCATACAATCTCAAAAATCTTGAATTTTTAAAAATAGAAGACATTGGCCCTGGCTGGTGCGGCTCAGTGGATTGAGCGTGGGCTGCAAACCAAAGAGTTACCAGTTCCATTCCCATCAGGGCACATGCCTGGGTTGTGGGCCAGGTTCCCAGTGGGGGCCACATGAGAGACAACCACACATTGATGTTTCTCTACCTCTCTTTCTCCCTCCCTTCCCCTCTCTCTAAAAGTAAATAAATAAAATCTTTAAGAAAAAAACCCTAAAAGACTCCCAGTTACTATCTGAGGGACTGATGGGTTTTCCTGTGACTGGAGTGGCAGAAATGGTTGTGCCTTATAATGCTTTCTGCAGTAGCAAACCTTAGACTCAATGGCTTTCAGTACAACCTTAGAGATTTGTTGATATGATGTAGAGAATACAGTCATATAGAAGCAGCTTCCTCAGCCTACATGATGACAGGGTCCAGTCTGCTTAGATGGACATCCACCTAAGTTATTTGTGGACATCCACATCCAGTTAACTAAGTCCACTCTTCTCCTAACCCGGGGTTATCTGAGCTTCCTTGGCCTAAGGAAGCAATAGGTCCCATTTTTCCTCTCCCCCTCTCAGCAATGACTGAGCTGAATTCGTGGCCTCTCTCTAAGTCCCCAAGAGCAATACTTTTTCATTCCCTTATTTCTACAAAGTTAAGTTTCTCTGGTATCCTATGTCTCTGAATTTCGAAAGAAGTATAGAACATTAGGCCTCAAAGTGACCTTCAAAGATCATCTAACCTATAAGTAAACTGTTATCTCAATGACTGATCAACATAAAATATTAATCTGACAGATTACATTTTACGGTTTGCAAATAATTTTACATTAATTATTTCATTTCATCTTCTTTACCCTGGGACTTAGGCAAGGAAATCGTTACCGTTTTACTGAAAAGAAAACTGAGCTTCAGAGAGATGAAATGTTTCCAAAGTCAAACAGCTTGAGATTAGTAGGTCCAACATTTTCTCATTTTTATTACAATATTCCTTGTACTTTGCACTCATTTGCAAAGTAGATGCTCATGAAGAATAAATAACCAATTTTATGAACCAGGAAGACAAAGGACTACAGTAATAGAAAATTATACCAACAAGAGTTGTCATTAATAAGAGTACAAAAAATGATAATAAAACAGCTACAGTACCTACATAACATCAGGAGGCCCAGAATACAAGTACTGGGACAAAAATCAATATTCCTAGACCTTTTCTTTTCTCATTGTGAGAGGTACAAATGAAGAACCATAGCATTGCCTAGCTTTGCTCAAAAACTAAAAATCATTACCACCACCACCATCCTGCTATACGTATTATAGTATGTTGCATCAAGACTGATACTGAAAGTGAAGGTACTGTTATCCTACATTTACAGATGAGAAAACTGAGGCTCAGAAGGGTTAAGTGGTTTTGCCTGGTAGAACAAAGCCAGGTGTTCTGACTTAAGATTTTATGCCCTTTCTACACTATCCCAGTTCTGCTTCTAGGACTAATGCAATCATAGGGATCAGTCCCACTGCTGAACCCAAGGCAGGGATATAAACTGCCGTGCATTTTTTAATCTTCCTAAAATCAAATCTCCCACTTTAAAGTCCTGCAGTGCATTTGGAAAATAAAAATGAACAAGAGGTCAAAGATTTGGCATGATTTAATGAAAGAGGTAGAGACTGAAGCAAAATGCAATGAATCCTGGCAAAAGGACTTACTTAGTTCAAAATATACATTGTGAGTTCCATTTTGCAAAGAGATAAAGCATTTTAGGTATGTGATCCATGTGTGCGTGTACCCAAAGTTACAGGCACCTTTTGGAAATGATTAGCACCTCTAGCCAGCCAGCCACAGTACACCAGTGGCATTAGAGATTTCACATATACACTCTGAGCAGGTATTTCCTGCAACTAATCGCTGTACAGATTGGTGCCTCATCCACAGTCTGCCAGACTGGCCATGAATTAACATCTCAATCCAGATAGCCTGGCTTCAGTGGGATTTCTGCCCCAGTGTTATCCATGCGCAACATGGCACCAGTCCTTTACTGCCCAAGGAAGAAATTTGCAAAATGTCTGTGAGGGTTATGGCATAAAAGACCAGGATTAGTATTTTTCTAATTGCTTAACATGAAGTTGAGAGGAGGGGAAAATCTGAAACAGATTGAGGTGACTTCTGTTTATGTTGAAGTGACAGATGCATGGTATTTACTGATCTTGAAACTTCAAAAGCATTTTTTCTCCAGTAAAACTCTCAGATCTACTAATAAAGAAAATACTTGGCAATTTTTTGGTGACCAGCACAAGGTGGATTTTCAAGGCCTAATTCTTCTAGTTTGATTATTTGCACTAACTCTATTAGCTGGATAATCACCACAGGTTCACTTCACCTAGGACGTTCTAGACAATGTCAGCTGTTTCTCCTTCTATTCTAATATTCCCTAGCTGAGTACTAAGGTCACCTAGAAATTTTACCCATCCTAGTCATGGCCTCTAAATAATTTAGATCATTTTTAACTTACTCTCCCTTTTTCTGGTGACCCATGTATGTTTTTTTTATCCTATTTTGCTTATTTTTTTTCTCCTTCCTCCTGCGTTTGGGTTGCTTACCTACCAAAGCTCAAGCCTCTCTTCTCTTGGCTATTTTGCAAGGCATAGGCGGTTGGACCCACTGCTTAGGTATGACTAAATGTTCGTCGTAGATAATCACTCACTCTTTCAAAACCATCACTGCATTTCCATCATATGCAAGGTACTTTATGAGATGAAAATGTGACTAATATAATACTCTACTTTTCTGGAAGTTTACAGTCAAAGGGAGGAAATGAAACATAGGTCAAAATAACTGATCAAAGGTAGTCTGTGGTGAGTGCCACAAAGGTGGTAAATACAAAATGATATGGTTGTGCTACATGATAAAGACATTGTTTCTAATGGGAGTGATTAGGTATAGCAGATTTCAAGAAGTTGTTAATATTTAAAATGGGCCTTAAAATACAAAAGGGAAAGAAAAGGGTACCAACAGAGGAAATGTATTTATTTGTACTCTTCTGTGTTCCAGAAGGAACTTCAGAAACGTACATACAATGCAATCAGATAAATTGATGTTTAAATTAAGTGGGTGAGGACACTAGAATAGAAGGGTGATAAGGGTAGGGAAAGAATATATGAAGCTGGAAATGAGGTTGGTCCTTAAAGTAAGTACCTGATGGCACAGGGTGCCAGGTAAGATTAGGAAGATGACCGTTTTAATTACTCAGACCTGTCCTGTCCTCTCTCCCACTGTAGGTAGAAGATAGCAAGCCCTCTGACTAAAGGGCCCATCAGAGAAGGCAACAGTTCTGGGGAAGCTGCGAAGGCCATTTATCTGTGTTCTTGTTCCAATTCCCTAGGTCCTGGGATGGATCCGCAATGGGGAATCAATGCTCAACGCCAGCCTGGTCAATGCCAGCTCTTTGTCTGAGGCTGAGCAGCTTCAGCGGGAGCACGAACAGTTCCAATTGGCCATCGAGGTAACACCCAAATCTGGCTACCCTGTCCTCCCTTCCCCTTTCTGCTCTGTGGTTCAAGCAGGATGATTCTTCAAGATGTGGGTGTTCCTTACTCTTTCTAGTGAAATGGTCCAGGTAGCCTCCCTACTGCCTAGGAACTGATGGGGAAGTAAATGCAGGGTTCATCACCCCAAGGAGGCCTGGTATTAGAAGACAAGTATTCACACTAAAAATGTGGGTTTTGTTTCTTACTCATTGGTACCCTTAACCTTCAGGGCCTTGGTATGTTGAGTTTTATATTCATTATGGACTAGGCACCACGTTAGAAATGTAAAGATCACACAGAATTGAGGATAAAAAAAGTGCAAAAGTCATTAGTAAATTAGGATTCCATTTTTAAATATTTAGTTTACAGGTAAGATTTAGATTCCATTGTCAGATTCTGCCTTTCAACAATAATCACAGGAGCAGACACACTAGATAGTTTACTTCACTGAGAGTAGTTGTTCAATGACGCTGTTTTAAAGGCTCTTTTAAATAAAACTCCACTTATGATAATTTAATATAAGTTTTATCTTGCTTTAAATAATACCTTTAATTATCTTTTCTGCTAGAACATTATCCTCCCCAAAGAGACTTGAGCTAATTGCTTTAGAATGGTGCGGGGAAGAAGAGTAGGAAATGGGACATGAGGATGGTATTAAAAATGAAATAAGTTCAGTACCAATGGGAAAAGAGAGAAAGAGTGAAACATTCAAAGGCATTCATTACTCGTGTTTCAGTACAAAACCCAGCCCACTCCTGAGTGTGTAAGAAATGTAGAGTTGTTATCTTCTACTAAAAAAATTATTGTTAACGAGAATTTTCTACAATGATAAATTTTAACTGTCTATGCCAATAAATTTATGTTTAACACAGCAATCCAACTGATTGCTAGTCATTTTTAAACTAGTATTGGTTGATTTGAACCATTTGATTTTCCAGAAGGCATCATCTTGTATGTGTTACCATAGCAGGAACATGAATGACAGGTTTCTATAAGATTTCTGATATCTTCTAAGGAACCACTGTTTAGGATGCGGTCTGGGATTTAAGATTTTGAAATATACTGTACATTACCCACACAGTATAAATAATTGTCTAAGGAAGAACTAACCAGAGGAGAAAAGTTTTGTTATCTACCATTAGCTGTCTCTGTTGCATTTTACTGGCATGCTCAGACCTGAGACTGTTGGGATCTATTCACTGTAAAGGAAAAATCAGGATTTGGGTTACAATCAAGAGTCAGGCGCACCGTGGACAAGGCCCCACAGAGAGGCGACAGTAAAGAGAACTAAGGTTTGTCAGTCAGGCCAGAGGAGCGGCATGAAGCTGTGAGGAGTGCTAGGCAGAGAGAGCAGACAGCCCTTGGCCACACCGCCTCCTTGTTTATCTTGAATGTGAAGGTTTATGTGCCTGACAGGTATTTAATTTTCAGTTCCTTAATCAAATGTTGGGAAAGTATCACTAAGTGTCACGACGCTCTTGAGTATCTCAGTGAGCTAGTGGAAAATAGCGGGTAAATGCATTTGCAGTGCTATCAAAATAACTCCATTTCACATGACTTCCATATGCAGCATGTACTAACTTGTGTTAGATGCTGTGGCATCCTTGAAGAATAGAGGCTCACTGAGCATAGATGTCCCTTAATTGCCTGAGTGCAACTGAAATATTCTCGGAATTGATATTGAGGTAGAGGTCCCTAGAGAATTTATGTCTGTGCTTTCAAGAGGACATGGCAGAGCAGATAGGATTTCCGGAAGATCTTGGAAACGCAAGGTAGGCAGGGTCCGCCAGAATAATGAAGAGAACAGAACCAGAATTTCAACATACGTTCCTCCTTCAGGTGGCCTTGTGCTTCTCTCTAAATGTATCAGTTTACACCCGGGTCTGCACTGGGAGAAAATATACCATGGATGATTTAAGCAGTTTGAAAGCAGATCTACCTTGTCTGGTTTGGCTTAACCCATTCTGATGGTGTTATTGGAGGCAGTCACAATGATTGCTGATAGGGCCCTAAGAAAGAACCCTGGGTTCCAGAAGGGAAAGTAAAATAGCTATAGGTAAGATGATCATATAATTTATTACTGAAATAGAGGAACTTTAAGAGTAAAGGAGGGAATTATTCATAACTAAGCCAAAAAATAGGCATATACTAGAACTGTCATGGGCGAAGCAGGATTTGCTCACCCTAGCTTGAATGGCCTCATCAGTTTGAAGGTTTTGGTCTCACAAAAGAAGGTCAGAATTTTTACCTGAAGTGGACTTGGCTTCAGGAAAACTCCCTAGAGCCATTCGGAATTGAGAGTAATAATATACAGCACTCAAAAGCATAGCTTTGTCACCAAACCCAGATTATTATTTGTTAGTGGCTGATGTTGTGGCTGATATGTCTTTAAGAACTATAAACATCACAGAGACAAATTCAATTTTAACTTCCATGCTTATTTGAAATCTTTTTATGGATTTTAACCTTAAACATTACGGCAGAAATAGCTAAGTAATAGTCATCTAGTCATTATAACTGGATAATAAATTCAGTTGATTTGGTTCAATTTTCTTCCATGTTTTGCTACTAAATATTAGCATCTCTAATCCATATATTAAAGATATAGCACTCAACAGGATTAGATAAAGAGCAGAAATAAATGCAAAATAATGATTCAAACCTAGCAATGCAAAGATTATGTCATATGTCATATGCATAAGAGTTTATCATTTTGGAAGTTAAAGGAGGAAGGGGTTCCCAGGCCTATTAGATTATAGTAAACTATAGAATAAGGAAGAGGATTTATTACACAGCATAAATTATAGGAAAATTAAAATTACTCCTACACTGTCAGAGAAAAAGACATTATAATGGACTTATGATGACAATTATATGCTAGTTTCATATATTGAGGAGAACCCCGATAATTTTTGTAATCACTACATGTTCATTTGGTTAACTCTTGCCCTAAATGAGACACTGGAGAGCCTGTTCTAATTGCTAGACATCAAACAATGTGATGTGATCTGGTGGAAAAGACGTAGCTTTGGGAATAGATCAAACCTGAATCTTATTCTTGGTTTTATCATTTCCTTGGTTATACATTTTTGGGCAAGTCACTTCACCTGCCTCAGCCTCAGTTTCTTAATCTGCGAGATGGGAATAGCAATATTTACCTTGTAGTAGTGTCCTGAGAACTAGAAAACATATGCATAAGCACAGTGCCTAGCGCAGAGCACATATTTGGTAAAATGACAGCTCTTCAAGTGATTTTTTAAAAGTAGTCCTTGCCTGAGAGTTTCACAGTCTAAGTGAGGAGAATGAGCCATGTGTGAGATGACTGTTACAGTTCAGAGAAGGGCGGTTTTCAGTGAGACGCAGGCTGTCTGAAAAGGCGTCTTTGAAAGGGGCAGGACTTAGAGCTGAGTCTCAAAGGGTGACTGGAACATCAGTGGGGAGAGGCTCAGGGGTGTTCATCAAAGGCAGGAAGGTGAAGGCAGGAAAAACAAAAGAGGGCCTGGTGTGTTTTCAAAGTATTTTGTATGTAAGTAGTAGGGAATAATGGTATGGAAGTAGTTAGGACCGTCTTATGAGAGGCTTTTAATAACATCCTCTAAAGTTTGGGCTTAATTTCATAGCAATGAGGGAACTGCTGGAGGCTTTTGAATTGAAAGAAGGGAGAGATGTTTATAGCATAAAATCAGAGTTTTAGAGCTGGAGAGGACATTAGAAGTCACTTCCTATTACGGAAAATTAGTCTGCTATCAGTGTTATCAATGTAAGGGATGGGTTGAATGGGTTAGAAATGGAAGGCAAGAATACCAGGGAGGTGACCAGCACAGCAGTCTAGATATGAAGTGATGAGGACTGGACTGGGGTTCAGGGTGAGGAACAGCAGACAAGAATGATGACGAGGTTTTAATGTCAGGTGGCAGCGAGGAGAACACCGTCAAAGGAATAGTAAATTGCTGTGGGAGACTGTTTCAGAGGGCGGAGGAGTTTAGTTTCAGATGGGGAACTTGTGGAGATGTCTGGCTGACTGATATGGCAGACAGAGCAAACTGAACCAGTGCTGCTGACCTGGGGGAGAGGTGTGACAGGCAGCTTCCCCTTACATCCAAACACAATTAAAGATAAGGGTCAGGTGTTGGGGTGAGAGATGTGGACTGGGGAGTCATTTACAAAGAGGAAATAATAGAAGTCAAGTTAATAAATGGGAGCTCTGCAGAAGTTTTAAAAAAAGAAATAACCAAGAATGGGTCTTGGGGTACCTCTGCATTTAGGAGACAGGAAAAGAAAATGCTGCCAATAAGTAAGCCAGAGAAGGAAACCAGGGATTTATAGCAGGTCGTTTCTGCCCATTACTTTACTTTTTCCAGCTGTGCAGGAACCCTAATGCTGATGTGGTCATCAGGATTGAAGGCTGACTCACTGGCAAGGCAAGGCAATAAAGGAGTCTAAGCTGTTAGAGGTGGTGCTAACATAGCTAACACTGGGTACAGATTCAGGAGTCAGGGAAGGGAACCCAAGAGGTGGTTGAGAGACTGGGAAAAATAACTAGGACTGTGTGGATTGCCATCTAGGATGAGGGGGAAGGGGGAAGTAGAGGTGAAAAGGAGGGGGGTTGTACTCACACACAGGAAGTGAAGAATAGATGTGCTCTTGGGAACTGTCCTGGCACTGCTGCCTGAGAAGAAGAGCAGAAATAATTCTAGAGTAACTTACTGGGCTTCCAGCTGCTTATTTTCACCGCCAGTTGAGCTATTTCCTAAAAGTGTGAAGGCCGAATTTATACTGTGCCATTGGGTTGAAATGATCCCAGCAGTAGAGGCTGGGATAATATTATTTCTTTAAAGTTCTATGGGTCATCCACATCAGTCTTTCATTTTAATAAATTTTAATCCCATTTGGCTCTCTCCCTGCCACCCAGTCCTCCAGCCTGGTCTCCCCATCTTCTACAGTTAATGTAAACTCAGAGGCTGCAAACCACATTGAGCCTGAATAAGAAAATAAGCCTTCTATGATGTACAGGGTCCGGCACAAATAATGCCCCTTTCTTTCTACAAAATCTTCTATTATAAAATCATAAGCATGTCATTCTTTTTTTTTCAATACTTAACAAAATTCTTTTCAAGTACTGGGTCATGAAATGTCTCAATGTAAATCAAAGTCTTGAAATCACAAAAAGTATATTCTATGATCACAACATATCAAATTAAAAATGAGTACCAATAACTTAACTAGAAAATGCCCAAATATTAAAAAGTTAGATATACTTTTTTTGGAACATATCACACTCAAGCATACCATATGACATTTTAGGTGAAATTTTTAAATTTCTGTCCATCTCCTGCAAGACATTCAACTACACTCAACCTACCAACCTACCAACCTACCAACACTCAAGAAGGCATTACCTCTGCTGGACCCTGTGTATATATTCCTAAAGGCAAATGCAAATAATGCAGTAAAATGGGTATTACGTGTTGAGCTGGACCGCCTACTGCACTGCTCTGTTCCCATGGTGAGGTTACTAAGGGATGGTGTGAGATGCTACTCTTCTGCTGTATTAACCTGCCAAGTTTATTTCTTCTACTGGGATCCTTTCCAACTGATTGTTAATGTTTAAAATGATTGCATTGTTGGCTCAGATTTGTGTTACAGGGGATTTTTTATGTACTGTTTATTTGATCTGTAAAATAGGACTGCAGCAGTAACCTCCTTTGAAAACGTGTTATGATGAACAATTGTATGATTAGATTTGAAAAGGAAATTTAACTAATGTATGAGCTAATCAGATTATATACAAACAGATCATACACAATTGTTATTTTTCTACCACAGACACTGAAATGTCTTTAAGACCCAGAGTGGTATAAGTAGAAGAGAAAGGGGTGGGGAACAGGAGTTACGGACCTAAGCGATTAGTTAATGAAAATGTATGATATTCTTTTTTTAATGTATGCTTTAAAAACAATGATTGTTAGTCATCATGACAAAATGTTTGAATCAGTCATTTAAAACTCTTTAACTTCTCTGCATCTTCCCACTCACGCCTCACTCCACCCCCTCCCATACCACGCCTGGGTCGTTCCCATGGACCTTTCTCTCCTCCCCTTGTGCCCAGTCCCTCTTTCATGCCACTTCCTTGCAGAAGACGCACCAGAGTGCCCTGCAGGTACAGCAGAAAGCTGAGGCACTGCTCCAGGCTGGCCACTACGACGCAGATGCCATCCGGGAATGTGCCGAGAAGGTGGCCCTCCATTGGCAGCAGCTCATGCTGAAGATGGAAGACCGGCTGAAACTGGTCAATGCCTCTGTGGCCTTTTACAAAACTTCTGAACAGGTGAGAGAAAGGACTGTGAGATGTGTGAGGCTGAGATTGACGGAGAATTATTTTCTGCCTCACACTGCTAATCTGCAGTATCTACCACAGCAAGAAGCCAGTCCTCTCAGTACTGACCTTTGAGAGGAGGAGAATGATTTGTGGAA
This sequence comes from Desmodus rotundus, assembly GCF_022682495.2. NCBI lineage: Eukaryota > Metazoa > Chordata > Mammalia > Chiroptera > Phyllostomidae > Desmodus > Desmodus rotundus. The sequence goes on from NC_071388.1 coordinate 101,669,015, forward strand.
ACACCACGGTTGGCTTCCTTATTATGCTTTCCATTAGAGAAATGGACCGGGTGATTTGTTTCTTATATGTTTCTCAAACTTACTGGATCTAGCTGTTGAAACAGAAATTGGGTAGGTGTATACTGTATGCTAGGGTGGAGTGGTATTAACAGTCAGCTATTGCCCCAGTAAAGCTGTGTAACAAATCACCCAAAACCTCAGTGGTGTAAAACAATAAACATTCATGTCTTTTACTTTAGTATCTGGAGTTCAGGTGGTCTTGGCTGAGCTTGGTAGAACAGGTTCCAAACTGCAGGCGGGATTAGATCTGTCCCCATGTCTCTCATCCTCCTTGACCAGCAGCTACTTGAGGCACATTTAGGGTGAAAGGCAGGAATGCAAGAGCCTAAAATCTGTTGTGAAAGTGCATTTCAAGTCTCTGCTATGTCACATGCTCTAACAACCTTTTGGCCAAAAGAAGTCATTTAGCTAAGCTTCCTATGGAAGCTGGGAGAGGAGAGTGACAATTTGCTGAACATAATCTAATCTTCCACAACCAGGTACTATGCATTCCTTGAAAAACATACAATTCTTTCACTCATGGGGCTCCCAGTCTAATGGAGAAAACACAGCTCTCTGTCATTGGAGAACTCTGAGCCTAACTTGGGGAATGGTGTCGCTGTGGGAGAAAAGGCAGGAAATATATACAGCAGGGCCATAAAGATGCAGACCCATTACTATTGCATCCGTACAGCAATATGCACAAAAGCTAAGTGAGTTTTTAAATGATTTCGGTTTTTAAATGTTAGGGAATTTTTCCCATAAAATAAAAGTTTAAAACAGAAGTGATTTCATTCAGTGTAAAACACTTTTCCTCATTCCAGTTGCTCCCTAACAGAAATAGATCAGAGAAATATTCTCTTCTGGGTTGATTAGAGGAACCATGGGAAAGTGGCTAGGAACAAATACAGCATGTCTGTCAGGTCCTGCAGCCAGTGTTCTTGTCTCCACACCTTCTTTCTGTCCTTCCTGTTGTTTCAGGGAGATGATGCCTTCAATGGCCACAAAAGGGGGAGTATCAGACAAAGATGATAAAGATCTCCCCAACTGAGCTATAAAATTCAACACAATCCCAATTGAATCACAACAAGCATTTTTTAATAAAAATTGATATGCTGATTATCTAAGATTTATATGGAAATGCAAAAAAACGACTTTGAAAAGGAAGAGCAAAGTTGAAAGAGTTACACTACCTGATTCTGAGGCTTACCTTAAAGCTGCCCTGATCAAGACACAATGGTACTGGGTGTGAGGACAGACTCGATGGGACTGAGTAGCAGTTCCAGAAGTAGACCCACATATATACAATCAGTTAATTTTTGACAAAGAAATTTAATAAGTAAAGTTTGTTAAACAGATGATTCTGGACAACTGAATATTCATATAAAAATGAGGCTTAATCCCTGTTTATTATCATACACAAAGTTTAACTTGAGATGGATCAAACTACTAAAGGGGACAGAGCACTGGACTGAGTCAGGAAATTTGACCCCAAACTAACTTTGTGAAAGGTCACTTTATAGCTGAAGATTTCTGTTTCTCTGCCTATTAAATTAAAGAATTTATGCTTGATAATCTTTTCAACTTCCAAATTGATTGGTTTTAAGTCCAATACTATGATGGGACAGATATCAAGCACTTTTTTTCTTAGAGTTTTTGAATGTCTATGTTTTCTCTGAAGGTGTGGGCCGTCCTGCATGTTTGCACGCCTCGTCTAAGGGGAGGTTTGTGGTGCTTAGAGAAGCCGTCCAGAGTGCAGGGACAGGCCCCTCCTACACGGGAAGTGTGTCGTATGAGAGTGTCCTACCCGGGGTATCTTTCAGCTCAGTTCATAACTTAACAAATGTCCTATCCAAGCCACACTCTCCATCAAGAAAGATAACTTTCTCAGTCTGAGGAGGCCAAAGATACGTACAGCTGCTATCGCCTGCTGCCATAGTCAAGCAAGTAATCAAAGCCTATTGAAAGAAAGTCTAGGAATATGAATTTCTGTTTATTGCATCCTTCCCTGGGCCCTGACACGAGGCTGCTCTGGGCTTCCTATGGTTACACTCAACCTACCTTTCCCTCCAAGCCCCACTCTAAATGCATTCGCTTTTGCTCTCTTGTGAGTTCATTTAAAAGGTCATTTAGAGGATGGCCTCTTAGCATTTTTCAAATTGAAAAAGCTCCTTAACTCTTTGTTAGGTTAACCCAAATTTGTTATCCCTCTGAAGGAAACTTAACTTACATTTTGCAATAGAAGACCTGGAGGTGTCGTTGCCATGTGGTAGTATCTTGAGACATTCTTGCCGGGATATTTTTTCACAGGGAGAGGAAATATGGCATTCATTTTATGGACCATACGTCACACAATATATAGGCAACTTCCTTCTTCATCTCTGCTTGAAACTACTTCCTATAGAGCAATTACAGATAGTTGGGCAACCTGAGTATCTTCTCCAAACCTCATTTTCCTCTACTACTTAATTCACAAAATTATCGTGAAGTTATATCAATATAATATATTAAAAACCCTCAAAAATTACATAGTATTCCTAGGTGATATTATCAGTCCCTGTAGCTTCGGCCTTTACCCATTGACTGTCAGAGGATGATTCCAAAATCTGTACCTCAGTCTCAGTCTGTCTCCCAATGTCTAGATGCTGGATCTCACTGCCTCCTGGACTTCTCTTAAATGTCCCAAGGCCACTGCCTCCCCTAAATCTGCAAACTGAACTTCAAATGAAAAATTGTGCAGCTCTACAGGGTTCTCTCTGCTGAAGGTCCTCATAAAATACTTTCCCATCGATTGATTTACTGAATCTTTTTTTCCCCATGATCCATTAGGTTTGTAGTGTCCTGGAGAGCTTAGAGCAAGAGTACCGGAGGGATGAGGACTGGTGTGGTGGACGAGATAAACTGGGGCCAGCAGCAGAGATCGACCACGTCATTCCACTCATCAGTAAACATTTGGAACAAAAGGAAGCCTTTCTTAAGGTCAGAGCGCATTGTCATCCAAGGTCTGGAACTTTAGCCTGTTCTTTCATCTACCTTCTTTCCCTCCCTCCTCCTCCTCCTCTTCTCCCACCCCACCCCCACTCTCACTCTCACACGTGATGCTTCATGAGGCCTTTCCGTACCCATTTTCTCTAGCTTCTTACCTGAAAGGAGGTATTTTTAGAGAAGATATTGGCTGGCTAACTTGAAAAGTTAAAAAGTCACACTTCAAATATTTACTGTATTTTGCTGTGTATAATGTGCACTTTCCCGCTCAAATTTTTGAGGGAAAAATAAGGATGCACATTATACATGGATAGTGCTTGAAATACCTTGTATCTGTTCTTGTGTTTTGTAATTATTTGTTACATAAAATTCCTTGTACCATAATATGTTCAAAAATAAATGCTAAAATTCCTTTATAATACAAAAAACAAGTATCTAAATGTAAATAAATTAAAAATTGAATTAAAAAATTAAAATGAAATATTATTTTCCCTGAAAGTTTGGGCCAAAAACGTGGGAGTTCATTACACATGGCAAAATACAGTATTTCAGTACTTTTTGTATAATTAGGCAGTGAGGGCACAGCATTACAACTGGTGCCATGTTCAAATAGCCCAATATCCCATTGATGTTAATTGAGAAAAATACATATTTCCACTCAGTTTGGTTTATTAAAATATTTTAATTGAATTATATAAACCTACATATAAAACAATATTGAAATATTTTATAAAGGGATAATGCAATATTTAGGGCAAGAATTAAAAGCAATAAATGTATACATCTCATTTATTTATAAATGTAATAATTATCAATTACTCACCTATTAACACTGAGTATTCTGCTATATGAAGAGAGCAATACCTAGTATTATTTTTTTTATTTTTAATAGAGCTCTAGCTTCCCGAGGAGGAAGCACAGGAGCTACTCCAAACAGGCTTTCAGTGCCTATGGGAAGTCCTCCGAACCCTCCTTCCACCAGGCTTCCAACTTCTCTTTGAAGAGTCTTCTGTGTTAAAACCTATCCAAAGGCTCCATTTACCCTCAAATTTCTTGCTTTCAGGTTCTGCTTCCTCTCAGGTTTCTGAAGGTACAAAAGAGAATTTTTATACCCTGACATGTTGCCACTAATATCCTACAATTCTATAATTAACTGCCTTTCTTTTATTAGGGATTTTCTCTACTGGGCCACTTTAATGAGTTTTGTTTTTATTCTTTTTTTTTAAGATGGCCTCCCCCAGCCCTTCTCCCATTTATCTGTTGTCTGCACCTGAAGTCAATCAGAACCCTAACTAACTAACTAACCAACTCTTACCAATGAGATTAAATTGAAATTCTTCTATACGGGGCTTAAGATGATTTTAAAAGTCTTCCCTGTTATAAAACAAAATTTAAAACAAAACAACTTAAATAGAGCATATCAAAGATTTTAAACAAAGGTATAAAGGTGTTTCTTTATAAGATTAAATGCTTCTTTTGAAGAAGGAGAAAAGAAAATGTTCTGATTATACGTTTTCCAAATGTAACCTAAAACCATAGTCCAGAAACTCCCTGTTGTTATGGGAAGTATATACCCAGTGGATGGGACATTAGTTGCTCCATTTTGGATTTCTTAGCTTTGAACCACCATCCAGCTGTTAAATTCATGGGCCTCTGGATGGACCCACCAGCAGTCTTTCCCAGAGCTCTTAAAAGCCATTGTTGCTAATGCAGCATTTAAACTATTTTCTGCTATATAATTTGTAGAATCAGGTGCTAAGTGTAAAAGGTTTTAAAATTTGACAGTTTGGCCCTGACCAGCTCGCTCCGCTGCTTAGAGTGTCGTCCGATATGCCAAGGTTGTAGGTTTGGTCTCCAGTCAGAGCACGTACACGAAGGAACCAGAGAGTGCATCAGTAAGTGGAGCCACAAACCTCTCTCTCCTTCTCTCCCTCCCTCTTTCTCTATCTCTTCCTCTCTCCTTCCCTCTCCTCCCCCCTAATCAATAAATCAAACAGTTTAAAATTCCACAGTTTTGTCTAGAGATACTTTAACTCTGAAGACTATGGATTAAAAATTAGTGGACTACCATGTACTACTTGTACAATCAGGGGAAAACTGATTTTTGAAGACATCACATCATCTGTGCTTTTGAGAGAAACAAGACATACTGTCCCTAGACCTAGATTCAAGCCCTGGCTTGCTTCATGACTCCAACCCTTTCAGGGCCTCAGTTTCCTCCATGGGTACAGCAACATGGGACAGCTATCCTCTCTGCCCTACAATTGTGAGTCTCAAAAGGGCTCGTATAAGAGCTCTTATTCCTTTAGGTGGAATGATATTTCGCAGCAATAGGGTGTTTATTAGTGTTACTGAGGTGAGGGTTGATTTGATGGACAAATAAAATTTTAAATGTGGATAATAACCATTTAGATTTGGAATGCATGGTTAATAGGTTTGTTTCCCAAAGTTACTTTCTCAAGTCTAAATTAAACTAATGTTAAAGTGATTTACACCAGTGGTAGTATAAGAGGCGTTCTGGTGGCACAGAAAAACCAGCCTGAGAGTGAATATTAGTAAAACTGACTCAGCTTATACTAGTCAAGGTATGACTGATTTCTGATTTTTACCTATAATGGAAAGGGGAGAGACACAGAGTGTAATTCTTTACTGAATAAAAGGGTGAGCCTCTAGCATTGAGTGTCTATGAACCAGAGTGGCCTCCAGGGCTCTGCTCACCCAGAGCTTCAGAAGCCACTTCTAGATGTCTTGGATCCCATGCACCTGCTGGACCAAAACTTACGTGTGGGGGCTTCACACCTTTGTCTCCCTCAGGCCTGCACCCTGGCGCGGCGGAATGCTGAGGTATTTCTCAAGTACATCCACAGGAACAACGTCAGCATGCCCAGTGCCGCCAGCCATACTCGGGGACCTGAGCAGCAAGTGAAAGGTCAGTGTGAGACCTGCTGGCCACCAGCCACTTCAGAAGCACACACCAGAGGCTGTGTACCTGGTCTTCATGCAGTCTCAGATTTCCTGGTTTTTCTCCTTGGATAAGAAAAAGTTAGATGTGGGATGGCATGGGCAGTGCAGATTCATGGGAAATTTTTAAAACATGCATCAGGATTTGAAATGGAAAAATGATGATAAAATTTCACCAAAGCTTTTTCATTCATATGTCTCAGAGCCTAGAGCAGCGCTAATAGAATTTTCTGAAATAACAAAAATGGCCTGTATTCATGCCACACAGTCTACTAGCCACTCATCACACATGGCTATTGAGCACTTGAAATGTGCCTCATGCCACTGAAGAACTGAATTTTTACTTCTATTGAATATTAATCAATTTAAATGTAAATAGCCAAATGAGGGTAACAGCACAATGCTAGGTTGTCTTAGAGCCTGGGAATGAGACAAGTTCTAGTCCTGGCCTTATTACTTCTTGCTTAAGCTCTAAAATTTCAGTTCCTTATTTAAAAATTCAGAAAGATATCTAGATTCTTGCTGCTTAAAATGTGGTCCCAGACCAGCAGCACCGACATCACTTGGGAGCTGTGAGAAGCAGGGAATCTCAGCCCCATCCTACACCTGCTGAGTCACCCTGAATTTTAGAAAGAGCTCTCCCATCCCACTCCAACCAGGTGATTTGTGTTCGTAAACTTTAGCTAAGTACTGGTCTAGATAATCTTTAATATCTCTCTGAATTCTGTAAAACTGATAACTGGGTAAAAAATCAGGAACCTTTAAAAACTACTCATTAGCTGACCACATTAAGCTTGAATTATTGGGATCACTTACTCAGGACCACCGGACCACGCTGAAATTTGCCTTTGAGTGGATATAGAATTTAACAAATGTTGTCTTGACACACGGAGAAATAAAACTTTGGAGACCCAAGGTGAGGGAGGGAACCAAAACTGACCTGGAGTGAGGGGTGGGGGACAGGCTTGGGGAGCTGCAGAGTGGCCCCCTGGGGGTGCTGATCTACTTTAGGAAGGGCCTCCCTCCTGCTCAGAGAGCTCCCCTGGTAAGAAGATCAGAGGCCAATGGGAAGAATCAATTTTAGGAATCAAAGTTCCCTACAGAGAAGAGGGAAGCAGAGTTCCTTTTCCAGGTGTGCTAGCCTGTGTGTTCAGCAACCCTGTGTGTGTGGCCGGCTTTATGTCAGCCTCCCCTTCCTTCCCATTTCAGAGCCTATGTTCTGACTTCCAAATGCAGGTGGCAGCTTAGGTGAGACCAGCTGTCTGCTGAGAACAGACACTCCATCTACACCTTAGTGTGCTAAGAGTGGCAGGCACCCAGAGAGAACAGGATATGCCACAACTTTGGGGGGTTGACGGCAGGTTGTTGCCCATAGGAAAGCTTTTTTGAAAGAAGGTAAAGTGAAACCTGAAACCCTTTAGGATTTTTGCCTGATGTGGGTTGATTCTGCCAACTGCCATAGAGGGAGCTGCAATGAGCAAAGCTCTGACTAGGAGACAAAAAGACTAAAGGAAACACAGGTTCTCACTCATCTGCCCAATTGAAGCTGCTGCCTGAGCAGGGACCTACAGTCTTCCCTATAACCATTTCCCTTCCACTGGCTGCCTGGACCCAAAGCAGTGCCACTTATTTTAATTTTTTAGACGGGAGCAATGATTGCTGTAAGAACAACCAAAAAATTCAGTGGTATACCGTTGTCAGCGTTCAAGTGACTGTGCGTTAGCTGGGCATCATCTGTCTTGACTGGGCTCAGCAAGGCAGTTCTGCCTCAGGCTGCAAGTCTGGCTGGCTTGGCTCCTTCGCTGCAAATTAGGTTCTTGTCTGCTCCACGTGTATAAATTCTGGGACCTTGGTGGAGGGGACAGCAGCTACCCAGGAGAACTTTTTACAGTGCTGATGGCAGAGACAAGAGGCAATGTCAGTGTGCAGCACATTTCAAGCACCTCCTTATGTGGTATCTGTTAATCTGTTTGCCAAAGGAAGTCACGTGGCTGAGCCTGAGGTCAGGGGTGAAAAAACACACTTGGTCTCTTTGGGGAGAAACTAAAAAGTTACATGGCAAAGGCATAGATATAGGGAGAACTGAATAATTGGGGCCTATGAAAGCTCTCAGCCTGAGAGAAGACAGATTCTGTCCTTAGAGAACCAAACTTCCATGGAGCATTAAAAATTCACAAAATCAGCAAAATACTTCTAAGTATAAGTACAAGCACTGCAATGTGGGCTGTGTCCTTTTTTGTAGAGTACAGTAACTTGTGCTTTACAGCCCCAATAAGCCTGGAGACCAAGGTGGCTAAGGACTCATGGTCTGAAGTCAAGCAGCTCTACCCCTTCCCGTCTGAATGACCGTGAGCAAGTTACCTTCGCTCTCTAAACCTCAATTTCTTCATCGTAGAATGGAGACAGTAATGGTGCATGCATCGTGAGGTATTGTGACGACAAGTCTGCCACATAGTGAGGGCTTAATAAATACTAATTTTTATAGAATCCTACTGTATATTTTACTGACATCTAGTATAGTTAGCAGCAAGCAGGAGGCAGACATAATACAAAATAAATTTGATTGTTTCAAACATAAAACGTTCTATTAAAACACGTAGGAAACCCATACCTGTAGCCAGTTGCTCCTGAAGCAACAAAAGAAGGGAGGGCAGTGACATGGGCCAACACCTCCCACGGCCCTCTGTGGAGCTGTACGTCCTGTTCATATCCTCACACTTAACATCATTAGGGGCAACGGGAGACCAGCTTTCAGCTTTTCTTATGATCGCATCCCAAACAACATGGAAGTATGGTCCTAGGGATATGATCCCATGGGGACGTGATTCTAACACAACTTCCCTTGGCCCACGATTTAGGAGTTTTAAAATTGAGGCTCTACTGTTAAAGTGCTATTTGCACAGCCTTGTGAGCAGAGCAGAGTGTGGCACAGGTTTCAGTTCCCCCAGCCCGTACGTCACAGTTCCTTCTCACCCTATCCTAGAATTCCTCAAGAATGGCTGGGACTCCTGTCAGGTCCGTTCACCCTTACAGGCTCCAGGGGCCAATTGAGTTGTTGTTTTAGGGACTGACACTTTGTATGGCCTCTTACCCTCAAGGACAAGCTTTGGTGTGAAAAGAATCAGGGTCACTTTTAAGTCACCCTAGGGACATACTCTTCTGTCATTAATTGATGGAACCTCATCAACAGGCTCTCACCCCATTCTCCCCCATCCTGTTCCCCTCTGGGAAATTCTCTCTGGAACATGCTTTTTCTCCCTTGCTTCTGATGCCTGGGTTAGTCCTATGGGGAGGCCTGAAAGTCCACAATTATATGACACCCAGGACATGGGGCCAACGTGACTAGTCATATTTGTTCAGGGCTTTCCTGTGACCAGTGCTCATCTCCTCTGCCATGCAGCCATCCTGAGTGAGCTTTTACAGAGAGAGAATCGCGTCCTGCACTTCTGGACCTTGAAGAAGCGGCGGTTAGACCAGTGCCAGCAATACGTGGTGTTTGAGCGCAGTGCTAAGCAGGTATGTTCAGAGCTTTCCCTGGCTTTATCTCAGTTCGAGGGACTATACAGAGGCCAAGGTGACCAACGGGACATCCAGAAGAGGGTCATAGCAGCAGGCAAGGTGGAGAATGTGGGAGGTGGGGATGAAGAGAGGAAAGGGAACAGGCTGCCACTTACCAGTCACTCAGCCTTTACCAAGCACTCTATTTGGACTTTGGTACCAGGAACTGGAAGACATTGCGGAAAAAGATTACCCCTAATTTATGGTGATATGGGGTCAGTCTAATGGACAAGACGCTCTCTTTGCCCATGAGAGGTTCCAAGTCTAACGGGGGAGGGCTCATTTATAAACCAGCTTCCAAGCTGTGTGATCGAGCCATGCTGGCATTTCCTGAGTCTGCCGTGCTGTCCCAGACCGCAACTTTCGTGGCAGCGTGGCCTGCTTTCCTCCCGACAGCTGCCTTTGGGCGACTGGGTGAGTTGTTTGCTCCCACAGGCACTTGACTGGATCCAAGAAACAGGTGAATATTACCTCTCAACACATACCTCCACCGGAGAGACCACAGAGGAGACTCAGGAACTACTGAAAGAATATGGGGAGTTCAGGGTGCCTGCCAAGGTAGGAAGCATGCCCGGGCCTTCCTCAAACCTACCTACTTCTCCAGTCTGACCAATTACACACTGTGGAAGGTAGAACAGCCTCTTGCACAAAAATGCTTAACCACAGCGGCAAGGGTTGGGGGGGAAGAACAGGTAGGATTATCTCCTTTGACACCCGAGTACCCAAAGGACTGCAGCTGCTGGGTAGAGCATCTGGATGCAGAAAGTCAACTCCTATACACTGTGCTTCCAAACACTCCTCTTCATGCTCTGGGTTCTGGAAGCTGCTATATTTTGGGGGGCCAAATAAGGCAAAGGGATGTATTCATGCGAAATGCACATTGCATGTGTGAACATCCACACCTAGCCACGTGTTCTTGAAATTTGAATGGCTTAGAAAATCCACCTTATGGGAAGGGCCAATGGCTATAGGTGTGTTCACAAAACAGGTGAGTTTATTTCCAATTTAAATCTATGTTGTTCAAGGGTCAACTGTATTTCTCTCTGGCCTCAGACCTGCAAATGAGCCAGACTGGGGTCTCTGGGGACCAAATGTGCACTGGTGCACATACTACCCGCCCCCACTCCCACTCCCACTGAGGCAGAGAATGTTACAGTCGAGGAAACCTCATTTTCATCTGTTCTCACAGCCAGGATTTGATCTGCGGACCTTTAGGCTTGAATGGAAATCTGATCTGTGTGAGTGCCCTCTCTGTAGGGTCCTGGTCCCTCCCCCGGGCTCTCTGGCACGGAGGAGCCTTTCTCGGCACCACGTCCATGCAAGGCAGATGCTCTTCCCAGGTTGAGAGCTGATTTTGTGGGAGTCATGGTGGGGGGCATATTAGTGCCCCACCCTACCCAGAGATCCCTCTGACACTATGGCAAATGTTCCCCTAGTTTGCTGTGACAAAAAGTAGGCCCTTAGCCTCATTCCTGAGCTGGCGTTTCAGAAGTGGTCAACCCCTTTATGAATCCTCCACTATGAACTCTTGATAGTGGGAGGCCTTCTCCTGTGTTCTGTGAGCCTTTGGGCTCTTTCACCTAACATGAAAAGCTGTCAGTTCAGATAAGAGGCTCATTTCACTACCAGCCAGAACAAACAACACTAGGAAGGTGGCAGGTGCACAGAACCCCTTTCAAATCCAAATGAAAATGGTTTTTAAATTAGCCACTTTGCATCCATCTGCCTCTCTCTAAATAGTGTCAGTAATGAACTGCTAACACACCAAACAGTATCAGCTCCACCGGTGTTCCTAGTCACATGGGATGGATCCCAGCCCACACCAGAACTTCCTAGGATCAGAATCTGTCCATAACCAAAATGGAAATGTGAAGAATCATTTAGTCAGTTTAATCCATTCTTCCTTTACCATCATCTTCCTATCTTTCCTCTTTTTCTATTCACATTGTTACCAGCCAGTTGGGTTTCATGCTTTTGGCCTTTCCTTCCTTTCAGCCTGTCCTGCTCTTCATTGTTGTTCATGTTGAAAGAACTACTGTGGTCACATTACCACCCAGCTCAAGAACTTGAATGATTCTCCAGTGCCTCAGGCTAACACTCAACAACCTTTTACAACTGATACTTTGCCACCCCCCCCTTTATCTTCAATTATTCTTTTATGCAAATTCCAGCCAAATAGATGTACTTTCTTACTCTCTGAGAGACGCCTGATATACTTTCTTGCCTCTGTATTGTTTCTAGTCTATTTCTCTGCCTAGAATATCCTTCCCTCTAGTTTGTACTTTTTAAAAGAGCCCACCTTCCTACTTCAGTGCCTCCTCCTCTGTGATCCTGCCTCCATGCCAGGACATGGTCTGACCCAGCCCTGGTCTACATAACCTTGAGGCCCCTGGTGTGGACTGTCTTGTCTCCAGTGACCGCTGTGCAATGTTATCCCCTGTATGAGCCGGTAGGATCCTGAAGGACAAGAGGAACTCTTTATTCACTTTCCTGACTTATCTTTGCGTTGAAGGGAGGCCACAAACATCCGTGAACGTAAGGGGAAAAAGAAATTTGGAAAAAAGGAATCATTAAATATATCAATATCGACATTTAATATGATTCCTTTACTTTGACTCTCTCGGTTGCTTCTCCTTCTTAACTTAGCTATTTCTGTTAATTCCAGACAATTTTGACCATCCCCAAAACAAATCCCTCACCCCACATTAACAGTCACTGCCCGTTGCCCCTCCTTTCAGGCCCTGGCAACCACTAATCTCTCTCTATGGGTATGCCTGCTTCAGACACTTCATACAAATAAAATGATGGAATCATATAATATAGAGTCTTTTGTGTTTGGCTTCTTTCATGTAGTGTAATATTTTCAAGATTCAGCCACATTGTAGCATGAATCAGTAGTTCATTCCTTTTTGTGACTAAACAATATTCCCTTATGTGAAAATACCACATTTTGTTTATCTATTCATGTGTTGATGGACATTTGGGTTGTTTCCATTGTCTGGCTGCAAATAATGTTGCTGGGGACCTTCATGTACAAGTTTTGATGTGAACATGTGTTTTCCATTCTCTTAGGTATATACCTGGGAGTGGAATGACAGGGTCATATGTTGAGCTTTTTGAAAAACTGCCAAACCATTTTCCAAAGTTGGTACATGATTTTACACCCCCACCAGCAAACTGAAAGAGTTCAGACTTCTCTACATGCTCTGTAACACTTGTTACCATCCATCTTTTTTGTATAGTCATCCTATATAAAGTATGAAGTGTTATCGCACTGTGGTTTTGACTTACATTTCCCAGTAAGTAATGATGTTGAGAAGATACTTTTTTAAACTGGTAATATTATCTCTGAAAGAAGCTATGAGATAAACCGGACTTAATTCTTATTAAAAGAGGAGAATTAAGGGATAATGAAAGTTACTGGAGCCTTAGCTGAACGGAATTATGCCTCAGAATTCAGAGGGTGAGAAGAAGGAGCTGTGGGTGTGTCAGGTAGGCACTTTAGAATGAGAAAAGTGGACTCTAACCAGTTCAGATAAAAATGCATAATCTGTTTTTGAGACCCTTCAGAGAAATGTAGCTCACGCCTGATGTGTATTATTGAAAAGTTTGGTCTTTTATATATAATGACAAACTCTCCTATGGCATGAATGTGAAGATACATCTCAACAGAACTGTTTACCCACACAGGGAACTCGATGGGTTCATATCTACGAAGAATGTATCAATAAATAAATGAAAAGAATATTAGCAGTGAAAGGCAAATTAGAAGTTTATACTGAATTTATGAGAATAATACCAAAAAGCTAAATCTTAAAGACTTATCATATGTGCTGAAGACACCAAAAGGGCTTTTGAAAAACTATATTCAGTGTAAAGTTCACTGATTAGGGGAATATAGTATAATATTGACTGGTCAAAGGAAGGAAGAAAAAGAACAACTGAACCCTTCTTTTTTAACTTAATTTTTCTAGCAGATAACATAGAATTCAAAGTGGAAATGGCAGAACATTTATTAGAGGACACATGAAGCCGAGATAAGTACAATATCAGTTCCAAAATTCTGGGCCCAAATGAATTATATTCCCCCAAAGTTTCCCTTTGTCCACAAGATCATGTACATGCTTCTGAAACTAACATTGAAGGGCCTCTACAAAACCAGCTCAGGTTATGGAGGGGAAGATACTGTATGGCTACATGTGGAAGTGAAGAATATAGAAACTATGTTGCTGGACCTCCAGGACCCCAGGAAATGGTGAATGGCTCAGCCTTATGGGAAAAACAGGAAAGGTGGCAGAGTCTCACCTCTGCAGGCATAGGAAGACTATGGGCAGTTCCAGCAGCCACGTTATCTGGTCATCTCATCACAGGGCCTCAGGGAGATGTTACCACCACTCAGCTTCCTTTCACTTCTCTCTGCTCTCACTGTTTTCCCTTCTGCTCTGCAACCGACTGCCCAGTGCCCTGCCTTCGTGCTTCATATTCCCAGAGAAACCACCTCAACTGACCCAGTATATTGCCACTATCCCTGTTTAGACAGAGCTTTTAGGACAGGACAACTCAGAAGTGACTGGCTGCATATTGATGGGCTGCCCTCGTGGGACAAGTTTTTACCTCTGACCTCATGTGCCCAGGCACGTGGCAGGTCAAATGGTACCACGAGAGTCACTCATGAGTGAGAAATCACTTCCGACCGCACTCAGCAGGGGCTGTGGATGTGGTTGGTGCCCAGTTCATGGGCCAGATTTATCATCTGATTCTTCCAGGTATAAACCCTCAGGTCTCACTGGTGTAGCTTTACACACCTCTAACCAAGATTTACTTAGTCCTTTGCTCATTCATTTATTCAACAGTTATGGTATGCCTACTATTTTCTAGACATTGGAGATAAGTAAATAAGATAAAACATATCTTTTATGAGTTCATGGTCTAATGAAGGAGGCACATACATGATTCAATGTGATACATGCTAAAGTAGAGGCATATACATGGTTCAGTGTGGTACATGCTGAAGTAGAGGCATATATGTGATGCCGGGGGAACACTGGGAAGGGCATCACCCACTCAAACTGTGGGGAGGAGAGGAGATGAGAAAGGGCCATTGGATTAAAAGCAGGGAGAAGTAGGAGCCACTCATCACGGCAGGAGGGGCCTGTGAGGTTCAACATGGCTGCAGGTTAGGGACCAGGGAGGGCGGTGGAGACGGTTGCAGATGTAGGTGAGTTCTCAAGGGGGAAGGGCCTGCCTATACTGCACATTTTATTGTCTGTTTGCTCTCCCAGATTCCACCCAAGGTATTGCAGAATATCTCGGTCACAAGCCATTCTTTTTGTTGACTCTGATTCACAATTTTGATGTTTCAGGATAAAATTGCCTCTGGTGGGGCTGCTGCCACCAGCTTTCCATAAAACCCCATCTCATGCTGAAGTCTCCTTATCAGGAGAAGAGAATAAATGTGTATTTCCAGGAATTGACACAAAGACAGATTTCTTGTTTATAGCTATAAAAATTAAACTTTGTTTTAAGTAAATAGCAGACCTAAAAAATTGTTTCTAGGGAGGAAAAATAGCCTAAATGCAATAAGATCGAAGTCTTTAGGATACCAGGTATCTTTTCTTATCCAATTCCAAATACCACTATTCTTGGTCTTTTCATGGCTAAGCAGATATTTCTCCTGTCCTCATACCTATTTTCTTTTCTTCACACCAAAGCTCTTCTGGCTCCCTGGCTCCCAGCCCTGGGTGCCAGCCCACTGTCCTGAGACAGGAGAGACTCAGATGTGTTGCGTGAGTTGCTGCAGGGCTGCCTTTCCTCGGCCATGCGGCAGGCCGCGGCCTCTCTGCTTGCGTTGCTGGCATTTCTTGGCAGGGTCAGTGACATGGGAAGGGTTATAATGAACCTGGAAAGGAAAGAGAGGGTGAGAAAGTCTCTTCTGTCTTTTCTACTCTTCCTCCAGTGATTTCCTGCCTGTTTCCCTCAGTTATCTAGATTATAGCGTGATCCAAACCTTGGACTTACTGTCCTCCAGTTCAAAAGATAGTTTCGCCTCTCAAAGTATTATTTCAGTATTCTTTCTTAAAGCAGTTAGGCTTCCCTGATTGATTTTAGAGTTTCAAAATCCAAATTTAAGATAAAAGATAAGCAAGTGTTACTTGTTTGAACATCCCTTCCATTTCCCTATCTTAAGTCCCACCTATGAGACCTTTCTGCCCATGCCAGCCCACCTTTATTCTTTTCCTGTTCTAAAGTTTCTGTAGTGTTAACTATACATACTTCTCATTTTGGCATTCAATGACATAGTGCCCTCAGTTGTTTAAGTACCCTCTGTGAAAATCTGGTCCCTTCTAGAGATATAAAGAGGAAAATGAGTATCTTTTTTCTTCTTTTGTTTCTCCCCCTGGCTTCTCCCCACAGCCCTCTACACTCAGAGTAGGTGTTGCGCAAACTCTTGCTCGAAATGAAATTAACCCAGTACATCAGAGCTCCACCTTACTTAGCTCTGTAATGGATACCAGCTTCATTAATTCTTTCCTCTCTTTCTCTGTGGAAGCTAAAGACAGATCCTGGGGGTGAAAGGGGCATGGTTTACTCTTAAATCTGCTAACTGGATTTCCTTATATCCTGGCATGTGCCACCTTACCTGATGCTTAGAAAGCCTACTTCAGGCCAGTACAGTGAAGGGAGAGAACTCACAACTATGGAACAGCAGCAGACAGGCTGTTACTTGCAGGTGGTATGAACCTGGACAAGACCTAAGTCTTTCAGCCTGAGTTTTTGTTTTTTTCATCTGTGGTTTTAAAGAGACCCACACCACCTTCCTCCACCTACCTCTTACGGATGCTTTAGACTCAGATGAGTCTTAGATGTGGCATTAACATACTCTGTAGCTGGTAAAGTACTGTGATGTAGGAGGTTCTTACATTAATAATCATAATGACTAACATGTATTGCTTACTGAGTTCTTACTGTGAGCCCTGTGTTTCAGGCACCATTCTAAGCGCTCTACATTGCACCTCACATAATGCTCACAACAACCTTATGACTTAGATACTATTACGATCCCTATTTTGCAGATGAAGGAACAGGGCACAGAGGGTTTAAGTAACTTGCTCAGGGCCCCCCAGCTAATAAGTGACAGAGCTAGGATATAAACCTGGACAGTCTGTCCGTGAGCTCTCTATAGCTGCTATGAGGAAGAAAAAAGGAGATGGGGGTGAGGGCCTTGAGAGTAAATGTAATCTGATAACTTAAAACCATCTTTTGGGGCAGCAAACAAAGGAGAAGGTGAAGCTTCTGATTCAGCTGGCTGATAGCTTTGTGGAAAAAGGCCACATTCATGCCACAGAGATCAGGAAATGGGTGACCACAGTGGACAAGCACTACAGAGACTTCTCCTTGAGGATGGGGAAGTACCAGTACTCCCTGGAGAAAGCCCTAGGAGTCAACACAGAGGTGGGTATGGGAGCTGCCCGGCTGGGACATCCTCCTTTCTTGTCTCCCCCAGTGCTACTGCTGGCGTTGCCGTGGAAGGAGGCACGGTTTCCAGGGCAGTCTTTCTGAGCTCCTACAGCACTTGCCTTGTGTGGTTTTCTAGTGGAACATTGGATCTTCCTGAGCCATCTAGCCATTGGCCTCTAGCCTTGCATGATTAGTGATATATATTCAACGTATATAGCAAAATCGGCTGGCTACAGTTGGGACCTGTGGCTACAGAACAGAGTTTTGCTGTGTGAAGGTAACTGTTGACTGTGAGGACTAAACCGTTTCTCTTGGCTTCATCAGTACCATCTTCTACCCAATTATGTTAATCAGCAAATGGTTAGAGTCGTCAGTGAGTATAACAGTGCTCTTTCAAGAATAAAGGATGCAATTTCTACAAAGGTTATTTGACATTTCATCTGAGAGAGGTGCTATTTTACCATGAAGCTGGGGAAGACTGACGTTTAATCTGCTCTTTATAATAGGGGTCAGTGACCTATGAATTAAGAGCTAAACGCAGGCTGGCAATTCGGCCCTGGGATGTCTAATTCTTACATCTTTAAGTAGGCTCACGCGCTGAAGCACAGCCGACTAGAGAGCCCAGTGGTCATGCCACTGAAATTAGCCTTTAACCTGTGAGATTTTTTCCTAGAGGTTTCCGTCCTATATAAACACCAAACAGTGTTGAAATAAGCAGGGGTGGGTAATTAGAAAATTCAGTAATTGTTTTGTATTTCCAAGGGACTTGCTTGTTTAAATATTTGCTTTTATTATTTTCCCTTGACAAATGAAAGTTAATTCTTATGTCTTTAGGTGCTTCTGTTTCACTTACACTTTAATGGGTAATCCTCAATCTTGGACTAATGTTGTGCATATGTGTTTAAATTTAATCAGGACAAAGTCCTTGAGGAAATATGACCCCAATTATCAAGTATATTCATTGTGTTTCCTTGCAATGGATGTTGGCCCTAAACATTTGACCCGAACATTTCATATTTTTCTTATTTGGAAAAAAAGTCACCACATGAAGAAGAGTGCTTGTGGGCGGAGTCTGTGGGGTTCCCCATCTTCTCATCCTTCTCCATTATATCTTTCCCTATTTTTTGCCTCTGCCACCCTCCCCTGCTCTGCTTAGCTGTTTTCCCAAAGCATCTCCGAGGTGACCTCTGTGATCTCTCTGTGTGTAGGATAACAAGGACCTGGAGCTGGACATCATCCCAGCAAGCCTTTCGGATCGTGAGGTCAAGCTGCGGGACGCCAACCACGAAGTCAATGAAGAGAAGCGGAAGTCTGCCCGGAAGAAAGAGTACGTTTTGGTAGGGGGGCTTCCACCCAACTAAACAGCCTCCTCATGACTGTGCGTGGTTTTCTTTGTTACCTGTCCCTTTACAGCTTGATGTGTGCTCATGACTACCTACAGAGGTTAGAATGGACATAGGTGATGCTTCCACCCACATTTCACACTAGCCAAGAATGCTAGGGCATTGGATAGTGGAAACAGCGAATCGTGTCCACCTCACAAAGCATTGCCTGATTACTCTGCTTTCTTTATGTTGGTTTTATTGCACAGTTACATATGTATCTGAAGATCTTCAAAGGGACTTGTAAGACTATTTTGATAGTTCCTTTTGGGTAATGCTGGAGAAAAACTGTTTCCTAAGATTAAGAATCCCTAGGTAGCTGATTTTATAAAAATGAAGTAGGACACAGTTCCCTTGAAGCTGTCCTGCTAAGTCAGAGTTTTTGTTTCACCTGGGGATTATATTAGTTTTTCTGGGCTGCTGTAAGGAAGTATGACAAATTGGGTGATTTAAACAACATAAATGCATTGTCTCACTGTTCTGGAAGCTAGAAGTCTGAAATCAAGGTGTTGAGAGGGTTGATTGCTACTAGGGTCCAAGAGGGAAGAATCTGTTCCAGGCATTCCTCCTTGCCTTAGAAATGGCTGTCTTCATGTTCATATGGCATCCTTCCTGAATATATGCATTTATCCAGATCTCCCCCTTTTTTAAGGACTCCAGTCATTTTGGAATAGGGGCCCGCCCTATTCCAATATAACCTCATCTTAACTAACTACATCTGCAGTGACTCCTTCTAAATAAGATCACATTCTGAGGCACTGAGGGTTGGGACTTCAACCTATGAAATTTGGGGGAGGGGACACAATTCAACCCATAAAAGGGAGGAGAATAGACCACACTTGGCCAAATCTTGCTGCTAGGCTCTCTCTGGGGCACCGAATAGCCAGAGGATGCCAGAACCCAATACAGTAAAATCAAAGACAACTTTCCCAAACATGTCAGATTCTAGTCCTTCTGACCTTTCCCTCGTTTACTAAGCACCTACAATGTACTAGAAACTTTGCTTACATAATCTTGTTTAGTTAGTATTTGCAGCAATCCTGTGTGATCAGCTGTTTTATAAATAAGGAGTCTGAGGCTGGGAGAAGCAAGTGCTCCCTCTAGTAAATAACAGAGTCATAATTCAATTCCTGTTTGTCTGACTTCAAAGCTCATGCACTTTCCATTTTACCAATAGAGCAAGAATAGTAACTGAATGGCTAATTAACTCCTGCAAAAGCGAATTTTTTTAATCAATACTTTAATTTTAGTAGGAAGGCCACTGCTAGTACAATGTATTGCTTTGAGCAAAATCCCACCACAATAAGGGCCCAGGAAAAATGCTGCTTGTTTTAATGTTTCCTGTAATTTCCAACAGGTCACACATTAGGGGCAATATTTCCCACAATTTTCATGTGGTGGAACACCTGAAAATACTACTATGAAAAACTAACATGGAAAATCTAAAGTAAATGTAAATACACTGTGTTGCACCCGTCAAGGCCTGGCAGGTCCACTCTAGATTCGGGCAGACAGGAGAAAATGCACGGAGCCGTGGGGACGCTCAACATGCCTTCATTCACGGGTGGGCGAGCTACACATGCCGCAAGCTGCACGTCCCCTGCATATCTCCGTGTGGCACACTGCATGTCACCTGTCTCCTTGCATGGCACGTGTCATGTGACACTCAGCATGGAGTCCCCACCTGCTTAAGTACTAGAACACAGACAAGGTCAGAAAGGTGCTAACTGATCTTATGCAACGGAACTGCGTACTACGCCTGCGAGCCCACTCAAGCTTATGGGAACAGTTTTTCGGACCCAGTCTCTAGGCTATGAGAACACTACTTATCAGGCCATTCTCAAAGTTATGGGAAACTATTTCCCTTAGTTATCCAGATACCTGGGTCAGGAAGCCAGACTGTCTCCGCTTACCCTATATACATACTTTGTGCTAAATTACAAATTATTATGTATCACATGACCGCTGGGAAGCACCATTTTTTTTAGATATTTATTTATTCATTTTTAGAGAGAGGGGAAGGGAGGGAGAAAGAAAGGGAGAGAAACATCAATGTGTGGTTGCTTCTCATGCACCCACAACTGGGGACCTGGCCCTCAATGCAGGCATGTGCCCTGACTGGGAATCAAACCAGTGACCTTTGATTCACAGACTAGCACTCCATTCACTGAGCCACACCAGCCAGGGCTATCTCTAATAAAAATCTGCAAAAGGAGAAACTTAAGTTGGTACACTACAACGAAGCCATGCATCCGTCATAAGCTCACTAGCTGCCCAAGCACATTACGTTATTAGGGAACTGCCCCCTTGCAGACATGCTGCACAAGCTTCTATTTATGGGAGGCTGAAGAGCAGTCACTTAACTTGTCCACTTGTGCTGGGCCTGTCATCACACACTCAGTTTCATGCACTTCAGTCTGTGATGTAAATGAGCCCCATTACAAATAGTGTTGAAGTGCACAGGGCAAAGGTCAGCAACCTGCGGCCCACAGGCCGTAGTTTGTCCCACCATCTGTTTTTTTTTTTTTAATTAAACTTATTGGGATGGCATTGGTTAATAACCACCTGTTTTACATTGTCTGTAAGCTAAAGACTCTTTTTTATATTTTTAAATGATTGAGAAATATGAAAAGTAGTGATGTGAAAATTAAATGAAATTCTTTTGTGTCCATAAAGTTTTATTGGGACACAGCCACATTTATTTATTTATTTTTTACATATTGTCTATGGCCCCTTTCACACTACAACAGCAAAGTTGAGTGGTTATAACAGAAATCGAATGGCTCTTTACAGATAAAAGTTGCTAACCCCCCAGTCTCAGTGGTAGTACCTTAGCACTTGTTATTTTTAGCTCTTAAACCTGGTTTAACTTAAGGTACTGTGAATGGTTTTGGCATAAGTCAACAACTCCACTAAACAGAAACCATCACTCCGGAGCTGTAAGAGAAATGTAGGAAGCTGAGACTGAAGCTATGTAGTTGGTAAGAGTGAATGTGAATGGTGCTGCATGCTTGTGCACACACGCAAACACACGTGCAATTGAGAACACACACATCTGCACAGAATCACAACATAGAAAAACTGGGAGGGAAAAGGGAGAGAGGATGGGGAGCCAGCTGAGCACGAACATGCCAAAGGGAGACAGAGCAAACAATCAAAGTGAGAGGGACTCAGACCTAACACTCAGAGGCAAGGAGTTTTGAAGAAAGGAAGAGACATATTTTGGAAAAGTAGAAAAGTAGGACGTTCAATGATATCATACATGCCAGGGCAGGGAAGTGAAGTTTGAAGGAGGGGAGTATTATATCTCTAACCAACTAAACGCCAATGTGTTTCCTTCCAGATTCATTATGGCTGAACTGCTCCAGACAGAGAAGGCTTATGTGAGGGACTTACATGAGTGCTTAGAGGTAAGTCTGGCAGTAATCAGTTAACAGCTATATTAGAAAGATGACATCCTTGACAGTGTCAGGTTCCCGAGAGGAGCTCAGTGCTCTTTGTCTTCTCCCAGAGCTTAACAACTATCAGAGTCAATAGTAATTGTATGGGGGTGTAAAGTACTTTTGAAAAGAAACTTTTCTCAGACTCAAGCTAGACCCAGCAAAAAAGTATGTAAGACCCTTCAAAATAAAAACCATGACATAGTCAATGAACTTGAGTTTGAAAGCCTACATCCTCCACTTGACACACACTTGAACATGCACACATTTAATAAATAAGAACAGTGTGGATTTTGTGCTCTGACCAAAATCGGGATGTATCAGGATGTGTTTCCTTAGCAACAGTTCAAGAAAATGGAACTCGGATTTTCTTTCTTTCTGTCCTGCTTGTTTACCATCTCACTTTTTACACTCCACTTGCATTGCCAGCCCAAGTCTTATACCATACGTTTGGAGGCCTGTTCATTTCATCTGTATTTCACGTGGTGGTTCTTGCCACTGATGAAACTGTTGCTGTCTTACAGACCTACCTGTGGGAAATGACCAGTGGTGTGGAGGAGATCCCCCCTGGGATCCTTAATAAAGAACATATCATCTTTGGCAACATCCAGGAGATCTACGATTTTCATAACAAGTAGGTTGGTGGAGGGTTTCAGTGGAGCACACTTAGGGCCATACATACCAAACCACAGGGCTTCCCAACAAGTGGATCGAAGCAGCTTGGAAAATCTCATCTAGTAAATTGTTACCTGTTAAATTTTCTAAGTCAGTTACTGTTAAACTTCTTTCTCATCCATCCATATTTCTCCACAATTGTTCAAAGTTCCAAGTGGAAAGTGAAGTATTCAGCAGTGTTCTCCTTAGGGACCTACCTGGCAACATCTTCATACCCAATCAGAACAATAACCAGGATTCCAGGAAACAATAGTAGCTTTTCCTCATTAAAACTGTGGAGAATCCTGACATCAGAATTCATCTAAGGCTAACTGTCCTACCTAGTGGGTCTTAGGTTTCAAAATCCATTGAAGTTTCCATTCGACCTAAATATTTCCTCTCAACTCCCCCATCATCTCAACCAAAACAATAACATAGGAAAGATAGATGATAGATAGATAGATAGATAGATAGATAGATAGATAGATAGACAGGCAAAATACCTAATGGAACATATTTCTTGACAGCCAACAGGAGAGAACATCAATTGACCCTCTCTGTTGTGTTGAAATTAGTAGAATCATAATGCCCTTAAACCTCCCAGCTCATTTTGTCCAATGCCAACTTGATTTAAGAATCTTTTCTACAACATACTAAACAACATGTTCTATTTTTAATAGAGGGTCAGCAAGAACATTGGTTAATGAGTTACATAAGCAACTAATGGAAATAACTCAGTTTGCAAAATACAAATAGAGAATCTGAAAACACAAGGACTATGATGGTATGAAGTCCTTGAGCTCACTCAGGACCCTGTTCCAGAGAAGGGATAAGAGGCAGAGGTTCAATGTTGTAAGATACAATTCAGAGGAAGTCCTAAGGTCAGGCAAGTCAAGGCTTTTACTGAGGTAACTAATCGCGCTGGCGCTGAAACCACTAGCTCCACAAGTTCCTGCGGAGGCCATGTGTACAGTGGTAGCAGCCACCCGGAGGCAGGGCTCTGGAACAGCACTGCCCAGTAGAGCTTTCTGCAGTGATGGAAATGTCCCATGTCTGTGCTGCCCATTACCGTAGCCACCAGGCATGTGTAGATATCGAACACTGGGAATATGACTAATACTACTGAGAAATGAATTTTTAACTTTATTTAATTTGACAAATTTAGATGGCAGGTGGCTACCATATTGAGCAGCTCAGCTCTAGAAAATGAGACCTCAGTATGGCCCTTTGCTAAGAATGACTAGCAGGCAAGACTTGACTGTAAAAGGACCACCCTGAGTTCTTGAAGTTCTAAATAAGGGTTGGAAGGTCACTCCTTTCTTGTCAACTCCTAATGATTAATCCCCTGTTATGTTATCAAATGGCATCATTTTAAAAGGAACATAAAATATGTAGCTCCCAAGACACGTTAACCTTGTCAGATTATATAAACAGAAGCTCTAGAGGGGAAAAATAACATCTCACTTCCTGGAGAACTTATTAAGTTCCCAGTCTTTCTTTTTTTTTTTAAATCACAAATTTTAACACTCTCCATGTGGTTTGTTTGGAAATCTTCAGACATAGAAATAATCTCTCCTCGTGCCTATTTAAGAAGACCCCTGTAAAACCATTTTTGACTTTGATTCCAAAGCCACTGATTCCAAATTCTGTCATCTAAGCCCAGCCCAGCATTATCCTGTCTTCCCCAGGATATCTGAGAAGACATGGGACCGCTAAGAGTAAGTCATGTTACTTTACTTTTCAGATTTATGGTCTCTGGGATTAGTTAACAAGCCTTGCTTTCCTCATGTCCTCCCCAAATTGACTGAGCATCAAAGTACAGAAATCCAGAGATCACAATGTACACTTCCTGTGAACCCTGCTTTTGCCAAATCAGTATATAAAGGGAAGGGATATTTATTTCAAAATCAATTAATCATAACAAAATATCCAACACAACTGCGTCTCTTACCTGGTTTCACAATACTACTCTACCAAACCATGGCAAGCAGTTTGGTTATTTTTCAAATGACTGAAAGTCTACCTACCAGTTACAAAGTATCGTTTAGTCTAAGCAATCCTTTTTAAAAGTCAAGTTAAACTGTATAGAATGCTGCAGGCTGTAGAGGAATAAATTCAATGATTAAGCTACCAAGCACATGTTACCTATTTATAACATTACAAAGAAATAAAAAGAAATAAAAACCAGCCTCTGAGCAACCAAAAGAGCTATCACAAGGATAAAGTTCTTACCTTTTCATAGAATCTCCTTTCTTTCCTCTCTAAAAGCCACTTTACCTCTTGGTTAGATTGTTTTGAGGCTCAAGCAACTTAGAAGCAGTCAATAAAAAGCAGGAAGTTGAGCAAGTAGTTTGATACCAGCAGTAAAACCTGACAGGAAAGAAGACAAACTGCAGTAAAAATAGGCAGAAGAACCCCAAAAATCAGGGTGGCCAAAGGCTATTTAGTATTGGTGGAAACGATCCTATATCCCATTGCAGGGCCCAGCACAGCCAAGTTCTGACAGGATAGCGTAACAATTGATATTAGTAATAACCTTGAATCATTACTGTATTCTACATTAGAAAGCAAGGAACTCAGTAATGCTTTTGGAAAGCTATTCACCAAAGAAAAAAATGTTTGAAATTATCCATAATTTAAAGGAACATCCAAGAAAATCAAGCCGTGTATTAATTTCCTACAGGATCTGGACGGCTAAGGCTTTACTCACAATGTATGCTTTCTACTTATGCCACACAAATTCTGATTAATGGAGAAAGCGTAACATTTCTATAATCTCTAATAAATAAGAGAGATGGCAATTAAGCCAGATTTGAAAATGCAGGAACTGTGAGCTCTGTAGGAGACCGTGTCTTTCACTGCATAACCCCAATACCTAGCACACAGGAAACTAAGTAAGTATTTGTTGGATGGATGGGCAGATGGACTAAAAATAGAATTACAATTTGCAGGCTTATGGCTAATGCCATTCAGGTCATAATTCAGTCTTTTGTTTGTGAAATCTCAGGATAGAGAAAACCATTAGGTGTGATTGCTCCCCATCACTACCAGAACCTTACAGACCAGCAAAGTAAGTGAATATCTGAATGAAAGAGTTTCTTGGGAGCTTCGTAAAGAGAGGACTCTTCAGGAACCATTGTCTGAAATGGTCATTTTTTAACCTGAAAATTTCCAAGGGTTCTTTTTAACTCTAATTGTTCTCATCCTTGCAAAGTTGCAATTAAGTGCTATTTAACAGAGAAACGTGCTCCTCACACTTCTAGTGTGGAGCTCAGGTTATCTGCCTGTACTCCAGGGAGGGAGGGAAAGGGTGAGGGAGATGGGGAGGTGGGGCGGCAGAGGGACTGAGGTCGACACTACCCCGATAACCCAATTAGCTGAGTCACTAGAAAATTAGTACTTAGACCAAGGGTGATATGGTATTGATTCTTTTAAACGGTGTCACTTTGAAAAATGACAACCAAGATTAGTTGTGTGTGTGTGTGTGTGTGTGTGTCTTTCTCAAGGACCTTTGTCTATACAGATACTTAATGGAGAAATTCGCAAGCACCAAAATTTCTATAAACAATTCAATATATTTAACACAAATTGGAGGTTCAAATAGAATGATACTTCATTTTTACCCTACATCTCTTTTCTACAGAACTAAATATAAAGATCATGAAACTTACTACACAAGAATGAAATCAAGTTTTATTGTGTATTGATCAGCATTCCAGGAGCACTCAGATACGATAAGACAATATATCCCACAAACAGGTCCCCAAACAGATAGTTGTGTTAGTGCAGTCTCTCTCCCCACTTTGACTAACCTACAGCTTGTAATTCAGGAAAATCATTTATTTTGTTTGCCTTGATTATTGGATTTTCAGCTTTGGTGAGGACAGCTGTTTGTTCAAAAAATTCATCACTCTCGATTTAATCTGAACTTTACTTTTTCCTTTTGAGTTATGTGGAGATACAGTCTTATATGTGTCTGAGCAATAACATTTTTATAAAATCTCTGCTGTCAGACTCAGAGGATCTTCTTCACTGTTAAGTACAACCATCTCCATTTACAAATAAGAGACAGTGAGATCCAGAGAGGAGCCAGTGACTTGCCCAATGTGTGACCACTGCCCCCCCTTAAAGATTAGGCACAGATTGCAGGTGTGTGGTCTCCCATGTCAGTGCTCCTTCCTGGTCCCTCACTCCGTAGACCACCACTGGGACTGCCACATCTGATTGGTTTGGTTCGTCAGCTTCCATGTGGATCCCCACATTTGAAGAACACTTCAACCCCTTTCTGCCATAGGTGTGTCCTCCAAGTCCCGCACCCTCCCATTAGCTATCTGAAATAAGTCAGTTTTCAGCAAGACCTGCCAGGGCTAGATATTTCTCCTGCACACTCCCTGCCTCCAGGCCTGGCATTCCTGGCTTGGTAGTCGCAGGCCCATGGCTGAGGGAGCAGGGCCAGAGCTCTGTGGGGCTAAGCTGGGAGCACTGGCCAGGCCAGGATCAGCCTGCTAGTGTAGCAGGTGGCCAGGGTCAGCCAGCAGCAGAGGGTTGTGTGTAGCAGGGGCTGAAGACAAAGTGGAGGAAGTGAAGGGAAAGGCAGGTCCACATTTTTGTCATCTTCTCAGATTTCATTCTTGGGCCTGTGCTAGTTTGGAGAGGGAGCTGGTACCTTGGGGTGAGTCAAACCCAGCCTCTGCCCTCTGAGCTCCAGGAATTAGTAAGGTATCTATGATAAGACCAGAGGCAAGAACAAATGTAGTTCAAAGAAGCAAAGGAAATAGCCTCAGTTGGACTAATAGGAAAGGCTACAGAGGAGAAGGCATTCAAGATGGAATTTAAATAAGAGGATATTTTTAGCCAGAGATGGCTCCCTCAGTAAGGGAGGACAGTTTGAACATAGGCCCTCCAAGAGAGGAGAGTGGGGACTAGCAGGGAGGCTGTAAAAGGTAATGGAAAGAGCTTGAGGGTGAGTCTCAACCCTGGGTCAGTATGGGGAGAGGACCAGCTGTCACACCCCCTCTTAGATGGTCTTGTCACATCTGTGTCTGAGATTGAGGCAGAGGAAAGGAGAGGTGGTGGGTAGAGGCAGTAAGAATCAGAGATGTATATGGGGGATACGACAAAAAAGAAGGAAGGAGAGAGACAGAGTAAGGTTGGAAAGTAGGATAAAATACCTGGATAAGGAGAAGGAAGAGAAGTGGGTGGCTAATAAGGGGAAAGGAGCGATGGGGAGGGAGAGAGGAGACAGAGGCAGTAATGGTAGAGGAGATAGATAGATGGAAGGAAGGAAAGGAGGAAGAGAGGGAAGGAGAGAGAAAGGAAGTTGCTGAGGGGGTATTTAGGAGAGAAGGGAGAGAGAAATGGATAAGGACCAAGCCTTCCCTGGGCTACCATCCTATTGCAGTTAGGAGAACCAGCAAGGTATTTTTCAAACATTTTTTGATGTGAACCACAGGAAAAAATTATACATTATGTCTTGATATATTATATATTATAGGGAATTAAGTTTTTTCAAAATAACACCCTCACTCTGTATGATGCATGCTGATACTTTAGGTTAGGTTCTGTTTTTCCTCCCCCCGCCCTTCCTCCTTTTTTAATGCTGAGTTACACCCGATGTATTGATTTTATAACCCCTTGAAACACTGTGGGTCAGTCTACAGCTGCAAGGCAAGGAGCTGGCTCCACCAGGTGCTGAGACAAAGGATGTGCAACCCACAGCACGTTGGCAGGGCCGCACTGCTGGCCACTGCTGCTGCAGAGTACAGTATATAAAAGCCTGGGGTCAGGGGTGGGGGGAATCCTTTAAAGATAATCTAGTTCTTCTCTACTCCCTTGTTTTATAGAAACTGGAGCTTATAAAGGTTTGTGACCTTCCCAAACCAATTAGTAGCACAGCCAAAGAATTCAGGTCTTTTCAACTCCCTATTACAACACAGTCATTTTCTTTGTGTTCAAATATCAAGGACAGAAGAAAGGGAAGACCTGTTATGATTTTTTGTGGGCCCTAAACCCATACTTGAGGGATAACTGCAGGCCTTACACAACCCATCAGAAAGGCTGTATAAAAATTTAGCTCTGGTTTTGTTGTTTGGTTTTTTAAATATTCTGTCAAATTTGTTACTGGTTATAGATATTGGGGAATACCCAAGTCAAGACCAGCTCTAAACACTTTTTGGATGTGTCAAAGTAATGTTAATATTAGTTATCACGAACTGCTTACTATCTATTCCTAGTTGCTGGCAGCACATTAATGGATGTGTATAACATTAAATGTGAGGTTAATTTTTATATTTTATTTTGACATTAAACTTGTGATATATCTCTGCACATACTTCTTGATTCATCTGGTCACACAAGTTAAACAAAATTAGGACATATTAGCAAAACCTATTCAACAGGTAGAAGTGCAGGAAGGTAAACTGCTGCTTGGGGTTGGAGGCTGAGGTTGAAGAATATGATGAGTAGGAGTCCAGCCCTGCACACCTTTCCCCTTCCTCTCTAACCTAGGCTGAAGTTCCTGGTGTGCAATGGAAAGACAGAGCTGGTGATTCTCACCGCTCAGCCTGGGTGATCCTGTGCTGAAGCTACTGCATGAATAATCCCACACCTTCCCTGGTGTGCATGTCACTCTCCACTTATTTAGGAGCTGCTCCAATATGCTGACCACTCGTCCTAGCCCCTACAATCTGGAGCCTCTTAAAGGCTAGACTCTGAATCTCTCTGGTCACTGGGGGTTTTTTTAGAAATGATCTCTACCTATACCTGTATGAAAGCAGTATCCCAGCCCTGCTTTGACAGAAGGCAATGTCCTGGACTTCCTGCAAAAAAAATGAGCCTGATGCCTTTCTCACCTGACCTCCAATTTTATGTATCCTTCTCATTGTTCTTTTCCCCTTTGCCACAGCCCCCACCCTCATTCCCCTTCTCACCACCTCCAGCATTCCAACAAGTGCATTTGTGCAAGAGCACACACACATATACACACACACACAAGGTCATCAAATATATTCACGTAGATTGCATCCTTGATGTAAAGGTCTCTCTGCTGGACCTGGTTGTAAGTCCCTCGGAGAGGGATGCAATTCTCCAGTGCACTGAGACTATAGGCCAGGTTTATCTTTGGAAAGAACAAAATCAAAACTACTCAGGGTACATTTGAGATGGTGCTGTTTCCATAGTACTCTTTTTCTCTCTCTCGTTTTTTATTGTTGTTCAAGTACAGTTGTCTCCATTTTCTCCCCACCACCCCCCCACACACCAGGCAATCCCACCTCCTACCCTCGATCCTACCCTCCTTTAGTTTGTCCACGTGCCCTTTATACATGTTCCTTGACAACCCTTCCCCTTTCCCCCCCACTATCCCCTCCTACCTTCCCTCTGGTCACTGTCAGTTTGTTCTTTATTTCAATGTCTCCGGTTATATTTTGCTTGCTTGTTTGTTTTGTTTATTAGGTTCCACTTATATGTGAGATCATATGGTATTTGTCATTCACCGCCTAGCTTATTTCACTTAGCATAATGCTCTCCAGATCCATCCATGCTGTCGCAAAGGGTAGGGGCTCCTTCTTTCTTTCTGTTGTGTAGTATTCCATAGTGTAAAAGTACAATAGTTTTTTGATCCACTCATTTACTGATGAGCACTTGGGTTCTTCCAGCACTTGGCTATTGTAAATTGTGCTGCTGTGAACATTGGGATGCACAGTTCTTTTGAATTGGTGTTTCAGGGTTCTTAGGGTATATTCCTAGCAGTTGAATTGCTGGGTAAAAAGTCAGTTCCATTTCTAGTTTTCTGAGGAAATTCCATACTGTTTTCCACAGTGGCTGCACCAGTCTGCATTCGCACCAACAGTGCACTAGGGTTCCTTTTCTCCATATCCTCATCAGCACTTGTTGTTTGTTGATTTGGTTATGATGGCCATTCTGACCAGTGTGAAGTGGTATCTCACTGTGGTTTTAATTTGCATCTCTCTGATGGCTAGTGATACTGAGCATCTTTTCATAAGTCTCTGGGCCCTCTGTGTGTCCTCCTTGGAGAAGTGTCTCTTCAGGTCCTTTGCCCGTTTTTTAATTGGTTTGTTTGTCTTCCTGGAGTGGAGTCATGTGAGTTCTTTATGTATTTTGGAGATCAAACCCTTGTCTGAGGTATCATGTTCTTTCTTTTTTAAAATTAAATTTATTTTTTATTTTTATTTTTTTTCACAATTCTTTATTTTTTATTTCAATATCAATACATTTTTAAACATCAGTAGCAGACACTCATTTTTATCAAATGCCTGTTGGCATTCAAGAAGATAATACATTTTTTCCTAATTTTCTAATGTGAAACATTCCTTTTTATTATTTATTTATTTATTTTTATTCAGTTACAATTGTCTGCATTTTCTCCCCTTCCCTCCACCCCACCCCAGCCAGTCCCACCTCCCTCCCCCACCTCTAACCTCCCCCTTGATTTTGTCCTTGTGTCCTTTATAGTAGCTCCTATAGACCCCTCTCCCCACTATCCCCTCCCCACTCCCCTGTGGCTATTGTTACAATGCTCACACAACTCTACTCCAGGAAGACAAACAACCCAATTAAAAAATGGGCAAAGGACTTGAAGAGACAATTCTCCAAGGAAGACATACAGAGGGCCCAGAGACATATGAAAAGATGCTCAGCATCACTAGCCATCAGAGAGATGCAAATTAAAACCACAATGAGGTACCATCTCACACCAGTTAGAGTGGCCAACATAAACAAATCAACAAACAAATGCTGGAGAGGATGCGGAGAAAAGGGAACCCTAGTGCAGTGTTGGTGGGGATGCAAACTGCTGAGGCCACTGTGGAAAACAGTATGGAATTTCCTCAGAAAACTAAAAATGGAACTGCCCTTTGACCCAGCAATTCCGCTGCTGGGATTATACCCTAAGAACCCTGAAACACCAATCCAAAAGGTATCATGTTCTTATAGTACTTAATATAAACCTCAGAAACCTTTTCTGTCAGTTAGTGTTAGATTTCATTTTCCAGGATTCTGTATAAAGCCAGAGGAAAGCATTTTTCTCATGGAGTAATTTCATAATATATTGCATTGTAATAATTTT
Organism: Desmodus rotundus; assembly: GCF_022682495.2. NCBI lineage: Eukaryota > Metazoa > Chordata > Mammalia > Chiroptera > Phyllostomidae > Desmodus > Desmodus rotundus. The sequence continues at coordinate 101,700,577 of NC_071388.1, forward strand.
CTCTTTTTAAAATATATTTTATTGATTACGCTATTACAGTTATCCTGTTTTTTCTCCGCTTTATCCCCTTTGCCCTGTACCATCCCTCCACCAGCATTCCCTGCCCCCTTAGTTCATGTCCATGGGTTGTACATGTAAGTTCTTTGGCCTCTCCATTTCCTATACTATTCTTAACTTGCCCCTGTCCATTTTGTACCTACCATTTATGCTTCTTATTCCCTGTACCTTTTCCCCCATTCTTCCCCCTCCTCCTCCCCACTGATAACCCTCCATGTGTGATCGCCATTTCTGGGATTCTGTTCCTGTTCTCGTCGTTTGCTTAGTTTGTTTTTTTGTTCGCTTGTTTGTTTTTTAGGTTCGGTTGTTGATAGTTATGAGTTTGTTGTCATTTTACTGTTCATACTTTTGATCATCTCCTTTTTCTTAGATAAATCCCTTTAATATTTCATATAATAAGGGATTGGTGATGATGAACTCCTTTGACTTGACCTTATCTGGGAAGCACTTTATCTGCCCTTCCATTCTAAATGATAGCTTTGCTGGATAGAGTAATCTTGGAGGTAGGTCCTTGCCTTTCATGACTTGGAATACTTCTTTCCAGCCCCTTCTTGCCTATAAGATTTCTTTTGAGAAATCAGCTGACAGTCTTATGGGAACTCCTTTGTAGGTAACTCTTTCCTTTTCTCTTGCTGCTTTTAAGATTCTCTCCTTATCTTCAATCTTGGGTAATGTAATTATGATGTGCCTTGGTATATGCTTTCTTCGATCCAGCTTCTTTGGGACTCTCTGAGCTTCTTGGACTTACAGGAAGTCTATTTCTTTTGTCAGATTGGGGAAGTTCTCCATTATTTTTTCAAATAAGTTTTCAATTTCTTGTTCTTCCTCTTCTCCTTCTGGCACCCCTATGATTCGGATGTTGGAACATTTCAAGTTGTCCTGGAGGTTCCTAAACCTCTCCTCATTTTTTTGAATTCTTGTTTATTCATTGCATTCTGGTTGAATGTTTATTTCTTCCTTCTGCTCCAAATTGTTGATTTGAGCCCCGGCTTCCTTCCCTTCATTGTTGGTTCCCTGTATATTTTTCTTTATTTCACTTTGCATAGCCTTTACTTTTTCCTCTATTCTGCGACCATACTCAACCATTTCTGTGAGCCTCTTGGTTACCAGTGTTTTGAGCTCTGCATCTGATAGGTTGGCTGTCTCTTCATCACTTAGTTCTATTTTGGGAGCTTTGATCTGTTCTTCCATTTGGGCCATATCTTTATGTCTTGGTGTGCCTGTTATGTAGTAAGGGGAAAAGCCTTAGGTATTCACCAGGGCAGGGCAAACCACCTAGCTGTGTTGTGGCACTGTGTGTAGGGGAGGGTCTAAGAGGGAACAATGCTGCTTGCTCGGCTCTTGGTTGGCTTTCAGTCACTTCCTCCTCTACCCACAAGCAAATTGGGCCCTTCTGGTGCTGATTCCTGGGTTTGTGTACATTCTGGGATTCTGTGTGTCTCTCCAACGAACTCTCTTGTGAAGCTTGGAGTTTCTCCCACCACTGCAACGCTTACTGGTGTTTACAGTCAGAGGTTTTGAGACTTTATTTCCTTGCACTGGAACCCTGGGTTGTGCTATCTGTCTCATTTCCCAGTTGTTCCTCCCAGTTTATCTGCAAGGGAATGTGAGATCACCTGGTCCACCAGCCAACACCTCTCCCTACTTCAGCTTCTGCCATGCCACGCATCCTCTCCCCACTCCTACCCGTCTCAGTGAATATTTCTTCTTTAAATCCTTGGTCATCGGACTTCCATACAGTTCAATTTTCTGGCAGTTCTGGTTATTTTTTGTTTTTAAATTTGTTGTCCTTATTTTGGTTGTGCGAGGAGGCAAAGCGTATCTACCTATGCCTCCTTCTTGGCTAGAAATCGCATTGTGATAATTTAATAGAGCAGTGACATTGCTTAGATCTTGACATTTCCTTAAAAGTTTACTCATTTCTGAAAGAACCACAGACATTCACACAAATACTTAAGCTACTTGTTTTTCTCATTCTCTCATGATTTATTACATATAATAATTGAAATTGTGAGGACCAAGATACTGCTATAAAACAGCTGAGGTGGAATTCTCCACCATTTATAAGAGAGTTCTGACCTCTTATGCTTTAATTTAAACTTACCATGTCTATTTGATGTAGGTGAAATGATAGTGATCAGACTTACATAATCTATTGTCTTCATAAACTTCAAATTAAAAAGCAAACTAGAGTTTAATATTGCCACTTGTCTTCAACAATTACCTTGAGATTGTAGTAAATATCTTACTCAAAGTTGTGAATTCATATGCCCAACACAAGATAGTTTTTCTAATTCTTAACTTTTTTATGTAAAAATTCAATCATAGTCCTTGCCAGTTTGGTTCAGTTGTTTAGATCATCATCCTGTAAACTGAAAGGTTGCCAGTTCAATCCTTGGCCAGGTCACATACCTAGGTTGCAGGTTCAATCCCTTGCCGAGTCACATGCCTGAGGGAGGCTACCAATTGATGTTTCTCTGTCACATCGATGTTTCTCTCACACGCAGTCCCTTCATCTCTCTTTAAAAGCAACGAAGGAAAACGTCCTCAGGTGAGGATAAAAATATTCAATCATATAGCATCAATGTAGGATTTGCCAACTGGAAGCCCACTGGAATCTAGGGCAGTCACCTACAAATGCTGATCTGTGGACTGGATGCACCAGAATTATTCAGGGAGCTTTTCTAAACAATTCAGATACTCAGATCCTGTCCCCAGGTGGCAGTGCACAGCCAAGTGTGGGGATCAGTAACTAGAGTTTTCCAAGAGGGTTCTGTGAGTAAAAGTCAGATACTCCCTCCAAAAATGTTCCACTCTCAAATTGGTTTGGGAAGCATTGCACACTATATCACTTCAGAGACTTATAGGGTACCTGATCATACTGGGTTGGCCAAGAAGTCCATATGGATTTTTCTGTAAAATTAAAGCCACATTTCTCATTTTCACCAATAACTTAATTGACTTGGATATTTTGGGTATGTTGGCTATCACCTGCATGGTATAACATTGACTGTTCTCAATTAATGTCTTGATTTGATTGCTATCAACTTCAACTGGTCCACCCAACCGTGGAGCATTGTCTAGTGAGAAATCTCCAGCACAAAACTTCACATACCACCTTTGACACATTCAGTCAGTCACAGCACCTTCTCCATGCACAGCATACATCTTTTTTTCCTTTCTTGAAATAGTAAAACACAAGTATGCCAAAAATGTTGTGTATTTTTCATCTCCAATATTAAAATGGATTCACAAAAATTGAAATGGATTCACAAAAATTCACCAATTTTGATTTTTTTTAATGCACACTGATATGACAGCTGCCACAATACAGTCTAACAAAACACTTTTGAATAAAGTTAAAGGCAAATAAGTGCTACTAGAGCCATCTTATGGGAAAAACCCTTCGAAGTTTTTGGCCAACCCAATATTATAGGATTTTGGAAGTCCTACAGTAAAGAAGCCAGCTTACCCCAGGATTTCCCAAATTTAAATGATATGTCACTTTGGAATCTAATTTTTGCATTAATACTGAATCAAGATTTTCCTAGGTTATGGTTGCAGGGGTGTCCAACCTTTTGGCATCTCTGGGCCACACTAGAAGCAGAAGACTTGTCTTGCTTGGGCTGCACATTAAATACACAAGCACTAACGAAAACTGATGAGCAAAAAAAGGTATTAAGTAAATTTACTATTTTGTGTTAGGCCTCATTCATAGCCATCCTGGGCTGCATGCGGTCCGTGGGTTGCAGGTTTTTAACAGAGGCTTAGTAAGGAGAGCTCCTGAACTTTGTCTCTGTGAGTGAGGGAGAGTGTGAGATACATATGTTTATCAGCATATGGTTTCATTAAGATTGAGAAGCACTGATCCTGAAGAACTGATGTTTATTCAGTGCCTACTGTTTACCAGGTACTGGAGGTGGTTCTTTAGCTATGTGAATTTATTAAATTCTCACAACAACTCCACAAGGGAATTACTTAAAGACAAGAAAATGAAGCCTTGGAAGACCCTCCCTCACAACTGTGACTAACTGTGAAGTCTGGTTCTTTAACTCCTGCTTGGTTGTGGGAAAAGGAAAGTGAGACATGGAATCAGTAGAAGGGTGAACTAGTGGCGGTTGCTGTTAAAACCTACATTTTCCAGAAAGGTATTAATTGAAGAAGTAATATTCTATGCATTTAATTGATTTTATAGTGCTTCCATTTTTGAGGATTTTCAAACTGAGCATTCTCCTTGAGGTTTTTGATAGTTGCTATCACAAAAAGCCAAGGTATTGCTCTATTTAAATTTCCAGGATTTTAAATAAACTTGCTTGCACTGTTTTCAGCATCTAGAACAATTATCAATTCTGTGGTTACAATTACCACTGTGTGTTTAAAATTAACCTTAAGTAACCAGCAAACTGACCATGGGTCATAAGTCAAGCAAAGAAGAAAATTTTCCAAGTTTATTATGGGTATCCTTGCAACTTCTAAAACAAAAATATATACAAATGATGTATTATAGAATTGTGTACTTGAAACATATCATCGTATTAGCCAATGTCACTCAAATAAGTTTTTTTAAAAATAGGAAAAAATCAACAACAAAACAAGAGCAAAAAAATTCCATTCAATTCATAGACTACACCTTAAATTAGTTACTACAGTTGCTTCCGAGGAGGGGCTAGGAAGACAAATGGTTTGTTTTCTATCATGTACATCTGTGACTTACAAAAAAGTTAAACATTATAAAAGATACAAGTACCACAAAAATACAATTTTCTATTCTGTGTGGAATGCCATGATCCAGGTTGTTTTACCATTTAGTTGCTCACTCTCAGAGGATAATGGCTTACACACCATGAAAGACAGAGTTTAGGGGGCTGGAGTGAGATCCTGAGAGTGGGGAAGTGGAGTCTCTCAAAAGTGTTTATCCTAAAGCCCAGGGCCTCCAGGTGCTCCCCTTTCCCCTCTTTCTCTCTTATTCCAAGCTCTCTCGTCCCCCCATGTTCTCCTTTATCTCCAGCAGTTTGTTTTCTGTCACCAGTCCTTGTCCTAAAATAGTTCCTCAGATTTTCTGTCCCCACTTGCCAAGTCACTACAACCCCCCACCCCCAGGCCCTGTTCAGTCCATCATGGCTCAGACTGGATTTCCATTCATTGTCTTTCCTGAGATTAATACTGAAGGCCAATATGAGAAATGACCATGTAAAGAAGCTCTCAACACTTTCTGAACAACTGTGAGGCTATTATACATTATATTATGTAGTGTTACTCATGGAAAAGAGCCACATAATAAGTGTCTTTTAGAATTCAGTTTCAAGTATAAAAATACATATTAAAATAGATTAATATTATACTAAAATGGTAACATATTATTATGGAAATTTTCCAGAATTAACATATTATATATACAGCAATGAGGCAGATTTCTTCTCTCTAGAACAAAAAAGGATTTTTCCCTTTTAGTGTTGAAAAAGGTTTAATCCTCAATTATATTTTTCCTGTTTATATTTTGGAAGTTGTATTAAATACATGCATGTCCCCTACAGTTTTTCTTAAAGTGGTAGTAAATAGGAGTTTTTTTAATTTTCCAGGATTATTGATTTTTGAGCTGTGCATATTTGCATTTCAAAAGCTCAGATTGCATTATATTCCATGATTCAGATCAGGATACTCTAGGGGAAAGATGATTATCATCAAATGGGTACTGCTAGGAGTCCCCAAAATTTTTGTGAGAGTTTTGTCATTACAAAATACCAATTTGTTGTAAATTGCAGATAGATAAAAATATCATCTATGATCCCACCAATCATTATTAGCATTTTGGTTTTCCAAATATGACTTGCCAAATATTTTTAAATCACACATACATATTTTTTAAACCAAAACAAACATTTTTCTGTGTCATTGAAAGGAGAACACAGTGACACACACACAGAACCCATAACCAATTGTACTTGTGAGAGACGGCCAGAATGCTTGGGAAATAGGAGCCAGGTAGAATAAATCAAATCAATGAAATTAATTTTTCCAATGGTAGAGGTAAGTTGTAAAATAATTCAGAACTGCTTTATATCATTTCATTTAATTTTTTGAATCAAAATTAAATATAAAGCATATGTTGAGAAGTCCTACCCGCCTCTATCTCACCCCATTCCTTCACTTGATTTCCTATGTTAAAAAGTTTTCTTCTTTAAACCATTTTATTGAAGTATGATTGACACGTAGAAAGCTATACACATTTAACATATACAACTTGATGAGTTTGGGGTAAGTGTACCCCATGAAATCATCACTACCATCAAGGCAATAGGCATATCTGTCACCTCCCAAAGCTTTCTCCTGTTGTTATTATTAGGAAAACATTTAACATAATGTCTATATCTTAGCACATTTTTAGCATACAATATAGTATTGTTAACTATAGGTATAATGCTATATACTAGATATCCAGAACTTTCCTTGACTAACTGAAATTATGCCCTTTAACCATTAGTTTCTTGGGTTGGAAAAAAGAATATATATTTCCTTCTTAGACAAAAGGCAGCATGGTATATACATTCTTCCAGATCTTTCTCTTTTCACTTAATATCCTTCCCTGGAGATCTTCCATATGTGAATGTAGAAAGCTTTGTCTTTTTCTTATAGGTATGTAATATTCAGTTCTGTGGATACACCATAGTTTACTTGGTCGTCTACACACCATCTTTTGCCATCATAAACAGTGCCATAGCGAATACGCACCTATGTACATCACCTCATATGTGTGTGAATACAACTTTAACTTTCCAGGATTAAAATTGCAGAGACAAAATCTTGACAGAAATTGTCAAATTGTCCTTTGTAAAGATCATGCCATCATTCATTTCCATCAGAATGTAACACCACAGCCTCATAATTATTTATTTGAAAAATTTTGTGTGATTTTTGAAAAGTTAACTCCACTCCAATGATGCCAGCTTATTAGAGCTCATATTTTCTGAGCTCAAACAAATTGTTTAATATATTAATTTGAATCAGTATAATCAACTCTTTATTATTTACTAACACAGAAAGGAGCCACGGCACAGATATCCGCAATAGCAGATAATTCCATAGTAATTCAATTCAACTTTGAAATGTATTGTAACTTTTTCTCCACTAAATTCTTTTTTTCTATTGATGTCTACATTAGGAAACATTGATGCATAATTTTTGGTGGAAAAAGAAGGCCAAGAATTAGAAAAAAGTTATGTAGGATTAAATATTTTTCCACTTTTACCTCGGATTATAGATGATATTCATTTGTTCTTTTTGATATTTACATCTATATTTTTTAATGTTACAATGTGTTCATATCACTTGTATTCAAAATAGGTTTGTAGTTGCTATTAAAAGGCCCAAAACAAGTATAATAATTTTATAATAATTCATTATTTTTAGCCTGAGAAGTATAAGGCCCTAAGGGAAACTATATTATTTTAAGTAGCACTAATTAATCAATTAATAAACATTTTAATGAAATTAGTTCCAACGTATTTAAAACTGCTCTTTGCCATGTTATCACTGAGTGGAAAGGCCAAGTGTAAGTAATGGAGCATCTACGAGTTTGTGCTGGCCTGAGCATAATCCTCTGAGGGGAGAGGGTAGCCGTACAGAGATGTCTGATTCAGCCTTTCTCTCCCTTGCAGCATCTTCCTCAAAGAGCTGGAGAAGTACGAGCAGCTGCCTGAGGACGTGGGACACTGCTTTGTTACCTGGGTAACCGACCCGAAATCCTGTTTCTCCCATACTCCCAATGCTTTCCAGAGGAGCAGATGAGATGGCATCACTTTTCAGTGCCTGATCTGAGAATTGGTGTCACTGAAATTCTAACATAGGACCAGGGACTGTAGAAAAGGGCCAGGAGTAGATCTGAGAGAGGCAGTGCCTCCCTGAGGAGCAGCCCCCTCCTTGGGGAAAGCCCCAGACAGTGTGTCCAAGTGCCATGTTAAGTTGTGTAAGTACTTCCCAAAATCCAAGTATCAGGAGATTCAAACAAGACCACCACCCTTGATAGAGAACTACTCTAGTTCCATCCACTATTTTTGTTGGTTTTGATCAGGTTTTTTTGTTTGCTTGTTTGTTTAACTGGATGAGGATTAAGGAAGTAGAACTTTGGGAATACATCAAACCACCAAACCCTTGATTACATGTTCTTCCTTAAAAGAGAACACACTCTTTGGGTGTCCATCTTAATTCTGACCTACAAGATGACTGTCTAGTCGTTTCCTTTCTAGGTGCTATTGTCATGGGCCAAGTAAATGAGCTGAATGTACCAGGTTCTAATTATGTAAATGGAAATATTAGTCTCCATTAGCATCTCCACATCACATTATTCTGAGCTAAGGTTTGTGGTATGAGTGCAAAGGTCTCCAGAGAAGGTCATGTAAAATGCTAGGTGCCACGAAACATGGAAATTCTTCCCCTGGGTCAGGAGATCTAATATTTAATAATTATTTTCTAATTATAACTTATGCTCAAAATGGGTAAATTACTTTTCAAAATGTCTTCACAATTCAAGAGTTAATGCTCTCAACAGCCTTATGGAATAGTCATGGTTGTGGTTATGTTTTATATTTTATAGATGGAAACATTTCAGATGAGCTGGGAGATTGACAAGTCTACTGACATATCACAGTCAGCTCCACAATTCAAGACCTGAGTTGCTTCCTTTTCATGAAACGTTCACGTTTGCTTCCTGGCATTCTCTCATCACTTAAGGAAGCCTCGGGTTGCTATCTTATCTTGTGCTAATACATTTTCTATCTCTATATACATGAGTACATGCACACTTCACATTAATGCTGATAAACAACGTATGATTCCTTACATTTCTCCAGTGTAGAGGGAAAAAAGATCAACCATTAAATGAAGGGATTTTTAAGATCTTGTTTCATACAATTTGTGGATTTGCCTTGCAATCGGCCATAAGTATGATTTAGCAACATCTGTTAGGGATGCTGAATGCCTCCCAGGTAGTACATGAATCCAGAAATTGGTTTCAGAAAAATCTTGGTGATTGCATAAAATATGCACATTTTGCTAAGGATTATCCCAAGATGACTTTAGCTCTTATAATCTTAACCTATGAGTGTAGTGCAGGAATAAATGGTAGAGAGACTCTGACCAAGAAGCCTGAAGTCAGCTCCCTGGACTCTACCACTGTTTAACAGTTTTCACATCTGTACAATGAGGATGATCATAATGGAGCTCACTGCACAGGGTTCTTGTGAGGATCAAGTGGGTTAATATATATAAAGCACTTAGAAAAGTGCTGGCACAAATGAAACCTGCCACGTATATGGCATTCAGCTGGGCTGCTTTCTCAGATGCGGACGCCCAAATGTTCTGTGAACACCAAAATGGGCAGTAGTTTGCAAATGGGGAAAGTACTTAGTGGACAAAATACACATACCTTTCCCAGTGGAAAGGGTGTGTAGCACCAACCAGAGGGTCCTGAGAGAAATGAGAAATGAATTTTCACCAAGCCATAAGGTTCTTGACTTAAAGTAACAATTTGGTTAGAACTTATTGTTCAGACCCTGCCCCAAAGGGTCCCGTGCTTTCCTGTCCCCTCACCATTGCTTCTGAGAAGTTGGGGCTGATGGCGTAGTCCCTTGACACACCCTACAAGCTGCCCCTAATGAAGACACTTGGAGTGTAAGCAGATCTGGCTCTGAGATCGTACTTCATTTTCATTCCTTGATTTTTGCTTTCAGAGCAGATGCTGTCACTTTTCAAGATGGAATGTACAATAGTAGGTAATCCAAACAAGGGGATAACATCTAAATAAATTCTGTCCAACTTCAGAATACATTATGATATATGAATTGGTTTTGCTAATTCTTCCCAGCACAGACTAGTTTTAAAATGAGCTTACTTTCAGGAAGCTTTCTGGTGCTGTTAGGAGAAAAGCATCCCAAAGTTTGTCTGGGAGCATGCACCAGATAAGCCCAGAACATTTGCCTCAGGCAATCCTGTGGCAGACGGTATCTGAGCATTTAACTATACAGCCCTTGCTGGGCCCGGTAGGCATGGACAGCAGAAGGGAGCCACTAACGGATGCTTATCTATTATTGTCTTTGTTCTTTTTAGGCAGATAAATTTCAGATGTATGTCACCTACTGTAAAAACAAACCTGATTCCAACCAGCTGATTCTGGAGCATGCAGGCACCTTCTTTGATGTAAGCTGTGATTTTCCATTCTTGAGCCATTGAAGCATGTGGAAATGCTTCACCGCCTTGGGATAATGGGTTACTATCCTTTGTTCCTTTCTTTTCTTTACTGGCCATTCCAAACCTCTATCTCATGGATAAAGCATGGAGGAAAACCAAAGCAGTGTTCGTCTTCTGTTTTACTCCATCCCATCTCAAGTGCTATGCCTCCATGCCTCCATGCCTCCATGCCTCCACCCACACCAAGCTAGTCATAAGTCTGTCGTGTATAGGAGCCTACTACGATGCGGGTGTTGATTAAGATGTTTCAGTTCTACCTCATATCCAGCTCCCTCAAATGTAGGGGTCTCAAAGTGTGGTCCGCAGACCAGCCACATCGTCCTCACCTGAGAACTTGTCAGACATGCATATTTTGGATGCTACTGAATCCGAATCTCCAGGCCAGAGCCTGACAGTGTGGGTGTTAAGGAGTCCTCCAGGGGACTCAGGTGCCTACTCGAGTTTGAGAACCACTACTCTAATACAATCATTTCAATGTTGGCTACCATTGGAATCACCTGGGGAGCTTTGAAAACTGCTAATTCTGGGTCCCACCTCTGAGATTCTGTTTTGATTGACCTGGGTTTGGTCTGGGCCTTGAGAGTTTTAAAAGTTTCCACGTTGAGCACTTGTGCAGTAATGGAAGCCAGAAGGAGGGTCAGAGCTGATGGGCCTCGTCAGATCCTTCGGTGTTGAATGAGGATCCAATTCTGTTGGTGAATGATGGTATAAGTCTGTAAGTTCTGGTCCCCAGAGAGTGACCTAAAGTGAAAAGAATCAAATTGGTCACTGCAGGATCCAAGGGAAGAATAAGAGGGAGAGAAGAAATGAGGGGGGCAGGAAGGAAGTTCAGTGAGAGAGACTATAACAGTGATGCCCATTCTGGTAGACATATCCAAAGTGACAAAAACTCGAAGTTCAGCATGTCTACCAGTCTGTCTTTCTGCCCACCTGCTTCCATTCCTTCCATGAATATTTGGAATGTCTACTGGATGCAAGATAGTATGCCAGGCCCTCTGGGGAATACAGACATTTAATTCCAGTTCCATACTCATGTTTACAAAATAAACCTTCTGAGCCTCCTTCTAGCCTGACACTGCCACAACAGAAATAATTCCCCAAGGACCCTATTGCTCAGTGAAGCAATCACACTTGAATGGGAGAAAACCAGGCAAGAAAAAGCATATGCTTTATTAATGGAGCATTAATATGAAAATGGTTATAAGATCCCAAACTGGAAGATTCCAAACTGGAATTTCTGAAAACAGAAAACCCAAGTAAAGTGCTACCTTAACTTGTCATCAGAGTTTATGGAATGTTTTATGCCATTATCTTTGCTTAATAATGTGCTTCCCTGAAAATATTTCTGGATGACTATTCATCAACAGTATCCAGAAGGGTCTTTTTGAAGTTTTAAATGCATTTTGTTCTGTCTTTGACTTTGTATTTTTCTGAACATACATGCCCTTTGCTCTGAGCAAACCTTAGACCGGGGTGGGGAGTGGGGATGGTTTGGGGATGATTCAAGCACATCATATTCAAGTTCACCACCTGCTGTGTGGACCCTCAGTTCCAAACAGACACTGACCAGTACCTGTCTGTGGCCTGGGGGTTGGGGGCCACTGCCTTAGACAATCCTGCTTACTAATCTTTGCTCACCCTGCTCGCTCTGCCTAAAATGGATTGTGACCCCCTCTGTCACACATGCACACGCTCAAACACGTGCAATGTCACCCTTCAGAATTCTTCCTTTACTTTAAAGGTCTGGTGTTGCTTTCTGACTCGATCCTTCCCTTTCTCTATGCATACCTTATTACTCTTAGCATTACTCTCAGCATTTGTAACAATTTGCCTTTTGGCAGGTTAACATTGTACCTTTTTGTTACTTACATCTTCCCCCCATCCCCTCACCGCCCCCCCCCCCCCCCCCCCCCCCGCTGTAAGCCCCTTGAGGTTAGCTAATGGTTTGCCTGGTTCATTTTGGACAGATCACAGTATCTGGTGTTAAACCGTATTTTCCTTTAGTCCCACATTCCTCATATTCCTGTTTCTAGCCAATTTCTGGACTTTGACTGAGAAGTCAGATAGACTCCAAATTTTCCACCCGACCCTCCATTTCCAAAGTAGTGCCTAATTAGCCTCTACATTAGTTGGGAAGGCCAATGGAAGGTAGAACTCCAGTCCAGTAGGAGTTCTCAGAGCTTGTCCTGGAGGTGGGGAGAGGGAGTAGTTAACTCTCCTGATTGTTCCCAAAGCTTTCCAGAAAGCATAATTTCTGCAACTTTTTTCCAACCCATCAGAAGGATTTCCCTAAATTCTGCACTTGGGAACTCTCTGCTTTAGGCCCTCATTCTATAAAACAGATAAGCCCTTAATAAAGGCAGCCCCTTATCACCCATTCTTGTAAAGAGAACACAGAAAACTGAAGACCTGGAAAGTCTCACATATTCACATGGTCCAGAATTTTCCACTCCAGATACGAAAACTGTGAGGCAGTGATGCCTGATGCCGTGTTGATTACTAAGTGTGGTTTGCTGACCTCGCCACTGGAGGCAGCCCCCTTCCTCACTGACCCACAGGCCGCCTTCCCCAAGATGGCGTCTGTCAGAGGGGAGGACTGCCACAGGTACATTATTATTGCACGTGCTGTCTTCCCAAAGCTCCCAAATAAGCTCACTGTTTACTCTGCCAAAGAGAGTCAAGCTGCCAGCTGTCTTGCCCATCATCCTTGAACAAGTCCTGCCACACCTACACACCTCTAGGGAAGAGGCAAGTGAGTGAGAAAATTGCTGCTTTCTGGGATAATTGTCAGGAAACGGAGTAATTTTTTTTACTATTCCCTCTTCTTTATCCTTTTCCACATAGCAAGTCCTAACTTGTTTAACTTTAAATGTTTCTTTTTATTTCTCCTAATGCTTTGTTTTCACTAGTCTTAGCTTAGGCCCACCTTTAAAACCTGTGTGTGTGTGCGTGCGCACACACACACACACATATTCACAGACCTGTGCAACTACCCCACAGTCAATGTTAATGTTAGAATATTTTTATCACTTCATAAAGCAACCCTGCCCTCTCCAGCTACCACCCCCAACCTTATCCTCCCCACCACTCCCCAGCAACCAATGATCTCTCTTCTCGCATGTAAATTTGCCTATTCTGGACAGTTCATAATGGTGGAATTGTGTAATATGTGTTCTGTTGTGACTGACTTGATTTTTCACATAACGTGATGTTGTCAAGGTTCATCTCTATTGTAGCATGTCTTGGTACCTCATTTCTTTTTATGGCCAAGTAGTGTTTTATTGTACAGATATATCACATTCTGTTTTTCTGTTCCTCAGTTGATGGACATTTGAGTTGTGTCCACCTTCTCCATATTATTATTAATAACACTGCTATAAACATTGTGTACGAGTTTATGTGTGGGCATATGTTTTCATTTCTCTTGGGCACACAGGGTGGGGCAAAAGTAGGTTTAGTTATTTATATGGAAAATAATACAGTAATTAATAAATAATAATACAAGGATAAACCGTTTCAAGTATTCATAACTTTAAGCCTACTCTTGCCCCACCCTGTGTCCCTAGGGATGGAATTGCTAGGTCACATGGTAGCTCTATGTCTACACTTAGGCTTTTTCAATAACCTCCTAATCAGTCTGCGTGTCTCTATTTTCCAACCCCCATGTTGCTATTAGACTTAAATTACTCTTCCTGAAACATTGCTTTCAAGTTTTCCTTGCATTAAATATCTACAATCCTTTACATTGAGAAATTCACCAATAAATCCTAATTCTTCATTCTAGCTCAACCTTAGCAATTACCTAAAAGCATCTTGCTTATCTAACTTGCTTATATTTTTCACTTTTTCTAGAATCTAGGTGTGCATCCTCTGTACCTCTCAGACATGGTCCTCATTATCACCTAAATATATAATGATTATTTCCTGTGTATTTTGCTCTATATAGTTTCCCTTTATAGGGAATCATTCTTCCAGCTTCCCACTTCACCACCCCAACCAACCCTCCAAGCCCCAGCCAAAGGCTTCATGTCTGTAAAACCACTCATGGGGCCAGTGACTCTTCTCTGGTCTCTCTGGCTATAACCAGTGAGAATACTTACAGTTATCCTTCGTTGCTGTCTATTTCATGTGTGTGAGTATTATCAGCTAGCTAGAATGTAAGGTTCTTGAAGGAAGAGACTAAAATTTACCCTCCCCTCACTGTCGTTACACCTAGACCTTGGGGGATGGGAGATCATTTTGGAGGTAGGTTAGAGAGTGGATTAAAATGAGAGACTAGAGGCACAAACAGCAGTTGGAGGCCACAGTCATAGCCTGGGCATGAATGATATGGGTGGTGTGGGTGAAAATAGACAGGAAAGACTTGTCTTCCCCAGTTGTCAGGGGTGACAGAAGGAAAACAACTGAAAATGACTGCATGGTTTCCAACTCAACAGACCTGAAGAATGAAGGAGGTACCATTGATCACAATGAAAAAGTTGTAAGAAGGAAATGGTGATTCTAAGTCGGGATGCATTAAATTTGAAGAGAGGAGGAATGGGAAATAAGATGTATCCTTGTGCAGTTTTAAGAAGGAGACCACAGGCAGATAAATACGCAGGAACCATCAACAGAAATCAGAGGCTTACTCTCTGCCTTCCCTTTATTCTCATCTTCCTTTTTATTCCCCTTTCATTTCCTCCATTCTGGGTTTATTTCCTTTCACTTCTTCTTCTTCACCTCTCCTTTACCCTCCTGTCCAATATTTACCTTATCACTTTCTTTTTCTACCTTTGTGTTTCTCTATTTCTTCTTAATTTCCATTTGTTTCACAAATCTGCTCTCTTTCCCTAAAGCTCCTCCCCTTTTGCCATCTTTCTGTTTTCTCTCTATTGATTATTTACACATGCACCTTAGTCTTCTGCATGTCTCTTTCTGCTTCCCTCTCCCCATCAACGAACAGTTTCTCATAATCATCTACCCTTTTTTCTGTTGTCCTCTCTTCTCACCCCTCCTGCCTCCTCCTAGAACACACGTGCACGCATGCTCCTCCGTGTCTTACGGTGCTGTTTCATCCTGCAGGAGATACAGCAGCGGCATGGTCTGGCCAACTCCATCTCTTCCTACCTAATCAAACCTGTCCAGAGGATCACCAAGTACCAGCTGCTCCTGAAGGTACCTCCCCTCCCCTCTGTGTCACCCTCTAACACACAAGTGCTGGGGCCAGGGAGTCCCAGCTTTGTCTGAGGGTGGAAAAGCTTCCACCTAAAGACCTTTCCTCTACCTAGAGCATAACTTCAGAGATGAGCCCGTGTGGGCATTGCTGGCTCCAGACTGCATGTCCTATCCTGTGAAATTCCAGGTCTCATTCTTTGGGAGCAGGAACAGGTTATGACTACTTCACACCCACCCACCTCTGTACAACTTTTAGCAATTGCCACCCCAGGCAGTGGCTGGTATGTAGAGCCTCTCCTGTCCTTCCCTCCTAGAGAAGATTCCCCCCTGGAGGCCACTGCTTCTGATAGGATCAAAGGCCAAGGCCTTAGGGCAGTGCCAGTCTGCATGGGCACTGGATGGAGTCCAGGGCAGTACTTGCCATTGTTTTAATCTCTATGTTTGTCAAGGCTATGAAGCTATACAAATAGTTGAAGATTGCATATTAAAACACAATGATACTCTTATGTCTATAGGATCTAATATTTTAGAGGTTCTGGAGCCAACCAAGAAATTTGGATTTTTCTAAAATATTTTCTTTAACAGTTAAATAATAAAATTATGTAAAATACTAAGTAATTTGGGCTGATTCTTCTCAGGGGAGAATATACTGACAGTCTGAAAATATGACATTTCCTTATAGAAAGCCCAGGAAATTGATATTATAGGTCATCATATAACCCCTGTCTATCTTAATTCTTTTTTTTAACATTTTACTTATTTATTTTTAGAGGGAGGGGAAGGGAGAGAGAGAGGGAGAGAAACATCAATGTGTGTTTGCCTCTCATACACCCTCTATTGGGGACCTGGCCCACAACCCAGGCATGTGCCCTGACTGGGAATTGAACCTGCAACCCTTTGGTTTGCAGGCTGGCACTTGCAGAATCTCACATATTCTAACTTCACGAAATCTGAAAACCCGTCTAGTTTCGTATCTAGATTTCCAGTCATGTTAGAGAGTGTGCCCATCGTTAGGTCTGTGGGGTCCCTGGCTTGGCACTCGTGGTTCTGTGATGAGCACAGAGGGGGCAGCAGTGAGCCTGTGCCCTGAACCTCTCTTACTCCTCTAGGTCAGGGCAGGGCCCTGTTCCATCCTTTCCCTTCAGCCTCCTACTTCAAACCTCCTTCCTCAAACCTCCTTCCTGTCTCCAAGAAGAGACTATGGGCTCTTGCTCCCAGACGTTCAAGTCATCCGACTGTGCAGAAATGACTTGGAGAATTACGATGTGGCGTTGTGCCCATGGCCTTTACCGAGGACTAGTGTGAGAAATAACAAAGTGCAGGACACCATGGCTGTTCTGGCAGAACCGCTCCTGAAGATGTCCTGTTTGTTATGGAGTTTCTTATATGAAGACTCAGAATTTCCCACAAGATCTCCGTGTGGGGTGTTGGGGGTGGGGAGAACGTGTCTCCTGAAAAATTGGTGTGCTTTCTACCTTTAAATTACAGGAGCTTTAGATCCTCCTTTACCTTTGACTGTCAGATAGTTAGCGTTGAGTTCGGTTCCTTACAGTAGTTTTTCCTTAGCCCAGATCTGTACAGTCTAATTATACTCCCCTTTCCCTATCCTACATAACGCTTGACCCTTCTAAATGATTTTCTGATGCCAAACAATTTTTTAAATTTATTTTTGCAGGTTTTTTTAAGGTATCCCCAAGCCTTTTCAGTAATTGGAGGGCGGGGGGCGGGGGGGTAGGAGCCAGCTCACCCATCTACACTGACAGTGTCTTACATTCATTGAGATGCAGTTCTAAGAGAAAAACAGCCTTTCACCTCTCCCTTTAAAACCCATAAGGCTGGGGTTCCTGGGATTAATTTTGTGACACAGACAAGGAGGAAAGTGGAGATGGGATAGGCTGTCCTCTATTTCGCTTTAGGCAGACTGAGGGGTGGGCCCTGGGCCTTCGTTCTCTGTTGAATGTTTTAGGGAGATATGACTGTACAGAACTGACAAGGGAAAAAATAAAGTAGTGGGAATTTGGTTGTGAAGAAATGGTAGAATTATTGGAAAAAAACACTTAAGGTAATTTTGGCCTCTTTCAAATGTGCTGGTAGCAGAGTGCCTGCTGAGTAAAAGAAAAATAGTTCTCAGACCTTCAACTATAAATAAATAATATGGAATTTATTTTCTCATTAAAGTCCATTTTACTCCAAATAAATTGATATTTAATTATCAGTATCCTCTGGGGTTCCTCACGTTAGGTGTTATATGACAGTAAAGACTTCCTTTTGCAGTGTATATTAAATGTGGAGCCTTCTCTTTGTCATAAACTATAGCCAGAATCCAAATAGAACTTATTGGCTTTGCTGGTTGATTAGCAGACTTGCCAAATTGCTTTGGGGGTTAAACTAATTGGTGTTTTCTGTTGTAAACTGAAGCATATTTCTTATTTCTCTCTTATGTTTCTGCCTAGAAGTTCTGTTGATGATGTATGAAAACAAGGGCTGGGAGGGTTAGAACTGGGAAAGCGGTGAAGAAAATCAGAGGTTCAGGTTGGCAGAAGGAAATGCAACAAAACTGTTATACTGACCAGTGCCAAGGACAGAGCTGAGAGCTGAGCACTTCTACCTCACAAACATGTGCTCTGGGCAGTTCACCTGCTCCATGGACATGCAAAGCTCCCTTCTTCATGGGGAGCATATCCAAGATAATACAAAGGGTTGGATTTTCATACCAGATTTTCACTAAACTGATATCCTTCCAAGTATAAAGCTTTGCTAAAACAGTCAGGTATGGGCTAATGACATTCCGATCAGCTGTAGACTGCAATATGACAGTGATCCCATGAGATTATAATGGAGCTGAAAAAGTTCCTGTTGCCTTAGTGATGCTGCAGCCATCAAACGTCCTACCACAGCATATTACTCACATGCTGTAGTGAAGCTGGTGTGAACAAGCCCACTGTGCTATATAGAAAGGATGGCACACACAACTATGTGCACAGATAATACTTGATAATGATAAAAATGACTACTACTGGTTTGTATATTTGCTATTCTTTTATTATTCTAGGGTGTACTCTTTCGATTTACTAAAAGATGTTTGCTGTAAAACAGTACGCCGCGTTACACCGGCAGCAGCCTCGTGTACTTCGTGTTTTAACCTCATGTTGTTGATACAGTAACATGCTATACAAGCTTGTAGCCAAGGAGCAATAGTCTATACCATATAGCCCCTATAGGTATGTAGTAGGCTATTCCATCTAGGTTTCTGTAAGTACATTCTGTGATGTTTACACAATGGTGAAATCAACTAATGACACATTTCTCAGAACGTGTCCCCATCCTTAAATGGTGCACAGCTGCAATTTCAAGGATGCAAATAATCTTAAGGCACAGGTAAACGGAGAGAAGTCCAGTACTGCCAACAGTTTCAAGTCCTTTCTTGCGGCATCAGGGTGTGCTGTGGCCCTGGTTAACATACAAGGTTTCTAAAATACTTGTTGCGTCATATCACCTACCTGAAGAGAGCCATTTTGGTCGTGAAGTCACTTTTTTCTTAGTTGCATAGCTTATGTGATACTTTCCAAGGAACCATGCCCCAAAAGCCCCAGATTCTAGGTATGTTTACCATAAAAAGTCCTAGATGGATAGGCCAGATATATTCCACCAAAAGCATTCCACAGCAACTATCATTAGTTTATTTGCTAGAAGGTTTGTCATTGACTTGTTTACAAGGTTTGATCTGGTCAACTTCTTTCTTTCCTGGAAGTACATCCCCACACACCCACCCATTTCCTGCCTCCCCTTCCCCCTAAACAAACCCCCCAAGGAGAGAGTATGGATTGCAGATCTGTTGCTCAACTGTTTCCTTCCCAGGGTCAAAGTGAACAAGATACAATAACCCTGATAAGAAAAATTAAAGCCAGCATTTTTCTGATATGGCCAAAATCATTCTAAATGGTCTTTATGATTCCTCAGATAGTTGGAAATTTTCTTTTCTCCATCAGCCAGATACTATATATCTTCTATGGAGATGGTAAAGACCTAGTTTCCAATGAGAAAGTAAAAGAGAGGGCATGCTGCAGAAGTCTCGGTCTGGTGGAGGACATGGAGAGCCAGGGTTGGTGTGGTGGTTGGATTACTGGACTTGCATTTAAGAGACCTGGATTTAAGCCCCTGCATTACCTCCGATGAATTCTGTAACCTGGGGGGAGATCTCTATCCCTCTTAATAAGTTTCCTCATCTGACTAGTCCAGGACCCCATCTGTTGACCCCGGGTTAGGAACTCCCAATCCATATGATCTAAAAATCTTTTGTAAGTCTGAAATGCTATAACCTAGAATGTAGCCCCAGATTGCTCCCAGTGTGGTGGAAGCCAGCATTCAGGCAGTAGAGGTGTATAAATAAAAGTGGTGCTAGTCATGTAGTGATAAATGATTCTGAGCATTCCTGGCACACGCTTGTCTTCTCTTTACGATTCCACAGTACTGCACCTCTGTTCATGTGTTTTCCAAGGGGTATCCCCTTCTCTAGGAGGGCAGTCAAGTGACAGAGAACACCCTAGTTGCTGACTTATGGTGTCAGCCATTTGGGAATTGGGTTGAATTGAGTTAGTTTGGATGAGCTGAGCTGAGGAAGCTCAGTTGGGGAAAAAAATTGTGGTTGACTTCTTTGGAGATAATCCCATCCCACGCCACCCCACTTTCCTTGTAGCTTAGAGGGAACCATTATAGAGAATGAAGCTGGTGTGTAATTGCTTTATTGGTTTGGTGGTGGGAGGGTAGGGAAGCTGTGGGAATGGTTCTAATTATGTTTGGACTTTTCTCCCAGGAACTTTTAACCTGCTGTGAAGAGGGGAAGGGGGAGCTTAAGGATGGCCTGGAGGTGATGCTCAGTGTCCCAAAGAAAGCCAATGATGCCATGCACGTCAGCATGCTGGAAGGTAGCTGTCCTCTCAGCCTCCTCAGGGAGCCTCCTCCTTTCTTAAGACCAGAGAGCTTGTATCATGGGAGGGAAGTAGCATGAAGTCAGGCAAGGGGCAAGGCTGGAAGAGAGGAGAAATGGCAAGTTGTTCCATAGGTCCTTGGGCAGTGTGAGAGGGGCTGCAGGAGGTCCGGCCCAGCTAACACCGCCTCCAGGTATGACCCAGCCTAAGCCATCCCAGCATGTGGATTCCTTGCTGCCTGTGAGGTAGTCTAGGAAAGGCCATCATCTTTACTACAGGTGTGCTACAGCCCTGACCCACAGCAGTCCTGTTCATCTGCAAAGCACTTGCATTGCACTTGTCAGCAGAATAAGTAGAAATCCTGCATGTGTGAGCACACATCTTCAGCCTCATTCCCTTCTTTTCTTATTGTAGTAAAATATACATAACCTGAGGTTTCCCACTAGAACCGTTTTTAAGTGTACAGTTCAGTGGCATTAAGTACATTCACATTGGTCTGCGGCTACCCTTATGCTGGCAAGTCCAACCAGGTAAACCTGACAGGACTTCACCGAAGTACATTCAGTCCACTGGAACCATGTCCTGTCTTGGGACCCAGAAACCTGGTAGCGTGAGACTCCAATCAAGTGTTTCTGATGCTGCAAAGGAGATGAGCAGAGCAGCCATATTTGGGTGGAAGTTCTCGATGAGTTTACTCTCCCAGTCAGGGCTGTCAAACAGGCGTTGCAGGAGATGAGTATACTTTGTTGTAAACATGTAAACCTGTGAACTGTTATTTTTCATGTAACAGCTGATGCTCTTTCTCCCCCATCTCTCCACCTCCCATCTACAAAACTTAATCTGGTCTCAATACTACTAGGTCACCTTTAGCAAGAGAGCCTGGTTCTACACACAAAGGAACCTGGTTACCTTCTCCAGACAAAGCACTAATCATCTGAACATATTCCTTTGTCACAATTTCTCCACCCCTTTCTGTTATGTTTGCACCTGCTCCCATCCCTGGGTGTACCCTTCTCCTCTGGCCTTACCCTAACCTGTATTCGGGATCTGACTACTCCAGGTATGGTCTGTGGACCAGCAGCAGTAACACTAATGAGCTTGTCAGAAGTGCAAATTCATGGGTTCCACCCCACACCTACTGAATCCCACTCTCTTGGGAGGTGAGTGGTGGGCAACAATCTGTGATCTCACAAGCCCTCTGGGTGATTTGTATGCACAGTGAGGTTTCGGAATCTCTGTTAAACATTTAAAGTGGTATAAATATAAACTCTTCAATGTTTATGCATCACACAATATAAGAACAAAGGAAATTGTCCTAGGAATGGAATATGAGAAATAGAGCCACTACAAATAAAGTGGAGTCAAGGGCATTAAATCCATCAGTGTTTGTCCTTAGCCCCACACTGAGCTCTGAGTCAGGGGCGCTGGGGAGCTGTAGGGTTCACCCTTGCAGGAGGTCCCACACTGACAGTGGAGCTGTGGGGAGACTGCCTGGACCTTTGCAGGAGATTCCACCAGTACCAGTTATGGGTGGGAGAGCTGGTGCAGGTAGGGGATCTGATTACAGTTCCAAAGAGCTATCTGCTCAAGTACTCAGGAGTCTCAGGAACCAGCTGAGAGAGAACACACTGTGGGAACTGAGGGCTCACAGTTAGGGAAGCCTTTCTCTAAGAGGGGAGTGGAACCTGGCACCCTTACTGTGGCCCTAGAAAAACTCCACAGGGTGGAAATGGGTGTTTTTCAGGGTTCGACGAGAACCTGGATGTGCAGGGGGAGCTGATTCTCCAGGATGCCTTTCAAGTATGGGACCCGAAGTCACTGATCCGGAAGGGGCGGGAGCGACACTTGTTCCTCTTTGAGATCTCCTTGGTTTTTAGCAAGGAGATCAAAGACTCTTCAGGACACACAAAATATGTTTACAAGAACAAGCTACTGGTAGGTTGGACAGGTGGGGTAAGACAAGACTCCCTGTTTTCATAGAGCCCTTGGGCAGGAAGGGATCTTGAACACTCAGCTCATCTGTCCCCCTGGCACCACACGAAAGCCATCCTGGACAAATGAAAACGCCTTCTATTTGGAAAGCTCCCCTGTCAACTCCCAAGTCTGCATTTTGAAGTTCACAATTCTTTGCTTTTAGCACCACCCTCTTCACCTTCCCTCCCTGCTACCTGCTAATCAGGCACCAGCCTGTAGGTCCTTTCATCCTGGGTAGATGAACAAAATATCCAGTCTATTTGTTTGATTGACAAAAGCCCCTTCCTCGGTCCTCTCCTCTTTGTTGCCTTTCCCTTCCCATCCCAGCCCTAAGTTTCCCCACTGCCCTCCCCTTCCCCGCCTCTCATAGGCATTTCCTGTCTACAGACCTCAGAGCTGGGTGTGACCGAGCACGTAGAGGGGGATCCCTGCAAATTTGCCTTGTGGTCTGGGCGCACCCCATCCTCAGACAATAAAACCGTGCTGAAAGTAAGTACTGCTGTCTGCTGGGCACAAGACCAGGGCTGGGGGTAGAGGGATGTGGGCACCTTACACCTAAAAACTAGGGCCAGGAGACTCCACAGGGCACTGGGCCTGTTCTGGAAAGGGCAGCATTGCATGGGTACTGAGAAGCAAATTCTGTCATGAAAGTGGACTCAACATCTCCAAGATGAGTGGTCTTCTAAGTCCATGCGCTTGTGTGAGCAGAGAGTGAAGAAGTCAGGACATGGCCTACTGGGCTTCCTCAACAGGCCCACTCAAAGATGTTCTGTCCATATGCCCCCTTCAAGTGTCAAAGACAACAGTTGACCCTTTGACAAAAAGCACCCTGATTTGCTCCATATTAATTCAACTTTTTTTTTCCTGAACACCTTGTACATATAAGGTATTCTGCTTAGTGCTGTGGAGGATAGTTCTGTGCAAGCTATAGACCCTGTCCTCTGGGGATTTACATTCTAGAAGCTCTGGTAAATTATACTAGCATGGGAACTATGCTGATTGAGAGGGATGTAAAGAAAGGGCCTTTCACCAGGCGATGGCCTTAAGGAGGCCTTTCAGCTCTGCATAGCATGTGTAGCCTGGAGACTGAGTCAGTGCTTGTTAGTCTCACTGAGAAGAGATCCTCCCCATGCAGCACCCGCGGTCATTTGCTTATTAGGGAAGTGCCCATCACTGAACTGCCAACATAGCTGCTACCTGTCCTGAGACAGACTTACCTGAAAAAAGTTCCACAAAGACAAATGAGATTCATGGAATGGGAGTGATGCCTCCAATAAGCAGGTTTACAAAGCTAAAATCCCAGTCAGCCATGCTAGGGGGTGAACATCCTGAGCTTTCTTCATACCAGTTGGTTATTAGCTGCTGCCTTCAAATGCCCATTTGCTGCCTCTCCTAGTGCTCCCCAGACCACCCCAGAATCAAGTAACTGAAGCATTTATCCTTGACTTCAGGGGACCCCCAGAAACTTCTCCAGCCCCAGGGCAGAGATCAGTATTGGCCAATACTTCACAGGTCATTAAATACTTTGAAGGCACCCTTGTAGAAGTCTGCATTGCGTTTGAGGTTATAGCTCTGCTCTAGGAGTTAGAGAAGCATGTCCCTGGAATTGGAGAGTCCTAAGTACATAACATGAGAAATAAGCTCCTCAGACGTTTGATATCTT
The DNA here is from genome assembly GCF_022682495.2 of Desmodus rotundus. Lineage (NCBI taxonomy): Eukaryota > Metazoa > Chordata > Mammalia > Chiroptera > Phyllostomidae > Desmodus > Desmodus rotundus. The sequence continues at coordinate 101,724,595 of NC_071388.1, forward strand.
AAAACTAATGGGCAAAGCCTGCGAGAGGAGGGAGGGTTGAGAACTGTTTTGGTGGGATGACGGGAGATGGGGTCCTGACTCTTCCTCCCTGTGGCACTCCAGGCCTCCAACATAGAAACCAAGCAGGAGTGGATCAAGAACATACGTGAGGTGATTCAAGAAAGGATCATTCACCTGAAAGGAGCTTTAAAGGAGCCAATTCAGCTCCCCAAAACACCAGCCAAACTGAGGAACAATAGTAAGAGGTAACCAGCGTCTCCTCCCAGTACTGCCTCACATGCTTCTGGGAGTGGGAGAGGGGCGGTGTGCTCTGCAGGCAGTGCCCCCCTCCATGAAGCCCTACCAAGTGCTACCTAAGATGAGTTACCTACTCTTTAAGCATCTCACCAGTTACTGTCAGTTCAATTCAGCAGGACTTTGTTGAGCACCTCTTATTTGACACACACTCTGCAAGGTGCTACAAGAAGATAAAAAGGAAGCGTAAGATGAGTCCAGAACCACCTAAGTCATGTTTCACACACGAAATAGAGAGACAAAGGAGCCAGTACCAGTAGGACAGTGGGAAAGGCTTTAAGAAGAAGGTGGGCCATGAGTGGGGAGCTCTCTGGGCTTGTTAGACAGTGAAAGGGCTTTGTGTACTGTCATGCATGGGGGTTGGTCTGATGGGGTTGTCATTGCAGCTCTTACTGCCACACCCCTGGAGTCCTGCCAGAAATGTAACGGGGTCGGGCAGAAAAGGGCTTATTTTTTGTATCTTCATTTCACTGGGCCATTCTGAATCCCAGTTTCCCTTAGACCAATGGATGACTTCTTAATCTTAAGTATTTCTTTCTCAAGTCTCCATGTGACAGTCACCTACAATGACTCTTGGAGAATACTTCAAAAGAAAGCATACAAAATCTTCATGTCAGTTTTGGAAAAAGACAAAGCAAAAAGCAGAGATCTGGTGGTGATGACCATTGGTGGTAACAGGCTCACCTCTCCTCCCCTATTCATGAGTGGAATAAATCCAGAAGATTTATTGGACCCTTTGGCGCCATCCGGGACACGTAGGTTGGAGCACCACTGCAGGGCCTGGGTAGCAGCAGCACAGGTCCAGAGGGAAATGGTGGCCAAAAGGAGGATGTGGCTGAGCTGGAGAGAGATACTTCCATGGGGCGAAAGCCCCAACACCTGCCTGGCCAGGATGTGGTCACCTCTCTGTGCTGGAAGGACAAATTATTGCTGTATTGGGAAAAGGGTTATTTTTATTTCAGTTACCTATGTCCAGAGTCCAGGTAAGGGACAGATGTATTAAACACTAGAGACACACCCTGATGCAGGAAGGCCCTACATTAATAAGATAGAAAGGAAACGGACCTAAAGAGCTGAATGTCCAGGACCATGGTGGGAATGGATATTCAAGTAAGGTTAGCTAGGGTTACTTTGAAAAAGAGCCTCTTTCTCCTAGAATAGGAGAGCATTTCTAGAACATGGAGTGGGCATATCTTGGAAATGCCTCCCACCTTTTCTCTGCCATTGTTCTGTGACAAGACAGTGAGAAACCTTGGCGCACACTGCAGAGAATAGCCAGGAAGTCTGTAATTTCATTGACTTGGCCTCCTGGATATGAGGACAGAGTTTATAGAGCATTGAATGGCTTGGGGATACTACCCACACTCCTAGATGGGCTGCCTACCTCCCCCAGAACTAGTTTCATCTGGAGGGCCCAGAAGGGCCTGCAATGGGCCAGAGTCGTGGGAAGCAGAAAGTACAGCCAATTATCTGCAAGTGGGGGAGCAGCGGCCCAGATATCTACAACAACAGATGATCTGAAAGTCCTTTATTTTTGGTTTTGAAATGCATCACATAATTTTTTTACAGCAGATTTTCCTTCCTACAGACATGTGGCTTATGTTATCAAAATAAGTTGGCATTTTCCAAGCCCACAGGGGCAGGGGGTGGAGGGGTAAAAGAGCAGTCGACTTAGAAATATTCTGGGTGGAAGAAAACACGTTTATGACTAGTAGACACTGTGTATATACATGTGCATCATGTGTGTGCCCACATGCACACACATGCCTACATGCACTCACAATTGTTTAGACTCTGTGACGCAGCTTCAGTATATGGGTATTTTGCCCGTGTGGTAACGTTCTCAGACAGCAAGTTCCCCTTCTCCCTAATGCCCTGACTTCTCCGTAAGCAGCATCAGAGGTGTGACTTTCATAAAAGCCTCGTGGAAGAGCTGTCCTTCCCTGTGCTAATTCAGCCAACCTCTGGCCCACATCTCCTCCAGTTGTTTGACACAAACCATTTAGCCTTCACCAGTTCCCAGGCATTTAATCCCCCTTGGCCCTGGCTATGGGTTCGGTGAAGGACTGGGACACAGTTCTGAAGCTAGAGAGATAAAGGAGCGTGTGGGACATGTGGGACAGCTTTATGGTCCAGGAGACTAGGAAGGGTTCCAAAGGGCAGGGTGCACTTGGGAAACTGTGTTATCAGATGCTGAGGAGCACGGCTGCTGTGGAATCTGTCACTGTTCTCCTATCTTTGGGAAGATGCCTCAGCCTTCTGTGTTTATAAGAAGCCATCACAAATAAGTACAAGATCAACAATATCCATGAAAATGAAGGCAGTGAACTCCTCCTCTATACCCGGGAGTTGAGGGTACAATATCAGGAATTTCCCAAAGATAATTTCCTCTGGAGGAAATATCCCACTCCAGTTTCTAGAGCAGACAAAGCACAGGTCAAAAAAATATCGGTTCTGTTTTCTTTACAGGCCAGCTATAAATCAAACCCCATCCTGTTATAGGATGCAGGAAAACTGACCCAGTCTAATGGATAGAAGCCTAGGTCTAAGTAGGATATACCTCTTCCTACTGCCTAATATGGACCGATTCCCAGTAAAAATGCCTCTTCTACACCATGGGCCAGAGGAGTTTGGGAGAAGGATTGATTTCATGTTCCATTATCAACACAGTGATTATGTGTTTACTAAGTACAAGAGGTTATGCCATTGAAAATCACACAGGGCTGCTCCTTTAGTGGGATAATTTTAGACAAATCCCTGCTAGAAATGTCCGAGGCTCTGCTCTGCCAGCCTAGCTGGAAATGCTGTGTGCTCAAAACCCACAGTGCTTCCCCCTACCCCCACCCCTGTTTTTTTTTTCCTCTTCCTCCCACAGGGATGGAGTGGAGGATGTTGACAGTCAAGGGGATGGGAGCAGCCAGCCGGATACCATCTCCATCGCCTCAAGGACCTCTCAGAACACAGTGGACAGTGACAAGGTAGGACAGTGCCCCAACTTTCCCTCCTCTAAGACTTGTTGGCTTAACCACCCCTGAAGAGTAACCCCCCACCCTCCAAATTTCTCCCATTATGGAGCCTGACCTCAGGAGCCAGTTGTCTCTTTGTAGGGCTGAAGGAGGTATGTCACACATGGAGATCTTGTCTGAGAGCAGACCTCTCATGTGAGAGTTGAACGGAAGTGGTGAGGGTAAACAGCAAGAGTCTCTAAATCTCCTGTCCTGCTGACGTGCCCCACCTGGGCTGCTTGGGCTGCTCTGCCTTCTGAGAGGTTGGAACTCAGGGAGCTGAGGATGAGCTAGTTTCCTGAGACCTTAGTGGCTGTGACTGGCTCATATTTAGAATGATTTGAATGGGCTCATCTCAAAGTTAGACCAAGACCAATGATTTGGGAAATGGCCATAGAGATGCTGGTTGGTGGGAGCCTCCTATCCAAAGGGGCTCCCATGGGAATGATGATTCCTTCCCCTGGTCAGATATTGGGGCTCAGTTCCTGAGAGGCAGAGGACCAGGAGGTAGTGTGTGAATCAGCATGTAGGGATGTAGTAGTCTTGGGAGAAAGCCTGGTCACTTCCTTTCTTACATTTTGGAGCAAATACACAAGACTTGGTAGCTCTCATGAGAAGTGGAAGAAAGGAGACTATAGCCAGGACTCAGTGCATTTGCTGAAGTGACAGGAAGAACTCAACTGTGTGAGTTTGCAGCAGAGATATGCAAGGTTTTGCCTCAGACCCCACTCTCCTTTGCTTACCTCAGGGTCAGAGGAGTATGAGACGATCTTTTGCTGCGTATTAGTGATTTTATTGAGGAAGGTATGGATTTGCAAAGGTTGGCTGGCCCTAGTTTATCTAGACCTAGTATTTTGGGTTAGTCCTCCAGCCTCTGGTGGCAGGCTGTGTCCCTGCTTCCTTTTAGGGTTCTGAGTTACGGGTGTTTTTTAAAGATGATCTGCATTCATTAGGATTTTTCCTAATATTTTTCTCACTGGGAAAAAAAGACTGTGCCCCCAACCCTCCTAAGATCATGGCGCTAAAGCACTCTCCATGGTAGTGTTGAAGGACATTCAAAGTCATTCTGTCTGACATCCTGCCTTCAAGTGACTAAGCCATTTTGACTATCAGAGTGAATGGAAAATTATTTTTTACCACTTGTAAAAACATACAAAGAAAACTATTTCTGTACTTTCCTTTCTCCTCTGATGTGTTGTTTAGAAGTACAGCCTAGAATATCCTATGAATGAAGGTGTTTCTTTTTAAATAGTCAGTGGGTGGTAAGTGGAGTGCAGTGTTTCTCGTGTCAGACATAGCCTGTTAGTTTCACAGTCCAGGGAACACATCCCTTCCCCTGCTGCTCTGTCCTCCTTGCAGCCCAGACTTGCCCAGACCCCTTGGTAGAGAGCTCTTTGTCCTAGGAAGCCGCCGGTGCAGCCATGCCTTGTCTTCTGGCAAGGTAAGTGAGGCTAAATGAAAATATCTTCGACAGCAGCATTTCGTTGCTTATGGAGAATTCTGGTGCCTACACTATTCTATTAGGTCAGGAAACTGAGGCCCAGAAAGACAGAGTGACTTGCCCAAGAAACTTCTACTAGTTAGTGGAAAAGCAGAAACTAGAACCCAGATCTTCCCAACTCACTGCTTTCTCCCCTCACTCTGAAAGTCACAGCATTGAACTCCCCATGCTCAGATTGTCTCAGCTGTTCAGTCTTTCCACACACTCTGTAAAACCACCGATCACATATTCATGGAAAAGCACCCACCACATGCTGAGCTCTGTGCTGGATACTGTAGAGAAATGTGGACTATTTGTTGAGTGTGAATCCTTATTTGTGCAGTTTTTGTGTCTTGTGTGTCTCTATAGCCAGGCCGTTAAGCCCTGATGAGAGCATCATTTGTGTCTGTGTGTGTCACTGCTGTGGCCCTGGCACAGGGCACACACAGGTGATCAGGAAATACAGGAGTGATTAACAGAGGGGACACAGTCCCTGATTTCAGGGAACGCCAGCACTAAAAGGCAGCTTAAACTGGTGGTCTGAAAAGCCATCAAACATACAAACACTGTATTTTTAAATATGCTAAAGAGGCCTAGAAATTTCTTTACCTACAAACAGAAAGCTTTAGTCAGCTGGAGAACCTGGCCTGTTAAGAACATTACCCCAAAGTACTTTCCCAAGCCTTGGGAAACATGGGCAGTGGGTTAGGAGATGGCGAGAGATTCTGTGTTCCATACACAAAACCTGGAAAACTGTTCAGAAAGGCACACTTTCAGAATGAAACAGAGTGCTTGTCTGTGAGCATGCACTGTAATTTAGAACGTTCTTGCTTTTCTAACACAGAAGAGTGATGACAAAGCAGCCACGTGTCCTCGACCTGCACTCCCCACATCAGAGAAACCATTAATTGCTATCTTTAAATTCTCCACTAACTAGACCAGAAGACCAGGAAACTGGTCTCCATTGGTTTCCAAGTGGTCTGGTAAACAGACCCTGAAGTAGGAAAAGATAACAAAGTGGATTGATTCAGGGAAACTGAACCATATTCAACAGAGGGGCAAACTCAGGTGGCTGTGGGTAGAGGACGGGCAGACACACCTCGCAGGGATCGGGGTCCTTTAACAGTGGGTTTCTAGGAAAGGCCCCAGTCTTTCTCTTCTAATCCAGAGGAATTAGAATAGTGGTACTACTGGGCTGGGTAGATGAAGAAAACATAACCATTAAAAGGGCCACAACGGGCCAATTCGAGTGACTGTGGAGCTCTAGGTCACCTTTCCAATCACCCTGTGTGTATTGTGTGTGCTATGGTGGGGAGGAAGGAGTCCGGACACACCTGGGTTCAAATCCCAGCTCTGGCACTTACTCTCTGTGTCTTGTTGCATGAATTACTGTGCCTTAATTTCCCTATCTGCAAAACAAAGATAACGCCCATCTCACTCAGGCACTGGGAAGATTAAGTTACTGTATTTTTTGGACCATAAGACGCACCTAGGTTTTAGAGGAAAATAGGAAAAAAAAATTTGAAGTAAAAAATGTGGTAAAATATTTAATAACATAAATAACATAATATCTCCCCCCCCCAGCAAACCAGGCTACCTTCGGACTATCAGATGCACCCCCATTTTCCTCCCAAATTTGGGGGGGTGCATCTTATAGTCTGAAAAACATGGTAAATACATTTACTTGGCATCTGTTAGACATTCAGTAAATGTTCAGTTCCCACCCTTATTAGAGTAGAAACAAAAGTTTAGATACTATGAATAACAGTACCCAATTATTTAGCAGATTGGGGACCATTGAAAGTTCTTGAGTGGAGTCCTGTCCTCTGGGTTCATCCTAATTAATTGTCAGCAGAATCTTCTCCATATTAGGCCTGAAGAGATGTAGCTTCAATTTACCTGTCTATAAACAGAATAGCCTTATTCCTCTTTTCATTTGCTAGCCTTTAATATCTAAGACTTATATATTTGTGTTTACATGGGCTCATAGGTTAATTTTGTATTATTTAATGGGTTAAATGCATCACTGTCAGATACTCATTTTAATCCTCAAATTGCACCACCTTTGGCCAGTCGTAACCTGTAAGTCTTTATATATGTGAAGACAGTTGTCTTTAATCTTCTCTGTTTAGGTTGGAGGCCCTCAGTTTTGCTAGTTGTTCCTTATATTAATGTGTTGTCAGAGCCGTCCATATTCTAGTTGCCTTCTTCTGGATTGACTCCAATACGTAATGATCTGTATAAAATGGGGCATCCGGAAGCGTATGTAATAATGCAGATGTGATCTAATTAATGCGAATTCAGCTTCTCATTCTAGGGCTACTCTGACTAATCTCCCTGAGATGGTCCCCCATGTCCAGGAAGGGTGTACACTATTGCTCATAAAATCTCCAACCTGTTTTTATGGACCGCCCTTAGTTGGGCAGGTGACTTAGTAAGCTGAGTGTTGGACTACTTTATATCTCTTAGATTTTTCTTATTGGATTACATGCCAATATTCCAGCATGTTTTGAATATAAAGTATTTGTCCAGTATATCAACTACATCCCTGAGCGTTATTGGACAAATATACCTAATGTGGCTTTATCCAAATTCTTGTTAAAAAGACAAGATTGAGGACAGAAGACCAGTACCCAACCCCCTCATCATTTCTCACCCACGTTTTAGCACTTGGAACCCTCTGTGTCAGACTCTTCTTTCTAGAAAAGGAAACTCTCCCACTTTTCTCAGTAGTAGGAAATCTGGGGTTGCTTACTTAAGTTATAAATCTTCCCTTGATGAGGAATCAATCTAATATTCTTAATTTTGCATCAAATGCTGACTAAGCCAACATGGGTACCTCAGTAGATGACATTAATAACTTTCCCCAAAGTTTCTTTTATTTGATCCTCAAATAGTCTGCATAATTAGGTTCTACCTTACACCTGTCCCATGCAAAAGTGTTATCTCCCTGAAGGCAAATGGGTGTGCTTACATTGTTCTGTACTGGTCTGAGCTCCTTCCTATTTTGGTCAGTAATATGCTTATGCTACTCTGGCCATCCCACCGTGAAGAGTCTTTTGTCCACAGGTTTATTATTAATTGATGGGGCTTTGCAACCACACTTCAAAGAAATCCAAAATTACAGAATTCTATTCAAGGCTGAGTAATGAGGTGGTAGTGAAGAAGTATCTTATTGTTTAACATGATGGATGTCTGCCAAATAATTTTCAGCTAGTGGTACAGAAGCGTCCATCTGCACCGTGATGGTCCCTATGCATTGTATTTACCTTTAGTCTAGGCATACTGGAGATGCTCCACAAATGCCTGTTGAATTGCACATTACAAGTGCATCCTACTCCGACTAATCCAAATTAATTAAGTAAACCAGGGATTCTGTCCATCTAAATATCACCATGAATTTCTAGACATGTCCAGGCTGGCTAAAATAGGGAAATTGAAGTGCAAATAAGTTGAAGATGCTATTCCTTGCAAAATTTGTAAGAGAGACAGCCTTGCTGCAACATGATTATAATTTGAATGAGGAATTTCAGTGACAAGCTAATGTGATCTAAGATGCAAGATGGGCTGATGAGCCCATCAATTGCATCAATGGCAGTGAGCTGAAGGGGGAGAGAGGAGTGGCTGAGAACCTGGAGATTTCAAGATCTAACTCAGTAATATTTTTAAAATTCCGGCCTGCAAATTAATGTAGTGGGTCATGACCGAAATTTTGTTTTATTTATTGGAAGGGAAGGCTTTGTTTAGAGATGATGAGGGTTCAACTAAGGGGAAGTCAAAGACTCCTACAGTGTTACGCACTGCAGGAACCTGATGCACATGACGAGGGGTAGAGCAGCCTGGCTGCTGGGGGCTTCTGGGAATAGAGTTGGGTAGAGCCCCACCGGGCTTATCGGAACCTGGTAATCCTGAAACCTGCACTCTGGGAGCCTGTAGCACTGGGTACAAGGCCTCTAGTCAAAGAGGGTCTGGCCCATGCACTGGTGCATTGGTGAGGGCCCTGCCCCTGCATTGGCCTAGTCCAGCTCTCTTTATTCATGCACCGTGTTGAGGTGCTGCTTACTCCACAGCAGATGCAGCTCTCCACACTGGGAGTATAGCAATGAACAAACCAAAGCCAAGCCATTATTGTCTAGATTGGCTTTCTTACAGGGAAGAAATGTAAACAGTCAGAAGAAGAAAGGATGGCATCCCTAGTCTTCTGCTAATAGCGTCAGAGGTAAAAAGGTTACTCAGTTTTTCTTCTAGGAAAAAGTGGGATGATGCTGTCATTGGGAGAATTTGAATTTCGTGTAAGAAATTATTTTCCCTGTTGGGATTATTGCTGATAGGGGAACAGATGACTCAGGAAAAAGCAATCTCTTCATTTAAATGGGCTTATAAGTTGGGGGGGGGGTTAGTGGTGAGGGGTAGAAGGCCCTAGAGAAGAGGGCTGGGGATAGGATATGAGTACCTGGTACTTGGGAAAGTGTAGGAAGGGAGGAGGAAAGCATCCTGGGTCCAATTGCCTAGAAACAGAGTCTGGCTGAGATTACTGTGCATGTAATTTATTGGGGGGAGGGTGCTCTCAGGCAAAGGAGCAGGGAAACAGGGTCCAGTGGAGAGGAGAGAAGGCAAACATGCCCATGGTTTCAGCTGGAGTCTGGTCAGTCTGACCCCTCCCGGAGCTTTGGAACATGAATTGCACCCACAGTTTGCTCCACCTGGAGACAAGGTGGGGGCAGGGGGTGGTTGGCCAGCCTTCTGTGTCAGCTGTGAGCTGTTAGTAGCCACCATGCACAAGAGCTCAGGCATGGGTGCCCTGAGGGAAAAGGGAACCCAGGTGGGATGCAAAGCATCTACTGTAGGAAGGAAAGGCGACTGTGGTAGGAAGGGGATGAGTGTTGAGATCAGGCGTGGATTCAACCCTTGACTGTTTACCTTGAGTGGGTCATTTAATCACTGTGTGTCTGCGTCTTCTCCTCTGCACTGTGAGGGTAATGATTTCTGCGTCCCTGGATTTCGAAGGACTAGCTGAGATCCTGTATGGAAAACGGTCTGAAGCAGAGGAGCTGTGAAGTACATCACTGTCTAAGGGACTGCAGGGCACCACCATGCAGGAGAATGGACAGTGTGCTCCCTGGAGTTTTAAGGACCCACAGATCACTGGGTTCTGCCACCAAAGAGAAAACCAAATATCTAGAAATGTAGACTCGTCAGGGTCAGGGCTAGTAAAAATCCTATCAGTTCACACTAGATAATAATTTTCACTTACCAAATTCTTAAAAACCATCAAGACAGTTTGCCCATGGTTGGGTCTCCTAACTGTTATTGGGACAATGTGGCACCTCTGGCAGGGATGCCTGCCCGGGCGAGCCACTCGCTAGAGACCCAGACCGTGACGTGCACTGTATGAAAAGCGGAAGGAAATGCAGTGGGTCTTTCAGAGACGTTCCACAGCACTTCGTTCCTCTGCCTTTGTCTCAACGAGGCCTGAGGGCCCATGAAATATTTCCGTATATATGTTGCCTCCTATCTAGTAACAAAGCACTTTCTAACTCTTAAATCAATACACAAGTAGAGTATATCATTTCACTTCCTGTTACCAGGACTTAGAGTCTATATCTCTGAAACCCAAACTTGGACTGTGTAAGCTCATGCAATCGTGAGTCTCAGTCTGCACCCCATGCCTGATGGTACAGTGGGCCAGAACTGCTGTACAAATATGATTTTTCTCACCAATTTCTGCTTTTGGTAGTCGGTCCAAAGTAGGAAAAGTGCCATCTTCACTTTAAAGTTTTATGCCCAACTTGTGGTTTATTTTTTCAGTTTTCTGAACAGTCCAAATTCAGAACCAGATTTGAAAATAGTTTTTCTTCCTAGTGTGTTCTGTGGTGGCAGTGGGCAAGGAAAAAATGGGACCCCACCCCGGCTGGTGTGGCTTGGCTGGTTAGAGTGCTGTCCCATAATTAAAAATCAGGGCACATACCTAGGTTGTGGGTTCGATCCCTGGGCTGGGCGTGTATGGGAGGCAACCAATCTGATAAAAACAAAAAAGTACAACATACAGGATCCCTGGTCCTTGGGGTGGCCAAAGCTCCCTTTCTGTAGCTGCTCTGTCACCTCTCCAGAATCATAACTTCATTCTCTCCCAAGCAACATTCCACACAGTAAAATGTGTTGGCTTTTCAGAACAAAATGATAAAGTGTGAGGAGTTGAGGTCACATGTTTTCCTGTAAAAGAAAAGTTGCTCAAGTGACTGGCTTCCAGAAGCTGCACACCACCAAAGGGAATGAAATACACTTCAGTAAAAAATACTATCCTAGGTCCACATGGCAAAATCTCCATGACAGCATGACTTTACTGAATGTTTTAATTTATACTCAGTAGCTTCAAAACCTTCCTTGAGAGACCCACCTTTAAAGTTGTCAATCATCTGAAAACGCAATTAAGTTTCACAAAATAAAGTAGCCAGTGAATAGCTGGCCACACAGGGGCAGATGGAGGCAAACCCGGAAGTGCTCTCCTGATGCTCAGAGCACTGCCTTTGCGCAGCATCTCTCTGTTTCTAGTGGGAGCTCTACATTGGCATCGGTTACAGGAAGAGGGAAACTGCAAAAGGTGATTTGCCAGTAGATTAGATCTCTATGAGACAGCTGCTGAGTAGCCAGAGGCCCCATTTGACTGGACAAGTTTGGAACTTGGAAACATAGAAGCTTTGGGAAGAAAAGAGCCTGAAAGATAACCTACCCTCTGTCTTCATTCCTGTTTAAAAGAAACCAAGTAACTACTCAGAGCCAAAAAGCCAGTTACTGGCAGACCTTAGACTCTAACCCAAGTCAATTCCCTGCCTGTTAAATTGGATTAAAAACAGTACTTTGGAGGTAAGCCCGATAGTTCAGCTTCTAGATCCTTGTAGCAAAAACCAAACACTATATGACCCCCTTCTCCGATGGCCTCCGGCACCACCGTGTCCCAGCCCTGGTAAATCCACAGTGATCCAAAATAAATCACAAAGTAGTTCTTGTAGCCCCGTTTTGTGTCGCTAGGGCTGGCATATCGGATAAAGGGAAGATAATTTCTCAAATATTAATGCCTGTCACAGACTCTTTCATACCAAGTACTTGTGACTCATACAGTGGCCTTGGTGGGGGTGTGCGTCTGCTCCAGACAGAACCTTCATGTATCTCAAGGGAAATTCCTGGTTGGGCTCTGAGTGCTTGGCAATGAGCGCTGAGATGTGGCAAGGCTGCTCCGTGCCTCCAAGCTGCCTGCGAGCAGGGAGTCTCCAGAACCCATGCAGCCCTGCGACAACCCAGCACAAACTTTAATTCTATTTTTAAAATTTTGGTGGAAGGAGAAAACAAATCTCAGGGAGACCCACGACGTCAAAGTGGATTAGCTGGTGACAGCCCAAGGCAAACAAGACCCAAGTGAGTAGCTCACTTTCAGTTGGATGTTTCCTGCTGGGGAGAAAAAGTTCTGAGAAGGGAAGGCAGCCCGGACAGAGCAGGGAGGCAGAGCAAGGCTTGGAGGCCATAGACAGAAAGGAAGCAGCAGCTCTCGGCCCAAGGAATGTACTGGACTATTCTACACAGACCTCTTGATACATCACTTACCCTTTTTTCCTTCTGTGTCAGTTAAGAGAAAAACTTCTTCTAGAGTAGGACAGAATGACTGAATCCCTTATTAAAGCTATGGTAGGGGGAACAGGCTATAGGAAATACTGTTCTTAAAATGTTGTGCTCTTGGATGACTAGAAGTAACACCAGGAGTATGGTAACTGGTGGTAAGCAATCCGGTGGGTATGAAAATTAACTCTTTTAGAAACGTCAAGCAAAACTATTGCTAGAAACGAATGTCTGCCACCAAGGCAGTGAGACTAGGAATGGGGGGGGGGGGGGGAGGCAGCTTTGAAGTGGTGGTCCTACTGTGGACAGAGCCGCCTTCACCTGTCCGTGCTGTGCTGTAAAACGTGACATATGCTCTGTGACCGGGACGTGGGGCTCTTGGGGAAAGCCTGTTGGATAGACAAGTGGGTAAATATTATCCTGTTTGTTGATCTTGAGCTTAGACTGAAAATGCTTGCTTGGGTTTTACCTGCCAGGCAGCCTAGTGTCACTTCCTCACTGCTGATGGCTACTGCCCACCTGCCTTCCACCGCGGGGTCACGCAGCAGATGGATGATGGGGATGGGCAGATCCAAGAATCTGTGTCATTGGGATGAGATGATGTGATCGTACTGCCAGAAAGCAGGGCCTTGTCAAGAAAAACAAGCTGAGTGTTCTCTGTGGTGGCCACCCACTAGGAGCAACAGTGAGGACGTGACTGGCTCAGGGCCTGTCCCCAGGCCACTGAATAGCAGATGCCCTCAGGGGTGCCTGATAACCCTTCCTGTTGTGAGAAAACTGTTAGAGGAGATGAAGAACTGTGCAGACTGGGCCCATTACAGGCCCACTGCCTAGCCCCAACCTATATGAGTCAGGTGTAGCGTTCTTCTCCCACCCTCTTCCACGCGGGTCTGGCCCTGGGTGTGGGAGCAGTCACTTCTTGAATCCAAGTGCAGTCAGTTTTCAGCCTCCTCATATGTTAAGGCTTAGAGTTCAATCTCCCAAGTTAAGAATGTTCATGTACTATCTTTGTTTAATGCTGTAACTGATTCTGTTTGGAACTGCTAATTGCCGAGAGAGATTATATTGACCAGAAGTTCAGGAGAGCTCTTCCTCTAATCTGCGTGGCCCCTGATGAGGCTGGCTGTGGAATGCTTAGTGAAGGCTCCTGTACACGTTGCTCTCTGCCCTGTTCCAGCTGCAAGGCCTTATACTTCTCTCTGAACTTCATGATGTACTAAAGAAAAAGAGAGGCTCTGTATTTTATTATGTCCATCTCCTGTCTCCTGCTAGCTGGTGATTTTCAGCTGCAGGAGTAGTGTTGAAATATCAGGATGTATTCACATAATCCAAATATTATTAATTTTTTTTCTATCTCCTAAAACAGGAATGTCAGAGAAAAATTATTCATAAAAATTGTTCTAATTTTTTTTTAAAAAAGAGTGTGAGGGGATGAGGAGTGGGGAATAGTTTTGTTAAAGGGAGGTACTTCAAATTGTGGAATCTGAAATCTGTAAGGCAGACTCTATCTCACCTCCCCAACCCACTTCACAACCTCGCAAAACAAGAATGGTCACAATTTTTATGCCTCTTTACACACAGGCTATTTAGAACCTTTATTGCATTCATGAAAAATTTCTCAAACATTCCTAAAAGACAAAGATTTTCAGGGTATGTCCTCTAACATTTATATGTGTGTTATTTCGAGGGCAAACACGTAGGCACTACCATAACACATGACCAAGCAGAAAAATCTGTTAATGGAGAAGAATGAAATTAGTTAGATGCACAATAGAAAATTATTTCAATTATATTGGTACGCTGAATTCATTCTTTTATTAAACAATTTTATTGAGTGTCCACTGATGACCAGATACCGTGGAGATTCAGGATATGTACGGGTGATCTTGGTCCTCATGCCATAGTCCCAGTGTCTCATGCAGGATACCAAATCGAGTAACTGGATACACGTTCCATGTTCTGACGAAAGGAGACAGTTGTACTTAGTACTTCCTTTATGCCAGTTGTTGTGCCGGGCATCTGAGAAATTGCAAAGATGAACGTGTCAGGTGAGATACATACTTATCACACAAAATGCTGCATTTCACAAGTATAACAAAAGTGTACCCACTTTGAACAACAAATTTAGGCTGGGAACCAGGGAAGACTGTTACAACACAAGTGAAATTCGAACTTGGCCTTGAAGTTCATCTTCTTTTCTATTTCTCCTCCTTTGTATCAGTTTTGATCTCAAAGTAAGTGTTACAATCACAAACAGTATGTAAAAGAACAGTGCTACGGATACATCTGTATCAAAGAAGTATTTTGTTTGGATGTAGAATTACACATTTTTTTTAAATAGACTCTTAGCTTTGGTGGAAACTATTCAAAAGTTCCCTTAGAATCTTTACCAAAATCTTCTTTTACTTCCTCACAATCATCTATGCTTAAAGAAGTAGCATACAATAAGTACTGTTTTACACTCTTTCCCACGTAACAAATCTAGGTGATTTCATTAGTGGGTATGTAGAGCTGCTTCACTCTTTTGATGGCTAGACAGTATTCTGTCACTTGTGGTACCTTAACTATTTTACTAATCCTCTATGGATGGGTGTATGGGACATTTCCAGTCCTCTCCCATAACAAACAAGGCTGTAACCCTTATACAGAGATAGCTTCCCACACTTGTGAGTTATGAGTATATTAATAGGCTAACATCCTCAAAGTAGAGTCACTGCATTGAAGGGAATGTGCATGTTAAGCTTGAGAAGACATTGCCCAATCACCCCCTCACGTGCCGGAGCAAGTCACGCTCCTTCCGGCTGTGTGTGAGTGCCTGTTTCCCCGCAGCCTCGAGCCCAGTGCAACATTAGTATGTTTTACCTTTTCCAATCCGATATGACATTCTTCAAAAGTAATGCTTATTCATTATTGCTCTTGTGTGTTTTGTCTAACTAATAACATTGCAACTATATTGTTTTCTATTTTTATTAAAATGTACAGTATTTAGTCTGTATTACCTACTAAGAGTTATGGACTTATCTGGTTAACTAACCATTATTTATACTCTTATTCCAATGAATAGAAGACATTCCTGATTATAAACATCTGGCCTACATTAAAGTTAAAATTTTAGTGTGAAATATATCAGTTTAAAATGCGTGGAAACTACTAAACAAGTGAATGACTAATTATAAAATGAGCACGCATGCAGTGACCACGCCGGCCTTCCAGAGCCCCTTGTTCGCCCCTCCCTGGCCACACCGGCCCCTCTCCACTGGAGGCAGCTGGTCTCCTCACATTCGTAATAATAATGTCCTTGCTTTTTTTTTTTTAAATAGCTTTACCTCTTATGTATGTGTTCCTAAAACAATATAGCTTCAATGTAGCTGTTGTTAAATTTTATGACTAGAATCGTACTGTATGTTTTTGTGTGTGTGTCCTGTTTCTGTTGCTCAACACTTGTTTTTGTGAAGTTCATCCATGTTGATGTGTAGAGTTGTTCATTCGTTTTCACTGTTGTGTAGTGTCGCATTGTGTGAATATAGCACAGTTTATTTATCCATTCTGTACATGGGATGTCTGGAGCTACTGGGAGCTGCTGTGAATATTCTTGTATTGGGCTGGCCAAAACGTTTGTTTGGTTTTCCCCATAAGATGGCTCTAATAGTACTTAGGTGTCTAATTTCATTCTAAACAATTTTGTCAGATTGTATTGTGACAGCTGTCATAACACTATGCATTAAAAATACTTAACAAAATTGGTGAATTTTTGTGTAACCATATTAATATTGAAGATGGAAGTAAATATGCAACATTTTCAGCACATTTTGCTTTATTATTTCAAGAAAGGTAAAAACACAACTGAAGCACACAAAAAAGAGATTTGTGTGTGGAGAAGATGCTGTGACTGATTAAATGTGTCAAAAGTGGTTTGTGAAGTTTCATGCTGGAGATTTTTCACTAGATGATGCTCCATGATTAGATAGACCATTTGAAGTTGATAGCGATCAAATTGAGACATTAACTGAGAACAATCAATGTTATACCATGTGGGAAATAACCGACATACTCAGAATATCCAAATCAATTAAGTTATTGGTGAAAATGAAAAATGCGTCTTTTATGGAAAAAACTAAATGGACTTTTTGGCCAACCCAGCATACGTAAATCTTTGTGCACATGTACTTGTGTTTCTCTTGGGTATAAAGCTAGGAGTGTAATTGCTAGGTGATAGGGTATGTCTTATATACGAGGTCTGTCCAGAAAGTATCCGGCCATTTACTGTGAAAAGGAGAGGCATTTACTGAAGAAGGTACAAGATACAAGAAACATTGTACACAGGACAATGACGTCTCAGACCCCTTCAAAGTAGGCACCTTGGGACCTCACACAGTTTGCCCAGTTGCCATCAGCTGCCTGTCATATTCTCCTGAATCTCATCCATGGTCTGAAATCTCTTCCATTTCAAAGGTGACTTTAGTTTTGGGAAAAGCCAGAAGTCACAGGCCACCAATCTAGGCTGTAGTGGAGCTGAGTCACCTGGGTGAATTGACGTTTCTCCAAAAAATTTTGCACCAGACAAGATGCATGAGTGGGTGTGTTGCCCTGATGAAGCTGCCAGTCACCAGTTGCCCACAGCTGCCGCCCTCTGATTTATCAGAATAGTTTCTGCAGAGGGATGTTCAAGCTTAATGCAAAATGTGATGCAGATCCATTGCTCTACCCGCTCAGTCATTTTGAATGTGATGGCCACACAGTGCACATGCTCACTCAGCAGTGTCTCCCGCCCCCACTGACTAGTACAGTGAAGTTGTCATCGTTCACACATGTGCATTCCAGTCCACTCTCCTTGGCTGCCAGGTTATATCAGTGATGTCGCACAAACTGTTCTCGTTATGTTAACATAGTTGGACTTTTTCTGGACAGACATCGTGTATCTTCAACTTTACTAGATGATGTAAACTATTTTTTTTAATGCTGATACCAAATTTACACCCTTACCAATATATGTGAAATTTTCTGTTGCTCTCTATATACCCTTGCTTCTACTTGAAATGGTCAGGTATCAAAATTTTGCAGATCTAGTGGGTATGTGGTAATTATGGTTTTAATTTCCAATTCTCTAATTATTAATGAGATTGGAGCCTTATTGGGCCTTAGGATTTTCTCTTTTATGATTTCCTTGTTCAAGCCTTTTGCCCTTATATCTAGCGAGTTGTCTGTTTTTTCTTGTGCGTTTTTAGGAGTTCTTCATATATTCTAGATATTAGTCATATATATTGTAAATATCTGTCTTCAATCTGTGGCTAGTCTTTTTACTCTTTTTATTTTGTCTTGATAAACATATAATTTGCCATATGAAAGGCAATACATTTTTAAGTTAGAGGCTCATATGATGTGACATATGAGACATTTCTTATATCTAGTATTTTAAAAGACAGTCCACCATTTATTTCTCCTCAGAATATTGTGCCAACACAGAGACTTTATATATAATGCAGGCTTCTGTCAGTCCCTAAGTACACCTGTGTTTTAATGGAAGAATAAGAGCTATAACTTTTGAAATGAATTTGTCTGTTGTATACTCTATACATTGTATGACAAGTAATACAGCTACAGCAATGAAATGTGTCAGAAAAAAAGATGTTAAATACATTAGATCTGGAAGTCAGCTGTCTGACAAACAGATCCAACACCTAGGAAGATAGTGATTGACTCCAAAGGACTGATCCTGCACCCCTTTGGCATTCATTGAGTGTCTGTATAATCCACTCCCCTCCAAGCCACTGTCGTATTGCACTTGACCTGTGAAAGGAGCCTCCTAACTGGTCCCCAGACAGTCACTCTTACCTCCCTCCAGATCTCTCCTCCACTCTGCAGCCAATGGGATCTTTTTAACATTCAAGCTCTCCGCATCACTGTATGGCTTCGAGCCCTTCAATAGCACCCCTTTGCTCGTAGGATAAATACCAAAATCCTCAACGTGGCTTCTGAGGGCTGCATGATCTGACCTTGGCCCACTTCTCCAGCCCCACTGAAGCCACTCTTCCTTTTGTTTACTGCCTGGCAACCTCCCTGGCCCTCCTTGAATGTGTCAGGTTTCTTCCCAGCCCAAGGCCTTTGTAGAGAGACTTTGTTTCCTCCACCTGGAAAATTCTTTCTCCTCCCATGCCACAGTCCACCCCTTTTGCCCTCTCTTCTTTTGATCTCAGCCTGTCCGGTCATTCTGACAGTCTCCTCCCCAAGTCGTACCTCTTACCACACCCAGTACTGTTATTTCCTGGTACCTAGGACCATCAGCATAAGCATTTGGGTTATGTGATGTGTCTTTCACCTGACTTTTAAGTCTGAGAATGAGGGCAGAGATATGTCTGTTTTATACCCCCACTACATCACTGAATCCAACTAAGTATTGATTTAAAGGAGGCACTTGGTAAATATTTGTGAAATGAATAGATGAGGAACAAATAAACAGAGCATTATGGGTAAGAGAGAGATCTAGAAATTGAGACTGAGTATAATTAAGAAAAATCAAAGTTCTAGTTTGATTAAGTTCAGAGAAGTTTCAGCATTAGACTTTACTAAGTGGGTAGGATTTATCCTGGCAACATTGGTATTGTCAGTAAAGGTAGAGAGAAAGGAAAGCATGGGACACCTCGGAGCATGCAGAGCAGATATGCCTCATTGAAGTGCAAGGTCTGTGAGGTGAGCTGTGGGAAATAAAGCTGGAAAGATTGTTTGCATCAGATCATGGCAGACCCTGGACACTATTTAAAGGATTTTAGACTTTACTGTTAGCACCCAAGAAACACTGAGGGTCTGTTTTTTTTAGCGTGGAGGTTACAGAATTACTTTCATCTTCACTTGATGCATCACTGTCCTTTTATTCTCTCATTCTTTCCCTAGACTCAGAGTCTAAGGTTAACCTATCTACAACACTCTGAATCTCATCCTTTCTACCTACCTCCAGTATATCAATTCACTACCTCTTCTCTTATGCTGTTGTCAAACAACTCCTTTCCCCTGCCATCTGACACATTTGTTACTTCATGCTACCAGTGAGATCTGCACTTGGACTTCTGCCCCGGTTCTTCTTTCTCTAGATCCTCACCAACTTCCAGCAACATGTTTCTTTCATTCTGATGTCCACAACAATACCTTTGAAGTGACTTCACTCCTAGGGGCAGTTTCATAGTAATTGACTCATTCACTCACCACATTTTTTGAGCACCTGTTTGTCAGGCACTGCTCTGGGGTGGAGATGCACAGTGAACAAACAGGCCAGCACCTGCCCTTATGAAAGCTAACTTCTACTGAGGAACAGGAGAACCAACAAGCAAGTGTAAGACCAACTGACAACATGGCGTGCACTGTCTCCGCTGGGCACAGCAGTTATGATTGCTCGCCTCTATGTTTCCAATTTGACATCCAGCTCTTCCTCAGTCTCAGCATCAGAAAATTATTTCCTCTTTCTCTCAAACCAGTAGCATGGTTTGACTTCCCTTTTGGGAGCCAAACAACGTGATAATCCCAGACACTAAGGTTTTACCTGTGGATTCATTTTCAGCATATTTCCGGATAGCTAGTCTGTTGCCAAGCCCTGAGAATGACTCCCTCAAAATTTCGGTCACAACACCCCAGGCAGGCCTTGATCACCCTTTCCTTAAATCCCAGTAGCCTCCTAAATGGCCTCCCTGCCTTCTGGGATTTTGCCCTGGCATTTTACTTTTTCTACTGACAACAGATTCATCTTCCTAAAACATGCCTTTCACCATCTCACTTGTCTGTTAAAAGCCTTCAATAGCACATTTACTAGGGTAAAGTATAGGCCTATTTCCGGACACATTTATATGGCTTTCCCTCCTACACATGATCCTGTAGAGACCCTTATCTGTTATACATACTCTAATGCATTTACATTATATTGAATTGCATGAAACTGCCATTTTTGTGTGTCCAAATGGTTGAGTGTTGGCAATGTATGTTTCAACCTCATTGTACTTACTCAAATCATTGGTTACCTGTATGACTTTCTCCCATGTTATACTGTGAGTTCCTTGATGATCGTGTCTTGGTCTTAATGGTGCTCATGTCTTTACTGTCTATGTCAGCCGCTGGCACATAGTAACTACTGGGAATTGGGTGCTCCCACCCATGCCATGCTTTGCTCGGGCTGCTTCATCTCCTGAAATGCTCACTGACTTTGCCTAATCACATCTGGCCCACCCTCCACTGCCAGCCTGACTCAAGCCTCCTTCACTTAAATGCCCACTACTTCTCCACATTAACCTCCCACCACCACCTCCGAACTACCAGCATTGCTCACCCTCAAAATCAAATACATTTGACCCATGAACAACAAGGGGGTTGGGGCAATGCCCCCTTGCACAATGGAAAACCTGTGCATAATTTTTGACTCCCCCCAAATTTAAGCTTTGCTAATAACGTAAACAGTCAATTAACATGTATTTTGTATGTTATGTGTATTATATAGTGTATTCTTACACAAAAGTTCTCCAGAGAAAAGAAAATGTTATTAAGAAAGTCATAAGAAAGAGAAAATATACTTACAGTACTATTCATATTTATTTTTACATATTTGTGTATAAGTGAACATATACAGTTCAAACCAGTGTTGTTCAAGAGTCAAAATTATTTTATTAATTTCCAGGGCATACATTATACATTTTACTTTGTATTTGCCACATTGATTAGCATAAAATTATACTCTTAACAATGAGCTGGCAGATCTCTGTTTCTAGCCCTTATCTTTCACCCTGGGATTAAGACCCCATTTCCAACTGTCTATGGCACTAACTGCACTCAATCAACAGAACTGAAACTAAACTCATCATCTGCCATCTCCCAGATCTGCTCCTTTTCTAACACCCTCCTCCATAGCTTGACCTCTAAACCCTCTTGGTTTTCCTTCCTTCTCGATCCTTCTCCTGAAATAACATCGCAGTGGATCTCACAGCGATTACACAGTGTTGGGCCTGGCTTTAGGTTTTCATATACTATAAAAAGTCTATTCCTGGGAGCTTCAAGAGGCAAAGCATGTCTCTCAAATCACAGTAACATGCCCTAAGACCGAGAGCCTCCTGATACACAGGCATCTTCCTCCTGTTGCTGCCCCTCCTCTGGGTCCTTTGCTGTCTGCACACCTGTCCTCTAACATAAGCCTTCTGGTAGGTATGAATGATTATCTTTACTAAAATACAAAGATGTTTCATATTATAATTGCTGTTGTCTACCAATCTGTACTGCATCACTGTGTCCCCCAAATTATTTCTCTGTCCTGATAGCTACATTTCAGATCTCACGAGGAATGTTGTTGGAACATGTCTTCATTATTAGAATGATTTCTTGAGTCCCTTCCCTTGGCACTTTGTGAGACAGCATCTCCTTCCAGTTTGCTATTGTCCGTGGGCTAGTTTTTGTCCCAGCAGCTGAATCCCGAGATCCATGAGGACAAGGCTCTGTGTGATATCCTGTGTTATCTGCAGTGCACTGAGATAGAGTTAGGTATTCCCGGAAAGTGCTCAGGAAATACTTGTTTGAGTGGAATGTGTTATGTGTGTAACTTCTGTTTGTGTATGTGTATGAATTTGTGTGGGTGTCTAGATGTGTTTACCATAAATGCTCTAAGAAATATTCATCTATGTGGTCCGGGAGGCCGGGATATCTTGAATATGTTCCCTGGCCACCAGACCCATAACATGATAAAACAGTAAGTCATGGGCTCCAAAAGTCCATGGCTGGACTGTCACAGGTGAAGGGCCTACCTGAGCTCAGCCTGCAGTGACTTTTCTGTCCCACCTGCTTGGGGTCTTCTTTTTCCCTCTAAACACAAATAACTAAATTTTCTGTTGAACATAAATTGAAATGTGTATGTATATATATGTGTGTGTGTTTGTGCTTATG
This sequence comes from Desmodus rotundus, assembly GCF_022682495.2. Lineage (NCBI taxonomy): Eukaryota > Metazoa > Chordata > Mammalia > Chiroptera > Phyllostomidae > Desmodus > Desmodus rotundus. The sequence continues at coordinate 101,746,891 of NC_071388.1, forward strand.
TATGTCTTACAGGGTGGTGCAAAAGTAGGTTTACAGTTGTTCATACTGGAAAATAATACAATAATTAACAAATAATAATACAAATAATAACAAATAAGAATAAACTCTGTTTTGTGTACTCACAACTGTAAACCCACTTTTGCCCCACCCTGTGTACACATACATGTATATACATATGTGATTGCATGTATGTATATATGAAGGAAATACATGAAAATATAATAAATAGTGGTTGTTTCTGCATGGTGGCTTTTTCCAAATTCTCTCTGATAATAAAATTACTTTTATTAAAAAAACCTTTATAGACATTATTTTTAAATGATAGGAAGGGACACGATTATCAGGTGGTTGCTGAGGTCCACCCTATGTGTGAAACAAAGACAAGGAGACAAGCAGGTGCCTTGTAGGGTACAGGCTGATCAACTGTCAGTATCTCAGGATGAGACAAAGTGACCAGAGGGTGAATTGAGGCCAAAGTGCAGGCTGGACCAAGATTGTGAGCAGAGGAACCGGTAACTTTGTTTGTGAAGGTCAGGAACCTTGGTCAGTGGAAGGAATGAGAAGGAACATTTGGTTGGTGGAGGGTTGAGGGTGATAAGGAGATGAGGAAAATCTTGAACAATACTTTCAAGTTCATGAAGAGATTTCACGAAGACATATGCAGTGGGAGAGAAAGAAAGCAGACCTGTTTCAAGTTTGGTTTTAATGCCCTGTGGTTCCAGAGGGAGGGCTTCCCAGAGTGAGTCAGTGTCAGACACTGGACCCAGGCTAGGAGGACACAGAGAGCTTTCATTAGGGACATGGGTGAGCCCTGCATGGGCAGCAAGTTTGCAAATAGGAAGTGTGTCATTAGGTCAAGACCCATGTCTCCCCACCTTCCACGTCCCCCTCATCTCTCCCAGTCTAAGTACAGAAGGAATGTTCTCTGGTAAGAATTCTTGATAAAGAGGCTGTTTCTAACCTTTCTGAACTTGAAAGAAAGCAATTATATATGAAACAAGTACCTTCAAGGACATTTCTCCCACTCTACCTGGTTTCATTGTTCTCTCAGCGGGTCCCTGAGCAGAGGGAGAAATGGAAAGAGAAAAAACAGGAGATTGACTCGTCCTCTTTCTCACTGTGGCTGATATCCCTGGGGTGGTTGGTGTGCTGGAGGCAGGCAGCGCATCGCCTATCCCTGTGGAGGGAGGCCAGCTCCTCCTACAGGCCTTCCTCCTCCACCAACTTCAGCATGAGGAGCCTGGGGTCAGCAGGAGCAGCAAGGACCCACATCTAGAAACCAAAAGGAAGCCCTTCAGGCAGAGTAGAAAGCATGAAAGAACAAATAAGGTCACAAGATCAATCCTTGAAAAACAGCTAAACAGAAAATATATTTCATGGGGTTTTTTTAATATCTTTTACATATGCACAATTCAGTGTTTTTACTGTTCTGCACCTCAGCTTTAATTCTGTTGGCTATATCCCGAAATTTTCCAGTCTGAGCTCTACTTTGAAATCCGAGGTGGAGGAACACAAACAGCACCCAAGTCCCCACCAAGGGACTCTGCCCTGCCGCCCATCTCATGGGAGAGACACAGTCTTTTCCATCAGAAGTCCCTGCTGTAATTGGGCAGGCCAAGTGAAGTGCAGAGGCTGCCTGCAAGGAAATTACCCATGGCATAAACCATTGGCAATAACAACTGCCTTCTGCCTTTCTTCCTACCTCCTAATACGAGTCTGGCATTTCATGTACAATCTCTCATTTGGTCCTCTCAACAGTTCATCAAGGTAAGTATCATTATCCTCATTCTGCAGAAAATGTCACTCAGAGAGGTTAAATAACCTGCCCAGGGTCACACAACCAGAAAGTGGCAGAGCTGAGACTTGAGCCCGGGTCCTTCCTTGGTGTCTACTATGCACACAGCCTTCTGCTGGCTAAGTCCACTAAAGAAAACAATTGGACGATTCAGGCAAAAACACACAAAGTAATATTTAGGCCCAAAAGGTGTAAGTCCTATTGTTTCCCCCTTCCTGATCCACTGAATGAAACATGCCTGAATTAAAATTCCAAAACATTCCATGTTCCATGTGTTGCGTGTGTCAGTCGCTTACTGTCTTCTGTGCCTAGCAGAGCAAGGCATGCATCAGGAGTTTAGGAGAGGCTGTTTACTGTGTCTTGGCCATTGGAGTAGTAATTCAGGCATACCCTTGCCTCACTGATTTCCTAATCCATCAGATAGAAATATGCAGAACATATAGTCAACTGAAGATGCATTTAAAAACCTAGTGCAGAATTGCCCCAAACTCCTTGTGGAACAAGAAAAAGTATAAATCTATAATATAATAAATATGTTCCCTATTCATGGCTATTTTTATTTCACCAGGTGCCCAGTGATGTCTCTTGCACACCAACATTGGCAGGACATCTCTCTGTAGCTCAGGAAACTCATGTTATGAGTGTCTAGTATTAGAACGGGACCCAGGGTACACTATATCAGTGTGTAAAGTAGTGATACCAAGGGGTCTGTGCCTGAAGAGTGGGATGTGGGGGAAATCTCAGCATAGACCCCTCTCCCTCCAAACAAAGAATGTCTGGTTAATAAAAGCCACTCCTGTCAAAGGAGTCTTCTTTGTGGAAAATGGCGAAGACAAGGACTTTTGGACAATATGTGCTGGCAGATGTGAAAATGCAGTTGAAACATTGCAAAGCTTAGGTGTCCCAGTGATAGAATGTTTGGGACCTAGAAAAGGCCTCTGTGCTAAGGTTTCCCCAAACCAGGGAAATATTTCAAAAAGCTAATCCCAAGCCTACCTTGGCCTAGGGAATCATAATGCCAAAGATACAGGGTTATTAGATATGGACGATATATGTGGTTCCCAAACTAAGAGTTCTTTTTCTAAGTAACAGAAATCATTACTGTTTCAAGTAAATTTAATGGCCTTCTTTTTTTCACCCTTCCACTTAAACTTTTCCCACTAGCCCTTTCTAGGCCAAATTTAAATTTTATATATACACACACACATACATACATATATATGTATATATATATATACACATATATATATACATATATATATATATCAATAAGATTCTGAATGACTGTCATTTTATCTGTGCATTGGTGCTAATACCTCTTTCAGGGTACCACCTGGGCCCTGTACAGTAGTGGCTTCCTATGTAAAAGTGTCTAAATTTCCTCATGGTTTTAGAGAACAAGTATCCAGTTGTCCTGCAGGTATTTATTTCTCATATGTCTCATGTATCAAACCATCATCAGACCGATTTGTAGTTACACAGAGACAGTCACAACTTGAGGTTTAAGAGGAGATGCGACTTGAATGCAAAACCCAATGAATATATATAATGAAGTGACTAAAAACACTTCTAGCTAGGTCCTCAAGAATAAGGTGGATCCTCAAAATACATGAGGGGTGCTTTCCAAGACCTTTGGCCTCCACAAGCATACAAACATACAAATATCACTTTGCAGATGGATTCTCCCTTACAAGAGACAGCATAACCTGGTGGATAAGCACAGCTTTGAATCCAACCAGCCTCAATACAGAGCTCAGCCCCTCCACTTGCCAGTTGTATGATCCTGGGCAGGACCTCTCGGTGCCTCAGTCTGCAAAATGGGGGTAATGGTATTACCCGCCCCATAAGGTGTGGTGCAACGCATGGGAAACGATGCATGCCGAACACTCTCAACTTTGCTTGGCACGTGCTAAACATTCAATAAACATTAGCTGTTTATAATAAGGATAATAAAATAATGAATAAATTAGACATTAATAAAAGCAACAATAAAATATTTTAAAAACTGTTCTCCCCTTAAGAATTTTAACAACTGCATAAAGAATGTCAAATTCAGTATTTCTAAAACTATTAAATTCTGCCACTAAAATAAATTCTATAACCCTTATAATACATCTATAAACTACACTGGAAATGATAATGAATTATGATGGAGGGGACTAGCTAATCCAGACAGCTGATGCCACCCCCCACCAAACCCTCCATGAATATAATGCAGCATGAAATTAGACAGACCTTGTTGCCCAGTAAATGTGAGCTCAGTGGCCACACTACCTTCACCATGAGTTACTTCGCAGATGCATGTGCACAGCTCCTGGCTTTCTTCTGTATCTCATCTGCCTTCTGAATCCTAAGTATCCTCTGTCTTGGCTCACAGCTCAGGGTAACCACCATTTGAACTTGATGCCGAAGTGTTTTCTCTCCCTTAATGAACAGTTTTTGCTCTGCTGGAGTTCTTACTAAGAGAGTTTCAAACTGTTTTTCTTGTTTCTGTGTGGCAAGTATGATGGAGCCTTTGACATCACAAGCTGAGCCACAGTCATATGTGAGGTCATACTCTTTATCCTGAACTTTTCTCTTGGCTAGGAGCCACTCATCCAGTTCCACTAGAAGTTAACTTTCTTTGAGGGACCACTGTTCTTAAACAACTCATCACTTCAGACCGCCCAGTAGAGAGGATGTAATCGCACTGGATTACGGAAGCTGGGTCTGTATCATGGCCCATCATTTGCTCCCTCTCTCACTCAGTGGCCCATTCCGTCAACTGGCCTCATGCCTCAGAAAAACTACAGATGACCATATGTTGTGGACCCTAGAAACACTTGAAATAATAAATTTTAGGTCCATTACTGCTAAAAATCTACCACATAAGTGGGTAAACTTTTCTAAGTTTTTGCCCCAAATTGAATGTTATAGTAAGACTTGTTGGTAGGGTTTAGGAACCCTAAAATGGTTGAAATAGGAAAACAACAAAACAAAAAGGCATAAAATAAACACTAATGATCACTACCACTGAGACCTCATATTTAATGCACCTCTGTTTATATTATTCCTGACTCTGCTCCTGTTTCTATGCCTGGGACGTTGGGAAGCCATGACAGATCTGCCCTGCAGGGAATAATGCGAGGAACAGTGTACAGGTCTGAGCCCTCGCAAAGTTAGCCCAAGTAGCCAGTCAGCCATCCTCATCTGGATCCTGGACCTGGTTGGCTGCTTCTGAGCATTCCCACCAAGGAGTGTCCTACAGAGCGCTGCCTACTCCATTACCTCTTCTACAAAATGACTGTGTGTTTGCCACATTGCACTCCGTGCACTGGGTTGCTAGAAATACAATAGGTCGCACTGATGATTTCTGTTTTCTATAAAGGGCTACGCGATCTCATGCAAAGTTTTGCAAAGTCATATGCAAATCACAGAGCCCCGGCCCTTTTCTTAACAGGATGGCAACCTTGCTCCTCGGTGGCACCTGGGACCTGGAGATCCTTTCTCCACTTACGTTTAACGCGCAGCCTGGGACTTGTCCCTGCAGCTCTCCGGGTTAGCCGTGCCGCAGTTGAGACCTCCCACCTGGACTCCCATCACCCACCTCTCTTGAGACTGCTCTGGCAGGGCTGGTGTGGGGTGCAGCCTTTGCTCAGAGGGCAACATGTTTCAAGCAGAATCTGCCCACCCAGGCCATGGGCTCACCCCTCAGGGCTCCCTGCTTCTCTGTTGGGTTCAATTCGAGGTTGCCAGGCTTCTTTCCAAAGTCTAAAGTGGTGGGATGGTAGGGAACTGTGAGAGGCCTCATGACCCAAGGTACTCCCCCCAGCTCTCAATCTGAACACCAGGTACCCTAGGGCCCTCACTGCCCTAGAGGTCCACAGTGTGAGTGGGCAGGTTCATTAGAGGGAGATACTTGTCTCTGGAGTTTTTCTCCAGGTTGAACGTTTCTATTGTCAGTCACCCTCAATCTGGAAAGTCCCACTGTTCCAATCTAGCCTGCCTGCCCCACATCATGAGAAAGAGGGAGGAGGAAGGACTGATGGTTTATGGCAGAGAAGAAGAGGGTTAACTCTAGCTGTTCCCAAACATTGACCAGAAGCATTTCCCTGACAAATGTTCTATCTGCTTCAGCCTACCCAGGTTTTGTCAAGATTTTCTAGTTTCCTTCCTAACCTCGCTCATTCCTGAGGTCTCTGGTTCAAAGCCCACCCTCCCTGCCTTCCATTGTTTCCAGATTATCCTGTTAGGGGGTGAACGGGAAGTAGGAGAAGAAATAAATGAAACACTCTGGCAACATGTTGATCATTGAGATTAGATGGTGTGTCCGTGGGCATTCATTTTACCATTCTCTCCACTTTTGTATATGTTTGCAATTTTTCATAATAAAAAGTTAAAGAATAAAAAAACTCCTTCAGCTTCTGAGACACTTAAGATAGAGCCCCCACCCCTAACACAGAGTTTCCTGGGAACCACACGCTAAGGCAAGAGACAAAGGTGATTCCACTACATATATATATATATGTATATTCATTTTCTAATTTTTTAATCCCACTGCTTTATTTTCAACAGACTAAACCTTATTTCTAAGAGATCCCGAAGTTGGGCTTATTTCTCCCAGCTAGGCTATGGGGGAGGGCTGGGTAAAGGGTTCCCTAAAATTCTGAAAGTTTACACTTCTATGTGTCTCACAATCTTGTTGTGAGGATGGGACTTGTTCAGTGTTCTGAACTTTGAGGAGGAAACGCGCTTTCAATTCAAAGTGTCATTCTCTGGAATTGCACCTGGCTCAGGAAAGGACTGTCTTTGTACTTGAATTAAATCCAATGGAGAACCTTAACATGGGCATTTGCATGACTGAGAATTGCTGCTGTCTTTTTTCCGTATGTCACTTTCTTGAATGTGTTCTAATAAAATGATTCTAAAGCAGGCTGTTGATATACAGTGATTTATAAATACTTTCTATTGAGTGCTGAGGCCCTTAATTTTCTGCCAAGAACCCACCCCATCCCATTTTCTGGAAAGATCTGTCTAGCTGGGGACAGACACCATCGAGCGTCCATCTGGCATGATGGCAGCACCCCTGCAATTACAGTCACTAATAAGAATTATGTCAACCACAGTAATTTTGTCTTCTGGCCGCCTAGCAGCAGAACTTACTCTCCAGAATAAATATGGCCATATGTAGTAGATGAGTGTGGTGAAGAGTAGGGGAGTGGAGGAGGCAGGGTGGGAACGGGAGTATAAATAAATCTGCCAGGGGACTGAACAGGGGAGGAAGCAAGGTGGAAGGAGAGACAAAGGCACCAAAGTTTAAATTCTTTCTGTTCAGTGATACATCTTGGAAAGTTAAAAATGGTAATTAATGGTTAAATTTTATTTGCAAAATTGCACCATAGCAAATTACAAATCTCAAAATCTCATTAAACAAAATGGACCCAAAAGGAGAAAATATGTATTTCCAAATGTAGTTATTTTGAGAAGCACTTTTTATCCCAGTCTTTATCCCCCTTCAGGCAGACAGGTGAGGGCACTACCATAGGCTAGTAACAGACTTAGGCCAGTTCTTTGGGAAAGGAGGCCTTGTTAGAAACCTTACAAAGGGGCGGGGAAGGCCCAACCAGACAAGGAGGCTTCCATTCACTGATCACCTTTCTCAGACCAGAGGCTGGGAAAGCACTTGCTATACGTTATCTTCTCTAATCTTCACAACCATCCTGAGAGGCAGGCAGTACTGTCTTCATTTGCCAGATGAAGAACCTGAAGCTAAGGGAAGTAAATAACTTGTACAGACTCAAAAAGCTAGAAAATAGCAGGCTTGCAATTCAGATTTGGTCCCTATCCCCAAACCCATGCTTTCTTAAACCACAGAGCTGATGGCCCACTGCCCAGACTGGGCTCTCCATTGCACACTGCCATGGTGCTGGCTTTAGTGAACTGTGCAACCTTTCTATGCCCAGGGGGTTGGGAGAGAGGTAAAGCCAGCTCAGGCTCTTTGTGCAGTGGGAGATCCCTTCCAGGCCAGGGTCTTTGCAACCCACATCCATGTCTCCCTGGGACTTCACTGTGTAGAGCACAGGCTAATGAGGCTGAGATCACCATTTGGTTTTCATAGTGATGTGCTCACTCATCAAATATTTGAATGTCTGCAGTGCTAAGCATTATGAATTAGGGGAGCAAATATGTAACGACTCAGCCCCTGTTTTCATGGAGCTTACCAGCAGAAGGACAAATGTTAATCAGGTAACACATGAATGGATATGTAATTACAACTGGAAGGGACCTTGGAGATCATTGAGATCAACAGATGAAATGGGACCCAGAAATACTAAGCTGTTTGCCCAAGCCCATATAGCAAGCTAGGGGCAGGGTGCGGACTGGAGCTCAGAACTCGTGATTTTTATTTATAGACAACTTTTTCCCCACCTTGTCACACTCTAATCTGTTGCATACCCCTAGACTGGCCCCTAGCCCTGGCCAGCCATATAAACATGTTGATCAATCAGTACACTATCCCCATACCTAAGAAAAACCACATGGCATATTTTGTAATGATAAACAGCACAGTGAATGAAACCCCTGAGGATGGCATTTACCAAGCCTTGTCTGCAGAGTTCAGAGCCCAGGAACAGAGAGACAAGGCTCCCATGCTGTAGCAGCACTGCCAAAGAAGGATGCTTGCAGTGTTTTGGTCTGACCCCAATATTTTCTCATCTCCCAGGTTCAGCCATCATTTATTCACTCATTAATTCAACAAATATTTATTGAGGGCTCACAAGGTGCCAGGCACAGTTCTCAGAACTGGGGACACAGCAGTGAACAAAAAGGACTGCCCTCATGCAGCATGGGTGCTACCCAAGGGAGATAGACAATAAACAAACAAGTAAATAACACGCCATCATAGAAGGTGATAAAATGCTGTAAAGAAAAATAAATCAAGAAAGGGAAGTAGGGAGTGCCCAGAGGTAGGGGAGCATGTGGTTGGGAAAAAGATCTCCCTGAGAAAGTGACGTTCCAGGTCATCACTTTACACACACACATAGTCACATGTGCAGTATGATTTGAAAAGTCACATAAGCCTTCCTCTGCCTCCTTCAGAAAAATAAAGGCTTCTCAGTAGCACATCCCAGAGCCCAATTCCAAGCCTTTCTGTTTTTTTCCTTTGAGCTAAAACAGTGGTCATCACACTTGTATACACATCAGGATCGCCCAGAGGACTTGTTAAAACACAGATTGCTAGGCCGTACTACCATACCATTACGTGGTTTAGTAGTCTGGGATGGATCTGTGATTTTGCATTTCTAACAAATTCCTAGGTGACTGGTGCTGCTTCTCCAGGGGCCACACTTTGAGAGCCACCAGGTCAAACCATTATAGCTGTTAGATCCCTGTAAAAATTAAACTATTATCTGAGAAAAGATGCATCCGTTTGTTAGGATCTATGGATCTTATCAAAGTAGCTATCCCAAGAACAGGCCGCTTAAGAAATGTGACTCTTTTTCTAGCTGGGGTAAGTTTCAGAAGCCACAGCCCAAGACCCCCAAGCACTGATGAGTCAGGGCAAAGAACGAATCCTGAAAGGGTGGTGACAACAATACTTCATTGATTGTCTATTAGCGCTCTGCATTGTCCTAGCATTTAATACTTTTACAAGCCCTTTGTCCTCTACTCTCTTTTTACACAGTTAAACTGTTAGGTAGGCAAAGCAGGTGTCATTATTACATTTTATAGATAAGAAAATTGAAACAAAGCTATTATATGGCCTCTCTTGGGCATCAAAGATGAGAACCCAGGTGCCTCACACTTAACTCAGTGTTCTTTCTTCTTCAACACTTTTCATAACACTAGCTCTAGCTTTCTCCTGGGGCTTCTGCCCCTGAGTCCTTAAAATCCAAGACGTATAATCACTCTTTGCCTGTTGCTCTGTTCAAAAATCCTACTTGTTGCAAGTAGATTATCCATGTGGTTAACTGTGGCAAATACTAGGCCCCGCATGATTTCTCTGCCACAAACACATTTCTACTCTTCTACTGCCAGGTATTGTTCAGAGAAAATGCTAACTCATTTTAGCATTAGCCTAAGCTAGAACTAATCATTGTGAAAGCAAACCTGCTGGGGGAAAGCGCACCTAATACTTTCCAAAGACAAATAGAAATGGCATTTTGATTATATGTACCATTGCTTCCATCCCATTAGTAGAGAGAATTGAAAGTTTTCTGTGTCACTAAAACTTACAGCAAAATGAAAGTGGATTTTACTAAATGTGATGGCCAGGGTATTACATTTTCAGATATTTAAAAAGATCAAAAAAAAAATCATGGGCATGAAAAATATCTTCCAGCACTTGCCCTTCTGGTTATTTTCTTCAGTTCTGCACTGACTCCTCAGGTCTCCCAGTGAATCTCACAGTGACCCATGGGTTACAATGAGCCGTCTCTCTTCAGCTTCCACCCTGTTTTTGACCATCCAGGAGCTTATGGTTGTGGAAATTTAATTTCTGAAACTGCCCTCATTGGTCTCTCAACCCACTGGTATTCTCACATCTCCCTCTGGTACTGCCATTGGGAGGACTCATTGATTCAGTAAGCATTTTTTAAGCACTGAATATGCACTGAACCCTGTAAGAACCACTGAACAGGCTACAAAAATGAGATATAATCCTGTCCTCAAAGAACATAGTAGATTCACGCTCTAAATTATGTAGATATATCAACATTCAAATATATTCTAGATGTAGATTATAAACCCGTGTGAGCTTCTCCCCATTTTTATTCTCTGTACTTACCTTGTGCTGAAATAAAGCTAACTGATCACTTATGTTAGATTCACCACAAAGGAAAGGAAATAAAACTGGGAAGAAAAGAGTGGAGTGAGGCAGAAGCTCTGCTCTGTAGTTCTGAGCACACATGGAGATCTGCACCACCAGCGCCAGGCCTGGTGACAATGGGGCAGCGGAATCTAAAATCTGCTCTAGATACTGCACACGTGCATTATAGGAAATTAAATATGTAAGGGTCTTGAAGCTTGGGCAGTCAGAAGTCCCATATTGATGAAAGATCCAGTGTGAATGTGTTATTGCTGTTTTAGAGTCTAAAGTATGCTGTAAAAAGTGATGCTGTATTCCTTAAAAACAAATAATTCATGTTCACTGCAACGCAGGAACTGAGCGCGTAAGAAAATAGGTTGGATTGGGTGGGGGTGGGATATAGAGGAGTCAATTAGTTGGGTTGGTAGGAGAGAATCCATGAGAAGAGATGCAGACAATAATCTAACAATGTGTGTATGCATGAATATGTGAGCCCTTTAAATTCATAATCCCAAAAGGAAGGCAAGTTTAGAAAACCAAAAACACAGTCAGAAAATAAGGATGAGCATATAGCTCTGGTGACCAAGCAGCTGAAGAAATACCCCTGACCCACCTGTCTCCTAGGAATGTGCGTTAGCTGTCACTCCCTCAGCACCTGCAAGGAGCTGCTCAGGCTCTGACTCCACTCTGCTTTAGGTTGGGCTTTGTGAATAGTGGAATTCCAAGACAAGGACCCAGGGCAGATATGCAGCCGGCTCTCACATCAGTCCTTTGGACCTATTTCTTACACCTCTGCAACCCGGACAGAATTTTCACAGCACAGGTGCTGTATCCAGGCTTACCAATGACCATCAAGGGTGCTAGTGGCATGATAATATAGCCAGGCCTAAAATGGGTATATGGACATGGATAGTGGGAGCGACAGGGAGAATTTAGAGGGTTTAAAAAGAGCAGTGATGGGGAGAGAGTCTCCTTATCTGCTTTTGAGTTTGGGGGATGGTAGGATAAGGATTGCTATTTTATTTGTAAGGATGTCCATGGACTCTGGTACTTGTTGATGGTGACCCTTTAATGAGCCTTACCCGCAAGCCTAGTGTGGAGTTTTTAGACGTGGCAGTGCTAAATTCTGCTGGGTGGTGGCTACAGCACACATCAAGGTGAAAGGAAGTACCAGGGTGGGGATGGGGACTGAAACCTCGCTGATATAGAAGCAGGATTTAGACGTCACTGGTGTGGCACTCTCACTCAGAGTGACCCATGTGCATGGCATTCCAGGTGTTGCTCTGGTGTCTCCTAGATTCATGAGGACTTACATGGGCATCCCAGCCTTGAAAGGAGCAAGTTGGTGATAAAATTGATTTGCAGTTAAGTTCTTCAAGGCCAGCTAGAAGTTGGAAGTGTAAATAGGAGGCTTTGTACTTCCCAGATTCTTTTTGCATTTTCATTTGGTATTGAAAATACTGACATATTGCTTTATTTGTTGGTATTTCTGGGACTCCAATCAACGAACTTTTTGGAAAGTCGTAGATATAGGCCTCAAGGCCAGGCTATCAAAAATGATCTAAGTATGCCCTGTCCACCCTGCAAGGCCACACAGGCATGATTAGAAATGGAATCGGTCATTAAAGAGGGAGGACCTTGCGGGGTCTGATTGATTGGTTGGTATAGCAGAATATAAGTGGTCACATCCCAGCTTAATGGCACAGCACAAGATTGCTTCTAGGACCAGGCAGGTGCAGAGCCTAGGAGAAGTCATCAACCTAGTGTTTCTAGCTTCTGAGGAAGGCATTTTTCAGAAATTAAAGTGGTAAGTCTCATATGGAAAAGTGGCTTAGAAATTAAAGTGGTAACATAATTGGCCCAATTAGTCTGATGGTCTTACAAAGATGATTGCTTAGACCATCACTACATGCCATTTCCCCATCATGCCCTAGACCTTAGATTTGGCTATAATTGTCAGAAATCTGGCTGATTTCTCCTGAATTAAATGTCTTATGAAAGAACGGATATGCCAGCAGAGGTAGGGGTGGGGGCAAGGGGTTGAGATAGGATAGTATCAATAGACATTGGACACATTGGTCTCTAGGGGTGTCAAGGGTTATGCCCAAAGTAATGTGATGATTTGGGTTCTAGAGGGTCCCCTCAACTATCAGAGATTATGGGAAAGGCTAATACATCCTCAGGGATCAATCAGGGGTCATTCATCCAGAAAACAAGAGAATGGATATTGTTAATAATTACTGACTCAATAATACTAGATATCCATCATGCCATGTATTCAACAAATATTTATTGAATATATACTATGCACCAGGTACTATGCTAGACAAGAACAACTACAACAACAATAAAAAGGCAAGAATTTGGATCCTCATGGAGCTAACATCCTCATGGGAATGTAGACAAGTCAAATATATAAAATGCCAGATGATACATGCTATAGAGAAAAATATAGCTGCAGGCATGTGGTGAGGGGAGGACCTAAGTTCTCATGACTGATATAATCAGGGATATAGAGGGTAATGAAGTTAGTCCAGATGGTCTCAAGGCCAATGGTAGTGCTAAGAGTGTTGGAGGGGCACACTCCTCTGCTAGGAGCACACACAAGGTTTTAGAAATCTCTCTTCATTACTTCCCAAAAAACCATGAAGACTTGGGGAGGAATGATCTGATCTAGGAGCAGGCAGGAGCTCTCAGGTAAGATGGTCCTTCCCCCAGGCTTCCTGTCTCCATTGTAGCCAAGAATGTGCCCAGAAATATGCCCCAGAAGTAAAGTGGGACCCCAGACTATTCCCCCAGCCTCCACCAGGAGTGAATGGGAGCATTTCTGATACAGTATTAGCCTAGGTTAGAGGAATCTGGATTTCATTCAGGGTGGTGAGGACCTCACTTATGATGTGATCAAACATCCCTCAGTATTCACATTGTGAGATTCTTGAAAATAAATCCAGGTATGGTCCAATTATAAAATAAATCTCAGAACCCAGAGTTTAGGGAATATACTATTCATAAGTGTCAGAAAGCTCAAATGGGTCATTGCAGATTCTGAGGAGTGGGATAAGGTATTTGTTTTGTCCTTAAATGGTTTAAAATATGAATTCCCTTCGGTTACCTCCCTCAATTCTCAGCAGGCTGCAGGGCCCCTCAAGTCTAGCTTGATAAAGGTTCAGCAGCAGCAGGAAGAATAGTTTCCAACCACGTGTTTGGGGCAAACCCCAGTCACCAGTACAAGGGGACAGAGTTCTTTATCACAAAGAGCAGAGGGCCCCAGAAGACTCAGTGAGGAGATGCAAGAATTCACTTCAGAGTCTTGGGCCTGCATAATCGATATGTTCAATCCAGACAGCAGGAATTATGCTTAGTTAGAGTTGTAGTATAAACATAGCTTCCCTAATTCCTCTTCCCAAACCTGACTCAGGACCCATTAAACTTAGGCAGCAGACTTGGGAGTTAAGGAGAAGCTGGCTGTCTCCTCCCACCTCCATCGGTATGTCCTCAAAAGAGAAGCTTTTGAGATTGAAGCCAAATGAGAGAGGAGCTCAGAGTACCAACTCATACCCTTCCACTCATTGTGTAATTCATTGTGTTTCACCAAATGCTAAGCCTTATCTCTGGACAGATACATTGCAACACTAAATCCAGAGAGTTGTCTGTTATAGCTGTATAGAAAAATTACCAATGGTGTTAGTAGCTCCTCCAGGAAAGAGCTGCATGGGACATGTTCATTCCAGCTCAGGTCTTGGTCCAGGAGCCAAGTGCTGTCATGAGAAACAAACTGGCATTCTCCCTGTGGCTGCAAGAAATCAGTGGTGGCATTTGGTTATTTTTTATTTATTTGGATCAATACATGTGCTCAGCAGAGGTGTTCTGACCATATAGGTATAGGTCAATCATCTTTTGTCCTGTTGTGATAAAAACTTGGTTTTCAACATGACCCAGACCTCATCTGTAGGACGTAAAAACTTTGAACTTGCATGTAGATGTAAGCAGGATGAAGAACTTGTGTAGCGGTATAGGATCCATGTCAAATCATACTAGTAATTAAATGTGTCATTGTTACAGAGTAAGTTCCATGAGAGCAGTGATTCTTGTCTGCACTTCCACTGCTGTATCCCCACTGCCAGTAGTAATGCCAGGAACATAGTACATACCGCGAATACAGTCGCACAGTATGTAGAGCAAGGGCAATCTCCTTCATGCGCAGCAATACAGAGAGAAATATTCTCCAGTTTTAGTGCAACCAGACTGGTAGGCAAGTGCCTTCATTGCCCTACTGGGGAGTGGGAAGGTGCCCTACAGAACAGAGTCATGTTTAGCAAAATGAAGGAGCGTGCTGCTTGATTTTGAAATAATGCAAGAGTAGAAGACAGGTTTGGTGCATGATCTGGTAGGCAGAGTTAAAATTTGTAACGGAGGGTAGGATTGATAAATGGAGAAAGCAACTAAAAACTAAGCAAAGCCCCAAGGCTAATATTCAAAGAAGCAAGTGAATAGTAGAAGCCCAGGTGCACAGCCAGGTGTGGGAAACTACTGTGTATTTTGGTCACTAACATTTCAGAAGTCTAATAAATAGCAACTCATCTCTAAAAAGTGTTTTTTTAAAACATCCTCACCCAAGGATGTATTTATTGATTAGAGAGGAGGCAGGGAGAGAAACATCGATATGAGAAACATCAGTCAGTTGCCTCCCCTATGTGCCCCAACTGGGGATTGAATCCATAACCTAGGTGTGTTCCCTGACTGTGAATGGAACCCACAACCTTTTGATGTACGGGACAACACTCCAACTGACTAAGCCATCCATCCAGGGCTCAACACAGTTTTTATTGTACTCCCTACCCATGAGTTGTCTTTTTTCTTTTTAATCCTCACCCAAGAACATTTTCCCATTGCTTTTAGAAAGAGAGGAAGGGAGAAAGAGAAACATTGATGTGAGAGAGAAATATCGATTGGTTGCCTCCTGTACATGCCTTGACCAGGAATTGAACCTGCAACCTAGGTGTGTGCTTCACTGGGAGGCAAACCCACAACCTTTCAGTTTACAGGACGATACTTCGACCAACTGAGCCACACCAGCCAGGGCCCCACCCATGAGTTTTTAAAAGTACCACTTGACTTCTGTAGATCATTTCTAATTAAGAATGGCAAATGGAAAGACTGAAAAAGGAAAAGCAGCAAACCAGCAGAGCACAACACCCTCAAAAATGAAACAATTGCTATGAGAAGTCATATTTTAAAAATGTCTCTCATTTGGTTTACTTCATTGAGTCAGTTGCCAATGAGAAGGAGTAAAGTTCGAAAGACAGCATTACTGAAAATGCACTTCTCCTCTCTGCCCTGGTCCACCCCTGTGCTCATGTTTAGAGTTAAGCATTCCTAAAGCCCCAGGAAGTGAAAATGTGAGAATTGATGCCTTTGTTGTGAGTCAGCCCAAGAGATGTTGTCAATAATGAGTTCTGATGTCAATTTCCTGATAGCAAGTGAAGCTGGCCTTCAGCTTGATTTTATTGAGCTTTAAGGCTGTTCCAAAAGTACACATAAAGTATATAAAATATGGCTCTTCACTAAAATAATTGTATAGTCCAATTGACAGAGAGAAAACATAAACACTCAAAGAAAGTTCACACTGTGTATGACATGGATAGCTATTCATTAGCCTGAGAGGCCCCAACGCTATTACTGATCTCTCCTCCCTCTGTATCTACCCAGTACTGAGGATGAGTCATAGCACGTAATGGCAGTAATCTTCAGGGTTTTAAAAAACTAATGATATTAATCATGGTAAGAAGAGTAACACAACAATAACAAAATCCAGTAGGCCTGCCCAAATTACATTTAATTTGTATATGTCTGCATTTGTCTTAGGATGGCCCCACTGCATCTCTATCCCTCTCTAGTCTTTGTGTTTCCTGCCTCTCTCTCAGTGTTCCTGGACTCCTACCAATGTCCGTCCCTAAGACAGTTTCACCCAGAGAAGAGAATAAAAGCAGATGTATCTGTCAGAATAAGTTAGGTCATGCTGTGATTAAAAAACAACAAAGGAACAAAAACCAAAAAAAAAACTCTAAAAATATTGGGGGCTTAAAATAGGAAGGATGTATTTCTTGCAGCACCGCATGTTCATTATGGGTTGTCAGGGGCTCTGCTCACCATAGGGAACAGGGACTCTGGCTGATGGACCAGATTCTAAAGTTACCAACTACCATCTCAGACAGAAATAGACTTTTGAAGGCTCCTGACCCACAACTAAGTGATCCAGCCTGGCAACGGCTCCGTGTCCATGGTCAGAACTACTCAACCAACAGGGGCCAGAAAAATAAGTTAAGTTATGTGTCTAGAAGTCAGAGAACTAGAAATATTTAGTGACATCAGAATGAGTATATTAGCAGTTAACATTAATTTATATTTGCATATAGTTTATAGCTTAGCTCTAACTCAGATTTTCAAATTTTGGATCTACTCAGCCAGGATGGGTATATGTGTGTGAGGGAAGGGGAGAGAAAGAGAGAGGCAGAGAGAATTTCAAACAGATACACTGAAGTGACATTATTCGTGTTTAACTCATTGTTTGCTTTTTGTTACTTCCACTGCCTAATTCCCACTAGCCCCTGGCCATGATGCGATATTAGACCCTATATGTATTGGGTCAGTGCTTCTGTCAATGTCTAGTCAGAGTATAAAGGTGAGAAGCCTTCCTGTTCTTATTGAAACTTTTTTCATACTTAGGGAGCCAATGGAGGGGGGTGCAATATCCTGCTGAGTCCATAGGGACATGTCTTAGAGCTTAATTTATTACATTATTTATATGCTAACCTGTAGAGTTCTCTCCTGGCATCTGGCATCACACTGTACAGAGTGGTGCTATAGATGTGAACTTATTGAATCCCCTATGGCAAAGTCACTGACTAATGTTATCGCAAAGGGTGTTTTACCGAAGTGTAAGAACATGATCCATGTGCCCCTTTGCTCCTGTTATAAGTAGTGGTATATGATTGCATGACCTTTTTCTAGAAATCACATGGTTCCTCCATTATTATTAAGTACCTTATGGTATTACTGGGAAGCCAGGGCCAGCCCTACTATAAACCACATTCAAACTGTCTTTAAGCAGAGGGTATTAGACACAAGAAGACCAGGCAGGAAAATACAGCACTGCAATCGGGTGGAAAGAACGTCGGTTGTAGTCAGGAAATTTGGTTTTGGTCTTAATTCTATTGACTAGGTATTGGCTTTGAAAAACATTTTAGTGAAATCATCTATCTTCTCAAACCCTCAGTTTACTCATCTTTAAAATTAGAAAGTAATAGGATTTATCTCTAAATTTTATTCATGCTTAAACATTGATTTGCTATTACTGGCTTAAGTGAAACCCAGAAGTATGACTTTTACTGGTAAAAAAATCAATAAGCATACATCCTAAGTAATATAGAATTGAGAAAATGATACTTATAAAAATGGATAACAGTTCTCTATACAATAATTATCTGCATTGATAAAAGAGACATAGTCCTGTATAACAATAATTTTGTTTAATTGTTCAGATTTAAAATACAGGCTGTCAGAAATTTATATATATGCTTTATTTTCTCATTCATTTATTTAACCATTTCTTAAAATATATACATTGAAACTTTACCGTGTAATCAGCTGGGTTAAAATGAGCAGAGAGGGGCACAGGAATTGAGGATATTGGCAAAAGCATTACTGAAATCCAAGTTTCATAGGAAGGAAAGTGATGAAGAGACAGTGTCAAAGAATTGTGAGAAAGGAGAGGGCCCCATGAACTAGAGGTCCCAATGGGGTTAAAGGAGGGCCATTGTAAGCATAATTAAATAAGTTGGAAGAAAAATAAGGAAAGAAGATTTGAGATTTCTGTTTCTGACCAAGATAGAAAAATAAGAACCAGATATACTCCTTGATTGAAACAAGCCCCCCCCCCCCCCCCCGCCAAAAAAAAAACCCTGACAAAATAGAAGAAACAACCATTTTAAAGATACTGGACAGCAGACAACAAAGGACAATGTGACCCCTGAGCGACAGGAAATAAAGTGAGTTCTATGAATACCCCAGCTTACTGCCTTGAGTTTCCAGGTTTCCATGCAGGGAGTGGTAGCCCAGGGGTCTCCGTGAGTTAAGAAGATGGATTTAAAAGTTCACTGAGATTGAGGCAGCTAGACTTCACAAGACAGAATAGTGGAGGGAAGAAAGCTGCACAGAAAGAAAACTTGGGAGATTTTCAGAAGGTCTCCCTCAAGTATTCATCAAAGTATTGATCGTAACATGTATATGAGGAAACTACCCCAGGATGGGGAAGAATTACCTGAAATAATTAGAAAAAGAAGAGGTACCCAGGGCCTGTTTGCACTAGCCAGACTAGAAAAGCTCAAATTCACAGGGCTTCAGGTAGAATATTCAGAAGGGTCTTCTTACATTAGTAGTGGGGAACAATAACGCCCAGAGGAACTAGGCTCTGGTTCTGCCTAACAAGCCTCAAATGGTCCAGACCGTTTCAAAATAACTGCATCCAATAAAGTAAAACCACAGTGTCTGGCATCCTATCAAAAATTACCAGTCATGCAAAAAAGCAGGAAAATATGACCCACCCATAACATGGGGGGAGAAAATAAATCGAAACTTACCCAGAATTCACACAGATGTTAAAATCACCAGACATGGACATGAAAACAGTTATTGTTAAGGGTATTGCGTGTATTCAAAAAGTTAAGTAGAAACGTGGAAGACATAAAGAAAAATTCATGTTGAACTTTTAGAGGTAAAGACTACACTGTCTGGGGTGAAAAATAACCTGGATGGGATTAATAGTAGATTAGACACTGCAGGAAAAACCATAAGTGTACTTGAAAGTATAATAATAGAAACTGTCAGAAATAAAACAGAGACAAAATCATCATTTTTTTTAAAAGGGCAAAGAATCAGTGAGCTGCGGAACAACTTAAAGCAGACTAATATAACTGGAGTTCCCCAAAGGGAAGGAGTATATTAAAAAAATTTTAATATTTCAAATGGTAATGGCTAAAAATATTCAAATTTGGTAAAGGCCCTAAACCCACAGATCCAAGAAACCCAATAAACCTCAAGCACAGAACTATGAAGAAATCTACACCAAGACATATCATAATCATATTACTCAAAACTAGTGGTAAAAAAGAAAATCCTGAAAGCAGCCAGAGTAAAACAGACATGCTATACATAGGGGAACAGATAAGAATTACAGCAGCAAATTTCTCGTTGAAAACAAGGCAAGCAAGAAGACACTGGAGCCTCTGAGTGCAGTACTTAAAGTAAAAAGAAAACTGTCAACCTAGAATTCTGTAACCAGTGAAGAGATCTCTCCATAATGAGGGCACAAATAAAGATTTTTTCTGACATACAAAAGCTGAAAAACAATTCTTTGCCAGCAAACCTACACTACAAGAAATGTTAAAGGTAGCCCCTTAGATAGACAGAAATAAAACCACAGGGAAATATGGATCTGCAGAAAGAAATAAAGACATCAGAACTGGCACATACATAGGTAAATAAGAAAGATTTACAGGTAAAGAGCATCATGAAAGAGACTTTAAACAGTATGTTTAAAATTCTAAAAGAGGTAAAGGATAAATACTATGTGTGAAACAGAAACAAATGACTATAAAACAAGTTATACAGAGATGGAGGGAGAATTGCTGATTTGGAAAATAGCAGTGAGGAAATCTCTCACAGCACAGCCAGAAAGATGAGATGGATGAAAATGATTTTAATGAGAATTCTCAAATAAAGTGGGGAGGATGGCAGGAATACATTTTGCCAACAGAAAATGACTAAGAATTTTCCAGAAATGAAGAAATATAGAAACATTGCAGTGGAACTAGAGAAAATCTAAACTACAAAACTCTTAAAGGCAGGAGGGAGGAAGAACTAGTTACGTAAACAGGGACAACAGCGGTCTGGATAACACACTTCTCGTCAGCTACTACAGTGACTGAGAAAAGAACAGAGTAGGAGCATCAATGTTCTGACAGAAAATTCTGTGCCCTAGAATTCTATGTCCAGCAAAATTATAAGAGTGAGGGTGAGATAAGATCTTAAAATTTTTACTCATCATAAGTCTTCATTCTGTTGCAAAAAGAAAATGAACCCAGAATGGAGGAACTAGATGTAAAAAGGCATTGTAAGTAAAGGGAACACTAAAATGCTGTGGTAAATATAATGTAACATTGAGTACAAATGAAAAAATAATAATAACTATTTGAAGCAAATGGGATGTTCTGAGGGAGAATTAGGCAAGCTCATATCCTTGTCTGGCTTAAGAACAAGATAGAATTAGGAATTAATTTAGACTTTCTCAGAAAAATATAAATTTGTAAGGACAATGTAAGGATAGCTGCCAAAAGAATAGAAAAAAAGAATGTGTGATTTCAATACTGGTAGATAAAAGGGAAGAGAATAAAACAACCTCCATTAATCCAAGAGAGAAAAGAAAAAAAGAAGGAAAGCAAATTCATGGCAAATAGGAAATACTAACAAAAAAGTCAGAAAGAAACCCAAGTATGTTGTGGACCACAATAAATGCAAATGGATTTAATGCATTTATTAAAAAAACAAATACTTTCTTCCCTGGTTGGGTGGCCCAGTTGTTTGGAGCATCATTCTGTGCACCAAAAGTTTGTGGGTTTGATTCCCAGTCACAGCACAAACCTAGGTTGTAGGGTCCATCCCCTGTTGCGATGCATACGGGAGGCAACCTATCGATGTTTCTCCCTTACATCAGTGTTTCTCTCTCTGTCTCTCTGTCTCTCTGTGTCTCTGTCTCTCTCTCTCTCTCCCGCCGCTTTCCCCCATCCTTCCTCTCTAAAATCAATAAACATATCCTCAGGTAAGGATTAAAAAATATTTAAAATACAAATACTTTTCAAATGGATTTTTAATTAAAATTCAGGTACACACTGTATAAGAGAGATACAAGTCTAAAACAATGATAAAGAAAATACTGATTAAAAAAAGATATGCCAAATAATATTAACCAATAAAAAGTTGATATAGAATTTTTAATGTCAGATAAAATATAATTATCTTAAGCTCTCTTGTTTCTTAAACTTTTATTATGGGTGATATGTTTATTACTCCAGCAAAGCTAATGTAGAAACTGCCACTTAGAATTGGGGTACTGCCATACAATTTTTTAAAAAATGAAAGACAAGAACAGCAAAAAAGAAAATACATGGTATTGGCTTTGGAATTAGGCTGAGGATAAAGGAAAGTGTTATTGGAGGCTGGAAAGCTGGAGACCTACAATGTGTAGTGGTAAAACATTTGGAAAACTGTCATTTATAATGATTTGGAAGGCAGCTAATGTATCTAATGAATTTGTGGATTAAAATGAAAGAGTGGGAATTTTTTAAGGAAATAATTTAATGTTTAAACAAAAGCAATAACAATGATGCGTGTTGCTTGTAACATTTGTAATCATAAACTGTATGTCCATAACAGTGTGAAGGCCAGGAAGGGAGAAGTAGGAATGTACTATTACAAGGTTCATACACTGTCATGAAGCAGTGTACTATCCTTTGAAGGTAGACTGTGATGGTTGAAAGTAAGTATTTAATTAAGCACACCATAAATCCTAACACAACCACTACAATAACAGAGCAAAGATTGTTAGCCACTAAGCTGTCTTGTCCTGCTTGGGCTACCACAACACAGTGCCACAGTCGGGGGCTTGAACAACACACTGAGGTTCTCACAGTACTGGAGGCTAGTGGTCCATGATCAAGGTGCTGGCAACTTCTATTTCTGGTGAGGGCTCTCTTCCTGGCTTGTCATACCGCCTTCTCACTGTGTCCTCACATGGCCTTTCCTCTGTGCTTGCATGGAGAGACCTCCGATGTCCCTTTCACTTCTCGTAAGGACAACACTTCTACTAGATTAGGGTCCCACCGTTATTAGCTCATTCAATCTAATTTATCTCTAAATACAGTCACGTTGGGGGTTCAACATATGAATATGGGAGGGACACAATTCAGTCCATAACATATGCCAACAAAACAGATAAAATGGAATTATAAAACATTCTCAGATAATACAAAAGAAGGCAGAAAAGGAGGGAAAGGGGGAAAGAGAACAGAAGAGAAAAATAGAAAACAAATAGTAAAAAAATAGATTCAAACATAATCATATTCATAATCTCAGTGAAATTAAATGGTTTAAACATTCCAATTGAAAGTCAGCAATTGGATTTTTTTTAAATACCAAACTATATGCTGCCTACTAGAAATATACGTCAAATATGAATATACAGATAGGTTTTTTAAAAAAGTTATACCATCCTAACACTAATCAAAAACAAATCTTGAGTAGCTACATTAATATCAGCCAAAGTAGATTTCAGAGCAAAGAATATTACCAAGGACAAAGATGTATATTTCATAATGATAATCAGGATGACCTAACAGCCCTAAACTTTACGCATTTTATGAGAGAACCTCAGAATACACAAAGCAAAACCTAATAGAACTGCAGGGAGAAATAAATACATTAACACAATTACAGATGAAGATTTTAATATTCTTCTTTCAATACCAGGATAAATTAAAAATCAGAAAGGATGTAGAAGACTTGAAGGATACAATCGACCAGTTGACCTAATTGACAGTTATAGAGCTCTCCACCCAACAAGAACAGAATACTTATTCTTTTAGGTGCTCACAGAATAATTACCAAGAGAGGCCATAATGTGAGCCATAAAATAAGTCTCAATACACTTAAAGGGGTTCAAATTATTAAAAAGTATGTTCTCAACCACAATGGAGTTAAAAATTAAATTAGAAATAAATAGCAGAATGATCTCTGAAAATTTTCCAAATATTTGGGAATTAAATAACATGCTTCTAAATGTCCCATGGGTCAAAGTGGAAACCAAAAGGGAAATTATGTGAGTTGAATTAAAATAAAAATACAACATATTAAAATGTGTAAATTGCCACTAAAGAAAGGAAGATGTCTAATTTAGTGATGTGGGAGTCAGAGCAGTCAAAAATGGTGACCATGAAATCCAAAGCACGCCCTTCAGAGGGGTATCACTGAAGGGGAGTGAAGGAAGAGCTCAGCGGAGATGAGGAGGTCAGAGAACCAAGACGCCAGGGTACTGGAGGGGCTGCCTCCCGGGAAAGTCACTTAAGGTGATGGCAGAACTTGGAGTGGAAAGGAAAACTATTAGTCTGGAGCCACAGTCACCAATAAAGGGAGGTCATCTAGTACCAACTCCGTTGTCTTTACAAATCACTTCATCTCTCTGAGTCTCTGTTTCCTTATGTATAAACAAGAGAGTTACAAATTCCTCCTCTGTGATTAGCTTTTAATAGTCTCTCTGCATTTAACTGCTTTGATGTACATGTGTTATATAAGCCACCACAGATACTTTTTTTTTGAAATTGCAAGGTAATAAATGATAAATGAGCACATAATTTCTAAGGTCCATTGAAACCCTAGCGTTCCCTGGTTTATGCCTGTAAGCCACATCAGCTCTAAAATGGCACTTAGAGCTAGGCCACAGGAGGGAAGTTATACTCCAGTTACTGTGGACAGTCCAGAGGGGGCTTAGCCTGTACAGACAGGTAATTGGCTGTATATTGATTTCCTATAAAGAGCAATTCTCCTGGATCTTCCCAGCATCAGGAGGCTGGCCTTGACTGCCCCAGTTACAGCAAGGCCTGAGAAACAGTCTTCTCCTTCGTACCCAAGACAGAGAAGGCAGGAAACAGCTTCATTGTTGGGGGAAAAAACCCAAACAGGACTTGGAGCTCCACACAATTGATCATTCAAGAAGCAACAGCTACTGACCCCTTCTACTACCCGCTTATCCCACCCTCATTCACCATGCTTATGAGGCTTCAGGAAGATGAAATGTAGCTTCTCCTGATGGAAGCTTAAATAAGAGCTTTATTTTTCTCTCACATAACAGATACCTGAAGATAAGTGTAGGACTGGTGAAAAAGATCCACAAAGTCATCAGGAACCCAGTATATTTCTATATAATTCCTCCACTACACGTAGGGTTTGATCTAACTCACTCTCCAAGATGTCAGGTGATCCAAGGAGCAGCTTGGGCAAAAAGGAAGAGGAGACATCCTCCACATGTTCAGGGACTAGTTTTAATCAACACTCAGGCTTACACCTCACTGGCCTGAGCTTGACACTATCGCTGCCAGGGCACCTAAGGAATAGAAGTTTTTACTGGGTGGCGACATACTTCCTCCCCGCCAAAGGTCTTTATTATTGAGATATCAGAACAGAATGGACTGGGGAGGCACCTAGTTCATTACTCTTATTACCAGAAAAGTAATCACTGGCAATCCATTATGCATCTCTCTCATTTCCGTCTGCATATTCTGTGCTTATTTTTGCACAGCATTAATAGCAAAAGTATCCTCGAGACTGACAACCCCTAACTCTTCCCACATATCATAAAGGAGCACTGTGTCTTCCCCTCTTAATACTTAAAATATATTTTAAACAGATTAATTTTTAAAGTATTATGAGGTATTCCCTCAAAATTAATGATGGCCCAGTAAAAAGTCCAAAATTCTAAGCCAATAAAAGGCATTTAAAATATATATTCTACATATTTCCAGAAGCACTTGTGAGAGTTTAATTAAAACGCTAAGAAAGATGTGAAATTTTAAAATTAAACATAAAAGAGTCCATTTAAAGGAAGCAGGGCATGTAGAAATTTCTAAAATGTCAGGAAGCGGAGTACAGCACTTTCCATCTGCTTCAGCTAATTCAAATAACAATAATTAAGAATCCTCTGTATGTAAGAATATTTTTAAAATAAACAAAAAACGTGGACTCTACTGTTAAGGCATTTTTAATCCAGTGAAAGATAAGGAAATGTAAACAATTATCCAAGGCAAAAATGTTCTGTGGTGGAGGTACAAGTAGCATTCTGCTAGAAAGGTAGACAAGATCATTTGGAACTGCTGGTGGTGATGGCGTGGATGGGAGCTGCCTGTGAAGGGCTGTGTGGATGAGGCTGCTCAAAGTGGGAGGGGGTTCCCGGAGGTGACTGGGGAAATAAAGGTCGGGGAGTTGGGGAAATAGTGGGCGTGTTTGGGGATCAGCAAGCGTACCTGTGACTTGGGACATGGGATCAGTCTCGGGAGCAGATGAGTTGGCCAGATTGAGGAATGGGGTCTGAGAGGCCTTCAGTTCATCCTCAGGAATGTAGACCGTGTTCTCGAGGCAGAAGAGGAACAGCAGAATGTGATCTCTATGCTCTCAGAAAATCATGAGCAAGATTATTTACTGTCGATGAGAAGTTTTTTAGCTCTAAAGAATATGAAGGGTTTAGAAGAGGATAATATGATGAAGAATCAAAAAGAGAATGAGCCATCTCCCCACTGAGGTGTTGCAAGTGGATTTGTATTTCGATTTTCTGACAGCAAGAGCAAAAAGGCAAACAGGCGAGGTTAAACAACATTTTGGTTCTTGATAGGTACACGTATACCATGGTGTGTTTTTCTTAAACTGCATCCATTGATATTTCAATTGATTGCTATTGACCTTGATAATGTAGAAGCCAAAGGACGGTGGCACTGAAGAGCCGAAGGGCACGTGTGTGAGAGAGACAGAGACATGAACAGAATTCATCACTCAGTGACATAGTGAAGGAGGAATGATCGATCACTGGGTAGTAGTCTGTGCTCAAAGGAATGAGGTAGGTGTGTATATTGCGGAGAAGCTGTCTGACATGTGGAAAACGTCTCAAAGCGATGCTGGATATTTTGGGTACAATGACGTGAAAAGCAGAGAATTTTTCATAAAGAAACTTTTAGCAAGAGAAATTTAAATAGGAACTCAAAGATGTTATCTCTGGAACTGGAGGGAGACAGCCTTTCTCCTCCTTTCTTTCAGAAAGGTATTATAATGTCAAAATGCCAGTGGTAAATACAGAGATTTAAGCCAAATACATTTCTGAATGGCAACCCTGTAGCAGAGCTAATGGTGGGGCCTCAAGAGCCCTAAGAGGGGCTGGAGCAGCTCGCCACACATGCTGGCCCTCTGAGTCCTTGGCACTCACCACCACGTGATCAGTGAAGGAAGGGCATGCTGTAAATAGAAACACAAAGTTAGAACTTAAGGATGCTTTATGTATATTTTTTTCATCTACCTAATGCTTTCATTTACAGATAAGTAAATTGGCCCAGAGAGATTCAGTGGATTACTCACGATCACCATCCACTTAAAGGCAAAACTGATGACTGCCCAGATTCTTGACTCTTGGCCCATTGCTCCCCCATCATCTCTCCACTATGCTGTCAGTTGGTGTCCTGGAGCCCACCCCAAGAGCCACACCCGATCTCTGCCAGCCCTCATGGCTGGGCGTGTGGCTCCCAGAGAAAGAGGCAGCTGGGGGGAGTAGCTGTAGCCTGCTGATGAAAAGGAGCTGGGGAATCAGTCAGATGGGGATTTCAGGAAATGCCCTGAAATGCTTTAAGAGGGTTTTAGGGAAAAATCTACTTATGCTTGTCTCATTGATATTAAAGTACAGTGCAAACCACCCTCCTGCATTTAGGCTTTCTGTGCCTTCTGGGGACCAATAGATTTTCTCTCTAAAGTGCATTGATCCTCTGAGGGAAGTAGCCCACAAAGTTCCAAATCCTTTCCCAACTGGAAGCTTTAAAACATTAAATTCTGTTTTATTAGAAATGATGGGCCTGACGATAGTTATTTGAGTAACTTTCCCACCAGCCCATCATCTATCTCACTGAGACCCAGAACCAGACGCACACCTGCACAACCCCTGCCGGCAGCGTGCGTTAGGGCTTAGCACAAAGCAAAATTAGAGGGAAATGAAAGTCCTTTGCCCAGGGGTTCAGTGATGTGCTGCATGAAGGAAGGGGTGTGACCACTGGTGTTTTTGTAGGAAAACCTGAAAAAAAGAAGACAGTCAAGGCTTAAGTTTTCTAGGTTCTTTTAAAAGGGAGCAAGGGACAAAAAAGGGCAAAAGGTCAGAATTGTCTGACTTTAAAGAATCTGTCCTGTGGCCAAACTGTGTGTCCTGTTTTTTCCTTTGTTTGTTTAGTTGGAGTTTTGTAGACCTACTGTGGCAATATGGTCGCCATATGTGTATGGTGAGCAGCTAGTTGAGTGTCTAGTTGTGCGTGAGTAATTCAGAATCTTTTAGCCATACTATACAATTCTAGAGCTGGGATGGACCTTGATGATCTTTTAGTCCATGCTTTTTGTTTTATAGATAGCATGCTTAGCAAGTTGAAGTATCTTGTCCAGCCTCCTAGCTACTAAGTAACAGAGCTGGAGTCATATGTGAGTCCATTCATTTTTGGTCTAGAACTCTACATTGTACCTGTTTGTCCTGGTGCTATGAAGGTCATTTTTTTGGCAAGTCAAGGGCCCCTCACAAGGCACCACGTAACCTTTTATGCGGCATTGGTATGTCCGTCACAAGGGGCAATTAGAGGTTCATAAGCCTGTTTCTTAATTACATGCCAGGCCACCCCCCACAGCAGAGCTTAGGACCCGTGTACGTCGCAGCTGGTCTTTTCATCACTCCGGCCTGATTATCACCTCTTTGAACAGTCAGACGCAGTTTCTTAAACACCGAACACCTGGTTAGTTCCTGGGCACAGCTTGTTCTGTGTGGCAACAGAGCTCATTTACTGTGACTCAGTGCCATGAACTACATACAGTTTTTGGTGTCACAAGTGTTCTCAGTGTTTAATTGTCAGAATCCATGGAAGTCTTTGTGAATTTTGTTTCACAAAGAAAACCATCATGATTATTAGAGCTTTATAATCACACACTTTTGTTTTTTAAATTTCATACCAGCCATGCCAGCTGTTGTTCATTTCATTTAATTGCCAAATAAGAGCTCTGTCAAGATAGCTCAAGAAAGGGGTAGCACATCCCCAGGAATCTAGGAGGGAGATGGAATCTCACAGGAATCAAATACTAGCAGCCTCAGGAGATCTGGAGCCTGAATCTGTAGGGTGATCTTAGATCCAGGGTGATTATAGGCCTGCTTGCCATTCCAGTTTGAGATCCTCTCCCCAGCTTCCACATGACACATGCATTTTCTTCACCTTATCCCTGCTGCTCACTCAACTTTCTGTCCCCTCTTGACCTAAGCTTGCCTGTGGCCCATCATGGCCCCTCTGACCTCTCTTTCTTTCAGAAAAACCTGTACTGCCCTCAGGTAGCTGTGCCATTAACTTGCCATTTCCTAGTTCACATTCTTGAAAGATGGAATCTAATTGGACCTGATGAGGACCCCGGCCCACGGAATCTGTGTGTTGTGGCTGCAGTGGACAAATGCACACGGACTACAGAAATCCAGTGGAGAAAAAGGGACGGCATGGCCACTCTCTGAGTGAGAGAGGGCGAGAGGGCCAGAGAGAGCCCAACCCCTGCCTGGACAGGCTTTTATTGTTTTTCTGGGTATATTACATTGAGGATGGTCCTCATTTACTATGCACAGGTTCGCTGTAGGTGATTACCTTTTACAGATAACAAAGGAAAGAATGTTGCTAATTATTTCAAAGAGAAGGATGTTACAGATCAAGGGGGAAAGTGGTTGAACTCGTTACACTCCATACTTGGGAGGTTTAGCACAGACTTTAGGAAGTTAAAGATACTCAGTAAACATTTGCTGGCTCAATCCAGGGTGAGGGAGTTTTAGCAAAAGTAAGTCTCATAGCATCCTAGGTACAATGCAGGCCTGATTCCCCACGGGAGAACCTGTCTGTGGGTGTGGGTCCTGTGTGCCAGGCCTCACACCCCACTGGTTTTTCCGTGTGGGGCCTGGGCTACATTTCCCACACGTGGAACGGTTCCCTGTATGGCCCCACTCACTTTATGTCCCAGGCCATGTCATTTCTTACTGGTGACCTTTAGGATAGCTTTCCACGGGCAGATGCCCACTCTGGTCC
Organism: Desmodus rotundus; assembly: GCF_022682495.2. Classification (NCBI taxonomy): domain Eukaryota; kingdom Metazoa; phylum Chordata; class Mammalia; order Chiroptera; family Phyllostomidae; genus Desmodus; species Desmodus rotundus. Next base: position 101,776,421 of record NC_071388.1, read on the forward strand.
AGTTACCTGTGGGTGCAGGACAAATGGAGCTGTGTGATAGAAGATGTTGGTGGCTGAGGCCTGCCCTATCAACAGTTATAAGCAGGGCAATGCTTATAGAAGGAGTCATGGCCAGGCCAGGCAATGTCTTTAACCTGCTTAATATAACACATGGTCAAATCAGGGAGGCAGCCAAGAGTAATGGAAAAAATAGAATTTAGCAACAAAGAATTTGGGGTTCAGTTCCCAACTCTGGAACTTAATGACTGTGTGACTTTGAGCAAATTACCAAAACTCTCCAAGCCTCATCCTCCTGTGAGTAAAGTGGAGATTCGTGAGGATCAAATGGAATGCTGTATGTGCAAGCGGGCTGTCAGCTGTGTAGCACCACGCCCATGGAAAGCACATTACCTCCCTAGGCCCATCCTAAGCATAAAATCTTCTGTTGTGGGACTTCTGTGCATCCCTTCCTAAGTTGCCTGTCACCTCCCAAAATTCAGCTTGTGCCTCTGGGTTCAGGTGATGACTGCCTTGCTACCTGAACCTGCAGAAATACCCCAGAGAGCTCAAGGTTGCTACATTTTACACATAGCTGACCCAAACGACATTATTCCTAGAGTGTTTTGTTCAGAGAACATAGGGTGTGAGAGCAGGCACTCCGTGGAGTCTTCTGACCCAAAGCCCCTTTGTTTATAAATGAGGAACTAAGGCTTAAAGAATTAATTGATTTCTCCTATGTCAGTGATAGAACTAGGACAGGAGTCACTTCATTATCTATTGCTGTGTAACAAATTACCCCAAAGCTCAGCGACTCAAAACAACAAATATTCCTTACCTAGTAGTTTATGTGGGTCAGGAATCCAAACATGGCTTCACTGGGTGGTTCTGGCTCAAGGCGTCTCTGGAGGTTGCAGTCCAGATGCCAGCCGGAGAGGCAGTCTCTGAAGGCCTGCCTCCAAGACGGCTCCCTCGAGTGGCTGTTGGCAGAAGGCCTTGTTCCTCACCACGTGGACCTCTCCCTGAAATGTCCTCCTGACACAGCAGCTGGCATCCCCCAAAGCCAGTGATCCCGTAGAGAGCAAGGAGGAAGCTGCCGGTCACGCATCATCATTTCCACCAGGTCCCATTCACTAGAAGCCACCAAGTCAAGTGGAGGAGAAGTAAGTTCCACCAACAGCGGAAGGGCAGAGTGTCAGAGAACTTGTGGACATATTTTTAAATACCACAGAAGGTTTCCTTTAATAAGTTATTTTCTCTGCAAATGAATTTCTATAAGACATCAGTTTTTTCCCCAGTTACTTGACAAAAGGTTATTCTCGTTGAGATGTAATTAGTGGAAGGGAAATTAATTTATGAGGATACGTTTTCAGGAGAGTCTTAGGAAAACCTGTGTTGCAAACAGGAAGGTTAAAAGGCATAGGAAAGAAACGGTGTAGGAGAGACAGGTGTAAGGAAAGAATGCCAAGGGGAAAAACAGAAGCAAGGGTGCATTAGATCCTGACTTCTGTGGGCCAAGTTCTCTTTCAAGTTCAGGAAACTATGTGAATAGGTGCTGTGTAAAGCATGTCCAGGGGCTGGAGTTTGAAGGTACAAAGCCACTAGGGATCCCAATTCTAGTTGCAGAACTTGACCCATGTATATAAATAGCCCCTATTTAAATACAAGGAAGTTCATGTTAAATACTGTATTAGGGTTACCTGTGATGTACATTGGGAACATGTAAGGAGAAAGCAAGTCTGAGGTAGTGGGGTTTGAGAAATCCTTGCAGGAGACATGCAGACCAGTAGATAACCGACCCCCATCACCACCACCCACACGCCAGACTTCCTACACCCTTCCCTTGCTTGATTTTTGACGTTCTGTTTGCCCCTACCATTCTGACACTGTTTATTTTGCCTGTTTATCTTGTTTACTGCCTGCCTCCCCTACAAGAACGCAAACTCCAAGTGGATTAAACTTTTACTTTATTTAGTGCTGAACCGCAGCACCTAAAGAAGTACTTGGCACCTAGTAAGCATTCAACAAATATTTGTTGAATGAATAAATTAGAAAATTATTCAGTACCTAAGGAAATTGAGTTTAACCATCAGGGAGCAGGAGAACTTGGCAGGCAAGGACCGGAGGGGAGGGTTCCAGGCAGACAGGACAGCTGACTAAAGGCACTAGGATATTCTGGGCCTGGCCATCTAACCTGGAGCTGGGACTGTGGACTGATTGTAGGTTGCTGGGGCCAAAGGTAAGACTGGTCCAGCAGGCGGTAGGATATTTGTGGAGAGGTTAGGATTTCATTATGCACAAAGGGCATTGGCTTAAATGTTAAGGCCAGAGGTGGAGTCTTTGATTTTCCTCTATGGTCTGGCTGTATCTAAGAATACTTACTGCTACAGTTTCTTGAATTACCAAACATTTGATTTGCTGCTCATCGACCAACAACTCTGACGCTTTTACTGTAGGGAACAGCATTTCATTCTATTCTCTTTCTGGCAGAAAAAGGGTAAAACTCTCTAGAATAGATATTGAGGTCTTTTATGTTCTTCCCCTCTGCCAGTGGGCGTGAGGACAACATTAGGCCCTGGGAATTTGGTGGCATTTGTGGCACATGTGACACAGTAGCTTTATACCAATGAAATGAATTGTGAATTTCTTGCTGTAATTTTCAGTCTCCCTAATATACAGCGTGCCTTACTCAGACTTCATGGACTGAGATTTTTAAAAACCCACCTCATAGCTCTTAGCAGCAGCTCTGTTGAATGAACCGAGAGAACCTCACCTGAAGATGCAGAGCTGGTTCGGGAAGCCCGGCAGGTGAGGGTCCTCTGCCTCCTGCCCTTTGCCAGAAGAGAAGCAACGCCAGGGCTGGGTTCCCAGTGCCTTCGGCCCAGAGGCAGGGCAGGAGGCTGAGCCCTACCCACTGTGCAAAGTCCAGCTCACCCTCGCCATGGATGTGTCATATAATGTCTGTTCAGCTGTTACTACTGAGGCAGGTGTGGGGTCTGGGCTGAGACTTTATGCCATGCCACACCCTAATGGAGTGTCTCTGAGGTCCAGAGAGTCCAGACCTCTCCAAGGGAACATGATTTTAGACAAGGATGGCAACTGTGTCTTAACTCTGTCAAATCTCCTCTCAGCCCAGGTTCAGAACACAGCCCTGCCCACATCTGATTTTACGGTTAAGAAGGCAGAGACCAAGCACAGGAAAGTTTTTATCCTAGCTTGTCTCCTTTGTCCCATTTCCCTTCATATAGGTGGGAGAAATAACCGCAAAGACCATAGAACGCAATTTGTCAATGAGAAAGGAAAGGCAGCTCAGCAGAGGGCTCTCATCAGCTACTAATTCCATTTTTTAAAAAACATGTCCTGGGATATTTAAGATTTAATGCTGTTTTCTTTTTTATTTTTTAATATATTTTATCGATTATGCTATCACAGTTGTCCCATTTTTTTCTCCCCCTTATTCCCCTCCGCCCTGCACCTTCCCTCCCACCAGGATCCCACCACCCCCTAAGTTCATGTCCATGCATCCTACATATAAGTTCTTTGGCTTCTCCATTTCCTATACTGTTCTTAACCTCCCCCTGACTAATTTGTACCTACCATTTATGCTTCTTATTCCCTGTACCTAGTCCCTCATCCTCCCCCCACCCCCTCCCTACTGATAAACCTCCATGTGATCTCCATTTCTGTGATTCTGTTCCTGTTCTAGTTGTTTGCTTCGTTTTTTTGTTTGTTTGTTTGTTTAGGTTCAGTTGTTGGTAGTTGTGAATTTGTCATCATTTTACTGTTCATAGTTTTGATCTTCTTTCTTTTCTTAGATAAGTCCCTTTAACATTTCAGATAATAAGGGCTTGGTAATGATGAACTCCTTGAACTTGACCTTATCTGAGAAGCACTTTATCTGCCCTTCCATTCTAAATGATAGCTTTGCTGGATACAGTAATCTTGGATGTAGGCCCTTGCCTTCCATGGCTTGGAATATTTCTTTCCAGCCCCTTCTCGTCTGTAAGGTTTCTTTTGAGAAATCAGCTCACAGTCTTATGGGAACTCCTTTGTAGGTAAATGTGTTCTTTTCTCTTGCTGCTTCTAAGATTCTCTCCTTATTTTTAATCTTGGCTAATGTAATTATGATGTGCCTTGGTGTGTTCCTCCTTGGGTCCAGCTTCTTTGGGATTCTCTGAGCTTCCTGGACTTCCTGGAAGTTTATTTCCTTCACCAGATTGGGGAAGTTCTCCTTCATTATTTTTTCAAGTAAGTTTTCAATTTCTTGTTCTTCATCTTCTCCTTCTGGCAGATGTGGGAACATTCAAATTTGTCCCAGAGGTTCCTAAGCCTCTCCTTCATTTTTTTGATTTCTTGTTTCTTCATTCTGTTCTGACTGAATGTTTGTTTCTTCCTTCTGCTCCAAACTGTTGATCTGAGTCCTGGTTTCCTTCCCATCACTGTTGGTTCCCTGTACCTTTTCCTTTACCTCACTTTTCATAGCCTTCACTTTTTCCTCTATTTTGTGACCATACTCAACCATTTCTTTGAGCATCCTGATTGCCAGTGTTTTGAACTCTGCATCTCATAGGTTGGCTATCTCTTTGTCATTTAGTTGTATTTTTTCTGGAGTTTTGATCTGTTCTTTCATTTGCCTCCCCCCCTTTTTTTTTGCCTCGGGACACCTGTTACATAGTAGGGGGCAGAGCCTTAGGTATTCACAAGGGCAGGGAAACCCACATAGCTGCATTGTGGTGCTGTATGTGGAGGAGGGGTCCAAGAAGGAACAATGCTGTTTGCTCAGCTCTCAGACGGCTTTCAGTTACTTCCCCCCGCTACCCACAAGCAAATTGGGCCCTTCTGATGCTGATTCCTGGGTGGGTGGTTTTGTGTACATTCTAGGACCCTGTGGGTCTCCCCAACAAACTCTCCTGTGAGTCTGAGAGTTTCTCCCACTACCGCAACCCCCACAGATTTTTTCAGTCAGTGGTTTTGAGGCTTTATTTCCCTGGGCTGGAACCCTGGGTTGCACGGTCTGTCTCACTCCCCAGTTGTTCTTCCTGGTTTGTCTGCATGGGAATGTGGGACTGCCCACTCCGCCAGCCACTGCCTTGCCCACCCCAGTACTCCAGCTGCAGCCTTGCCATGAGTCCTCTCCTCCTCAGCTGCCTGTCTCCACCCCTGCTACCAGTCTGGATGAATGTTTCTTCTTTAACTCCTTGGCTGTTGGACTTCCATACAGTTCAATTTTCTAGCAGTTCTAGTTGTTTTTTATTTTTAAATAAATAACAACTAGTCCTTCTTTTGGTTGTATGAGAGGCACAGCACATCTACCTACACCTCCATCTTGGCCGAAGTCGAGTGAGGTTTCTTCTCCGTGTTCTGGGTGCTGGTTACACTCAGTTCATGTGTTTGGTTTGGGAAAATTCACTGAGCTAATAAATGCAGTTTTTGTATGTGTGTTATAGAAAGCTTAAAAGTAAAATGAAAACTTTCTCTCTGAGTAAGTTTAATTAGAATTTAAAATAATTTCTCTATTTCACATGCACTCAGTAACCCAGCCAATCCCACCACATCCTGACGGCAGCAGTAACAGTAGCAGAAACAATGGTCATTAATTGGATAGCAGGTGCATCATCATCTATAATCAAAATAGCAACTCTGTTATTCCTGGTACATATTATTTTTGGTGAGGAACTAAAGGTTAAACAGACCTTGTATTTTTAACCATTCCAAGGCAACTTAGCCAGTTAGTGGTGGAACTTAGATTCAAACTCAGGGCTGCTGCGTTCAAAATCCAGACTACAAACACCACGCTGTCCTCCAGTGAACTCCCCGCCTTACCAATTCCCTCAGTCACCTCTCCCCCTTGCTACCAATGTAAACTGAAACACAGGTTGTGGGTTACAAATAGTGACCTATTTTTGGCAGGGAAAAAAGCCCACAACTAAAAGTTTTGAAGAAAAATGCTATGGCAAACACAGTTATTTGGACTGGTACCAGAAACGGAGCCCTGGGATGCCCCGTTAGTGAAACAGTGAACAGAACAGGTGAAAACTGATGAAACCAAGAAGGCACTCTAAAAATGACTATTCAGTCACTAAGCTGAAGAGCCAAGAGATATAAGTTTTATACCACAGGTGGCAAAAAGTCCCTCAGGCCAAATCCGGCCCTCCACCTTGTTTTATCCAGCCCAGCACCTTGTTTCTACCAGGCGGCAGCACCAAGCTCCTTGCCCCTAGTTAAGGCGTAGTTACATGTTTACAGCCCTAAAGTTACATTCGGCCCTTTGAAGGCAACCGTGAGGCTGATGTGGCCCCTGGTGAAAATGAATTTGACACCCCGGCTTTATCCTACATGCATGCGCACAAGGCGTCTGAAGTGCAGGGTGTGCCCTCTGACTGCGTGAGTATCAGGACACATAGGACAGAACACATTGGTCCCTGAGGGGAAGCCTGCTGGGGAAGCCACTGCCAAAGAATGGGTGAGATGTGAGGTTCAGGGAACTGAGAGCTCTCCTTGACTTTTGATGGGAGGGAGGGCGGGGTCTGGAGAGGAAAAGGGGAACTTTTGGTAGGAACATCATCTGTCCAAAGAAGTCCAGAAGCAGAAGTGACTGGGACATATTTGGGGTGCCATCAGGAGACCAAAGAGAAAAATCTGTGGGTGAGGGGAGTGGGAGGATTTTAAAGGGTGTTCGATGCCCAGATGAGGCTGGTAGAATTTGAAGGGGCAGATGCAGCAGGGCCGGTGTAAATTCTGATGTAATAGTGCTGTAATGCAGGCAGAGCATGGAAGAGAGTAGCCTCAGGTGGGTGATGGGGCCTGGCTTGGCCAGGGAGCTGTCCAAAAGACAAGAGAAGGATTTTTAATAACCTGGAAGTGCTAAGTGGTAGGTTAGACATGGAGTAAAGAGTCTCAGATAACTACTATCTGTCCAAAGTGTTTTGGAATTTGGATGAGGTTGAACCACAGAGGAGGGAGCAGAAAAGCAGAAGGGGGAGGAAGATGTACTTTGTGATGGAAAAGCTCCCTGGCCTGAGCACTGGGAAGACTGGGCCCTGACACCAATTAATTTTATGATCACATCACTTAATCTGCCCTGGTCTCTGCTTTCTCAGTTCTAAAATTAGAAATTTTATCCAGGAAATATTTACTGAGTACCTACTGTGTGCCAAGCAACACAGATACAAAGGTCCATCTCTCCTGTTTCCCACGTGGGCTGATGGTGTGCCCCAGCCGAGGCAGAGTCCCACCTTCCCTTCAAAAGACCTTCTGCTCCCTTTAGTAAATCCTACCTTTTGCTTCCCTCTAGTGGCCACTTAGCGCCCTTTTGTTCCTGGATTGCTGATCTTGAAAGTCAGGATGGAGCTGAATCACGGGCCATGCACATGGTCAAGGGAGCAGGCAGTAAGTGGCGCACAGAGGGTGCGCCTTGATAGTGGGTAGCCAGGCAGGAAGGGGTGGCAGGAAAGATACAGTGTCATGAGCCAGACATGAGACAGGAGCTGCCCGTCAGTCCCATGGCAAAACCAATGGCGGCAGATAGAAGCAGAAAGTCCCATTAAAATTCACCCAATAAGGTGAACCTGGACAAGTAAGGAGTGTGGGCCACAGATAGAGGCCCGCCTTCACACTGAAGGGGCACGGATAGGATGGGGAATACCAGAAAGTCTGTAATTCAGTGAGGACAAAAATTTGACATGTTAAAGGACACACTCTTGAGACTCTCGGAACCCTTTCAGTTGCTGTTGCGCTTCAGCCCCCCCCATGCCCCACCCCACCCCGTGTTTGGCACATGTTCTGGATCATTCCTCTGAAGAGCTGGCATCTCCTCCAGCTCCTACCACCAGGGTGGTGCCAGCACAGCTGGAGGTGGTGGTGATGGAGCCGAGCAGGCAGGCACAGCCAACAGGCAGATGTTCTGGGGTCCCACTGCGTGGTGGGTGAGCTGGAGTGAAGATGTTATTGACTGTCACGGCCAAAGGAGGTGCCAGCGCTAATAATATATACAGCTCCGAGGAGACACAACCACAGCCGTGTCCAGGGGAGCCGTCGGGTGAGGCAGTAATGGGAAGAGGGGTCCCACCCTTCAGCCCTGGGCCAGCGCCCCGTGCGTCCCCTGTTGTCATGCTCAAGGTGCTTTTATGACGAATGTTCCCCCACAGACAGCACACTCGGAAGGGCGGGTCGTCACGACCTTCTTCCGCACCGCTCTGTGCCCCGTGCCCAGAGCTGAGGCTGGCTGGTGAGTAAGCAAGTAAGCGAGTAAGTGAGTAAGTGCATGGATGAGACAACTGGATTCGTAAGGCCTGGAATCCCGCCTTTGCAACTTGCTGTTGTGTGGTCTGAGCACGTTATTTCACTCCCTCGGCTTCCCTTTCCTCATCTATAAAGTCAGACGATAATGCTAGCTTTATGGGGTCTGTGAGGATCAAACAATGTCTGTGGAGAGTTTTATAAACTATAAAGGGCCATACAAATGTGAATGATTTTCTTACTCTGCTTGAAAATGAAAAATTAACAAGATGTCTACTGGTATCTCTTTTGGCCTGGGAGACTGACTATGGGTGTTTGCTCTTTGAGTCAAAGCGTTTGGAATGTGCTTCTGAACATGAATTTGTCGGGCGCCGCCAGCCTGCCAGCGGCCGGGGGCCCCCTTGCTGAGACAGGGCCCCTCGCAGGCACTCAGCAGTGTACCCCTGAACTCCACCTATGCCCTCTTCCCAGTTCCAGCTCTGGTCACCACGGGGAAGCGTGGCCTCTTTCCACAGTTATTTTGCTGAGTTTCTATGTGTGAGCAGGTACCGCCCACCCTATCACTGCAGTGTAAACATGTTATCCACCCGAATTTGGCAGATAGTTCCAAGAGTCCCTTTCTGGCCTGCTTGTTGTTCTAGGAGGCCTGGTGTCGTAAGGAGAAGAGGGAAGTTCACAGCCATGGCCTAAATTATACCCCAAACTTTTTGGACATGGGAATATATGGCTGCTTTTCTTTTTTTTCAAATTGGCCAGTTTCCCTCAGTATGAGTCCTCAGAGATGACTTGTAAATGGATTTTTATTCCGTAGACACATGGAGTCAGTGTAGAAAACGTGTTGGGTATGTGCCAAGTAGCCTTCACTGTGGGTCATGTAATATTTACTATCTGTGTTAACTCATGTAACCACTGCAGTCACTATACAGTAGGAAGTTATGTTGCCCCTGTTTTACAGATAAGGAAAATGATCCAAAGAGAGGCCATTTAACTTGCTTAAGGTTATACAGACAGTAACAACGCAGACGGATTCAAACCCAGCAGTCTGACTCCAGACCCAGTAACCCGCCAAATGGGAAATGGTGACTCACACCTGAGTAACCGAGGTTTGATAACATTTTGCACTTCTGCGAAATCCTCCCTGGCCTTTGGCCAGAGTTGCCCTTTGAACACAGAAGTTCAACTTTTCAATGCTGCACAAACACAGTGGACAGTTTGCAGGACGGTCTGGGGACAGCCCACGCCTTTCTCTCTGCCTGGAGAGCTGCCTGTGCAGAGCATGGAATGTCTCTAGTTTCTCCCAGGCACCTCTCCCCACTCTGCTGTAGGTGACCTCGGGCACCATGCTACGTGGAGCCATGCTATGGCTAGTGGTGCAGGAAAGAGCCTTCCAGCTCAAGAGCAGTCAGGACAGCCGTGCAGACAGACTGGGGTAAGCACAAAGGAGCTGGGGAGAGCCTCGCCCTTGTCAGGACACTTATCTCAGACTAAGGCTCCGTGCTGCAAAGGCCCAGGTTCATTGCCAGGTTGTCAATCCTCCTGACCCCATTTCTATTGACAGTTTGTGCCTAGTCTAGTTGGTCGCCAGAGCCTGGGTAGGGGGTACAGAGATACGAAGCAGACAGAATTCTGTATAAGTTTGCATTTCCCTCCCCCTTTACTGCAGAGCTCTCACCAGCATTTGATAATTCCTGTTGAATAAAGAGATGAATAAATATTAAGCCAAATCTGAAACCCTGTAGCTTCTGCCCCCAGTGTTAACTGTGCCCAGGAGCAGGTCTAGTTCCTCCTCTGAGTGAATCAAGTCCATCTGTTAGGGGCTCTGTGGTTGTTCCTACCTTGTTCTCCATCTGTATCTCTCACTTGGATGAACACATTGAAGCATGAAGTTCAGGTTTTCAGGTGGCCCAAAGCTGGAAGGAATCACTACTCTGATAGATGAAAATGAAGAATACTACATCTTAGCTAGAAAGTTGATAGAAGATTAACAGAAAATTCTCCAAGTTAAAAGCCTGAGAACCCCAAGTAGAGGAATGGAGGGATGTGGCGTGAGAAGGCCCCATGAAGCAGATTGGGGTGTTTAGTAGGCTGCTTTCTCAACAGAAGCCAACAGCATGACTTCACTAACTCAGACCACGTTGATGGAAGCGTAGTGTCTCCACATAGGAAGTGAATGCTGGGCTTAGTCTGAGCAGAGCAGGCTGCATCTAAAGGATCGGGTTCAATTCTCTGTGCCCCCTATTAGAAGGGACAGTGGCATAATAAAGTTCATCCGGAAGAATAGGGTAAAAATATTGGAAACCACACACTTGAAAATGATTTGAAGGACTATTTGGAAAAAAGAAGAGTTAAGGAACGGTTGGCCTAGTCTTCACTTAGGTGAAGCTCTGTGGAAGAAAGATGACCTGTGTGTTACACTAGAGGGCAGACTAAGAACCCTGAATGGAAATTACAGAAACAAAACGTCAAACTCCCGGTGCTGCAGCAGGAGGGCACAGCTTTATAGAACAGAGGGCTAGATGTCTTTACATGGGCCCTGCCTTAAGTGGGAGTTTAGAGGAGAAGTTCACTAAGGTCCTAGGTTTCTATGATCTGTAATTTTAGCTGCTCCTTCCAGCTTTGTGTCCTCTGCAGCTTTGCCAAGCATGGATTTGAAAGTCCCCTTCCCACAGTTACACCAATCCATATATCATCACTACATGAGGTACAAGTGTGGACGAGACCCTTGTGACATTCCCATAGATCACTACAACCATGAATCTAGGCAGACCGAATGAAGAGAGTTCTGAGCCCAGAATCTGAAACACTGAGTCTGGTCTTGTCTCTGCTACCAACTAGCGTGGGGTCCTCAGTTTTACCAAGTATGAGTTAAAAGGTTGGATGATCTCTGACTTCACTCATTTATTTGCAAGTGCACTCATTCATTCAACAAATATTTGTTATCTACCACCTCCGAGCGACCGCCCTCCTCAGGCAAGTCCCTTCCTCTTCGGGGGCTCATTCCCTCATCTGTAGGATAGGGACACTGGATTAGGTGAACCCCCAAGTCCGTCAGTCTAACAGTCTTCACAGGCCACGTGTGCCCGGACAATGGCATTGTCTCAGCCTGCACGCTGTCGTTTTGGCTGAAAGGCTACCACACGAGGCTTGGATGGATGCTCTGCTAAAATCAAAAACCATTTTGAGGTGCAGGCATTTCTCAAATCTGTCTAACAATGAACTCATTTTAAAGTGAATAAAAAGATTCTTTTAATTTGTATATGTCAAAGGCATATGACATTAAGAGAAACAAAAAAAATCAGGATAAAAGGAAAAACTGAGAGGACAACCAATGTTAATCATAATAGTTCATACTTACTGTTTATTGAGGCCGCCTTTTAAGACCAAAAATCCAAAACTGACTTTAGTTAAAGTGCCTTCATTTTGACTGATTGTTTGTCTGGGCATAGAATTCTAGGTTGGAAATAATTCTCAGAATTTTGAAGGAATTGTTCCATTTTCATTTTCATTCTAATGTTGTTGCTGAAATCTGCTATCGTCGTGGTCCTTCATTTGTTGGATTTTTACCTTTTTTTCCTCCTCTCTGAAAACTTATGAAATAGAGTACTCTTTTTTTCTGCCAATAATTCCTGATGCTATATTTCAGAGTGGGTCTTTTTTCAGTTAATTGCCACAAGCACCTAGAACATTCTATCAATTTTTTTAAGTTTTTTTAAAATTGAGGTATAATTAACATATTAAATTAGCTTCAGATATACAAGAAAATGATTACATATTTGTATACATTACAAAATGATCACCACAGTAAGTCTAGTTAGACATCCATTACCTCATTTTGTTTTTTCTTTCCCACCACTCCCCCTACCCCAAGCCATCCCCACCACCCACCCTGGGTCCTACCCCCCTTTGGCTTTGTCCACGTGTCCTTTAGACATGTAGAACATTGTGTCAATTCGATGCATGCCCTTCAGCCCTGGGAATTTTCCTTTACAATTTATTCCTTTCCATTCTGTCTACCCAAAACTCGTTAGATTGATTCTCTAATTTTCTTATATTTCTCTCATATTTCCATCTTTCGGTGTTCTCGTTCTACTTTCTGGAAAATTTATCTGACTTTATCTTCCTACCCATGTCTGAAATGTTTTGTTTCAACCATGTTTTTCATTTCTAAGAGCTCTTTTTCATTCTACAATTTCCCCCCTTTCTTTAACAGCTTGTTCTTTTGTCACAGATATAATACCTCTCTTATCCCTCTGAAGATAATTACAATGTTGTCGAGGTTTTAATGTTCTGCCTGAATTTTGTTCCCTCTGAATTCCTGGGCCTTTTTGTTTGCTTAGTTTGGTCTTTGTTGAGGGGCTTTCCTGAGAAATCTGGTGATCCTCAGCCGAATCGTATTTACTTTTATCAGTGAAGCACCTAAAAGGCTGTCTGGCTGTTGTACGTATCGGAAGGAAATTGTTGACTGGCACGTCTCACCGTGCAGATCTGGCAGGGCGCTGGAGGTTTGGGACAGGGATCTGCAAATGTCAGAGTTTGAGTATTTGGACCTCTTTTTGGTTTCGCGAATGAAAAGTCCTCAGCTGTCCTTAAAAGGTTTATATTTGACTGCCAGGGTTCTGGGAGCCAAGAGGGACAAGGATGGTGCCCCTATCCTGTATGTAGACCCCCACTGAATTTCAATTTTTCAGGAAAATATGCATTGGATAGGGGAGACGTCTGGAGGTCTGCTGCCCTTACAGATCTTCAATCTGTCTTCCCTCCTCATCCCCACCTGCACCCCTGCCCTCCGTGTGGCCTGGCACTTGCACTTCCCCAGACTTTCTGGGGGCTGTGTGGGGCCGGCTGCCAGAATGAGAATCTCACCTGCGTTCTACCAAGTCAGATACCACTCTTGAAGCTACTTTGTTATTTTTTAAAATGCTGACTTGTCTTAAGTATTATTACCTCTTATTCTCTTGGTTTTTGTGAGTCTTCCCCCACTCTGTGTCTTTTTTGTCAGGTTTAGGAATTAGCGGAGATAAAGCCAAATGATTAAGGAACAAGGTAATTTGGGGGGGCGGGGAACAGGCCGAAAACATAAACGGTGGGATCCGGAAGACACTGGCCGGAGTAGGTGGGCAGCCAGTGAGAGGGACCACTCGACATCATAGCGAGGCATCCCAGCTGCATGCCGGGCACCGACTCCTGGGATTTATTCACGGGCTAGGTCAGCAGGTCTGGGCTGATCACTGGCTATGTGCCGGGCTTCACTCTAGACTCAGAAGGTGTGGCCACGAGCAAGCTAGAGACTGTTTCTGGGTCTCATACTCCTTCCCGGATCTTACATTCCGATGTGCAGAATGACAAGAAATAAGTTAGCAAACAAGACAACACGTTAATGATAAGTGCTCAAGAAAATTAAATAGGGTTGTATGTCAGAAAGTAAATATAGAAACTGTTCCGCTCACAGAATACTAAAACTAGATGGGGTCCTGAAGTCAATTTTCCTCATCTTAGGCATGAGGAAATTCAGGTATGGAGAGGGGAAGGGCTTTTCCTAATGTCACACGTGGGTGATCCTGCACCAGCAACCAGGTTTCTGCTCCTGCATTCTTCCCACTATTAATCACTATGCAGTTCATGATCTCTCCACTGACTGCAGACCATACTCCGTGCCTCTCTGTGGTTCTGCCCTTCCTTTCAGCAGCACAGGAAACAACAAACCCAATTAGCCACTTCAGTGGCGGTCAGTAGCAGCCCAGCTCCAAGGACAAAGACAGAGCAAATCCTCAGCTTTAGTTAGAGTCCTCAGCTCCACGGGCCACCACAGTGCAAACTGAAGGCGTCCCAGAGCCCCACAGCAGTGGTCCTCGGTGCCCAGACATCGCTTCCCACCTGCTTCAAAAATTCAGTTTGAGATAAAAACCACACTGAACATGTGTAAAGGCCGCTGGTTTCTGGAATCTGAGTTTCACCATAGTGCAGGGACAGAGGTGCGTAGAGACAGATTTTGAAGCCGCTACACTGAGGAATCATCAGCAACTTGGGGCTTTCCCGAAGCTGACATAGTGGTCCTGGAGCAGAACTGGACACTAGCGTCCCCCTACTGCCCCCTCTTTTTCCTTTGAAGTAGTGTGTCTCCCTCAAATATTTTCAGGTTTTTTTCCCATTGCATTGTTGACTTGTGTTACAGGTTATTGTTGATGGTATTATTAATTTAATTATAAAAGACTCTTAAGCAAGAAATATTGGGCAATACTGGAAACTGGAAAGGGGGAGGGATTATCCAGAGTTACCTACCCAACAAAGCCAGTCTTAACCTGTTGACGAATTTCTTTCCTGTTAGTTTCTTGTTAGTCATGAAGTTGTCAGTGATGTTCTTCACAGTCACATAAGCCACTTTACGTCCTGTCTTTGTTTTCTTTTTCTACCTTATATACTTTGCAAGCCCTTATGAAGGTTTATCAATATCTAATAGCCATATAATTAAACATTCACTTAGTGGGTATATCATAACTATTCCCGTTAGATTCTTCTGTTAGATTTTTTATAATTTAGATTTAGGGTTTTTTTCTGTTATGATTCAGTTTTTCTCAGTAAACAATGCTGTTATGAACATCTTCATGTTTAAAGCCATGTGAGTCCAGCTGCATGCCACTCCCGTGCTGCTTCTCATTGTTTTTGCAACTGGAAGGGAATCATATGCATGGTCTGCTTTTCGATGTTTCATGCTAAGAGAGGCTACCTAATGATATTCAGTTAATCTCTGACGGGGGCTGGGGGCGGGGGGACTCCAGGCACTGGCAGCAGGTGCGGGTGGAGAGAAGCACAGTTTGAACAGGAGTTGGCAAACCTTCTCCGTGCCCTTTAAATCTCACCAAGTAGACACCCTGCAACTTCACATTCTTCTAAGGCCAGCTCTGGCCTCCCACATTAACATTCATATGTAGACGTTAATTCAGAGAACTCTGTGCCTTGTACTGGCTAAGCATTGTAAAGGAATTAGAACCACGGAGTTAGGGGCAGGCAGCCAGGAGAGGAGGAGAGGTTTGATTTATCTGATGGGCAATGCAGTGTTGGCAACTGACGCTCACAGTTGTCATCGGCTCGGGTGGCAGGCATTGTGGGTACTTAACGGACTCATGGGAAAGGGGGGCTTCTCCACATGGAAGGTGTATGAAAAGCAACAGGAAATGAAAAGACAGGAGTGAATCTTCATCTTTCTTCAAGGGACCTGGGGTCACACCCCACCTTGTTTTAATAGGAACAGCATGTACTGACTTGGGAGACCTTTGAAGGCGTCACCTTTCCTAGACAGCCTTTGAGCCAGTTCCTTTAGCTGGCTTGGGTTAGGGCAAGATTCCATTAAGATTATAAAAAAGGGCCTTGGCCAGGTAGCTCAGTTGGTTGGAGCGCCATCCCGTGCACCAGAAAAGGTTGTAGGTTTGATTGTGGATTTGATTCCTGGTCAGGACACATACCTTGATTGAGGGTTCAATCCCCAGTCAGGGTGTGTACGGGAGGCAACCAATTGATGTTTCTCTCTCCCACTCTCTCTCTCTTCACCTCTCCCCTGCCCCTACTCCCCCTCACCCCTTCCTTTCTCTCTAAAATCAATAAACACATCCTCAGGTGAGGATTTAAAAAAGAAGATTATAAAAAAGAAAGAAACTTTGGTTCCTTTACATAATAATTTGCATGCCTATATACATCTGGGTACAGTCTGTTCCCAGATAGCGTGCCATCAAAATTGATTACTTTTTTTCATTTCTTCTCTATTCCTAACTCAAATGTAAATGATAATAACTAATACCTCTAGAATTTATTTCTTTTAAACATTTAGAGAGCTAACCCTGCTCAGGACACCGTCCTAAGTGCTTTAACAGTCGAATCTCATATAATCTTTATAGTAGCCTAAGAAGCAGATGCTGTTATGGTTGTCATTCTACCCCTGAGGAAACTGGGACCAAAAAGTTAAGTAACTTGCCCCTGGTCACTCAGCCAGGGAGGGGCTCCAGAGTCCACGCCCTTAATCACCAGACTCGGGTGCCTCAGGAGGATGGGGTGGAAGTGCAGAGGCAGAAGCTGGGGTCCTGAATGGGCAGCAATAGACTACCAGGTAGGGTACTGTCCTCTCCTCTCTGAATGTCGCTGGCAAAACCACAGGGAGAAATCTGTTCTTTGTCCATGACGTGGAAGTGCTTAGGGACAATCTAGCTCACACTATTTATACAAGAAGGAGGTTCAGTTAATCCCCAACTAGGAACCAAGCAAAAATGGACCTAACTAAAAACATTCGCTTCGGGCAAACATGAGTAAGAACAGAGAGTGGGTATGCAGTCTCTTCTTTATAACATGTGTAGCCGTATGTGCTGGAAAGAAGGCATCGCAGCTACACTGAGGAGCAGGAGGAAAGTGAGGATGTGAGGAGCAACCTCTGCCCCTCACCACAGAGGGCAGAGGACGGAATCTACCCAGGGATTGGGCAGCAGGCGAACAGGCTCCCCCTGGAAAGGCCCGGACCCAGAAAGAATCAGATGATGACTCAGCAGCAGGCAATTGGAGGAAATCCAAGTAGCACGTAGCATCCAAAAGGCTTAATCAGGGTCCTAGGAAGCTGGGCAAAGAAAAGGTCTGAGAAGCTCCCAGGAAGGAGCCAAGTCAGAGGCTCGGCAGGAAAGGCCAGGCTCTCTGCTGGGGTGGCTTGAGGTGAGAGATTATTACAGATCCCAGGGTCCAGGTCAGAGGAGACCCAGGCACACCTGACTTCATCCTGACAGCCTGTGCTGCCCACTGCAGGCTTCCAGCATTTCCTTAGGAGAAATAGATTTGGTTTTAGAATCTGAAGCAGGATTGAATTGAGAGTTTGGAAGTTAAGCATCCATAGTAGATAGTTTTAAAATATACAGTAAAACCATGATGCGCCCTCGGAGTTTTGAACAGAGTACAGCTTCTCTGGCCTCTGTGGTGGTCAGGGATGGGGCTGAGGATGCCCATCAGGTGGGAGCATGGCTCATTGAAAGAATAGCTGAGGAGCTGATAGAAGAGACCCAAATGTAAATCATCAAAAGATTTTTTTAAAGCTACTGGTGGCGGCGGGGGCGGGGGGGGGGGGTCATCCTAGAGAAATCAGAGACCCTGCTAAAGGAAAAAAAACTCGTTCTTACATTTAGGTAAGTAAAAAGGGTCTACTCAGCAGGGCCTGCTTTTTTCTTGAGAAATATTTAGAGGAAGAGAGACCCTGGTCAGAGGAGAGAGGCCTAGGTTTGTCTTTTTTTGAGGACCAGCATAACTCTGTGAGGAGTGTGATAGTTACAGTGCCGGGAAAGTCAGCAAGCTGGCCATACGTTGGGTCTACTGGGGAGACTTCCAAGTGAAGCCTGCAGGTCAAAGAGGGAGGCGGAGATACTATGATATTTATGGTCAGACCACTGGCGACAGGAGGAAGAGCAGGTGGTTAAAGGGAGGAGAAGAGGGGGCTGGGGACACAGAGGAGGTTTTTAAAGTAATCCAAGTTTAGAGCCATGAAATGGGAGAATGGGGAAGGGGGAAGGAGGAAAGATGTATCGGAGAGATAAGAGTGAACAGTGGTTAGGAGGAAGGGTTAGCATACTCAGGAGGAAGTAGATGTTCAAGGAATTGGCAATTAAAGATAAAGCCAATTTGAAACAAGTCAGAATGTGGGATGGATGGATGGATGGATGGATAGATAGATAGATAGATAGATAGACAGACAGATAAAGAGAGAAGACAGAGGGACCTCTGTGCTGCCTTCACTGTGAATGGCTCTACCCACAGAGACATCAAGGGGCTGACCAATCAGCCCAGTAGGGAGGCAAGGAAGATGAATAACAGTGGTTTTCCAGCTCCACGTCTGTGTCTCCATGATTAATAAGTCAAGCAGGAAACAAGTGAGAGGCAGCACCGGCCTGTGCAGGGAGACTTATGGGAAGGAAGGCTCAGCCAGAAGCAAAATGAGAAAACATAAAGGAGTCTCTCTAACAAGGTGTTGAAAAGAAAGCCAGCCCTGGCTGGTGTGGCTCAGTGGATTATCTGCAAACCAAAAGTAGCCAGTTCAATTCCCAGTCGGGGCACAGGCCTGGATTGCAGACCAGGTCCCCAGGTAGGGGCGTGCAAGAGGCAACTGGTGGATGTTTCTCTCTCACATCAATGTTTTTTTTCCCCTCCCTTCCCCTCTCTCTAAAAATAAATAAATGACATCTTTAAAAAAAAAAAAGGAAAAGGAAAAGAAAGCCAAATGTGGAGAATGCTATGTGGGCCTAACAGAGAAAATTAGAAAACAAATATGCCAAGAAATATAAAATAGGAATCTAAAGATGTGCAAAGGAGGACATTAAGACAGTTCTTAAAAGGCCGTGAGGAAGAAAAGAAATCAGACAAAACAGAGATGTGGCTTGCAGTTTTCCACAACAGGTTGTTGGATAAAACCTATTTAAATCCTGGGAGCAGAGATTCAGTTCAGAGAGAGAAGTGGGGGCTTCCTGAACATGCCACACTGCCAAGGATTGAAGCGTGGTCAAGGGGAAGAAAGTAAGAGTGGGGACATGTTCACTGGTCCTTCCGAAATGGAAAGAGGGGAGAGAAAATAACAGCCCTGGGCTCTGCGGGACAGGAGCCCAGCTGGCACACACCAGAGCTGGTCAGAAGGAGAAAGCATGCACATCCATCTCTAAGAAACTGATAGTTCAGTATTTGTGCGGGGATTTACATTTTGTGAATTAATGAGGGGAGCACTCTGTGTCATTCAGTAGGTGGTGCGACTCAGCACAGTCCTGGAGAAGGCTTCAAGCATGAACCATGAGTGAACTGCACCTAAGGACTGCAAGTAAAAGTCTTTGAAGTGTTCCAAGATTCCTCAGAGGTCTTTGGCTCCTCCGTCCTTGACCCCTCCCCAACTGACCAG
The DNA here is from genome assembly GCF_022682495.2 of Desmodus rotundus. NCBI lineage: Eukaryota > Metazoa > Chordata > Mammalia > Chiroptera > Phyllostomidae > Desmodus > Desmodus rotundus. The sequence continues at coordinate 101,795,538 of NC_071388.1, forward strand.
AGCTCTTAGAACTTTCGAGTACTGATTCCAGTTGTATGTTCTTCTAAGTGTGAACCCTGAGTTTCCTGGGCACCCTTGGCTTCCTTGTTGCTCTGGGGTGAGGGTGAGGAGGGACCGTTTCAGGGCCAGCGCTGCCTGACCACCAACTTACATCTCTTAAACCCCTCAGCTGCCCCGCTTTGGAATTCCCTTACTGCCCTGGGCTGGGGACCTGGTGTAGTAAATCTCTGTGATCACTCACTGAGGTAAGACAAACCAGACATTCATCCATAATGGTTTTTGCTAGATCTAAAGCATGAACACAGAGACATCACCCATCGACCACCTTTCTTCCTTCTGCTTCCTTCTTCATTATCTGGACTGAGCAGACTATGGGAGGCAAATTCCACCATCTAGTGGTGTTTCCAGGCTTCTCTCCAGGAATGGGATCATTGAATTGTATAAGCACACAGCCTGGCTCTTTCTCCTCCCTTAACCCATACTCCAGGCCCCAACCTGCCAGTCAGTCTGGCTGTAATTTGACCTAGGGGACAGTGGGTCTTGTATCTGGGTGACTCGCTGGGATGTTTGTAGCCAGAGTCTCTCTGCTCTGCCTCAGCAGTCTGCAAAGGGGCTGCAAGTTGCATCTCAGGTCCTGTGCACACTTTACCCCAAGAAAGAACCCTGAGCACACGAGCTGGCACAAAGGAATCACTGCACTGAGGCATACAAGCTCAGTGACAGAAATTCTCAGTTAGAAGGAATGTTCATGGCCATCTAGGCCAGCGTTCTACGAATAGTCTATTAGTGGAAAGTGGAATCAATTTTGTGGGATGCCACCAACAATTGAGACAAAAAAATAAAAAGAGCATCAGAGAGAAACTTGTGTTTCAGTGATATCACTATTCATACATAGTGCAGAATGGTCGAGATATAAAAAGTATTTCTTACAGAAGATTGCAATCCAAAAAGTTTGAGAGACCTAATGTAGGCCAAGCAAACCCTGAGAGGACCAGGCTCAGGCCACTGATGTCTTCTTCTCCCATCTGCCTCCCATCTCCTCCAACCACAAGCATACCTAAAAATAGTCGTGTAACGTGCCCTGGAGTATGCTTTAAGGACTGTGGGATTTGCAGTTGAGGTCTGAGTTCAAGCCCAGCTGGGTGACTATGGGAAACCATCTAGCCAATGTTTCTCAGACAATATCCCAGACAAAAACCCCCTTTCAGAATCAGAGTTGGGGTTCTTGTTAAAAATATGCATTTTGGGCCATGACCAGTGTGGCTCAGTTGGTTGGGTGTCATCCCGCAAAGTGAAAGATTGCTGGTTCCCCTGCTGGTCAGGGCACATGCCTGGGTTGTGGGTTTGGTCTGTAGTCAGGGGAGTGTACGAGAAAGAGGAAACCAACTGATGTTTCTCTCTGATATCCATGTTTCTCTGTGACATCCATGTTTCTCTCCCTCATTTTCTTCCTCCCTTCCCCTTTCTCTAAAAATAAATCTTTTTAAAAATATGTATTTGGGGCCTAACCAGGCCTCCTGAATCAGGGAGCTGGGGCAAGAGAGGGATTTAATAAGTTCCCAGGTGATCTTCATGCACACTTAATGTTACAACCACGAATCTTGACATTTCTGAGCTTAAACTTCTTGACATATGAAAAATGGTAATATCACCTAGTTATTGTGAGGATCCAGTAGATAACTAATGCAAAGGTATTTTGGACACTGTAAAAGCACTCTGCAGACCTGAGGTATTCCCATCCCACAGCATCCTTCTCTAAATGACGCTTTAGGGGAAAAGAACATCAGGAGAGTGGGGGAGCGGGGGCTGTGCATTTAAAGGGACCAGGAAAGCTAAATGGGGAAAAAACAAGCCAACAGGCATGTTTTTTCTTCTATTGCGTCTTTCCATATCTCACCTTCTGTCCTACAGATTTTCCTTCCTGATCTAATCCCAACAGCAGTCCCGTCCCACCGTGGGAACCTGTGTGGAGCGGACTCCCTGCTCTGTGACTGGTGGTGATGCATACTGCAACCACCAGTCTGATGCATCACGTTAACCTTCTCAGGCCCATGTCACATTAAGTTCCCTTGGCAGAAAACTCTCACAGGTCTCAATGCAGAGCTCTTGGTACCGGTGGGGCTGTTGATTCCTAACTTACTGTGATACTCAGAGTTTACCATTGTGTAGAAGCTTCCCTGAGTGTGTGACGTAGCTACACAACATATCTGGACTCGTGCGTTAGAACAGCTGCTAGTGCAGGTGGTGCAGACCCTGAAGGTTTAGATTAGGGATGCGCAGACCGAAGGCGAGGTCCTGGGAGGTGGTTCAGGAGGCTTCCCCCTGAACCACTGTCAGGGCCGAACCTTAGAGAACAGGCTGCTGAGCTGGGCCCCTCGGCTTCTCACTCCTCCCCCACCCTCCTGCTCACTCTGCCCCTAAGGGCAACTACTATTCCAAGAGGGAGGCTTCGTGCTTAGCTCTATGAGATGAAGTAATAACTAGTGGGTTTTCATGGGGAAAATGAAAGTCTCCGTGTTTAGCTAGTAGAGGTTGTTCCTATCTCTAGGTTATTGGTTCTGCCCCAGGATGAGTGCAGTGGGAAAGGCCGGCCTGGAGGGAGCCCAGGATGGAGCACCAATGATAGTCCCGAAGTACGGTGTGACCCCTCTTCCCCACTGTCCGTCCCCTTGGTCCCTGGTGGCTGAGCTTGTGTCAAACAACTCTGTTCCCCTTCCAGGTAGACAGAGTTCAGCTTGTGCCTTTGAATTGGAGCCTCATTCTTCTTTGTGTCACTAGCAGCCTCTGTTTTGTTTTGTTTTAATGTTTTATTTATTGATTTTAGAGAGAGAAGAATGGGGGAGAGAGAGAAGAATCAAATTGTTTTTCCACTTATTTATGCATTCATTGGTTTTTTTTCTTGTATGTGCCCTGAGCTGGGATTGAACCCAAAACCTTTGGCATATCGGGACAACACTCTAACCAACTGAGCCACCTGGCTGGGGCATGGCAGCCTGCGCTATGCTAATGGCTCCAGTGCTGGGTGAGGATGGGGAAGGTAGCAAGTGTTACAAGAAAGGCAGGTTTCTCTTCCATTATTCCCAAACATCAACTAGAATCAAGTGAGAGCAAGTGACTTAGACATAGATGCTCAGTAAGTCTGAGGGTGGTTGTGGGGCAGAAATGGGGCGCGGGGTAAAGCCCAGGAACGAAGGGAAGGGACATATTGGGGAAGGGGTTAAAGACACAATTGGCTGGAAGCTTGGCAAGGAAATAATGAAAAGAACTCCAGCCACAGAAGGAATTAGAATCAAAGCCCTGGTTTCTGGGCCAACTCCAGACTGTTGCTGCAGTTAGAATGGCTGAGTGATTCATTGGCACCATTAATTCGTTTTTTTCCTTGTTTTCTTTCCTGTTCCCAACTCCCTTTTCCATCTTCTACCTTCTTTCCTGAGTCCCATCTTTTCCCTCTTTCCTTCCTCCCCTCCATCCTCTTCTCTGCTCTCATGAATCCTTTCGTGCCTTCCCTCTCACCCACCTACCCATCTCCTTCCTCCATGCCCTCACATTTTACCCCCATCCCACCATCACCTCCAAGCTCTCTGGCGGATGTGAATTGACGGTGGTCCTCCAGGACTTCAACGCTGGCCACAGCAGTGAGCTGACCATCCAGGTGGGACAGACGGTGGAGCTGCTGGAGCGGCCGAGTGAGCGGCCGGGCTGGTGTTTGGTGCGCACCACAGAACGGAGTCCCCCACAGGAGGGTCTGGTCCCCAGCAGTGCCCTGTGCATCTCCCATTCCCGAAGCAGCGTGGAGATGGACTGCTTCTTCCCATTGGTGAAAGGTAGGAGCAACGGAGGGGAAGAGGGATGTGGACCGGACCCCCGCTGGGGACTCTGGCCCCTCTAACTGAAGAACATCATGGAACTAACCTGTCTCATGAACCCATTTAGACCTTGTTGGATTTCCCTGGGACCTGCTTGTGAAGAGAGCAGGTTGAGAACTTAAAAAGAGAGAGTGACTAAGTAGCCATGTGACTTTGGAAAAGTTACTTAAGTTTTCTGACTCAGTTTCACCTTGAAAATGAACGTTGAATTAGATGACTTCTAAGGTCTCTTCCAGCTCTCCCATTGTATCACCCTATGTTTAGAAAAAGTCCTCTTCTACCTGTGGCCAAAAAGCCTGCTAGACTCCTCCTCTCCCCATCGACCCACTCTCCCCCTCCACAGCTCCCTTGGCTCACTGACTCCCACCCACCCACCCAAGCGCTCATGCTGACATAGAGGCACCAAGTAAACCCAGGGTCAAATCTCTGCCAGGACCTGAGGCACTACTTTATGTGCCTTTGATGGATAAATCAATGGAGCCGTGGCTTCTATTTTGGATAGTTCTGTGTTCCATATGCTTGTTTCTTCATTTTCTCACACCAGGGAGACTAACTGGCTAGAACAGTGATTCTTCAAGGTGAAGGGTGCCTTTCTCTGACTAGCATTTAATGTTCCCATTGCAGGAATTTCATCTGGTCCATCTCCAAAGCTTGACTTCCTCCTTTTGTCCACCAGATGGCGATGGCAGGAGGCATTCTTTGTACTGCCCCACGTTTCATCCAGCCTCCCTGGTTTTTTTCCACCAGGAGAAAAATGTGAATTAAAACTGATTCTTCTCCCTACACACATGCGCACATGCACACACACACAGGTGCTCCCCTCCCCCAGTTTAGCCCTCTCCCTCTTTTCTCTGAAAACTGAGAAAGGCCTGTATTAGGAAGTTGTGTGGAATTTGGAATTGCTCATGCAGCTCCTCAGTCCCTTGGAGTAGCCACTAGAGAAACTCATGGTAACAGGGAAGAGAAAATCAGGGAAACAACAATGTGGTTCTGTTTGAAGTTTCAACAGAGAGAAACCGGGACACAAAGAGGTTAGAATTGAGAAGGTAAAATGAGATAATATACACGTATACAAAACACTTGGAACAGTGCCTGGCACTCAATACATTGAGTTGTCATAAATTATAGTTATTGTATCATTTGTCATAGATTGCTCAGCAAAATAACTACAAAATTCTGCAAGTGCAGGCTAGAGACCCCGTGTCCAGAGACAGAACCAAGGACAGCAATTTGCTGGGAAAGGCTAATTCGTCAGAGGTGTCCAAGTGCAGGGGTCTGTAGGAAGGACTTAGCTTCAGAAGACCTGACACTTCTTTTTTAAAATAATTTTTTTATTTTCCAGTTACAGCTGACCTACAATGTTACATGAGTTTCAGGTGTACAATACACTGATTAGACATTTCATAACTTACGAAGTGATCACACCAACAAGTCTAGTGCCTGACACCACACATAAGTGTTAACAATATCATTGGCTGTCCTCCCCACACTGCGCTTTACATCCCTGTGGCTGTTTTTAATGACTGGAGATTGGGACCTCTTAATCCCTTCCCCTCGTGCACGCATCCCCCCAACCCCTCCCATGTGGCAACCGTCAGTTTGTTCTCTGTGTCTGTGAGTTTGTTCCCATTTTGTTTATTTATTTTGTATTTTAGAGTCCACATATAAGTGAAATCATATGGTATTTGCCTTTGTCTGACTTATTTCACGCAGCATAATACCTTCTAGGTCGATTTATGTCATTGCAAATAGCAAGATTTCACTCTTTTTTAAAAAATTATATTTTATTGATTATGCTATTATAGTTGTCCTGTTTTTCCCCCTTTGGCCCCCTCTACCCAGTGCCCCCTATTCCCTCAGGCCATCCCCCCGCCATTGTTCATGTCCACGGGTCATGTGTATAAGTTCTTTGTTTACTCCATTTCCTATACTGCGTTTTACATCCCCACAGCTATTCTGTAACTACCTGTTTGTACTTCTTAATCCCCTCACCTCTTCACCCATTCCCCCAAACCCCTCACCTCCTCTCATCTGGCAACCATCTGGTAACTAACTTCTTTTCTCTTGGTGCTTTTAAGAGTCTCTCTTTGTCTTTAATCTTTGGCCTTTTAATTATGATGTGTCTTGGGGTGGGCCTCTCTGCATCCATCATAATTGGGACTTTCTGTGCTTCCTGGACTTGCATGTCTATTTCCTTCACCAAATTAGGGAAGTTTTCTTTCACTATTTTTTCATATATAGTTCCAATTTCTTGCTCTTTCTCTTCTACTTCCGGCACCCCTGTGATGTGAATGCTGGAATGCTTGAAGTTGTGTCAGAGGCTGTCTATACTATCCTCATGTTTTTGGATTCTTTTTATTTCTTGTTGTTTTGCGTGGTTGTTTTTGGCTTCTTTATGTTCCAAATCATTGATTTGATTCTCAGCCTCATTCACTCTACTGTTGTTTCCCTATAAATTGTTCTTTATTTCAATTAGTGTATCCTTCGTTTCTGACTGTATCTATTTTATGCTGCTGAGGTCCTTGCTACATTCCTCGAGCATCCTTATAACCAGTGTTTTGAACTCTGCATCTGACAGATTGTTTATCTCCATTTCATTTAGCTCTTTTTCTGGAGTTTTGCTCTGTTCTTTCATTTGGGTCATGTTTCTTTGTCTGCTCTTTTTGGCAGCCTCCCTATGTTTGTTTCTATGCATTAGGTAGAGCTGCTCTGACTCCCTGTCTTCGTAGCCTGGCCTCATGTAGTACATGTCCTGTAGGGTCCAGTGGCACAGCCTCTCCTATCACCCAAGCTGGGTATTTGAGGTGTGCCCTTCATGTGGGCTAATTACACCCTCCTCTTGTAGTTGAGCCTTGGTTGCTGTTGACAGATCAATGGGAGGGATTTACCCAGGCCGGTCAGCTGCAAGGACTGGCTGTGACCACTGACCACCAACCTCCACTGTCTGTGGCGGATCAGTTGTGCAGAGGCAGAGAGGTGGTGCTCCAACGTGGTCTGTAGCTGTCCACTGGGTGCAGTGGCCCTGGGGGTTCTTGGGTGGTACAGGCCAAGGTCAGATCCCACCTGTGTTTTGCCCGGGGTGCCCTGTCTGAGCTGGAAAGCACTCTGAGATGGCTGCTACTTGTGCTGAGCTTGGAGATTCCCAGACAAAGGCAAGCTGGGATTCTAATCTAGCTGCTGCTAGGACTCACTGAAGTGAATTGTTATTTGTTTGGTAGGACTTAGGAGCCAAGACCAGCCATTCTAACAGAAAAGCAGCTTGGGTGGGCCCGTAAGTTGGGTGGGGGAGAGCCTCTGAGGATCTCCAAGGTGGGTCAAACTGTCAGCCAGGTTGATGGAATCTCAGATACGGCACCAGCTTACTGACTCTGTTGTGGGAGGGTTTAACAAAGGGACAATGGCCTCTGTTCACCATGATGCCAGACACTTCAGTCTCCCCCTCCATACCACTGGTGCCCTTCAAGCTGCTATCCCATTGCTGAAGGTCACAGGGAGTGAGTCTGAGTAGGTGAGTCAGTATGTGTGTTCTTTAAGAGGAATTACTTAGGGCTCCAGCAGTTTCTTCCACTGACTCAATCCCCACTGGTTTTTGCAGCCAGAAGTTGTGGGGACTTATCTTCCTGGCACTGGAATCCTGGGCTGGGGGCCCTGGTGTGGGGCTGGGACTTCTTGCTCCCAACATATCCCTCCTGAATTTTTATACACCACACATGGGTGTGGGACTAGCCCGTTCCATGTCTGCACCCATACTACCAGTCTGGATGGATGTGGTTTCTTTAATTCCATAGTTGTCAGACTTCCATTCAGCTTGATTTCTGATGTTCCTGAGTGATGATTTTCTTATAGTTTAGTTGTCATTTTGATGTGGTTATGAGAAGAGGTGAGCCATAGCTACCTATACCGCCATCTTGCCTGGAAGCCCTTCACTCTTTTTTTATAGCTGAGTAATAATATTCCATTGTGTGTTTGTATACATATGTGTGTGTATACAAACATATGTGTGTATACATACACACACACATACAGGGATATATATATATACACACCCCACATCTCCTTTACCCACTCATCTACTCATGGATGCTTAGTTTGCTTCCATGTCTTGGCCCTTGTAAATAATCCTGCAGTGAACATATGGATGCATTTGTCTTTTCAAATTAGTGTTTTGAGTTTCTTTGGATAAATACCAGAAGTGGAATTGCTGGGTCCTTCTTTGTCTATTGCTATAGACTTTGTTTTAAAGTCTATTTTGTCAGATATAAACATTGTTACCCCAGCTTTTTTTTTCCATTTCCATTTGCAAGAAATATTTTCCCATCCCTTTACTTTCAGTCTGTGTGTGTATTTTGATTTGAAGTGAGTTTCTTGTAGACAGCACATGTGTGGGTCTTGTTTTCTTATCCATTTGGCCACCCTGTGTCTTTTGATTGGAGTACTTAATCCATTTACATTTAAAGTAATTACAATAAAGCCCTGACTGGTGAGCCTCAGTGGGTTGGGTGTCCTCCTGCAAAGCAAAAGATTGCCAGTTCAATTCCCAGTCAGAGCACATGCCTGAGCTGTAGGTTTGGTTCCAGTTTGGTCCCCTGTAAGGGCACATACAAGAGGCAGCCTGTTGATGTTTCTCTCTCACATGGATGTTTCTCTCCCTCTGTTCCTCCCTTGTATTCCCTCTCTCTAACAATAAATAAATAATGAACAGCTTATCTTAGAGCTTTAAAATAAATACAAGTAAATAATAATCAATAGATATGTAGTTATTGCCATTTTATTGTTCATACTTTTAATTTTTTTCCTTTTTCTAATTCTTAAAGAAGTCCCTGTAACATTTCTTGTAATACTGGTTTGGTGGTGATAAACTCCTTTAGCTTTTCCTTGTTTGAGAAGCTCTTTATCTGCCCTTTCATTCTAAATGCTAACTTTGCTGGGTAGATACTCTTAGTTGTAGGTCCTTGCTTTTCATCACTTTGAATATTTTATGCAAGTCCCATTCCAGCCTGCAAAGTCTCTGTTGTGAAATCAGCTGACATTCCTATGGGAACTCCCTTATAGGTAACTAACTGCTTTTTTCTTGTTGTTTTTAAGATTCTCTCTTTGTCTTTAACCTTCCGCATTTTAATCATGATGTGTCTTGGTGTGGGCCTCTTTGGGTTCATCTTGTTTGGGCCTCTGTGCATGTCCTGGACTTGTGTATCTATTTCCTTCACCAGATTAGGAAAGTTTTTTGTCATTATTTCTTCAAACAGGTTTTCAGTCCCTTTCTTTCTTCTTCTTTTGGTATCTCTGATGTGAATGTTGGTATGCTTGATGCTGTCTCAGGAGCCTCTTAAATATTCTCATTTTAATTTTTTCTGTTCTGATTGGGTGTTTTCTGCTACTTTGTCTTCCAAATGGCTGATTCAGTCTTCTGTTACATCTAATCTACCGTTGATTCCCTTTTGTGTCTTTTTCACATCAGTTATTGTATTCTTAATTTCTGTCTGGTTCTTCTTTATGTTTTCTGTCTTCACATTTGTCTCTTATCTCTTTGTCAAGTTCTCACTGAGTTCATCTATTCTGCCTCTAAGTTCATTGACCATCCTTATGACCAGTGTTTTGAACTCTGATTCTGGTAAACTGCTTGTCTCCATTTCGTTTAGTTCTTTTACTAGAGTTAGTTTCTGTTCTCTCATTTGGGACATATTTCTTTGTCTCCTCATTTTGGCAGCCTCCCTGTGTTTGTTTATGTATATTAGGCAGAGCTTCTACATCTTCTGGTCATAGTGGAGTGACCCTATATAGTAGGTATCCTGTGGGGCCCAGTGTCACAATCTCTTGGGTCACTTGAGCCACCGCTCCAGATGTGTCCCTTGTGTGGGTTGTGTGTGCCCTTTCAATGTAGTTGAGCCTTGATTGCTATTGGCATGTCGATGGGAGGGATTGACCCTCAGGTTGATGAAGAAAGTGAGGAATGGACGTGACTACACAGAAAGAGCTGCTGAACCCATGGAACAGGAATCATTTCAGCTGGACTCTGGTGCCTGCCGAGTCCACCCTTTGGGGGTGACCTGAGACTTCTTGGCCTAGGTCCACCCTCCCTGGCCTATGGCTGACTAAAATGTTTATCCCCTCCCTACTCCCAACCTGGCTGGGGCCCCTCTGTGTGCAGCTTGGAAGGAGCAAACCCAAGGGAGAGGAGCAGAGAGCTGTTGGAGTGGGTCTGTGATCCAGAGGCGAGAGGTAGAGACATTCTGGGTAAGAACCTGAGAGAGAAGGGAGGGACTCAGTGGAGAGTTAACTGAAAATGGAACTGAGGAGAAAGGATAGAAAATAGAGACTTGAGGGGAAGCAAAGAAGGAAGATGTCCCAGAGCTTTCCAGCTAACTCTACCAGCCATCATGGCTTCTTAAAGGCAACAGCCGCTACCTCCACCCCTTGCAGTGCCTGTCACCCATTTCCTTGGATCTTTTTATTTGCAAGTTGGTTCCTGTCTCTGCCAGCATAGACCTACTAGTCTGGGCCTTCAAATGGCAACCTGTGAGCTCTTACTCCCCTCTCACATGGAGTATCTCTGAGGGCCATAACAGGGGTATTTGGTCTACTCATGCACCTGCCCCAGCTTGGAAAACTGCTTCCCTCTTTATCCAGGGCCTGCCCTGAGTGTTGGCCTCTTAGAGGAATTTCAATAAACTGTTCCTTCAGCTAGATGCCTGCTGGCCACCTGGCCTTCTCTGAGTAGTGATTTGTCTCCAGGAGGCACTCCACCTTATAAGTTATACACAACTGGATTGAGAATGAAACATTCTTCCAGGGGTTGTGGAAAGAAGGATCTTGCCTCTTCCGTGTTCCTGAAAGTCCAAGTCTATTTCTTTTTCGATTCTTAGAGGGGAACTAGTCCTCTTCATCTTTCCAGAGAGCACGCAGACACTCAATGCCCCTGTGGGCTGCGAGAAGGCAGGCAGCATCTGTAGGATGTGCTGATCGCCAGTGCTCAGCCCGGCAGTGCTCAGGCAGTGACTGTCAGCACCAGAAATGGAGGCAAAACCACAGGGTGTTGGCACCAAGGAGGGAACTTAGGGAACTGCTGGATGTGAGCTCTCACCCCTGGCTGCATAAAATCATCTGGAAGCTTCACCAAATGACAAGACCCTGGCCCCATGTAGAACAACTGGAATGGGAATCTCCAGGGTGGGGCCTGAGGGTCAGTGTTTTTTTGTAAATGCTCATTAAGTGAATCTAAAGTACAGTCATGGTTGGAAACCACTGTGTCAGCACAGTTTCAGTGCACTTTTGGTCACAGGTGACTTCCCTGAAGCTGCAGGGGGATGGCAGAGCTGGAGTGGAGCCAGGGCTCCCGCTCCCTCCCAGGACCGATGCTCCACACCCACACTCTGCCTGTTGGAACAGGCTCTAGGGCCCCTCTCCAGGCTTTCCCTCCTATCTCTTCTCAGAACATAGTGGTTGGTTGTTTCCCCCTGATATGTCCATGGCAGGACTGAGGCTGTGTGACAAAGTGGGGGGCCTGCCTTTCTTATTACTTTACTGCCACACAGACATTGAAAGGCTTCTCCCTGGGGCTGGGCCCTCTGGGACCTAGTCACCTCATCTTCCTAATGCCCCCTCACTTTCTCAGCACTAAGTGGTGGAGGGCAGCGCCTCCCAAGGGACAAAGACTTTGTAGCGGTAGTTTTCAACTCTGTATGCATCTCAGAACCACCTGAAGGAGACTTGAAAATACTGATGCCTCACACACCACCCCAGATCAATTAATTCAGAGCCACCCAGCCTGGGCATCAGTATATTTCAAGCTCCTTGGTGATTCTGACATTCCATGAGGGTCAAGGGTCACTGCTTTATGGGTTTGGGACCCACAGAGTGTCAGGCTTAGGAGATACTTAAAGATGTATCGAAAGGGTTAGTATGCCAATTGTATAAAGAACTCCTACAACTCAACAATAAAAAAAATAATTTAAAAACAAGCAAAGAACTTGAATAGGCATTTTTCCAACGATGTGCAAATGGCCAATAACCACATGAAAAGGTGCTCAACGTTACTATTCATTAGAGAAATGCAAATCAAAACCACAGTGAGATACTACTTCATACCCACTAGGAGAGCTATTATTAAATACACACATGTGGAGAAAACAACAGGTGTTGGTGAGGATGTAGAGAAGTTGGAACCCTGTGCATTGCTGGTGGGAAAGCAAAGTGGTGAATTGCTGTGGAAAATAGTTTCTTCAAAAAATTAAAAATAGAATTACCATATGATCCAACAACTTTACTTTTAGACATATACCCAAAAGCACTGAGAGCAAGGACTCAGAGAGTTATTTGTACACCCGTGTTCAGGGAGCATTGTACACAATAGTCAAAAGGTAGAAGCAACCCAAGTGTCCATCAATCAATGCATTGCTAAGCAAAATGTGGCATTTACACACAGTGGAATGTTATTCAGCCTTAAAGGGATATCTGACATGGATGAACTTTGAAGACATTATGTTAACAGTGAAAAAAGCCAGACACAAAAGGGCAGGTACTGCACAATTCCACTTATGTGAGTGAACTACAGAAGTCACGTTCATAGACAGAAAGTAGAATGGTGGTTGCCAGGAGTTGGGGGAAGGGAGGAATGGGGAGTTAGTGTTTGATGGGTACAGAGTTTCAGTTTTGCAAGATGAAAGAATATGTGGAGGTAGATGGTGGTGATGGTTGCACAACAATATGAATGCACTGAATGTCAGTGAACTGCACACTTACAAATGGTAAAACTGGTAAAAATCCTGGGTATTTCTGCCCCAGGCTCCAACAACCAGTCTAGGTTCTTCTTCACCCAACTATGTAGGACATTTGCGTTCCTTTTCTTTTCCCATACAGTTTCTTCCCTGGCCCCAGCTGAGTGCCTAGGGAAGCGATAAGGAAATGCCTCGTTGATTAGCCAAACCTAAACCAGGGCCAGGTAAACTCTGGAAGCAGATTTCCTGGAGGAGAGGAGCAGTGGCCCATGGTGGCCCTGGCTTGTTCATGGGGAGTCCTCTCCCATTGGGTCTCTTGATGATTCCTGCTGTTGTCACCCAGCTGGCTTCAGAACAGCCAACCCAGGTGGTGGTGGTGAAGGTGTAGAACAGTGGAGAAAACTTAGGCTCTGGAGGCATAAGATGCTGAAGCAACTCTGTGATACTATTGACTCACATTAAGTTTGTAGTCAATTCATAAAAATATCAACATTTATTGAGCTTACTATGGACCAGGTTCTGGGTTATTGCCTTAATACTAATAATAGTAATGTTTCCCTCATTTTACAGACAAGGAAACTGAGACTTAGAAAGATAAAGTAACTTACCCAAAGTCATATAACATAAGAGCGGGGAACCTATATTTGAACTCAAGTCTGTTTTCCAAGGTCTCACTCTTTACTGCTGTGCTGTATGACCTCCCAAGACTGAAGGCATTTAAAAGATGTACTTGAGTTTATCCTCCTTCCACCTGATTATGTGCCCCTGTATCTAGCCAGTCTAGCTGGATGAGGATTATGAGAGCATAAGGCCCTACATAGTGAGTGTCCTCTCACTCTCCCTCCTACCTCTGGCCTCGTGTGCTCCCTTCCCGAGGGGCAATAACAGCAATCAGACAGGTTTTGTCCTGTGGGTGCTTTGCTCACTAGAAAAATTCTGGTGAGCAGAACAACTTCGAGCGCACTCTGGACAGCAGGCTGAACTGGGTCCAGCTCTGATAGGGGTCAGCCAGCTCCTGGAGCTGGTCCAGCCTGTCCAACAGATTTTCTGCAGGATGGGAATTCCCTGAATTTTCTGCTGCCAGAAGCCAAAATGCTCCTTTCCTAACCCCTCTGCTATCAAATCCAGAAACTTACAGGCTCCTCCTGCCTGCCAACTCTGAAGAGTCCACCAAAAATCAGCCTCTCTCTCTCTCTCTCTTTCTCACGCGCACACACACACACACAGGCACACAGGCACACACACAACTCACTCACTCTCTTTTCAGTATAATTCTGCATTAAGAACAATGATTCTCAGATTTTTACTTTACTCCATAATGCCTAACACAGGGCTTTACCACAGGAAGCTGAAAAATAATTGGAGGATGAATAGTGCCCAAACGTTTCCTTTCAGGTATGAAGTGACACATTACAAACTACAGCTTACTGATTCATACCTACCCACTTGTACAGCAAAACATCTGTAACTGTCCAGCTATAAAGTAGCCACTTTGACATTCAAAACTCACGTCCTCATAGAACAAAATTGTATATAGGAGAGGTATGAATGAAGATGGGAATAGGTTTCCACCCTAGTGCACAAAAATTTACATAATAAAACATAGCCACTCTTGACCAGTGTTCCCATTATATTTAATAAAATTAAAAAGTAAAAAGATGAAAAGAAGAATAACATCGCTGAATAAAGTATGTTTGCAATAAAAATAATGGTAAGGTAAAAATCACAATACTATTGGATAAGAATAACTGAATTTGAATAAAATACAGCATTTGAATAAGAAATGTAATTAACTTGACTGCTGGAACTTCTTGAAGATAGGTGTGCCTAAAAATAGACAGGTATTGGTAGAGATTCTAAAAGGAGCTCCTAGTCATTTTTCTGAATTTTGAAGAGTTAGAATTAAATTTTCTCCTTTTATAATTGAACCAAAGTATTCCTTGATTAGATTTAATTTCCCTTCAGAACATTGACTTTTAAGGGGTCCTGGAATGTTAGAATTGAAAAACACCTCAGGAAGGTACACAAGACCTCTCTGTACTAAGATGGTGGTGTAGTTAAACACAGCTCACCTCCTTGCACAACCACGTCAAAATTACAGCTAAACTACAGGACAACCATCATTCAGAACCACCAGAAACTGAGTTGAATGCAAGTCTGACAACTATGGAACTAAAGAAACCACATTGAAACTGGTTGGAGGGGTGGAAATGCAAAGTGGGCTGTCCCACACCTGCATGTGGCAGATAAAAACCTGGAGGAAAATCTCAGGAGCAAGGGGTCCTAGCAGTCCTGAGAGGAAAGTTCATAGCGTTACAAGCCTACCTAAAGAAGATAGAAAAATCTCAAACACAACCTAACCCTACATCTAAAAGAAGTAGAGGAACAACAGTAAACAAAGCCCAGTGAGAGTAGAAGGAAGGAAATAATCAAGATCAGAGCAGAATTAAATGACACAGACACTGGAAAAAAAAAATTCAAAAAAATAATCAATGAATCCAGGAGCTGGTTCTTTGAAAAGATAAACAAAATAGACAAACATTCAACTAGATCATAAAGAAAAAAGGAGAGAGGACCCAAATAAATAGTATCAGAAATGAAAGGAGAAATAACTAATACCACAGAAATACAGAGGATTGTAAGAAATTACCATGAACAACTATATGCCAATAAATTGGACAACCTGGGTGAAATGGATAAATTTCTGGAAACATACAATCTTCCAAAACTGAGTCAAGAAGCAGCAGAAAACCTGAATAGACCAATAACAACCTGCAAAATTGAAGCAGAAATCAAAAAACTCCTGACACACAAAAGCCCTGGACCAAATGGCTTCACAGGGAAATTTTACCAAACATTCAAAGAAGAACTAACATCTATCCTCAAACTGTTCCAAAAAATTCAAGAAGAGGAAAGGTTCCCAAACTCTTTTTACAAGGCCAGTATTATCCTAATTCCAAAACCAGATAAAATAACAACAAAGAAAGAAAATTACAGGCCAATATCTCTAATGAACATAGATGCTAAAATCCTTAACAAAATATTGGCAAACCACACCCAGCAATACATCAAAAAGATCATACGCCATGATCAAGTGGGATTTATTTCAGGGATGTAAGGACAGTACAATATTTGCAAATCAATAAACATAAAACATCACAAACAAAGGAAAGACAAAAATCACATGATCATATCAATAGATGCAGAATAAGTATTTGATAAGATATAGCACCCATTTATGATAAAAACACTCAGCAAAGTGGAAATAAAGGGAGCATTCCTCAACAAAATAAAGGCCATATATGAGAGACCTACAGCCAACATCATATTCAATGGGCAAAAACTAAAAGTGTTTCCATTAAGATCAGGAACAAGACAAGGGTGTCAGCTTTTACCACTCTTATTCATCATAGTACTAGATGTTCCAGCCACAGTGATCAGAAAAGAAGAAGAAATAAAAAGCATCGAAATTGGAAAGGAATATGTGAAACTGTCATTATTTGCAGGCAACATGATAGTGTACATAGAAAACCATATAAATTCTACAAAAAAACTACTCAACCTGATAAGTGAATTCAGCAAAGTAGCTGGGTACAAAGTCAATATTCAGAAATCAGTGGCATTTTTGTACACCAACAATGAACTATCAGAAAGAGAAACTAAGAAAAAACTCCCATTTACCATAGCAACAACAACAACAACAAAAGTACCTAGGAATAAATTTCACCAAGGATGTGAAAGACCTGTACTTGGAAAACTACAGAACACTGAGGAAAGATGTTGAGGAAGATAAAAATAAATGGAAGCATATACCATTTTCACAGATTGGAAAAATCAACATCATTAAAATGTCCACACTACCCAAAGCAATCTACAGAATCAAAGCAATTCCCATTAAAATACCAATGGCATATTTCACAGATCTAGAACAGGTACTACAAAAACTTATATGGAGACAAAAAAAAAAGAACCCCCAAATACCTTCAGCAATCTTGAGGAAAAAGAAGAACAAAGCAGGAGGGATCACAATACCTGATATCAAACTGTATTACAAGGCCACTGTAATCAAATAGTCTGGTACTGGCATAAAAACAGACACATAGACCAATGGAACAGAACAGAGAGCCCGGAAATAAACCCATGTCTCTATGGTCAATTAATATCTGACAAAGGGGAAATGAGCATAAAATAGAGTAAAAATAGCCTCTTCAACAAATGGTGTTGGGAGAACTAGACAGGAACATGCAAAAAAAAAAAAAGAAAGAAAGAAAAGAAACTAGACCACCAACTCACACCATACACCAGAATAAACTCAAAATGGATTAAAGACTTCAAGATAAGTCAAGATACCATAAAAGTCCTAGCAGAAAACATAGGCAGTAAAATTTCAGATATCTCATGTGGCAATATTTTTACTGATATATATCCTAGGGCAAAGGAAATAAAGGAAAAAATAAACAAGTGGAACTAAATCAAACTAAAAATTTTCTGCATGGCTGAAGAAATCATCATCAAAATTAAAAGGGAACTGACTATATGGGAGGACATATTTTCCAATGACATATCAGACAAAGGTTTAATCTTCAAAATATATAAAGAACTCATGTGACTCGAGACCAAGAAGACAACCAATCTAATTAAAAAATGTGCAAAGGACCTGAACAGACAATTTTCCAAGGAGGGCATACAGATGGTCCATTGACATATGAAAAGATGCTCAACATCACTAGCCATCACAGAGATGCAAATTAAAACCACAGTGAGATATCACTTCAACCTGCCAAAATGGCTACCATTAAAAGTCAACAAATAACGAGTGCTGGTGAGGATGTGGAAAAAAGGGAACCCTAGTGCACTGTTGATGGGAAAGCAGACTGGACACAGTATAAAATGTCCTCAAAAAATTAAAATGGAATTGCCTTTTGATCCAGTGATTCCACTGCTTGGAATATATCCGGAGATTCCCAAAACACAAATTCAAAAGGACCTATGCACCCTATGTTCATAGCAGCACCATTTGTAATAGCCAAGAGGTACAAACAGCCTAAGTGCCCATCAGTAGATGAGTGGGTTAAAAAACTGTGGTACATTTACACAGTGGAATGCTACGCAGCAGAAAGAAAGAATTCCTACCTTTTGTGACAGCATGGATGGAACTGGAGACTGTCATGCTAAGTGAAATAACCAAGTCAGTAAAAGACAAATACCATATGATCTCACTTATAAGAGGAATCTAATGAACAATATAAACTAATCAGCAAAATAGAACTAGATACATAGAATCACAGAATGGACTGACAGCAGTAAGAGGGGAGGTGGCAGGGGGACTCTTTGAAAGATGGTGAAGAGATTAGCCAAGGAACATACGAGGTCTGTCCAGAAGGTATCCAGCCATGTAACATGAAAAACACATTTATTGAAGAAGATACAAGATATAAGAAACATTGTACATCAGACAATGACACCTCAGTCTCCTTCAAAGCAGGCACCTTGAGTCCTCACACAGTTCTCCCAATTGCCATCAGTGGACCCATCATATTTTCCTAAGTCTCATCAGTGGTCTGAAATCTCTTCCCTTTCAAAGGTGATTTTAGTTCTAAAAAAAGCCAGAAATCACAGGGTGACAAATCTGGGCCATAGAGGGGCTAAGTCACCTGGTGACCACCTGGGTGATTTGATGTTTTGCCAAAAAACCCTGAACTAGATGTGACGCGTGAGTGGGTTCATTGTCGTGATGAAGCTACCAATTACCAGTTGTCCACAGATGCAGTCTTCTGAATCATCCAAATAGTTTCCACGAAGAAATGTTCAAGCTTAACACAAAACCTGATGCTCTACTCCCGCAGTCATTTTGAATGTGATGGCCACACAGTACACGTGCTCACTCAATAGTGTCTACCACCCCCACTGACGAGTACAAGGAAGTCATTGTTCACACATGTGCATGCCAGTCCTCTTCTTGGCTGCCAGGTTACATCGATGTCATGCAAACTATTCTCATTATATTAACAAGGGCTGGAAGGAACCATGGACATGGACTACAGGGTGGGGATTGATTATGGAAGTGGGGAGCAGGCTGGGTGGAGGAGGGCAAAGGATGAAATCATTGGAACAACTGTAAAACAAAAATAAAAAATAAAAATAAGATGATGGACAGAGATGTATTGGTAGAGATTCTAAAAGAGCTGCTGTCATTTTTCTGAATTTCGAAGAGTTAGAATTAAACTTTCTCTTTTTATAATTGAACCAAAGTGCTCCTTGATTAGATTTCACTTCCCTTCTGAACATTGACTTTTAAGTGGTCTTGGAATCTTAGAATTGAAAAGCGCCTTAGGGAAGTACACAAGACCACTGTGTACTAAGATGGCAGC
Source organism: Desmodus rotundus (assembly GCF_022682495.2). Taxonomy (NCBI): domain Eukaryota; kingdom Metazoa; phylum Chordata; class Mammalia; order Chiroptera; family Phyllostomidae; genus Desmodus; species Desmodus rotundus. Next base: position 101,814,489 of record NC_071388.1, read on the forward strand.
GTAAACACCACTTGCCTTCGCGCACAACCACATCAAAATTACAACTAAACTACAGAAAAAGCATCATTAAGAACCACAGGGGTCTTGAAGTTCTACAGCTGCAGAATGAGGAAGAAACCACATTGAGACAGGCAGGAGGGGCGGAGATGCAGAATGGGCTGGTCCCACACCCACACGTGTGGCAGATAAAAACCTGGAGGTGTATCTCCAGAGCAAGGGTTCCCAGCCCCACATCAGGCTCCCCATCCCAGAGTTCCAGTGCCAGGAAGAGAAGTCCCCATAACGTCTGGCTATAAAACCCAACAGTGATTGAGGCTGTGGAAGACAGAAATTTCTGGAGACCCAGGCAGTTCCTTTTAAAGGGCCCACACACAGACTTACTTTGACTCGCTCCCTCTGAGACCTAGTGCCAGGGCTGCAGCTTGAAAGGTACCAGAGGCATAAGGGGAAGAACTAAAGTGTCTGGCATAAGGACAAGAGCTGGGGGGCAGCTTTCTCCCAGACACAAATGCTGGCAGTGGCCATTTTTCCTTTCTGAACCTTCCCCCAGCAGAGCCAAGAGCTGGCAGGCAGGAGCTACATCTAAGACTCCATCAACCTGGCTCACACTGTTTGTCCCATGCTGGTGATTCTCTGAGGTTCTACCCAACTTTTGGGGCCACTCAGGCTGTTTCCAGTGACTTTTCCATACAAATAGCTTGTCTTGGCTCGTGCTTCAGATTTTACTAAATCCTCTAAAACAAGCAGCATCTGGTCTCAGGGAGCCCTTGTACCCCTTGCCAAGTGGCCCCAGGCCCCGCCCTAGCAGCAGCTGGCTTTGGTTCACAGCTTGGTCTCACTTGGGCACCTCCAAGCCAAGGACAAGTAGCATCCATTTGCATATTGCTTTGTGGCTTATGACAGGTAGCCCTGTACCCAACACAGGATGTGGCTGACCTTGGCCTGCACCTCCTGGAAAGCCCCAGAGCCTGCGTACCCAGTGGACAGCTACAGACCACGTTAGAGCACCACCACCCAACCACCTCTACAAGCAACACACTCAAGGGGCAGACTGAGCAGGCCCAGAGCCCTGCTGAGTAAGTCCTGCTCTGTGGATTAGCCCCTGCACAGCTCATCCTCCACAGTAGTCAGGGTCTGCGGTCAGTGGTCTCAGCCATTCCTTGAAGATGATCAGCCTGGGTAAATCCCTCCCATTGACCTGCCAATAGCTATTGAGGCTCAACTATAAGAGGAGGGTGTACACAGCCCACACAGTGAGCACACCTCAAGTACTCAGCTTAGGTGATAGGGGAGGCTGTGCTACTGTACCCTATGGCACACCTCCTATTTTAGGCCACTCTACCAAGCCAGGGAGTTGTAGCAGCTCTACCTAATACACATTATAAAAACAAACACAGGGAGGCTGCCAAAATAAGGACAAAAAGAGACATGGCCCAAATGAAAGAACAGAACAAAACTCCAAATAAAGAACCAAACAAATTGGATACCAGCAATCTACTAGATGCAGAGTTCAAAACACTGCTTGTAAGGATGCTCAAAGAACTTAGAGGGAGAGTAGATGAACTCAGAGAGAGCTTCTACAGCATAAAAAAGGACATTGAACCCATAAAAAAGAACCATCAGAAATGAAGGATACACTAACTGAAACGAAGAACAATTTACAAGGTATCAACAGTAAAATGGATGAAACCAAGAATCAAATCAGCAATTTGGAATTTGGAAGCAATTTGGAAGAAAGCAAAAAACAATCAGAACAGCAAGAAGAAAAAAGAATCTAAAAAAAAAAAAATGAGAAGAGTGTAAGGAGCCTCTGGGACAAATTCAAGTGTACTAACATTTGCATCATGGGGGTGCCAGAAGGAGAAGAGAGAAATTGAAAACCTGTTTGAAAAAATGACAAGTCCAGGAAGCACAGAGAGTCCCAAACAAGATGAACCCAAAGAGGCCCACACTGAGACTCATCATAATTAAAATGCCAAATATTAAAGACAAGGAGAGAATTTTAAAAGCAGCAAGAGAAAAGCTGTTGCCTATAAAAGAGCTCCCATAAGATTGTCAGCTGATTTCTCAAAAGAAACTTTGCAGGCTAGAAGAGATGGGTAAGAAATATTCAGACAAGATTGGGCACGTTCAGGGTGGTATCGCCATAGACAGAAATATTCAAAGTATGAAAAGTAAGGATCTACAACCAAGATTACTCTACCCAGCAAAGCTATCATTTAAAATCAAAGGACAGATAAAGAGCTTCCCAGACAAGAATAAGCTAAAGGAGTTCTTCACCACCAAACCAGTATTAAATGAAATGTTAAAGGGTCTTTTTCTTTTTTTATATTTTACAGCTATTCCATTTAAAGAGGCTTCTTTAAGAAGAAGAAAATAAAAAATATGAACAATAAAAGGGCAAAAAATACGTATCTATCAATAATTGAACCTATCCCTGACTTGTGTGGGTCAGTGGACTGAGTGTTTTTCTGCAAACCCAAAGGTCATCTGTTCAGTTCCCAGTCAGGACAAATGCTTGGGTTGCAGGCCAGGTCCCCAGCTGGGGATGTGCAAGGAGCAATCAGTTGATGCTTCTCTCTCACATCAATGTTTCTCTACTTCTCTTTCTTGCTTCCTTTCCGCTCTCTAAAAATAAATAAGTAAAATCTTCTAAAAAATAATAATTGAATCTAAAAAACAAAATAAATGAACAAGCAGAACAGAAACTGAATCATAGATACAGAGAATGTTTTGATGTTTGCCAGATGGGAGAGATGTTGGGGGTATGGGCACAAAAGATGAAAGGATTAAGAAGTACTGATTGGTTGTTACAGAAGAGTCATGGGGGTGTAAGTACAACATAGGGAATTCAGTAGCCAAAGAATATATATATGCATGAACCATGGACACAGACAACAGTGGGTTGTCCTGAGGGAAGTGGGCAGTCTGGATAGAGGTGGGCAAAGGGAGAAAAATTGGGACAACTGTAATAGCATAAAAAATAAAATATAATTTAAATTTAAAGAAATAAACTTTAAAAAAAAAAAGAAAGGAAATCACCTTAGGTCTTCTGGTTCACTCTGCCGCCAGTATAGGGACCCCCTTCTAAAATGTTACTGACAAGTGGTCAGCCAAACGTTACTTGAGCATTCCAGGAAGTAGGAACTCAGTACTACCAGAGGATGCCTGTTGCAGTTTAGTGCGATTCCGATGGTTAGGAAATGCTTCATATTTAGTGCTGGAATCCAGATACTTTTTGCCATCCCTCCTCCCTAAGCCTGCTAGTCCCAATTATTGTATTGAAACCCAGCAGTCTTAATTCTCCTTCTCCATCTCCTTCTGATCTTTACCTAGACCAGAGGAATTTGATTTGTGTATAAAATGTTAGACATTTCTTTTCTAAGCTACTACTTAATAACAGCCTCGCAATTTCTCCATAAATTCTTTTATGAAATCCTTAGAGCAGAACAAAATATTTTAGATTAAACTCAATAATCCTAACTTATGGAAAGTGATTATTTGTGTGTGCTGTTTTATAGTTCTTTTAACCGTCCTTGGACTTAGGAACTTCCAGCAATATCGCTTTCCCCCTGCACACCAGGAGCCCCTGGTCTCCCTCACAGATCTTGTCCCCTTCTCTCAGGGCACAATGGACCTCCCTGCAGGCTTGTCTTTTTTTCCTGGTCATTCTCTACTGTCATTCATATTGTGATTTGTTCTGAAATAGCATTTTTATTACCTTTCATTCATATCCTCATTTGGTAACCTCAAGTGATTAACTTAAGTATGTTATGTTTAATTCATCCAAGCCTAACAAAAATATCTTCATTTGAGGCAATTTATTAGGTTGAACCTCCTGAAATTGCCATTTTTGTAGTCAAAAATGGTTGAATATCAGCAATTTCTAAGTACTTCCACCTAGTATGTTACAACCAGCCTATATTTCACTTGGAAGGGCATTTGCAAATTTTTCAGAAAACAGGGGAGGGTTTTGTTCTCAGAGAGTCAGATGGGCTAGGAAGAGGCCAGGGTGTGGAATGAATGGAAAGTCACATAATCTTAGTTTTGCATCTATGCAACAAGAAGCTGATAAAATTGTTTATCTCACAGAGTTGCTGGGAGGCTCAACGGTAGGGTGGTAATGTTAAGTAAAACTGCCTTTGAGCTGTGAAATTGGTCGTTTGGTTTCATGCACAGGCTAATATGTAGAATAAAACAAAAGTGGCCTGGCTACCACAAGGCTTTACAATAGTATGTAGTAGGCCATAAAGTGAGATATGAGAGGTGTGGAGTAACTACGGGTCTAGGTGTGGAAGGCCTGAGTCTGAATCCTGGCTGAGCCACTGACCAGCTGGTGAGCACCATACTTAAAACCCATACAATAGGCCAATAGTGCTCACTTCCCTTGACTCTGACTTCCCAGACTAGGTGTACCAGAGGCAATCCATTAACGTTCATTTCCCTGCCTACCCCTTATCCCAGTTCTGATACCTTTATCAGAGTGAGTCTAGGGTGTTTCCAGTCTGAATCCATCTGGTTTCATCCACAGGTTTTGCAAAGGCCCTGACATTGTGTCTAATCTTCACCCTCCCCTTTCCCTCAGATTTTATTCCTGGCCTATCCTGGGCCCTGTCTCCAGCCTACCAACGGCAGATTCATCTGGCTCTATGATGTCCGAAGAAATAATGGCTTATTCCTCTCTTCTAACTTTCTTTTGCCTTCTGCACAGAGGGCTGAGATCGTATCTGATACATTTAAGCTGAAAATTCTTCTTCCCCGGCTTGCACTCAGGCACCTCTCAGTGACTGATTCTCTTTCAGTGATTAGCTCTGCTCACTGGACTTAACATTTGGACCACATCAGAGTGATGGGCCGCCCTATGCGATGTAGGGCTGTGCAAGACTCTGAGTGTTGGAGTGGCTAGGAGTTCAATTCAAACAAGACAAAGCCGAAGGGGAGTTTTGTGAAAACTGCCTTCCTTGTTTCATTTTAACTCAATTTCTTCCACTTACGTGTCTATGTTAGGATGGACCAGATATGGCTTAATGATCATTGAACAAACATCTGGGAGCCCTCCCAGGATGTAGTTGCAGGAAGAGGGAGGTGTAGGTGCCACACAGTTCACTCTTCCCCTCCCCGGCCTTCCCCTTTTTTTAAAGACTAGGATCAGCAACAATGGTTAGAAAGTGTGCCCCAGGCCTCCGTTGTTCTGGGTGAGATGTCTTGCCTGTGGCTGGCGACTATCCCTCTGATATTATTCAGGATATTTAAGGGCTTGGAATTGAAGCCTCAAATAGGAAGATGTCAGGCCAGGCCACCTCCTCCTCTAACTATATCCCAGTGTGGTGCTGCCTCCAAGTACAACCAAAGCAGGAGGAGGACATGTGCTGTCAAGGGAAAGAACCGATCTCTCTGGGGCCCTCCTGCCTTTCTCCTTTTTGTAGGAGCCTGCCGTAGGAGACTTAGCTCATGCCAAATGCCCGCTTCAAGAGCACATTTTCATGCCTCCTGGTGTTTACCGTAAATCTGTTAGATCTTCATGAAGATGATTCAGAGAGGAGGGAGGATGAGGCTTGACTAGTATCCTTATCCCTTGGAGCCTTGTGAGCCAACTAATGGAGCTCAGAGCTAAGATGACAGTCAGATTTGATCCCAGACAGGGAAGGCTGCCACTGATTGTGCTTTCTCAGGAGAGGCTGGAGAAGGTGGAGAGGAGGTCACCCCAGCAAACAAAATGTTCCCCCAAGAGAATCCAAAGTGATTTTCTCTTACCTCGAGCTAGCCAAGCCCAAACCACTTCCCCTCAGGACCATAAAGGGACCAGAAATGACATGCACCAAATGTGGCTTGGGAAGCAGAGAGGGCAGGCAGTTGTCTGACTGCTGGGGTATGCCCGCCATCTGCTCAGGGAAGGTCATGGGGTCAGAGGTGAATGGATTAAAGGCCACAGCTTGAGAGGCTTTCAGCAGAGGCATTCTGATGCTACTTAGCAAGGCAGAATGGTCAGGGTCCTATTCTCATCCCCTCACTGCCTTCCCCTGGGTCACTTGAACCTTCCCCTGGGTCATCCTACCACTTGAACCTTGAGAACAACTTCCCCTCATCCAGGACCTGTGTAGAATTGAAACTGCTTCTTGAACCCAAACCCTGCAACATGTAGTCTTCCAGCTTACAATACTTGCTATTTTTAATACCAGCTCCCTGTCTTCCAGGAGCAGAGAGACCATTCACTCTCTGAACAGTCTGTGTCCCTTTCTTTGTCCCTGCCTTTGGAGTATGGCTGGGGTGTCTAGTTTTCCCACCACTGCCCACCAGCCCCAGCCAGGGACGTGGATTCTGATATCATGCCCACTTGCCTCACTTTCCACAAAGCCCTGTGGGCCGCAGGAGGTATGGTTTCCTACCTTTGTACTCAGGTAGGCAAATAGGTAATTACCATTGCTGGCTCCCAGCTGCAGGGCAGAGGCTGGGCTGACGATCCTGCTCAGCTCAAACCATTCCCATGCCTCCTGTCTCACTGCGAGTAAAAACCAAGGCCTTTGTGTGTCTGTAAAGACACTCCTACGGGACCTGCCCTAGAGCCTGTTCTCTGACTTCATGTCATATGTCTTAGTTTCCTTTTACTGCCGTAACAAATTACCACAGACCTAGTGGCTTCAAACAACACATTCATTCCCCTACTGTTCTATAGGTTTAGAAATCCAACAGGGGTGTCATTGGGCTAAACTGAAGGTGTCAGCAGGGTGGTGTTCCTGATGGAGGCTCTTAGCAAGAAGCTGTTTCCTCACCTTTTCCACCTTCTAGCGTCCCTTGGCGTGTGGCCCCTTCCTCCATCTTCAAAGCCAGCAGTGTTGCATCTCTCTGATCCATAGTCACATCTTCCTCTGACCACAGTGGGAAAGGTGCTCTGCTTTTAAGGAGTCTCATGATTATATTGTGTTCACCAGGGCAATCCAGGATAACCTCCGCATCTCAGGGTCCTTAACATAATCGCATCTGCAAAGCCCCTTTTTGCCATGTAAGGGAACATATTTACAGGTTCTGAGGATTAGGATGTGAACTTCTTAGGGGGACATATTCTTCCTACTATGTCCTACCACTCTCCTGACCAGCCTACCTGACTCAGCTTTACCCGGTAAAGCAACACACGCTGTCATCTAGCACCTGCACCTTTTGTTCCCCCTGCCTGGGGCACTGCAGATACTCCAGACCCTCAGATCCCTGGATGGCTTGCTGCCACACTTCCTCTACATCTCTGCTCGAATATCCCCTGATTACAGAGGTCTTCTCTCACTCCCACCCTCTCCCATCACACTCTGTAGGCCTTTCCCTGTTTCACTTTTCCTCATTGTATTATTCACTGCCTGACACATTTATTAATGTTTATTGTCTATTCCTTCCACTGTCCCACCCCCAGATTCTCCCTACAGGTGCAGCAGTTTTGTCTGTTTTGTTCATTGCTCTATCCTCAGGATCTAGAGCAGTGGCTGGCGTATAAGAAGTTCTCAGTAAATACAGGAGGAAGGGAATGGAAGGGAGGAAGGAAGGAAAGAACCCCCAAGGAGTTGATGAGTGAAGGACCAGGTTCAGTGCATTCTCCATCCCCTAAGAACTATAGAGGAAACCGGCTTAAGCTTTAGCAGGAAGGAGCTTAAGGATGGGAACAGGAAATACTGTTCTGATGGTAGGAGTTCTGATTGAGGAAGTCTCTGAAATTCTATTTCCTGAAAAGTCTTCTGTGGGGACACATGGGCTCAGCACCTCTAATTTATTTGGAATTGTTGAAAAGTCAGAAATATAAGGATGGGCAGTACCTCCCACATTCCTCCTAGTATTGAAGTCTTCAACAAACTGACTTGAGTTACATCATGGCAAAATGCACTTGGCATTCAATGTATCAGAAACCTCTCCATCACACCCTGTGCATCTACATGCTACTGCAGCTGCTCCTGCCTGTGGGAGGGAAGGCAGCATTGACAGTCGGAATCGAAACGCCACCCTTTACAGTGGACACTTAGCAATGTTAAGCCTTCCTAAATTGAAACTCAGTCCAAGTGATAGACTGGAACTTCTACTGCCCTACTTTGGGAACACTTTGACCTACTTAGAAGGAAACGTTTCTGGAAGAGGACAAAACCTGGGATGATTTGTTTTTAGCAACTCCGGCTGCACCCATCTCTCACTTTGATAAATAGCTTGCCTCCTCCTGAGCGCAGGCGGCTGCTCAGTGCAGACCTCCAGGAACCAGTCCTGGCTGCTTGCGGCCCTATCTCTTCTGTGTCCTCCAGACCACGAACATTGGCGGTTCCGGATAGACATCTGGGTCTTCTGTGAAATCCCACAGTCTTCGTCAGTACTGTCTGATCCACCCCCCTAACCTGGGGCCTGGTACAGATCGGAAGGTGATCAGTGAAAACAAAGAGGATGATTGACAGGATGAGCTGGAGCTTAACTTTCTTGAGGATGAGTGAGATAGCCAGAAAGAGGCAGTCAGGTGTCCGATAGGCAAGAACAGATGAACCCATTTACAAGTATAGGGTGAGCTAAGTGATGGTTTAGTCACTGGAGTCTGGGAGCTGTCACCAGGCGGATGGTAGTACCCACAGGGCCAGCAGTGGGCAGCAGCTAGACCACACTAAACGGGGATAATTGGGAGAAGAGATTACTGTGCACAATGCTGGCAATCATGTTTTCTGCAGACATTATTAAAATAGTACATGTTACTTCAGATTAGTTACCCACACAGACATTATACAATTGTAAAAGATATATTTAGAGTTCAAATTAAATATTGCACCTCCTTCTCTAATCTTAAGTGTTTCTGGTCACTGATGATTATCTCAGTTCCTCTTTTTTACATAAAGACAAAACCTCTACTTATGTCCAGTCCTGGTCTGTGTCCAGTTTTCCTTTACTGCCACAAAAAAAGATAGAACCAACTGCATCTCCTAGAACTCACCCTGTTCTTTGTCTAGGGAATATGTCTTATTCACCTTATATTTGTCACATAAATTTCATATATATGTATACATATATATACACACACGCATGTATAGGTTACTGCAGAGAGTAGATGTTCATAAACCAACCATTTGATGAATACACGATCGGTACTTGGCAAGAATCTTAGAGTTTTAAGCCACAGTCAGGGTTAAAACTTTCTATTCATAAATGAAAGCCAGGACAGGGTAATTTGGGGAAAATTGTCAACCACCCTGGCATCAGCAACCAGGCAGTTGACAGGCCAGAAATCTACACCGGAAAGATGACGACTAAGGAACGTGCAGTTGGCAAATGAAGAGCATAACAGGCCGTAGAAGATAAGCCAAGGGACAAGTGAAAGCATTTGAGTGCAGGTGCTTCCCAACCTCTATTATCAACATGCAGGAAGTAATCCCAGAGTGTGTGTAGGTGGCCTTGAGCCCCAAGGCCAGTGGTTCTTAACTCTTAGTTCACATTGAAATCACCTGCAGAGCTTTTTAAAACTGTAGATATGAATCTGGACCAGAACCTGGGAGTGCATGCTAGAAGTGAGATTCACTGCTGGAGGAAAAGGCGGGTCATTGATGGGTCAGAGTGGGTAAGATGAGGAAAACAGGGCCTATCCTCCATGTTCACCAGGACACAGCCCACGGCCTGCTGAGCCTATTCGAGCATGCTCTGCAAGAGGTGTGCCCTGTACTTGTCACAGTAAGAAGGTTCTCAGGAATGTCCAGGCACAGTTACTATTCCTTCTGTCCCTGTGTTGTGCTCTCACTAAGAAATATGGGAAGTGTGATTTTGAAAACCTCTGTTCCTATAAATCAGAAGAGAACAATCCTAAAGGAAAAGTTTTCACCACATATGTCTGTTGGTGCAAAGGGCAGATGCCTGAGGTCATGGTTCAGCATTACTGAAGCCTGTGGCTGACTAGGGGGGAGAGGGCAATCCTACTAGTCCCCACTATTAGGCCCAGCATTTTGGTTTACCTGGCCAGTATGTCTGCAGACTGAGACTATCAGGAATTCTTTGGGTTCACTGCTGTGAGGAATGGAGATGAGACATAAAATAGACACATAGGTAGGCAGGACACCTTATTCATATAAAAATGGACTTTGATCGGAGGCATCACTAAAGACGAACTCTGCCAAAGATAAGCACAAGACTCAGCCATCTGCTTGGAAATTAAGAACACTCTAAAGATACTGCTATAACTCCAGGGTTCTTAGCCTGAACTTTGGAAGTGGGTGGCTAGGTATTTGAAAACCCTGAAATTAAAGACATTCAACTATCTTATGCCCTCCCCAAAAGGAGTTTATTGGGGGCTCAAATGAAGTCCAGGAATCAACAATACTTTGGGGAAAAGTGTATCTAGTTATTCAGATGATATTGTCAAAACTGTCCTCTTACTTTCTCTTCCTCTGTCGTTCTTCCCTATCTATCTCCCTATGTGTCTCATCTCTTCCATCCATGTTGGCTTTATCCTCAGGAAGTTTTTTCCTGTGTGCTTATGGCATGTTGGCCTCCAGCTGCTTTAGGCTAACATTGTACCAACTCAGAAATCTTGTGGGAAGCTGGTTTCCCAGTAGTTCTTGCTAAGGTATCACAGTGTTTGTTCATTGGCTGAAACTGGATCATGTGCTTAAGCTGAGCCAATCCTTGTGACTGACTGGCCAAGCACAAATCCTGGGCCCAAACTTGGAGCAGAGGGCGGTCAGCCATGCCCCAAAACAAGTTCTGACAATGGAGGAGGGCTGGTTCCTTAAAGAAAAACCAAGGTGCTATTATCAAAAACAAGTGAGCATAGATCACAAAAAGATGGGGGGAAATCCTTTAAGCTAGTGGTTCTCAAAGTGTGGTCCCTATAGCAACAATATCAGCATCACCTGGGAACTTATAGCAGTGGCGATCCTCAGGTCCCACCCACATCCACTGAACCAGAATCTGTGAGAGCCAGGCCCAGTCACCTGTACTTTAACTCACCCCCCAGGTGATTCTGATGTACATTCAAGTTTGAGAACCACCACGTTATACCAGTGGTTCTCAGCCTATGCTGCATATTACAAGCATCTAGGAACTTTTAAAAATACTAATGCCCACCTGTGCCCAAAGTGAATTAATGTGAATCTTGAGGCAGTGCTGAGGGTGGTAGGGGGCGGTGGGGGAAGACCCAGGCATCAGTGTTTCCTAATCTTGGTTCCACCCTAGAATCACCTGAGAGCTTTATCAAAACAAAACAAAACAAGAAAAACCTAATGTCTAGTATTGGCTAAAGTTTCCCTGATGATTTTAATAAGCACCAGTGTTTAAAAATCATTGACCTACCATATCACCTCTAAATTGTCTTAAGGATATCACCTTAAAACATCTAGATACAGGTTATAGGATTCAGGCACCTATTTTCTTAAATCCCTCAACTCAAAACTTGGTCAAATATCTGGTGTTGATTCTCTTTACGTTCATGTACACGGAGAGTCTGTCCAAGTGGCTAGCTCTGCAAGGGCTGGGATCATTTTTGCCCACCAGTGTAGGCCAGATGCCTGGAACAGAGCCTGGCACATAGTATCCGAAGAGGTGGATTGGGTGGGTACACCAAATGTCTATTGATTCTTGTGTCATAGCACCCATGCAGTGAATCAAAAGCAAACAAATTTCAATTTCAGTAGGGTTGAAGGTGCTGGCCATTTTCTGCCCTGGGCTTACAAAGAACAGCAAAACGGGTATTCTCTTTGGTGATATGGAAGAGAGAACTAGACAATAGTACTGGTTGCCACAGGTCAGAACTAAAACCCGGATAACTATGATCCTGCAGTAATTCAATCTGGCAAGACGAGACTGACCAATAGTTGGGATAATAAGTGAATCAGGAATCCGGGGTGCAGGCTGCATAAGCAACTTGAACTTTCATTTCTTTGTTTGTATGTGGAGCACCAGAGGCACGTTTCCTGCTCAATCGTGAGATTCTTATGTAATTCTTGCCAGGAGAGGCTGTCAGGGAGACGACAGTGGTAGAACTGGAAGTTAGATTTCATTTTCCCTATGATATAGAGCTTTTTAGAGTTCCTTTTTAGAGTTAAACCATCAAAGCCTCATCATAGTTCATTCACTCACTTTCCTCAGATGTAATAGAGGACCCTACCTTACAAGGTTTTCTTGTGTGGACAAATGAATTAATAGAAAGCAATTAGGAAACTTTTTGGCACATATAAATGCTCAAAACATGTCAGCAATTGTTACCCCTTAAGTTGTCTGCTATCATTTACTGAGCATCTACTGTGTTCCAACCATGAGGCAGATGCTGTGGCATATAGATAAATAAGGCACAGCCCTGGCCAGGTGGCTCAGTTGGTTGGAGCCTTGTCCCATGCGCCAAAAAGGCTGTGGGTTCAATGCCTGGTCAGGGCACAGGCCTCGGTTGCAGGGTCAGTCCTCCCTGTTGGGGTGCAAAAGGGAGGTGACTGCTTGATGTTTCTCTCACATATCAATGTTTCTGTCTCTCTCTCTCCCTCTCTCTCTGAAGTCAATGAGCATATCCTCAGGTGAGGATTTAAGATAAATAAGGCACAAACCTAAACAGTTCAAGCTGAGAAAGGAAACCCCAAATACTAGTAATTCCTAGAAGTCTTGTCCCTTGCCTGTCTTTCTTTTGGGTGGGAATTGGTTACCGGAGTGATTCTGGTTTTTATTCCTCTAACAAATTCCCCTGTTCTTCTGATGAATGAGCCCTCTGTGCTTTATGAGTATGGCATGTTTCCAGCTGCCCTCTTTCTCAGAGCTGGACACAAAGGAATGGGAGATATGGCCTGTGAGTGATAAACTCACTCACTCTTAGGTAGGTCCAGTTGATGCAGTCCAGGTGGGCTTCAAGGGAGGAGGGGGGATATGGGTTTGGCCTTGAAATGTGAAAAATATTTAAAGAAGAAAAGGACAGGGATATAATAAAGAAGTGACGATTCCACTGGGTGTGCATGGTGGTGGCGAATGGAAGTCCGGTACTATAAGAAAGATGTGGGGAGTTTCTCTGCAGCCGTTCACTCACCTGGAACTGTTCAGCATCTCTCTAACAGGCACGTGGTCTTTTAAAAGACCGTGGATAGGTCTTTTAAAGTTCTATTAGCAATCCTTTGTCCCTCTTTTGTTTACTGTTTCAAATGCTTAAATCGAAGATCAAAAAAGTGCAGTGACTTGCCTAAGGTCAAAGAGCTAGCAGGTGGCAAACAGCTTTGAACTTGGGTTTTATGACTCCAAATCCAGAGTGCTTTCTAACATCATTACAGCCCACACGCCAACAAAAAAGTGGAGTAAGCAGTATTACCATGAAATATCAAAAGGAGAAAAAGAAAAGGGATAGTGAAGGTGTTTTCAATGCAGATGAGGCTGTCAGTGTTTGCAGGCTGAGGGGAAGGAGAGGTTGAACCTGTTGGAGAGAAGAAGCATTATTGAGCCTTGAACCTGAATCTGCTCCTGCCCACGTAGGGGTGTCCAACCTTTTGGCGTCTCTGAGCCACACTGGGAGAAGAAGAGTTGCCTTGGGCCACACATTAAATCCACAACACTAACGAAAACTGAATGGCAAAAAAAGGTCTCAAGTAAATTTACGATTTTGTGTTGGGCCTCATTCATAGCCATCCCGGGTCGCATGTGCCCGCGGGTCACGGGTTGGACACCTCTATTGGTGGCCTTTGGGGAAAGAAAGCTGCACAGAAAGGAGCCGCATCGGTTTTGTGCCAGGGGCTTGGCGTGCAACAGACCGTCCTCTCTCCCTAGCTTGCCCGGTGGCCACAGCCGCAGGCTGCAGGCGTTGCTGAAGGCTCCGAGCCAGCACCCGGCGGCCGGGGGACTCCGGCACACAGCTGGACTTTGGAACTCCGCCCTCCTTAGGCCCTCCTTCCCTGCCCCGGCGCCACCCCTCCTGGCTCCAGCTCCCAGAAAGTGAGACAGTGAGACCGCGACCGCGGTGTCCGGAGAGGACCGCTGGGAGCGACTTCGCGAGGGCGAGAGCTGGCTCCCGGGCCGCGGCGCTGAAGTTTCCTGCCCGCCGAGCTCCCCTGCGCTGCTGGCGTCCCGGGCCATGCTGGAGCGCTGGGGCCGCGCGGCAGCATGAAGGGCGGCGAGCGGGTTTACTCCCGAGGTCCCTCTTTGGGGTGGCTCTTTGCTAGGTGCTGCTGTTGCTTCCCGTGCAGAGGTGAGTGTCTGTCGGCATTTGCGCCCTCTTTTAGCCAAAGACTGGGGAGGCTGAATGCAAGGCAGCTGAATGTGGGAGGAATAGGATAGTTGGGAGGGCGGCAAAGGGAGACAGTTTGCTGTGAGCCGCGTTTATTTCGATTTCCTTGGCAGAATTCGCGCGGCCTCACTCGCTCATCGCTCAGTTCTGACCTGCCTGCGGAGCTGCAGTTTGGGAACTGTTACTTATCAGCGATTTTGGATGTCAGGGAGCCAGCTTGCAGGGGAGCGGGGTGCGGATGCAGCGGGTGAGGAGACGGCACTCGGAGCCGTGAGTGTGGCCCCGCAGTGCCAGAGCCGCAGTTCCCTGCTCTCATTTACATATGGATCTCAGCTGCGGGATTAACTGATGACTCCTAGCTATAGGAATGCGTTTGACACTTGTCTCTGCACCAGGAACTATTTTTGCCAAGTGACAATTTTCTTTAGAGACTGGAGCTGGCTTTTCTCTGCCTGGGTTTTCGCAGGCCTAAGTAGGTTTGCAACTCTGGACCAGAGTTTGACTCATTAATTAACCAAGAACTCTTTATGTACCAAATTAGGACTGTATTTAATTATTCTGCTAATTTTAATGTTGTTGAGGAGACTTTCAGGAAGCAACTAATTCCCCCACTCCCAAATCATCCTGCAAAACAAGATGGTGAGAAGTATGACAGAGGGGAAGGCTATCAACTGGGTAGCCTCTCCTGAAAAAAGAAATCCAATTTTCCTAGATAGAGTTAGCAGATGTTCCTAAAGCTGTCCTGTCACTTCAACACTTCAGCTTGGAGGGTGGGGGAAAGAGATTCTGTTTCTGTGTGGTTAGAAGTGAGGTACAGCCTCTCACTTGACATTTGCCCTTTTTAAGTGTCATCTAGTGGACCTGTCACCTCCACCTCCATGTACAGTGCCCCAGTCTCTGTCTCCATGGCTGTCTAACAAAGTCCAAATGGAACTTTCCTCTTAATTACTGGTGAATAAACTTTATCCAAGTAACCCTTCACCATCTTCTATACCACACATACACCCTGACATATGCTCCATCCCGAGCAGATATAGGGCTACAAAAACTAATTAAATCTGAAGGACATTTCTCCAAATCAAAAATGTTCATAATCCCAGCATTAGTCTCTCAATCTGAATTTAATTAGAACAGCCCAGAACAGTGTGGTAGCTATCTCTAAGAGCCAGAATTCAGATGGAGAAGAAATCATAGAGGGCCAGGACCCTCACAAAAATCCAAGCCTAGTTCAGAGACATTTAAAACCAAGGTTGGGAATTGAAAGAAAGGGGCATTAAAAGGGCAAGAAAGCAGGAAATAGCCAAAGGGAGTCTGAGTGGGTGGGTTTTGCTCTGCTTTCACAGTGAAGGGTTTCCAAGCAGGATTTCTTGGGAGTCCATTTCCTGTCCAAAGGCAGAATTCGGGGACTTGGCACTTTTCCAGATGTGTGGCAGCCCAGCTTCCCTACAGAGTAATTCTCTCGGGTCTCTCCAGCTTTTGCTTTGTTTGTGAATTGGCCTGGCTGTCCCTCTGTGCTGTGGCTGAGGAGGGGTTGGGTAGCCGGGTTAGGATGCCTGCTGGGCTGCCTCCTGCCTGCAGGATCAGGAAATTGAAGGCTGCAGGCTCTTTGGCTTGGAGACAGGCACGGGAAGAAAAGTGGTGTCAGATGAGCCAGAGCTGGAGAAGACCCCTGACCCTCAGCTGAACACTGAAGGACCAAAAAGGCCCAGCAGCGAAAGCACCTTTAAAGGGAAAAGGAGAGTAACAAATGTGGGTGCTTCCTCTTTACTCCTTCATCTTTCCTAGATCAGAAACTGGGGCTCAAATCTGAGAAAGATGGTAGGGAAGGTGAGTTAGCCACCCTTCAAAGAACTGCTGGCTTAGGCTAGGCAGGGTGATAGTGTCTGAGGTGTTGGGGCACTTCCCCTGGGGCTCCTGCAGTCTTCTCTAACTGAAGAGAGAGATCTGAGTCTCCACCCGGCATGTAGGCATCTTTCAGAAGCAGATTGAAAAGACAAGGTCTTGTACTGAGCTTAAATACATCTCCCAGAGCCCCAAAACTGTATGAAAAGTGCTGAATTACATCACAGAAAAGGACTCAGGGAAAATTCTGAGAGGCTGAATAGAGTGGAGGGGTTTGATGAAAGGTGATCTTTCTTCCCTACCTTGATATTGGTGTTGAAGGTCTGCTACGCTTTTCAGTTAAACCAGTTTCTCTGGTTGTTTAGACCTAATGCAACTGAAAGGCAGCTTCCCCTTTTCAATAAAAGCAGGTGGTTATTGGGTCTCTATCTCTTCTCCTGAGAGAAGTTGGCTCTTTCCTACTCCTCCAGTAGCTAATAGGTTAGAACCCACCACAATGGATCCCAGCTCAAGAGGCCTTTCACTAACTGGCTTCTAGTCCCTCGGGATTTAAAGGACACCTCCTTGTAAAGTCTAAGGAGAAGGAACCAAGAAGAAATGGAATGTTCTGGTTATTTTTGACTCAAAGCTAACTGAGGCATCCTGGAACTATCTCTGGTGAATCCTAAGTGGTTGTAATTGTTAGCACTAGAGTAAGACTCAAGGATTTAGTGATGTAGTTGTATGGCCTTAAAACACCACATTTAAGAAAAGTATGGAATGAAGTTAGTTGAGCTTGTCTTTTGATTCAGACAAATGAGAAGAGCAACAATCTGTTTTTCTCTTCCCAGGTTTTGATTCTTTGGAGCATGAGAATGGCAAGGGGGCTTGTTGAAAGTTGATCTTTCTTTCCTACCTTGAAACTGGTGTTGAAGGGCGAGAAAACAGAAAAACAAGGGCAGGATGGAAATGTAGATCAGGTGCAAAGGAGGAAGGACAACAAATACCATTTATAACTGCCTTCTTGGAAGTGAAAAATAGCCAACAGTGAGATAACGCCATGCATGTGTCTGAAGGGCGATTTATCACGGACGTCACACTCTGTGGGAAGTTTCAGGGTTGCTTTCGCTTCTTATACTTTCCTTTAAGCCCAAAGAAGTGGGTCAGTTCTGGATTCTCTTTTAGTTATCTTAAAATTTTTAAAAAACAACACTCTGGTTTCAGAGTGACAAAAGGGATTTCAAACCCCCTAGAGGTTGCTAAACCATGGGTTGCAGACTGGAATTTGTGACTTCTTAGATCACGAACCCTAGAGATTTTTCTGACCTCGCTAGGATAGAAGCTAGTTTTAGAGCCTTTAATTTTCGGGTTAACTTGTAATTAACTTTGTGTATGTCCCTTCTTAGAAACCTTTTCTGATTACTCTCCTCTGCTTCTCTACCATGTGTGTGTGGCGGGGGGGGGGGGGGGGGGCGGTATTTATTTATACTTATTTATTGCTGTTATCATTGTCCTTCCATCTCAAGCGCATCATGTGTCCCCATTTCCACTGTGAGACAGTGACAGGAGTCTGAGTATCTCAGCAGAGATGAAGGGGTGGTGACTTATCCGGGCTGAATCAGCTCAGGGGGGAGGTGCTGGGATCACGTTCCCATGGCTCTTTTACCAGGAGGGCAGTTGGGTTCCAACTTGATTCTGATGTCATGAAGTCTGGATAAGAGTTACGGGGGTTCACAGGGCATCCCAAGGCATTCTCATCCATAATTTCTTTTTCTTTCCCTACTTTTCCCCAGAGTCACTAAGCAAGAACATTGACTTAATGTGACTGTCTCTTCTTTGGCCCATAAATCAATACAGCTCATTTTATAAACTGAATTTAATGTGTGAAACCATGACCCCAAGTTCCTTTACAATGGTGTTGGTAACCTCAGAGAGGAGTCCTTGTGACAGTATCATTTACTTTAATTCACCGCCCAAGGGACAAAATCCTTGGGACCTTTTTGTTTCTTCATTTTCTAGGAAGTGCCTTTATCACGATGAAAATTGAATTGACCATTTAACATGTATGTTTTTCCAGTATACTTTCTGGTTTTCTCTGCCTCCCAGGAATATATGTTAATCGGGGGAGAATTACCACACATACCCTAACCCTAACCCTAACCCTAACCCTAGCCCTACCCCTACCCAAATCCTATGCTTCTCTTCTCACAACCAATTCTCTGACTGGGGATAGTAACAAGAACATCAGTTATTACCTGGAGAACAGTACTGACTGCCTGTCAGAATGGAGCCTAGTAGAAATGGGAGTGTGTGGGTTTGATGGGGTGAGGTGGAGATTGGAAACTGAAGCTGAATATCCCTCTGGTACAGCTGTGGATCCAACGATCACTGGTAATGCTGGAGGCGTGTCACCCTAATGGTATCACGTGCTACAGGGTGGTAAGTTCTAACGTGGAATAAAAACATAAGATTTCAAATTCTGTGTTTTTATGCAAAATAATTTAAAAGCTTAAAAAAAGTGAACACTGGGGATTCATGTCTGAGCCCAGAAAATATTGCAAGCATTCCTGACTCTGGGGTAGTATTGTTGGTATTCTACTTTCTGATGTTCCTTCTGAGAATCCTGATGCACTTGTTTCCTCCCCTAAAAATATTCCCCATCTTTCTGAAGTGCTGCTCATCTGTCAGTGATTGAGAAGCTGTATGGCCTGCCTTCTCCTTCTAACCAAATCCCTGGCTTTTCTTGAAGGAAGACCCCAGATATTAAAAGCATGGAACTGAAACCTCAGGAGGGCTTCTCAAGCAGAAGGGACTAAATCATGGAAAGTCAGAAGGCACCTTAGAGATCATTTAATAGATCTTCTCCTTTATACAGGAGAGAACTGAGATCCAGCCACTTGGTTGCAGGTTCAGAAGTGGAACCCTCTTCCTGTGCTCTTTATTCATCTCCACTACTGTCTTCCTGGGCATGCGGTTTCTCTTACTCTGGACAGAAGCAAGGCTGACCCATCTGAGAAGAGTAGAGGCAGTCCCCAACCTAGAAATTGGGTGCTGTTGACTGGAATGATTTGTAGTTCTGGGGGCTCCAGGAGAGGGTGGCTGCATTGCCTGCTACCATTTGGAACTGGGCCTGCCTGGTCTGCTCTGAGTGGCTCTTCTGTCCCAAGACCACAGAAGGCAGATCTCTGTCTCTTCCAGAGCAGCTTGTGACATGTTTTTAATAAATATCTCCTTATGTTTTCCCTTCTGGTTCCTTTTCCCCTCTTCTTTCTTGTACCTTTTCTTGAAGTGGACACTTTCAGGGAGAAATGAATCAATAAATTGCATTCCTATAATTCCATCTTTGAAGAGCACTAATTTTAATGTAAGACACCGTGTTTTAATTCATTTGAGAAATATTTATGTGCTCACTGCCTGCTAGCCCTGCGTTATGTACTAGGGGAGAATGGATGGGGAATCATAACTGTGCTGACCTCATTGGGCTCTTGTGAGGATTAGTTAAGATAAGGTATGTAAAGGACTTGGCATAGCACCAGGCATATAAAGTGCTTATAAAAGGTTAGCTGCTGATGGTAACAGTAATTGTAATACTGGACATACAGCCTATCCTCAGGGGACTCCTAATAGCTAAATTTGTGCGGGCCCTCTCGGTGACTATACTGTAAATCTAAGTTTCAAAGCAATTTAATGGTCTTGGCTCAAACCGTTGTCAATTGTGCATCAGTGCTGTGGAGATGTCACTGGCAGGAGGAAAGCCTGTGATCTGCAAGTAGGGATTTTCTTCTTTTTTAAAAATTAAACCAATTTTGAAAAAAAAAAAACCATAGAACACTTCTAGTATTATAATCGCTGTGTGGTACATAAAAGAGCATTCGAAAGAAGATACTGACCAAAAAAACAAAACAAAACAAAACCCTAAGAATGCCTAAGTTATTCTTCTCTGAGGGGAAACACAAAGCATAAGAATTGGAGAATAGTTAACAGCAATTCTGAAGTTTAGATCCTGAGAACGTATGTTCTCTAAAAAGGCGTCAGTTATTCTTTGCCTACCCTGAGACTTGGGCTACATGTTTTGGTTCACTGCAGCCAAGATTTATTGCACATCCCTTATGTGCAAAGCTTTGCTGGTTCTTCTTCAGGCTACTTTTGCTGGGATAAAAATTATGACCTGCTGCCCATAACAGCCCCCCAGATTTTAGACACATCTCTGAGAATTGGCAAATATCTTCTCTATTCCATGTAGGTTGGGCGGTACGGGTAGTTTGGCGCCCCACTTAGTGAATAATGGAGCACACCTTTCGAGGTTGACAGAACTTTCTGTGTTGGACTTCCTGGAAGGAGGGGAGCCCTGGCTACACCTCTCTCGAAGGCTGCCAGGTTGGTTTTAGCCAGATAAAAGAGCAAAGATCAGAGTTACAGAACAGGTTGTCCCACATTCTTGCTTTTCTGGTTACTACACTAAAGAAACTGTCAACTGGAAAGGAGGGGACACTTTTTCTGCCCCTAGAATGAAGCAGTTCCTCCTAAAACCTGTTTCCAGGTTTATCTGCTTTCTCTTGGGCTGGGATTCATTGTAGGTGAGTGTTTGTTCTCTCAGAGGACTTGGTGTGTAACAGGCTCTCAGGACATTCCCAATTTCTGCCTTCCTACCATTAGAATCTCTGCATTGCTCCCCTGGAGAAACAAATGTTACCTTCACCCATCCAAAGGGGGACCAAGCCTCATTGTTAAAAAGAATTGCAAACACTCTGCTTCTTCACAAATTTCAGGTCTCACTTTTACACCAGGGCCAGGCCTCCTGTACTTCTGTACTTAGAGCAGAGTTTCCCGAAACTGTGGTCACCGGTCACTGGGAAACCTGTTAGAAATGCAAATGCAGATTCTCAGCCCCATCGGCACAGAAAGTCTAAGGTGGGACCCAGCGGTCTGTGT
Source organism: Desmodus rotundus (assembly GCF_022682495.2). Taxonomy (NCBI): domain Eukaryota; kingdom Metazoa; phylum Chordata; class Mammalia; order Chiroptera; family Phyllostomidae; genus Desmodus; species Desmodus rotundus. The sequence goes on from NC_071388.1 coordinate 101,835,427, forward strand.
TTTAAGAAGCTTTCCATCTGGCTTTTTTTCTTTGGTGTGTTCTATTCTCTTTCTTTGTTCTCTCTACCCTCTTTACCCTTCCTCCTCCCTTCCTCCAGCCCCAGCAAAAGAATTCTATAACTGAAGGCTTCCTGCTTCGCCAGAGTCTTGCTTTGAGAAGTGGTAGAGGGAGGCCCCCTCACTGTTCACTTTCACTTGCCTTGTGGGCCAGGGTGGGGGTGGGGTAGGAATTAGGAATCACCTACCATCACCTACACGCTCATTGAGTGTTCAGTCCCCAAGGGATGTTGTTGCATTCTTCTTCCCATTTAAGTTTCCTTTCCTTTTATCTTGTACCCTCATTACTCTTAAAGCTGATTATGCTCACTATAGTAAAAAAATCAAGTTAGGCAAACAAAAGTATCATAAAAGCAAAACTTTTATAGCATAATCCTAAACCATCTAAAAACAACTACTACTCAACCACTTAATACAAGTATATACCCTTTTCTATATGTTTACCAACCATTTAAAAATAAATGGGTCCATATTTTACACACTGCTTTATAACTTGCTTTCACTTAATCTTCTGCACATCTTCCCATGTAGATGCATCTTCAGGATATTTTTAATGGCTGCAAAGTATTTCATTACCAGACTTGAACTTGACAATTTTTAGTATTGATTCAATATAATTGTTTAAGTTTGGTGGGAAGGGGTGCAGAATGACCCTGGGTTAAGAAATAGATCTTTCCAGAATCAGTCTATATAGACAGACTGATTCTTGTCCTGGGGTTTACTTATCAACTCCCTACTTCCCACCTTTGCTTTCTACAGGATGTGTGATTTATTCCTCAGGAAGTTAATATGCACTGTGGCTAGAGATGCAGGTTTGACCCCTTCATCCTTTACTTCCTTAGGTGGCGTTAGGAATTTTCTCACTCGTGAGGCTTCTAATTGTGCAGTTGCTTTCAGTGAACAGGTCCAGGGATTCTCTCTCTCTCTCTCTTTTGAGACATGCCTCCACAAAATAGGTCATTTTTAAATTATTATAACTGGGAAAGAGAGCCTTGATTAACTTTTTTCTGCCTAGCAAAATCATATGTAAACACTGGCAAATCATTTGGAAATACAGATAAATGAAGATAAAATTCCATTACCTAGAGAGAGCCGCATCATCATTCTGAATATATCCCTTTAGTCTTTTTTTCCATGTGTGTATTTTTTCAGAAATATGATATAGCAGTGATATAAGCTTCTTTCACATCACGTATTGAACAGCTTCTACGATGTTTTAATGGATGCATTCAGTAATACGCTGGAGCCAGTTCAGTTCAGGTTGGGATTGTTAAATAGTCAGGATTTTGAAGCCGTTGGTGGCTGGAGATGGGCCATGGTGGCAGCATTTATGTTGGGAAAATCACCAGACACCGCAGACCAAGGGTTTTCGTTGTTGTTGTTGTTTGTTATTCAGAGAGCTGGTTTATCAGCATACCATTAGGTACACATTTTATCGGATGTAGATGTGGTTTGCTTTCCTTTTCAACCTCCCTATTTTTGGTTGTTTCTCATTTTTGCTATTGTAAACAATATTGTAATGACCGTTGGTGGAGTTAAGTTTTAGCATACCCCCATAATTTTCTTCAGGGTAAACCCCTAGAAGCAGAGTTCCTGAATCAAAGGACATCTAGAATTTTAAGACTTTTTTTGTTGTTGTTGCCAGTTACCTCCCAGTTTCGCATCCTTTGGAAGGGAGAGTGTACTGTGTTTTGTTTTAAGAGGATTTATGAGAAACATCCTCTGGGACCAGGAACTTCATGTTTCTCTCTATTACTTACTTCTGTTTACACTTTCTGAATTAATTCTTTTTATGTAAGGATATACCCTGGCTGAGAGTATAATAAACTGATGTCTTTGATTCTTAGGCTACATACTGATATGCAGGGTGTAAAAAAATATTTTGTAGTTGTTCTGGATCAAGAGGCAATATATTGTGATGATTAAGAGATTGGACTTTGGAGCCAGAATGAATTTTAATCCCAACTCTGCTACTGATATGTGTGACCTCGTGCAAGTTACATAAACTCTTTGCCTCAGTTTCCCCACCTGGAAAATGGAGATGGTCAGAGAATCAGGCACGGGGTTTCACAGGGCTTAGACGGGTTGGCATGTATAAGTCATTTAGAACTGGCACGCGGTAAGTATAGGATTAGTGTTTGCAGTGCGCACACAGACGTCTCTGTGGAACTCCGCCGCTGTTACCTTCCAGTGATTCATTAGTCACTTAATCGTAAGGGAAATCGAGCTCAGCATCCTTTATCTCAGTTTTCAAATATCTGAGAACCATGTGGCAGGTTTTGAGCTAGCAACCATAGAGAATTTAAGATGTTTCTATGCCGCTGACGATCTTGCTGTCTAACTTGAGAGCTGCTCCATAGGTATGAAACAATAAATAATAACAAAAAAGGAAAATAGTTGCTGAAGACAATAAGAGGAAGGATGCTCCAAGGTCCTACCTGATTGCCACTGAGGCCCAGACCGGTGGAAGCCCAGTGGCCTGGGGTCATCTGAGAGGACTTCTCAGGAGATGTAGGGTTTTCCTTGGGCCTAAAGGGCAGGAAGGCCTTTTTAAATGACTGAGAGATAGTGTGAGCAAAGCAGCAGAGACAGGCAGGGGACACATAGGAAAGCAGGTCAGAACTGCCACCTAGAGCTGTGCTGTCCAGTTCAGTGCCGTTAGCCACATGTGGCTACCGAGGACTTGATATGAGGCTAGTCCAAATTGAGAGGTGCTGTAAGTACAAAGTTCATGCCACATTTCCAAGACTTAGCACCAAAAAAAATGTAAAGTATTTCAGTGAGTTTTGTGTTGATCACGTGTTGAAATGCTAATGTTTTGGAAATATTAGGTTAAATGCAATATATGAAAATTAATTGTATCTGTTGTTACTTTTTAAAATGACTACTAAAAAAATTAAAATTACGTATGTGGTTCACATTTGTGACTTGTGTTATAATTCTGTTGGACAAGCTATCCTAGAGTTTACGGTCCACGATACATTGATGTTCCACAGTAGAAAGTTTCCAACTCTCTATCCTTTTATTCCAATCCTGAGCCAAGCCAAGGCCATCCTTACAGCTCTCTTCATAAATCCAGGAGAATGGTGGTCTTTCTGATGCTTAAAGATACCCATAGACCTTCTCACCTGAAACTTTCAAGAAAAACAGGTATACATTTTCCTTTCTAGGCAACAAACTTTGGGAGGGAACAAATGGGGCTTGAATTGTAAATTCTCCTCCCAGAGCTCAGATTAGCCAGCTTTTAGGAAGCTAATGAAGGAAAAGCCTGGAAAGAGTAGTGAACAGGAAGCGAGTGACAGTGGGCTAGCATCTCCCAACTCTCTAGCCCCTCTCCTGAGTCAGTCCAGTCCTGCTTCTTTATGTGACGAAAAGCATTGCTGGCCTGCAGGCCCAGGGTGTAAGGGAAAAGATGGGGCTGTGTGGCAGCGTGGGGAAAGCCCACTGACCTGACCTCTGGCTGAACCTGGGCAAGTTTCATTTTGTCATTTAGCTGAATGATGGTTTGAGTGTTTGATGGTATCATTCTGGGCAGCACCTTTCATCCCCATTTTTGTCCTCGTGAAGCATCACTGAGTGCCAGGCTGAGCCCAGTGCCACACAGGGGGCTACTGGGGCCATCTCCCTATTTTTCCAAGGAGTACTGTATTTACACCTTACATGTCACAGAGTACCAGAATTTTATAGTGTGTCAGGTCATAAAGATCTGCTTTAGTCGTGAGAAGAGCACTTTATAAAAGAAAATTAGTAAAATGCTATCATTCTGTTGGTAGCATATTGCTTGTATTTTATAGTGATGACAGTGAAATATACTCTAATAGTCCTGCTCTTTTGTTTGGGGGGATTGGGAGGGTAGAGGCCCTGGATCAAGTCTGTGGGGAGACTTAGCTCTTTGGAAGGAGTCCAGGGGACAAGGGACCTCAGTGAACCGGAATCACTTTCAGCTTCCTGCAACTGTGTCCTAGCCACCTGCTCTAGATTTGCTTTCACAGAAATCTGGCCCACAGTACTAACTTGCGTCTGGTATTTCTAAATGTCTGGAGGGATTCTGGGGGGACTTTACCACTCTGAAATCATAGCCAGATTCCCAGAACCTAGTGCTGAGGGATAGGTCCGGCTGGTCCTGATGAAATCAGGATCTGCCCCACTGGCCTGGCGTCTCCAAGCAAGGCCAGCCAACACAAGGAGCCTTTCTGTGACCTTCTAGGCCAGATAGTAGGTCAGTGTTGATCTGAAGCCAGGCCTGGACAGCCAGTGTGCTCCAATCTAAGTGGCATCCCATGAAGCCTCCTCATAGAACCCAGGGGAGCCTGTGGCTGCACAGTATTCCAGGGGCCTTATCCACAGGGTCCCAGACTGATCATCTCTGGCTTTTCCAGGACTGGAGGATAATGGGAAATCACAGCCAGTGAGCAAAATAGACCTGGCACAGCCCTTGTAAATTTACAGTTCAGAGGAGACAGCACATCTCTCTTACACACACAGACACACTTTTCTAAGTGTTCTCAAAGGGTACTATGAGAACATCTGTTAGTAAAATAGTAAAATGGAGGTGGGAAAGAGATGGAATTTTGATTGGGACAATAGGGACCCTATCCGAGGAACTGACAAAAGTGCCATCCTACGGGCCCCCAGGTGGGTACTATTTGCATTCTGGACCAAGTTTAAAGAGTCTTCCCGAAAGGTTTTTGCTAAATATTATGGGAGAACACAAGAGAAGTAGAATTTAAAAAGCATAAAGCCAGGTAGCTTTATGAAACTCACATTTCTTTCTCTTTTTTTAAATTTGCAGAGACTTTAAAGTTTATTTTTTTAATTTCATATTGATTTTTATTTTAATCCTCACCCAAGCATACGTTCATTGATTTGAGAGAGAGAGAGAGAGAGAGAGACATCGATCTGCTACCTCTGGCACGTGCCCTGATTGGGATCAAACACACAGCCTAGGTGTGTGCCCCAAGTGGGAATCAAGCCCACAATCTTTTGGTGTATGGGACGATGCTCCAGTCAACCAAGCCACTTGGCCAGGGCTACGGAATTCACATTTCTGGTACTTGCTTGAAGTAAGCAAGTCTGGAAGCTGACTTGCTTCCAGCGCTCACGTGCTATTCTTTGATCCATAGTCACCCGAGGAGCCTATACTCTGTCTGCAAAGGACCATTGCTGAGATCCTCACTTCCTAATTGATGACCTGAGTCCCAATTGAGCTGTCATATTCCTTCATATTTTGACAGTGGGATCCAGATTAAAAGGGTCAGATTCCCATTCACCATTCCCCACTGGGGTTTTCCCACCTAGCTCTAGTTTTTGCTCTGAGGCACTGACATGCACAGCTGCTGCGTCCTGCAGTGATACACCACTAAATATCCGTGATGACAGGTTTCAGCGGAGTCTAAGTGACCTCCTCTTGGCAATGTTATGCGCTTGACTCTGCGATGTGCAGGAGGACATTGTACTTGATGGCCTCTGAGATCTTTCCCAGTTCTCATTCCACAAAAGCATTAAAAAAAACAGTGACAGTCCTATTGGTTTACTTGGACTCTGACTGAAAGCAGAAGAAGACCTCAATAGCCTTTGAAGCATTTTTTTTTTTCATCTTTAAAAAATTTTTAAGACCCTGTTTCTTTGTGCTTTGGTTTGGAAATCATGCCCCCTCCCCAATTTAACTTCCATCCTAACCACCAAACGGTGCCTTCATTTAGACTTAGAGTAAAAGCAGCCAACTCTCCCAGAGTGTCTGTGGATCTCCCCAAACAGCCAGGTTCCCAGCTCCTTCCCAGCGAGGTGGTCAGGTCTAAATTTAACTGTGACCTTGCATACGCAAGCCAGGGCTGCAAGAGCAAAATCAGAGCAGGACTGTTCTCAGGGGTGCATGTGTGACGAGGGCAAGGCGGGGGGCAGTTAGAAGAGAAGGTGGGCAAGGCTCCTCAAAAGGCCAGAACAGCCCCTGGGGGGAGACGAAGAGGAATTCAGGATGAGAAGTCAAGTCATTCCAAATGACTACTGGAGTTTATCCTAGCGTGGCTGGGTCCCTTGGGGAAAGGCAGCCAAATTCTCCACTCTCTCCGTTTCCTCCCACTGTAAAGAATCCATGACATAACTCACCTGGATTTGTAATTACCATGGCTTCGTGCCAAGCATTATACCACAATTTTGTGTTCATTCTTGTCCCTTATTCCAAAGTCACCAATCCCAGATTTATGAGATACAATCTGCACATTTTGTTATGTAGATTTCAACCTTTGTTTGGTCATCTGGCTTGCATCTGTGTTTGGTTTGCATCCTTTTCTGTATTCATGGGCACATACCTCAGAGTCAGGGCCAGGTCAGTATCTGTAATTCTGTTGTGAAATAACTTTGCAGATTTGTCTACTAAAAATGTGTGAATGCAAAGCATTGAAATTGCTTTAGTTTGTAAAATTCATCTCATTATAATTTAGTCACATCCCCAATTTGTATTTATAGTCATTGATTAGCACCCTCCGCAATAAAATTCATACATGCACATATATGTAAAATTTTTTGAATGGTATCAGATTATGGATCAAATGGACCATCTTTATTTTTCTGCATGATCTCTAACGAACAGAGGCAGGGTGGAGAGGCTGCCTTGACTGTGCGCATCTTTCAGAAATGATTACATTTGAGAGGAGAACATCACAAAGAGTCTGGAGCTGGGACTGTAACTCTCTCTGAAAATGCCCACGTTAGCATCACAAACAGGGACTTGACTAAGAAGAGAACATGGGCCAGTTGGCGCCCTTGTGCTCATCTGTCATTTTCTGTAAATAAACTAGAGGGTGTTTGGGGGCAAATGCCTCTTTAGCTCGGGTCTCTAAGGGAAGAGCGTGAATCAGAGAGGGTCAGACTGAGTTTCCATCCTGGCATCAGCACTCACTGAGTTGCATTTAGTCTGGTTACTCAAGTTATCCATGCTAATTTTTTCATCTTATACTTGGGAAAATAGAGGTGTTTATTTATCCCTAGGGTATCTGTGTGGATTCAAATGAAAGAGGTATGGAATGTGCGAGTGTTACTTAGTATAGTTTGGAGTTTCCGGCACACAGCCCTCAGTAGAGTGCCTTGTGAACAGCACTGTTCTTTCTGGTTATCAGATGTTTTTCTGACTTACAGGGCAGTAGTTTCAGTTGAACCTTTAAGTGAGATGGGGGATTAGTGAGTACTCTTCAAACCTGTCCAGAAGAAGAGACTGGTAACTTAGGCTTTTAATTACTTGCCTTTTCCCTAATTTTTGATTTTTGGGAGGGTCCCTGACCAAAACAAGTTGCCGATCTGGTGGGTCATAGAGTTGATTTAGGGAGACAGTTTAATTAAGAATGAGATCAAAGGTCTTCTCCCTGCCCCCGGAGGCCAATCAGTGTGTTGCATTCTTAAGCAATTCGTGCCGGCCACTACTGAAGACCTTTGTATTTATTTATTCTAGGTCTCTGCCATTTAGGGCATGAAAGTGTGTCACAGGTGTGCACGCACACCAAAGCAATGTTTATATTAGGAGCTTTGTTGGCATAGGACTTACCCTGTGCCATTACCCTATATTTATGTCTAAAGTTGATTTCTTGCATATGTTCCTTAATTACTACAATTATCTGCTGTTCTGGCAAATACCTGGTCTGCCATTTATGGCTCAAAAATTTCTATTCTCTCATCAGCAGTCAATCAGAGGTTCTTGTATTCAGTAACCACATTTACCAGTTTTAATTGAAAACAAAGAAACTTGACATTTTGGTTAAATGTATTATTATTGGTTGGATTAAGATTACTTTGTCCAATAGTGAAACCCATTTACAGACCTGCATGTTCAGTGGAAAGGAGAGTCAAAAGCCTCCAAAATTGACTCTCTTTGAGCATGTCTGTGCTGAGACAGGTCATTCGATCATCCTTGAATTAATCCTCGTGACTCAAGGAATAAAATATCCCAGTTATCTTAGGACCCACCCCTGAGGGGAGTGAAGATGGAACTCGCAAAGCTAAGACATCTGGGTGCTGGGGGAGAAACCAGCAGGCTCCCTCTCTGTTGACCTGTGGGCCTTAGTCAAATAAGAAACTGCGCTGAGTTTACAGAAATCCCTCTGCCTCTTCTTTTGTATCTGCTCAGAGGACAGCATGACCACTCTTGTGGAGAAATGAGGACGATGTGTGCAGGGGAGGCCTTGTAAAGAGGTAACACTGGGACTGGGTCTTCACGAGTCAGGAGAGATGTTCTTTATCTAGGAAGTTAAGCAAAAGAAGTAGCATGAGGAGGGACATGGAGTCCTGCCCTGGAATGGAGTGTCTGTGTAAATAATGAACAGATAGCAATTTACCATGTGGTCCTATGGTATCTCCTCTGGTCTTCAGCTTTGGGGAGTCAGCCTGCACATTTCATGGAGGGGAAGGCTGAGGCTCAGAGAGATTAAAAGATTTTCCCTAGAGCATATGGTTAATAAATTGAGTCCTGGTTTCCTCTCATTATTCTCCTCTCTCTCCCACTTGCCGTGCTGTCCAAGTAGATTCTATCATTGTATCAAGTTCTTATTTTTTTTAAATTGCTGTTATGGAATCTAGTACAATTCCACATTGTGTCCCTGAGACTGTAGGATGGGTTAGCAGTTCCAGAAGCAGCTTTGTCTTGTGGACTATTACTTTTATTTGCATATATAAACCCTGTGCCGCCAAAGCTCTTAACAGAAGCATTGTCTGGCATACACACATGCTTTTATACCCGAAATAGCAGAGACCTAGAAATGTTTGTCTACTTTTGCCAACATCTGACTGTGATTATCGTTAACCACAGTCACACTTGTTTGTCTCTTAAAATAGTATTGACTCTCCCAAGGAGGCTATTTCCAGTCATCACAGCCCTCCAAGAACACTGACTCTTCTACCTGCCTTCTCCGCGTGTACTTGGGAGTCGTGATTCACTGTCATTCATTTCCCTGCTCCCTTGTGTTGATGCTCCTTTGTCCTTCCTTAGGATTTGCAGACCTCTCCTAGTGAGAGTGTTGGATTTCACCTCTCAAACCCCACCCATTGACTCATGCAATTGATGGTATGACTGTCCCTGAGATGTCTGTCAGCCATTCCTCCTTGCTATCCTTGGCTCCTCCCGCAGGCCATGCCAACATACAGGGTCTGACCTCCTCAAAGAAGGGTGGCCTAAAAGCCAAGCCATGTCTGACCTGTGGGATGGACCTAGCTGATATTTGCAATGAGATATCACTCCTGCCCCCCAGCATGAACATGAAAACTTCCTGTCCTTGCTCTGGGGCTCTATCTCAGGGAGAGTCAGTATTCCCCTATGGTAGTCTGTTGGGTTCCTTTGCTTTGAAGTAAAAGTTGCCTCATTTTGACTTTGAACTTAATGAGAGCCAAACAGGAAGGGAATGAAAAGGTGTTTTTACCTTATGGTTTCTGTGTATGCATTGCCCCAGCTTCTCCCACCTCCTAGATTAATCATACATCATACCAAGCTAGGAAAAACTGCTACCAGATGGAGCCTGGTGGTCTTATTTGAGAAGGTCTTTCTCAGAGCCTCGCTAGGATAAAGGAAATGAACAGTGTCAGCTTACACACGCAGTTCTGTATTGTGAGCTCTAGACTTGGATCCTGTCACAAAGAGATCCCTTTTCACGTGGGTGGCAAACACTAAAACCCACAGAGTAAGGACTCTGAAAAAATAGATTGCTTTCCCAGTTTTCAAGTTCACCCTATGATTTGAACAGTGTGTTCCCTAGAGTGGGAGCGTGGAGGTCACCCACTGAGCTCTGGCAAGAGCTACTCTTGGTGCCAGTGTCAGACTATATTGTTCTTCCCAAACCACAGAGGTTGTTTCTGCATAACCTTGAGACAGTAGAACTGAAAGTGGAGGTGCTTAATGGTGGAAAATAGACTTGGGAGATGAGGGCTGCAGATGAGCTATGAAAGCCCTATAAATATTTTTATGACCATTAAACGAAATTATCTCACTAAACAAAGAGAATGAGTACTGTGCAATTTTCATTCTGTAGAAATAGTTCAGACTTTTCTAACTGGAAATTTAAACTAGGTATTTTTAAGTTCATACTTGTGTGTGCGGATAGTAGGTACATTAGACTTTCTCCTCCACCCCTGCTGTGGTCCTTCATCCGAACCGTGCAAGAGCGTGGATTGCAGAGTCCAGCAGAACTGCCCTGAGTACTGGCTGTATCATTTATCAGCTCTGCAACCCGCTGTGTAGGGGCATGACTTCTCTGTGGTCATAATAATAGCACCCATGTGCAGGATTGCTGTAAAATGCTACCGGACAGGGGCAGCGAAATGCTGGGCGTGTCTGTCATGTTGTAAGTTCTCAGTGAGGAGGGGCATAAAAAACCCAAATGTAGGTGATGGTCATGATCGCACGCTGCTGTACACTTCAAAGTGATTAAAATGATCAATTTTATTTTATATGTATTTTATCAAAATAAAAAGAATTGGTAAATTATACCCCCAAAAGGTCAATGTATGTGTGAAAGACAGCAAATTATTAAGTTATAAAAGATGGGAAGGAGGTTCACCAAAATATGCTATCTGGAAGGATTCTGGGTGATTTTTTTTAATTCTCTTCTTTAAACTTTTTTGATTTTTAAAAATTTCTACACTGATATTATTTTCTTCTGTAACTAGAACACAGTAGATTACAACAAAAGGCCGTGTCGCTCAAAGCATAGCTAAGTAAAATAATGACAGCCCACCCACAATTTCAAGCAGATCCCAAGCCCTTTTTGTTCTCCACCTGTCCCAGCGCTGCCTTGGGCAGATGGGAGCAGGGTCATAAGTGCAGCCCCTCCCTCTCCTGACTAGAGTAGAGGTCAGTGTGGGGCCTCTCCTCCAGTCAGCCGTCTACCGCACCCATGGCCACAGCCACTGCCTTGAGGAGTCGGTTGGGATGGTGCAGATGATCCCTTGTGGTCCACCCCCTGAGCTATAGCATCTACAGGTGCTGTGTCAGTTTTTGACTCCCCATTTTAGAGTTTCAGTACCTTAGGGTTTGTTGGTGTCGTATGTTTAAGAAAGATGCATGTGTATCCACGGGTGTTTTTCATCCCCTGTGCTTTACCCAAGGCAATACCCAAGAGCAGAGGGGCAACTGGCTCTACCTCCACATCCCTCCTTCCGTTACACATGACTGAGATCCCCCACCCCCAAACACACACACCAGATTGTTATTCTCACCACAGCTTCTAGCATCTCTCCCCAGGTTTTATTGGAAAATCTACTTCTTGTTAACTTTAGCCCCCTTTTTCATCTCAGTGCCTGCCAGCTCCTTCTGATTATCTCCATCACAAATGATTTAAAGATTAATTTAACATATTCATGAATTCATTCATCAATTTATTGAACCTAGTATACTGAAACTTAAAACACACAGAGAAATAAGACCACGTTTATTGAAGTTTTTGTGTGAGGAGAATTGTGCTTTGGCGTACTTACTATATCATCCTCATATGGGGCCCACCTAGATCCTTGACCTTTGGCCCTAAGTGATATTTAGACTGGCGTACCCTCTCTTAGGTGGTGGCCCTCACTGGTGATGCATGACTCTGAGCAGCAGCAGGAAGTGCTGCAAGGTCAGAGCCGGTGATCTGCCTCTCCCACGTCTGGCCGGCTCCGCGCTCTGAGCCCTGAGATGTGTAGCAAGGCTTTTTCTTAACCCTTTCTCATGGTCCTGTGTCCTCAAAACTCCATAACTTTGATTTATAAAATTTGGGAAGCTTGTGAGACAAATATAAAACAGAGGTTCTTTGAAGTTTCTACTTTAAAAGTTTTCCTGACAATAAAGTAAAGTAAATTATGTCCCCAGTTAACATTATACATAAAAATAATTTCCAGATGGGTTTTAGGCAAATGTAATGGACACTGAAGGAAGTTAAGACAAATGACAGACTGGGAGAAAAGACTTGCAACCTACATAACTGATAAAAGATTACTATCCGGAGTATATAAAGAGTTCTTATGAATCAATAAGAAAAAGCCAGCACCCCGGAGGGAAGATTCAGCACAGCTGGCAGTTCTGGTACTTAGCCTTGTATCCTGCTTCTTCCTCTTCATGTTGTCTGAGCACGTCCCCGCAGTTTTACAGATTCATAGCCTCTCATGCTACCTTTAAATGTTTGTTATAAATTCATACACTTTAAGGTTCAAGAATAGATGGCAGGATTTTCAAGGGTGGTGGGGGCCAGGTACCTAGAGATGGAGCCCTCCCCTGGTCTGCCCAGTAGAAGTGGTAAGTGGAGGGCAGCCAGGTCAGGCCCAGGACTGGAAGTATGCAGAAACTATACAGCGTCCCCTCTCTGCTTTTGCCTTCTCTTCTGGTGGTCAACAGACCTTATGTTTTTGCTTCTCCCCAGCTCAGGTTCTAACTGGCTTCTGAGAGCTGTTTTCTCTGTTGTCGGACTGCTTGACAATGGGGGCCAAAGAGCAGGATTGAAATGTTGGCCCTCCCCTGAAGTAATGGCATGTGAAAGTCAGCTTAGAATACAAATTACAATCTTCTGTATCTCTGAGTTTTAAAGGTGAGAGAGCTGGTAAAGATGATCTTGAGTTGTTCTTCTATGTGACACGTTGGGGAATTAAAACACTGCAAGATTGGGATCTTCCTAAAGCCAAGCTGCAAGTTAGGAGTAAAGCTAGAATCCTCACCCGGGATTCTTGGTGTGCCCAGTGCTCTTTTCAGGTCCCGTGAAATGTGCCCAAGCAGCATTAGGTTTGCTGCAACCCTGAGACTTAGTCAGGGGACAGTGGGCTGAAGGAAGATCACGTGGGCTTAAGCTTTAGTTCATTCATTCAACAAATACACTGCTCTGCACACACTTAGATGAGGTAAATGTTCCTCAGTGTTATAGGTATAATTATCCCATGAAGAAGCACTACAGAAACTTCATTGTCTTCTATATTTGCCTATAGTGACTATGTATTACATTGGAAAGCTTGACTTTTGAAAAGTCTTGCTGTTTACCTAAGTATTTTTGTTTGTTGAAGTCATGAAGTACTTCCTAGCTTTGGAGTAAGAAATGGGGGGGAAGTTTTCTGAACCAGATAAACCCTCTCTTCTGATAGTTCTGGGGTCTTGAACCAGAGTACATGGAAGTTCTAAGAGTGTCATGTCACTAGCCCATTCACACTTGTCATGCCTGTCTCTGAGCATGTGTGTATGTGTGTTTGCGCTTGCTGCATTTGTGACTTACGAGGAGCAGCAGGTCATAGAAGGGAGGAAGGGGTAGTGCTCAGAAGAAGGAAGTGCATTCTCCCTTTGTTGCTGTCTTGTGCAGGAAAGTGAGAGAGAACTCACCCATCAGATGACTCGAAGCACAGCAGTCTGATGGCTCAGGATAAGGGCCGGCTGCCTCCCAGGCCTTAGGCCCCATGGGCATTGCTGTGTTACAACACAGGACTGTTTATAGTCATTCAACAGCCAATGTCATTGCTGTCTATTGTCATATAATAACCTTTCACTATTACGTTAAGTAAACACTATTATCTCAGAGGTAGGTTATCCCCATTTTATAGATCAGGAAACCACGGTTCAGAAAGGTGAAGACGTAGAGCTGGAACTCAAGTTCCGAGGCCATCTCACTCCACTGACGTCTCCTGTATTTGTCCATGCGCACGCCAGCAGGGGCCTTGGCTTCTTTTTTATTTATTGGATATTTAGATCAAAAAACTGTGGTATTGAGCACTGTCTATAAAATCTTTCTCTGACAATCGTTTGAGTGTTTTAGTTCTGTGTCAGATGAGTACTACAAACACAGCAGTGAACAAAAGCAGGCAAAAATTTCCTGCTCTCATGGAGCCTATATTCTGTAAGGGGAGTAGGAGAGACAAATAACAAAGTAAATTCTGTAATAGGTATTTTTTAATGTAGAATATTAATAGAAAATTTTGAGGTTCAGTGAAGCCAACAGATCAGGAGATAATTGCCACTGAAGAAATATATTACTCACAGTTCCTAAGAGGAGAAAGCATACCTCACAGAGCCACAGGAGAAAACACTGAGGTTGGCTTCAGGAAGAAACCAGGAATGAGTGGACCAAAGCCTTTAAGAGGCGAGTCAGGGTCAGGTCCTGGATTGGCTAGTTTGAATAGTTTCAGCAGGCTCTGGAGTGTGGGGGCTGTTCCTACTTACCTGGCACCTAAGGTGATTAGAGCTGGTGGATAGTAGCCCAAAATGCAGATCCCATTAAAGAAGGTGGTTGTGAATATGGGCTCTGGAGTAGTGCTTTTGCATATAAAAGGCACAGTGTCAGTTGAGTTGTGTGCTATCTCTAGGAATGGGAGGGTCTGTCTTGCAGAGTCATCAAGGCGCCAGATATCGAAGCATCAAAAATACAGAAAATAAAAAGGCATGGGTAATGCAGTAGGCTACATGGCAGTGGTAAGTGCTACAGGGAAAATAGAAGAGGAAGGGAACGGGGAGTGTCATTGTGGAGGGGTGGGATGCTGCAGTTTTAAATAGAGTAGTCAGGGAAGACTCTACTGGGAAGATAACATTTCAGTAAAAACCTGGAGGCAGAGAGGAAATGAGCCATATGGGATCTGAGGGAAAAGCTTTCTAGGCAGAGAGATCAGTAAATCCGAGGTGGGAACATATCTCATTGATAATGCCTCCTAAAGCTGTATCACTGTGCTTTAGACTATAGCAGGGAGAATATAGTTGAGACATAAAGTGAAGTGTAGGTGTTGGGAACACAAGCTGATAGTAGGAAGGAACGGGTGGGCCTTATATATGTGAGCTGAATATGCAGTATTTTGTATAGAGACCAGATTTGGTAAAATGTTTCCCATTCATCCACATTTGGAAGATGTTTCTCCCCAAATACTTTAGAAGAAAAGGTGGTTCTTGGTAGAAAGTCAATTCTAATTCAGGAGAACCTTATCTGGCTGTGGACCAACATGGACCAATCAGAAACTGAAGTTTGTCAACTGAAGTACAGTTTTATATCATCACCTGTCCCTTACCCGATGTCTCTGAAAACACTCCAGTGGTTTCCCACTGCATTTAGGATCAAGTTTCAACTCCCTGCCATGGCCTCCACGGATGCACTCTAACCACTGCTTACCTCTCCCACCCCATTTCCTATGCCTCTGCCACCAGCTATGGTGCAGCCACAGGAACTTCCTTTCAGTAACGAACATCCCAAATTCATCTCTGCCTTAGGATTCCTGCACAGGCTGTGCCCTTGGCACCACGCCTTACCCTCATCTTTATGGGGCTGGTTCCTTCTTATCATTCAATTCTCAGCTTACTTTTCAGACAGACTGTCCCCAACTGCTCAGTCTGAAGAAATTCTCCAGGCCGTCTCCAGCCCATGAGCCAGATTTCCAGTATTGGAAAGTTTTCTAACTCATTTGTTAGTTTATTATCTGACCCCATCCCCACACCAACTAGGATGTCAAGTTCTTACAATCAGGGACTTTGTCTTCTGCATTGCTATATCCCAGCCTCCGGAGCAGCACCTGGTACATGGACTGCACCCAGTAAGCATTTGTTGAATGAATGAATAATAACATAATGTCTTTAAATATAAATATTATATAAATTGAGCCTGTAGGACCCAGCATTTAAAAAATAAAAGAGCCGTCATAATAGGGCAGAGTGTAAGCAGTCTTCTAGGAAAGAGGCACACTTATGGAAGTAGTCTAATTGTGTATCTTTCCTGCAGAGGACATCCGCAGGGGTGTCAGTGGTGCTAGATGACATCCCATTCCAGTCATTGCTGATCTTGAAGCTGGGAGCTCCAGCTCTAGTAGAGGAGGTGGCCTTGTCCCCAGTGGGTAGGCATGGCAAAGTAGCAGCCCTGGGGCCTTTGGTCCTACATGTGTAGCATTTGGCAGCACAGTGTTTAGGTTCTTTTTTAAAAATATGAATATGAATTCATCAACTTACACTCTTCGTTGTGCCCCAGTGTGCCTCTCCTGAACGTCCTCTATCCAAAGTCTTCTCATGTTTACCTTAGTTGTTGGTCCTGAGGACATCTGACCTTTGACCCCTGACCTAGGTGAATAAGAGCCCTGTGTCCTGGCAGCCCAGTGGGCACCTTGGGTGTTTTTCCTAATTAAAGGGAAGTTGAAATACTGCTGTCTTAGGAAGCAGCTCATGGCTAGAGGACAAGGTGTCAGCTTGTCTTACCTGCCCAAAAGGCAGAGAATGCTTGCTAAAGGGAGTTTCTGGTCCTGATTATGCAAATGACAAACAGAGTATAATTAGGAAGTGACCTTTATACCGTCCTGAGGTATGGTGTCAATTAGTCTCTCTACCCAACTCTTCCCGTGCTTAAGGCTTATTATTTATTACAACAGTTGAGTGACCTCACTTAGTGTTTTCTGGACCAGAGGCCAGCATTTGTGCCTCCAAGATTCTCCCTGACCTATTCTCTCATCACCTACTTGCCATTTCTCCCATCTGCAACACTCTGAAACTTGATTTGTGATAAAGAACACGCTTCACTGTCTACCAGCACCTTAGAAACACGTTTCCTTTCTTCGACTTCTGGCTTTCCAGCTGGCCAAGTCTCCACAGCAGCCAGTGTTCTTTGTCATGATGATCTCTCTGTGTTTGTTCATAAAATATTATAAGTGGTGAACAGAGCTGGCCAGAATTTTATACCTCCCCAGAAAACCTCCAACAGCATGTTCAGTGGCAATTTCACGAGCTACAGAAGGGGCTCATGGGTTGGATACAAGCCTTACCCCAATTAGCTTTCAGAGTCCCCATTTAGGAATATGAGTTTTATGTAGCGACTTCAACGTGCCTGATTTTGTGTACCCACAAGGCTGCAATCAACTTTAGTATAGCATGTCTAATACAGCATAATTTATAAAGGTTTAACAAAATCTGGTTCTAGCCTTGGGCATAACCATCATTTTCATTATACATTGTTCAGTCTGTTTTCAATAGAGTAGAAAATTATGCTCCTCTCATATTTGTGATTAGGAAATAGTTTCATGAATGGAATTGAGTCTTTTACACAAGAATTATATTCAAACATCATTTACAATTGATTTGTACCAGAATTTTAAAACATCAGGACTAAGCATATATGCAATTTGACTTGATGGGTTAGAAAATTCAGTCAGCGACAGACATCACCTTAACCGGGGAATCGAAGTGAACACCACCAGAATTGGACTGTATCGATACTACATGTCTCCTCACACGGTATGTGTTATTTTCAGGGGTATTTCTGCCAAAAATGCACACTCTAAATCGAATCCTAATCATAAGGGAACATTCAACAAACCCAAATTGAAAACCCAAAATGAGTACATTTGAGTTCTACAAAATGGGTAGTCCCTGTACTCACCAATCTGTCCGAGTAACGAAAGATACCACCTTTTTTCTGTGAAGGACATTATGTGAACAACTAGTAACTTTTGAGTAGAGTATCAATGTTAAATTCCTGATTTTGCTAATTGTACTGTGGTTGTATAAGAGAACACCTTGTTTCTAGGAAAGTTACACTGAAAAATTCAGGGATAAGAGGGAGTCTTCTGTGTAACTTATTCTCAGACAGCTCAGGAGGAGTGAAAGAGAGAAAAAAGAAAAAATCAAGTGGTAAATGTTAACATTTGAGAGATGAGTGAATTCTTCGCACCAATCTTGCATTTTTTTCTAAATCTGAAATTATGTCAAAATCAAAAGCCTTAATGGAATGATGTCAATGGGATCACACTTGTGAATCTCATTCCCAGCAGGCTGAGGCAATGGGTTTTCCCGGCCGTGTGCGCTCTCAGCACGGGTAGTGTTCTGGGCTCAGAAGCTGGGGGAAGACCGTGAGGGCCCTGTTGCATGAACACACAGAGCGTAGAGAAATGTAGAATGAGACCTGCGCCTGGCCCAGAGGCACAGACTGAACTCAACTTGTTCATCTGCCGCTCTTTCCAAGCCAAGTAGCGGGGACCTAGAGGAAAATCCTCTTGGCCCAGATACTTGGGAGAAGCAGCGCTACGTTATGACTGCAGGGTCTCAAACTACCTTAAATCCAGAAGACTGTAAACCTGACCACTTTCTTTCTCACCACCCCACACACAAAAAAATGTAGTTTGCCAAAAAAGAATGCTGAAAACAGGAGTACTGACCACCAGCCACCTGTTTCTCCCTGCAGATAGGCAGTTTTCTCCTCCTCCTTCTCCTTCCCTCAGTTCCCTAGGAGAATTTCCATTGCAGCCTTTTCAGTTAAGTAGTGCTTAATTACAGTCTCAGATTTTCCAGCGTCACCCTGCTTCAGCCTTTCCCTCTGCCTCTATAATTAAGCCTGGCTGGGTGATCTTTGGTTAAGGTTACTGCTGAAGGGCACTTTGTAAGTGAAATCCAGGTCAGGCTTCCCACCGGCCTCTGGGTAGACTCTGAGGTGATAGTGCACAAGCTGAAAATAACTGGACCGACTGTAACTTATCTCCTACTTGAGTGTTCATAAGAGGTTTCGAGTTTGACTGGCAACCCTGCTGTCAGGATACCATCCTCAGGAATCTGACTCACCTTTTGTATTCCAGACCAATGTTAACCGCACTGCTTTCTACAACATGTTAATAGAATCTGGCACTCGTATGTTCTTGGAGAGTCATCCTCTATTTGAGCAAGTTAATTAACATATTAAAGTTTCCTGAAAGTCCTGAAGTAAGGAAACAGTACTGGTAACTTCATTCAATGAATCTTAATTGATTGGGCAACACTCAGAACGTCTTAAGGAGCAGGAAGCACCAGCCAATATTAATAGTCACGTTGCCACGTTTAAGAAACTAGTGCCTCACTGACACTGAGTTTTTCTTAGAGTCTCTGAACCTAAAAATCATCAGACTCCAGTGATTTCTCTTTCTATTTCCTTAGCTATTCATCACCAACCACTTAATGAGCTCCTTAGTGACCAACAAGTTTGTGCTGGGGATGTAAGACTGGAGGACACCTCTGTCCTCAGGGACTTTGCTTAGAGTTAGGGAGGTTATGCACACAAGCATTTATCCGTGCCAAAGGAATGGTACAAGACGTACTCTCAAAGAAATAGGAGCACGTGCTGGACTTAGTTATCTAAGAAGTCTTTAGACGAGCAGAGAGAGAGCAGCAGGGTGGTATGAGCCATGAGGAATGCAACATGGGTGGTGCAGTGAACTGAACAGGTACACTACTGAGGCGGATTCATGTCCAGTAGTTTCTTTCAGACGTCAGCATACATTGAAATTACTTGGAGGGCTTGTCAACACAGAGAGCTGGGCCACCCCCAAAGTTTCTCCTCTGGTAGCTCTGGAGTGGACCCCAAGAATTTGCATTTCTAACAAGTTCCCAGATGGTGCTACCATTGCATGTCTGGGGACCACAGTTTGAGCACCTTGGATTACCAAAGAATGGAAACTCACAGAGCTGGAAAGGTAAACTCGGACCTGGCCATGGAGTGTAAATGGCAGGTTGACCGGTTAGACCTTACTGATCCTGTTTGGAACAGTGACTTGCACTAGGCAATGTAACTGTGCTGGCAGCAGAGATAGGTCGAATGGATAAGAGAAAAAGAAAAAGATACAGAGAAACCAATTTAGAGGTTGTTACATGGTTAAAGCAAATGGATCCAAAAGGTCTAAATTTGGGCAGTGACAGTGGGAATAGAAAGAAAATATCAGTGCAGAAATCTTTGTGAATGAAGTATCTGCTTGTAGGAGAGAAAAGGTAGCTGAAAGATAACATTGATTATTATCTGGAAGAGTTTTCAGTTCTATACAATTATTTGTATACTGTTATTTGGAGGCTTGGTGAATATTACTAAGATCGACCTTATTTACATTTACACAATCTGAAAAGAAAAGCAGAAAATGCTACTATGTAAATTAATAGGTAACTGTTTTAGGGAACTCATTTAATCTACCTGAGGACTTGTTTGAAGGCCTAGGAGAAAACTCGGATGTGAATACATCCTAGACTCAGGAGTGGCCCTTTTTTACCAGGGAACCTTGGCTTACCTGTCAGGTATGATGGAGTCTGGGAGGGGTGCATGTGAAGAGATGCAGCTGGAAGAAGATGCCTATCCTAGCCTCTCAACTTGGCAGGTGCCATGTGTCATGATTAGATGACCTCCTTGTGCTCATGATCTCTTTATAAAGGAAAGTAGATCTTAGCTCTGGCCGGTGTGGCTCAGCTGGTTGGAGCGTCGTCCCGTAAGAAAGGTTGCAGGTTCGATTCTCAGTCAGGTCACAGGCCTGTGTTGTGGGTTCAGTCCCCAGTCAGGGCATGTTCGAGAGGCAACCGATTAATGTTTCTCTCCCACATCCATGTTTCTCTCCCTCCCTTCCCCTCTCCCTAAAAATCAATGAACAAGTACTTGGGTTAGGATAAAAAACAAAAAAGAAGAAGAGGAGGAGGAAGAGAAGGAGGAGGAAGAGGGGGAGGAAGAGGAGGAGGAGGAGGAGAAGGAAGAAGAAAAAGAGGAAGAGGAGGAAGAAGGAAGAAGAAGAAAGCAAATCTCAGGTTACCTTAGTTCTGGCTTATCTACTGATTCTTACTTCCCTGTCACAAGTAGAAACCATTTCTTAAATACAAATCTGTATTTAGGTTTTATACTAATATGTCATATTTATTTCTCACTCTGAATTTGTGAAGTTTTACCATGTTCTGTTGGTGGTTATGTTTTGAACGATTTAGAAGCTTTTTAGGAGAGTTCTCTACTCCACAGTTTGGAAAAAATGTACATTCCCTCTCCAGAGGCTGTGGACTGGTCTGGGAGAATGAAATGGGTATACAGGTGGAGATAATATCTAGAATATTTACTCTTTTCTTATTCTTTTCTTTATTTACTCTGCTGCTTTCACTGACTTTTGCTTGATATGATATCTCAAGTTTTGGAATCCACCCCTCGAATATAGAGAAAGTGTTAGTGAAATTGAGAGAAACAAAGAGAGGGAATTTTTTGGCCCTTAACTTCCAAATACAACTAGAAGGGTAGCGAATCAAGCAAGTCATTGTGGCAACAATGTCACAGCAATGGCCTTGCATGTTTAGGATGTGCTTATCTGGGGGTGAGGGCCTGGTGTCCTTTGAGGGCTCTCCTCCCTCTGCCTCTGGCTCAGAGAAAAGAGTACACAGGGGAAACTGAGGTGAGAACGTTATCATTTCAACCTCTGCATCCAGTGGCATCCTGATGGGAGCCAGGGACAAGTGTGGGGGTGTAGGGAGCAGGGCAGGCACTGAAGAAGCCTGCAGTGACTGAGGGAGATCTGGACTGAGTTAGAATGGAACTACAAAGGGTTCATCTAGTTTGCAGCCAGAGGTGCTGACTTTTCACCCCTGTGGAAATTGTTTTGTCTGCTGGAGAAGACCCTGGTATTATGAGCTAATGTCCCAATTGGGCTCTGAAGATGAAAAGGATTCCTGTCCTCTGTGGATGCCACTGGGTTTGGAATCACCCCCGAGTCTCAGATCTCTGTGCACATTCTACCAGGACAGAAACAGCAGAACAGGAAAAAGAAGGGGGACCAAGTCAGTAGAAATGAACTAAGATACAGTCCAATACAATGTGCTTTAAGGCTCAGAGTGGTCCTTCATTTTGTACTCAGTTCAGTGGGGGAAGTCAATCATAGATGTTCCAAATTATAAGGATTTAGATGTAAAAACGAATTATTAAAAAATACATAAAACCTGAGTAAAGTGATGAGGTAAAAGGTGGTGGGTTGGCAAAGGACTTGTTGGAGAAGAGATTCCTGAACTAAGTCCTATATAAAAGCTATAGCACAATAAGCAGGAGGCAGGGCTTGCACTGTGCATTTGGGACTTGAGTATGGCAAAAAGATGGGAAAAGGAACATCCTGAGCCAAGATGTGTTTGCCAAGTGGGAGGAGCAATAGCAAGGACAGCGAGTTTCCTAGTGGTAAGAAACAGTATTTCTGGACCAGGCTGATTCTCCCCTTCCTCATTTCCAATTACTGTCACCATAACATCTTTCTTCACCCTCTGGTACCAAGTGGTCAGCCAAATGGTTTTTGGGGAGAAGCCAGCCATGCCAAGATCTGGTGGTCCATAGCTTCAGGACCGCAGCTGAATGTGCAGCCAGGACATGGGATTTCACAAGCACGCCACTAAAAGTCCTGCCAAAGTCCTTATCTGACGCAGATCTCGGCCAGCAAGATCTGCTGTTGAGGTTTCAGTATTCAAACACACATACACACGGACTACAGAAATCCTGTGGGGGAAAAGGGGCTACGTGGCCACTCTCCAAGTTAGAGAGAGACCCCTTCACCCCCCCCCCCACAGGCTTTATTGTTTTTCTAGGCCCCCTACATCAAAGATAGTCCTCATTTATTATTCATAGGTTTGTTTTGGGTGGTTATCTTTGCTGACAAAAGAGAGGATGTCACTGAAAAAGTCAAAGGAAGATATTTGCAATGTAAAAGGAGAAATGGTCGAAAAGGCTTTGTCCCATACCTGGAGGGTCTAGCCCAGATTCTGTAAAGGTAAAAATGCTCAGTAAACATTTGCTTCCTCAATTCAGGGTGAGGGAGTTTTTTAGCAGGAGCAAGTCTCATAGCAGTCTAGGTACAATGCAGGCCTGATTTCCCACTGGAGAACTTATCCATGGACGTGGGTCCTGCCCGCCAACCTCACTCCCCACTGGCTTTTCCGAGTGGGGGCTGAGCCACATTTCCCACGCTTGGAACGGTTCCCCACACTTATCTTATGCCACGAAGAGCATATTAATAACCACTGTAGGTGTTCTGCTCTCCCTGCTTACAAAGCATTGGATTTATGTATTTATTGCCCAGAGAATTTTTACCCTTGACCTTCCCATTATATGCCCTTCTCTAGATTGTAATTTCCAGTGTATAAATACTTTGGTAATTTTTATTTTTTCTCTTAAAAAGTTCTTTTTACTTTGATAATGATTTCACTCATATGTAGAATCAATAATTTTTATATTTAGCAAATTATTTATAGAAACCAAAGAAAACAGCGATGCTTGGGTATATAATCTCTGCAGACAGATGTATTGAAATGCATTTGCCTTATACAGTTTAAGCCATGAAAAGCAATAAGGATGAGTTCATAATTACTCTTGTATCGTTGGAGCTAAAGCAGAACAAAAGAACAGGAGACTGAGGAGTCTTCTGTAAATATTTACTAAACACCTAGTGATGTCTTCTGATTTGGGTCATTGGAATCAAATTATCTAATACAGTATTATGATTAATACCAAGGGTACGTTTATACACCTACTGACTATTTAGATAAAATAGGAATATTTAGTATAGAACAAGAATGCCTCCCCCCTTTTTTTTTTTTTTAGCAATTACACAATATAGTATGTGAAAGACATGCTTTTGGGGTCTTGATTGAAAACTATCCCTGAACTCTAGGAAAATGGATTGCAAATTAGTTTTTCAGTCTTAAGTTGTGCCCTTCAAAAGTATTGTAGAAAATGATGGTCCAGCTTAGTGAGTTACGCATCCAGGGTGCTCAGGATCCACTGAAACCTTGGGTGGCATCTACCCACACATAGGCTCTCTGAGGGCCCAGCCTAGCCACTCAGGGACACTGTTCCTGGTGTTCAGGGACAGTAAACCTACAAAACTAATAAAACTGTTTTCTCCTTTTGCTTAGGAGGTATAGTCCTTCTTTACTTTCAGCTCACTTTGAAGTCAGTGGAAAGAAGGCTGAATCAACATTTTGTGATTAGAAAAATAGCGGATGACGATCCTGTGGATGCAGTCATAAGGCATTGGCCATATCCTAAATTTGTAATCTTTGATGACTTATATACAATGTATTTTGCTTCCAGAATAGTTTTGCAGAATTTACACTGGAACAAAAAGGGTAGAAGCTTTTTTTAAGGTTCAACATAAACATGAAATAAATCTGAGTTGAAACTTCGTAAAAGGGAAATTGAGTTTATAAAGGAGCTATATTTAGATATAACAGATGTCCAGTGTAGTCACTTACTACCCGTGTTGTATACAAGTATCCTCTTTTTTGTTTCCTAAGGAAGGGCTACGTAAGTAAAAGAAGGACAATATTCCACACAGACAATTGACGTGTAATGACATGCTCAGTGCTCAGACTCTCAGGGGCTATTCTAGTTCTCATCTCCATGTCAGGCAGACAGCTCTCATCTCCTGTGCTGCTTGGAAACATGCTGCTGTGATTAAAAACCAAAACCAAGCAAGCATACCTGAGACCCTAATCTCCTCAGTTGTTCAATCACCTGGTCATAAAGTCCAACAGAAGCTCCCATTCTGTAGATACCACCAGAGATAAGGAGGCTGCTTACTCTTCCAAATGGTGGAGGAGGGGGACACCAGCAGCCCAGAAGTCCAAGGCTGTGACTGCCTGATTCTCAGAGGAGAGTGTAGGCACTGGTCGTAGGAGTGACACAGAATGGCACATGGCAGCATTAAGTTTTTCATCGCTTTCATAATGCACAAAACTTTGAAGCTAAAAATGGCCTTAAATTATCTAGTCTAGCCTTTGGAAGAACATACAGATGGAATGAAGGAGCATACAGAAAAAACTCACAGTTGTAGAATTAGGGAAGACTTTTATGGTTTTATTGATTTTGATTTAACTTAGATGGTGCTTCCCATGGATCTAAAGTATTTTTAGCACTTCATAAATATTAATTCCTTAATCCTAATAACAACCCTATGGGATAGATACTAATATTATCTTCATTTACTGATGAAGAAAGTAATATATAGAGAGGCTCAGTAACTGGCTGAGAGTCACACACCTCGTCAGTGGTGGAGCCAGGCTCTAAATGCATTCTGTCTAAGCTTCCATTTTGTCGATGAAGAAACAGAGGCCTGAGTGTCTGTCCGTTGCCACCTAGCTAGTTAGTGGCTGAGCAGGTTCAAAGCCCAGGTCATCTCTGCATTGCAGTCCACTGGATAGGCACCAGTAGCTCGTTCTCGGATTCGATAAGCAAGGCAGGAAAATTACCAGACTAGCAGAGCTCCTCAAAGTCAACTTCAACAAAATGTCATTAAAAGATGAGTGTTGGTGTCAAGAAGTCTCTAGTTATTGGTTAAGCTTCAGAATAGGTTTTGTGACCATATAGCGTGTCTTTTTCCCTCAAGTATTAAGGAAGAGATTGAGTGGTTTAGAGAGGTAGCTTGGTAAGTCAAGAAAGTAGGGATGAAAAATAGTATAAAATCTGCTGATGGATAAGAGTTTGTTGTTTGTTGGCTTATTTAGATTTCCTTGACTTTATTAGTATCATAATATTCCAAAGGCCAAGCACATAAGCTTGTGACACTCAGTCTATGAAATTGGACCTTCAACTTCATGGATTACCCTGCCAAGTTTTCTATTTTTCCAATAGAAAAATAGAGATACTTTTCTCTATTTTGGCTGAGATATCAACTATAGGATGCATTTCCTATTGATCTAGAGGCATAGGTTTTTACCTTTACATTTCTTCTTGAAGCATTCTACATTTATCTCAGTTTACTTCCTTGAAGTATATGTTTAGGGTTAGGGAGAACACATTTAATTTTTCCAGAGGAATATTATGTGCAAATGTAGATAATTAAACATCGAGGAGAAGGCAGGAAGATCAGAACTTTTGCACACAGTTGAGGGGAGTAGCTCAGAGAGCAATGTGATGATACCTAGTGAAATTGGTAACATGTGTTCCCGAAACCCAGAGCTCCACCTTGATACACAAGGTCTGTCCAGAAGGTGTCCAGCCATGTACTGTGAAAAATAGAGACATTTATTGAAGAAGATACAAGAAACATTGTACACAGGACAATGATGCCTCAGTCCCCTTCAAAGGAGGCACCTTGAGACCTCACACAGTTCTCCCAATCACCATCAGCTACCCCGTCATATTTTCTGAATCTCATCAGTGGTCTAAAATCTCTTCCCTTTCAAAGGTGATCTTAGTTTTCGGAAAAGCCAGAAATCACAGGGTGCCAGATCTGTGCTGTAGTGGGGCTGAGTCACCTGGGTGATTTGATGTTTCACAAGCAAACTCTGCACGTGATGTGTGATACCTGAGCAGGCGTGTTGTCATGATGAAGCTGCCAGTCACCAGTTGCCCAGAGCTGTGGCCTTCTGAATCCTCTGAATATTCTTCACGGAGGAATGTTCAAGCTTAATGCAAAATTTGATGCAGATTTATCGCTCACTCATTTACTCAGTCATTGTGAATGCAACAGCCACACAGTACACATGCTCACTCAACAGCATCTACCACCCCCACTGACTAGTACAGTGAAGTCGTCATTGTTCGTGCATGCGCATTCCAGCCCACTGTCCTTGGATGCCAGGTTACATCAACGTCGTGCAAAGCATTCCTGTTATGTTAACAGTGGGTGCACCCACTGAGGTGGAGAGGCACTCAGTGGAGAGGCAACCACACATTGATGTTTCTCTCCCTCTCTTTCTCCCTCCCTTCCCCTCTCTCTAAAAATAAATTTAAGAAAATCTTTAAAAAAACAAGAAAAATTTATTTAGAAATGGTCTGTCTCAATTCTAACTAGAGAATGAACCATAGATTGCTTCCATCTCTTGAATTCTCTTTTATGTGGACTGTGGTTGAACGGCCCTAATTGTTTATTCAGAAAAAACAAAATTGAGAATACTCTTGATTTGTAATTTGTACTTTGTAATTTGTACTGTTGCCGTTAATTTGTACAGAATGCACCAAAGCAGAACCAGATGACAATGGGAGCAAAAGAACCATCAGTCGAAGTTTGCATTAGTGAATCTCAAAGCCGAGTTATGATTTGCCATGGAACAGAAAACTTGGACAGTCATCTGTCTTGTGTAGTCACACAAGGCACGATTAATGAGGCTGGACTCATTAATCTGCTGACAGAGTATGTGCTGATAAATCTACGTTTTGAAGGCTTGGATTTAATGAAGCCATGTGGCATCACAGGGGCCTGGTGAATGAAAAGCTTCTGCAGCTTATCAGCAGGAAGATAACAGAAAGGACCTGGTTCCACTGCCAGTGCTAGGGAGATGTTTATCGCCCAGGCTTCTGAGAACAGGAGTTTGACCCATACCAACACTTCACAAGTAATGTCAACATACTCAAGCCCACGACCAGCAAGGAATTCTCAGAGATAAGATTACAACTTTGTCCTTAAAGGGACGCCAGCCTAGTCAGTTGATCCCCAAATATTCCCTCAGCAGAGCAACCCTGTAAGTTATTCTTCATACCAGAGAACTTTAGGAGCTCGTTTTTTGTGCTTCTAGATCCAAATATTCTGCTGTTATTTTCTAAAATATGTACAAAACTCTCAATGTCTAAGAAAGTCCCTGCAGGGTCAATCTTGGTGCCCTTGAGATCAGCTGGTTGTAGAAGCTAGAGATAGCTCTCTGTTGGCAAAGCATTCATTCACCTTCTCTTAGGATTTTGTTTCTTCTTTGTCTAGGCCAGAGGGCCTCAAAGGCTAGATTAGACCTTTAGGCTAGTCTAGTATGAAGTAATTATGGGGAAAGGTGATTCAGTCTTTGAGATAAGTGGGTATAAAAAAACCCTCCAATAATTTGTTTAAATACCTAGTCCTGAGTTTGGTTTAAATATCAGTATACAAACAGGCACTGGGGTGATGGGAGGAGGGTGTTGGGGGTCGAGGTAAAACTGGTCGGGTATCCCCCAAGCCCATTTTGGTAATGAGAAGAAGCAGCATACAGAGAGGTAACTCACCTTTGATGCCAGCCAGACTCCAACCACTTACTGCTTTGAAATGCCTCCCATTCATTCCCAACAGTCCCTGAGCACAGCCCTAGTGTGGCCTTCTAGACTCTAACCGCCTCCTCCCCGGTGATATGCTGTATACGAGGTCTGTCTAGGAAGTATCCAGCCATGTACTATGAAAAATAGAGACATTTATTGAAGAAGATGCAAGATACAAGAGGCATTCTACGTAGGACAATGACACCTCAGCCCCCTTCACAGTAGGCACCTTGGAACCTCACACGGTTCTCCCAATCGCCATCAGCTGCCCTGTCGTATTTTCCTGAATCTCACTGATGGTCTGAAATCTCTTCCCTTTCAAAGGTGATTTCAGTTTGGGGAAAAGCTAGAAGTCACAGGGTGCGTAATATAGGCTGTATTGGGGCTAGTCACCTTGGTGATTTGATGTTTTGCAAAAAACTCTGCACAAGACGTGAAGCATGAGCAGGCGTGTTGTCATAATGAAGCTGCCAATCACCAGTTGCCCATAGTTGCAGCCTTCTGAATCATCTGAATATTCTCCATGGAGGAATGTTCAAGCTTAATGCAAAATTCGATGCAGATTTGTTGCTTTACTTGCTCAGTCATTTTGAATGTGATGACCACACAGTACACAGGCTCACTCAATGGCATCTACCACCCCCACTGACTAGTACAGTGAAGTTGTCATTGTTCATGTATGCACATTCCAGTCCACTCTCCTTGGCTGCCAGGTTACATCAACATCACACAAACCATTCTCGTTATATTAACAATGGCTGGACAGACTTCGTATAGTCACCAGATTAATTCACAAAAAAACAAAAAATTCTTTTTATCGTCATTCTGGTAAAGTCTCACAATAAAGTTTATACTCCTCTAGTATATTATTAAGTATCCTCCCTAATCTTTCTATCCAGTTTCTTCTCTGTTAATCTTCATTTTATTCAAAAGATCTACTTACGGGCTGTGGTAACTTAACTTTCCCTCTCCTCCTTTTGGAATTTCTTCTCCTTTCTCCTCTAGTCGGACAAATCTCTTTCTCCACGGCGTTGCAGACCAGTCCGCCAACACTGATCTGACCCTCCTCTGAACTCCGCTGCTTCATCGTTTATTGTTTATCCGTAACAGCACTTTGGCAATTAGGCACATACTTCTGGTGAATTTATCTTTACTTTGTGTGCTCTGATTGCTCTTTCACTCGTCTCTCCCTCTCTCTGCTTCTGTGTGAGTTTGTGTATGTGTGTAGCTAAATAAAAGGTTTATGAAAATAAACACTTTGACTTACATATCTTTAGAAAACACTAATAGATGCTCCATAACATTGTTATTGGTTGGTAACTCTTGCTCAGGACCTTGAGTTTCCTATGAAAGAAGGCATCTTTGTCTTCTCTTCTCTCTTGGATCCGCAGCACCTGGAGTGGTGCCTTACACATTAAAAGCTGAGTGTGTGTCAGCTACTACTGCTGTTCCTGAGAGTGTGTCCTTGACTGGGGTCTGCAGCTGGCCTTGACATTCTGCTTGTGTTCTAGCTTCCTGAGGACAGAGCTGTCTTATTCCCAGGCTGGCAGGCGCCTTAACGGCCTCTGACATGCTATGTCTGTCTGTTCTTTTTCCTCAGATGCATACTCTCACTCCTCAAGTGAAAATGGAGGCAAGTCCGAATCAGTGGCCAACCTGCAGGCTCAACCCTCCCTGAACTCCATCCATAGCTCCCCCGGTCCCAAACGCTCCACCAACACCCTTAAGAAGTGGCTGACGAGTCCTGTGCGCCGGCTTAACAGTGGGAAAGCAGATGGAAACATCAAGAAGCAGAAGAAAGTGCGTGATGGTCGGAAGAGCTTTGACCTGGGATCTCCCAAGCCTGGTGATGAGACGACCCCTCAGGGAGACAGTGCTGATGAGGTATTAACACTTGGCCATTGGGAAGGGGCTTCTGACATACATCCTTCCTGGAGCCCTGGGAGGCATCTTTCCACAGGTGTGGCGAACTAGACAGTCTCTAGTCCCCAGTAGTGTTTCTTATTGAGACTAAGTAACCCAAGTTCAGTGTATTGTCAAGATCTTGCCAGTTTGATCTGAGACCAATTCAGACTGACCAGCACCTAGGATATCTAGCAAACAGACCCAATTTTGCCAGATTTGGCTCCAAGGGGAGCCAGCCAGTCACCTAGTGCCCTGCCACTGCTAAGGACTGCATCAAGCCTTGCTAGGCCTGTTTAGAATAGTAATAAATGAACAGAGACCATTTCACTTGGACAGCAGAAGACTGCTGAGACATATAGCTGTTTACAAGTATCTTGGGCAGTGCCATATATAAAAAGGAATTGACAAATCCAGCTTGCTCTGGAGGGGAGAATTATGATTAACAGGTGGAAGTTATAACCGGTAAGGTTTCAGCTCAGAGAGAGACTTCACAGGGGTGGAAGGGGTTGGTAACCAGTGATGGAATGAACCTTCATGAAAATGCATGAATACCCATACTGGAAGGGTTTGGGAGGCTCTATGATCTCACATAACAGAGAGATGCCTGTGTTAGCCAAGAGGTCCTTTGGGGTAACCTCTGAGGGTCCTTCCAAAGCTGAGATTCTGTGACTAAAATACAGTGTGTATGTTTTGGTTGGTGGAAAGAGGTAGGTGTTTTATCTGGCAAACTAACCTAGTCTAGTCACTCATGTGGCTAAGAAGTACTTCCTAATATGTAACCATGCTCTCTTTGTAGTTTTACACTATCTGCCATTTCTTCCCATGGAAACGGCAGTGGAGCCTGGGGATGACCAGATCGTGTTTAATAGTCCTGCAAACACGTAAAAAGTTAGGCTCTCTCTGACCACACTCAGCTTTCTCTTTCATTGGCTAACCAACAAGGTGGGTGTTTCTCATGTGTGTGCGCTCTCCGTCCTCACTGTCCTCTGAGGTCAGCAAGTGTACCTGTTCTGCAGAGGAGGACACTGAGGCTAAACAATAGGGGTCTTTTGAGAGAGGAGGTATCTTCTGTGTTGCTTTTTTAAAAGTTGCAAATCCATTTGCATCTTTAACTGTATGAAACAGTGACTAATGCTGCTCTTTTGTTCTAGAAGAGCAAGAAAGGTTGGGGTGAAGATGAGCCAGACGAAGAATCACATACCCCGCTCCCTCCGCCCATGAAGATCTTTGACAACGACCCTACACAGGATGAGATGGTGGGGCTTCTTTCCTGGCTCACTCGAAAGCGCAGTGCATAACGCATGTGGTCTCATTTTGTGTGCACTCTCGCCCTTGTTATCCCTTACACCACGGGAATCCACGGTGATGCAGCTTATTCTGACTGTATCTGGTAGGGGTCCCCTCCCTTCCCCTGGAGATCTGGCTTTGTTCTGGGCAGTGTAGCCATGTGTGCAGCATGCCCAGAGTGGGACTCTGCCTGGCGCCTTGTCCTGTTGATGAAGGGCAATGGCTCTCTGTCTTTGGAAGCGGCAGATCCCAAAAGGCACTATTAGTCTCATAAAGGGATCTGAGGTGGTTCTAGGCCATGATCATTTTCTTGTACCTGACTGTATGACCTTTGTTTTAGTTGGTTGTTTTCCCTATGCTCAACTCTAAACCTGAAATAACAGTAACTTCCAGTCATGCCCAGTGCTGTTAAGATTCTGCAAACGCAGCATGAGGGCAGAGATGCTGCTAAGGAGAGGTTGCTGCCAAAGGTGGGCAAACCGGAGAACATGCCAGCTTGCTCATGTTCTCTGGTTTGCAAAAATGCCCTGACTCCTTGGCAGAGAGGCTCGTGGGTATCTGAAGTGTGATGTCCGCTGGACCTCTAATCTCAGAGTGGTCATTCCGGTTGTTCTGGAGCAGAGGCTGGGATTGGCTGTGCTTTCAGGTTCTGACCCGAGGCCTGAGGCTGCTTTAGTCATGTGCTTCATCAGTCACTTTCCTTACAGACATTTTCACTGCATTGTGCTCCTCCTGCCTTCCCTTAGAGTTGCTGTCGTTTGGACTCTGGAGTCGCAGTGGTGGTTTCAGTTTGTGATGTACTTGGTGTTTGCTTTCAGAGTGTTGTTCAGTGAGGGGGGGGGGGCGGCGGCGGCAGTACCCTAGCCTCTCTCCAGGGTCTCGCTGTGGTCTCTGGTGCTCTGCCTTGCAGCGGGGCAGGCTGCTCTGATGCTGTGGCTCTGGCATACAATTCCACCAAGGGTACAATTCGGAAAGGACTGTGCCGATGCTTCAGCATTTCTGATGATAGCCCAGTTCTTGTTTTAATTCTGTTTTACATTTGGGTCATTAACCCACAGACATTAATTGAGGGCTTCCTCTGTGCCACAGGGACAGATTCTAGGGACAGGATGATGACTAAGATGTGGTCGCTGCCACCCTCTGTGACTCACCCATGAGAAGCACACAGTTGTGGCCCTTAGGAGGGCCACAACCTAGGAGGGTGATGTTGGTGACCCGGGTCTCCAGGATCAGCTCTGACTCTTGACTGTTGGGAAAAAAGTAGCAGGAAGCGTGGCATGGTGCCATCCTGGATTCCCAGAGGCAGAAGCGCCTGTGCTTCCCCTTGAGATGAGAATGAACACAACCTGCTGTGTTCCCAGAGGCCCATCCTTGTGAGATGCTCCGCAAGCAGTGATAGTGTGGGGGGGGGGGGGTAGGATGCTCATGTCCCATTACTTGCCATCCCACGCAGCCCTCCACACTGAGGTGCCAGCTTGCATAAGATAAGTGAAAGGTCATGAACCCTCCCCCTCTAATACCCTCAGAACAGCTTATTTGGGGGAAAAGGATGTTGTGTTGTTTCTGGATAATTTTTTAACTGAAAATGTGGATTTACCCGCAGATGTTTATGTAGACTTTTCTTAGCCAGAAATAAGGCAGATGGCAAGTCCCTTTTTATACTCATTAACCCTCCTCAGTCCTCTTTGTTGGACTTCAGTGCCTTCGTTTTGCTGGAGTACTTGGTGATCCTCAGAACTTTTAGCAAATTTTTAAAGTCCACCCATTGTTAATGTTGTGCAATTAAGGCTCCATGTGTCCTTCTAATATTTGTTTGTGTGTGTTTTTTTAAATATTTCCTAAAGTCTTGTTAATTTTACCTTCTTAACTATAATTTTAATAGCTTGGGAGTGTTTCATTTATTCGATGTGCCATAATTAGCTTGACCTGCCTGTTGTCAGATACCCTAGGTTGTTTCCAAACTTTGCTCCATTGGGTAGCACCTCCTCGGGTCCCCTGTCACGTATAGCATTTGTTCTTTTCGTTCCTGTCCCTGGAAAAAGCTCCCGGGTAGAATTACCAAGACTGATACAAAATTGATAACCTTGATTTCCAAACAGACTTACACATTCTTCTTGCATTCCCCAGGAGAGAAAAAGAGTGTTTTTTATATTTCTCTTAACTACGTTGATTTTATTTATTTATTTATTTTACTGTATCTTAGAAGCAAGGACCTAAACTCACAGTTTGATTAGACAAAAAGAAGCTTCCCTTTTGAAACTCTCCCCACTAAGTTCAGGGACACACTGGAATTTTTGCCCCTGGACATCTAACTCTCCTCTCCCAGAGTTGTCAGTGTCAAAAGCTGAAGGCGCGTGTACCTGGGCCCTGGGAACACCAGTGCCCTCTGCTTTGACGTGCCAGGGGTAAAGCTTGCACGTGCATGTGGGGTTGATCGTTCCCCCCAGTTTCTTCTCAAGTAGGAAGAGGAAGAAAATATACCACCACCCCTCAGTGAGCAGAAGTCCCCAAACCACTGCCCAAACAGTCACGTGGACTAAGCCTTATTGTGGGTATGAGGGAAGAGGGACAGGCCCTGGCCTTGAGCCTCCCTTCTCTGTGAACAGGAGAGTCCCTCCTTCTCCAGAAGAAGTTACACAAGTCCTGCCAAAGCCTTGAATTACTTCCTAGTGTGCCAGTTTGCAGCAGTGTGTGTCTGAGTGCGCATGGGGGTGGGGGGTATGTGTCCACCTCTCTGGTCTCTAAGTGCTCTGCCCCCAGCATTTTTGATTTTTGCTTGACACACAGTGAGGGTCTATATTTAAGATCTACACCTAAATAAAGCAAGGACAATTTCTCTTCTTCAGACACACTCAAACCTAGCTTTTATGACTCCTTTCACACCCTGGCATAGTAAAAGGCAGTCCTGTAGTGGCCCAAGTCTCATCTGCCCACCACCCCCACCCCACTGCTGTCAGCAGGCACAGCCCTTACCTACTGGTCTCTCAGGGAACACAGCAAACCCCCACCTACCTCGGCTCCTTAGGTGGCCTGCCTGAGAGCCTAGTCTCGTGCTTCACTTCTGGACAGAATTCTGACAAAGGGTCTGGCAGGCCTGTCCCACACCCATACTGTTGTGTCCCTCTGTCATCTCCTCCCTCGAAACTCCCTAGAGCTTTGCTTGCCTTGCCTGCCTTGAGCTTTGGACTTGCTGTTTTGCTTGCTAATTGCTATTCCTCATTCCTTGCTAATCTGCTTTTGCTCTGCTGCTCAATGTCTTGCAGTCCTCCTCTTTGCTAGCAGCCCGGCAGGCTTCCACCGAAGTGCCTACTGCTGCAGACCTTGTCAGTGCAATAGAGCAGTTGGTCAAAAGCAAGCTGGTAAGTGGGGCCCTGGAGGCAGCTCTGCCTGGATCTCCCCTCCGTGTGGCTCTTAGGGCCTGGCACCTGTCAGCAGTGTTCTCTGTTGCACCTACCCTCGTTCCTCCTATAGGGTCACTTCCAGCTAATGGTGCTTTCTAAAACGCTGTGCCCCAGAGTGCTTTTGGGATTTGTTTGGGAATGGGCATGGGCAGTTAACAGGCTCTTTTGGGATTGTGACATTGCCGAGAGGCAAAAGGCATTCAAGACACAGCAGCCTCCCAATAAGCCTGGTCCACTGGTCTCCAGGGCAGCGACATTTTGACAGTGACTGATGTGTGTCTGGTTAGCCTGGAAGCTAACTTTGCTGCAGAGATGCAGAACATGGATTGGACCTTTGAAAGCGCTGAGTAATTGTATTTGGGGACCTTGGATAGTCTTCTAGCTTCCAAAGTCTCACACAAGTTGACTGCTGATTCTGAAGGAGAATGGGCACAAGTATGTGGATACCTCCCCACAAGACACTAAGGGAGCTGGTGCATATCCTGTAATGAGTCTGAGCTGGTATGGGGTTTTGGCATTAATGCTGGGGACAGAGCTCCTTTACTCCCATATTTTTATATTTAAATGTACTGTAATAGAATAAAGAAGAATAAAAATAATAATAATAAAAAGTGTATCAGCACAGGATGACAATTTGAAACCCTTTTCTTTCCTTTGCTCTCATTTATGTCACTCACTTTGTTTTTATTACAACTCTCACTAGGATAAGTATGTCTGGGTTTCTGCCAGACTTCTGTCAGGCGGTCCTGTTTAACAGCACCATTTAAACCCTTCTCCATGGCCCAGGAATGAGAGGGAATGATGGATGCTCTCTGGGGAAAGCTACCTGATAATAATTTTAATTACAGGAACTCCCTTTTTAAATATCCTAGCTCTTAAGGAGTACCAATGAATTTAACATATATGACTTTGTTCTTTTTCTTCTAACTTTCCTTCCTAATTAAAAAAAACAAAAACCTTAGTTGGTGTTTTCAGTAACGAGTGCCAGCCTCTGGGGGGTTGTTCGTTTCCTGCCATCACTCCCTGCCCCACTGGTGGGGGTTGAGTGCTATCATGGGCCTGCATGCACTTTTCAAAGCTCCCCTCTCTGGCCACTCCTTACTTGCTCCCCTTTCCTCTCTACACTAACCCATACAATACAGCCTCTTCATTCTCCAAATATCATAAAAATATTTTATTTCCTTAAAAATCATCCTGCCCTGGGCAGTGTGGCTCGTCCAGTTTGTAGGAGCATCGTCCTATAAACTGAAAGGTGGCGGGTTCAACTCCTGGTCAGGACACATGCTTAGGTTGCAGGTTTGGTCCCTGGTTGGGATGCATGTGAGAGGCAACTGACTGATGTTTCTCTCCTGCTCTCTCTCCCTTCCTTCCCCTCTCTCTAAAGCTGTTAATAAGCATGTCCTCGGGTGAGGATTTTAAAAAATCATCCTTTTTCTGCACTTTTTCTTTCGCCACCTGAGCCTGGGCCCTGACCTCATGCCTGCACTATTGCAGTATCCACTGCTTGGTCTTTCCCCACCCAGCCTCATTCTCCAGCTGGTGTTTCACAAGCACTGTTTATTGCCTCCCTCCACGGGGAAGACTCACAACCTCCCTGCTTGTTTCCACTGTGGGGTGCCTTCAATACACAAGACAGTTTACTGAGATGCAGGAAGAAAATATTGGCATCTCTTTATCTCATTGTTTGACGGTTTTGTGTATGTTTTAATAGGTACATATGGTAGTACAGTAGCACAGATATACATGTGTAATTTATAAATAAGTTACATGCTTTGGATATGCATGACCAAAATTATGCTTACTGTTAGAGGTATATAATCAACGTTTGGAAATCATTGACCCATAGGTAAAGTCCACATTTGATGTGGGTACCAGCCTGCGGTATCTGTGGCATTATGACTGAGAATCAGTCTACCAAGACATGATCTGCTTGGGGAGGAAAGGTGGCTGAACTCTCGAAGGAGAAGGGCCAGGAACCTGTTCCTCAATGGACTTTTACTGGGTTTATTTGCATAGGAATACAGGGCGTATATATACATAAAGCTCATCAATCATTGTCAGGCAGTAATGATCAAATAATAGATGACGTTCAAAGAACTATGAGGGCTTATTTAGAATCAGGGTCAGATACATAAAGGGCCATACAACTTTGGGGAAACAAACTCATTTCATGCTTGGACCCTTATCATTTAAATTGAGGGTATTAGCAAAGCAGGTTTCACAGGATTTTATGCATTCTTTCTCAGGCCTGATCACCCCAGGGAACCCGCCCTTTCCAGCACTGGACTGTACCCACCTCCGGCATTGTTTCAGGCTTAAGTCGAGCAGGGGAAGTAAGGCAGCCAAGAGATTAGGAGACTTCTTGCAGACAGAATGAGGACTCAGGCTATGTCAAAGCCGAGGGGCAAGGGTTCATCACCCACTTTTTCTATAGCCCCCCAAGTCCTTCCCTGAGGGCCCCTCATGACCTTGCCTGTCTTAGGTCATCTCTCCCTTGAGGAATCTTACCAGTCATTGGCTAACTGGTCATGCACTGGGGGGCCAGGCAGGGTGAAGTAAAGTAGGCAGAGGCAGTGCTTCTGCCAGGGAGATAAGCTTTGTCTCCTTAGTGGCTTAGGGTCCCAAGGTCTCTCACTCAGCCTTAGCCAATGGGGGGTTATAGCTTCTGAAACCAGGCAGGGAGGTTCCCAACACATATTTACCCAGAATTCTAATCTTCTATGAACTTCTTCCCAACCTGTCTTTCCAGCGTCCACTTGTTATTGTGGCTGATGAACTCGGACTTGTTTTCTTCACTATCCCCAAACATATATTTGGCTGTGCTGCCTCCACATTTCTGTCCACACCACTCCACTTGCCTGGAATGTTCTCCCTCTTGTTTTTGCTTATCTAAAGTATAATAGTTATTCAAGGCCCCACTCAAATCTCATCTCTCCAGAAGGCTTCTCTGACCAGCCCAGGCCAGAGTCTCGTGCGGTCCCACAGTAATCACTGTGTAAACCGCACCCCACCTGACACCGCTGTTTGGTGGTCCTGTTGTGTTATTTGTTAAAATGATTTTCCCTTTGCACTTGCAGCTTACCTCTCCAGCTAGATGTTTTGTCACTTAGGACATTATATTCTCCCCCACTATAGGGGCCTTTTATACTTATATCAGTAAACATTTGTTTCCAAAAGTGTATTTTTTTCATATTTTGGATTACCTTTTTTTGACTACTCCTGCTCACCTTAGCAATGTTAGGAGTCTGTTCACCTCCAGTTTGTGTGAGCAGTGGGTCTGGTGTTAAACATGTTGAGTGCAGATGTTGAAAAGACCCATAAGAGCAAATTCCCCAAAGGAGAGGGAGTGTAGGCTGGTGGTGGAGTTGATTGGCCCTATAAAAGGCTCTCTACAAATGTCTTTGGATGTATGGCCTTTCTGCGGTGAGTTTACCATAATAGGGTCTTTAACTTCTTCCACTAATAACTACTTCTTGAGGACCTGCAGTGAGCCTAGAATTATAGAGATTTCTTTGGCTGGATATACAAAACCAAGCTCGTATAGGGGAAAGGAATGAGGGAGCAGTGGTTTGGTTTCTCAGAATCTTCTCACCAAAATTCAGTCCTTTGTCCTTTCTTCTCTCTTTCTTCCCATCCCTACGCGTACCCACATGGGGCAGCAACAGAGCCAACAGTAGCTGGTTCTTTCCTTAGTCACTTTTGCAAATACTGAATTGCATTTTCATCTCCAAGACTTGTATTCCCTATCAGCTCTTTAGCTTAGAAGAGGGTAAGACCTAGAGCCCGTAAAAGTTCGGGAGCTTTTATTTGACTGTAAGTACAACAGTGTGAGTGCTGCCAAAAGAGCCAGTGTGGTCACAGGCTGGGTTAATGGAAGTACAGGTACAGATTCAGCAGAGTAATAGCCCCATTGCACTCAAGCTTTCAGACCACACCTGTCATGAGCTGTGTGTGAGTCATGCATTGGGTTCTGAGCCTGGCATTTCAAAACACTCTTGAACTCAAAGGAAGTCGCCCCCAAAGGGGTAGCTAGTACCATGGGGTCCATGTCATTCGAAAGAAAGCTGAAGAAACTGAGGTTAAGGCCTGACTGGTGTAGTTCAGTTGGTCGGACATCATTCCACAAAGCGAAAGGTCACCGGTTTGATTCCCAGTCAGGGTACGGGCCTGGGTTGTAGGTTTGGTCCCCAGCTGGGGTGTGTGCAAGAGGAACATGTGTGAGAGGCAGCTGATCAATATTCTGTTTCACATCAATGTTTCTCTCTCTCCCTACCTTCCCCTCTCTCTAAAAAAACAGAAAATCTTTTAAAAACCTCTAATTAAAAAAAAAAGAAACTGAGGTTAAGTATGGGGAGAACTTGGGAGAGAGAGGACACAAGAGCTGTCTTCTAATGGTTGAGCACTGCCGTGGGAAAGAAGGGTTAGCCTCAACACTTTTGTACTTCAGAGGATGAATCCTAGGCCTGCGGGCAGACGTTATCTTAGTTCAATAAGAGAACAACTAATAAGGTCCTTTTCAATGTACAGAGTCTGGAAATTTTACAGGAATATCTAGTATATTTGGACTTTTATATCTATAATTAAAATTCTGTTTTGGTTGCTCAAAAGATGGCCCCAAATTCTCCAGTCAGAATTCACTTGGCCCCTAGCTCTTCCCAAAAGCCATGATGAGATCCCTTGTGTCCCTGAGTTTCGGAGCTGCCCTGGATGCTTATCTGTACTTAGGACTGCCCCCAGGCTCCCTCCCCAAGTGTTTTGGTCTCTGCTGCTTGAGAGCTGCTGTTAGGGAATGAGGGCAGGCATTCTCTGCCTGGGTGCTGTGCCAATAAAACCCCTAAAGTCCCCAGAACCTCCTTTGGCAGGTCCCTGCAGACCTTAATGAGCACTTCTGAATTCTCTCGGGATAGCCTTGGTCTTTAACCCAGGCTTTGCTTTACCACGAGAGGATGCCCACCCACCTTCCCAAATAGAGCTAACATACTTGTTCCAGGTTTTGTATTAAGGTATTGTCTTTAATTCTGAGGCAAGACTAAGGACTCCCCCTGCTTTCCCTGTTTGATTTTTAATAAAGCTTTTTCTAGACGTGTGGACTGGAGGTGGTGGTGAGTATATAAGGAATCAGAAGACCTAGGTTTTGGTCCTGCCTATGCTACTTACTGTGTAGCCTTGAGCAAGTTACTTAGGGTACTTGGGTTCAGTTTTATCTCATTTATCAACAGTGCTGGTTCTGCCCACCCAAGATAGTTAAGATGAAGATCGAGTGAGGTGTGAATGCGCTTGATACCACCAGCATCCTACAAACATTAGCTCTTAGACAACTCATAAGTACTGTGAAGGGCAGGGAAAGGAAATGTGGTCATACTTTATCTTCTGCAGCCATGCCCTGGGCCCAGGGACACAGTATGTGTCAACCGGGGTGTTGGTAGTTGGGTGAACGTTGCTGGGTAGTAGCTTAACAATCTGTATGACTTCGTTTTATCCCTCTAAATAGCCCCAAGTTTCCCCCACCCACCTGAGAAGAAGGGCTGAGCCTCTAGAAAGAAAGCCTCCTCCCTGAGGAGGGTCCTCAGGCAGCATCACAACAGTTCACTGGGCTTAGGGCAGCACAGTGGACCCCTAGCTGATAATCCTCTGCCTGTAGGGAAGGGGCTGGCCAGGACTGAGCTTTTGTTCAGTCTACCTGTGGCTTGGCTTCCTGAGAATGTGTCACCTGCTTCAGCAAGACTGCCTACCTTTGGGACTTCTGTTTTGATAGCATTCAGTATCCTAGGTCTGCCCTGGTCAGTCATGGTGGTCCACGTTACCTGGATAGGACTGGGTTGCATTCCTGTGCATGCTTTGCTCTCCTTTAGATGAACTGGCCTGCTCTGTCAGTGGCAAGGTAGAGTGAGCAGAAGTCCAGAGTCCAGGTGGGAGGATATACTGGCCCCTTATGTCCATTATGAAGGTGTATGTTTTCAGGAACTGGGTTCCTCTGACATCCCTCTATGGAAAATGTTATTGAGCTTGTTGAAATAGAAAAGTTTAGCCCTGGCTGTCGTGGCTCAGTGGATTGAGCACTGGACTGCGAACCAAGGGGTCGCCAGTTTGATTCCCAGTCAGGGCACATGTCTGGGTTGCAGGCCAGGCCCCCAGTCAGGGGCACACAAGAGGCAACCACACATTGATGTTTCTCTCCCTCTCTTTCTCCCTCCCTTTCCCTCTCTCTAAAAATAAAAATATTTTTTAAAAAAGAAAAGTTTAGATTTCCACAAAGATTTTAACCCAAAGTCACAAACCTGAATGACATTTGCCTG
This sequence comes from Desmodus rotundus, assembly GCF_022682495.2. NCBI lineage: Eukaryota > Metazoa > Chordata > Mammalia > Chiroptera > Phyllostomidae > Desmodus > Desmodus rotundus. The sequence continues at coordinate 101,876,050 of NC_071388.1, forward strand.
GAAAAACTGGACTTCAGTTTTTCTACACTATACTTGTTTTCCCCAACCTCACCCCCGACTTGCCTGGGAAGGACTGAGATCCAATACCTCTGATACATCCACGGAATATTGCACACATTCTTACAGAAGGATGGGGCAGCTAAGAAGCTGGTGTGGTAGGTAGTGCTGGACCAGCACCTTGCCTGTTTTTCATCAGATGAGCTTTGACCTCTCCGCAAGAGTTCCGTAGGATATTCAGTAAATTCTTGGGGTCCTACTATGTGCCAGCTCTGAGATCAAGCACAAAACCTTCCTTAAAGGGACTTAGAGTCTAGGGTCAGTGCTCAACATCCTCTCCCACCTGGACTATTACAGCCATTTTCTCTTAGAGTTCATTCTGTCTCTTTACATGACTGCCAGAGGGGTCTTTATTTTCTTTCTTTTTTTAAAAAAACTTTAGAAAGGTTCTTTTTGACTAATAAAAGCAATAGATGCTCTTTCAAGAAAAATTGGAAAAACAACAAGAGTATAAACAAATTGTATCATTTACCATCATCTAGACATATTCAGTGTTGAAATTTAGATATATTTTCCTCTAGACTCTGTTAAATAATATAATCATAGAGCATATAAAATTTAAGGCCTTTTTTCCTTTAGTATCATATCAGACATTTTCCCAAGTCACGAAAAGGAATATTAAGACTGATCTTTCTAAAACTTAAACTCAATGACGCTGCTTCCCTGCATAAAATTCTCCTGTCGTTGGTGTTAGAAGGTGAAATCTCTACTTCCTACTGCTGCACACAGGCTCCTTATGGTCTGACCCCTGCATACTCCTCCAGGCTTATCTACTCCATTCCTCACCTCTTTCACTACTACTGACTCACCCCCAACTCACATAACACAGTTATTTGCCACCCCTCCACTCCCACCTCCTGCCTACACCAGGCAGCTTGTGGTTTCCCAGGCTGCCCTGTGTAGTCTCACAACCTGATCCTTTACTCACAGTGCTGCTCTGGAATGTCCTCCCATTGGTTTATCCACTAAAACCTTTTTCATTTCAAGGTGCCTCTTCCATTAAGCCTTTCCCTTTCCTCTCCACCCCACCATAGAGCTGCCAGCTCCTTTTTCATCCTGCGTGGTATCTCTTCTGTCTGGAAGGACACCTGCGTGGGTGGCTTCTGTCTAAGCCACCCACGTGGCTTAGATCATGGAGAGCAGGGAACCCTATCTTATTCATCTTTGTTTCCCCAGCACTTCGCAAATTGTCAGCATGTAGATACCCATGTGCTTTAGCACAGAATGAACGATCATGTACAATACTGTGCTACGAATGCTGCGCAGGGGGTGTGTCAAGGGTGCCCAGAGGAAGGGCGTTTTATGGGTATGTGATCCAAGATCCAGCACACAGGAAATGTGTTCATTTTTAACGTAGGGACAGCCTTCCTCCACACTTAATCTGCTTTTTTGAATTCTGTTTGCATTTCTGTTCCCTGACCTTGGACCAACTCTAGGGGCACCCATTGTGCAACTTTTGTTCCTCCCTCCTTTGTACACCTTCTCCTTTGTCTGCTGCGACTGTTGTGACCTGAGCCCTGGCAGGGCAGTCTCCCTGTGGCGGCACACAGCCCGGCACACAGCAGCCCCCCCACCCTTCCCAGAGCAGCACACAGCAGCTGAAGGTCACCCCTACTGGCCCTTGAGTGGGGCCTAGTATCCCAACTCTAGCACAGGTAGCTAAGTGCTCAGTTGAATCATTATAAGTATTTACAGCCAACACCATTATTTGAGGCAGATTACCCAGCATACAGCTGAGCCAAACCCTTTACTTCCCTCTTCTTCCTCTAGCACAGCTTCTGCCCTCCTCAGCTCCATCCCAGAGATCCCTTGGGCAGGAAGAGATAGAATATATTTTTCTGCAAGACATTTTGGGCTCCTCAGATGTCCTTCATTCTGCAGAAGAGTTGAGGGTGGACCACGCCAAGCTGGATGTTCCACAGGAGAGCTTTGTAGGCAAAGATATAAGCTTGTTTCCCAGGCCTGGCAGCCAGCATCCTGCCAGCCAACAGGCTGCAGAACAGACTGTAACAGGACATTGGGGAGGATGGGAGGGAAGTAAAAGACATGTAATCAGATCAATCACTCTCCTGGTGGCACCGGGAGACATGTCACATGTCACTGAAAAGCCTCCCTGTCCGTGGCTTGTCAAGCCTCAGCACCAGACACTCATTTCCTTAATAACTGGTTACAGATCCTGAACCTATAAATTTAGCTAAACTCTTCCTGACCTTTCTATATTTTTAGCCTCTGCTGCTTCTCTGGGTAACAGAGTCCATGGTTGATTACTCGTTCTATAAAATACCTTCCTGTCAAATTAAAAGAAATTCTCTTTTTCAAGCTTAAAAACCCTGTCCTATTCACTCTAGTTCCTACTGTTGGTAACAAATTCCTGTTTGGCTCTTAGCACATTCTGTTGATGTAGACGTGGATTGGGCGGGGGGGTGGAGAGAAGGTTGACATCTCTCTTCAGCTTTAAGCTTCTCATCTTCAAGTCTTAATATTCTCCACCTGGTCTCAAGTAGTGGCCCATTGGGCCCCTCTTCCCTTTCTGTTTCATTTTTCTGGACTTTTTCTACCTCTGTTTGGCCTGTGTTGAAATACAGCAGTTTAGGGAGTTTACGACAGATGCTCCAAGCACGTATTGTTTAAGATCATGCTGAAGCCTTTTGTTCTCCTACCTTTTTGGACACTTTTTTTTTTTTTTTTTTGAAAGAGAGACATCAATGTGTTGTTCCACTTATTTATTTATTCATTGGTTGCTTTTTGTGTGTGCCCTGACTGGGAATCGAACTTGCAACCTTGGCGTATTGGGATGATACTCTAAGCAAGTGAAGCTACCCTTTCAATCTTTGTGACTTCAACCTTAGTTTAGGGCTGATGTTTTCAAAGACTGGTAAAGTGAAGCCTATCCTTTTAGCAGCAGTGGCTGTTGTAGACAGGCATCTTGTATGGAGAATTTAGATTAATCTCCCATATTTGTGTTATAGTTGCTCACATTGACTTGATCTTCACTCTTACTGTTCATCCACATTGCTTCTGCCAATTTGCATAATGAAATGCTAAGTGTCACTGTGTGATCTTTCTCCCCTGGTACTTTTATTCCTTTGAAAGCTATAGAAAGGAGTGTTCGGATTTGCAAATAGAGGAAAACTGAAGCATGTAATAACTTTTGCTGTCTCACTTACGATAATCCAGTCACTAGCAGCTCTGGGATTAGAATCTTTTACACTTCTATCTTTCTAGAAGACCATATTAATCCCTTTAAATGTTTCTCAATCCCATAGCAACTTAATCAAAAGAAATGAAAGAGATTAATAAATGAAAGGAAGCCCTTGGTAAATAGCCTTAGCAAAGATGTTTTTAGAAAAGGCTAAGTCTATTGACCTCCTCAAAAAACATTGTAGCTGATTAAACAACATTGTTTTAAACAAACTAGTTTTCCTATCACCACCCTCCCCTATCATTTACATTTGATGTTCCTATCTCTGATTTTCTTTTCTAACTGCTCGTTTGGTTAGAATTGCCGTGATTAACTTCACCTCTGGAGCTCTCACCCAGAGATAAATGACTTTGACAATTTTCGTTCTGTCTGATATTTGGGAAATTGGCAGGCAGCACATGCCGCCCAGCACATCCTGATTGCCTGGGAAGGCCACAGCTCTGGGCACCCTGCTGCGGGAAGATGGGAGTCTCTGGTCTCCTGGAGCTTTCACTGAGGTTCAGTGAGAACAGCCTTGGCTACATATCTTCCAAGTTGCCTATGGCTGGGGTGGGGAGCGAGGTGCAGGGGGTGGGGTGCGGGGAACACGGGGCCTTCCAGAGGACTTTCCAGTGCATACTTCTCTAAAGCTGTTTACTCTTCTCTTTCAGAGCCTAGAAGGAGGCTCATACCGGGGGAGCTTGAAAGACCCAGCAGGCTGCTTGAATGAGGGGATGACCCCGCCCACACCTACTAGAAACCTGGAAGAAGAACAGAAAGCCAAGGCCCTGCGAGGCAGGATGTAAGTGGTGTCCCCAGATTCCATGGACCCTGGTGCACATGTGTGCAGGAGACAAAGAGCAACGGTCACAGCAAGTGTGGAGAGAATTAGAGGGGGTTAGAGAGCCCTTCAAGGGAAGAGATGCCCACTAGCAGCACCTAGTCCAGTCCCCTTCCCAAGACAGCCCTCAATGTCTCAGCAAACAGTTTAGGATAAAAATATCGCCTGGAGACAAAGCTGGACTTCATCTTCATCAGAGCGCCCTTCCAACCCCGAATTCCCACTCTAACTTCCCTATGGGTTTTCTTTTTACCACTCTCTTCCAAGCAGTAACTTGGGCTGTGCTAAAGCTATATTTAAATGCTTTTATTTGGCCTTGCCAGTTCCTTCCTGTGGCCTACAACACATGTGTGTCTTAGAGAGAGGGAGCTGGTTGGCAGTGCTGGACATGCTGATAAAGAGGCATGTGTTCCCCTGGCTTCCTCCCCATCGCCCCAAGGCCCCAGACCTGAGGATTTGGTGGCTTCTCTGTGCTGTATAGATCAAGAATTTCAGATGAATTGCTTCTTGGGTTCAACCTTTTGCTGGGGCCCCTCTTTCACATCTCAAAACTTTATCCCTTCTGCTACTTGGGCCAAAAATGCAGTTGTGTGGCTCCAGGCAAAACTCTTTCAAATTTAGATGATACGCTTCAGACCCCAGCGAGCTGCACAGCACCCGGCTTGTGCCAGTGCACGGCCATCAGCGTTTTGCGTCCAGCTCCTTACTGTCAGGACAGAAAGAGAAGTGTTTGGGTTTGATGCCTCAGGGGCTCCAGAGAGCCAGTCTGTGTAGTTTCCCATGCAGCGAGCCACAGGGAAAGAGCTGACTCTTTGAGTTCTTTTACAACTGGGTTCAAATCTGAGCTCTGCTACTCACTTTGTCCTCTTGGGCAGTGCCACCCGAGTGTTTTCATCTACACACAATAGGGTTTACAATCCCTACCTTGTTATAAGCGTGAGAAAAGCCAGTGAAGCACCTGGTAAGTAAGTGCTCTAAGAAGAGGAAATCATTAACAAAAAAGAAACCAAGAAAGCAAATGTCCTTGAAGTTGTTAAAGCCCTCATCTGGTGGTAAGTAGGGAGGCTGTGCCGTTCAAAGTTGTTATTTCGGAATGTCTGCAGTCAATCTTCTTGGCCTTGACTGGGGATTTTGCCTGCCAGTTACCATGGATACCTATCTGAAGAACTGTAGTCTCTATATCTCAGAATCTTCACTTGATGTCAGTATCTCTGAGGCCTCAAAGGTTTGTTGTCAAACAAATGTCTTTCTCCTCTTGTCAAGTGAAGAATGGAGTTAAAATGAAGGAAGAAAAGTCTCATGTTGATCCCTTGGCCTCAAGCTTTCATAACTCAGTTTTGTCAAAGTGTTGTCGTTCTTTCTGCCCTACGTCTTTACAATTGTTCAGCTACAGGTGAGGGAGGCAGAGCATAAAGAATAGGACGAAGAATGCTGGGTTGTGAGTGGCATTCTTTGTCTGACTGCCATGTCCCTTCTGGGAAAGCCCCTCCTCTGCCGTGGTGCCCTCAGCCGTTCCGTGCGGGCCTCTCGTGGGGAGAGTGCCAGTGAGCACCGTCCCTAGGGGTGCCAAGTGTGGACTTCTGGGCAGTCTTGTCACAAAGGCAGTGGAGTAACTTTCCTGTGAACTGAAGTGTGAAGATTTCTTGCTTCACAGTGAAGAGGAACCCTCATTGTTCTTCATCTCCTGTTCAGGTTTGTCCTGAATGAGCTGGTGCAGACTGAGAAAGACTACGTCAAGGATCTGGGGATCGTGGTGGAGGTGAGTAGGTGGCTCAGGTGGTCACCCGACCAGGGGCATATTGGACCCTAGGTGGGCCAAGGTGTTTTACCGTGAGAGTATGTAGTTTACTCTCTCTGGGTATTTGCAGAAGTGAAACAAAAAATGGTAATAGATTAACTAGAATATGTAGGTAAGGTTTTCTTTTTTTCTCTTCCCTTTGAATATTGTAAGAGATTCAGAGGGAGGTAGGGCCCCAAATGTCACAGCCTCTTGCTTAGGGCTAAGTACATTCACCTAGTTCTAGGTGATGAAGTTTTGTCCGAGGTTTTTGTTGGTGTCTAACCTCATGGACACAATATTCTCCAGAGCTATGAGCCACCATGACCTGCACTAAGCAGGTCACTCTTAGTGAAAGCGTGGGACTTACATGTTTCCTCAGATCTTAAGGAGAATGTTATGAACACGAATACCAAGAAGACAGACAAAAAAAAAACCCACCAATAAGGCAAGACTGACAAGCCCACAGTTCAGAGTCAACTTGGCAGCAAATAAAACAGCTCTTTCTCCAGAGGGGCTTGTTTAGGGGGATTTAGGCACTTGGATAAGAAAGTCTAAGAAAGTAAATGGATAATTTAGATAGCTTACAGCCCTGTTGCTAAAGATCTTAAACAAAAGAATGTGAATTCTAAAAAATGAGTGTCTGATACCTAAAGTACCTTCTGGCTCCTCACACTGGACCTAGAAGTCCCCATCCAGTGACATCGGCTGGCTTAGGGTTTGTATGTGCCTATCCTGAACCGTGGGTAAACGAACTAACCTGGCATACAGAGGACCTGAATTCTGATTTATGGAAAGTTAGTCTCTTCTCCAAGGAAGGATGGGGCAGGCAGGGGTACAGCAACCTCCATACAGAGTCCAGCCCAGGATCAGAGGGCCTGGGAGTCTGGAGGCTGCAATCCAGGGCCGTCCACAGCAGCAGTGTGATTGTAAGGCAGATCACGAGACTCCCCGTGTCTTGGCTTTCTCATCTGTCAGGTGGGGATAAATGCTGCCTGGCCAACCTCAAAACTTGACCTTAAAGCTGAAATGAGGTCATACATGATAACATTTTATAGAGTCTAAAGTATTACCATATTAAGACTTATTTCTAGGCCAGATGTGTCTGGTTCTGAGTCTTTAAAGACATGTAACTTGGATTGGGAGAAAGGAGAGGAGAAGGTGATGTCTTCTTTGTTCTGCTTTCTTAAGGGGACTGGAGACAAAGAAAGAGACCCAGAAATTCATTTATTGATTTTTTTTTTTTAGAGAGAGGGAGGAAGGAGAGAGAGAGAAAGAAACATCTATTTGTTGTTCCTCTTATTTTTGCATTCATTGGTTGATTCTTCTATGTGCCCTGACCAGGGATCAAACCCACAACCTTGGTGTATGGGGATGACACTCTTAACTGACTGAGCTACCCGGCCAGGGCCAAGAGCCAGAAATTTACAAAAGTTTTGTGTATCACTCAGCACAAAAGTATAGTCCTGGTTGAATAGTGAGAAACCACAGAAGCACCTGCCCTTGAACTCATGCAGAGAGTGGGAGCCTACACAGGGCTACATGTTGTGCTCACCCCAGAAAGCCTTCTTGTGAAGATGCTCAGCTCATCATTGCCTCTGCTCTGTAGGGCTTCATGAAGAGAATAGAAGAAAAGGGTGTCCCTGAGGACATGCGAGGAAAGGACAAAATTGTGTTTGGAAATATCCACCAGATTTATGACTGGCATAAGGAGTAAGTACTACATCATTCTGAGGATTGGGCCATCCTAGGAATCCAGGACCCTCCTGTCCCCCTCATCCCCACCTCTGACCTTAGGGCTAGGGTTCGGGGAAAGTCTTCAGTCATTTATCTCAGCCTTGAAGAATTACACAGTGCTGAAGAATGTGGCTTCCTTTTTTTTTATCCCCTTCCTCCTTTTAGTTTTTTCCTGGCTGAACTGGAAAAATGTATCCAGGAGCAAGACAAATTGGCACAGCTCTTTATTAAACATGTGAGTGTTTCCAGCGCCTTCTTCCCCTCCCCTGCCACCAGGCTCACTTACATGCATGTTTAAATTCCTGTCCCCCCTGCTATTCATTTTCACCCTTCTCTGAGTTGTTATTAACTTTCTTGGCAGTTTGGACAACGGGCTCTTGCTACTCCATTTACTCTTCTATGGTTGATACGTAACTGGCTGCCACACCCCCAAGGTGTGGACCGTATCAGTGTCCTGTTGCTATGTAGACCAGCAGAGCACTGGCAGACCCGGAGGTTCCGTGTGAGGCAGGAGGGGTCTGAGTGCCTGCCCTCTGCCTTTGCAGGAGCGGAAGCTGCACATCTACGTGTGGTACTGCCAGAACAAGCCACGCTCCGAGTACGTCGTCGCTGAGTACGATGCCTACTTTGAAGTAAGCTGCTCCGGCTTTGCTGAACTGGGGGTTGGGGGAAGAAATTCAGGCCAAGACAGCCACATTCAGAAACACCAGCCAACATCCACCCACAGGTGGACCCTACACAGCACTGGTGACCCCTTTAGGACAGGGATAGCTGCCTCTACACAGCCGTTAGCTTCTTAGCTAAATTCTCAGGAGCCCCTTTGCTGGAGAGGAGTGAGGTAGCCGAGCGTGCTTTTAGAAGCCGCCACGTACAGAATGATTGTGACACAGGCTGCTTCAGAAGCTGCAGTCCTCCTTACATGGCCCCATGGCCCACACTTTTCCTCACCAGCCCTGGACACTGCTTGCTGAGGACCGTTCACCTTGTTGAGGTGCTTACAGTCACCTCATAGTCTCTACTTCTGGGCTGGCTGACAGTTCCCAGAGGTTCTGTAAAGCACCTTAGAGTGTTTGTTCTGCCCAACGTGCAAGTGTGCATGTGGCCGGAGGAGAGGCAACCCTCACTTGGAAAGAGCCCTCAATGGGGTGTTTGTAGATCTGAGTTGAGGGTCCCCAGGTTGTCGTGTCCCAGGAGAAGCCCATCACCCCTGACATGGCCCTGGAGTGATGGAAAGAACAGAATACCTGTTCCTGCTTGTCCCCCAGGACTCAGGGCGAGGACACAGCATATGAAAGTGATTGACCTGTAGAAGGTGATGATGTGTGTTCTGTGTTATTAATAACAGAATAGCAGTTCTGTAGGCAATTCTATCACTCACGTGGTTTGAATATTCTAAAACTTCACTGGCAAGCATGAATTCCTGTCTTCTTTGAAGCCTTGAACCCCAATCCAGAGTACCCCAGTTCTTTGGCTCCTTTTTTCCTAACATAACTCCCTTGTGTTCCAGGAGGTGAAACAGGAGATAAATCAAAGGCTGACGCTTAGTGACTTCCTCATCAAGCCCATTCAGAGAATAACAAAATATCAGTTGCTCCTCAAGGTAAGAGAGCTGTGAGCCGGGATCAGGGCCTGAGTTAGCAAACAGGTTAGATTGAGGTTCTGTCTTCCCCACACTATTCCCGTGGGCTCGTGGGGGCACCTGTGGGCTTTTATCTTGTCTATTGGTTACTTGTGTCAGCTTTGCCCTCAAATAAATTGTATACCTCTTGTTCCCACCTTTAAGGTTGGTTAATTTCATTTTCTTTTTTTCAATTTCTTTGTCACAAAAAGTGAAAAGTAAAAAGCATAAAAGCAGAGTGAGATACAAGCAGAAAGGAGAGGAAAAGCCCTAGAAATCTTAGATGAGTAATATCTAAAATTTGGTCACATTTTACTCTTTTTAATGGTTTAATTTCATTTGTCTAACAGAAATAGGAGGTAAATGAAAGAGAGATTTAACTTCCCTTTCTCCCATCCCTTCTCATAATCCTCTTTTCTTCTCTAGTCATAATGTTCTCTCTCCCCTGCTTCCCTTCCCCTCTCCCGTTTCTCCCAGTTTTGAATCTCTGACTACCCTGGGGGCTTTCTCTGGGATATGTGTACATTATGACTCATGACTTCATCTCAGCTACTGCAAAGCATTGCCGTCTCTTTTGGGAAGGAAAGTCTTCTGGGTGTTATCACGGTTTATACGATGCTAGGTTTTTTATAGTGCTCTATTTTCCTAACTGATTTCACCCTTCCCACACCCCTCCCTGCTTCCCCGACTTGCTAGGACTTCCTGAGATACAGCGAGAAGGCGGGTTTGGAGTGCTCAGATATCGAGGTGAGCGTTTTCTGCTTGTAATGCTGACTGTCTAGGGGTGATTATTGGGTGTCTGTCTCCAAAGGGGAAAGGTTGTCTCTGGTTGACCTAGGGTTCGGGCTGGCTGACCCCTCTAAGACGGTCAGAGCCCCCCAACAGGTGTTGAGCAGGATGAGGAGTAGCGAGTACTAATGCACACAGTGTTTTTCTAGAACTCAAGAATTCTGTCCTGGGCCACATCAGAGCTTAGCCCCACTGGTGTTCTCCCTGTGGCTCCCAGTGACATGTGGTGGGAAAGCATGATATTTGAACCCTCTAACATCCTTCAGAGACTGGGTGTTTCAATGTGTAATTTTATCCACAAATCTAGGTGCTGTTTGAGTCTAACATATAAAGTGCTCCATTTTCACTCCCTCCCCCGCCCCCAAGGATTACTCCTTAAGTGAAGTCCTTTGAGACATTGTCACCATGGGGATTATTTTAAGCCAGAGAGGCTACAGATCATTCTGGCAGGTTATTTTAGATTAAAAACTCTAGTGTTTCACAAGCCAGGCTAAGCCGTTGCTTGGGCAGTTAGACAGCAACAGAGAGAAGAAAGAACGTACAAGGGAAGGGGCTTGATAACCAAAAGTAGGAAGGTAGGAAAAGGATGCGCTGGGGAGCATCGTCCCCACGTGTAAAGCCCCTGCACCGATGACCAACACCCCACCTAGAACAGACCTCTGAGGGGCAGCAGGGACCAGTGTCCTTTCCTAGAATCAGGAACTACCAGGGGGCCCCTGCCTTCCAGCACAAAACTGCCCTGAGCTTCCTGTTTCCCCTCCTGAGCTGCTTTTGTTGTTTCCCACAGAAAGCCGTGGAGTTAATGTGCCTTGTTCCAAAACGCTGCAATGATATGATGAATCTGGGACGCCTGCAGGGCTTTGAGGTGAGCCCTTAAGAGCGCTCCTAAACTCTCTCTCCTCTGGGCAGCAGGAGCCCAGGCTGCTGCAGCTTCCCTTTGAAGTCCTGTGCTGCCTCCTCTGCCTCCTCATGCACCATCTACTCCTTTTTGCCTGGCTGCTCTGGTTCACAGGCCTAGAAAATTCATCTATGCAGGATATCAAGGACAGGGCAACCAGAGCCACTTACAGAGCAGTCACCCAGAGCAGTGACAGGGCAAGCAAGACCCAGAATTCTTTATAACCGTGGACCTGGCAGTGACGTCTCCCCCTTCTTTCTTGCTTGAGAAATGCCAGCTATGTGAGGGAGAGTGGGACTATGTGATGGAAATAGAACCAGAGGGAAAGTACAGCACTTTTTCGAGAGGGTGGTTCTAATAAGCAGGCCTATACAGTGGCTGGCTGTTCAGTTAAATGAGCATTTTTCTGTTCTTTGAAGAGGAGAATCAAATTTGAGGAGAAACAGCTAGATGTCCCCAGGATTTTGGTTTCCGTCAATGTACTAGTTCATTAGGGCTGCCATAACAAAGCACCACAGACTGGGTAGCTAAAACAACAGGCAGTTGTCATCTTACATGTGTAGAAGCTAGAAGACCAGAATCAAGGAGTAGGCATAGTGGTTCCTTCTGAGAGTTGTGAGCAAAGGGTCTGTTCAGGTCTCTCTCCTTGGCTGCTAAGTGGCATCTTCTGTAAACATGGCATTCTTCCTGCGTATTCTCCTCACCTTTCCTCTGAATCCAGATTTCCCCCTTCTATAAGGACACCAGTCATACTCGAGTATGATCGCCGCAATGGCCTCAACTTTAATTCTGTGAGGACCCTATTCCCCAAAAAGGTCACATTCGGAAGTGCCGGTGTGAAGATTTCGACATGACTTGCAGAGGGTTATGATTTAACCCATAACAATGAAACTTTAAAGAACAAGTTGATTTTTCTAATTTAAACTTAGTAAGTGGCTGTCGTTGTTTATATCCAAACCTCATATATTAATGAAACATAACCTGTTTGAACATCAGTATCATAAAATTGGAACTGACACAGTTATTGGCTGGTACACAGTTGTTGAGCCCCTTAGAGAAAAATGTGAGTCTTCCAGTCCTGTTGCCTGGTAATCCTACAACCTAAGATTTTATTATTCCTTTTGGAGAAAAGGGATTCCTGAAAGTTGACATCATTAAGAAAGTAATAGACCTCTTTCTTCTGGCTAAATTAAAAGAGGTAGACTAGAATAAATATAAAACAGGCTGATCCGTAAGTAAATTTAGGAGATGCTATATTCCTAAGGTTTGGGTTCTTGAGTTGGGTTCATAGTTTTCTTGAGGCAGATTCTTTTGTCCTCCTTGCCCTTCCAGCCTATCGTGATGTCCCTGTCTGATTCCACAGCTTTACGGGGACCAGGAAGTAGGTCAAGGGTCTGTTTTCATAGGTTCCCAGTCCTCCACAGCAGACCTGAGGCAGGAGAGTAAGGAGGGTTACGCAGCAGAAACATATCCCGAGTTCTTACACAGCATTTTAGTCTTACTAGGTGAAGTTTTGTACTTCTTCTGTTAGAGCTATACCAGGGCTGAGGCTACTTGGAACAACACAAGTGATTGCTTTTGCTCTTAAACCTCAATGTCCCCATGTTTTCTGAGCAGGAGTCTGGCTTGATTTTCTCTTAGCCTCTGGAGAAACTCAACAGTGACAAGAGGAACAGCATCTGATTTGCTGCCTAATTCAAGCCAGACTTCATAGGAACTGTGTTGTACATATGTGACCACATACCAGGGTGTTTAATTCTTTTCTCTTTTAAATCAAGTACACCATCTCCTTTTTTCATCAAGCCCCAGAGAATCTACTTTGTATTCCTTCAGCTAATCGGGAAGGACCCTGAACATATTTCCATTCCTTCTGAAGCCCATGGCTTTGGGCCAGGAAGAAGGTAGCCCCTTCACTTAGAGTCCCTCCCCAAGTTTAAATTCTCTAGCTTTCCCTTCAGCATCGGCAAGGCTATACCTCATGGGTCAGGCTCTTCTGTAATATTAATAGAGCTTTTAGAGCTTTCCTGGCTAGCTGGTCACTGGCTTACTATTAACTTTGGACCAGGGTAGAGATAAGCCTGTTTGGCTGCTGACCTTGAAAGTGAGGATCATGATCCAAGCAGAGCTAAGGTGTTTCTCAAGAGCATGAAAGAAAAGTGACCCATGTGCTGGGTAACATTTGGAATTGACACCATGTGAAAAGGATGGCCCAAATTTGCATTAAGGGGTCAAGTTTTCACCTGAGAGAGTATGATTCAGAGGAAGCCCTCTGGCTGCTGACTCAGATGTCAGCATCTTCTTTTTGCAGAACAGTAGGAAAAGCAAGGCTCTTTGATAGCATCTGTGAAGACTTGCAGGGTTGAGCCATATTTTCTTTGAAGATGTGAAGATGTCTCTGAAAATCTGGTCAGAAACCGGCAAACCAAATAGGCTCCACCTCCTGGGCTGCATGTCAGGTGGCCTGGTAGCTGGAAGCACTTTAAGAAGGATCACAGGAGCCCCAAATATCTACTAGCTTATAAAATACAGGCACCTGTCTACAGTAACCCAACTTCACATGTTGATCTGTAGCAGGACACTAAGACCTCAGAAGAATTTCCTCCGTTTTAGAATAATAGGAGAAAAGAGGGGCCCAACTTATCAGATTATTTGTGGTCCCACCTACATCACTTCTCTTGGCCATGGTTGGCTCTAGGTTCATGGCCACTGGAGGACTCCAGGTCCTTGTTTCATGCTACAAGAGAGCCAGGAAGGCACACTTCTCAGAACTCCAAGGACAGAAAGGCCACTTGTAGCTCCAAACATCACTTACTTTCTGTTCTCCTTCTAATAAAACAAGAAGGACTAGGGTAATTTCTGAACATCTTTTTAGCTAATAATTTTACCTTCCTTCAGGAATTTTCCTAGACCTGCTTCTTACCCTTTTCCTGCCTTCTTTCCCTTTCCCTGCAGGGCCCTTTGCCTGCCCTAGATGAATGGGTGTGTCCTAATTTGGTCTCTTACTAGATCTCTGAGGATTTTGGCATCAGGTCTGCTGTCCATGTCCCCAGAGGGGAGAATCTGTAGACCTAGAGGGCTGTGGTCATCTCCCCATTTTTCACTTACTTCACCCTAGCCCTTTTCTCCTTCAGGGCACCCTGACCGCTCAGGGGAAGCTGCTGCAGCAGGACACCTTCTATGTGATTGAGCTGGACGCAGGCATGCAGTCCCGGACAAAGGAGAGGCGCGTGTTCCTCTTTGAGCAAATTGTCATCTTCAGTGAACTGCTCAGGAAGGGATCTCTTACCCCAGGCTACATGTTCAAAAGGAGCATCAAGGTGAGGATCCAGTGGGGATGAGTAGGAACAAGGAAGAGCCAAATTTGGGGGAGCTGCTTCCCTAAGACAGAGGAGCGAGTAAGGTCCTGAACACTGAAGGCCTTTCAGGCTAATAACCTTCAGGCATGAAGGATGGATATCTGTGAGAAGTGACAGGCTGAGTGCCAGTCCCTAGCGTGGGCCTGTAGGTTCTCCAGGGTCGTGTCATTCACTCAAAGACGAGACCAAACTATTTAGCTGTTAGATCCAGGGTAAAATTTTGGAAATATCTCCTGAAATAGAAACTGGGAGAAACTGTAGTATGTTATTGACTTTTATTAAACCATTTAAATATGAAAAGGATTAACTTGGTGCCTTCCAGATGAATTACTTGGTCCTGGAGGAGAACGTGGACAACGACCCCTGCAAGTTTGCACTCATGAACAGGGAAACCTCAGAGAGGGTCATTCTGCAAGCCGCCAACGCTGACATCCAGCAGGCCTGGGTGCAGGACATCAATCAAGTCTTAGAAACACAGCGAGACTTCTTAAATGGTGGGTACTGGGCCTCGCTTCTAGCAGCGCAATTATATGGGAACCCACACCTCTGAAATTCCTTGGGTCTGAGTTCTTGGTATGTTATAAGCCTAGATCATGTTTTATGTGAAGTTCAACTTTGTAGTTTTCAAAAACACTTTGTTTAGAATTTTTCTGAACTTGAAGATACAAGTGGAAGAGATGAAGCATTATAAAGAAGCCCCATCTTTTCAAAGGAAGGGATATTCCCTTATAGCCTACACATAGGATGCATGTCTTGTGGCCACCATTACCAGCTGGTAATAATTGAGGCAGACGTCTGAGATGGGCACATCTCTTCCTCGTAGGGGCTGTCAGGGATGTGTGCCTTCCCCTCTGGTGGTCCATGGCTGCTGCTCTCACAGGCTCTCTCGCGTTAACTAGAGACAACTGGGAACTTGGCGGGTTGGTTCAAATGCCCCTTCCCCCGCCAACAGTGTGAAAGCCTGGATAAGTCCTCTCTTCCACGATAGGAGATTTAACACCCTGTGTTTATCTTAAAACAAATAAAAAGAAATATGTAGCAGGGTGCCATGACTTTTTAAGATAGGACATGAAACTTCAAAGCAGTTACACACTGGTTTGCCAACTGTAGAACAGTTTGAGAAAAAATAAACACCAGCCCAGCTCTGAGGGGTAGTAATGAAAGTTGTATAAAATTTACAGTGTCTGAATGTACAACTTTGAATTACTACTTATGTTGATAAAACAACTTCATACAAAAATATGTGCATATATAAAATACATTTATTAAATTCGCTGTATCAGGAATTTCTGATAGACTCTAAGCTGGAATGAGGCTTCTAAGTTCATCCATTCAGGACAAAAGAAAAATAAAGTCGGACAGGAAGTTGAAACCAGAAACAACTGGAATGATGGTGCTGGCTGCCATCCTTTCTCTGTGGCCAGGCACCATGCGAAGCATTTCACGTGTACTATCACATTTAATTCTCACATCAATGTGAAAAAACAAGTCCTGTCATCACACATTTTTGAGGTGAGGAAAAAGAGGCTCAGAGAGGTTAAGAAACTTGTCCAAAGTTGCAGAAACAAGGACTTAAACCCAGAACTATATAACTTAAAATTAGGGTCTTTCCCATAAAACTGTAGTGTAGTAGCTCATGGTAGAACACACATTTATATATGAGCTCCCTACCAGACAAAGCAAAGAACGAAACAGGATCAGGTATAAGACACGGCGTCTGTCAGCTGGAAACATGCTGGCAGTACATGCACAGCTTTCCTGATGCTGAGACCTAAGTTATGCGGATGGAGGCTGGTAGAAGGACACAGGCTCAAATGCTCGAGTGCCGTTACTGTATGTAATCAGTTAAGGCCCCAGGTCCCTGAGACAGGCTTTGCTTCAGCAGGTCAGTGTGACAAGGCCTGCTCCACACTCTCGGCGGACTACTTAAAACTTAGAACTGCATTTCTTTGAGCACAGCCAATGATTCAGACTGGTACATGGTTCCAATTGACCTCTCTCCTAATTTTAGTGAATTACAAGGTTCTTACTAAACTAGATTATCAATACCTCAATATTTTTTGCCTGCAGCCCACTCTCCAGGGAGAAAGGCTGAGCTCTGACACACTCAACAGATGTGATGCTGGGCCAGGGCCAGGCTTACTCAGAGACATGTGCAGGCATCTCAGAGCCCATCTTTCCCTCCTGAGACCTTAAATAGAAAGGAGTGTGACCTATGTCAAGTCCTATTGGAGTTCATACCTATCACTACAGAAATATCCTTATAATTGAAAGTTCTCTGGGCCCCAGCTGTTCACCCACTTAAATATTTGTTACAGTGAATACCGATAAAACCCACGTAATCAGGCCAGCCCTTGAAGCCGTGATTACAGAATTTGACCGGTATGGCTTTTTCCTGGCTGTTTAGGACTCAGCCCTTGGGACTTTGTTATCTTCAGCTCAGTAAAACAAAGCTCACATCTTTGCTCCTTGATAACCATTTTCCCAGTCTCCAAACCTGAGTGGCCCTCGATTCTCGCCTTCTTTTCCCATCTAGGCTGGTTGGAGTCGAGTCCGCCTCCAGAGCCCTTGCTGCACCACATCCGTCCACATTCCCACTGACTCGCTCTGGTTAGGCCTCCGGCTTGTTACTGCCTCATGGCCTGTCAATCAGGCTCTGTAGTCTCTCCTCCCAACTGCAACTTAATGTTCTTCAAGTGTGGTTCTGTTGATAGAATCCGAATTTAAAATGTTCAGATTCATTGAATCCAGTTACTTTTCAGGATCTCCAGGATTAAATCAGACTCGGTTTTCTAGATCTCTCACAGCATGGCACCTCCAGCCTCCCCTACCCATCTCATCTCCTCCTTTCCCATGGAGATGCATGGCCCTGTCCTCGTGACCTGACTCCATCCTGTTCCCCAGACACACTTCACACTTGCTTCCTTCCTGCAGAGTCTGCGTGGCAGAGTCTGACAGCCGGCCCCCTTCTGAAGGTCTTTATTGCCACCACCTGTATACTTATACATCCCGTGGGTGCGCATACTACAGAGCCCTCTCTCCCTTCTTTTGCACCACAACGCTCTGCACCTCACATGCAGCCATTTGGGCTTTGTACGCATATTTTCATTATTCAGGTAGGTTTCTTATTCTCACAGTAGATTACAAGTTCCTTAACAACAAGGGCAGTGTCTTCCTCGTATATCTCCGTTATGCCTGTCACAGAGCCTGTCCCTAAGAAGCCTCCAAATCCTGTGGGATTCTAAAAGCTCTAAGTAACCATCCACTCTTATTCTGCAGCACTACAGTCGCCCATTGAGTATCAGCGGAAGGAGAGGAGCACAGCTGTGATGAGGTCCCAGCCTGCTAGGGCTCCCCAAGCCAGCCCCAGGCCCTACTCCTCTGTCCCCGTGGGCTCTGAGAAGCCCCCAAAGGGCTCCAGCTATAACCCACCTCTGCCACCCCTGAAGATATCTACCTCCAATGGCAATCCAGGGTTTGACCACCACCAGCCTGGGGACAAGTTTGAGGCTAGCAAGGTGAGTGACAGCCCATTATTCCCATCCTTACCACTCTGAGGGAACAGCCTTAGGGCTCCCTTTAGGAAGTAGCAATTTTTTAAGATTTTATTTATTTTTAGAGAGAGGGGAAGGGAGGGAGAAAGAAAGGGAGAGAAACATCAATGTGTGGTTGCCTCTCGCAGGCCCCCAACTGGGGACCTGGCCAGCAACCCAGGCATGTGCCCTGACTGGGAGTCGAACCAGTGACCTTTCGGTTTGCAAGCCGACACTCAATCCACTGAGCCACACCAGCCAGGGCAGAAGTAGCATTTTTTTAATGGTGATTATTTTGGCAGGAACAGCCCACTGGATACAGACTAGTCTCAGTTATTTCTCTTTCTTCACTGCAAATTGAGTGTGTTAGACCAGTTCCCTCTGTCTCAGACATTCTGTTCAGAGGCTACTGTCATCTGCAGAAACTCCGTACAAATCTAAGGTATTATTGCAGTAGCAATTGTGAAAACCAGGCTTTATACCAAATAGAACAGTTGTGCTGCAGATCATCTAAAAGTCACAACTCTAGCGGTTGACATTTTAAAGAGACTGACTTTTCTGATGACGAGCTGCCGAAGTAAGCTCACAGTTCTTTACCACCCGTTGGCTGATGTGGCAAGGAGAAGTTACTCGTGTGTGTGATGGAGCAGCCAGCCTTGGGTTAAACATTCATTGTACATAATCCATCCTTTAAACATCACCTGAGGGTAGCCACAGACTTAACTGTACACCTAGTCTACACATTTGTTTTGATCCTACAAGGTGGTAGAAACCAGAGAACAAATGGGAAACGTGCTAGATTCGGAACTAGGTGGTCTGGTTTCCATTCCAAACGCTGCAGCTCACTCGCCCTAGAACCTCACCAAGTCAGTTAATCAGATCAGGCCTCCGTTTCCTCTGGAACTCAGTGGGTCTGTGAACAGCAACATCTACATTTTGACCTACATGTTCTGATTTTACACTTTTATTATTCTTTTTACCCAAATTATTAGATGATATTGATTTTTTAATTAACTTGTTTAAACTCACTTCTGTGTTAGAGTAACTATACTGACTGACTTCATTGTATCACCCAGAAATGATTTCCTACCTTAAAAACCCCCTGCTCTTGTGAATAAGTTGAAGTCACATTGGCATTTTGTCACAGATTTTGAAGAATTTCTGGTTCCACTATGCTCTGTGAGGCAGCCAAGCCTCCCTGGGAGTTACAGGTCTGTCCAGAAGCATCTTCCCTAGAGTAGAGCCACATGAAAAGGCCATGGATGCAGGGCCTCTGTATAAATGAGTGCAGGGGGAACTGGAGGAGTTCTGTTCCCACAGGAGTTGGGTCAGGGTGGCATGACCTTGCCTATGAATTGGGCAAAATGTGTAATTGTTATTCCTGTCACAGGGAGGGTCAGAATGCAGAGTAAGACCAATGCTTTTTCAAAAGGAAGAAAAAATGTACCAAAGCATCCGTATTCTTCCCACTGGGCATTATGACCCCTTGCTCGTTTGCCTTGGCTTCACTTCGTCCAGGTGCTTGTATGTCCCTCTGCCAGTACCACGCTTCTCCCTCCATTAATCCGAGGATGCAGGCAGGACGGTTGCATGCTAGGGAGGGGCTTCCAGTGGAAGGTGTTGTTACCCCTTTACCCAGGCCAGACAGTATCTCTACCTAGTCACCCTTGATTATATATTGTGTGAAACAAGAGTGTGTTCATGAATATAGTATCATTACTCAAGATAATATTCTGCCTGTTATTTACCCTGCTAGTGGGAGACTTGGCTTTTCACCACACAGTAGGATGCAGAGCAAGTCCCTGCAAACCAGCCTTCTTGTATCTGGGTTCCTCTCGCCCTGTCTCCCAGCAGAGTGACCTGGGAGGCTGCAATGGGACTTCGTCCATGGCCGTGATCAAAGATTACTATGCACTGAAAGAGAACGAAATCTGTGTGAGCCAAGGTGAGGTGGTCCAGGTCCTCGCCGTCAACCAGCAGAACATGTGCCTGGTGTACCAGCCGGCCAGCGACCATTCGCCCGCAGCCGAGGGCTGGGTCCCGGGCAGCATCCTGGCACCCCTCACCAAAGCCACGGCAGCGGCAGAAAATAGTGACGGGAGCATCAAGTAAGTGCCTCATTGGCTTCCCCGGGAGAGGAGTATGTGGATTTAAAAATTTCCGAAACAAACAAAGAACCCAAACATGCAAACACACAGTAGGGAATCACTGCTGCTTAATCTCGACCGTGCCCCTGGACCGATGTGTGAGTGCTGGAGCCGCGCGCAGCAGGGCGCCCAGGCTGGGTCCCTCTGGATTTTTTGCTTTTGTTGATGGTAGTGGTGGTGGTTGTCCTTTCCTTTTTGTTTGTAATTTTGTGTTCATTTTTTCCCTCTCTTTCCCCCCCTTGTTAAGAAAACGACCCTACTGAGACCCCAGGTGACAAAA
Source organism: Desmodus rotundus (assembly GCF_022682495.2). Classification (NCBI taxonomy): domain Eukaryota; kingdom Metazoa; phylum Chordata; class Mammalia; order Chiroptera; family Phyllostomidae; genus Desmodus; species Desmodus rotundus. The sequence continues at coordinate 101,896,264 of NC_071388.1, forward strand.
GCATGCCTTCTGTTGCTCCACTTGACCCATCACAGGATTCACTGGACTGGACTTCTATTTATATTGTATTGAGTTACTGATATATATATATATTTTTTTGATTGACACCAAAAAATTACCTTAGCACAAATGCCAGACAGACCTGTGCAGGTCGGAGGCCCGCTGCTTCTCCCAGGAGAGAGGGAACTTTTGGTTGTCTGTGGCAATTCCTCTGTACCTTTTTTTTTTTTTTTTAATTTCCCCTCCCCTGTTCCTTTAATATATGTTCGCGGTAATTTGTAAGATAGTTCTTTTCCTTATTTTTGGTTGCAAAGACCCTTCCGAACACATTCCTGTATAAAGTATTTTGCACTATTTAAAGAAACCCATGTGGACGGAGTCAGGCTGTGCAATATGATGGAGAGTCACGATGTTCACCGTTGTACCTGTGATGTAACTAAGGATTTTAATGTGCTATTTTAAATATGTAAATAAATTTTCACCATGAGCATGTTCTAATGAGGTTAAAGACTAGTTGACCCTTTTTCCCCATTTCACTATTCTGGGACTTTTAAATATGCAAATGATTCTTCTCCTTCCCGCCCCCCAGTTCTTTTTCTTTTCTTTTCTATGTTTTAGGAGTTGATTGAATACATTGTCAGTCTTTTCCTCCAACCCCAAACAGTTACTAAAGCTCGAACCCCAGCCTTCCCTTCCAAATAGCCCCTGTTGGTTTTCCTCTTACCTCAGATGAGGAATGATGCAGACTGGATGCTGTCCAACTGGGGAACCTTGAGGTGCTTACATGAATTAATGACTAGAGGAGAAGGTAGTGTTCGGCTCGCACCCCCACTGCTTGCCATGCTGTGTGGTCACTGGTGTCAGGGGTGGAAGGAGCTCCCATAAGACGTCTGAGCAGGGTCACCAACAGAACTGTGCTTCATGGGCCTTTTCTGTAGCTCAGGGGTTAGAGGCTCCGGAACTCACCCTGGCCTTTCTAGGTAACTACAGGCCCAACTGCAAATCAGCAGTGGCCCCTACGGCACAAATAGGCCCAATTCACTTTATTCTAAAGGTGCTTGGCTTGGGTGCCCTTTACAAAGCCTTGGAAATAAAGACGCTCAAGGCATTAAAGTTCTCATTCATCAGTCATGATTGGTGATATAATTATCTAAGCCCTGAGCTCATCCTTCTCCGCACCCTTGGGTCTTTCAGTCACTTTTTCACGCCTTCTGTGGGAGGGCAGGTAGGAGGGTTGGAAGGCTGGGTGAGAGACAACAGACTCGATACAAATTGGTCATTTTGGTTCCTCGTCAGCCACTCTTGTACAGGGGTGGGGGGAGCAGAGCAACAGACTAAAGCAATTGTCGTTTGCCAGTGAAGGATGCATACCGCCCCCACCCCAGGGCCTGCTTTGACCATAGAGGTCAGAGTTAGTGTGACGCCTTCAGGATTGATGTCGCTGAAACCCTGCTTCCACATCCATCTCCGGGCTTGTGGCCAAGAGATGGAGGCTCCCTGAACCTTGATGACGAGTTCTTCTGGGAAGAAAATATGAAATTGAGCCTGTCCTGCCATTTGCACTACTCTGAGTCTCCCTCCTGAACATTATTTATGACATGTCCAGTTCCTCACCAAGCATACTCAATGACCCACAAGGTTCCAATAAACACAGGGACACACCCCACACTCACACAAGCACACACTGTGCTGTCTGCCCTGGGAGTCTTCAGCAAGCACTTGCCTGGCTCAAGATGTTCTCAGAAAGAGCTAGAGGCATGGATTTGGGGGTAAAGATATGAGGTGAAAGTCTGAAGTTAACGGAGTGATGTCACTAAGGTTAGCTTCCATGATTGGCTCCCACTAAGATACGGGAAGTGGAGGAAGGAGCTGGTGTGCATGGATCCCAGACAGCCTGCCTACCTAGGAGCTACAAAGGAAGGTCTGGCCAAGAGATTCTTTCTTGCCTTTTAAAAGAGCCCACTTTTCCAAAAAAAAAAATCAAGAATGTGAAGATTGCTCTTGCCTATGCAGAAGGTATATTTTTGACCATGTGTGTTAGAGATAAATATTTTGGGGACACCTTTCTCAGAACATCCTAAAATTCCTAACGTATGTGGAACTTTGTGGAAGGGATACTGTACATTTTGGAGTACCCTCCTTCCACCTGAATCTCCTGTGCCTCTTTCTCTCCTGTCTCCCTCAATGGAAGTGCTTTTCATTGAGATCTGGTCTACATAGGCCTAAATCTGACAAGGAGACACTGAAGGGAAGCCAACCTCACTTATCTCAGACAACCTTAGAGCTTCATTCAAACTCTGGGACCATGCCTGGAATTGATGACACCTGCCCAGGGTGTGTGCGACTTGGCTTTTGGTGTCCCTGTCTTTGAGTCATAACATATCAAGAGTTCTGCTTTGAGCTTCTCTTGCAAGTCTGTCAAGAAGTGCCCTTGTGGTAAGAAAGAAGTTAGGACAGTGTGAAAGGCACTGCTGCCCGCCCCTCCCTGAACGTATATTGTGGTTCTTCTCCCACAGGAAAACCTCTCAGCGGTTGACAGAGCCCTACATTCACGAACACCGGGTGATGTGGATAGCATAGGGCAAAATACCCTTTGTCCTAAACAGTTCAGATGAATGAGTGGTGCTCAACTATTCATTAGTTCCAGTGCCCCCGGAAACCCTGTCTGTACCGCAGCGTTTAGCCGTGGTCACAGCCCAAGCACAAATGAGGATGTGGAAACCTGAAAATCACCCTTTCAGGGGTCTGTGCCTGGTCCTGGGAAAGTGCCAGTAGCTTATGCACTATAGAATAGACTACTCTTATCTTTCCTGTGCGCGCCCTCCTGCCCTGCTCCCCGCCATTCTTCCCCTGTCCACCACCATACCCTTCAGGACGGGAACTCCTCAGTCCTGTAAGACCTCATCAGTAATGTTATAAAAATCGCCCTTGGTGGAGTTTAATAACCTAGTACTCATATTTTTCTCAAATGCTGCAGTCAACCTTGCACATCCGTCAGGAGGAGTCAGAGCTCATCCTTGCTCACTTCCCATGGGAGGTGAGGTCAGCGGCGTGCCACTGCAGGGGGGCCTCCGAAGCCAGGGCACCACTGGAGCCCCTCACCTACTGACTCACCACGGGTGGCGAGCCCACCCACCGCTTCACCCTGCCCTGACCTGCCATTTTGATTGGTGCATTTTTTGGTACAACAGGAAGTCATGTTCATGGCACACTCTACGCATGAGAAAGCGGGCGGAAGTGGAGAACACGGGTAAAAATGAAGCCACAGGGTCTCGTAAACCCAAGGATATTCTGGGCAACAAAGTCTCTGTTAAAGTGAGTAAGGCATCCCGGAGCCGTGTCCCACCTCTCATCCACTCCCACCCTGCAGCATTCTCACGAGGAGATCTGGGAGGATGGGGTTTTTTTCCCCAGTGTGGGAACCAGAGGGGAGGTAGTTTAACAAGATTTTGCATGCAAGATCAATTTATTTTTTATTTTTTATTTCTCCTGGCAACTTCGATTCAAATAAGTAAGTATCTCTTTTTTCTTTTATGACTTTATACTATGCAGATGTTTTATAGCAAAATTATCTGCAGCATTATTCTCTTAGAAATGCGAGGCGCTTGATTCATACTGAAGTTCTCCAAGTTGCCCATGCAGACAGTGCCCTAGGTTTGAAAACACATGCCGGGTAAAGAGATGTGGGATGCTTTCCAAACCCTCAACCCTGTGACGCCTGAGGTTTGGAATGTAAGGGCCACTGTGTCCTTGGTAAAGTTTCATTTCTTTTCCCCAGAATCCAGACGTCATTCTCAGGCCTGTGCATGGCAGGGAAGGGTGGCACATCGGTGAAGCCCAAGTCCCTGCTTTGTAATAATCCACTTATTACTCTGAACTCACCGATTACAGGCTTTGGCAGACCCTTGTTGCCTCCCACCTCAAAACACTGTGATCTGTTTTCTTTCCACGGTACCCTCTGGAAAGTGCTGAGTCTGGAAAATGGAAATGAGATGGCTGAGGTTCAATTGTGCTGCAATGTGTGTTTATCTACCTGGCACTTTTTCCCCTTCCTGAGCAAAATAAGAACTGAGACCCATTCTAACGTCCTTCTTGGGGAAAAGAAATTGTATTCTCTCCTCACCCTCATCCGGGAAGGCCAGCCTGTCACACAGAAGACCACAGTTTAAATTCAGCAGCACTCATGCTTCATTTAGTTGCTTCCATTGCTATTTCTTGTGAGATGACAGCTGTCCGTGGTCCCAGCCTCCACTCCTGAGCAGAGCATGCTGCCGCCCTTGGTGACGCACACCCCCACCTGGTCTCTCTCTGCCCGGTTTCCCATTGCCCATGCTTCTCTGAAGTTCTCCTCACTCTCTAGCAAACGCTGCCTGTGTTCTAACTGTGTTCTCTTTCTTCCCCCTTCCTCATGCTGCCCATCAAGGAGACGAACAGTTCCGAGGAGTCAGAGTGTGATGATCTTGACCCTAATACTAGCATGGAGGTAGAAGCAGCTATTGTTGTCCTGTTTTTTACAATGATTGACTTTTTTAATGTGTTCTGTGACAGTGGCCTTGCCAAAGTGACCAGCTAGACAAGGATAAATTGCTATGTCAGAGCATCTCTGGGTGTTCTATCCCAACTTGACAAACAAACAAATGTAATCCAGTTAAATTTTGATAGAAGACTCCCTAGATGTCTTTTTTAAAACACACACTTCTGTTTCTCTTAAATGCTTGCTTGGTATTTTCTTCTTTTGCCAGTTTGACTTTATGCAGAAAATATTTAACTTCATTATTGGACACTTAGAACACATTTTTGTTGTTGTCGTTCATGGAAAACGGCATTATGAAGAATGGTTGCTTTCCAGCTGAAAAACAAGAACGCATTAGTTTTAGTTTTTCCCACTTTTGCCTCTCTCCCCCCCCTCTTTTCCCTCTTTTTGTATCCCCTTTAACCTCCTTATCTGGTTCTTCCAATGGGACCTATTCCTCCCTCAAGAGTCCAGCAAAATCATGTTCTGAGTATGACTTTGTGGAGACCGGGCACCAGTCACTGTGTACAGCTGGCTTGATAGCAGAGGAGGAGCGATTGCAGCAACTCCAGAGCCTGCCTCTGCCTGACCCCCAGGGCTTCTGGGCAGTGGCTTCCCGTGCCCGTCGTGAAGGAAGAGTCCTGGGACGGCCTCCCTCCCAGAGTCTTCACAGAGGCCTCTCTAGAGACAGGGAGACGCAGACACTGCCCTGGGGCCTTTCCCAGGCTCTGGGGTGATGGGGATGTGGGAGTGGAACCAGCACCTCCACCAGCAAGAACGTCAAATCGACTTCCAACTCCTAGGCTAGAAGCTATTTGGGGTTATGGAAACAGGCCTCTCACCTGGCTTACCAATGAATGACAACCATTGTGAATTTAACCCCAGAGAATTCGAGCAAATTTGGAGTTGGCCTCCCCTGCCGTTTTTTCTTTCAGAGTTCATTGAAACTCTCTTCTCCAAATCTGTGCCTCCATCTCCAATAATGGATAAAAGTTTAGAGATTTCCTCTAAGTACAAGGTAGAGAATTTTTTTTAAAACCTCTTCTTTTTTGTAGCCCTAAGCTTTTCACTTAACTAGATGAATTTTTATTGTTTTTATTCTAATTTGACCTAATCTCAATGAAATCCATTACCCTATTATGACAGCGACCACAAAATCCAAGAAAGACCATGCTGCCCAAGACGTGGTAAGTTCTGTGGAAGAAGCCAATGGAGTTGAGTCGAGGCCAGAGGGAAGTGGTTGAAAGTAGGAGTTCTGCCAGGATAAAATAGTCCCCTGTGGATGTGGGTAGTGCCACAGAACTAAATCTGGCAGGTGTGGGTCGATGCAGTGCTCCACTGTGGAGGAAGCACATATTGCATGTGTAGCCTAAGTGTATCTTAGAGAATGAGGAAGCTGCAGGGAGGAGGGTCTGCTCTGCCTGTCTTCCATTTCATAGGATAGGCACCAGCTCCCGTGGAGCCCACAGCTGTCAGCTTGTAGATGCCCGGTGGCCCCTGTATCTCCAGCCTGTGCTGCTGGCGTGTATCAGAGATGTCATCTGCAAGCAGAGGGAGGGAGATGCCAGGTATCTCTGTTCCAGAAGGCAATCTGGGAACGTTTTTAGCTCTGGGGACTGGGAGAGAAGAGTGAGTGACTTTGCTACTCTGCTCTTTAAAGGAAGCAGTGGGCACAGGGGACTGTGATGCCAGGTGAGGAACACACACTGAGGTTAACTGCTGTAACAGGATGCTCCGTTCTACATTTAGTGAAGCAAAAGCACACGTATGCACATGCACACATCTGAGCCCCACTTTGTTCATTGCATGCATTTCTGAGGTTCCTACTCATCCAAAACTTGCATCCTTTGCACGGCCTGAATGAGATGGGTCCCGGGGAAGTGCTATGAGGCACAGAAGCAAAGGCATTAGGGTATCAGTGCTGAATGGAGGAAAGCCAAAACTTGTCTTGATGCAGGTCCAAAAAGTTTTCAAATTTCAATTAACTGGGACTCTCAAGGGGGGTGTGTGTGGAAACTGCAAGTCTTCTGGTTAACCCACATTTCTGTAGTAGGTGTACATGCAGCCCTTGTATATTCCATACACATCCTTCTCGGCATCAGTGAGCTCTTCTGAACTGTGTTACCACCTGGAAATTAACCCTGAAGACATAAGCAGGTACTGAGGGAAAGCAGGTATCTTGGCACTGCTAGCTTAGTATTTTCAGACACAAGTAACAAATAAGATATAGAAAGTCAAACTGTTCAATAGGAGTTGAGAGCGTTCTCAAGGGGGAGGTAAGTAGAACCTTACCGCAGTGTCCATTGCAGAAGAAAATGGCCACAGGTGCACTTGAAGGGAGTTACGCTTTGAAGACCTGGCTTAAGAAACAGGTGGGAGGACCACCTCTTGAAGGCCTCTTGCTGCTAAAGCGATAGCTTTGGACATCACGACCAGGCCCAGCCTGGTCCCCAGCCTCACTCTTGTCTTCTGAACCTGATGATCGTAACAGGTGTTACCCTGTGGGAATGTGTCCCTCTGCTCTACTGAGCTGCATGACAACTCCGCGGCCTGTGCTAGGAGCCCATGTCTGCAGCCTGCTGACACCCTTGACCCAGGGCCAGCACGTTGATGCCACTCCTCGCTGTGTGTGAGCCCTTATCCAGCTTCCACATGCAAATGCTTGTCACTACCCAACCATTTTTTGTTTTTTCCTCAGTTGGTGAATTGAAGGGTTCCTATAAGGAGCCGTTACTGGGGTCCTTGCTTCCACACCAGCCGCTTGCTACCCTCAGAGTTGGCATATGTCCCACCATACCGTTTTAGGAAGATATATTGGCACATCCTTGAAAGCTAAAAGAAAAATAAATCACTTTGAACCCTAGGAATCTGATTTACAAAGCTTTCCAAGGACACCCAATTATCTAAAGGAGGCGATTCTGCTCTAAAGTTTACAGCCTTTTCCCCTGTGTGGACGCTCGTGAGTATTCCCAAGTACAGCCCCACTCCGTACTCCCGGCACCACCAGCCACACCACTAGCTGCTACAAGATGGGCTCCAGGCCTGTGTGACCCCTCATGGCCCATCAGCCCTTTCTCTCCTGCTGACCCATGACAACACCTCAGAGAGAACTGTTCCCAAAATGACAAGGATCTTCCCTGGCTCAGCTTACCTCTTTAGCTTGCACAGATCACACTTCGGGAATAGGCGTGGAAGGGATATGATAGATGAGGGAAATGTTTCCACGTGGAAGAAGAGTCAAATCAGGCTAAGAATCAAACACTAGGCCATCTTGGGAACAAGTTAATATTAATTCAGTTGCTCCAGGACAGCTTAGACCACTGATCACCTTTTGTTGAAAAGGAGCATAGATGCGAAGGTGGGCTGGGCACGACGCACTCACCTGACAGCCTCGCAGTGCTGCCGCTGCCCGGTGTCTGCGCTGGCACCCAGGCTGGAACCAGCTCAGGGCTTGAGACTCAGCATCTGCCCACTGAGCCAGCGGCCCTTTCTGAGAAGTCTGAGCTGGAGTGGATTTCTGTTAGGACCTGGGCTGGGCAGGGTGCCCCAGCCATGCCACCTCTGAGCAGTTGTCTGAGGACTACATGGGTGCTTGAGCTTTTGTGCCTGCCTCCCACCCCAGCCCTGCCACTCGCCTGCACCATACGCTGGGGTAGGGAGGCCTGAACCAACCTCCCAGGCTTCGTCTTCAGGGACAAGGATTCTTTTCTTTTTTTTTTTTGAAATAATGATTTTTTCCATTTTTTATTAATATAGGAATTACATTGATTTTTTAATTTTATTTTTCAATTACAGTTGAAATTCAATATTAGGGTGGGGTGGAGGGATGAGGAGAAAGGGCACACAACTGTAATTGAATAACAATAAAAAATTAAAATTAAAAAAAATGCCAAGGAAGCAAAAAAAAAAAAAATTCAAGTAAGAAATAGCACTAGTCTTACATAATTGTTCCAGAAAATAAAGGGACAAGGATTCTTAACCCAGCTTTTAGGTCAAGCCCAATTAACTAAATGCATTTTAACTTTTCTTAAATACCTAATACCACCTTCAGCAGAGAAGGTCAATCCCCAGCCCCGTGACGTGGGACATGACTGAATGCAGACGTTACCCATGGTTGCAATGCCAGCCGTCAGGTGTTCTGCTCAGAGGGTCACTCTGCAGTGAGAGCAGGGCTGGAATCTTGTGGGAGAGGGTTCCGAGAGATGAGGGAGAGAAGACAGTTAGAAAGGTGAAGCTAATCTGGGAGAAAATTTCCAATTAGGATAAAAACCATCGACTTTCAGAGTTGACAAAAACTTGGAAACCTTTAGTTAGCTCGTCCCCTTTGTGCACTTTTTAAATTGTGCAAAACATACGTAACATAAAATGTACCACCTCCGCCATTTTAAGTGGCGTTAAGTACCTTCACAAGTTGTGAAAACATCCCAACTGGAACAGTGCCCACCAAACAGCAACTCCCCGTTCCCTCCTCCCTCCAGCCCGCTGGAAGACTTTCAGAAGAGGGAACTAAGGCAGAGGAAGTTGTCCTGAATAGTCCGTCTCTGGTTGTCCCTGGGCCATGCTGCCCCACCTTCACCACCCTGCACCTCTTTTGCTACTCCCCATCTCCAGGTTGCTTTTAACTAAAACATGGGTCCTGGCCAATGACAAGACCTGCCTTCTTGTGCCAGGTTTTCTGTATGAATTTGTTATTCAGTGTTCCAGCTCAAGAAAGAGGAATATCATTTCTGCCCATCCCAGCTTTCCAAGGCTGAAGTATGATTTAGATAAAAATCACACAAAGGCAGCATCACATGGCAAGAACTGTGGAACGGGAATCGGAACCCCTGGCCTCAGTGCAGGTAGCCTTTCTGAGCCTGGGGTTTCTCTGAGAGGTCACACAGCTCCAAGGGGACAGGTGTCTCTGTACATGACATGGAACCCTATGAGCACCATGCAGATCTAAGGTGTGATACCAAAGGGCTTTGAGACCCTTTGCTCTTCTGAACTTCTGATTCTGAAAACAATGAGACTCCATCAGAAGAAGAATGGAAGATTCTGTACCTGGCTCCCAAAACTTGCTTTGCAGGGGATGTGGCAAGAATGGCCTTCTGAGACCTGACTGGATTGGCCACTCCCTGCTCTGGGAAGGGTTGGAATGGCCAGAGCCCCTTCTTTCCTCCCCCACTCGCACATTCCCCAGCTCCAGCTTCCACGTCTTCAAAGAGGGAGCCTGGTGCTCCCACCGCAGGTGCTGTGGCTTCTTGTCCCAGAATGAGAGCTTCAAAGTAACCTGGCCAGACAGACGGACGGAAACTTGCACGCCTAGTCAGCTGGCTGACCTCCTGGCATCACCAGCGTGTTTCCACCGAGGCCTGTTTCTGCATTTTATAAAAAGAATTCTTTTTTAAGAAAACTCTTTGGAGAAGAGAAAATGAAGCATCACATTCCTCTCATTTTATTTTTACAAAATATTTTCTTTGTAATATATCTGATGGCGCTGGCCTGGAGACTCCCTCTTCTTGCCCAGCTTGGTTCTGACTCTCCATGCAGATTGACTTCTTTTCTGCCACGAAGAGCAGGGCATGTAGCTTTGCTGGAGCAGGTGTTTGTCCTGGAGGCCTTCCACTGCATGTTCACAACTGTTATGCTTTCTGTTCCTTCCAACCACCTGGTGACGCTGGGGTTTTCTTACCCTCCAGAGAGGTCATGGTTATTCAGCCAATAAAAAGAGCAGGTCCTGATGGCAGTGCTTTGAGTGGCCACACTTGGCAAGTGACACAGCGGAAGACTGTCACTGAGATTCTGACCCGCCCCTGTTGCACATCTATTGTTGGAGGAGAATTTCTTCCTCAACTTTTTAAACCATTTGATGAGGTAATTAATTGTCCTCACCCACACCCTTTCCCAATGACTCAGGAGTCCATTCATAGAAGCCAAGAGAGGCTGTTCAGTTGCATGAGCTAGAAACATCTAAACTGGTTTCCCAGGCCCACAGTCAGCACCGGCTCAGTCATGAGCAGCCTGTGGCACCCTCCCCTAGAATGGAGGTCTGGGCCCTTTCATTTCTGTCGTACACTAGTGAGACTATGAGGTGCCATTGACCCAGGAGAAGTTGCTTTCAGAACCTGCTAGTAGAGGAGCAAAGGCCACACCCCATAGCCCTGCCCACCCTGTGCTGTCAAGGTCCACCTGCAGGCTCACTCGATGTGATGTCCTACTCAATTCAATGTATCAAACTCTGATAACACAAAGCATTACCGCATTGCAGTGAGTACTATGGAGAGTCAGGGGAGGGGCACCAGGCGTGGGCATTCCTAACTGGGGACCGAGCCCCAAGTCAACCTTGCACTCTCCCATGTTCTCAGAGCCAATTCTAACCTGTTGTGGGTCCTTAGACTCTGGGAGTTTGTTTCATTTATTTAAAAAAGTTTAGCGGATAGGGATGAGAACTCAAAACATTCATCCAGAAAGACTGTATCCAAAGCTGAGATCTTGGCTTCCAGGTTGGGAATGTGATTTATAGAAAAGAAGTTACAACACTGCTATCAACTGTCCTCCGCCTCCACCCCTGCCCCTTGCTGGCAGGCCTGTAGGCTATGGGGGCATTGCGGGAGCAGTGCGTACAGTAATCACCCGCCTTCTGTTGTTCCTTCCCCCTCAGCTATTTTGTGGGACAGGTTGCAGATTTCTTGTATTATTCTGGTAAAAGTCACATTTTCACCCTTTTAATTTTTGAGGACACACTAAATGTCCTCTAACCAAATACCAAGCAAGGTTGGGAGAGGGAGGTGGACTAGAAATCCCCATAAAACAATGTGACTGACCCATGGCCATCCAAAGAGACCTGTACCCTGCAGTCAGTGCTTGTACATTCTTCTCAAGAACCTCAGAACCTTTTACAAAAATTGATTCATATAACAAGTCTCATCAAAAAATCAAGAAAACAGTATCATACAGACCAACTACTCCAACCACAATACAATTTAGAAATCAGTAACAGAAAGGTAATTTTAAAGAATCTCATACATTTAGAGATTATAAAACATTTCTATTACAGTTGTGTCAAAGAAATAAAGTTGAAGAAAAAGTGCTTAGAACTAAATGATAATGAAGATAGTTGGGAAGTAAGGAACTAGTTCAGAGGCAGTTCTGCTTTCAAGACAGAGTTGCATTTACATATTTTCAGTTGCAGCTTTATGTCCATTCAGGAATGAGCAAAGGAAGGAAGATTTTCTAAAATTTAGAAAAATATTTCTAAATTTTTAGAAATTTCTAAATGTCTAAATGTCCGTGTGTCTGGTTTGTCCAGATTACAAACATGAAGGGTTAAGAAACATTGAATTAAAGAATGAACTGACAGTAACTAGCAGGGAAGGGAGAGAGGAGTAATGGGGGGGGATAGCGGATGGGTCATCAAGGAACATGTATAAAGGACACGTGGACAAAGCCAAAGGCGGGTAAGATTGAGGCTGGGGTGGGAGGAAAATGGAGACAACTGTACTTGAACAACAACAAAAAAAACATGAAGGGTTAAAACTCCAAACCAGAAATATGCAAATTTTTAAAAATTGTTTTTTCTTACATCCGTTCATTTAATTCCCAGATCTCATTATCTAAAATCATCTAAAATCCCTTTCCTTTCTCTTCTGAACACAGCTTCCCATCAAACAAGCACAAAGGGGCAGAGAATAGAAACGAGGGTTCACTCAAGGTTTAGGACATTTATTTTGAGTTTCCTTTGATCACTTTTATTCTTTCAGTATTCTCAATATGTATTTTTGAACTGTGTTTTGTGGCTGGTGATGAGGGATTTAGAAAAATGGGGTGGGGCTGTTTTTTCTCTGGAGTCGGTTATTACCTTCTTTTCTAGACATAGAAGGATTTTTGCCCTCACCTCAGGTGGTAGAGTCAGAATCTTGGACATTGACTGGCAAGAAAAATAGACTGAAGATTTCTTCAAAGATCACCTTCTTATTCAGTGCTGGTTGATTTTACCTGTGGTTCTTTCCCGTTACCTCACCGCCCTCCCACTTTGAAGGAGAATCAAGGAAACGCCTGGAACTCTCTCCAGCAGGAGGAAGCACTGCCACCTGCCGCCCTCTGCTGTTCAAATAAAACCAGGTTCCTCCGCAGCTCTTTACCCCACGGTCTACACCAGCCTCGTAGTCCTGTTGGACCTGGGTCTCCCCGAGAGAGAGAGAGGAGAGAGAGAGAGAGAGAAGATGTGCCTTTCGTATGAAGACAGCCATCTTTCCTCCACTACCACATCCATTTTGGGTTCCAGTTCTCACCTTCCCATCTACCACTCTTCTCGAACTCCCGAACTGTTCCTAAGGAAGGAAACCATTAGGCTTCAAGAAATACGTGCAAGCTTGTGATTAACCCTTCAAGATCCCAGGCTGATTGATGTACCTCAGGTCCCTTTCACGTGAACAATGATCATTAGACAAGGTGGTCAGAGACCAATATTCTAACAATTATGTGACCTCAGTTAAGTTGATTCAACAAATACTTGATCTCCTGCTATGTGCAAAATGCTGTTAAGCAGCCTTACATAAGACATGTAAAAGGGTTGCTATCTTTAAAGGCTTCCTGAGGCTAGTACAGCAGTAAGCTCCGGGGAAGATGATATGGTAGGTGGGCGTGGGATCAGAGCCATAGGAAGATCACTCTCCACGCGGGCTGGCTGACGAAGTTCCAGAGCCACATTCCCGACTAATGGAAACAGGAAAACACCCCAAGTTCATGGCAAGACATTTTCTCAACTCTCCTCCCCCAAATTAGGATCCCACCACTTGAAATTTCCTTTCATTTGACAAATATAAATGTAGCGCTTAAGGGCCAGGTATTGTGCTAGGCTCTGAGGCAATAGCACTCTGCAAAACGTGAGCCTTGCCCGCATGGGCCCTGTAGTCTGCAGGCAGCCACAGACAGATCCATCGGCTTTACACTACAGCGCGAGGAAGCCCTCGAGACCCTCCTCTGGTCCACACTCAGATTTGCTTCCAAGTAGGAAGAGGAAAAATGAGGAAGGGATCTTCTATGGGCATAATCCAGTCAAAGTTGGAAAAACCAATTAACATGCATTTTGCCCAGGCTCTTGGTCCTCACTAGAGGAGTTTAAAGAGGAGGACTAGGTAGAGATGGGCTGGAGAGCAAGGTGGGAGAGTCCGAGTAAGCAGGTTGGTGAGCCTTTGACCTTGAGGACAACATTTCACAATGCTTTCCCAAGCCCCTGCCTCTACACTAAATGCTGTGCTGGAAAGAACCCCTGGGCCAGTCCTCTGTCACTGTCTCTGTGATCTTACCTGGCCTTCCCTATCTCATCTGGAAATGGAAGTAAGCAACCCCTGCTCGGCACTTCCTCCTGGGGTTTCAGAGGAGCAAATGAAGGAGTATGTAGGTAGTTTATGTCAACTACGCAACGCCACCCCAATCAGCGACGTCATTACCAATATCAGCAACGTGGCCTTGCCAGCCAAGCGGCAGCACAATAAACCCAGTGCCTCCACCAGCCCTTCCAGGTAGAGAACCTGCAATAAAGCCTTATGGGCGACGTTTCTCTCCAGCTTTCCCTGAAGTCTTTCCCTTTCACTGAAGTCTACCAGGGACGTCCAACTTTTTGGCATCTCTGGGCCACATGTTACACAAACACTAACGAAAACTGATGAGCAAAAAAAAGGTTTTAAGTAAATTTATGACTTTGTGTTGGGCCGCATTCATAGCCTTCCTGGACAGCATGTGGCCTGTGGGCAGCAGGTTGGATACCCCCCAAACTAGGAAGATTTGAACAATGTACTTAATGGAGTTGGGGTGTGATGAGGAAGAGAAATAGGGCAAGAAACCCTCTAAGCAGCAGTTTGGAGTATTGCATGAGAGTCCTGCATGGTGCCAGTTTGTGAAACCCCACTTAAAACTGTATAACATAGGAACCTGCCAATCACTCTTCCACTGCCCTTTGTCTCCTCTCTGAGACTCCTGGCGTGGACTCACTGTGCTGCTCCCTTCAGGGAGGGTCCCCCTCAGGGTGGTAACAACACTGAACAAAGTGGGCCGCATTCCCAAGTCGTTTTAACCCCAGAGCCCTTGTCATTGAGTGGAAGTGGGAGTGGGTGAGGGCAGTGCTTCCTGTTCGTTGGAGGCTGGTGATCAAGCTCAGCCAGGAGCCATCCTGGACACTGCACAGATGTCATTTAATTCCATCCTCCCCACTGGATAGCTGGCCCAGGGAAGGTAGTGAGCACACCTGCCTTCCTCCCCGCCAGATACCACCACCTAACCAAGGGTCAGCTCAAAAAGTCTTCATCAGTTAATGAGTCCTTACACCAAACAACCTTCCAGATGGGCATTATCGCCCCCAGTTTATGGATAGAACTGAGGCCCGAGTGACTTCAGGGATGTTTTCAGGGCAGGAAGGCAGGTCTGGCTGCGGGTCTGGCACCATGTAGTCTGCCTGCTGGCAGAGCCGACATCCCACCTGCAGGGCATGCTGCTGAAAGAGCCTCCTCTCTCAGAGGCAATGGCTTTTACTGCTTTGTCATCATTTTCCAGAAAGTTTGCATTCCATCTGTGTTTGAAAACAGGATCTAGGCAACTAGTATTGGTTGTTGCCTAGAAGTGTTACGGTGCTTTATAGATCTTTTGGTCCTATTTCCAGATTCTATTTATGAACCAGTCCTCAGTTCTTGGGAGACCTGAAAAGAGGACAAAGATCAAATAGTCATCCAACCGACATGTATTAAATGCCCACCGGGCAGGGGACCCACACTCAGGGCCCGAGGTACAAAGATGAATAACAAGGGGCCCGCGGCCTGGAGAAACCTACAGTTTAATAGCTCTGGCTGCACCATTTCTTCCTTTCAAGAAAAGTTATTACAAAAGTGAAACATTCTGACTGCAGAATATTTGGAAAGCCCAGGTAAGAAGAGAAAGAACAGAATCACTCGAAGTCCAAACAACGTTTTTATAAACCCTGGGGGCGGGGCCTACGCCTTAATGTCTCTGAGTCCGTGCAACCTCCACCCGGCCTAGCAAGGTGGCCCTTTACCCCACCACCCTGAGATGGCCACTGTTGACTCTGGGCAGCATTGTGGGTCTCTTTTTCTTTGACTGCAAAACGACTGGTTTGGACGTCATTCTTCCTGCCTCAACCTAAGGCAGGTGTAGCACCACCTACGAGCGACGGGGTGGTGCCCACCATACTTGGGTAGTCCTCTACCACGTCTCCTCACATAGAGGGGTCTCTTAGATGTGGGAGATGCAGAAGCTTTTACCAGATGCTGCCACGCCTCCCCCACCCCACCTCAGAAAAGCCTCAGGGGCAGGAAGCTGGTTCATCTGAGATCAGCCCCCTTGGATGGAGGCGGACTTTCAGGAGCTTTCCTCAAACCAGGCTGTGAGTTGATGCACCTGAGGCAGCTTTCAAAACTCCTGATGCCCGGATCACCTTTGCACTAATTAAACAGAATCCCTGGGCACGAGGCCCGGGCCTTGGTCTCTGTATTTTTTAAGCTGCTTGGGTAAAAGACTGACAACCACCGATTTAAAGAAAGGCAGCCAGTGGTGCGAGTGGCCTTTGGAGGTGAGCCCTGAGACGCTGAGTCCCTGGACGCAGCACCACAGGAGCGCTCCGCTGCCCGCGGGAAACACCCGGGTAGTGCGCATGGGCAGTGGTCTGCAGACGGGAACCCACAGGAGGAAATAGCGTCTTCGTTCCAAAGGGTTCCTATGGGTCCCCGAATGAGGGAAGAACACACAGAAACCATGTGTGCATACGAAGCGAATACAGGGAGCTAACTGTGAGTGCCCCAAAGGGCTATTTGAAAGGCACATGAGCTTTCTGGCTTCATTATGAAGGAAAGAATAATTTTACAAGATAATTTATCAGAGGTAAGCCACTGTAACAACAGGTTGCCTAGAGTAAGGGAGATGATTAGAATTAGACAATCTTTCTTTATGTAATTAGTCACTGAAGACTTGTTACTTGTCAAGCACAGTGTTAAGCACTTGACACGCACTATTTCATTTAATCTTTGTGATAACAGTTTGCACCAAATATTATTTATTCCTATTTTATAATAGAGAAAATCAATGTAATGGTTTTCAAGTAATCAGTATACGATCACACTAAATAGGAGAGGTGAGCCCAGCCTCTCTGACTGCAAAGCCCATGCCAGGTTCCATCCCTGCCAGGGATATTCACCCTGCCAGGTTCCATCCAGACCTGTGTGATTAGAGGTAACACAAAGGTGGGAGGAATGTAGAGGCTTCCGTCCTCTTGAGGACTGGTGACTTTCCAGCATGACCCACTGGCAGGAAGGCGCTTCCTTCTGTGAAGATGGGTGGTGTCAGACGGTGGTCAGCACACTGTGCAGAGAGCTCCAGCAATGCCTCTGCCACCCAACCATGCGACCAGACAGGTCACCAGGTGCTCTATGCCACCGTTTTCACACCTGAGCAGCCAAAAGGGCTGGAGCCACTGGGTCAGCAGTTTTCAGGTTGCCCTGTGGAGGCCCGGGGCACAGGAGGCCGTGCTGGGGACAGGGTGGGGGCCGCGACTGTCCTCTTTCCCCCTTGACCAGGCAAGCTCTGTGTGCAGCTGCTTCATGAGACATTTCCCTGCTTGAGGGGAGGGGGCACGTTCGGAAGGAAACCGCTAGGTTGGTGGTTAGTGATGAATGGCAATGACCCTTCCAATCTGATAAATGTCAGGTCCTCTGTTTCTGAAAATTCATGGTACTGGGAAGAATCAGTGCTGTCACGACACTTGGGGGATGTTGAACAGGGTGGGTGGGAGAATGGCCTTTTATGCATGTGGCAGGGAGGAAGGGCCACGGAGGTGGGGGAGGACAGAAAGGCCGGCGTGGCCTGCAGAGCTCACACTCACAGGAACCCACCACCGGAGGCATGTGACCCGCCAGAGCAGACAGGAGAATGAGCCGGGTGCCCTCGTTGTTGCTGTGATAGGGACAGGGCCACAAACAGCAGGGGCTGGGCTCTGGGCTTCATCCTCCTCATTTGTACTTCCTTTTACTCAATAGAGTAAGAGTCTCCTGTTCTCTTTTAGTAGTTTAGGATTTAAGCGACCTTCTGTTTCTTTGTGTTTTTCAGATCCTAAATCCAAATTTCATCCAAGAAGGTGAGTTTAAAAAGTGGTAGAACTGAGAACACGGGGAGTGGCTAAATAACTCGGGGCAAACGCGGCGCTGAGCGAGGGCCTCGCGCCAGCGTGAGGTGGCTCCGTGCGCCCGGCCAGGGGCGTGCTGGCGACGCACTGTGAGGCCCCAAGGCCGCCGCGTGCAGTTTGCCCGGGGGGTCAACTTAGTAAGGACAGGTGTGTGGGACTGAAACCTGAAAGGGTATGTACCAGAATGTTCACAACAGTCACCTCCGGACCGTGGCATCGCGGAGCCTCTTCTCCTCTCCACTCGTCTGTGTTTCCTGATTTGTCTGCAGTGAGCATTGAACATTCACCACCACTAAAGGACTTTTTCACGGGACGCAGCTTAACCAAGTGTTAGCCTGAGGGTTCTCCGAATTGTAACACACCGTGGGTGGGAAATGAGAGCAATGTGCTATAAAATGACTGTTTTATTCAAAGTCCTGAATGATGTGAATTTATGTCAATTTAACCACAGTGGCCCCAGAATTCCTTGTGCCCTTAGTGGATGTCACCTGCTTGCTTGGGGACACAGTGACACTGCACTGCAAAGTCTGCGGGCGACCAAAGCCCACCATCACCTGGAAGGGTCCAGACCAGAGCATCCTTGACATTGACAGCAGCTCAGCCACATACAGCCTCTCCTCCTGGTGAGCCCCCCCCCCCCCCGCACCCCCGCCGCACCCCCAGCGGTTCGTGCAGCGCCCCGAGGCTAGTTCTGGGACGCAGCTCTGTTCCCGTGACTTAGTTTCTCCCAGAGAAGAGCTGCCCTGGAGCCTATTCCAGAGCAAACACGTGGCTTGACTAGGACAGAGACCACTAAAAACCGTGGGGGGCTCACAGCGGCGCGCTCTGCCCACACTGCAGCGGTCCCGGGCCGTGAGCTTGGCACAGCCGCAGCCCGAGGGAGCCCCGGACAGTGACCGGCAGGCACTCACCTGCTGCTCAGCATCGTGCAGACATGCTGAGGGTCAAAAAGGGCGGTTCAGAAAGACTGCACCCTGCACCCACATCAGACAAAGGACGACACACATGAACCTTCCACTCTCAGTCAAGCCCGAGCCATACTTTTGAAGAGCTTTGACAGTCACCGACTTACCGTCAGCCTGTTTAGTTGTCTCTCCCTAAGGATTCCCGGGCGAACGTCTATGTCAGACGTGAGGAGGCCACAGACCTGTGTTAGGAAGGTGGTCCTCGCGTCTGGACGTCCCAGTGTTCGCTGTGCCGCCTCGGGATCCTGGGAAACAGTGATGTAATCAGTATTTAGCTCTCCCACCAACCTGAGAACAATTCTCCTACCAGAAAAGACAATAACCCACTCCAAATTGTATAACAGAAAACAGAAAATCCAGCCACAGCATGCTTCTGGGCAAAAAGGGTGTTTAACAAAACTTAACTGGCTGACTGCCTCCCAGTCGTCCTGTTAATATTTATTGCTACTAAGTATGAACTTTACTGTGGACTCCTGCTCGCAGGGCAGAGCAGTAACAAGCCCTAATGCTTAAGAAACACCTGGGGGAGAAACACCTGAGACCAAGACGCTCTCACCCACTAACTTAACGTTGGTGGATGCACAGCAAACGCTGTCGCTGCGGAGCCTCCCCGCCCAGGCCCTAAAACACCAGTGAGCCCCCGGAGGTGAGCGTGAGGGTCAGTGCCCCCTGCGGATCATGAGGGTCACCGCCGCGTCACAATTGGGGCGCGGAGGGGCGGGAGCGGCGCTGACTGGGCCTCTGCGCTGAGCCCCTTCCGAGCAGCCGTGCGAGGTCCAGGCCCCCGACTGGGACTGCCGAGACAGCCATCGTTTAGTGGAGGGATTTGCTCTCTATTTGATTCACTTAAGTTTTGGAGGGTTCCGCATGTAGAATTTGAAATGCTTGCACACTTTCATTCCTTAGTCTTTCCTTTTTTTTTTTTACCATTCATTCGTGACCTGTGAGACTGGAACTATTCACAACAAACTTGCTGGTGGTAATAACACGGGTGAGACTGTGAACCAGTGCTTGTATTGGACTTTACAGATTTCAACCCATGTTCTAGTTCTTACCTCATTTTACTCTTTTTCTATCCCTATCCCTCATATACAACGAGCTTGAGAGAGGGGCATGGCAAAAATTTTTGCCCCATAATTAAGGAAATGAGAATGTAGGGAGGCAAGGCGTCCACCTGAGGCGTGTAACAGACCTGGCTTGCCCTTGGGCCTGAGGATTCAGCTCGGCCCAGCTGATGCCAGCCCCTACCCATCAATTGTCTCATTGCTGGAGTCTGAAGGCATCCTTTCGGTGTCCCTAGTGACTCCGGGGAGATCACCCTGAAGATCTGTAATCTGATGCCCCAGGACAGTGGGATTTATACCTGCATCGCAGCCAACGACCTGGGGACCACGTCCACGTCCGCTGCGGTTAAAGTGCAAGGTACAGACCCTTTTAAAGCACGTTTTATACTTGTTAAAATATTTGCTTTTATTGTCATAAGATACACATAACATAAAGCTCACCTCTGAACCAACTTTAACTGTACAGTTCAGCGGTGTGAGGTGTATTCACACCATGGCGTAACCAGCCTCTTCACCTCGCAGAACTGAAGCCCTGTGCCCTTTAAATAACGCCCGCCCCACGCTGCCCCCCCGGCCCTGCTAGTCCCGTTCTCCTCCCCACCTCTGTGCTTGTGTGTTAGTCAGACGTTTTCTGCGGGCATTACCAGGGCTCCCTGAGACCTGGGCGGGGTGGGGTATGGGGAGCTATTGTGAAAATCCCAAAGTAAGGTTTTAGCAGACGGGAACGGAACGAATTTTCAGTAAGAGGTTTCTGTGGTCTCCTCTCCACCCCCGACCAACTTTCATCTCCCATGTGCAGTGTTTAGCCCAAGGAAGAATTTCTTCTTTTTTGAAAAACTTTTATGTATTGATTTTAGAGAGAGGTGGTGGGAGGGGAGGGAGAGAGAGACAGAGAGAGAGAGAGACTTGTTCCACTTATTGATGCATTCATTGGTTGGTTCCTGTATGTGCCCTGACTGGGGATCAAACCCACAACCTTGGTGTATGGGGACGATGTTCTAACCAAGGCAGAATTTCTGACAGCAAGGTGTATCTCCCAGGTCATAGGGAAAATTTGAGATGCAGATTAGGTAACGTTTCCCAGGTGACATTCAACCCTGGTGTAAAATACCAAGTTCTGCAGACATAGTACTTGACCCTAATTTCTGTCCCCGAAGGTGTTCCAGCGGCCCCTAACCGCCCCATTGCCCAGGAGAGAAGCTGCACCTCCGTGATTCTCCGCTGGCTGCCCCCATCCAGCACGGGAAACTGCACTATTTCCGGTTACACCGTGGAGTACAGAGAGGAAGGTGGGCCATCTGGTTGTCTCCTCTTCCTTGTAAAGAGGGCCTTCAGAGGCATAAAACTATTGGTCTCTGAGCCCTTTACCAGTTGGTCCTTCCTGTGTCTTCCAACTCAGCACAAAGGCCTCAGTGCCAGACTCCAGCACCTTCTCAAATCCCATACACCCAGCAGTGGTTTTTGACAAAATGATGACTCGTGGCAGATTTCAAAGTGTCTCCACGTGCACGCCCCTACCTAATGAGCCCAGTCACGCAGGCAGAGACCATCAGGCCCGTTCTGCAGATGAGGAGGCTGAGGTCTAAAGTGAAGAAGCAGGAGGCTGAAGTTAGACCTTTGGTCTCTACTTTGCTAATTTGTGATCTTTCTCTCAGGAGTAACAACTAGGGGAGCAGGAACAGAGCTTTACCCTACCCCCACCCCCAGATAAAATTTAGAGGTACCTTTTTAAACAAATTGCTCAGTTTTTAAATTTGTTACATTTACAAGCTAGAAGTGCATACATTTCTTCAGCAGTTGTAAGCAACCGAGCCTGACACCTACTTATAGAGAAGAATCAGCTAAAATGATAAGCTGCCAGGCAGCTGGTTGCTAATAACACATCTCTGAACCACAGTGAGTTACTCGAGGGCACTCAAAGTGATGCTTGTACCCGAACCAAAGTCGTGTGTTACTGTACCTTCCATTCCTCTTATTATTTTAACTCTTCTTTCTCCTGGGAAAGTGCCAAAGCTGTTTATTCCTGCTCTTTCCTTTCTCAGGGTGTTCACTCTCGTGTCTCCCAACTCAGCACAAAGGCACTGATGCTGAGCGGACAGGCACGGTTCACAAAGTCCGCTTCACCTCAGCAGTATGCAGTTGTCTTGTGAAAGTTGTTCAGTCTCTCTGAGTTCCGGTTTCTTCACCTGTAAAGTGAGATTCGTGCTCCTGACCTCACAGGGTTTCTGTGCATTTCGGTGAGAGAGCTCAATGGCAGGTTTACCTGAGGATGCCTTCCACAGCATCCGACAGGCTCGCAGTGCTCTCAGTACATGCTCATTTCTATTTTGCTTCGATTTCCAAATGCAGTTTCTCAGTTTTGTTATTACTTTCTGTTTTCCTGGCCTTATTCAAAATTCGCCCATGTTCCTCTGTAACTTCTGTGGTCTGTGTGTGGCCGTGCTCACAGGTGCACGCTTGAAATGACTGTGTCCACCTGCTCCGACACCCCCCGAGGTATGTTTGAGCATTTGGCAAAGGAAGCCCCAATCTGCCGCAGCCGGCCTGCAGGATTTCAGAGCTCAACACAGCGACCACAACCGTGCCTTGGATGGAATGTGTCGATTTTCCTTTCTTTGTTCGCTGAAGGTCTCTGAAACAATGTCCCTCTGGCTTTTTCTCTCTCTCTCTCCTTGGAAATTGTACACTAGGTTCCCAGGCCTGGCAGCAGTCGGTGGCTTCGACCTTGGACACTTACCTTGTCATTGAAGACCTCAGCCCTGGGAGTCCTTACCAGTTCCGAGTCAGTGCCAGTAACCCCTGGGGGATCAGCCTTCCCAGTGAGCCCTCGGAGTTCGTGAGACTTCCGGAATATGGTGAGTCCCGGGCACACCCAGGACCCCAGTCAGTGGAGGCGAGGTGCCTGGCCAGCGGCCGCACACTCGCCGGCACTCTGTTCATTGGCACGTCAGCCCCCATGCAGCAGGTGGCCTGGGTTTGCTCAGTGGCCTCAGTCAAGTAACATTTCAGAGGCCTGGTGAAGAGTGTTTCCATAAAGTGTGATTTTAGGTGTCTTGGAGCAAGAGTTAGATCTGCCACCCATGTTTAGCCTGGGCCTGCCAGGCTCCCCGGGCACCAGGTGGGTCCCCAGGAACAGAGGTGCAGGCAGACGTCAAGAGTCACATGGGTGCTAACTGCCCCTCTTCTGAGATGGAAACACCACAACCCTCCTCTCTCCTGGGTACCCCTGCCAGGCATAAGTGTACCTCCCGGTATTAGGGACACCCCGACTCACTGATGTAAAATGGGGAGAGGAAAAGAACCTGGTTAATGGGGTTGATCATTTCCCCAGTCTCTTACCCTCCCAGAACACACTTTTAGGCGGGTGTGCTGAATAATTAATGAAGATACACACATAACCAGCTATACAGGAGTATTTTACAAGCAAGGCTCCTGTTTTACCCACCTCTTCACTCTCTCACCACCTTGGTCTCCAGGATGTTTTGAGAGAGGACACTTGTTAGCCTACAGAAAGCTTTGAGAAGTGAGGTTGCTGGCAGTGCAAAGGAGTGGACTGTGTGTTGGGGAGGACAAAGGAGGTCACTGTACTTAAAAGTCAATGAGTCTATGTCTCTTTGGCTTAAGGGAATCCCAGAGTCTAAAGAGGGGCTCCAGACCTTCTAGGGTCTCAGACTACAGCCCCACCCCCAGCTGAAGCTGGAAATGCTCCCCAACCCCGTCCCCACTGGCTCAGCACCCTCCCAGTGGCTTTGTTCCGGTGGGCCCGTGACTCACCAGGACACCTTGGCCTTGGGTCTCTGTTTCCTCTGATTGCAATGCTGATGGGCACCTTCAGCCTCAGCTGGGCTTGGGCTGCCCCAGGTGACCGGGATCAGGAGAGCTGTGCTGCTGGCTTGGTCCTCTCCTCCCAAACCCCACTCAGGGGTGACCCTGCTCACGGTTTGCGCCTTGTCAGCCCTGCTCCCCAGAGCAAACACACAGAGAGGGTGTGCGTGCTTGCGTGTGTTACCAGGAAAACAACACATCGTGTAAGGTAATGCTGCAGAGATTCTACTCGGGCATGTGTTTTGGGTTAAGCTAAATAATTCCATATGCAGGATAAGCTCATTAATGCCTGAGACCAGGAGGTGAGAAAGAGCAGTCTTTAGACCCTTTGGAGCACATTCCTTCCCTTCATCCCTTCCTGGCTTTGTGACCTTCCCCAGCCCTCCTGGCCATGCCCTCCCGCCCCCGCTCCACGCCCAGCCCTGACTCCCACTGGCCTGTCTGGCCTTCAGCATGGTTTTCGCTCTCCCTTTTAATTTTTTTTATCCTCACCCAAGGACATTTTTTTTTCATTGCTTTTAGAAAGAAGGGAAAGGAGGGAGGAAGGGAGAGAGAGGGAGGGAGGGGGGGAGAGAGAGAGAGAGAGAGCGAGAGAAACATCAGTATAACAGGGATATATTGAATGGTTGCCTCTTGTCTGCTCCCCGACCAGGGATTGGACAACACTCCAACCATTGGAGCCACACAAGCCAGGGCTCCCTTTTAATTTTTTCTGCAAAATACTTATTTGTAAAATATCCTGAACTTACATTCCTGACTGTCCCCGAGTCCCTGTGTTGCTGTAGGTGGCACAGGGAGGGAGTCTGACTCTGCTATATCAGTTTCCCCTTGGACCATATTTTTAAAATGAGAATGGCAGAGAATCATGGCGTTTCCCCACTGAATGAGACTCCGTATTGAGTCCTGATTTGGGGTGGTGCTGGAGCTTTTCTGCTAACCTTTTGGCTACTCTCTGTGACTTCTTCAATGTCATAAATGGGTTCTCTCTCTTCCGAAGATGCTGCTGCTGATGGGGCCACCATTTCCTGGAAGGAAAACTTCGATTTGGCTTACACTGAGCTGAATGAAATCGGAAGGTAATGGCCCTGCTTTCTAGTCTTCATTCATGAGCACTTAACACCACACCAGAATAATGACCTGCTTTTATTATGTGTTTTTTTTTTTTTTTTACTAAGTGCATTTTCTCTACAGTAAGAAAAATGAGAACACTTACATGTATTTTCTACTGCCCTTTCTCTAACTTCTGAAGTTGGAGGATTCCCTCATCAACTCTCAGCCTTTCTTCTTTTCTGATACGAGGATTGAAGGCTCAACCTTTTCTTCTAAGAACAATTTGAGCTACATCTCCTCGTTGTTATGTGGCATTTTCATTTTCATTCAGTTCTAAGTATTTTTCCTTCACCTATGATTTTTCCTTTGATCCAATAGAAAAAATAGAAGTGTTTTAAAATTCTAAATGTATGAGGTTTTTACAATTATCTTCTTGTTACTGATTCTACACTGCATTGCGGTTGAAGAAGCTGGTCTATATGATGCTGACCCTTTGCTGCTAGGGACACTTGCTTTAGATGTAGTACATGGTTGGATTCTGTGAGAAGTTTCATGTGTTCCTGAGAAGAGTTGTGTAATCACGAATTGTTGGGTGCAGGTTTTTGTGGGTGGACATGCATCAAACCCAGTGTTTTGTAGACAATTCTAGTGCAAGCTTGCTTGCTGTCTCTCTCTCTCTCTCTCTCTCTCTCTCTCTCTCTCCTCTCTCTGTATTTTGGTTATAAAAGTGTGTCTTCAAAAACAAAAAGGATAAAAGTATGACTTTTAAAAGAATAGTGAAAACATGCATCATTTGTCCCACAAAACAGCTGATGGAAAGAAACAAAAAGGGGGCTGTCCCTGTGTGTGCATTAGTCTCCAGGTGGTCTCAGTGAGGAATGTGGGTGGTGGGTCTTGGAAGTCACCCTCCGCCCTGGGTGTGTAAAGAGAAGAGCGCCATTGGCATCATCTCCATCTCTGACTGGAGCCTCTCAATGGAGCACAAAATTTCCTAAGCGGGTGGTTGTGGCAGAGGTAGAAAGAGCCCAAATCTTTGTTGGTCCCATTTTTTAGGCAATAGTCACAATGTGAATCACTGCTTTTCATTGTAGCACCTTTCACCAAAAATGACAACAGAACACAAAAACACAACAACCTTAGCTCTACTTTGCTATGTTCTTAGTGTAGACACAAGGTCGACAGACATTTATGAGGTGTTGATGATGATGAGATGCTTATTGAGTATCTATAGTGTTCCAGACACTGGGCAGATATTGTATAAAAGTTACTTAATCCAGTTCTGTTACACAGTGTTTGAGTAGATTTATAGTAGCTGTAAACTCAATCTTAAGGTGGTTAAGTAACTTCCTCGAGGTCCAGGGTTCAAACTGTGGGCCCTCTGGCCCTAAGCCTGTGCTTGATTACTGGCAGGTATTATTTTGCATCATAGCAATTTTTGTGATAAATAAGCAGTAGCATTAAAATCTAGTTTGCTCCATGATACTGAAGTCTGTGAAGCTAGGTATGATTCTCATCATGAGCAGGTTGCCCCAGGTAATTCCTCTCGGAGACATACATCTTAGGCGAAGGCATGTTTCAGCTAGAAGAGATGGGTGTTTGGATATTTCTCAAAGGGGAGATCAATGTTCTGATCTGTTCAAAGCAAGCAGTGGTTTTTCAAAAATTACATCTCCAACAACCTGAAATTTTTCCTCTCTCCCTAATTTGGTCCTTATATTTTCAGAAGATCCTTTAAACCAGGGGTGTCAAACTCATTTTCCCCAAGGGCCACATCAGCCTCCCCGTTGCCTTCAAAGGGCCGAATGTAATTTCAACTCCTTAACTGTTAAGGAGTAGTTACATTTACACAGTCCTAAAATTTTTTCGGCCCTTTGAAGGCAATCTCAAGGCTGATGTGCCCCCGGTGAAAATGAGTTTGACACCCCTGCTTTAAACATACTGCACGCTAATAGAATGGAAACAAAGCATGCAGATGCTTACGTGGGCCACATGCGAGATGACTGTGCCAGGACTGTACAAGTGACCCAGTTTTCTCCATCACACCTACACCCAGAATTCTAAGCGTGTATGACTATCTTATTATAAAGAGCTCTCTGGTAACTGAATATTATAAAAATCGTGGTGCAGAAAGAAACATCTTCACTCCTACAGCCCAGTCGTGGAAGCAAAGAGCACACAAGCATGGCATGTTCACCAGAAATGGACTGCTCAGGGCGGTTTAGGGAAGCCAGAGTTATCCCCTGGGAGTGCTGACTGCTTACCTGTACAGGATCCAGAAAGGTAGCAGAACCAGGCCCCCAGGTAAGGATGGCAGTTGAACCAGGTATCTGTTTTCACTCCCTCCTCAGGCTTCACTAGATCTCCTGTAAAAGAATTTTTTAAAGCAGGCACATAAGGATGAGGACATTAGAAGAAGTGACAACAATAATAATCAGAGGCAGCAAAACAGGCTGAAAGAGGGCCAAATAACCTGGGAAACCTGAGAACACGCAATCCAAGTCAGTTGTGGGGGCAAGTGAGAGTCACAGTAAGTGACAGCACAGTTCCCCAGAGGCTCTGGGTACTGGCAGCACCCAGAGCCTCTGGAAAGAGGTGTGAAGAGGATGCTCTCTGTTGGCAGGATTGGCTGAACTCTGTGTGAGGAAAAGTTGCAGCTCAAATCTCCTCCAAGCCTCAGGCAGCTGCACGATTGTCCTTCCCCACCCAGGAAAAGGCCAGGGGCTTACTCTCCAGAAAGAGCACAACGGAGGGCCTCTGCTCTCAGGGTCACCAGCACAGCGGTGGGCAGCAGAGCCCTGCCCCAAACAGGCCGCTTATGAGACTACATGCCCACCAGATGCTGAGGGCCCTGCTCGTCTCCACTCTCAGAGCTTCAAGCAGCTTTTTAGTCCCCACTTCTTAAAATGAGCCAACTTCCCATACTAGCCAAGATGGAGTAAGCCCCTTGTAGCCGTTCTCTGTTCTCTCCCACTGACCACAACCAGAATCCTGGGGAAATGAGAAAAGCAGCTACGTGAAAATTCTGAGAAAAAACAGTAACAGGGAGATTGGGGAAGGAAGTCAAAACTTGATGAAAGACAAAAACAGTGGCTGTGAGTTTTCTGTTTGTTTTTTTTCTCCTTTGACCCAAGGGTGGGCCAAATCCAGACACGGCAGCCCACACAGAAACCACACAGAAACGGAGCGCCCCAAGACAGATCTGTCTCTCTGGCCCAAAGACAGGGCAAGGGGGTCCCTGTGAGCTGAAAGGAACAGGGAACCTCCCCTGGTCCCTCCTTCTTTCTCCCACTGCTTTGCCCCAAGGGCATGCATGCAAAACAAACAGTCTGGTGAAGTGGGGAGCTGAAACTCTCAGGCAATCCCGTCTTTCTGGCCAGAAGAACAATAGGAGGGGGGCCCAAGGGAGCCAGGGAATGTGGGGGAAATCTCAGTGAGGGACATAACAAAAGGTTAGGAGTTATAATGCTTTGGTCATTGACAGTTAACATCATCAATTATACTAGAAATCAGAAGGCAAGGGAATGACTCCTTCAAAATTGTAAATGAATTTTTCCACTTAGAATTATACTCTGTGAAACCAACAATCAAGTATACAGGTAGAATAAGCACACTTCAGGTATGCAAGTCTCAAACAACTAATTTTCCCATGCACTCTTTGTCAGAAATGATTGAAAAGTGCATTCTGCCACAAAAAGGAAAAATATTCATAGTTCACTAGAGGTTCAGTTGTAAATAGTGCTGACATAGTTCCAAGAATATAAACGCTAAAACGGATTATGGTATAATTCTGTTGGGAGGTAGGGGATGGGAAAGTGGCTATGAGGTGGAGACAGAGGGAGGAAGGCCACTAAAATTGCACCTTTCATACCAGGATGTCAACAGATAATAAGTAAAATTGAAAAAAATCAAAATGTAGTCACACAAAACATACCATATTTAGAGTCATAGAAGTAAATACCTAAATAATCAACTAAAATATATTAAACTCATATATTAAACTGCTTCTCGGGAGGAAGATGGGGATGACTGGGATGATGGGATGCTTTTGTTTTCAATGACAAACCTTGTAAGGCTAAATGACTTTTTAAACCGTGGGAGAGCATAACTTTAATACGCACAAATTAAAATTAAGGGAGCAGTGCTTTGCCAGGGCCATGAAGTTCAGGAGGCCTTGCTCAGCATTCAGAGTCCTCTGGAAAGACTGATCTATAATCATCAAACTCACGGGAGAGCAGTTAAAAATCAGAATGACTGTTTATTAATTCATGATGTAAAATAGAACTTCTGGTCTGACGAAATACATGTTCATTATGCCAAGAATGATATCTGGTACAAAATAGGCATTCAATTAACATTTGCCTGACACTTGTTTTATTGATTAGCACTTTCTGTCTTTTGGAGAAAATCTATAGCAAAAAACAAAATCAAAACCAAAAAACAACTATTGTCAGAAAGTTGCTTGGAAAGCACAGAGCCAAGTCAAGGAGTCAGCCCTGGTCATGGCGTCTGGCGCACCCACTTCCGTCGTGGGCATAAGCTGCTCTTCAGACCATGTGCTCCTCTGCTCCTGAGTTAGGGCACCTTCCTGACAGGCCTTGCAGGTGCTGGCTTGTCACCTTTTTGACCCTCCCTTTCTCTGCTTCCGTGCTGATCAGCCCACCCCTTTCCACCACTCTCTCACTCTCTTCCATAGGGCTACAGCTGAGTCTGGGAACATTTTATTTTACATGCAGTTAATTTTGTTAGATGTAAAATAGGATGGTGGTTACATACTTGTTAAATGTTCTTGTCAATTAAAGATGCAAACTGACATTTAATAAATGAAATAACATGATATCTGGATTTTGCCGAAAACACTTCAAAAATAGCAGAGGGCAGGAAAGGAATGAATGAAATCAGGTTGGCAAAATGTTGATAATTATTGAAGCTGGCTGTTAGATGCATAGAGCATCTATTACAGCATCCTCCTACTGTTGTGTAAATTAGACATTTTCCATAACAAAAAGATAATAAATATAAAATTTGAAAGGTTTTCTTAGGTTCCTCCGAGGAATAAATGCCAATCAGCCACAAAATTAGGCAGTACAGAACTTTATTTGGGGTTTGCACTCTCTGATGAAATTCTCCGGTCCTCGTGGAGCCTGCTGAAGGAGTCGTGCCAAGCAGGGAGTATGGCGGGGCTTTATACACCAAAATTCTGATTGGCTCCCCTTGAGGGCTAAGGAATTGAAGAGAGGTCAGTTGGTGAGAAGGGGACATGGACCCGAACACCTTCTGCTCCTGCCCCTTCCCGGAGGGGGCAAATACGGGAGTCTAGGGGCTCTAGATTCAGGCGAGAGCAGGTGTGAGCTGACTGGGGAGGAAAGGTCTTCAGAGGGAGGGGAAGAATCCGGCTGAGGTGGGAGGGCCAGGCGGAGTAGTCCTGGGCAGGAGCTGATAAGGAGGAGGAGGAGGAGGAGGAGGAGGAGGAGGAGGAGGAGCCGGATGAGAAGCAAGATCTTCAGGGAATCAGAAAAGGAGGAACGGGGTTCTGGGGCAGTTGGCTTAGGAGGCCGTAGGGGTCAGAGTTCCCTCGGGCCAGGAGAACCTGAGCTGTGGAGCACTGGGCACACAGATCAGGGCGGGAGTGCAAGGCTCAAAAGCCCTGAGTGTATGGAACCTCAGACCCTTTGCCAGTCCATCTGCAAAAATTATCTAGGTCTGTAAGGGTGACGAAATCGAAAGTACCTTCAGGAGTCCAGGTTTCACGATTATCGAGCTGATATAACGGCCTGGCCATTAGAAAAATCAGCCGTTTTCGCCTGAGGCCAGGATCAATAGCTGACAAATTTTTCAGGAGGCACCCTAGAGGTGACTTGGGGTCTGGTTTGGACTCCTGCCCCCCCATTCCTGGTCCCACGAGGATCAGCAAGTGGGAATCGGCGTCCCTCAACCAAAGTTGCTAATCCCATCAGGTAAAAATGAGGATCTAGGTCCAGGGATGTCTCCATCTCCTCTGGTGCCTAGAGTCTCTCAGCGGAGGGAGAGTAGCCTCTCCTGGAAGGGTCACCCCCACGCAGAGCTGTGATTTGGTGGAAGAGTCTCCCCCAGCAGACAAGGGCCCAGAATCAGTGTTCGGGGACCAGAAACGTAAGGGCAACGGCACATACCCTGGTTCTTAGTCTGGACTGGTGGGGTGGCCATGAGACCCCCTCAGGGAGTGGGGAGAGGAGTGGTCTTCAGCAGACAACAACTCCTCCCGGGTTTTGGCACCAAATGAAAGGTTTTCTTAGGCTTCGCCGAGGAATAAATGCCAATCAGCCACAAAATTAGGCAGAACAGAACTTTATTTGGGGTTTGCGCTCTCTGACGAAATTCTCTGGTCCGCATGGAGCCTGCTGAAGAAGTCGTGCCAAGTAGGGAGTATGGCGGGGCTTTATACA
This sequence comes from Desmodus rotundus, assembly GCF_022682495.2. Taxonomy (NCBI): domain Eukaryota; kingdom Metazoa; phylum Chordata; class Mammalia; order Chiroptera; family Phyllostomidae; genus Desmodus; species Desmodus rotundus. The sequence continues at coordinate 101,927,271 of NC_071388.1, forward strand.
ACAAAATTCTGATTGGCTCCCCTCGAGGGCTAGGGATTGGTCTCCTGGAACAAAGCCGCGATCCATCATTGGTGGTTCCCCTCCGGCTGTCAGTCGGATAGCCCATCCTGATATTCTGACATCTTTGACAGGATAAGGGGCGGGCTTAGGTTGCCAGGTGGATATCCCTGCCCACCCTGACAAAATTAAATTAAAAATTGCCCCTTTAAAAAATGTTCTTGAAATTATCACAAGTAGAATTCTTCCTTCTTTAACATTGTTACTATCGTTATTGTAGTATTTTATAGAAATATACTGTTTAGAAAAGAAAACTGAACCTGTGCTTGATGTTCCACAATGACAGAAAAATATATTGACTAAAAAATGCTATTAGTTTTTATACATCTCAAAGAATCCTAAAATGTGAAAGAAGGGAAAATCACAATGATAACATTATGATTAAAACTACAGCCCTGGCTGGTGTGGCTCAGTGACGGTCACAGGTTCAATTCCCAGTCAGGTCGCATGCCTGGGTTGCAGGCCACATCCCTGGTTAGGGGCATGTGAGAGGCAATAGATCAATGTTTCTCTCACACATCGCTGTTTCTCTCCTGCTCTTTCTCCCTCCCTTCCCCTCTCTCTAAAATTAAATAAATAAAATCTTCTTAAAAATACAGCAGTACCCCTTTTATCCATGGTTTTACTTTTCACAATTTCAGTTACCCATGGTCCACTGTGGTCTGAAAATATCAAATGGAAAATTCCAGAACTAAAGAATTTGTAAGTTTTAAGTTGTGCAATGTTTTGGGTAGTTCGATGAGATCTTGTGCCACCCCACACTGCCCCACCAGGTCACGAGTCACCCCGCTGTCCAGCACTTCCACGCCATGCCCGCTCCCTGCCCGTGAGGCACTGACAGCCATCGCAGTTACCAGGTCAGCTGTTGAGGCACCGCGGTGCTTGGGTTCCAGTCACCCTTGTTTTACTTAACAGTGTCCTCAAAGCACAAGTGCAGTGACGCTGGCAAGTCAGAAATGCCAACGAGAAGCCATAAAGGGCTTCCTTTAAGTGAAAAGGAAAAAAACATAGTATGTGTAGGGTTCAGTACTTTCTGCGGTTTCAGCATCCACTGAGGGTCTTGGAACATATTCCTCTGGATGGGCAGGGGGCGGCTACCATACAGGAAAACAGAATTCCTAATAAAATGTTACTATCTCACCACTTCAGAGAAAATGTCATACATCCTGAGTAAAGTAATGACTAGTTGATTAATGAATCTTGACAAAATGCTTTCTCCCTTTTGTTTTCCAGAGGCCGTTTCTCCATAGTAAAGAAGTGCATTCACAAAGCTACCCGCAAAGATGTTGCTGTGAAATTTGTTAGCAAAAAAATGAAGAAAAAAGAGCAGGCTGCCCATGAGGCTGCCCTACTTCAGCACCTGCAACACCCGCAGTACGTCACCCTCCATGACACCTATGAGTCTCCCACGTCCTACATCCTGATTTTGGAACTGTAAGTACAGGTGTCATCCCTCTAAGGTGGTCCCTGCTGTAGGGCTTATTTACTAGCAGTTCTATTTAGTGCAGCGTCTTATAGTTTCCAAAGTGCTGTACATCACGTGCACTCTGCCCTCCGTTTTATAAAAATGCTATTCTTATTTTATAGATTAGAAAGTCAAGGATAAGGAAGCTCCTTAAAACTAGGAATTGGAAAAGCTGGGACTTGGATCCGCATCTCTCTCACTCCAGTTTCCATTTCTTTGTGCTATGGACCTTTGAGCTGGGCAGTTGAGGAAGAGCTTATTGACAGGGGTGAAGCTGAAGTGAAAGGGAGGGGCTTGTGCTTCAACCCACTGTCATCTACAATCCAGGAAGTCCTTCTGGGGTGGAACCTTACCTTCAAAACATTCCACTCATTCCAGATTTTCAAGGGACTCAGGCAACCACATAGTTGGCCCCAGTTGGCCCCAGGACACATCAAATAAAGCAGTAAGTTCACATTCTTCTCACTATTACCACAAGCTAAGACCAGAGAACATGCTCTGTGGTTTAGAGAGATTTCACACAGACTAAAGGAAGTATTTTCAGAAGTCCTGAGCCCCCATAGAAAGGTTATCAGATTGGTGCTGATGAGGCCCTGGGCCTGAAGAGACAGATATTTGTACCCAAGATCAATGCCATGTAAGGCTTCACAAGGACCCCCACTCTGTAGAGAAGCACCTCCATTTACAGCTTTGCAATGTCATTTTAGTCTTGTTCTTGTGTGCTTGTTAGTCTAGCTCAGCAGTTTTCACTGGTGTGCTGCAAGAATTTTTAAAGCATGCAGTACCACCCTGACCGGTGTGACTCAGTTGGTTAAGCATTGTCCCACAAAGCAAAAGGTCTCCAGTTCGCTTCTCAGTCAGGGCACATGCCCAGGTTGGGGCTGGTGCCAGTTGGGGGCGCATGTGGGAGGCAGCCAATCGATGTTTCTCTCCCTCTCTTTCTCTCTCCTTTCTTCTCTCTCTAAAAATAAATAAATAAGATATTTTTAAAAAACATGCAATACCTGACTACTTTAGTCAGGAGCACTAACTTCTTTTCCCTTAGACTGTCAAATACAAAATGACAACAACCAACAGAGCAATAGCCATCCGGTGTGAATGAATCAAAATTATACCTATGATTTTGGCAGATCAGCAAAAAATACATTTTTGGTGTGCTGCAGGTTTTTAGTAATTAGTTTACGTGTGCCCTGAAATGAGAGAGGTTGAAGGCTCTGGTCCAGCTGCATGTGTACGTGGGTCTGTGAAGAAGTGATGCATCATAACTTTACTTATGAAGAAAAGAAAAGCCAAGTGCAAACATCTTAGACTAAACTTTTAAATTGGTTGAAACGAAATAAGAGGAGACAAAAACAACACTGGTAATATTTGCAATTCTTTTGTGTTATGGATACAGCTGTGTAGTAGCCAGTAAATTGTCACTTTGGACTTAACAAATACACTTAAAAACAGCCTTTCAGAGCCTAACCTGTTTGTTGGGAGCTTCCTAACTCAGAAAGGTGTATTCTGTTGACAGTGAATTATCTTTGTTTACAAGTGACAACATGCTGCACTTGACTATACTTCCAATTAAAGGTATTGTCACTTGCATACCAAAGTGGTATAGCAACCCAGAACCTTTCCCCTTCAGATTTGCAGGCCAGCATTCCCAGGGAAGGTGTGAATTCCCAGGCTCTCAGTGCAAGCAATGAAGAAACTGGGCGCTAATCCCAGTTCTGTGATTTGGAGCCAGTGTACTTGACTTCCTGGACCTCAGGGTCCTTATCTGTGAAGTCTGAAGAATTATTCCCGCTTCTCAGAGATGTTGCAGGGATGAAATTAGATGAATATTGGATTACACTAGTTTACCAACATTTACTGGGCACTCACTATGACCTGGGCCAAGGTGGGAGGAACGAAGATGGAAAAAATAGTTCTTGACGGTGAAGAGTTATAGGTGGAATGAGGAAGACCAACTGCTAATTTCAATATAGCATGGTAAATGCATATTTTGGAGAGGGCTACTCTGAGAACATAGGAAGGGACTAGGCTGGACTTGCAGTTCAGGTAAGACTCGTGAGAGGCAGTTCCTGTGCTAAATCTTGGTTACGCTGTGACTGTGCAGCTCCCTTTCTGTGGCCACCCAGTCACTGGGAAAGCCTTTCTCTACCAGGCAACTGAAGCAGACAACTGAGGTTCTGATCCTGTGGTCTATGGCAGGGCCTGGGCATCTGCATTACCCAAGGGCTCTAAGGGTAAGCTTGGTGACTGAGACTTTTGGATCTCACACTAGTGCTATTGTTAACTTCTCCTGCTGGTGCTCCAAGAAACCCAGAGGGATGCATCAAACAAGCCCAATACAACTTCGCTCCATGCTCACCACTCGCACCCCAGCCCTGGCAGAGACAGAAAAAGGAAGGCAACGCAGATTTTCACTGGTCCTAACATTTGCTCCCATCAAGGAAAGCAGAACAGACCATGAAGAAGGAACAAGCTAGGGAAGAGATTGGAAACTTGGCTGGGGTCAGCGGGTGGCGGTGGTTTTCAGTGGTGCTTGAAAGTAGCTTCTGACTCTTGCTCAAGCTTCTCTGCCTGGGCATTTCCTGGGGGTGTGTTTTTCACAGCCCTGTGCACATTAGAGGATAACTGCCTGACATGTGGCCACTCCTCGCTAGAGAGGACAGAGGGTACCTGAAAGTAGCTGACATTTATTGAGCATTGACTCTGGCTACCAACTGTGTGTAAATGCCTCTTCTCACTTGATCCTTCCATGTTCTTCACAGTGAAGTAGATAAAACTGAAGTAGCTGGAATACAGAGAATTTAAATCACTTGCCCCAGCTCCAGCCTGTAAGTGGCAGAACCAGGATTCAAATTGGAGTCTGCCGGGTTCCTCTTACCTTGTCTCAGTCACAGTTTTTAAGGTGGGAAAATTGCTAAAAGGCAAAGGATTTAAAAAGGGCTCAAGAATGCCAAGGCTAACCTTTGCCTACTTTTGGTTTTTCCCCAATGAAAACTTGACAAATAAAAGCAATTTGCAAGGCATATGTGGGGCTGCTTGTAGGCACCCGGTTCCAGTTAATCAGGATTTGCCCAGACAGCTCTCACTTTCTCTGTCTCCCCCGCCCTATCTGAAGACTTTCTCTGTTTTGCAACCTACCTCTCAAAGGATCTTTGAGTTAGAACTTTTCCCCCATGAGCGATTTTAAAAGCTAACAAAACAGCCTGGCCAGTGTGGCTCCGTTAGTTGGAGCACCTGTCCATAATTGAAAGATTGCTGGTTCGATCCCTGGTCTGGGCACATACAGGAGGCAACCACATTATGTTTTCCTCTCTCCCTTCCTCTCTCTGTAAAAGCAATGAAAAAATGTCCTCAGGTGAGGATTAAAAAAAAGTTAACAAAACAGAATGTGTCTTAAACAAGGTTGTATAGATTTCTTCCCTGAAGTACACCACATTTATAATTTTCTTTATTTACTTGTTTGCTTATTTATTTATTTTAGTTCTGAACATTATATTAACTTAGGGCTCTAACTAATATATGCCTGTATTACTACATTGATCTCTGTCATAGGGGGTGGGAAAGATCTTACAGATTTGTATGCGTGTTATTTTTCTGTTTTTTTACACACCCATTTCCTTAGCCTTTTCCTCCCTACTTTCAGGATGGATGATGGCCGGCTCTTAGACTACCTTATGAATCACGATGAGCTCATGGAAGAAAAGGTAGCTTTCTACATCCGAGACACCATGGAAGCCCTGCAGTACCTTCACAACTGCAGGGTTGCCCACTTGGACATCAAGGTAATAAGACTTAGCAACCCTGGCAGGGACGCGACGAAATCCAGCCTTCCAGTCATTGCCCTTGAGAGATATAAATGCTAATTCATTTTATTTACTTAGATTAGAATCCTTATGAATATTAAACAGAAACTAGGTTATCACACAATTTAAGCGTATTATTCATGAGTTAATGAGAACACAACGACACAACGACTTCGGAGTGACAGAAGACAGGCAAGCTTTGGCCACTCTGTCTAATTTTGTAGAAGGAAGCAGGTAAACGTTAACTTTTCCATGATGCTCAAAGAAAAGCCTCTATTTTCCAAAATGAGTAAGTTATTTTTCACTTGATTCAGTGAAGAAGTAAGGGGTAGTGAAGAGACATGATTTTAACACAAACTCAGTTTAGCTTAGTTTGAAGCCTCCTGTGCACTTTGAGGAAGGAATGTCTCATGCTCCTGGGGTCTGCAACCCTGGGGCCTGTTAGGACCGGCTGCAAGCAAAGCTCGCCTGAGCTTCGGCTCCGGTCTCCCTACCCCCCAACCCCCATCCAGAAACCTGCGAGCAGAGCTCACCTGAGCTCCCGTATGGCTCCCGTATGCCTCCCCCTCCCCCACCCGGACTTCCACGATACTGGACCCTGGTGCCAAAAAGGTTGGGGACCAATGTCATCCGCTATAGGCTTTATCAGAGCAGCTGCACTGTGTTTGAACTAGTGGAGTCCCACTGAGAGTCAAAGCAGAGAGCTGAACTTGCCTTCCCCTCTCCCTGCCACCTTGAATCTCCTCAGCCCGAGAACCTGCTCATTGACCTGCGGATTCCAGTGCCTCGAGTGAAGCTCATCGACTTGGAGGATGCTGTCCAGATCTCAGGGCACTTCCACATCCACCACCTGCTGGGGAACCCTGAGTTTGCTGCCCCAGAAGTGATCCAGGGCATCCCTGTGTCCCTGGGCACCGACATCTGGAGCATCGGGGTGCTGACGTATGTCATGCTGAGTGGGGTCTCCCCCTTCTTAGATGAGAGCAAAGAGGAGACGTGTATCAATGTATGCAGGGTGGACTTCAGCTTCCCCCATGAATACTTCTGTGGCGTGAGCAATGCCGCCAGAGATTTCATCAATGTGATCCTGCAGGAAGACTTCCGGAGGAGGCCCACAGCAGCCACCTGCCTGCAGCACCCGTGGCTGCAGCCCCACAACGGCAGCTACTCCAAGATCCCTCTGGACACCTCCCGCCTGGCCTGCTTCATAGAACGCCGCAAGCACCAGAACGATGTGCGGCCTATTCCCAATGTCAAGAGCTACATTGTCAGCCGGGTCAACCAAGGGACGTAGCTGTGTCCCAGCCCTTGAGGTTTCACATGGAAGTGCAGTGTGAGCCAAAGCGAGACTGAATGTGTCTGTAAATAATTCTGTTCATTATTTCACTCCATGCAGTTCTCTGGATTGAGAGATGGTCCCTCCTAAACCTTGTCAGTGGTTATTCAGGGTCTGGCAGCAGTAAAATCACCCGAGATCCAGGGGCTTTCCAGAAGGTCATTCACAAGAGATAAAGGAGAAAGTCACAGAGAGTATTACCAAGAGGGCCAAGGATAACGAGAATATTAGTTGTCACAAAATTTTAATTGTGCATTCCAAACTGAGTGGGTAGGTGGGCAAAACTTCAGCTCGTGGTGAGTATAACTGGTTTCTGCCTTCGCTGAAATTTCAAGCAAAAAGTTCTATTTAACACAGATGTCAGGTATGCCAACCATTCTGGTTTACATTACTTATAGTTTCTCAATAAGATATATATACACGCACAGGAAAACATATCCCATTCAGATTTCGGAGTTTTATAATATAGAGATATATGAAATCAATCGAAGTAAGTTTTTAGTGCTCCAGTTAAAACAGTAATTTATCTGCTGAAGCATTGCATTGTTTTGACTAAGCACAATTAGATGACAAGATTTTTAGAGCATTTTATAAATCCTGTATAGAAATCTTTACCAGAACCTGTGCATTAAGAGAAAGCAGTTCCCCTTTTGAAATCTGTGAACAAGATTTTTCTCTCAGTCACAGGCATCTGACTAACATAGGTTCGGTATGTGAAATGCTATTCCCAAATTCACTGGCAGCTCGGAGTCACCCTGGCAGGAAAGCCTGCCAGGAGCTAAGTCCAAATTACAGGAGGAATTGTGAGCTCTTTTTAATGTCTGCACTTGGTTTGATGTTGATAGCGAATGTAACAGGTTCATACAAAAAGGCAAACAAAAACCTTTCCCACAGTTCCTCTGAACACCTAACAACACTTTCTGCTGTCCTCTACAGCTGTAGAACTAAGTCCTCAGAAAGCTGGTCTACTTGATTTCTAGCCCTTGTGGAACCTAAGGGGTGCTCACCAAAAGGAGGCAGCCATGTAGGCCTTTTCAAGGCCTGGTTCCCAGTCCTTTTAGAAGCCATGGAATAAAATCTGCTACGTCACCCTGACAGAGCATTGAATTGTAACTGCAAGTGCACTATCTACCACCACTCAGCCATCCGTAGTCCTGGCACTAAAAGGACCAACTGCACTCTGAGGCCAGCGCTGCTCGCTGGTGGATACTCTCCATCTCCAGGCCTGTTAACTGCCCTTTTTTTCTGCTAGCGGAAGAACAGTTAAACCTGAGCATTTCATGTTTTTCCTTTCTTTGTTTTGGAAAGTGTTTTTGTTTTTGTGTTTGTCCGTGATCTACTCTTTGTTTTCTAAAGTGTGTTTTGAAACTTGTGGTTATGCAAATAATATTTTAAAAACAACCCAAGTGTTTGTCCACATCAGATTGAATGGCATTGCTCCTCTCCTGCAATAGGGTTGAGAAAATTGAAATCATGCAGCACGGAAATGCAAGCACAGAGTTGGTGAAGGGTAAATAGAACGACGGACTTAGTTCAATGAAAAAGAATTTTTGGAAACTAAGCCTGAACTTGCATATGTAAAAACACTTATTTCCACAGTGGAAATGTAGAATTGAAAACACTCATCATTCTTTCCCATTGATTTTGAAGTCAACCTCTTCATCGACCCTCCAATTCATCCCATCCAAGATTATAAATTAATAAATTAATAGAAAGTATAAGCAATAAGACTAGATAGCACTTCCTATTTTCAGAATTAACCAAATATGTGGAAACTGACTTTGACTATATCCGTTTCCTAGTTTTCAAATGGCCCGGGGCCATCAAGGATCCCTTCCTCAGAGTGCTCTCCTGACTAACCCTCCATAGTCTTCATTTACAAACAAATGTATATACAAATGCTGTAAGACACAGTATTTTAAAATTTAAAACAATTTACTAAAAGCTCTTTTAGGAAACACGTCTTCATCACGAGACATATCATGAAAGAAGAATGCCTGGCCCCCAAGCTGTATGCGATAGAGTGCAGGCCTGAGGGTTCCAGACGTCCACGTGGTGGTATGTGTGGCTCAGCAAGTTCCCTTCTGTCCACGGGGACAGTGACTAAAGAGCCCCTGCTGAGCCATTTGGAGTGTTTATGACCATGCAGGAGACAAAGCTGAGTTTCTGCTGGGGAAGGGTAGGGCCTAGGACTGTGGTGCAGGCTGCACAGGAGAGTGTTCATGGGATTGTGGGAAGGCAGTTGCCAGAATGTTAGAGCCAAAGCTTTTGGATCAGCTTTTACAGCAGAGTGGGGATGATCCAGAAAGGAGGTTGCGTGGAATCCCTCACCCCCAGGACACTTGTTGGGGAAGTGAGGGGACAGGAGAAGAAGGACATAGACATGAAAAGTAGCATGATTTTGTTAACTGGAGCCAAAGTACAATCATTAGAGTAGAATGAATTTAATAGAAGCCCGAAGAGATAGGGCGTATATTTTATATAGTTTGGTAACAAGGAAAACAACAGGGAAGCTCCCTGTCTGCAAAGCATCTGGTTCCTCCCAACAGGAAAGAGACAGCAGTTCTGGTTCAGGAATTCTCCCTCACAAGTTGGAGGTAACAAGGAATCCCAGAACAGGTCTGGCAAATGTGGTTTAGTTGCCCTGTGGCCAAATGTGGTGAGAGATGAAGGCCCAGGGACCCCTTTCTCGTACCTGTTTTGGAAGAGATATTTATTCCTTTCTGTTAGAGAAGAGGAGAAAGAAGAGACAATAGTCCACTTCCCTAACTACGTGGTCCTTGATGTAAAAACTTAACGAGGAATTAGTGAAAGTGAACTTCTAGTTGAACTTCTAATTGAACTAGGGGAAATAAGTGTTGGGTAAATTCACAAGTTTCTTGCTTGGCTTATATTCACTGCATAGGTTTTGGGGGGGTTTCTTTTGTAAAGGTGGGATGGAGAAAGAAGGGAAAGATCAGGGACAACCCATAGTAATTTTTAAAAGGTATAAGGATTTGCTGCATCTTTTACAATTGTTTCAAATTAAATAGATTTATATCCGCTCACAGCTGAATGTGGGAACATTTTTAAGAAACAAATTGTCATGTTGGCAGTGTGCTCCAGGTCTCTCACAGCCATAAACACTCCGGGGGAGTAGAGGAGGCAGAGAGGCAAAGCCGGCTTCACTGCTTTGTGGCTCACAAAGCTTTATAACAGTGCCTTTCAGAGGGGAGGGTGGAAGATAAAGAAGGTCATTGTGTTTAGACTGACTGATGTTGCAGCATTTTGTTCTTTATTTCATAGTATCTTTTAAGTGAAAACATCTGAATATAAGGTGAGCCTAGGAATTCTTGAGTTCCAACCTCGGTTATTCCTGATTCGTCCTTTCTAACAGAAAGTCTTTGTGTTTTCTGCCCCAAATGTCCCCATTGTTAAAATGGGAGTTAGTGGGAAGGAGGGAGGACAATAATTTCATAGGCATGTTGGAAGAATTCCTTAGTTGAGATGTCTAGATAATACTTGGATTTTTTTTTTTTTAAGTGCTACACACTGCCAGTGCTAAGAATTTCATTGACAGGAACTGTGAACATTCCAGGTTTTCAATATTCATGTCTTTAGATAACCATTTGCAAACTAATGAAGTTTAAATTCTACAAATTGATTTTAATTGGAAGTACTAGGTGCTCTTTGTCTAAATGTTAGTTGGTCTTAGCCTATAATTTTGATCATTTAAAAGCTTGTCTACAGAAAAAGGTTAGGAGAGCTGATTGAAGTCTTTATGTCAATAAACTGTTTTCACCGGTGTTTCTTGAGGCAGACGCAAAGAGTAAGATGCCCTCCAAAGCAACCTACTCTCTCTTCTCAAGCCTTGTGCCCTGGAAAGACTGGCAGAGAAGAACCCAAACAGCCACTTTCCTCACCGGGAGGGCAGAAGTGAGAATAAAATACTGTCTGACCTCACGACTCATTATTTCAGAGTCTCACAGTCATCTGCTATAGAAGGGGCAAATGAAGTGCCCAGGTGTAGAAATGAAGAGAACTCTTGGTTTTTAGAAGGAAAAACTTTGGATCTTTTTTTTAAAGATAATTAGGTTTCTCAGGAGTATAATATTTGCCTCCTCATAGTCTCCATGATGTAGCGCCCGTGAGTTAGTCGTTACTTTTTTCTCACTTCTGTGGAAGAGCATGGAAACTTGTGAGAATGTGAGGGAGCAAATGTGTTACACACTAGATGATGGTTGTTTCTGTCTATTAACTAAAACATTGTCCCGTGAATTTGATAGAGAAGGGAATATTTCATACAGAAGGGGTCTCTGAGTAGGGCAAAAGTGCAAATACCGTTTCTCGCTCAGTTTTGAGGAATTTTGACCTATTCCTTTCTCTGCTGTGCGGCATCTCTGTGGAGTCTGAGCTGGGCAGACACAGTATGTGAGCTTTCAGTGGATTTATTTGTATCATGGTTTTTCTTAACTGTAAAAATCTAGGGATCATTTGGAAATGAGTGAGTAAACCTGGGGCAGGGTTAGGAAGATGAGGTTTACACATACTCCCCTAGGATAAGGGAAGCGACTATGTTAATATTCATGTTCTAAAAACTCTAAGGCTCTCATTGTTTCATTAATTCTAGAGGGTTAAAAAGGGCTGAAATTTGTCCACAGCACTAGCCATTTAGAAAATATTATTCCCGTGAGAAATCTATACAGAAATAGAACACAGAAATATCATAGGCCATATTTTCTTCTTCATTTTAATATATGTAGAAGTCAGAGGAGAAGAAATTACTCTAAGACAAATTTTCACCTTTAAGGGATATTTACGGAAAGCCTGAAATTAATGTTCACAGGCTTTGTGTTCTCCTCTCAGCCTTACTTCTGGGACAGTCGAAACTGTTGTCAGATTTAGCTTCTATTCAAATGTTTGAGATTCACTGTTTATTGAGATAACTTATTTTGGAGAGTGAGGATAGCTGAGAAAAGGGAGGGTGGTGGGAAAACATGCAAGTAAAATTCTTGAAGTCCCCACTCCTGAGGCTTAATTTAAGCAAGCTAACCTGCTAGCCCAGGAAAAGCTAGCGTAAGAGCTCCACCCATGCCTGACTTCTGTCAAGAAATGTATCCACATCCAGGAGTATCACACGAACTGTTATGACCTCACAGACTGTGGTTGTGAATTTGAAGTCAATACATCTTCTCTAACCAACTGAAGCCATATCTGTCATCTCTGTGTTTGACTTTTTTTTAACCCCGGTGCTTTCCCCTCTGTTTCTGCCAAACTTCGGCCTACTCTGTGGGGAAGAGGAGTAAAGCCGTAGTCAGGATGAATGTGAGGACTGTGAAAAAAACTAAACCTCCTCTCACAGGGAGATCCTAGCCAGAGAACAGTAGTGATCAAAATGCCAACTGTTGGAAAACATGGATATATGTACATCTGTACATGTATATAGTGTATAATATGTATGTATATGTTATTGCTCATATGCAGAAATCTTTCCATTTGAAGACAGCCCAGGTGGGTCCATTTTTCTGTTGGAAAACCATCCAGGGACATTCAAAACCATTAGGGCTGATGGGTAGAGTTACATTCTACTGAATTAGGAATTATTTGCTGTCTTTTGAAGTCCACAAAACCAAATCAATGAAGCCTAAAACATAATGGGGCCACCATTTAATTTATTATGTTTATATGGAGTCAGAAGGACCTTTATATTTGAATCATTAACAATTGGTTTGCAAACTGCATTGGCGCCTTTTGGTTTTGAGTGACCCCACCCCACCAAGTCTTTTGAGAGTTTGACGTGGCTTCTCTGGCCACTCAGATAAAGGGCCTTATCCATAAGTGGACAGGTTTCCCCATAGAGACCATTATACATATACATATAAGTACATACGTCCATCAGGTTGTAACAATTGGTTTAAAAATCACTCCACAGTATTGATAAATAGCTCTATATTTTCAAGGTGCAGAAGAATTCCACAGCCTTAATTATTTCAGTGTCTTGCTGGTCTGCCTTAAGTGTATCTTCTGGGTTTTGGTTGTCTGATTATTTTTAAATTTTTCTGCAGTTACTCATTTTGTATGCACACAATGTCATTTTGTAAAGGTAGGTTGTATATATTTTATTTGTAAGTCAAATTCCCTCACGTGTAATGTTGTAAAGTGATGACCTGCTGTCTTGTTATACTACAGTAAATGTTATAAGTTATGGATGACTTCAAAATGTACATCTCACAAGTTACGCATTCCTATAAATATACTATACTAAAGATTATTATTTCTGGTGGTCTTTTTTTTCTAATTAAAACCTTTGTTTAAAAATCATATTTTTCTCTCTTCCCAAGTATATGAAAACCTTTGAAAAGGCTTTGTTATTATTACAATACTTTTTATCCAGGATTTTGCATAGAAAGTAGCAGTTTTGTAGCCTGGAGAAGTATCCTAAGGCATTTCTTTATTCAAAATATTGCTGAATAAGCCTCACGTGCGCATTGTTAACTTCATTCTAGTGTTTCATGTGGCAACTTTGTTTGGAAGGCCGTTTGTGCTGATCTCACAAGTTTACGAATCATACTATGAACCTGAGGAATCCGGATTAGCCTGTGTGGACATGGTCAGGCTTTGAAAGACTGCATGTGCCACTGAAGTGCAAAAAAGACTGATTCATGGTACAGCGTCAGTTGGTTAGAGTGTTAGGGATTGAAGTGTTTTGATTAGCCAATAAGAACCAAATGTTTTAATATCTGGCTACTATTTCATCAAGGTTTTACTGCATTTATTTAAAATGAGAAACAAGTCTCAATGCACAGGTTCTTCACCCCAGCTGGTCAGCACAATCTCTTCAGAGAAATTACATCAAAAATATTGAAATGGGCCCTGGCTGGTGTGGCTCAGTGGATTGAGTGCTAGCCTGTGAACCAGAGTCGCTGCTTGGATTCCTAGTCAGGGAACATGCCCGGGTTGCAGGCCAGGTCCCCAGATGGTGGGTGAGAGGCAACCACACATTGATGTTTCTCTCTTACCCCTCTCTCTAAAAATAAATAAATAAAATCTTTTAAAAAATATTGAAATGAAATCAGAATCAATTTGATAGGCAACAATCATAAAGCCACCCTGTGGCTTTATAAATTATTTTCCTTAAAGTATTGCCTTCTACACATGAGAATTTCCTCCATTTTAAGGGATTTATTTGCCAAGACCAAATTCACTTGGGTTTTCAGATTACCAGGCCAGGTTACCCCTTGGATGACCTTGATACCGTCAGTTCATCCTTCTCTGCCCTCTTCCCTCTCTTCATCAGCTGCACACCTATTAAGTGCCTAGCATTTGCGTTTTCTAAGGGGAATAAACATGCATCCTCCTCCAGGACACGTAGAGCCAACAAAATGAATGAACCTGCTTGGCACTTCAGAGTCCCATTTGAAAATTGCTCACATTGTCACGTGACCGATGCCATGAAGTTCATGGGAGAATTGAGAAAAGGTTAGTCTCCGAGAACTTTATTTTCGAAACCGGATGGGGGGGCGTGGCTAATAAGCAAATAACTATATACGTGGCCAAGTACGGGAGAGAATCCAGAGGACACTAAGCTTTAAAAAGTGGGCAGGATTCACACAGTCTCTTAAAAGGCTTGACTTCGTGATCTTGGAAGCGATCTAACTACTCGAGGCTTTACAATCCACCGATCCCACCCAGGGGCAGCCAGAAGAAGCCTAAATCTCAAGGCAAGTTTCACGGCCGGTAGCACACTCTCGCTACCTGGGCTCCCGCGGCGGCGCGCGCACGGAGCCGGCCCGACCGCCTGCTGAGGGGGCGGAAGAGGAGGGGCTTCTCCGGTGACGTCACACCAGCGCCGCGGTCCTGCGCTCTTTGGCGTGTGGAGCGAGTGTGGACCTCCTCACGATGTCGGCCACCGATGCAGCTTTGGGATCGTTGGTAACGGATCTGTACGACGTGCAGGCTTTCAAGTTTGGGAACTTCGTGCTGAAGAGCGGGCTCTCTTCTCCCGTCTACATAGATCTGCGGGGCATTGTGTCTCGACCACGTCTTCTGAGTCAGGTGTCAGCCTGGGAATGGGAAGAAGCGGGTGGGTGGCGGAAATGGAGACCAGCAGATGGAGGAGAGTGAAAGGAGGTGACTGGAGTTGGGCTGCGGGTGAGAGCAAAAGAGCCAAGCCGGAGGATCGACTCTACTGTCGGCCTGGGGAGTCAGTGCGAGAAGCCCAGAGGCCAGGAACTGTTAGTTTGTTGGGGACTCAGAAAGCAGCCTGCTCTTTGACCCACCGACTTTGACACGTGCTTTGCAAGAGTCGGGACCCCAGTTTGGGGCCTCGTTTCGTATAGGAGTGGTTGAAGGAGTTCTGTGTATCTAATCTCGATAAAATTAGATGTGGGGAAAAGGTGGGTGGGGCTAGAATTTAGTAGCTGCTCAAATAATTGGAAGGGGATTTCGATTTTGCGCTGTGTGGCCAGGAGCAGGAATTAAGGCCTGAGGGTGGACATTTCATGGAGGCAGTTTGCTTTTTTTTGGGGGGGGGGTCAATATTAGGAAAAACTGTGTGCCAATCAGAGGTTACTAGCACAGTGTTTCTCAAACTTTCAGTCTTATGAATCACCTGGGGGTTTTCTTAAAAGGCATAATATGATTGAGTAGATCTGAAGCAGGGCCTGAGGTTAGGCACTTCTGGTAAGCTGCCAGCCAAAGCTGCAGATCACACTTCGAGTGGAATAGTCAAAATGTGATGTTCATTAGAGTTGCTACTAGCTACATGTGAATATTGAGCATTATGAAGTTTAAAATTTAAATAGTCACATGTGGCTACCTTATTGGACAGTGCAGATAAAGAACGTTTCCATCATCACACAAGTTCTATCCAGAAGACACATAAAAGTTCCTCCTGTCACCTAAGGGCTTTTATGTCCATCCTTTGTGTGGTTATTATGAAATGATTGAAGCACTAGTTGAAATGGGTTGGACTATTCTCACTACCCAGAATGTTGCTATGGCGTGTCTCATCCGTGCTGACGAAGTGAATGACTAGGGGGTCTTCTCATAAAAAATTGGTATGCCTTTTAACAAGTCGTCGGTTGTTAGAAGACTGAAAACTATTTTTTGATACTAGACCTGGGTGTAGGTGTGATTTTTGGTAGTTAATTTGGAAGGAGTCAAAATGTTGAGAGACCTGGCTATAACAGAACTTTTATCATGTTTACTTTATTCTAATAGGGTTTCTCAATATTTGCACCCAGAAAAGGCAGTAGTATGTACACTAAAGTCTAACTTCCTAGTAGTAAGTAATATTGAACTACAGTATACACATAAACTAATGCAAGGGGGGAAAGGTACCATTCATCTCACTAAGAAATGCATTTCTGAAATAATCAGTTTTTATGCTTTTATCAGAAGCATAAATTAATTTTATGCTTATAACAATTTTTTATGCTTATAACAGTTATAAATGATAACTCAATACAGAAGGGTTTTAAACACTTAGAGGCTACCAGTCACAGGAAAATTTCAATTTAATATTTTTGTCGTGAAGAAAATGATCAGAGTTTTTTGACATAAATATATATTGCATTAGAATAAAATTCTTTGGAAACAGTGGAATGAAAATGTGAGTGCCCCCAAAATGTAAATTTCTCTAAGAATCATAGTCTTAACATTTTCATTTTTTTTCAAATGGAGATGTTGAGTATCAAATCACTATAGCATTTGGATCCCATTGTATTCACTTAAAAGAGTGATGTAACAGTTCTAGGATAATATGTTAATGTTTTCACTACTCTAGAAATTACATCTTTTGCAACATAAAAATTTTCATAGATTTTCTTCAGCTCTTTAGAAATACCTGAGCAAAAACTTTTGAAGACCTCTGATCACTAAGCAGCTGTGAGTGCTTGTTTGCTTTTCATTTTTTAAAGTAAGGTGTCTAGTGGGAGTATACATTTTACCATTAAAATATGATGATTTATGTGGAAAGAATATTATAAAATAGTATCTCACAATAGGTTCTGTATTTATGAAACTTTTACTTTTTAACATTTTTGTATTCTTCCATTGATTTTTTGAGGTATAATTTACATGCATTATATTAGCTTCAGGTGTAAAGCATAATGATTTAATAACTGTATATATTGCAAAGTGATCACTGCAGTAAGTCTAGTTAATATCCATCATCATATGTACTTGGAGAATATTTTTTCTGGTGATAACTTTTATGATCTACTCTCTTAACAACTTCCAAATAGGCAATACAGTGTTATTAACTATAGTCACTGTGCTGTACCTTACATCCCCATGACATTTATGTTTTAACTGCAAGTTTGTACCTTTTGACCACCTTTACCTGTTTCATTCACCCCCAGCTTCACGCCCAGTCCTCACCTCTGGAAACTACCAATCTGTTCTCTCTAAGTTGGATTTTTCTTTTTACCTTTTTTTGGGGGGTTTCTTTATTTTAGATTACACATATAAGTGAAATCATGTGGTATCAGTCTTTCTCTGTCTGACTTATGTCTTCATTCATTTGTCTGTTGATGGGTGTCTAGGTCGCTTCCACGTTACGGCTATTGTAAATAATCCTGCAGTGAACATAGGAGTACGTACATCTTTTCGAATTAGTGTTTTTGATTTCTTCAGATAGACACCCAGAAGTGGAATTACTGGGTCAAACGGTAATTCTGTTTTTAATTTTTTGCGGAACTCCCATAGTGTTTTTCCATAGTGGTTGCACCAATTTACAATCCCACCAACACTGCACAAGGGTTCCCTTTTGTCCACATGCTTGCCAACATATGTTAATTTATTGATGATAGTCATTCTGAAGGTGGGAGGTGATACCTCATTGTGGTTTTAATTTGCACTTCCCTGATTTTGATTAGTCATGTTGAACATCATATGTCTGTTGGGCATCTGTATGACTTCTTTGGAGAAATGTCTATTCAGGTCATCTGCCCATATTTTAATTGTTTGTTTTTTTTTCAGTGTTAAGTTACATAAGTTTCTTATGTGTTTTGAATATTAACCCCTTATCGGGTGTATCGTCGGCGTATATCTTCTCACTCATCAGGTTTTCTTTTCATTTTGTTGATGATTTCATGCACTATGCAAAAACTTTTCAGTTTGATGTAGTCCCACCTGCTTACATATGTATTTTTTGTTTCCCTTACTGACTGATAAAAAAAAATGATTAAGAACAATGTAAAAGAGTTTATTGTGTATGCTTTCTTCTAGGAGTTTAATGGTTTCAGGTCTTACTTACATTCTTTCAAGTATTTAATCCATTTTGAGTTTGTTCCTGTATATAGTGTAAGAAAGTGAACAGTTTCATTCTTTAGAATGTATCTGTCCAGTTTTCCTAACAGTACTTTCGAAGAGCTGTCCTTATATCATTGTATAATCTTGCCTCCTTTGTCATAAATTAATGGACCACATCAATGCAGGTTTATTTCTGAGCTCTCCGTTCTGTTCAGTTAATCTGTGTGTCTGTTTTGTGCTAGTACCGTGCTGTTTTGATTACTATATCCTTATGTAATTTGATATCACGTAGCCTGATAGCTCCAACTTTGTTCTTTGTATCACTTTGGCTATTTGGGGTCTTTTGTGGTTCTATATACATTTTAGGATTATTTGGTCTAGTTTTGTGGAAAATGCCATTGATATTTTGGTAAGGATTGCATCAAATATGTAGATTGCTTTGGGTGATATGGACATTTTAACGGTGTTAATTTTTCCTGCCCATGAACACATTATGTCTTTTTATTTACTTGTGTCTTCAATTTTTCTTAGCACTGTCTTCGTACTAGCCTTTTTACCTCCATTAAATTTATTCCTAGGTATTTTGTTCTCTTTGATGCAAATGTAAATGGCATTGTTTTCTTCATTTCTCTTCCTGATAGTTCATTGTTAGTGTATAAAAACACAACCAATTTCTGAATATTAATTATGTATCCTGCAAATTCACTGATTTCATTTATTAGTTGTAATTATTTTTTGGTGGAATCTTTACTGTTCTCTCTATATGGTATCATGTTATCTGCAAATAGTGACAGCTTTCCTGCTTTCTTTTCAATTTGGATGCCTTTTAATTCTTTTTCTCTATTAGTCCTAGCTAAGGCTAGGACTTCTGATAGTATGTCGAATAAAAGTGGCGACATAGACATCCTTGTCTTTTTCCTGATTGGAAAGATAAGCTTACAGCTTTGCAACATTGGGGTATTAGCTGTGATTTTGTCATACATGGCCTTTATTGTGTTCAGGTGTGTTCCCCTATACCCACTTTGCTGAGAGTTTTTATTATAAATGGGTGTTTGATTTTGTCAAATGCTTTTCTGCTTGAAATGACTATTTTATTTTTATCCTTTTTGTGTGTGTGGTACATCATGTTAATTGATATGTGGATGTTAAACCAACCTTGCATCCTGGGAATAAATATCATTTGATCATGTTGTATGACCTTTATATTGTATTGCTTTATATTATATTGCTGAATGCAGTTTGCTGATAATTTATTGAAGATTTGTGCACCCAAGTTCATCAGGGATATTGGCCAATAATTTTATTGTTTGTAATGTCTTTGTTTAGTTTCGGTATCGGGGTAATGTGTATCTTACAAAATGAGTTTGGGAGCCATCCTTCCTCTTTAATTTTTTGAAATAGTTTGAGAAGTGTAAGTATTAACTTTTTGTTGAAAGTTTGGTAAAATTCACCTGTGAAGCCATCTGGTCCAGGGCCTTTGTTTGTAGTGAGTTGTTTGTTTGTTTGTTTTTTTTAATAACCTCCCTGTGGTTTTTTAAAAAAATATACTTTATTGATTATGCTGTTACAGTAGTCCTGATTTTTCCCCTTTGCTCCCCTCCACCCAGCAACACCCAGTCCCTCAGGCAATCCCCCACCATTGTTCATGTCCATGGGTCATTCATGTAAGTTCTTTGGCTACTTCATTTCCTATACCATACTCTACATCCCCACGGCTATTCTGTAACTACCTATCTGTACTTCTTAATCCCCTCACCTCTTTATCCAGTCCCCCACACTCCCCTCCCATCTAACATTCTCCGCGTCCATGAGTCTATCTGTTCTTGTTTGCATAGTTTGTTTTTCAGGTTCGATTGTTGATACATTTATTTATTAAACTGATAAGAACAGATACTACACTTGATCTTAGCCAAAAGGCCGAGAAGCGATGATACATTTATTTATTACAATTTTATTTTTCATAGTTTTGATCTTCTTTTTCTTGACTAAGTCCCTCTAACATTTCATATAATAATGGTTTGGTGATGGTGAACTCCTTTAGTTTTTTCTTGTCTGGGAAGCTCTTTATCTGCCCTTTAATTCTAAATGACAGCTTTGCTGGGTAGAGCAATCTTGGCTGTAGGTCCCAGCTTTTCATGACTTGGAATATGTGTTGCCAATCCCTTCTAGCCTGCAAAGTGTCTTTCAGAAATCAGCTGACAGCCTTATGAGAACTCCCCTGTATGTAACTAACTTCTTTACTCTTGCTGCTTTTAGGATTCTCTCTTTGTCTTTACCTTTCACATCTTAATTATGATGTCTTGGAGTGGGCCTCTTTGCATCCATCTTGCTTAGGACTCTGTGCTTCCTGGACTTTCGTGTCTATTTCCTTCATCAAATTAGGGTTTTCCTTCATTATTTTTTCAAATAGATTTCCAAGTTTTTGCTCCTTCTCCTTGCCTTCTGGTGCCCCTATGATGCTAATGTTGGAATGCTTGATGTTGTCCCAGAGGCTACTTATACTATCCTCATATTTTTGGATTCTTTTTATTTCTTGTTGTTTTGCGTGGTTGTTTTTGGCTTCCTTATGTTCCAAATCATTGATTTGATTCTCAGCTTCATCCACTCTACTGTTGTTTCATTGTAAATTGTTCTTTATTTCACTTAGTGTATCCTTCATTTCTGACTGGGTCCTTTTTATGCTGCTGAGGTCCTCACTAAGTTTCTTGAGCATACTTATAACCAGTGTTTTAAACTCTGCATCTGACAGATTGCTTATCTCCATTTCATTTAGCTCTTTTTCTGGAGTTTTGATCTGTTCTTTCATTTGGGCCGTGTTTCTTTGTCTCCTCATTTGGCAGCCTCCCTGTGTTTGTTTCTATGTATTAGGTAGAGCTGCTTTGACTCCTTGTCTTGGTAGCCTGGCCTCATGTAGTAAGTGTCCTGTAGGGTCCAGTGGGCCTCCCAGATAGGGCCTTCCCTATCACCCAAGCTGGGTATTTGAGGTGCACTCTTCGTGTGGGCTGAGTACACCCTCCTCTTGTAGTTGAGCCTTGGTTACTGTTGACAGATCAATGGGAGGGATTTACCCAGGCCAGTCAGCTGCAAAGACTGTCTGTGACCACTGACCACCAACCTCCATTGTCTGTGGAGAATCATCTGTGCCAGAGCAGGGTGGTGGTGCTCTGATGAGGTCTGTGGCTGCCCACTGGGTGTACAGGCTCTGGGGTTTCCTGGAAGGTGCAGGGCAGGGTCAGCACCCGCCTGTGTTTTCCCTGGGGCCACCCTGGCTAAACTATAAAGATGCGTTTCCAATTGAATGGCTGGTCTCCCTCTGCACTCTGAGATGGCTGCTACTTGTGCTGAGCTTGGAGATTCCCATGTGAGGCCAAGATGTGAATCTAGGGTGGCTGCTGCTAGTACTGTGCCTGGGACTCACTGAGGCCAGCTGTTGCTTGTTTGAGAGGATTTAGGAAGTTGTGCAGCATGAGCTAAGACCAGCCATTCAATTGGAAACGCAGCTTGGATGGACCCGTAAGTTGGGTGGGGTGGAGTCTCTAGGGATCTCTAAGGCAGGTCAAACAGTGTTAGCGAGGTTGATGGAGTCTCAGATATGGCACCAGCTTGCTAGCTCTGTGGCTCTGTGAGGGGAGGGTTCAGAAAAGGATACAGTAGCCTCTACTCGCTTTGATGCCAGACACTTGTTTCTCCCTGTATGCCACTGGTGCCTTTCAAGCTGTTGCCTGGGTGCTGGAGCTCAGAGGGAGTGAGTCTGAGTAGGTGAGTCTGTGTGTTGGTTCTTTAGGGGGAACTGCTTGGGACTCTGGAAGTTTCTTCCACCCACTGAATCCCCACTGGTTTTTGCAGCCACAAATTATCGGGACTTATCTTCCTGGTACTGGAACTGTGGGCTGTGGGATCTGGTATGGGGATGGAACTCCTTGCTCCTGAGATATCCCTCCCAAATTGTTATCTACCACACATGGGTGTGGGATCAGTTTGTTCCACATCTCCGTCCCTCCAACCAGTCTGGATGGATGTGGTTTCTTTAATCCTGTACTTATCAGACTTCCATTCAATTTCATTTCTGATGGTTCTGAGTGGTGGTTGTTCTATATTTTAGTTGTCATTTGGTGTGGTTGTTCAAAGAAGAAGCCACGTCTGCCTATGCCACCATCTTGACCAGAAGTCTGGAGTTTTTTTGATTACTAATTTAATTTTAATAGCAGTTAGTAATGTCTTCAGATTTTCTGTTTCTTCCTAATTCAGCATCGAAAAATCGTGTTTCTAGGAATTGATCCATTTCTTCCAGGTTGTCCCATTTGTTGGCATACAATTGTTTGTCGTATTTCATTATAATCCTTTGTATTTCTGTGATGTCATTTGACACTTCTCTTTCACTTCTGATTTTATTTATTTGGGCCCTTTCTGTTTCTTGATGAGTCTGGCTAAAGGGTTATCATTTTTTTTTCTCTTTTCAAAGAAACAGCTCTTAGTTTCGTTGATGTTTTCAATTTTTTTTGTCTCTTTTGTTTATTTCTGCTCCGATCTTCATTGTTTCCTTCTATTTACTTTGTGCTTTGTTTGTTTTGTTTTTTAAATTGGTTTTTTTAGGTGTAAGGTTAGATTGTTTTGAGATTTTTTTCGTATGGTAGGTCTATATTGCTGTAAAATCGCCTTTTATAACTGCCTTGACTGTGTCCCACAGATTTGGGACCCTTGTATCTACAGTTTCATTTGTCTCAGTGTATCTTTGGATTTCCTCCTTGATCTCATTGTTAATCCACTCATTGTTAGTAGCATGTTGTTTAGCCACCACATGTTTGTGTTTTTCAGTTTTCTTTTTGTAATTGATTTCTAGTTTCATCCCATTGTGATGGGAGAAGATACGAGACTTGTTTAATGGCCTAACATTTGACCTACATTTCAGTGTGACTTTTGATCTATCCTGGAAAATGTTCCATGTGTACTTCAAAACAGTGCATGTTCTGCTGCTTTTGGGTGAAATGTCCTAAAAGTATTAAGTCTATGTGGTCTAATGTGCCATTTAAGGCCCTGTTTCCTTGTTGGATTTCGGTCTGGAAGATCTATCCATTGATGTCAAAGGACTGTTAAAGTCCTGTATTCTGACTGTATTTCTGTCAGTCGCTCCCTTTATGTTGGCAATATTTGCTTTAGATGTTTAGGTGCTTCTAGGTTGGGTACGTAGATGTTTTTGAAGGTTATACACTCTTACTGAATTGATCCAATTATCATTATGAAATGCCCTTCTTTGACTCGTTTTAGCCCTGTTTTTAAAGTCTGTTTTGTATGATACGGATATTGCTCCCTCAGTTTTTTTTTTTTTTAAATTTTCATTTGCATGAAATGTCATTTTCCATCCCTTTACTTTTCAGCCAGTGTGACTTTTGATCTGAAATGGGTCTCTTATAGGCAGCACCTGTATTGGGTTTATTGTTTTATCCTTTTAGCCATCCTGTGTCTTTTGATTAGAGCATTTGGTCTATTTACATTTAAAGTAATTATTGGGAGGTATGTAGTTATTGCCATTTTACTTGTTTGCTAATTGTTTTTGTAGTTCTCTGTTCCTTTTTATTCTTTTGCTCTCTTGTATATTGATGACTTTCTGTAGGTTTTTTTTTTTTTATTTCTTTCTCTTTATTTCTTGTATATCTCTTACAGATTTTTGGTTTGTGATTACCATGTGCTTCCATATACCAAGCTGTATCTATAGCAGCCTATTTTAAGTTGATAGTTGCTTAAGTTCTAACACATTCTAAAACCACTACAATTTCTACCCGCCTCACATGTTTATGTTTTTGTCTTTATTTTTTATTTGTGTGTGTGTGTATATCCCTTAATTTACTGTTGTACTTAGACATGATCTTCATACATTCACCTTTTAACTTTCACACTAGCTTTATTGTTGGTTCATCCACTGCTTTTACTGTTTGCCTTTGTCAGTGAGGATTTTTTCCTTTCCTACATTTTCTTAATCACATTTTGTATCTTTGCTGTTTAAAGAAGTCCCTGTAACATTTCTGATAATACTGGTTTGGTGGCGATGAACTCCTTTAGCTTTTTCTTGCCTGGGAAAATCTTTCTCTCTTCTTTTCTTTTTTTAAGATTTTATTTATTTATTTTTAGAGAGAGTAAAGGGAGGAAGAGAGAAACATCAATGTGTGGTTGCCTCTCACGTGCCCCCTACTGGGGACCTGGCCCACAACCCAGGCATGTGCCCTGACTGGGAATCGAACTGGTGACCCTTTGGTTCACAGGCTGGCACTGAATCTACTGAGCCCCATCAGCCAGGCTTTTCTCTCTTCTTTAATTCTACCTTGCTGGGTAGAGTAAATCTTGTTGTATGTCTTTGCTTTTTGTCACTTTGAACATTTCGTGCCAATCCCTTTTGACCTGCAGTTTCTGTTGAGAAATCAGCATATAGTCTTATGGGAACTCTCATGTATGTAATTACTGCTTTTCTGTTGGTACTTTTAAGATTTTCTCTTTAAGTTTTGGCATTTAATTATGATGTGTCTTGGTGTGGGCCTCTTCAAGTTCATTTTTTTTGGGAACTCTGTGCTTCCTGATGCCTATTTCCTTCACCAGGTTAGGGACATTTTCAGTCATTATTTCTTCAAATAGGTTTTGTTCTTTTTTTGTCCCTTTCTCTCTCTCTTCTTCTGGGAACCTTGTGATGCAAATGTTGGTATGCTTAATGTTGTCCCAGAGGTCCCTTAAATTGTCCTCATTTTTTAAAGTTCTTTTTTCTTTTGGCTGTTTCAACTGGGTATTTTTCACTACCTTGTCATCCAGATTGCTGATTTAATCTTCTACTTTATTTAATCTGATGTTGAATTCCTCTAGTGCATTCTTCCTTTCCTACTGGTTCTTTTTTATATTCGAGGACTCTGTTGAAGTCTCACTGAGTTCATCTATTCTCCTGCGTTTATTGAGCATCTTTATTTACCAGTGTTTTGAACTGTTTATCTATTAGATTGCTTGTCTCCATTTCCTTTAGTTCTTTTCATAGCGTTTTGTTTGTTCTTACTCTTGGGGCATGTTTTTTGTCTCTTCAGTTTGGCTGACCCTCCGTATATGTATTAGGTAGATCTGCTATGTTTCCTGGTCTTGAAAGAATGGCTTTATATAAAAGGTGTCCTGTGGGGCCAGTGCAAGTGCCCCCTGATCACCTGAGGCTGGTGCTTCAAGGGTGTTCCCTCTGTGGGTGTGTGTGCCTTCCTGTTGTAGTTGAGTCTCTATTGTTGTTAGCGCAGCAGTGGGTGGTGTTGACCCTCAGGCTAACTGGCTGGGAGGGCCTGCTTTGACTATAGGCAGACAAGCTGTTGTGCAGGGGCTCACACCAGGGAGCAGAAGGTGCTTTTAGCAAGGCTCTGGTGCCAGGCATCAGGTGTGTTGGTTGAAAAGCTGCTTGGGAGGGCCTCTGGTACTTGTACATTTCAGCAGGTTTTTTGTGCTGGGTTTGGAGGCACTTGGGGGAGGCAAAGATGCTAGTGAAGGCTGGCTGCCACTTGTTCCAGGCTTGGGACCATTTGATGGGAGCTTGTGCTGGGCATGGGGCAGCTTAACTGGAGCCATGCTGCAAGCCACACCTGGCCTCACTTATGCCAGGTTTGAGACCATGTGGAAGGAGCTACAATGTAAACCGAAGCTGGTTGCTACTCATGGGGTTTGTGGACCTATAGGAGAGTCTGCAGCGCAAGGCTAGGGAGGCTGCTTTGGAAGAGGCTCCAGCTAGGTGAGCAGGTTGAGTGGGGCAGTGTCTTAGGGAGATGCTAGAGCAGGGCTTTGGTGTTAGCCAGGTTAATGAAGAGTGGCATATATTTCGCACCCGTCCGTGCCAGGACAGCTGGGTGTGAGGAAAGCTGGACAAAGGAACGGTGGTTCCTACTGGCACTTGCATCCCCTCAGAGAAGTCTCCCAATCTCTGTTTCCCCAGCACTCACCCTAAAGTTAGTCAGTTGCATTCCTCAATATGACTCAGGCCCTTCTCAAGCTGCTGCCTCTGTATCGGAGCTTGAGCAAGTTTGTGTGTCCTTGAACCCTGTAAGATCAGTGTCTCAGTCTCCCATAACCCTGGGACATAATCCCCACTGGTTTTCAAAGCCAGATGTTATGGGTACTCCTTTTCTGGCTCAAGTACCCTGGGGCTGGGGAGCCAGGTATGGGGCTTGGACCCTTTGCTCCTCGGCAGGGACCTCCATAGCCTAGCTATCCCATTTATTAATCCCTACTCTGTGGCCGTGGGAACCTGCCCAGTCTGGGTCTCCGTCCCTCCACCCCCCTCCTACCTGTCTTGATGGCTTCTTTATATCCGTAGTTTTAGAAATTCTGTTCAGCTAGTTTTTAGGTGGTTCTCAATGATGGTTCTATAATCTATTTGCAATTTTCTGTGTTCATGGGAGAAGGTGAGTTCAGGGTTTACTTACTCTGCAATCTTGACTCTGCCCCTTGCCTTTGGAAATTTAGGGATTGCATTGAATTTGTGGGTTGTTTTAGTAGTATGAGCATTCTAACAATGCAAACCATGAGCATGGAATATCTTTCCATATTTGTCTTCAGTTTCTTTCACGATTGTCTCTTTTACAATTGTCTTTTCTTTTTTAAAGTTTTTATTTATTTATAGAGGAAGAAGGGAGAGGGAAAGAGAGAAACATTGATGTGTGAGAGGCACATCAATTGGTTGCCTGTTGCACACCCCCCATCTGGGGACCTGGCCTGCAAGCCAGGCTTGTGCCCTGACTGGGAATCAAACTGATGACCTTTGGGTTCTCAGGCTGGCACTCAATCCACTGAGCTACACCATGATTGTCTTAAAGTTTTCAGTGTACAGCTCTTGGACCTCCTTGGTTAAGTTTGTTCCTAGGTATATATTTTTCTTTTTGATGAAATTGTAAATGGGATTGTTTTTCTTAATTTCTCTTATGAAACTTCGTAACAGCTGAAGGCTTTATTTCAGGAGGAAAATACAACTAGTAAGTGATAGAAAGGTCTAGATACTGAAAGCATAATAGATTACCAAGGGAAGCTGGGAACCCTGGGGATCATCTTTAGTGTCTGAGGTCAACATCATAGCCTTCCCTTACATATCACGTTGCCCTGAGAGTAGACCTTGAGTCTAGATGAGTAGTTTTATTGTTGTGCTTTTGTATTTGTAGATGGGCTTATGCAGAGGGTGAGTTAACAAAAAGCCATATGTAGTTTTCTAGTCAGGTTTGAGACTGTTTCCCTAATGGGTCTATTACTGTCCTTAATGTTATATCGCCTTACTTATACACAATTTGAAATAGAATAATAAGCAAGGAGTGGAATGGGTGGGCTGGCTTGAGTTAAGGGGAGCTTCTTCCTTTTTAGGGTTCAAAGCCCTATCCCTCACTTCCTAGATGGTGAATCTGTTTATTTTCTCAATTCAGTGAAAAAATAAAAAAATAGAATAGAATAATAATAGTTTATGTGTTCATTTTTTTTTTTTTTACAGGTTGCAGAACTTTTATTCCAAACTGCTCGAAACGAGGGGATCAATTTTGACACTGTCTGTGGAGTACCTTACACAGCTTTGCCATTGGCTACAGTTATGTGCTCAACGAACCAAATTCCCATGCTCATTAGAAGAAAAGAAACAAAGGATTATGGTAAAATAAAAGTAGGATAAGGATTAAGGTGATAGTGACCTCATACTGCTAGATTTTTTTCTTCTAGGCACTGCTCTTTTACCAGTCACCTTGAGTATATTTCATAGGTCCTTGAAGTTGTTGTGGCTTGTGAAATTTGTTCACTGTTGCTACAAATAAATCATCTTCCTTTCATTTAGAGTCTAGGGGTGAAATGGCAATGAAAAAAGTGCTTTTTTGCACTATATCTATGAGACCCAACATTTTTACCAGCCCTTCCCTTGTCAGCAGAATATTCTAAGAGCTCTTTGTCAATATATTTGTATGTAAATTGCATGAAGAGAAATGCATGAATAAAATTACTCAAAGCAGTATAAATGCTACATGGAATTCTTAGTGGAGATTTTTTTTTTCATGGGCCATGGCAGTAGGTTACCACGTGGGTGTTTTAAATATGCGGGCTTGCTTTAAAACCACATCAGTCTAAAAATAGTAGAACTGACTTGGTATTTGATGTTGAGGAAGTAATGGGGTTTTTCTTGTTTGTTTTGCATTGTGTTGGTATGATACTATTTCTATTATGTTTTTTAAAATAATCCTTACCTCTTATGACTGCATTTAAAAATTTTTATGATGAAATCATGATTCTGAGAATTGCTTCTAAAAACTATGTGGGGAGGGAGGGAGTGGGGATGTAGCTGGAACAAGGTTGACCACGAGTTGTTAAGTGCTGAAGTGCTGTATTTAGGGGTGATTGTTGAATTACTTTGTCTAATTTTATTTGTTTGAAATTGTCTATATAAAAAGTAGTAAAAATATTTTTGCTGCTTGAAGGCGCAGTATTTATGTGACTCACTGCCCGTAATGAAACTATTACTTCTGTTTTCTTACTATGTTTCTTCAAAAATACTTATGAGATGGGATGGGGAAAAAAGGCACACAACTGTAATTGAATAACAATAAAAATTTTAAAAAAATACTTATGAGATTATTAATTTTTAAATATGCCTGTAACTACTTTCAGTCTTGTGTTGTAGTCCAAGCTCATTCAGTTAAACTTGACCAGTCTTCAAGGAGGAAGAAAGGAGTTAAGAGGAAAGAAATGGGAAAGGGCAGAGATGGTACTGTGGTAAAGCTCCAAAAGTGGCCAAAATATTCACCAGTTCTATTTCTGTTTCAAAATAAGGCACATTTGGTAGTGGAAAAATATAAAAATGTGTATCTAAAAATGAGTCTATAAAGTCTACAGCCTGAGTTACTTACATTTTTATTTCTATTTTTTTAATATATTTTATTGATTATGCTATTACAGTTGTCCCATTTCCCCCCCTTTATTCCCCTCCGCCCTGCATCCCCCCGTCTCACCCACATTCCTCCCTTTAGTTCATGTCCATGGGTCATACATATAAGTTCTTTGGCTTCTACATTTCCTACACTATTCTTACCCTCCCCCTCTCTTTTTTCTACCTACCATTTATGCTACTTATTCTCTGTAGCTTTTCCCCCTCTCTCCCCCTCCCACTCCCCTGTTGATAACCCTCCTTGTGATCTCCATTTCTGTGATTCTGTTCCTGTTCTAGTTGTTTGCTTAGTTTGCTTTTGTCTTTGTTTTAGGCGTGGTTGTTAATAATTGTGAGTTTGCTGTCATTTTACTGTTCATATTTTTTATCTTCTTTTTCTTAGATAAGTCCCTTTGACATTTCATATAATAAGGGCTTGGTGATGATGAACTCCTTGAACTTGACCTTATCTGAGAAGCACTTTACCTGCCCTTCCATTCTAAATAATAGCTTTGCTGGAGAGAGTAATCTTGGATGTAGGTCCTTGCCTTTCATGACTTGGAATACTTCTTTCCAGCCCCTCTTGCCTGCAAGGTTTCTTTTGAGAAATCAGCTGACAGTCTTATGGGAACTCCTTTGTAGGTAACTGTGTCCTTTTCTCTTGCTGCTTCTAAGATTCTCTCCTTATCTTTAATCTTGGGTAATGTAATTATGATGTGCCTTGGTGTGTTCCTCCTTGGGTCCAGCTTCTTTGGGACTCTCTGAGCTTCCTGGACTTCCTGGAAGTCTTTTTCCTTTGCCAGATTGGGGAAATTCTCCTTCATTATTTGTTCAAATAAGTTTTCAATATGTTGCTTTTCCTCTTATCCTTCTGGCACCCCTATAATTTGGATGTTGGAACGTTTAAAGGTGTCTTGGAGGTTCCTAAGCCTCTCCTCATTTTTTTGGATTCTTGTTTCTTCATTCTTTTGTGGTCAAATGTTTCTTTCTTCCTTCTGGTCCACACCATTGATTTGAGTCCCAGTTTCCTTCGCATCACTGTTGGTTCCCTGTACATTTTCCTTTATTTCACTTTTCATAGCCTTCACTTCTTCCTTTATTTTGCGTCTGTACACAATCATTTCTGTGAGCTTCCTGATTACCAGTGTTTTGAACTGTGCATCTGATAGGTTGGCTATCTCTTTGTCACTTAGTTGTATTTTTTCTGGAGCTTTGATCTGTTCTTTCATTTGGGCCATGTTTTTGTCTTGGCATGCCTGTTACATAAAGGGGCGGATCCTTAGGTGTTCACCAGGGTGGGGTAACTCATGTCGCTGCATTGTGACATTGTATGTGGGGAAGGGGTCTGAGAGGGAACAGTGGTGCTTGCTCCACTCTCTGCCAGATTTCAGTCACTTTCCCCACTACCCACAAGCAAAGTGGGCCCTTCTGGTACTGATCGCCGGGTGGGTAGGTTTGTGTATGATCTAGCACTGTGGGTCTCTCCAGCGATGAATCACTTACATTTTTAGATCATCTGAAAATAGTTTATCTTGGGGGTTGGTGTGGGAACGTGAATGAATTCAGTCGCATTGCATTGTGTAGCTCACGAAGTTGCAGTGGTTGGTCTGACTGGTTGCTCAGGGTTTCCCCTCCTGAATCTATACGTGTTAAGGCCGATTTTGTGGCCGATCTTGAGTAACCAACTTTTTCCATCAAAATCAATCTTTTTGATGGAAAAAGGAATGAGTTCATTGAGGGTATCGTGTTGTTATTTGTTTCATCGCTTTCCTTGATCTAGGTAATCTTGCTTTAAGAAATCCCATATTTGAAATTTTGAGCATAAACGTATTAAGTGGTTTTTATTTACATTGCAAAATAATTTGCTAGTTTTACTGTAAATATTCTGTATATGTAACTGACAATTTTTGGATACAGAGACACTGAATAAAACAGTAATTATGGCACATTGAAGATTCATCAGAAATAAAAGAGCTCCAAAGTAGATTATCAGAAAATAAGGTTTAGGTCATCCACCTCTTTGTAAGTACATGCCAGACTTATTTTGTAAGCTACATCTTGAGTTGAATGAAATATTAAATTGGTATCAATATAATTCTTTCTTGTCCAGGTACTAAGCGTCTTGTAGAAGGGGCTATTAATCCAGGAGAAAACTGTTTGATCATTGAAGATGTCATTACCAGTGGATCTAGTGTTTTGGAAACTGTTGAGATTCTTAAGAAGGAGGGCTTGAAGGTCACTGATGCCATAGTGCTGCTGGACAGAGAGCAAGGAGGCAAGGATAAGTTGCAGGTACATGGGATTCGTCTCCACTCAGTGTGTACATTGTCCAAAATGCTGGAGATTCTTGAGCAACAGGAAAAAATTGATGCTGAGATGGTTGAGAGAGTGAAGAGATTTATTCAGGAGAATGTTTTTGTGGCAGCTGATCATAATGATTCTCACCCATCTATAAAGAAAACACCCCAAGAACTCAGCTTTGGTGTACGGGCACAGCTGCCCAGGATCCACCCAGTTGCATCGAAGCTTCTCAGGCTTATGCAAAAGAAGGAGACCAATCTGTGTCTGTCTGCCGACGTCTCAGAGTCCAGAGAGCTACTGCACCTAGCAGATGCGTTAGGACCCAGCATCTGCATGCTCAAGACTCATGTAGACATTTTGAATGATTTTACTCTGGACGTGATGAAGGAGTTAACAACTCTGGCAAAACACCATGAGTTCTTAATATTTGAAGACCGGAAATTTGCAGATATAGGAAACACAGTAAAAAAGCAGTATGAAGGTAAGTATTATTCAGGAATCTGCAAGAATCAGAAATCCATTAAACTGTCTGAAGAAAAAAAGGAAATGTACTGGTTCACATCAATGAAAGTCCAGCCATAGAACAGGCTGTTAAGCATGGTTGGATCCAGGAGCTCAAATGATGTCTTGGACTTGCTTTCTCTTCTTCTATCAGCTCTGCTTTCTTCTTTCTCAGGTAGGCACACTCCTCATGCCTACCCCAATTCAGTCACTGGGTATACAATACCTTTAGATATAGAATGACTAAAGGTATTGCTAACCTTTATTAGCTTACCTGGGTAATATGCCCTGCCCTTGGTAATGTGAGGTTAACTCTGAGTAAAATTCTTAAGCTGAGATTGGTCAAGGGTAATTCCCCTAAAGAAAATGGATTTGCTGAGGCCAGAAAATGGGACATGGGTTCTAGGCCTGCATAAATGACAGAGGTTGTCCATGGCAAAACACAGTGAGTTCTAAAATTTGAAAAATGAAAATTGCAGACACAGGAAACAATGGAAAGGTAGTATAAAGTTGTAGCATTTATTTTTAGCAGAAAAAGATTTGTTGATATACATTCTTTTAAAACATTACCTTAAAGAGGAAGTCAAAGTAGAGCATATGTCAATTGAAAAAATTGCTTAATTCCCTATCTGTTCTTTGCAAATTTCTGCCATAGTGTACATAGCTAATGCTTTTTTCCACTTAATCTTATATTTTATTTTATCATGTTAATAACCCTAATAGGCATCTTTCAACATAATTTTTTAAAATAATGCATATGCATATGCATATTCTTAAGCCATTTCTTTAGATTTGTCTGTAAATGATTTTTATGTGCCTAAGATGTCCTGTTTAGTTTAGTTTATTGATTGATATAAAAGTTATACAAACTTTCTATAGATTTACATATAGTCTTTTCAAAAATTGATTAGAGTTATTGCTGTCAGCTTTTAAAACAAATACAATTGCCTATTGCAATTTGAAGAACTAAAGAAACTTTAGGAATACATGGAAGATTTGATAAATGGTAAAGTTGCTGCAAGATCCCTGCAGAATGAAAGTTTGTTATCTTCAGAGGAATTTCAAAATGTTGATATCTTTGACCTCCATAAATACCCATCTTCACTGGGGTCCATTTCTTCTTTTTTTAAAAAAATTTTGTTCACATTTTCTTCTTTTTAATTTAATCTCTATTGTATTTTTTTTACATTACCTTTTAGTCCCCTTATACACTCCGTCTCCCCCCCACCCCCAATTTCTAACTGTATGAGTTTTATTGGTGGTCACAATTTTCAGCCTGTAAGGAAGAACAGTCTTAGCGTTCCTTATAAACTAAGTGCAGAACTTTCAAGATTTTCTTCTCACTGTGATCGCTTAACTAGCTACTAGGTGGGCAAATAAAATTTTCACACTTAGAACCATAGGTCTACCGAAACACTAAAATTCTCAAAGTGTTTCTCTATTTCATTAATGTGTTACTAGAATAATATTTCATATTGTAATTGGTTGGTTGCCAAAAAGTTACAGGGTTTTGTGTGAAATTTGACAAATGTCTTCCCCCCGCCCTTCTTCGTAGGTGGTGTCTTTAAAATAGCTTCCTGGGCCGATCTAGTAAATGCTCACGTGGTGCCGGGCTCAGGCGTTGTGAAAGGCCTGCAAGAGGTCGGCCGGCCTTTGCAGCGGGGGTGCCTGCTCATTGCAGAAATGAGCTCCGCTGGCTCCTTGGCCACGGGGAACTACACTAAAGCAGCGGTACGTGACAGAGGGACTGGGCTGTTGGACTACATGTTTCAGAGGAAGAGAATATCTTAATTTGGGATCTATGAAACCCTACTAAAAAAAAATCAGCTGTTTTTAGTGTCGCAGTATATTAATACTCTTTGGCTACAGTTCCCTGATAATTATTAGCATTTTATACCTTGTAGCATACCTTGCAGTGGACACTTACAAGATTTGAATTGTACGTCCAAGAGAGAAACATTGAAACACAGATACTTGGCCAAATAAACATCTGCCCATATGCTTACTGACCTTTAAAATAGCGTTGTCTTGTCTTGTCTTGTCTCACCACGGGTTGAAAGTGAAGAGCTTCTTCCCAGATACACAGCAGCGCAGGACCTCCCAAGCCCCACAGAGATGCATTCTCAGGACAGCAGGCCACATGCAATGGCTTTTTCTTTTTTAGTCTTTGATATTGATTGGTATTGTATGAGAAAACTCTTAACTAGGGCCTGGACACATTGTTTCCTCCAGTAACTCCCCCATTATTAAAAGTTCTTATAATATTGTACATGTTAATATCCAGCCCCCACACCTGCATGCCAGAATAGAATGAGAGAGGATAATTACCTAGTTAAGTTTTAGAGTTGTACAGTCACTTAGGAAGTTGGATAGATCACCTTTATAGATATTTTATTTTTAAAAGTAACAAAATTTTACATAAATAATATTTTAATTTTTACACGGGAATTTATTTTTTCATATCCTTTCAAGTACTGTCTGAAGAGCCCACATGGTCCTAGGGCCAGATTTTAATCCCACCCCTGAATTGTCTGTAAATGTCTGTGATTTCCCAACTC
Organism: Desmodus rotundus; assembly: GCF_022682495.2. Lineage (NCBI taxonomy): Eukaryota > Metazoa > Chordata > Mammalia > Chiroptera > Phyllostomidae > Desmodus > Desmodus rotundus. The sequence continues at coordinate 101,961,418 of NC_071388.1, forward strand.
TCCCAACAGAGGGTCCACGAGTCATTCTGGGAGTCTGGGTCTGGCTCAAGGACAAGAGGTTGCTTTCTGGTGGGTAGTAGTACTGGCGGCAAGAAGAGAATGGTGTAAGTCTCAGGGAAGAGCCAAATTAGGAAGCCAGGGAAATACAATCAAAGAAACTTGTGTGATTGTGGGGTAATGGTATAGAAATTGTGGAGGCCTATTACTGGCAAACATTAAAGAAAAGGGAAAGCGGAGGAGTTGAGATTTCTTTAGCTCTTGATCACGTAACTGTTTTTATATGGTGTTTATCATTGAATATGGAGTATCCTGTAGAGCTAGGCGTTAATCTTCGATGTGGTTTTATGCCATTTAGAAATGTATGCTAGAGTACTTTCCTCATATCCTTTTTGTAATTAGGTGGGTCCCCAAGTATTATTACAAATAAGTAATTATGCAGCATCTAGATTCTGGACAAACATACGACAGGATTTTCAGTGTTTTTAGGGTATGGTTAATTGGGAGAAGGGGAGAGATGGAGTTAATGGAGTAAGTATATAGGTTCATATCTAAGATCACCCATTTTAGATACAATGAGATTAATGGGAAATGAGAAAACACATCTATAAAACAGCAAAGTTTCTTACTAGTTAATAGAGTCAGTTTTTTACTTTACTTGTAGAACTGTTATTCATTGTGATTAACTACTGTCTTGTAATCTGTCCCGTTACATTCTACTTAGGTTAGAATGGCCGAGGATCATTCTGAATTTGTGATTGGTTTCATTTCTGGATCCCGAGTAAGTATGAAACCAGAATTTCTTCACTTGACTCCAGGAGTTCAGTTAGAAGCAGGAGGTAGGTCTATCCACTGATCCTGGCTCTTCCAAAATGTTTCTTTACCCACATCAGCAAAGACAAAATGAAATGTTGTGTGTTGTAATAAAGTTGCTAAAGAGAAAGCTTGTTTGTCTAGAATAGTAACAAATGAGCCCTTTGGCCTGGTGATACTGACCTAGGTATGCAAAATATTGGGTTGGCCAAAAAGTTCATTTGTTTTTTCCCATAACATGGTTCTAGTAGCCCTGGCTGGTGTGGCTCAGGGGATTGAGTGGCCAGCCTGCAAACCAAAAGGTCACCAGTTCAGTTCTCAGTCAGGGCACATGCCTGGGTTGTGGGCCAGGTCCCCAACTGGGGGCATTTGAGAGGTAACTGATCAATGCATCTCTTGCACATCAATGTTTCTCTCCCTCTCTCTCTCTCTTCCTTCCCTTCTCTCTGTTAATAAAATCTTAAAAAATAGATGGCTCTAGTAGTGCTTAGTTGTCTTTAACTTTATTCCAAACAATTTTGTTAGATTGTATTGTCACAGCTGTCATATTAGTGGGCATTTAAAAAAAATATCAAAATTGGTGAATTTTTGTGTTATAGCCATTTTAATACTGAAGATGGAAGAAAATACGCAACATTTTTGGCATGTTTTGCTTTATTTAATTTCATGAAGGGTAAAAATGCAACTGAAACACATGCAGTGTATGGAGTGTATGGAGAAGATGCTATGACTGATCAAATGTGTCAAAAGTGGTTTGGGAAGTCGCATGCTGGAGACTTCTTGCTGGATGATGCTCCAGTCGGGTAGACCAGATGAAGTTGATAGGGATCAAATTGAGACATTAATTGAGAACAATCAGTGTCCTACCACGTGGGAGATAGCCAACATACTCACAACATCCAAATAAATGAAGTTATTGGTGAAAATGAAAAATGTGTCATTTATTTATGGAAAAAAAACTAAGGGACTTTTGGCCAGCCCAATAGCTTGCAGTCTAATTTTAGGATGAAAATTTAGAAAACTGCTTCTCATTGGAATGTACCCAGATATTTTAGTTGTGTTTCCCAACTGATGGTCTTGAATGTGCTGCCAAGGAAGGTGTTCCATGCTCCAGGAAGAATGCCCCAGGCTAAGCAAAATCCCGTTTGCTGCTTTGTTAGAGGACTTTGCAGAGCTCCAGTGTGGAGTTACATGGTCTGTCATGACTCCCAAGCTTATTTGAATATGTAACACTTTCAGCAATCTAAGAAATACAGTTGCGGTGGCTAAAGACAGTGCAAATTTTCTCACTGATAGTCTCTAATCAGTAGAGGAGTAATCGAAGTTGTAAAAATATACATATGTAAATGTCCTTTGGGACTCAGGAAAGCTGTTTTGGTCTTGAATGTGGAAAAAATGATGACTTGGAAAACTTATTTTTGCTTAAAAGGCTATTGTGCAAGAAACATTGTTTATGATGGCTATGGGAGTTTATTCTACCCTGCTTTCCATCTTTTTCCTTCCTTATGGATTAGGTTAAGAAGTTGGAGGTTGGAACTCTGAACAGTAGGTTTCTTAGTTAGCAAACCTATCTAAAATGAAAACAAAGCTTGACTTCTGCTAAGATGGAGGTGTAGGTAGATAACACTTTGCCTCCTTGCACAACCAAGAGAAGGACAACAACAAATTTAAAAACAAAACATAACCAGAATTACCAGACAAACAAACTGTATGGAAGTCTGACAGCCAAGGAATTAAAGACACACTCATTCAGACCAGTAGAAGGGGTGGAGACAGGCAGCTGGGAAGGACAGGACGCACTGCAAGGTAGTGGCTGGTAGACCAGGAGTCAACCGCCGCGAGGGGTGGGGTAAGACAGACCACATAATCCAGGGTTCCAGCACTGGAAAAGAAAGGATTAAAACCTCTGGCTGTATAAACCTGTGGGAATTGTGGCAGTGGGAGAAACTCCCATTCTCACAGGAGTTTGTTGAGGTGACCCACAGGGTCCTGGAATGTAGACAAGCCCACCCACCTGGGAATCAGCACCAGAAGGGCCCAATTTGCTAATGGGTAGCAGGGAACATGACTGAAAGCCAGCAGAGAGCTGAGCAAGCGGCACTGTTCCCTCTCTGACCCCTCCCCCACAGCACCACAACACAGCCACGTGGGTTGCCCTGCCCTGGAGAATACATAAGGTTCTGCCCCTTCCAATGTAACAGGTGTGCTGAGACAAAGAAATATGGCCCCAATGAAAGAACAGATCAAAACCCCAGAAAAAGAACTAAGTGATGGAGCAGATAGCCACCCTATCAGAAGCAGAGTTCAAAACACTAGTAATCAGGATGTTCACAGAAATGGTTGTGTATGGTTGCAAAATAGGGGAAAAAGTAAAGGCTATGCAGAGTGAAATAAAGAAAATACACAGGGAACCAACAGTGAAGGGAAGGAAAACAGTACTCAAATCAATAATTTGGAGCAGAAGGAAGAAATAAACATTCAATCAGAATACAATGAAGAAACAAGAATTCAAAAAAATGAGAGGCTTAGGAACTTCCGGGGCAATTTTAAATATTCCAATATCTGAATCATAGGGGTACCAGAAGGAGAAGAGGAAGAGCAAGAATTTGAAAACTTACTTGAACAAATAATAAAGGAGAACTTCCCCAATCTGGCAAAGGAAATTGACTTCCAGGAAGTCCAGGAAGCTCAAGAGTCCCAAAGAAGTTGGACCCAAGGAAGCACACACCAAGGCACATCATAATTACATTACCCAAGATTAATGATACGGAAAGAATCATAAAAGCAGCAAGAGAAAAGGAGACACTTACCTACAAAGGAGTTCCCAAAAGACTAGCAGCTGATTTCTCAAAAGAAACCTTGCAGGCAAGAAGGGGCTGGAAAGAAATATTCGAAATCATGAAAGACAAGGACCTACATCCAAGATTACTGTATCCAGCAAAACTATCATTTAGAAAGGAAGGGCAGATAAAGTGCTTCAAAGATAAGGTCAAGTTCAAGGAGTTCATCATCACCAAGCCCTTATTATATGAAATCTCAAAGGGACTTACCTAGTAAAAAGAAGATGATAAAAAATATGAACAATAACATAACAAACTCACGAGTATCAACAACTGAACCTACAAAAAACAAAACCAAACTAAGCAGATAACTAGACCAGGAACAGAACCGTAAAAATAGAGATCACTTGGAGGGGGCAGGGGATGATGCGGGGGGAAAGGTACAGGGAATAAGAAGCATAAATGGTAGGTACAAAATAGGGGGAGGTTAAGAATAATATAGGAAATGGAGAAGCCAAAGAACGTATATGTACAATCCATGGACATGAACTAGGGAGATAGGAGTACTGGAGGGAGAGGTGGTACAGTGTGGAAGGGAGTAAAGGGGAGAAAAAAATGGGACAGCTGTAATAGCACAATCAATATATTAAATAGAATATATTTTTTTTTTAAAAAGAAAGCACTTATGCTCATTACCCCTCAGATCAGTTTGTCAGGTTGGTACTCATATTCTCTTTTTACACTGAAAAGCTCAGAAGGTAACTTTCAAAATATTAAGAGAATTATATAATCATTCTTTTGTAACTCATCTCTCCTCCATACCACTCTTTCCCCAGCCTGGCTTATTTCTCTCTCCAGAGATAATCATGTAACTAGTGTGACATGTATCCTTGCAGACCTTTGGCTTTGCATGTACTCATACATGCACATAGGGTTTGGAGAATGCTTTGTATCTGTGCACCTCTGTGACATTTCCACATCTAGTGTGGCCTTTTACCAACTGCACAGTGTTTCCTAGTTAGGATTGGGCCATAACAGGTTTAACTGTTCCCGTGTTGATGCATTTGGAGTGTTAACAAACAGTGAACATCCTTGTGTATATTTTTGTACATGTAGAGTATTTGCAGAATAGTCTTCTAGGCTGGAAACTTCTCAAGGATGAGAGGTCTTTCTGAAGATTATTTATCCTCCAGCACAGTACCCCCTACTACATAAATATTCTGTAAATACTTAACACAAATGTTGACGGAATGGACACTGGGTTTTTTAGGAACAGGTGAAAGAGTTGGTATTTCTGTAACTGGCATGACAACACAGAACATTAAATGATTGAGGGTATGAGTTCGGTAAACCTTGGTTTTCATTTTAAACTCAAATACTAGAGTTAGTAGATACCCATTAACCTTGAAGGAGCTAATTATTTTATGTAAACAATACAACCACACTTAAGGAAAGTGCTGTCTCTTGGGGAATTTGTAATTAAGTACTTTAAACAAAAAACATTACATAAAGTTAATCAGAAAGAAAACCAGTGAGAATTCAGATAAACAGGCTTTTGAGGATATTTCAGTCATTTTGGATTTGAGAGAAAATAAGCCATTTAACAGAAGGCTTCTAGAACAACAGAATTTGAAAAGGAAAAAAGTAATTTTCTGGTTCAAGATGGCAATGTCATTGAGTCCTGAACTTACTTCCTCTCACGGACAAAGTCTTATAGCTACATATGGAACAGTGTCTGCTGGAAAAAACAACTAAAGGCTAGCTAAGCAAGGACTACACATCTGGCAAATAAGAAAACTACCATCTAAGTTATCTTACCATAAACCTCACCCCTGGCATGGCAATCCACAATTGGGAGGGAACTCAAAGCACAGAGCTTTTCCCTGAGGAGTGAAGGGTTTGAACTGTGCATTCAGGCACCCTAGCTTTTAAGACCTACACCTGAGAGATGAACCCCCTAAACATCCAGCTTTAACACTAAAGGGCTTGTGTCCATGAGACCCACACGACTAGTGATCTGAGAAATGGCTCTTCAAGAGCTTACCCATTCAGACTCACCTGCCCCAGGGCCTTGCATAGGCAGCCGATGGTACCCAGACAGTAAGTAAAACAGGCTCATTTGCTAATTTAAAAAGTGTCGACCTGAGGGGAAGGCATCTAATTTAACACATTTAACACACACTTAAGAGCTTGCCAGAATATTCTCCAGGGATGGAGACTAGTGGGCACCATCTTCATGATCTCCCTCTGCTTTGCCCTAGCTAGTGGGAACCATCTCTCTATTTTTTTAACACTAGCCCTTTAATACCCTACTTACATCACGGATAGATCACCTAGACAGAAAATAAATAAGGAAACATTGGCTTTACCTAAATGACATGTTAGAACAGGTATATTCCAAACATTCCATCCAAAAGCAACAATACACACATTCTTCTCAAGTGCACATGGAACACTCTGCAGGATAGATCATGTTAAGCCACAAAAGAAGACTTAATAAATTCAAGAGGACTGAAGGCATATCAAGCATCTTTTCTGACCATAATGGTATGAAATTAGAAATCAATTGTAAGAAGAAAACTGCAAAATTCCCAAAATGTGGTCATTAAACAAAGTGCTACTGTGAACAGCCCGTGAGTCGAAGAAATTAAAACAAAAACCTTGAGACAAAAAATGGAAATACAACATGTAATTTATAAAATACAGCAAAAACAGTTCTAAGAGGGAAATTGGGAGTGATAAATGTCTATTTAAGAAACAAGAAAAATCTCAACATTGCACTTGAAGGAACTAGAAGAACACATGAAACCCAAAGTTAATGGAAGGAAATAAAGATCACAGCAGAAATAAATAGAATAGAGACTAAGACAAGAGAGAAAAAAATCAGTGAAACTTAAGAGCTGGCTTTTGAAGAGATACAAACCTTTAGCTAGACTCACCAAGAAAAAAAGAGGACTCAAAATCAGAAATGAAAGATGTTTCAACTGATAGCACAGAACTACAAAGGATCATAAGAGACTGCTATGGACAATTATATGCCAATAAATTTGAAAACCTGTAAGAAATGGATAAATTCCTAGAAATGTAAACCAGCCAAGACTGACTCATGAAGAAATAGAAAATCTGAATACACTGATTACTTGTAAGGAGATTGAGTCACTAATCAACAAAACTCCCAACAAACAAAAATCCAGGACCAGACAACTTCACTGGTAAATTCTAACATTCAAAGGATAATACCGATCCTTCTTTCTCAAACTCTTCCAAAAAATAGAAGATGGAGTGCTTTCAAACTCATTTTACCAGACCAGCATTACCCTGCTAACAACCAGGTAAGGACACCATGAAGAAAGATTATAGTTCAATATCCTGATGAACATAGATGGAAAAATCCTCAACAAAGTATTACCAGACTGAATTTAAGAAATTCACAAACATTAAAGTACACAAACATTAAAGTAGTCATATACCATGACTAAGCAAGATTATAGAGACTCAAAGATTCTTTAAATCTACAAATCAGTGTGATATATCACATTAACAAAGTGAAGGATAAAAATCATATGGTTATCTCAATAGATGCAGAAAAAAATTGGTAAGACTCAACATCCATTCATGATAAAGACTCAACAAAGTGAATAGAGAGGAAATGCCTCAACATAATTAAGGCCATTTAATGACAAGCCCACAGCTAACATTCTACTCAGTGCTGCAAAGCTGAAAGCTTTTTCTCTAAGATCAGAACAAGATAATGCCCACTCTCACCGCTTGTATTGAACATAGTACTGAAGTCTTAGCTGGAAAAACTAGTCAAGAAAAAGAAACAAAAAATATCCAAATTGTAAAGGTAGAAGTAATATTGTCACTGTTGGCAGGGGAAATGTATTATATATAGAAAATATTAAAGATTCCACTAAAAAATGTTGTAATTAATAAACTAATTCAGTAAATCTGCTGGGTACAAAGTCAATATGCAAAAATCTACTGCATTTCTCTATACTAATAACAAACTATCAAAAGAGAAATTTAAAAAATGATTTAATGTGCAGTTGCATCAAAAATAATAAAATACCTAGCAGTAAATTTAACCAAGGAGGTGAAAGACTTGTACACTGATAACTATCAGATAGTAGTGAAAGAAATTGAAAACACAAATATATGAGATGTTCTGTGCTCATAGATTTGAAGAGCTAATACTACTAAAATTCTCACACTACCGAAAGCAGTCTACAGAGTCGGTGCAACCCCTATGAAAATTCCAGTGGCATTTTTCATAGAAATAGAATAAACCATCCTAAAGTTTGTATGGAACCCCAAAAGGCTTTGAATATCCAAAGCAATCTTGAGAAAGAACAACAAAGCTGGAGGCATCACACTTCCTGATTTCATATTACATTACAAAGCTATAGTATTCAAAACGGTATAGTATTGGCATAAAAACAGACATATAGATGAATGGAATAGAATAGTGTCCAGAAGTAAACCCACATATATGATCAATTAATTTATGACAAAGGAACCTAGAATATGCAGTGGGGAAAAGAGAGTTTCTTCAATAACATGTTGGGAAAACTGGATAGTCACATGCAAAAGAATGAAATGGGATCACTACCTTACACCATACACAAAAATTAACTCAAAATGAATAAAAGACTTGAATGTAAGACCTGAAACCATAAAACTTCTAGAAGAAGACATAGGTGGTAAGCTCCTTGACATTGCTTGGCAATAATTTCTTTCTTTTTTTTTTGGATTTGACATCAAAGGCAAAGGAAACAAAGGCAAAAATAAAGTGGGACCACATCAAACAAAAAGTTTTGCACAGCAAAGGTAACCATCAAAATGAAAGGGCAACCTACTGAATGGGAGAAACTATTTGCAAATTATATATCTGATAAAGGGTTAATATCTAAAATATATAAACTCAGTGACAAACAAACAGGTGGATTTAAAAATGGGCAGATCTGAAAAGACATTTTCCAAGAAGAAGACATACAGATGGCCAGCAAGTACATGAAAAGATGCTCAAAATCACTAATCATTAGGGAAATACAAATCAAAACCACAATGAGATGTCCCCTCTTACCTGCTGGAATGGCTGTTATCAAAAGGCAAGAAATAACAAGTGTTGAGGATGTGGAGAAAAGGGAACCCTTGGGTACTGTTGGTGGGAGTATATATTTGTGTAGCTACATACGGTGTATGGGACAGTATGAACAAGTTTCTCAAGAAATTAAAAAAAGAACTGACACATGATCCAGCAATTCCAGCTGTGGGTATTTATCCAAGGAAAACAAAAACCTAACTCGTAAAGATACATGCGCCTCTATGTTTCTTGCAGCATTATTTATGATAGCCAAGATATGGAAACAACTTAAGTATCTGTTGATGGATAAATGGATAAAGAAGTTGTTTTATGGAATGTATATTATTCAACCATAAAAAAGAATGAAATCTTGCTGTTTGCAACAACAACATGGATGGACCTCAAGGGCATTATGCTAAATGAAATAAGTCAGAGAATGACAAATACCATATATGCTCACTTATATGTGAAATCTAATTCATAAGCTCATTAATACAGGGAACAGACTGACGTTTGCCAGAGCTGGGGTTGAGGAGGGGGACAAATGGGTGAAGGCACTCAGAAGGTACAAACTTCCGGTAATAAAGTAATTCATGAGGATGCAATGTACAGCAAGGCAGCTGTAGTCGATAATACTGTATTGCATATTTGAAAGTTGCTATGAGTAAATCTTAAAAAGTTCTCATCACAAAAGCTAGCCATTTGTAATCATGCAAGGTGGTGGATGTTAAGTAGACTTACTGTGATCAGTTTGCAATGTATGCAAACATTGAATCATTTTGTTGTATACCTGAAGCTAATGTTCTATTTCAGTTTATACCCCAATAAAAAATACATAAAAAGAATGAAAGAGCCAAAATTAAGGCTTAGGCTTTGTATACAGGGTGGGGCAAAATAGGTTTATAGTTGTTGAGTACATGAAACACTTATTCATGTATTATTATTTCCCATATGAACTGTAAACCTGCTTTTGGCCCACTGTGTTTAGTCTGAGCACTTGACGGGCTGTGGCAGAGAGGTTCATGTGTGTGATCACAGTCCAATTAAATGCCTTGTGAGGACTTTCCCAATAGTGTCACTGATTCTGACATGTGTACTAAAATGGTCTTCGATTGTAAGGCCTATTTTTCTTTTTTTAAAAATACTGTTAAACTGTAAATGCTTTATAGTTGGACATTGAACAGGAGGTGGCTAGCTTCCTTCTGCCCTGTGGAGGTCTCTGGCCATCCAGCGTCTGTCTCTTCACCTGCATTTACTCACTGTACAGAGGAGCATGGAAAGCGAGAGCATGGTTTTGTGTAAAGCTTGTTAGATACTTTTCAGGAAAGGCATGTGGCAGGTTTTCTCATGTTTCATGTTGTGTTAAATGGTAACTTTTGTGTTTTTGCAGGTGATAATCTTGGCCAACAGTACAGTAGCCCAGAAGAAGTTATTGGCAAACAGGGTTGTGATATCATCATTGTAGGCCGGGGCATACTAGCATCAGCTAATCGTCTGGAAGCAGCTGAGATGTACAGAAAAGCTGCCTGGGAAGCTTACTTGAGTAGACTTGGCAATTAAGTGTCTCAGATACATTTTGTGAAGGTTTGAAGACCCATTGTCTCCTGAGAGGTATTGGCTGGAAATAACAAGCAGCCTTCGATACTGCTTGGGTTCTTTCCATCAGAATGACTTCTGAAGTTACCACAGTGTTTAGGAAATATTGAATGGTTGTAATCACTGCATTATTGCTGTAATAAGTTCATTTTTAAGCATTCTTTTAGTGAGACTGATGTTGCCTAAGCAATCACAGTCCTGTGTTCAAATCTTCCACATAGTAGGATCCCCCCCTCTCTGTAGATCAGATTTCTTGATTCTTTTAATTGCCATGACACAAAAATTTTAGGAAATACAGAGTACAACATTTCTTGTGTCCTTTATTCTGTGTTTAATGTGATACCTAAATATTAAAATATTAGCTGTTCTCTTCCTCTTAAAAGTGCTAATCCAGGTATCCAAATGGTGCAGGTTCGCCAAACTGCCATTGCTCCCTCACCAAAGGGAGCAAGGTGGGGAGCTGAGAAGGTGACTACAGCTGAGCCTCTGAGCCCGTATCTGGCTTTCCTTCCAGCAGAGGGTTACTGCCTCGATTCTTCCCCTGAGCAGCAGCAGCAGGCCTGTGCTGAAATCCAGTCACAGCTGCTTTTTGCCTTACTTGGATTACAAATGGACGAGCTGCTGCTTCATGTATTTAAAGAGACAGCAACATCAAGGTCTAAGGTTCATTTGGAGGTTTGCTTGAGGATCATAATTGTCCCAACTGTCACTGACAGAGAGGGAAGTCAGCCTTCACTAGCCCTAAGGAGAAAGGACCTCGGCAGCAGAGCGGCTGCTGTCATCCGCGACTTGGGATTCCCACCACATCTCTGCAGCAGGGCCAGGGACAGCCACCGGTCCTCCAGGCCCTACCTTCAGACAGGCGGCTCTCTCCTCACTCAGGTCCCAAATGCAGTCTTTCCCAGAAATGCCTGCCAGTATCTGGAGGATCCTTGGTCTCCAGTACTGATAGATATTACCCATTTTCTATCTCTTTAGTCTATTCAGAAAGCCCCTTGGAGGGGGGAAGAGTAAAGGATGTGGGTTCAGATGACCTTTTTTTTCCATCAGCATTTTCCCCCTCCATACCCTCTTCCACCTCCACCTCCCGCCCCGCATTCACCACACTGTTGTCCATGTCCTTGAGTGCTCTCCTTTTTTCTGTGTTGCTCAATCCCTCCACCCACGCTGTGCCGTCAAAGCCCTGTCTGAGCAGGGCTGGGGCAGTTGCGTTTGATGGCTCGGTTCTGATTCCATCAGCACACTCACAGTCTGCCTTCCCTTCTTGTCGGGACCATTCCTATGGACGGAAAGTGTTGGCCAGCATTTCCTCATGACAGCTGTTCCGGTCCCTGACTGCCCTGCTCTTCTAACAACTCAGGTGGAAGCCCGGGATTTCTGTTCAGGTTTTCGTGGCATTCCCCCTTGCTTGTCTTCCTGAAGAGCTTTGAAGTCCCTGTGTAGCATCTCCAGAGAAGTTCCTTTTGGGAAAGGCAAATGACCAAGGAATAAAGAGGCCAGAAGGAAAAGGAAGGAGTGTCACCCTTGGGACTCCTGAAGGAGCTGTTAAGAAGGGGGAATACCAATAAAAGTGGCAGGAACCAATTAGGTGTCTTCAAAGTCTCGGTGACCCTGAGGCTGAGGGACCTTTGGAGTGATGTGCTGGGTGTCAGTGGTCACTTGATGGATCGAAAGGTCAGTGGTTTTCACACTTCAGAGCATGTATGAGAATGACCTGGAGTCTTAAGTCACACTGGCTCTAGCCCCAGCATCGCTGACCAGATAGTTTTAGGATGGGCTTCAAAATTGGCATTCCTCAGGAGTTACCGGGCAACGCTGATGCTGCTGGCTCAGGGACCACACTTTGTGAACTGTGGCACTGCTTAGTTGCTTGGGTATGTAGTCACATATTCCTTCTGCAAGGAGACCCTTTTACAGTGTGCTTCCCTCTCTTGCTGAGTCACCTACCCCTGTCCTTCAAAAGTATGAATCGCCACCCAGGGCTGGCAGGACCAGTTCTGGTACTGAAGTTCACCCATGGTCCCATCTGAGTAACTTGAAGGGAGACCAGCAGGGCATCAGAGAATCACATGGCCCTTGCGTATTTAAAATGCAGAATTCCTGAGCCCCACCATCAGAGATTCTGCTTTAGCAGATTTGGTGTGTGGCCTAGAAATCTGCATTTCTCACAAGAGCCTAAGCCCAGTGTTGTAGATCTCTTATGTAAGCAAAGCCCAGACAGTCTGGGAGCCAAAACTTTGGGGAACAAATTGACCCACATGAAGAATTCAGGTTGTCTCAGGGCCTTTGAAGGTGCTCTTCAGCATAGCATTGTTTTGGAGGCATTAGGTAGTTTAGCCCTTCTCAGTCAAGGGATATTTACCAAACCTGAGCTCCGAGCACTGTAACACCTGGTCCTACTGAGGAAAACAGGGACGGCTCCCACAGCATGTCCAGAACATCTGTAAAACTAATGGGAGTGGAGGATTATCTCCTGGCATCTCCCAGTGCCCTAGGCATTCAGTAGAGCGTAAGCCAATAACATTTTGTAGTGCTGGGGGGAACCTAGGGAACCCGGTAGGGCTCCCTTTACTTTAAAACTCCCTTTACATAAACCCAGAATAATAGAGGGATCAGCCCACAGCCAGCCTGTGGCCAGCACAGGCCTGAGTCTCAGTCCCAACTCATCCTCATGATACGAGTCGCCCCTAGGAAAAGTTCCCTAAAGCACCTGTCTAAAGTCTCTGAAAAAAGGCACTGGAGGGCAAAGATGGTAGCCTGAGGACACTGTTAACGTTCTTTCAATTCCCATTCACCCACCACTTCTGAACAAAATGGCTGCTGGCTCCACTCAGGCAAGGCCTGGAAGCCTGGACCACAGGCTCTGCCTAGAGCTCCAGGGAAAGGGCAGGTGCAGGGTATTATCTCCAAGGAATAATAGAGGGGAGGCCCAGGACTTGGGAGGAGTGGCACCTGTGTGAGTGTGTGTGTCTGAGAGGCCCACCCAGATCCTCCTTGCTGGAGAGGAGCTGTGGTTTCTGACGGCGTCCTGCTCAGTGCAGTGCCAGCCCCTAGATGCAGCCATGGGCCTCCCGTCAGCCGTGGGTTTGCTGCCACGGGAGGGTCCACCACACTTCGCAAGGCGTACAGAGCCAAGGGTAGGCAAAAGAAAAAGTACCTGAGGAAATGCAACCATGGCAAGAAAGCAAAGCACCTGCAACAGGTGTAAGCCCCCAAGAGAGCAGGGACTTCACTGCTGTGTTCATTGCAGTGTTCTCTGCAACCTGGAACAGGGCCCAGCAAATGCTTCTGAATGGTGGCCACAGAAAAACGCACTTCAAAGACCAAATTAACAAAAACAGTAAGATAATATTTTGGGGAACTAAAAGAGAATTTTAGTCTTGAATTTCAAAATATGATGGAAAATTGAAAGTATATTACAAACTATATTTGTGGGCTGGAAGATCAAGTAGAAGGAATCATCAAAATTCAAAACAATGGGACAAAGAAATGGAAATAATGGAGTAAATGAGAGGCTTAGAGAAGACATAATGGGAGTAGAGGAAGTAATTGTAGGAAAAAATTAAGAAAAAACTCGTTTGAAAAAAATACTCCCTCAGGAAAGGGAGGCCACAATGGAAACAAAGAGAAATGAAACAATTAGAATAACTTAAAGTTCAAGGTTTTAGCATAAGAACTGCTTTGGAAGAATGCTCACCCCTTTCCTTCCCACCAGGGCAGTTGGGGAGGAGTCTCCCTCTGGCCTGGAGGGAACAGGAGGCAGAGGGGTGGTCACAGTCACACATGTGGTAAGCCAAACCCCGGCGAGGGAGGGGGAGAGGGAGGGAAGCCAATGCCCAGACTGCAGAGCTGCTCAGGGCCTCGCTCCAAGGAGCAGCCCAGGGGACCAGTGACCATCCCGAGCCCCCACTCCAGCACAGCATGGCAATGGACTTGGAGGCCATGTGTGTCTTGGGGCAGAGCCTGAGGTGGCTGGAGCTTCCTGTGGCTCCAGAGTGACGTGACAACCCTCTCCCCCTGAAAATGGCATGGAAGTTAGCTGAGAAAGAGATCTGAGGGACAAGCATCCTGGAAGCACGCTTCAATGGAAAGTGGTTCTCACGAGGACAGCGACGTGTCAACAGGTGTCCGTGTGCACAGCCTTGGCTCTGGGCGCCTGCCTGCTTCCAGTGTCCTGCCTCTGCGTTGCCCCCTGTGGTTAGCAGCCCGCCCCATGAGGTATGTGTGTGGGGGGGGGTCCTACAATGAGTGTGTTTGACAAGACATACTGTCCCTATCTACCTAGTAACTCTTCTTCCTCACTTGAATAGACGAAGTAGAGATTATGTTGAGTTCAAAGACAAAAGCAACATAACATTTTTTGCTTACTTGAATGGATGGCCTAAAGCTTCTTACCTTACAGAATTTGCTCAGGGAAAAAAGGCCGAGTCCTTTGTCCTTTCTGTCCCATCCTCCTCTCCCTCATCTCTGCCATCTTGCCACCCTCCGACTTTCCCAAAGCCCTCTGGTCTCCTCTTGGGCTACACTGACTCTTCCTCTCCTTTGTCGTCTTCTTCCCTCTTAAAAACTCCAGGTCCATCCAACAGGGGAATGTCTCCCAACTCAAATCAAGCCTACAGTCTCATGGCCCAAGCCTGAAAGCCCCTCAGAGCTGGTGCTGGGTAGGCGGAAAAGCCAAGCTGCCTCTGTCTCACCTAGACTGTTGCCCAGCTCGCCCACCCATGTGGGGACACATGGGGCAGACCCGCATGGCCCTTGGTTGTGTGTTTCACTCAGTGTAGGTTTTCTGAAATACTGTTTTATGGTTACAGGCTAGGACTTCAATGAAAGCGTGTGTGGAGGCAGGGTGAGGAGGGGGGTGTGGGAAGCCAGGGGAGCATGGTAGGGGGAGGCAGGACGGGCAGTGGGGAGTGTCGGGAAGCCCAAAGAGGAGGCAGGGTTTGGTGGAGGGGACAAGGATACCAGTAAAAACTGAAGGTTACATTTTGTCGCATTTACTTCCCAGCTTCCTGACAACACCCAAATGGGCCAGATTATACAGGTCCCCTTGTATGACAAAATGAAGCATCAGAACTCACCTGCATTGAATTCCAAGAGAAATAAGTGGCATATGAAGCCCTTCTCACTGCAACACATCGCCCGGCCCATCTTGGAGACAGCTCTGTCAGATGGACTAGCTGGGCAGTGACCAGCGGGGAGTCTTCCCAAAGTTGCCAGCTCACAGGAGGAACCTTGGGGGCTGAGGCCAATTTCTAGGCACAGCGCTTTTACCAGCACCACTGCCTGCTCAGCCTTCCCTTGGTCATCTCCTGGAGGACCTGAAGCTCTGAGTGGAGCTGTGTCCTAAGAAGTCTGCAGCCCCTAAGCTGGGAGGGGACAGAGCCAGGTGGGGCACCTGACTAAGTCTCCTCAGTTCTCTGGCCCAAATGAGGGCCCGGAACACACAGGCACGTAGAGAGCCACAGCTAAAGCCAGGCTCCCAGCAGTCAGAGAACCTGCCCTGCACACACGCGCCCTGTCTGCATGTCCCGTCTCGCTCAACATCCACACGGGACTGATTCCTCAGGTGACTCAGACACTAGGTCCAACACTCACCTCCCGAGTTTCATCCAAGCAGCCATCCTCTTCCTCCTCTTCTCCACTGCTGCCTCTCAGCCAGTCACAAAGCCCTGCCGGTGCTGAGGACACCAGGCTGCTCTCAGAAGCAAGCAGGAGCCCCGCAAGCCAGAAGCCCTCCAAAGAGCAGGAGGGGCTATTTGGTTAAAAGGCATCATTGGATAGAGTAAGACCTTCTCTACTGTTCTCTTACCTCCCCATCTGTTGGCTGTTCCTTAAGTCCACTTCAAGAGTTTCATGATACTCATCCTCAAGCTTTGATCCTAATTAAGCAAATTAAATCATGTCTTCCCAAAGAGGTGGCTGTTACTTTAGTTTGACTAATCAACCAAACTGAGGAAGAGTCCCCAGTCCTTATGACAGGGGTGTCAGATTCATTGTCACCAGGGGCCACATCAGCCTTGCAGTTGCCTTCAAAGGGCCAAATATAATTGCAGCTCCTTAACAGTTAAGGAGTAGTTACATCTACACAATCCTAAAATTATTTCAGCCTGCCTTACAAGAATGACATTATAATCCTAATTTGGCTCAAATTACATGTATCGGCATAGGGAAAAAGACTGAGAAGTCCTACACAGGTCAAGAATGGTTACCTTTACATGAAATGATTATAAAAGACTTTTACTTTCTTCATAACCTATTTTCATCTTTTCCACGTATTACTTTGGCCATTAGAAAGTTGTTTAAAAATCAATAAAAGTAAATACCATTTGGAAATCTGTTTATCAACACTGACTACAAAGGTAAACGGCCCGCTTCTCCAACGAGCAGCCGCAGCACTCGTCACCCTTCCAGACAGACACCAGAGGGGCACTTTCCAGGGGCGCCGGGCGCCCCGCACAGAGCCGCTGTGCCCACACAGTGGCAACTGCTGTGCACTGTGAGGCTCAGTCCCTCCCACCTGTGCTTCCACAGCCAAGTAAGGGCGGCAAGGGCAGTGTCAGCCCTTGGCTTGAGAGCTTTCCAGCCCACCTTAGCTCCTGCTCCATTATTTGTTAATGGGGAAGTAGGAGAGTGAGGGGGGAGGGGGCGTGGCCATATTGCCTAAGGAAAGGAAGGAAAGAAATCACAGACAGTATTGGGTCAAAATCTCAGAAAGCAGGTCTTCAGTTTGTCCCAAGAGATTCCAGCAGGGGGCAGCAGGGCACTGTGAGCAGCAACAACCATCTGGTGTCACAAATGAAATGCCCCAAATCCCCACATCTGCAAGGGTCAAATCCTTTGCTGTCCCGGCTCTTAAGAATGCTGCACCCTTACACAGCAGCTCAGTAGAAAATGAGACTTCGAACAAGTAATGATTTGTCTCCAGGAAACCCACAATTAAACAGAAGACAAACCCAGAATTTATTCCAAGATTCTATTTTCTCAATTTAAAAAGTTTCAAATTCACCATTTACCTTTTTTTTTTTTTTTTAGTATTTTTACTGATCTATTGAGTTGTCCTGTTTCTTTTCTCCCCTTTATTCCCCTCTGCCCTACACCTCCCTCCCTCCATCATTCCCTGCACCTCCCCCAACCCCTTAGTTCATGTCCATGGATCGTACATGTAAGTTCTTTGGCTTCTCCATTTCCTATACTATTCTTAACCGCCTCCTACCTATTTTGTACCTACTATTTATACTTCTCATTCCCTGTACATTTACCCCCATTCTCCACTTCCCCCACCCCACTGAAAACCCTCCATGTGATCACCATTTCTGTGATTCTGTTCCTGGTCTAGTTGTTTGCTTAGTTTTTGTTTTTTAGGTTCAGTAGTTGTGAGTTTGTTGTCATTTTACTGTTCATATTTTTTATCTTCTTTTTCTAAGTCCCTTTAACATTTCATATAGTAAGGGCTTGGTGATGATGAACTCCTTTAACTTAACCTTATCTGAGAAGCACTTTATCTGCCCTTCCATTCTAAATGATAGCTTTGCGGGATAATCTTAGATGTAGGTCTTTGCCTTGTATGACTTTGAATACTTCTTTCTAGGCCCTTCTTGCCTACAAGGTTTCTCTTGAGAAATCAGCTGATAGTCTAATGTGAACTCCTTTGCAGATAACTGTCTTTTTCTCTTGCTGCTTTTCAGGTTCTCTCCTTATCTTTAATCTTTGGTAATTTAATTATGATGTGTCTTGGTGTGTTCCTCTTTGGTCCAACTTGTTTGGGACTCCCTGTGCTTCCTGGTCTTGCATGTCTACTTCCTTTGCCAGACTGGGGTAGTTTTCTTTCATTATTTTTTCAAATAAATTTTCAAATTCTTGCTCTTCCTCTTGTCCTTCTGGCACCCCTATGATTTGGATGTTGGAATGTTTGAAGTTGTCCCAGAGGTTCCTAAAGCCTCTCCTCATTTTTTTTTTTTTCTGAATTCTTTTTTCTTCCTTCTGTTCCAAATTGATTTGAGTCCCGGTTTCATCCCCTTCACTGTTGGATCCCTGTGTATTTTCCTTTATTTCACTTTTCATAGCCTTCACTTCTTCATTTTGCGTCCATACACAATCATTTCTGTGAGCTTCTTGATTACCAGTGTTTTGAACTCTGCATCTTATAGGTTGGCTGTCTCCTTGTTGCTTAGTTCTTTTTCTGGAGTTTTGATCTGTTCTTTCATTTGGGCCATATTTTGTTTGTTTGTTTGTTTGAGGGCACTTGTTATGTTGTAAGGGGTGGAGCCTTGGGTATTCGCCAGGTCGGGGCAGCCCATGTCGCTGTGTTGTGGCGCTGTCTGTGGGGGAGGGTCAGAGAAGGAACAATGCTGCTTGCTCTGCTCTCGCCCTGCTTTCAGTCACTTGCCCTGCTTCCCACAAGCAAACTGTGTCCTTTCAGGTGCTGATTTCCTGGTGGGTGGTTGGCTTAATTCACTCACTCTGACAGACTCTCCTATAAGATTGAAAGTTTCTGCCGCTGCCGCTACCCCCAAAGGTTTTATACAGCCAGAGGTTTTGAAGCTTTACTTCCCCGTGCTGGAACCCTGGGATGCATGGTCTGTGTCACTCCCCAGTTGTTCCTCCCGGTTTATCCGCATGCAAGTGTGGGACCGCCGGGTCTGCCAGCCACTGTCTTGCTGCGCATCCTCTCCACCTGGGCTGCCCGTCTCCACCCTTCCTATCCATCTGAATGAATGTTTCTTCTTTAACCCCTTGGTTGTCAAGACTCCTACACAGTTTGATTTCCTAGCAGTCCTGGTTTTTTGCTTTTAAATTGGTGGCTGTCCTTCTTCTGGTTGTGCGAGGAGGTGAAGTGTATCCACTTACGCCTCCATCTTGGCCAGAAGCCCACTTACCTATTTTGTATATTTATTTACATTTGGCTTTAATCCAAGAAGAATTTAAGGCAGCTTCACCAAGTCACAGGGTCTCCTAACTGCACAGGACAAAGGGAACTCCCAGTCTGTGCACATCTGCCCCAGGTATTAGGCCTATTTACTGACGAACATTTGTCTTAAGAGTTCATCAAAATGAAGAGGAATTTGATCTCAGGCTGAATTTGGAATGAAAGCCCAATAGCCTTGAAATGATGCCAAGAGCAAAAGCACGATTAGTAAAGCCCGGCTGGGTGGCTCAGTTGGTTGGAGTGTAATCCCGTGCACCAGAAGTTTGCAAGTTCCATCACAGGTCAGGGCACCCACCTATGCTGCACTGAATTCTCAGTTGGGGTGCATATGGGAAGCAACCAATCGATGTTTCTGTCTCACATCAATGTTTCTCTGTCCCTCTAAAATCAATAAAAACATTGAGGTTTATTTATTTAGAGAGAGAGAGAGAGAGAGAGAGGAATGGAGGGAGAAAGAGAGGCAGAGAAACATCAATGTGTGGTTGCCTCTTCAGCACCCCCCTACTGGGGATCTGGCCCACGACCCAGGCATGTGCCCTGACAGGGAATCGAACCAGCAACCTTTTGGTTCAGGCTGGTGCTTAATCCACTGAGCCACACCAGCCAGGGCAAAACATGGAGGATGTTTTGATTAGTGAAAGAGATTTTACAAAAAAGAACCGGTAGTAGGCGGCCGATGCTCTGGTTGTGACCCGGGTCTTAGTAACAGTTTGCCATGAGTTGGCCTCCTGACACCCAGACAAGCTACCACCCCACCTACCCCCCGGCAATCCGATCAAACTTGTCGGGTTCCTTCCATCTCAGATATGGGAACCTAAGAGGACTGTAGGGCCCTGCAGGGGGGAAAAAATGAAATGGGTTTTGTGCTTTGGGCCTGGTTGGGATATAAAGTTTGGCTGGGGAAAGCATTGAAATAATGAAGTGACTTTCACAGGGAAACCACATCTCTACCTGCAGAGTCTATTTCTGGCCTCAGTCTCTGGGAACTGGGGAGGGAGGCTGGAGGGTGATTTTCACAGGTTCTAGCTTAAACCCTTTCTTTAAACAAAAGCTGGAAGGGTCCAAAGGGCACCTGCTCAGCCCTCCCTGGAGACACCCCATTCAGCTGCATTTGAAGAGCTCTGGTCTGAAGCTTTGGACTGGCTTGAGCAACCCTGGAGGGGCGTCCACAGCCATTTTAGCCCCAGCGAGGCGCCACCCAAGACCACTTCAGAAAGGAACAGCACGCACGTTGTAGAGATGTCAGGCAAACACGAAGTATTCTGGTTTTAATCTTTACTTTCAATCCCCAACAATCTCTTTCCTTCTCATTACAAAAGTACTAAACAAACATGGCCAGAAGAGGGAAACTGACATCTGCAAACTGCCTCCAGCAGGCGTCTCAGTAATTCCATCACCAGCACCCACGTGTGCAAGGCACTGACACCAGGCAGACAGCCCTCAGGAATCAGAACTGCACCATAAATGCACCATCTTTTTATTTTGTATAAAAATGGTCGAACACGAAAAAAGCCAGCCCATGCGTCCACTTTATGCACTGGCACTCCCAGGGGCCACCTCCTCTGGCCAGACTGGAGGTCCAGCCCCCCGGAAGGGCAAGGCAGCGCAGCATCTCAGCAGTTCACGGACAGGACAGGGTGAATGTGGGGTGGGGTGGGGCGGACCAAGAGCATCAGGCTCCCCTGAACTTTCCCAGGCTCAGAGGTGTGGCTGCTGAGCATGGCTCCACCCCAGCAGCCAGGTGGCACGGCTGGTGCCTTCCTGTGCAAGCAAGGGCTGGCTCCTCCCCCAGGCTCACTGCAAGGTCCCTGTGCTTGTCTATCTAGGGAGCTGTGATTGAGTCCAGCAGCTGTCCAAAGCGTGTCACTCTCTGACATTATCATTTGCCCCCTCCAGCCCTTGAAGGAGAAGGAGCCGTCAGTCCACTGTGCCATTGTAGGATTTGTTAAATTTGTTGAAGGTGAAATCCACTGTGTGTGTGGAGATGGGCTTTCTGTACAGAGGGTTTGAAGCCTACAAACATGGAAGGCAGAAAGACATGTGTTAGTTGATTCATTCCAACACACACACACTCAGGGTGAGAAACCATTCCTGGGTCAGTCACCCGGGAAGGCGGCAGGCGGAGCACACAGGCGGAGGGGTGGATCGATCAGCTGCCTCTAACTCCTGTGCCCTGGGACAGTCCTGCCCCCTCTGAGCTTTCAGTCTCCATCTCTGAGATAAGGGCTGGGAGGTGGTCTCTAAAGTTCTTTCTACCTTTAACAGAAACTGGGGATTCAGGCAAGTAACTCCCTTATTCTGTGCTCAGTCCTTCGGGAGCATGCAGTTTGCTTGGGAAGACATGACTTACGCCTATGGATACTGTAACAGGCTCTAAGAACTTGAGGTCTTTTCCCGGGTCTGTTGTCTCTCTAAGACCACCCATACCCTGGGCTGAGGCTGTGCTGAGTACGTCTGCTCCATGAGTCCCCTGATTGGGGTCTGGTGCAGGGCTCTGCCGGGCCCTCTGTGCCCTGGGCCACACCCTTCTTGCCGTCCAGAACCAGGCACACACCACCTTTCAGGTTTTGCTCTTTGTTCTGAATGCCAAAGATATTAGTGGGCCTTTATCACTTGCTTGAACTCAACCAGACCTCTAAACTTGGGTTTTTTTTTCTAGTTTCAACTTCCCAATGGCTTACCATTTCATAGCGGGCCCTGGATCGCTCACTCTGGAACTTTGCAAACTCTCTGCGGTCGTGGATGGTGACAAGCAGCTTCCAGATAGCCAGGAGCGCCATCCCTATCAGAAGGATACTGCCAACCACGGCCAGGAGGATGGTCATGGCATTGGGAGCCGTTCCACACTCTGCAGGGGACCAGGAGGCACGATAAGCAAAGGCACCAGCATCAGCATACCCCTCCCATCCCCAACCTCAAGTGTATCTAAAATGAAAGGTACTTGTCTCGCCCAAAGCTCTTCCCACTACTCTCTCTTAGGCCCTCCCACTGCTTTGGGGAGACTTGCGGGGCAGGCAGGCATCCTCAGTGCACACGAAGTAAAAGGGTCCAAGAGGGATCGTGACAGTTCCAGTGAGTGTATGCAGAGTCTAGATGAGAACCTTGCCGGCTGTCCCACTTCCTCCCACGTGCCACATACATGGCTGCATCTCCTCAATTCGAGGCCCCCCCAACCCCTCGGCCTTCTTCAGCCTGGCCCAGTCCCCAGTGTAGGTTGCTGGACCGTGCCTCAGCTTCTTTGTAAATGGTTTCAGGAGCAGACTGGCCAGGCAGGAGGTCTCATGAAGCCGCTTCTGGCAGGGCTGAGCTAGGGGTCAGCCAACATTTGTAAGCCCTTAGTGTGGTGCCCTTTGGAGCAAATGTGTTTATTTTCAGAGAACTGCAAAGACAGTGCTTGGAAACAAAGCTTCATTCTTATAGGCACGTATCCTGGGCTGGTACCACACCTCCTCCTGCCTCTGCCCAGGGAAGGCATATTATGTGGCCTGGCCCAATTTGGAAAAACAGTTTGCAGCGCTGTGAATGAAAGAGATCACATCTTGTTCTGCTCCCTCTGCCCCCCTCCAAAGGAGAGTTAAAGAGGTCACACTAGAAACCTCAATGACTCCAAGGCCAAAGACCACTGGTCCCTCCCCGGGCAGGAAGCAGGAGGCAGAATGGTCTGTGTCTGGGTCAGAGCTGGGCCTCCTCAGTAGGAGCACAGCAGCACACAGGAACGTGTCCTTGGCACGCCCTCTGCCCTGTGGGACTCCACACTGGGAAGTGCAGCAGGCCAGACAGGGCCGGGAGGCTACCCAGATGCTCCCTGGCGCAAGTACTGCCTGCTCAGCCCTCAGCGTGCAGGCCCGCCCTGTGCACTCCTCGAAGAGCCCAAAGCTCCCCACCACTAATCTTTAGCTCTGCAGGGTAAGTACGTTCGGAGCTTACTTTCACCCTGTGCTCTCTCTCCTCCAACACGACACACCCCTCAGGGCAGGGCCCTGTCCTCTGACGCCCGTGTGCCCCAGAGCTGTGCCCCAGCAGTGGGGCCCCAGATATGCACCCATCTTCCTTCTGAACTCTAGGCGTCGGGGAGGGGTGGCCTTACAGCCTGATCTTTACAAGAAACTGTAACCTGCCTTCTCTGGAGTTTGGGAAGGGCAGCGAGGAGAGGACGGGTGGCAGGCCTAGAGCAGGGAGTGGCGTCAGGGGCCAAGCATCACCCACCTGGCTCCCTGAGGACCGTCAGGTTGGACTTCCCGCCGGGCAGCTCTGTGTAGGTGAAGAGCATGACACAGTCCTTGGCAGTTTTGTAGAAACAAAGCACAGCTTCCTGGTCGTCTTTCACTGGAAGGAAACCAAGCAGGAATGTCCTGGGGATGTCTCACCGGGCGAGGGGCCTAATGTCTCACAGAAGAAAGGGGGTGCAGAGGGGCTTAAGGGGGAGGCTGGTCCTTTAGAATTGAGTTTGGGTTTCTCACATCGAGAATGCAGGCCAAGGCGCTAGCTTTAGTTTGCTTTGGGGATATGAACCCCCTTGGATGGGAGGGACTGCTGTGGAAAGCAAGAGAGAATCTTCAAACTTCCAAAGTGTTTGCTGGGGTGAAGTTACACGAAAGCAAGCACCAGGTGGGGGGCGGGCCTGGCACCTGGAATTGCCTGTGGAGATTAAAGGCATGAAGAAAAGAGGAGCCACCCTGGAGCCCCTGGAGGCCGAGGCTGAGCACTGGCAGCGGTGGAAGCTCTTTCCTGGGAAGTAAAACCAAAAAGACCCACAAGGGGTTGAAGATATTTGGATAACAGATTGGTAGCCACAGTGGCACCTGCACCCCAAGACAAAGTAAGCCTGCGTGGGAGGCCTCACTCCTCACCTCCCCCATCCCCTGCCCATTTCCCTGGCTGCATGCCACAACCCCCACCCAGGCCTGACCTGCACCCCAGGGCTTCCCAGGAAAGGCTGAAACCGGTTTCTAGGAGGTGGGGGGCTATGGGAGAGTGTGAGTGCAAGGGGAGGAGAGGGGCGAGGAAAGGGCAGTCAGCACAGATGACAGTGCAGGTTCCTGTCAAGGCGGGAAATGCTCCCAGCTCTGGCCTTGTAACCCTGTTGTGCAAAGGAGTTTCAGCCTGGAACCAGATAAATCAGTGTGGCTTTCAAACATGAAGGCCTGGACTCAGCCCCCCACCCCCCAATCATAAGTCTGGTCTGGGTGAGTGTGAGCGTGTATGAAAAAAGTCACGGAGAAGGAAGAAGGGTAAGTGGTGAATTCAAACCGAAACTTTCTCTGTGAAGCAACTGCTTCGTCTCACAGGGACAGACAGACGCAGCTGTGCGTGAACAGCGCAGCTGCTCCGGCGCGTCAGTTACAGGGCCGTGGGCAGGCGCCGTCTCATCTTTTCTGTGCCCAGGTTAGGGGTGACTGCTCCAGATCTGCAGGCGCAAGTTCTGCCTTAAGCACCCAGGCAGAAACGGGCAGGAAAACGGGTATGAGAGATGGCCCTCAGCAAGCTCCCACTGGCCCCCGGGTCCAGCACATAGGCAATGCTCAATGAGTATGTTGGCTGCATATGTGACTCAACATATCAGGATCCGTGATTTGACCAGAGGGGTCAGTCAAGATCAGGGAGGCAGGAACAGGAAGTCTACAAAAAAGGCAAGTCAGGGCCAAGACAGACAGGTGGCTGGGCTAGGAGTGCGCAGCAGCTGGAGTCAGGGCCCGGCTGCCAGCAGGGAGCCTCAGATGCAGAGTCCCCTTCTGGGTCCACAGGCTCTTTCCCCCTCCACTTTAGCCATTTTAAAAGTGTACAACTCAGTAGTTCTAGTATATTTACAATGTTGTGTAGCGATTCATTCCTACTATCCAATTCCAGAACTTTTCCATCACTCCAAAGAGAAAGGCCATACATATTAGTAGTCAGTCTCTAGTCCATTTTCTCCTCATCCCTGGCAACTACTCTCTGTCTCTATGCTTCTGTCTACTCTGGGCGTGTCATATCAGTGGAATCACATGACACATGTTTTTTCTGTCCGGCTTCCTTCCCTCAGCATCATGTTTTCAGGGTGCATCCATGCTGTAGCACGTGGCAGTACTTCATCCTTTTTATGGCTGAGTAATATTCCACTGTGTGGATGGGCCACATTTTATTCTTCCATTCCTCAGTTCATGTACATTAGGTTATTCCCAACTTTTGACTATTATGAATAATACTGCTCGAACATTTAAGTGTAAGTTTTTGTGTCAACCTATGTTTTTAATTCTTTTCTGTATGCACCAGGAAGTAGAACTGCTGGATTGTATGGTGACTTTGTTTAAATTTGAGGAATTGCCAAACTGTTTTCCAAAGTGTCTGCTCCATTTGATACTCCCACCAGCAGTGTACGAGGTTTCCGACACGGAGTCACTCTGACTTGATGCAAATAGTGTTCCAGAGCAGTTCCAAACCCAGTGACATGCTCAGAAACTCCTCAGCCTGGACACCAATGGCAGCACTAGAAAAGACGTGGATGGAGCCCCAAGATGGTAAAAAGCAAACATTTTTGTCCCCTGTCTGAACCTCCTTGTGGGCTCATAGTCAGCAATGGACTTGTAGCCATTTGTGTCCAGAAGTAAAGGCAGAAGGAAGGAGGGGTGGTGTCAGACTGGAGTGGCTGGAGTGAGAAGAGCCTTAAGAGATAAGCTGCCGGACAAGACAGCAGAACACGGAGTGGGCAAGATCTGCGGGAATGGGAGAACCACCAGGGCATCACTCACTCCCGGATGAGAGCTCTGCTCTTTCTGATGCCTGAAGCACCGTGACAGCTGCACTGGGCAGAGCCCAAATGGTACAGACACTAGCTAGTTGTTCACTAGCCGTGGTTTCCCTGTTTCCTAGGTGCATGGCTGGACTGCATTTCCCAGCCACCCTTGCAGTTAAATGTGGATGAAGTTATGTGCACCACTTCCAGGCCTGGCCCATATAAACCTTCTTTTGTGGGCCTTTTGTAATCCTTCACTCTTTCCCCACTTGCCGACTGAGTGGAAAGGATTCTGAGGACCTTGAGGAGGGAGGAACCTCCACAGAGAAGGCACCTGGATTCTCGAATGACCACATGGAAGGCCTTGTCAACCAGGAGCATCTTCACTGGACTTTCAGTGAGTGATAAACTCACTTATGTTTTGTTAAGTCATTGAGGTTTGGAATTTGTTCATTATAGCAGCTAACGTTACTTATTCTAACTAATATGCTAACTTCAGAGAGAGCATGGGAGAAGACTGGGTTCCAGAGATGGGGCAGAAACTTATGCACGATGAGGCCTTACACCCTGGAGGGTCTGGAACCTGTACCGCAACACGGGCGCCCCGAGTCCTCTTGGGAGGCAGCAGTCAGACCAGGAACTTTGAGGTCATGCTTCCTAAGCCAAGGCTACAACCGCCCTCCTCCCCACCAAGCGGCCCTGAAGATCACCCCACAGGAAGAAAGTCTCTAAGCATCTGTAAGATCCAAAAGGGGACAGCTGCCCAGGGCTGTCCCGGCACACTCACCAATGGTGTCCACCCACGTGATCACCTCATCCTTGCACAGGTTTTGGCAGGTCTGGTTGTCAGCCGGGCTCCTTGAGTGAAGCAACAAGCACTCGACACAATCCCTTTGGAAAAGAGGCAATAAATGTGGGTGTTTGATGCCGTGTAGTGGCTCCACACACATAATGCGCTCCCAACAATGCAGACCCAGCCCTCCTGAGGGCCCCGAAAGCTTTAACTTCTGCCCGTCTTCAGATGTTTGGCTTCAGAGAATGTTTCTACTCCACCCTTCCTGTGGCTGTTATGCAGGGAAGCCTCCGGTTCTTGGAGGAACGTGTATGAGTTTAGAGCCACATCTGATCTACATGTCAAGTTGCAGGTTGGAGTCCTTTCAAACTGTGACGAGGAGACCCCAAACCACCTGCACTGTGGTGCATCAAACACCTAACAGGCATCTGCTCCAAGCAATTAGTTTCCAAGTGATAAAAACTGTGACCCCAGCCTTGGAGAGGGGTCGTCACACCCCATGGCCAGTGGGTGATGAGCCCACATTGCCCCAGTTCCCAGGATTCTCCCCACGCCCTGGTCACCACAGGGCAGGGCTCTCAGCCCTCCTCCTGCACATTAGACTCTCCAGGGGGCTGTGAGGACAGGACACCCTGCCTGGGCCACCCAGCCCATGGAATCACGTTTCTAGGGCAGAGCCTGGGCGCCCAGGAGTCAGATAACCCAGTGAGGGCTGAGAACCACTGCCCTGGAAGCTTGCAGGCCCTCACCCCCTTCTCCCTTCCTAATGGAGCTCACCTGGCGGGCCCCGGGGAGCCTGCTGTCCACTCCCCTATTAGTTAAGCCACACTAAACTCTTGTAGAGGCCACAGGGTGGCAGCCCTCTTCCAGGAAACCCACATCTCAACGGGCGCCTTCTGGAGAAAATGGGTGAGCAACCATGAAGAGACACTCTGAGCCTCTTTCCTCCTACCTCAAACTGACAGTTTAAACCAGATATTGTGCGACTTGCTTAATTAAAATGCTCAATTAATAATCAGTATTTATGCTTTCCATAGTCAAAACCAGGCCCCAGGAATTCTCCATCCACCTTTAGTTACATGAGGGAGAATATGACTCCTCAGGCTGCCAGAGAAGCTAAGCTTTCACTAAGGGTCCATGAAGCTTGCTGAGGAGGGAGAAGAGCCCTGACCCCTCTGGGGGACTGTGGGGTGGAAGGGGGAGCTGAGATGGGATGGTGAGAAATCAACTCCAGGGAAGAGTGGGCTGAGGCCAAACAACAAGCTGACTATAAATTTTCAGGGACTTTGTGAAGCAAGGAAGTGAGAGCCCCCAAAGCATGGGCTTCCTCAGGAAACTGGGTTAGAACTCAAGACCCAAGTGTGCTGGGAAGGCCCTGGGCTCCCTGCAGCTGCGCACTGGCCCCGCGTGCAGGGGAGTGAGCTCACAGAGCCTGAGTCACATGGGGGCAGCTGCCCCACAGGCCTGTGAGGCCAAAGGGACTATGTGTCTGGAAAGCTCCCTACCATGGTATAGAGGGTGTATGACCACAGTGCCTCACCTTTACTGTCATCATCCATCTCTTAATTCCTTGAGATTAAGAGGCCAGGGCAGAAACCGTGGACTGGAACATCAGAGCTGGAAGGGAGCTCAGAGAGCATTATGTCAAGCTCCCTTAGTTTACAGATAAGGGAAATGAGGCCAAAGAGAAGTCAAGGGAGCTGGATCCAGCACCCAGGTGCCCATCTCTCAGACAACCTCATTCCCAAATCCTGACTCTACTTTCTGACCATTGAGGAGGAAAGAACAAGTGAGTTGCTCATGAAGAAGTGGATAAGCTTTTCTTAAGAGAGTTCTCATATGCTTAAGAGCTCAACTATTCCAGAACAGGCCACAAAAACCCCACTCTCCTGGGAATGACTTCATGGAAACATTCT
This sequence comes from Desmodus rotundus, assembly GCF_022682495.2. Classification (NCBI taxonomy): domain Eukaryota; kingdom Metazoa; phylum Chordata; class Mammalia; order Chiroptera; family Phyllostomidae; genus Desmodus; species Desmodus rotundus. Next base: position 101,990,037 of record NC_071388.1, read on the forward strand.
GGAGTTACAAGCAAGCTGGTGATGTTTGCATTTCCCCTGAGACCAGAACTCAAAGGGCATGTGAGTGAGGCCTGGCTGTGGTCCAGGAGGGGGTGGCTCCAGCTCCGGTCATTCCCACTGACCCAGCCCCTCACCCTCCCTCCAGCCCCCTGCATCAACACACTGTGAAGAAGGGAGGCTGCTTCAGGTCTCAGCTGGGATCCACTGTGCCCCCCACCTGCACCTCCTGTTGTCATTAGACCACAGAGACACTTCTAGGAAACATCCTAATTATCCACACGGACATACCCGTCTAACTTGTGTGATTTCATGTACCGGGGTGAAACTTGTGATGGATTGTCGTCACGTATTAGAATAAGCCTGGTCTTTCATACAAACAAGGTGCTGAGAGAGACTGCCCAGCATCAGTTAACTGAAATCAGCTGAAGCTGAGGTGAACTCACCCAAGGTGAAGGGTGTGTGTGGTTAGTTCTAGAAAGTAGAGATCGGCTGCTCTGAACCCCAGGGGAAAGGACAGAAGGCATTCATAAGGTGGCTCTCGGCAAAGCAGCAAGTAGAAAAACAGACTGATATAAGTCACTATCAAAGGGACTTTGTTTAAAAAAAAAAGTTGCAACTAGGCCATGAAGGAGAGAGAGGGTCAGAGAGGTCAGACAGTGAGACGGGGCTGCAAGGTCCCTCACGGCATCTCTTCGCTCTCCTCAATCCCTGGGTTTTGCTGAACAGATAATAAATTATCAAGTCTACGTCTTCTGGGAAGTTAATGCTTTAAACATTTAAAGCTAGGACTGTCTCCCCATGGGACCTTTTAACTAACCTACGCCAGTCCAGAAGAAGGGATGAAATGGGTTCGATCTACTTTTATTGATTCCACGTGTGTTGTCCTAGCTTGGCCCCACCCCCACTAACTCCATGTGCTGCAAGCACTGGGAACATACACTCAAGGGGCTCTGCTGGTGGGGAGGGTACCCCCTCCAACATAAAACGGGCAGAACGTCTGTGATTCCATGCTCGGGGGCCACGGCTTTTTGGGCTCCAAATCCAGGATCCTAAGCCCCACCCCTGAGTTGTTTCTCTGAATTTCTGTTGTTCCTCCACTCTGAGCAGGTCTGAAGTGGGTCTGTTTTTCTTCTCCCTGACTCTCCCCAGTTCCCCTCCAATTACACAAAATAAAATCTGGCCCTGTCTATCTTGTCTCTTGATCTGCAGCCAGCTTCCAATTACCCGCGCCTGGACTGCCCGTGGCCAGCGTCCAACCACGGGTCCTGCCACCCAGCGCTTTTTTGAGCACGGACCGACCGGCAGCCACGGCGGGCTCGGGAGTGTGAACTCATTTCATTATCAGCCCAAGCCAGACGTTTGTGGGGAAATCTGCCAAGAGAAAATCACACACTTGTGCTCCCCAACTGAAGAGAAAGGCCGCCTGCGTTATTATTTGTTTCTGATTACCTGTGCCTCTGCTACCCTTCCCGCTGGCCCCTGAGCGTGGATGGCGACCACAGGGCCTTTTCTCTAGGAAAATGCAAGAGAAACTGTCCTGCTTTCCTGACGGCGGGACAGCTCCTTGCACTCCCTCGCACTGGCACTCGCGTGGGCAGTGTAAAGAGCAGAGCTGTGGGGGGGTCAGCCCGGGGAGCGTGACCCGGGGACTGAGTCAGGGAAGGCCGGTGCCGGGTCCACACAATCTGTGTATTCATCAGCCGCACGGAGCTGGCACTCCATGGTTTGCATAAATGGAGCAGAAAATTCAACAGCCACGGCGGTTTGTTTTTGGCGTGCCTCATCTAGGCCGGGTGCCCTCCTACCCCCATGTACCTTCTGATTATGTTTTGTTTAAAGCAGCATTTCCCAGACTGTGTCCTGTGAAACATGGTTTGGGAGATGTTAAATTGGCGGGGCGGGGGACGTGTATCAAATGCCTTTGAAGGACAGAGGTACCCTAGATCCCCTTCTGAAATACTCAAAAGCCCAATAAACGCTCTGAGAAGATGTTATTTTAGTACAGAAACCAGTTTAATTTCATGTAACTCAGTAATCTTTTAATTTCTAAATTTGTCAAGCAATTAAATAACTGTCTTGGTTTTTTTCTCGGTTTTATTTTCTTACAAAATCCCCATGGAACCAGAATCTCAAAGATGCTATTTTAGTTAATATTAGTAAGACTTCTGCTCCCCAGCAACACCGGGAAGATATTGACCGGGGGGGGGGGGGGGGGGGGGGGGGGGGCGGCTGGGGAGCGACAGGCAGGCTGGGCGGACTGGCTAGAAGCCAGGCCTGGCCCGGGGAAGAAGCAGGAGGCAGGGGAGGTCTTGGGGTGGGGCCCGTACCTCTTGGTGCTGCAAGCATCTGGGCAGGTTGGGCACTTCTCACAAGTCTCCCCAAAGGCTCCCGGCTCTGTGCACTGGCACTGCCCGCAGACGCAGTGCCCACGGTCACTGCAGACCTGGCCATCCTTGCCCCGGCACGTGCTGATGTCTGTTGAGCAGTTACAGTTGTCCCCGACATAACCTGCATGGCACTTGCATTCTCCGCAATGACATTCACCATGTCCTAAAAGGACCACACAGCACATTAGCACCTGCCTGCATGAGTACATCCGCGCCCACCCATGCCCGCATGTGCCAGGCACCAGGGACCTGACAGAATGAGCTGCTGCACCCTCAGAGGCCGTTTGGGCAGACAGAGAGGACCCTGTGCCGATGGAGTGACGGCAAGGGCTCAGGCAGCTGGTGTGGCTGGGCCGGGTCTGGGGCCGTGCTCAGGCTGGCCCATGTCTAATCCCCAGAACCTGTGAACCTTATCTCACATGGCAAAAGAGACTGCAGAAGCAACTGAATGAAGGATTGTGAGGTGGGGAGATTCTCCTGGATTATCCAGTGGGCTCTAAATGCCACTGGGAAGGTCCTTATAAGGGGAAGGCAAAGGGAGATGGGACAACAGAACCAAGATACTGTGCTGCTGCCTTTGAAGACGGAGAAGGAGACCTGTGGCCAAGCAACGCTAGCAATGCAGCTCCAGAAGAGGGAAAGGCGGGGACACAGGTGCTCCTCTGGGGCCTCCCCAAGAGCCTCTGAAGGGGTGCTGCCACCTTGACCTTGGCCCAATAAAAATGATCTCAGCTCTGACCTCCAGAGCTGTAAGAATAAATTTGTGTTATTTTAAGTCACTAAATTTGTGGGAATTTGTTACCACCACAATAGGAAACTAGCACCACTGTCACCCCTGGGCCTCAGTGAGATGCTCTTGGCCAGATCTCTCGCTCTGGCCCTGGCCCGGCAGCCCAGAGTGGGGAGACTGCGGAGCAGGCACAGGGACAGTGGTGGTTAACACTGACCAGCGCTCACTACAGATGTGTCGGGCTCCACAGCATCAACACGACAACATCTTACGGCTGTCAGAAGGTAGGAATCACCACCATCTTCACTTCCCAAGTGATGAAAACGAGACACAGAAAGAGCGGGTTGGTGCAGATCCTGTGTCCAGCAGCCCTCAAGCTAGGACACGAAATAGGGAGTCTGGTTCCAGGACGGTGGTCTGAACTCCAGGATCCATGGCCTCCCGGGAGAAAAGAGCACAGAGCAGGCCTGAGCCAAGATGAGAACCAGCCAAGGGCTGCCTGCTCCCTGTTGCAATGAGGGACCCCGGCCGGGGCAGGGGCTGGGTGTCCCCTCAAGACTCAGCAGGCGTAACGGGCAGGGAAGAGCTCAGCCCAGGGGTCAAGTGTGAACTGTGCACCAGGCACGTGTGTGTGTGTGTGTGTGTGTGAGTGCATGCACATGTGAGCATGCACACTAGGCACGTGAGAGTGTGACTGTGCATGTGCACCAGGCGCACGTGTGTGCATGTGTGCGTGTGCACCAAGCACATGTGTGAGTGGGTGGGTGGGCACGTGATGGGCAGGGCAAAACATGGAGACATCATCTGCCAAGGGGGCCCGGAGCCTGGCAGTTAGTGGATTCTTAATTCTGTACACTAACAGAGGCTGCAAGCAGGGCTATAAATGGCACTTAATTGAATTTGTATTCACCGAGCACCCACTTACACACGAGCAGGAGACTGGACAGGTGTGGATGGGTGGGAGCCTTGCATTTCACTCCCACACCTGAGTCACTTGGCCTGGGGGGAGGATCCCACACCTTCTGTGAGACCACCATTGAGAGTGACCCACAGTTCAGATCAGGACCTAACTTTGGAGAGCCTCTCACCACCACTTACTTCCTGCTCCCTTCCCCGCCCCCCACCCCCCAGCTCTATAGTGCAGAGAGGCCATGTGGAGCAGCCAGGCCTCCCAACCCTCCCAGGGCTCAGAGCCACAGCAGACTAGGCAGGGCGAGGGCCCCTCCCACCTCCCAGGCAGCCCAGGGGGGACACAGGGCAGCTCTGGGGGAGATGAGGAAAGCCAGGCTGCCACAAGGAGCGGGTGACCCATAAGCCCCAGGAGACAGCAGTACCCCGCTTGGGGCTATGGGGGAGGGTGGACTGCAGCCTCTCCTCTCCACCAGTCTGTGAACAGCACAGGTTTGAAGCACAGGTTTCAAGCCCCACCCCCACCCCCCACAGGCAGGAAACCACGCCCCACAGGAAGTCTTCCCAAATCAAATGGTTCCAGTTGCAAAATTCCCTCACTCTCCAGCCTCAGGGACCTTACTGGTCAAGAGCCTGTTTTAAATTAACATGGTGCACTGTCAGGAGTAACTCCCCCACCACCACCCCTGACATTCTATTATGAAACTCTCTGAACCAGCAGTCAAGTTGAAGAAATTGTCCAGGGAACATTCATGTACTCACCACCCACATTCCTCCACTAGCATGTTACCTGCTCCTTCATCCCGTTTCTATCCAGCCCTTGGTCCACCCATCAAAATGGAGAGACACTCAAAATGCACTTTGAAGTACATTTTTAAAAACATGCATGCACACAGTACAGACATCAGTGCTCTGGGGGGCAGGTTATAGCTCCGGCTTGTATTACCACGTCACCCCGTAAAGCAAAAGTACAAAAAGTAAAAGGCATGGTCAGGGCCGCACTTACGAGCAGCACAAGGTGGTACTGAGGCCAGAGATCCTGATTTGCTTGACATGGTGGTGTTTTTCTTCCTACTTGAATTGTTTTTGGGAGCGCTATCAAATTATCCAGCTATAACCTGACACAATATTCCACAGTGTCAAAGACTTGGAGAGGAAGTAGTACAATATTTTGTGGAAGAGTTGGGTGTTGGGTGAAGCGTGTGTGCTGAAGGGAGAATCTGCTCCTCCCACCACGGGGGCTGGACCTCTCGGTGAAAATGAGGGAGAACCAGGCAGGCTGCCTGCTGCTCTGTGCTTTCCGCCAGGACGGCTGATCAGCAAGTAAACCCAGCTGCTCTGGGTACATCCGACACTGTGCAGGCCCGAGTGCTCCAAAACCCAGCCCAAGGCCAATGCAGGTGAGCGTGCCCCAGGTCTGGGGGGTCAAGTACAGAGTCAGGAAGAGTCCAGGGCAGGGCATAGTGGGAGCTGAGGATTCTCCGAAAGTCACCTGGGAACAGAACAGGCCTCACCGCCAGAGCCATAAGGTGTTTCCCGAAAGCCTCCACGACGCCAGAGCACAGCAAAGACATAAGAGCAGCATGCAAAGAACCTGGAAGGCGGACGGAGCACCCAGCCCCAGTCCTCTTCATTGGGGTGGGCAAGCAAGTGGGAGTCACTGAGAACATCAGCAAACTCTTACCTGCAGAGACTGTGACCCCAAATATTTGATAATTCCAAAGCAAAGTTGCATCAAGCCAAAACTAGTAAATAAACTCTGGGCTCTTCCTGAACTTTCGTCCTCGGTGACACCCTTGACAGGTCTGCTTTAGTTTGCAGAACGTTTGTCACCTTTCAAAGACAGCTGGAAGCAGCTTCAGCAAAGGTGAGGCGCGCGCCACCAACGCCTGTGGCTGGCAGGGCTGTCGAGTGCGGGGAGCCTGCCCTGCAAGCAGGTCCTTCCAACTCGTGAGAGCAGCACATCCTGGTTTAAAGCTTCCGAGTCTCCTTGGGAAAGCATGGGCCACACAGAGGGTCTGGCCACATCGTATCCTACTCCCACTGTCTCAGGTCTTGCAGCTGGGCCTCAACCTGCCCTTCCCTCAACCTGCACGGAGATTTCTCACACCTTCTGGTCAATCCTCCGTCTCTCCTAGCACCCTAAGGAACACACGCTGTTAAAATGACGAGGGTCATTTGGCACTGTCCCAAGGACCAATGGCGGGTCAATCACCAGTGAAACTGAACGGAAGACGGGGCCGCGACCCTGGCCCACAACACAGAGGCCTCCAGCGTGGTGACCATCAAAGCTGAGCTCGTTCAGACTGCCGCCCGAGCACCTGGGCAAAGTGAGCTCGATCTGTGATGCCTGTTTAACACTGTACAGACCTAAACATATTTTCATTACACGCAGATAGGGGTATTGAAGGGCATGTGAAAGCACTTTGTAAGCTGTGAATTGCTACATGTGCAAGTTATTATTAGCACTACCTTTGTTAGGGTGATTGATAGCTAAGTGGACAGGAAGTTGTAAATGTGTCTATTTATACAGAATTCAGCTCTACAGAATTCAACTGCTTTCCTTCAGCACAACAGTGCTTGGTGTGGGCTGGGGGCCAAGACACAGCCCCTTGCCTTCTTTCATAAAATAGAAAGCCAGCTATCTAGAGGAAGAGGTGCCCCTGAAGTAGGCTGAGGGAAGGAGCCGAAGGAAAGGAGGGAGAGGAACCAGTGGCCTGGAAGCCAAAAGGGATGTGCAAGGCAGCCTGGCATGCGCTCTGCAGGGGCCGCGGAGGGCTGTTCCTGCGGGGGCTCCTGGGTTTCGTCACAGTCCACAGAAACTCGAGGTAGGATGCAGCTGGTAGGGGGTGAGGAAGTGGTGACAGGTGGCACAGGCAACTCCACAAGTGATCTGGTTGTGCAGGGGCAGGAAGCGATGAGGAGGAAGGGTGGGATTTTGAAGATGGGAGACATTTGAGCATATTTCTGATTACAGAAGAGATCCAGAAGAAAGTTTGGGGGGAAACAGAACAATCAAGTGAATGGCAAACTCTACAGAAATCCCAGCAGAGAGAAAAGGAGAGGACGAGCTAAAGGGTGCCGGTGGCTGTGGCCAGAGGGAGATGCTCGTTTTCAGTTCCAGCAGTGGAGTTCAAGGTCATGCAATCAGCTGCATGAAAGGCTACTGTGCTGCGCTGGAACCAAGTTCAAATTTGTCCCCTATTTGTTATATCACCTCGGGCAAGTCACTAAGTCTGTGTGATGATCTGTGCCCTCATCTGTCAGTGGGGACAATGCCTTCCTCGCGGGGATGCTGTTAGAAATCTGGGCACTACCGTGAGCACAGGTCCTCACCCGGCGGCCAGCACACGAGGGCGCCCAGGACGTGTTCGCTGGAATTGCGGGGACTGTCGCCGAAGCTGAGCCGTTAGGAACTCGTAGACAGCGTGTGGGGCAGCTCGCCACAAGGGACCGCAGTAGACAGTGGGACTTGGGGGACAGGAGGTGTGAGGTGGAATGTAGGGATGACCAGGAGGCCAGTAAGTGACAAACAGGGAAAGGTCGAGGGCTATGCCAGGAGCCAGGCAAGCGCTGACTAGGGTGTGGGAGGAGGCCAGCATCCCCCAAAGTGCCCCCAGCGATGTTCTTAGGGACCACCAGTTTCAGGAAAAGGAGGGGGCAGAGGTTTCTACAAGCTAAGAATGAAGAGGAGTCTGTTAACCCCAAAACACGGAGGGTGAAGATCAAAGCTGGGATATAAGGACCCATTCAGGAAATGGGGCTGTCGGGTGTAGCGGTTGGTGCGCGATGCCTGGGCCCAGAAGGGGCCGGCCTCCTGAGTCTGCTTTTTGCCAGCAGGGATGCTTAACTCCACTGTATCTTGGCTTCTTCATTTTTAAAACGGGGCTAATAAAAATGTCCCCCCTGCAGGGTTGTTGTGTGAGTTAAACCACTCAATCCACATGAAGCACTTGATGTTCCGCACGTAGTCAGTACTCGATGAATGCCGGATGTCTCCATCTCCATCTCCATCACCACCACCACCACCACCACCACCACCACCATCACCACCATCATCATCATCATCATCATCATCATCGTTACTATGGGAGTGAGGGGAGTGGAGAAGGGGAGGGGAAACACTTTCTGGGAGCCCAGATCAAAGACGCTCAGGGTTAAAAGCTCCCATAAGCACACCTAATCCACACCAGCCTGAGGGGAGAACCCGAGGGCCCCCAGAGCCTCGGGGAGGCCGACACACCAAGGTGTCTGAGGTCCGGCTAGGGGAGCTCCCTGCCGGTGCCACAGGACAGCAGGGAATGCGCAGCGTAGTGGGTGAGCGAGGGAATCGAACCTGGCCCTCAACAGCATGGGGACAGCTAGATGTCTGGGCAGGGCTATGTGACCTGTGGAGTACAAGTCGTCTCTCCACACCCGTCCAAAAACAGTTCCCATCCAGCTCCGGATGCGCTGTGGCTCCCCTCGGTGGGAGCGTCCGTCCCCTCTGAGTGCCCACTCTGGCTGGCGGAGGCCAGGACTGAGCTCAGCTTCTGAGACAGGCAGGATGCTTCCCTCGTCTTCTCGTGTTCCCTCGCCCTCCCCCTCTCTCACTTACACACCATCACTCCCTCTTTCACTGTTTCCTGCCTCTCATAGGATCCTGCTCCCCTCACAGCACTAGGCCCCCTCCTTCTCCCTCAGCTTCCCGCATCCACTTCAATCACAGCCCTCTGTCTGCCCCAGAGTCTCCCCTCCTCGCTTTCTCTTCCCCTTTGAGAACCAGAGCCAGTCATGTAAACAGGAAGTGGTGAAGGGAAAATGAAAAAGAAGGGGTGTGTCCTGGAAAGCCTTGGCTTATTTGGGATATTTCCCTGTCACTGGAAGTCAGGTCCTGTCTGTGCTCCGGACACCTCTGGGTGAGACCCCAGGCCAGCTCCCCGAACTCCAACTACCGTGTTAAAAAGAGCAGGAGACCGACTCAGAGCTTTCTGTGCTTCCAGTCATGGGGTCGATGGGACTCAGGCCCAGAGAATCTGCTGAGCCAGGGCAACTGGGAGTGGATCCCACAGCCCTGCCCTCTTCTGCATCAGGCAGATGTTTGGACACCTCTCTGAGCCTGTGGACACAGCAGGGAGCAGCCTCCTATCACACACATCCTGCCACTTACCCAATCTCCATGCAGAACCAAAGCCAGATGCAGCTGACCTCTGCGGCCAAAGGCGTACACAGGCTTGCTTGCAAAGGGTATGGCCTTTCTGTCTGGGGCTTCTGCAAAGGAAGGGGAACTCCCTCCTCAGAAGTGCTGTTCCTGGTTCTTGTTGACAAGCAAGTTAGTGTTATGTAACAGGCCCTCTCTTGTCCTGAGTGTCCCTGCCGCTGTATCCTCAGGGTGTCTCTGCCTGGTCCCTGGGGGAATGTGCCCCTCCCACTTTATCCTCCCCTTCCATGCACTGGCTTTGGTTCCAAAAGAGTAGAAAACAGAGCTTTCTGAAATGCACAGGACATGTTCCCAGTGCCCTATTAAGGGATTTTAGTCTAGCTCCAAGCTAAGCAGAAACTAAATAAACCGCCGGGGGCAAGAGAGAAGTCACACACTGTAAACACCGCACTTCTTGCCAGGGATGAGTTACTGGCTGAAGGACCAGAGAACCTGCCAACTGAGGCAGGCTCCTCCCACCAAGAAGGCACAGCCCGCCTCATGCTAAATACCAACCCTGAATGCGGCTGTGCAGAAAGGCTCCTCTGACCAACTCAGTCCTGTGCTCCTCACTCTACTTGAAACTCCACAGAACTGCGCGGCTGGGGACATCCTTTCAGAATGGGTGCTACTGTGCAATCTCAGCTACCTACTCGCTGCTCTGGGCAGTGGTCCAGTTCCCTTAATAAAAGAGGGATAGTGCCTTGTCTATTTTACAGGATTAGGGAAATCCTCTGTAAATGTACAACAGAGAAATGTAAGATTTAAGCATTTACTTGGATGACCTCATTCGTCCTCCCAATAACCCTATGTGGTGGTATAATTATTACCTTAATTTTCCCAACTAAGAAAAATAAGGCACAGGAAGGCCAAGTAATTTATCCGAAGTCACACAGCAGGTAGGAGTCAGGGCTGGGATTTGAACCCCATTTGTTTGGTCCTGGCGCCCATACTCCTAACCATTATATGAAGTGCCTCTCCAGTATAACCCAATCATGATTAAGTGACAAAAATTAAAGCGACACATAGGATAAGTGTTCAAGGTGACCCAGGGTGTTGTATATAGTTAAAAATGTGCGACAGGCCCAGCTACAAGGTGGTTTTTTAAAAAATCACAAATCAGCCCTGGCTGGTGTGGCTCAGTGGATTGAGCGCCGGACTGCAAAGCAAAGGGTTGCCAGTTCAATTTCCAGTCAGGGCACATGCCTGGGTTGCAGGCCAGGTTCCCAGTAGGGGGCGTGCAAGAGGCAACCACACATTGATGTTTCTCTCCCTCTCTTTCTCCCTCCATTTCCCTCTCTCTAAAAATAAATGAGTAAAATTTAAAAAAAACAACCACGAATCATTAAATCATCCTTGGCCTCCATTTTCTTATCTGTAAGGTAAAGGCTGTAGAGCAGGTGAGCTCTAAGCTTCTTTTACCACCAACTTTACTGTTCAAGGTCAGAGCAGGGAGACATCTGAAGAGCTAGGTTAAGCTACATGATTTGGAACAGAAGAGGGGAGAAGCATTTTGGGTGCAAAAAAGAGCACGAATACATTTGTGAGGATGAATAGAGTGGGTAGCCTGAGAGGGAAGTATCTGAAAAGATAAGATGGGTAACAAGGGGACTAATATAGGTCCATTGTATGTATGTCTGTGTGTGCATGTATGTGTGTGTATGTTATGTATGTGTAAGTAGATGGATGAAAGGAAAGGAAGGAAGTGAAAGAGGGAAGGAAAGAGAAAGGAGGGGGAACAGGGAGAAGGGGGTCTGAGTGCCAGACCAAGGGATCTGAGTTTATCCTTTAGGACCCAAATGGCCGGACAGTAAACACCCATCACTGAGGGGGGCTGAGAGCCTCCCCTGGACACTACAGCATCTCCTAGTTGGTTTCCCATTCTGTAGTCTGCTCCTTCTCCATGTCACATCCTATGTGATCTCATGGATCTTTTTTCTAAAATGTAAATTATGTGACACTCTTGCTTAAAACCCTTCGATGGCCTGCCAACTCTTCAAGTAACCCTTCCATATTCATGCTCTGTGCACTTGTGCACAACATTCGAGGTCTTCCATTGTCCAATGTTCCAGGCTACATCTCGCGCCTGTTCACCTGCCCATGCCCTGCCCCGCCCCCTGCACTGCCGGCTCAGGCTGTTCCAAACCACTCACAGCCTCTAAAAGGTGCTGAACGTGAGCATGTTTTTGTTGTAAAACAATCACTTTGCACTGTGAAGAGCAGAGAGACTGGATGGGGGTAGCAGATACAGAGGAGAGACGCATTTCAAATATGAGAGATGTGGTGGCACGTGGGATAGAGGAGCTGAGGAGGAGGCAGGAAAAAGGGTGATTCCTGCGTTTCCACCTTGCACAACTGGATGAAAGGTGCAGACAGGTAAATCAGAAGCGAACCATGGCTAGGAAAAAGACCATGAGACCAGTTTGAGACTCACTGGGGCTGAGGTGCGTTTAAGACAACCAAGTAGAGATGTCAAGAAGGCCAGTGGCTAAAGGAAGTTCAGGAGCAAGTCTGAGCAACATATGGATGACAGAGGCTGTGGGTTCTGGGGAGAGGAGGGCTAGGCCATGCCTTGGACAACCCCAAGCATTGAACAGCATTGAACAGGTTGCCAGAGGAGAAGGATCCGCAAAAGAGACCACAAAGTTGTGACCGTTCCAAGGTGGGCATGGTCAACTGTGCCAACTGCTGCTGAAAAGTCAAGATGAAGCCCAAACAGTCTATCAGATGTAGCGGGGCAAGGCCACTGGGGACCTGGGAAGACCTATTTCGGTGTAATCATAGGGCTGAATCCAAACTGGACTGAGGTGAGGGCTGAGGGGGAGGTGACAGAGGAAGCCAGTATAGACACATATTTTGAGAAACGTGGCTGTGAATACGGAGGACAGAGCAGCTGGCAGTGACTGGGGGGCATCGAGGGTGTCTCTTCTTCTGTTCTTCTCCTTTTTTTTTAAAGATTGAAGAAATCCAGTCAGTGGCTGTCTTTTCATTGTGATGATGGTTTCCTTTGCTGTGCAAAAGCTTTTTTGTCTATTTAGTCAAACTAAATAAAATTTTGTTTATTTTTTCCTTTTGTTTCCCTTGCCCAAGGAGATATATCAGAAAAAAATACTGTCATGAAAAATGTCCAAACTATTCAAGATACTACTGCCTATGTTCTCTTCTAAAATTTTTATGATTTTGAGTCTTAAAATTTTTAATCCATTCTGAGTTTATTCTTTTATATGGTATAAGGTGGTGGTCTAGGGGAAGGGATTATGCTAAAAAAGAAAAACTCCTATACAACAGTGTGAGTAATCAACAGTGTAATGATTACTAGTGAGGAAAAAGGCTGGGGAGACATAGGAGAGGGTAAAATGGCGAGTAAAATGGTGATGGAAGGAGAACTGACTTTGGGTGGTGAACACACAATACAATGTTGTATTATACAACTGTACACTTGAAACCTATATACCTGGGGGACTTCCAGTCAAGATGGCAGCATAGGTAAACATGGCTTACCTCCTCGCACAACCACTTAAAAATTACAACTAAAATATAGAACCACCATCACTCAGTACCATCAGAAATACAGTTGAATGGAAGTCTGACACCTATAGAATTAAAAAAACCACATCCATCCAGACTTGTAGGAGGGGTGGAGACACAGAACGGGCTGGTCCCACATCTACATTTAGTGGATAAAAATTTGGGGCGGATATCTCAGGAGCAAGGAGTCCCAGCCCTACACCAGGCTTCTAGCCCAGGGTTCCAGTGCTAGGCAGATAAGTCCCTATAACTTCTGGCTGCAAAAACCAGAGGGGAATGAGTCAGTGGAAGAAACTTCCAGTGTCCCAAGCACTTCCCCTTAAAGAACTCACATACAGACTTACTCAGACTCACTCCCTCTAAGCTCCAGCACCAGGGTAGCAGCTTGAAAGACACCAGTGGCATATGGGGAGGAAATGAATTGTCTGGCATCAAGACAACAGCTGGGGGACAGCTTTGTCCAAGACAGAAAGGCAGGCAGAGGCCACTGTCCCTTTTCTGAGCCCTCTCGCCACAGAGCCGGGAGATGGGCGCCATAGCTGAGACTCCATCCTGGCAAACACTGTTTGCCCTGCCCTGGAGAGCCCCTGAGACTCCATCCACCCAACTTATGGGCCCATCCAAACCATGACTTTTCCTTACGAATGGCTCATCTTGGCTCATGCTTCACAACTTCCTAAATCCTTTCAAAGAAGCAACAGCTGGCCTCAGTGAGGCCTCAGCACCCCCATACCTCTTGCTAAGTGGCCTCAGGCCTGGCACTAGTAGCAGCCAGCCTGGATTCACAGCTTGGCTTCACCTGGGAATCTCCAAGCCCAGCATAAGTAGCAGCCTTCTCAGACTGCTTTATAGTTCATGGATGGTGGAGAACACAGGCGGAACACCTTGGCCTGAACCACCTGGGAAACCACAGAGTCTGTGCACCCAGTGGACAGCTAGAGACCACATTGGAGCCCCAACACCCTGCCCCTACACAGCTGATCCTCCACGAAGGGCAAAGGTTGGTGGTCAGTTGGTGGTCACAGTTGGTGGTCACAGACAGTCCTTAAAGCTGATTGGGATGGGTAAATTCCTTCCACTGACCTGCCAACACTGATCAAGGCTCAACTATACCAGAGGAGGGTGTACTCAGCCCACACAAAGAGCACACCTCAAGTACCCAGCTTGGGTGATAGGGGAGGCTGATAGTGCCACTGGAACTGATAGGACACCTACTACATTAGGCCATGCTACCAAGATGGGGAGCTCTACTTAATACACAGAAACAAACACAGGGAGGCTGCCAAAATGAGGCGACAAAGAAACATGGCCCAAATGGAAGAACAGATCAAAACTCCAGAAAAACAACTAAACAAAACGGAGATAAGCAATCTGTCAGAGGCAGAGTTCAAAACACTGGTTATAAGGATGGATGCTCAGGGCACTTAGTCAGGACCTCAACACTATAAAAAGACCCAGTTAGAAAAGAAGGATACACTAATTGAAATAAAGAACAATTTACAGGGTAATAACAACAGTAGAGTGGATGAAACTGAAAATTAAACCAATGATTTGGAACATAAGGAAGCAAAAAACAACCAATCAGACAACAAAAATAAAAAAGAACCCCCGAAAACAAGGATAGTGGAAGCAGCCTACGGGACAACTTCAAACATTCCAACATCTGCATCATAGCAGTGCCAGAAGGAGAAGAGAAGGAGCAAGAAATTGGAAATCTATTTTTAAAAATGATGAAAGAAAACTTGCCTAATTTGGTGAAGGAAATACACATGTAAGTCCAGGAAGCACAGAGAGTCCCAAACAAGATGGATGCAAAGAGGCCCACTCCAAGACACATCATAATTAAAATGCCAAAGGTTAAAGAAAAAGAAAGAATCTTAAAAGCAGCAAGAGAAAAGCAGTTAGTTACCTACCGGGGAGTTCCCATAAGACTGTCAGCTGATTTCTCAAAAGAAACTTTGCAGGCTAGAAAGGCACTGGCAAGAAATATTCAAAGTCATGAAAAGCTGGGACCTACAGCCAATATTACTCTACTCAGCAAAGCCATCGTTTAGAATCAAAGGGCAGACAGAAAGCTTCCCAAACAAGAAAAAACTAAAGGAGTTCATCATCACCAAACCATTACTGTATGAAATGTTAAAGGGAATTATTTAAGAAAAAGAAGATCAAACCTTTGAACAATAGAGTGGCAATAAATACATATCTATCAACTATTGAATCAAAAAAACAAATTAAGCAAACAAGAAGAACAGAGACAGAATCATGGATACGGAGAGCATTTTGATGGTTGCCAGATGGGAGGGGGTGTGAGAGAACAGGTGAAGAGGTGAGGGGATTAAGAAGTACAAATAGGTAGTTACAGAATAGCCATGGGGTTGTAAAGTACAGTATAGGAAATGGATGAGCCAAAGAACCTGCGCATGACCCATGGACATGAACAAAGGAGGGGGGATTGCCTGAGGGAGTGGCAGTTCTGGTTGGAAGGGGGCAAAAGGGGAAAAATCAGGACAGCTGTAATAACATAATAAAGAAAATATAATTAAAAAAAGAAATCCACATAATTTTATTAACCAGTGTCACCCAATAAATGCAATAAATATAAACAAATATATGATTAGAGAGGTCTGAGCATGTCCTATAGCTGATCAGAAGACTTAGTTAAGAGGGCAAGTGTAACATATAGTCACTTGACACATGGATATACAGTACTGATTTGCCATTTGCCTCACCTCACTAGCCTACACCATGTAAGTTTGCGACGGTGTTTTAGCTTCTTTTGTCCAGTGCCTGGCATGGCATCAGTCATCCAGAACACGCCGACGGTTGTCGGAAGCTATGAACATCATGAGGACAGTCCTGGCACACTGGGGTCCGACAGCCAACACAGGAAATTAGAAAGGGCACAGGAGTCTTACTGATGCTTACGAACTTAAATGTGTTTTTTGATATATTTCAAATTCTTAACACGTGTCCAAGAAACCCAGAGACTTCAGGGTAACAGGAGGAAAGAAGGACTGAGACTTTTCTTTCCTTTAGCAGGACATGGTCATGGACAAACAGAGGCTTCACACCCCACTACTGTTCTTGCATATTGTTCAGATTTCATATGGTTCAGAGACATGAACAACAATGCACCTTTCTTTACTCTCAGGGACATCTGCTTCTCTGTTCTTGGCTCAGAGTCAATGAAGCAGCCCTGATAAGGTCGACCAATAGTGCTTCCCGACAGGCAGCCCCTCACCCTTTGCCCTCATCTGCTGAACGACATGTATTTGAGCAGCAAAATATGACCGCTACTACGCAAACAGGGTGACGTGGCTTTCAGCTAAGCTTCCCCAAACCTTAGCGTCACTTGCAGAGATGGCAGCACTAGCTAAAAGCCGCATGTACTGTCAAAGGCAATTGCGTGCTCTCCAAGGACAGCCTGCCTTTCTGGTCTTACACCTGACTTCTCAATGCTGCTGCCCTGCTGCCAAGTCCCTCTAATTACCACTGCATTTCACACGAGAGAAGCAAGGAAAGGACTTGCTGTCTGGCCCAACTCCATCAGTCTCAGTGAGATTAAGGTAATGGAGGGAAGATGGAAAAAAATTCCATGTTCTTTAATGAGCTCACCTTTCTGGGTTCAAAGTGAGTGATACCAATCACAGTCCTCACAGGACCTGAGAATGCTGACTCAGAACGAAAAACAGAAGGCCTACGGCCAAAAGAAACAGAGGTACCTCAGATCAACATTCTGAGTTTGGCTAAACCTGCCCAATCTGCCTGGCAGGCACTTCCGGGGAAATGCCAGCCACATCTGGAGAGACGTGAATTCAATACCCTCTTGGTTGCAGCAACAGGACGAGAGGGTTACTATTTTCAACCTGGAAAACTGTCGTGTTGTGGTGGCTGGTCAGCAGTTGCTATATTCCACCCTCAGATGGCTGCTGTTCAGAGCCTGGTGCAGCAGTCTCCATGGACAGAGTTGGTCTGGAATGCCACATGAGTGGGCCACTCAGCAGCCTGGCTGCCAGGAGCCCAGCCAAGCCACAAGATCGCAGGAAGCAGCCTCCCAGAAAAGAGCACCCACCCCCGGGGTTAGGGGAGGTGGGCTTTTCTTGGGTAAAGGCTTGGGGCCAACATCAGTAAGGAGTGTGCCAACATGCCAGTCCTCTCAGTCACAGCCTCCCCACGTGGGTCAGATCAGTAGCAGCCACGTGGATCTCCTAGTACAGTAACAACTAATGAGATTATCCTGTCAAGAGCGTCTTATAAATTAAAATAGGCTAACAAAGTTTCCTTTAAAGACAGTGGGGGTCAGCATAATCAATAACGACAGCCTGACACCTGCATCAAACAATGACCGCACGGTGGGCGCCTCAGCCTCGCTCCGCACGTGCCCTTCAGCCTGGTCGGCTGTGTCTGGTGGACTCTTACGTATCCCAGAGACACTCACTTAGGAAAACACAGACTAAAACGTTTCCTAACATTTTTACTGAAACGAAGAGTGCTTATTAGACAAGACTTGGGAAATGTGGCCTAAATGGTGGGGTGGTAGCAGGGATGGCTGAACTAATAATTCAGATACTTGGGAAGGGTCTCAGCTAATTGAAATAGGTAAAAGTAGACGGAAATTAGGTCACTATTCACTTGCAAGGTTCTCCCCGCCTGAATCTACAATCAAGAATCGCAAGGAGCTCTAGTCTTAGGTTCTGGGCTTCAGTTTCCCCAAATGTAAACAGTCAAAGCAGGTACCACACGGTTGCCCCTGTGTGTGATTGGTGGCATTACACAAGGCAAGAGATGCACACAATCCCACTACTGGTGCGTGCTCATGATGAGTGCAAAATACTAACAAATGAGCCTCAGTTTGTTTCCCGGGGAGGAAAAAGAGAACATTAAATAGATTCTCCTTGCATTATTATTGGGCTGGCCAAAGAGTCCGTATGGTTTTTTTCCATAAAATAAAAGACACACTTTTCATTTTCACCAATAACCTTATTGATCTGGATATTTTGAGTATGTCGGCCATCTCCTGCATGATGTAACGTTGATTGTTCTCAATTAACATCTCAATTTGATCGCTATCACTTCAACTCGTCTACCCCACCACAGAGCATCGTCCAGAGAGAAGTCTCCAACACGACCCTTCGCAAACCACTTTTGACACAATCAGTCACAGCCCCTTCTCCATACACTGCACAAGTCTTTTTTGTGTGTTTCAGTTGCATTTTTACTTTTCTTGAAATAATAAAGCATAATATGCCACAAATGTTGCTTATTTTCTTCCATCTTCAATATTAAAATGGCTACACAAAAATTCACCAATTTTGCTAAGTTCTCTTTTAAATGCACACTGATATGACAGCTGTCACAATATAATCTAACAAAATTGTTTCAAATGAAGTTAAAGACAACTAGGCACTACTAGAGCCATCTTCCTGAAAAAAACAAACAAACTTTTTGGCCAACCTAATACATTGGCCTGTTAGGTTGCTGAAGATCAATATAGTAACGCTAAATAGCATACTGACCTGGGAAGTACATTTCCTTCTTTTCAAAAGACATTTTTTCAATCCTCACCCAAAGATGTGTTTATTGATTTTGGAGAGAAAGGAAGAGGGGAGAGACAGAGAGAGAAACATCGATTGGTGGCCTCCGTATGTGCCCTGACCAGGGACCAGACAGCCGTTTGGTGCACAGGAAGATGTTCCATCCAGCTGAGCCACTCCGCCAGGGCAGGAAGTGCATTTCTTTAGCTTGGGGATGGTGGAGTCACCTGATCAAAACTTTTGGGGCTAGCAGTTGTGGGCTGGGGTAATAGGAGGCCCCCTCCTCCAGGTCAGAGGGCAACAGGCTGGGCTCAGGAAGTTGCCCTGGTGAGAAGAATCGATACTTTGAGGTCAGACTAGCTCAAAGCAATTTCCAGACAGCAGAGAGCAGCTGGACCTGGGTAGAGTTCTCAAGGCAGTGTTCTGAAAGTCGGGGACATGCACCCCAAAGGAACACAGGGCTCCATCCAACCCTGCCCTGCTGGCCAGAGGCACTGAGACTGTAATCAATTATGTCACCATTTCCAAAATCAAGACCCAACTCAAAGTGACGGCTCAACACCCAATAAGTGGAACCAAAGGGACCTGAGGAATAACTCTTGTAGTTACCAGAGGTCTCCCACAGTTTTCAATTTAACTAAAAATGAAAAATTTTCTAACATGTTATTCTATCTATACATAATATTCACATGGTCTTCCTGTGAAGTTTCTTGTGCTTTTGAAATTTCATTATTTCCTTCATAAGCCAAACTTCACGACCTTAAGAACCAGGCCTGAAGTTCAAAGCGCACAGAGTCCGCCTCACAGGGTCTCCTGTTGGCACACTTCCCTTTGCAAGCAGAGAGAGGAGGGCAGGGAGGTGCGATCCAACGCTTAGATGACCCCACTCTCTCAGCACTGCGGAACTGAGGTGTTTCTGAAAACGAGCTGAGCAGTAAGCATGGACAGCAAGAAAACGCCATTTCCAGGGCTGGGCTCAGAGCGTGGACCAAGGCAGGTTCTCCAGGGGCTTCCCCACACTCTGTCTTGTCTTTTAAGATTGAGATAGATCTGGATGGTGAAGGAAGAAGGTTAAATGACTTACGTCCTCACTCCTCAATCCCAGAAAGTTTCTTAAAAGTGGAGAACGCCAGGGGCCACAAAAATTAGAAATTAACTCAAGACCACAAGCAACTCCAACTCTGTCCCCCGGCACCCGGCGCACACCTGGCACACCTGGCACTCGAGGACTGCTCCGTGAGCGCTCACTGAATGAGAGAGCAGCAAGTTGCCTGACAAAAATGGCCCCCAGTGAGAGACTGTTTCCCCATCTGTAGCTGCACTAGGACTGGATATTTGCTACACTTTAGTTTTTCCAAAGAGCTTCCTCTAAGGACAGGCTGGCGGATTCCAGATCTCAGCAGCCCCGCTCACCTGGCTCAGGCAGCTGGTCTGAAAGGTGCGCTGTTTCCTTACATGACTAGGCCCTGCATTTTGGTTCCTCTTTGCCTTTCAGTTGAACTTGAACAATGTCTGGACACAGATGGAATTGTCAGAGAATTCCTGACCATGGGGCACCCAGTGAAAACTTCCAAAACCAACATGTTTCGATGCCACGAATATCTCTGAGGCTTATCTGTGTGTAAGAAAATGTTCTTCCAGGAAAGGGGTGGGCGGGTAGTAACATTAACTCAATTCCCCTGGCGAAGAGGAGGTGGCGTGCGAGGGCTTCACAGTAGGACCCTATCTGATGCTCACACTGGCCCTCTGGGGTATCTGACAGATAAAAAATCTGTCCCTGAGGGTCCATGAGGCCGAAGAGGGCACCGCCTGGTCCAGAATCCAGATCTGAGCGTGCACTGGTCTTCAACCGCTCTGGTAAGTGGGCTGGTGGAAGTATCTTTGTTAATGATGGGTGTATCATTCCTTATAATCACAGTTATTGAAGAATCCTATAACAAATTCTGTTCTCAGAGGCACTGTATACTCAGTATTCCAAAATGGAATATGACTCTCACGGCCTTCGCTGAGGTGTGCACAATTAGGACTTACATAAATAATACCAGGCTTGGGAAGCTGCTGTATAGCACCTGCCTTTGAGGGAGAGGGGCCCTTACCTAGGGGGGGAAAAATACATACATACACACACACACACACACACACACACACACAGGGTCCAGCACAAACAATACTCCTTTTTTATCACAAAATCATAAGCATATATTTCTGTAACATAATAACATCACACTCAAGCACACCATATGGCATGTTCGGTGAAATGTTCAAGTTAAAACTATAAATTATTACACCCATATTGTTACCCTCCCAACCACACTCAAGCAGGCCTCACATGCCCTGGGCCCTGTATGTGTGCTCTGCGTCCTTATGTTTATAAATAGCACCTGGTGACCATGAACAAACTGAGCACGGATTAATGTACGTGAAAAACACCTGCAGAATTTTCTAGGCTCTTCTACCTGAGGCACACACGGCAGCCACTCCCACTAAGAGGCCGCTTTCCTGGGAAATCAAATATGCCAAATCTTGGGTCACCCTAAAGGTGCATCTGGAGGCCCTTGTCGTGGAACCCCGTTCAGGACGGCCCTGTGAGAAGCCAGCTATGACACAGGCACCTTGTGACGGGGTAACACAAGGAACGGCTGTGCCCACGGCCTCGGGAATGGCCACCAGGCTGCTCACTGAGTGTGAAAGTTGCATTTTTGAAGATAGTGCTATAAATATGGGGAGAAGTACTTTTAAAAACATATCTGGGTAGCGGTTGCCACGGGAAGGGTTCCAACCGGCAGGAATCGGGAAGCCCAGGGCTAGGCCATAATGTCAAGAATGAGGCACCTTTAACTGGAGAGGTTTAGCAGAACCTTGGAAAGCCTCCTGGAGACCATCAGCCCAGCCCCAGCACTTGTGCTCAGGGGCTGGCTCTGGCCACTCGGACTGACAGCACTAGTGTCACTGTGTCATTCGCCATGCTTTTATGTTTGGAGAGAACTGCAGATGCCTCCTGACCTCTCATTACCTGCCACATATTAAAGGTTCTATAACATGATATGTGTATATGGACCACCTGGTCAAACAGCCTGTCAGATGAAGTAAAATATGTGAGAATTTACTTACATGTACTTTGGGGATCTCACAGTCACATGACCTAAAAGGTTCTGCTCAAAATTCTATATCCTGTTTGATTTAAACCGCCTCAGTATACGAACCCCAAGAAGTAAGCAGACAATTAGCAGACCGTTCACTGTACCCCAGTGCAGTCATTTTAAGTACAGAGACTGCTGACAGCATCAGGCCGAGACTGATTTCAAGTTTACCATAAAGGGGTAACTCCAATCCCAGGAAAAGCACTCTTTGGGTGCAGAAACCAGCAAAGAACAACAAAGTTTAAGCAATAATCTTTTATTACAGTAAAAACAAATTAACAAACCATGTCCTATTTCCCATATTCTATGAGCAGAGGGACTCTGAAGGGTCAACACTTTATGAGACTCAAAAGCATAGAAACCGTCACGATGGCCCCGTAAAGCTCCCTCTGCACACACAGGCGGCGTCTGCAGCCAGAACCACTCTCTAAGTTAGGTTGCCTCTAGGAACCAGAGGGAGAAACAACCCTCCCAACTGCACACGCGTCCCGTGACGGTATCACAAAGTAACAGTTGTTCGACTGCTTCCAGACCTTAGTTTGATCGGCCTCGCTACTAACTTTTATGACATGTAACACATTACAAACCTGTAATTGCTTGCGTTTCACCCTCAGTCCTGGCTCTTGGTGGGAAAACTGAGGGGAAGAGCATAAGCCGCTTACAGACGAAAAGACCAGAGAGAAGTGGAAGGAGCTGCTCTAGGACTTCCCGCCGATTCTGGCCCTGGCTCTGCCTCCACCCCAGTCTGAAGACAAACCACAACCACAGAGTCCCCCTGTAAGACAGGCTGCAGGGCCAAGGGTGAGAAAGCCTGAGAGAGAACGCTGAAGTCAGCCGCTTGCAAGTCTCAGAGTCAGCATCTTCAAGCCAGAGTGATTATTGGGAAACAGACTTCTCTCCCACCCAAACCCCAAATGTAACAGCAGCCAAGAGCTCAAAACCAACACACACAATTCCAGAGTGGGAGCCCCAAGCCAGCTGTGGCACGGGGGCTAGAACCCCTCCCCCACCAGCTCACAGCTGCCTCCTGGACAGCCTGTCGTGTCTGAGAGACAACAAACGAAGGGCTGGGAGCAGCAGCCCTGTTCAAGGAGCCACCGCCCGGACGTGTTACCGAGTCCTGCTGGGCTCAGTTTTAAGACCTTCCGAAATACTCAAAACAACAATGACCTCATTCCAGAAACTTCCTTCTCCAGGAAGACGTGGATAGCTTCATGTTTCAACTTGCTGCTGCTTTTAAAGGGAAGGGTAAAGGAGGCTAACTGGGGACACGCTGGAAGGAGAGTCACATGCCCTCATTTGTGATGGAGCGAAGGAACTGCTTTTCAGGGTATATTATGTGGAAAAGGCAAGACACAAAATTGTACACAGCCACCAACACACACTAACTTGGGAGAAAGTTTAGAAGGGAAAATACTAACTCTTGAAGTATGATTGATAGAATTATAAATAATTTCTTTCTTTCTACTCTTCAGAATATTCTAGACCACAGAAGAGCCCTCCAGCTCCCTACCATTCTGCGGACTGAGCGCTTGTGTGAACCAGTGAGGGGGAGGGGCTGCTAATCTGGCTCACCAGATGGTCCAAATTAGTCCTGGTCCCCAAGGAGGAGACAAACGGCACAGAGTGACCACACAGCCATCGATTTCCCCCTGGTTTTTCAGTTTTCTTTAAGAACGTGAATGTTTTCCCAGTGGGGGAAAAGGACACCGCATCTCAGCAGTCCCAGGAAGTTAGTGAGGAGGCATCACGCACAGGGGAGCCTCAAAGGCTTCTCGAAACTCCATTTCTCCACTGGGGACACGCGAGAGTCTCGCAATACCACACACAGGGCTGGATGAAATGGAAGGAGGAAAGAGCACCAGGGTCTGGCTGAATTCTGAAATGCAAGATTAACTCCGAAGAACTGTGGGTTTTGGTGGCTGAAGAAAAAAAGCTGCATTTTCACTGAGCTATAGAATATTCCTGTTTCCAAACTGACAAGTTTTCCCTACTAAGGCCACTCAAACCTCACCTACCGCCCGCCCTGCACCTCCAGGCAAAGAACCTTCCTCTCTACAAAGAACCGCCACCCCTCGGAGTGGGAGAGGAGGCATCTGCCCTGCACTGGGCTGCTTCCTGCCAAACACCACGCCAAGTCCTGTGTCTGTGTCTTCTTCAGTGCTCCAAATAACGCAGAAACCAGGGCTGTGGACTATATTTAGAGAGAGGAAAGCTGGAAACCCAGGACAACCCAGACATCAAGCTGGTGAACCACGGGATAAAACACACATGTGCCATCTGCCGCGGAAGCCCTGCTCCCAGGCTACCCGGACTCAGCAGCCTCTGGATGAACACCCAGCACAGGAGACGAGGGGCAGTTCCGTGAAAATATTTAATAATATGTTTAAAAACAAAACAGACACTGCCAGGCTTTTTGGAGCTTTTATGGTGGCTGGTCAAAGGAATGGAGCCTCCATCCCACCATGCTGGGCCTCCCTAGACGAGGCCCAGAGATCGACAAAGGGGGAGGCCACCCCTCTGGCACACAGGCAGCAGCTGTGGCTCCCAGAGCTGGGCGGCATGAACTCACAAGGGAGCTGGTGGTCAGTGAGCCCTCCTGTTGTGCCAGACAATGCGCTAACATTCTCAGAACAACGCTATGCCCAGCAGCGTGGTGTGACTGGACAGAGCCAGGTCTGCCTGATCCTAAGCTCTTTTTCTGCTAACCCAGAGAGAACCAGCCAGCTAATCCCAATCTAACCCACAGAGGACCAGCCAGCTAATCCCAATCTAACCCACAGAGAACCAGCCAGCTAATCCCAATCTAACCCACAGAGGACCAGCCAGCTAATCCCAATCTAACCCAGAGAGAACCAGCCAGCTAATCCCAATCTAACCCACAGAGGACCAGCCAGCTAATCCCAATCTAACCCAGAGAGAACCAGCCAGCTAATCCCAATCTAACCCACAGAGAACCAGCCAGCTAATCCCAATCTAACCCACAGAGAACCAGCCAGCTAATCCCAATCTAACCCACAGAGGACCAGCCAGCTAATCCCAATCTAACCCACAGAGGACCAGCCAGCTAATCCCAATCTAACCCACAGAGGACCAGCCAGCTAATCCCAATCTAACCCACAGAGGACCAGCCAGCTAATCCCAATCTAACCCAGAGAGAACCAGCCAGCTAATCCCAATCTAACCCACAGAGAACCAGCCAGCTAATCCCAATCTAACCCACAGAGGACCAGCCAGCTAATCCCAATCTAACCCACAGAGGACCAGCCAGCTAATCCCAATCTAACCCAGAGAGAACCAGCCAGCTAATCCCAATCTATCATGTTTAGCATCTCAAATCCTAACTGTCCATGACATTCAGATGTCTTGCACTTTCTGGAGCAATTCCAGTTTTGAACACTTGCAGCCACGGGTGTGCACACACTTGGTTCACACCTCACTTGCTAACCCACAACTGTGCAATGCTCAGCACTTGCTTCCTCCATGGAGGGACAGTTACTCTGCTCACAATGGAAAAGAGAGGGAGAGAAACATGTATGGTGCCTCTCATATGCTCCCGAATGGGGACCTGGCCCACAACCCACACATGTGCCCTGACTGGGAATTAAACCAGCGACCCTTTGGTTCGCAGGTCCCGTGCTCAATCCACTGAGCTACACCAGCCAGGGCTTCCCTGCTATACTCTTAAGTTCCTTTCATATCAATGCTTCCTAACTGGAAGACCATTCTCAAAGAAGGAATCCTGGAAACAATGGAATACACAACAGAATACATAACAGTAGAAGAAACTACAATCCAAACTAAAATTGTTCTGCTTACTCTATTTGCAAGTGGTCTGTTGCTGGATGGAATGCCTCTTTGGAGACACAACTGTATGTAATTTCATCAGAATGCAACTTCCAGAATGGGAACTGCTGAGTTGTAATTTCACTGGAATTCATGTAAAGCTCTACACTTAGATTTGAAAATTTAAGTGCTCATATGTGACACAATAAAAACTTGGTGTCCTGGCAGCTGTGGCTCCATGGGTTGAGTGCTGGCCTGTGAGCTGAAAGGTCACTGGTTCAATTCCCAGTCAGGGCACATGCCTGGGCTGCGGACCAGGTCCCCAGTGGGGGAGCAGGGTGTGCAAGGGGCAACTGATCAATGATTCTCTTGCATATCAATGTTTCATTCCCTCTCTTCCGCTCTCTCTAAAAATAAATAAAATCTTTCAAAAAGTAAATAATAAAATAAATACATAAAACTTAGCTGGACTATATTTCAAAAATTAAAAACCTTAAAACTCTGTTAGTAAAGTTAACGCATGCTCAGCAGTACAATGAGACTGTTTAACAGAAGAGCGAGCTTATTGTCGGGACGTGTTGGTGGAGCAGGAATGTGCGGGTCACAGGAAGCAAACGTTTGGCTGAGGCCTCCCTATCCAGAAGGACAAACACCGGGCTCCATATGCGGGCACACTGCTCAAAATGACAGAGCCCTCAAAGGAGGAAGGGACTTCCTTCTGGGTAGGCCTGAGTAAGAACAAAGAAACACAGAAATTGGCAGATGTTTGACAGGCTGCCATGTGGAAGAGGAGGGCTAACGACAAATCATTGGGTGAATGTAATTGAGAAACAATTTTTTGTTCAATATAAGAAGAAACTTTCAAGGCAAGTCTGTGGGAGGTAGAATATGGCCCCCTAAAGATGCCCACATCCTAGTCCCTGGAGCTGTGCCTGTGTTACTTTACACGGTAAAGCGACTTTGCAGATGTGTTTAGTCAAGGATCGTGAGTTGGGGAGACTCCTGGCTTATCCTTGTGGGTCTAACGGTATCGCAAGGCTCCTTGTAATAGTGAGGCATGAGCATCAGAGCAAGATGCGCCAACGAGGCGGGGCTCTTTCTCAGAGTCAGAACAAGATCTGAGGATGCTCCACTGAGTGCTTTGAAAATGGAGGTAGGTGCTGCAAGCCGAGGCCTGCTGACGGCTTCTAGCAACCAGAGAAGGCAGGAACTGGATTCTCCCCTAGGGCTTTTAGAAAGGGTGCAGCCCTGACAGCAGCTGGACTTTAGCCAAATAGCAACCGTTTCAGACTTCTGACTCCCAGAACTATAACAGGATAAATTTGCATTGTCTTAATCCACTGGGCTTGTGGTAACTTGTTAGGGCAGCAACAGAGCTGAAGGTGACATTTAACAAGGGAATAAACACTACCAGCCCCAGTGAGCTCCCTGTCCCAGGAGGCAATCAAGAAGAGCTGGAAACCTGTAAGGACTGCCCATGACTGACTCCTCCAACTCCGACGGTCCGTGTCTTACGGTGGCTCCTTCTCCAGCTTCTGTATTGACACACGGGTCCCCGCCCTCAGGCCTGGCTCGCCCTCCTCCCTTCCCAGGAGGACAGTGGCGGTGCGTGAAAGGCATGCTCTGGGGGTTGCCCTCACAGCACTTGGGCCTGGCTCAGAGCCTGAGTGCTTGAGGGGGCACCTACCTGAGCAGAGGACTCCTTTGTTCCTGGCACAGGAGAAGTTGTCGCACTCGCAGAAAGGCCCGTAGATCTTCCCAAACTCGCTCTCGAAGCAGGAGCACTGGCTGCAGCTGCACTCCCCGCGCCCGCTGCACAGGGGCTTGCCCTCCGCCTCCCTGCACAGGTTCTGGTACCCGCTCTGGTTCTCTCCTTCCTGGCACTCGCACCTGGTGCCCAGGTAGCTGGGGTTGCACTCACAGAGACCGCACACGTAAGTCCCGTTGCCGCTGCACCTGGGGCTGTCCAGCTCCAGCCCTGCACTGCAGCCACACTTGCAGTTGTAGGCGACCCTCACCTCCAGGCTGTCCCGGAAGCCCACGGGCCGCAGGGTGAACATCTGCTCTGTGTGTTTGCCTGGGCAGCTCCGGGCCTCCACCGACACCTCGAAGGACGCCTGGGCAGAAAGAGGAGAGGGGACACTGTGGGCACAGTGAGTCAGGGTATCTGCATCTGCACTGGCCTCCCAAGCACCCAGGGACCCGGCCCAAGCACAATTCCTCAAGGTCCTGGTGGAGAGCTGCAGCTAAACCCAGCCCTGTCCACACGCACAGGGCCCCAGAAGGAAGAGGCCCCAGGCCAGCAAGTGCCCTCGTTTTACCCGAGGAAGAGCTTACTCAGGCATGCCAACATCTGACACCCGTCGCGCTTGGCTCCTGAACGTTCACTACCTCTTTTCCCCCTCACAGCCCTGAGGAAATGGGCTTCCACAGAAAGGAAGACTCACTCAAGGGTCCATAGGTCTTTTTCTCCCCTTTCTTTTCACTTCTCTCCTATTGCCTCCCCATCTCACTTTGAAAGTCATTCAATCAACAAATACTCCCTGGGCACTTCCTCCGGGCCAGGCACTGTGGGAGATGCTCCCTGAGCTCACGCCCACCGGGGCCCACAGACTCCGCTATAGAAAGGCTTCCTCCCTGCTGGAGAGGGGACAATAGGACACCTGGATGCCTCCCAGTGTACCTCACAGGCATACCTAAGAGGACCGGAATGGCCCTCACAGCTGCATCTTTCATCGTCAGCCTATGGCCCTGAGGTCATAAAGAGTCATCACTGATCAAAAGTGCCACCGCAAGGACAGACCTTTTCTTTTTAAAAAAGCATGTAAAGAAGCGTCGCTAACTCCTGAGCTCATCGTGGGCAGCCCTGGAAACAGGCAGGAAGGGGGACCAAGCAGGCAGATGGCAGGAATGGTGCCCACTTGGCTGCAGTGTGAGGAAAGCAGGGCATCGCTCAGTGTGCTTCTCCCAGGAAGTGGAGCACGACTCCCCCACCTCCCTCCGCGTCTCTCACCAAGAAAGGAGCCACGTGTGGTCAGAATCACCAGCACTGCCCTCGGAGCAGAGCCCTGCGGAAGTCCACACACAGGGAGCAGGCTGTGCTCCTCCCCCGGCTGGTGCTGCTCCTCCCCTGACGGAGGCGGTCCCTACACAGACGGAGGCCTGGGCGCACTCCAGAAACTGACTCACCGGGTCTGGCCCGGATGTCTTTATGTTTCAAGTCTCCTCAGATCATTCTAGAGCTCAAAACCGGTTAGGAATCACCTTTAGCTATTGTTATTTTTACTCTATTATTTGCACTGGAATAAGGCTGAGTTTAAAAGTCACCAAGAACCTGCTTTATAGGACACTGTTCAGGTAATGATGTGCACTTTTGGAGAGCAATGAAAAGATTTTTTTTCTAAATGTTCCACAGATCCTTATCGCTTTGGGATCTTTACTACTTCTAAAAAGCCTCCCTTCAGATTCTGTGACATCTAGGGACACCCCAGGGTCGGGTGGGGTGTGAGGGACGGAAGAGGCAGACAGACCCAGCTCTCTAGGTACTGGGTAGTCCTGCTTGGCAGCAAGCCACAGCTTCAGGGTGCTGGACAGCAAACGCCCAGCAGTCAGCGTCAGCCAAAGGGCATCACAGGAGATGCTATGGATGGCGGCTGAGGACCATGACCAGGAGACAGGGTCTGAGGACACTGGGAAAACCAAGCCAGCCACAGACAGTTGGGACTAGCCCACCCCCACCTCGTGTCTATGTTGGGGGTCGGGTGAGAGGAGATAAAAAGAAGGATTGACAAAGCAAGTTCAAGACTAGGCTCCAAGGCCCTGAGGTACAGGTGGGCTTTCAAGGTAAGGAAACAAATGGGGCACTGAAATCTGCTGGTGACAGCACACACTACCAGTTACCAGGTGCCAAGCACCCACCTGTGCCGGGCACTGTGCAAGCATTCCCACGAGCATTTCATTTACATGCCCTGAACGGAGGCACCCTCATTCACCAGAGAGAACACAGGGCGAGTGAGCTTGGTGCTGGTCTCACAGCTGGTGAGGGGTGGCGTGTGCTCTCCTTGGCAGGCTACCTCCTGGAAGTGGGGAATGAGGCAGACGCCCAGTGTCCATATCTGGGTATAGAGGAAGAGGCGGCTCAGCTCACCGTGGGGGCTAGATGATGACCCCCAAGGGCCAGAGGCTCTGCCACACCTTCCTGCCTTGGCTCAGGATGACCTAAGCCTGCAGATGAGAGGGAGGACAGACTGCCTGACCAGAGCCACCCATCTGGACATTGAGAATACAGAGAACATCCCTGTCCTCTGAAGCTCAGAGAGAAGCTGGAACTTGCTCCGTTGCGTACTTCCCAGGGCTACCACTTTGCTACACTTGTTAACTGAAAAGCCCCTGGCCCAAAAGGCATCTGTGGGGCAGAGGGAAACAACTACAAAGGCATAACCTGGTCAGACCCAGAGGCATTTAATTACTGAAACACCGTGGGAAGTGTCCATCTCCGAACAGAACCAGCCCCAGGGGAATCTGGCCTATGTCACGGGACATAGTAACAACAGAGAGAATGAAATCTGAGTCTTGCTGATGTGTCTGTGGTTGCTGGGAGTAAATGCAGAAGCGGGGAGCCCCTGAATCAGTGCTGGCCGCTGATCACCGAGGATTTAGAACAGCTCACGCCCTGTCCACCTGGCCAGGGAGCAAGGAGGACCTGGCTGGTAAGCAGGTCCAGTAGTCTTCCTCAGTCCTGAGCATGCAGGTGGCCACCAGTGACCACAGAAAGGCTCTATTTCAGCCCCTGGCTCTCAGTCCTGCAGGCACGGAGTGCTGTAAAAAGCACTTCAGGAATGGCAAGTAAATCCGTCCAGCGACCCTTCCTTTCAGTGTCCATTTCCCTAAGGGGTCAGAAAAGACCCTGGGGAGTCTGGCAGGCATCTGGAAAGAGGCTTCTCTTCCCTGATTACTATGGCCTCCAACCGATACTGAAGGCCCCCCAGATCCTGGAGACTTCCCTTTCTCCCACTCCGAGCCGCCAGAGGAAGGTCATGGATGGAGCAGCCTCCCTCCTGCCCAGCCGCATTATTTAAACCTCATTGGGATGCTCCTGGTTCCTCAGCAGGGCTGCTGGTCTGACCACCCTTTCAAACAGGCCCCCAACCCCCACCCCAAACCCACCAAACTCAGGGCTGTGCAGATGCCAAGTCCACTAGGAGCACATTGAAACAAAGCCCCAGAGGAGGGGACAGGAACGGGACACCATGGGAAGCCCATGACAGGCTCACTGGGCCCTTTGTACTGGGCGTTAGTGCTCGCCACACAGCTGGCCACTTGCATACTGATTTGTCAAAGCTGGTCCGTGAGAAAACCGACTCCCTAGGCCAGGCCCCTCAGTCAGTCCCGGTCGGTGTTGGGATGAGGGGAGGAAAACTAGGGTAACATCTGAAACCACTGGAGAAGAAAGAGAACTCCACTGGATTTGGGGTTCTCAAAGTTTTATTTCTGTAACACTTCTCCTTGAAGACATCCCTGTTCCTCACCCCCTGCTCTTTCCTGGACAAGATCTCAGCCCAGAGAACAGAATCACAAAACCACAGCCTCTGGCTGGAAGTGATCACAGATCTCTGTCTGCCCACCCCCAGCCCTGCAGGAAGCTTCTGTTATGAGGAGGTGAGACGACCTAGCTGCCACTTGAACCCAGCTGCCCCAAGGCTGTCGCTGTCCCGCACACGTCCACACGCCAGACCCTGAGCTACCAGATGACAGTTGTTCCCGTCTGCCTCCACTACCCGCTCCTCCAGGCGAGCCCTAGCGCCCTTCCCCCTGCCATTCCGTGGCTTGTCCAAAGCCTTCCCAACCTGTGGCTCTAAAGAATGGAACCTGCCTTCCAAAGACAGCCAGACACCTTAGCTCTGCCCGGGTGTCCTACAGCACAGCCCAGGCCTGCCTCTGCGGCCCCAGCTCCCGCCACTCACCCCTCGTCCCCAGCCCACTGCCCTCAGCAGCTTTGTAATTATAAAAAGACAATGTTCTTTCACACCTTTGAAGCCTCACCTGCAGCTCTGAACATGCTATGCCCACTCATGGGACCTGCCCACCCTCCCTTTCCATGTCTGGAAAATTCTTTCTCATGCTCCAAGTCTCAGCTCCAGCAGCACCCTCTGCAATGCGGGGCCCCTCATTCCTTGGGGCTCCCTTGGTAACCTGCCCAGCTTTTATCACCACACCCATCAGCCTCCACAGGGTTAACTCGTCTGCATGTTTATTTCCTCCACCAGACTTGTCTTTGGGACAAATATCAAGAGGGAAATGCCCACACACTCAGTAGCAAGCCTGCTTGCCAAAGCCCAACTGAAACCTCTCTGGAGAAGGGCCACTTAGCCTGTGAGGAGGAACAGAAGGCTGGACTTCCTGGCCCAGGGTTAAGAAAAGCAGACTGGTCCCAGCTGGACCGGACCCTGTCCTTCAGCAAAAGGGAGGGGGGGAAAGCCCCCCAAACCTCCCTCCCAGGCCAGGCCCTGGGGGCATGTGCCTGTGCAGGGCCCCACCCTCAGATGGCCCTGTGCTTAGTTTGATGTTCTGCTGTTGTCCTCTTGAAATTCTTAATCATTTTTGAACAGGAACCCCCTATTTTCATTTTGCACTAGGCCCTGCCCCCTACTGCCTCCAGGGCCCTTAAAGAGCTCACCTTCTGTGGCCTCTCCTGGCCTGGCCCGGCCCGATGAGCAGCATTGTGTCCAAATATAACGGGCAAGTGGCCGCTATCCTGTGCCAGCCTGTCTCCACCCACTGAAAACAAACCCCCACCACCCTTGCCCGGGACCCCAGGGCCCTGAGACCAGGCCCCTGGACAGCCAGACAGCCCGGAAAGGTTGAGAGGACACAAGAAGCTAGCACAGACACCAGTTTTGAGCCACAGCTGCTTCAACAAGGCCACAGCCCTCAGACCTCAAGGGCTGTTGAGGGCCGTTGGCGTGGGAGGAGCTGTCTTCTTTCTCTACTACTACACGTGCTCTAGAAATTACCCAAATACAGCAGAGATTTTTTACTTTTGTGAAAAAATGCCACTTAAAATTGTTTTCTGTCTCTGGACAACGTATCCATACCCTAAGGTATCCCATCAAAAAACCAAAATGTGCACACCAGCATGCCGAGGGACCGCTGCAAGGCCTCACGCCCGAGGTGAGGAGGAGGAAGGAAAAGACGCAGACTCGGGCATCAGCCATCTCGCATCTGACTCTTGGGGCTTGGGTCTCGTCAGCAGGGGGACTTCTGGCAAGTGTCTCAGACGACCCCCCTCCCGGCCCCCCAGAGCCTGAGTCTCTGTCACGTAAAACAGGTAACAACGTGTCCACTGCAGGAAGTACAGCTAAGAACAGCCCCTGCCACAGTCTTGGGCGCATCGTAAATCCCCACGGATGGCGATGCATGTTATTCCCTCCACGATTAGGAGGCAGTGACTAGCGACTTGACCTCAGCGACCTTGGGCGGGTCGTCACACCCCCACATCGTGGCTGTGGGCAGCAAAGAGTACAGCACCCACCTGAGCCGCAGGGGTGCGGAAAACACATAAAGGCACTGGACAAACTGCGTGGGTTCCCTGAGTGGGGCCTAGGTCTTTGTTACCATCCACTGCTCTGAGACAAGCCCTTTGAAACAGGCCTGGCAGCAGGATCGCGGGCACCAAGAGGCCGGGTGAAGGGTGCCGGCTGGCATCAGAGCCAGAAAGCCCCGGCTTTGAACTTGCACTTTGCTACTTACTGGCTGTGGAGCCTTGGCAATTAACTAAATCTCTGTGCCTCAGTTTTTCTCATCTGTCGACACAAACGACATTATCTCCCTCACAAGGAACCAGATGGGGATACAGAGCTAAGTCACTGTCCAGCGTGTTTATGGTGCTTCCCCAAACTAACCGCATTTTCCCCTTCGGCCCGTTAGGGACCCAACATTCTTATAACGACTTTCCCTTTTTTGCTTAAGGCGGTACGAATGGGCTTCAGTCTCTGGCATCCAGAGGGAATTCTGATTTTATGCCATTGTTATCAACAGACGCCAGTTCCTTGGACCCTCCTGGTTTCTAGACAATTCATCGTGATCATTTACTTGTCACTGTCCTTTTGAAAACAGAACTGAACACGGAACTCTGATGCAGGCTCACCCACACAAAGAAGAGTGGAGCCATTCTCTGGGGTTTCAAAATACTTCTGTTAACGCAGCTTTAATTGGCAGTACTTTTTTTTTTTAAAGCAACACTTTACTCACATTGAACCTTTGAGAATTACAATTTGCTAGATCCTCCTCTTAAAAATGACTATCAAGTTCCATCTATCCTACTGATATTATCAATGAAATACAAGATATTAATCCTGATGACTTCAACCCAGCTTAGTTTTAAAAAATATTTTAAATCTTGGTTTTCTTATCTGTAAGATAATCTGTTTTCTCCAGCTCTGTGATCTTCCGGTATTTGACAAGTGGGGGTCACACGAGTTCAACGCAAGCCAGTAGCAAACGCAAACGGACAGAGACGTGCGGGACCTCAGTCAAGGCTTTCTTCCTGTTGACATTGTCGACACTCTTAGAAAGAGTGTTCGCGCGGCTACAAATCGGCCGGACTGTGCTCTTACCAACTCACGTCACCTGCCGCAGGCACGAGGACGCCGTCAGAGACTGTTAGGGGCCTTCCTGAACCCTGTGTCCTGTGTGTGTGCGGCGTAAGCTCCTTCCCCTCTGCTCCGCTGGGCCTAGTCCTC
The DNA here is from genome assembly GCF_022682495.2 of Desmodus rotundus. NCBI lineage: Eukaryota > Metazoa > Chordata > Mammalia > Chiroptera > Phyllostomidae > Desmodus > Desmodus rotundus. Next base: position 102,023,971 of record NC_071388.1, read on the forward strand.
CAACTACACGGGCCCTTGTCTGGGGTTTTCACACATCGTTCTTCAGCTTTCCTGACACACTGCACCAAACATTCTACCCACAGACTTCTTCGTATTTGACAGGGGGAAAGAGTGAGGGCCAGAGTATCCAAGCACAGAGCAAGCTGTAGAAGACTAGGGATGAGGCCAGGTCTCTCAGATCCCTGCCCATACTCTGCCATCTAATCTCACGCCGGTCCAGTGAAGACAATACTCATGTAAACACCCAGGCACCTTGTTGACCTGGGGAAGACTGAGAGGGCAACGCACTGACGTCTGCTTGCTCCCTGGGGCTTTCTGACAAGTCCACTGGCACCTGGAAGGCACGACACAGAGCAGGCTTTGGGAAGTCCGCCAGGCTGCTAAGGTGGAAGACAGAATAAAAACTACTAAAGGACTCTAGTAAGTTACAAAAGTTATCAGAAGCCAAAGAATGATGGCCAGGGCTGACAGGTGCCACATAAACAGAGACGGGGTGAGGACTTACCGTGTCCCCAATCTTCAGGCCCTCACACTTCCTCTGATCCGGGTAGGACACACCATCCTGGCAGGTGGCAGTGAAGAAGAGGTTAAGGTCTTCCGGCTGATCCCAGACTGACAGCTCCACCTTGGACCGGATGCTCTGAACAGAGAGAGAAGATGAGGCTCAAAACACCAGTACACGCTGCAGCCAAGATGCCGTCCACAGCGGTTCTCTGACGCTCATGTGGCTTCCTCTCGCACGGGTGTCTCAAGCCAGGGAAAGAGCCAGCCAGGGGGCTTGTTTCAGTGCCCCTTCCTCACCCCCTTCCTTTGTCCCACCCCCACACACGCCCATCTTGCTAGTAACTGGCCTGAGGTCTCCCTCCCGGAGCTTGGAGATGTCGATAATGGTCCACCTGCCATGTGATGTTATTATCTGCCAGTCACCTCGCATCCCACCCTCAGGCTCAGACACACAGCTCCTCGAATGTTGCCCTATGCTCTCCAGACTTAGGTCCTTTACACATGGAATAGTGTCTCTTTGCTCGACGGCCCTTCTCTCTCCCCTGGCCAGCTCCTTATCATCCTGCAAGAAATCAATCCAGCAGGCCATTTCTCCAGGAGCGCACCCCATTGTTCTTCACCCACACCCTTCCCCCACCAGATGAGATCCACCTGGGTGAGGCTGAACTACATTATCAGAGAGCAACATCTTTTGCGTGGATTATGTTCTCAAGACAGCGAATGAAATGAAAATCAAGCCAAAATTTCCCATGAGAACAGAAAAAAATAAAAGACTGAACACATCAGTGTCAGAAAGGACGTGGAGCAACTGAGGCCCTCATATGCCGCTGGTGCAGCTGCAGCTGGCACGACCCTCGAGAAAACATCAGGCAGCACCTGCTAAAGCTCAGGCCAACCGCAGACCTACCGGTCTGCCAAGGATCCTACGCGACAGAGCTGTGTCCCAACCAGAAGACGTGCACGGGGATGCCTATAGCAACTGTCCACAGCTACCCAAACGCCTGTCGAGAGTAGCACAGGGTTTACTGTTAAACTGTGGTCTGTTCACAGAATACCACACAGTAATGAGAATGAACGAAATGTGGCATGTCACAATATAGATGAATCTCATAAATACAGCAAGGCCCAAAAGAAGCCAAAAAGGCATATGTACTATATGATTCTATGTGTATGAAAGTCAAAACTGGCAAAAATAATGGGTACCCTTAGGGACAGCGTGGAGGAGGACGCACAAGGACTACCAGATGCAACTAGCATCACTGAGGCACTGGATGCTCAGGTGCATTCAATTTGTGAAAAGTCTGAACAATTTTCTTTGTGTGTGTGTTAGTTTAAAAAATTGCTATTGAAAATCTCTGAGGAGGACGCGCTTTGGAGGCTGAATGCAAATAAAGTAATTGGCTTATATGTAGGGGGCATATCTTACCCCCCAGAATTTTTTGTACACTAGGACACCCAACATAGCAGGATGTACACACTCCAAGAGGCTTGTGGACACACGGAACCCAAGACCGACTGAGGAGTTGTCTGACTCCCCGGGAGCACTGAACAGAACAGCAGGCGCGACTGCCTCCTGCTCTCATGTGGCTTCTTTCTTTTTTCTTTTTTTGCTGAGCATGTAGTATTAAACTTGTATAAGTTAAATATGCAGTTTTCCTAACAAATTAACAGCTGGTAAAAATATTCCTACAAAAAAGTCTCTCCCTTTGTAACAAATTGTGTAAGCGCTTCTACAACTCTAAAAATACTCTCTCTTAAATCCACTTCCTCTTGTAAGTGCCAGCCTCAACTGGCAAAGGCTTGTGCGCACACCACTCCACACACAGCACTTCCCTGCTGGACGTGATTAGCTATTTACAAATCTGTTTTCCCACTGAGCTGTGAATCCAAGGGCCATATTAAATTTCTGTCTAGGACTGAGCACAGCCTGTTGTTGAATACAGGGAAGGATGGAGACTTTAATAGCTACACAAAGGAGCTCAGAACTGGTGGAAGAAACTTAAATGAAGTTATTTTTGAAACAGCAAATAACTTTTAAAAATTTGTAATCGTGAGTAAATATGAGGATGAGGCAAAACTGCATGTCATTAAAGGGCTAGGTGGACTGGAGCTTTGTAAAGTGTCAGTAGGGAAGAGTCACGTGAAATATGGGCCTGTGGTTCACAAACAGGGTCACGAAGATCCTGAAGATCACTAACCTGGACGCCTCCACGGAGAACTAGGTAGAGGGAGGGGAAGCGCCCTGGGCACTGCCACTCCCATTCTATGAATCAGCAACCATAATGGATGGAAACTGAATTCTATGTTCTACTCCGGCCATAAGCCCCCAAAGCCTTGTGTTTTGATCTGAAATTTGTATTATTCCTGCTCCCTACACACTCTCTCAAATCAGAAACTCTCAAGATGTTAGAGGCATAGGAATGATGGAGATTATTTAGTTCAAACCTCTCATGTTATGGAGACAGGAAGCCAAAGAAAAGGCCTCCTCCAAGGTCATTATCAGCTGAAGCCAAAGAAAAGAACTCATCCAAGGTCATCCAGCTGCCAGAGGCAGGCAGGCAGGACCAGGTCCAGGCCTTCTGATCCCCCCACAGTGCTCTCCGAAATCACTACACCCAATGCTCCTTTCTTTGAAAACTGGCTCTGACTTGGAAGAGTGTGGGCGTGCAGGCTGTATTCTGCTTGTTAGGGCCAGTCTGCCCTAAAGGACCATGAGATCCCAGAGGGCAGGACTGTGTTCTGTTCACTGTTTTATTCCCAGGGTCTACCACGACGCCTGCCACAGCCATGAGTACACATTTGCTGAATGAATGAGTGCGTGCGTGCGTGAGTGAGTGAATGAATAGAAGACAAGATACAGTGGAGGACCAGAGCCATGGACGATGCAGTTATTTCACATGAAGACTCATCTGTGACTCCCACCAGCTTTGCCTGTGAAGGGTGATTCCTTACTCCTCGTCCTAGGACAATGAGACAACGTCAAGGATGTCAGAAGTGTGGAGGCTATTAAATACTCAGTCGGGCTAGGTCACATCTGCAATTGCTTTAAGTCAGGCAGCTGTGATGTGGGTGGGAGCAGACTTTATGGCAACAACAAAAAGAGAAACATGTGCTCAGTGAGGAGAAACATATACCGTGGCCTCTGATGTCACCCTCCACATGCAATTCCAGTGGTTCCCAGCTCACTCTGCTCTTTCCCACTCTGGAAAGAGGCTGCGGTGATTGCTCCTGAGTCCCACCCTCCCCTTCCACAGTGAGCCGTGATGCTGGTGCTGTGTGTGTGCAGCCAGCCCTCCCCTCACTCCCCAGCGCTGGAAGAGACCCTATCCCAACACCGACTACACAGCCAGGCTCCACACGGCTCAACGCCATCGGGAGCATTTGGTGATCTCCCACAGTGAAGAAATTTGGCACTACAAGAATACATTTATAAATCAAAGCCCAGAGTCGAAGGCTCCTCACCGTGAAAGCTGCATATGACAGACTCAATTCTGCAAGATATTAAATCAAGCACACCCGTTCCATTTTGCTCCATCTTCAGCGGGGCTCAATACCACAGCTATTTCATCTGTTACAGATGTTCCAACCAGAATCTTTTCCTAAGGTCCCCAAGACGGTTTGTCAGCAACTCTCGGAGGAAGGTAAAAGTCAACACCCACACTTAGTCACGTGTCATGTGCCTCACCTGAACTCCACCGCACACCACTGAGAGGGCAAGGCGACACAGAAACGCGCAGTCCGGTCAGAGCTGCGCTTGTGCCCTGGTGGGGCCGAGGAGCAGGGGAAAGGGTAATTGGGGCCAACCCGAGCCTCCAGTGCAGGCAAACGCTCACACCACACCCACAGCCACAGCCCCACAACACACCCCTGCCACGCACACCCCACACCCTAGACACTACACACACCACACCAGAGGCCGGTGCTAGGCTCAAATCCAGGAGAAGTGCTAAGGGCTGAAGTCCAGCCTGGGCCTTCCCATTTGCCAGAAATGCTGGCGACCAGGGAAACAGGCACTAATCAATGCCAAGCACCAACTCACCCCCAGCACGGGCTTCCACCCACTAGGCTTTGCTCCAAATACCCTGCCATTTCGCATTTCTTTAATATATTACTTTAAACTTCCACTCAAGTGGGGGGGCAGAAGTAGGCAAACATCAGAGATCCCACCCCTTTGAGCGATGGATATGTTCAGTACCTTGATGGTGGTGATAGTTTTGCAGGTATGTACACGAGTTGGAACTTAAATTGTACACTTTCTATCTGTACAGTTTATTACATGTTAATTTTCTCCCAATAAAGCTATTTTAATATTTTCCAATGCATGTAAACAGTCATTGTTGATAGGATTCCAGAATTGCCCATCTTTAAAAAGTTGAGTTTCATACGTTCGTAAGTTATATGTCCCATTTCCTATTGTGTTCTCTCATAGGAGCCAGTTTAACCTGAGTCAAGTTACAGTGCTAGGTTCCCACAATTCCTCAGGGGACTCATCCCAGGCTGCAAGTGCGGCTCGGCCCTGCCCGACTCCTCAGCAGCAGGGAGGGCTCCCCACTCCTCTCCTGTCCTCCGCCGACCACACAGACAGAGCATGTTTCCTGACTTATTTACCATGGATCCTGCTCAGAGTCAATGCAATGTACCTCAGAGAAAGAACACCACTGAGCACTTGAGAGTCCCACCCAGGGAACCAACACCACCTCATGCTCCCCAGTTTTTAGCAGCCCTACTCACAAGTATGGACGTGCAGAGCCACACAGCCCTACAATGCTAACTGAGCAGAATGCTTTTTCATTTCTGGAGAACACGACCCAGCCAGTTTTGCAGAACTGAGTGACACTGTGCCCTACTTCACGGAAGCTGCGAGGAACAGAGAGCCTGAGCCTTCACCAGGAAATGATCCTGGGAAGGATCTAGGTCTGTCATCCACCCGCAGGGGTCTGGACTCAGGAACTGAGGGTGGAAATGCTGGGAGATGGCTCCTCCCCAGACACTCAGAAGAACACCCTCACTCCACCCAGAGCTTGAGATGTGGTTGCTCTTCAGCCATTTCTCCTTCACAGGCCCTGGCTCAGCAGAGGCCAGCTGCGGTCACCCTGCCACGGAGAGCAGGTCCAGCAGCAGCCCACCTCCTAACTCAGACCCCCAGACCCCCAGAGGATGGGGAGAACCACCCAGGCCAGGGGTCTGGCTCTCGTTTTGACTTCAGTTCAGTGTCTAGAGCTTGTGTCCAAAGGCCCACAGTGATGCGTGGCCCTCGGAAAGGGGGCTACACTCAGCAGGCTGGGCCCCTCCCTTGCACACGCACTCTCTTCGCAAACACTCTGTCAGTATGTTATGCTTCTACCCTCTGTGGAAATCTCAAAGTCACTAAGTGTAAAACTAACCAGAAATTCTATCTTCCTGGTTCTGGGTTCTGGGTGGCCAGTGGATCTGGCAAAGATTTAGAGGTCAGAGATCAGAACAGAGGACGGTAGCAAGCAGGGCGTAGTGTAGGAGAGGAGAAAGAAGTCAGAAGTTTCTCTCAGGAGGGAGTTTGGGAGCCAGGAAGAATTGTGAAGAGGACCTTAACTGTAACAGGAGGTGGGGGAGGGAAGAAAACCTAGCCACAAATCCCTACTGCTCCCGACTCGCACCAAAGCTCCAGGAGACCAAGAGAGGGCCAGCCACCTGCCATGCTCCAGCGCTCCCCCAGTGGCCCGACGGCACTACCTATAGCTCCTGGTCTAGCTGAGCAATATCTTGTCACTAAAAAAGGGCCCCATCAGTAGGTGGAAAAAGTCAACACTGGAAAAAGGCTGAGTTCCAAATACTCATTTGTAAATCTGTCGTGGTTGGGAAAGGTGGTTTCTCTCATACACATGTGATACCACAGTGGTTAACTGGGCTGCCAGGTTAGCCCACAAAGTCTACTTTGCGTAAGTCTAGGACGCATACTGCTACTTGAACTGTACTTACTCTACGTGGAACTTTGTCTTAACAGGAACATACACTCTGAATTCTATCTGGGAGCTACCTGGCGCTATCAAGGGCAAGGTGGGCACTGGGGTCTACAGCCATCCTGGGGCTAGGCAGGGAGAGGGCAGCTGAGAGTCCGTTCATACCTCCCAGCACAAGCACAATGTGCTTGCCTTTCTCCTGGAAAAAAAAAAAGCAAGGTCTGAGTGAAACACTTCTAGGGACTGAGAACTGGGGTAGCCAGTCAGAGAAAGACGAGTACCATATGATTTCACTCATAAGTGGAATGAACTAACAAGCAAACTGGAGAGAGTCTGACAAGACAGAGACTAGGAGGACAGCTGTTGGGAGTGGGGGGCTGATGAAGGGAGTGGAGGGGTTGAGCAAAAAAGAAAAAGAGAAAAAACTCATAGATTGGTGGGGGAGGTGGAAGAGGGCGATGGACAGAGAGCCGACTTGGGGAGGTGAGCACACAACACAGTGCACCGATGACCTGGTGTAGAACTGTGCAGCTGAAAACTACGCAATGTTGTTAACCAGTGTCACCCCAATAAATTCAATTAAAGAGAAAATAAAAATTAAAAAAATAAAAACTGAAAATGTTATGGTGACAGGTGTGGGTCAGTTACACACCTTTTTATTCCAGATTGACAGCAGTAACTAAATTAAACCATTCATCCGAAAGGAAGAACAGATTTCAAATCACATGGCCTCCCACAAAAAATAATAAAACATAACAAGAACTGAGGTGAAAGAGAGTAAAAAGGAAAGAGCTTGGCACCACAGACACCAGCCTGGAGTGTGGAGGTGACTCCCAAGCCAGGTCTGAGAATGCTGCACGGACGACAAAGTAGAGCCACGGTAACGTGGTGACTGGGTACAGCACAGAAACTTCACAGGCCCACTGAGGCTCCCTTTGATAACAGTCAGACCCTGAGTGTGCAGGCAAAAGACCTGCTGCTGATTCTTAGTGTTTCTACCCCATTTCAGTCTGCAGCTCTATGCGAAGCTCCACGAGCCTGGGGAATTCCAACCACCCTGCCATGGTGAGGTGATATCAGTGTGCATGCTTCTGCTGTCTACCCCCAGGGGGCACAGCAGCAGGATCATCTAGGCAACGGGGTGAATGGACAGCATCTGTACCCACTCATGCGAGGTGATCCGATGCGACCCGGGTTATCACGCAGTCAGAACCCAAGCATGGTCAGAGGCCACAGGCCTGAGTCTGACTGAGCAGTCACAGCTCACAGGGGTCAGCTTATAAGGAGAGGCAAGTTGGCAGAGTGAGGGGAGAGGGATGTACCAAACAGGATAGCCCTCTCCATCCCGAACCTGAGCAAAGGAGAAAGGCACCAACTCAAGAGGCAACAGTCAGCAAGCAGAGCCAAGCACGCCAGCACGGTGCGCTGCCCACCTGAGTCCAGGCAAGCTCCCAAAGCCTCAGTGGGGAAGAAACTGATGACTTACATTGTACGCGTTGATAATCAGTTGAATAATATTTTTGGAGTCTCCATGTAAAATCTCGACCGTTGTTCCAGGTATCAGGGTTGTAAAATTCTTGGGGGAAGAAGAAGAAATAAGAAATAAGCCCATCTGCCCTTTCATACCACCAGAGCGAACCCTGCTCTCTGGACAGAAAAAGGCCCCCACGTTAGTCTGCCACGCCGTCACACCACAAAGCGGAGAGGCTGTCACAAGGCACGGCGAGAAGAACCGGCACCGGGGAACAGAGTTACTGCCTAGGCTGTGCAGCGTCTGTCCTCGGAGCTCTGGGTCTGCTCCTCAAGGACAATGCCCTGCTCCTTCTCAGAGGCCCCGCCCCTCCAGCATGTAACGGACAGCTCCGCGTGTCCATCCTCCAAGGTCAGCATGTTCTGCCACATTTCCTGCCACGTCTCCCCTCGTCCACCTAGGTATTCCCAGGGTCACTTCAAGGGTGCCCTCAATCTGCTCAGCAGAGGTGAAAGGGGAGACTTTCCAAGGGGCTCCCATGCAGCCTCTTTTCCTAATAAGGAACGGAGATGGGAATGGTGCCCTCTGGGTGAAGTCCTACAACAAAGCAGGCAGCCTTGAAGTACTTGCCTTTCCTCTTTCAGTTGTATTAACACCTGAGTACGTCACTTATTAAAGTGACAGAAACATCTGGAAGCACCCACCACCACCATCAGCCCACCTTGGACTCCTCCCTGAGCAGTGTCCCTAAGTAAGGCTGGCTTAAGCCAAGGTGGCCTCTTCCGTCCTGTGCATCTGGAAGCATGCTAGCACAGTCTGTGCAACTGACCCCTCGAAAAACGTTATTTGTAAATGGGTGTTTTATCCTGCCATATTCCACAAAAACAGGAAAAAAACCCTTCTTCCCTCATTTTCATCTTCTCAAATTGACTCAGACTAAAAGAAGATCAAGAACTCAAGAACACATCAGTGGCATTTTATCAGTACTAATCTCAGGCAGGAACAGCAGAAAAACATAATTAGATAAAGGCTCTTTGTGGGTATTTAGAGCGGAAAGGAGAGGGGCCAGGACTGGCTGTCTGGAGGTGGGATGGAGTTCCCATAACCTCTCATTCCAGTGATGTCAGAGACGAGCTGGGCTTTACATTTAGCTTACTCGAGCTCTCCCGGAGCGACGTGACTTGTGTGATTGCGGGAAAGAGCATGTTCGCGAGGGAGTTTATGGTAATGGTCCACGGGATGACCCACAAATAGACTCAGAACAGATTCATACAGACTTCTCCGTGCACTTGAGACACTTATTGTTTTCTCTGGGAACTCCTGTCCCAGGCCAGCCCCCGGTCTCCTGCACTCTGTGGGCAAGGCAGAAAAACTCCGGAATACTGGAATTAGTGGCACAGCCTGCCTCCATGCCTAAGTTTTGTCTGTGTGCATTTCCATTTTATGTTGTCCTTCCGCAGGACCGTGTGTCCGGTGTGTTTCCAGTACATCATCCGAAAAGTGGGAATTCGTATTTCCAAAGTTTTTCTCAAGATTAAATTAGATACCATACGTTTAAATTCCTCGTAAGGGTACGTGCGCTGCTAGGTGAATTCCTTAACGCTATTATTTTCCACTAGATCAAGACAGGGCTGTAATCCCCCCCACAGAGCAGGGCTGTTACCATTCGTCGCCCCACATTCTAGTCTCCCATTCACCTCAGGGTCAGCAAGGCCCCAGAACCAGCACACCAGCTCCCCCGCCCCACGTGTACCTTGTAGAGCATGTAATGGTTTTTCGTCACTGCAAAGATGAGGTTGATGTTGTTCTCTGCCAACTTCTCTCCAAGCAAGGCAAGGGATGGATAGTCCTAGGGCCAATGCAAAAGTGGAAGCTGTAACCTTTCTAACAGGCTGAGATACTACCAGGCTCCAACATGCACTCGGTAACGCGTCCCTTGCCGTGAACAGCTCCTTCCCCTGGCAGCCCCTTAATCACAAAGTCCCATGGGCAGGTTCCCCTGAGGAAGTGTCTTTCCTGGTCCCTCCAGGGAAAGACCCTCCAGCACCACCATCCAGAAGGGAGAAGCGATAAATGGAGGGCTCTGTCACCTGGTCTAGGTTTCTGCCCTTGCGGCAGGGATGGGGCAGAGTCGGGGGGCCCCACAGTGAATAGCCACCACGCCCTCCCATCGGTCGTCAGCACCTGTTATTTTTCCTGTTCCTTAAGACCTTCCCTCCAGATCTCCTTGCCTCATTTTCCTTTTCTTGTCCTACGTCTAATGACTGGGCCTGCCACTGCCCCCTACATGTCCTGTGAAGCCCTGCTCGTGGCTCAGAATGGGCAGAAGAGGCTCCTGGCCTCTGGGCTGAATGTTGGACCGAGGAGGGCATGGGGCACAGGCAGGGAGGGAGGGAGGGAGGAGGCCGAGGGGCACTTTAACAATGCCCTGAAGGGCTTTACGGGCTGGTGATGGGTGCAGGGGCCCATCTCAGTTTTACGATTGTCAGGTTGTACAGTTACAGTCCTTTTTCCAGACTCCACTCTTCTTGGAAAATGCAGAAAGCTTGGAGACTGGCCATCTCTTGAAACTGGAGAAAATGAGCTTGTCCAGAAAAGAACATTAGAAAGAATTCCTCTCTAGCCAGACACCGGAATGGATTTGGGAAGGAAGATGGTACAGATTAATTTTTTAAATTGGATAGTGTGACAGGAGCTTGGTAATTGTTGGGTCTGGGTGACGGGAATGTAGGAATTCGTTTCCCTGGCCCATCTATTGCTCATTTGATATGTCTGAGGTGGCTGCCCATTCCATGCAGGACACATTCGGCCCCCTTCGGACACTGACGGGGCCCCGTGCCTCAGGGAGCCCGTCTCCAGAAGTCACGAAGTTTTGCCTCAGCTTGGCTTGCCCTGCAACTTCTATCCCAGTTTTGATCTCTGAAGGAACACGGTGGCCCCCCCTGTAAGACTGCCTCTCCCCTTCGGGACTTACCCTGTCTCCCAGATCACCCCTGAGTGGAACCCTCAGTGGAACACTCCCATTTAGACGCACAACGGCAGAAGGATGTGCCAGCGACAGAAATCCCTCAGCAACGTTCCAAGTCAATGAGTCTGGGAAGCCCAGCTGGAGAAGATGGGATAACGAAACCCAATCCCCCAAATGGCTGGGAAAGTCAGTGAGCAGAGGCCAGACGAGGATTTCAGCGCCAGTGAACCCCTGGGCCACGGGCCGGGTCACGGGGCAGCGCTGGGTCCCGGCCCTCACCCCCTCACCATTTGGCTGGACGCGGTGTACTCGTTGGCCTCGTTCAGGTGGCACTGGCCATCGTGCGGCTGCACCAGGCCCCCTAGTTTTCCGTCGAGTGCGATGTGGGGCACGTCGTCTGTCGTGAAGACCAGCAAGTGCAAGGCATCCTTTCGCCAGCCAATCTTCCCCTGAGGAACAGAGGGCTGATGAGTGCAAAGCCTTTCTGGGCACTGCCCAAGCCTGCCCAGTGCTTCGGACAAGGCCCTGGCTCATCTCCAGGGGTCATGGTGTGAACGAGGAGCATTCCCCCATGTACCTGGGGACCCACGTAAAACCACTGGAGAGGAATCCCACAGAGCTCAGAAGACACCAGCCTGGGCCAGAGAGCCCTAAATGCACAGGGAGATTCCCCTGGCTTGGCTCATACAGGCCTCAGTGCCTGGAACGTCCCCTGCAGCCCATCACAGTCTCCCCCAGCTCCTTTCAGTTTACACCCGGGGCTGCTTCCCCTTCCAGCCTCCCCTATTACTCCATCCAGAACAGCCTTTATCCCACCCCGACCTCTCACAACACGAGTGGGCTGGCCTGTCGAGGATGATGGGTAAGTGAACACTTCAGGCCCCAAACTAGACTGAGTTGCTTAGAATGGATCACTCACATGATCCACAGCCAGATTTGTCTTTCAAGGACAGTCAAATTGGCCATTCATGCTGGCAGGTGTAAACCACTCCCATCATTAATCGAACCACTTTGGCGCTTTAGTTCAAGCAGAGAAGCTCTTTTCTCTTTACGGCTTCACTGCAGGAAATGTACCCACTCTTCAGCGGGAGGCACAGCTAAATACCATCTGCTTCGCGATGGAAGGGCTGTTTCATATTCAGCCACTGTGGCCCCAACACTGCACTAGGAGCAGCTAGACCCTGATACGGAGCAACAGAAAGAGATATGGTTGCATCTTATGAACAGTGAAAGGACATCCCAAAACACGCTGGCAGCGGGCGACCCTATGAAGGGCTTAAACATTGTTGGGAGCCGTCGACACGCATGCACAATGGACATTGAAATCAAGGACGTTTTCCTACGGCAGACGAGGGACCGAGGGCTTCCTCCGCTCTTCCTATCACCATAATAATCAGTAAAACAGCCTTCACAAGCTGTGATGTTTTCTCATTTGCTCCGAAAGCAGCATGGAAATTTTTTGAAAAATTACAGAAAGAGTAACATGAGGGGCAAAGGGGCTTGAAAAGAGGCCAATAAGGACTGACAGCCAGGAGGCCTGCCGTGAGGAAGGGCCTTAACCCTTCAGGGAATCCGGTTCCATTCCGTGACTCTCAGCATTCACCCCAGGTACAATGAAGGGCCTCCTGCTGTGTGCCAGGCAGGCCCCAGTGAAGGCACTGAGTCTTGGCAAAGATTTCTTAGACAAGACAGTTCTTAGGATTAAAAAAAAGTGATGAACTGGACTTCACCAAACTCGTTATGTGTATATTAAAGAACTTACAGTCACATGGATGTGCTAACGAAGGTAAATACAATGGCGACGGCAACTGGGAGAAACGGGGCAGGCGAGGACTTCCAGGGTGCATGAGACTCAACCCGAGCTGGAAGGGTGAGGAAGACCCTTCAAGAAAGCTGGAAGAAGAAATAAGGCAGAAGGGGGGAGCGCTGGGTGGTCACCTAAGCACTAGCACAGACAAAATGAGGAGGCTGGGCACATTTGGGGGGACCTGGAGTAAGAAACCTAGACAGTCCCTTACAGCAATAAAATGCCGAGCCACAACATAACTAATGTATGGTGTTAGTTTAGACAGTGGTTCCCACCGGTGGCAGGACTGGGGTAAGCGGGGAGGGGGCGGAGCAAAGGAAGAGGTCACGAGGAGGTTCTGGGTCATTGGTAATGTTCTGTTTCTTGACCTGGTATTTCCACCTTGTGAAAACTTACTGAAGTGCCTTCTTATGTGAAGTTTTCTATATGTACATTATATTTTGATAAACAGCTTAGAACTTTAAAAAAAATAAGCAATAATTATAATCCATGAAGTGTGTGTGGGGGGGGGGGCGGTGAAATGCATGGGAGATAAAACGTAATCAAGAGAGTATAAACCAGCAAAGTTTTTGCAGGAAAAATGTGGCTTTCTTATCCAGCAGGGCAAGGTAATGTGCTAAACACAACATAAATGCTTTATTTTTAAAAGTATATTTTATTACGCTATTACAGTTGTTCCATTTTTCCCCCCCTTTATTCCCCTCTGCCCTGCACCACCCCCCACCAGCATTCCCCACCCTTAGTTCATGTCCATGGGTCATACATATAAATTCTTTGGCTTCTCCTTTTTTTATACTATTCTTAACCTCCCTCTGTCTATTTTGTACCTACCATTTATGCTTCTTATTCCCTGTACCATTTCCTCCACTCTTCCCCCTACCTGCTGATAACCCTCCATGTGACCTCCATTTTTGTGGTTCTGTTCCTGTTCTAGTTGTTTGGTTAATTTATTTTTGGTTTTGTATTTTTTTTAGGTTCAGTTGTTGATAGCTGTGAGTTTGTTGTCATTTTACTGTTTATAGTTTTGATCTTCTTCTTTTTCTTAGATAAGTCCCTTTAACATTTCATGTAATAAGGGTTTGGTGATGATGAACTCCTTTAACTTGACCTTATCTGGGAAGCACTTTATCTGCCCGTCCATTCTAAAGGACAGGTGCAAATCATTCTAAATGATTATCCAGCTCTGCTTATACACGGTCGATTCAGCAGAAGGTACTGGATCAGCTAGACATCCATAAGCAAGCAAATGCTCAACCTATGTATCTCACTAAGTAGAAGAATTAACTCAAAGCAGGCCAGAGGCCCAGGACTATGAAACTTCTGAAGAAAACTTTTGTGCCCTTTTTAGGTAAATAGTTCTTAGATAAGACAGTTCACTGGATTAAAAAATGGATGAATTGGGCTTCAACAAAATTAGAAACATCTGCTCTTTGACAGATAACATTAAGAAAATGAAATGACAAGGCAAACATTAGGAGAAAATATTTGCAAAAAAAAAAACCCCCACAAAGGACTTGTGTCAAAAATACATAAAACTCTCACAGGTGAGTAATAACAAATAATTGAAATAAAGAGATAGAGACTTGAACAGACATTTCACCAAAGAAGAGATACAAATGGAAATACGCCCACGCAAGGACCCTCCGCATCATCAGTCACGAAGCAAAGCCCATTAAAACCACAACAAGCGAGCCATTAGGTAGCAACTCCAAGGACAAACCCACCACCCTGACGATACCAAGTGATGGTGAGGACGTGGAACAACGGAACTCTCATAATTGCCGGGGAGAACCACAAAATGAATTCTTATGAAGTCCAATACATACTCATCATCAACCCAGCGATCCCACTCTTTGGTATTTACCCAAGAGAAGTGAGAACTTACGCAAACTCCGTGTGAGTACTACAGCAGCTGCTCGTAATGACCCAAAACAGGAAAAGCCAAACGTCCATCAAACGGTGCACAGACAGGCACACTGTGGTGCAGTGGGGTCCCCCCAGGAATAAGAGACAAACTACTGACACACAAGTTGCATGAATCTCAAAGGCATTACGTTAAGTGAAAAATGCCTGACTGAAAAGGCAACTTACTAGTTCCATTCATGTGATATTCAGGGACAGATGGGGAGGGAGGGACAGAACACAGACAGGCAGCCGCGAACATCTGCGGGTAAAGGGAAGGTGGACGAAGGGGGCCCTGGGAAACGCTGGTGGTGGGAATGATCTATGTGTTAATTGCGGGGGCAGCTGTAAGACTTTACACCTGAAAAGGGTGAGTTTTACTCTGCAAATTATCCCTCAATAATCCTGACTTAAAAACAAAAAAACTTACTGACTCAGTAACTGACTTCAGGGGGCTCTGCCAGAAGTATTCTGGAAAATGCACAGCAGTATTTTTACTGATAGTGACAGAACAGAAACGATGTGAATATCCTATTCTTCGGGAGCAGTTAAGTAAATGGAGAGCACGCCTCTACGGCCACCAGAAGTCGCGTGTGACCACGCGGCACACAAGGCGGAAACACAGCACTGCCACCGCAAACCACCTCAGAAACAAGCACCGCCTTCTCCTAAAAAGACAGACCGACCGAGACAAAATACACCATAATGGGGCTGGGGTTGAGATTATGGGCGATCTCCTTCTCTTTTTTCCAAATTGTCGTGATAAGTAAGCACCACTTTTACAAGACTGGGCTCTGACTGCTGGCTCCGTCATTTAACTGTTTTGGCGTCCTTTTCTTCCGTGCCAGCTTCTCAGGGGACTTACGGGGACCTACAGGGGGGTGGCAGCGAGGGGACAGAATGTGGAACCTGGGGGCCTGAAGATGAGCACGCGACTTTTGCTGCTGGCCCTAAGTATCTGTGTAGCTTTGACTGAATTACTTAACACCTCAAAGCGTTTTGCTTGTCAGTAAAATAGGAATAGTGATACCCAGCATTTGTTGACCACCTCCATCATTCCATGTAACCTTCACTGCCACCCTCACGAAGGAGGTGCCATATGTATTGCCCCCTTGTAGGTGAGAACAGAGACATTAAGAACTAGCCCAAGCTCACTGCATTAGTAAGGAGCCAAGAAGCCACATTCAGGTCACTCGTCTCGTACCCACAAAGCTGAACTACGCAGTCCTACAGGGAGAGAGGAAGGGGTGTGTGAGTAATGAATGTGGTAATTCATGGAAGTACACGGTAGGCTCTCAACAAACGGCTGCCTGAGCCTAAGTAAATGCTTGTTGAATCTGAAGGCTGAATCCGAAACGGAAATAGCTCCACCAATGAACAGTGTCATTGCATAACAATAATAATTCTGTTTTCTCTGAGTGGACCCTTGTTATATAAGTGACGTTAACAAACTTGGCCCAGAGGTTGAGCTGCAGAGAATGAGTCAGGACAGGCTTATTTATTCACCCAGGCGTTGGGACTTGGAGATTTTACAAGTGGTGACTCCACAAAGAATTTATATTCAAAATAATTTTCCTACTGTCTGCCTGGTCAGCAAAGCTGTCTGTTTTGAAGTCTTAAGTTTTGTATTCCATGTCTGGGGCAGAGGGCAATAGTGGGAAAATGAATTATTTTTTATCAAAAAAAAAAAAAAAAAGTATAGCACCGGGACCAGAGTGTGTGAGCTGCGGAACAGAAGAAGCTGAGCTCAAATCTCTGTTTTGCTCTAACTCCGAGACCCAGGGCCCGCCACCTGGCCTCACACGGGCCTTCGTTTTGTCACCTGAAACATGGAGATAGCCCGACTTTGCAGGGCTGATGCTAGGTTTACGCATGATGCATTTAAAAGTACATAGCATATAAAAAGAACTAAAGAGAGATCTATAATTATTACTCTAAGACTAGTAACAATTTTTACATTTCTTCACTTCTGCTTTTACTACTTGACATGCGAGGCGCCAGCTGTCACAGGGACCAGGAAGCACTGCATCCCGAAGAGTTTGAAGCTTTGCGTTGTTACAACCACCGTGAGATTCTACCACACACCTAATAGAATGGCTACGATGGAAGGATGGAAGGATGGAAGGATGGATGGATGGATGGATGGATGGATGGATGGAAGGAAGGAAGGAAGGAAGGAAGGAGAGAGAGAGAGAGAAAGAAAGAGAGAAAGAAGTGTTGGTGAAGGGGGCCAAGAGGTACGAACTTCCAGTGATGAAATACGTAAGCCCTGGGGACGTAATGTACCGCAAGGTGACTACAGTTCATAATACTGCCCTGCATATTTGACAGTGCCGAGGAGAGTGGCTCTTAAAAGTTGTCACAACCTAAAAAAGTTCTGTGACCGTGTGGTGACGGGTGTTGACTAGATTTATTATGGTGATCATTTTGCAGTATACACAAGTATCGAATCATTACATTGTGCTCCTGAAACTAGTAAAATGTTATGTCAATTATATCTCAATTTTAAAAGATCAAAAAGACTAACCACACCCAATGTTGACTGAGGTGTGCAGGAAATGAAATTACATACACTGGCAGCAACAATGTAAAATGGTACTGGACACCTTGGAAAACCGGCAGTTTCTTAAAAAGTTAAACACCTGCCCTGACCGGTGTGGCCAAGCGGTTTGATTCCCAGTCAGGGCACATGACGGGGCTGCAGGCTCAGCCCACAGTCGGGGAGCTTGCAAGAGGCAACCTTGATCGATGTTCCTCTCCCTCTCTTTCTCTCTCCCTCTAAAAATAAAGAAATAAAATCTTAAGAAAAAAAGTTAAACACCTACCAAATGACCTAGCCTTCCCACCCCTAAGTACTGGCCTATGAAAAATGGGAGCGTATGTCATACGA
The DNA here is from genome assembly GCF_022682495.2 of Desmodus rotundus. Classification (NCBI taxonomy): domain Eukaryota; kingdom Metazoa; phylum Chordata; class Mammalia; order Chiroptera; family Phyllostomidae; genus Desmodus; species Desmodus rotundus. Next base: position 102,041,449 of record NC_071388.1, read on the forward strand.
AGGCTTGAATGCAAACATTTATGGCAGCTCTATTTGTAATAAGCAAAAACTGTAAATATCCAAAACAACCCAAATGTCCATCAACAGGCAGAAAAGTACTCAAACTGCGGTACATCCATGCAAATGAATGCTACTAACAAATGAACGGAAACACCCAACACCACAGATGAACCTCAGTGTAACTGGGCTGAGTGAAATAAACCAGGCCACAAAGAGCAAACACTGTACTTGTACAATTTTAGCAAATGCAAACTGATGGGTGGTGCCAGAGAGGAGTTAGTGGCTGCCAGGGGAAGGGGACCAGAGGCGTAGGAGGGAGAAATGACAAAGCAGCACAAATACCCTTTTGGGGGAGAAAGATACACTCATTATCTTGACTGTGGTATATATATCTCACAGGTGTGTATGTACAACAAAATTTTTAAATTGTACACTTTTAATATGTGCTGTTTATTGTACACCAATTATTCCTCAATAAAGCTTTTTTTTTTTAAAGGCTTGGTTTGCTCAGAAAGTTATTTAAATACCATAAATCACATGACCAGACAGAGGATTTACTCAGGTGCTGGGAAAGCCACTCCTGCCCATCCTTCGCCCGCTCCGGGCGCTGTGGGCTCAGAAGTCTGGCAAATCTCTGCTCGGCAAGGTGCCTAATCTTTCCCAGTCCCAGCTTTTCAGCTCTAAAAGGAGATGACACTAGCACCCATAGAACAGGGCTGTTGAGAGGATTAAACACAAGGATATACGAAGAGCACCCAGCTCAGTACCCCCATGTAAAATTAACAAACAGTTCTCGCGATCGGTATCCCCAGGGAGCTGAAAATCTGCGACCCAGTCTGTCACCCGGGGGCACCCCGTCTTCCCTTTGGGCTGCGGGGGTTTTGGTGATGTGCATCTCCTTTCTGCTTACCAGCATTTTCTGAATTTTCAGACTGAATATATTCTCTTTGTATAGAAACTGCTTTTAGGAAAAATGTTTAAAAGACCTAAACTTGTCTCCATGTCTCTGAGCAAAAACAACTTTTAAAAGCCGATTTCATTCAACGTGACAGAGGTCAGCCCTCAGATGAAAACGTCAGGGGCAGGCGGGCCGGGAACACGCTGGACGCAAGTCAGGCCAAGGCCACAATTCACTCCGCTTCTCTTTGTCTGCTGGTCTAATCTGCATCAAGTTCACCGCAAGGTCTGTGCCGGCCCTCAAACTCCCAGTTCCCACGCTTGCTCCAGGTGGTAACTTCACCTTTTTTGCCACCAACAGAGAGGAAGGTAACAGGACTTCCCTCTCATCTATTCCAGTCTCTCCCAGGGTCTGCTTCCACAGAACCAGGATGCCTCGAAAATAAAGGGGGCCACCTCCTGGCCTCTCCTCTGATCTTAATGAAGGAGTGCTCCTCCCTCCCCCAGGTAAGCAGCCCCCACCTCCCACCCTCTTTAGAGAAATTGTTCTCTAAACGGTCAGTCTCTCCTCCGCTTCCTTTCCTTGTGCCTACAAATCTACTCATGACTCACTACTAAGGACGCTTCTTTTGACTCAGATACTCGGCCAGTCTCTCATCATTTCTCTCTCTCTCCCTCAAGACCAGCAGATTTATTACCTCTGTTTCTTTTTTTCAGTTCCTTGTGATCTGACCTCTCTCTCTGCCCCCCCAGGCAGCTGTTCTCACAGTGGCTCTCTGTCCTGGCAGCACTTGAGGCCCCTCTAGGGAGCCTTAACTATACTGGTGCCCAGAGGTTCTCGCATACCTGGGCTCACCTGCAGGCCTGCCACCAAGGTTTTTAAAGCTCCCCAGGTGAGTCTGCTGTGCAGCCAAGGCAGCCCCAGACATCCTCAGGCCTCGCTCTTATTGCCTCTCTGCTGCCGACCAGGGCCTCCTCTGATCCCTCCTGCCCTCAGCTTTGGGGACACAGTGCCGTCCAACCCCCCCAGTCCACTCTGGCTGCTTGCTGATGCCATCTTCTCTCCCAGCAGTTACATGAAGTCAAAGGTAAATCAAAGGCTCCCCCCCGTAGAGACTTATCCAAGTTCGTGCATCTGCTTGGATAACTCTTAGTTGCATCCCCCACCACCTGATTTTTCTCCTGAGCTTTACTCCCAGATCTGTGCCATCACAAGGAACTCAACTTACCTGAAGCTGCTGCACCAACTTCCCTCCAAATCAACTGCCCCTTAGGATGCCCACTTCTGACAGTGGGGCCGTCAAATGTCTGCTCTAGAAACCTTGGAATTATCTTTTTTATCAACTGCCCTGGCCTCCCAACAGCATCTGTCCAGTCCCGAACTATCAGTTCTCTCTTACTGTCCATTCCCATGACCTGTGTTGGGCTGGAGCCTCTGGGCTGCGCCGCATGCCTCCCCTGCCCTTCCCAAACACACCCAGTGAGCAGGCGCAGCCCGAGGCTCACCTCCCTCCTGGCCACCAACCTGCACTCTGCCACCCCAGCGTGATGTGCTCTGTGAGCCACATTTACTCCAGCTGGTTGGTCCAGGTGAGCCAGATAAGTGGGTAGGTGGCCATGCTGTGTGCAAAGTGGCCACCCATGGACTCTGGACAGAGAGAGCAGCTGAGGAACACCCACACCCACAATCTCTGAGTCCATCCAGGACACAAGAAGTAAACTCTCTAGTTTTGTGGGAACCAACCAGCCTAACCAGGGCTGGGGCCGCAGACGACTCTCTCAGTAGAAATTCAGCAGAGAATTTGCCTGAACTCTGCTCTGTCCTCAGAAAGCAGCAGAGATCTGCAGCTGAGGGAAGAGAGGGGGTGCAGGGCCTAGTCCCAGAGTAAGCAGAAGCACTGCCTGGCACATACTCAACTCACAGAGGAAGGTGCAAATGAAGACAAACAAAACCGGGGCTGGGGGCGGAAAAACCTCCCTCACCAATGTCCACAATCCACTCACAGTTTCCCTGGCTATTTACTACGCTCTGAAATCTATCATCATTTAAACATCTAAATATAAGAAGTTCTAAAAGGCTATCTTTTTTTTTAGATTGTATTTATTTATTTTTAGAGAGAGGGGAAGGGAGGGAGAGAAGCATCAATGTGTTGCCTCTCACACACCCCCTACTGGGGATCTGGCCCACAACTCAGGCATGTGCCCTGACTGGGAATCGAACTGCGACCCTTTGGTTTGCAGGTCAGCACTCAGTGCATTGAGCCACACCAGCCAGGGCCTAAGAAGCTATCTTAAGTGGAAACATTTCATCGAATTACCTGCAATGTGCTGAGATATGAGAAAACTAATAGGGATTGCAGAAAGGGTAGTGACAGGGCCACGGGCTTGTTGGACCCAGCTCAAGAGGGGAGAGGAGGGGGTGGAGCGGGTGGGGGGGGGGGGGTGTCGCAGAGGAGGGCGGTGGCGACTGGAAGACCTGGGCAGCAGGGCCTGCAAGTCAGCCCGGGCTATGTGGGACACTGAAATGGTGAAGGGGATGTGGTCCATGAAAAGGGGAAGCAGGGTGGAGATGGAAGACCAGGCCTTCCAGCCGCTGAAAAGACAGATTAAAAACTGGCTCCTCCCACCCTGGGAATAAGCCGGTTGGTTAGAGTATCGCCACAATTTGCTAAGGTTTCAGGTTCAATCCCCAGTCAAGGCACATACAGGAATCGATCAATGACTTCATTAAGAAGTGGAACAACCAGAGACATTGAGATAAAGAACAAACTGACAGTAACCAGAAGGGAAAGGGGAGAGGGACAATGGGGGGAAAATAAGGGAAGGGCCATCAAGGACCATGTATAAAGGACACACGGACAAAGCCAAATGAAGGTAGGATTGAGGGTGGGAGGCAGGGATGGGTGGAGAAGGGGGGGAAGGTCGGGAAGAAATGGAGACAACCATACTTGAACAAGAATAAAAATTATTTAAAAAAATAAAATAAAATTGTCCAGTTGTGAAGGCAAAAAGAAAAGTGGAACAACAAAATGATGCTTCTCTCTCTCTCTAAACATCAATAAATGCAATTAAAGAAACACACACACAACTGACTCCACCCCAGGGTAAAGACAGATTTGTTGGCCTGTTCACCTCCAACATCTGCCTCTAGAGAGTATGAGGCGAGGGAAGAGAGAAATAAGGACTAGGGAATAAGGATGTGGTTTCTCTGTTTGAAGACCTGGGCCTCCAGCCTGTGGGCAATTTGGTTTCTGGGGTTAGAAGGAGTCACACTGAGGGACTGCAACATCTGACAAAGGAAGATGATCAGAGGACTAAGAAAAGGCTTCAATTTCAACCCTCTCCCGCCCACCTCCAGTCTGTCCTCGGTCCTCTTGTACAGCTGTCCACCCCTCCTGGACTTGGAGACTCCATGGGGAAGCCATCAGGAGCCAAGGGAAGCTTTTCTAGGTATCAGCTCAAAGCAAGCTGAGCTTGGCACACAAATGAGTACACATGGTAGAGTTCATGGTCACAGTGGCCAACTATAGATGCAGCTTAGAGGCTGCACTGCTGAGAACCACAGAAGACAGGCGAGAAGGGGCTACTACAGAACAAAAGCTGGGCTATCAGCACACTGAGCTGTTAGGACTAGCGGTCTCCCTGGAAAATCCTGAAGGCTGCCAGAGCTGCTATAACTTCCTGATAAACAGGAAACTCTTAGCTCCTGTGCACAGTAGCATGTGCAACCGTCCTCCCCCGGAACGGGGTCGGTCCTGGTCTGGGGGCTGCAAACTGGGTCACGTGGGAAATGGGAACGGCTCCTTAGATGAGAACTTTGCTCTCTGGATGCTCACACCTCCCACTTCTCCTTCCTGCGACAGGCACTCTAATGTCCAGTTGTAAGAGCTTTGAGAAGTTATTCAACCTCTCTAGGCCTGTTTTCTCATCCAAAGGAGACGGTAAAACCACCTTCAAAGGATTAACTAAAATAACAACATTTGGTGTATAGAGCCTGCTCTCTTAAAGCATTTGGGCAACGGTAACCAGTAACATCAGCAGCATCAGAGCCTCTAGGCAAACATGGGGGGCAAAGGGACCAAGGTGACCCCCTGAAGGACAAGAACACTACGATTCAACCACTGGGTCCTAAGGGGCCAGACTTTCCTCAGAGTCTATGCACTCAGTTGGTGCCCGAGGTCGCTGTACAGGCATCGGTCTTCCAGCTCAAACCATGTTCATGGGGACAGGAGCCGTGGCCCTCATCTACCCATCCTCACGGCTCCTAACGTGCCATCCTGCACGCAGTAAGGACACAATAAACTGTTGGAAAGTCATGATAAGACACTGTACTTTCACCTTCCAGGCAAGCACTGAGAGAGAGAGGACAGGCTTGGGAGAGGAGATGAGGGAGGAGAGGAGGCTGACCTGACCAGCCGGGGCAGTCCCCACGGCAGGTCCGAGCTTGGCCACTGGGGAGTCTGAATGCCAACCAGCACACAATGAAAACCACGGTTAGATTCCTGAGTGGCTTCCCCTATCATACTGACATGCAAGCCTATTTTTGTCACGTTATAACAATAAACATGTTCTCATTAGTAGTTTGTTTTTCCTGCTTCCATCCATATCTTGTAACAAAAATAAATCTTTTTAAAAAATCTGTTCTGTGATTAAACTTGAGGGCAAAAGTCTAGTATTTCTTTCCTTGGGGAAAAGAAATCTCAGCCTGTGACTCAGGACTTCGACACCCGCCTCGAGCCCACGCCCTGGCGCGGCGCAGCAGCGCAGGCCTGATGTGGGCGCCGTGGAGAGTCCCTTCTGAACTGAAGAGGGGACATCTGGAGCGGCGAGGCTGAGCCGTGTGAGTTTTCTGCCTTTGCTGGAGGGATGGTCAGTAGTCAGTACCAAATACCATGGACAGTCAGACGTCAGTAATCTCACGTGGTTCCATCTAACGTTCAGGAACAGGCTGCTTCACTGACTTTCTAGTGCATCTGCCAGCTCAAATCCAATCCCTGACGATCGGGACTTTTTCTCATCTTTCTTTACTTTTTGTCACCCTACCTGCCACTGAGCATGTACTGGGAACCCGTTAAATATTCACCGAGTTGGAAAGTACTGCCAAGTAACAGTACTCTGGTTCCGCTTTAATGGGCGTGTGTGTGAAGCGCTGTGACGTGGAGGCAGCCTGGGGTATTGAGAGGGTGGATCATCTATTCCTTCACCAAATGTCTAAGGAGAACCCGTGATGTGCCAGGCTGCGAGCTCAGTGCTGGGGATGGAGTGTGCAGTGCTGAGAACCACGGAAGATGGGCTACAAAGAGCTACTACAGAACAGAAGCCGCATGGTTACTGGCAGAAAAACAAACTCGGTGGGAAGAGCAGCGCCTGGAGTTTGGACAGAAGAAATAGGGTCCCTGTCTTTAGGGAGCTTACTGTCTCAAAGACTCAAAGAGTGGCTCAAGTAAAAATAAATGGTAACCGGGGTGGGTGGGAGCGAGGGTCTGGTACTCAGGGACTGAGACCTGCTCAGGAAGATCATCCAGGGAAGGCTTTCCTCACACAGATGAGTGAGCGGAGATCTGAACCCTAAGTAGCCGTGGATTACGCATTAAAGAAAAGAAGGTCTGGGAAGCAGAGAGGGGATGCATGGGGAGAGCACAGAGGGTTTTCAGGGCAGTGGAACTACTCTGTGTGATACTACAGCAGGGGACACACGCCCTCACACATCTGCCCGAACCCCCGGAATGTACACCACCAAGAGTGAACCCCAATGTACTGCAGAGTACCACTCTAGTGGGGAATAGGGTAATGGGGGAGGCCATGTGTGTGGAGGGTGGGGGGGATGGTGTATGGGAACTCTGGGAACTCTCTGCTCAATTTTGCTGTAAACCTAGAACTGCTCTTATGAAACAAAGCCCATTAATTTTTTTAAAAAAAGAAGGAAAGAAGAGCGGGAGTACAGGGGAGGAAGCAGTACGTGCAAAGGGCCTCACCAGAGTCAGAGTAACTCACTCAAGGTCGCAGTGGCTGGAATGCAAAGGCCAGGGGTGGAGGCTGGGGAAAGCAGTGCCCGAGAGCAGAGAAGAATAAATCCTTGTCTATTCTCCTCTTTGCCGAATGGACATTTAAAGCAAAAAGGAGCCATTACTTGAAATGAAAATTTGACGTTCTTGCCAGGTACAGAAATACAGCCTCAGTCATAGAAGGGGACTCCTAGCTTCCCCCAGGATGGTCCTTCCCTGCCACTGTTGGCCAAGGGAGCCAAGGGATGCAGACATCAGCTGAGCAGGAAATAAGAGATTTATGTTGGAAGATAAAAAAAGAAAAAAAGATGCAAACTCTCACTCACCGCTCCTCCCGTCAGAACAAGCAGCCGTGCACAGGGCAGTGAAGCCCAGAGCACAGCTCCTGGGCAGGAGGCAAAACAAGACCACACCACCTCAGGGCCTAAAACCGTTAAGTGATTAAAGGTGCACATTAACCCCCAACGACCTGCCAAGTAGGGAGCCAAGGAGAACCTTCACCTCCACTGATGAATCAAATCCAATCGCTGCACAGGCAGGGGACCTGCAACCTGCCCGCCCAGCCCCCCAGCTTCTATGGGCCACAGGGAATTTCATGGTGTTTCACAAACGCCCTGAACCAGAGGAGGAGCAGCAGGCTGGGTTGGATCAAGCCCCAGACACTGTGGGGCTACCTCCTGGCAGAAACAGTTCACACACGCTGAGGCAGGTAACCCAGAAAGCACGGAGACAGAACATGTGGGGCAGCCCCTTCGGGTGATGCGCAGGCGTCAGGGGTGGCCAACCTCCTCAAGGGTAAAAGGTGATCCCCTACCTTCTCAACTAACGCTGGGAAAAATGCCGCAAGTCTGAGGGCTGTGAGAAAGCAGACCAGTCTGCAGAAACCAAATCAGGTCTGCAGGGGCGGGGAAGTGGGCGAGTGCACAGCAGAAGCCTCTCCAGTGTGCCTGACACCATCCCTTCAGTGTTATCTCCAGCTGCCTGGCCAGCCTGAGGCTCAAGCCTGAACCAGGAAAAAAAGCAAAAGAGCAAAATCCAGGGCGGTGAGCAAAGGAACTGGGGCTGTGACAGTCCTCTGAAAAGCAGCACTGACCAGTACAGCTGGAGGGCACCCTGGAGGCCTTCCCTGGAACCCCACCTTCCTGCATTGTCAGATGAGCTCTCTGAGACCTGGAGAGGTCAGCTGGCCTCCACAGGCCAGTCTGTAGCAGAAGAGGCAGAGCAACATGACTCCCCGCTCTGCACTACACTGTTGCTACTTCCCAAAGCGCCCAGGCACCAGGTAACAGAGAGGGCATGGGCTTTCCAATCAACCAGAGCTGGTTCCAATCCCGGCTCTGCCCTTACTAAGAGTAAGTGTAATGAATCTCTGTGCCGCTCAGTTTCCTCGCCTGTAAGCTGGGGACAACTGAAGGGCTGTGTGTAGATCAGAGGGACTGTGCACAAAGCATCTGGAGCACAACTGGTCAGCAAGGGCAGCAATTATTTTGTTTCCGGGTTCTGCAGAATGTGTATTCCTGCAGAGAGTCTTGCCAGAGTTAAGCTGCCCCTCCAGCCCCCTGGGGCTGTGGTCTCCACTGCAGATCAGAACGCTCGCCAGCAAAGGAAGAAAGGACCCAGTCCCTGCCAAGACGTTTCACTCAGCATGTAAACTTAGTTTGTTTGCTTTGACACTTAAGCATCCACCTATTTCTGAGAGGGCATATAATGCTTTAAAATTTTAACACACAATGCAAAATGTGAGAGTCAAGATTAAAACAGAAAGTCTGTCTGAAAGATATGGAAGACAAATGCTAGGGCACTAGAAGCTGAGGCCAAAAGGGAAGTGCTCTGGGTCGCACAGATCTCTTTTCTGTTTGAAAGGAGGAAACAGTCCACAGGCCCAAGAGCAGCCGGGACGCGCCCAGCCGGCTCAGAGCCGCAGACGGCTTGAGGAAGCTGCGAGTCAGGAGGAAGCAAAGTGAAGAGGTGACTGGCACTTTGGAACACTGCTCCTCGGCCACCGCTCCCATCGCCCCAGGCCAAGGGCACACAACTTAGAATCAACTTCTAGAAAGTCATAAAAGTGGTAACGGGAGAAACTATTATTCTGACCAAGAAAACATATAAACAGGTACAATAATAGGCTTCTAGGTAAAGACATGAAGTTTAGGGCAGTGCCACTCCCTCGCTGCACCCGGCTGGGTTTGACACAATGAAAGCAACGCCCGCATGGGTAGCAGAGGCACGGCCGAGCCGTGGACGCTGTCAGACCGCCTTTCACAGCGATGTGACCTTCTGGGAGAAAGACAGCCATTCCAAACTTCCACTTGCAGAAGCAAGCTCCTTAAGCTAAACTAAATCTTAAATAGAAACAGTCAGTTTCCTTCTGTTGGCAAAGAAAGGCTCTGCAAAAAATACAGAGCAGGCCACAGAGGTAGGGTTAAAGTTCAGGCATGTGAACATGCCATCCCACGCCCTGGGTCTCACAGTTGATGACTAACAGTCCATCCCAGGGAAACCAGGGTGAGCAGGAGACCAGAACAAAGACGCCCGTGGGCTGTGAGCTAGGCCTGCTTCAGCTGCAGCGCCAAGGGCTCCAGGGTCAGAGGAGGGGCCCGGGCCCAGCCAGCCCCAGCCTGAGCCGGCTCCTCTGCAATGGCGGAGGTTCCAGGCCTGCCAGCTCCTCCACAGTCAGTGAGCAGGATTAAGTGGAGGGATTTTCATTTGGGCAGATCAGGAGGCAGGCAAGTCAGTAAACAAGGTAAGGAATGCTTAGGACTTAAAAAAAAAAAAAAAAAAAACTTGAAAAATATATCACTGAAATTAAAAATCTAATTATCATCATTAAAAACTGGGGCCCAGTCCCCAGTTGGGGTGGTTCGAGAGGCAGCTGACCGGTGTTTCTCTGACACATCTATGTTTCTCGCCCTTTCTCCCTCCCTTCCTCTCTCTCTAAAAATAAATAAATAAATAAATTTTAGAAACAGAAAGAAGGGAAAACCGGGACGAAAAGATGCTTTGCTTGGGGCGATGGGTGCACGATGCAGTGTGCCGATGATGCTTGAGTAGTACACTTGAAGCCTATATGGTTTTGTGAACCGATGTCACCCCAATAAATTCTATTTTAAAAAATTGAAATGTCATGGAAATGAGTTACATCTGGGATCTGCTTCAACCAGAGGGAGATGAAGTGGCTGGGACACAAAGGAAACAGGAGCGGCCACGAGCTAGCGTTTGCTAAGACGAGCCACGGCTGCGTGGGGCTGCACCGCACTGTTCTCTCCACTTGTGTATGTCTGAAGTGTCATAATTTTTAAAACACATATTCATTGTGGAAATTTAGGTAAATACAAAATTTTTTAAACTACACACACAAAATACCCCACAGACAGTCCTATCACTGGAGACAACTATCATCACTTCAGTCTATTTATTTCCAATATTATTTCTGTCTTTTGTTTGCAAAATAGGGTCATGCTGTTTGCACTGTTTAATCACCTGCTTTCAACTCCCTTCTTAATTTATCTTAAGAATTATTCAATTCCTTAAATATTCTTTAAAAGTATGACTGCTACAGTTATTTGTCTAAAGACAGGCCACAGGGTTAAGATGGTGGTGTAGACAAAACGCCACATTCACCTCCTCCCACAACACTCAAAATTAGAACTACACCGCAGAACCACCACCAGTCAAAGCTCCTGAAATCTAGCTGAACGGAAGCCCTATAACTGATGACATCAACAAGTAGCTGCACAGATATGATAGGAGGGGTGGAGATGCAGAATGGGCTGGTCCCACACCCACGAGTGGCAGGTAAAAACTGGGAGGGATAGCTTCACTGCAGAGGTCCCTCCTGAGGAGCGAGGGGTCGCAGCCCCACACTAGGCCTCCAGGCCAGTGTTCCAGAGCTGGGAAGAGAAGTCTCCATAACTTCCGGCTGTAAAAACCAGCAGGGATTTAGGCTGAAGGAGATGGAGACAGGAGTCCCAGGCAGTTCTGTTTACGGGGCCTTACTCAGAGTTCTCACACTCACTGCCTCTGAGCTCCAGCCTGGAGGCAGCAGCTCGAAAGGTACCAGGGTCGTGTAGGGAGACACAGAATTGTCCAGCATCAGGGTGAGTGCTGGGGCAGGGGGGCAGCTTTCTCCCAGACAGAAGTGCTGGCAGAGGCCATTGTTCCTTTTCTGAGCCCTATCCCCACAGAGCCAGCAGGCAGGGGCCATATCTGAGACTCCATCAACTTGGCTATCACTGTTTGCCCCACCCAACTTGCAGACCCAACCAAGCTATAGCTCATGCTTCAAACTTTCAGAAAAATTTCTCAAACAAGAAGCACCTGACATTGGCATGCCCTGTACCTCTCACTAGGTGGCCCCACAGGCCCAGCACTAGTGGCAGCTGCTTTGGTTTGCAGCCTGGCCTCTCCTAGGCACCTCCAAGCCCAGCACAAGTAGCAGCCATCTGCATTATTGCCTTATAGCTCATGCTGGGTGGCCCTGAGCAGAACACAGGAGGTGGCTGATGTTGGATTACACCTCCCAGGAGGCCCCAGAGCTGGCACACCTGGTGGACAGCTTCAGACCACACTGAAGCACCACCCAATCATCTCCACAAGCGACACACTCAAGGGGTGAACTCAACGGGCACCTGAGCCCCACTGAAGTAAATCCTGCTTCATGGGCTGTGCCCCTGCACAGCTCATCCTCCGCAGAGGTCACAGCCAGTCCTTGGAGCTGACTGGCCTGAGGGTAAATCCGTCCCACTGTGGTGCCAACAGCAATCAAGGCTCAACTACAAGAGAGTGTGCAGAGCCCACACGGGGGGGGGGGGGGGGGGGGGGGGGGGTGCACCTGGAGTGCCCAGCTCAGGTGATTGGGGAGGCTGTGCCACCACTGGGCCTCAAAGGACACCTACTCGTTAGGTCCCTCTACCAAGCCTGTGAGACACAGCAGCTCTACCTAACACACAGAAACAAACACAGGGAGGCTGTCACAATGAGGAAACAAAGAAACATGGCCCAAATGAAAGAACAGATCAAAATTCAAAAAAAGAACTAAACAAAATAGAAATCAGCAATCTACTAGATGCGGTGAAGAACACGAGTTATCAGGGTGCTCAATGAACTTAGTGAGAACCTCAACAGCATCAAAAAGGCCATGGAAACCATGAAAAAGAACCAGTCATAAGTGAAGGCTACACTCCCCTGACTGGTGCGGCTCAGCTGGTTGAGCGCCATCCTGCAAAGCAAAAGGTCGCTGGTCCAACCCCTGATCAGGCACATGCCTGGGTGTGGGCCAGTCCCCTGTTGGGGTGTGTGCAAGAAGCAACTGATTGTGAAGTTTTTCTCATACATCCATGTTTCTCTCTCTCTCTTTCTCTCTCCCTTTTCATCTCTCTCAAAATAAATAAACAAAATCTTAAAAATAAGTAAGGCTGTGGTGAACCAGGAAAGATGACATTTGTTATAAACAAGGGATTTCAAGTGAGAAAGAGAACTGCTTACTGTGTACCCGAACATAAACTGACAGCACAAAGGAAAAGGAAAGGTGAGGAGAGAAGCTGGTGGCTCACAGACTGCGTAATCCCCAACAATCATTAACTTCCCAGGCATTCCCTACTGCAAAGGTCACGGTGGGGAATAAAAGAAGATGCCAGGGGAGTGCCTCTCAGCCGACAGCAATGCATGCAGTATGTCCAGGCAGTGAGCTTAAGAAATCTCTGAAATGTTCCATCTTGAAATACTAGGTGTTCGAAAGGAAGAATATTTTCATGGGTCTGGGGCAACACAGGAAGGTTCTGCAGGCACAAGAGTAAGTCCAATGGCTTCTCAAAGACCATTGTGCTTTCAGGATTCAGTCATGCTATTCCAATGAATGCAATTAAACAGTTAACATGGACGTTGCTTAGGCTTGTCACTGGGTTCTTCCCCCTAAGGCAGGGGTGTCAAACTCATCTTCACTGGAGGCCACATCGGCCTCGTGGTTGCCTTCAAAGGGCCGAATGTAATTTTAGGACTGTATAAATGTAACTACTCCTTAACTAGGGGCAAGGAGCTCGGCCTGCCGCCGGGTAGAAACAAGGTGCCTGGCCGGATAAAACAAGGTGGAGGGCCGGATTCAGCCCGCAGACCTTGTGTTTGCCACCTGTGCCCTAAGGCTTAAAGGTACTTTCTTCCCTCAAAAAAGAAAACCCACAAAACTCTGAAGATGGGGGAGAGAGGTATCCTATGCCTTCTGCACTGTTCTTCCCTGCCAAGGAGTGGAATTTTGCAGAATGTCTGTCAATATCTGAATGCCAGTCAAAATCCCACGTTTCTTTCTGAAGCAAATTTATGCACTACACTTGAAAAATTAAGAGCTGAACACATTCTCACTGTGTTCCGTCTGGCTTTCTTGGATGCTACAAAGCATCAGGGACCTCTGAATCAAACCATCCGGCTCTGGCCAGCAGCTGGGAAGGGGCCAGTCTGTAGCCGCCCTGAGTGTAGAGCCCCTGGGAGACCTTCCTCTCCAGCATGGTGGGCAAGGGGACCAAGAAGAGGAGTGCAGGAGACCGAGCTTTCTTCACTTTTTCCACTCCTCTTTTACCATTCTCTACCATTTCAATTTTTTTAATTTCAGAAAGGGCAACCGTGGCTCTCTTATCACCCTGTCCAGGACTGAGTGGAGGAGAAGAGAGAACGAGATACGCCGAACACAGGCTCTGCAGGGTCAGAAACATGTAAGTGGACAGCTCAGTGCTTATCACCCAGTAAAGAACAGCAGCTGCTTATAAGCACTTTCTCCACACTGAGTCCTAATCGCCTCCCCCGGCCCTCCACAAACACAACAGTCCCAACCTCCGCCCTGCGGCCAAGCCTGCCTGAAGTTTCCAGAAAGCACTGCCAGCTACACATGCTTTACGATGACCACTATGGAAAAATTTCAAAAGTGTGCATTGAGATAGCAAATTCAGAATGATTTTTATGTTTAGTTGTTGCTATTGGGTTGTTTGGACAGCAGAAAATTATTTAAGAATGAGTTATTACCAACATTCCAATGATATAGTTTGCTGAGATTGGAACCTCTCAAAGCATGAGTTCATTTCTGACCTAAGTCTCCACCCTCCCTCTGCATTCATATATCACAGAGAAGCAGGAGAAAAAACAAATCGAAATGCAACCAAAGACGGCATGCAATTCTCCTTTTCAGCTGGATTCCCTAACAGAACAGTACTGAAGATATTCCAAAATTGGGGCAGAAAGCTCTATGAGCTTCCATGCATTTGGCTTGACCTTTATTTTTTTCTCCCTGAACAGACAGAAAGAAAAAAGCCAAATGTATAAACACAGAACAGCTGTCCCCTGGCACAGACAACATCCCTCCGCGCACAGCCACACCCTGATGCCGAGATACACATCAGCCCGGGTCCCTCCCTGAGCTCGGGCTGATCTGACTGCTGGGGGTATTTCCCCAAGGGTCCTCTGAGCTCACCCTCTGATGTAAGAGTGGATGGGAAGCCACATGCTGGGACAGCTCAAAAGCTGCCATCTCCTGCAGGCCATGTGAACGCCCACCCTGACACTCTCTTCCTTGACCTCCCACGTAGGGACAGGACCAGAGAGGAAAGTTACCTTGCAGACAGCTGCCTGGAGCACTGCGTCAAAGCCCCCCTCGGGGGCATCGCGGTTCCGGGACACCCTTTGTTTCCGAACTTCCTCATTGAAGCTGTCAACTCTGTCTGTGAGTGGCAGCAGGTGGCGGAACCCAAAGGATGGGACGCAGTTTGGGAATAGCTTGTAACTAGAGGGAAAGAAAAGAAGAGTCACTTTTCCATCACTGTCTCTAAATTTAAACAACCAAGTACTCTTGATTATTTACCCAGCACCTACTATGTGCCCCTGAGGCCAGCACAGTGGGGAGAACAAAGAGAAATGGCATAGTAACAACATCAAGCTCTAAATTGCAGGCAAGACAGCCAGGTTGTAAGTGAATGAACAGGAGAAATGGTTAAGAGGAAGCAGAGATAACAGTAGGCTACTAGGTCCAGAGGAAGTCATCATGGGCAAGGGACCAGTGGTTCAGGCTCCAAGGACTAGGCAGCATAGCACAGCAGGAAGGCCGAGGAAGGTGGGCAACATCGGGTGAAGGCAATGTGAGCAGTTACTCTGTGAAACCAGCTTCTCCGACTCCGCTGCTGCCATGGGACAAAGGATCATATCACCCCTTCACGGCAACCCACTCGGAGACCACCAGGGCAGCCTGGCACATGAGCCAGTGCTAAATGCAGCAGGAATGAAGATGTTCTTTTTGCTACTTTATTCATTTATCAATAGCGCAACAATAAACTATCAGCTTTCCTAGGTGCAATAAATATCATTTAGAAACCAACCATTTCCAAATTGAGAATTCTATCTGGAAATATGGAAGGAGGGAAGTGCTGCCTCTTAACAGTAGGTTAATGCACAATACAGTTAAATATCGGGCAATCGCACCTCGAGTCTGGAGAAGAGGTCCCAAGTGGCCCATTCCTGGGAGAAGTTAGATCCCAGTTACAGTTCTAGGAGTTTCATATTTATATACAGCCAATGAAATAGGAGGGGAGGCCTTACGTTGTCTCACAAATGGGTTCACCTGGTAAAAGGGGAAGGGGAAGGGAAGAGCATCCGGCCCAGAGAGAAGAGTGCATGCAAGAGCCCTGAGGCAGGAGGGAGTGTGGAGAACCCAAGGACAGGGGAAGGCCACTGGGGCTGCGGTGCAGGGAGTAAGGGCAAGAATGGGCTAAGAAGAAGCTGGGAAGCCAGGCTGGGCCAGAAGCCTCTCTTTCAGAACAGAAGACGAAAAACAAACATTAACAGGGAGGCCTGGGGGGAAGCCTTCATACCTCAACGCAAAGCCTGCACGCAGGAAGGGGAACGGGCTTAGCAACTGCTCAGGGTGCTGCCTAACTGCCACCAAGAAGCCACTGCCAGGGCAGGTCTGGGCAGGCTCCCCTCCAGAGGCAATTCTGAGCTTTCTGGGAGGCTGCTCCATCCACCAGCCACGAGCAACCAGCTGGCTCCGGGCAGAGTCGACCCCACCGACACTGTGCCCCCACTTCTCTCCAGACAGGGGCAGTGCCTAGAGGCTTTCCCTGCTTGCCGGTCCCTTTTCCCGTGCCCCCTCCTCCTACCCCCAAATCTTCACCTGCACCTTGTGCTTGGACAGGTCAGATTCCTGTAACCTGTGCCTGGGGCTGCCCTGACTTTTCATCCCTGTCTCATTTTGTCGTAAAGAGCAGGGCCATGGAAATTACTCTGCCATCCGGAAGGACTGAGCTGAGGTCCCATCTGGCGTTCTGTGACAAACAGGCCCGGGAGGAAATAAACACAAACTCTCGCTTCCCCCTCTCTCTTCCTCTAAGCAGCTACTCCCTTCTGTGTTGTTCTAGTCTGTGACCTAGGACTTCGGGTATGTGCTGACTGTCGTGGTTAATCAAGTTGGTGAGGAAAGGGAGGAGCACAGCAGAATAGCAATAGCTGTTCAAGGAGAAAACCAGAAAAACTGAAAAGTTCAGATAAATTAACTCAGCATTTTTACCTTTTCTCTTTCATCCTTGCAAACAGCAATAAGCATAGTTGACCCGTGCAGGTGAAAACGTGCACATAATTTTTGCTTCCCCAAAACTTACCTACTAATAGCCTACCACTGACTGGAAGCCTCACCAACAACGTAAACACATATTTCACATGTTGTATGTATTACATTCTGTATTCTTACAAAAAAGGGAGCTAGAGAAAAGAAAACATCAAGAAGAAAATCGTAAGGAAGGCAAACGCATTGACAGTACCGCAGATTCACTGAAAAGACTCCGCGTGCGCGCGGACCTGCACAGTCCCAACCTGTGCTGCTGCCTACAAGGGTCACCTGGAGATAAGCCTGGGCTGCGGAGGGATACTATTAAGTCAGCAGAATTACAAAGCATGTTTGCCAGAGAAAAGCCTTCATTACTGAAAATTTATTACAACCAAATTAGTCACCTCCTAGCAAGAGAAAATCAGCCGCTGTTGAATGTCTCTGTCATCACTAGAATACAATGTCACCTGTGTCCAATTTAATGGTACCCCTGGCACAGCTGAGTGACCTGAAGATCTAGGTATTTGGGGGGCTCAGGCCAGGAAGCCCTCTGCCCCCACCCTGTGTCTGTGCCCCAGGGCCCCAGTGGAGGGCCATGTACAGGGAGTTACCAAATTAAAGATTATGACCAGGAAGACAAATAAAATGTATGTGCCTACAGAACCTGGGGAGCGTGTGTGTATAAAAAGTGAACCTAATTTGAAGACGCTAGATCTGGGCAAATCTAGGAACCAATGTAACGCTTCAGGACAACCTCGTGGGGTCATCGAGCTGACTGGGAAAGAGCTCCTCTCTTGCTCAAATCATACAGAACCGCTGGATAAAGTCCAATTTTTTTCAATGTTAGTATGTAGCCAAGACTCGAAGCCCAGCAGGGAACTCTCAGGCATCAGAAATGAAGAGGAAACCATCCAACAAATGAATGGACGGGAGAGTCAAGGTGGGAGGTAAGCAGGGGCTCACGCCAGAGGCTCCCCATGGGCAGGGCCCTAACAGGGTCACGAGAGCCTCGGGTCTGTGGAAGGCCAAGCGTGGGCTAGGAAAGCAGAGTGTGATGAAGAGTTACCTCGTCACTTAAATCAAAAGCAGAAAAATTCCAGCCACTGGCCTGGGAAGGAGGGAATATCCACTCTGGGCCAAAAGCTAGATTATCACCCATAAAGGTTGCAGTTCCAGGCCCGAACAAGTCAGAATTCACTACTTTTATGGTGAAAGAACCCCCAACCAAGAAATGAACAGGAAAACTAGTCCCACACACTTGGAGGACCCTGGCAGCAGCAAACATCAACCCCCTGCGGGGCGGCCAGCACACCTGGAGCACGAGAAAAGTTAGGGACCCCACGTGAGACAAGCCGCCCTGAAGGGGCGCCACCAAGTTCAACAAACTGAGGGCTCCTCAGCTCAAGAGGCAGAGATGACAGAATGACCTGAAGCACCAGAAAAACAAGGAAACGTAAAACACTGCAGGAGAGGAAGGAATAAATACCAACACCCAGAACAGGGTATTATGGGGGGGGGGGGGGAGTATGAAAAACAGAGTCTGACAAAGAACCAGATCAAAAACACAGTCACCAAAACGCCAAGACGGAGCTCCAGTGTATGAACTAAGCGACTGAAGAACAAAATGCTGAACTGGAAGAAACTTCTTACGCAGTTTGGGGGTGGGGGGAAGAGGAAGAAATTATGGGAAAACATTTAAAAACAAAGTTACAATGAGAAGCACCAACACCTGGCAGTGTTAGGAAGAAAATGGGAAGAACAGGAGAGAGGAACTGAAGAGAGAACGTCTGAGAATTTTCAAAAATAAGGGTGCATCTCTGACGGAACAAGCAGACCAAGTACTGCCATTTTCTGTGTGTATGGTGAGAATGTTGAGAGCTAGGAAAGAGGGCTAGGCAATTATAAGCATTGCTAAGCAGAAAACCTCTTAAAGCAAATGGGGAAGAGAATGGATGGGGAAGAGAAACAACATTGTCAGTCATGATTTGCAGGGATTTGAGGGCTCATCCTGAGCTATAGCCAACTAGTTGGTGGGCCATAAAATTTGAGGCACCAGTCGCATCTTAGGTTGAACTGAGGGTACCAATTAGGTAAGACAGATGGTTCTTATCACAGGAGACAGGGGTTCGAAAGAAGATTTTAACATCTGGTTAATGTCCCTCCAGGACCAAGAGCTATGCAGAGATAACAGCAACCCCCGCTTTTGTAGCTTGCTTCCTTGCTTGTTTCGCGCGTATAAAAGAGCTAGCCTGTAAGCGTTTGGCGCGACTCCCCTTTGCAGCCTTAACGGGCACCCTGGGAGTTCGCCCCTGCGCAGGTAAAAATAAAGTACCATCTAAGTGCACTCCACACGTCTCCATTTGATTTTCTGCTTGCGTACGGGATACAACAAGAACATTTAAGATCGACTCTCCTAGCAACTTTCAAAGATGCAAGTATGCATTGCAAGTGCAGTTTTGTTAACTCTCAATCCCAGGCTATACGTCAGATCCCCAGAACACGTTCATTTAAAACTGGAAGCTGGTGCCCTCTGACCGACATCCCCCCAACCCCCTCCCCCACCCCCTGGCAACCACCACTCTTCTGTCTCTGAGTCGGGCTTCTTTAGAGCCCACGTACAGACGAGGTAGAACATGTGCTCCGACCGGAGGCCAATACCGCTAACAAGAGTTCAGAACCACAAACGCCACACCGGGTTAACCATTCACTCTTCCCAGTGATACTATTTGTCCAACTCAGAAGAGCACTGAACAGTTCTTTAATCGGATGATTAAATTACTCTGTATCTTTTTTCTCCCACAGCAGCCCTGGTACTGCTTTACTGCAGTTTTGACATTTCTAAGATGGAAAGAAACGAGTCTAGAATTTAGAGTCTTTGGCAGAAACATCTGAGCAGAAGGAAGAGGGACAAATTTCAGGAAAGCCCCATGAAAAACTGGCCCCCTTGTCCCTGAGAGGTCCTGCACAGGTGGTTAAGTCACCACCTGCCCTGACTCCCCCAGCCCCCAAACTTCCTGGGGGCTGCTTCTGCTGCTCCCACCACCACAGGGGAGAAAAACCTAACTGAAGATGCCATTGCCGCTTGAGGAAAACCCAGCGATTTTTCTCTGCACGTTTGCTGAAGAAAAAGAATAGATAAGAATCACAACATCTACCAGCCAGACATGAAACCCAAACCAGTGAAGCAGGCCAGCTGTGATACAAGAAGGAGTGGTAGGGACTGTGACAGCCACATAAGTGGAGTAAGTCCAGCTTTACTAGACCATCCAGTGTTTCAAGAAAACCCAGGAACCCTGGGTATTCATGGTTACTTTTTGTAATGTTGGTAACTAGTTCACACTGACATTAAAACTCAGAAAGGCAGGTAAACATATGTACGGGCTGGATCAGGCATGGCAGCAGCCAGATTACGTCCCATAGCGAGCTGTTTTCCCCACGGGGAGTGGGGCATCTCCAAGGACACCCAGGACACCGCATGTGTTCCGCTGCTCAGATGTGGGAGAGAATCTCAGCCTGCTCAGCGAGCCAAAGAGGGACTCCCCCATATGTTGCCCGGCTTGCAAAAGCCAGATCTGCATAACTCAGATGTGAGCTTTCCTTCAAAACTCCCGTTCTTCACTGTATTTCCTGTCTTACAATCAGCTTTTCAGTGTGCCTTGTACTCACTGTCAAGACTTTTACTGTCTGCAACTGGCTCTGCCTTCCAGGGCTTAGAAAAGGGGCTCTGAATAAGGAGTATGTAATAACCTGAATTCAGATGCAGAGTGCCCAGAGCCCGTCCTTCACCCTCTGCCAGCTCCCAGTGTGGCGCCTCGCAGTTACTGGGTGGTGCACAGAAGAGGCAAAGTGGAGCCACACCTGTCTGTCTGGAGACAGGGCTCAATCAGAGGGCAGAGGTGAAAAGAAGCAGAATCACTATTCCAGATGAATTAAAAAAAAGTTTTGGTTAAGATGCTGGTGCTCCTGGTAAGCAGCAGAACTCCTCCAACGATAGGACATTTGGCAGTGGGACTCCGCAGAGAAGGGACTTGGAGACAGGACCAAGGTAATAATGCCAACAGCCACCTGCAGCCAGGAGGAAGCTAAACTCAGCAAATGATGACACCTGGTGCTTCTTTGTGATTAAGGAACTCAGACTCTCATTTGCACTTAAAATTCTTCTTATCTTAGTTTTTTTTTCTACCATTATGTTAATTCCCAACCCCTGGGGGAAGATCTATGTTAACATCCAAGAGTGTACAGAAAAATCAGGGAGGATTCAGAAGAATGTACACCACCAGCAGTCCGACCCAGAGCTGGGGGCTGTTGAGGCTGCCAAAGATGAATTGGGGTGCTGGACAGGCTCAGGGGCTTACGCAGCACTATTCACCTAGGGGCAGCCAATGACATCAACAATCAAAAAGCATCTCACAAGATGGAAAGAGCCTGATCGCCGAGTCACCGCTTGCAGGAGAGCTGCAGTGGAAAACAGTTCAACCCTCACTGGATTCTGCATGAACAAGAAAGGAACTCTCACTGTGTTAAGACACTGAGATCTGCGGCTTGTCTGTTCCTGCAGCGCAGCCTAACCTGACTCCAGCTAGAGAAGCATCCAGAGGGCTGTGGTGGTTTAGGAATGGGTATTACTACTTACAGCACATGTAGGAAAAGTCCGTGTGCTATCGTGTGACTTGGATGGGGGAAAATAAGCGTTATATTAATGGATATGCAGATTCTGGAAGTTGTTTGCCCTTTTTTTCCTTAATCCTTACCTGAGGATATGTTATTGATTACAGAGAGAGAGAGAGAGAGAGAAACATCGATGTGGGAGAGAAATATTGATCGGCTGCCTCCTGTACACACCCTGACAGGAGATTAAACCCACAGCCACAGTACGTGCCCTGACTGGGAATTGAACCCGCAACTTTTGGTATATGGGACAATGCTCCAACCAACTGAGACACCTGGCCAGGGCTGGAAGTTGTTTGTCTTGATTCAGATCCCAGGTGAACCCCTTACTTTTTGTGTAATCTTAGGTAAGTAAGTTATTTATTCTCTCTAAGCCTCAGTTTCCTCATCTTTAAAATATGGCACACATCTACCTTAAAGACCTCAAAAGATTATGAGATTAAATAAAATAACCCATGTAAAGTATTTAGCATGGTGCTTCATCTTGTAAGAACTTAAATCTTAGCTATCCCTTGTCCAGCGGCATCGCAAGGCCTCCCTAAATAAAGCTGAATGTGGAGATGAGGCCAGAAGCTGGGAGTTACCACTCATTGTAGTCACAGTGCACAATCCTGTCATTTAAAGAAACAACTGAAAGGCTGTAAAAACAAACCAATCTCGCAGAGGTTGTGCTAGGGAGTTGGAAGACGCGTGATCCTCTACCCCATCCCCACCCCACACATGCTCTACGGCAGAGACCTGAGCACCAAGCCTGCTTCCACATCTTCCTGGGCACAGCTAAACCAGTCTCCAGCCTCCTTGCTGGAACACAGTTCTTTAGACTAGAATGTAGACTAGAAGAGGCCAAGGCCTCTCTGTCCTGGCCCGTGAGATCCTCCTGTGAGCAACCTCCAGACATTATGACCTTAGAAGCCACACGTGGCACATGCGGAAGACGGTGGAGTCTGGGCCCTGAGACTTGCTTGGAGGAGAGGCGCGCACTGATCAGGAGACCCACACGCACTCGGGTGAGCAGGAATAAGCTTCCATCAAGTCTGAGCCATTGCACACTTTCGGATTTGTTTGTTGTAGCAGTCAGAAACTCCTGTTCTCTAACAATGTGTCAAATACTTCCTCCTTCAAGAATTTATGTTGGGAAAAAATCATACCTTTAAAACACAGGTTTTCATTTTGTTTTGTCAAGGTGAGTTGTAGTTATTTTTATAAACAATAGGGATAGACTCTGAATTCATTTATCCTCAGCTCCTCAGTCACTTCAAACAAGGAGCAAGTTTAAGTTGTTCCTCTTTGCTCCCTCTGTGATCACCTGGGCTCATCACTTCCGGAGGACATTTTCTAAAACCTATTAATGCAGCGGAGTCCCACGTCAGGCAGTCAGGAAAAGAGGTGAACTATGATCCTCACATCTTTATGCAACCTTGTGACAGTTCCTTTCTTCACCCAGAGTGGGAAGAGAACTGGGTGATCATTAATCAAGGTAACACCTCGGACTGGTTCACCCTCCTAAATATGCCCCCTCTGCAGTCCTTTCTTTGAGCTAAGTTCTCCCGTCACTCCATTCCCCCATCTCTAAAGATCCAACAGAGGAAAGCTGGTCACTTACCCAATGCATGGGTTGGTCTGGTACCTCGGTGCTGTGTAGGAGAAAGGAGAGATGTTCTTGTCTACAAAAGAGCCAAACCCCAATCGGAAGTTGCTGGTGAGCTTCCTCATCTCCTCAGCAAGCTTGGTGCCCAGGCTGCGTATGTTGTCCAAGTCATCCTTCATGGACAGGGAGAGGTCCATCAGGTAGTACAAGTCCACAGGATAATCCTCCACCTGTCGAACCTGCAGCTGGAAGGTAGTCTTGTCACCTGTGCCAACAGAGAGGCCATGCATGTTACAGGTCGTCCAACTTGCGGGGGCTGAAGGGATGGATTTCACTTCCAAAGCTGGTCCACCACTCACTTTTCTCTAGACTGTGTGCCTCTGAAGAAATATGTTTTTCTTGGAAGCAGAGTGACAGAAGGGAATATGAGTGCCAAGGACGGACCTCTGGGTTCTCCATCCAAACAACTGGCTCAGCATTTTAAAGAAAACTCTTTAACAACCAGTCTCTTCAGTGGTGTTCTGTTTCCTCAGGAAAAACGGCACTTGGGTCATTGGCGGACAGTGAACCAGACAATTCCATGGGCACAAAGTGGGTGAGAGTAGCCCACTGACCACACACCAACTCCAGAGGAAGGCCCAGCCACAGTGGGAATGTGGCCAGGAAGAGATTATACAGGTGTATGTGACATAGAAAATGGGGATGAAATCAACAAAAGAAGGGCACAGACATGAGTGAGGCAGGGAAGAGAGAGAGCAAGGCAGTGGGGCGGGACAGGACACAGACAGTTCTTAAAGCCCAGCCCCCATGCTTGTGCCACAGCACCCATTTCTTGCCTCCAGCTAGTTATCAAACTGTTCTAGCCGCCTGAAAACTGATGTACTGTAGTTTCGGTTGCCTGTTCGTATAAGCCTATTTTTACAAAACCATCAGAGTCTGACTAAATGGAGGAGTGTTTGAGATTTCTTCCAGAATGCGTTTCAAAACGCTGCAATGTCTGTCTCTGGTTCTCATCAGGCAGACAGAGTAGGGACCTTCCCAGCCAAGGGGCCACATCACAGTGGGGGAAGGGGAGGGAAGGAGACTTCGGGAGAGGGAGACCCTCCTAGGCCTTACCATGACAGACCACAGACCCCAAATGGCCAGAGCCTGGAATCATTTTCCCTGTCTCCAATCCTATGACCTTTCTGCAGGGTCTTCTGCATTTTCTGTCACTTGTGACCTTCCCCCCAAGTTCCCAGCTTCGCCTTCTTTTATTCAGGACCCCACTTCCACCTTTCTGTGGATTATGGTAATTAAAGATGTGTGATTTACGACCAGGAAATGGGGAACTGGTTTGGACTCAGGGAGCCACCCATGGGAGGGAAAGGGACACTGGCCTTGGAGAGGGGAGCTAGGTTGGAATCCAGACCTTGTCACCAAGGACTCAGGGACCCCAGGCTTCTTTAAACTTGCAGCTCAGTTTATGGATTAGTAAAATGGCAGGATGTTAATTACTGCAGTGATTAAAAGAGACAATGTATACAAACACCATACAAATGCTTCTACACAAGGAAAACTGCGGCCTCGGTTCCTCCAGAGTCAATTATTAGAGCAATTTCCTGTGGGGATAAAAAGAGACAGAGAATTCTGCCAGAAACTTGACTGTGAAGGGCTACGGCCTTATGCATTAAATTTAACTGCAAACTTCCCAGATATGAAGGCAGGCAAAGAGAAACAAGATACGATGTATAGTTTCCCTGTATGCCAAGAGGGCATCTATTCTGAGGTGAGAAATCATTTCTAAGGGAAACTGATCAGTAAGGAAGCATGTGCACCCACACGACAAAGAGGCTGCAAATGTTAAAAGGAGTATGTCTCCAGTTTCCCAGAAAGGGAGTAACAGCACTGATGTTCAGAACGAGGGTTTAATGCTACCTCAACCAAGCCTGATTTTAAATGCTACAAACTCCCCCGTGGGCCTGGCAGCGATGGAATGTCCAGTCAGCAGATTTTGGAGGGGGCAACATTCCTGGACCCTTTCTCAGTGTGGGAGTTAAGCTGTGATGCACCGACTGCCCACCAAGGGCGGCCGCCACTGGCGGGGGAGCCGTGGCTGCATGCGAGGTGCCTCTCTGCTGAAAAAAGGTCTGGGGCACATTTACGATCTCAGGGTGCGTGTCCAGAGCCCACGCACCAAAAGACATCCAGCCCCTAGTCCTGCGCCACCTGAGGCTTTAAACCAGTCACCACCTGCCCTGTGTCCAGCAGGTGCAGAGGCCGTCTCACCTTCGCTGTGGGTGCTGGGGTCTGGGCCTGTCTCTGGTGACACCATCCCTGCCCATAAGCCCCCTCCTCTCTCTTCTCCACATAAGCCCCTACAGGCTGATCTCCCTGGGTGGCTGCACCCCTTTTCTCTGGGGACATTCCACATAATTCCCGCCTCGGGGCCAGCAGCAGGATCAGAGAAATAGGATAAAGCAAAATCCAAAGAAAAGCTGGTCACCTTGCACCTGTGAGGATGAAACTACTCCTGGCAAGCAGCCCCTCTGGTGTCCGTCTGCTCTTCCTGTTTCCAAAGCACCCGCCTCCCACTGCGCTTTCACAGAATTCCTGCCACTGCTCCGTTCTTACCGGGGGTTCCCCCACCATAATCAGGTATTGACTTGCACTCCACCTGAAATGGATTTTTTTTAAAGCTTTCTTCTCTCTGCCCTCCCCTCAATAAAAAATGAGAAGTTCCTTCCTTGGGGACATGCACGCGATGACAGACATTTCTGGAAAGTGACAGTAGAGATCTCCAGCAAGAACTTTTCGGTTTTTTAAGACTGATTATTTTTTCAAATGTTAAGACAAAGTAGTACCTCAAAAGATAAAGCCTCTTGCCGTCCTCAAACACAGTTTTTGATGCCCCAGAGTTACCAGAAACTGACAGAATGGAAACATAAAATACAGCTCTGTTACAGCAGGACTGCGGCTGAGCAGGGAATCAGGGCACTAGTGCACACTCCAGCTCTTCCGTCCACTTGCAGCAGAAGCTAAGAGCTCCCCACAATCCCACCCAGACCCAGAACCCAAGAGTGGCCTCCCTGGTCTAGGGCAAGCCTGCTATGCTGCCCCACAGCCCACTCTCCACCCCCGAACC
The DNA here is from genome assembly GCF_022682495.2 of Desmodus rotundus. Taxonomy (NCBI): domain Eukaryota; kingdom Metazoa; phylum Chordata; class Mammalia; order Chiroptera; family Phyllostomidae; genus Desmodus; species Desmodus rotundus. The sequence continues at coordinate 102,067,305 of NC_071388.1, forward strand.
CTGACTCCTGGCAGATGGGGCTTGGCTGGCCTCCACAGTGTCTGCCCCCAAGCATTAGGGCTCAGCATTCCTAGTTTCCTTGAAAATAACCCTGTCTGGGGCAGTTCGAGCTGCTGTAGCAGGCACCATAGATTGGGCGGCTTCTACACAACAGAAATTCGGTCCTTACACTGATGAAGGCTGGACGTTAGTGCCGGCACGACTGAGTTCTGGGGAGAACCCTCTGCAGTTACAGACTGTCCACTTCTTGCTATGTCCTCAGGAGGCAGAAAGCCCCCCGCCCCCCCCACCCCCGCCCTATTCCACGCAGCAGCCTTGTTTTTTATTATAGCGCTAACCTCATTCATTAGGGCTCTACCTTCATGACCTAGTCACCTCTCGAGGCCCTACCTCCGAATGCCGTGGGAGTGGGGGTTAGGATTTCAACTTATGGTTTTGGGGAACACAAACATTCAGTCTACAGCAAACCTCTTATCCTCCCAGCAAAGCCGTTTTTTACGTGTGTGCACCATCAGTCTGGGCGGCAGAGCCACACCTCAGTCAGGTACCGGCGTCTACGAGGCAGCACAGAGCGGCGCTGGCGGAGCCCCCCACTGAAAGCGCCCCCCACCCCCGCCGCTCGGGAAAGTGTGGCGCCAGGGCGGCCTTCTGGCGGGGACGACACGCTCTGGTTATGGGATGTGTCATCACTGGGAAAAGCTGAGAAGGGCGTATAGGAACTCTCTACTACTTCTGAAACTTATGAATCTAAAATTACTTCAAAATAAAAAGTATTAAATTAAAAAAAAACTACCACTCAAGGATCACTTTTTTAAGAGGCTAACAGAGTCAGGCAAACAATGACTGAAGTAAACCCTTTCTAATTGCTCCACCTCTAGGTTTTTACCATTTCAATGAACTTTATTCTAAAGTTTATGTCCTTTCTTAAGGATTTTATGTCCCTCCTTAAGGCTTTTTTAAGATTGTTATCCTGACATTTTCAGGATTGAAAACAAAATGGAAACTATGATCCTATGTTTATACAAAATCCTGCTTAAAGTTTGGCAATTCCTCAAAAAGTTAAACACAGAATAACCACATGACCCAGCACTACTCCTAGCTGTATACTCAAGATTATTGAAAACATATGTCAACACAAAAGCTCGTACTCGGACGTCCACAGCAGCACTAGTCATGACAGTCCCCAAGTGGAAACATCCCAAATGTTCATAACTAAAATGTGGTACATCTATTTCTATACAGTGGAATATTATTTGGCCATAAAAAGGAAGTCCTGTTATATACTATAACATGGGTGAATCTTGAAAATATTTTACAAAGTGAAAGAAGCCAAACATGAAAGGCCACATCTTATATGATTTAAATGAAAGGTCCAAGCTAAGTAAACCGCAGAGTCAGGAAACAGACGGGCGGCAGTCAGAGGCTGAGGGCGGTGGGGAGGGGGAGGCAGAGCGACAGGACCGGAGCGCCTGGCGCAGGGCTCCTTTCAGGAGCGAGGAAGAGGCTGTCAGAGTCAGCAGAGGTGGTGGTGGTGCAGCTCTGCAAACATGACGCGTGCCACCAGCGTGCACTTTAAAAGGGTGAATGTTACGGTACATGAATGACATCTGAATTAAAAATGAAAAACAAAATTAAAAAATCCTGCTTAAAGGCAAGAAAATGCTTCTTTTCTTTTTTTCCAGGCTTATCCTTGAACAGTAATTTTGCCTTGGTTAAGTCGCTCATGTTATGCTGAGGCTTGTTTTTTGGCTAGTCTGCCAGAAGGCTGGCGAAGTGTTCCGTTTCACTCAGCAAACGTCTATTATGATGAGGTCTGGGGAGCAGAGCAAGGGGGGGGGAGGCAAAAGAGACGCTCAACATGCATAATGGAAAAACCCAGTCACTGCACAGCTGACGCCTTCACCAGAGTCAGGGGTCATTACTTTGAGGTTAAGTATGCACTTGAGAAACTCGACATACCATTCTCTCCCCCCAAATAAACAAATACCCAGGGGTATGCCTGTACTTCTCTTTAAATACTAACATTTTCAAAATGTTAAGAGGCATCATTGGCTTCAAGTGCTTCTATATTTCAGAAACATATCCACAAGGTTCTTGACCTTTAAGAATTCGTATTTTCATCAGACCTGCTCCCAGTCTTCATCTCTACAGATGGAAACATCCTCACTCTGAGTGTCTGCGCAGGGCAGCCAGCCCTCCGTCACCCTGCCCTCCGGGCAAGGGGCTGGCCACCCGCACGCTGTCCGCAGGGCCAGAGCCGCACACGGCGCCCCAACACCAGTCTGTACACACGCAGGGTCACGTTCTCCACTTTGTCACGATACCGGGAACTGTATCCGAATAGTCAGCAGGAGATGGGACTGCACCAAGGGAGACAGATTTCTTTTTTCTTTAGTGGAGCATACGTTGAGCTCTCCACATAACTAAGTATTGGGCATAAATTTAATGTCAAGAGAACTCTGCCTGAGGCAGCAGCCCTCACTCTCCTCACTTCTGTGGCTCCCCTTTGGGGGCTGTCTCAGAGCCAGTTGATAAGTCAAACCAAACAACAGTTTCTCCACCTTAGAATCACACCTTAATTCTGATTTAAAAAACCAGAATTAAAACTGTGACATCTCTGGCTTGGTGTGACCTCCAGCTCTGCCCTAAGCTAAATCTACCCCGAAAGACTGACGATGAGCAACCACAAAGGGCGTTTCCTCCAGAGAACTCCACAGACTCTGCGGGCCGTCCTGGACGAGGAGTCCCAAAGACACAAAAGCCTCCCTTGGGATGACCCTGAAACCAGACTCTTTGGGAGGTAGTATGAATTTTGGTCCTTGTTTTCAAAGGTTATTGAGTAAAAACTATACACAATTGTAAATATATTCTAAGTAGATGAAAAATATAAACTTGTGAATAAAGACAGAGGATCTATTAAAAATGAAAAATAATATTGTGTTAATCTTTTCAAAATTTCCTTTAAGTTACTGTTATGCTGTTATTACAAAAAAAGGAAAATGTATTATTCACCTTAGTTGCTAACCATTCTCGTCCTACACCATGTTCCAACATCTCAAGTCTCCTACAACGCCTACGTCCCTTCTGGGTGAAAGCCCTTGACCCCGAGCCTGTCTGCACAGAAGGGTAGGAGTTATTTTTCCATACGGAAGGTCACCAAACATGTGCCCACATAAAGGCCAACTGACTTTCCTACCCACTCACACAACTTTGTAAGGGCTCCCATCCTTTTCTCTCTCAGTGTGGCATCTCACCAAACAAAAAGGCCAAGTGTCACTTACACTGAAATGACTTACAAAAATAGCAATTTCAGCTAATCCCAGCATGAGTCCCCAGACTGTCCCATAGTCTGTGCCTCTCACCAGCAGGGCCATTTACATCCTTCTTTTATTTCTTATTTCCAAGACAATTCAATAGGCAAATGAAACATTTCTCAAACGCACGATGACTCAGCTCTTTCTAACAGAAACAAGCAGCACTGTCGAGTGCTTCCAATGGGCAGAGCCGTGCTAAATTCACTCCTGAGGCCCTGAGGCACCTACTCAGACCTGTGGCTGGCTGACTCTCCCTAGCATCTACACCTCTGCCCACTACTCTTTGAAAATAATGATTTTAACTTTTTTTAAAGTGCATTTATAACAAAACAAACTCATTTAGGCCTCCAAACATAGCTGTGAGGAACGAAGGCGAGAAAGACCCTGAGATGCTGAGGCGGGGGGAACTGCCCAGGGCCTCGGGGCTGGGCACAGGGCCAGGGCGAGCACCCAAGAACAGCCAACTAGATCAGTATCCTTTCACTGTGCCCAGTTCCCAGGAAACCCAAGCAAGCCATCTAGCAACAGTGACTGCCAATGGTTTCCTAGACGATGGCATAGAAAAGAAAAGGCTACAATCAATGGAATTTGGAAAAATTCCTTCTCTCAACACTGCGATGCTTCTTAATTCAGCTACATGCACATCTATCTTTCAACATCCAAAGACTCCAACATGCAGAGCGGTGGATGGTGGAAGTGGTGGCTGGAAACTGCAATGAGTTCCGCAGTCACGGAGACCTGGGGTCGGGTCGAGTCGATTCACCACTCGACAGGGAGGACTTGAGCAGGTTACTGTCTCATGTGTAAAACGGTATTAGCTACCTTAGGGTAGATCAAGTATTTAGCACGTAGTAGGTATGCAAATCTGTTAGTTTCCTTATATCACAATTAACTCTAGGGCCTGCAGAGGCTCCAGGGTCAAAAAACAAAATACTTCTACTCTAAAAGTTTGTCCCTTCAGAATGTCACTGACTTAAATGGAATCTGCTGACAGGAAAAAGTACTTTTCCCCCGAAGTTGCACTTTCCCTGAGAAACTTGCATTAACTCCATCCTCCCATAAAAAACAGTAACATTATTCACAACAGCTTAAAGGTGGAAACAACCCAAGAGCCCACTGACGGATGAGTGGATACACAAGGTGCAGTATAGACACGCAATGGAGGGTAACCGGCCTTAAAAAACAGAACCTGACACGCCCTGTAGCATGAACGGACCGTGAAGATGCCATGTGGAGTGAAATCGGCCGTCACACAAGGACAAACACTGTATGAGTCCACTTATCTGAGGTCCCTAAAGCAGTCACACTCACAGAGGCAGAAAGTGGAAGGGCGCTTGCCGGGGGGCTGGGGAGGGAGGGAATGAGGAGTCATTATTTAATGGGCACAGAGTTTCAGTTTGAGAAGATGCAAAAAGTTCTGGAAATGGACTGGGGGGATGGCTGTACAACATTGTGAGTGAACTTAATGCCACTGAACTATACAGTTAAAAATGGTTACAATGATAAATCTTATGTTACATACATTTTTTACCACAACTTTAAAAATGGCAAAGCTATGCTGTCCTTCCCAGGGGCCCTGGGGTCTGGGCCTCGCCTCCCCAACCCCTGCCCCCAGCCTGCCCTGGCTCACTTCCCCGTCATGCACACGTCCCAACTCAAGGGCACTCACCCGGCCGCAGGCTCACAGCGATCTCTTGCGGAGTCATCTGAATGACGTCTGAGCCCGCAGAGCCGGAGCCCTTGGTGCTGAGAGGCAGGCTCCGCAGCACCTGGGTGATGCTGGCTGGGCTCTCAAACTCCTGTCCACAGCCATTTTTGATCAGGTTTGCCCTCAAGTCACAGCGGGAGGTGACTGACCGCAGGCTGCCGAAGTTCTAAGCAAAGAAACAGAGGAAGAGCAGGAGGTAGTCAGAATGTCTCCCCAGAACACCTCAGGTTGTAGATCCACCACCATCTGGCTGACCTCGAACCCTCTACATTCCATTTTCATTGTGCAGTGAAAATGGAGAAATGATCACATGTACCCCAAATACCCCACCAAACATTAAGAGAATTGAGGGGCTGGATATGAAAGCATTTTGTAAACTGTAAAAACATAATAAAAAGGTTTGGTTTCATGGTTTTGTTTTTTTTAACCCTCACCCGAGGATAGCTTTTTCTTCCATTGGTTTTGGAGAGGGAGGGAAGGTGGGAAGGAGAGAGAAACATCGATCCATTGCCTCCTCCATATGTCCCAACCGGGGTTCGAACCTGCAACCTAGGTATGTGCCCTGACTGGGAACTGAACCCACAACCTTCCAGGGCAGAGGACGAAGCTCCAACCAACTGAACCAGCTGGCCAGGGGCTGTTTCATGGCTAAGTCAATGTCAAAATGCTCCTTTAAAAATATGACTAACTGTCTACATGATTAGCAGGAGAGAGTAACTGAAATGGTCATAAGTTGTATAGCTAAAATCTTCTGAAAGATGTAAGTGTCCGAGTTAGTCATCACTCGGGCGGTCAGAAGGTCCCCTGGGAACTGTTCACTCGTCTGTCTATTCTGCAGACACTGACCTGAACGACCACCGGGAGAACAAGGTCACAATATATCCTGTATCCTTTGACCTGGAGGTGCACTTCTAGAAATTTGATCCAAAGACAAAATCAAAAGAAAGGGAAAGGTTGTAGGCTCTGTACTACAGTGTTATTTAGAATAATATAATCTTACAAATTTGTAAACCTAAATCCCTAAACCGTAAGAAAAATATGGTTTTATTACTTCAATAGATGGCACAGCCATTACCAATAATTATGAAGACTAAATAGAAACTTCAAAACATTCATACTAAGAAAAAAATCAGAGAATATAGTTGTATCTGCATTAGGGTTCAAAGAAACTTTAAAATGAAGATGGTTGAGGTATTAGGGTAGAGGAACTAAAATGATTATTTTTCTATCTTTATTGCTATTTGAACAATAAAGCCACAATGATAACAAAAGTAGTTCTTTTCTTAAGATGACTTGGTGGCGGGGCACCAGGATGACCCAACCTAATGTGGAGCATCACAAGTTTGGGCCATTATCTTTCAAATGAAATAACATACTTTGTTTTAATATATGGCGACAGGAAATACTGATCATTTTCCGGTAATGAAACTTTTAAATGGCAAAGCAAACCCAGGATTCCTTCCGAACACCTTTCACTGACAGATGTGAAAACCAAGGTCACCTCCTCCCATTGGCTGGATGCGGGCCACTGCTGTGCTGGGTGATCCTCGTGATGGCTGGAGCGGTCTGGACGCTGGCCTTCCGCTCCCCTCTGCACCACTTTGCCAGAAAGCCTCGCATGGGTCAAGTGTTCCCTGACTGCTATCAGAAGCCACACTACCGGCAGGCGCACACACACACACACACACACACACAGGGGCTCGCCCTTAGTCCATGTCTGTTGGAGTGTTTGCAAGATTCAAGACCAAGAAGTCAAGAAGAAGGACTTCATAGTATTTTTTAAAGAAGTAAAACCGGATGTGCTGTTCTGGGCCTCTGTGAGTTTTTTCTGGTTTTTGTGTGTGTGTATCTTATAACTGGATTTTTTTTTTAACTTTCTGTATTGAACCCTTGGAGATCTTGCCTTTCAAAACCTCAGGGACTGCGCCAGAGGTATAGCTGGCTCCACGGCCACTTGTGGAGCAAGGAGAGAATCATGATTATTCTACCTTAAAATGAGTATCCTTGAAATTACACAATGATTTCAAAGCTAGGGTTTCCAAAATGGGGTTCCAAGTGGCCAGGGTTGACTCTGATGTAACAATTCTAATGAAGCAGTGAGAAGGCACAGGGGTGGGGCAGGGACAGTCAACCTCCTGCAGGCCCTGCAGCTGTCGGTCTGCTGTCCCTTGAAGCCTGAAGCAGAGGTCTAATTAGCTGTCCAGAGCTGGAAGGGCTCAGGGGCTTGCCTGCTCGGAGCTTACACGGCTGGAGAACTTCTGAATGTCTTGCTGATACACTGGGCTTGCTGCCAGCCCCTCCAGTTCCGAGGAGCTGGTGATCCTTGGTCCACTTCTGATTGTCAAGGTACATCTGTCTTGACCAGTCCCGGGCAGATCCCTGCCACCAGGGGTTGGCAAGGAAAGCACCTTCAGTCTCCCCACAGTGAAGGGAACCCCTGATGTCCCTCCCATGGTCTTGAGCAGCTCACACTCTGGAACAGACTAGGTCAAAAAACCAGTCTGCTTCACTCTGAGAAGGAGGCAGTTGCATGATTCCCTATCCACAGCCTCAGGCATTCGCTTTCAGGCTGGTCACCAAGATCATACCCTGTTGCCTGGACCCTCTTGGCTACCGTGCCCAGAGGGGTTTTTGATAGACTACCGAAACTTCATGGAGGAATGCACAGGACCGTCTGCCGGCCAGGGAAGATGTACCTGCTGGAATCGTCAGCAGACTCAAAGTCCAGGTCGTACTTCCCAGACCCGAAGAACTCAGAGGCAGCCCTCCCCTACGCCAATTACAACCTTGTCTGTGTAGCTGGCTTTTCCCACTGCACTCCGGGGCTTCTTTGTTCTCTAGGATGTGAGGAGAAAAGCCCTCTTCATTTCTCCTTTGGTGGCAGTGTTCCCTTCTTTCTCCTTAATAACAGTCTTCAAGGTTGTAGTCAAACCTCAGCTCCAAGCACGTGGCTTCCCTGAAGTAGCAGGGAGGACCATGAACTGCTGCTCCGTCTCAGCATGAGAAGGATGACTGACCACATTAAAACTGCAACCTGCTGGATGACTTCAGAAGTGCCAACCAATCAGCAATGTGACAGCCCAGGCAGCCCCTTCTCAGCAGCTCCAGCTTTACTGACAGTAAGAGACATCCTATGATGGCACCTGTACCAAATTTAAGTCTGGTCTCAGTGCCGTTCATCTGTATCATCAGTTTGTCAAAATCCTATTTCACAAAGTTCCGTTTCTTGCTACTTGGGCCAGGCTCAATGGCCTTACTGATATGTTCAACAGCCCTTGAGACACCTTTAACTATATATCAAATCTTGTCATTATTCCAGAGCTTTAGGGCCCCAAAGACACCAGCTGAGGCACCTCTGGGCAGGGTAGGTCTGAAGAACCTTTTGAGGGTAAGGCAGCTGCCTCAACAGTGGGATTCCTGCCACAGCGTGAAGGCCCCTATGGCGCAGCCTGAAAACCACCGTGGTTAATTTCTAGCCACAGGTTCTCACTGTTCAAGAAAAGGACAGAGTGCTGCAGACGCCAAAGGAGGTGTCCACAAGCTCAAGGACCTCTCCTTTATGCCCTTGAAATCCTTTCTAGATGTTTTCACTTTAAACAAGGACAAGTGCACATTTAAAGGGAAGAAACCAAAACCACAGAGGCCATGGACAAATACTGTGCTGGTTATGACCTTTCGGATACCAAACATTGTAAAGACAGTATCTCAATACCTACAGTTCCAAGCTCCACATTCAGTGGGGCAGATGCCCCAGATGACGAACCCTTAGAGAAAAGGAAGACTTGTGATTAAGAAAATCCTCCTCACCTGGATGACATCCCAATGTCTGATGTGCTAAGAGCCTTCAGGTCCCAGAGACCTGACATCTGGACCCTCCACCAGGTACGGGAATAAAAAGCAAGTTACAAGGTCAGCCCCACACTTTGGGGGTTTTTTTGAGAAAGGATGGGAGGGAGAAAGTAAAGGAGAGAAACATCAATCAGTTGCCTCTTGTATGCACCTGACTGGGGACAGAACCCGCAACCTGAGCGTGTGCCCTGACTGGGAATCGATCCTGTAACCTTTTGCCTTGAGGGATGATACCCAACCAACTGAGCCCCACCAGTCAGGGCAGCCCCACACTTCTGTGGGTGAGATGCCCACATGCATGAGTTCACCAGAGAAGTCTAAATTCATTGGGCCTCAGCTTCATGGACCCAAGTCCAGAAATCTTTGCACAGCCATAGCAGAAATCTTTACATTTGCCATAGCAGAAAAACTAGCTGGGCACACAGATTCTATCCCTCTGAATTTTGTATCTCCTTGCTGCCCCAAATACAGAGATCTTCTTGCCACCTATCAAACTTGGAGGATAAACATCCTCATCACGCAGAAAAATGGGTATGGAAGGTGAGGGGAGGGGGCTTCATCTCAACATGGAGAAATGGAAACAAGTTCAGAAGATGGCCACAGCTCAACTGCTTGCAGGCGCTCCTGGTGCTCAGCGCTGGAAGACGGTTCACGAAGGAAGCCTGTCCGTGGTCTCAACCTTGGCATCAACTCTCCAAAGGACGTACAAAGAGTAGCTGCATTCATTACACGCAAATTACCCAGCGGGAGCAGGACTTCAAAAGGGCGGTGTTCCAAATTTAGATCCTCTTAATTTGTTACAACACTGGCATTTGCACCTTGTTGTAACCTGCCCCTCTCTATTCCCTCCATCCCGTTACCCAGAGCATATAACGAGGTTGATTATTGTTAAACAAAATCTCTTTTCCTACTTCCAGTCAAGATGGAGGTGTAGGCAGACACACTTCACCTTCTCACACAATCACAGAAAGAACTACAACTACATCTCAAAACAAGTAACACCCAAAACTGTCAGAAAATCGAGCTGTATGGAAGTCCGACAACCAAGGATTTAAAGAAGACACACTCATCCAGATGGGTAGGATGGGTGGAGTCACACGTGGAGCTGCAGTGCGGCACAGCGAGGCGGTGGCGGTGGATCAGCTGATCCCACACTCACCTGTGGTAGATAAAAATAGGGAGGGATACCTTGGGAGTGAGTGATCCCAGCCCACGGCCAGACTGCACAGCCCAGGGTTCCCGCACCAGGAAGATAAATCCCCCATAACTTTGGGTTATAGAAACCAGTGGGTGTTGGGGTGGCAGAAGAAACTGCTGGATTTTCAGGACACTCAGCTTAAAGGGCCCACAGTGACTTCGAATGTACGCAAACCCACCCACTCTGGGACTCAGCATCAGGGCAACAGCTGGAAGGGTGCCAGTCACATATGGGAAGTGGGTGAAGTGACTGGAAATGAGGTGAGTGCCAGACAAACCTCCAGAAGCCAGGTAGCAGCATCGTCCCCTCTCTGAACCCTCCCCCAACACAGAGCCACAAAGGGGTGAAGTGGGTTGCCCCTCCCTGGCAATTACCTAAGGATCTGCCCCACACAATTTATAGGTGCCTTTTCTACAACAGGCCATGCTACTAAGACAGGGAGTCAAAGCAGCTCTACCTACCACACAGAGTCAAACACAGGGAGGCTGCTACATTGAGGAGACAAAGAAATATGGCCCAAGTGAAAACAGATCAAAACCCCAGAAAAAGAAATGAATAGAACAGAGACAAGCAACCTCTCAGATGCAGAGTTCAAAACACTGGTGATCAGGATGCTTAAAACTCACTGGGTATGGCAACAGTATAAAGGAAGAAATGAAAGTTACACTAAGTGAAATAAAAAAAAATCTACAGGGAACCATCAGTGGAGGGGAGGAAGCTGGGATTCAAATAAATGATTTGGAATATAAGAAAGAAATAAACATTCAACTAAAACAGCAAGAAGAAAAAAGAACTCAAAAAAACGAAGAGAGTATAAGGAACCTCTGGGACAGCTCCAAACATGCCAACATCCGCATCACAGGGATGCCGGAAGAGGAAGAGCAAGAAACTGAAAATTTGTTTGAAAAAATAATGAAAGAAAACTTCCCTAATTTGGCAAAGGAAATAGACATACAAGTCCAGGAAGCACAGAGTCTCAAATAAGTTGGACCCAAAGAGGAACAAACCGAGATACATCATAATTAAAATGCCAACGGTTAAAGATAAAGAGAGAATCTTAAAAGCAGCAAGAGAAAAGCAGTGAGTTACCTACAAAGGAGTTCCCTTAAGATTATGAGCTGATTTCTCAAAAGAAACTTTACAGGCAAGAAGGGGTTGGCAAAAAGTATTCAAAGTCATGAAAGGCAAGGACCTGCATCCAAGATTACTGTATCCAGCAAAGCTATCATTTAGAATGGAAGGGCAGATAAAGTGCTTCCCAGACAAGGAAAACTAAAGGAGTTCGTCATCACCAAGCCATTATTATGTGAAATGTTAAAGGGACTTATTTGAGAAAAAGAAGATCAAAACTATGAACATTAAAATAGCAACAAACTGACAACTATCAACAACTGGATCTAAAAAAAACAAACTAAGCAAACAACTAGAACAGGGACAGAATCACAGAAATGGAGATCATTTGGAGGGTCATCAGCGGGGAGGGAGAGGGAGGGGGGGGAAAAGTACACGGAATAAGAAGCATTAATGGTAGGTAGAAAATAGACAGGGGGAGGATAAAAATAGTATAGGAAATGGAGAAGCCAAAGAACTTATGTGCATGACCCATGGACGTGAACTAAGGGGGAAACTGCTGGAGGTAAGGGGGGGCACAGGGCAGAGGGGAGCTAAGAGGGAAATAAATAGACAACTGTAATAACGTAACCAATAAAATATATTTTTTAAAAAATCTCTTTTCCCGCAGTCAAGGCCAGTGCTCAGCTGGCTCTTGGTACCGCAGTCCAGCGTCTCCACCAGTGCCTTCAGGTTCTTCTGCCACACAGTCATTACATTGTATCTGTAGACCATCCCGCCTGCTCCTGCTGAAGGCTACAGCCCTGAAAGGATGTGGGTGGTTGTTTTGGGGGCAAGGACAGATTTTTGTTTGTTTGAAACTGCAAGCCCTGGGAGAAGAAGAATCCAAGCAGGAAATGAGACGAGGGAAGAAGCAAACTGGTAAACAGGCAGAGAAGTGGGCACAGTGGGGAGCTGGTGTCCTCTGTGGCTGGTCTTTCTCCTGTGACACAACCAGGCCAGGCTCTCTGACCTGCCAAGGCTGCAGCCCGGGCTTGGCAGGGCCCTCATGGGTTTGGAAGAAAGGGGGAGGGAAGAAAGAAGGTAAGTGGTGCAATCCGAAATCTGTGCACCAGCCACACACTACCACGTGTACCTCCTGCCTGGGGATAGAGAAATCCCTCTGTCGGCCCTCAGTTGGCTGACTTAACGCATTGAATAAATTATTTATGAAGCATCTACAATAAGCCAAGATTATCCCTTCAATGCCCACAAAGAGATGTTCTCTCCAAGAATCTATATTTTATTTGTGAGCTGAGTAAATGCTCTTTTTTTCCCCCAGCTCAAAGAAAAACGTGGACAATGTCACCTCTACTTTCCCTGCTACTGTAATTTCCCAGAAGGTCCAGTCAGCCCATCCTCTTTCCCAGTCTCTAACCAGTCTCGTTCCTCCACCCCTACTGACTTCTTTCCTTCCTCTCCACGTCCACCTCCAAGGCAAACACCTTCACCCCAGCCCAGGCTTCCATGCCTGACCCTATTTCCACCCATCCACACATCACAGGCCTCCCACAGGGCAGCCTTGCCTGTTGGGTCCTTCTTTTTCCATTTCTTAGCAACCTATACTGCCCACAGCCATGTCGCCTCAAGGTGTCTCCCTTTCACTTGCCTCCCCACTTGCCCCAGCCCCGAGTTCAATCACCCTTGCCTGCCTTTGCCTCCTCTCCCCCTCCTACCAACCTTGCTTTCTATCCCACAGGGACAAGGGTCCATCAGCCCTGCTGCTTCTCCTCAACCGCTGCCCCTTGCAGGGCACACCAGCCTCCGTGCCTCCAGCACAGGCTGCCAGTCGACAAAACCCACCCTCCCTTTTTCCTGGGCACACAGCGAGATTAGATCTCCAGTTCTCCTTGCACTTAGGCCTAGTGACGTGACTGGGTTTTAAACAGGAAAATGTGGGTGGAAATAACAGGGGCTGCCCTGAGGCCTTGCCATTAAAGCCCCCACACACATTCTTCCCAGTTCATTCCTCTTTACAGATGGCTGGGTTGTGAAACTTGGAGTCTCAGAACAGAGGCAAATCTCCACTTAAAAAAATGATGGATGGACAGCCCTGGCCAGGTGGCTCAGTGGGTTGGAGCGCTGTCCCGTGCACCAAAAGGTTTCGGGTTTGATCCCCAGTCAGGGCACATACCTAGGCTGAGTGTTCAGTCCCTGGTCAGGGTATGTGTGGAAGCAACCAATAGATGTTTCTCTCACTTCGATGTTTCTCTCTCCCTCTCTAAAAAATTTAAGAAAAAAAAAATTTTTAAGTCAATAAACATATCCTTGGGTGGGGACTTAAAAAAAATGAAGAACACAATAGGTAATAAGCTGCCTGAGTTTGCTGTGTATTTTATGTGGCGCAGTACACGCAACGTAAGTGTTCAAGCTGGCTGAGAAGCAGGGGCCAAGGTGGGCTGAAACAGCCCAGGGGTTCACGAAGGACAAGGAACGGCCGAGGTGTGCAGTGCAGACAGATGAGGGCGGGCAGCCCCCTCCGCATCCTCGTTTCCACGTAGGTGAGCAAGACAAGACAGCCAGGAGCACAGGGCCATGCAGCAGAACCGGGTGGAGAGAACCCGCGCGCCGTGCTGGGCTGGAGAACGTGAGGATGCTGGCTGACTCAAACTCGATAGCTGTGGGAGAACACAGTGAGGGCAGGAAGGACTGGGGGGAGGGGGTGGAATTAGGTTACAGGGGTGTTAAATGGAAGGAGCGCCACCTCCACCTCAATGAAATAAGGAAGACATTGTAGGGTCTAGAGCGGGGGGCTCCCGATGGAACATGGAACGTGTGCTGGGATTAATCCCCGCAGATCAGAACCCACTAGAACACACTGGTTAGGGACCTGGCCCCTCCACCATCCACTCCGTATGAGCCCTCAATACACACACGGCTCTTGGCAGACAGAGACCTCACTTCTTCGGTGATGCCCCAGGGTGTACGGTTAAGAAGCCACAGTCATTCTGTCTTGCTAAGGGGCAGGGGTCAATCAAAGCCATTCCGGAACTCTCCAGACCCTGCTCCCTGAAACACGTTCAGGTCGCCAGGAAAGATACCTCTCGATGAAGATGGGAAGCCGCATCCAGCACAGGCCTCATGGAAAGTTCTGAAGCCAAGAATGAGGCTCTCCCTAAGCAGAGAGGGAGCCCAGCAGGCTAGAGAGGGAACCCGAGAGTGGGCTTGGGACCGTGATAAGCTCTTCAGAACAACGTCATTCACTGTCCATATCAGGCCGACAGACTTATGGAAATACTAACACAGGAAAGGAAGAAACCTGAAATAGACAGTGATCTTGGTGTCCGGATCCCACTGCCCACATTTTACTAGAAAATATCCACTGATGACAGCAGTTTGCTGGATAACTGTCATTCAGTCATTCAAGAGGCTTGGCTAACTAGCAGTCCCATCCACAAGCCCTCTCGTGCACTGATCTCCTTTTATATTCCCCAAAACGCCGGAGGGTGGGAGGTACCTTGTTCATTTTACATATCAAGACACTGAGAATAAACCATGGCAAAACTGATACTTAACCTTTGGTCCTCTAACTCTACGTCTTTTTTAGTGGGCCTCTTCTATCAAGGACGAATTCCTGCCAGCTTCTCAGCCGGATCTGGGGATGCTGAGACCAGTAAGACGTGGTTTAGGATCTCAAGGTAACAGCATGAGAACAAATGAACAGAGTAAGCGTCTCTGAGCGCTACGGAAGGAGTGGAGTTTGGCTGACAAAGCAGTGGTCAGGGCCTGCACACGCAGACTCACTACAAACAGACATTTAATGAACTCCTTCAATCAATGATTACTGAGCAAATACTGTGTGTCCATTCTGGGCGCTGAATATGGCAATGAAGAGCACAGATGAAACTCCTGCCCTAATATTCTGGTGGAAAGAGCTTGCGTGCTCATATCGAATGGATGAACAGATGGATAGATGAAGGGAGGGATGGGTGTGTTAGGGGGAAAACCATGAAAGTCTAAAAGAGGCTTGGAGTGACTTCTGGAAAACCGGAAGACAGGGTGCTGGTCAGGGGCAGGCATGGAATGCCAGGAGGAGGAGGAGCACAGGGAAAACCATGTTCATGTTCATCAGTCAGGGCTCTCCAGGGATCTGCAGGTAGTTTCCTCTGACTCAAGTGTTGGTGGTGGGCAAGGGACAATGGTGAGGACACAGGCAGTGGCCATGGAGGCTGGATTTGTCCTGCAGGTCACAGGAAAGCAGCGAAAGGTTTTAAAGAGCATTCATTACAAAGACACTAATTAAACACGAATCAGTGAAGGGTTTAGATACCGGGGAGATTCCTCTCTCGAAGCCCTGGTGTCGTAATCTCACTCTCTACTAGAAAAAATTCTGGGGCGGTCACACGTAAGAGGCAGCGTAGCCTACCGGAAAGTGCTCTGGCTCAGAAATGCAAGAAGCCAGACTCAAACCCCAGCTTCAGAACATCATGTGGCCTGGAAAGAGATGCTTTACCTCTCTGAGCTTCCACTTTCCATCAATAAAATGAGGGTACTACCACCCACCTGACAGAGCTGCCGTGATGATCAGAGATACCGTGTCCAAAGCGTCTGGTAGGGGTCCCTGCAGACCATCTGCAGCCAGTGCAGGCTAAAGAACCCCCTAGACCTCTGAGGCTGCATCACAGCCAAGCCTGGCCTCCCAGGGGCCAACTCTTGGTCTTCCTGACAGGCACTGAATTCAGGTTCCACTGAATTGCAGAGCTGGAGGCAGTCTAAAATGCCAAGCTTTGGGTTCTTTCAAAAATAACCCTAACTGTGCACAAGTGCAAGAAGGGCTTATGCTCCGTGGTTCTAGCAAGTTTAGAAAAACGACCCAGAAATTTTCTTTAAGACAGGAAGTTTAGAAATCGATCATTTCCCAACTCGCCCACCAACCTTGACATTTGTATTGCTTTAGGACGGCAATCTGCTTATCACCACCCCAAACTCACACTCCTTCCTACAGGGCTTGAAGAAACAGCAGCTAGTATTTTTAATAAAATCATTCCATACAGGCCAGGTCATGATATCCCATTCATCCTCACATAAGCCACATTAAGGTGGCCCGCACCCACTGACAGGTCCCTCAGCCAGGCGCGTTTTGAATTGTTAGGCAACAAGCTCACTTCACAAGCTGGGGTCTCTGCCCAAACAGCAGGAAACTATACAGAGTCCTAATGCCCACGCCCTCCCCTCAAAAAGGAAAGGAAGGCCTTGTTTCCCTAAAACAGAATTAAAACTCTCAACACTATCTGGACAGCCAATTTAACGTATCATGTTAAAATGCGGCTTTTCTCTTGTCATCCCGTAGGAAAAAGAGGACAAGGCAGCTTGCAGAATCTGCACACACTTTACGTGTACAATCAACTCGTGTGCTACGGCATAGCCCACCCCTCCCCCCCCCAGCATCCCTTCCGTCCCCGTCCCCCCCCCCCCCCCACCGCCCGCATACCTCCTTGGAGCACCAGGCACATTTTGGGTGGATTAGCAGACATTCTTCACAGGAGGCGGCACTTCCACTAGTGCATCTGTTGAGACCTTTAGAGCAAGATGAGGATGCGCTGATTAGTTCCTCGCTATAATCCCTACTGATGAGGCTTTTGAATGGGAGGGGAGGAGGAGTCACTTCCTTTTTAATAGGGGGCCTCGGAAAGGCTGCGGGGTGCAGGCCCTGTTGCTAACTGCAGGTTAAGGCTCATGGGCTGAAGCTAAACACCTGACATTTCTGAAGCACCCACTGAGCACGCATACTTGTGGTAGCAACTCCCGTTTCTTCTGTTGGACCCACCTGCATTTCCAGACCCTTCCTCGTAACAACAGGCTCTCCCTGAGGGAAAACAGGTCCTGTGCATTTAGTTCAGCCAAAATGACAAAAAAAAAAAAAAAAAAGTAAAATCCTAAATCAGGTGGTATCACACCCAATCCATAGTGTACCAAAACAAGCCAGCACAGCCCTTAAAGAAGAACGTAGCCCAGGAATACGATGCTGGGTTAAGATAAAGGAAATCCAGGCCCTGGCCGGGTATCTCAGCTGGTTAGAGCATCATCCAAACACGGCAAGATTGCGGGTTCAATCCCCACTGAGGGCACAAACAAAAATCAACCAATGAATGCATAAAAAAGTGGAGTAACAAATCGATGTTTCACTCTCCCTTCTTCTCTCTAAAAATTTCAAAAAGAAAGTTTAAAAAAAAATAAAGGAAATCCATTAATTCAATATATCTGCTAGTAGGTCAAATAAGACAACCATGTCATCCCTCAGCAGGCGATAAAAAGGCATTTGATCAAATTCAAAGCCCATCCCTACTTAAAAAAAAAAAAATCGGAAACCAAGATTAGAAGGAAACTGCTTTCGTGTTGTAAAAGTTACTTATTTCAAACTCAGGTCATGTCCCCCTGCCATTAATCTGGGGAGGGCCCCCTAAGGCAGACTCAACTGTGGTGTTGAGGTTAAATCCATTGTCCCCTCTCCTTCCCCCACCCCACCTCGACACCCCGCTCTCCTTCCCGCCCCACAGCACAGGCACCCCTGAAGAAACACATCATCCCTGTGTTTTCCTTCCGTTGGGTAACATCAGGACAGATTTCTTTCGACCAAGAACAGAACTTGATGGTTTTTCTCCGAGTGGAAATGACTCTGTTTGGCCCTCACAGCATTAACAGACCCACTGGTCTCTCCTGGTCAGTGCCTAAGGCACAATGGACGGAGTAAGGAAAACCCAGGACCACCAGCCACAGGAAGAAGGGCTCAGACAGTAAGGGGGGAAACAGTCAAATAGATGAAAAAGGGAGAGTGGAAGAAAAATGTGGGTGGGTGGTGACAGTTCCCTATCTCCACCAAACAGCATAATGACATTTATTTTAAGCCACCTTGAAACTTGGCATTTTCTAATTTGCTAGTTTTAACTCCTTGTGTCTCCTTTGTCACTAGAAGAAAAAACCCACAGAAACTGGGAGACACCGGAAGCTACACTGTTAGAGGGTAAGAATGGTTGCTGGAGTAGGAGAGGCAGGACCTGAGTGCTGGGAAGAAAGGGCGGTGGTGGGGTGGGGGTGAAGCTTTCAGGGTGAAAGCAATGGTTTCCACCAGCCACAGACCACAGCCTGGAACCTGGGGCCCCTTGTCCCCACCAGCCCTCACTGTGTTGGGACCCCCGCCTCACACCCACGGAGCTGGCATTGCTCAGACGCCATCTCTCTGCCAAGCCTGAGGCAGGGCCTGCTGGGCACAGCCCTGGACTCAGAACACACTTTCCCGGAGAAACAAGCTGGGACCAACCAGGGTGCATAACCTCATCTGAGCAGGAAGAGCCGTCCCAGGTCCAAACGCTGACCAAGAAAACCTGAGAACCCTGCCTGCCTCCCACCTTCAGCAGCATCTAAACAGGCATGGGAGCCCTTAAAAAAAGCGGTGTGTGCAGGGTAAGTTTCAAAACACCGGTTTGGGGTTAAATTCCCATACCGGTCAGAAACTGCTCTCTGAGGGGGAACGATCAAATCTAGAACAAATGGGACTTTCCTCCAGCTCGTCTCAGCTCACCAAATACACACTCAGCCTGCGGTGGCATATCAGCCACTTGCTGTGTGACATTATTTCTGTAAAATCGTGGAACTACAGACCCTTGGAACTGAAAATGTTCTAAGATGAGCTAGTCACCTCATTTTATAGATGAAAACACAAAAAACAAGAGTAAGTGACTTGAAACAAGGAGGCCAGTCTACAAGAAAAAGGTCAGAAAGAGTGCTGGCCAGCATGTGCCCACATGGGGCACCTGCCTGGTGGTCCCTGTGCCATCCCAGACTCAAAGCCACATGACAGTGAGTTCCAACGTCTTCTGGAAGATATCTCCAACAGGCCTTTGATCAGAAAGAAACTTGAGATCAGATATCTCATTTATATCTCTGCCCCACCCTACAAAGATTCACAAACACCACCTTCTAATTACCGCAGCCTCATCACTGAGCTCTGGGAACTTGGGTGGGGGAGTCCTGGGCTCAAGGCAGTAAGGGCTCGTTAGTTCTGACCCAGATCAGCCTGGGCGCTGGTCTCCTGCCTTGCCAGCCTAAAAGACCTCAGACACAACACCGAAGAGGCTCAATGCGACAGACATCAGGCATGCAAACAGAGCAAGTGACTGTAACACATGCATCACACGGCATCGCTAACTGTTTTCATTATTACACGTTCACACGCACAATAGTAAAGTAGTTTTATTGCACTCAAAATGATTCCTCTAAAATTAGGTTGTTGTTGGAACAAATTCAAATTCAAGAAAATCTGCACTAAGCGTGCCAAGCAAGTGGCCTGCGGGACGCTAGAGGTGCAGAGATGAGTGGCCCAGGCCTTGCTCCCCAAGAGCCCACAGCCTGCCAGGTGCCAGGAAGCAGACAGGCACCCAGGCACAAGGGCACCGCTGTGTGCTGACGGTATCCCAGTGCTGGAGCCGCTCCCTTTGGCACCCCTCCTCTCTCCACCTATTCGTGTTTCAGACAGTTTGAATCTAGCTGGATGAGTCACTGGGCACCAATAGCATTTTGAAAGGAAGGAAGCAATGAATAAAAAGCTAAACAGCTGGAGGTCATAAATGTCAGAGTGCTGTGTCTGGGTCACGGGAACTGGCACTAGCAGCCCAGAAGGCAGCCACATCTCTCCTTAGTTGCTGTTTGCACGGTGACTATTCCCAACTCAATTCCAACTGCCGGCAGCAATCTGAAGCCAGGGGTTTACTGCGCACCATAATCCAAAAATACGCTCTCCCTCCGAAGCTCATTGACTCGCCCCTCTTTCATCAATCATGCCCAGAAGGCTATCGTGTCCAGTCGATCGTTCCTTCAAGATGTATGAAATGTTTCTTTCTTCCAATCCAACCCATCCTGCCTGACCCTCCTCCCACACACAGTCCAGGCCAGGCCCTCTCCATTCCGCCTCTTCCCAGCACACATGTCCAAGGTCAGAAAACACCTACTGAAGCACATATCCAGCAGCTAAAGTTTCCTGACCCAAAACATTCAGTGGGATAACAAAAGTGAGTACCAAGCCGAATGGCCCCACTGGCTGGGGGGAGAGGAGACGTGACGTTATGCGGTCGGGATGGTGGGAGAAGCATAATGAGTATATAGGGTGGACACCCTCCCTGGGAAGCACATGGTTGTACCAGGGACCAAGGTATGTAGGACCAGGGCAATTCATGGCGTAGCAGCTGAGACAGACCCCCTTCGGTCCCCACGTGCACTGTGAGCCAAGGGAAGGACAGGCCAATCCTGCTCCACCTGAGGGATGCAGAGAAGCTGTCACAGAGGGAAGGACGTTTGGGCTGGAGTCATGCGATGAGGAGAGCACATTTGGGCTGGATGATCCGAGTACTTGTTCTGTCATTTACTGGTTACATGACCTTGGACAAGTCACTTTACCTTCCAGGCCTCAGCATCTTCATGCAAACAATTCAACTAAATGGTCTCTATTATAGATTCTCGCCTCTCCCAAATCTTGACATTTAACTGGGTTCTCTCTCCCTGAGAATGTTTCTTCCTAATAAGCTACATGCAGAGCTCCTGACCTCAAAGCTAGTTGCAGAAGGCAGCAAGGAGGTACGGATGGGACAGGCCCACCCCCCACCCCCACCATCTATGCATTCAACAAGCACAAATCAGACATCAGAGGAGAGAGAAATGATTAAATTGATAAAACTCCCTGTCTCACTGAGCTTACATCCAGGCTGGGGGGAGACTCCCGTGGGGGAAGATAGACAGTAAGCTTGGTAAGCAAGTACATCAGATGGTGATGAGCACGAAGGAGAATAATTATGGAAGGAAAGGAGGTAAGAAGGTGGGGCAGGAGGTGCAGCTTTAGCTGGGAGTGGCCGGGGAAAACTCAGCTGAGTAGGAAACAACTGAGAGAAGGTAGAGGAAGCCCGCCCTGCATCCCTGGGAGAGTATTCCAGGCAGCATCATGCTGCTGGAGTGAAGTGTGTGATGGGAGGGAAGTATTAAAAAATATAAAGTCAGGGAGGGAGGCTGGGGGAAGGGGGAGGGAGAGTCTGCAGAGAGCCTGGCAGGACACCAGCAGGACTTTTGGAAGCCAAGAGAGGGTTTTAAGCAGAGTGACGTGACCTGAGTTGAGTTTTAACAGGCTCATTCTGAGCCAGAGTTGAGAATAACTTGACAAGTACAGAAGCTGGTCCCAGCTCTACAAGACACAAGCAACCACCTCTGGAAAACTCTGGCGGGCAGGGGAGGGAATCCAGTAAGGAGAAGACAGCCCACACGACAGCCCCTCCAAACGCCTGCCACAGGAGACGTGTCAAGCCTGTCTTGGAGCAAACTTTTCATGGTGCGGCCCAGGAATCAAGCCCCGCATTCAACAGAAGCAAGAAACCTCACAAACAAGTGGGCACCTAGAAAGTGTTCCGTTACATTTACAAGGCCATTAGCCCCATTCCAACTGGAAAAAAGAAAACAAACCATAGTTGTGGATTTCCAAAGCCCTCAGCCGCAGCTAGGTGAAAATACCTGTGAAAAGAGACCCTACCCCATGGTCCCAGCTGCACACCACTGCGTGAAATGACGCTGCTATTTAAGTCCTGTGTAATTATCCAAGGTGCTGATATCGTTAAAACTTCTCAGAGTATGTCCATGAACAGCTGAAGAAGAAAAAGTAGTTACCAAGGCAGGCAGGCAGGAGGGGCCTTTTGCCAACTACTTAAATATTTTAATCCTCCTGTTGCCTCAGGAGCTAAATAAGCATGGAGAACAAGCAGGAGAGGAATACTAATTAGAGCTAATTAGACCCTGCCCTCTTCTGCTTCAATCCCCTTTATAAAAAGCCCCCTAATTCAAGGATGATGGAGCTAAAATATAAATACCTAGGGTAAACAGCAGTCCACACACCAGGCCTGGGAGCATTTCCTTGTCCTGCCACTTCTAAGCCTACGTCTGACTGCCTGAAGGGAGCTGCAAACCCACAGCCAAATTCCAACCGCCCCGTCACAGACCAAGGAAAATGGGGGTGGGGGGCGCTGCCACCAGGAGCCCCCTAACTAAAGGGCTCTCTCAGGGCTTAGAGGCTTCTGATTTTCAGGGCATCACTAAAACAACATTTTAAAAAATGATACACTATAACAGCAAACGTGACTCTAGTCCTACAGCGAGATCATAGCACACTCCTTAGAAGGCAAGGGCCTCAGCCCAGAGACCCCCTTCCCTGGTTCAGTGGGAACACCAAAACCTACGTCCTGTCCAAGGCTCTTGGCCGTGGGACAACACGGAGAGCAGAAGATAACCCTGGGATGGGGGGTTTGTCAGTCTACCAGAATTGTTGCAAATGAGTGCCCTTAAATTCAAAGTCTGTCTCCAGCTGGATTAAGCACAGAGACGAAAGTGGGGTGAAAGCAGTAGACCGGCAGCTTGGCTAAAGGCCTAGGGACACCCAGGCAGGCATGGCCCTGCAGGTCACTTCGTTCTTCACTAAGGAAGGGTTTCCCTTCAATCACGTTCCTAGTAGCAAGACAGAAACAAACTCTGGAGAAAGTACCTGCAGAGCCCGAAGAAAAAAAGAAAAGGGAAGAGGAAAAAAACTGTTTCAAACTATGTTTGAACTTGACTCAGCATCACTGAGAAACTAGGAGACCTCACAGGGATGTGAGTCAGCCCCTGCGAACCTTTAGAAGCTGCTGGGCAGAAAAGGGAGATGACCAGGTGTGGAGGCCAGCAATGGGCTTGCTCTCCCACCATTCTGCTGATCCACCAAGGGCTGGCCGAGCTCTAAGGCAACAGCAGGAGAAAAGGGAAACTGGAAGGAGTTGGAAATATCCACTGTGGCTCAACACTTTTTTCCCAGCCAAGGTGAGTCATGTAAGACAAAGGGCACTGGGCTTAAAATGTCCTGAGGTCGGTGGCCAAGTCAATTCACCTGAAAAATGAAGATCATTGTATGAATGTACATGAAATTCAAAAAACAGAAATCACAATGCAAATGAAAAGTAATATATTGAAAGACTTCTTTTAACTGGAAATAGGAGTTTTTATTGGAATCACAGAATGTCAAGCTGTAAGGGAACTTGGAAGTCATTTCCTTTAGCAGTTCCTAATTTTTGGATTTCACAGAACATTAAGAGCAAAACAGAAAAAGGGGAAACATATAGGGTTGCCAGATTATTTTATCAAAAATGAAAAACTACCCTCTGTTAATACTTTAAATTGTTAAAGGAAAACAAGTTTCTCACTAAAAAAAAGAGAATTTCAAGTTAAAGGACAATCCTTGTGAAGCAGGGATCTAGTTGGCAAAGAAACACTCCAATGTATGACACAGGCTCCATCTTTTTCTTTGCATTTTCCTGGGGACCCGAGGGGCACTGGTTGCCAGATGGGTGTTTGAGAACCACTAATCTATTCCAAGTGCTGGAGTAATTATTATCCCATAAAAGACACCTAGCTACAGTATTAAGTTTGAATTAGGGGCCAAAGAAGTTTTTTGTTTGTCCAGACCCCTCCAGCGTTCTCAGAGTTAAAACCCCCACTGCCTTCATGTAAATGAGACACCGTAGGAAAGACTGCCCTGCCCTCCCTCCGCAGCGAGGCACTTGGCTCACAAGAGCAACCCAGAACGTCGGCCTGTTAAGTGAATAGAGCACCCAACATAATCATTTCCTAGGGGAAAAGAGAAGTTTGGAGCTTACAGCTTTCTGGGGAGGGGGTGGGGGTAGGTCCTCTGCCTCAAAGTCCAAGCACCCAACAGAGCATCCTTCTGGGGCCTCCTAACTTCCTAACTGCTACATCCAAACCTCTCCCAAATCGGAAAACTTAAAGCAGGTAACACACTGCAGCCAGCCCATGGCAATGTCGCGCTAATAAAATCAATCGCACGCGCACACTGCCCTCCGCTCCAGAATCCTCCAGAGTTAGGGGGTTTGCGCAGCACGGAATGTTTGTAAATCGAGGAATAATGTCAGGCAGAGAAATCTGAAAGGGGAGTCCCAGGTGGAGCTGTGCGTTGGGACGCGGGTCTCCCCTCCCGTTTGCGGTTTCCTGGGCGGAGGAGGCAGACGGATTATATCTTCAAAAAAAGGCGGCTGGCCTGGGCGCAGTGAAACTCTCGGATTCGCTTTGGAGCCGCTGAGCACCCGCAGTTCCAGGAGACAAGCCCTCCGGAGTATCTGTGCGCCCCCTCATTGGCTCCGGCGAAGATTTCGGGTCTCGCACCTCTAACTGCCCTTCCCCGTCCGGGGTCCAGGGCAGCGGAGGCATCACTCCGCGCCCCCAAGCAGCCCGCCGGCCCCGGGCCGGCCACAAGGGCCGCTTTGTACCAGGGAGTGTAGAGCCCCGGCTCCAACGCAGGGGCGGCTGCGGCCCTCCCGCGTACTGGGGGCGGGCGCACGCAGGCTGGGTCAGCAAACTGGTAAGGCTGTTTACACAGGAAGAGAATGCACCTCCGCAGCCAGGGAAGGAACCGGCGACCGACGACAGCCGGGCGGGACTGCGCCGGGTGACGCACGCTTTTCGGAAGCCCCCCTTGAGGCCGAGCCCCGGCCGCCCGCCCACCTGGGAGGGCTCAGTAGGCGCTTTCCACCCTCCCGCACAGCCTCCCGTCCCAACTCCTCCAAGACTGCTGCGGTGGCTCTGTGTGCGACGTTTTGCACAGCGGGCGAGGCGGCTTACCTGGGAGCCTGGGCACGAGGGCGCAGAGCCCAAGGAGGCAGGCGTACAGGGGCGCCCCGGCCCGTGGCATGGTGGGGGCGCCCGCCTCAACGATGGTGCGGGCTGCGGACTCCGAGGAGGCGTGCGTTCACGGCTGGTGCGAGGGGTCCGAGTGCTGGGGGCCACAGCCGCTTGCCCAGCGCGCAGCCGGACTCACAGTGATCGGGGCCGGGTGGGAGTCGGTGGCGGCTGCGCTGGCCCGCGCCCCGGCGCCACCATCCCTCCCGCAGTGCACGAAGAGGAGTACTGGGGCTGCCGCAGTCCTGGCTCACCGGCCTGGACGTCTGGGGTGTCGCCACACAGGGCGGCCCCAGCGGGCGGCTCCGGGCAGGGGAGGGGCCGGCTCGGCGCTGCGACCGCAACTTGGACTACAGGACGCGCCCCGCGCGGAGGCTCCCCTGTGCGCCGGCACACTCTGCCCTGCGCCTCCGCCCCTTCCCTTCCCCCCTCCGGTCCTCCAGGATCCACTTTCCTCCCCTTTTTTCTCCTCCCCTTCTCTCCCCTTCCAGGCCCCCGCCGGGCTGCCACACGGTCAGTTTACGGCGGGGCGGGGCCGCAGGCTCCGCCCCCGCGTGGGGACTCGCCGGGACGCCAGGCGGCGGGCGTCCAGGTGGAAGTCCTTTCCGGCGCACTTGGGGCGGGGGTTTGTAAATCCCTGGGTGGGGTCTGGCTGCTCTTTCTCTGCGGCCGGACGCTACCGGAAGGGGGCGGGGCACTCCCCCATCCGCTTGCAGAGATTACTTTGCGTGGCTGGACTTCAGGAGGGAGAGCAGGTTCGGTGGCTATCTCCTCCCAAAACCGCGCCTCCAGCCGCGCGCTCGCCGGAGGGATCAAGGCTTACGCGCGTGTAACCTCGAGGTGGCAAACTTGATGGAAAAGGAAGGGCATGTGGGACGTGGAGCCCACTTTTTCTTCATTGATGTTTTGCCCCTTTGAGAGTTTGCAACTGGCCCAGGTGCTGCTATTCATTGCTTTTCTGATTCGACACACTGGCGGTTTCCGTGAAGCCAAACTGATAAACTCAAAAACAGATGCGCAGGGTTTTACCTTATCATTGACATTAAATTGATAACCGTAAAAACAGCTGCTCGGTCGAAATTACACTTTATCGTTTACAACTAAACTGGTTCTGAAATTAATGGGGAGGAGTGGGGGTGGGGAGCTACTACCCCTGACAGCGTGTGTGAAGGATCAAGTGGGCTTGAGCTGGACTGATGAATGGGTTAACACTGGGAAGGTAGAAGAAAGCAGCACACTGCTAGCCGGGCACTGTACTAACTACTTTACCATGTCAACTCATGTAATCCTCCTGGCAACCCTACCATAACCAGGATGCAAAAACTGAGGCACAGAGGGGCTAACTTACTGGAAGAACTAACAGGGATGGGATGCCTTGTCCAAAAGTTCAGGGTGCTTTAACTAAAAACAGAAGCAGTAAGGGGTGACCTGGCTTTTGCAGCTCAGGAACCAGTTGGACAGACGCTCCCAAGGGCCAGGCCGGGGATAGATAGTTCTAACTGTCTGGATTTGGAGTTCAGTCTTTATTTGTTCTCTAACTCCCCCACATTCACCACCACCAACTCTACCAAGGTGGTGCCCTCAAGCCCAAGGAGGCCAGTGTTTCACTCCTAACCTGCATGCCGGTATCATTTACTCTATAATATCTCTTTGTTCTGATGTAAAAGGCATGCTTGTCTCTGAAGCTTTTCTATTACAATTGGTGCTGCAGAGGTGGCCTGGGTTTATGTGGGTCTTTCTGCCTTTGGGGAGAGTGGCCTTGGGCTATTCTAAGCCAACCTTCAAAGCAGTGATTATAAATAATGGGAAGTAAAAGTGTTTGAACTCAGAGGTGTCATTTGCAAGGTGGTGATTTTCAAAGATTTGTCTGGCAGGGTTGTAAAGCATGGATTAGATAGAAGAAAGTTAAGTTTCATAAACTGGGTAAATATTGCATTAAATATAATAATAACTTGCATCCCCAAAGTCTAGGCCCTGTGGTGTCTGATCTTCTGTGTATCACCTTCCCCACCCCAACAAGGTGCTTCACTGTTCAGACCAACACAGACCCCTATTCACCTGGACCTGCACCTGGAAAGAGCTGCAATCAAATCTGCCCTCATCCTGTCCCACCTGGTAGTTCCCGACCTGCCCAGACGTGCTGTAATCCATTGAATCCCAAGTGATGACAACACTCTTCCACGCTCTCTTAGAACTGGTTTGAAGGTGCCTTTTCTAATTCCTTTGCAGCTTTTGCTTTCTGGTTTGTAGCTTTTTTCCTGTCCAAGAACCCTTCATTCGGTTTATTAAGCTGGAGGATGGAAGTGCTCTTCAAACGCTGTGACTTTCTCAAGTCGGCAAAGCCAGGGTGCACCGATGGCCCCCTCGGAAGGGAGATAAGGCAGACAGTACTTCCCACAGTCACTGGAACAGTTTCTTTTGTGGCTGCCTCAGGAACGTCCCATTTCTGATCATTGCTGAGCTTTGGGGCCTGAAGGAGGCTTCCGGTTAGGTTGCATTTGGCTCTCAAGGTTTGAGCTTGGATAACCTAGAGAACTTTGTTTCTTACTGGTTTTAAAATAAGGTTAGTCCCCGGAAAAGTGAAACATAGAATTACCATCTGTTCCATACCCAAAAATTGAAAACAGACTCAAACAGATATTTGTATACCTACGTTCACAGCAGCATTATTCACAGTAACCAAAAGAGGGAAGCAACTTAAATGTCCATTAACAGATGAATGGATTGTAATTGTAGTATCCACATAAAGTGGACTACTGTTCAGCCTTAAAAAGGAATTGAATTTTGACACATGCTATAACATGGATGAACCTTGAAAACATTATGCTAAGTGAAATAAGCAAGATACAAAAGGACAAATATTATTCTACATATGAGCATACCTAGAATAGAAATTAATTGAGTCCAAGTATAATAGAGGTTACCAGAGGCTGGAAAGAGGGAGAATGGGGAGTTACTAAATTAATTGGTATAGAATTTCAGTTTGGGATGTGGACGAAAAGGGGCTACATAGTAACCCTGACCAGCTCAGGGGAGGCCTGCATGGTGGCCTCACAAACTCAAGACGAAGTAACCAGAAAGGATGGTCTGGCAGTCATGTCCTAGGGCAGTATTTTTCCCTAACGAAGGTCCATCTTTACCTTAACTGAGCCTGTCTGTTGTCTTTTTGCATCTAGGGTTACAAGCCTTTGAAATAACAAAGTTATTTCCCTTTTTCCAGATGCCTCAAAGCACAGGCACCCCTCAGAGCGAGACCACAAATCCCCTCATTGTTATTGTTATCCTGTTAATTGTTGACTGTTACATCATTTTACTTTTTATCCAATCCCAGAGGTCCTCCCTCTGCTTTCTCCCACCTCCCTAATCTATCATCAATGAATTTCATGTAACCCACTTATACTGCCTCTTTCTCCTCTTTTGATTGTAATGTATAAAGTAAGGTGCAAAACTGCCATTTTCCGGAACATTTTCTCGATCCATTGAGATTTTGCTTCCTAGCAATTGTGGTCAGTTTGGCTCAAGCTCATAAAAGTTCTTACAGGTTTGGACATTTCTTATGTTTGAAATGGGGTGCAGAGCATGGTCCCCCACAGCTCATGGTTGGGGGAAAGAAAGAAGCAGATGATACAGCTTAAGATACTTTTCAAAACAATGGCAAGTGATAGCTGTGTCCTTCCCGAAGGGAAGCTGTGCTGCTGCCTGGGTAAAGGCCTGCTTGACCTTCAGCACCTATAGTGCCAAGTATGAAGTCACATAGGGAGTCCTGGGTCAGCATTTAAAATTAGGGCAGCCAACCATGGCTGCTGCCATGCAGTTTGAAAGGGCGCAGTAAGCAGGGAGCCATGAGGAAGGAGAGCGATGCTGCAGCAGCCGTGTGAAGGGAGGGGTAAGTAAGCAGCTGCAGAGCCTGTAGTCAGGATCTGCCAGTGTGGCCTGGAGTGGAAAGGAGGGAGACACGCTGCTGCCCTGACTGTGCCTGCTCCAGCTGGCTCAGAAGCCGTCACGGGCCTGCCTGGCAAGACGCTGACCTGCTGCCTTGCAGACCCGGAGTCCATCTGGACTCTCGGGACTTGGGACATACAGACAGGCCATACTCTTGGGACTTGTGCCTTTCCTGGACTTCACCATGACCCAGTGCGTGATGGCACATGCTTTCCTGGACGAGTACAAGGAGGGTGCTGCAGTATACCCCGGTTCCCGAGGGAGAGAGCTGCTGCGAGACTGTTGGCGCAGCCGGCTTAAGCACACGTAAGGATGCGGGGAACTGCGGGCCTTGGTGTTGGCTTATAGCCTTTTGGGGAGCAAGGGAAGTGCTGGGTCTTACAGGAGAACAGGGCTCTGAGCTGAACTGCTCCCAGGCCCCCCAAGGTTGGAATATTGTGAATAAAGACCTGTTTCTTCTACTACTAATTGTTGGGTCATACACCAAGGCGCCACATGAACGGGACCCTGTTTTCTCGGCTCCATGTTGACGGGGATATAAAAATTTCTGGAAATGGATGGTGGTGATGGTTGCACAACATTGTGAGTGCATTTAATACCACTGAACTCTATACTTAAACACGGTTAAAATGGTAAGTTTTATGTCATGTACTGAGTTGGCCAAAAAGGGTTTTTTTCCATAAGATGGCTCTAGTAGTGCTTAGTTGTCTTTGACTTCATCCCAAACAATTTTGTTAGCTGTATTGTGACAGCTGTCATATAAGTGTGCATTTTTTTAAAAAAATCAAAATTGGTGAATTCTTGTGTAGGCATTGTAATATTGAAGATGGAAGAAAATATGCAGCATTTTTGGCATACTATGCTTTATTGTTTCAAAAAAAGTAAAAATGCAACTGAAACACAAAAATAGGTTTGTGCAATGTATAGAAGAAGGTGCTGTGACTGATCAAATATGCCAAAAGTGGTTTGCGAAGTTTTGTGCTGGAGATTGCTCACTGGATGTGGAGGCGTGCTGGACACAGGCCCCTCCAACCCGCAGAATGGAAGGCTGGCCCGAAAGAATGTGTATTGCTTTGGAAATGGATTGTAATTCCCTTCTTATCTCCTTCAGGGAGTGGCTTCTTATCCCGTGTGACTGCGTCTTGACCTTTTCCCTCTGCAGGTACACACTGAGGTAATGTAGTTTAGAGTCACGCGCAAGACACGTGCCCCCTTTGTCTGGGACCCCTTAAAACAAGTCTGGGTCTCAGGGAGGTGCTGTCCCGGTCTGCCTCCATTGGTGCCCCCTGTAATGTGAATAATAAAGGCTATGTCTGCTCCATCCAGTCCTCCTTGTGGTTTTTCTGGCTTATCCGAAGGAGCAGTTGGGATTCCCAGCCTCGACCTCCTGGTTACAACTGGTGTAGTCGGCAGGATTCGGATACCCTGAAAACTCCCCGAGTTGACTGTGGGCGACTTTATGCCAAGTGGGGGATGCTGGAAGAATCCCAGGCTGGCCAGCAGATTCTCTGTGGTACGAGGTGGCAAACCTTCTTAACACATCAGGACTGCCGCAGGACTGGGTGAAGCTCCCAATGGCCTCCTACAAGCCTTGCAGCATAGGGGGGAGAGGTGCGCCCTAAGGAAAAAGAGACTTCCGCCATGTTGCCGCTGCTGTGGGCTGGTTAGTGTTGGTGGCACTGCAGGGGGTAGAAGAAGGGCAACTTATGGCTTGTCTGATTATGACTCAGAAGATTAAGACCCAACAGCCACAGGCACCCAGGACACTCCAGTGCCATCTCCCCAGCAGACCTCGCACACTACGGTGCGCCCCTACACCCCTGCTGAGCTAGTAGAGTTGCTGCTAAGTTCAGAAAGAAAGGGTCCAAATCCCTCGTGGGATGGCTGTTGCAGCCGTGGGATAAAGGGGCTGATGGCATTTTGCTTACAGGGGGTTAATTAAAACATATGTCTTCTGTCACTACCCATCCCTCTTGTAGACAAAGAATTCACAGGACCAGAGTCCAAGCTGGTCACACTAACTACCCTCCTTATGTAGCTAATGGCTGGCTGTAGGGCGGTGTGGCCTACTGAGGAGGAATCTACCCTCCTCTAACCCACACTGGACCAATTTACTTTAACTCCAGCACTTTGTCCAGGAGCTAGGCACGCGACAAACACTTCATCTATAACCCACAGTCCAATGGCCCAGACATGGAAAGAATTACTGTGGCAGTGAGGAACCGGGTTGTGCAAACAGCATCCCCTCCCTACTTCAGCACCATGATACCTATTTTTTCCAACAAGGTGGGCGATTTTGTACGAGAAGTGGCCCAGTCACCAACGTAGGGGAAGTAGAGCTACTGGGACAAAAGAAGGGAATAAGATAGGTAGGAAAGAAAGACAAGGAAGGAAAAAAGGGAGAGAATCTGACTATGAAACATCCTAACTATGAATTAACTGTGAAGGGTCCAATGAAAGTGAACCACGAGCAACTGTGCAATGATCTGGTAAAGGCTGGGGTAGATAAAGATAAGATAGACAGTCTAACTGCATTCTTGGAAGTCTGTGGCAGCAACTGAAGCCTGAGCAACAGTTCCAGCCCATAACAACATCTACTGTCCGAACATTGGAATGGACGCCGTCACCTGGAGCGGTCCCTTTGGCGCCCCCAGAGCTGACGCCCTGCTTGGCTGACTTCATGGCTGCTCCGCTTGTGGAGCTGCCTTTGGCTCATCCAAAGGAAGATCCGTGTGGAGTGGTCTTTGCATAGGGGCATGGCCAAGGGACCCGCTTACAGGGACCCAGTGGGGATTGGAGGCCACACGTAGAACTTGCTATTTACTGGCCCCCAAAGAATGTGCAAAGAGTGTTGGCTTTAGTTGTTACTGGTACAGAATGTTCTCTTATTTATGGTGACCCAGAAAGATTTAGGGGGCCCATAACTGCCATTGATGGCTACGGAGGACAGTCCATTCGGGTTGTGAGCTGTAACACTGACTCTGGGAATAGGGCGTTTACCACCACACCCCTATAAGGTATATGTTTCCCCTATACCTGAGTATATCCTAGGAATTGGCATTCTAGCTGGTATGCACCTACAGACCACCATGGTGGAGTTTTACCTCCAAATAGGGGTTGTGAAGGCCGTTTTGAGGGGGCATGCCAGACACCCCCCATATCACTTTCCACTCCCTGTAGAATAGTGGCCACCAAACAATACCACCTTCCGGGTGGCCATAAGGAAATTGGGGAGGCCATAGAAGAATTGGCTAAGGTGAACATCATCAAACCAGCCCACAGCCCCTACAACTTACCTGTGTGGCCTGTCCCAACCCAGGATGAAACTTGGTGCATGACTGTAGATCACAGAAAACTAAATAAGGTGACTGCCCCTCTCTTTTCCGCCACGCCTAAAATAGCTAGCCTCCTAGACCAGCTCAGCCATGAGCTGGGCACGTACCTTTATGTATTAGATTTAGTTAATGCCCTTCCCCTATTGATAGTGATCCTGAAAGCCAAGACCAGCTTGCCGTCACCTGGGAAAGCCACCAGTGGACGCTTACTGTTCTGCCTCAAAGTTAACAGCCCTACTGTTTGCCACAGCCTTGTACTGAAGACTTACCTGCATGGACTGTGCCATGCTCTGTGGGACTGTACCATTTCATTGATGATATCACACTGACCTCTGATTCTCTTACAGAGTTAGAGCATGCCGCTCCCCAGCTGTTGGCTCACAGATGGGCAGTCGATTCCAACAAAATCCAGGGACCTGGATTGTCTGTCAGATTCTTGGGTGTTGTTTGGTCGGGTTAGACAAAGGCGATGCCTGCTGCCGTGGCAGATGACTCAGGCTTTCCCCATCCTGCAAAAGCCGAAGCAATTACAATAATTTTTAGGGTCACTGAGATACTGGAGGATTTTTATACCATACTTAGCTCACCTAGTGTGCCCCACAGAGGAGCCACCTGGGACTTGGGGGAAGAGCATGACCAGGCCTTTAAGGATGTTAAGCAAGCAGTGAAGACTGTACAAGTACTGGGGGATGGAGGGTCATAGATCAACCTCAGGCGTGGGATTTGGATGTCCCTGTCACCCCTGAGGGCTATGCCTGGGACCTCTGGCAACAGCAAATGTGCTCCAAGGTGCCAATTGGCTTCTGGTCCCAGCTCTGGAAGGGGAAGGAGGCTCAATATAGCCCAATAGAACAAGTGAATGTTTACCAAGCTCTCCTGGCTGCTGGAGTCATTACTGGACTGGTTGAGGTTCAAGTACATACTACCAATCCCATTGCTGGGTGGGTGTAGGACTTATAAACCGACCCAAGGGCTCAGCAACACAGATGGCCACTCTGACTAAGTGGAGTGCTTATCTCCAACAGAGAAGCAAACTAGCTATGAGCCCTCTGAGCAAAGAATGCAACCGCTCCTGGGCCCAGTTACTTACCACAACATGGGCACAGAGGTCCCTCCTCATCTTCGCATGCCGGGCCTACCACTAAAGAGGATGAGCCCCTGTGCTTCAGGATGCCTGGTACACTGATGGCTCCTGCTGGGGCCAGCCACCCACCTGGAGGGTGGTAGACTACCAGTCCAGCATGGACAGCACATGGATGGAAGATGACTCAGGGCAAAGTAGTCAATGAGCTGAGTTCAGAGCTATCTGGGTAGTCGTAACCTGAGAACCTGGGCCAGTGGCCATCTGCACAGACAGTTAGGTCGTATACAGAGGACTGCCCCTGTGGCTGCCCTGTTGGCAGCAAGATGATTGGCAAGTAACTCGAAAACCCCTGTGGGGGCAGGATTTAGGGAAGGACATTTAGGAACATAGTTTGGAAAAGATAATTCTTTACCATCGTCGATAGACATCAACCTCTCCACAGCCCTGGCATTGTTGAGACCGATGACATGGCACGCATCTGCTG
Source organism: Desmodus rotundus (assembly GCF_022682495.2). Lineage (NCBI taxonomy): Eukaryota > Metazoa > Chordata > Mammalia > Chiroptera > Phyllostomidae > Desmodus > Desmodus rotundus. Next base: position 102,101,018 of record NC_071388.1, read on the forward strand.
GTTGGAAGAGGCTCCAGCAGAAGACACAGCAGAGTGGCTCTACTGGAAGATGCGCCATGCGGGACAGGAGACATTATGGGAAATGGTGATAGCTTGGGTCCCACAGCTCAGTTACTCCAATGTAGTCACAGCCTGTCAGCAATGCACTGTCTGTACAGAGAAGCACCCTGGTCAGCTGCCCCAAGATACGGGTGGTCTGTGACAGGGGGTCACCCCGCAGACCCACTGGCAGATGGACCACATTGGCCCCTGCCACTGTCCAAAGGCTCACGCTGTGCCTTGCCGTGCGTGGCCACGACTACTGGCCTGCTGCAAGCAGACCCATGCCAGCGGGCCACATAGTGAGCCACCCTCTGAGGCCTACAGCAGCTCTGTGCTGCCTATGGGACACTGGACATCATCAAAAAGTGACCAAGGCACCCATATCATGGGACATCAGGTACAAGAATGGGCAGATCCCTTCAAAATAGATTGGAGATTCCATCTATCATACAACCCCACTGGAGCCGGCCTCATCAAAAGGTACGACGAACTCTTGAAAGATGCCCTGAGGACTGACTCTAGCTCATCCCAAGAGTGGACGACCTGCCTGTCTGACTGCCTGCAAACCTTGAATGAATGGCCTAGGGTAGGACAAGCATCTCCCATAAATAAACCTCCTCACCAAGCCTTGGGCAGCACCTATCAGCCTGCAATTAAGTACACAGGAGCCTCTGCTGTACCCCAGGCTGGGACAACAAAATAGCATACTTTTGCCAGTGCCCCAAGACATACCCCCTGGGAAAAGCACCCTCACCTAGCCTTGTTAAGTGCAGGTAGAGTCCCACTGGTGTTCCGTGGTGGCTCCTTTGGGGGAGGGACCTGTCATGAGGTTGCAGCTGACACCCATGGTGATGGCCTCTTGGCCCCTTACCCTTGTTTATTAAAACCCACAGAAAACTTCAATTCCTAAAGGAACCTATATAGCCTCAGTTTGGCAGGTACGCACACCTCCTGTTGCCCTTTGAGTGCAGGAGGCCCTTAGCCTAGGGCCACATAGGGCATAGTACCAAAGGCCAGGGCATCTACTGGTCAGTGTAACCATATTAACCAAAGACTGGACTGCTGCATGTGTATTGCCAGATTGCCAAGATCTACCTTTATTAGTTCCTATTGAACATCTCTCTTATCACCCTTAGACTCTGCTCTGCAAACTGCTTTCTACAGTGGGCCAGTATGCTAGCAGCTGTCAGCAACTGTTCTGCTTGTTGGATCTGCACTTAATTTCCCACTACTGCCTCCGCCAGCCTACCATGGTGAATCCACCCTGTAAGCCAGACACATTGGGACTGGCTGCAAGGTGTGAAAAGGTGTTTTCCCCTGTGAGACAACAGGCCAAGCACACCGAGCCATGGCTTTTGTATGCAGTTTGGGACGATGTGGTGTGGCTGTCAGGATTACAGGTAGAGGTGCGACAACCTGTGCCCATGTGTATTGAATGCAGAAATGGTACTGTAAATGAGACTCTTCCGCTCATGGGGTGGATGCCAACAGCCCCATGCAAGAAGATAAGAGTAATGACTACTAGAGACCACTGGTTTCAGTCTAGTAGTGGGGCACAGGCCCATCCTGTCCCATGGGGAGCCCTGTGGGCCTGTGCCCAATATGGTTGGCTTTACCCACCATTTAATTGGACTGGGTGTTGCACCTGAGAAGAACCATACATCCCAGGGTGAGTGTTAAATACTCTTCCAGGTGTCCCTCAAAATTGGGACTCATTTCAGGCACGCTATCTAGTCAAGTGCTCTGACTGGTGGTTGTGTCCCCTAGCCATTTTTGTGCCCCCTGCAGGTACTATTCTAACCCATGAAGCCATTAAGGCCCTAGCAAATCACACTGTTATAGCCTTAATCACCTCAGTCACATGACAGCCCTGGTTTCTGATGAGGTAAGTCAAAAGAGGGAAGTTGTGCTGCAGAATAGAATGGCATTAGACTTACTCAGTGCTGCCCAGGGGGATGAGCTGTGCCATTCTGCACACTGAGTGTTGCATATACATCCCTGATAATTCTCACAATGTGTCCTAAGCCTTAACTGCCCTAGGAGCTGAGATTAATCATATATCAGCCATAGCCTCTGACCCCTTCACAACTCGGTGGAATTCTCTAGGTTCCTGGTGGTATTTCCTTCTCCTAGGTCTCTTTGGGTCCTGTCTTGCATTGTTGGTCTTGGGGTGTAACTTTTTCTGTATTTGTGGTATATAGATGCAATGTGCGACATACTCACTACACAGGTCCCCTATCAGAAGACTGTTTGTGAAGAATGTGAGGTGGAGGAGCAATGTTGAGGTGGAGTGTGGTGTCTGTCATGCTGGACATGGCTCCTCCACCCCCCATGATGGGAGGCTGGCCAGAGAGCCCCTGGCTGGAAGGAGTGTGTATTGCTTTGGAAGTGGATTGTATTTCCTTTCTTATCTCCTTTTGAGTGCAGCTTCTTGTCCTGTGTGACTGCTTCTTGACCTTTTCTCTTTGCACTACACACGGAGGTAATGTAGTTTAGAGTCATGTGCAAGACATGTGTCCCCTTGGTATGAGACCCCTTAAGACAAGTCTCAGCCTCGGGGAGGTGCAGTCCTGCTTCCCCGAAATGCCGCCATCGGTGCTCCCTGTAATGTGAGTAATAAAGGCTATGTCAGCTCCATCCAGTCCTCCCTGTGGTTTTTCTGGTTCATCCGAATGAATAGTCAAGATCCCCAGCCTCAGCCTCCTGCATTACACTGGATGATGCTCCACAGTCGAGTAGACCAGTTGAAGTTGATAGTGATCAAATTAAGACATTAATTGAGAACAATCAACATTATACCACGTGGGAGATAGCCAACATACACAAAATATCCACATCAATAAAGTTATTGGTGAAAATGAAAAATGTGTCTTTTATTTTATGAAAAAATTAAATGGACTTTTTGGTCAACCCAATATATGTATATTTTGCCATAATTAAAAAAAAACACTTAAAATCAGATTAGTTAAAAGTTTTTTAATTCACAATTCAGATTTACATGTTAACTCACTCCACAGTGAGTTGTCATATTGTGCAATTCAGTTTACAATCCAGGTCAAGAATATTTTATTGATACATGGTTGCAACTTAATATGCAGGGGGGAAAAAGTTTGAGGAGGGGAGACAAAACCCTACAGTATTCACCTTAGTTTAAGTAATATGCCAAATTTACTTTGCTTTTAATAGTTATTCCTGGGATTTGTCACAGGACAAGAATTGAATGGCCTGCACTGGTTGGGTGTCTTGGTTGGTTGGAGCATCGTCCCATGTACCAAAGTGTTACCAGTTTGATCCTCAGTCAGGGCATATACCTAGGTTGTGGGTTCCATCTTCAGTTGGGGTGCTTACAGAGGCAACCAATCAGTGCTTCTCTCTCACATTGATGTTTTTCTCTCTCTCATCAATAAATACATATCCTCAGAGACTACCGGTCAAGATGGCGGTGTATGCAGACATGGCTTGCTTCCATCCATAACCACATCAAAATCACAACTAAAATATAAAACAATCATCACTCAGAACCATCAGAAATCAAGCTGAATGGAAGTCTGACAACTACAGAATTAAAGAAACCACATCCATCCAGACAGGTAGTTGGGGTGGAGACGAGGAATGGCCTAGTCCCTCACCCATGTGCGGTAGATAAAAGCTTGAGAGGGATATCTTGGGAGTGAGGAGTCCCAGACACACAGAAGGCCACCCAGCACAGGTTTCCAGGGCCAGAAAGACAAGTCCCCATAAATCCTGGCTGCAAAAACCAGCAGGGATTGACTCAGAGGAAGAAACTCTGGGGTCCCAAAGCAGTTCCCCATAAAGAACCCACACATGGACTCACCTACTCAGACTCACTCCCTCTCAGTGCTAGCACCAGGTTGGCAGCTTGAAGGGCACCAGTGGCATATGGGGAGAAACGGAAGTATCTGGCATCAAGAAGAGCAGAGGCCATTGTCCCTTTTCTAAAACCTCCCCCCACAGAGCCAGCAATCTGGTGCCATATTTGAGACTGCACCAACTTGGCTAACACTGTTTGACCCACCTTGGAGATCCTCAGAGACTCTGCCCCACTCAACTTATGGGACCACCCAAGCTGCTTTTCCATATGAATGGCTGCTCTTGGCTCATGCTTCACAACTTCCTAAATCCTCTCAAACAAGCAACAGCTGATCTCAGTGAGCCCCAGGCCTGACACTAGCAGCAGCCAGCCTACATTCACAGCTTGACTTTGCCTTAGAATCTCCAAGCCCAGCACAAGTAGCAATCATCTCAGAGTGTTTTGTAACTCAAGCAGGGTGGCCCTGGGCAAAACACAGTGGGGACTGACCTTGGCCTGCACCACATAGGAAACCCCAGGGCCAGTGCACCCAGTGACAGCTACAGACCATGTTGGAACAACACCACCCTGCCCCTGCACAGCTGATCGTCCATGGAGGGCAGAAGTTGATGGTAAGTGGTCACAGCCAACCCTTGCAGTCTACTGGCCCGGGTAGATCCCTTCCATTGATCTGCCAACAGCAACCAAGTCTCAAATACAAGAGGAGGGTGTACTCAGCCCACAGGAAGAGCACGCCTCGAGTACCCAGCTTGGGTGATAGGGGAGGCTATGCCGCTGGACCTTACAGGACACCTACTACATTAGGCCACACTATCAAGACACAGAGTCAAAGCAGCTCTACCTAATACATAGAAACAAACATAGGGAGGCTGCCAAAATGAGCAAAGAAACATGGACCAAATGAAAGAACAGATCAAAACTCCAGGAAAAGAACTAAATGAAATGGAGATAAGCAATCTGTCAGATGCAGTATTCAAAACACTGGTTGTAACGATGTTCAGGGAACTTAGTGAGGACCTCAGCAGCATAAAAAAAGAAACAATCAGAAAGGAAGGATACACTAATTGAAATCAAGAACAATTTACAAGGAAACAACAGTAGAGTAGATGAAGCTGAGAATCAAATCAATGATTTGGAACATAAGGGAGCGAAAAACATCCAATCAGAATAACAAGAAGAACAAAGAATCCAAACCAATGAGGATAGTGTAAGGAGCCTCTGGGAAAACATCAAGAGGTCCCATAGTCACATCATAGGGGTTCCAGAGGCAGAGAGAAAGAGCAATAAATTGGAAATCTATTTGAAAAAATAATGAAAGAAAACCTTCCTCATTTGGTGAAGGAAATAGACATGCAAGTCCAGGAAGCAGGGAGAGTCCCAAACAAAATGGATGCAAAGAGGCCCACTCCAAGATGCATCATAATAAAAGTGCCAAAGATTAAAGATAAACAGAGAATCTTAACAGCAGCAAGAGAAAAGCCATTAGTTACCTACAGGGGAGTCCCCATAAAACTGTCAGCTGGCTTCTCAAAAGAAACTTTGCAGGCTAGAAGGGACTGGCAAGAAATATTCCCAGTCATGAAAAGCAGGGACCTCCAGTCAAGATTGCTCTATCCAGCAAAGCTATCATTTAGAATTGAAGGGCAGATAAAGAGCTTCCCAGACAAGAACAAATAAAGGAGTTCATCATCACCAAACCATTATATGAAACGTTAAAGGGACCTATTTAAGAAAAAGAAGGACAGAAATAGAAGATGGTGGTGAGGTAGGTGGGAGTGGAGCCCACTTCCCCCTGTGCACAGGTGGAACACCTTGCTGATCTGAGGAACAGAGTGAGCAGCCAACGGAATCCCAGCATATATGAAGGTTGGAGGCCAAAACGGTAGAGGACATTGAAAAACAGACGGTAAAGAGATTGCTTTGGGATGGTAAGGTCCCCGGAACCAGCGCAGGGACCAAGGCTGCTACAGACCCCTGGCCCGGTGCCTGCCAACCGGCGCCAAAGGATCCTTGACAGAGAGCCACATCAACAGCTCCCTCCCCTGTCAAACAGGGAGGATAGAGCAGCACCAGGATGAACCTGGATGCTTGAAGTTGCTGGGGGGAATAAAGACGAAGTGGGAGATGCACAGAGGTGGTGTTCACCCACTGAGACTGTGGATGCTGGCTCGTTCATTACCAGAAAAACTGGGGAGCCGGGTGATGCCTAGAGGAGAAGGAAGAGCTGAGCTGTGACAGACCCTGACCTGGATAGTCTCTGGTCTGGTTGGAAAGTTGGGCTGTGTGAGAAGCCAGGTGCTTGTTAGGAGCAGCAGGCTTGAAGAGGAGGATTTTATCTAAAAAAAGGCTCTCAGTCACTGTTTAGGGAACTCTCCAGCAGGGGCTGCCCGAGCAGCCACCATAGCCACAGCCTCCCACTCCCACACCTCCACCATGATCTTGGCTGCGCACCTGCCCCGCCCCCCCTGTAGCCATGTCCATGCCCCAGCCCCCTCATGGCTGGCCTGGCTCCCTAAGAAGAAGGAGGAGGTGTGCCCTGCAGAGGAGAGCAGCAGGGCATAGAGAGCTACCAGTCCCCAGAAAGACTTAACTTGGTGGGGGAGCTGAACTACCCTGAAGAGACTTTGAGAGTTCCCAACACCCAGGACAGCAAAGAGCAAGAAGGTGGTGTGTAAGTTGCCCCTAATTAGTGCACCTCAAGGACAGTACGACTGGTGGATTGAGGGAACTGGGCTGGAGGCTGGGCAACTGTGAAGATTGAGCCCAGACCTAGCCCCCATCCTCGCAAAACTATAGGAAGGGAGAAAAGGGAAGCCCAATGCTCCTCAGCCTGTGGCAGCCAGGAAGACCAGCAGAACTTGCTTGGCTGGTTTAAAGTCAGCAGGAGGCTTTTTTTTTTTTCCTTTCTTTGTTTTAAATTTCCAAGTGAGACATTAAGACCTAGAGCTGTGAAAGGACCAGAGTCAGACAAAGCAAAGAGGGATCACAATGCTAATCCCAACAACGGAGAAACTGAGACAAAATTCACTTTGCTATTCCAGAGAACTTGCATGTTATTGTTTATTTGTATTATTATTTTTTTCATTATTTTTACTTTTTATTTTATTAATGTTTTTTTATTTCTCTTCTTTCTGTTTAGTTATCTTCATTTTATTTGTTTGTTTAATTGCATTGCTTGATTGATTTTCCTTGCTCTCTCTTTCATAGTGTATTTTAATTTTCCTTCTTTCACTTCACTTGTGTTCCAATAGCACACTATTCTAGGTCATGTACTGCCTATTCTTGTTATTCGAATCATATAGATTCTGCCATATGGTTGTTGTTCCAGTGTTATTGTAAATAATTGTTGTTCCACACAATTGTAAATACTACACAGCACCTCTCCTCAATTGTAGCCCATTTCACTATCTTCTGGAAATTTATTACTGTTGTGGTTAACTCTGTTCTCTCATACACTGCGCTGATTTTCTATCCTTTGCTCTCACTATATCTCATAATCTGACCTCCCACAAGTGGTCTGTTTTCTGGATTCAACTCACAATCCTTCCAACATCTAACAAGAGTCTTATCTCTTTTCCACCCTTTCTAAAAAGTGGCAAGTTGGGTGAAATATCATGTCAACACTATACCTATCCAAAGGAGTTCCTAACTCTTTCCTACAGGTTGGTACTTTAAATCCCACAGAATACACTCCCACTGTCTTAATCCATTTAGCCTTCCCCCTCCAACTGATCACATAAAAAAGTAAGTGGGAGCTATGAACGTCAATATACTTGCTAGAAGAGAAAGCCCACCAAAAAAGGAACCACCAACAGATAAGAAAGGAAGATGGTGGAGGAGTGCATGAAAGCCACACTAACCTCCACCCAGGACCAATCTAGAATTACAACTAAATGGTGGAGAAATTATCCAGAACAAACAAGTGAACAATAGTGAGAGAGAAGCCTCATAACCTTGGATAGACAGAAGAACCAGCTTCGACACAACCTGTCTGCACTTGCATAACAGCATACAAAATGTGATGGATGGAGTGACCCTCAGTTAACCAGCTGGAGGGAAGGACCCACCAAAGAAAGACATTCAAAACCCAAATACATCCAGAGAGCCAACACAAATGGCATAAAGTGCATCCCAAGAGCATCAAGTTCAGGAAATCAAGGAGAATGCACCACTGAAACTCACAGGTCTCCTAACATAGAAGTTCACACCACAAATCTAGGGAGTCAGAACAGATCAATGTAAGAAGCAGAAGCTAACAAAAAGAGTCTCACAGAGAATGGGAAGACAAAGAAACAAACCCCAAATGAAAGGAAAGGAGGAAGCCTCAGAAAGAATGCTAAATGAAATAGAGGCAAATCAGCTATCAGATATTGGGTTCAAAGCGATGGTTATAAGGAAGCTCAATGAGTTCACTGAGAATTCCCAAAAACTACAGGGAAACTACAATGAACTCACTGCAAACTATATCAGCATGAAAAAGGAAATACAAACTATCAACAAGGTCCATGAGGAAATGAAGAATACAATTTCTGAACTGAAGAACACAGTAGAAGGAATCAAAAGGAGGCTTGATGAAGCAGAGGATTGGATCAGTGAGCTGGAGGACAAGGCAGAAAAAACACCCAGAAAGACCAAGAAAAGAAAAAGAGGCTCAGAAAGGATGAAGAGGGGTTAAGGGAAGTGCAGGACAACATGAAATGTGATAATATCCGTATAACAGGGATACCAGAAGGAGAGGAAGAAGAGCAAGAGATAGAAAACCTATTTGAAAAAGTAATGATGGAAAACTTCTCTAATTTGATGAGAGAAAAAGTCACCCAAATTCAGGAAACACAGAGAGTCCCAAGCAAGAGGAACCCAAAGAGGCCCACTTCAAGACACATCATAACTGAAATGGCGAAATTCCAAGACAAAGAGAGAATCTTAAAGGCAGCAAGGGAGAAACAGGAAGTAACATACAAGGGAGCCCCGATAAGACTTGCAGCTGACTTCTCACTGGAAACCCTCCAAGCCAGAAGGGAATGGCAAGAAATATTCCAAGTAATGAAAACCAAAGGCCTACAACCAAGACTACTCTATCCAGCAAGGCTCTCAATTAAAATGGAAGGCCAAAGAAGGAGCTTCCCAGACAAAAGAACTCTAAAAGAATATACCTCCACCAAACCAGTACTGCAAGAAATGCTGAAGGGTCTGCTTTAAGAAAAGGATGAAAAAGAGTGAGAGAGAGAGGAACACAGGTACAAGGGAAGTAAAATGGCAATGAATAAGTACCTATCAATAATAATCTTAAATGTTAATGGATTAAGTCTAATCAAAAGACATAGAATAGCTGAATGGATAAGAAAATATGACCCATACATATGCTGCCTACAAGAGACCCACCTCAGAACAAAAAACCTACACAGACTGAAAGTAAAGGGCTAGAAAAAAATATTCCAAGCACAAGGACAGGAAAAAAAAGCCAGGGTAGCAATACTCATGTCAGACAGAATAGACTTCAAAACAAGGGCCATAAAAAGAGATCCAGAAGGTCACTTCATAATACTCAAGGGAAGAATCCAGCAAGAAGACATAAACATTGTAAATATATATGCATCCAATATAAGAGCACCAAATAAGGAAAATCTTGGAGAACTTCAAGAAAGATATTGAGAACAACACAGTTATAGTAGGAGATTTTAACATCCCACTGTCAAAAATGGATAGATCTTCCAAACAAAATATTAACAAAGGTATTGGGGCATTGAACAACGCCCTAGATGAAATGAACTTAACTGATAGATATAGAGCCTTTCATCCCAAAGAAGAAAAATACACATTCCTTTCAAATGCACATGGAACATTTTCAAAGATAGACCACATGATAGGACACAAAGCAAGCCTCAACAAATTCATGAAAATTGAAATCATATCAAGCATTTTCTCCAACCATAAGAGCCTAAAACTATAATACAACGTCAAGGAAAAAACTCAAAAACACTCAAACTCAAGGATTGAATAGCATGCTATTACACAGTGAATGGGTTAAGAATGAGATCAAGGAAGAAATCAAAAGTTTCTGGAAACAAATGAAAATGAACTCACAACAATCCAAAACTTATCAGACACAGTGAAGGCAGTCCTGAGAGGGAAGTTCACAGCGGTACAGGGCTATCTAAAAAAGATAGAAACATTTCAAATAAACAACCTAACCCTACACCTACAAGAACTTGAGGAACAACAACAAAGACAGCCCAGAGCAAGTACAAGGAAGGAAATAACCAAGATCAGAGGAGAGTTGAATAACATAGAGACTAAAAGCACAATTGTAAGGATCAATGAATCCAGGAGCTGGTTCTTTGAAAACATAAACAAAATCAACAAGCCTTTAAACAGGCTCATCAACAAAAAAAGAGAGAGGATCCAAATAAACACAATTAGAAATGAAAAGGAGAGATTACAACTGATACCACAGAAATACAAGGATTGTAAGAAATTACTATGAAGAACTATATGCCAAGAAACTTGAAAACCTAGGTGAAATGGACATATTTCTAGAAAAATATAATCTTCTAAAACTAAATGAAGAAGAAGCAGAAAGCCTGACCAGAACAATAACAGCTGATGAAATTGGAGCAATAATCAAAAAACTCCTAGCACAAAAAAGCCCAGGACCAGACAGTTTCACAGGAGAATTTTACAAAGCATTTAAGGAAGAGCTAACCCCTATCCTTCACAGACTATTCCAAAAAATCCAAGGAGACAGAAGACTCCCAAATTCTTTTTATGAAGCCAGCATCATCCTAATTGCAAAACCGTATAAAGACACAGCAAAGAAAGAAAACTACAGGCCAATATCACTGATCAACATAGCACTAAAATTCTCAATAAAATATTGGCAAACCGCATCCAGCAATACATTAAAAAGATCATACACCATGATCAAGTGGGATTCATCCCAGGGATGCAAGGATGGTACAATATTCACAAATCAATAAACGTAATACATCACATAAACAAAAGGAAAGACAAAAATCACATGATCATATCAATAGATGCAGAAAAAGCATTTGATAAGGTACAGCACCCATTTATGATAAAAACACTCAGCAAAGTGGGAATAGAGGGAGCATTCCTCAACATATTAAAGGCCATATATGAGAGACCTACAGCCAACATCATACTCAATGGGCAAAAAATAAAATCTTTCCCTCTAAGATCAGGAACAAGACAAGAACGTCTGTTTTCACCACTCTTATTCAACATAGTATTGGAAGTCTTAGCCATAGCAATCAGACAAGAAAAACAAATAAAAGGCATCTAAATTGGAAAGGAGGAAGCAAAATGTCGTTGTCTGCAGGTGACATAATAGTGTACATAGAAAATCCGACAGACTCCAAAAAACTACTCAACTTAATAAATGAATTTGGCAAAATAGCGGGGTACAAAGTCAATATTCAGAAATCAAAGGCATTTTTGTACACCAACAATGAAATATCAGAAACAGAAATCAGGGAAAAATCCACTTGATATTGTGACAAGAAAATAAAGTACCTAGGGATAAACCTAACCAAGGAGGTAAAAGATCTGTACTCAGAAAACTACACAACACTGAAGAAAGAAATTAAGGAAGACACAAATAAATGGAAGCATGTACCATGTTCATAGATTGGAAGAATTAACATCATCAAAATGTCCATACTACCCAAAGCAATTTATAGATTCAATGCAATCCCTATTAAAGTACCAGTGACATATTTCACAGATATAGAACAAACACTTCAAAAATTTATATGGAACCATAAATGACCCTGAATAGCTGCAGCAATTTTGAGAAAGAAAAACAAAGTAGGAGGGATCACAATACCCGGTATCAAACTGTATTACAAGGCCACTGTAATCAAAACAGCCTGATATTGGCATAAGAACGGACACATAGACCAATGAAACAGAACAGAGAGCCCAGGAATATGCCCAAGTCTCTACAGTTGATTAATATTTGAAAAGGGGGGCAGAAGCATAAAATGGAGTAAAATAACCTCTTCAACAAGTGGTCTTGGGAGACCTGGCTACATGCAAAAAAAAATGAAACTCAATTACACTGTACACAAAAATAAATTCAAGATGGATAGAAGACTTAAATATAAGTCATGACACCATAAAAGTCTGGAGGAAAACATAGGCAGGAAAATCTCAGATATATGACACAGCAATATTTTCACTAATATGTCCCCTAGAGCAAGGGACATAAAGGAAAGACTAAACAAATGGGATCTCATCAAAATAAAAAGCTTCTGCACAGCTAAAGAAAACAGCATTAAAATGAAAAGATAACCAACTGTATGGGAAAACATATTTGCCAATGATAAGTTGGAGAAGGGTTTCATCTCCAAAATATATAAAGAACTCACATGACTCCACTCCAGGAAGACAAACAACCCAATTAACAAGTGGACAAAAGACCTGAACAGACACTTCTCCAAGGAGGACAAACAGAGGGCCAGGGACCTATGAAAAGATGCTCAGCATCACTAGCCATCAGAGAGATGCAGATTAAAACTACAATGAGATATCACTTCACACCAGTGAGAATGGCCATCATAAACAAATTAACAAACAAGTTTTAGAGAGGATGTGGAGAAAAGGGAACCCTAGTGCATCATTCATGGGAATTCAGACTGGTGCAGCCACTGTGGAAAACAGTATGGAATTTCCTCAGAAAACTAAAAATGGAACTGCCTTTTGACCCAGCAATTCCACTGCTGGGATTATATCCTAAGAACTCTGAAACAGCAATCCATAAGAACCTATGCACCCCAATGTTCATAGCAGCACAATTTACAATAGCCAAGTGCTGGAAGCAACCTAAGTGCCCATCAGGAAATGAATGAATCAAAAAACTATGGTACATCTACACAACGTAATTCTACACAGCAGGAAGAAAGAAGGAGCTCCTACCCTTTGTGACAGCATGGATGGAACTGGAGAGCATTATGCTGACTGAAATAAGCCAGGCAGTGAGGGACAAATACCATATGATCTCACGTATAAGTGGAACCTAATAAACAAAACAAACAAGCAAGCAAAATATAACCAGAGAAATCGAAATTAAGAACAATCTAACAGTAACCAAAGGGGAGGTGGGAGGGGTTAATGGGGGGAAAGGAGGGAAGTGGTTTGAGGAACAACTATAGAGGACATATGGACAAAACCAAGGGGGTGGGTGGAATCAGGGGAGGGAGGTGGGAATGGCTGGGTTGCTGGGGGAGGGTTTGGGGGGAAATGCAGACAACTGTACTTGAACAAAAAAATTAAAAATAAATTAAAAAGAAGATCAAAACTAGGAACAATAAAATGTCAATAAATCCATGTCTATCAATAATTGAATCTAAAAACAAACTAAACAAACAAGAAGAACACAGACAGAATAATGGATATGGAGAGGATTCTGATGGTTGTCAGATGGGAGTGGGTGTGGGGGAACGGGTGAAGAGGTGAGGGGATTAAGAAGTACAAATAGGTAGTTACAGAATAGCCATGGGGATGCAAAGTACAGTATAGGAAATGGAGTAGCCATAGAACTTACATGCATGACCCATGGACACAAACAATGTTATGGGGATTGCCTGAGGGTATGGGGGTGCTCGGTGGAGGGGGGCAAAGGAGGATATGTCAGGACAACTGTACTACATAATCAATAAAATTTAATTAAGAATAAAAATAAAAAATAAAATAAAATAAATATGTGTGTTCAGGTGAGGACTGAATACAAGGAAGAAAGAAATGAATGGCCCTGGGGACAGAATATTACAAAATTCTGTTGCAGCAATGCATACATTTTTCTTTAATGTTAATATTAACTTTTTATTTAAAAATACTGAATTACAGTCCTTCTTATTGGACAATGTTCTGTGTAGATTTTTCTGCCCTGTGTACCATTATCCTGTTCAGGAAAACTAATCCCCATGTCAGCTCTCAGAGTCTGCAGCCTATACAGACTGCCAAGGCCAGACGGAATGGCGGCACTGAGACACGGGTGAGCACGGGGCATGGGCAGTGGACAAGCCACGGTGCCATTTCGGTGAAAATAGCCTATTATGTTAACTGACATATGGTAGATCCCCGAGTAATTTTTGTTTGCTTATTTTGGGGTTTAGCATGCGCTTTGCGGTTATGCCAAGCCTGAGTGGGTGGAATTTCACATGGAGAGGGGGAGTAAAACAACAGGTCCTGACAGAAATTTTCAACAATAGAGGAAGGTTTTCCTGTTTGTTATTATCGCTTTTAATGATGAATGTAACTGTGAGCCATAGAAATGTCATATTTCTTTGAAGTTAAGGAGCATTTTAAACTTATTTAAGGAGTAGCTGGCACACCCTTGGCAAATAACTCCTGTATTTTCAACCTCTCTGTTCATATAATTATCAAGTCTGGAAGTGTCCATTAATTATTACATCTTTCTGAGAGCAATTTCTTTAAGATTATATATTCCAGATGAACTATATGTATTCCAGCTTTCATGAACAGAAACATTTTTAAATAATACTAATTAATGAAATTACAGTAAGAATGTGATGTTTTTCAATTAATTTTGGCATGTTTGCTTTCTTTTTAGAAACTTTTCTTTATAGGGCTTAGACCCAGAAGAGGTTGCTAAACACTTTATCTAAATGCCCTTTTTTGCCCTAGCAAAGCCATCACAGTGTGTTTCTCTGTTCCTAGAAGTTATGCACACCACCTAAAGGGTGTAGATTCTTTTCCAGTTGCTTCAATAAAAAGTGCAATGAATGAATACAAGTACACACAATCACACACCTTTGGAATTAATCATGGCTGGAAACTTCTAGAGTAAATGCCAGGAAAAAGAGGGGTAGGGAATGGGGAAGGGGCACAGAACAGGTACTGTCCATGCAGATGTGGCCTGGGGAGAAATGTCCCAGAGTGGGAGGATGGGACAGAGGGCAGCGAACATCACACACACAGGCAAGGACAGAAATCTCTGAAGACCAGAAGGGAGAAGCCAGTTGAGAATGCTTTTGGAAGCTGAGCCAGCACTCTGCCTTGGCTACCTGAATACCACTTTGCTTGTCTCCTCTTCTCACCTACACTCCATTCTCTTCCTTGCCACCCTCCTCTTCCTTCTTGCCTCTCTCCTCTGCCTTGTCTTAGGTCTATCAGTGGTCCTTAAGACGATGCTTAGCCAGTACTTCAGCAGCCTTTCAAAAGGCAAGCTTCTGACCACTACTCCTTTCTGGGGGCCCTGGTTGTGGATGGCATGGGGTGCTGCTGAGCAGCTGTTCAAGGATTGCGCCATCAGTCACTAGCCTGGGACCGCACTCTGCCCCTGTGTACAAGAGGCTGCTGCCCCTTTTGTAGAATATAACTCTTCAGCCGTGGCTGCTGTGGCTCAGTTGGTTGGAGCACCGCCCCAGCAAAGTGAAAGGTCGCTGGTTCGATTTCTGATCAGGGCACATGCCTGGGCTGTGGCCCCAGTCCCCGGTTTGGGTGCATGTGAGAGGCCACCAGTTGATGTTTCTCTCCCTCTTTCTCCCTCCCTTTCCCTATCTATAAGAACAAATACATAAAATCTTTACACATTTTTTAAAAAAGAAAATAACTCTTCATAGTCAATTGCTGGGAAAAAACTAGAAATCTAGACTCAGAATCCAAAATATTAAGTTACATTCCTCAATGCCATCAACTAGTTGAGCAACCACACAACTGCCTGCCCCTCTGAGGACCTCAGTTTGCTCATTTGGGAAGCAAAGGATCTGGCTCATGCCAGAGCTCACTCTATAATCACTACCTGTGAAGTCACATGTGCTTGGCGTCTGGCAGTGAGATCTGTTTTACATAACCTGTTCTACCCACTAAACACTGTCCTTGGAAAAACCAGTGCCCTTTCACAGGATGTAATGCTTTTCTTTTTTTAACATGTTCTCTCTGTGGGAGGGCTGTGAGGATCTGGCTTGAGAGTGCACTCTGAAAATGATCATATCACCTCTTTAAATGATGCCCCAAGGAGCCTCTATCAGTTCCCTAGCTAAGCTACTCCAATTACTTAATCATCAATTACAGCAAATTCTTCATTCCATGTAACCCAAGCTCATTCTCTGACAGTTTCCTCTTCTCTTGGCTTCAGTGGAGGTAGGTCGGCATCCCCTCCAACATTTGAGAGACTGTAAAATAAAACATAATGCCTGCTGTACCTGCCAGAGGTTCCTTCTAGGTTCAACTAAACACTCAGACTCAGAAGCCTTCCAGAAGCCACACTTAGCTTTCGTCAACTCAAAAAGTCATAGCGAGGAGCCACAGCTGGCCAGCATGGCAGCATTAAGAGTTCACCTTACAAGAGTTCTGGTCTCAGTCTGGCATAGCATTCAGCTCAGATGCAGGGAGCTAAGATCCATGTTGCTCATGTGGTGTAAGAGCCTCCCTGGCTTAGAAGCCACTCTATTTTGTAATAGCTCTAGGGGTATAGTTTCCAGGTTCCTGACAAAAGACAAGCACAGTTCAAAAAGTCACCATACCCAGGCCTGAAGGATGCTGCCGAGCTAGGTATGTATAGTTCGTGGAAATCAGTACTATAAAACATACCATATTGTTCCCATTTGGACACGGGTACTAAGAGAAGTGATAATAAGCGATAGAGCCAAGATCTGACTTTAAGCTGTTCTTTCTGTTATATCATAACCGCCTGATTTTGAAAGAAATTTTTGATCTTCACTGTGACTATGACATGTCTTAATAATTTGAGTATATTTAAAAGAAATGTAATTTGAAAAAAATAATGACTGGGACTTCCCTAACCAGGTGAATGAAAAAGACACACAAATCCAGGAAAATACAGCAAGTCCAAAGCAAAATGAACCCAAACAGGCCCACACCAAGATGCATTATATTAAAAGGGCAAGGAGAGAATCCTTAAAAAACATTTAAAATTGACTTTTAGAGAGAAAAACATTGATTTGTTGTCCCACTTATGTATGCATTCATTGGCGGATTCTTGTGTGTGCCCTGACCAGGGAGCAAACCTACAAGCTTGGCATATTGGGATGATGCTCTAACCAAATGAGCTATCTGGCCAGGACTCAAAGAGAGAATCTTAAAAGCAGCAAAAGAAAGACTGTTACCTACAAGAAGATTCCATAAGACTGTCAATTGATTTCTCAACAGAAACTTTTCAGTTTAGAAAAATTGGCATGAAATATTCAAAGCAATGAAAAGCAAGGACCTACAACCAAGACTACTGTACCCAGCAAGGCCATCATCTAAAATTGAAGGAGAAATAAAGAGCTTCCCAAACAAAAACAAACAAAAACAACAAAACAAACAAAAAAACTAAAGAAATTAATCACCACTAAACCAGCCTTACAAGCAATGTTAAAGGGTCTTCTTTCTTTAAAGTATGTTTTATTGATTATACTATCACAGTTGTCCCAATTCTTTTCTCCCCTTTATCCCCCTCCACCCTGCACCACCCCTCCCTCCAGCATTTCCACCCCACCCCCCCCTTAGTTCATGTCCATGGGTTGTACAAAGAAGTTCTTTGGCTTTCCATTTCCTATACTATTCTTAACCTCCCCCTGTCTATTTTCTACTTACCATTTATGTTTCTTATTCCCTGCATCTTTTCCTCCTTTCTCCCCCTCCCCCTCTTCCACGTGATAACCCTCCATGGGATCTCCATTTCCGTGATTCTGTTCCTGTTCTAGTTTTTTACTTAGTTTTTGGTTTTGTTTTTTAGGTTCAGTTGTTGATAGTTGTTTGTTGTCATTTTACTGTTCATAGTTTTGATCATCTTCTTTTTCTTAAATAAGTCCCTTTAACATTTCATATAATAAGGGCTTGGTGATGACAAACTACTTTAAATTGACCTTATCTGGTCAAGCACTTTACCTGCCCTTCCATTCTAAATGATAGCTTTGCTGGATAGAGTCATCTTGGATGTAGGTCCTTGCCTTTCACGACTTTGAATACGTCTTTCCAGCCCCTTCTTGCCTACAAGGTTTCTTTTGAGAAATCAGCTGATAGTCTTACGGGAACTTCTTTGTAGGTAACTCTCTCCTCTTGCTTCTTTTAAGATTCTTTCCTTATCTGTAATCTTGGGTGACTTAATTATGATGTGTCTTGATGTGTTTCTTTTTGGATCCATCTTCCAAATGGGACTTTCTGAACATCTGGGACTTTCATGTCTAGTTCCTTCGCCAGATTGGGGATATTTTCCTTCGTTATTTTTTCAAGTAAGTTTTCCTTTCTTGCTCTTCTTCACCTCCTTCTGGCGCCCCTATGATCCAGATGTTGGAATGTTTAAAGTTGTCCCAGAGGTTCCTTATACTCTCCTCATTTTTTTGAATTCTTGTTTTTTCATTCTGTTCTGGTTGAATGTTTATTTCTTCCTCGTGCTCCAAATTGTTGATTTGAGTCCCAGTTTACTTCCCTTCACTGTTGGTTCCCTGTATATTTTCCTTTATTTCACTCTGTATAGCCTTCATTTCTTCCTTAATTTTGCAACTGTACTCAATCATTTCTGTGAGCATCTTGATTACCAGTGTTTTGATCTCTGCCTCTGATAGGTTGGCTATCTGCTATTGCTTAGTTCTTTTTGTGGAATTTTGATCTGTTCTTTCATTTGGGCCATATTTCTTTGTCTCAGCACATGTGTTACATTGCAAGTGGTGGAGCCTTAGGTATTCATGAAGCGGGGCAACCCACTTCTTTGCATTGTGGCAATGTATGTGGAGGAGGGGTCAGAGAGGCAACAATGCTACTTGCTAGCTTGCTCAGCTCTCACCCCACTTTCTGTCACTTCCCTCACTTCCCACAAGCAGATGTTGTCCTTTTAGGTGCTGATTCCTGGGTAGGTGGGCTTGTGTAGATTCTAGGATCCCATGGGCTTCTCCATCATACTCTCCTGTGAGACTGGGAGTTTTTCCTGCTGCCTCACCTCCACAGGTTTTTGCAGCCAGAGGTTTTGAGGCTTTATTTTCCCACAATGGAACCTTGGGTTGCACAGTCTGTCGCATCCCAGTTGTTCCTCCCAGCTTATCTGACACGAATATGGGATATCTTGTCTGCCAGTTGCCACCTCACCTGCCTGGTCTGCTGCCTTGCCACATGTCCTCTCTGCCCTGGTATCCTATCTCTGCTAGAGGGACTTCTTTGAGAAGAAGAAAGAAAAAAAGAAGAGGACCATAAATATAAATAATAAAATGGCAATAAATATGTTCATACCAATAATCACTTTAAATGTAAATGGACTAAATGCTCCAATTAAAAGACATAGAGTAGCTGAATGAATAAGAAAACAAGACCGCCATATATGCTGCCTACAAGAGACTCAACCCAGATCCAAATACCAGAGACTAAGTAAAAGAATGGGAAGTAAAAAGAATGGGAAGTAAAAAGAAAAGCAAGTAAAGGAATGGGAAAAGACATTTTATGCAAATAGAATGAAAAAAAACTAGGGTAGCAAAAGTTATATCAGACAAAATAGACTTTAAAACAAAGACTATAATAAGAAACAAAGTATACTACATAATGATAAAGGGATCAATCCAACAAGAGGATATAACACTTGTAAACATTTATGCACCCAACGTAGGAGTACCTAAATATATAAAGCAAATATAGGTGTGTTCAAAACACAGAGTTTATTCTTGTATTATTATTTATTAATCACTGTATTATTTTCCATATGAACAACTGTAAATCTACTTTTTCCTCACCCTGTATTGTAATGACTATGTACAGTGCCAGGTGAGTACTTGAATTACTGGGGGAATCACTTTGTAAATTATATAATTGTCTAATCACTATCCTGTACACCTGAGACTAATGTAAAATAATATTGAATATCAAATATAATAGAAAATGTTTTAAAAAACATTAATGTTTTTTTAAAATAAAGGTTCCTGCAACAGCACAAAAGGGCAGGACACCACAGCTGGTCTGAGAACGGAGACAGAAGCTGGAGGCCCCTCAAACAAGGACGGAAGCCATGCCCGAGGGAATAAATAATGAGCAGCAGGCATTTTGCAGATAGATTTGGATGAATTACTTTAATGGAGAGAGTATTTTCTGACATGTAAATAATTGCATAAATTTAGATGGAATATTTAATTTTTGGTAATAAAGGCCTTTTAACGTATAAGCTTGAGGAAACTCTATTTTTTATCTGGCACTATGCCTGGCCAATACAGGAGCCTCTCAATTTCAACTATGTGTCTCATTGTCCCTATTGACCATTGAAATACCCTACACGTCACCATTTTGGCATTGAATGACAGAGAGGTAGGCTCCAGAATTGGACTGCCTGGGTTCAAACCCTGTCCGTGCCACTTATCACCCATGTGACTCAGGGCCAGTTTCTTCTCTCTGTTTCCTCAAGCTATCAAACAGAAATCGTAATAGTACCTACTGAGTAATTTCATGAGCACTCAAGGGGATAATATATGCAAAGCACTAAGGATTGTGCTGACATATATTAAATACTCCATAATATTAACTATTATTGTTGTAGTTGTTGTTGTTGTTGTTTTTCAAAGTGGTTTTCTTTTGAAAGCAGGAGAGAATTCTTTTATTGGACCACATACCATGACTGTAGGCTCAAAAAAGATGTTACCAGGCCTGCAGACATTATAAGGCCTTTGTTTCTGTCTTTGAAAAGAACCCACATTTCACAGCCTGGAGGTTGAGAAGACACTCATACTGTGCCCCTGGGCTCTCCCAACACCATTCTCTAAAAAAACTCCAACCAGGCCTTGCTCATCTCCTAAAAGCTGATGAGAGACCTCCCACTGGTGGTGTTTTGTTTTTATCTTAACTAAAAATTTCTAAGTAAAAATGGATTTAGTGCTTTTTATTTTGAAAAAAAATAACCCTTAAATAAAACGTTGATAATCTACACAACTGTACCAAACTTTATGCACGATTAATACGACATTAACACTACTTTGAGACACATAAGGTTTTCTAAGACCAATAAAAAGGAACAATGTATGATCTTTAGTGATCCAGTAAAAATAATGTGAATATTGCAACAAGAGTGAATTGGGTAACATTCATGTTTCCCTGGCACAAGAGAGACAAAGAAAAAGTCAAGGAAAATTTTTTTCAAATTGATGCATTAAAAGTTAATAATTTCAAACAAGCCCTTTAACAGAGCTGCCCCGCGGGAAGTTGGGTTTGCTGCAAACCATGGGAGACAGCGCCACCTACTGGCTGCAGAATTTGCCCAGCGCGTAGGAAGAGGAGAGAGGGGCAGTGGTTCAGCGACAAAACTCTCCAAAAGATTTGTTTCAAGCTCTTTTGATGTCGATGCCACCCATATGCCTAACCTCCTCCTCCATGAGGAAGCTGGGAGCTGACGGAGCTCCTTCCATAGTGGACTTTTAGTTTGATGTGATCTGGGGCTTGGCAGTGAGGGGCCAACCCACTGATTGAAAGCAGCAGTTCTCAAGCTCCGCTGCATATTCCAGTCACTGGGGGAACTTAAAATCAAGATGCTCAGGCCTACCCTATACCAATGAAGTGCCCTGGGATGGGCCCCAGGCATCAGTGACTTTTAAATCTCCTCAGGTGGCTCCATGTGCAGCTGAGACCTGTATCTGTCAGGGCAGTGGCCCATCCCCAGTTGGTTTCACCCCTTGCTGACCTCAAAGAACCTTCAGTCTAATGCAGAGATCAGCAGGATGGCATGTGTGTGTTCTTGTCCTGTGTTAGGGCTGTGACCCCAGGATGCCCTGAAAGGTCAGAGAGGCCCCTGCATGAGAATCCATCCCTTCACTTTAAAACAAACAAACCAAAAATCGGCGCTTTATTGAGTAAACTGGGTTCCAGAAGCAATTCCACCATGGCAGGGTATTCCCCCACACCAGCGAACAATTCTCAGACACCAGCAGGGAGCCCAAGAATTCAACTCAGTCCTGATACTCTCTACCTGGAGATAGCATCAGACTCCACAGGTTAGAGATCCAGGCCTACAAGATAGCTCCCTGGCCCCCACTTCAGACTCCGACTGCAGGCTGTGCGTCTGACCTACTGGCCACAGGCTGGAAGTTCCTATTCTCACCTCCAACTCAGAATGCCAATCACGAGTCCAGGTTGTCATCTCTACTCCCGTTCAACTGGCTATAAATCAGAGGTCCCCATGACCCCCTCCTTGGGTTCAATTAATTTGCTAAAACAGCTCACAAAACTCAGAGAAACATATTAGTTACTAGATCACTGGTTTATTGTAAAAGGATATAGCTCAGGAACAGCCAGGTGGAGGAGATGCATAGGGCAGGATATGTGGGAAGGGGCAGAAGTTTCCATGCCCTCTCTTGGGATGCCATTCTCCCTGAATCTCTTCGTGTTCACCAACCCAGAAGCTCTCCAAACCCCATTCTCTTGGGTTTTTATGGAGGCTTCAGTTACCCAGTCACGACTGATTAAATCATTGGTCGTTGGTGCTTGATTTGGGGATTGAACTAAAAGTTCCAACCTTCCAATCACATGGTTGGTTCCACTGGTTCATTAGGTGAATGCTTTCCAAAAGTCACCTCACTAGCATAGTGAAAAAGACAACTTTGTCACTCTCAATGTGTAAGAAATTCCAAGAGTTCCAGGAGCTGTGAGGCAGAAATTGTGAACATGGCCAAATATATATGAATGACCAAAATATATTTCTTATAAATCGTAACATCACACTGAGATATAACTGACGTACAATAAACTGTATGTATATAAAGTGCACAATTTGACAAGTTTTTCTATAACTGTGAAACCATCACCACAATCAAGACAAGGACCATACTCTCCAAAATTCAGCTGGAAGAGTCCCATTTCATACTCTAGAGTCACAATTTTTCAGCACTCATTCTACACCAGGCATTATGCTGAGTGAAAAGGAAACAGAGTCACCATGCACAACCTCTTCCCTGCGGGATCTGATTTCAGGACCCAGCTGGGACACGAAGGAGGCCGCACTTCTACTTGAGAGTGCTGTGGGGAGAAGAGGCTTAGGAAAAGCTGGACGGAGGAGATGATGGTTTAGCTCATCTAGATGGGTGGAGGTGTTTATTGGTCAGTTGAAGGAAAGGAGTATTCCAAATGGAGGGAACAGCATAAGCGAAGATTGGCGGTTGAAGAGGCCTTAGTTTAGGTAGCAGCCAGACAGGTGTGGCCAGAGTGTTAGTTGCACCTGGGGGTATGAGGCAAACTGGGAGCTGTTGGTGGCAACAGCCAGATGAGGAGGAGTGATGAGGCACAATGAGTCTGGCTTGATTCTATGAGCTTTATTCTCTCTTGGAGAACTCCCGGAAGCCTTCCAGGAGTGTCCAACCTTTTGGCATCTCTGGGCCAAACTGGAAGAAGAAGAGTTGTCTTATGCCACACATTAAATACATTGAGGCATGTAATCACAAAAATATTTCATAATGTTTTAAGTAAATTTATGGTTTTGTGTTGGGCCGCATTCATAGCCATCCTGGGCCACAGGTTGGACATCCCTGCAGCTCAAACAAAGGAGTGGCATGGTCAGATTTGCATCTTAGAAAGTTCATTCTGACAGCTCTCCAAGGTTACAGAATGATCGGTTATACAACCTTTGCAAAGCGGGGATAGATCGTGATGAAAAGAGACAAGACTCGGGGTGGTGAACACACAGTACAGCGCACAGATGATGTGTTCAGAATTGTCCACCTGAAACCTGTATAATTTTATTAACCAAAGTAATCCCACTAAATTCAATAATAAAAGAAAAAAAGAAAACCTTTGTAAAGGTGCCAGTGAGCAGAAACAAATGAATTATAGGCCATATTATATAAAAATCAAAAGCCATCTTGAATGCAAAAGCTACTTTCATAAACATTACATGTATACATATTTAGAGCATTATTTTTATTTATTTATTTTTAAATATTTTATTTATTTATTTTTAGAGAGAGGGGAAGGGAGGGAGAAAGAGAGAGAAATATCAGTGTGTGGTTGCCTCTCTTGCGCCCCGAGTGGGAGTTGAACTGGTGACTCTTTGGCTTTCAGCCCACGCTCAATCCACTGAGCTACACCAGCCAGGGCTATTTTTATTTAAACAATAGCAATGAAAGACTCTGAAGAATCGATGATACCCTGGTCTGTGAGCCCAGAGCTTGTATGTCTCAAGACTTCCTGAAAGCAATGGAAACTGGCATGCCCTGGTGCAGAAGGGCACCAGAGGTGGGACTCTGTAGAAAAGAGTTTCAAATAGCCTACGTCTAGCACTAAATCCAGAACCATCTTCAAATCTAAAGGAGGTAACAGGCAGGTCAGAAATAAAGTCTGTGGCTACAAGTTACAGTGGTCAGACAATATTGAGTTATGTTTGCATTAATTCTGTTGCTGTTAACTGATTGTTTGATGGCAAATGTCTGCCCTGTGAGCATGAATCGCTGATGAGAGTGTACTTCCTTTACTCCATTCGCCACCAAGCCTTGAGAACACAAGACTAAAAACAAGTGGTATCAGTGAGGATGCTTTCAACTGCAAAACCAGAAACAACTACAGGCTTCCCTCGTTTTATTTCACTTTGCTGTATTGCACTTCACAGGTGTTGCATTTTCTTACAAATTGAAGGCAAAAAGATTACAACTTGGTTTATTGCAGTGGTTTAGAACTGAACCCACAATATCTCCAAGGTATGCCTGTACTCAAACTGGCCTGACAGTAAAGTCCAGAGGCTTTAAGTATGGCCTGATAATAAGCCCTGGCTCCATTTTTCCATGCTTCTCTCAACTCTGTCCTCCTTTATGTATCAGCTCAGCAAAACTGCAGCAGTTCTAGGCTTCACATCTTTAAGTCCATTCTCCAGAAGGGTTTCTCTTCCTCTAAGCCTCCTACAAGAGTTTGGGCTTCATTCTAATTGCATCCGCTTATGGCATAAGCCTCATGCCAAGTGTTCACTCTAAAGTCAATCACTGTAGCAAGCAGGGATAGGATTCCACTGATTGGCTGGGGCCAATCAAAGCCCACGTCTGGGAGCTGAGGATCCAATCATTCCCACCTGAAAGGCGTGGCTGCTTCATAATGGGAGGGGAGTGGTATGTGCACCAGGAAGCAGCTGAAGATACCTACTATTTGCTTAAAAATCCCCTGGGTCATCCAGCAGCCCCCAAGGAGGACAGCAGATGTCAATCCAGTTGGCCGTGAGTCATGGTTGCTCCAGAAAGTGAGACTTAACTGCTTTGTGTGTCACCAAAAGCCCGAAACACAAGGAACACAAGGAGAGATGCCATCTACCAAAGATACTTTGTTATTTTTCACATGAACACTCAAGAATGAATAATAATAACAACAAAAATAACTTGCAAGGGGATTGGACATTAGACATAAACAAGGACACTATTAATGTGAAAGAAAGCCTGTGTTGGTTGTGGCTGCGTCGGGCTGGGGCGAGTTGGTGCTGGTGGCCACGGCTACACCTCTGCTACAGCTGAAGGCTGAGACCAGAGTGAAGGGCCTCTGGACTCTGCACCAGGGCTGGATGGCTGGAGCCCCAGCACCACTCCCTCTCTCACCGCCAGCCAGACGGAACGCCTGCAGCTTCAGAGTGACTTCAAGTGCTTGCTCCTGGGGGTTTTGTCTTCACACCTTTCCCTAGGCTCTGAGTCTTGGGTGGGGATGGATTAGAGGAAGTGCCCATTTGCTCATGGAGGAGGGGAATCTGAGGATGAAGGTGGGTCCTGTGTACCTTCTCCTTTACTCATCTTCCCACTCCAGCTTCCTCCTGCCTCTGTTCCTCCTGCCCCTGGTCACATTTTCTCTCTCTGCCTCTCCTACCAAGTGGCATTTCAAAAACTCTAGACTGTACCCCATGATGGCCATTTCTCGTCCAAGCCTTCTAATTCACAGAAAGGTCCTGTATTTCATTGGTCCTCCTGAAAAAGCAGAGACATGTCTTTTTTCTGTCTTCTTGGTGTGAGGCCAGGTCGCAAGCACCTGCCACTTCGAGGGCAGTAAAATCCCTACAGCTGAGGGATAGAAGGAGAACCTTCAAAGATGGTATCTCTTCCCAGCCTGTGACTGCCACAGCTGATGTGTAGGAGTCTCACAAGATTAGGTTACTTACCTGTAGGCTATCAACTCAGGAGCATCATTTTCCCAGAAGTAAACAACCTTGGGGAACTTTCCCCTAGATTGGAAATGGTTATTGTTGCTCACCAGGAAAAAAAAAAACCCAAAATACAACCCTAATCATTGTACTGATTGGAGAAAATCAACTGTCTTATAAATACTAATTGCATGTAAATGTGTTTAATTTCATAGGTATTTAGCAAACAAGCTGTAGTCTTGGTAAACATTCACAACTTCCATTCCGAGAGGCTAGATATCAGACGGAAGAAAAATAGCAAAGGCCAGATCTTCAGTGTTGCTCACTTCTCCACCAGTCTCCTAGTCAAAATACAGGCTCATAGAGTAGATTGAGGGCCATGGATGGTTGCAGATTCTTACTATTCTAGATTTAAAAAAGAGAAAGGGGGAAGGAAAAGAAAAACTGTTAGAAAACAACAGAAACACATGAGAAAATTTAGATTCATAAATTATTAACATTATTTTAATTAACATTATTTGAATACTATTCTTAAATTAGAACCAGTCATTGTGCTAGATTTTTGTCCTATGAGATAGGATTCATTTTGTCCATTTCATAGATGAGAAAACAAACCTAGAGAAGTCAAATAACTTGTCTGAGATCACACAGCTCATAACAGGAAGGGCAAGGCTTTGAACCAAAGTCTGTCTGACTTTAAACCCCACACTTATTCTACCACTAAAGGGCTCTCTTGCAGAGGTGTCCAACCCACAGCCCTCAGGCCATATGTGGCCCAGGATGGCTATGAATGCAGCCCAACACAAAATCGTAAATTTACTTAAAACCTTTTTTTGCTCATCAGTTTTCATAAGTGTTTGTGTATTTAATGTGTGGCCCAAGACAACTCTCCTTCTTCCAGTGTGGCCCAGAGATGCCAAAAGGTTGGACACCCCTGCTAGAGCTGTATTCACAGTAAGGGCTCCATGGATAAGGAGGGAAGGAGATTTTTAATGAGTTTGGAGGGTAAGGTTCACCGTAGGTGTGGCCAATAGGTGCTCCCAAAGGACATGCATTCATGGCTATTGCCGGCTAGACCCTGCGTGTGACCCAGTGTGGTGCCTACTGTGCAAGACACCCCTTTGTACACACACTAATCATTTAGACTTCCTTGACTAAAGGAAAGTTTATGTGCAACATAACCATATGATTTTAAAATAAAAATAAGTCAAGTTCCCCCAGAAAGTTCAAAGTCTGTTAAGATCCTTAAAGTGCAGTGTGCTCGCCTGGGCAGCCTGCAGAGGTGAAATGTACCCACGGAGACCCCCGAGCCTGCGCCTGTCCTCCTCGGCCCCACCACCAGCCTCCGTGCCCCCCTCTTCCTTTGTCCTCTTTATTTTTCTACTCTTCTGGGTGTGCCTAACTCTTACTCTTCCTTCTTTTCCTTTCTCCATTTTTCTTTCCTTTTTACTTTAAAAAGATCAGTTTTCTCCTTGCCTTCTTTTTCCTGGCTCCTCTCAGCATCCCCACCTCCTCCTCCATCACAATCTCTCCTTCCGTCTATCTCAGTCCCCTTGTCATGCTGCCCACAAGAGTTGCCTCTTACAGGCTTCCTCCTTTCAGCATTTCCTCTGGGTCAGTTGCACTGAGCAATGCCAGCTACAATTATCCAATGCAGATATAATGAGCACAACCTACTCCCCCTGACAGTCCTTCCATGGGACACAAACAATCACCAGCCTAGTGTGCCTTACCTCTTTACAAAGTGATCAGTTGCCTTGATGTGGGGTGAAGGAAAGGAGAGATTTGCATGGGCTGCTGGAAAGGATCCACCGAGCTCTGTTCACACCCATCAGTCCTGACCTACATCCTAGTTACACAGCCTGGGGATTGTAACTCAACCCAAACCACCACTGGAGTCACAGCCACAAGAGCTTGTATTTACAAGAGACCTTATGGGAATCTAATATAAGCCACTTCTTGTCTTTTTCTTTTCTTTTCTTTTCTTTTCTTTTCTTTTCTTTTCTTTTCTTTTCTTTTCTTTTCTTTTCTTTCTTTCTTTCTTTCTTTTTCTTTCATTCTTTCTTCTTTCTTTCTTTTAACAGCTGAAGAAAGAGCTGGCCAAGGAATTAAGTGATATAGCAAAAATCACATAGATGGTCAGTGTTAGGGACCAAGAGGTGGCTATTTAAAATAGCAGAGAGCTTCTTCTGCTCTTCCTCTTTTGATAAAAAAACAAAACCAAAACAAAACAAAACAAAAAACCCTGCAAGGCAGCCAGGTCTTGGTGAAGATACAATAGGCCAGGTCCCTGCTCTACTCTGGGGCATTTCCCTCAAAAAAGCCAAACAGAAGCCCACTGACTCACCTAATAGTCAGGGTAGGGTACGCCTCTAGGGTTTTCATAGGGATTCTGCATCCCACCACCTCTGGGGAAGCCGGCTGTGATTTTAGGGAAGATGCTCCCTCCTGCTGGAGAGCTGAAGCCTGTGGTTTGCTGCAGTTTCAGATTCTGAAAGCTGTTCTCAATCAAGTTCTGTTCTTCAATATCCTTTGTTTTCTTTGACCTGTAATTAGTAACAGGAATTAGGATCCAACAATGGCAGGTTTCTGAAAGTAAATGTTAACACTTTTAAAAAAAAAAAGTTTTAAAATGTGGGAATATTTTCAAATTTACATGTGAGATACCAAAAAATATTATGCAGAGTTCGCATACATCATCACCCAGATTCCCCAATTGTTAACATTTCTGAACCACTTAAGAGTAAGTTGCAGACCTGATGACCCATTACCTACAATATTTCATTACTTCATTCAGCGTACATTCCCTAAGTTTAAGGGCAGTCTCTTCATAAGGTTCGCATAACCACCAAAACCAGAAGGCTAATGCTGACTCAATATTACCATCTAACTCCACCAGTTCATGTAAATTTTGCTAATGATGTTAGTATGCTTGAGTGTGCTTTTGAATTATTTATGGAAATAATGATAGAAGTCAAAGAGAAAAGATTTGTGATATAATTTCACATTCAAGGAAAGTCAACGTCTATAGAAGCACCTTAGTGAATAAAACAAGTTCAAGGCAGGAAACTCTTAATACCTTTCAGTATTGGCCTCTCAAGGATAAGCATTTAAAGCCAAATGAAAGTTCTTGCAGATGACGGAGGCACAAGCCCCAGTTAACTCTGATCATGACCCTATTTTTCCTTCTGCCCCGAGGGCCAGGGGCCGCTCCTGCAGGGCCCTAGGCTGTAGCAGTGGTGCATGGGGGGCTGCATCCATGATGCCCACAGGGCCCTCCCGGCGTGACAGTCACACACCCTCAGTCACACTGAGAATGTGGTAAAGGAAGAGCTACTCACCCTGGACCCTGATGGCCAGCCCAGCTGATAACAGAGTTATTTATTGCCCTTTGACAACAGTCCTGCCTAAGTTCCCTGAGGAGGGGCTTCCTTATCCTCAAAATGGGCAAGAAATGACTCTTGGGGTGTGTTCCCAAGAACCATGAATCTGAAGCTGAGTTCAGGGCAAACACAGCTCTGCAGCAGGAAGGAGGAGTTGAGAGGCATGGCTGCCCCAGGGCCACAGGTTCTGCAGCAGCCCCTGAGGACCCTGGAGACCGAGGATGAGAGGCAATCCTCACGAGAAAGGAGGAACAGCCTTGCTTCATAATCAGAAGGCTCTGGTCCTCTCCCTGGGAAAGGGAAAGGCACATTCCCGGTTCCCAGCTTCCTGTCCTTGTAATTATCCATGGGGTAGAGTTATTCGCTTAAAGAAATTTTTTAAAAAGGAAGAAACAAAATATTTTAGGAACCTAAAATCTATTTATCCCCTCACATTATAGTGCAAAAATACCTATTTGCCAAAATATAAGATACACGCTAAATGTTCTTTTTATAAAGTAGCTTGTTTTTTTAATCGAAGTGGATCCCCACTTGGCACATTTAGAATGGAATAGATAATAGCATTCTCTCTCTCTGTTAATGAAGGGAACTTTAGGATATCTAAGTATCTGTTGAATAAATGAATGGACCCTACTTCAGTTCTTAAGAAGAGCACTTAAGGCCTCTAGCTGAGAAGTAGCCATACAGAGAAAATGTTTCACTTAAATAAAACCCAGGGCGCTCCAGCTGAGGCTGGTTTTCGATCATCTGCAGCAGGGTCCTGGGCAGGGGACTGACCTCATGAAAATGGCATTTGTTAACAAAGAGTTTTTATGACATAAGAAAATGGTTGCTATGTCACATTATAGTGTTAAGCAAAAATAACCTAAACAATTTTTTAAAACAAAAAGGATACAAAATTATGTACAGAATATCCTTTGAAAAGTTGGAGAAAAACCTGGAAGGATATTTCAAAATGTTAGTTGCCTCAGGGTGATAGGTTTTATGGGCGTTTTTTAATTCTGCTTCTTTATACATTTCTCTCTTTTCCAGACTTTCTTCAGTGATCACGTAGAGCTTATACAATCAGAAGGTAAGAAAAAAATTCAGTGGTTTCAGAGAAGCCTCGTCTTACTTCCCTTCTCTTGCCTGGAAAAGACCGTGTGTGTTTGGGAACCAGAGTGTCATGCCGGTGACTGCTGCGCCCCAGGACAGGGACATTCCCATTCCATACCTCATGAAGATCAGTGCGATCACCATGCCAAGGATGAGGATGCCAGCAATGGTGCCCACGACAGTGAGAATCAGCTGAAAGTCTGAAAGGGAGCAGAGAGGAGTAGGCAAGGTATCCACCACCAGGCCGCCGCTGACTGTCTGTCTGCCTCACAGGCACGTGTGTTCCCAGGGGCTCCTGGCTGTGAGGACCCGTGGCTCTCATCTCTGACCCCTCCAGGGCCAGGTTGGATGGGTGGCTCACCTCCTTCAACCCTCCCTCCTGGCCTCCAAGCCCTGCCCCTCACCTCCAATCCCTAACTATATCTTCAGAACCCAATCAGAAGGGTCAGCCTTGCCAGATAAAAAGCCACACATGCAAAGGAGGCCACCATGA
Organism: Desmodus rotundus; assembly: GCF_022682495.2. Taxonomy (NCBI): domain Eukaryota; kingdom Metazoa; phylum Chordata; class Mammalia; order Chiroptera; family Phyllostomidae; genus Desmodus; species Desmodus rotundus. The sequence goes on from NC_071388.1 coordinate 102,131,911, forward strand.
CAGGGGCTTCCTGGGCTTTGAGGGGACCCGGATCACAACCCAGGACCACACCCCCATCCTGAGTTCTGCTGCCTCTGCCTGCCCACCACACCTGACCTGGATGATAAGCTGGGGGAATTTAAATGGTCACTAATGGCAGAGCTACTAAATAGCTTTATAGAATCGGTGAGGGAAGAGCCTGGAGGTTCATTACCACCCATCTCCTTCTCTAGCTCTGCTGTCCAGCGCTGCTGAACACTTGGAATAAGGCTATGAAATGGCCTATAAGTGTAACAGACACAGTGGACTTCAAACACATTGGGAAAAGCTATAAAATATATTGTGAATAATTTTTATGTTGACTCCCATTGAACTGATAATAGTTTTGATATATTGAGTGAAGTAAAATGTTATTAAAATCAATTTCATCTGTTTCTTTTTACCTTTAAAAATTCACTTAGAATTTTAAAATCTGAAATTAAATGTAAGCTTACACTGTATTTCTACTAGATAGTGCTTCTCTAGACAACTTGTCTCAGCAGCACGACTGTCCTGTGTGCCGCCTCCAGCAAGGACTCGTGGGGCCACGGGCCTTAAGTCTGGAAAACACCTCAAAGGTCATCCAGCCCGAACCTCTCATTATATCACTGTGGATGTGAAAGCCCAGGAGGAAGAAATGGCTTAGCAAACCCAGCCTCGCCACAAAACACGTAGAAATTGAGAGCATTTCTTATCACTAACTTTGGGGCTGGCTGAGAGGCCAGCAGAAATATTTCCTTCATCTTGGAGCACTGATCTTTAGTTCATTGGGTAAAAATTTAAATATAAAATAATTTAAAATATAAAGTTAGCATTGTCCCAATCTGGTAGGTGTGGGCTGTGGGAGGAAACAAAGCAACTGAATTTGCAGCAACACATCTCAAACTACTAAACAGCTCTGAGACAACGAGATTTGAATATCTGAATGTCTGGTTTCCAGTTCTGCTCTCCCATGACCACAAACCTTTTCAGAATATACTGGTATTTTATCCTTTCTAGTAGCAGAAAATGCATATTTAATCTAATGTAGGAAATGAACAGAACGTTAGGACACCCTGGGCTGACTGGGGACTTGTCCGAGGCGCCAGCCCGCCTCATGGGCTGAGTTCTGGGAGTTCCTATAACAAGGGTGCTGCTGCCAGTGACCCAGGAATGGGACGGGATGGCAGGACAGAGAAGACAAACTGCAGGCAGATGTTCTCCCTCTTCACAAAGGGAGCCAGAGACTTTGGGGGACTGGATTGAATTCTGAATGCGATCAATGTTTTCAGGTGTTTAACAATGAAGCAAGACTTTTATACTCACTGTCTTCACAGTTGACTCCATTGTAACCAAAGGCACACCTGAAATACAATCCATAATAGGAAACCATGGTAAAGAGCATGTGGGAGCATGTCAGAGTTCCCACCCAATGTCTTCCTTTCCATCTTTCTTTCATTCTCTCCTCCCTGTTCTTTCTCCTCTTTCTCTTTTCTTCCTTACAGCCCCATTCTCCAGTTGAGCATCTTTCATGGAGCTCTGGAAGGTTGGGGGGCTGGTGGTTACACAAGCCCACACGGTCTCATTTTCTACTGACTGAACACTCCACCCCGAGCTCCAGGAATACTCAGCAACTCAGGCAAAGTCGAACCCCAGGACATGGAACCTAGCGGGATCCTCTCAGACTGTGAGGATACGTGGCTCTGCCACTTATTTGCTGCCCTGTGAGCTGGAGCAAATTATTTATATTCGCTGATCTTCAGTTTATGCACTTGAAAAGGGGGAACTAATACATTTCTGACAGTGTTGTTGTGTGAGAGGTGGTACCTAGTATGGTTCCTGTCACATAAAGAATGTTCAAAACTACTGATGATGATGATGCTGACGATGATGGTGATGGAGATAATGGTGATGATGCTCTATTCCTATGCCAGCATACCAGCTTCCTGACCCTAACACCATGTTGCAAGCTCTATCCTTTCTATCCTTTACCCCATGCATAAGCTGCAGCTATGGCAAGACAGTAAAGGAATGATTTCTCTTACGCTTGACATTTCCCATGATCATCCTTCTTGTAGCCCGCCAGGCACACGCAATCAGAGTCCTTACTGTCCTTCACCAGGCATTGCATATTGTGTTCTGAGTTGCAGGCATCAGGACACTTCGGACTTGAAGCTTCAAAACAGAGTGATTTCTGGGTAATTTTCAGAAACAACCTCTTCAGCCCCAAAGTGGTATGTCACAGAACACAATTTTTTTCACTTTTTTCTAGGTCCAGTGAGGGTCTCATTGACTGTGCATGTGATATGCCCCCTGTGAATGCCCATGGCTGTCTCACTGGCTTGCAGCCAAGGCCACACTTCAGGTCCACGTGTCTAAAGCCAAAACTCACATCCCTCAGAATCTGAAATGCACATGGACCCTTGAGTGGTAAAGCTTGTATTTTGTAAATGTGAAAGGAGAAAGGGTGGGAGTTGTGAAGAACATTTAGAAGCAGGTGGAATACTTACGAAGACATGTAGCAGTGTATGGGTTAGGTCTTTCATACCCCGGCCGGCATTTACACTGAAAACCGTTGCTGCAGTCATCTTGCTCAAGTGTCTTTACGCAACCATAAAACTCGCACCGATCTTGCTCTGAAGGGCACAAACAATTAAAAAACATATTCAGCAAGACAGTGTGGATAAAGCAACTGGTGAAAATCCCCACTCTATTGTTGTTATAATTGCCTTTTAATAAGTTTTAGGATTTATTTATTTATTTATTTTTATTTAAATATATTTATTGATTATGCTATTACAGTTGTCCCATTCCCCCCCCACTCCACTCCACCCTGCCCACCCCCCTCCCTCCCACATTCCCCCCCCCCATAGTTCATGTCCATGGGTCATACTTATAAGTTCTTTGGCTTCTACATTTCCTACACTATTTTTACCCTCCCCCTGTCTATTTTCCATCTATCATTTATGCTACTTATTCTCTGTACCTTTACCCCCCTCTCCCCCTCCCACTCCCTTATTGACAACCCTCATGTTCTAGTTGTTTGCCTAGTTTGCTCTCGTTTTTGTTTTATGTGTGGCCGTTAATAACTGTGAGTTTGCTGTCATTTTTACTGTTCCTATTTTTGATCTTCTTTTTCTTAGGTAACTCCCTTTAACATTTCATATAATAATGGCTTGGTGATGATGAGCTTCTTTAACTTGACCTTATCTGAGAAGCACATTATCTTCCCTTCCATTCTAAATGATAGCTTTGCTGGATACAGTAATCTTGGATGTAGGTCCTTGCGTTTAATCTTGGGTAATGTAATTATGATGTGCCTTGTTGTGTTCCTCCTTGGGTCCAGCTTCTTTGGGACTCTCTGAGCTTCCTGGACTTCCCGAAGGTCTATTTCCTTTGCCAGATCGGGGAAGTTCTCCATTATTTGTTCAAATAAGTTTTCAATTTTTTGTTCTTCCTCTTCTCCTTCTGGCACCCCTATAATTCGGATGTTGGAACGTTTCAAGGTGTTCTGGAGGTTCCTAAGCCTCTCCTCATTTTTCCAAGTTCTTGTTTCTTCATTCTTTTCTGGTTGGATGTTTGTTTCTTCCTTCTGGTCCATACCATTGATTTGAGTCCCAGTTTCCTTCTCATCACTATTGGTTCCCTGTACATTTTCCTTTGTTTCTCTTAGCATAGGCTTCATTTTTTCATTTGTTTTTCGAACAGATTCAACCAAGTCTGTGAGCATATTGATAACCAGTGCTTTGAACTGTGCATCCGATAGGTTGGCTATCTCTTCCTCGCTTCCTCGCTACAACAAAAAGTTGTATTTTTTCTGGAGCTTTGAAGTGTTCTGTCATTTGGGCCATTTTTTTTTGTCTGTCTGTCTTGGTGCATCTGTTACTTTAAGGGGCGGATCCTTAGGTGTTCACCGGGGCGGGGTAATGCTGGTCGCTGTGCTGTGACGCTGTACGTGGGGGAGGGGCCTAGCGGGAGCAATGGCATCCGCCTCACTGTCCTCCGGATTTCAATCTTTCACTCCGATACCCACAATCAAACTGGGCCCCTCTGGTGCTGGTTTCTGAGTAAGAGGGCCTGTGCACACTCTTGGCCCCTGTGGGTCTCTCCAACAACCTCTCCTGTGAGGCTGGGAGTCTCTCCCGCTGCCGCCCCAACCCCCAGGGGCACTTTCAATCAGAGGTTTGAGGCTTTATTTCCCCGAGCTGGAGCCCTGGGCTGCACGGTCTGCTTCACTGCCCGCCGTTCATCAGGTTTATCTGTGGGCGAATGTGGTGCCGCAGGGTCTGCTAGTGCTCGGACTGTCTGCGCCATTTGTCCCACACTCCGCCAGTCTCAGTCCCGCCACAGCCACGCGAGTCCTCTCCACCCCAGTGCCCGTCTCCGCCCCTCCTACCAGTCTGGATGTGTTTATTTTCTATTTCCTTGGTGTTGGTCCCCCTTGCTGTTCGATTCTCTGTCAGTTCTGGTTGTGCGAGGAGGCGCAGTGTGTCTACCTACGCCGCCATCTTGGTTCCTCTCTCCAAGTTTTAGGATTTAATAAATGATAATCTGGGATTCTAAAATCCAACTCTCCAATCTTTTTTTTCCATGACTATTTCTTTATATCATTCAGTTCAAATTAACTCAATCCAAAGCAGTGCTATCAGGTTCAAGTTCAAGCTCTCTTTCACACCTAGCTCTGTGCTGGGTTCAGTAAGGGACACAGTAGCTATATAACTTTTGGGTCCCATTTTTTTTTAGTTACAGGTTTGAACCCACAGAGAATTGTTGCTTCAATCACCTCATAATTCAGACTTTAAGTACAATGGGAATTCAAGGGCTGAAGTAGCTAAAGATGACATTGTGGAGGAGATGGAAATGGGGCTGTCTTGAAAGATAGGGAAAATTTAAACAGTCAAAGGAGAGGCAAAGCCTATCTAAGAAGAGTAAACAGGCATGAAAAGAAGCAGAAAATTCTTATCAGGGAGTAGTGGTGTTGTATTTGGGTGGGGAAAAGGCAGTGTGGTAAAGAGGAAGAAAGAGAATTCTTGGCTGTGCCATTCATCAGCAATGGGCTCTCTCTGTTCAGTCATTTGAGTTTTGGGTATAAAATGGGGCTAATAATCCTTGATTCACATGATTGTTGTGAGCACTGAATGAACTAATGTAAATGTAAGCCCACTGCAGGAGTCCCAACAAATAATCATTCTTTTGTCCATTCATAGGTACAGCAGGGTTTGAATGCCAGGCTCAGGACAATGACTTTAATCCTACAAGCCTGAGAACCCATTGGTGGATTTTGAGCAGAAGCATAGCATGAGAAACAATCTTTTAAGAATGTTAGTCTAGAATGGATAAAGAGGTAGTACATGTATACAATGGGATATTATTCGGCCATACAAAGAATACAAATCTTATCATCTGTGACAACATGGATGGACCTAGAGGATATTGTGCTAAGTGAGATAAGCCAGGAAAAGAAAGATGAATACCATAGGATTTCACATGTATCTGGAATCTAAAAAATAAAATAAATAAAACAGCAACAAACTCATAGATACAGAGAACAAATTGGTGGTTGCCAGATGGGAGGGAGATTGCAGGAGTGGATGAAAAAAGCGAAGGGATTAAGCAGTACAAATTGCCAGTTATAAAACTAGTCACAAGGATGCACGGTACAACACAGGGAATGTAATAATATTGTAATAACTATGTATGGTGTCAGATGGGTACTAGACTTAACAGAGTGATTCCTCATAAGGTATATAAATGTCTAATCACTATGTTGTACACCTGAAACTAGTCTAATATTGTATGTCAACTATAACTTAAGAATAAATTTTAAAAAGAATGTTAGTCTAGAAGCAGATTGGAAGGCACTTGGAATAAAAAGATGAATTGGAGACTAGATTAGGGGGAGAGAATAGGACGAGGCAGAACAGTTGTGTGGTTACTTTCTTCTAAACATCCCAGACCTGTAACAAACCTTCTTTAATCACCTGCTAATTTAAAAATGCCTCCAATTAAAAATCTAGAGAAAAAGATTCTGCAGCTTTTGATATGGAAGGGAGAATCTGTCTTTGCGGCAGAAGCAAAAAGCAGGAAAAGGTGCTTTTCCCCTAAAAGTTCTGAGCCTTTCCCTTCCCTTAGCTGGGTGGTTCATGCTTTGGTGGCCCCCTCCAACCTGCACCGTTTGGAAATTTGTTAATGAATTTATGAGTGCACGCCTGGTCTCAGAGGGGAGAGATGTTGAGAGGAGTTGTCAAAAGAGGGCAATTCTTAGAGATGAGGACAAATGGTTTCAAGTATGCCAGAGCTTAGAGCCAAGGTAATTACTTAGGAGAGCCAAAATGACAGAATTATACAGGGGACCCCAACTTTATCTTGAAGAATGCACTGGTTATTTTTAGCCAGCAACCATGCTGAGTCAGTCTCTGTGCTGATGGGGACCCTCAAACTTCCTCACACTTGCTGGAAGTATCATTTAGCCAAAAGCAAAATGCATGACAAGGTTTGTCTTGCCTTGCTGACAATGTCTTCTTCCAGAGAGTAGAGGTTTTGACTGCATGAATTGCTACTCTGCACCAATTCTGACCCAAGGAGAAACCGATTGGCAGGTAGAAGCGATGGTCCCCTTGGAATACAAGAAATAAGTGGTAGCCAGAGAGAGATTATTTTCACAGAGTAAAAATTAAAATGTTCAGAAAGGAAAAGGTGTAATTCTGATGCATGAGATCTAGAAGGTGAAATGGGTCAAGAAGGTCAGAAGGTCTGAAAATGTAATTCTAACAGTGTAGCTGCCAAATGAGCTATAAAAACAAAAAAAGTAGGAAGAGGATCTGGTAATTTAAGAAACTGCCATGGTTTGCACAGGAAGCTGTCCAATAAGACATACACAAAATATGGAAAGAAGGCCCTATAACCAAAGACAGGATAAAAATGTGGTAGAGAAAGTCTAGAGCCTCAAATGAGCTCAGTTTTCCCACAAAACCCAAAATAACAACAATAAAATCCAGTAACAAAGAGAAAAGGGTTAAAGTGAAAAAATGGGTGAACAAATGAAGAGGGGTGTGTGTGTGTGTGTGTGTGTGTGTGTGTGTGTGTGTGTTCGATGCTGGGGAGGCTCCTGGAAAGGCCGAGCCTGGCTGGTGTAATGTTGGTGGATATCATGAAAAACAGAATGGCTCTACAACTCTCCCCCCGCCCGTCTCTTCTGCCAGGATACGATACTTAGATGGAAAAAGGTTGAATGGACATTGCTAAATGGACTGCAGCCCAAGGGGAGAGATTAGTACAGGGGAGCCCCACTTTTCGTGACAGAATCTTAAGGGTTTTATCAGAGCATTTACATCCTAGGTCCTGAGAGAATAGCAAGAATCTCTGTGAAATCTTCAAGAAAGAAAAAAAGTGCTAAAAAACTATAAATGAACAGGATTTGTTTATATTTTTAGAAAGAGAAGGAAGTTTGCACACTAGGCCAATGAGGTTACAATTATTAGAAAGCAAAAATGTAAGAGACTAAAGAAAGGGTCTTAGAAGAACAAAAAAAGGATGAGGGAGGTGGGAAGGGGATCAAGAGAATGGTGGGTGGAGGCCCAGGGAGAAGAGGACTTCAGGAAGGGAAGGGTACCAGTGGCAAATGCTACAGACAACTCAAGTCAATTGTGCCTTATTAGAGACCTTTGGATTTGGCAACCAGGACTGAGAACCAGTCACACAAAGTTGCCACCAGGGCTGGCCTTAACAGGTGTCTCTGAGGTGAGGAACTTCTGATGACTGCTGTAATAGTGTCAATTCATTCCTGCCTTCCTGTATCCACCCATGCCCTGCCAGACTGTGCTTGGTCACATGAACTGCTTTGGCTATTAGGACAGTTCTAAATGTGACATACGTAGAAACTTGAGAAATACCCATGCATTGAAACCCACCTTCTTGCTGCTCTTGAAACCCTTTAGAATCAGCCTGCTGGAGGATGACAGACTATGTGAAGCAGGGGAAAACCAATTAGCTGAACCATATTACATCGGTCAGCCTTCAGCTGACCCACCCAGCAGCTAATGGCAATTGCTTAAATGAGCCCAGCGGAGATCAGCCAAGCCTGGCCTACAACAGCAGAATTGTCCAACTGAGCCCTGTCCAAATTCTGACCCACCAAATAATGGCATTGCAACAAATAAATAGGACACTAAGTTTTGGGGTGGTCTGTAACACAGCAAAAGTGAACTATTATGCTGTGGGTTTGTGTGTCTACCTAAAGGGAGAACAGCACAGGTAAAATCAATCATTTAGAAAGCTATAACTTGGGATAAAGTCCTCTTGTTTCACCTTGCTTCATCTTTTCCTGTCCAGAAGCTATTTGTCCAAGACTACCTTCCAAACAGAGAAACAAACCAGTCAGTTTGATGACTTGGGAGGTGGCTGGAAAAGAGTAGAAGCCAAGTGAGAGAAGACAGGGTGGAAGGATGGACTGGTAAAAAGGAAATTTGGAGACACCTATAGATTCAGTTATCCAGTTCTTCTTGCCCGCTTCTTACATGTGATGAAAAAGTTTACACAAAGGTAGGTAGGTGGTTGGGTAAACTTTGAATAAAATTATTTAGTACTTACTAGTATAGGTTATAAAGTTTGTGTTATTTGAAGTTGCTTCATGAATTGCAGAAGATATGGTCGTCTCATTTTCTTTTGTATCTTCTGCAAAAAGGTTTACTACTGTTACATCCACAACCTTGTCACCAGCACGCATTTGAGATCTTGCTGGAGCAGATATTCTAAAAATGAAATGAATTCATCACTTGATGAACTAAATTCAAGCGTCAACAAATTGGTCTTCAAACCTCCCATACTCCCAAATTTCCCAGTTCCAATCCTGATCCACAGATATGTCCACAATTGGGGGGCCCAGTATGGAGGACTGGGGTTGCAATAAGATGTCAATTTATAGGCCCAGGGATGTCTGTTCAATGTGTTCTCTGAGGAAATCTATGGCCAAAACAATGTCCTGTTGGAGGACAATTGTGAACTCTCATTTTTAGGATCTAGGAGCCTAGAACTAACCAGAAATAGAACATGTAACATCCAAAATAGTAACTTATCACTTTCTGTAGAAAATCAAGAGTAAGTCTATTGCTGGGCTGTTAAACCTCAGAATTGTACTTGGAGAGAGAGGAGTGTGTGTTTCTCCCTGTGCACAAAGAGCAGAGAACATGCAGAGTCCGGGTCACTCCTAGGAAGGGCCAGGAAGTCAGCAGGCAAAGCGGGTAAGGGATTGGGCCTGGGTATGCATGACCCAGAGGAGAACTGGAACAAGGAAGGATGAGGCTGTGGGAAACGTGAGCATATTATACCAAATCGTATCACCAAATACTGAGTGTCTGCTCTGAACAAGATGTTGTAAGACTCTCTCTCTCTAATCAGCACTGCAGTTTGGAGCCCTAACAATAGCTGGGCCAAGTTCTAACCCTTTCATTGCCCTAAAGGAATCAAGTAATACAGCCGCTGAGAAAGAAATAAAAGGGCTTTTGAAAACTCCCTCTCTATCTGTTTTGTGGCTGTGTATTTTTAAGACTCTGGATATACTTTTCCTGTTCAGCTTTTTCTCTCTACTCCACTTTGACCTTTGAATAAATACAGAAGCTCAAAAACGTAGCCAACCTACTTGGAAAATGTTTACAGCTACCTTCATTCTTCAGAACAATCAGCGCAATCCAAAACACTAACCAAATTCAATTTTTAGGACTTCAGAAGGGAGTCCATATAAAACTCAACACCAAACCTCCCCCTGCAAAAAACCCAAAACCCCTAAACAATCCAATTAAAAAATAGGCAAAGGACCTGAATAAACACATCTCCAAAGAAGACATACAGATGGCCAATAGACATATGAAAAGATGCTCAATGTCCCTAATGATCAGAGAAATGAAAATTAAAATCACAAGGAGATATCATCTCACACCTGTCAGGATGGCTATCATCAATAAATCAAAAACAAAAACAAAAACAAAAAACAAGTGCTCGTGAGGATGTGGAGAAAGGAGAACTCTTTTGCACTGTTCTCCTTTCTCCACATCCTCACCAGCACTTGCATGGTGGGAATGCAGACTGGTGCAGCCACTGTGGAAAGCAGTATGGAGATATCTCAAAAAATTAAACATGGATTTGTTTTTTGACCCAGCGATGCCACTTCTGGGGATATAGCTGAAGGAACACAAAATGCTACTTCAAAAGAACATAAGCACCCCTATGTTCATCGCAGCATTATTTACAATTGCCAACAGATGGAAGCAGCCCAAGAGTCCATCAGTAGATGAGTGTATGAAACAACTATGGGGCATTTACACAATGGAATACTTCTCAGCCATAAAAAAGAAGAAAATTTTACCCTTTGCGATAGTATGGATGGACCTGGAGAGCATTATGCTAAGTGAAATAAGCCAGTCAGAGAAAGACAAATACCATATGATTTCACTCATATGCAGAATCTAATGAACAAACTGAACAGGCAAAATAGAAACAGACTCATAGACAGAGAGCAGGATGACAGCTAAGGATTGGTGTGGGGAAGTTAGGGGTAGAAGGTTTGAGCAAAAAGGAAAAAGGACTAATGGACATGGACAACATGGTGGTGATTGCGGTGGGGGAGGGAGGTATAAGGGGACTAGGTAGTAATGAAAAAAATACAATTAAAGTTTAAAAAAAGAAAAACAAAATTAATTGTTTTAATCAATTACATCACAAGCTAAAAAAGAAAACTTACATGATCATATCAATAGACACAGAAAAAGCATTTGAAAAATCCAGCATTAATTCATGATAAAAACTCTCCCTAAACTAGAAATAGAAGGCTTCCTCAACTTAATAATTTCTAAAAGACAAAGAAAGAAACAAAGAAAGGGAGTCCAAAATACCAAGTGACTTCAGATTTTCTTTAAATTGCCTCCTATGATTAATTTATGACAGATTTGGAGGTGGCAGAGAAGGTAGATGGCAGTGAAAAGGTGTCCTTGATACAAGTTATTCTTTACCAGTTAAAAAATGACCAGAAATCTGTGATGTACATTACAGTGGGGCTAGGAAAGAAATGCCATCCATAATTCATCCTTTCAAAGAATCTGTTAGCTTACACTCCAGTTTAGGAGGCAAGACATTGTACTCATGACATAAGGAGAGCCACTGTGTCCTCAAGTGACACAAAAAGGTATAGAATAATGACCAGAGCACTAGACTTGGAGTTAAGAGACCAGAGGTCTAGACCCAAGATTGCCACACGCTTTTGTGGCCCAGAGCCAGCCAGCCATCGCTTTCCTGAGCCTGAGTTTCTGCCTCTGTCCAAAGAGCGATTTGAGAGTTAGTGAAATTCTGAGGATCTTTCCAATTCCAATATTTGTACCATATACAAAGGTCTTGGGGATTTGAAGGTGAGAACATTGGACTGGAGCCTAAGACGTGTCTTCCTAGGTGAGACTAAGGTCCATTCAACCTGCCACAGCCCCGTGTTGGAAGTAGTTCCTGAGTAGGACACTGAGCTCAAGGTAAAAGTCTGCCTCCGAACACCCCTGGCTCTGTTTTAGTAACCCCATAAGAACAAAAGGAGAGCCACAATTTCAAGGGAAACCCCTAAATGATCTTGTGGGACCAGCTGTCCATCACACTTGCTGGGCCCATATTCTGAAAGGGACATAGATGGGAACTAACACATGTTGAAATCACCTACGTGCCAGGCACTTAGTGCAGGGGATCTTCCAAATGTTATCTCATTTATTTTTCCCAAAGTTCCAGGAAAGTTGATCAGATTCTCCCAGATACAGAGATGTTCAGAGAGGTGAAAACAGCTGCCCATTCATGCAGCGCGAACGTGCTAAGGCCAGGATTCAAGTACGGATTTGGCTGAAGCCATCACACCTCCCTGTTCCTGTGTTACCCAATGGCACTCCAAGCACGGACTGCCTGTCCACTACACCAAACCGCATGCCCTGAAACAATGCCTAGCCCTCCAGCAGTCGTCCACTGTGAACCTTCAGCTTCAGAGCCTCTGAGTTGGGGCCCAGCCTCTCTGTCTGCTGCCTGCTCCTTGCCACGTGGTGCTGTGACTCTCATTAGTCTGCCTGCCAATCACACTTGCCCCTCGCTCACCATCAAGCTCGAAACCCACCACCTTCAGGAGGCCTTCTCTGAATTTATAAGTATAAGTACACCCTGTATCTTATTCCACAAAGAATTTGACAAAGCTTATAAAGATAAATGCAATAGTAAAACCATAAAATACGAATACATCAGGGCTGCTTTTTCTACACAATTTCACTCATCTTAGACTAGAGCATTCTTTCCTCAGGCTGGGGCACTTGTATGTCCATGTGTTTCAGTGAAAGCTGAAATAAAATCACTACTCTTGAGAATCCTTTGCCTCTCTGGGTCCCTACACAGCACTTAACACGGGTCATTGTACAGTGATATGCTCAATGAATGCTTGTTCTTACTGCAGCAAGAGCTCACTTCTGGCCCTTTTGTAGCCACATGTGAGATTTGGGTGTTAAATCCCTCACTCCCCCCATATGAGGAAAGAGATGACAATGAACCACTCATTCTCCTCCTGGCCCCCTGGAATGCACATTCCAGGGTTTGGCCAGGTGTGGTTTGTAGCCAAGAGATCAAACCAATCAAACTGATCCAGGTGACACACTGGACCATGTGTGCAAATTGCTGAATAGCCAGTCACAGGCAGTGTCTTGCTGTCCCCAGGCTATATACTCTGCCCATCCACATACCACGGTCAGTGTGACATCAGACTGACCACTTCCACCTGACTTGTGACTTCCCCCCGGAGGGCCATAGTGCTGACAGGGAACTCAAGAGAAGATGAGAAGTTAAACAAATGCACACCTGACTCCAAAGTACCCCATCGGTCCATAGTAAACTTACCTTACTTGATGAATTACAGTCTGTCCATAATCAGAACTTGTAAATGCACCTTCAAACTGTGGAAGAGAACAGATTTAATAACAACTATAAAGGGGGGGAGAATGTGATAGTGTATTTAGGTTTTAACATAAATACATTTCTAAACTCCTACATATAAATATACATGGTTCATCACAGCAAATTGTTTATTCTTGACATGCTCTCTAACACCTTTCAGTCATTTTTGCTGTAAAACGGTAAGAATTTAATATGTCAGGGTTACCTAAGAAAAAGATGAAAACCTAAAATAGACAAATCAATGATTATACTCTTAAAAATTAAGGTGACTAACTTATTAAGTTTGTCTTCTTAAAGTCACGGTAAAATTTTGCACATTTGTTAGACTTATCTACATGCCTGTGTCATGCATGCATCAATGTACCCAAGGAACACTTCTTTAGTTGCCTCCAAGGCAATTATACAAGGGGACTTAGAAATTACAAAGATGGGCTGGCCAGCCCTGGGGTCAAATAGTAACTGCACCATGGGAGTGAGTCAGGTAAGTGCCATAGAGTGATATGATCTACCTACCATGGAAGCTCAAGGAAACTGTCTTCCATAAGTTGCATAATTTAACTTCTTTGAACCTTTACTTTTCTCAATGGAAACTTGAGATAGCAGTAATTCCTACCATGTAGGGCTACAGTGTATATAAAATGAGATGGCTTTGTGAGCTGAAATGTGGATCTTATCAGGCTTGAGTTGTGTTCTAAGAACAGAGACAACTCTAGATACTTGTAGAGAAGCAGCTAGAGATGAAGCTGAGGATAAGGTAGAGGTGGGCTGAGGGTCCCAGTAAGGACATAAGTTCATTGATGTCAAGAATTGGGTTTGCTTTTCCTTTCTTATGATACAGCCCCCTCCACTGCTACCTGACAGCACTCAGCAGAGGGAAATCCCTACGAAAAGTTCCACACTTGTTGACTGAATATTGAATAAATTAAATGTGAAACACATGAACTTGGACATGTATTCCCACTTTTGGGTCCCTTTCTCCATATTTATTACATGAGTGTTGAACTAGGTTGATGCAACCTTTTTTATGATCCATGACTTTTTAAAACTTTTCTCCCCATGGGAACCCCACATTTTAAAACATTATGGCAGTCAATATAGTTTAAAAATATGTTAAATAGAGTTCCGGCCAAGATGGAGGTGTAGGTAGAAACCCTTCGCTTCCTTGCACAACCAAAAGGAGGATAACAACCAATCTGAGATCAATAAACAACCAGAAGTGCCAGAAAATCAAACTCCACGGAACTCCGACAACCAAGGAATTAAAGAAACAGTCAACCAGACCAACCAGACTGGTAAGACAGGCTGATGGAGAGAACCTGTGGGGAGGTGGCTGAAGGTGAAACTGAGAGCTGACTGTGGACTATGGTGGGGGTTGCTGCGGTGGGAGAAACTCCCAGTCTCACATGAGGATTCATTGGACAGTGGGCTAGAGCCGAGCAGGTGAGCTGCATTGTTCCCTCTCTGGCCCCTTGCCCACAGTCACTGCCACAAAGCAGCAAAGAGGGTTGTCCTGCCCAGGCGAATACCTAAGGCCCTGCTCCCTTACAACTTAACAGGTGCGCTGAGACAAAGAAATATGGCCCAAATGAAAGAACAGAGCAGAACTCCAGAAAGAGAGCTAAGTGATGAGGAGATAGCCAACCTATCTGATGAGTTCAGACAGTTCAAAGCCCTGGTAATCCAAATGCTCACAGAACTGATTGAACTTGGTCGCAAAATGAAAGATACTCAAAGTCAAATAAAGCAAAATATTCAGGGAACCAACAGTGACAGGACAGAAACGAGGACTCAAAGCAACAATTTGGAACAAAAGGAAGAAATAATCATCCAACCAGAACAGAATGAAGAAACAAGAATTCAAAAAAAATGAAGAAAGACTTAAGAACCTCTGGGACAACTTTAAATGTTCCAATATCTGAATTATAGGGGTACTAAAAGCAGAAGAACAAGAGCAAGAAATTGAAAACTTATTTGAACAAACAATGAAAGAAAACTTCCCCAATCTGGCAAAGGAAATAGACTTCCAGGAAGTCCAGGAAGCCCACAGAGTCCCAAAGAAGTTGGACCCAAACAGGAACACACTAAGGCACATCATAATTACATTAGCTAAGACTAAATAAAGATAAAGAGAGAATCTTAAAAGCAGCAAGAAGAAAGGAGAGAGTTACCTACAAAGGAGTTCCTATAAGACTATCAGCTGATTTCTCAGAAGAAACCTTGCAGGCAAGAAGGGGCTGGAAAGAAGTATTCCAAGTCATGAAAGGCAAGGACCTACCTCTAAGATGACTCTATCCAGCAAAGCTATCATTTAGAATGGAAGGGCAGATAAAGTGCTTCCCAGATAAGGTCAAGTTCGAGGAGTTCATCATCACCAAGCCATTATTATATGAAATGGTAAAGGGACCTATCTAAGAAATTGAAGAAAATAAAAAACTATGAATAGTAAAATGACAACAAACTCACAACTCTCAACAAATGAACCCTAAAAAAAAGGAAAACAACAAAACAAAAACTAAGCAAACAACTAGAACAGGAACAGAATCAGAGAAATGGACATCACATGGAGGGTTTTCAGTGGGGAGAGGGTGGGCAGGAATGGGGGGGAAAGGTACAGGGAATAAGAAGCATAATTGGTAGGCATAAAATAGATGGGGAGAGATAAAAAATGGTATAGGAAACAGAGAATTCAAAGAACTTATATGTACAGCCCATGCACATGAACTAAGGTGGGGGGAATGCTGGAGGGTTGCGGGTGCAGGGAGGGTAAAGGGTGAAAAACTGGAAAAGTTGTAATAGTATAATCAATAAAATATACTTTAAAAATATGTTAAATAACTTCTCTTTTATTCTAGTCAAATTCAAATAAATTTGATGTTCTAGTTAGTCTGAGCAGCCTTTATCCAGAATATGTCTACATTCCTTTTAATTCTTTTAAATATTAGGAATAGCTGGTATTTCTGTAAATCCTCAGGGAATTGGAAATCCACATAGAAACAAGTTAACTCAATGACCCCCAAGGTCCCTTCAGTTCTCCTGCTAACCATTGCCCATTTAATTTTCTTAATCCCAAAGAAGAGACTGTGCAATTAGTATTTGGCATAGGAAAAAGTGTTTTCTTTTTCTCTTCCAGGTCACCCTTTGAGGATGTTGGGATACACACCTCTAGGTGTGAAGGGCTGTAAAGTTGGACAAGAAGGCAGGCACTACCCAGACAGGCCTACCTGGCCTCCACTGCACAGCAGAGCCAGCAAGTGAGAAGGCAGCTCTGGGTTCAAATCCCAACCTCATCCGTCATCAGCTAGGTGACCTTCAGTCAGTTACTTAACTTTTCTGACCCATGACTACCTGATCTACAAAATAGGCACCATAGTATTGTCTCCCCCACAGGGCTATTTTGAGAATTAGAAATATCACACATAGAATGCCAGGCACAGCATGCAACAGGGGAACTCCAAGTCAGGGACTATCCATTTGGAGCCCGCTGGGTAGAAAAGGTGCCCTGGGAGACTTCTCAGGGTCTGAACTGAGGCTGCCCCAGCTACAAGGTCTGCTAAGAGGACCGTGAAGAAAGTCAATTGTCTCTATTTTCCTATCTCTAGAAGCTGCAAGGGAGTTCTGGTGTACCCGTTTGGATTAACAGCCTCTTGGAAATTATAAGAATGCTCTATCCCCTCCCTGGTGCCCCGGGGACCATAAAGACTTGACTGAGATCAAGGGTCTAAACTGGTCTCTGAAGACCAGGGCCTGGAGCTGGAGGGGCGTTTTGGACACTCCTACCCAAAGCAAGTTTGGGAAGTGTAGTGGCCACAGTGGCCAGTGCCCAGTAAAGCCACACGAGAAAATCAAGGGGCTCCATGGAAATAGGAACATATTGATGTTGCCTTCTTCAATGTACCGACTCTCATCCAAGCATGCAAATAGGAACGTAGATCCAGGATGAGAGGAGAGGTCACGGACAGCCGGCCTATTGTGCACAGGGGTCGTGACAAAGGGGCCCGGCAAGCCCTGGGCCCCGGCAGCCAGGGGTCCGTGCCCACAGAGCCGGGCCCTGGCTGTTTGGTCATGAGCGCTGGTTCTCCCTGTACAATCTGCAAAATCGTTTGGACAATCATGTCTCACATCTTATCATTTCTAATAATAAAACTCTTTTGTGATGATGTAATCCCGAATTGAAAGACATCGTCACCGAAACATAATCAATAGAAGAAAAAAGCAAACAAAATACAACCAGAGACATTGAGGTTGGGAACAGTCTAGCAGTGGCCAGGGGGGAGTGGGGTGGGGACAGTGGGAAGAGGGGATTGCAGGAACTATTATAAAGGACACATGGACAAAATCAGGGGGGGATGGTGGGGGTGGGGGAGGGAGGTGGGTTCAGCTGGGGTGGGGTGGAGGGAAGGGGAGAAAAGGCACACAACTGTAATTGAATAACAATAAAAATTAAAAAAAAAAAAAGAAAGACATTGTCACCAAATAAGACCTTAGTTTCTGAAGTCTTACGAAGCTTTGGGAAACACTGGCTGGATGCCCTCCACAGGCCCTTCCAGGGCCACCAGCTGTGGTTCTAGATAGGCGATCTCCTTTGACACACCCAAAATGACCAAATGAAATAACCAAAATGAAAAGAAGCTATTGGACAAATTGTACAATTTGACATTTTTGACAACAGGGAAAAAAGGAACAGATGTTAATTCAGATGGAGTTGCTCTTTCAGACATTAAAAAAGTCATATTAGTATAGAAATGTGTGCAAATTGGAATGTAAAAAGAAAAAAGGAACATCTTTACAACTTTTCAATTCTGTGGAAGGAATCCATTTTAAAACATCATAATGCCTGGCTGGTGTGGCTCAGTGGATTGAGTGACTTGCAAACCGAAAGGTCACTGGTTCAACTCCCTGTCAGGGCACATGCCTGGGTTGCTGGCCTGGTCCCCAGTTGGGGGCGTGAGAGAGGCAACCACACGTTGATGTTTCTCTCCCTCTCTTTCTCCCTCCCTTCCCCTCTCTCTAAAAATAAATAAAATCTTTTAAAAAATTATTATAGTTACCTGTCCATCAAAAATATTCTAACGGCTTATGTAACGACAAGTCTGGTGTGGCACTCTGCTGAGCCAGACACTACTTAGGGAGGTGTAGGGTCATGGGGAGGCCCAAGGGTACCCAGGG
This sequence comes from Desmodus rotundus, assembly GCF_022682495.2. NCBI lineage: Eukaryota > Metazoa > Chordata > Mammalia > Chiroptera > Phyllostomidae > Desmodus > Desmodus rotundus. The sequence goes on from NC_071388.1 coordinate 102,150,028, forward strand.
GGCTCAGGACAGCTGCTGTTTACCAACCAATAGGAGCACATTTTGCTGTTTGGACAATGGAACAGCTGTACCAGTGTGAACCACTGGAATATCAGCTTTATGCTCTGTAACTCAGTGTTAGAATGAAGGACAGTTATACAGGAAGGAAGGTTGGAAAATACTTACAAATTCCATAACTTCTATATATAAGTTTTCATAGTTTATGGACTTTTCATTTTCCAGGTCAGATGTGTCTGGTATTTTTACTTGAATTATTCCAGGGAATACCTTTCCTGAAATTCAAGCAGAATCTTTCTGTAATGTTTAATGTAAAGAGGATCATTTTCATTTTATTTAAACCATACTTTTTAAAAATCCTAAACATTATATGATGATACTACAGGAAGCCAAGATAATAAATGATAATACATGATATATGATACATATTATATATAATATATATAATAGATGATATATGAAAAATGTTACCCCAAATCCCACCCTACCTAACACTTTGGTATGAGGTATCCCCAACCTTTCAAAAAGTTCACTTTATGCCTCTGTGCTTTTATGAAAGACCTATGGTAGGACTTGTTTTCACCACCCAACAGGAATCTTAAGAGAATTCTTGCTTGTATGAAAAAAGGTGAAAATTGAGAATAACCTTCAGCGTTCGTTTTGCAGCGAGCTGCTCTAGAGGGTGCACACCCCGAGCAGCGAGAGCGGCCTGCCAGCGCCCGCACTCGGCATCCCGGCATCCCGCTGCCACAGCTTTGAACTGTGTCTGTGGGCATCTGTGCTTCATTTCTATTTATTTTGCGCATCCGTTAGCAAGATGTGCCCCAAAGCAATTGCTTCATTTTATGCTACTTCGGTTTACAAAAGATTTCATTAGAATGACCTACTTTCAGGTAGGTAGGGAAAACCTATATTTCTCCCAGCCCTTTTTTCCCCTGTGCATGGTTTATATCATTATAATTCCAAGTTGATATCATAAATCTTTACTAATTATTAAATAATAATCATTTTTCCAAATCATTACCTGGTCTTTATAACTGTTATTTTTAAAAACTGAATAATATCCTCTGAAATATATGTTCCCTTCATTGATGTAGTCATTTTTTGCTTTTAGCATTTTTAATTCTTTAAAAGGGAGCAAAAAAGGTCACAATGAACATCTCCATGCCCAAGACTTTCTATATTTGGGGTCATTTACTTAGAGAGGATCCCCAGAAATGAGATTATTAGTAATAAAAGTAAGAACGTCCTTTTGGCTTTTGAAACATCTCTAATCCTTGTGGCCAGTGCCATGCACTTGTTTTCTGTACCGTTGATCTGCTCTGGCAAGGGGGATATTCCTCATCCACAAAACAGATGAAAATTTGTTACACAGGAAACAGCCCTGGACCTTCACAGCACATAGCTGATCTAACAAAAAAGCATTATGTCAAGTTTATGGCGACTTGCTCCTGCAGCCCATCTCTAGACCTGAGAGGCTCTTAAGTCTCTACAAATGGGGTTTGCTGTCATGGAGCAAGCAAATCCTACGACAAGAACTGACCAAACCCAGAAGACCAGGCTCGCAGGCTTGTCTGACCACGTGGTCTAGGCACATCACCTTCTTCTGCATCAGTGCCCCCAGGTAACAGCACTACTTTGTGCAGTCTTTGTACTTTTCCAGGGCCTGTCATTCTCGTTTTGTTCTCATGACACAGTTCCCTTGAGCAGTGAAGCAAAGGGAACTTCAGGTCTAGCCCACACACCTGACTCAGTTCATTTCCCCTCACACTTGGTTCCACTGAGACAAAGGCAGGAACCATTGTTCTACTTTGGTGGCCTTTGTTGCCTCCAAATTTTCCTCTCTCTCTAGTATTCCACAAGCTCTTTTAGCAGTTAGTTTAAGTTTTCTATTCCACTTTAGGTATGAGATGCAGCTCTGCAGGGTTCATCCTTTGTAACTCACCTTTTTTGCAGCTGGAAGAATTATAGTAATACCCATCCATACACAAGCAAAAACGCATACTAATCAGATTAACACAGGAAGAGCCACCGCTACAGGGATCATCTTGGCAAGGATCTGAGATGGAGCAGAAAGAGATTAAAAGTCCACAGAACAGCAAATAACACCCAGAAACATACGTTTAAATTCTCATGCCCACCTCCGGGGCACTTTCTATTCCTCGGTTGTATTATTTCAGGGCATGCCCTTAGAAAACCTAGAAACAAGTACACATTTTCTTATGTATCCAGGGAGTTCGTTGCTGAAAATCAGGAACAGTGCTTGTCGACGGTAAAGGTCAGAGGTTGGTGGGGAAGGGTGTGTTCAGAGTCGTCTTCTAATCCAAGGAGTCAGGAGTGTTTGAGCCTCAAGGACCTTCTAGAACCTTGCTGTCTGATCTTCTAACACTAGATAGGGCTTCCCACAACTATTTTATAGAAAGCATCATATTTTAAAGGAAGGCGTATATACCTGTCTTACAGGGAGGAATAGGCAGGAGGCTCCCCAAAGAGACTGGATGTTATATTGTTATACCATGTTAGCATACATGGTATAAAGACCCATAATGAAAGCAAAGGGATGTTAAGGGGAGAATGTGGATTAAGTCACTGAAAATTCTAAGAGTAGTTGATGATATGACGCTCCACTCTCTGGCTTTCTGAGTGGACGACTTGAATAAGTGGCAAGAATAACATTGTGATTGTTTCTACACACTGGCAGGGACGCAGACCAGGACAGGCGCAGTGTCTTTTCTGTCTCCAGAGATCAGATAGAGTTCAAGGAAGAAAGGTCAGTGGCCAAATGGTGATCCTGGCTGGCCAGGTTCTTCATCTCTTTCAAGTGAAATGATTCTGAGCCTTGATTTCTGAATAAATTAAGTATCTGGCAACCTTCAGAGCTGTCTGAATGCTTATGAACCTGTACATAGAACTAGATTTTTAAAAAAATCTACATATAAGGTACAATGTATCTAACATGTTCTTTTTGTGATTAAGAAAGGGGAATACACAAAAACACAAATACGTATGTTTATATTTGTGTAGATTACCTATGGAGGGAGAAGCAAGAAACTGGCCATAGAAATGGCCTCTGGGAAAGGAAACTGGAAATCTGGGTCCTAGGGATTGAGGATGGGAGGGAGATTTAGTATTTACTGCACCTATTTTTACTGCATCTATTTTTATCCTGTCTAAGCTTCTTTTCCCATAACAATAGGCTTAATCTATTTTTATTTAAAAATATAAAACAAAATAGTGCTGATGAGAATGTGGAGCAGCATTGCTGGTGGGACTGCAAATGGTACAGCCACCTTGGAAGGCAGTTTGGGGCTTTCTTACAAAACTAAACACATTCTTACCATATGATCTAGTGTGTGAACTCCTTGGCATTTACCCAAAGGAGTTAAAAACATACGCCCCCTCGAAAACCTACACACTGATACTTGTAGCGGCTTTATTCATAAATGCCAAGAACTTGGAAGCAACTAAGATGTCCTTCAGGAGGCGAATGGATAAACAAACTGTGGTACATCCACATTGTGGACTATTATTCAGAGATAAAAAAATAAATGAGCTTTTCAGCGCTAAATTACAGTCAAGCCATGAAAGGACACTAAGGAAATTCAATGCCTATTACTAAGTGAAAGAAGTCAACCTGAAAGGCTGCATACTGTATGATTCCAACTACATGATATTCTGGAAAACGCACAACTATAGGCAGTTAAAATATCAGTGGTCACCAGGGGTTGGAGGGAGAAAAGAATGAAATGGTGGAGCACAGAAGCCTTTTAGGACAGTGAAAATAATGTATGTGATACTATAAAGATGGGGTATGCATTTTTCAAAACTCGTAATATGTGCAAACACCACCAGTGAAGCTAATGTAAACTGTGGACTTTGGGTGATTACGACGTGCCCATGCAGGCCCATCACTTGTGACGGACGTACCACTCTGGCTGGGTGTTGACAATGAGGGAGGTTGGGCATATGTAGTATTTGGGGTACGTGGGAAATCTCTGTACCTTCCTCTCAATTTTGCTGTGAATCTAGACCTGCTCTAAAAAATGAAGTCTATTTTTAAAATTTCTTTTAAAGAGTTTGAAAAAATGCTGCATGGGACAAAAGGAGGCATAGTGCAGTAGTATGTCATGAACAACAGTAAGGGTTACCCTCTGACAAGATGTAAGCCAATATTCTAAGTGAAATAAATGGCTTTTTTTTTTAAAAGCCTCAATCACATTGCAGGGATGATTTGGGAAACCTAGGCAAGAAACTGAGTGAAGCTCCACTTTGGACCCAGCAGACAAATCACTGTTGGGATGCCTTCTGTCTGGCAATAAAGGACAGACGTGGTCTGTTTGGGGGACCAGGAATGAAGTTACTGTATGTTACAGCTGGAAGGTTTTGGTGGCTACTTATTTCAGTCATACCTTAGTACAGATGAGTAGGTTGAAGCCCAGAGAAAAGTGGTTTGCCCCGTTCCCCACAGTTAGTGATAGGGCCAGAGCACATTGAAGGTCTGTGGAAGCAGAAATGGCTTAGAAGAGCTCCCTTCCCTGGCTCCAGGAGAGCTGACTGTGTAGCTAGCTGTGTCGTACTTGACCTAGCCTTCAGAGTGGCCCCTCCAAACATGGGAGACTGTGAACAGGGTCTTAGATACAGGCTCTGGATCCATTTGCTCAGTCATCCATTTTTCAGATCTATCTCAGGACATTGGGGAAGACAAAAGATCTAAGTGTAGGAAGACTCTACTTGCTCTTTGACCTTGGGAAAGTTGCTGCTCTTGCTGGGCCTCCGTTTCCCTTTGTGAGAATAACAGGGTTTATCTAGACCCTTCAAGCCTAGGTTTGAGGATTCTTTTAGACTAGGAGTTGACAAACTACAACTTAAGAGCCAAATCTGGCCAATCTTCTGGTTTTTTATAAATTAAGTTTTATTGTTATCACAACCAGGCTTATTAATTTATATATTGACTATAATTGCTTTTATGGCAAATTTGCAGCGTGGAGTAGTCGCAAGAGACACCCTGTGGTGGCCCACAAAACCTAAAGTGTGTACTAGTTGGCCTTTATTGGTAAAGTTTGCTGGCCCCTGTTCTAGACCGAGCTTTGGGAAATGAGTCGAGTGCTTTCTGTTTCAATAACTTTGACTTGAGGTCAACTCTTAGCATCCCCAGAACTTCTGTCCTTTCGACAATGACCCTCGTCATGTCCAGGACTGTTTGAGCACTGCTGTTGTTTGGCTTTTTATCCCTCAGGCTCAAATTCCACAAATTGGCTCAAACTCCCAGTTAGAATGATCAGCCACCAGCACAACTTGTTCTATTTTTTGATAACGTCTGATAAGGAGTCAGGGTAGAATTGGCTCTTTCCTTAGGTAAAGAGCTAGACCAGTGGGGCTGAAGAGTTGGTGCTTATTTGGGCCTCACCTTCACAGAGAAACTTAAGCTATTTCCAAAACCCTCCCAGGGAGAGAGCAACTAGAGGAGTAGCTTTTATAAAGACCAAGTTCATAAAAATATTTCACATCGAGCAAGTAGCTTGAGGTAGGATGGTACATGAAGAAAGGAGAACAGAATGGAACTGTGGGTAATTTTTTAGGGTCTCTGACGACACTACTAGCCTTTTTTACTCAGATTTTTAAATTCCAAGGGTTCATATCCCAGAAAACCTTGCATCTCTTTATACCCACTTCCTATTCCAGCAGAGCATATTTGCCTTCCACCCTCCAAACCTGACTCCTCAGTGAGGTGTTTTTGCGGGAGTCAGTCTTACTTGTGGTGTCAGGGTTTGGGTTGCTAGACTTTGGTGAAGTGACACTGCTGGAAGTCACTGAAGGGACAGACCCTGGGGAATTACTTTTTATGGATGCTGTGGTGCCAGCAGGCGTGGACGTCTCAGTGGCAGTAGCTGTAGAAGTTGCGGTGCTACGAGGCGTGGACGTCTCAGTGGTGGTGGTAGCTGTAGAAGTTGCGGTGCTAGAAAGCATGGACGTCTTGGTGGTGGTGGTATCTGTAGAAGTTGTGGTGCTGGTGGTAGCTGTAGAACTTATGCTAGTAGACGGGGTCCTCACGTTGCCTTTAGCTGAAGTAGCCGTGGACGTCACGTCGGTGTTAGCTGCCAGAACAAGCGCAGATGTGTTGTTGCTAGTAATTACAACGGAGATAGAACTTGTAGCAGCTGTGGCTAAAGAGGCAATAACTATGAGGAACAAAGATGCCAAGTTTCAGAAGACCGAACATTAAATACATAATGGCAATTGTTATTATTTAATACAAGAGTTGACCCTTGAAAAATGCAGGTCTGAACTGCGTGAGTTCATTTATACTCGGATTTTAAAAATGAAACCTGTGTTGTTCAAGGGTCAGCTGTAATTAGCACCCAATTAATTCTTTTCTGAAAAATAAATGCAATATGTCCTCAAATAATGTTGTTCTCATTCACCATCTTTTTTGCTATAACTTTGATGAGATGTTGTAGGAACTTAACTATTGTTTGTATCAATTAACCTATGGTATAACTAGTTTCATTATACATCACTTTGCTTTAAGTTGTGGAACCTATCTACAATGTTAGATGAGAACTTACTGTATAGTTGACCACATTAAAAACAAAAATACACGACTACTTCCAAAAATGCACACCAAAACCCCCACAATAAATCAAATTAAAAATTAACTAGACAAAACTGGGAAATGTTATTAAAACTATGACAGAGTTAATGAGTACCAAGAAGTAATATTTATGCCTGTAGTTGCAGAACTGTCAGTCTGGGTTTAATGTTTCTCAGAGTGGTCCTCCGTGAGGACAATTAAAAGTGTCACCAGGTGGCGCTGTTACAACCTGGAAGTGAACTCCTTTGTCTTTTTAACAATTTAAGGCAATTGCCAGAATTTTCCGTTCGTTACATGGCATTTTAGCTGTTGATAGATATGAGGGAGAGAAGGTAAAGGATGTGTTTAAAGAATGATGAAATTTTTAAAAAACCTCATTAAGTGTGTATTAAACTTCTTCCAAAAATATTTTTCTAGTAATATTTACCCATTAATAATTTTAGACACATGAACTTTTTAGGGTAGAATCAATAGAGATGGTCTTTGCCCCAAGGGCTGTGGTGATCATCAAAGTTGCCTTTTTTTTTTCTTTTAACTCTTAAGAGCCCCTGGATATGTGGGGTAGTAAATGCCTAGTGATTCAGTGATGAGTTTTTTAGAACCCTTATTGTCATTAAGAACTCAGACATTGACAGTCAGTTTAAAAAATTATTAAGAAAAGTGAGAAAGCAATTTCTAAACATTTGAATATGGAAGAGTGATGAGGAGGCTACCTGGTTCCCCCATGGGTCTGAGTCCCTGGCTCTCCACCTAAACAGGGCCTGGCTTAAACAGTCATTCCTAAGAGATAAGCAATTGCTCTTCCAGGGGCAAGAAAATAGTCCAGATTTCTGGTCAAGATGGCAGTGTACGTAAACACAGCTCACCTTCTCTCACAACTACATAAAATTACAACTAAACTATAGAACAACCATCATTCAGAACCATCAGAAATCAAGCCGAATGGAAATCCTAAAACTACAGAAATAAAGAACAAACTACACTGAGACTGGTAGGAGGGTCAGAGACATGTATGAACTGGTTCCACTGCCATAGATAAAAACGTGGCAGATAAAAGTTGGGAGGGATATCTCAGGACCAAGGGGTCTTAGCCCCACACCAGGCCCCCAGCCCAGGGTTTCAGTGCCAGGAAGATAAGTCTCCATAACTTCTGGCTGCAGAAACCAGCACGGATTGAGGCTGTGGAAGAGAGAAACTGCTGGAATCCCTGGCAGTTCCTTTCAAAGGGCCCACACATAGACTTGCTCAGACTCACTCGCTCTCAGGTCCAGCCTGGAGGCAGCAGCTTGAAAGGCACCAGAGACATATGGGGTGGGGGGGAACTGCTTTGTCTGGAACCAGAGCAAGAGATGGAGGGCACCTTTCTATCAGACAGAAGTACTGGCAGAAGCCATTATTCCTTTTCTGAGCCCTCCTCCCACAGAGCTACAGAGCTGGCACCATATCTGACACTTGTCAACCTGGCCCACACTGTTTGCCCCACCCTGGTGATTCCCTGAGACCCTGTCCCAACCAACATTCAGGCACACCCAACCTGTTTCCAGTGGCTTTTCCATATGAATGGCTTGTCTTGGCCTATGTTTCAGATTTTCTTAAATTATCTCAAACAAGCAGCATCTGGCTTCAGTGAGCCCTGCACCTCTTCCTAAGTGGCCCCAGGTCTGGCACTAGCAGCAGACAGCCTTGGTCACAGTTAGGCCTTGCCTGGGCACCTCCAAGCCCAGCAAAAGTAGCAGCCATCCTTGGGTCTCTTTGTAGCTTATGCTGTGCTATGTGACCCCAGATAAAACACAGGTGGTGGCTGACCTTGGATGTGCCAAGAGCAATGAAGGCTCAACTGCAACAGGAGGGTGTACACAGCCCACACAGTGGGCACACCTTGAGCACCCAGCTTGGGTAATAGAGGAGGCCGTGCCACTGGACCCTACAGTACACCTGCTACATTAGGCCACACTAGCAAGCCTGGGAGATGTAGCAGCTCTACCTAATACATAGAAACAAACACAGGGAGGCTGCCAAAACGAGAAGACAAAAAATACATGGCCCAAATGAAAGAACAGAACAAAACTCCAGGGAAAGATCTAAATGAAATGGAGACAAGCAATCTGCTAGATGTAGAGCTTAAAACACTATAAAAATTTAAAACAGTTATAAGGATGCTCAGTGAACTTTAACAGCATAAAAAAGGGCATGGAATCCATAAAAAAGAACCACTTATAAATGAAGGATACACTAATTAAAATAAAAAAACAATTTACAGGGAATCAACAATACAGTAGGTAAAACTGATAATAAATTCAGTGATTTGGAATATAAGGAAGCAAAAAATAACCAAACAGAATTTCAGCAAGAAAAATTAATCCAAAAAAATGAGGATAGTGTAAGGAGTGTCTGGGAAACTTCAAGCACACCAACGTTCACATCATAGGGGTACTAGAAAGGAGGAGAGAGAGCAGGAAATCAGAAACCTATTTAAAGAAAATAATGAGAGAAAACTTCCCTAACTTGGAGAGGAAATAGACATACAAGTCCAGGAAGCACAGAGTCCTAAACAAGATGAACTCAAAGAGGTCCACCCCAAGACACATCATAATTACAATGCCAAAGTTTAAAAACAAAGAGAGATTCTTAAAGGCAGCAAGGGAAAAGCAGTTAGTTACCTATAGGGAGCCCCTAGCTGACTGTCAGCTGACATCTCAAAAGAAACTTTGCAGGCTAGAAGGGATTGGCAAGAATATTCAAAGTGATGAAAAGCTTACCTACAACTAAGATTACTCTACCCAGCAAAGCTATCTTTTAGAATCAAAGGACAGATAAACAGCTTCCCATATAAGAAAAAGTTAAAGGAATTAATTACCACCAGACCAGTATTATATGAAATGTTAAAGGGTCTTCTTTAAAAATAAGAATATAAAATATATGAACAGTAAAATGACAACAAGTAGCCCTAAATGGTATAGCTAAGTGGACTAAGAATGGGCCTGCAAACCAAAGGGTCACTGGTTCAATTCCCAGTCAGGGCACATGCCTGGGTTGCAGGCCAGGTCCCCAGTAGTGGTCATGCGAGAGGCAACCACACATTGATGATTCTCTCCTTCTCTCTCTCCTTCCTTTCCCCTCTCTAAAAATAAGTAAATAAAATCTTTAAGAAAAATTAAAAATGTACGGTATAGGAAATAGAGTATCCAAAGAACACATATGCATGACCCATGAACATGAACAACGGTGTGGGGATTGCCTGAGTGAGCAGGGGGTGGGGGGGATGGGTGGAGGGGAGCAAAGGGGGAAAATTGGGATAACTGTAATAGCATAATACATAAAACATAATTAAAAATATTTTTAAAAAGAAAAGAGTCTACCAGCCAGTCATTTTGACTGCTGCTACTCCTATTCCTACTATTCTCATTTATCAAGGGCTTACCAATACTCAGAGGGATTAAGAGGTTTACCTGGGGGTAAACCTTTAATTCCCACATATAAGGGGGCACAAGACTCGGATGGCAGAAGCAGAGATTAAACCAGGTCCCTACATTGAATTAGGGCTCAAAGGACATTTGGAGGTCAAAGAGCAAGGCATGGAGCCCTTGGAACCTACCAAGTCATGCTTCCCTGGCCTCAGGAACTCTCAAGGACAAATCTCTGGTTTGCTGAACCCCAACTCTTAGTCCAGAGGCCCCCTTACTACTGCTCTATCTTCCTTCATCACAGACTGAAATGCCTTGTGTCTTTGAGCGAAGTTGGAGAGGAAATTTCATCCACAAAATAGCCCATCTGTTGGGCTGTGGGAATTGGTAGCTAAAGCCTGTTGATTCCAACTCAAAGACAACAAACCTGATTAAAAGAATTTAAAGTTTTTAAATATTCCTTACCTGAAATTACAAAAAGGAGGGCAAAAAGAGTGAGGCGAGCGAAGGCTAGCATTTTGGATCTTCTTGCTAGGTAATCCAAGGAGGAAATGGTTCCCCCACCCCAGCTATCTTCAGTTTTAACTCTCTTTCAGGTACAAAGTCCAGTCATTAACTGACGTCAAATCAGCCAAAGGCAATTACTCCTTAAGGTTGGTCATATACACTAGGTCTCAGTTGAGTTTTTCAGATAGAAGAGATAAACCTGGCCTTATGAGCTTTTTCTGACTCGTAGTCCAAAATAACTCAGGAGAGATCAAACATCCTTGAAGGTGGGGTGGTGGTGGCAGTTAATCTCTTTATAGCCCACTCGTCCCCAACCTACCCCCTGTTAGGACGTCACTGTTTACTTAATGCCAGTGCTACCATCTGTGCTTCAGTCACCCCTGTTCATCCAGGAAATCCATTTTTTCCCCCCCTCATAGTTCCAAGAATCCCTGAGGAGTGCTTCCATGTTTCCCCTGCTTGTTGCTTAGCTCTTGTCCCTCTCACTGTGGATCTCTGCTCTGGGCCTCTCTGACGGTCACGTCCAGCAGCTTAGTCTCCAAGCTTCCACGCTGTCCACAGATCACACTACCTGGCCACAGACTCCCAGCCTCCCCGCACCCCCCACACCCCATTAATGTCCTCAAACACAGTTAATAGCAAGCTTTTGTGGTATTTAACCTAACTTTACTGCAGGCTTGTGGGTGAGAGGTCCAGGAGGGGGAATACAGTGTAGAAAAGGGAAAAACTTAGAGCAGATGACTCCATCTCCTCATTCCTGCTTGTTCACTGCTCATGCAGCCGCCTCCTGGGTCCTCTACTTACCTGCTGCTCCTCAGCCCCTGACCTCTCACCCCATTTCAGGAACCAGCTGTATCCGTTGGATGAGGATCTTCTTAATCCAGTCCTCCCTCTTTAAAATCCAGACCCCCAAGTCCCCTTGGGTGTAGCCCCAGCCTGAGGAGCAAAGCCAATGAACACCTTGTGCATATTAGCCAGAGCTTTAACCCTGAGCTTAGTAAAAACAAAATTTTTCATCTTATTACATAGGAGGTTAGTTTCTTGTTGTCTCACTCTCCATTCAGCAGTGGGACTTGGGTTTGGCTTACAAGCGAAGAGGCCCGTTTACAACGTCTTTCCTGAGCACAGACAGCTCCCAGGCCATGTACTGTGCTGTTATTCTTAACTTGAATGATCCCTGGCATGAGCAGTTAAACCAAAACCTTTAAAAAAAATCTTTCTTTTAAAAGTCACTTTATTGAGGTAGATATAATTTGCATCAATAGACAAACCCATTTAAAGTGTAAAATTCCATGAGTTTTGATAGATGTATATACATGTGAATCCACCATCACAATCAAGACACAGAATATTTCTACCACACCCTGAAGTTTTCTCTCCCCTTCAAGTTTATTCCTCCTTTTACCCCCAAACCCAGGCAACCACTGATCTGTTTTTCGTCACTAGAGAGTAGTTAGCTTTTTCTAGAATTGTATAGAAATGGAGTCATACAGTGTGTCCTATATGCCTGGCATCTCCTTCTCAGCACCATCATTTCGAAATTCTTCCACATTACTGTATATATCAGCCCTTCCTTCCTTCCCTCCTGTATCCCTTCCCTTTCTTCTTTCTTTTACAATATTATTGACGTATAATTTGTGTATAATAAAATGCAAATACTATTTAAAGACTTGACATAGGCATACAGCCTTGCAAGTATCACTGTAATCAAAATATCAAACATTCTCATAATCCCCAAACGTTCTCTTGCATCCATCCTTCCCCACAGCCCCCGGTCTGAGGTAACCACTGACCTGGTTTCTGTCACTACAGGTTAGTGTGCATTTTCTAGAATTTTATATAAATGCAATCATACAGATGCACTGGGTTTGGGGGGGTTTGCTTTTTGATTTGGATTCTTTCACTTAGCATAATTACTTTAAGATTCATTCATGTTGTATGTATTAATAGCTTTTTTCTTGTTTCTGGGTAGCAATAATAGATATGCTGGATACCCCATGGTTCATCTATTCATCTGTTGATGGACATTGGAGTCGTTTCCGTTTTTTGACTATTACAAAAAAAGGTGCTATGACTAATTATGTACATGTCCTTGTGTGGATATGTGCTTTCATTTCTCTTGTGTAAATACTTAGGAGTGAAATGGCTTCATCATATTGTAGGAATATATTTAACTTCTAATAAATCATCAGACTGTTTTCCATAGTTGTACCATTTTATATTCCCATCAGTGACATAGGAGTTTCAGTTGCTACTCACCCTTGCCAACACTTTGTTATTATCAGTCTTTTAATATTAAGCATTCCAAAGGGTATGTAATGATAGTACGTACCAAAGGGTATGTATTATCGGTCTTTTAATGTTAAGCATTCCAAAGGGCATGTACATACTCTACATACTCTCACTTTGGTTATAATTTGTATCTCCGGATGACAAATGATACTGAGCATCTTTTTTTTTTTTTTTGCACTGGGATAACTTTTATTTTTTTATTTTTAATTTAATTTTTTATTTACCTTTTCCATTACCATTTAGTCTCCTTATACCTCCCTCCCCTGAGCATCTTTTCATGTGCTTATTAGCCACGCATATCCCCTCTTTTGTCAAATATATGTCAAATTATTTGCCCATTTTTTTAGTTGAGTTGTGCATTGTCTTATTTTTGAGTTGCAAGAGCTCTCTATACATGTATTGTAAAGATGGCCTCCCTTTGCCATTCTTACATGGCATTTCAACCTACTACATTCACTTTATAAAAGGCTAACCAGGAATCTAGGAAAATTTTTAAAGTGGCCTGAGGTCACAAAAGTAGCTGCAGAGTCTCAAATCCTGTCTCCTGAATCAGGAACAGCTCACTGCTCTATCTTTCTTGGGTTCAAGGTATCAAGAGAGTAGGACCCACAGAGCCAACATCTGCTAATGCCATTATATTACAACAGTGTCAACATTTACTCAGGTTTTCTGTATCATTTCTGTGCTGAGCATAAAATGCAGAGTGACCAGGAAGGGATGGAGGCCTGTTAAACACCTGCCTTCCTTACTCATCCGTGGCCTTACCTGGGAAAACATAGTCAATGAGAAAGTCAGGCAGCCCTCACAGTATGAACCAGCAATCATCCTTTTTTATGCCCCTCCTAACCAAACCACGTCAGGCTGCAACACCCCCGAATTATAGACACAAGATATACAGAGCTTCTCATTAAGGGAAGTGCTTCTTCCTTCCTGCCACTGTTTCCTTGCACGTGGAGGGGACTCAGTGAGTGCCATGCTCCTGGTCTCTGGGCATGCCTCATTCGCTCTGCCCTAAGTGAGATGAAGTGAGTTATTTCAGAAGAATAAATTGGGAATGCTCACCTCAGATCCTGCCTTTTGCCTTTGCAAGAGAACCTAAATATTCACAACTGTTGTACCTGGGAGGAAAATGTGTCAGCATTAGGAAGCCCTAAGCCACATTCTCCAAAATACATGATATTTTGTGTCCAGTTATCATATGTTTTATTTCTCAAATGATTCAAAACCTGGGTGAGGGCAAGGGATGGTATTTATTAGTACAACCCTGGCTATATTCTAGTTGTGTATCTAAAAGCCAAGAACACAGACTCCATCTTTCCATAGAAACAGTGTTATGTACTAGAAGGTGTTTGATTTGGTGGGAGGCAGTGTTGTGGTTGAGCTCTCTTGCTGAGTTTTTCTCTTATACACAAGTATATCAGAAGCTCAGAAGAGGTTTAAATGCTGATGTGTGGACTTCTAATTACTGGAGATGTGTTCCATTTAAAAAGATCAGGAATAGGTTTTTGGAGCCTTGGCTTGTAAAACTCCACAATTGCTTATCTACTCATTTCACTGAGTTTAGTCAGCTCTAAAAACACACAAACAAACAAACAAACAAAAGCCCACCATTTATTATCATCTATCTTCTGGAATTAACTGTCTCTTGGAGAAGTTATCTGGATGGGGCTTTCCCCAGGAAGTAGTTTGAATTCTTACCTACTTCCTCCTCCATTGGGGGAGTGGGATTAAGAGGAGGTTTGACTAAGGTCAGAAAGCTCTCTTTGAGCAGTTATGAATTGTAATTCAGGTTTCATCCTAGAGGAAGTGAGTGATTCTAGAGAGTATAACCACTCTCAGGGATGTTAGCGCTGGGCCTGGGTTGGTTCCTCTTTAAGAGGGAAATTGTTAACAACAGATGGAAGCAGGTCCGTCCGTGTTTGCAGTTTGCCATTGTTTTAGCTTTGCACCTGACAGCCTTTCCCGACTCAGTTATTCCTGAAGTGAGAAACGATGTGATGAGGGCAGTGGCTCTTGAACTGTGTTCCCCAGACGGACAGCACCAGCGTGACTTGGAACCTTTTTGGAGATGCACATTTCAAGCCCCAGACCAGACCTACTGAATCAGCTATCTGTGTTTTAACGAGACTCCCAGTAACTCTGATACCTGCTCGTGGCACAAAAGGTCTCAAGTGGTCCACAGACACAGCATGAGAGAACATCGATTCACTTAGAGGGGGAAAATAATTGCTTTTCAAATTTACTTTAATCATTCTGTTTATACCAGGAGGAAATCTCATTTACTGCTAGTGTATCATTAACTGCCTCTCCAATACTTGCATATTTCCCTTTATAAGGAAGAGAGAGCCAGTCTCAGGCACACAGCCTTTGGTAATCAAAGATATATACCTAGAATACAGTAACACTTTATTTTTATTGTGGTTATTTTATGGTGACTAATTTTGACAAAGAAAACTAGTGTTTTATTTGAGGTGATGATGTAAAGTTTATTTTATTTATTTACTTAATCATAAAATTTTAAAAATATATTTTATTGTTTATGCTATTACAGTGATCCCAATTTTTTCCCTTTTACCAGCTCCACCCAGTATACCCCATTGCCCCTAGCAATCCCTACTCTCCCCCTTAGTTCATGCCCATGGGTCATGCATATAAATTCTTTGGCTACTCCATTTCCTATACTGTTCTAAACACTCCCCTTTCTATTATGTGCCTACCAATTTGAACTTCTTAATCCCCTCACCTCTTCACCCATTCCCTCACACTCCTCTCCCATCTGGCAAACATCAAAATGCTCTCTGTATCCATGATTCTTTCTCTGTTTTTCTCATTTGCTTAGTTTGTTTTTTAGATTCAATTGTTGATAGAATGTATTTATTGCCATTATACTGTTCATAATTTTTTGATCTTCTTTTTCTTAAATAAGTCCCTTTAACATTTCATATAATAATGGTTTGGTGATGATGAACTCCTTTAGCTTTACCTTGTCTTGGAAGCTCTTTATCTGCCTTTGATTCTAAACAGTAGCTTTACTGGGTAGAGCAATCTTGGCTGTATGTTGCTTTTTGTGACTTTGAATATTTATTGCCAGTTCCTTCTTAACTGCAAAGTTTCCTTTGAGAAATCAGCTGACAGCCTTATGGGAACTCTCTTGTAGGTAATTAACTGCTTTTTGCTTGCTGCTTTTAAGATTCTATCTTTATATTTAACCTTTGGCTTTTTAATTATGATGTGTCTTGGAGTGGGCCTCTTGGCAACCATCTTGTTTAGGACACTATGCGCTTCCTGGACTTGCGTGTTTATTTCCTTCACCAAATTAGGGAAGTTTTCTTTCTTTATATTTTCAAATAGATTTCCAACTTCTTGCTCTTTCTCTTCTCCTTCTGGCACCCCTATGATGCAAATGTTGGAATGCTTGAAGTTATCCTTACACTGTCCTCATTTTTTTGGATTCTTTTTTCTTCTTGTTGTTCTGATTGGGTGTTTTTTGCTTCCTTATGTTCTAAATTATTTATTTTATTCTCAGCTTCATCTACTCTACTGTTGTTTCATTGTAAATTGTTCTTTATTTCAGTTTGTGTATCCTTCATTTCTGATTGGATCTTTTTTATGCTGTTGAGGTCCTCACTAATTTCCTTGAATATCCTTATAATCGGTGGTTTGAACTCTGTATCTGATAGATTGCTTGTGTCCATTTTGTTTAGTTCTTATTTCTGGAGTTTTGATCTGTTCTTTCATTTGGGACGTGTTTCTTTGTCTCCTCATTTTGGCAGCCTCCTTGTGTTTGTTTCTGTGTATTAGGTAGAACTGCTATGACTCCCTGTCTTGACAGCATGGCCTAATGTAGTACATGTCCTGTAGGGTCCAGTGGCACAACCTCCCCTATCACCCAAGATGGGTACTCAAAGTGGGTCCTCCACATGGGTTGAGTACACCCTCCTCTTCTTGTTGAGCCTTGGTTGCTGATGGCGGATCAATGGGAAGGATTTACTCAGTCTAATCACTCAGCTGCAAGGACTGGCTGTGGCCACTGACCACCCACCTCCATCCTCTGTGGAGAATCAGCTGTGCTGGAGCAGGGTGGTGGTGCTCTGATGTAGTCTGTAGCTGTCCACTGGGCCAAGGTCAGCCCCAACCTGTGTTCTTCCCAGGGCTATCTGCAGATAGCTGCTACTTGTGTTGGGGTAGGAGATTCCCAGGTGAAGCCAAGCTGTGAACCTAGACTGCCTGCTGCTAGTGCCAAGCCTGGAGCTATTTAGCAGGTGGTACAGGGGCTGGGGCCTCACTGAGGCTGGTTGTTGTTTGTTTGAGAAGATCTAGGAAATTGTGAAACATGAGCCAAGATGAGCCATTCATATGGAAAAGCCACTGTTAACAGCCTGGGTAGGCCCATAAGTTGGGTGGGTCCATAAGTTGGGTGTGGTGGAGTCTCTGGGAATCTCCAAGGCTGTTCAACCAGTGTTAGCCAGGTTGATGGAGTTTCAGATATGGCACCCACATGCTGGCTCTCTGGCTCTGTTGGGAGAGGGTTCAGAAGAGGGACAATGGCCTCTGCCCACCTTTCTGTCTGGGAGAAAGTTGTCTCCCAGCTCTCACCTTGATGCAAGCCACTTCAGTTTTTCCCTGTATGTCACTGCTGCCTTTCAAGCTACTACCACTGTGCTGGAGCTCAGAGGGGGTGAGTCTGAGTAAGTCTGTATGTGGGTTCTTTAAGAGGAACTGCTTGGGACTCCAGAACTCTCTTCCACTGACTCAATCCCTGCTGGTTTTTGCAGCCAGAAGTTATAGAGACTTATCTTACTGCCCCTGGAACCCTGGGCTGGGAGCCTGGTGTGGGGCTGGGACTCCTCGCTCTTGAGATAGCCCTCCCAAAGTTTTATCCACCACATGTGGATATATGACCAGCACTTTCCATGTCTCCACCCCTCCTACCAGTCTGGATGGATGTGGTTTCTTTAATTTCATACATGTCAGATTTCCATTCAACTCAATTTCTGATGGTTCTGAGTGATGGTTCTTCTATAGTTTAATCATAATTTTGATGTGGTTGTGTGAGGAGGCAAGCCATGTTTACCTACACCTCCATCTTGACCAGAAGTCTATGTTAATCATTGTAAAGTTTACCTTAAAAGTATATTCATTTAGGTCTTAAATAAGGTGATTTCATGAAAAATATTATAGAAGATAAGGTAAAGACAATAGGGCAGCCCCCCCTTATCCATAAGGCATATTCCAAGACCCCTAGGGGATGCCTGAAACCTCTAATAATACCAAGCCCTAATCAACTTTGACTCTGCCAGAATGTGGCAGCAGAGTCTTTGTAGAAGACACAGGCTCTCCAATCATTTCTACATTTTACAGTCCAAACTTATCTGAAATGTGTAACCATCCCTTACCCGTAGTAACTGGCGTGGTGTCACTAGTTTCAGGGCATCCCATGCTGAAGTCTTTATATAGGCTCACTGTTTTCTGGTGCAACACATTAGTATCAATTACAACATGATTTCTGTTCATGTCTTCCACCCACAGATGTAATGCTCTTTCTATCCTAACCAAGCACTTATCATGCACTGTGGCCATAACTTTTGCAGTTTGATGTGTGATAGCAAAACTAGCACATTTTATATTTCTTTCTCACAATTTTGTGGATAGAAGATTCTTTCTTACCATAGATCTTAGCTACCTTGGCTTATAATTTTTTTCCTTATTAAGTCAAGAACTTTCACCTCTCTACTTAAAGGAAGCACTTTATAACGTGTCATTGGCATATATGATTACCAGCATCACTACTCTTCCTCTTCAGGGCCATTATTAAGTAAAATAAGGGTTACGTGAACACAAACACTGAGATACATTGGCAATTGATCTGATAACTTAGTCATCTACTAAGTGACTTACACAGTGTGGATAAAAGTGGGTGGGATGGAGCAGAATCGTAAGATTTCATCAGTACCTAGAACAGTGCACAATGGACTTTGAAATACAAAAAAAAAAAAAAATCTAAGACTTCATTTATTTATTTCCCTTTTTTCTCTGAGAAGACTATTTCTTCCCACTCAGAAATACTTTAATCTCAGCCCTGTGTTCAAAAACTTGCAATAAAATTTTACTACTGCTAAGCCATCACACTGCTTTATAGTAGGTAGGGTAAGGATATTAGCTTCTATACCTGACAAAAATTCACAGAACCAATGATGGTTAGGTTCACTAGTTCACTGATAGTGAGTGAAGTTCACCATTCACACTACTGGTTCCACAACACATCATATATTCAAATATTTTCCACAAAATACTTACTCATGAATAATACAATGAATAACCATAAGCTTTAAATGCCTAATATTTTCACAAGCTTTGTAAATGAATCACACTATAGTTTTTTCTGCTCTACCTCCAGTTGTAACATGTCTTAGCAGATTCTTCTTCGGTTTATACTGAAATAACATGTCGCAGCTTCTTTGAAAATTATTTTTTAACTGCTTTACTGAGATTTAGTTCACTTATCATGCAATACACCCATTTAAAGTACGTTATTTCATTAAAAAATATCCTTTCTTATAGTTGTTCCACAGAGGCTATTTATTCATAGAAGCTAATTCTTCAGTCCCTTCAAACTTGTCACTGACTCCTTGAATAAACAACTGAGTAGTATTGGTAACGTCTGTCAGCTCATCAAGAACCAAAAAAAAACCACTCAAAATTATTTGCCTTGTTTATTTATTAATTGACTATTGATACTGTTCCCAATGTTCTCAACTCTCTGAGTAACTGTTCTTGCTGAACCAGTCTTAAACAAGTTTCTTTCCCCTGGGCACATTGCTTGGGCTGCTTGAATCAAACACAGTTTAATTAACTGATCCCTAAATGGCTTTCCTTGCTTGGCTAACAAATGAGCCATTTGGAAACTTGCTTTGATTGCAGCCTCATTTTTGTTATTTCATTTTAGGAAGAACTCTGTTGTGTGTGTGTTCACTTTTAGCTTCCTAGGAAAGCGATTTTCAATTGGTGTGCCACAAGAATTTTTAAGGGGCTAGGGGCAGGACAAAGGGGGCAGCGTGTGCCTGGTTGGGAGCTCCATGAGGCCCACAGCATAGCAGTCGGGGACAGGACAGTGCTGCTGCAGGTGTTCGCCAAGGATGCCTGTCCTGGATGCCACGGTGTTTGAGAACTACACCCACAAGCTTTTGGATAGACAAATGCTGTGTTGAGCTCAACAAATGGGACACTTCAGGTTCCTCTTAGTATGATAACATCCGGCCCTTGGCCTATCCAGATTCAGACGCTGTACTCATCTGCTTCGACATTAACCAGCCAGAAACTCTGGACAGTGTCCTCAAGAAGTGGCAAGAGGAGACTCAGGAGTTTTGCCCCCGTGCCAAGCTTGTGCTGGTTGGCTGCAAACTGGACATGTGGACAGAACTGGCCATGTTAAGGGAGCTGTCCAAGCAGCAGTTCATCCCTTTTACATATGACCAGGGCACTGTGCTGGCCAAGCAGGTGGGGGCTGTGTCCCATGTGGAGTGCTCTGAGTATAGCATCAGGGACATCTTCCACTGGCCACAGTGGCCTCCCTTGGCTGTGGCCATAGGTAGTTATGCTGTTCTGACACTGGAAACTGCAGCAATCTGCTCAGCTGGCAGGATGGGGGAGTGGGAACAAAAGCAGAGGTAAGATGCACAAGAATGAAGCCAAGAGTTGCAGCCTCATGTGAGGGATGGGGAAAGGCAGAGTGTCAGGAAGGGTGGTGTAGGGCACAATCATTCCCCTGCCTGTGCCCTGGGTCCCTGACCTCCTGACTCTGGCTGGGGCTTCAGGGTAGGCTGAGTGAGCAATTCTCCTGGGCAAGGGACCCAGAGGCAGAGGGTGCCACCATTCCTGCATCTTTATCCCTCACCTCTCCACAGGAAGTTGAGGGAGCTAGCAGGGCAGGCATCTGGGCCAGGAGCTGGGAAAAGGCAGGGCTGCTGGGCAAGCTGACATCAAGCAGTGACCTTGGTTGAGTCTCACTGACTCAACCATATGAAGGATACCTTTTCTTTCCATCCCCAGCCCCCATATCCTGGTCCTGGCTTCCTTTCCTGAGGAAAGTGTCCATTCCATGACCTTCTCTTTTCCTCTTCTCTCACTTCCACAGCAGTTTTCACTCATCCTAACCTCCAGGCAACATGCACTAAGTTAAAAAGCAGGGTAAGGAGCCCCTCTCCCCATATATCTACCACTCTTAGATCCTCACTCTATTCCCTCAACAGTCCCCAAATAAAGCCATGTCCATGGGGGGGGGGGAATTTTTAAAGTATATTATATTGATTATGCTATTACAGTTGTCCCAATTTTCCCCCCTTCCCCCCTCTGTCCAATACCCCTTCCCTCCAGTAATACACACCCCCTCTCCCCCCACCACGCACTTAGTTCATGTCCGTGGGTCGTGCATGGAAGTCCTTAGGCTTCTCCAATTCCTATACTATTCTTAACTTCCCCTATTTTGTGCCTACCATTTATGCTTCTTAATCCCTGCAGCATTTCCTCCATTCTCCCCCTTCCCCTTCCCAGCTGATAACCCTCCAAATGATCTCTGTATCTATGATTCTCTTCCTGTTCTGGTTGTTTGCCTAGTGGGTTTTTCTTTTCTTTTCTTTTTTTCTCAGATTCTGTTGTTGATAGTTGTGAATTTGTTGCCTTTTTAACGTTCATGGTTTTGATCTTTTTCTTAAATAAGTCCCTTTAACATTTCATGTAAGAATGGTTTGGTGGTGCTAAACTCTTAGCTTTACCTTGTCTGGGAAGGACTTTATCTGCCATTCAATTCTAAATGATAGCTTTGCTGGATAGAGTAATCTTGGTTGTAGGTCCTTGCTTTCCATCACTTTGAATACTTCTCACTTCTTGCCTGCAAAGTTTCTTTTGAGAAATCAGCTGACACTCTTATGGGAACTCCTTTGTGGGTAACTCTCTGCTTTTCTCTTGCTGCTTTTAAGATTCTCTCTTTAGTGCTCGCTTGGGCAGCACATATACTAAAATTGGAACAATACAGAGAAGATTAGCATGGCCCCTGCGTAAGGATGACACGCAAATTCATGAAGTGTTCCATATTTTTTGTGAGAACTTGTTAATTCTTAATTTCAAATTGTCTTTTTTTCATTGAAATTTTTGAGATAATTGTAGATTCATTTGTGGTTACAAGAAATATCAGGGATTTTAATTTGCATTTCTCTGATGATTGAGAAATGATGACAGAGAAATGATGATTTCCCTGAAGCTCTGATCGTTGAGCATCTTTTCAAATGTCTATTGGCAGTCTGTATGTCCTCTTTGGAGAAGAGTCTATTCAGGCCCTTTACCCAGATTTTAAATGATTTGTTTGTTTTTTTAGTGTTGACTTTTGTAAGTTCTCTATAAATTTTGGATATTAACCCCTTATCAGACGTATTGGCAGATGTGTTCTCCCATTCCATAAGTTGTCTTTTTATTTTGTTGATGGTTTCCCTTGCTGTGCAAAAGCTTTTCTGTTTGATGTAGTCCCATTTGTTTATTTTTTCTTTTGTTTCTCTTGTCTTAGGAGACATATCAGTAAAAATGCTGCTATGAGCAATGTCTGAGATTTTTCTGCCTATGTTTTCTTCTGTTCCTATGTAGGAATTTTTGGTTGTGGGTCTAATATTTAAGTCTTTAATCCATTTTGAATTTATTCTTGTTTGTGTTGTAAGAAGATGGTCTAGCTTCATCTTTCTGCATGTAACTAATTTTCCCAATACCATTTATTGAATAAACTGTTTTTAGTCCCTTGTAAAAAACAAAAGAAAAGATTCTCTCTTTATCTGTATCCTTTGACATTTCAATTATGATGTGTCTTGGTGTGTTCCTCTTTGGGTACAACTTGTTTGGGATTCTCTGTGCTTCCTGGACTTGTGTGTCTATTTCTTTCACTAAATTAGGGATGTTTTCTTTCAAATTATTTTTCAAATAAGTTTTCAATTTTTTGCTCTTCCTTTTCTCCTTCTGGCATCCCTATGATTTGGATGTTGGCACATTTGGAGATGTCCCAGAGGTTCCCAAGCCTATCCTTGTTTTTTTGACTTCTTTTTTCTTCATTTTGTTCTGGTTAAATGTTTATCTCTTCCTTATGTTCCAAATTGTTGGTTTCAATCCTGGCTTCCTTCACTTCTCTGTTGGTTCCCTGTTAATTATTCTTTACTTTACTTACTGTACCCTTCATTTCTTCCTTTATTTTGTGGCCATACTCAAGGAGTTCTCTGAGCATCCTGATACCCAGTGTTTTGAATCTGATTTGCATCTGATAGATTGGCTCTCTCTGTTTCACTTAGTTCTTTTTCTGTTTTTTTTCCCTGTTATTTCATTTGGGCCATATTTCTTTGTCTCCTCAAGTTAGCAGCCCCCTGTGTTTGTTTCTGTGTATTAGGTAGAGCTGCTTTTACTCCCTACCTCCGTAGTGTAACCTATGTAGGTAAGGTACCTGTAAATTGTATGGGGTGGAGCCTTAGGTAATTGGCAGGGTGGGGCAATCCACTTCATTGCTTTGTGGCTGTGTGGGGAGGGCTCAGAGAGGGGAAAATGCCACCTCCTGGCCTCTGGCCATTTGCCCTGGCCTTCACCATGTTTCTAGTCACTTTATCCCTTTACTGTGTGCAACTGGTACCCTTCCAGCTGCTTCCCTGGTGGTGAATCTCAGAATGAGTAGGTTTATGTATGTTCTAAGACTGTGTTGGCAGCTTCTTGAAACAGTGAAAACTGTAGAAATCTGGCAGCTTCTTCCACTGCCCCAACACCCACTGGTTTTTACAGCCAGAAGTAATGGGGATCTATTTTCCCAGTGTTGGAATCCTGGGCTGTGCGGTCTGCCCTGGGGCTGGGATTGCTCACTCTGAAGGTATCCCTCCTATTGGTTCTGCCACCACTGCTGCTGCCTTTCTGTGCCATACCACCTCTCCACCCATCTCTGAGATGCTGACCCGCCTACCAGTCTGGATGAATGTGTCTTCTTTAAATCCTTGGTTGTCAGACTTCCATACAGCTTGATTTTCTGATGGTTCTGGGTGCTAATAGTTTTGAAATCTGGTTGTAATTCTTTCTATGGTTGCATGAGGATGTGAAACATGTCTACCCATGCCTCCATCTTGACCGGAAGTCGAAAAAAATTTTAAAATGCAATATCTGACTATTTGGTCAGGGGCACTGATCTCTCTTCTCTTAGATTATCAAATTTAAAAAATAACAACAGCTAATACAATAGTCATCCAGAAAGAAAGGAGGACTTCTGGCCAAGATGGAGGCATAGATAGATACACTGTGCCTCCCCGCACAACCAAAAGGACAACACCAAATTTAAAAACAAAAAACCAGAACTGACAGAAAATCAAACTGTATAGAAGTCTGACAACCAAGGAGTTAAAGAAGAAACAATCATCCAAACCGGTAGGAGGGGCAGAGACAGGCAGCCAAGTGGAGAGGACTTGTGGCAAGGCAGTGACTGGTGGACCCAGACAGTTGGTGGCTGGTGGACTGGGCAGCCCCACATCTGTGTGCAAATAAACTGGGAGGAATGACTGAGGAGCAAGACAGGCCACACAACCCAGGGTTCCAATGCAAGGAAATAAAGCCTCAAACCTCTGATTGAAAACACCTGTGGTGATTGAGGTGGCAGCGTGAGAAACTCCCAACCTCAGAGGAAAGTTCGTTGGAGAGACC
Source organism: Desmodus rotundus (assembly GCF_022682495.2). NCBI lineage: Eukaryota > Metazoa > Chordata > Mammalia > Chiroptera > Phyllostomidae > Desmodus > Desmodus rotundus. The sequence goes on from NC_071388.1 coordinate 102,174,523, forward strand.
CGCGGGGTCCTAGAATATACACAAGCCCACACACCCGGGAATTAGCACCAGAAGGGCCCGATTTGCTTGTGGGTAGCCAGGGAAGTGACTGAAAACCGGCAGAGAGCAAAGCAAGTGGCATTGTTCCCTCTCAGATCCCTCCCCCACATACAGCATCACAACAGTGATGTGGGTTGCCTGGACCTGGTGAACACCTAAGGCTCCCCCCCTTACTACATAACAGGTGTGCCAAGACAAAAAAAAAGTGACCCAAATGAAAGAACAGTTCAAAGCTCCAGAAAAAATACAACTAAGTGATGAGGAGCTAGCCAACCTATCAGATGCACAGTTCAAAACACTGGTTTTCAGGATGCTCCAGGAACTCACTGGGTACTTAAACAACATACAAAAGACCCACGCAACAATGAAGGTTGCATTATGTGAAATAAAGAAAAATCTACAGGGAACCAATAGTGACAGGAAGTAAACCAGGACTCAAATCAATGGTTTGGAGCAGAAGGAAGAAAGAACCATTCAACCAGAAAAGAATGAAGAAACAATAATTCAAAAAAATGAGAGGCTTAGGAACCTCCAGGATATCTTTAAATGGTCCAACATCCGAATCATAGAGGTGTCTGAAGGAGAAGAACAAGAGCAAGAAATTGAAAATTTATTTGAACAAATAATGAAGGAAAACTTCCCTAATCTGGCAAAGGAAATAGACTTTCAGGAAGTCCAGGAAGCCCAGAGAGTCCCAAAGAAGTTGGACGCTAACAGGAACACACCAAGGCACATCATCATTAAGTTACCCAAGATTAAGCAGAAGGAGAGAATCTTAGAAGCAGCAAGAGAAAAGGACACAGTTACCTACAAAGGAGTGCATCAGCTGATTTCTCAAAAGAAATCACAGGCAAGAAGGGGCTGGAAAGAAGTCTTTGAAGTCATGAAAGGCAAGACCTACATCCAAGATGACTCTATCCAGCAAAGCTATCATTTAGAATGGAAGGGCAGATAAAGTGCTTCCCAGATAAGGTCAAGTTAAAGGAGTTCATCATCACCAAGCCCTTATTATATGAAATGTTAAAGGGACTTACCTAAGAAAAAGAAGATCAAAAATATGAACAGTAAAATGACAACAAACTTACAACTATTAACAACCAAACCCCCCCAAAACCAAAAACAAACTAAGCAAATAACTACAACAGAAACAGAATCAGAGAAATGGAGATCACATGGAGGGTTATCAGTGGGGGAGAGGGAGTGGAAGAGGGGGAAAGGTACAGAGAATAAGTAGCATAAATGGTAGGTAGAAAATACACAGGGGGAGGGTAAGAATAGTGTAGGAAATGTAGAAGCCAAAGTGCTTATATGTACGATCCATGGACATGAACTAAAGGGGGGGGAATGTGGGTGGGAGGGGGTGGTGTGCAAGGCGGAGGGGAATAAAGGGGGGGGGGAAATGGGATGACTGTAATAGCATAATCAATAAAATATATTTAAAACAAAACAAAACAAAACAAAACTATAGTCATCCAGTGTGAATGAATCAAAATTATACCTATTTATTTTGCCAGACTGGCAAAAAATATAAAATACTTCTGGTGTGCCACAGAATTTTAATAAGTAGTTGATGTGTGCCATGAGGTGAAAAAGGTTGAAAATTGCTGTGCTAGAAAGACCACAAGACTTGACCTGCATGAAGAAGTCACAAACCACAAAATTCCAGAGCTCTTTCCCAGTGCTGAGTTGATTACAACACATCCATTTGTCTCCTTTAACTCCATTCTGAGAAGTCAGTTCCATGAGCAAATTTTTAGACTAAAAACTTGGTCTTAAAGATGTCAAGTAACAAGGGGTTATGTGGCATCCTGGGATTGAATTCCCAGTTTCAAAGGCCATGTTCTACTGAGCACACCACACTGTTACTGTTTCATCCAGGCACTTGTCCATGGCTGCCCCAAGTCCCTGCCCGTGTTCTCCAACCAGGCCCTCTCCCAGCATCGCAGTGACTTCTGTCTCCGTTATGGAGCTCTGCCTTGTCAGTCAGCACAGCTGGGTGTGCTGGCATTGTCCCCTCCCATACACAGCTGTAGCTCATGAGTTCTTATGATGCACATTTTTGATGATAACGTGTATCCTGGAAATCATAAAAACTGGATGCCTAGACCCTGGACTCTTATCCTAACCCTTCCACGGACCAGAATGTAACATTGGTTACATTCTCTGATCTTTAGTTGCCTTACCTGTAGATTCAGAGGGGGTATTGAGTGATCCCATCATTAGCTGAGCTTCTTCCTAGTTTTAACTTCCCGTGAGTCAACTGACACCCCAACATGTTCTAATACCCACATATAGCCACATCTCTTTATTAGCAAGAGTTATGAGAAGTTATAGGTGCTGATAGGCTCATAGAGGCATGGGCCCTGAACCTTGCTTCAAGGTGTATGACAATGAGTCTATTAAGAAACATCACACCCCTGAAATGCCAACTGGTTGGCACATACACAAGGACATTTAAGAATAATTAACTGAACAAAGAGACTGACTTGACCTTTAGCCAATGAGGAAACTAAAGAGTAGAAAATGGAGCATTATGGAGTGGGGAACAGCTGGAACGACCTCCAATTCTACAAATGTTTATTAGGCATCTATCATGTGAGTATTATTAGCAAAAGAGAGTATAGGTGAGTATGAAACAAATAGATACTGTATAACTGAGATTCCTGCCCTTGAGGAGTTCAATCTAGTGAGTGATAATAACCAAAGAGCTAATAGAAAGAGCTAATAGAAACTTAAGAATTATACAAAAGTAGGAATCAATAGCAGCAAAGTTAGGGGCGGGGGCGTCTTTTGGCTTACCTGCCTCTGTAGAGAAGTAGACTGAGAAAGTTTGCTTTATTGGGATGCTATCAAGCAGATGACAGAGAGCCTTAGGCCTCAAAGCTCCCTTATTCCTTAAGGTTAATCTGACTTAGTTCTTTGGATACAAGCATAGTGCTTGCTGGGGGCAAGGGAGTGAGAAGGGTGTGCCTCTGTCATTTCTTGTTTTTGTTGTGCATTATTTCCTTAGTGTAAATTCCATGGAGTGAAATTACTAATTAAAGCATTGAGAATTTTTTAAGCCTTCTAGAAATTATTGTCTAATTATCTTCTCCCCTATAGTTGTGCTCTCCTCCATCAGCACGAAGTATTTTCATTTTTTAAAAGTAGGCCTGTTTTCCTTCCATGATAGGTAAAAAAAGACACCTCAGTGTTCAATTCTCATTTAGTTAACCGCTAATGAGACCGAACAGTCTCCATATATTTGTTAGACTATTTGTGTTTCCTCTTCCTGGTTTTTTCTATTGTTTCAAGGGAAGAACATTATTCATAATGTTCTAGTTGAAGTGTATGAGATGTTTAGGTATTTTATGGATTGAAGATAGTAATCTTTGTTGGCCCCTCATTTTCACCGAGCCCTCTGCTAAGTCCAGACGCACAGGCTCAGGGTAAAGTGTTTAGCCAGTACCCTCCCATTCTGGTGCCACCAACCAAACAAAACCTCAATTCGGGTCAACCCATCGACTCCTTCTCTACTCTAATACAGCTGCTGAGCTCTGCTAGAGTAAAATGAATTTTTTAAAATATATTTTCATTATTATTTTAAAATCCTCTCCCAAGAATACATTTATTGATTAGAGAAAGAGAGAAACATCGATATGAGAAACATCAATTTGTTGCCTCCCACATTCACCCTGGTTGGGGACCAACCTAAAATATGGGTATGTACCCTGACTAGGAATTGAACCTGCGAACTTCCGGTGCATAGGACGATGCTGCAACCAGCTGAGCCACACTGGCCAGCGCTAGAATAAAATGATTTTATGTGGGGTTTGCTTCTACCTCAAAGCCTGCTGTTCTCAACCTGTGCCCAAGACTGCTCCGTGTTCCGAATCAGCTTCCTCCCATGTTGCTCATCAGCCACTTCAGATATTCCCTCCTCTCCTCCTCTCAACCCTTATTACCTGTTTTCTTCCTTTTTCAGGAGAAGACCTTGTCTTTATTTTTCCCCCAAGTGATATATATTTGATGTGTACCATTGTATTAATTTTAGGTATATGACATAATGGCTTGATAGATGTTTATATTGTGAAATGATTGCTACAATAAATCTAATTAATATCTAATTAAATCTAGTTAATACCCATCATCTCACACAGTTATAAAAAACTTTTTTCTGGTGATGAGAACTTTTAAATTTCACTCTTTTAGCAATTTTGGTTACAATGACTCTTCCATAATGTGATTCTCAACTTGTTTTGGAGTTTCGGAGGTTGTCAGGAATATAATTAAAAAAAAGAAACATGAGAACATGTGAAACCGGCTGTATACATCATGAAACCCAAGTCACGGGTCAATGACTCATTTAGTTTGAGCTCCCAAATATTTTATGTTTAACAAATACACAGCACTCACCACATGTAAAATACTGGTGTGTTTTACACATGACTCATGTAATTTGCATGACAACTCTAAGAGGTACATTCTACATTATTACATCTAAGGAATTGAAAAGAGATTAAAAATAACTCGCTCAGGGTCACAGAGCTAGGACATGGGGATGTGAAAGCAGGAAATCTGCATGAGTGGCCAGGGCCATCTGTCCTTCTGTCCTGTCCCACCGCCTCGCCGGCCTCTGCCGTTCCCCCCACCATGCTCACAGGGATGGCTGGGGAAAAGGTGGCAGAGGTGGGCAAGAACCTCTTTTTCTTCCCATATTTTCTGAGTGTCCCTGGGAAGCTGCTTGTGGTTCAGCCAGAGCAGAAGAAACTGTGTCGCCTATCACTGGTGTCTGTCTGCACCTGGAGCCCGCTGCCTTTACACAGACCCTCCGTCCCAGCCTCAGCTCTCCTCTCTCCTGTTTAGCTTTGCTCAAATCCGTCCTCATAGAGCCCTAACCTAAATCCAGTACTTCTACCCCCTTCAAGCTCCTTGCCTCTTCCAAGAGGACTCTCATCCAAGGAGGAAATAACTGGGTTGAAAGTAGGAAAGAACTTTCTAGTAGTTGGAGTTATTGAGATAAGCAAGGGGCTTCCTCAAAGCAGATGAGCTCCCTGTTCCTGGGACAACTACTCAGCTGAGAGGGAATTTAAGTACTTTTTAAGGATGGTTGGAATAAACAATGGCTAAGATCTCTTCCAAACCTGAGATTCTGGGATTCTGTATTTTATGTTTCCTAGTGTTATTTGAATTTGTATTTAGTACTTTTTTAAACTCTTAAAAAAGACTTTATTTATTTATTTTTAGAGAGCAGGAAGGGAGAGAGGAAGAGAGGGAGAGAAACGTCGATCCAGACCAGGCCGCAACCCAGGCACATGCCCTGACAAGGAATCGAAATGACGATCTTTTGCTTTGCAGGAGGACACTCAATCAACGGAGCCATGCCGGTTACAGGTGTATTTAGTAATTTTTTTAAAGGAAAAATTCTCCTCTCTAATGCCCTGAAGCACATCTCTTCTCCACTTGAATTAGTTGTAACTTTAGTACTGGTGCTTCCCACAAGGGTGACGCCGGCACACAACCGCTGCAACTGGACAGGTTTCCCTACGTCTTCCTTCTCCGAGAGCTATCCTCTTAGAAAACCCTGAATACCCTACTTCTGCTCAGGCTAGGGTCACTTTGATGGATCATTTTTCTTATCATGCCCAGGTCAATACCTACTGTTGATATTCCTGCCTTCTATCACTGACGCAAGATAAGAAGCAGCTAAGGAAATTGCTTGGCAAGTGGAGTAAGGGAAACTGAGACAAGAAGATTAAACAAGTCCAAACAATTTGAGCAATTTACAGCAGGCTAATGAATTTCAAGGTTTTATCTTCCCTAACCAAGAACACTTAGGAGTAAATGTTTTACACATTCCTGACCATCGGTCCTGCTCCCTGCTCAGTGATGTTCCTTGAAAATGAAACTAACCAGACAATAACCCTGACCCCTCTATATGCATATTTTAATGCATCAACATATTGAAGGACACACCTGGAGAGAAAATGAATTATTCTGTTAGGATCCTCCCCTGAGACCTCCCCAGGATTCCCATCTGCTAAAGAAAAATAAAGAGCCTGGAGGCCATGCGCTCTTTTGCGAGCATACCTGTGCCTTTCTCCCTTAGGCGTGTATCTCTGCTTTCTTTCTCCTGAACACTAAGGGTCCCCATGAGACGTGCAGCCAGGGGAGCAGCGGGCAGTGGCAGCCTGTCTGGGCTCACCTCCCTGATCCAGCGAGCTAACAGCAGCCCTGCCGTGGCTCACTTCTGTCACTGTGACTTTTATTTCTAGTGAGCCAAAGCAGCTGCCTAGCCTCATTTCTTTCCTGCAACATTCCGAGAGAGCCAAAGCAGCCTAGGCTCTCTGCAGTTGCTTTTCTCATAAGCCCTTCCTTCGTTTCACCATCCTCAGCTTTAATAAACACTCTCAAAATCACCTGGACTTGTGTTGTGAGATCTTTCCTTCACAAAGTCAGGATCCCACACACTGCAGGCTGGCCCAGTGCAGACTTGCTCTGAGCCCAGTCCCCATTCGGTAGCATGCCCATTGATTTCCAAGAAGTTGAATGAAGTCCAAGGTCTTCAGGACCAGTACCAGTGAATCAGCATTGAAAGGATATATTAACCCTACGATTGTCTTTCTTTTGGTGACAGGAGGGCCCTGTTGAAGAGAATCAGTATGTTACGTTTCTGTGTATTTTATGGAGTGTTTTCATGTGAATTCTCCCCTTTAATCCTCACAACTTTGGGAGGCAGTAATATTATCCCCACTTCACTGGCCAGGACACTGAGGCTCAGAGAGCTGAGCAGACTCTTAGGCCTGACACCACAATGTCAGAAAACTGTGATATTGTTAGAAAGGTGTCTTGTACCAGCTGCCAAAGTCCAGCTGCCAAAGTCCAGCTGCCAAAGTCCAGGCCTCTGACGGCAAGTTTTTATGAGGCCAATAATAGGCAACACAAATACCTTTATTCCTGGCATCTGTGATGTTTACAATGTCTGGCTGAGCTGGACAGGACAGTAAAGGGGTCAGTACTGGGTTTCTGTTAAGAGCTCAGGTGGGATTACCTGGGAAGCCGGGTGGGAGGGCCGGGTCGGGAGAGGAAAGCTGCCGGTGCTCTCCGCTCAGAGACGTCTGATGGGCTGCAGTCCTGACCTCATCTGCCCCAAGGCCACCTTTATGCCCCAGGCTGCCACTACGGGCCTCTCCTGGAGCCAAGGTTTGTTACAGAGCTGCAGACCCTGAGGAGCTCATTCATCCCTGCCACAGAAGGTGCCTGAAGAAGCAGTTAACACCTGTCTAGCCAGGCAGCCACTTCCGCAGCCACTGTGAGGGTAAGGCCCACGCCCACCATCTTCAAGTCCCACAGATTCTCTTCACCGCACAGCACAGGTGTACTCAAAGAACTGGCAGGGAGTGGGAGTGGGAGGCACTCAGGTGGAAATTCTCAAGTGTCCAAAATGGTTCCTTATTCTCTCAACCCACTGAGAGAAAAGTGAACAAAAGCAGTTGTTATACCTGAATTAGGTTTTTTATCATTCAGGTCAATCTGTCTGTCCACCCATCCATCATCAAAAAGTATATCTCCTCACCGTGCTGGGCACTGACGATACAGAAGTACTCAGTCCTTGCGTTGCCAGGTACGAGTTTACTGTGAAGGGTTCGCTGTAAACAGAGCCGTGGTGTACGTGCTGCCCTCATGAAAAACGAGTTGCTGCACGTCTCGTTTGCTTGTTTTTACAAGAAAAACACACCATGAAAATGATATTTATTTTATTGCATCATTTTACTGACTAGAACGCCAGACTTATAGTGGGTATAAAAATAACCATATTCTTACAAATAATACTTTGCTGCTACAGTACTGAATACTTAGTGGAGGTTGCAATTATAATACAACTTTAAATAACATTCTCATAATGGGTTTAACACAATCAACCAGGGGCTAAGGTGTAAAGGTTTGCAAAGAGAAATCTAGGATGTGGAAACTCAAAACATTCATATTCCAACTATATGCTTCATTTAACCGCAAATCCAGCAACACAAACGTTAAGAAGACTCACAGCAACCCATGTTGAAAGACAATCCCCCTTTTCTTAAAGAAACAGACCAAGGTAATACAGAAAGGTGAATGAGTTAGGTTAGTTTCCCAGGCAGACTGGTTCCATTCCATCCCTGTGTGGTCCCATCCTCCCTACCCAATAATTCTGCAACTGAAGTGCATTAGATGTGTCCAAAAAATAAAAAATAAAAATAAAATAAAATAAAATAAAATAAAACCAGAAGCTAAAGTGTCCTCTTCAAAAACCAGAATGTAATGCCAAGGAGACAGAGCCAGTCTAAGATCTCTCTCTTTTCAGAACTAAACTGTCACTTTGGCTTCACAGGCTTTTCTGCAAGTTTACACCAACCAGGGTAGATTATAACACTACTGAAAAGTATTTTAGTACAACAAATTAACTGACATTTAATACTTTAATGTTCCTAGTTTTTTAAACCAGTTTCCTTCTCTGGGGATTGGAGAAAAGAACAAGAAAGAAGAAACACACATCGTAATCAAAAGCCAGCTCTACAAAACCACACACCTGTTTTCAAAAACATACACAAGAACCCCAGAATGAAATAAAATATCCCTTCTAATCCCCACAAGTTTTTACACAGACAAATATCCCTGATATTAAGGGTACTTTTAAATAAGATGCAAAATATTGGAATTCTTCCTCTCTCCAAAGAATTGCTTTAGTTTTGAAATCAGTGTATCTTAGGACTATGGGTCAAACCAGGTTTTCGGCACATTAGGCTAAACTAAGCCAGGAGCAACTGGACTATACAACTCTAGCTTCTCCAGGCCAGGTTCACAGAGCGCCAGGGCGCCGGGGCACCCGGGCACTCCACCAGTGGGTAAGACGGCTTAATGGAGGCCCCCAAAAAGCCACACACAAGACCCAACTGTGTCTGCTCCGGGAGCTTTCACATGAGAATAAATGACATCCTTCAAAGCCATTTTCTTGGGCAGCCATCTAGCCTCGTACTGAGAAGATGCTGCCCTCCCTTTCGGGCGAGCTTTCACAGTTACCTCTTCAAGAACTTAACAGTCATATCTTAGTTTCCGACCGTGATGCTATCAGCCACCTTGATTACACTATCCACTCTGCGACTGGGGCTCTAAGTGATGTCTGAAGTGATAGCTACTTCTGAAAATAAACCTTTGTCAAAGGAGGAAGATTTGCCAGCATTTAAGACATTGTATCAAATGAATTATCTGAATCAATTGAATTCAATTTGATTATCTGAATCAAATGAAACATCATCTGAATATGATTGACATTCAGATATCAAATGAATATGTTCCCAACTCTGATAATATTCACAAAAATATGCTCCCAACATGTGGGACCATGCCATGGCCTTACCACGGGAACAAGGCAAATCGGCCCTCAAATGGACATCTAAGTCAGGCTGTGCCTGTCAAAACCCAGGTCATCACCTCACACTCCTGCCCCCAAGGCCACCTACCAACATGCTTCTTGCTAAGCATGAGCCGCTGCTATCTTCCTGATGATGACCACAAGAAATAGGTGTAATAATAAACCTAAAAAAGTTTTTTCAAAAGGGGATTCAACTCTTTTTTTTGCAATTCATATCATTAGTATAGTTACTGCTTAATGACATTATGGTTCTTTAAAAAAAAAAAACTTGAAACCCACTCTCCCATGCCCTTTGACATTTGAAGTACAGGGATGGTGAGGCAGGGGGGTGTAGTGAGGAGAGCGATCCAGGCGAAAGAGTTCAATTCCTGGCTCTCCAAGGCCATCATGCTCTCTGCAGTTTCCCATGTCCAAGAAATGGGCACTCTCATGTCCCCCTCCCAGGGGCCAAGTACCTGGCACAGAGCCTGGCCATGGTGGGAACACCAGAGATGCTATGCGATTATTCAGATTTCCTGTTTTGTCTCTAGAGCCTTAGGGGGCTCATGGGACAAAAAGGAGAAGACACAAGAAGTAAGACCTTTTGTTTAAGTGCTTAAGGAAGCCCGCAGATGCTAGGAGGCCAACAGGTGAGCACTGCCCTGCTCCGAGTCACCTTGCTCGGGTAAGCTACAGGACAGGTGGTTTCTATCTGGCCCCTCTCTTCCCTACAGAAGTTTAAGGGTCTCGTGGGAAGTTAAGTGTCACTTTTCCCTTCCTCCCACCTCCCCCCAGCTGCGCCCCAGCCCGCCCCAGGTCACAGGACTGTGGCATTTCTGCGCGCATGCATTCCAGGTGCGGAGGCTGACGTTGAGCGTGTGTGCCGGAGCTGAGCGCTTCTGTTTGCCAGGGGCACATCTAGTCCTGTCCCTTCGGTCCAGAGGCTGCTGCTGTCCTACCGGGGATTTCCCCTTGGCAGCCGGCACCCTTCTGGAGGGACTAACCCCAAGCAGGAGTGAAGCCAGGCTATCCCCTCCTCGCTCAGGGTGGGTGAGCACTTGGCACTGTCTGACAGCTGCCCTTCCTGTACCCTCGGGCTCTGGAGATGCACTTTCCTGTCCCCTACCTGTCTCCTAGAAATTGCCGATTTTCTGTGCACTCAACCTTGCAGGGTGCTGGCTTTTTCACAGTAAAAGTAAAACAACATTCTTAATCCACTTCATATGCACAAAACTCATTCACAGGAAAGTGTTCCTGGAGCACACAGGGAATTCTTTTCTGGACTTTGGGATTCTTCTCAAGAATGCTTTTGGGACAGAACATTTTGTGAAGCTTATAGCTTCTGGCCCAGAGAGGAGATGATTTGTCAACTGTGATGTCAGCTAAAGGTTGCAGTCACACATAAGCCTGAGCAGAGCCCCCCACCGGGGCTCAGGATCCTGGGAACTAGCAAGGATCTGATCAAGAGCCAGGAAACTAGGCCACCTCAAGTCCATTGGCTCAGGTGAGCTGAGTGCAGGAGCTCAGAGCTCTCCAGTTCAATGTGAGGCCATGGGGCACCAAGGGCTGTTTGGTTCCACAGAAATGCAAGGCCCAAGATTTCAAAAAGGGGACGCTCTGAAATTTTAAGTTTGTATCCGTTGACAAAAACAGAATTCTCTTTGTATCTATTTCATGAGCTGAGCACAAATTAACTTCTAACAGGCCTCACACCGGACTCGGGTTCCTGCTGCAGCAGGGGGATGACTTGTGCAGCCCACAGGACACAGGAGTTTGCACTTCAAACTGTTAGGATAAAGATTACATACATTCTGAAGAGGTTAGAGAACCTTGAAGAAACAGCCCGCCCAGCACAAAGTTGTCCTCAAAGTCTACCCCATTTCCCAAAATATGCGTTCTACTGAGCTCCAAGCTTCAGCGTGGAGACAGTTCCTTTACCTGTGTTCTCTTCACTGCACTCAAAACCAGGATATTTCAAAGGCAGATGACGAGAATAATCACAGTTGCACAGGAGCAGTTAAAGACACCAAGCACTGAATAATGAACGCTCGCAGGACCCATGCCGCAGGCACGAGAAACTCGAAATTCCCTTCCCGAAGGCGAACTCTCACTCCCTGCCTGTCCAGAAGTCTCTAGTCTCCAACGCTGACCTGAATTAGAACCATGTTTCTGAAGAAAAATATATAGTAGTATAAAGAGGTACAAATTACTGGGTGAACAAAAATAAATTACTTCTTCAGTGAATAAATAGCTTTGAGCAGTTGGTTGAGAGTTTATACTGAGTTTGTGAACGAGATCAAAGATGCGGCCCTCGGAGGTAAGCTGACTTACGTATGGCTCCATCCCAGCTCCCTGTTCTTCCTCAGGAATCTGCGAGGCTTCCCAAAACACTGGTGTTCCCAGAAATGGAACTTGCCTATTCAGCTCATTGCTCTAACCACACTCAGCTGTAGGGCCGACATAAGCAGCTTTCCCATAATGGTGGAATACCAGCTCAGACCCAACCTGCACTCAGCTTTCCATTTCTACTCCCTATGCAGCAGCCTCAGCCTCAGAGATGAAGGTGGAGCCCCAGGCACCACGCCACACCCTCAGGGATGAGAAGCACCCCACTGCCTGCACCTCAAACTCTTCCCCCAGGGCCTTCGCTCAGCCCCAGTGCCCGCCTGATGCTGCTCGCCGAGTCTCACTGCAGGGCAGCTGGATGCCTCTAACTAAAACCAAATGCAAGTCATTTTGCCCTGATCTGGACTTACTTGAAAAAGTGAGATTTAACTGCAAAGGGAAAAATAATCTTAAATCAAGGTGTCACCTTGACTGAAAAACAAACTGGATTTGTGCGCTGTGGCTCACAAGTCTCAATTTCTCCTTCTAGGGGTTGGCTTGGAAACTGTAGCACAAGCAGACCTTGCAACATGTTCAACTATTGTGCGATAACCTACAGCATCACCAGACCGCGGTGGTATGTTCACCGCCATCATCGGTTCTTTAGCACACAGGTAGTGGGCAGAAAAACAACTAAAGAGCCGGTATTTTGCTGTAAATTAACCACCAAATTGAGGCCTATGGAAGTGTCTGGGGAAAAGAGGCCTTCTTTCTGGAACAGTCTTGAAAAAAATCCAAAAGGTGGCCTCTCTACCCAATTTACTAAAGTGCAAACTAAGGCCAAACCGGGTCCTCACAGTGGCGCCTGATGCTCTGTCTGCTCTAGCTGACATCATCCCTGGAGCCGGCAGCCAAGCTGCAGTCGCTCAGAGAGATGCTCCTGGTACTGGCCCATGTGCACATTCACAGTAACAACAAATGAGTGGCCTGTAGTGTCACGTCCACAGGTTCCATCTGTCCCCTTCTGCTGTGGCCAGGCCCACACACCTGTCCCAATCTCTGCCTGCCACTCCAGTGTGGCTGCACAAGTCTGGGGAGCAGCCAGCAGGCAGGGCTCCCCTGGGGCAGTCCTTGGAGCAGCAGCGGCTGGTCTCGGGCCACTTGCTCAGCATGACGGGCTCCACTCTCTGCTCACTTAAAAGTAGTCTCTTCGCCTGCTCTCATCACTGATGAAAGATGGGTTATACTGTCCTGGGAAAATGCAAGAATGCCGTGATCCCGGCAATCCAGTGTAGGCCGGGTATAGTCCATTTCGTTCAAGTTCAGGATTCCTTACACTTGTGGGCTGGTGACCAAAGAGAAAAGAAAATAAAGTCAAATTATTATTCATAGTCTATATTTATAGTTTTTTTTTTTAAATGTTGCACTTTAATAAACTTCAGATGGAGGCAGCTAATACATAGTGGGGCAAGGTCTGATGCAGAAGTCAACACCTTCCCCCAGGCTATCTGTTCATGGGAAAAACATTAGGCGCAGTCCAGCGATTTTAGACCAACATAGGAAAAAACTCTGCATAATTATTATTATCATCAAGATTAATCATTATCTGATTATTAGCTTGACCTTTTTCTTACATTTTTAAATTATATTTTATTGATTATGCTATTACAGTTGAACTGATTTCCCCCCCTTCACCCCCTCTGCCCTGCACCCCCCATCCATTCAGCAATGCCCCCCTTACTTCTTGTCCATGCCCCCCTTACTTCTTGTCCATGGGTTGTGCATATTAAGTTCTTTGGCTTCTCCATTTCCTATACTATTCTTAACTTCCCATCTGTCTATTTGTTCCTACCAATTATGCTTCTTATTCCCTGTGCCTTTCTTCCCATTGTCCACCTTCCGCCTCCCAGCTGATAACCCTCCATATGATCTTCATTTCTGGGATCCTGTTCCTATTCTAGTTGTTTGCTTTGTTTGTTTGTTTTTAAGATTCAGTTGTTGATACTTGTGAGTCTGCTGTCATTGTAATGTTCATAGTTTTTATCTTTTTTCTTAGATAAGTCCCTTTAACATTTCATGTAATAAGGGCTTGGTGATGATGAACTCTTTTTGCTTTACCTTGTCTGGGAAGCACTTTATCTGTCATTCGATTCTAAATGAAAGCTCTGCTGGATACAGTAATCTTGGTTGTAGGTCCTTGCTTTTCATCACTTTGAATACTTCTCGCTCCTTGCCTGCAAAGTTTCTTTTGAGAAATCAGCTGACACTCTTATGGGAACTCCTTTGTAGGTAACCCTCTGTTTTTTTCTCTTGCTGCTTTTAAATTTCTCTCTTTATCTTTATCCTTTGGCATTTTAATTATGATGTGTGTTGGTGTGTTCCTCTTTGGGTCCAACTTGTTTGGGATTCTCTGTGCCTCCTGGACTTGCATGTCTACTTTCTTCACCAAATTAGGGAAGTTTTCTCTTCACTATTTTTTTTTTCAGATAGATGTCCAATTTCTTGCTCTTCCTTTTCTGCTTCTGGTACCCCTATGATGCAAATGTTGGAAAGCTTGATGCTGTCCCACAGGCTGCTTACACTATCCTCATTTTTCTGTATTATTTTTTCTTCTTGTTCTGCGTGGTTGTTCTTTGCTTCCTTATGTTCCAAGTCATTGATGTGATTCTTGGCTTCATCCACTGTACTGTTGTTCCCTGTAAATTGTTCATTATCACAATTGGTGTATCTTTCATTACTGACTGTATATTTTTTATGCTGTTGAGGTCCTCACTAAGTTCCTTGAGCATCCTTATAATCAGTGCTTTGAACTCTGCATCTGACAGATTGCTCGTGTCTGTTTTGTTTAGTTCTTATTTCTGGAGTGTTGATCTGTTCTTTCATTTGGGCCATGTTTCTTTGTCGCCTTATTTTGGCAGCCTCCCTGTGTTTGTTTCTATGTATTAGGTGGAGCGCTTTGACTGTGTCTTGGTGATGCGGCCTAATGTAGTAGGTGTCCTGTAGGGTCCAGTGGCATTGCCTCCCCTATCACCCAAGATGGGTATCAAGGTGCACCCTTCCTGTGGGCTGAGTACACCCTCCTCTTGTAGTTGAGCCTTGATTACTGTTGGCAACTCAATGGGAGGGATTTACCCAGGCCAGTCAGCTGCAAGGACTGGCTGTGACCACTTACCACCAACATCCACCCTCCATGGAGGATCAGCTGTGCAGGGGTAGGTACTGGTGCTCCAGCATGGTTTCCCAGGTAGTGCAGGCAAAGGCAGCCCCCACCTGTGTTCTTTCCAAAGCCCCCCTGCATGAACTATAAAGCAATCTGAGATGGCTGCTACTTGTGCTGGGCTTGAAGATTCCCAGGCAAAGCCAAGCTGTGAACCTACACTGGCTGCTGCTAGTGCCAGGCCTGGGGCCAATTAGCAAGAGGTAAAAGAGCTGGGAGCTCACTGAGGCTGGCTGTTGCTTGCTTGAGAGGATTTAGGAATTTGTGAAGCATGAGCCTAGACCAGCCATTCATATGGAAAAGTCACTGTGAACAGCTTGGGTGAGCCTGTCAATTGGGTGGGACAGAGTCTCAGGGGGTCTCCAGGGCAGGGTAAAAAGTATTATCCAGGTTGATGGGATCTCAGATATGGCTCCTACCTGCCTACTCTGTGGCTCTGTGGGGGAAGGGTTCAGAAAAGGAACGACGGCTTGTGCCCACCTTTCTGTCTGGGAGAAAGCTGTCCCCAGCTGTTGCCTTGATGCCAGACACTTCAATTCCTCCCTGTGTGCCACTGGTGCTTTTCAAACTGCTACCCCAGGCTGGAGCTCAGAGGGAGTGAGTCTGAGTAGTCCATGTGTGAGTTCTTTAAGAGGAACTGCATGGGGCTCCGGAAGTTTTTTCCATTCACTTGATCCCTGCTGGTTTTTGTAGGCAAAAGTTATGGGGACTTATCTTCCTGGCACTGGAACCCTGGTGGGAGGCCTGCTGTGAGGCTGGGACTCCTTGGTCCCAAGATATCCCTCCCGAATTTGTATCCACCACACGTGGATGTGGGACCAGTGTTCCACATCTCCGTCCCTCCTACCAGTCTGGATGGATGTGGTTTCTTTATTGCTGTAGTTGTAAGACTTCATTCAACTCTATTTCTGACAGTTCTAAGTGGTGGTTGTTCTATAGTTTCATTGTAATTTCGATCTGGTTGTGGGAGGTGAGCTGTGTTTACTATACCTCCACCTTGACAGGATTTTTAGCTTGACCTTTTAAAAAAGTGTCTTTCCTGTGAAGCACAACAGCTTTAAATCCTCTCTGGCATTAGCAGAACGCAACTGTGCGAAAGGTCATATGACTCCCTGTCAGAGGTGGAGTTAGGACCCTAAAGCAGGAGGCCCACAGCAATTCTTGGTATCTCTGACCGTGCCCCAGCTTAGTGGGTATTGCCCACCCATCTGATGTGCAAAAGCAGCTCCCAGGGAATGACAGGGCTACTCTGAGGAGACCCTCATTTGTAGCCACCAGGGGATCATGCCTGCCTGGCAGAAATAAAGCACTAGACACTGCGTGTAACAAATGCAAATTCTAGGAAGGCAGAATTCTCAGGAAGGTACACCTGAGACCACTGTGAGTGGCAGTGCCCTCACCCAAGTGACAGCTTCATGCCATAGCTGAGGCTCTACTTTCACAGAATACTCAGCCTATGTTTGAAATGAAGATGGGGTTCATTTCAGTTCTTATCTGTATCTATTTATGGCAACTCTTTAGCTAATGCCAGGGAAACACACAGTCAGGTCCTATGACACTGCAGGCCTGTTTATTGCTATGTCGTGACACCACAATGGGGTTGAGGACACCCCACAAAGGCTGTGAGTGTGCGGTCACTCCTGGGTAAGACACCTGCTTAGTTATGGCTGCAGTTATTAGAGCAAAAGTACTCTCCTGACAGAGAATAAAACAAACCCCTTATGCAGAAATATCAACAGACCCCCGTGAACTAGAGCTAAGTTTGGGTCTATGTTTATCTTTCCCCTAGGACTTGTTCTTCCTCCTGGTTTAAACTTTTCAGAGTCCATAGGAACAATGGCTTTCTTACCACGAACAAACTTGCCCTTCCCATCCAAAGTCTGAACCGTCATGGTTAATCCCCGTAGCAACCAGAGGGGTTGCAGTTTCTGTCCCGGCATTGCCTACTGCTATTAAGTCCCTACAGGGCAAGGTTTCATGTTTATTGCTATAGCTCAAACAGCTCCACGTGGCACGAGAAGTCACCTGACCCCTATTTTCAGCTCAGATATTCCTGTATGCGTCTGCTTTATGGCTGACACAGCACAGTGTGAAATGAACTCAGCGGTGTGCGGGGCTGGGACATCGGTTACTCAGTGTGGGCAGAAGAAGCAAAGGTTCAAGGGAGTCTCCCGTCTCTCCAGGTGGCGCACTCCAGGACTGGTTGTGGTAAATTATTAAACACCTACTGACTATATAATCTTCTAAACCCCTGAGAAGTGCTGGGAGGACATTGAATTGTTCTCTTTATACCTTTCTCCAACTCTTCAGTTTCAACTATGCAACCACAGGAGGTAAAGTGAGGCAGATAAGAGGAAAAAAGGAAAGGGAAGAAGGCTACATATCACCAAATTCTTTCTCAACCTTTTAGTATCCAATCCTATAACTTAAAAGCAAGGTCAGTAACCAGAGAGTTACTGCTACAACCCTGTAAAAGTAATGTGCTCTATGGAAAAAGCCTTCACATCTCAACGTCAAAACTGATAAATACTACACAAATAGATCACAAGTGAATTGAATATTAAATTATGTGAATAAGAGGCTTAGGCCATCATTCTCTTTAACTCTTAACTAGCTGCAGTGATTTTCCCACAGCGAAACAGAATCCCCTCAATTCTCAGTGGAAACTGGAGCCTGAGGTGACCCTAGACACAGGAATACACACCGAGTAGTACACATCCGTCATCTGGAGGAGGTTTTTGGTACTTCCATTCTCATGCATTTCAATGGCTTCTCTGCCCCATTCTTGTGAGCGAGGGTTCTTGGGGTACTCAGCATATGGGGACATTTGGAAATCTCCACTTTTGAAGATGAGTTTGCTTATGTCATTTTTATTCTTTCTGTGGGGTGAAAAATATTTAAAAATATGAATGAATGAGTTTTGTAAAGAACTGATATTTGCGAAAGCACCAGCTAGTAATTTACAAGGTAAATTAGAGCTAAAGCTACCACTATATTTCTTTGTAGCTGCCCAGTGAGGAATGTTATTATTGTTGTTATTCTTTTTAGTATTTGCCCCAAACATGTCAAAATGGCATTTAGGTGCAAGAAAAGATGCAAAAAGGTCTTCCAACCTGAGGGCCAGCTACCATGGGCAAACTAGACTCTCCCAGGGACAGAGATCAGAGCATCTTGCAGGTAGCCAGGGACCCAAGGGCCATAGAGGAAAGGCCTTTAGTCCACTGGTTCCCAACCTGCTCGAGCAACAGAATTTACACGGGGCTTCTAGACCTCACATAGATTGACTGAGACAGGAGCTCTGGCCTGGCGAAGACACCACCTTGTTCCCCAACCGCCTTTTGCTTTTAGCAAAGCTGGGACTAGAACACAGGCCTTCCAACTCCCCCGGCCAGTGCTCTTTTATCACAGAAGCTACCTCACAAACCATAAAAACAGAATGTTTTGTTTGCACGAAAGCCTACCTATTCCTACACCTACACACATTCTCAGGCCAGTGGACCAGGGAAACGCTGGGACAAGTTCCCTGCTTATGACAGCTCGTTGGAAGCTGTGGGCACATGTCACTCACCTACTCTAACAGGCATTTTTACTCCCGTTTGTCCTGGGTAAGATAACCTGAAGTTCCCTCCTTCTAGTTCATTTGCCTGTAGGTAAATTTTCTGGGGAAAGCCGGAAATAACTCGAGGTCATAAATCCAAATGTCCAGCGTGTGGCTTAGGTGTTGTCCCTCTTGCAAGTTCAGAACAGGCCTGCCATTGTGTTGCCACTGGGAAGGGGGCATCTAGTCCCTAACAATGACTTAGCTTATTCACAACTAGCCTGTCTTTCCAGTGACGAAAAGTCACAGGCTCCTTCCCCAGATGGCCACACCACCTGGTATAGGGCACCTAGCAAACAGGTGGCGTGCGTCCTATTGAGCACTCAGGTTTTGCTCTCCAGTTCACAGTCTTGGCCCCAGAATGTTATTTTCGCTCATGCACTTTATCTCTGGTTGCTTGGTGGCAAGTTGGTAAATGACGGGCAAAGGCTGTGCCGAGAGGCCTGCATTCCCGAATGGGCAGTTCTCTCAGCAGCCTTACTGGGGATGGGTAGGGGAGATCTTCAAGTGTCCTTCACGTGAGCAGTCGAAGAAAGAACTTGCTATTTTGGTAGGTTTCCTTCATCTGTTACATCGGGATAATTCCTGCCATTTATCATCATCAAAATCACAGATCATAACGTTTCCTTATCTGAATAAACACTCACAGAGAAGGGGAACCACTCTGTCCCTTCTCTCCTCTCCCGGTAGAAACCCAATCCCACCGGCGCCCAGGAAGCCCAGAGCCAAGCGCACTGCTGAGTCTCTGCTCATCCCACGTGCCTGCTACACCTTCTCTGTGTGCTCAAATAAATATTTCAGGCAACCCCTTTCATTTTTGTTGGTTTGTTTGTTAATCTGTCCATTTAAAGTCTTGATATATAATCAGCGGTTTTTAGTGCCTTCAGAGCTGTGCAACAATCACCACAGTCAGTTCTAGACCAGTTTCATCACCCCGGAGAGAACCCATACTCCTCGGCCACTACCTCTCAATGCGCCCCCGCCCACCCAACCCTAGGCAACCACCCTTGTGCTTTCCATCGCTATTGGATTTGCTGATTTGGAGCATTTCGTATAAATTGAATCATACAATAGGTGGTCTTTTGTGACCAGCTTGTTTCATTTAGCATATTTTTAAGGCTCATGTACATTATAGCATGTACCAGTATTTCATTCCTTTCTATGGTTGAATAGTATATTCCATTGTACAGATATGTCACATTTTGCACATCTGGTTATCAGTGGATGGACATTGGGGTTATTTTCACCTCTGGCTACTATGAATAATGCTACTAGAACGTTCCCGTACGTGTTTCTGTGTGGACAGTTTTCATTTCTCTTCGTACAGACGTTAAGAGAGGAAGTACTGGGTCAAACGGCAACTCTGTTTGCCTTTCTGACCAACTGCCAAACATTTTCAAAGTGGTGGCATCGTTTTCCATTTCCACAGCAGTGTATCAGTGTTCTAGTCTTTCCACATCCTCACACCAACACTCGCAGTTTTCGACTGTTTTTAAAATAGCCACCCTAGCAGGTGTAAGGTAGCATCTCATGGGGGTTTTGATTGCATTTCCCTGATGGCTACCGACGTTGCGCACCCTTCCACGTGTCTGCTAGACATTTGTGTATCATCTTCGGAGGAATATCTAATCAAGTTCTTGGCCCATTTTTAATTTGGGTTGTCTTTGTATTACTGAGTTGTAAGAATTCTTTACATATTCTGGATACAAGTCCCTTGTTAGACATCCGATTTACTTATTTGCAAACACTTTCTCCCATTCTGTGGACTGTCTCTTCACTTTCTTGATTGTGACCTTCGAAGCTGAAGGGTTCAGGACAGGTCTGGCCAGAATGTGCCCCTTTGGTATGCAGAGCATTTTGAGCTAAAGACAACCGAGGCCCAAAAGACTCAGGAAGAGCTTTTATACCTCCCTTTAAATGCCGAAAAGAATTTTGGTAGAGGGCTTGGTACAGAAAGAGAGCTATCTCCAGAGACACCTGCAAGGAGTATGGGCTAAGTGTGGAAAGCTGTGGGGGCCCTCGCGGGCCTGTTTGGTCAAAGACCTCTCTGAGTCCCATTGTCTCTGCTGGCACAGCAAACACTGGTGTACAAAACATTTGCTCTTTCCATCTTCCTGTAAATTGCCTTCCTCCCCTTTGAGGTCCCAGGCCCCTATCCCTTTCTCTTAGCTCAGGATGCCATACAGGCCTCAACTGCCTGACTGCCTGTGGGTTTCATATTCTCACGTGCTGCCTCCCACCCCCCTACATACATAGTTAACCCCATTAACCTGTCTTATGTTAATCAGATTATTAGACCAGCCAAGGAACCTAGAGGGGCAGAGAAAAAATTTCTTCTCTATAGCAGAGACATTTTTAATTTTGATGCAGTCCAACCTATCTTCTTTGTTGCTTGTGCTTTTGGATATTTCTTTTTAGTAAAGAAAGTAAGTCCTATTTGCTGTCTTTTTCTTCCTGCAAATGGCATTACCTATCATGAATTTCCCCTTCACCGTGTGTTAATGGCTCAGCCCCACACTTTGATTTACGTGGTAAACCACCCCAAACGTCCCTTAAGAGTAAAAACCAGCCCTTGCACAGCACACTCACAGAAAAAGAATCCGAATGTGAACAACCGCACTCACCGGCAACAGGTGACGATCAGCGCCACGCCCAGAAGGAGCAGAAGCCCGCCTCCCGCTGCCGCAATCACCACGGTGATAAGCTGATAGGCTAAACAGTGTTAAAAAAAAAAAAAAAAAAAAAGCAGATTAGTAAGAGGTAATGAAAGAACACAGGAATACAAAACAATGGTTCCCTCCCACCCCACAGCTACGTGCCTCAGCTGGTGACCTCCCCTTTCACTTCCCCTCCAGGGGTCCTCAGCTTAGCTCTACATTTTTTAGGTCGGAGAGCTGCAGAATTCGCCAGCCCAAAAAATGCCTCTTTGGCATATTTATTATTTTTGAGAAACGGCAGACATTGGAGAAGCTCTGAAAACTGAGCATTACCCTTTTGTAAGGGAGATTTGATTCGGCAAGGTGGCCTGCACCAGGAACAGAGCTATCAGCAGAGATAACTTTTTACAGGACAGACTACAAGGCAGAGAAGCCACTGTGACCAAACATTTCCTCTTCTCACCCTCCCATGAAATGCAGCCCCAGACCCCCAGCCCTCCCCTTAGCTCAGGAGGGTGGATTAGCCTCAATCATCTGGGCTGTCTTTTGAGTCTCATCCTGTGGGACTCCCATATCTGTACTTCTGTAATGAAAAATTTTTTTCACCTGTTAATATATTTTATTAAGGTGATGTTTGGGGGTGTCAACCAAGCATGTGTGAGGGTGGAGGGAAAATTACTTTTCCTACCCTACACGGTTTTCAGTAAAGTTCCCTTTCTCAGCCACCCCTAGCGTGGCAGCTCCCAAACTGTACCCGCAGACCAGTCCTGATGGCCCTCTCACCAACCCATGGTGAAAACAGAAAAATAAAAGAGATGTATGAATTTTTCAAAAACTATATTCGGTTTTAATCACTTCCGTGTTCTAAGACTCTGTTCTTCCTATTTTTTCCTCACTTAATATGCGTGCATTTTATCATGTGTAAATTATGCCTCCAGTAAAATTGGTTTTTAAAAACTAACGGAGAGCCATGGCCTGTGTGGCTCAGTTGGTTGAAGTGTCAGTCAACCCGTAAACCAAAGGGTCTTAGGTTTGATTCCCAGTCAGGGCACGTAAGGCGATTGATAGATGCTTCTCTCTCACATTGGTGTTTCTCTCCCTCTCTCCCCCTCCCTTCCCTCTCTCTAAAATGAGTGATCATGTCCTCAGGTGAGGATTTAAAAAAAAAAAAAAAAAAAACTACCAGAGGGGATGGAGACAACTGTATTTGAAAAACAATAAAAACAAAAACAAAAACAACCTAATGGAGAAAACAGAATCCTTTATTTTAACTTTATTTTTGATTTTAGAGAGAGGGGAAGGAAGATAGAAAGAGAGGGAGAGAAACAACCATGTGAGAAGAAAACATCAACTGTTTGATCAGTCGCCTTCCGTAGGCGCTCAGACCAGGACCAAACTGGCAACCCCGCCCTGCGCCCTGACTGTAGCTGAACCAGCGACCTTTCAGTTTGAGGGACGAGGCCCAACCAACCAAGCCATGCTGGCCGGGGCTAGAATCTATTCTTGTCTACTTCTTATCCTTTGGTGTTTTTGGCGTTAATTGTTTCTTAGACTTTTGAATTTATAGTGATAGTAAAGATAGAAATTCTTCATTTGCTTTTGTAGGCTTTTAATTAATAAAATAAAAAGGAGATGCCCTAGGTTAGACTCCCCAGCTGCATAAGAATATTACTGGTTAGTTAAGATCAGAATCTGGGAATCACCGAACAAACCATGCTAGAGAAGTCTCCTCACTACATACAAATTGAATTTAATTACCAAAAATTAGCAGTCATATGAGCAGGTACATATCATATATAATATTAAATTTATAACTGATTAGTTTTATACCTGTGTATTTCTGGGAAAATCATATTTTCAATAAAGCTCATTAAATATTCAGATTGATTTTTTTGTTGTGGAGATAAAATTAAAATTGTTTTCTCAGGTTCTTAGGTCCAGAATGAAAAAAAAAAAGGCCAATAGCAGAATTTCTATACTACATGAAGCCGGAACGACGCTCTCCAGGTGCTCAGGGAAAGTCAAGGGGAATCGCGCAGCTCACAGCACATCGGGAGACAAAAGCCGCGCGAGCGATACGGCCGCTTCCCTATCCTGCGTTGGAATAAACAGCACAGAAGCTCGATTGTGCTGAAAACCTTGAATATTAAGATATACAGGAAACAAAGCCAAACCTTGGAATGAGGTAATTCTCTCCCTCACCTCCCAACGCATGTATTCAAACTTCACTTTGAACAAAAGTGAAGACAAAAGACAAATCTTGGTTTTCAACTTTTCCTCATCTCCAGCACTACCACCACCCTAAGCTACCGTCTCCTTTTGACCAGACAATTTCAAGTGCCTCCCCACTCAACTTCTGCACCGTCTCGCCCACTCATTTCGAAACACAAATCTGATCGTGCCATTTCCCAACTTTAAAAAACCTACAGTGAAACCAACCAACCAACCCACAGTGGCCCCATTTCTAAAGACAGAAGTCTAGCTCCTACTTACCCCTCCGCACCAAATTCAAACTCTCCCATCCCCAGCAAACAAGCAAGCACTCCTTTTAGAAGCGACCCTTGCAAGTGGCTGCAGCTGTGGCAGGTTCCTCTTAGAAACAAGCAGTTTTGTCTCAGAAGAGAAACAGATGGTGTTTTTCTTTGTTTGTGCTTTCGTGTATCTTTTTTTCACTCTGTAAAAATCCACTTTCTTCTTTTATTTTTTTAAATTTTTATTGTTATTCAATTACAGCTGTATGCCCTTTCTCCCCATCCCTCCACCCCACCCCAGCTGAACCCACCTCCCTCCCCCACCTCCACCCTCCCCCTTGATTTTGTCCATGTGTCCTTTATAGTAGTTCCTGTAATCCCCTCTCCTCACTGTCCCTTCCCCACTCCCCCCTGTCCATTGTTAGATTGTTCTTAACTTCAATGTCTCTGGTTATATTTTGTTTGCTTTTTTCTTCTATTGATTATGTTCCAGTTAAAGGTGAGATCATAAGGTATTTGTCCCTCACCGCCTGGCTTATTTCACTTAGTATAATGCTCTCTAGTTCCATCCATGTGGTTGCAAAGGGTATAAGCTCCTTCTTTCTCTCTGCTGCGTAGAAGTCCATTGTGTAAATATACCATAGTTTTTGGATCCACTCGTTTGCTGATGGGCACTTAGGTTGCTTCCAGCACTTGGCTATTATAAATTGTGCTGCTATGAACATTGGGGTGCACAGGTTCTTTTGGATTGGTGTTTCAGGGCTCTTAGGGTATAATCCCAGCAGCGGAATTGCTGGGTCAAAGGGCAGTTCCATTTTTAGTTTTCTGAGGAAATTCCATACTGTTTTCCACAGTGGTCGCACCAGTCTGCATTCCCACCAACAGTGCACTAGGGTTCCCTTTTCTCCACATCCTCTCCAACATTTGTTTGTGGATTTGTTTATGTTGGCCACTCTGACCCGTGTGACATGGTACCTCATTGTGGTTTTAATTGGGATCTCTCTGATGGCTAGTGATGCTGAGCATCTTTTCATATGTCTCTGGGCCCTCTGTATGTCTTCCTTGGAGAAGTGTCTGTTCAAGTCCTTTGCCCATTTTTTAATTGGGTTGTTTGTCTTCCTGGAGTGGAGTCGTGTGAGTTCTTTATATATTGTGGAGATCAGGCCCTTGTCTGAGGTATCATTGGCAAATATGTTTTCCCATACTGTTGGTTCTCTTTGTAATTTGGTGCTGTTTTCTTTAGCCATGCAGAAGCTTTTTATTTTGATGAGGTCCCATTTGTTTATTCTTTCCTTTATGTCCCTTGCTTTAGGGGACATGTCTGTGAGGATGTTGCTGTGTGGAATGTCTGAGATTTTCCTGCCAATGTTTTCCTCAAGGCTTTTGTGTATCATCTTTAAATAAAGCAAATAAAGTCTCATTTGCTTTTTTCATCTTTCCCCACAAGCACCAACTTTCTTGAATTTCCCTTTGTCCTTTTTCTTTTTTAAGAAACTACTATAGAGAGATTTTCTAAAGTTCAATAAAACTATTTTTAAAAAGAATCACACGGCTGGATGTCACAGCCACGTCAAATTAACACAAATATTTCCCAGTGTTTATGCTCAGTTTCTGTATTGTCTCATCCCAGCCTAGGACTAGTGTGCAGACCACATCGGAGGGGCACTGGTGAACCCCAGTCCTCCTGAAACTGTCCTGTGCATTCGAAGCACGTGGCAGGCTTGTGGAAACACAGATGCCTGGTCCCCACCGGAAGGGATTTGACTCAGCAGGTCTGGGCCAGGGCCAAGGAGAGACGTTGTATTTCCAGCAAGCTTCAGGGGGATAGCGATGCCGCCAGCCTGCAGACAGACTTCAGGTAGATTACACAGGAGAGGAAAGAACACTGGACTGAAAGCCAGAAGAGCTCTGCATTGGAGCACTGAAAGAGAGAGCCTGGGAGGGAGTTCACCAAAAGGCTACAGAAGTAGGTGCCACCTGAAGCAATTATGGCCTCTCTACTTTCTTTTGTGTTTTTCTCTATTTCCAAATTTTATTCATATATACACACACATACACAGCCTCCTCCGAATGTAGAAATTGTGCATATACATATACAATTTATTTTATACATATATATCATTTAACAGTTATTTTAATCTTCACCCAAATACATTATTTTATTATTGATTTTAGAGAGAGAGGAAGGTTGGGGGAGGGAGAGAGAAAGAGAGAGGGGGGAGGGGGGGGAGAGAGAGAGAGAAAGAGAGAAACAGTGATCAGTCGCCTCCCATGTGCCCTGACTGGGAATTGAACCTGTAATCTTTGGTGTATGGGACAACGCTCCAACCAACCGGGCCACCTGGCCAGGCCGATATCATTTTTTTAAAAAGACGTTTGATGTTCTTTGGCTGTCATATCACTGGAAACTTGTAATAAAGTTTATGGGCAATATAGCCCACAGTCTCACATTTGATGTGAAGTCAGTTCGTGAACTACAAGTGATCTTTTGAACTCAAGTACTGGCTTTAGATTCCGAGGGCACATGAAGGTGTGCAAACGCATGGGATTTGAGCCAACACCAACTGTAACATTTATTCGTTCCGAAGATGCTCTGAAGGTTTATTTATTAAGGCGAGAGAGAAGGTCATGGGTGTCATCCTAGGTCTGCCTGTCTTATCCTCTCCACTTTGAAGAGATCTCCAGAATGATGAACTTGGACTTCTTAGTCTTACTTTCTTGCTGAGAGTTGTTGACACTTCAGTCTTTCTCCAGCAATCGTCACACCTTTTCTTTCTTCTTGTGGTTTGATTCTAGGTTGGTGTTGCTGTCATCACTGTTGGCATTTTTCATTAAGCCAACTATTCTGAGCCTTAGCCTTTCCTATAAACTATTTTGTCCTGCTTTTATGTTTATTTGGATGGAATCTACTGGACTGTCTGCCCAGCCAACCCTCTTCTGGGAACTGTTCTCAGCGTAGGTTACAGGGGGAGTCAGGCTTGTACACGCAATCCCATCTGCTGGCCACTGCAGCCCGGTCCGGGACTAAGCCCGTGATCCAAACTGGATCAATGAATTCCTTCCCAGGAATTTCAATTTGGGAGAGAGAACCTCCTTTTTCCAAATGGCTGAACTGATAACACACAGTCGAAGCTGTTTGGCAAGTCTCTTTCCACCATGCTGCCTGGGAAGGAGAGAAAGCCTGTGCACAGGGGGGAGAGAGGGGAGGAGAGAGAGAGGGAGAGGGAGAGGGAGAGGGAGAGGGGGAGAGAGAGAGAGAGAGAGAGAGAGAGAGGGAGAGAGAGAGACATGTGCAAAGAAGGCCCCTAGCCTCCAGCTGCTGGGGCTCCCCACAATTCTCCTAAGGCTGGAATCCCATGACATACCCCAGGATCCTTCCAATAATGTCTTTGTAGCTTAAGCTAGTTAGGCTTATTTACTCCAGAAGAACCTTAGCCAACTGTGATACTGTGCTTTATAATATGAAATACATATTTGGTCTTTGTCCCAGGTCCAGGCAGAGCTCCTAAAACCCCTAGAATTTCTTAAGTGGTGAGAACCCATAAAGGTGTCTTTTGATATGTTCATGAGGTGACTTTGGAAAGTACTTAAGGATGGGGGGAGGGTGGGGGGAGGGAGGAGGGGAGTGGGAGGGGCTGGCTGCCGGGGGAACTGGCAAGTTTCCAGTGATATGACAGCCAAAGAACATCAAATGTCTTTTTAAAAAAAATGATATCAGCCTGGCCAGGTGGCCCGGTTGGTTGGAGCGTTGTCCCATACACCAAAGATTGCAGGTTCAATTCCCAGTCAGGGCACATGGGAGGCGACTGATCTGTGATTAGAGAGCTGGAACTTTCAGTCCCAACTCCTGACCTCCAGGGAGGGGAGAGGGCCTGGAGGTTGAATTGATTGCCAATGACTGATGATTTAATCAATTGTGCCTGTGTAATAAAACCTCCAGAAAAACCCACAAAGTTCAGAGAGCTTGGGGAGAGTTACACACTCAGAGGGCATAGAAGCTCTGCACTCTTTCCCAATACATTGCCCTGTGCATCTCTTCCATCTGGCTGTTCCTGAGTTATACCCTTTTACAACAAACCAGTGATCTAGTAAGTAGCGTGTTACATGTTTCTCTGAGTTCTGTGAGCTGCTCTAGCAAATAAATTGAACCCAAGGAGGGGGTCATGGGAACCTCTGATCTAAAGGCAGTAGGTCAGAGGCACAGGTGACAACCTGGACTTGTGACTGGCTTCTGAAGGGTGCGATAGTCTTGTGGGAATGAGTCCTTAACCTGTGGGATCTGAGGC
This sequence comes from Desmodus rotundus, assembly GCF_022682495.2. NCBI lineage: Eukaryota > Metazoa > Chordata > Mammalia > Chiroptera > Phyllostomidae > Desmodus > Desmodus rotundus. The sequence continues at coordinate 102,202,486 of NC_071388.1, forward strand.
TATCTCCAGAGAGATGTGTCAGAATTGAGTTAATTGCTTGGCAGTGTGAAAAGAACACACTTGTCAAAACTGGCATCAGAATCATACTGTGGGCGGCAGTTAACCAGACGTGAGCACTGCAAAGACAATGGGCCAGGTACAGGAGGTCACCAGGGCAGAAAGTCCCGGGTGCCTAGAAACGGGGAAAACTGAGAAAACCAGGACCTCACCTCCAGGGTAACCTTTCCTTCCCTAGCACATTGCAGGTCATGCTCTCTGGATCCCCTGACCTTCCCTCCTTGGCGATAACGTGCAGGCCTCAGTTGTGGTTCAGTTTCAGGCCCAGAAAAGCAGCAAAACCAGACAAGCGATGCCATCGGGACATCAGGACCAGCTGCACTGATGGATGGCCCCGGCCCCGGCCCCGGCCAATAGCAGAGACCATGACCGTGAAAGGACACACCTGGAAAGCTGATGAGTATTCTTTTGGGATCCTCCCCTGGGACCTCCCCTAAAATTCCCAACCCTAAAAGCTCTTAGGACTGAGGACACAGGGCGCTCTCCCTTTGGGGAGCAGGAGCACACCTTGCCCTCCCACCTCTCGCCTTCTCCCCAGGCTCCTTTTCCTTGCCTTTCTCCTTCTCCTAAGCATCAAGGGCTCTTCTTCTGCATCTATAACTTGTTTCCTGAACCCATTTCTTCTATAGCTCACTTCTTCCACATCCGTGACTTTATAAATAAACTTCCTCTTATAGTTTGAATCTTTGCTCTGAATTCTTTCCTAGTCAGAACTCACTGAACCGAGGTCCGGGCTGACCTGTCAGGCCTAACACCTGAGCTGTTCTCGCCCACCAATAGCAGCCAATGGGCCTTCCTTTAGAACTTTTAAACTCATTATAGAACTTTCTAGGTGGCCACATTAGTCTTATTTTAAATTTATTCACTTCTCCACATTTTCTGCTCGCTGAGCTCATTAGTAATGTATGATCATATTTTTGCCTTTTAAATCTTTCCCTTCCTCTTGCATCATCTTTACAGTCTCTATCCATGGCATTTCTTGCTTTTTCCTCTGTCCTTTTGGAAACATGCCTTTATCTCCTATCCAGGCTACATGTGGCCGCACCCAAGGGCAGATGCACAGCAGCGTTCCCCTGCTGCCTTCTCGCTCTGACATAAAGTGAGGCCACTCAAAACCAAGACGTTTACTTCTTGCTGAATGAGAGACTGCCAGCTGGCTTTTGGATAATTAATTCTCCCTTGTCTTCCTAAGCAGTTTAGCGCTGTCTTCCAGGATGTTTGTTATGAGTGACTACTGTTAGCACACAGCACTTCCACTGGCATGAATCTTCTTCAGCCTGATGGAGCAATAGAGTGAACACAGTTAAAAGATACTTTATAGATCAAAACCAAGATGGAGGTGTAGGTAGACACACTGCGCCTCCTCACACAACCAAAAGAAGGACCACAACAATTTAAAATAAAAAAACAACCAAAACTGACAGAAAATCGAATGGCACAGAAGTCTGACAACCAAGGAGATAAAGAAGAAACATTTGTCCAGACTGGTAGGAGGGGCGGAGATGGGCAGCCCAGGCAGACGGGACTCGTGGCAGCGCGGCGGTACCCAGAGACTGGCTGATTGAGGGAAGAATGGGGCAGGCAGTGAGACTGCTAGCAGACCCCGGGGCCCCACATTCGTGCATAGATAAACCGGGAGAAACAGCAGGGGAGCAAAGCAGACCTCGCAACCCAGGGCTCCGGCACGGGGAAATAAAGCCTCAAACCTCTGACTGAAAACACACGTGGGGGTTGAGGCAGCAGCAGGAGAAACTCCCAGCCTCACAGGAGAGTTCGTTGGAGAGACCCACGGGGGCCTAGAGCGTGCACAAGCCCACCCACTCGGGAGCCAGCACCAGAGGGGCCCAATTTGATTGTGTGTAGCAGAGGGAGTGACTGTAATCCAGCAGAGAGTGGAGCAAGGGCCATTGCTCCCTCTCGGCCCCTCCCCCACATACAGTGTCACAGCACAGTGACCAGCGTTACCCCCCCAACACCTAAAGCTCCACCCCTTTACATAACAGTCATGCCTAGACCAAAAAAAAAAAAAAAAAAAAGAGGCCCAAATGAAAGAACAGATCAAAGCCCCAGAAATAATTCAACTAAGCATAGAACAGATAGCCAACCTATCAGATGCACAGTTCAAAACACTGGTAATTAGGAGGCTCACAGAATTGGTTGAATTTGGTCAAAAACTAGATGAGAAAATGAAGACTATGCTGAGAGAAACAAAGGAAAATGTACAGGGAACCAATAGTGATGCAAAGGAAACTGGGACTCAAATCAATGGTGTGGACCAGAAGGAAGAAAGAAACATCCAACCAGAAAAGAATGAAGAAACAAGAATTCAGAAGAATGAGGAGAGGCTTAGGAACCTCCAGGACATCTTGAAACATTCCAACATCCGAATGATAGGGGTGCCAGAAGGAGAAGAGGAAGAACAAAAAATTGAAAACTTATTTGAACAAATAATGAAGGAGAACTTCCCTAATCTGGCAAAGGAAATAGACTTCCAGGAAATCCAGGAAGCTCAGAGAGTCCCAAAGAAGCTGGACCCAAGGAGGAACACACCAAGGCACATCATAATTAGATTACCCAAGATTACACAGAAGGAGAGAATCTTAGAAGCAGCAAGGGATAAGGACACAGTTACCTACAAAGGAGTTCTCATAAGACTGTCAGCTGATTTCTCGAAAAAGACCTTACAAGCAAGAAGGTGCCGGGAAGAAGTATTCCAAGTCATGAAAGGCAAGGACCTACATCCAAGATTACTCTATCCAGCAAAGCTATCATTTAGAATGGAAGGGAAGATAAAGTGCTTCTCAGATAAGGTCAAGTTAAAGAAGTTCATCATCACCAAGCCCTTAGTATATGAAATGTTAAAGGGATTTATCTAAGAGAAAGAAGATCAAAAATATGAACAGTAAAAATGACAGCAAACTCACAGTTTTTAACAACCACACCTAAAACAAAAACAAAAGCAAACTAAGCAAACAACTAGAACAGGAACAGAACCACAGAAATGGAGATCACATGGAGGGTTATCAACAGGGGAATGGGAGGGGGAGAGAAGGGGAAAAGGTACAGAGAATAAGTAGCATAAATGGTAGGTGGAAAATAGACAGGGGGAGGGTAAGAATAGTGTAGGAAATGTAGAAGCCAAAGAACTTATAAGTATGACCCATGGACATGAACTATAGGGGGGGAATGTGGGAGGGAGGAGGTGGGCAGGATGGAGTTGAGGGAAGGGGGGGAAATGGGACAACTGTAATAGCATAATCAATAAATATATTTTAAAAAAAGAAAATGCATACAAATCTGCGTATTAACCAAACGTAGGGGTCCAGTTAACATTCAGACTCTCACTCAGGAGGTCTGCAGTGGAGGTCTGAAACTCTGCATTTTCCACGAGTCTCTAGCAGCTGCTGATGCTGCTGGTCCTATGGGCCGTGCTTGGCAGCAAGGATAACACAGACCGGGGTATGAACAGTATTGTTTAATGGCTAATGAGACTGTTTATTTTAGCTTTCTTCTTCCCTTAATTTATATTTATTTTCTAATTAACTTGGGTTAAAATTAAAATCAATGGGTATGTGTTACTTTGTTATGAAAAAACAAAATTTATTTTAAAAAGAGAAAAAGGGTGAAGCATACCAAGATGTTATGGGAGATATAATAAAACTGTGAGGAGTCAATATAAAATTCAAGGAAAGGAGGGAACCTGCACACCTAAGAAAAGGGTGTAGGGACGAGGGAAAGGAAGAGAGGTGCATTTCTGGTGACGTGCTTGTAAAAGAATTCTGTAGCCATCGGGCAAGTGGTATAAGAGTTGTTGAGATCTGGGGTATAAACAGAGACTTTTTAAACGTGGAAATAAAACAAGAAGGACAGTAGTGATAACACAGGTGCAGACCTGAGCTGCCCAGACGTGGGTGGCCCTGCCAGGTGCACAGGGGAGTCCAACTGGGCCCACGCTACTCAGGGACTAAACGCCTTGAAAGAAGCATTGGTCCTGCCCTCTCCAGCCTGAAGGAGAGTCTCTCTGAGGGACAAGGAGTGCAATCTGTACACAACTCGAAAGCTAATGGAAACTTTTAGAAAGACAGGTCATAGGTTAGGCCTAAACCCAGAATAGAGTATAGCTGGACGACTCCCAGGGGTGTAGGAGTGACGGTATCTCGAGACCATGGCTTGGCGAAAAAAGCTGGGGCTTCCATCTCATTGAGCTTGGGTAGAATGTGTGCCCCAAGAATGCACAGAGAACAAATATTTGCCATCTACAAAAATTCCAGCCTAAGCTACAGCCTCAAGAAGGTACTCACTGCCTTGAAGTGACAGCAGAAGTGACAGTGCTGAGAGGTCAGAGCCCTATTCTTCAGCACAAAACACTGAGTGACCAGCCACAGACTTCACCAGGTGCCATCGCCACAGATGGGGATGAGGTTTAGGTGTTCCCAGTTCCTGAAGCAACACCCAGGGCTGGTCTGGACCTCAGGGAAAGGGCAGGTGGCAGGAGGTATTTGTTATCAGCCACTATTAGTTGCTAGGCATCACTAAAAATAATACTGACATCCGAATCATAAACTGGTATTTACACACCATCACTGAGTTATCAGAAGTCATCAACAAAAGGCCGGGAGCCAGCCCACTTCCAGGCCGGAGTGTGCCCTCTGCTGGCCAGGACAGCAACTTGGATAAACAGAAAAAAGTCTCAGATCAGAGAAAAATCCTGGCTACTTCCAAGATTCCACTACACATGACAGGAAGACACAGAAACTAACAGAACACTCAATGGATGTAGGGGTTTATCCTCTCCAGACATATGCAGTATTTAATGGTCGCCGGGAAAAAGTCACTAACCGCCACTTCAAACAACTCCCTGCACTCACTTCCGTTCCATCAACCTTTCATAGGGCTTTCCCCTGCATCCATTTTCCCTCCATCGATCACTCTTCCATTCACTTTGAAAGAAGAAGCATTTTCTGGTAAAAACTATGTAGGGACAGTTTGACCAAAGCAGGTCTGAGGTACTTGCTCACTCTATGAGTGCCTGGCAGATGGCCTCTCTCCCTCCTGCTCCCTGGCTCGCCCCCAGAGTTGCTGCAGCTCCACACTCCTCAACTCCTCACCGGTCTTTGTTCTTTTGTTAATGCTCACCCGAACGAATGTTTATTGATTTTAGAGAGAGAAGAAGAGGAGGGGTAGGGGGAGAGAGAGAGAGAGAGAAACATCCATTGATCGGTTGCCTCCCCTATGTGCCCAACCAGGAATCGAACCCCCAACCTTCTGGTGCACGAGACAAAGCTCCATCCAACCAACTGAGCACCCAGCCAGGGTGCCTCACCTGCTTTGTTCACTCATTCTTTCTTTCCCATCTGATGGGACTACATTACAACAAGTTCCTTGCAAATGTGATACAACTCTGTTGTAAGTCCTCCCTCACTTAAATTATTCTTTATTAATTATACTATCTAAGCCTCTCTGTTTTTAATACTTCTAATGTCTTAGGATAAGGTCCACAGGCTCCGGTGCAACCACTACTGTCAGGCCTAAAACTACCTCTTCCAGAACAGTACGCCACTTAGATTTAGCATTCCAGCATCTGGTGAACAGGCCTCGGACATCTCCTTATTTTTTTGGCATATTAAAAATTACTTTTTACTGATTATGCTATTATAGTTGTCTCAATTTCCCCCTTTGTCCCCCTCCATCCAGCACCCCCACTCCCTCAGGCCATCCCGCCCACCATTGTTCATGTCTGTGGGTCATAAGTTCAAATTCTGTGGCTGCTCCATTTCCTATTTGTACTTTACATCCCCACGACTACTCTGTCACTACCAATTTGTACTTCTTAACAGCCTCACCTCATCACCCACTCCCCCACACCCCTCCCATCTGGCAACAATCAAAATGCTCCCTGTCCATGATTTATCTCTCTTCTTGTTTGCTTATGTATTTTTTAGATTCAATAGTTGATAGATATGTATTTATTGCCATTTTATTGTTCATAGTTTTGATCTTTTTTCTTAAATAAATCCCTTTAATATTTCATATAATAATGGTTTGGTGATGATGAACTCCTTTACTTTTTTCTTGTCTGGGAAGCTCTTTATCTGCCCTTCAATTCTAAATGACAGCTTTGCCAGGTAGAGTAATCTTGGCTGTCTGTCCCCGTGACTCATGACTTTGAATATTTCTTGTCAATCCCTCTTAACCTGCAAAGTTTGTTTTGAGAAGTCAGCTGACAGTCTTAGGGGGATGTCCTGAAGATAACTAACTGCTTTTCTCTTGCTGCTTTTAAGATTCTCTCTTTATCTTTAACTTTTGGCATTTCAATTATGATGTGTCTTGGAGTGGGCCTCCTTGCATCCATCTTGTTCGGGACTTTATGTGCTTCCTGGACTTGCATGTCTATTTCCTTCACCAAATTAGGGAATTTTTCTTTCATGCTTTTTCAAATAGATTTCCAGTTTCTTGTTCTTTCTCTTCTCCTTCTGGCACCCCTACATGTGAATGCTGGAATGTTTAAAGTTGTACCACAGGCTGCTTACACTATCCCCATTTCTTTTTGGATTCTTTTTTCTTGTTGTTCTGATTGGGTGTTTTTTGCTTCCTTATGTTCCAAATCATTGATCTGATTCTTGGCTTCATCCACTCTACTGTAGTTCCCTGTAAATTGTTTGTTATTACAATTGGTGTATCCTTCATTTCTGACTGTATCTTTTTTTATGCTGTTGAGGTCCTCACTAAGTTCCTTGAGTGTATCCTTATAACCAGTGTTTTGAACTCTGCATCTGACAGATTGTCTCCATTTTGTTTAGCTCTTTTTCTGGAGTTTGGGCCATGTTTCTTTGTGGCCTCATTTTGGCAGCTTCCCTGTGTTTGTTTCTATGTATAAGGTAGAGCTGCTATGACTCCCTGTCTTGGTAGCATAGCCTAATATTGTAGGTATCCTATGGGGTCCCCTATCACCCAAGCTGGGTACTCAAGGTGGGCCCTCCATATGGGCTGAGTACACCCTCCTCTTGTGTTTGAGACTTGGTTGCTGTTGGCAGGTCAATGGGGGGGATTTACCAGGCCAGTCATCTGCAAGAACTGGCTGTGACCACCGACCACCAACCTCTGCCCTCCGGGGAAGATCAGCTGTGCAAGAGTAGGGTGGTGGTGCTCTTATGTGATCTGTAGTTGTCCACTGGGTGTGCAAGGCTCTGAGATTTCCCAGGTGGTGCAGGCTAAGGTCACCAACCATCTGTGCTCTGCCTGGGGCCATCCTGTATGAGCTAAAGCAATCTGAGAAGTCTGCTATTTGTGCTGGATTTGGAGATTCCCAGGCAAAGCCGAATTGTGAATCTAGGCTAGTGCTGTTAGTGCCAAATCTGGGGCCATCTAGCAAGAGGTACGGGGGCTGGGGACTCACAGAGGCCAGGAGTCACTTGTTTGATAGAATTTAGGAAGTTGTAAAGAGCAGTAATTCATATGGAAAAGTCACGATTAACAGTTTGTGTGGGCCTGTAATTTGGATGGGATGGAGTCTCAGGGGATCTCCAGGGTGGGGCGGACAGTGTGAGACAGGTTGACGGAGTCTCAGATATGGCCACCACCCGCCAGCTCTGTGGCTCTGTGGGAGGAGTGCTCAGAAAGGGACAATGGACACTGCCTGACTTTCTATCTGAGAGAAAGCTGTCCCCCAGCTCTTGCTTTGATGCCAGACACTTCAGTTCCTGCCCGTATGCAACTGGTGCCTTTCAAGCCACTACCCCAGTGCTGGAGCTCACAGAGAGTGAATCTGAGTAAGTCTGTGTGTGGGGTCTTTAAGAGGAACTGTTTGGGACTCCAGAGTTTTTTCCACTGACTCACTCCCTGCTGGTTTTTGCAGCCAGAAGTTGTGGGGACTTTTCTTCCTGGCACTGGAACCCTGGGCTGGGGGCCCTGGTGTGGGGCTGAGACTCCTCACTCCCGAGACATCCCTCCTGAATTTTTATCCACCACAAGTGGATTTGGGACCAGCCTGTTCTGCATCTTTGCCCCTCCTATCAGCCTGGATGGATGCAGTTTCTTTAATTCTGTAGTTGTCAGACTTCCATTTACCTCGAATTCTGATGGTCCTGAGTGATGGTGGTTCTATATTCTAGTTGTAATCTTGATGTGGTTGTGTCAAGAGGCAAGCCATGTTTACCTATGCCGCCATCTTGACTGGAAGTCTTCAGTATCATCTATGTTTTGCCCGACTCTTCAGCCTCCAATTTGCACTTTGAAACGTCCTATCTTTTCTCTGGTGTATTCTTGTGTGCAAGCTACTCCTCCCTCTGGTCAGTTTAAGGATGCTCTATTATCTAGCAAATTAGTGAACCTGATGAGGGGTCAAGAGAAGCCCTGATTTATAGCTGCTGGGTCATAAGTGCTAGAGGCCTGGACTTGGGATTAGTGTCTGAAGTGGGGTCAGTCTTGTGGGAATAAGCCCTTAACCTGTGGGGTCTTAACTCTGGAGAGTGTCAGAATTGCTTGGTGTGAGGAAAACCCCCACATATTTGGTGTTAGAAGTGTTGTGAGCAACATGAGTTCACAGTAACAGGGAACAGCCTTTGGTGCGTGATGATGTAGGTCCATCATAATGGATGATTGTATTTCAGTCGTTCCATGGCACCATGGTGTCCTTGGGACTATTAAGATGATGTGGTCATTTACTCCACCACTTAGTGGTCTGAGGTTGCTACTTCAAAAATAAAAAATTAATTCTGTAGGCTCCTCCCTCTCTATTTAGTATGACTCTAAATATAGTTGCCTCTAGAAGTACTTCCCTAGTCTCTCTTAGGCTGTCTACTGTAACCTCTTGATAGGTTGCAGTCAAGATAAATCAGATGACCAAAGTCACCAGTAACCTAGATGGTGAGTAATTCTGAACCCCGAGGGGCTGGCCTGAGAGGAGCTCCATGCTGAGCACGCCAGGAGAGTGTGTTGTCAGTTTTATACTCAGCATTGAATTTGTTTTGTTTTATTATTTTATTTAATTTACTGTTTATGCTATAAAAAAAGTACATAATGAAACTTACTAAAAGAAAGCTTTATGAGCAAAGAAAATATCATTGAGGATATAAAATACAAGGTAACCACTGGGGAAGAAACTGGGAACTTATATACACATTAAATTTTAAAACACCTACTTTTGGTCTAAGTAAACTTAGAATACAGACTGTTGGAGTGTTTATGTATAGAATAAAGGACAAAGCTATCCTAAAATGAAGTACTGAGTGTTAGTATTCCTATTCCATCCTATATCCCAGAACATCTTTCATAATTTTGCAGGTGATTTCAATTTATCAGTTTTCCATGTAAGAAAATGTCAATGAAAGTGGCCTTAAATAAACCACAATCACTGTTTCTCAAAGAACTAAATTCAGTGTGAAACACACCATATACACAGTTGCCACCACCCTACCCTGCCTACTCCAGGGAGCGTGAGCATCAGCCAGCCAGCGCCTCCGAGCCTGGGCCCCGAGCCCAGCTACGACTGCACTGGAAGTCTCTAACTCCTCATGTTTTCTCCCTGTCCGGTCTGTGCTCCTCACTGCAGCCTGACTTGATTTTCTTATTCAAACAGCCTCCTGAGCTAAGACCAGCCAGTTCTGCAATGGATACTGACTAGAGTCTATACTCTCAGGCTGGCCATTCCATACCCAACGGTTTGGTCCCCTACACTCTGCCAACCTAGTCCTCCACTCTCTCTCCACCTTCCTCTCTCTCTGTCCTCAGCCACACTTACTCATGCACTATCCCAGAATACCATGGGCCCAGGCTGCCTCAAGACCTTTAAGTTGTTCTTTCTTCCTCCATACATACCAATCCAAGTTTTCCAAATCCTCCAAAACCATCCCCACCAAGAACAACTCAGGAGGTTCTTCTGTTCCCGCCCTGCCTCACATCTCACACCTAATTTACTGTATTGACACTCCACAGTCAGGGCTATTCAGGAAAGTGTTTATCTCCCCTACCAGACCTGGAGCCCCCAGAGAGCACTCCGCTTTCTGCATACCTCCCAGGGCAGGAGCTGAGACCAGAGCGATCTGAACTGAGGGGAGAGGGAGGACAGGACCCTGCCCCACACCAAACTCAAGCCTTCTGCATACTTACGGTTCCCACAGTTGAGACCACCAAGGCCAAATGGGCAACTGCAAGTCAACAAAGAAAAATATCAAGAATTAGTTTCAAATCTCAAAAGAAATCATTGAGGCAATTTACTAAGTAATTTCTAAATAAGGTTTGTAACAAATTCATCAGAGTAAATGAACCCAAAGCCTACCTCATACAGGTTTCATTTTCAAGCCTGTACCCATCTTCACATGCTGAAAGGGAAAAGAACAGTCCATGAACGTGCCTACCTCTCTTGGCCCAAACTGACAGTTGACTAAATGCCAGCCACCCTAAATTCTACAAGAATATTCTAGAACCGGAAGGCCACAAATAGCTTTAGAATTATCTATTATCTGGGCTAAGTATATGTCAGCTCAACTCGTAATTTTACAAAAAAAGTTTCTCAACCTCAGTTTTCCATCTATAAAGAGTTAATAATAATAATAATAGTAATATCTACCTTATAGTTTCTTGGAGGGGATTAAGTAAAATAAGGCATGCAAATGGCTTAGCACAGTGCCTGACACGGAGCAACCACCGAACAAATGTCTTACATTATTTACAGCACCGCTGGGGGGAGGGGAGGGACCTGCCCCGCAGGCTGGGATGTGAGATCTGAGATCTCGCAGACTTCCTGCATCCTCTCTTATGGATCAAGGCGTAATAATGTTAACTACACAGACGTGCGTAACAGTGTCCTTCCTTCTATTTTTTGATGTTAGACATTAAATGTCCCTAGCATCTATTTTGTTGTTATAGACTAGAGACACATCACAAGAGTTTTGTGGCACGGCAAACACTGTTTTAAACAACCTGTACTTCTCTTCCAGCAGGTCACGAGAGCTGGGAACCTGGACTGCACTGTTTCGACTCTATGGAATCACTTTTCCTGAGCTACATTCTCTCGTGTGAAGGGCCACCTCCTCGAAGCAGCAGCCCTGGGCAAGCCCCAAGGGTGTTTGTCACGGGATGTCAGGGAGCTCACCGCCACAATGCTGCTCAGTAACCTCCTGAGGAGGACGCTCCAAGATACTTCTCTTGGACCCCAGAGTCTAGAAGGATGGCAATGCTCCTGATCAACCGTACTTTATGTTCCCCATCTGCTTTCAGAATCATGTTTCTCTATTTGCCTCAGTGTCCAGGAAGCTCAGGACCTGCATCAGTGGCCCACCTTTAGGAAACACACAGGACCCCAGACTGCATCTTTCTGTATAGTCACTTTCCTCCTAGCTGCAACAAAGCATCATTTTACTTCTCCTTCTACCTGATTTACCTTTTAAATTAAATCTCAATTCGTTACATGGATTTTCATTAGGTGCTTCAATTCTTTTTTGCAACAAGGTAGAGCATAGTCATATCCCACTAAGGAAAGAGAAACCAGGCCCCTGCCCCAAACCTGTGACACCTCTGAGTCCTCTGCTGGCCTGGCTGTCTCAGGTGGGGCCTTGTCTAAGGAAGCAGCTGAGCACTCCTGCCTCCCAGTCATGGAAAGCGCCACACCGAAGCTGTCCTCATGCCGTGGCAGACCCTGGGGACTTGGGAGGCTGCCCCTGGATGACCCTGTCTGCTAGGCAACTGCTGACGTCCCCGTGACTCGCCTGCCCACTTTGGCACTGAGGCGGCTGACGCCACGCCAGTGTGTTCTGTCCGAAGCACTTTTTCCTGAAAACGTTTGTACCTCAGATCTACCCACCCAACACTCCTCTGCTGGGTGGGAGCTTTCCACCCGGTGACTTTCATCCAGCCACATGTAAGGTCCATCTGTTGCCCTGCCTGCAAGCTGATGGGTCAGGCTATGTTCACTTAGCTTCAGAAGTATCCTGATTTCTAATATAATGAAATCTCTTTATTTCGAATGGGCTCATTTGGCCATTCATCGAAGACTGATGCTACTGTGGGCACGGAGCTATTCTAGGGGCTCTGGGAGGAAAACCTGGTCACAGTCACTCCAGCACACCTCACGGCCGCCCCTTGAGGGACTCCAAGCCCCAGCGCACTGAAGAGGAAATAAATGGGGGTACAGCTAGCATATACGCCCAAATGGGCTTCCCTGTGGATAATGGAATACGAGAAAATTCAAGCCCTCTGGCCTTTTTTCTTTTTTTTAAGTGGTGAAATCTTAAGAACTCTTTTGTTCTCTTGCAGGAAACTAACTTGAGCCCTGCCAACCTTGTCCTGTCGTGTTTGCTGCCCTATCACCCACCTGCTCACCCAGCAGGCATTCGCTGAGCGCCGCAGTGTGCTGGGCATATTCTAGACACAGGCCCCGCTCTCAAGGCACCGTGGTCCGGTGAGAGAAAGAATCCTGCCAACAGGTAGCTGGAATTCACCATGATGCCTGCATGATGGAGGGAGGCTAAGACGCCTGCGGGAAGGGTACCTACTCTGATTTTATATGATGCTTGGAAAGACTGGTAAAGACACTGATGTGAAGACGTGTTATGTGAGACACCGTGTGTGTGCGCACGCCCGACAAAAGAACAATGCAGCTATGCTAACGACCAACGACAAATTGCAGAGACTTAGAAAACACACCCACACCTCTATCATACATTTATTTATTCAGGGGACTGACCCCTGATTTGCCATGTCCAAAGGGGGACTCATTTTAAATATCCCTGTGCTCCAGCGCCAGTGGCCAGAAGATGTCACTGCTAACCCATCAGAACCCAGCTGACAGGGCTGCCATGGGGCGGGGATCCCAAATGTACTCATTAGAGGCCTGAGAGCCACCCGTGAAAATCGAACAAACGAGGATACTGCAGAAATGAGGCTTCACAGAGCCTCAGCAACGGGCCCAAAAGCTAACCGAGGTTTCTTCATGCTGCTTCCGGGGTCATTACTTGAGAAACACAGATTGCTGGCACCTGTGTCACCGCATTTGCAAAACCTATGACAGCTCTGCAGTTGCTAACACTAGTCTGTGAGCAACACAACTATGACACTGCCAGCGGGGAAACAGAGGGGGTGCGGCTCGGCCAGCCAGGAGCAGAAGGGGCAGGGTCACTCTTGCGGCCATCAGCAGCAGCAGAGGTGTGGCACACGGGGGCCCGCACGCCTACAGGCCTGCGCTTCTGACACCTTCCCTGTCCTTCCTGCTGGCCATACGGTGCCCCAGCAGAGGACTTGAGCAGCGGTCACTTTCCCACATGAAGCGGGGCTCTGCAGCCGGGTTTCGCAGAAGGGCGAGGAACACTTTGCATTAAACCAGGTAAGACGGAATTAGGAAGCACCATCTCTTTGTATCTAAGTGGCAGCCTGACACGGCGCTGAGAAACACTGTGAAGCTGTCAGGCGTCAAGGCCGCTGCCTGTCACGGAGTGCGGGCCCTGTTCTTCAGCACCCACGGCAGGGCCTGGTGCAGAGCTGAGACTGTGCACCTTCAAAGCCCTTTGTATATAAACCTAAGTCACAGGGTCTGAAGCCCAGGATGAGAACACTGCCTGAAATGTATTTTTATCCTGCCCTGACAGAATGAGTCCCCTTTCTGGGGGAAGTTCTGACAGATTTCAGTGGCGTGCCTCCTTTCCCAATTTTTACTCGGAACCAGCACACCTGTGACCAGCAGGAAGCGTGAGCCAAACACACTCTAATGCGACGCGATGCCTAAGGCTTCACTCTGGCCTCGCATCGCCGGGTGTCTCTCATGGTCACGCGCTGCACCAGTGGAGTCATCTTACGTTAAAGCGCCACTCATTGAGCTTTAATCTCAAACTAAATGAATTTTAGCTCGCCTCAAAGGTTTGCAGAATGTGCTTTCTGCCCTCAAGCACTTTCTTGATTCAACAACAGCCTGGGTAAAATATAAGAGTAAATGCCTGTGTTGTATAAAGTGCTGCCGATACACTGCCTTCGTTGATCCTCAGAGGTAACTGAGGTTCAGTGAAGCCAAGTGACTTGCCCAAGATGTTACATGACCGGTGCTGCTGAGGTGGACTCTGACCCAACCCACGTGTCTGAGTCTCATCGGGACTCTGTCCATGAGCCACAGCTGCTGCTAAAAGGCACAGCCTGACTCTGTGCTCCCATTACAGTTTTAGGAGATTAGCAGACAATAGAATAAAGCTTTGGGAATTAAAACAAAAATTTTTCTAACTTCCTTAAAGTGGGAAAAAAATGAAAAGAAAAGGCGTTGCCGCCACAGGCATTCCATTCTCTTTTCTTTCCCTTTGAATCCCGCGGCCAGGCCAGCGCAGGGTCAGAGATAATGCTATTATTCTGAGGAGATGATGTATTCTACCCTACTGTGAGCAAAATAAAAAGAACTGGTCACCCCAAGTTTAGAACAGTCACATCTAGAGCAGGAAGAGAGCCCTGGGCAGAGCAAAGCATCTATGCCGTCCCAAGACGGGCCACACGGCCCCCGCGACCCTGTGGTACCTCGGCAGGAGTGGTCCATCTTGTTGAACTGGAAGTAGCCCGACTTGCACTGACACAGCGCAACACCGTCCAGGTCCGTGCAGATGGAGGTCTCTCTGTCACACTCCGGAGTCTTCCGCTTACACAAGCTGCCCGCTGGAATGGATAAACAAGACAGTGAAACAAAACAAAACCTCTTAGACTTCAAACCTTCAGATGCATGAACTCTATTTTAAGAGGCTCTGAGAACAATTTTCCAAAAACTGTACATGGCGCACACTCCTTTCAGAGATCCATCCTGCCTTCTGCCAGCCTCCCCCCTGTCGGCCCCAGGCCCGCTCACTAGCAGTTCGCACAGCGTGCCATGAGACAGGGAAACCCAGAATAAACAGTGCTGTCCCCAACCCCAGCATCCACTGCAATCCGGCCCTTGAAGGTGTGACATCTTCTTGCTTAAAGGCTGCAGGGGGGAGATTGACAATGTAAAAGCCACGACCACACTCTTCTGAGGAAGCTGAGGGACTCAGAAAGCATGTCTCAGCACTATGTCTGTGCAGCCGAAAGGGACGCAGCACACTGCTGTGGAGGCAGCTTGCTACCGAACACAGACGTTCCAAGGAGAGGTGTGGAAGATAACTGCTTTCTGGGGGCTGTAGTTTAAATACGTCACCTGTCTGCCTCCACACTACATTCACCGTGTCTTCAGGCTTATTTGTCTCTGGGTCTTCAGCACCTTGCACAGAGACTGGGCCACACAGCAGCGCCCGATACTACACATGACGAAGGTGGTGTCAGACCACCAGTCACCGGGTCAGCAAGAGAGCCCGGCGGGCAGAGAAGGAGTGCCTTCTTCCTCCTTTCCCTATTTCTTATGTGTGTGTCCACCCGTCTGCATCCAGCCCTGGGCATGTGGGCCATGTTCATTTCATGGCTGACAAAGAACCATTTCATTGTTATAAAAAAAGCACTCATGCTGGGCCTGTGACCCTCCCTGGCACTGTATACCTCGACCTCTCTCTGAGGCTGTATACAGCGGGCACAGGGAGGCTGCATTTTGCCATCTAAGATAAGCCTGACCAAAAAAGATACATGTAGTTGGGGTACACAGACAATAGAACAAAAATATAAAGCCAGCGGGAGAGTAAGCGGTAACTGACGCAGGCCTGCGTGCATGGCAAGGCAAGCCTGGCATATGCTGCTGCTGGCCAACAAGTGCAAGTTCAGAATGGGGAGAGGCCCTGGAAGGGCAATGTGTATATTGTGCAGTGAGGACGGTCTCTCTTCTCCCCTTCTCCCACCTTCAGGAAGACATCAACCTATTTAGAAACCAGCTCTTAACACGGCAGAGCTGTCCCCACCTAGGCAGGTTCTGGCCATGGGAGCTGACACCCACATGGGAGGGCCGGAGTGGGGGAGGGGGCCCAGAATCAGCCTCCTTTTCTGAGTCCTGGAGCTTGGGACCTTGTGGATGGCCTGGTCACGGGAGGTAAGTTTAGGACACGATGTTAGTTCTCAGTGCCAAAGTTCCTGTCTTTATCAGTGGCAGCTGACATGCTAAATGAGAACCCCGTTTGTGTGTGTAATAGAATTTCCTTTGTTTATTGTGGGGAGTCTGTATTTAAGGGACAAAAGTAAAAAATGGAAAATCTCACCAAGCAAACACCGCAAAGCTGGCACCAGAGAGGTTCCAAAACTGCAGTCCCCCATGTAAACCTCCTGAAGGCTCTCCAGTCCTCTGGCCTTAATCCGAAGAACGCCCAGGGCCAGAGGCCGCCCGGGCGGCACTAGCTGCCTGGCCTGATTAGATACTTTCTGGAACCCGATGTTGTGTTTTCCTTTTGTCCTGCCCGTTCACCCAGCATGCTGGCAAACGCCGCCCTCTGCCTGAAGCACCCCTTCCCTGCACAGAAGCAGGTTCACCAGAACGCAAGAGCAGCTGGCCTGCCTCTGCAATGGAGGAGCGGCTACCCCAAAAACTCTTCATTAACATTCCATCCTAAATCCATCAAACGGAATCACTCAGAATCCCATTTTCATTTGAAGCCTGGCGAGGTGATTTTCCATGTCCACACTGCCCACGGTCCTTCCTGGGCATGGCACCCGCAACACAGACAATGAGAACTGAACGTAAATCCGAGGCTGAGACACGGCATGGGCGATCTCCAGGGACTCAAAACCTCTCCAGACATGAGCTGCAGGGTTTTGAAAGGCGGGGAAGCAGGTATTTTGTGAACTGAAAAGTAAAAACCCGCCTTTCCAATGGCTGTGTCCAGAGTAGCCCAGTGCCGCCCAGAGGTTGGAAACACCCGATGTTGGAGCCCGAGGGCTCCTACCCGTCACGCCCGCCTCGCCAGCACTCAGAAAGGGCAGCCAGAGCTCAAGCTGAGTGTGTTGGCAAGACCTGGAGAAGACCTGGGATTAAAACAGACAAGTGAGCCTGCAATTCACGGGCTCTGAAAGGAGAGGTGACGCATGTGTGGGGACAAGGGGCTAAGTGGGATATCTCTGTACCTTCTTCTCAATTTTACAGTGAACCTAATACTGCTCTTAAAAAACTAAAGTCTTAAAAAAGAAAAGAATGGAACCTCAGCAAGGAAAACAGGAGCTTTCCCACGAGCCACAGACACCCAGGCCGTCGGAAGAAGGGGAGTCTGAGAGTGGCGGGGCTGCTCCCAACACGCCCTTACAAATCCCAGCATCCGGCCACTGGATTTGCAAGGCATGAACTGCATTTCCTGGGGACAAAATGCTGACCACAGAGGGTGTGGTCCCTGAGTGTGTGGTGAATTCAAAGGTCCCCTTCCTACTCACTGGGGAGGACAAATTGGGGCCCTTGGATCATGAAAAGAAACAAAGTAAACCGAAGCGTTCTTGCCTCAGAGTTCCGAGCACAGTGTAACGGGGCATGGATTTTAACTAATTCCCCAACGATGCTGAGCGATAGCAACTCCAATTCCAGAAAGTTCAGCTTTTTTCTTTTTTTTTAATTAATAAATAGCCCTGAAATAGGCCAAAGGTGCGGCATGTATCCCAGAGTGAAAGGTTAACTCCTGGCTCTCAGGCTCTCCAGTGAGGGCGCTGGACAGCCCTGGGGCCAGTACTCACAGAGCCCCAGACCCGGGGAACCACATCCTGGATCTCCCGGCAGATGCAGCACCAAGGCTGCTACCAAGGCTGCTTAGGTCAGTGTCTGGGCACCAGATGGGAGCTTCACACAGGCTCCACATCCTACTTGTGTAGTAAAACGAGCTTAGCAGAGCCCACTTCGGTCACTTATGAGATGGCCGCGGGGACAAGCCCCTTTGCGAAGCAGCACTTTGATTCCAGCAGTTTTCCCAGCCCAGAGGCAAAACCGCTCCTCCAAGACCCAGATTTGCCTTCTGAACTTGTTTCTAACCCTTCCCCGTCTGCTTTCTACTAGATGCCCCGCGGATGCTTTTTGGCAAAACAGGTAAAGCAAGAACAAGAAGGCAGAGATTATCTTGAACGGCACTGGGCAGTCTGTGCTACATCATTCTGGTCTTGTTTCTGTGCACTGGTGATGTGCAAATAAACAAAAATGGCAGGTAATGCTGCACATGCTTTTGTACTTAATGGTGTAGGCCGATGAAGGTCTGGGGTACTGACAAGCAGGTACATTCTGTGTGTGAATGCCTGTCTCCCCAGAGAGAGTAGGAACTTTGCAAGGGAAAGGAGAGTGATTCCTGCTTCATCACATCAGGTCCTGTATAGGAATAGAAGGGGCAGCATGTCAAAGACCAGGTGACTTCAAGACTGCATGTGTGTGAGTGCACACACGCGTGTACAAAGGTCCACACACACAAAGGTCTTTTGCTTAACACCCATTTCAAGGATAGCCTGGCTCTGTGATGAGCTTTCTTGGACCCAAGCCCCAAACGCCTTACATTTCTATTCTAGGTCATTTCTATTCTCTGTGCCTAACGGCATGGGTGGGGCCCTCCCAGAGGGCTAGTCTCTCACCTCTAAAGATCCGCCTCTGAGATCCCAAGAGCTGGCAGACCTCAGCAGAGGACCTGCAGGAGTTGACACATTTCTGCATCCCGTCGGCCAGGTCAAACAGCGTCACGTTGGAGGCCAGGGAAAAGGTGGTTTGCAGTGACACGACCGCAGCGCTGGCCTCCCTACAGACAACACGGGCAGGTTTTATTGTTCTACAAGGACATGCGGGCCCGAGGCCTTTGAAAAACAAGTGTCATCTCCATTGTCCAGCGAGGGAATGGGACAGCATGAAGGTCCGCTGACTTCGGTCATTCTGTGGCTTGTTCAAAACAGGGCCCAGATTTATTGCTGCCACCCATGTAAGAATATCCCCCCGTTTCTACAGACTGGTTCACAGGCGAATGTACTTACCTAGAAGCATGAGCTGTGGATCGGGTATAACCAGGTAACGTGGAAAAACACATATTTAACTGAAAGGAAGAACAGGTTTGTCATTAACTGTGAGTTAGACAAAAGCCTTAGACCTGGAACCAACTTCCTATTTTCAGAATTAAACAGGCATTTTCTAGGCATCAAGTCATCAGCAGGGGGGTTTACAGAGGAGTGGTGTCCTTTTCTTGTTCCCTTCTTAATGCCTTCCTGTGCTTATGCTGTTTTCCGGGAGTACAATGGGAGAGAGGCAGACAGTAAATCAGTGGGGAAAATCTTGGCAGGAATGATGTTCAGAACAGCACCCTTGGATCTAAAACATCTTCAAAGCAGCAGATCTCTTCTAAGACCCAGCGTTTCAAAAATCTCAGAGGCAACTGTTTATTTGGGCTTTGCATAGTGAACAAACCTCATGAAAAGGCTGGTTCCTCTCAGCCACCCCAGGTCTGGCGGGCCCTGCGCACACCCTTCTTAATCTACAACAGTTGACCCAACTCAAAGATAGGTCCTCTTCAAAAGGCTGTCCATGGGAAATTACATTACGTGGGTCAAGAACCCTTTTGTTGAGAGCAAATTGAGACTGACTGCCTGTCAGTGCTTGCCTCAGGCCCTCAGAGAGCGCAGGAGATCCCTCCAGGGCATAAAGAAAGTACCATGCCTGCTTCCCTGTTCCCCCCACATTGGGGCTGGGGGCTTCTGTTAGGCAGCAGAGGGTCTCAATACCTTGACCAATGAAGACCCACCTAGCTTCAAAGCCCATGTGTCAGATACATCTCAAACACGGGATGTTATCAAACCCTTTATGGCTTTGTATGACATTGCTTTATACTTTGATAGGCAATGATTTGCCATTAGCATTATTACTTAAGCTTTGTTTTTTTCCCCAGGTGAAAACAGAAATGGCACACTTGGGAAAGGCCACTTGAGTAGCTTCTCCAGTCACTGCCCAAATCTTCACTATTTCCTGGGGGTGGAGATGTCACTTAATCAATACGTTGACACCGTGTAAAAGTTAGCAAGTCAGAGTAGTCACTGAGCACGAGTACCGGAAAGGACTGCCCCGGGCACAGCGTTCTGAGCCCCGGCACTATCATAGAAGGAGCCATTGACCTGCAGCACAGCCGCGGGCAGGTGCGGTGGAGCGACGCCACCACCGGGTAGAAGGTGTGAAAGTAGACATAAAACCCACTGTGGAGTAAAGAATTAACCTTGCCCAAAGAGAGGGCTAGCCCCTGGTTCCTCAGAGGTAATCTCTAAGCCTTTGGAATGGCCTGCCTTTGTTTACCCGGAGGCTCAGGCCACTCCAGATAGTCGAGCACTCTGAATTATGGTGAGGGATTTGAGGCATATGATACCCCCTGGACCTCCAAAGGGGCTGGAGACTGAGGTCAGCCATATGGGTGGTTGACTATGTCTACAGATCGGCTCTAATCTTAGTACATGTGCTGCCGAAGCGAGCACTACACAGTGCCTCCAGACACCACGACTCAAGTAAGCTCTCCGGGTTGGCCGTACTGCATGCCTATCAAACACATTATTGCCAAGGGGAGTTCATACCGTCCATGACTCCATGGGAGAGAAACACTGGAAGCACCAAGTTTGGAGCCCTCCCGGACTCTGCCTACATGCCTCCCTTCCCTTGGCTGATTGCAACCTGAAGCTTTTCACTGTAATAACCCATAACCGTGGTATAACAGCTTTTGGTGAGATCTTCAGTCCTAGTGAATTATAAAATCTGAGGGTGGTCTTGGGGATCCCTGAACTTGCAACTGCTGTCAGAAGTGAGGGTGGTCTAGTGGACTGCTCGCCAACTTTGCACTTGCTCTGTGTGAGCTCAATGTCATTAACTTCTGGAGCCTCTCAGTTTTCCATCGCAAAGGTGTGGGCAACACTGCTTACAGAAGTGAGGCATCTGTCAAAGCTCCTGTCACGGAGCAGATGCTCGGTGGGTACAGACACAGGACTGGAGTCTGAATGTTATACAGATAAAATCCACGGTCCCATAAAATCCTATAGGTTTCGGTTAATATACTAACTCTCACCCATAAAGAACGAGTGAAGCTGAAATCAGAAATCAGCTGATCTCTGAAGCTTATTTTAATGACAAACCTCAATTTTCTAAATACCAAATCTTAGATTCGGGTAGCAGTTGAGAGGCAAAATTTACTATCTGAGTTTCATTTCATTTCTTCTTTCGTCTCCATTTTTCTTTTTCTTTTTCCTGACAAAAAGTAAGCAAAGAGGGAAAGAAGAATCAAAGTCCCCTAGATAATCTATGCAATGAATTCTCAGCCCTGGACCATCAGGATTAACTGCTCTGCCTCTGAACTTCCCTTGAGGAAAAAAAAGCCTCATCTCTGCACCTTCTCTTAAACACAGAGAGCAAGTCCCAGAGCATGCTGACAGCAGACGCGGCAGTAGGATTCTCTGGGTCCTTCGTCTTCACCAACAGCTTTTACAGGTTCAGGCCTCTGAACACCTGCAGCTGTCAGTTTGCACGTGGAAAAGAAATGCCAAGAGGCTGCATCTGAGGGCGACCTCGAAGAGCTGCTTCCACCGGGGACCACTAGTTCTCAACACCTGCCTTCTGTTTCCGAGGGGCCTGTTATCCTGCCTTCCAAATATAACAGGAGTGAACAGCGCAGAGATACAGCTGATCCCCAGGAGGTTCCCAATTCCGAATGAAATCTGTTCTAGAAAGCAAAGGACTAGAAGGAAGACGTCTTTCGGAAAACTTACTGTTTTGGTGATCTCGTTTTCAACCTCACGTAGGTCGGAATGTTTTTCCATGGTGATGTTAGGAAACATTTTCTTTAATTTAAACTCTGTCACGAAGGTTCTAACTGAAAACAAAAACATCACCTGTTAGGCTGCACAACAGGCTGACCTGCATGGCTGTGTCTGCAAACTTCTGGGTCATCCAGCTTCACTCCACCTCCAAGGACCGCCTCTGTGCTTTTCTTTCTCCTGGAGGGTGGAGACCCCCTCGCCCACTCTAGGAAAGTGAACAAACATCTACTGAGCGGAACTGAAGGCTCAGACTGAGTATGTGGGAGGGCTGCTGAGAGGAGCCTTCTTCACGTCTCTCTAGCGGCCTTCCCATAATCGATGCCTAACAAAGCTGTGACAAAGAAGAAAGATGAGCTGGCCTAAATACATACCCCTGGAGGGAGACATGGGGCTAGACACAAAAAATGCTCGCCAAGCCTGTAAAGGTTTCCAGGGAGGAGAACTCTGGCACTCTAGGTCTTTCACCAAGTTGGTTAAGTCCTCGGGTTCACGGGCAGGCTTCGGCTTCCTCTTCTCACTACTGTTACCCACATCAACCCCTATTCCTCTTGCTCAGAGGAAATGCCCATTTTATCACCGATAAAAGAGTCTTCCAGAAGTCAGTAACTTCCCAAGGTCACACAGCTTCCAACGGCCAAAATTAACATTTAATGTCACATGTGCCCATCTTCTGGTTTTTTCTACACCCGCAGCCCCCTGAGGAATCTGATATTCTAAGGACAGCCAAGGGGCTGCAGTAGAAGGTTCCAGATGTCCCCAGTGAGGCCCCACTCCGGGAGGCTGCCAGACTCTGTGACTATGAGCCACATAATGAAACGAGCCATATTCAAGAGACTGCTGGATTCAGGCATGAAAGAAAGCAGCCTCGTTTTCAAGGCCCATTTCACTCATAAAATAAAATTCCAGTTAACATCAATTTGTGCTGATTAGACCTGAGGGGAATGGAACTTACAAATGAGGGGCAACCAAAAATTAGTATAGCCTGCTTTATATCTGGCTCTTATCTTACTTTATATTAAATTGTTATCTTCCCCTTTGGACAGAAAAAAAGCCCCCCAAAAACCCAAAACACAGAAACTCCCGAAGTTGCTCTTTCATGGAAAGCTTGCTTGCTGAATTAAAAAAAAAAAAAAAAAGGCCCACAAATGAGCCAGGGAAAACATTTAACATCTTATACTTACAGTCTAAAGCCCTTAATCCTTATTTAACATCTTTTTGCTTGTTCTACGGTTCAGTGAAGCCAGCTGCTAAGGACTCTTTCTGAGCAGCAGGGAGCTCTTTGAAAACCTTCTTGGCCAAATGAAAGCATTGCAGCATGCTCTAATTTGCATGTTCCTCTGGTGTGTACGAACAATGAAGTTAAATGACTTGAAAAGGGAAAGATGATTGTTAACATAATAGACCCACTCTCCTCCTGGACCCTGGGGACCCTGGGGACACTCCACAAACAGGCTTCCAGAACGGGCACCCCACTCCTTCGTCTCCACATCTCACAGGTCCAGGTTTATACCCAGACACTCTGTATAGAAACAGACAGATTGCAAATGCTGAGTACACAGATCTCTTCTGAACCGTGACAGTGAGTGTGCCTGTTTTCAGTGTGAATAGGAAGATGGCATCACATAGCCCCTTCCCAGCCCCTGCACCCTCCCCGGACACACAGATACCCTCACCTCTGCAGTTACATCACTTGGCTTGAAGGCAATTTTTTTCATTAGATTTAACTGTCGATATACACAGGTTATCAAAAGTGATTTAAGATCCATAATTATTACTTATTCAGAGTGGTTCATTATTTTCAATGCTTTCAATTCTGGTCCAAGCGGTCCCAGAGGTGAAAGACTAATGTTAAACATTACCTCCCATCTGGAGAATTCTACCATTTCTTTTCTTTCTTTTTTTAAATTTTTTTTATAAGAGTTTATTTGAACCAAACCGGCAACACATGCCGGGGATTGCTCCGAACTCTACTGTGTTCAGAGCTTGCTCAAACACATTATCTTATTTGATGGTCACAATAACCGCGAGTGGGAAGCAGACCGGGGTAATCTGATTTTACGGATGAGGCAATGGAGGCTCAGGGGCCACGCCCTGTGTGTGGGTGGCGGTGCTGGAGCCTGAGGCCAGGCGCTTGAGTCCCTGGGCAGGTGCCCTTTCCATACAGCTTCAGAACACAATCATTTCCATCTTCTCCCTTCCTAAACCCAAAACTCCTGGCTTATTTCTTATAGATTGTAGCTAAATGGAATAGGTCAACCAAAAGCACATCAACTATTAGAATAAGAGGAATTCTTGATTGTGACTGATATCTATATTCCTAGATTTTCCTTTCTTTAAATAATGCTTTGACTTGATCCTTGTATTTTAAACAATTTTCAAAATTCTACCATTATTTTAGTAGGGTAGCAACTGTTGTAATACATTTCTAGGCCCAAGATGGAGCTGCTCCTGCCCAGGGTGCTAGGTCAGCAAACTGAACTTTTGTAACCCTACATAAGTGCCCTGCTGGGCAGACATGTAGTATGTCCAGTCGGCCAATCCCCATACTCCACGCCAACCCTGGGCTCTATACTTATTTCCTTGTTCCTTGATCTTTCTAAATAAGGTCAGATACGCAGCCCAGCCAATCACACACTGTTGGCACGTTGCCACTTCTAGCCCTCTAAAAACTTCACTCTTGCCCACAATCCCTCAGGAAAAGTGCTCCACAGCTTGTGAGGCACTGCACTGCCCCATCCACCAGTTGTTCTCCCCTAAGTTAAGGGTGTCAACCTCATCACTAAACTGCTTTAGCTTTGTCATTTGACACAACCTTCTAAAAAGTCTGATGATTCCCCTTGGCCTACAGGCAATAGGAGTTCATTCAAATGACATTTTCAAAAGACAAAGACATCTGTTCTCTCAAAAAAACATTTACTGAGTACTTTTTGTGTGTTAAGAATCACACTGGGCAATTTAAGATGATTCAAAGTTGACTCACTTTACCTGCCAGTTTCCTTATCGAGCTTAGATAACAACTCTAGTTCTTCACTTCTAATTTGTCAACAAGTTGCGTATGGAACTAGGCACTCAAATGCGGGGTCACACACTGTGCGAGAGTCTCCGGATTAACACGATTAACACGCTGCTGTGCGACAGCAGGAGTGTGGGCCGCAAACCTGGCCGCCAATCAAGCAGTTGTTTACACTCGGCCACTGAGCACCTTGTCAGGGCTTTAGTTTTCATGTGGATTGTTTACTTCTTAATCTTAAAGTGGTGATTACATCTAAAATCAACCAAGTTTCATGAAGCTATCAAATCAGGACACAAAATGTGACAAGCTGTATAGTCCGGCAATGGCTTTGTAAAAATGTATCTGCCTGTGGACAAGGACGTGAAGATTGGTTTTAAAAATGAAAAGAATGTGTGAATTTGGTAGGACAATCAGGGTTTCCTTCCCTTTTTTCTCCCCATTAAATGTAGTTTTTAAACTATGATTGGAATACCCTCTGATGTATACATATCTTCCCTAACCGCAGGCGGGAATGACCAAGCAGTGTCATGCACCAACGATGGCATATCTATGTGCTCATTAAAAAGTCTAATATTTTTAATAACATGAGAAAATCTTTAAGATGTAAAGTTTGCATAAATACCACATAATTTCAACTAAATAAGAATATAATACACACTAAAACAGTTTCAAGTAAGACGATATACTTCTAAGTGGTGGAATAATAGGCAGCATCTACCGCTTCTTCCTACATTCCTTACGTTATACCTTGGGCAAATATTGATTTTGGTGAGGGAGAAAAACAATGTTACTTCTTATGTTCCTTTGCAAAATATACTGTGGTGTAGGAAGAGTTCCAAAATAGACTAACTCTCTTACCCAAATTGCATATTCCTTTATCCAGCTGGTACCCAACTGGGCATCTGCAGGTGAAGGACCCCTGAGTGTTGTTGCACATGGCCAGGGGTGGGCAGGGGTTCGAGAGGCACTCGTTCACATCTGCAGAGGGCAGCAGAGCAAAACCAAAGCCCATTACAGCAGGCACTTACTAAGGGCCAAATGGCACTGGGTGTAGCGGGGCCCCAGGGGTGAGCCGGACACTAG
This sequence comes from Desmodus rotundus, assembly GCF_022682495.2. Taxonomy (NCBI): domain Eukaryota; kingdom Metazoa; phylum Chordata; class Mammalia; order Chiroptera; family Phyllostomidae; genus Desmodus; species Desmodus rotundus. Next base: position 102,228,284 of record NC_071388.1, read on the forward strand.
CTTTGTTCTCAAAGGGCTACCAGCCTAGTAAGGGTAGAGGCAGCGTGCATACAGCCAACTGTAACCACAAGGCAGGGTTTGGAAGTACGGAGAAAGGAGCAGATTTTAATGGAAGGGAGGATTAAGATGGTTTCAAATAATATATGGACTAAGATTAGAAGAACTTTAATAAGCAGACGTAAGTGGAGGCACTCCAGGCTGAGGCACCAGCACAGTGAAGGCCAGGGGCAGGAAAGTGCAGGGGCTGGGGGAGCTGTGATGGTCCAGAGCGGCAGGAGCGGAGGGAGCCCACAAAGTGAAGCCAGATCGTGGAGACTTGTCAACCTCAGTGTCTGACACTATTCTACTGACGACACATAAGCGTGTTAACTCTCAAGTAAGCAGGGTATTGATTTGAAAATCTTACTCCCCTGCATTTTGGAGAGAGAAAAAAAAAGAGTTCACTGCCCATCTCGATGTGCTGTTGGACTGCAGACCACGGGAGGTGACCTCTCCTCTTACCCACACTGCAGTCGTCCCCTTGCCAGGAAGGTGAGCACACGCATCGAGGCCCACGGCTGGGGGCGTCCACGGAGCATTTCCCATCGTGAAGACAAGGGTTGGGGGCGCAGCTGCTCACTAAAAACACATTCCAGGGATAAAGCAGTTAACCACACAGGACATGTAAAGGCAACTCTAGGCAAATGTTTAATTCTCCTGGCTAATATTTGATTCTTGCTTAGTTCTGTTTACTTGCCCTGAAAGGCCACACTACTAAAATAGAACGGGCTCCTAAGGGGAGCAGCAGAGAAGCAGTGAAACTGGATTCCGGCACTCGCTTATATACTGACGACTGGATCCCTGAGTGCGAGAACTGGTTCAAATCCAAATGCTACTTACAGGTCACACTATTCAGGGTTGGCGATTATGTTGCCTTTGTGATACTTAGAAAATTCTACTTGAATTAATGCCCACTGAAACACACGTTAAGTGGAAAAGGATCCCTGATCACCCATCCTCCCGCTGCATCCTCCTTTATCCGAAAAGCTCAAAATGTGACGACGTGGGGCCTCCACTGGTGGTGCAGTCACTCAGAAAACCTTTTGGAGCTGGGCACTGCAGTGCCTTCTGTTTACGCAGTGAAACAATGAGCCCGTCGATTCTTCCAGGCCCTAATGATGCACTGGCTTCAGTGTCATCTCGGACCCTCAGTTCCCAAGGGCAGGGACCGTAACTCTGTTTCGGTCTGTATAACCCACACTGTCATGCTCCAGTTACATAACAAGGGCCTAATAAAGGTTTTGGACGCATACTTAGAAAAGCTGAAACCCACAAAACAACTGCATCGTCTCCAAGGAGAAAATCGGTGGTAGGATGAGAAAAGGAAGGCAGAAGTCAAGAGTTCTAACTCCAAAAGAATAACCCCGAATAAAAACAAATGGTCTAAACCTAGAGATGGTGTTCCTGTCCCTCACTGCTACTCTTATTTACCTAAATCCACCTGCCTAAGCCCAGCGGCTATACAACCAAACACTGAACCCACGGATCCTGTCACGAAAAATATACTTCCAGTCAGTAACGACACTCCCGATACTCGCCCACAGTTACCACTGCAATGGCCATAATCGGCTTGAAGGGCGATCGTGTACGCTTGGCCACTGGGAATGAAGCTCTGTGAACTGTGAAGCGGGGATCCCTCACTTCCCGGGCAAAGGGTCCACCTTTCCTTCCCCAGAGGTGCTGGGATCACTGGTACAAAGGGCCACTGATGCGCTGTGGCCCTGTGGTGCTGGCGGGGACGGCGGGTGCGTCCTTCCAGCCACCAGATGGCTGATGGCTGACTCAGCTGGAACTCTACCACTAACTGCGCTCCCTGCTCCAGTCACTACAAAGCACTTCTCATCTTTTCTTTTTCCCTAAGATGTTGGTCTCCATTTCACCCTGCCACCAACAACAGTTCTCCTTTCCTGGGTCTGGACAAGTCAAATGTACAATTTTGAACATGTTATCAAAAGCCAGATGACTGTACTTCTACCTTTCCTTACACGGTAAAGAATCATGCGGATGATGGCTTTACTTTCCTGTACTGGGAACTTCAATGTGAGGTAAAGATAACCTCAAGCACAATTAAAAGAGCCCTGGTCATACAGTCACTATAGGAAAAGATCAGCTCATCATCTTCTTACTGAACATGCCCATTTACTCCCTCCTACCCTCCCCCCCCCCACACACACATTTATCAACTAGCAACATCATCTGCGGGAGGCAAAAGAACCCGGGCTTCCCTGAACCAAGAGAAGCCTCTCTGGTGACTGGAGCCACCCAACTGACTCAGAAGCTCAGGGCTCTGATCTGGGAGCTGTCACCTACTCTCACTCCGTGTCTCAGACAGGCCACCTGAAACTTCTTTATTCCCCATGTTCTCTCCCCTCCAATCCCACATTACTGCCCGCTCTGGCCGTGGAAGAGTTGAAGGCATGCTTGAAAAGCTCTTGCAATTACAGGGTTTTACACACAGCAATTACACTATCTACTGATGCCACGCACAGCCAATGGCATCGCTCCTCCTTCCTCAGGAAGAATTATGTACCTCAGGGGTGAGAAACTTAGGTCCACCATGACATTATTTTATGTTTCAACAGGAAGCATTGCAAACACCAGTCACTGCTACACATTCAAACGAATCCCCACCCAAGCAGCTCTCAGCGTGCCCGTGTGCCTGTGTCCTACCTGAGGCGGTTTGGGGCTGTGTGCTGCTCTCAGCACGGAAGGTGGTAGATTTGGGAGTCAGCACTTCAGCTGAAGAAACACCCGTGCTCTGGGGAGAAGGAGGTGTTCTGAGGAAACGTGACGCTGGGCTGTACTCTTCTGAGACGCCAAGCACCGTGGTCAGTTCTTTTGCTGATGTGGGCACACTGGTCAGGGAGCTCAGTCGGGTAGTATCATCTACGTGCACCTGGTTCCTTCTTGTGATAACGGCCACTTGCGTTGAGATTCGTGGCGCCAGAATTTCAGGACTGGTTGTCAAGAACTCTTTTCCGGTCATAGTCTGTACTGCTGTGGGGCCAGCTGTTGGAGTTGCTGTGCTTGACAAGGGGCTGGGAGTGGGCACCGGGGGGTGAGAGGTCCTGAGAGTGGTAGCTGTTAAAGCTGGAGGTGTTTGGGCTAAGCTGGTGCTTGTGGCTGGAAGGATCTGCTCAGTGGAGGACTCTGTTAAGGTGGGGGGCAAAGGAATCCCTGACGCGGAGCTCACTCTTTCAGCTTCCGTGGCCTCCGTGGGCAGAGGCTGCAGGCTTAGTGGCTTTGATTCTGTAGATGTTTTCTCGTGGTGTGGGCTGCTCTGGTGCTTAGGATCTGCTGTTTGACTACCGGAGAGCATTTCCACAGATGATGCCATTGTCGACATCCGAACAGCAGTCACAGGCGTGTCCCTTGCCCTGGGCAGGGCCAGTGTACGAGATGAAAGCGGTAGGGTTGTCTGGGACACGGGCAGTGAGGCGGGGGTGGAGACTGTCAGGGATATTGGTAAAGGTGGTAGTGAGGAAGAAAAAGGTGTGGGCACATCAGAAGGGGACTCCGGGGGATGAGCGGAGGCCCTAGTGGATGACAAGGTTGAGGAGGAAGACTGGCGGGACTGTGACACTGAGGGCAGGGGCAAAGGGGAGCCTGACGAAGAAGAGTCACCAACCGATCCAGCATGTGTGCCCAGAAGCACCAAGGTTTTTGGCATGTTAATGGTGGGTGTGGAGAAAGGAAGGTTGGCTGTATGCAGACCCAGCGACTCCGTGGAAGGCTGAGCATATTCCCCTCCATCGAATGAGACATTACTTCTTTCTGTCTGAACCTGAGAAGAGGAAGGATCGTCTGAATGTGAGGAGTCTGAGATCTTAATAGAAGAGGTCGAACTCTCCCTCATCTCCAAGGATGAACCGCTATCTGTGATGGACAGTAATGCCCGTTCTCCTTTGGTGAAAGTAGAGGAGACGTAGGTGTGGTCTGTGTGGTCGCTGGAAGACCTCTGTGCAGTATTGGTGCCACTCACGTGCTCGTAGCTAATTCCCGTGACTGCAAAGGAAAAGACTAAAGTTAGGTCAACCAAACGAATAAGCACCTGAACACACACTGTAAGAAAGACTGTCAGTGTCCTATCCATGAACCCTAGTGGGTGAGACCCTTTCTTGAAGATGCGGTTTCCAATGGTGAGCTCTCGGGAGAGACAGCATGGAAGGCAGGCAGGGTCTGCGTCTGCTGGGCAGATGTGCCCACCTCTGAGGAGCCCAGTGGCAGCAATAGAAACGGTCATGAAAGAGAAGTGGGGCTCGGGGGCCAAAGGATAGGGAACGGGTCCAAATTCCTTCCACAGGCCTATTTTGATAAAGCAAATTGGTATCTTAAAAGCTCTTAAGACCCCAAATAGAACAACTGTTATGCCTAAATGGAAGAAGGAAAACCCTCCCAACTTTCCATTCTGTATGAGGTATTTCTTTGCCAGGAGATCGGTCTTGGCCACAGCATGACCGTTCTCTTTTATTCAAGCATCCTGGCAGACACCGCTGGCAAGTGTGCGGTGCGGGGGAGGTGAGAGAACACAGAAAATTCTCTTTGTAAAGATCTTGTACGGTACTTCCTCAGTGGACAGCGAACGTAATCATTCTGAGGCCACGGGGCAATGGACAGATGGGCTGAAGGAGTGTGGAAGGAGGTCCTGCTCACCACCTCTGGGAGCGGCACGGGCTGCGGTCCCGTTCCTGTGCAGAGGGGTGCTATCTACTTCTTCATCTGTTTCTTCGGGTGCAGCCTCCTGGGAGGTCACGCTTGCATTGGTGAGAGATCGCAGTGTGCGCTCTCCGCTGCCAGTGAAAGTAGCTGAAGTGTGCGGGCTGTGGGCGCGGGCCCCAGACGTCCTGTCGGGCGGTCCCTGCGCGTCCATGTCGGCACTGACTTCCAGCTCAGGCCCGTCTTCAGTGGCTACAAGGAGATTGAAAAGGGAACGGCAAATACACGATTTCTCTCACAGGTGGAATCTAATGAACAAAGTAAACTACAAAGCAAAGTCGAGACAGACTCACAGATAAAAAGTGGGCTGACAGCTGTTGGGGGATTTGCGGAATTGAGAGATTGGGCAAAAAAGAAGAAACAGGAGAAACTCATGGACGTGAACAACAGAGTGACTGCGGGGCAGGGTGGCAGAAGGAAGTGGAAGAGGGTAGAGGGGGTAAGCAGTGATGGAAGGAAACCTGACGTGGGGTGGTAAACACTAAATACATACACACATGATGTGCTGTGGAGCTGTGCACCTGTATAATTTCGTTAACCAGTGTTATACCACTGAATTTAATAAAAAGGGAAAAAAGGAAGATTGAAAAGGGGATGACCAGCCAATGCAGGAGACAAAGGCATGGACTTGAGTCTCAGGAATAAGCCTCACTTCCTGGACTTCGTTGCCCAGATGCTTCCCTAGGCTTTCTCAGGGTCTTTTTCTGAGAAAACCAAACGTTGGGTTCCTGCAGACGCCTACCCGTGACTGAAAGCTCAGGGAGCACTGCGGATCGGCATGTGTGCAGGCGACCCGGATTTATGGGCAGGTTTGTTACTAAACTGAACAGGCTCAGTACTGTATTCTGCTTGGAGGTATCGTAATAAATTGAGTTTGTGTCAGGGAAATGGGTGGTGGCCACAGGGGAGGTGAATGGTGGGCTAACGACTAACAACCCTACTGGGGCTTTAGACCTTTTGACAAGACCTAGTGGGAGGCCCACATTACTCCAAAGGCTTTTACCCCCGGTGGCCCCGGTGATGTGTGACCTGACCCAGGGCCTGCCATTCTGTAGTGTTTGTTCTCCACCTTAACACATCTGTGAGAAACAGCATTGTGATCAGAGGTTCCAGGTGGGCTTGGGGTTTTTGTGTGTGTTTTTTAAGTGTATTTGTTTCATTTTCTTGGTGGGGATAGCATAGGGACAGGTGACACATGAATAAATATCCTTTTCTTCCTTTCTTGGACATGGGAGGGAGGTCCAACTTTTCTTGGCCTAAATACTTCATAATCTGGCTCTATGAGAAAACAGGCTCTTTTCCTGGTTCTCATTCCTATTCCCAGACCAGACTAGCTCTTGATACCCCATGGAGACAACCTGATGGAAAACAGATGTAAAGCAGAGTGTTAGGTAAGTTCACTTCGTGAGAAGTTCAAGTTCACTGACAGAAATGAGTGTGGAGACAGGGATACGACAGTGACCCGGCGCAGCACTGAGAAAGCCGGGAACCAGGGAAAGATGATACTTGACTCAGGGCTTAAGAGACCCCTGGAAGATCCACCAGTAGGGGCTTCAGAGCTGAGCGAATCTGAGCACAAGTTCCCTAGGCAAACAGGGCAAGGCCTGGGATGGGAGATCATTGGGCTCCGTCAGACAAAATTTAGGCAAACCACCCCGTGAGGCTGGCAGACTTAACTCTGTGGGGAGTCGTGACCTGAAACAGAGGGGCTGCACCTGAGTCCCTGCGAGGAACAGCAGGCGAACTCTGAAAGGCTGTTCCGAGATGGCAGAATCAGCTTTGGGCATTCACGGGAGACAAGATAAAGCATTATGTGAACCCACAGTGAGGTGGTTCCAGGAATGAGGGTATTCTGTACCCAGCACTTTATAACCCAACCCCAGGATCCGCTCCCGATTTCTACTAGACCCACCTGGGCGTTAACTGCAGAGTAACTAGGCTGAGCCCCACAATTGTGAGGGTGGAAAATCATGCCTTTTGTCTGAGAGACAGATAATGCATTTTCCACGCACAGACATGAAGGAGCATGAATATCTTCCACCCACGATTATGGTGTTCTTTCATGACAATCATGTTTCCTCACATAACGTGAGTAATACGTGCTAATTTTCCTCACCAATTAGGATGCACATATGGGGACATGCAGATGTTATTATTAGTGGTGAAGAGGTAAGAATTTAAACCTAATGTAAGTTTATATGATACATTAATGCATTTTTGCTTTAGTCAGCATACAATTCACATGGATAAGGCTGCTGAGAATGGTTTTTAAAAATTATACAAAATCATCATTAGAAAGGAACATCAAAAAAAGTTTTCTCAAATCGGTATATTGGACTTCATCAAAATTAAAAACTTTCATGCTTCAAATAATGCCACGAAGAAAGTGAAAAGACAACCCACAGGATGGGCAAAAATGCCTTCAAATCATGTATCTGATAAGAGGCTGATCCAGAATATGCAAAGAGCTCTTATAACTGAAAGAAAGACAAATAACACAATTTAAAAATAGTCAGAAGATCTGAATGGACATTTCCTAAGAAGATATGCAAAGGGCCAATGAGCACAGGAAAAGGTGCTCGACGGGAAGGCGCAAGTCAAAACCACACTGAGACACCACGTCTCACCCACTGGGGCGGCGAGAGTCAGAGAAGACGGATAACAACAAGCGTTGGCAAAGGTGCTGAGAAACTGGAACCTTTGTACATTACTGGTCAGGGGATAACGTGGTGCGACCACTTTGGAACAGATTGGCAGTTCTTCAAAAGGTTAAAAATAGAATAACTATTTAACCCAGCAATCCAAGAGAACTGAAAATACATGTTCACACAAAAGCTTGCACTGGGATGTTCACAATAGTGTTATTAATAACAGCCAAAAGACTTGTTAAAAACCTCCACATCCATCAACTGATAAAAAGGTAAACAAACTGTGGGACGTGCACACAATGGAGTATGACTCAGCCACAAAAAGGGTGAAGTATGACACATGTCACACGGCATGGATGAACCTTGAAGACAGTACGCCAGCCGCGTGTCAAGTGATTCCACTTATATGAAATGTCTACAATGGGCACATCCAAAAAGTAAACCAGTGGCTGTCAGAGGCTGAGAGGAAGAGAGAATGGGGAGCGACTTCTGGCGCCGGGTTTCTTTCTGAGTGATGAAGGTCTTCTGGAATAAGACAGTGGTGATGGTTACGCAGCTTTGTGCATGTACTAAAAACCAGTTTAAATCATACTCTTTACATGGGAGAATTGTATGGAATGTGAACTGTATCTCAATAAAGCTATTTTAAAGAGAGTTTCTCGGACAACCTTCCAGAAGCTGTGTGACGAGGCAGGTATGGGGTGTGAGGTGGGCTAGAGGGAGCGGAAGGACATGGACAGAGAGGTCCCTGAACTCTGTGTGGGATGGGCAGGTGGCAATAGCAAGTCTGTGGAGATGTACCAGAAAAACTGTGGGACATGCTGGTGCCTCTGTATCTACCAGCCAGAAGAATGGCCTGGGAATAATGAAGCTGGAGGAGAAAGCCATTTCATTAACACATGGCCTTACTATGCCACAGAAGATCACAAGCCTGGTAAGGCCCTGTGCCCTCCACGCGGGCAGTTCTATGAAGTGGAAACTCACTCGAGCGTTCCCCGCGTGGTGCTGAGGACTCCAGGCTTTCTGAGGAGGACGAGGACAAAGCCTCGGTGGCCGGCGCAGAGTAACTCTTCTCACCCGGCGCTGTGTCACTCCCTCCAGACTGTGGGGCAGAGGCTGAGAACTGGGTCAAAACTGAAGCATTCTCAACTTTAGCATAGGAAGTAGAGCTTGCTGTCCCCTCTGCATATGTCTTGCTGCTGGTCAACACCCAGCGTGCAGTGCTCCCTCCCGCTCTGCCCAGCGGGACTGGCCCAGACATAGGCTCAGTCTGATACAGGGGGCTTCCGTGTTCCGTAGGAGGGCTGCTGGCCTGCTGCTGTCCTCCCAAGCCTGTAAGATGTCAGAGAAAAAGGCTGCCGTTACATGGGTGTGAAAGAGACCCCTCCACCACTGAGAAGCGAGTCTTCTCTCAGCAAAGACCCCTGTGCAGTGGCCTTGCATAGAACGTGTTATGTGTGCGCTGACATGCATTTGCACATCCTACATAATTGATTCTAAATGTTTCGGCGTCAATAGGATACCAATGCTAAGAGTAAACGTTAGTGAAGAGGGGGAGCTTTTAAACAGCATGAACAAAGCAGCAAAGTAATTAATAAGCTTGAGTGTTTTATTCTCTCCCCAAATGTGGTCCAGGGAGGGAGTGTGTTATGTCTAACAAATACGGTATACCAAATACAGTCTTAGTCAGAACCATTTTTTAAAAACAGTTCTGTTATTAATAGATTATTCTAATTTTGAAGTAGAGCAAACAAGAAATAAAGTATGGAGAGTACATTAAAATCATGAATCCAGGGGATGTATTTGTATGTGCACAGTACAGTTCTAAAGATGATCTACAGAGTAACAAAGTAGTTTCACAGGCAGGACAGGTCTCACTTTGGAGATGATGCTGCGGTGACAGCGAGGGCTCAGGGGCTGAGTCTCTGCTCACCTCACGTCCCAGACCCTTGGTTTCCTTCCTCCTCTACAAAAGAAGCAGGAGGAATGATGCCTGTCGGAAGACTTCACGATGTTTTCGTAAGGACGAAAATCAAAATGTGGCAATGTGACATACTAGATAAAGGAGATGGTGTCACCCAAGGACGCTCGTTTTTCTTAGAGGCTGCAAATGATCTTGAAGCCGTCGCTAAGCAAATCCAAGAATTTTTAAATATCCGTAATAGATCAAGCAAAATTGAATACTTACTTGGGGAATCATTCTGCCAAAATCCTACCGAGCCCTCGGAAGATGAAAGGCCAACCGCATTTCCTGCGGACGGCTCAGTGAATTCCCCACGCCCTGGATTCCGCATGGCCCCCGTGTTTCTTCTCCACTCTGCATCAGACGGTGAAGAACGGACTGGTGCTGAAGTCGTGGTAACTTCAGCGTCCTCAGGGAAACTCTCTGTTTCGTTCAGCGGCCCCAGACTGACAGGTGAGGACTGGACCACCCTCGGGTCATCACTGGGAAGTGTTGTGGCAGCATGGACTCTCTTTGTCCGACTGACGAAGGGGCTCCAGAGAGCAGTGGAGTTGCTCAGCCCCTCCGTAATTCCAGATGCTAAGACAGAAAAACATATGCTTAAGACTAACCAGCAGGGTTAAGAAAATCAGGGATGCATCTAGATACAAATAATGTCTATTACATTTTGGTAGGTAAATCTAGATGATGTGGACCTGACATAAACACATTTGACACACTCATTTACTCTCTCCTCCCTTGCTCGATTTCTCACAGAGCTAATTGGAGACGCGGTGACGTCCTTCACTGAGCACAATGAAAAGCTTCTGCTCAAGCTAAGTGAAAGATAAAAGAAAGAGAGCCTCTAGACATTATTTGCCTTGGATTTTATAGTGGAAGGTAAAGCTTCTACTCTTGAATTCACCTTAGAGCTTATATAGGACAGGCCATTGTGATATAGGACAGGATTTTGTTTGTTTTACTTTAGTAGTTGTAACATTTTGTTCAAGTGCCATTACAGAGGAAAAGCCGTACACAAAATGGATAAAAGAGGGCTGTTCCAGAGTCCCCAGCTCCCACCAGCTTACCCGTGAGGAGGCCCGGGCTCTGCACCACAGAAGCAGCACCAGCCCAGAGAAACAGCCCCCAGCCTTGTCACCACCAAGGGGTACTCTGTTACTTCCCACCTCATGGCCACCATAAACCTTCTGTTTGGGAAGATTATTAACTGCAATGCATTTATTAAGTAACAGAGCTTCCGATCAGCAGGAGATAGTCAGTGTTACCCCACTGATTCGATTTAATTCCAGCCAAAAGCAAACGGGCTCCATTATTGTGCTTGGCCTCTTCAGGCTTTGGAGGCCAGCCCTCACGTTTACATTCTCCTCCACGGGCCCCGGCAGACCCAGGACTCCAGGTGGGGAACAGTGTTTCTGATGAACTGGATGGCAGAGACTGGATCAATCATCAAGAACCTCTAAGAACGGAACCGTACACCACCGTTTAAAACGCACAACCTGCTGCACAAGGCGCGGGAGCTCGTAGCCCCTCTCACAGAGACCTTTCCCAAGGGGCCGAGCACAGACCGCAGGCGCACACGGAAACCCTCACTCCACGCCTCAGTGACGCAGGGAAGCTCGTTGAGTGGTGACAGACACGGCAGGCAAGATCCAAAGGCAAGAAAAAAGAGTGTTATTGTTCTTTTTAGGCCAAAAATAATAAAAAAGGACTCTATACCTTATAATGAAAGGTTTCAAGCTGTTGATGATGGCCCAGAAAGAGAAGGAAGTTCTCATTTTAAATGGTTCCTTGAAGACCTGTCCTGTGTACAGTTCTGACCAGAAGCACAAATAAATATTAAATATAACTAGAAAAAGAGCATAGGAAACACAAAGGCCCCTTTTACTCACGTACAGACCACAGAACCAACTATGCCCGAACATGGCCGGCAGCTCTGGTCACGGGACGTTAATGAAGACAAAAGGAAGACGTGGGCGATCCATACAATTAGCAATTAGAAGAAGAGAAAAGACCCAGGCACACAAATGGAGTCCCAGCTTACCTAAGCCCACCCCTACTGAAAAACAAAAACGCACTGCCCTGGCTAGTGTGGCTCAGTTGGCCGGAGCATGGTCTCATACACAGACGGTCTCAGGTTCGATTCCCAGTCAGGACACACACCTAGACTACGGGTTTGGTCCCTGGTCAGGGTGTGTAAGGGAGGCAATCGAGTGATGTTTCTGTCTCACATCGATGTTTTGTTCTCTCTCCCCCCCCACCCCGTTCCCCTCTCTCTAAAATCAATAAATATATTAAAAAAATAAATGGCATCCTTCATTTAAAAAAACAAAACAAAAACACATTAATATAAAAAAGGAAAGCTTAATATAGATACATCCGAATCCTCCCTCAACCACTCAGCTGCTCGGGCCCAACTTCGTTACAGTTATCGTCTAACTCCACCGAGTTACAGCCTCCTTGGGCTGCTGGGTGCTCTTCCAAAGCACTTTTGTCCCCAGTGAATGGCATTATCTCATCCATCCAGTGTACAGTGGCGGTTATATCGGACTCAGCCTGAATACCTTCTAGCAAATCAGTGGCCACAGAAATACAATTACAAAAGTCACAGATGCTACAATCACAGAAAGAAAGCGGCTGTTCTCCCTGACCCCGAGGGCTCCGTGGAACACGTGCTTCACAACTCATTGTCGTCATTATTCAAAGCTGCCGTTTACAGACCAATTACGACGTGCCATACCACATCCGCTCCTTTATACGCTGCGCTAAGTAAGTGCTCTGCATACACGATCTCACTCAGTCCTCACAGTAAAGTTCGGAAGCAGTGAAGACCACTGTAGAGCCAGTGCCCCTTCATCCAAAGGCAAAATGTTTCGTCAAACTAATCTACAATCAGCACTTAATCACTGAATGAGCACCTGCTAACTACACGGAGGGGAAATTTCCTACCGTGTTTCTAATTAACAGGCCAGCTGTATTGATTAGTTAGTAGTCGCCCTTCCTTCATTTCTACCCTTAAAGCAGCAAATCAGAAACGGGAAGACCGTTGACTTGGGAGCAGAAACAGGCAAAGCCCCCTGCGTTTATTACAGGAGATGGGAAGAATGGCCACGCCTCTGGTAAAACACACGGCCAGTCTCCAGCCGCAGCACAAACATGGGAGCTTCGTGCATGCATCAGAATGCTCAGCCTTGGCTCGACCGCTACCCAGACCCTGCCAAAAACCTAGCTGAAGCAGCCGATATTTGAGAAAGACATGCTAACTCTACAATCTTCTGGGTTAGTTATGCTCTCTTCGTCAGACCACCACAAAGCAATTCACCTGGGCCACATGAGCTCACTCCCCACAGAGATACTTTCATGATGGAGATCCAGTATTATACCCTCAGCTCCAATTGAGAATCTATATAAAATATCACCTTTTAAAGAACATTAGTATAGTCTGCACACAACAGAAATTGATGGCATTTTCTATTATAGTTCTCAACCTTCCTTATATAAATATTCTTCTTAGAATGTGGTGCCCACAAAACACTTAGGCCCGTGGAACTGTGCTTACTCATCAGACCACAATGTCAGGCCCCACCCGGTCTCCCTTTGTGCCCTGGTTTCCAGGAAGCTCAGTAGTAAATTTAGTGCTCACCTCTAGCTGCTCTCACACAATTCAACACACACATCTCTCTTTCCACCTTCAGAAGAGAACCTTTTTCCCCTGTCAGTTGCTTTACTTACTTTTTCCCCTTGTGATCAAATAATACACGGTCATTATGGAAAGTAAAGAAAGATACAAAGCAGCAAGAAAAACCATTTCAGACAGCTTCCAGTCTCTTTTTTAAATCTGATTCAGCTCTCTGGGCCTACACCTGCTTTCAAGCATACATTGGCTGGCACACGATTTCTGCTTGGAAGCGGGTAACAGCTGGCCCGCCCGAGCCTCGGGAGAGGTTGTGCTGCATGGCTGTTTCTGTGCAGCAGGGTGAGGAGTGAAAGGAGACACAGAATACAAAGACTGATGTGTTTGGGGCAACAGATGCTGGAGCTAGAAAGAATCTTTAGGATCATCTGATCCAATCCTTTCATGTTTCAAATGAGGAGCCCCACTCTCCCTGGGCCACCCCAGTAATCACCCGGTGGGCAGCACCGCTCCTCTGGCCAGTCTAAGAGCCTGGGCTCTCACTGAGTCACATCTACTAGTGTACGGAGTGGCCACGGGTCAAAAGACACATGCCACCGCCACACTTCCTCTGCACCCGATTCCACACATGGGCCAGCTGGGCCGGGCGACTCTGGCCTGCCTCCGACAAGCCCTGCCAGCATAGAGCTGCTGGCTCCCATGGGCAGAAAGGGACAGTAAAGTCTCAAGATGCAGATTTAAAGGGAGGAAGGAGGTATACCAGGGCCCTGGCGAGCAGGGGAGGGCGTACTAGCCCAGCCTCAAAAATGCAGCAGAACTTTGTTTTCCCATTGGCTTCAGGTCCTTGTGCACGTCCCCTCCCCTCAGTACTCCCACAGGGAGGCTGGAGGCCGGAGGCTGGATCCAGACTTCCTGGATGCCTGGCTATCTCCTCATTTAATAGCAGCCAACGCCCTCTTCAGCATCTAAGAAGGAGGTGGGACTCTACCTAGCACAGAACACCCAGTTTGCTGAGAAGGGAGAGAAGTGCTCAGTGAAAGACTCAAGAATTGGAAAGATAGGGCACTGTTCTTTGTTAAAAGTATAGGGTTCTGCTCTGACTGGTGTGGCTCAGTTGGTTGGGTGGCATCCTGCAAAGGGAAAAGTCGCTGGTTTGATTCCCAGTCAGGGCACATGCCTGGGTTGCGGGGGGCATGTATGAGAAGCAACCGATCAATGTTTCTCTCCCTCTCTTTCTCCCTTCCCTCTCTCTCAAAGTAAATAAGTAAAATCTTTTTTTAAAAGTATAAGGTTCTGAAATGATGAATGCTCAAAGAATTTGAGGACCAATTTTATTTTTAATGTTGAAAATACAGAGGACTACAGAGTCAAGTGCAGTACAGCTAGAAACATAGGCTGATTTTCAAATATACCACAGTAGTGGGTTGAATTTAAATTATAAATATTGAATGACCCTGACCAGAACCAAAGTGTAGCTTAGAAAATGCTTCCTTTCCACCATTTAGTGAAGCTGGTGGTAAATCACTGAACCACAGAACTTGGAAGCTGGAAAGGATCATAGCTCTTATCTGATCTAACCCATGTTTAAGAATAATCTTAAAAGGCAATCTCCGAAAAACACGAATCATAAATTATACATATACATACTCAGCAGCAGGAAACGACGTACAGAATATATGGGAGAGGAACTGGTAGCTTTAAATGGGCGTCACCGAAAGGACCTCTGGATTCAGTTTCTGTACTGATGACATAAGCCCAAACCCCTAGTCTTGCAAAAAGCACTTCTCAAAACCCCTGACCTTCAAAACTTTTTGAAGTGGCAATTCCTAGGGCAACCTAACTTCCATTTCCCGAGAGTATTCCTAACCCTCCCTGTCCTGCTCCCTCTGGCATGGGGAAGAAAACACATGCAACGTTCACCGACTCGAAGTAACTTCAAAGAAGAGAGGGAGGCAGAGTTTCCAATATTTTCTTTGGCCCAGGCCGGGTGAGCCCTGTGATATACGGGAACATGCTACCCCCATTACTAACCACATGTACCTTGATCCAGGGCAATGGGAAACCTAAGAGAAGTGTTAGACACAGCCTATGCCCTCGAAAGGGTTACAATCCACCTGGGCAGACACGCACTAGGTAACCTGGTGTGATAACACGTCCGAGACACCAAGACACCGAGGATCAGGGGCTGAGGAAAGGCTGCACAGAGATGGAAGGAAACACCTGAGCGAGACAACCGACAGCTAGGACCTAGAATGACAAAGAGGTGAATACTCTACTTTTGTAGCCTTGCGAACACCTGTATTAGATGTTTTTTTAAAAAAAAAATGATGCCTAGAAAAATGCATATGTTATCTTTGCCATTAGAAGAAACTTTTGCAATTATGAAGAAGTATAAACCTAACTCCTAATCAAAGGGTAAAATGCTCACCATTTCATTCACCTAGCATGTGGCCTCTTGTGCAAGAATTCACACCAACAACACTTAATCTTTGCTGTGTGTGTTTGTGTGTACATGGTGGAAAAGGGAAAAGCAGGGGTTGGAGGACAGAAAGCTCTAGAGCAGCCACCAATAGAAAGCTCTATTATTTTCCTCTTTATACAGTTAAAGAAAACATTTTAAAAATTTTTTTTAAGATTTCATTTATTTTTAGACAGAGGGGAAGTGAGGGAGCTAGAGAGGAAGAGAAGTATCAATGTGTGGTTGCCTCTCATGTGCCCCCTACTGGGGACCTGGCCCATGCCCTACGCATGTGCCCTGACTGGGAATCAAACCCACAGCCCTTTGGTTTACAGGTCAGCACTCAATCCACTGAGCCACACCAGCCAGGGCTTAAAAAAAAATTATTGATTGATTTTAAAGAGGGTGGGGAGAGAAAGATCGATTGGTTGCCTTCTGTACGCTCCCCAACTGGGGATCAAACCCACAACCTAGGTATGTATCCTGACTGGGAATCGAGCCTGCAAACTTTTGGTGTGTGGGGCAATGCTCCAACCAACTAAGTCACCCGGCCAGGGCAAAGAAAACATATTTTAAAGATAAACTTCAATACTGAGATAAATTGCGTGGGTTGTACTTTCACCCCAAATACTTTGCATTTGTACTTAATGTCTTTTTCCCTTAGTTCATGTGACAAGTATGTCTAGCTCTACATGTCTACTTAGTTCTATTCTGAATGACTTCAGAGGGTTAAGCTGGGATAGGGGTACTCACTTGCAGACTGATCTGAGGGAGAAGAGTAAGCCGATGTCCTGGAGAAATGCAGCCCAGGGAGCTCCGGTTCTGAGGAATTTCTCTTCCTGGAGAGTGTGGTCTCTTCTCCCATCTCCAAAGCAGGAAGAGAGGACTGGCTCAAAACAGAAGTGGCCACTTGGGTACGCACAGTCACTTCTTCAGGGAGCCCCTTCCCCCTGGTCGGGGAACCCCAGGACGTCCTGCTCTCTGTGTGAGAAGGGGCACTTCTTCCCTCTGACCCTGTACTGCTGGATGGCAGGGGAAGCCTTCCCAAGGCTGAAAGAAGACAGCAACAATTAAAGTTCCACCAGGAGACCTCCAAATGTCTGAATAATCTCTAAGTGGGCTCCGTGCTGACCTCTGTAACATACACAGACATGGGAGGAAGTCAGGAGCAATTACTTATTCAATGAAAAGCTAAGCCCTGAATGAGAGACCACAAAGACGAAGACTGTCTTTGGATCTCACAGACAAGGCCTTCGCATCCTGTGGTGAAAGTACCAGAGAACGGGCCCAACAGAGCTGAGTATCGGATGATAGGGGGTCAGAGATTGGTTTCTGATCTGCAGGACTCATCGTTCACATTCCACAGAGTTGGTTAAGAATTTAGTTCGATTCAGCATAAACGAAATTTCCAATACCCAGAAGACCAGCACTCCCAGGCAGCACTCTGCACAGCGGCTCTAAGATCTAACTCCATTACTCGGGAACGAAACACAAAACACTCTCATACATACTCTCCACAGAACTGAGCGCTCCAAGCAGGCCTCCCGGCACCAGGGTGTGAAACTAGGGGCATCTTCGGTGCTTTGTTTACTTTTAGGCCATGACCAAGTCCTGCTGATTTTCCTTCGTGAAGAGTCTCTATCCGTCCCTTCCTCTCCATCCTCGAGGCCACCAGGCCACATTTCAGCACCCGGGGTCTGGATTTCTCTATCTGTCGGGGGTCCCCCAACTCCAGGTTCCTTCCCTTCAACCCGTCTCTCTCCCCAGACATCTTACACCTGTCTGCCAGGTGCATCCTCCTGAAATTCACTCTAATCCTGTCACTGCCTGGTTCAAAAACCTTCATGACTCTTGCCACTATGCCAAATCTAAACTGCCAGCCTCTTAAGGTCCTCCATGGTTGTCCCTAACCCACCCGCACAGCCCTCCTACCCACTGGCCCTCTCCTCTGTGGGTGACTTACGCCCTCCCCCCAGGGCGGCTGCTGGCCTTGCTGCCCCACAGAGAGCCCACACTTCTCTCCTGGACTCACGAGGTCCAGGCACCCGCTCCTCAGCTGCCCTCCCACCTCGCTCAGACACAGACTTAGGCTCAAATCCCAGCTCTGAAACCTGTTAGCTGTGGGTTGACTTCTCTGAACTTCAATTTCCAAATTCCTAAGGTGAGAATAATGTGACTTCATTGGCTTACTGTGACAACTGAGAGACTAGACATGTTGGTATGTAGTAGGGACCTAATCAGCATTGGTTTTCTGTCTTCCCTTCCGCAATCAAATCTTGTTCATCCAGCCCCAGCCCCATCTTGAAATCCTTTGCTAAAAATGGCAAAGGACCAGCTGTGCAGACTGAAGCCAGAATAGCCACCTGAGCCACACCAACACAAACACGCAGCTGCGCATCCCACCACACCTGGCACCTCTGATATCTGCAGTGTGTGTCGGGTTCGCTGGCTGCTGTTTAGATTCCCACTGGCCATAGAGTATAGATTCTATGGGACTGGACAGGCCCCTCAGCAAATCTGCACCCTTGACTGGTTTATACTTAGAACTCAGGTAACTGCAGAGTGCCTGATCCCCAGCCCAGGACACTGAGATGGTGCTGAGGCTCCGGAGGGGGGCGGGGGTGGGGGGAGACTGGCAGCAGCTGTGTTTTCCAGCACGGGACACACCTAAATGGAATGAGCGTCATCGGCACTAACTCACCTAAGGTGCTGCTCTGGGAAGTCAGGGCTGTTGCTTTCTCAGACCCAACGGGGAAAGTGGTGACATTTGCTCTCAAGGAGTTGTTTCTTTCTCCAGCACCCACTGTTCCAGTTTGAGGAGTAAAGTTTCCTGCAGCATCTAAAGGAGTGTGGCTCTTGCCGGGGGTCTGGACCATCACACGGCCTTTGGGGGCCACTGCAAAGAAGTCTGCTTGATTCTGATCAGGGGGGATGTTTTCCACCTGTGGCTCAGCTCTGCTTTCTGGCCTGTAGTTCCTTACAGCAGCTGAAACAATCAGAAAACAGATCAGTGAGAAGGCGCTGCCTTCCGAAAAGAGAAATGACCCTTCAGAAGCACCACCACAGCAGCTTTGTCTGTAAGAAGTGGATTCAAGTGGACTGGTTTCACCTTTCTTTTTTCCCCACAGTAATTATTCTTACAATCAATCCAGTGGAGGAAATTATAAAGCAACAATGGTATATAGGATCACATTTCACCATAAGTGGAATAAATGATGAAAATTAACGGAGCTCAACGTGGGACTCTGGGAAGAAGACTTCAACCTCCGTCACCTGGGCAGGCTCAGAGGAGGGCACGGGGAACGAGGGTCAGGTGTGAGTGGAGAGACGGAAGCTCTTCATCAGCACCAAGGCTGTGTCTTCTCAATGGTGGTGGGGAAAAGCTGGCAGACCTTAATCCTGACACTTACTCTTGTAGGCAGGAGGTGGGACATGAACAATTCTGGGAAAACATGTGCAGAATCTGGCAATATCACCAAAACCTTATTAATGTAAATAGGTTTGGTGCAGTAACTTCATAGGAAGGAAGGAAGGAAGGAAGGAAGGAAGGAAGGAAGGAAGGAAGGAAGGAAGGAAGGAAGGAAGGAAGGAGAGAGAGAGAGACAGAAGGGGAGAGAAGAGAGGGAGGAAAAAGTGAAAGGAAGAAAGGACGGACCTAAAATTCCTACAGCAGGTCAGTTAAACCAGTTGCAGTATATCCATATGAAAGGATACTATGACATTAAAATTGTGTTATAAAATAAAACAAAGACAGTCTACAGGTACCACTGAGTTAAAACAACAGGCTTCCAAATAGAATTTAGAGTATGGTCTCGTTTTGTTAAAAATAGTGATCAAAGCAATCGTGTGTATGTGCCAAACTCTGGCGTGAGCCCTTAACACGCACTTGTTCATTTAGTCCCTGCCCCCGTTGGAGGGAGGCACCCTTGTTCTCCCCACTTTGCCTGGAACGCAACGGAGGCCCCGCGTGGTCACGTTCCTGCTCAAAGCCCAAGCCCCCGCGCTCCTGGCTGTGCTGAGCTGGAAGCTGAAGTGCTGAAGAGGAGTGTTAGAGCAAACCCCCCTGTCCTCCCCTATTTCCAGTTCAGAGGTGCTGCGAAATGTTGCTTATTAGTAAGAATTGTTACTTGAAGATTATAAATTAGGAATGTATTTATATTAGAAAAAGTGTTAAGTGATCATTTACTTCCATATCGCCCAAGATGATCACAAAAAGGGCATTAGTTAAAAATATTGTAAGGATGAAGTTAAAGTTGAGGGTAAAATTGGGCACAGAGGAAATCACCTTGTAGTAACAAGGTCATTTGTAAAGGCAGGGAGTTCTGAGTTAGGGCAGGTGGGTGGGACACCCAAATCCAACCCGAGAAGGCATGTCACAGATGTAACTTTAAATTTTCTAGTAGCTACATTTTAAAAAGGAAAAATTGACAGATGGAATTAACTTTAATGACTATTTTATTTAATCTGACATATCCAAAATTGTGCCCTGGCTGGGTGGCTCAGCTGGTTGGAGCATCAACCCGTATACTAAAAGCTTGCAGGTTTGATTTCTGGTCGAGGCACACACCTTGGCTGCAGGTTTGATCCTAGGCTGGGCACGTACGGGAGGCAACCGATCGCTGTTTCTCACTCTTTTTCTCTTAATAAACATATCTTCAGGTAACGATTAAAAAATAATACCACTGCAATATTTAATTGATATAAAAATTATTGCGGTATTTTGCATTTTTTGTCTTGAACCTTTGCAACCCAGTGGCTAATTTACTGGCCATGCTTGAAGAGCTCAATAGCTACACGTGGCCAGGGGCTACCATACTGGTCAGTGCGATTCTAGGTCAGTCATTCTCAACATTTTCCCACTCTGGACGAACTCCTAGCAGAAGCAGTGTGGTTGGAAGGGTGGTGATTACAAAAACTTCCATAAGAGATTCTAACAAACTTTCCTAAGGGAATCATTTCCTCCCCCAATCCCTTGAGATTACTGTTTTCATGCTTCCTCTTCTGTTTCCTGTCAGTGATAATTAACAGAAGCTTCCTGAAGGGGGAGGGATGTTGTCCAGGCATTTGGGCTCATCTGGGGCCCAGCCCCAGACAGGGAAGCACAAACTTACCCAGAAATAGGATGTGGAGGGATGTTTCCAGGAGCAGCTGCAAAGTCACTAAATTGAACCTGAGACTCTGGGGTTGTGAATAGGAGTGACCCATAGGACATGTTCCCTTTGTTCTTCCTATCTGAGCTGCCCAGGCAAGCTGGCCTCCCAAAAGGAGGTGAAAGGGTTTGAGGATGCTTTCTCTATCCTCTTGGTATAATGAGAGAAATTATTCTCAAAAGAAGCTAGAAAAAAATGATTGCGGGGAGACAGAGGGACTGAAACCCCATGCCCCAAAGCTGGCAGGCCATAAGCAAAGATAAGGAAATGAATTTAGCTCTATTATTCCCTAAGACGAATGTGAGACTTATGTAGCTGGGCCTCTGAGGAAGCAGCAATGTCTCCTTCTTTAGGGATAAGGAGTGGCAGTCCCAGATCCCAGTCAAGTTAAGGAATTCCACCGCAGGCTCCTTTTAAAAGGGGAAGAGTGGCCGCGGCAGGAGTGTGGCTAGCACCAAACACACTCTCTGCCTGGAGGGCTGACAAAAGATGGACGGAGAAAAAAATGCACGCTGCCAACAAAGTGAAAAGGTAGACAACAGTCCTGCGGTATCCCAAACAACCTTGCCACTAAAAAAATGCTGAATAAAAGATTCAAAAAGATTTCTATGTGTATTGCTGGGTTGACAAGTAAGTAAAGAATCAAATCTCCTGAGGCCAAAAATGGAGCAAGAGCTAGAATTCAGGGGGCTGAGCTAACTCTGAAGCTAGTGGCTTCCCTGAGGCACCTGCTCAACATTTGTGACCTTGAAATTCTGTTCTGACAGCTACGAGGATGCAAGAGACTGGAGACAAAACTCTCAAGGAGGGAGTCTGAGAGGAAGCTCCCGCATAAGCTCCTGGGACCTTTACCTTAGGCGTCAGGCAAAGAGACACCAACATGCCCGGCAGGAGGAAACGCGGGGGAAAGAGCAAGGCCCTTCAACCTTGGTTTTAGGTGAAAGAAAAAGAAATCTCAGCCAAGAATCTGTAACCGTAAAGCTGGCCCTCACGTGCACACAGAGCACAAACTCACAATACCTACCTGTGTTGGCTACACCTCCAACCAAGCCTGTGCTTAAAGTGGTCTTGAGCCTTGTGACTTTACTAAGAAGCACTTAATTATGTGCTTCAAAAGGGTGAATTTCATGGTATTTAAGTTCCATCTCAAACGCACACACGCAAACACACAGAGGTCCTGTTAATGGAGGGGACAGTGTCCTGATACATAGTGCCTTCGGGTACTGGGCAGAAATAAGAGATCAGTCCAAAAAAATCACGAAATATGAGAGGAGAAAGAGCACCCATGGACAAAAGTCAGCAAACTGGGTAAGCAAAGACTTCAAATACTACAATTATCAGACAAAAAGTATAAGTATATAAAACTACATGAAAATAAGTATGAAATAAAAAAATGAGAGAAAAAAGACTATAAATAATGTCCAAAGATATTTTTTTAAAAATCTAAATGGAAATTCTAGAAATGAAAAATATAGTAACTGAAATTAGGAAACTCAACAGCAGATTAGATATGGCTGTGACGAGAGTTAAGAATTACAAGACGGACAACAAGAGAGGGCCCAGATTACATACGAAGACAATACACGAAAGAGCGGAAGCTACAAGGAAGACAGAGTGAGAAAGCCCAACGTATAACCTACCTGGGGTTCTAGGGCAACAGAGCTAAAGGAGAAAAACAATATTCAATGGATAATGGCTGAGGATTCTCCAGAACTAATAAAAAGTACGAATCCTCAGAGTAAAGAAGCCCAACAAATCCTAGGAAGCTAAATTAAAAGGAAATATACACCCCTATTATACGAGACTGCAGAAAACCACAGAAAAACAACCAAGTCTTAGAACCCACCAGAGCAAAATAAATGACAAATCACCTGCAGAAATTGACAAACTGCTGAGTTCCCACCAGCAACCATGGAAGCCAAAAGACAGTGAATAAATATTTTCAATGTGCTGAGAGAGATAAAACTAGACTTGAATACTCCGCAAAGCTATCTTCGAAAAACATCTTGAGACTATGTTTCAAAATAGAAACATTTCACTCAAATCTGAGTTCATCCACCATGTCCACTAAAGGAAATTATGGAGAATTTATTTCAAGCAGAAAAAAACCAATCCTAGACAAAAGCTATAAGATGGAAGAAGAAATGATGAGCAAAGAAAACAGTAAATATGTGCATAAATCCAAAGAAATATTGGATTTATAAATTAATTTCTCATTTGTGGAATTAATGAAACAAGACAGAGAAAATCCTGGGGAACAACAGCACATAAATTGGGGGGGCAGGGATCAGAAGCATGTTGCAGGAGAGAGGCAGCTTTAAATTGTGTCAGCGATGCATTATATGGTTCCTCAGTCTAACCTTAAGGAATGGAAATAGAGTACATCACTTCTAAATGATATAAAATTTCCATTGAGAGAAATCAATGAATATTGCCTAAAACCAAAACAGAATATATCAATAAATAGCAACAGAAGCATGTTATTTAGAGATATGGACGTAATTGCTAAAAGAATGAGTTAAAAGGGTTGAAAGTGGTTGATTCTGGGAAGCAGAAAACGATGACAGGAGTGGCCAGGGTTTTAAGGCGGCTTTGGAAAACACGCAACCGGGCGTCCGCGTCTGCAGTGCTGGTGAAAGTCAGCACTCTTCGCACACGAAGAGCTTTTCCACACCCTCCAAGCGTCCTGGTCATAAGCAAAGCACACGAGTGAGTGCTAAGTGGAGAATAAATAGATGAAAGTGTCCTTGGAAAGAAATAAAATACAAATCCAGACTAGAAAAGACCTTTTTAAATTTTTTTACATTTGCTTTTCCTATCACACTGGCGAAGAGTTAAACAATTATTATCTAGTGTCACTGCACCTACAGAAAATGGACATTTGCTGCCGTCGGTGCCACTTAGGGGCACACAGTTATCCACCCACTACGCTGCTACCTCTGAAACTGATAAAAAACAGTATTGAATGTAAACTTTAACTGAAAATAAAATGTTTTAAAAAATAAAAAAAGGAAGCGGACACGCGCACACCGTGTTGGTAGCAACGCCGTGGGCACATTCCCGAGAAACTTCGCCATCCGACGCAAAAGCTTTAAAACTGGGCCTATATTTTGAACCAGGAATTCCATTTCTGAAAATTAATTCCAAGGAAATTATTAAGGAAGTACACAAAGTTTCAGGCATAAGGAAGTTTATCACAGCATTATCTATAACAATGAAAATTGGAAATAACCTAGATTTCTGCAATAGGGGGGGCTGGTTAATTTAATTATGAGACAACAAAGTTTTAAAGAACTGACCAAGAATAGATATGTATTATGCTCACCCTCTATTGTTAAGTAAAAATATAAATTACAGAATGGTTTGGAACATATGATCCCGTGTTAGTAAAAATACATCTGTTAAAAAAAATGTATCTCCTAGGAGAAAGAACAAAAAGGGTTGCTATCTTGGTATCTCCAGGTCTGGAAGCCACCTTGCAATGGGCTTTCTCTGGAGCCCAGACCTGCCCCTACAGCAGGTAAAGCCTGTGGACGGAACGATAAAGCTGGCTCATGCAACCTGCTAACAAGACAGTGTGTGGGTCTGGGCTCTGGTGCCGTTTCTGAAACATAAGCATGTGAGTGGCTCTGACTGCTCAGCTGAAGGGCTGATGAGTTTACTTCTGTCTGAGCCACTCGGCCTCTAGATGCCTCACCACTCTCAGCACCAGCCGTGGCCTGGGCTGGTGGCATTCACCCAGGAAAGGTGCCAGCGACCACCTCTCCAGAGCAGAGACGAGACACACCCCTGGTCAGTGCTGCCACTGCAGAGACCTGCTGGTCTGTGGTGCCACCTCCCCCCGCCCCCGCCCCGCTTCCCCCTAGTCACAGGTGCCACAGCTGCCTAAGTTGGTGAGAAACTCTCACCTTTTTGTCCTTTTTTATCTAGGGATTTTTTCTTTTCCCCCCAGGAACACGGGAGGCAACATAAAAGTTGCTTGCTTTACCCATACCTTGTGAATCCGTGTCCCCTGTGCAAAGGTCCTCTCACCTAGAAGGAAAAGAGCCTGCTTCCGGCTCCAGGCCTGCGTCTAGAAATTCATTTCTGAGTAAGACAGGCAGTGGCAAACACGGATTGTGGTTAAGGTCAGGCTGTCTGGGTGAGACTCCTGGGTACCCTATGTAAGAGGCAGAGCCAGATGAGACAGTTTCTCTGTGCCTTGGCTTCTCCACCTGTAAAATGGGGAGAGTAAGAGTTCCTGTCTCACTGGGCTGTGGCAGTACACACGTGTGAGAGCTCTGAATGGTGTCTCCCTGGCACGTAGTGAGTGCTATACACATTGTGGCAATTCAGTGAACTGAAGTCTACCAACTTCTCACAGACACATGTGGGCACGGCTTTGGCAGGCACTGCTAACCAGTCATGGCTCCGTCTCCCGGTCCTTCTCCAGGCAGCAGATCAGAGCTGGTACCAGAGGTGGGAGCCCCTTCACCACGCAGGCCCCCAGGTCCCCCTGGAAGTGAGGAGTGCATTCTGATGAAAGGACAGGCTGGCTAAGCAGCTGCTGGGGCAGCTTGTGCCTAGCTCTAGCTCTGCTCCATGACACCCTCCTGGCAGGTGCAGGGGGGACTTAGGGCACAGGGCGACCACCTCCCGCATGACAAGTCCCTGACTTGCCTGGAGTTCCAAAAGAGCAGTGTCCTGCTGTGCCCTATTTAACTCTGGATGCCCCTCTACCTCTCATACTGCCCTTGAACTATTCCTTAGACAAGAGATTAACAAAGCAGAGAGGCTGGGGGACGTGGCACCAGCCCCTCCCTCTGCCACTCAAGGTCTCAATGGACTGTGAACATGGAAGTGCTTTGCACCATTCCGTGCTGTATCTTAGGAGGACAATGGGTCAAATGCTAAAATACTTACTGAAATCAAAGGACAAACCCTTCAGAAGCCCTGAGCTGCTCAGGGCCAGAGCGGTTGAGTTTTGTTTGCTGTGTGGCCCCCTGTCCAGCACAGGTGTAAACCCTGAGTGGGAGAGTAATTCAGGTAAAGTGGACAGGGCTGAACAGGGACCTACCACATGTAGGGAGAGGGTCCAGGGAGCCTGCTCGTATTCTTGGTGAGGAAGAGAAGTGGCCCTGGAGAGATGGAAAGGGATGCCTCAGGCTGCACAGCCTGGGCCAGACGGGGAGTGAAATGAAGAGGTTGTGCCCCTGCAGGTGCTCAGGGGCAGATGCTGGGGCAGGAGGGGCACCCCGAGGCTCCGCGAAGCTGGCACTCCTCACCTCACCCAACCCTCTCCCCGATGGTCCGAGACAATGCTAAATCCCCCTCACACCCTGTGGCAACTGAGCCACCCGGCCAGCCTCACACTGGAGGTTCGATGTCCCAATTTCCCAGGTATCTTCTGAGCTGGAAGACACCCTTCCCTGGGCACTCAGTCCCGTGTCAGGCCATCACTTTCCCTTGTACCAGGAATGCAGATGAAATTAACAAGACAGTTTTATTGCTTTGCCTGCTTCCCCACCCTCAAAGTGGACAACTTCCACTTCTGTAGTGTCTTTAATGCTCCAAACCATCTGTTTGTGAACCAGCATCATCAGGGATACTAGCGAGGCCCAGGAGTAGCATTTCCTAATGAGCAGCTGCTACAGAGTCAACTCCTCATCCCCTCCCACCCCGAGAATCGGGGTCTTTCAACTTGCACAGTTTCTGAGTAGTGGAGTGGGTGTGGATGGGGAGTGTGCTGCGTCATCCCCAGAGGCAACTCCCCCCCACCCCCCAAGCAGGGCGCCTCCCCTACTCCCGGGCCAGGGGTCAGGTGCTGCCAGCCACAAGCTTGGGTTTCTGGGGCATAGAGTGGGGCAATGATGCAGCCACTGTAGAAGACAGTTTGGTGGTTCCTCAAAAACTTAAACATAGAATCACCGTACGATCGATCCCCCACTAGGTCTATACACAAAAGAATTGAAAGCAGGGAGCCAAACACATACACTCGCACCCGTGTTCATC
This sequence comes from Desmodus rotundus, assembly GCF_022682495.2. NCBI lineage: Eukaryota > Metazoa > Chordata > Mammalia > Chiroptera > Phyllostomidae > Desmodus > Desmodus rotundus. The sequence goes on from NC_071388.1 coordinate 102,254,880, forward strand.
GAAGCCCCAAGGCGGAAGCAACCCAAGTGCCCACCAGCGGAGAGGTGGATAAACAAAGTGTATTTATATATAATAGAATATTATTCGGCCTTAACAAGGAAAGAAATTCTGACACATGCTACATGGGGGAACCTTGAAAACGAGTAAGTGAAATAACCCAGACAAAATAGGACAAATACTGTATGATTCTCCTTATACTTAGTACCTAGAATAGGCAAAGTCATAAAGACAGAAAGTAGAACAGAGGTCAGCAAGGGCTGGGGGAGGGAGGAATGAGGAGCCACCACTTAACGAGTTTCTATCTGGGGTTCTGGAGATGGGTGTGATGACATCGGTGCAACATGGCGACTTGTACACTTAAAAATGGCTGACACGGTAAACTGACATTATGTGTGTATGGGACATATATAACAAGAATTAAGTGTGTGGATATACACTTATATATACAAATACATATATATTTTCTGAGCATCACCACACACAAGACCAGGCAGCGTCTGCCTGAAGGAGCTTACCACTTCCAAGAGAGCTGAAGCTGTCAACAAAGCCCTACAATGCCACTGGGGAGCGAGAAGGGGCCCAGCACCTCAGAGGGGCCCCCGAGCTCAGAAGGCGCAGGCTGCAACCAGAACCCCCTCCTCCCTCCCGGGCTGCGGCCTTCTCCTCCGATCGGATCCCGGCCCTCCCACCACAGGGCCCCGCAGCCTCCCTGCGTTGGTCCCGGACTCCTCTAAAGGAGGGGGCTTCAGGCCAGATGGCCGGCGGCGGGATATTTTGGGGCACACAGGAACCTGGGGGGAGTGGAGGCAGGTGGCTGCGATCTCACCAGAAAGGCAGCCTCCTACTCAGCTGGTCGGCTCTTGGCTGTGTTTTGAAACGCTGCTGCGGATGTAATGATTCTGGGCGGAGGACGTTTAGGAGCCAAATGAGTTTGTGTGAACAAAAGGCTCAGCCCTTGATCTGAACTGTCCAGGGCTCATGGGGAGTTTGGTTTCCTTCCTTGTTCTTGCCCTGAAAGGAGAGGTCCTAAGAAAAACCGTTCACATTGAGAAGTGTTTGGACTTGAGATTTGATGGTCTGATTTTTTAAAAAAATATTTCCCTGAAACAGCCTCTAGTAATGAAAAGTATAAAGTTTACAAGGCATATTACCTCCCCTCCCTGGGAGATAGTCAGCCTTTGTCCTGCTGATCATCCTCTGGGGAGAAAGGCAGGCCTGCAGGACCGACCTGTGACCTAGGGATTGGCTGACCTGAGTCTGGGGTCAAGCTTCCAGAAAGGGAATCACCCCTGATGTGGCCTGGGGCCGAGGAGGGAGGCCGCCTACCCAGGCGGGAGTGAAAGGTGAACCATGAAGTGACCTCAAGCTCTTTGCTTCAGAAGCGATTCTATGGGTTTAAAAATAAACAAATAAACTTGAGACAAAGCCCTAGGGTCGAAGGTCAGACGATTCCCATTCAGTTAACCTTGTGCCTGGGGGTGTCTACATTGTACCCCATTTTCTTTTCCCCTCTCAGCCTCTGGAAAAGAACAAGAAACACCCAGCAGGGGAGCTGGAGAGGAGACTCTTCTGGCAACTCCCTGCAGTGCCTGGAGGTGGAGGTGGGGCAGCCAGGGCAGGGTGCAAGCAGGACTCCCGGTCTCCCCTGTCGTCACCCTAACATTCGCTCACACCCAGAGAGGAAGCCCGGTGGCAGGGCTCCACCTAAGGAGGCCTGCCAGGTTAGCGAAACAATAAAAAGGCAAGGAAAACATCCTGGTTCCGAGGAGGAAGGGGGGAGGAGGGGCAGGAAGAGGGGCCGCTACCAGGGCAGCTGGGCGAGTTCAATAAGATGTGGCCGTGGGCTTCACACCCTCACTCGGCACTGGCAGCTGACTTTTATACGTTCTACGGTTAATTTATTCTAAGACCTGTGTGAAGTAGCCCAGGACTCCAAGGAAATCATAGAAACGTCGTTTGCCTAGTAAGTTTACCATGTCGGAAAATGTTCGCAGTGGAACGGTGTGGCGCAGAGGCCCGAGGCCTGAACTGGAAGCGGGCAGGGAGCGCGGTCACTGCCTCTCACAGAACAGCACTCACTGTGCGCCCGCCAGCACCCTCCAGGCTCAGAGAAGTAACAGCTATTTAAAGAGATCAAATAGACTTTTAAAATTAAGACCAGGGCACCTGATCGTCAATTCATGTATAACGAATATTTTAAAAATCAGTCGTATACCAAAGCCAGTTAAGAAAAAGAAATAAACAGGGGAGGGAAAAAAGGAAGGGGGTGAAAAGAGAATAAAACAAAAGGGAGGAACTTATAGGAGGGAAAAACAAACATAGGGAGGATTAAAAAAAAAAGGACACCCACCAGCATAGGGTAACTATGATGATTTTGATTATAGCAGCCCACACGCGTGTGGCCTGGCCTCTGCAGGAGCGTGCTGAGCACCTCACGTGGACTGTCCCAGGTAAGCCTCACTGCAGCCCTGGGAGGCAGGTGCCATCAGTATCCCGGCTTTTCTGGGGTGTGGTGAGAGGAAGTACATCGCCCACGGGCACAAAGCACACAGTAGGGTAGGACACCAACCCAGGTCTGTCTGACTCCAAAAAAAAAGGCCAATTTTAAAAAATAGAGAGAGAGCAATGGATAACAAAGGAGAGAGCAAAACGAGGACTGAGAGCTTTGAAGAAACGGCAAAATCTTTAGACAGGAAAGCCAGAAAGGACAATGCCACCCTAAGACACCTGGGCCCACCCCGCAGTCTCCTGAAGCAAATGGAGAATTCCTTCTGGACAGCCTACGGAGCTCACTGTGCAAATGGAATTAAGTGTCCTGACAGGATTCAGAAGGAAGGAAGAGAAATGGAGGGAGGAAGGGAAAAAAGGACGGAGAGTCGATGGTGATATGTGTGCGTAAGAAAAGGCAAGACAGAGGTAGTTCAGGTTTTGGATGCCACCACTTCCAAAAAGTCTTTCCCCGAGAGAAGTCTCGCTCTCGGCTATTGGTTCATCTTGTTATACAATTATAACTTATTTGGTTACGTTCCCATGTCCCTTTGAAAGACTTCGGCTCATGGGTGGTGCTCAGTAAAGGTTCACGGAACTGAGCTGGAGGTGGAAGGCCAAGGGCAGAACTGTGAAGAACAGCCCAGTTGGTGGGAGGGAGAAGAGAAGGGAAGAGTTCATCACGGCAACCAGCGGCAGCTGAGAGGACATGGAGATGGACCGAAAAAGACCACTGAGACTGCCTAGAATGTTCTCCCTCTCTCCACCTCCTTTCCAACCTTCTACCCCCTCCCCGCCCCCGCATCTACTTTCTTCGGGAAGCCCCATCTCACCCAGCACGGTAATGACACCTACGTGTTCTGGAAGCATCAATGACAGACATACGCACCGCACACGCAGGTCTCCTGAGCTCGTCCCTGTGGATTTCACCCCGCAAAACACTGGCAAGTGGACAGAACTGGGATTGTCCTCTCCATTTTACAGGCATGGAAACAGGCTCAGAGGTGAGTGCCTTGCCCAAGGTCACAGTCGCTTCGCAGTATTATGACTCAGATTATTTGCTACATCCACACTTAAAAGTGCTTTTGTAGTCTTCCTCAAAAGCCTTGTTAAGGAAGCAAGATAGATATTATCATCCCCATTTTTAACACAAGGAAAGTAAGACCCAAAGACATTAGGTAGCTGCCCAATGACACTGAGCTGGAAAGTGAAGGGGTTAAGACCAACAGTCCTCTGACCCCAACAGAGCTCTTGAGTCGCCACTGGCATCTCCCTTCCCTACCTCTTCCGGCGGCCATGGGCTGCAGCACTCCATTACCACCAAGAGCGACTGTACCACAAACACTGCCTAACAAGCCACAGGGATTCATCTCTCCAAGGGCCGTGGTCCTCTCCAAAGAGGTCCGTTAAGACATACTTATTCCAACAATGCTGTGATTGCTCAAGGTGTTTTCTAAAATTCTCCAATTTTCAATAGAGTCTGCAGAATATTCTCTTGAGTTTTCTAAATTTTCATCCCTTGATAATGGATTGGGATTATTTCGGAAACAGACAAAAATTCAAAGCCCCATCTAGTGACTGCTGCAGGAGATGGAGGTGTCTGACGTCATGTCGGACCCAGAAGGTTTCACTGCGAAGAAACGCTGGGGAGTGGCTTGTGGCCCCCACGGGCTCTGAAGGTGGCCCCCCACTCCTTCGACGCTTCTGGGGCGCGTGCCAGTAACCTCCAAAGGTTCTGAGCAGAAGGGGAACACTCATTGGCTGCAAAGGTCCCAGTATGATTGGTTTTCTTGAATTGTATGCAGAAGTATTTATTTATTTATTTATTATAGTTCTTTCCATTACCATTTATCCCCCCCATACCCTCTTCCACTCCCACCCACCCGTTCCCCCTCAATCAGCCCACTGTTGTCCGTGTCCATGAGTTTTTTTCTTTTTTTTTGCTCGGTCCTCCACCCCCCAACCCTCCCCAGAGCTGTCACCCTGCTCTCTATGAGTCCGTCTCTATTTTGCTTGTTAGTTCAGTTTGTTCATTAGATTCCATATATGATAAAATCATTTGGTATTTGTCTTTCTCTGACTGGCTTATTTCACTTAGCATAACGTGCTCCAGGTCCCTGATTGATTTTCAAAGGCCTATTATTTTGTAGCAAACTCTTCACATACTGGGGGGGGGGGGTTAATCCTAATTGCTTCATGTGTATTACACTGGTCTCCTTGATGACTACAAGTGGAGGGTTGTGGCACTTATTTTCTCTCACTTCAAATCTTTGCTCTTTCCTCTCTGCACTTGAAGCTAAGGGTGAGCAGAAAGTTCTAGGAATACCAAGGGGTGAGGTTGGCAGGGGTCCAGGGTGAGGAAGAACCAGGTAACAGAGGTCCTTGGAAGGTAGACTTGAGCCCTTTGCATTCAGAGCTTGTCGCCTGCCCAGGAAGCCTGGAAATGAAGCAGGTGCTGCCATCCATACGATGTCCGCATAAAGAGGCACTGGTTTCAGGAGTATCAGCATTGCCAGCATTTGCAGAGCTCCCCTGTCCAGGCACTGTGCACTCTGCTTCCCAGGGGTTACGTGACACCCACACCCCCCGACTAGGGCCTGTTAATAGCCCACCTGACAGATGAGAAACTGATGGCACAGAGAGGCTGAGGAACCTACCAAGGTCCCACAGCTGGCAAGTAGCACTGCTGGGGTTGGAACTGACGCAGCTGGCTCCCCGGGTCTGTGACTGCAAAGCCAGCAGGGCTCTCATCCACACCCTGGCAAAAGAGGATTCCAGAAAAAGGTTCACCACATAGCCTCACCCCAGAGGCTACAGGAGTGAAACTGATCCCCAAGTTGAAGCTGCTGCTGTCTCCTCATGCCACCCAGGGATGCAAAAAGGAGTGGTCTTCAGTACTGGCCTAACATACGATGATCACTAGCCACGACCCTGTGCAAAGAACAACATCCCCCTCGATTACAAGCAGGCACCTCTCCCTGATATTCTTGCTATTCCTTCCTCCAATGCGACTGCTTCAGTTCAGATTGGCCCGGGATGGCGCAGCACCAGCTGGTGAGCTTGACTTTGGCCTCTGGCCTCTTACCACTCATCTTCCTCCTTGGTCTTCATTTCCCAACTCAGCAAAGACCCTGAGCAGAAACTTGCCTCCAGGGCCCAACCCTTCTTCAGCACAGGGAGGTGGGAATCACTGTTATTCAGGGTCCACCAGTGAGGTCAGAGGCTCCCCTCATGCCCCCAAACCCCAGGAACCGGGGACACAGAGCATGCCTGCCATACCACTGGAGCTGTGAGCTTTCCTCTAACATTCTTACCATGGCAGGGAAGCCACAATAGATTCCATGAAGCACAAGTACCCAAGCACCAAAATATTAAAGCAAAAAAAAAAAAAAGCATCCATTTTTAACAGCCTCTAGACTTGGCAGGTGGTCTTGCCCACCCTTACCACAGGAGTCCCTGATCCCTGGTGGGGAGGGCATTGCTTGCAGCACCACCTGCGCGGCTGGAGGCCACAGGTTGGACAGATGCTCCCTGTGCTGAGGCCTGTGCTAGGCACCAGGGAGCAGACAGATAGAACCTGGTCCTTCCCCTGAAGGAGCAGGAGGTCTTCCAGGCTCTCAGGTGCACACACAGATTCTACATGATGCCCTTCCCTCATCGCTCACACAGGCCCCCCCACCGCCCAGACCCTGAGCTCGGAAGCCAGGTGCTGAGTCTCGCCCACTCCACGCCAGCATCAGGGCAGGCGGGAGGTTCACAGGCTAAAGATGGGCCCTCCCTCCTGGAGCTTTTCATGTGGGATGGACCAACCCCTCAATTCATAATAGAGAAATGGAGGCCCAGAAGTGGATGTGATTTCCTCAAAGTCGCACTGGTGAAGGGGCAGAACCAGAACTTGATCTTCTGGACCAGCTTTCACCTCTAGTCACTCCAGGTTGCTGGCGCCCCCTTGCACCCTCAACTAGAGCTCTTAACTGTCACAACAATGGTTCTGAAATCATTTCACTGTCTCCAGCACCGTCCCAGGACGGCCTATGCCTGTGAGCTGCAGCCACTTGTCACTCAGACAGAAGTGTCTGGGTTTAGCAAATAACCTCCCAAACTAAGGTGACCTTGCATTTTGTATTGTGCCCTGAACACAGAGACCAAAAGTTTCTGAGCACAAAGTGAAATTTACTGAACTCTGGCTGGAAATCAACCAGAGAGGAGGAGGCTAAAAATGTTCTTATAGACCCAAAACAAAAGTCTAACTTTGCCCAGTACTCCGCAACTTAAAGGATCAATTACCTCCAATGCAATGGTTCTAAACTGGAAAGACACAGATCCCTGCGGCTTTCTCTCGCCCCACTCCAAATCTTGCATTGCAGTTCCTTCTAAACAGTTTGCCTTCTGCCTGGCCACTCGCCAAGCACCTCACCGGGCTGCCTCCCTGCCCAGAAGCAGCCACCTCAACACACCCGTGGCGACAGGCTGCCAGGCTCCCCGGAGACACCACCTGCCATCAGCAGGGTCCACCCGCTCCCCACTCCCCACCCACTGACACAAACTTCCTTCTACTTGCCTCAGACCAGAAGGTAAGATGGAACCGAGAAGCTTCTGGAAATGAGGTTAGCAGAGCGATGCTATGATTGCCCAACCCCCGCCCCCCCAACACACACATACCACTGTCAAAAGATACCTGGGTGAAAAGGTGCTTCGTTTAATCAAAATGCCCAGTGGCAAACAGGCTGTGGCGAGATCTATAACATCATACTGTGCGGGTGAAAGTAGAAGTTGGTATAACTCTGGGGGACCATTTGGTAGTATTGTCAGCATCTTAAAGTTTTCCACTTCCAGGAGTTGACACTAAGCCAACAATCAGGCACAAATACAAAAGCTGATGCGAAAAGATATTGATTACAGCATTATTTATGATGGTGAAAAACTGGAAACGATATATATCCAATAAAGAAATAGCTAAACAACAAAGTTATGGTAGAATGGAACAGTGTTCATTCTGGATATTTATATGGACACACATAAAGATGTAGATGGCCCGGCACCAGTGACGCCCCTGTTGCATCACAAAACCATAAGCATGTGATTCTGTAACATAACAACATCACACTCAAGCACATGACATTTGAGGTGAAATACTCAAATGAAAACTCTAAATTATTACACCCATGTTATCACCCTACCAACCACACTCACGCAGGTCTTACTTCTGCCGACCCTGGATATGAAATTTTATATTCCATGTAAATGAGAAACAAAAGGAATTGCCAATGTTTTAATACGCTTCCAGTAGTTGGAATATAGGTGATATTTTATTTGTTGTTTTTCTCTTTAACTTCCAAATTGTATGATACACACATAAAATGTTTATAATTTTTAAAAAAGTTATAATTTTTAAAAAGAAAAGATGACCATACAGCTTGGAAATACCAAAATGCGAGCACTTTGTCCTGAGCCTAACCCGTCGTCTCATGGCCCCACTGTTGACTGATGGAAGCTAGGCTTCCCCGGGCTGCGGGTCCCTGGTCGGGCGGGGCCACAAGCGTCAGGGAGGAGGGGCCCCTGCCTGGAGAGAGAAGCACCCTCACCTCTGACAGCTCCTGGACCAACAGGGAAGCAGGAACACAGCAACGAAAAGGCAAACACTCCAGACATGTACAGAGAGCCAAGCCTTTGGCTGCAGAGACCGGGTGTCCCGGACCACACCCCACACCCCACACCCCAGCAGGGATCCGGGGGCCTCTGCTCCAGTGGCTGCCCCCGCCCTCTCCCTCATCCAGACAGGATGACTGTCCGGCCGCTGTCCTGCCGCTTTGGGGGGAAAGCATGAGGAAGGTATCGACTAGCCTGTCGCTGTTTTTATTTTTATTTTTTTTAAGATTTTATTTATTTTAGAGATGGGGGAAGGCAAGGGGAAAGAGAGGGAGAGAACATCAATGTGCAAGGAACACATCTCACTCACCCCCACCTGGGGACCTGGCCTACAACCCAGGCCTGTGCCCTGACCAGGAATCAAACCAGCGACCCTTCACTTTGCAAGATAACACCCGACCCACTGAGCCACATCAGTCAGGGCCCACCCCACGTTTTGATGATGACTGAGAAGAACAGCTCAATCAGAAAGATTACTGCCCATATGCATTCCTCTTTCCACCTCCCATTTTTACATCTGGACCAATTTCCTTTTTAGCGATCATTTATTCAACAACTACCCATGAGTGCTTACCACGGGTCAGGCACTGAACTAGCCCTGGCTTCCCACCTTGGCTTCCTCTGGGCTTCCCACGGTCTACTCTCCACATCACTCCTCTACTAAAACCCCTCCATGGGGCCCAGAAGAAAATCCAGCCTCCTTACTGCAGGTCTCATGGCAACTACGTGATCCGGCCACCGTGGCCTTCCTTCTCTCCAGTCCTGAAACACCCAAGCTTGTTCTGGCCTTAGGGCGTGTGCGCTGGCCAGAAGGCTGGTTCCACTACAGGTAGCGGGACACGATGTGCCTAGTCTCCAGGACAGGAAAAAGTTCGTCTGGTGCAGTTAGAAGAGGGGAGTGGAGCAAGACGGGACTGGAAGGTTGGCAGGGTCAGATCCTGCGGACCTTGCATTCCATCAGGGAACCGTCTGGATTTTATTCTAAGTACAATGCAAAGTCCTTGGAGGGTTTTCAGCCTGAGAGTGAGGTGACCCGAATTACATTTTAAGAAGATCACTTGGGCTTCTGTGAGCATGGATTAGAGGGAGAGCAGAAGTGCACACGGGGAAAACAGAAAAGAGAGGTGCAAACAAAGGCAGATTTGTAATATCCTCTAGAAACAGAACCTACTGGAGCAAAAAAAAAAAAAAAAAAAGATGCAGAGGCCGAGGAAAGGAAGGGAATGGAGGATAGCTTCTAGGATTCTTGCTTAAGTAACTAAGTGAACGGAGTTGCCAGTTTCTGACACGGGAAGTGTGGGAAGTTGACCACAGGTACAGGTGGTGGGCATCGAGGGTTCTGGTTCTCTGTCACTTGCCTCTTCCTAAACTCTTAAAGGCTCCCCTAAATCTCAGAATCAGATCCAGTGGCCTGTCCTCAGGCCTCATACTCCCCCATCTCTCTTTTCCTTTTAACTTGGACAGTGCCCGATATCCAGGATGAGAAGACAAGTCCAGACAGATACACATTAACCTCCACACACCGCAGACCGTCACACCCCAGGCATGAAGTGCACTACATTCAAACCATCTGCCAGTCCACAGACAGGTCCAAACTGCCCGGCCCTCACTGCTCCTTCAGGCCACTCCCTCCCCCACCGTCCACACTGGATGGTCTCCACCCAGTCAGAGAGGCTTCCTCTTCTCCTGTGGCTTCAACCCCTCCAGGCTGACCCTGGCTCCAACTTCTCCCCAGTTCAGTTTCACATTCTGAACTGTGCACAGAATACTTCCACGGAGACATGCTGCAACCCTGACGGTGAACACACTGGGAACTCACCCAGCTGTTTTGATGGCAAACCAGCGTCTCTCCACTCTCCCATTGTCCCCACAGCCAGGCCGTCACCAGGTCCCCCAGCCTTACCCTTCCAAATGGCCCCTGTATTGCTCCTCTTCAGTGTCCACTACCCCCATTCTAGCCCATGCTCTGTTTTCCGTCTTTTCCTCCCAATGTATAGACACAGTGCCTGCCAGCATTACATGTTTCTGAAATAACTACTGGCTGTAGTAAGGGCGGATCTGTCCGTGGTTCGTCCAGGCACAAATGAACAATGAACAAGCAAATGACACTGCTCCTTCCTCAAAAGCTATCAGGGGCTCCTCCATGTAATGCAATAAAATAAACGCTTTAAACAGGCCTTTAAAGCCCTCTGCCATCTGCCCTATTCCTCCCTTCCACTCTTATCTTCAACGACTCCAGTTACTTCGGGGCCTAATTAGTCTCCCCAGGTCCTCTCCCCACGCCAACCCCACCTTCCTGGCTGTTGACCGCCTCCATTTGAAAAGTTTTGAACTTTTTAATATTTGGGATTTTGCTGGTGCCAATGCCCTCCTCACCTCTCTGTCTATCCATACCCCTGTCAACTCCTTCCTTCTCCCTGAAGTCCCCTGGACCACCTGCCTCCAGCCGCCTCTCCACCTCTGCACGCTGCCGCCATCCACCCACACCGTTCCTTAGTTCAGTGTGATCTTCTCACGATATTCACTTATGAATCACTAATGCATTGTTTCACTTTTTGTAAGTTTGATGTCTGCCTCCCAAAGACTGCATGTTCCCTGGGAGCACTGTGCTGCAGCCTCCATACCACCTGGCACAGCCTCCGCGAACAGAGAAGATGCTCTATAAGGATTTCCTGACTTACAAACCAGTCAAGTGTGACACAACTGTGACATCTGCCACCATCCGGCAAAAGAAGAGGAAAAAACACAGGACAGACACATCTTCATTTTTGCCTATGTAAGATGAACAGTGAGGGTAAAAAGAGGGCATAGATGCTAAAAAGAAAACAATTTTACAGGCTCTGAATGGGAACAGCATTTAACCTCTCCTCATACTAAATAGGGATGCATAAGAACTGCCTCATAATATCAGCCATGCTCCCAGGAGAGAGCCCACTAAAAATGTCATCAATTCATTTTAGTTTGGTTGATAATTAATGTAGCTACCTATGGCATCAATAACCTATGGATTGGCACATAGTAGGGCATAATTCACAATGTCTATTTAAAATACCACTATGTATATATGTGTGTATATATGTGTGTGTGTATGTATATATATGTATATATACATGCACACACACACACAGCGCCTTATCTTCAACAATTTCCAAAAAAAATTTGATTTGATCTCTACTCTGCAGTAGTCCCCATTACCACTGTCATCTCCTCATCCCACCTCTCACCCAGTCTTATTCCTTCCTCTCTAAAAAGGGGCAAGAGCTCAAAGAAAAAAGAAGAATGCCATGCTGGAGAGGATCGTAGCGATCTAGAACAATTCTCACCCTGTTCCACTGATGGGGAAACTGAAGCTGCATGATACTGTGAAAAACGCAAATCGACTGTCAAATCAATTTAAATTCTGCCTCCTCCATTTACTGCGTGATCTAACCTCACCAGGCTTCAGTTTTTATGACTGTAAAAGAAGAAATAATACCTCTCAGAGGATTGTTTTGAGGGTCAACTGGGACGAGGAACAGGAAAGCTCCCACCCCAGGGACGTGCTCAAAGGCTGGAAGTCCAAAGAGGGACCAACAGTAATCTCCCTCCCTGTCGCCTCCCTAGGGTTCTTCAAAGGGAGAGACACTTATCACAGCTGAAACCAGCCATTTACACAAAAGGGGCCTGGGGGCAGAGGGAAACCACTGAAGAAGGCAGTAAGTGGCTCCTGAAAACTCTGCCTGCCATCTGTTCTCTGCTTTCTTTCTGAGCGACTCGGAGACAAGTCAAGTCCAAGAACACTGTTTTCAGCCAGCTGGGCAGAGCCGCTGGAAGGCGAAGGGGATCACTGGGAGGGCAGAGGCTCCTTCCCCAGCTCTCCAGGACTCCAGGACGGGGAATGCAATCACTGCCCCGCTGGGCATCCAACACCTTTCATTCTCCCTCTGCCCACACCATTCAGCTCTTGGGTAGAAAAGAGCAGTTCAGCATTTGCGCACATGCCGAGGGAAGAGTTTTTTGCAAGGTTAAAAGGATGTAGCTTTTAAACACACAAGGCACGGAGAGTCCCTTTCCCCACCCCTCCTTCTCCTGGGGATATCCTCTATCAAAGCAAGCAGGCTTCTCAGGAATCCCCATGTCCCCCACCTCCCCCAGCCTGGCTAGAACACAGGTGCCAAACTCCTAGACCAAAGCCCCCTCCCCTCCCTGCAGAGGTGCCTCTTGACCAGCCTGGGTTTTCACTGCCCTGTGTATCGGTCTGCCCAGCATCTAGAGCTAAATGATGAAGTTGGCCCACTAAGTTACAGCAGTTCAGGCGACAGCTATGTAACATAACAGCCCAGAAGGGGCTGGGCTCACAGCGCTTCCTTTACTCTAGGGAGCTGCATTTTTCTAAGATTATTATTCCTTGGGCTGGCTGCTCATCTACTCAGCGTCATTTCCCCTTTGGGTGGGAAAGCTCTTTCCCTCTCCATTGATTTTCATTATGACTTACGCTTTTTTCCCTTCTCATCTGCAGATCTCACAATTAAAGCATGGCCTCTACATTGCAAAAATCAGGCATGTAAAAATTAGATTAGAACTGTGTCTTGGAAGCCCTGAATTGTTTAAGACAACAACTACAAAAAACCAAAATGCCAAGAAAAAGAAAATCTCTAGGATTTGTCATCCTCTCTATCTCCACTGGCTGAATCATCAGCAACACCCTCAGCTACACGGCCAGCAGCTGACAGGTGGACGCAAAAGTTGAACAGTGGCTGTGGGGTGTGGTGGGGGGCTGCTGTCCTGGGACTTGCAGTCTAACATAGGCCAACGACCCACAGACCGAAGCAAGTGTGGTTACTTAACAGTGAGAACCTTGAATTCTGTCAAGAGGAGGAAAAGGTCTAGAAATGGTCCCAGGGAAGAAAAGGCATCGCTGGTCCCTGCTGGCGACGCCCATGTATTTGGAAGCCCAAACCACGGGGGCCAGGCACTGACCTCGAGCATCCTTGCTGCAGGCAGTTTCCTCAACAATCAAATGAAACCCATTATTTGTAAGACTCGGGCTCATTACCAGCAGGAGGGAGCACCTCCCCAAGCACGAAACCGCTGGTTCACGGCGTGGACGGCCATCTGTCGGGTGCTGAGAGGGCAGATATACACAAGGGACGCAATGTGGACCGGAGCGCCTCTGCAGGCCCGTTCCGCCCGGTGACCTGGCTGCCTTGGGAGATAACTGCAATATTGTACCTTGTGATACACGGTGGCCTATCAAAAAGGGTCCAAAAAAAAAATCCTTGGAGATTATTAGGAAACTCAGACCCTCCTCGTCTCTGAAATTGGACAATGCTGGCTCTCGTGTTTTTTCTTCCCCCCCTGAAGTGACACTGTTTGAACCACCACCAGAAAACAAGCACAGGTCATGCCTGAACCCGCAGTCGTGTGAGTAGCTTCTAGCAGTTTTCAGTACGTAATCAATTTCCTCTCTTCTAACCTCAGGTTTCTAACACCCGACTTGAGATCCAGCCTCAGATCTCCTGCAGAGCAGCAGGTGCTCCTCGGGCAGTCTTTATGGGGGCACCAGGAGAGACCCTCTTCCGTAAGGGAAGTTTTAGACTACTTCACCCCTGCCTGCCTGCTCTCCAGGACTCTCACGTGCATTCCTCCAGATCTCAAGCACCTGAAATCTCCATCACTCGCATCTCACAGCAGGAATCAGACTGAGAGGGTTGTAAAACCAAGACTAGCAGTGTTTGCCAAACCTGTGAAGCGTGGGACACCTGGGGAGCAGGAGGAGTCCCTGACTAGTGAAGATCAGCCCTGCTGAGCCCAACTCTTACTGCTGAGTCCCCTAAGCCAGTTTTCCTCCACTGCCCCTCTCCTCGAAACACCCAGCTCTCTGACACCTAGCCTTCTGTGACATGTAGGGATTCCCAGCCACAGAAGGGGGGAGACTCTTGTGCCAGCTTCATCCAGCCAGAGCCTGCACCCCGACCCCACCGTGAAAGGCATCATCGCTCCCTCCTTCCCATCCCCTAAGATTGGGGCCTAAGCTAAGAAAGCCTGATCACCAACCAGAGAAAGCTGCCTTCAGTTCCTGGGTGTCTCCTCTGACATGGCCTCAGTCCCTTGTACTCCGCTTTTCACTTAGAAAACTCACAAAACACAACAGTGTTCCTCAGTTACTTTTCTAGTGCAAGAAAGCCAGGAAGTGTTCTCTTTCATGTTCTTAATTCCTTCCCGGGGAACTTAAAACAATGTGCTGTAAGTCATCTGAAGTCAGAGTCACTGTGGGTGTGTCTGCAGCAGGTCTTCTGAAGCTTCTTTCTCCTTTCCCTTCCATTACTGTTCTTCTGTTCTCAATCTTGTACCAGTGATTTGGAAACAGGGTATTTCAGAGACAGGGTATTTTGCAATGATGGAAGTACTATTTGAATATGGAGTTAAGTGTTTACTGGGGGAACTGGGTTTTTTTAAACTTTTAAAATTTAATTGGAGGATGCATCCCTAGGCTCAACAAAGCAAGTTAATTCCGATACCACAGAGGGTGTGTGATAGGACCAACTTACATGAAGTGTCAACTAGGAAGATGAACTCTCAACCTCCACCTAAATTCCAAACCTCCAGGACAGCCCTGAGAGAGCGCGGGCCCCGTGTCTCTCACAGGGAGGCACCGCCACCCTGCTGACTTGTTCAGAGCACTTTCCATTATTTTACTTTCGTTTCGTCACATCATCACTAGGAGGCCGGAGGAACAGGGATCACTGCCTCCATTTCACAGATGGAGAAATAGATCTAAGAGCTGCCATTCCCAAGATCACAACGGTATCACAGTTGAAATTTCACTCAGACTTTAGCATTTCTTCCAGACCTAAAGAAGGAACTGGGAGAAAAGGACAGGAGGAGAGCCGGCAAGTCCTCTGAGCAGTTCAGGCAGTGGCTGCGCATATAAGGAAAGGGGAGGAAAAGGCTCAGGGACAGTCCTGTGTCATGTCAGCTTTGGCCTTGCAGGTTCGACCTTGCAATCCCTCGGCCCAACCCCCCAGTACCTCTGCTTCCACAGTGAACCAGTAGAGTGTTTTGTTTCCAACTACATCCTTTGTCCTTTACAATATCCCAAGGGCTAGAATTCTTTCAAAATCAGTTATTTATATCTGAAAGTCAGGCTCTGTACCTGGAGAGGACACTTCTTTATCTATAGGAAAAGAATGGAATTGGAGACTGGGCAGGCCGGACGTCATCACTCTGAGAGCTGGAAGGATGCTTTGGAAGCTTTGGGATTTTTCCTTTTCTGTCTTTCTTTCTTTCTTTCTTTTTAAAGAGGGGTTTGTACATAGGATTGGGAGGGGAGATCCTAGGTACATCATGGGAGATAAGTTTCTCCCAAGGGGGAAAACAGGATGGTCACACCCCCAGTCCAGCCACCAGCGAAATCGTCTAGGAAGTCCACACTGCCCGCTCGCTGCCCGCCCTCCCAGCCCACCCTCAGGATCCCACCTACGCTCGGGTCAGCGGAGCCCCCATCCGGGTCGAGCAGCGTTGACGGGCCTAAGGTGGGGGATTCGGCCCCAGGGCGCGTCCACACCCCAAGCCCGAGGGTCGCTCGGCTCCGGGTCCCCGGCTCTCACTCACCAGCGCTCCCGCCTCGGGGCACCGGGCCCCAGGGTCCCGGCCCCGTAGCGGCGTCCGGCGCAGGGGCAGTCTGGCTGGTGCCGGGGGGCGCGGGCCCGCGGCGCTCCCGGGGCCGTGTGGGTGGCGGCGACTGCAGCTCGCGCTCCGGGCCGCGCTGGGACGACCGCGCCAGCCTCGCGCCCGCGAGAGGCACCCCGCTGGGCGCGCCGCGGGCCGAGGCGGGCGGCCGGTCCCGCGTCCCGGGGGCGGCGGGCGGCAGCAGCAGCAGCAACAGCGGCGGCAGCAGCAGCGGGAGCGGCGGCAGCCACCGCGAGGCGCGCGGCGAGGCCATGGTGGCGGCGTCCGCCCGCGCTCACATGCCCGGCGCGCAGGGAGGGCGCGGGGCGGGCGCGGGTGCGAGGGAAGCCGCGGCGGGTGCCGCCTAGGGCCGGGGAAGTCCGCGAAGTGAGGCTGCGAGCGCAGTCCCCGCCTCAAAAGTTGTGGGGAGCCGCGGGGGGGCGGCCGGGGGCCCGGCGGGCGCGGCGGAGGCGGCCGGGCGCCGCTACATGCTAATTAGCCGGGGCGGGTCGCGGGGCGGGCGGCTCCTCCACTGGTTGACATCACCCGCCCAGCGCGGCTGGCCCGGGGGCGGGGAGAGGGCAGGAAGGGGGCGGGGGCCGACCACCGAGGGGCGGCCGGCCTGGGACCGCGGGGTGACAGCCACTGAGCCGTCAACTTGGTCTCTTTACACACACACAAACACACACACACACACACCCATTAGTATTGCTTTGCCATTTGGAGAAAAATTAGAAAAACCGAGTCTTCCGAATCAGGAACCAGAATTTCCCAACTCCTTAAATGCACAATGAATCGGTGAAAAGCAGGTGTTGGGTGATTTAATTGGCACCAACTAGATTTTACAAAGTGGCTCGATATGGGAGAGAAGTGAAGCCTGTGCCCTTGCTCCCCACCCTGCGTGGTCATTGCCCCTTACTAATTTGAAGTGAACTCCCCCTCCCCCGCCCGAGAACTCCAGGCCCCAGGGCTGGTGCTGGGCTCGCTGTTGCCAAGCCTAACACCTCATCCTGTGGCCAATGCGGGAGTCATCCTTCACCGCTCCCTCTCAAGCCTGGATTTCATCCCCATTGACCACTGCCTTTGGCTCACACCAGCGTTCTGCAGAAATGTCCCCACCAGGAGAGCCAAACAGGCTGCAGAGAAAAGAAAGCTGTGAATTCAGGACCTGCTAGGGCGAACTCAATCGTAAAAAGGCTGCAGATGGCAAATTCAACAAAAGGTCACACAGAGATCACTGAATTTTAAGTGGAAACCTTCAGGGGAGAGATTCAAAGATTCAATGTAAACAGATTTTCCTGGTAAATAAAGTCCCATATGTATCCATATTCCCTCCCTTCCCAGTAAATAAATGATTTAAAAAGTCTAAATTTTAGGGCTGCAAGCCTCTTCACGTCTAGGTGAAGAAAGAAGGGCTCAAAATGGAAAATAACTTGCTCAAGATTCTGAAGCTGGACCCAGAGAATAAGGAATGTATCTGAATGACCAAGTGGCATCATTAATTCTGGTCCCATTATTGCGAATTTGGAATAATGTAGACAATGTCTCAACTGAAATGAAACCTGGAGCTCCTTGGGGATCTCATCGGTTCTGTTGGAGGCCCCTGTCTGAGCACCAGATGCTAAGAAACTCTTTTGGACTTCCCTTTCAGGCCTGCCTCTCTGCCCCATTTCTCCGCTCCCTCTGTTGACATCCAGAGCTCCATAGCCCTCCTCCAGGGGGATAAGCGGATCATGGTGTCCAGGGCAGCTGCCGACAGACCTAGGCCCCCTTTCTGGTGAATCAGTCCAAGTGAGTCACTGGGCAGAAAACATAAGGATGCTCTGTATAAACAAGCTGGCCTTAAATAGGGGAGTGAGGAGTAACAATTTGTTTTTATTTTGTTCTGTTTCAAAAGAACCACAAAACCCCAACTTTCCAGAGCTCTCACATGGAATTTCCAGGTCTTTCCAAGAAAGTACCATACAATGATCTCCATGTAAGTGACTTGGTTTGATGGCCCCAGCTCAACTTCTTGGGATCCTGCTCTCGTATTAATAGGCAGGACTGCCCAGCTGCCCAGACACAGCCCTACAAGCCCTGACAAACACAAGACACTGTGTTAGAGGTTCTGGTCACTGCCGCTCCCTTCCTTCCTCAGAAAATATTTCACATAGCACGAATTACCGTCCCAGGCAACCAGCAATGTCCAAGAGTTTAATGGCTCTTACAGGCTTCTCAGGCGGGATTCAGAGATCCCACTGGAGACTCTGCCTTCATTACCAAGGCCCAGGAAACAAATGTGCACCTGCCACATGTCCCTTCCCTGTAGGCACCACAGAGTTCTCTCTCTCTAATCTTCTCTCTAACTTCTAAGAGAAATGATCAAGTTCAGGTCAGCTGAGTAGGACCTCACCTGTGGATGAGGAGGGGGAGACCCAGGAAAACCTGGAAAGATGGGTCACAGTGAAGATGAGCCCCTGCACTTCTTTATCTTCTCCTAGGACAGAGCAAGAGGAAAGAGCAAGAGCAAGCTGGAGGCAGATAGAACCTTAGAAAGCATCGTTAACTTGGTCTTAGAGCCCTTGCTTCTTGCCCTGATTTTACCACAGTTTAACAGTGTGATCTGGGCCACAGTTTCCTCATCTTTAAAATAATGATTGATTTCCTAGATCACGGATGGCAAACACAAGGCCCGCAGGCCGAATCTGGCCCTCCACATCGTTTCATCCCGCCCGGCACCTTGTTTCCACCCGGCGGCAGTGCTGAGCTCTTGCTTAACTGTTAAAGAGTAGTTACATTTATACAGTCCTGAAATTACATTTGGCCTTTTGAAGGCAACCGCAAGGCTGATGTGACACCCCATGTGACCTAGATGATTGTAAAGGTGCTCCAGCTCTGTTGTTTCAGGGTTCAGTAAAGACTTTCTGACACAGCAGCAAAGATATATGAAACAGATATCTAAGGACATTTGTAGTGTTTCCTTCCCAGATATAAAAAGCCAGACAAGAATTTTGGTCACTTCAGATGGTTTAGAAGATGCCGGACCTGGAGCCAGGGGGATAAGTCAGATGACATATCAGATCCATTCCAGCCCTGAGAGTTTATTGATCTAGAATGAAAAGGTGGGATGCAATGTCAGACCACATTTCTGGACTGAGTTAGGAGTCAAGCATTCCTAACCTCTCCAGAGGGGGTGTGGGGACACTCAAAAGTGGTTGAGTCCAGTGTCACTACTACCGGACACTGTATGTAGTCAGAGCTTTTGCAGGGCCTTTCCTGTCTATACCTGCATTAATTACATCAGGTTCAGGCTAAGCTGCAGTAACAAATAACCCCCCACCCCCCACCCCCCGCAAATGCAGCAGGTTCACATGATATGTTTTACTCTTCTTGTTCACTTAACAGCCTTAGGCAGTGCTGTTCAGGTCAGTGGGGGGTGTCTTCCCACATCTTTCAGGGATCCACACTATGGCAGTTCTGCCATTCTCTAATGTATGGATGGCTTCCAAAGTTGCCCTTGGAATTGACATTCCAGTCAGCCAGAGGTGAAAATAACATGGAGACGTGAGCATGGGAAGTTTTGATGGGCCCAGCCAGAAAGTGGCATGCTTCACTTTCTCTGACATCTCACTGGATAGAACACGGTCACATGGCTCACCAAACTGCAAAGGCATCTGGGAAATATAGTCTAGCCATATAGGTAAAGAAGGGGTGAAGGGGTGTGGGTAGATAGCTAGCAGTCTCAGCCCTATCACTTGATATCAGTAGGGAAGGGGAAGGAAGGGTAAAGGAGATTCATCAGTTTCTTCCTTCATAAAACAAGAGTGTTGAATCAGATGATCTCTTAAGGGCCCATCTGCTTTAACATTCTATGGCTCCAAGAGGTGATGACATGTGCTTCTGCACCAAAGAAAACAATCCTGCAGGCTTCTGAGCAGCACGTCCTTAGCCTGAGCAGTCTTCCTGTGCCAACTGGTCTGGCTGGTAGACCACATAGAGAGGGCCTTGGGCGCTCTCCAAGTTCTCTTCCTGAGCTGTTCTCAATCCTTGGCCAAGTCAAGGGATCTCTACTGACCTCAGTCTCCCCAGCTGTACAGTGGGAAGAAAAATTATGAAACTTTGAATTAGCCGGGGTTGGTCTGAGGACGTGATGAGATCACTGTCTGGAAGGCACCAGGAGCTCTTCCGACCGAAGTGCTCTACACAATGCTTTTGTTATTACCAGAGCCTTTCATAACACTGCATTCTGGACAGGTTCAGAGAGTGCCCAGTTCCTGAGGACAGTGCTCCTGCAGAATTTGGGGCAGTGTGGCTGGCGTTGCCATGGCTGGGATG
Source organism: Desmodus rotundus (assembly GCF_022682495.2). Classification (NCBI taxonomy): domain Eukaryota; kingdom Metazoa; phylum Chordata; class Mammalia; order Chiroptera; family Phyllostomidae; genus Desmodus; species Desmodus rotundus. Next base: position 102,274,983 of record NC_071388.1, read on the forward strand.
CAGTGGGGGCTGCATAGCAGTAATGTCACAGGGTCTTGGAAGGCTAAGAGATCAGTCATAGACACCTGGATGGACTGTCCACTGGGGATGGTGGGCAGGGCCCAGGCATAGTCCTTTGGCCTGCCCTTCTGCCCTGCACTCATCTCCCTGTTACACCCTGGATCTGTTTACTCATCCTTTCCTCAGCTTGTGCTTTTCCACCCCCGATCTCTGAGTTGGTTTGTGAAAGTTCTGTGCCTTGTTCATCTTTGTAATCCCAGGACTTAACATAGTAGCTTCTTTCTTTTATTCAGTCACTCAACTAATATTTACTAAGTGACTATTCTATGCCTGGCACTGAGCTGGTATTGGGTGAGCCGCAGACCTCATGGAGCTTTATGGTTTGGAGGAGACAGACAGTAATCAAAAGGAAGCCAATGCAAACTTGTCACTGTGGAAGGAGCTCTACAGCGCAGCACTAGGGAGGGGGTGTTGGGGTTCTCTGTAAACATGAGGTTGATCCATGACCTGAAACTGTGGGGGCCATTAATATGTTGGCTGTTAATCAGGCAAAGGAGAATGGGAAGAGTATGTGCAAAGGCCTTGAGGCAGGAGGCATTGCCACAAATGTAAAGGATCAAAAGAAAGCTGATGTGGCTGGAAGCAAGAAAGAGTGTGGAGGAATCATCTAGGACAGAGAGTGAGGCTCTCTTTGATAGCAGCCAGATCAAGCAGACCCTAATGGTCCATTTTAAAGATTTTTGCTTTATCTTAAAAATTTAGAGAAGTCATTGTACGGTTTTAAGTTAGGGAGGGAGGGTAAGACGGGAGTTGGAGAGAAAGAGTGAGGAGTGCTATGATTTGCAGTTGGAAATCATCATCCTATTGATGATATGGGGGATAATCTAAAAAGAAACAAAAGCTGGTGCCTGAACTCCAAGTGAGTCCCAGTGAGAAATAATAATTCTTGGACAGGATGACAGAAGTGAGTGCAGAGAAACATATGAGTTTCAGATTCTAGGAGATAAAATCCACAAGATGTGGAGGATGAGGGGTACCACTGACAAGGAGAGGGAACAGTGGATGAGAACTAGATCTTTGAGGTCAGGACTGTTAACTTTGTTTTGATATTGGGCCTGGGGTAACTCTGAGACACCCAAATGGCAAATGTAAAGTGTGCATGTAGCCCTGGCCGGTAAGTCTCAGTTCGTGGGAACGTTGTCCCATACACCAAAAGGTCACGAGTTCAATTCCCATCCAGGGCACACACCTAGGTTGCAGATTCGACCCCCAGTTGGGGCACATTTGGGAGGCACCCAGTCAATGTTTCTCTCTCACAACTCTCTCTCTCTCTCTCTCTCTGTCTCCCTTCCTCTCTAAAAGCAATGAAAAAATGTCCTCAGGTGAGGATAAAAATAAATAAATAATAAATAAATAAATATTAAAAACAAAGTGTGCGTTTAGATTTGCAAACTTGAAGGTCAGAGAGAGGTTCTAGTCTGTGTGCACACAGTGAGATCACCTAGGGAAGACAGCACAGTGAGAAGAGCCTAAAAATGAGCCCTGAGGGTGTACGAGATGGCCAGAGATAGAAGACTGAGCCAAAAAGGAGTCTGGGGAAGAGCCACGAGGCCACGGGAGGAAATCAGAGCTAGTCATGTCACTGGAGCGAAGGGAAGAACGTGTGGTTAATGGTGTGTAATACTGCCGAAATATCAAGTAAGGGGCAGACAGAAGATATCCACTGGGCTTACCAACATGGAAGTCACCTTACCAAAACAGGAGTCACTCTTCAATGGAGGGATTGGAGTAGAAGTGACAATGGAGCAAGCTGGGAGAATGGGAAGTGAAGAAACCAAGCTGGTCAAGAGAGTCTGGCTTTGAAGGAGAAAAGTAAGTTAGGACAGTAACTACAGGGCAATATAGGCATGGGGGACTTTTTCTTGTTTTCAGTGGGAGATTTTGAACATGGAAAGGGTTTGCTTGGAAGAGAGAAAATCAAAATTCTAAGCAAGAGAAAAGATGGTTAACAGGGTTAGGTTTCTGAGAAGCAGGAGGGATGGAATCCATAGCACAGGTGGAGGGACTGGCGGGGGGAGGAGGAGAGAGAGGGCGGCTCAGTGAAGGGGTCTGAATTTCTATCTGAGAATTTTAAGAAGACTTCAATTTTCTTTGTAATGCAGGACACAAGGGTATTTGCTAAGAGTAGAGGGACCGACGGAGTGGGGCCTGGGGAATTTGAAATTTTGAGGAACACAATATATTCATTTTCCAAGGCTGCTGTAATGGAGTGCCACAAACTTGGGGGCTTAAAACAGTAGAAATTTATCCATTCACAGATCTGGAGGCTGGACATCCAAAATCAAGATGGCCATCCTCCCTCTGAAGGTTCTGGGAGAGAATTCTTCCTTGCCTCCTGAACAGGCGGTTGCTGGCCATCCTAGGCTGTGGTGGTTCCTTGGCTTGTGGACGCATCGCTGCAGTCTGTGCGTCTTCACACGGCCTTCTTCTAAGGTCACCAGTCACTGGATTGAGGACCCAGCTTAATTCAGTATGATCTCATTTTAACTTGATTACTTCTGCAAAGATCTTTTCAAATAAAGTCACATCCACAGGTACCAGAAGTTAGGACTTGAACCTACAATTCTGTCCACTACAGTGAAGAAGCTGAGAAATAGTTGTAGAGAGTGAGAGAAATGTGCTAGAATGCCAGCCTTGTCCAGGGCTCACAGAGATTAGTGGAGCGAGTCCAGTGGCACCAGCTGTTCCCTACTTGCTCCTCTCAGCTGATCGGCATCCAGCATCCTTGGCCTGAGCTGGGCACCTCAGCCCCCTCCCACTTCAGGGTAGATTCCTGCCCTCCAGGAGCAAAGACTTCACCTCTCTTGACCCGTCCTCTCTTTCCATACCAATCTCTGCATACCACTCAGTCCTGCCCAGGGATACATCAAGAACCCCTGAAGACCAAAGCTGCCAAGCTGGCCCTGACAACACCAGGGTTATAACAGATGGCAGAGAATTCCAGCCACCGTGCAACACTCAGCACACCTGCACTGTCTTGTTCAGAGCTCCAGGAAGCAGAGTACCTTGGAATTTCGACTAAAGAACTGAAGGAATAAGCCCATCTCCTTACTTTTGACCTTCCAAAGGTCAAAAAGCTTATCCTTGCTGTCCCCTTTCTAGAGTGTCAAGAATGGTTTCCTTTCGTTTAGGCTGAGCTGGGCTGCTTGCTGGATGCAAGCCAAAGACCCCTTGCTGCTTCCCCAGCAGCCGGTGCAGGACTCCAGGGGCATTTGCACTGGCCAGCCCAGGTGAGAACGTAAACACTGCAGTCCACCGCCAACGCCCTGGGCCCTCCTCCAGGGAGGAAGGCTTGCTCACGGCTTGGCCAGGCTCCCAAGCATCATGTACAGCAATTCTGAGTTCCGACTTAGACAGCTTGGGGTGGGTCCTTGAATGACCTTCTGTTTCTTGTCTGCCCATCTGAGAGGACCATTCCATTCCAAAAACATTCCTCCGATAAAATCGGTTACGCACTGTAAACGTCAATGAGCCAGGAACATTCTCGGACACAACAGGATTCTGATAAAGTGGTCTTATTTTCCAAAAACCTTCCAGTGTGAAAAATCCTCCCTGTAACAAGCAAGGAAATTCTTTGGATGCCAGGCCCTTGGGGAAAGTGATCAGAGCCCTAGGGCAGGAGAGAAAACCCAGAGGTGAAGTTCCTGCTGTGGGCAGAGGGGCCTGGGTTTTCAGGCATCCTTTCATTCAATCAGTCATCAACACATATCTGGTGAGCTCTTTCCAAGTGTCGGGCCCTGATCCAAGGTCACTGGGAGGGCCATGTCTTCATGTGGCTGCAAAGCTCTCCTGCCTTTCAAAAGGCCGTGGTAACTGGCCCCCCTCACACAGCAGTCCCTATCGGTCAGCAAACACCCGCACTTGCACCACCCCCCAACCCCCACTTGCCACTCCTCTCTGCCTCCCTCTGTGGGGTTCCAAGTTCACCTCTTCCTCTGTGCTCCGATGGACCTCCCATTCTTTTGGCCTTTCTCTATACTGCTTTCCGTTCCCAGGTGTCTCCTAGTGGGATTGTCTCCAGGTACCTCAGTCTCTACCTTTCTTGGTGTCTTGCTGCGCATCACCGAGTGCTTCCTGGCACGTCCAGTTCTCTCCACCTCTGCCAAGCTCTCTTTTCCTCTTTGTACGCCTTTCTTCCAAGCAACCCATCCCCGTTTTCCCCTTTCTCTTTTCTGTTTCTTCTCTTTAACAGACTGTTACACCAAACTAAATACATTCTAAAAATTTTTGTGAAATAAACTTTTACATTCTCTGGGTTTTATTTTTTAAATTGTTAGAGGGTGATGTGGACTTCTCTGTGTTGTCTGAATTTCTTACAAGAGCAAGAGCAACTACTTAAAACTTTATGGAAATATGATGTACACAGAGAAGAAGGCACCTGTAGAGGGCCGTCCCTGCCCCGCACAGAGCTCAGCGAGCGTCGCTGGCAGGCGGCACTCAGACGGAAGGGCGACCACGACAGTGCCCCCATCATTCTCCCCCCCACGCATCACCACTATCCTGACTTCTTTCAGCATAGCTTCGTATTTTTTGATAAAATACCTGGTTTTGTATTTTATATCAAGAGAATGCTATAATATGTACTCTTTTCTGTCTAGCTGCTATTGCTCAGCGTTGGGATGGTGAGATTTACCCGCATCCTTGTATGTAGTGACAGACCCTTCATTCTCCTGGTTCGTGGTACCCATGGTGGGGCTGGCCCACGAGTTTGTTCCCTTCTACTGTTAATGGCCATTTCCCAGCTACTACAGATAGTGCTGCTATTAACAGTCATGTATGTGTCATTTGATAGCATGTATTACCTTTATAATCAGGAAAAGAACTGTTTCCATTTGGAAAGATGGAGAGAGATGGCCAAGTTGGGCGTTCTACAAAAGGGCTCTGGAGCAGGGAGCAGGACACATGAGTCCTCATTCTGGCTGCTCTATTGCCAAGTTCTACAACTTTGAGCCAATCAATTCGCCTCAGTGAGTCTCAGTTTTTTCATCTGCAAAAGATGTAACATCTGCCGTTGGTTGGTGCTACTGCCTCACGGTGAACTGTGACAGCAGGTAAGATGATGGCTATGAAAAAAATGTGCCATGCAAAATACAGTATGTTATTTTATTAAAGAAGAAATTAAGTAGCAGTTATATTATGAGGCTCTTGATTTATCTGTTTTTAAATTTTGAAGATAAAAATTGAGCCTGTGGTTTTCATTAGACAGAAGATCTCTCCAATCCTTGCCCCACTGTGGGCAAAAAAGATAAACAAATCGTAAATAAAAGACAGTGAATGTCTCAAAATGTCCTGTTTCCAAAGGTCCTAGTTTCACATGAGCAAGTGGGAACATGTGGCCTATGACCTCTTTTGCCCCTTCCTAGTGACCTTGGTTTATAACAGTTCGGGGATCCTGGTCTAGATGAGGAACAACAACAACAAAAACACCCGTCTGGGCTGTAGGAACCCACGGGACAGGCCCACCCCCCCCAAAGAATAGGGACACGCCCAAAGAGGACATACAGAAGACCACAGACACCAGCCCAGTGCCCCATGCACTACCCTGCATCATAGGGAGAGAATCAGACAAGAGTGTGAGACAGGAAACAGGACTACGTGTCTGTTCACCAGCAGAGCAAATCTAAGGCTCTGTGCTCTCTGCCAACGTGGGGTCATTTGTTAATGTAGGGAAGCTGGTGCTGTTCACACACTGGTGTGGAGGCAGGCTAGGCACCCGCCACCAGCTCCCACCCAGTTCTTCCTCCCCACCCAAACCAAACACACCCTGTATTCTGAGGCTCAGGCCCAGAAGTTCCCATGACACCAGCAGCCCTGTGCTTGGTGTTCTGGGGATGCAAAGCTCCAGGGTCCCTGTCCTCATCTGAGTATGTGTGGGGGAAGCAGGACCTGAATGAGACAGAACAATTCAGGGAGGAGGCCACACGTGCAGGAAGGATTCTGAGCAGGAATTCACGAAGCGATGGAGAAATGAACGAGAGCCTTAAAAACTAGACATTAGACTAGTGATTCTCAACCCTGGCTGGACATTAGAATTGCCTGGGAAGTTTCTGCAACAGGTCAGTGACTGGATCCCACCCGCCTAATGAGAATCTCTGGCCATGAGGTCTGGGCATCAGTATTCTCTTAAAGGTCTCTGGGTGATTCTAACGTGCAGCCAGGGCTGCAAACCCCGGCCTTACACTTAGTGCAGTGGGAGATAGAGACTCAGTGTGAGCTTTCAGGGTAGAAGAACATGATCAGAGTGGTTGCTCAAGGAGCATTTATTGAGCACCTACTCTGTACCAGCAGGAACTGTGGTACACAGAGACGAGAAAGATATTGGGCTGGCCAAAAAGTTCATTTAGTTTTTTCTGTATGACGGCTCTAGTAGTGCATAGTTGTCTTGAATTTCATTCGAAACAATCTTGTTAGATTGTATTATGACAGCTGTCATATCAGCGTGCATTTAAAAAACGTATCAAAATTGGTAAATTTTTGTATAGCCATTTTAATATTAAAGATGGAAGAAGATACACAGCATTTTTGATGTATTATGCTTTATTATTTCAAGAAAGATAAAAATGCTACTGAAACGCAAAACAAGATTTGTGCAGTGTATGGAGAAGGTGCTGTGACTGATCAAACATGTCAAAAGTGGTTTGTGAAGCTTCTTGGTACTATTGACATTTTGGCCAAATAATTGTTTGCTGTGGGGCTGTCTTATGCATTGGAAGATGTTTTGCTGCACCCCTTGCCTCTACCCACTGGAAGCCAATAACAGGAGACAGCTGACATACTCAAAACATCCAAATGAATAAAGTGATTAGTGAAAATGAAAAATGTGTCTTTTATTTTATGGAAAAAATCAAACAGACCTTTTGGCCAACCCAATATATAGATTCCCTGTGCTTGTCTAGCCAGCAGATTAGGAGAAAAGACAGATCCACAATAAATATAATATAAAGTATCTTATGAAAGTGTGAACCAAGAGCTCTAAGAACATTGAGGATTTTCTGGAGAAAGCTTTCTTAGAGATGTGACATTAGAATTCATTTTTGAAAGAGTTAACCAAGCAAAGAAAACAGGGAGAACATTTGAAGTGGAAAAAAATGATATGCAGGTGGTGAGTCCTACAGAGACCCACTGTGTTCAGTGTAACAGGGAGCATGGGGAGAGGACTCTGGAAAGAATGCCAAAGGCAAATACCACAGGTCCAATTGTATTTGAGCTTCCTGTATGTGAAAAACAAGCTAGAAAAGGCAGATTAGAAGAGTGAGAGGAAGGTAGGGAGGCTAGTGAGGAGCCACCGTAGTGACCCAGATGTGAAGTGATGAAGGCCTGGACCGAGGAATTGATGGTGGGAATGAGGAAGAGAGCAACCCAAGAGATATTTCCAAAAAAGGCAACAGGTTGAATCTGGAAATAGAACAGATGTAAGAAGAGCTAAGTTGTGTGTGCGTGTGGGTGGGTGTGTGTGAGAGAGAGAGAGAGAGAGAGAGAGAGAGAGACAGGGATGCAAAGATGGCTTTACTGTATGATTTAAGACAGTAAGAGAACAGGAGAACAGGAGAACATGGCATTAGCAAAGATGGGGATGCTGGGTAGATTGTGTGAATTTCACATAACTCCAAGACATCCACATGGAGATGTATCCGAGAGGCTAGCTTAAGGGCAGAAGGTGGATTATAGAGGGTGAGGAGGGACAGTATAAGGCAGAGAAAGAAAGAAAAATGGATGGCAACCAGCAGACCAGGCACAGGTGTGTATTTACCAGGACTGACCTATGCGTGGGAAGAGACAGGAGGGAGGAGAGGAAACAGAGGTGGATAAGCAGCTAGGTCCATGAGGTATGAAAGTGTGGCCTCTCCCAACGGAGGAGTGTTTATCTTTAGGAAGGAGAGGCATTTCTTAATGGAGGTACAGTGTCCAAGAAAACTCCCTCCCGAGGCCTGGATCCAGATCCAACCCTCTACAGCAGGGTCCAGGAAACGTTTTTCATAAGTGGCCAGAGAGTCAGTGTTTTAGGCCTTGTGGGCTCCATGGTCTGTCTCAGCCACGCAGTTCTGTGCCTGCTGGGCCGAAGCAGGCAGAGACAACATGTGAATGAGCGGGCTTGGCTGCGCCCCCATAAAGCTCTATTTAAGAAAACAGGCAGTGGTTAAAATGCTTCATTTTATTTTGTGTGAATTTTACCTCAATTAAAAATTAAAAGAGAAAAAGCAGACCCTGGACTTGATTTGGCTCAGGGGCTATAGTTTGCCCACACATGCTCCAGAGATGAAGGAGGAGCAGCTGGGGACTGACAGAGAGAAGATAAGGTCTGTGCTGGCCCCATGGGGACTGTGAAGAGTGACCCAGCTCTGCTACTTACTAGCTATATGACCTTATATAAGTTATTTAACTCTCCTTAGCCCATTTCCTCATCTGTAATAAGGGGGAAGGAACAACACTTTCCTCACTGAGTTCTTCTGAGGATCAAAGGAGACAACAAACATGAGCAGCAGCACAATGCCTGGCTCAGTACAGATCTTCTTACGGAATGTTAAAGAATTGACATGAGTCGGAGGATCGCAGCTGCAGATGGGTGCCATGACCAAGGAGCCTAGGCAGTGGCGTCATCGGATCCCTGAATGACAGCGTAGAGCTCCCCACCCCCTTCTGATTGAGTCAGACCGGCACAGGAGCCAGGAGTAAATGTGTCGAGTGTCGAGTCACGGAGACTTAGGGGCTGTCTGTTGCAGCAGCAAGTCCGTCCTGACTAAAGCAGATGCACAAAGTCACACGGAGGTGTCCATCTGACAAGCAGCTCAATTAAAAGTTGACACTGCCGTTTGGAGCATCTCCCGCTGTGACTCTCAGTTTGGGGCTCATATTTGAAAGCTGTGCTGTGCTCTCCATCTTCAACCTCTTACCACAGACAGTGTCTGTCACAGGGCTTGGGTCCCACTCATCCAGCCCTCCTGCTGGCTGCTGGGTGGAGGGGGTTGGGGGGAGTGACTGCTAATCCTTTGAAATGCCACTCACCCTCAGGGCTTCCCAAAGTGAATCTGATGGAGGCCACATGGCCTCTATTTTAAGCCAGGCTTCACATTTGGTGAGTCCAGCTTTTTTTAATAGCATGCCTGCCCTAACAGACTGTCAGGAAAGTACATTAACACACACACTCATAGGTGTGTTTCTAAAGAAACAATAAAAGAAGCTGAAAATCCAGATTCTGTATTATTTTAGAGATTCCCAAGTAGAGAGCTGCTTCTGCCTCTTTTAGAGGAAGGCTGTGGCCACCCTCACCTCGGTGGCTGGTCAATGGCTATCTGTCCTCCACTCACCCCCAGACCATAAGACTAGGGAACAGGGAAAGTGCACCGGCCTTGATGCTGCGAAATGGGCTGCCTGCCCAGGGACACAGCCAACTGGGGCCCCCCTGACGCTAGTGGGTCTTTCTTGCCATCTGCTTTGCCTCTTACTTGAATGTGACCTTCCTCTCCAAAAGACTACCTTGTCAAGAGTCAGGGGCTTATGCCTGCACTTGCCATCTCAAATCAACAAACCGGCATCTATTTCTTCTTGTAAGCCTCCTCGCAGGAGCCCAGGCACATCTCCCCGGTGCAGGGGTGTGGTGAGCACAGACTTCCGTCCTCTCTTGTCTGCAGAGAAGGGCAAACACTGTGGGACAACCCCCAGCCTGTGCAAACACCACATCTGATCTTGGGCATTGAAGTGAACATTGAGGGTATAAGACATGGCAAGCAGTGGGTTATTTGCTCCAGAGTAAGCCTTGGTTCAAAAGAACCAGAGAGGGAGGGAGGTTTTTTGATGTTTAGGAAAAATCCCTAAGGCTCTAGGAAGGGAAGGGAGAAGACTGAGAGAAGCGATATACGGAAGTGGCCAAATGAACGTAATAAACCAAGGGTGTGGGCAGGAGGCAGAGCGGCAATGGTGACCAAGTGGCAACTCTCCTCCGTTCTCCTCACTCTGATTGGGCCTGAGCAGATTTCCTGCTGTCGATTAGTGAAGGCGTCCCACACTCTGTGGCTGACAAGGCACAGCATGGCCTGTTAAAGCAGTAGGACTCTGCTCTGCTCTGAAATTTCAGGGCAGCAGGTGCCAAGAATCATTGCAGGTTTTTTCCTTCCTTCTTTCCTTCTTTCCTCCTTTCCTTCCTCTGTTCCTACAGCAAGTGACACAAAATCAGCAGAGGAGGCAGCAGAACAATTTTATGACACCTCCTTCATTATTTCCTCTCCCAAAATGTGTCTCATTTTATTTGGCACTCACAACTCCACTTGGAGGCAGGCAGAATTATAATTCCCACTTTACAGAGAAGGGAATCACAGCTCAGTGAGGTCAAGCTTGTACAAGAGCTCAGAGCTAATAAGTGGTAGAGCCAAGCATTCAGAGATTTTCAACCCATGAGTTTGCAACTATAGCAAACTCCTTCTCAAGTGAGTTCACTTAAAAGTCACAGGTAGTCCCTGGTTAGGTGGCCCAGTTGGTTGGAGCATTGTCCTATACACCAAAAGTTTGTGAGTTCGATCCCCAGTCGGGGCACATATAGGAGGCAACTGATCAATGTTTCTCTCTCACATCGATGCATCTCTCTCTCTCTCTCTCTCTCTCTCTCTTCCTTTCTGAAATCAATATACACATATCCTTGGGTGAGGATAAAAAGAAAGTTACAGGGAGGAAGAAGAGTTATTTGGCTAAACATAAGATATACATTCTCTTGTTTTGGTCCCTCTGTCTCCTTTTTCTTTGTTCACCTCATTCCGTTGTTTCACAAATCTTTCCATATCCTCTGCGCAATCCGGTTCAAACCCCACTTCCTCCTTGTCTCCTCAGGACTTGTGAATTCAACACGCACCATGTGGTTTGGCTATATGCTGTACTGCTCTGTTGTTCTGTCCAGCCATTCCCTGCACCTCCACTGCCTCCCCCAGCAACCCAGCCTCCAGGCCAAAATGGACAGCTCCTCATAATCCCCAGACCCTGTAACAGTCACTTACATGCAAAGGGAACTTTTGTAACAAGGATCTTGGGTTGGGGAGATTATGCTGATCATCGGGGCAGTCCAAATCTAACCACACGGGTCCTTAAAAGCAGAGAGGGAAGCAGGAGAGCTAGAGAAGATGCGACGACAGAGCAGGGGCAGAGGACATGTGGTTGCTGGCTTCTGTCTTTGAAGGTGGAACAGCCCACCACCGGGGAATTCAGGCAGCCTCTGGAAACTGGGAAAAGCAAGGAAACAGATTCTCCCTGAGACCCCCCAGAAGGAACCCAGCCTTGATTTTAGCCCGGTGAGACCCATTTGGGACCTCCGACCTCTAGAACTGTCAGGGAATATGCTTGTGTTGTTGGAAGCCACTAAATGAGTGGTAATTTGTTACAGCAGCAATAGGAAAGTAAGGCAGTGTGTTCTATTGCTCTGTTCTCGCCTCCACACTGCCTCGCCACCCTGGCAACCCACAGCGACAAACTACTAATTGGTATAGTTGGTACTCAACAGACGTGGAGGCTCTGTGAACCTTAGGTGACTGGTCCCTGCGCCTGCAGAGCTCTGGGCACATTCCTCAGGCCCTCCTCTTATTTGCTCTGGCCTCCAGGAGGGGGAGCCTGCTGGGGCTGCCTGCCCGCTCTCCAGTGCAGCTGAGCAGAAAGAGCAACATGTGTGCCAGGACAGGAGTGGATCTAAAGCTGGACTGTTCCTGAGCCTGGGTCATGCTTAGTTCTCATAAAGGCCTTCTGATAAAGCACTATACAACATGAAGGGTGGACTTTTGTTATCATGCTTCAGCCTTCCCTCCTCCTTCTCACGGCACATAGACTGGGGCACAAGCACCTTCAGGACCTGGCCCTTGCCTGCCTTTTTGGTATCTCTCTTGCCTCACACTGCCTCACCCCTATACCCCTGAAACCCTGAATTACCTGCCAGCCCCTCACGCCTCTGACCATGCTGGTTTCCCCTCTGGTGGGAACGCCCTGGCCCTCCTCTCTGCAGATGCCTCCTCCTTCAGAGAGTCCTTCATGACTGCTGTCAGAGTGGCTCAGGGTACCTCTGCCCACCCACAGACCCCGCATCTGCCTCTGCCACTGTCCTCACTGCTCCTGGGTCCCTTCAGTTCTCCTCATTTTACTCCCCTGCCCACACCCACAGAGGATGGAATTATCACCCAAACTCTGCCCCTACTCCCACAGCAGAGGCAGAGGGAAGAGTTCTGTCCCCACCCCCACCCTGTCATGGTGCTGTTTGCTCCTGCTCGTGGCAGAGGGAGGCCAGTCTGATTGGTCAGAGCTAGGGCCACATTTCACTGGTGGGCAGGGTCCACATTTGAAAGACAGTGTGTGGTCAGATTATGATCTCTGCCCTCTGCTACTGGTGGTGAGGCCAGCTGGTCATTCTCTCTCTTGATTCTACCTCCTCATCCAAGGGTCTTTGGGAGAAAAGTATTCTTAGATTCAAGAGAAAGTTAGGAACTACAGGCCTTGCTTCAACCCTCTGGCCTCAGCTGTGTTCTCCCCCGCACCCTTGTCCACCTATTAATACATAAGATGCTGCCATGGTCAGAGACCTGGAGGGAAGGAAGGGCGATGGAATCCTGGACCCAGACCTTCACACTGCCGTGTAATTGTGCAGGACGACCCCATTGTGTGCGTCAGAGGACCTGCTAGCATGACTCGCAGGGACATCTGAGAAAATGACCTCTATTCTGGTTCCAAGCTCCAAGTCCAAGGATGCCCTTGAATTGGGTTGTACTCGCCTTGAAGGGCTGAGGGTTATGGCTGATTCACTTCTGCCTGAATCGCCTATGGTCATAGTTTTACTCTGTAAAGCTCGGAGATTGGTGAGAGGTGCTGGCTCAGGGGAGGTCTCAGGCATGTGTACAGTTGCTGCAGCCATGGATGGGTGGATTGGTAGATCAATGGTGGATGGATGGATCAACGGGTGAGTGGATAGGGCATAAGTGGATAGATGGGTGGATCATTGGATGGATAAGTCAACAGACAGCATGGCCTGAAGGGCGGCCTTCATGGTGCCAGAAGTTCTGACAAGACCTTCACTCATTCAGACATTCTCACGTACAACTGTGAACTCCTTGGTGAACTGTTTAGACCGGGAACCTGCCCCTCTCTCTATTTTAGAAAATGTTGCGAATCTCACTGCCGTATATCCTGATACTTTTGCGCTGATACTTTTCAGCATCCGTTAGATAAATAAATTCCGTGTGAATGATCCAGTGACACCCATGTCTTATCTGTCTGACAACCTGTACTTACTACTGACCTTTGCAAATATACAGGTGGTATACAACACCTCTCATGTGCCCCCTCAGATCCTCTCTGCCCCGTGTCTCCGGGGCTGAGGCTGTTTGTTCCATCTCACCCACCACTGCAGCAACTAATTCTGCTGGGCTCCAGCCCACTCATGCGCATAAACCCAAAAGTGCCTCGTGCCCACATGGCAGCTGCTTACCGTCAAACTCACTAGGTACTCACTCGTGCAAGTGCAGATCACAAGTGCAGGGGGCTTAACACCCTGCGGGGCTAACATCTGCTCTGGGAAACAGGAACCCTGGGTAAATTCTCACACTTCCTTCCTCTGAAAGCGGGTCTTGTGACACAGGTGTTCTCACAGTCTCTCAGAAGGGTCCTTCGAGATGCTGAGGAGTCACCAGCTCAGTGACATGCACCCTTCCCTGCTTCACTCCTCTTCTCTGATGCGCGTGAACTTCTGCTTCCTGGGGTGCCCGGGCTAAGACCTGATTATTGCTTTACTGATTACTGCTACTACTTATATAATATAGTTTGGGTTAAATACAAGATTTTTGGACCTAATTAGAGGCTCAGCATGTTTAGCGTCTGACTCTCATGCTAGACACTGAGCTATTCATTTAGGCATCCTCAACATCAAGTAGAAGGTTGGAATTTTTTATCATACCTCATCCTTCTCTTACTCTTTTCTATAAAAAAATCACTTTAAGAAAGTTCCCATCCTGGATACTAGAGTCTTCTGCCATGCATGGTTTTCAAACTCAGTACCATCTTTTTCAGAGGGTTATTTTTTAGCTTGTTTGCAGAATTCAATAAAGCAAAAAGTAGAATCAGTAAAGGCTGAGGGATTCTAAGAAATGGTGTTCCCAAAATATATTCACATCCCAATTCTTGAAATCTATGAATGTTTCCGCATTTGGTAAACCTCTGCAGGTTTGGTTAAGTCAAGGCTTTTGAGATGAGGAGATTATTCTGATGATCTGGGTGGACCCTAAATGCAATCACTTGTAACCTTATAAATCTGAGGCAGAGACCAACTTCACACATACAGGAGAGATGATGTGACCACAAAGCAAAGAGAGAATTTGAAGATGTTGGCCTTGAAGATGGGAGTGATGTGGCCACCAGCCAAAGAATGCCAGCAACCACCAGAAGCTGGACCAGGCAAGGATCGAATCCTCCCCTGGAGCCTCTGGAGGGAGCGCAGCCCTCCTAACGTCCTGATTTCAGCTCAGTGACACCGATTTCTGACACTTGTCCTCCAGAACTGTGAGCAAATGAATTCCTATTGTTTTTAAGCTGCTCAGTTTGAGTAATTTGTTACAGCAGCCACAGGAAACTAGTGTAGCTTCTTCTTCAAGGGGTCCTTAGAGATCACCTCCAAGGTAAGCCCTTCATGAATACAGTCTGTCTTTTTAGTTTCTACTTCCCAATGCCTATTGTTAACTCAGGGTTTGCTTTCTTTAATTTGTTTCTAATGATATTTGGAAGTCTAGTATTTAACCAAAATAGGGCATCAAAGGTGACCACAAAGTAGATCTGTCTGTAAACAGTAATCATGAACTAGATCTCATTTTCTGAGAGAGAATGTCAAGACCTAACTAGCCTTTTGTCACAACCTCCCCACCCCACCTTTCCTGGTCCATCCAACAGGTCAGTGTTTCTCAAAATGGGGCCTGAGGATCACCTGTGTTGAGTCACCTGAGGCGCTCATTAAAATGTAAAGTCCAGACTCTCCCTCAAACTTATTAAATTACAAAAAAACCCCAACTATGGCTGAGGTGCAGAAATCTGTACTTTTAACAGGCCTCCCAGATGATTCTGAGCCCACTGACATCACAGAACTCTGCTACAGAAGAAACAGGTCAAAATTGACCCAATAGTACCTCCCTCTATGGCTCAGTGGTGAAACCACTGACTCTGGCTGAACAATGGTTCAGCCTCTGTGGGGGAGCCTCTACCATGGCCCCCAGGACTGGGTGCTTGTGATGAATTTGAGCCCAAATAGTCCTGACCCCTCATGCATTTATACCGAAAACAGCTGCAAAGGTATTGGGAGAGCTGGGGACCTAATGGTAATTCAAGTTCATTTGCCTTTTTAATTAAAAAGACCCTTAATAAACAAAAATAGCTTACAAAGGCATGTACCCTTTGATCTTGCAATTCTACTTTTGGGAATTTATCTGCAGAAATTATTTACACTTTACATATGTACAAGATTACTCACTGCAGAACTGATTATAATAGCAGCAAAACATTGGAAATAATCCAAATGCCATCATTGTGGAACCGATGAAACGAATCATACATCTACACAATGAAAAATAATGAGAAAACTGTATATGTAATGATATGGAAATGTCTCCAAGATAGATCATTAAAGGAAAATGCAAGGTGCAGAACACATGTGTAATATGCTACCTTTTGTGTACAGAAGAGGAGTAGTAAGAATCCACATTCGTATTTGCTTGTGTACTCATCCAGAAACACTGGCCCTCGCTGGGTAGCTCAGTTGGTTAAAGCATCATCCTGATACGCCAAGGGTGGGGGTTCGATCCCCAGTAGGGCGCATACAAGAGTCAACCGATGAATGCATAAATAAGTGGAACAACAAAAATTGATCACTCTCAAATCAATAAATAAAAATTTAGGGAAAAAATTTTAAAAAGGAAAGGCTGGAAGCATATATAAAAACAGGGTGGTTACCTTTGGGATGGGGAATGGGAACTGAGCAGATGGGGACACTAGGATGGGAGGGAGGCTCTTCACTTATAGGTGTGTGTGCGTATACATGATTATACTTTGGAGTTTGAAACCATGTGGGTGTATTATTTATTCAAAAAGCAAATAATAGGTTCTGGCCAAGATGGAGGCATAGGTAGAAAGCCTTCTCTTCCTCGCACAACAAAAGGAGGATAACAACCAATCTAAAATCAATAAGCAACCAGAAGTGCCAGAAAATCAAACTGCATGGAACTCCGACAACCACAGAATTAAAGAAACAGTTGAACTGAACGACCAGATCGGTAAGGCAGTTGATGGAGAAAAACCTCGGTGAGGCAGTGGACGGTGCAGGTGGGGCTGGCTGAGGCGAGGTGGCAGGCTGCGTGGGAGGGGTTGACTTAAGCAGAAACTGAGACTCAGAAGTGGCTGTGGGCTACTGCTATTGGGGCAGTGGGAGAAACTCCCAGTCTCACATGAGAGTTTGTTGGAAAGTGGGCTAGAGATGAGCAGGTGAGCTGCACTGTTCCCTCTCTGGCCCCTCCCCCACAAGCAGCGCTGAAGTGCAGCAAGGAGGGTTGCCCTGCCCTGGTGACAACCTAAGGCCCCGCCCCCTTACAACTTAACAGGGGCCCTGAAAAAAGAAATATGGCCAGAATGAAAGAACAGAGCAAAACTTCAGAAAGAGAGCTAAACAATGAGGAGATAGACAACCTACCTGATGGAGAATTTAAAGCCCTGGTAATCAAAATGCTCACATATCTGATTGAGCTTGGTCAAAAAATGAAAAGACAAATGAAAGATACCCAAAATGAAATACAGCAAAATATTCAGGGAAACAACAATGACAGGAAGGAAACCAGAACTCAAATCAATGATTTGGAATAAAAGGAAGAAATAAACATCCAACCAGAACAGAATGAAGAAACAAGAACTCAAAAAAGTGAAGAGAGACTTTGAACTTCTTTGACAACTTGAAATGTTCCAATATCTGAATTATAGGGGTACCAGAAGAAGAAGAACAAGAGCAAGAAATTGAAAACTTATTTGAACAAATAATGAAGGAAGACTTCCCCAGTATGGTGAAAGAAATAGACTTCCAGGAAGTCCAGGAAACCCAGAGAGTCCCAAAGAAGTTGGACCCAAAGAGGAACACACCAAGGCACACCATCATTAAGTTACCCAAGATGAAAGACAAAGAGACAATCTTAAAAGCAGCAAGAGGAAAGGAAAGAGTTACCTACAAAGGAGTTCCCATAAGACTGTCAGCTGATTTCTCAAAAGAGACCTTACAGGCAAGAAGGGGCTGGCAAGAAGTATTCCAAGTCATGAAAGTCAAAGACCTACATCCAAGATTACTCTATCCAGCAAAGCTTTTGTTTAAAATGGAAGGGCAGATAAAGTGCTTCCCAGATAAGGTCAAGTTAAAGGAGTTCATCATCACCAAGCCATTATTATATGAAATGTTAAAGGGACTAATCTAAGAAAAGGAAGATAAAAAATATGAACAGTAAAATGAAAACAAACTCACAGTTATTAACAACCAAACCTTAAAAAATAAAAGAAAGAAAAACAACAAAAACAAAAACTAAGCAAACAACTAGAACAGGAACAGAATCAGAGAAATGGACATCACATGGAGGATTTTCAGTAGGGAGGGGAGGGGAATAATAAGGGGGGAAAGGTACATGGAAGAAGAAGCATAATTGGTAGGCATAAAATAGATGGGGAGAGATAAAAATGGTATAGGAAACAGAGGACTCAAAGAACTTACATGTACAACTCATGGACATCAACTAAGGGTGGGCATGCTGGAGGGTTGGGGGGTGCAGGGTGGAGGGGGGATAAAGGGGGAAAACTGGGAAAACTGTAATAGCATAATCAATAAAATATAAATAATAAAATAAAAATTTAAATAACCATTTATTGTCACCCTCGGTACAAGCAGTCTGGTCTGGTTCTGCACACCTGCAAGTCTTAGTGTCCACACGGAGCTCTCCCGACCGGGTGTGCATTTCAGAGCCACTGCTATTCCAGGGGCTGGCCTGTTTGGATGTGGTGCTCCAGACCAGAATGCAGATTTCCATCCAAAATGGCAGTGGGACGACAGGTCTTTGAGTTTCTTACTGAGGAGAACCAGTTCCACAAAGGCTCTGGGGTTTGAGTCTCCTGTGCACTAGACAGCTCCAAGAGAGGAGGGTCCCCGGGCTGCCTAGTACTGAGGCATCAGCTGTTCTCGACTCACTAGGGAGGAGTGGTGGTAGCGATCGCGAGTGGCGAAGTCTGCGTTCTCTTGGGTGAGCTGGGTCATCTCCATGTCAACCCGAGCCAGGGACGGCGCCAAAATGATCTGTTCTTGGGGGCATCGCAAGCTCCTTTGGTGAGAGAGACACAGAGGACAGTCAGAAGGAAAGAGCAAGACCTAAACAGTAAAGATGAGTCTTCTCTGGGATAGAAAAATTATTTGCAAAAACATCATTGTGCTTATTATTGAACCTGTATTTAAAAAACATAACTTTGAAATCTTTATGTACAATAGTTTATGGACAAAGTATGAGAAATAAGTATCAAATAAAATAAGGGAAGAATGACATTTACCTTTCTTTAGCAGAAATGTGTAAAACTGTACAAAATAAATATCCAAATAGTACCATGTTGGGGCTCTACAGCATTTCTTTGCTTTTTTTGTCAAATGAGATAATGGAATGGAGAGGCTGAAAAAGTGAGAAGAGTAGAGAGAGAAACGTTCTCCTTGGTTTGTGGAAAAGGAAGCTGAATGAGGAATGACCTCCTGAGCCAAGGCTGATGTAACAAGCAGCTACAAGGTAAACCACAAAGGCTTCGACCCCAATTTTGCCTGAGTCAGGAACAAGTCCCAATACAGATTGCACTGAAGTGTCTACATACAGTTGGAGTTGGAATAAACTGGTAAAGAAAAATGTTAGGCAAACATGAGGAAAGTGCCAGAGGCAGAAAGGAACAAGGGAAGATCAGACGGCAGTCAGGTACCTACAGCGGCCGGACGCCGTCACCGCTCTGCCTCCAACCGGCCCAGTGGCCTCAGAAAACCTCCCACCTCCTGCGCCGAGGCCCTTGCGGTGACTTATACAGGAGTTGCCGCTTAGAGATTCTACTCGAAATGAATCATCTACTTATGAGTAGGAATGTTCAGCTGTATAAATAAGGAATATATCTGATAGTTGCAAAACATTTTCAAAGGTAGAAATCTAATGTTTAAATCTTTAGAACTTAAGCAGAAAGCTTCAACTGACTCTGGCAAAAAAGTGCTGCTACAGAAACTCAGATCACACAACTAAGGCCTCGCAGCCACTGAGGAGAACAGATCTGAATGAGGAAGGTTGACGTTTTCTGAGAAATGAATTGACTTCTAGAAAGACTGAATCTTCTAGAAGTAAGGCTGAAAAGTGACAACAATGCCATACCAACAACCATATAAGTGTTTTTGCTAATGCATTTTTTCATTAATGCTTTCTTTTTTTAAGGTGAAACAATAGCATTCTTCTGAGTTCTGGTAAATAATATACTTCACTTTCTAATCTAAAATGGTCTAAGAATTCTCATCTGGGCCGTTGCTAGGACTTCAATAAAGAATGCATTCTCAAGGTCAGGCTAAATTTTACATAACTCTGGGAATTGTAGGTATAAGAGAGCAAGTAACCAAACTCCGTTGCCCAAACACCCCCACTGTATTATTTTTCTTTGGTTTGAAGAGCATCTCGGTCTACAGTTATTAAAAAAAAAATACTCTCAAAACTACAAAATAAAAACACACAGCTGGCAATTTCTACTTTTAGATAAATCACCATTTCTTGGTCCTTTTACCTTCCTAAATAAATATCACAAAACATCCAGGAGCCATGGTGAGACCGGAAGTTTGATGCTGAGGCTTAGCTGAAGCCTCTATCGCCCACATCACAGGCCCACAGAGCTATGAATAGTGTGGGCTGGGTTCTATCCCAACCAAAGTATTGTCCTTTTCTAAGAATATCTCTTCCTAATACATTTTTCTTTCTACACAGCACTACTGTGACCTCAGAGGCAAAATTCTGGGAACTCAGAGGGCAGCATAAAGAGTAGTGACCTCTCACAGCCATGTGGAGGCTTTGAAACTGCAAATGCCTAAAAATATTCCTGCAAATCAGATAGGGCCAAACACTCTTAACCAGTCATCACCTCCAGGTCCAGGTCTGTAGGCATCCTACACACACAAGCTATTTCCACTTACACTCTACTTTTCCTCGGGACCACATGACGGGGAAAAGAGATCAGTGTAGAAGTGTTGTGACCTGGGTCACCCGACCTGGCGCCACAGACCGGAAGAGAGGCAGAGAGGTGACCCCACCCCTCCTATAGCCCCACACAGCATTTAGCCCAGCTTCCAGCAGATGACAGGGAAAAGCTCCACACACCGCCCTCCCTCCCAGCGTTTTCCCTGTTGGTTTCCATAGGCCCTGCTCCTATTTCTTCATCATCCCTGGCTCTAGCACCAAGGTTTCATTTCTTGTGCAATCTGAAACAAATTGGTAGTGCTTATAAAGACTTGTGTTAAAAAGGATTCTTATAAGGGAGAAAGAAGGCATTACTGTTTAATAGATAAAGTGCTTCTGTTTTTGCCAGACGAAGAGTTCTGGAGATTCATGGTGGTGATGGCTGCACAACAATACACACGTACTTAATACCACCGAAGTGGACACTGAAAAATGGTAAGATGATACATTTTATGCTACATGTATTGTATCACAATAAGAAATGGGGGGAAAAGGATTCTGGGACCAAAGGGAAAGGGCTTCCTAATCCATTAGCAATGTCTGGACATGGAAGGTGAAGATATTGGCAAGTACAACCCAGACATCTAGAGTTTCAAAAACAAAACAACCAAATGAAGCCAAATAAGCCCTCGGTTGGGTTCTGCCTGGATTTTCCGAGATGGCAGCTTTGGCTCCTCACTGATATCGAGGGAGAAGGGAAGTAATTTCCCAGGGTCCCGAGGCCTCCAAAGGTGGGGAAGCACTGTCTCCAGAAGGGTGGAGAAGGAGGAAGGAGATTAAGGCACTCATGAAATCTTCCCTTCTCTGTGAGGCCTTCTCCTGTTTCTCAGGGAAGTCTGTTTCCCTGTGTATTTGAACATGGAGGTCTCACAGAAGTCCTCTGGGATCTCTGTTCTACCTGTTTCTGTACTTGGCATCTTTACTTTCACCAACACAGTCACGTCAACCATCTCTGACTTAAGATGGAAGGACAGGAGCCTTTGGGCCCTAATCTTGTATGTGATGGCATATCGATGCTGGTGTGTCTTAGACTGAACTCACTGGGAGTAGCTCTCTTGACTTATCACCCAGCAATCAGATTCTAAATAAGGCCTCTGTTCATGATTCCTGGAGATAAGAAGGCAAGAGGACATGAGTCAGAGGACACTTCTGATGAGCTGAGCCTAGGGCCTGGGTGGTGCAGGGCAGTGAGGAGCAAGCTCTGAGTCTCCTTGAGGTTCTCAGCTGTCAGGTTCCCACACCACAATTCACCCAAGCACAGCAAGGAATGGCACATGCATAGCACCTCCCAGGACCAAGGGACACTCATCTGCCCTGGTCCTGGCCCTCAGTTGGCACTGACCTGCAAGAGGGGATCAGAAGAGACCTCATCCACCTGAAAAAGCTGAAGTCGGAGGCTGATCCTGCAGGGAAGACACATACATAAACACTGATGAAGACTCTAGGTATGCATCTAGAACCCTAGTTTTAATAGAATGTACATTCCCTGACACACACATTAAATCAACACATTTTTTTCCTTTTTAAGTCTAACCAAACCATATTCATTGAAATATTCCCTAACAGCAGCCTGCTAAGGACTTCGTAGCCATATGTGGTTTCCCAAAATTTATTTCTAAATTCCAAAATCCCAAGAAAGAAACAGAGAAAAAGTAAATGACTTGTTAACTTCAGTCCTAGGAATTTAAAAAATTTTGATAATATTTTTTTCTTAGATTCAAACTATGTGTCAAATAGGTCCTATATAATCCCCTACTAGACCATATGCTCTGTAAGGATAGGAAGAATGTCTTTCTCATCTTACTCACAGTACAACACCCACAGGAACTGGCACTCAGAAAGTTTTCCACAGGTGTGAGTGAATCAAATAGCTCAACATGTAGAAATGTTAGAGCTGAAGTTTGAAGTGAGATTGTTGTTGACACAGACACACTGATTAGAATAGGGCTAATCAACTCTAAAACAAAGCACCTCATCCCTCCTGCAGTGTGGGTTTTTAAAAAATCTCATATAACAAATTATATGTATATATAACTTTATATATATAGTTTGATCCAGGTCAGGACACATACATACATGAAAAGAAATAAATAAATGCAAAAATAAATGGGACAACAAATCAATGTTTTTCTCTCTTTCCCCCACCCTTCTCTCTCTCTCTAAAATCGATACATTTTTAAAAATTAAAAGAAAACACCCTCACAGACACACCCACAAATAATCTTTAATCTGGGTACCTTGTGGCCCAGCCAAGTTGACACAAAATGTTAACCATCACAGGGAGGTTTCACAGAGGAGGGGGTCTTTTGAAGGATCCTGACTGAGAGACCTAAGTTTTCATCATAGGTTTCCCCTGAGGGCCTTAGAGTGGGCATGTCTTCTTTCTGGAATTTGCTATTCCCTCTCTTACTCCGCCATCTTGATCAGAAGTCCTCCAAAGCATTATTCTTAATGTGCATGTGACTAAGTTTATAAAGTGCATTTCTTTCAAAAGTGTACGCCACATTATTCTTATTATGAATAATTTTTTCTTCAGTTTGCCTGGATTGTTATGGTTTATCTGATTTAGTTAGGACTTAAAACTAATGGCTTTATTTTCAACTGGGGCATCACAGAATTTTGCTGAAAAGGGCTCGTGAATTTATTTTATTTTTTTCTGCATCAGTGAGTTCTTTCTTTTTTTCTTATCCTTTTTTGCTCAACCCCACCACCTCTCCCAACAGTGTATTTTTTAACAGCTTTATTATTGAGAAATAACTGACATACAATAAACAAAGTATTGATAATTTCTTACTTTCTATATTCTTGATATTCTGGCATTTGGGGCCTTGATCCTAGAGGTGCTAATTCCTAGAGATAGCAACAAACTCCCCTGTGAGCAAAACTTCGATACACAAACCAGCCAAACCAGAGCCCACACCCTCAACCATCTCCCTTGTCAAGTTCTCGCACACCGAGTCAATACGCCCCTGCCCTAAATCACACTAGGGCCAGGTACCGGGCAACTAGGGACCAGCCCTATAACTCAGAGCCCACTGAAATTATTCAAACTACCTAATCCTAAACTTGCTCAGCTACCTACCTGGCTCACCCATTCCTTCCCAATAAAAAAACCTAATAAAAGCTCTGAGCCATGGTCCTCCCTCTCCCTCTCCCTCATGACCAGCCCTGGTCCTCCCTCATGTGACCCACTTGGCATGCATGCTGTGCCTCCGTTTCTAGGGATCTGCGAATGTAAACTCATTCCCCCGTGACAATCATTTCTGTGTCTGTGTGTCTTAACATACCTGATTAAAACAACTTCAGAGTCCATTTCTACAACAAACTACATGTGTTTCAAGTGTACCATTTAGTAAGTGTTGACACGTGGAGTACACTGTGAAGCCACCATCACAAGCAAGATCACGAACACATCTACCACCTCCAAAAGGGTCCTCAAGCCATCCCCAGCCCCATCTAAAGGCAACCAATGATCTGCTTTCATTATAGGTTAGTTTGCATTTTTAGTAACTTTATATTATATATATAAAATAATACACTAATACTCTTTTTGTCTGGCTTCTTTCACTCAGCATAATTATGTGAGATTCACCCATGTTATTGCATGTTCTTTTTATTGCTGAGTATTCCATTATATAGCTGTACTACAATTTATTCATAGTCATCTATTGGTGGACATTCATAAGGTTTCCAGTTTTGGCTATTACAAATTAAGCTGCTGTGAATATTAGGTGTTTTTGTATACTTTCAGTGCTCTTGGGGAAATACCTAGGAGTACATTGGCTAGTTCACATGGCAGGTACAAGTTTAACTTTTAATAAACTGCCAAACTGTCTTACACAGTGTTGTATTATTTTATTCCCACCAGCAGTACATAGCAGTTCTAGTTGTTCTGCAGCCTTGCCAACACTTCGCATGATCAGTATGTTAAATTTTAATCCCATCCCTCTAACTGGAGTAGAGTAGTATTATATTGTGTTTTTAATTTGCATTTCCTAATGACTAAGCATGTTGAACACCTTTTCAGTTGCTTATTTGCCATCCATACATGCTCTTTGGTGAAATCTATTTAAAACTTTTGCCCATTTTTTAAATCTTTTTCTTTGTCTTCTTATTATTCAGTTTTGAGAGTTTTTGTATATTCTAGATACAAGTCCTTTCCCAGATATATGATTTGCTAACATTTTCTCACAGCCTGTGGCTTGCCTTTGCATTCTTTTACCTGTGTGTTTGGAAGATCGGAGCCCTTAATTTGAGGAAGTCCAATTAATCGACTTTTTTCCTGCTTTTGGTGTTGTATCTAAATCTTTGCCTCTCATTCAGATTCAGAAAGGTATTTTTTCCTTTCTTTTAAAATTTTATAGTTTTATGTTTTACATTAAGTTCTAGGATTTATTTTGAGTTATTTTTACATTGTTTGATATGTAGATTAAAGTTTACTTTTTGCATATGGATATCTGATTGTTTTAGAACCATTTTCTAGAAAGATTTTTTTTCCTTCACTGAATTGCTTTTGCACCTTGTTTGAAAATCAACTGACCACATACATATGGATGAATTTCTGGCCTTCCTACTCCACTGACTTATTTGTCTACCTTCATTTCAATACTATGCTGTCTTGATTACCTTAGCTTTATAATCAGTCTTGAAATCAGGTAGTGTAAGTCTTCCAACTGTTCTTCTTTTACAAAGTTGGTGGGGCTATCCTAGGTCCTTTGCACTTCCACATATTTTAGAGTCTGCTTGCCAATGTCCATAAAAAGAGGTAACAGAGATTTTGATTGAGATTGTGTCGAATCGATAGAACAATTTGGGAAGAAATGATTTCTTAAGAATATTGAATCTTCCAATTCATAAACATAGTATATCTCTTCATTATTTCTTTAATTTCTTCTCAGAAATGTTTTAGTTTTCCTCCGTTAGTCTGTAAATATGGTGATTTACATGGAGTAATTCAGAATGTTAAACCAACCTTGAATTCCTGAGATAAACTTACTTGGTTTTGATGTATTACCCTTTTTATATTTTCTATTTCACTTGGTAAAATTTTGTTATGAATTTTTGTATCTATGTTTATGAGATATATTAGTGTGTAGATTTCCAAAGAGTTTGTATAGGATTTATATTCTTTCTTCCTTAAGTGTTTGGTAGATTTCATTGGTGAAGCCATCAGGTCCTAGAGTTTTCTTCATGGGAAGGTTTTAATGACAAGTGTAATTTTTTTTTAAAGATTTTATTTATTTATTTAGAGAGAGGGGAAGGGAAGGAGGAAGAGAAGGAGAGAAATGTCAATGTATAGTTGCCCCTCATGTGCCCCCAACTGGGGACCTGGCCTGCAACCCAGGCACGATCGAACCAGCAATCCTTTGGTTCACAGGCCCGGGCTCAATCCACTGAGCCACACCAGCCAGGACACAAGTGTAATTTCTTTAATAGAACTTAAATAGCCCTATCTTCCTTCTAGAGTGAACTTTAATAATTTGTATCTTTCAAGGAATTTGTCCAAGTTATCAAATTTATTGACATAAAGTTGTTTAAAATACTTCTTTATTTCCCTTTTAATATCTGTACACTCTCTAGCAATGTCATCTCCCTCACTCTTGACATTGGTCATTCTTACCTTCTCTCCTTCCCTTCTGATCAGTCTGGCTAAAAGTTTGTCAATGTTATTGATCTCACATAACCAGCTTCTTGTTTCATTGCCATTTTCTACTTTTTTCTTGTTTTATATATTACTGATTTCTATTTTGATCTTCATTATTTCACTGTTTCTCTTATTTGGATTTAATTTGTTCTTCTTTCTTGAGTTTCTTACATTGGAAGCTGGGGTCATTGATTTGGGGCATTTCTTCTTTTCTAATATATACATTTGATGCTATAAACTACCTCATAAGTACCTAGTTAGCTGCATCCTATAATTTTTATGTTATATTTTCATTTTCATTCAGTTTGAAATACTTTGAAATTTTACTTTTTATTTCTTCTTTGAGCCATGAGTTATTTCATTTCTTTAGTTAATTTAGCATTGTTTAGTGTTCTTAGTCATTTAGTGTTATTTAGTGTTCTTTAGTTTCTAAACATTTGCGGATTTCCCAGGTATCTTTCTGTTATTTATTTCCAATTTACTTCCCCTTTCATCAAAGAACATACTTTGTTTTTGAATTGACTTGAATACCTTTAAATAGACATACTGAGACTTTTTATGTCCTAAAATGAACTTAAAATGAACATATATTCTGCTGTTGTTAGGTGTAATGTTATATACATCTTAGTTTACCCAGGTTTGTTGATAATGTTATTCAAGTCTTCTAAAGTCTTACCAATTTTATGCCTACTTGTTTTATCATTATTGAGAGAGAGGTGTTGAAATCTCTGACTACAATTATGGACTTTTCTATTTCTTGTTACAGTTATACCTGGTTTTGCTTCATATATTTCAAAGCTCTGTTTTTAAGTATATAAATGTTAAGGTTTATTACATCTTCTTGGTAATTTTTTTTATCTTTATGAAATAGCCCTCTTCTTCCCTAGTAATATTCTTTTTCTAAAATCTACTTTGCTTGATATTAATACCATCACTCCAGCTTTGTTTTGACTCATGTTATCATATCTTTCCCCATCCTTTTACTTTCAATTTATTTTGTGTCTTTATATTTAAAGCAGGTTTTTTACAGGTAGAATATAGTTGTATCATTCTTTTTTATTTGATCTGACATACTCAATGTTTCAACCACTACTGGGAGTGGTAGACCATTTATTTTTAGTGTGATTATTGATATGGCCAAGTTTATATAAACTGCCTTGTTATCTCTTTTTGTTTTCTCCATATGCCCTTTATTATCTTTTCCTTTTTTTCTGCTTTATTTTGATTTGAGCATTTTTTAAATTTAATTTTGTCTCCTTGATTGGTTCACTAGCTATACTCTCTATTTTTAATCTTCACCTGAGGACATGTTCATTGATTTTAGAGAGGGAGGAAGGAAGGGAGAGTGAGAGAGGGAGAAAAACATCGAAGCAAAAGAGAAACATGGATGGGCGGCCTCTCACACACACCCCAGACCTGAGATCAAACCCTAAACCTAGGCA
The DNA here is from genome assembly GCF_022682495.2 of Desmodus rotundus. Lineage (NCBI taxonomy): Eukaryota > Metazoa > Chordata > Mammalia > Chiroptera > Phyllostomidae > Desmodus > Desmodus rotundus. The sequence goes on from NC_071388.1 coordinate 102,302,384, forward strand.
TGTGCCCCAACTTGGAATCGAACTTGCGACCTTTCGATTTATGAGACAACACCCAATCAACTGAGCCACACTGGCCAGGGCAACTCTTTGCTATTTTTAATAGTTGCTTTAGAGTTTGTAGTACACATTCTTAACTTATCACAGTCTCCCACTACATGATATTATACAATAGTACTTCCCATAGAGTATCAGAAACTTAAAAAGTGTATTTCCATTTCTTCCCTCCTGGCCCCTGTGCTATTGTGGTCATTTGTTTTACTTCTACATGTTTGGCAAATCTCACAAGTTATTTTTTAATTTGTTATCATTTATGTGCATATCATATTTTTCCTCCTAGACTATAAGCTACTTGAAAATAGGAATCATATCTGAGCCAGTGTTGGCATTTAATAGATGCTGAAAACACATTTCTTTGGTGGATGCTAAAAGAGTAGGAAGGAGGTGGTAGCAAAATGGCTCTGCTGCTCACCAAGGTGAAGCCCTGGACTGGTCCAACCAATGTAGAAATACACAACCGCAGCAACACACATGTCAACCAAGGTATAGACCCACTGGATCACAAACATGATGACGAGGGACCCAACAGCCTGTGGAAACAGAGTAGGAAAGGCAAGTCACCTGATGGCTCATCACATGGTAAGCAAACCACAAGGCTCCTGCCTTAAGAAACAATAGTCCCTCTCATCAACCACTGATCACTGTAAAAGTCTGCTTAATTGGAGTTCACTCATAATTCAAGATACCTCACTTAACCAGATACTCGAGAAGATACCCTCTGAAAGCACCCTCTAATCAAAACTATCAACAAGTGGATATTCTATCGTAGCTCCTTGTCCTACTCCTCCCTAGAAGAAACAAAGTGAAATGATTCTAATTTGGTATACCTAGAAATTTAGTAACCCAGAGGTTATCAGAGATGATCAATTATTTTACAAGTAAACCACTGACATAAGTGGTGCACCAAATGTAATCTTCCATATGTAGTCTCATCTAAATTCCAGTGTGACAGGGAGTTAAATCACATTGCTGCTAGTTAATTAAGACCCTCCTCTTCCTCCCCACAGCCACAACCCTGCGGTAACACATATCTCCACCTGAATTATGTCTCACGGACAACAGAGATCAAAATGAAGCTACTCACCCCCAGCAGGGAGACCCAGGGATTGCACATGCGAGCATACACAGATGTAGGTCTCCTCCGGATGTCTTCTTCCTGGAACCTGTGCTTCAGGAAGAAATCTAAAAAATAAATGAGCCAAATCCTTGGTTACCAATTTGTTATCAAATCGTCTTCTATTTTTATTACCAAATACCTATGAGCTCTTCTCCAATTTTGTAACTCACCTAAAAGATAACTTCCACTTACTTCAACCATTAACTTCCTTGTGGTCTTAGTCAACTCATTCTCCTGCTCTCTGATGTAACAAGTTTACAATTTTTCCTCTCAAAGGAGAACTTTCATATTCTCTCATCACCAAATCTACCAACCCATTTGCATCTGAACCCTCTCTTCTGCCTTCCCTCTTTTCCCAGTGGATGAACAGTCCTGGCTCCTATGTAAGGCCCATCCTTCCATTTGGGCCCTGCTCAGGGATTTTGCTTCTGCATCATTGATTTTTCCATCCTATACTGAATCATTCCCATGAGATACATATATTTTATGCTGCAATTTCTCCCACCTAAACAAATGCCTTCTGGTCAACCCCTATTTCTTTGTCTTCCATACAGAAAAACTCCTCAAAAGAATAGCCTACACATTCTTCTTCATTTTTTTATCCTTCAGGAATTATTTTTTTTAATTTTTTTCTTTTAACTTTTTAAAATTGTTGTTCAAGTACAATTGTCTCCATTTTCCCCCCACCCCAGCCATCCCCACTTGCCACACTTGATCCTACCCCGCTTTGGTTTTGTCCATGTGTCCTTTATAGATGTCCCTGAAAACCCTTCCCCCTTTTCCCCACCTTGTCCCCTCCCACCTCCCCTCTGGTTACTGTCAGTTTGTTCTTAATTTCAATGTCTCTGGTTATATTTGCTGCTTGTTTGTTTTGTTGATTAGATTCCACTTATAGGTGAGATCATATGGTATTTGTCCCTCACTGCCTGGCTTATTCCACTTAGTATAATGCTCTCCAGTTCCATCCACACCATCGCAAAGGGAAGGAGCTCCTTCTTTGTCTCTGCTGTGTAGTATTCCATCGTGTAAATGTACCATGTTTTTTTTTATCCATTCATTTACTGATGGGCACTTAGGTTGCTTCCAGCACTTGGCTATTGTAAATTGTGCTGCTATGAACACTGGGGTGCATAGATTCTTTTGGATTGGTGTTTCAGGGTTCTTCAAGTATGATCCCAGCAGTGGAATTGCTGGGTCAAAAGGCAGTTCCATTTTTAGCTTTCTGAGGAAATTCCATACTGTTTTCCACAGTGTCTGCACCAGTCTGCATTTCCACCAACTGTGCACTAGAGTTCCCTTTTCTCCACATCCTCACCAGCACTTGTTGTTTGTTGATTTCTTTATGATGGCCATGAGTAGCCTACACATTCTTTACCTCCCATTATTTCCTCAACCCACTCACAAGATTGTAACATTCCACAAAACTACTCTTCTTAAAGTTGCCAATGACTTGATCTTTTCAAATTCAATGGTCAACTCTAAGTCCTCATCCTACTCCACCTTTCCGACAGCATCTGACACATGTAATCACTTCCTGCTTATTGAAACACTTTCTTCTCTTGGTTTCTAGGATGCTTCACTCTCCCAGTTTACCTCCTATTTCACTGCCATTTCTTCTCAGTCTCTGTTGCTGGCTCACCTCTGCCTTCCAACCGCCAAATATTGTACAATCCAACATTCATTCAGTCCTTAGCATTCTTTTCCCCCTCCCCATATATACTCATTCCTAGGAGATCTCATCTTGTCCCATGGCTTTAAATACTATCGGTAAACAAATGATCCAGTTTTACATCATCCTCGACACTTGAATTGAAAATTTGAACATCTAGTTTTCTTCCCAATCTCTCTCTTTACATGGCTAACAAGCACCTCAAACCTTAACATGGCTGAAGCAGAAATTTATTCTTCCCAAGTCCTCTTTGTCTAAACAACAACAGCATTCACTCAAATATCTAAGACTCATTCTTGACTCCTCTTTTCCTCACACCTACATCTACTCCATTAGTATATACTGTTGATTCTACCATCAGAATATATTCAGAATATGACCATTCCTTGCCATGGGCACTGCTCCCACCCCAGCCCAAGCCACTTTTGTCTGATTACTACAGTGAGCTCCTGTGGTAGGGACTGTGGCAGTTAGTGTGGCCATGTGACCAAATGCTCACCAATACAATGTCAACAGAAGTGATGAGTGCCATTTTTGCACAAGATCTTTGGGAGAGAAGGTGTGCCTCTTCTCTGTGCCTGGACTCTGCACACGGTAAGTCAGTCTCAACTGTGCACATGACAAGGTCCTAGGCAGGGGATAGAGGGAGCCTGGGTCCCTGCATCAGTGCATGGAGGAGAGCCTCCCAATTATTTGGAACACCCTTCCTGGACTGTTAGTGTAAGTGAGAAATCAATTTCCATTGTATTTGAGCCACTACATATTTAGTTATTTCTTATAGCAGTTTAGCCTACCTTAATTAATATACCTCCAAAAAGGCTTTGGCTCCTTCTCTTACCATTATACCAATACATTCCTCACAAAGCCAGTGATCTTCTTAAAGCCTGAATCTGATCATATTGCAACCTTAGCTAGAACCTCCATCAGCATTCTATCACAGTCCTGGCCCTACATAGCACTGACTTCCACTTTCCTCATGGTATTCATCCCCCCACCTCTCTCCCCTGGCACACTCCTGTCCAGTCACTGCTGGCCACTGCTCTTCTTGGAATCTGCCAATCCAGTTCCCGGCTGTACCCGTACACATGCCATTTCCTCTGCCTAGAACTCTTCTCCCACATCTCTGCATGGCTCACTACTTTATACAACTCATTTCTCCATCAAAATATTCTCAGAGAGATCTTTTCTGACAAACCTATCTGAAAGAGTATCCCCTCTTTACCCTACTCTTCCCCTATCCCATCGCCCCTCTTTATTATTTGCCATAGTACCTGACATTACAGTGCATATTTGCTTGTTTGTTTATGTGTCTTCCCCCACTAGAATGCAAGCTCAATGAAAGCAGAGATCTATGTCTATTCAGCATGTTCCAGCACCTAGAACAGTTCTTAGAATGTAGTAAATGTTCCATTCATATGGTTAAATGCGTAAACAAACTACTCTAGCTCCCAGAGAATTCTTCATACTCTCAACATGTCTTCCTTCATTATGTGCTACCAATTGTTATACTTATCTTTTATACCTCCACACCTGAGGGCAAGAACTGTCTTTTATCTCTCCGAATGCCAAATCTAGACATTGAGAAGTTCATGAGTAGAAGTGCTCAAAAAAGTTTTCCTTATTAATTGTGGATTAAAATAACCTCTGCAAAGTTTATGATTGATTTAAATTGATGGCCCTGTTACTTTTTTAAAAGAAAGAATACTGCTATTATTGCATTAGTTAAACTGTATACTTTTAAGATGCTCAACACGTGATTCACTTTTTCAATCATTGGCTTAGTGAAATACAGTTGCCCTTTTGGTTATTGTTTTAAAATACATTTATTGATTATGCTATTACAGTTGTCCCATCCCCCCTCTTATTCCTCTCTGCCCTGCACACCTCCCCCACCTGCATTCCCCCCCTTTAGTTCATGTCCATGGGTCATACATACAAGTTTTTTGGCTTCTACATTTCCTACACTATTCTTACCCTCCCCCTGTCTATTTTCCACCTATCATTTATGCTACTTATTCTCTGTACCTTCCCCCCCCCTCTCCCCCTCCCACTCCCCTATTGACACCCCTCCATGTGATCTCCATTTCTGTGGTTCTGTTTCTGTTCTAGTTGTTTGCTTAGTTTGCTTTTGTTTTGGTTTTAGGTGTGGTTGTTAATAGCTGTGAGTTTGTTGCCATTTAACTATTCATATTTTTATCTTCTTGTTCTTAGGTAACTCCCTTTAACATTTCATATAATAAGGGCTTGGTGATGATGAACTCCTTGAACTTGACCTTATCTGAGAAGCACTTTATCTACCCTTCCATTCTAAATGATAGCTTTCCTGGAGAGAGAAATCTTGGTTGTAGGTCCTTGCTTTTCATGACTTGGAATACTTCTTTCCAGCCCCTCTTGCCTGCAAGGTTTCTTTTGAGAAATCAGCTGACAGTCTTATGGGAACTCCTTTGTAGGTAACTGTGTCCTTTTCTCTTGCTGCTTCTAAGATTCTCTCCTTATCTTTAATCTTGGGTAATGTAATTATGATGTGCCTTGGTGTGTTCCTCCTTGGGTCCAGCTTCTTTGGGACTCTCTGAGCTTCCTGAACTTCCTGAAAGTCTATTTCCTTTGCCAGATTAGGGAAGTTCTCCTTCGTTATTTGTTCAAATAAGTTTTCACTTTCTTTCTCTTCCTCTTCTTCTTCTGGCACGCCTATGATTTGGATGTTGGAAAATGTAAAGATCCTGGAGGTTCCTAAACCTCTCCTCATTTTTTAAATTCTTGTTTCTTCATTCTTTCCTGGTTGAATGTTTCTTTCTTCCTTCTGGTCCACACCACTGAGTTGAGTCCCAGTTTCCTTCCCATCACTGTTGGTTCCTGTACATTTCCTTTATTTCACTTAGTATAGCCTTCATTTTCCCCTCTATTTTGCAACCATACTCAACCAATTCTGTGAACAGCCTGATTACCAGTGTTTTGAACTGTGCATCTGATAGGTTGGCTATCTCTTCGTTGCTTAGTTGTATTTTTTCTGGAGCTTTGATCTGTTCTTTCATTTGGGCCTTTTTTTTTTTTTTTTTGGTCTCAGTGGGCCTGTTATGTAGTAAGGGGGGGAGCTTTAGGTGTTCACCAGGGCGGGGCGACCCACATCAAAGCGTTGTGATGCTGTCTGTGGGGGAGGGGTCCAAGAGGGAACAATGCCACTTGCTCCACTCTCTACTGGTTTTCAGTCACTTACCCTACTACCCATAAGCAAATTGGACCCTTCGGTGCTAATTCCCAGGTGGGTGAGCTTGTGTACATTCTAGGGACCCATGGGCCTCTCCAACGAACTCTCCTGTGAGGGTGGGAGTTTCTCCCGCTGCAGCCTCAACCCCCACAAGTGTTTTCAATGAGAAGTTTGAAGCTTTATTTCCCTGTGCTGGAGCCCTGGGTTGCGAGGTCTGTCTTGCTCCCCAGTTGTTCTTCTAGGTTTATCTGCATGTGAATGTGGGACCGCCCTGTGTGTCAGCCAGTGCATCACCCAGTCCGCCAGCCACAGTCTTGCCAGCCCCAGTCCTTCGGCCACTGCCTCTCGGCCCAGCTGCCCATCTCCGCCCCTCCTACAGGTCTGAATGGATGTTTCCTCTTTAACTCCTTGGTCATTGGACTTCCATACAGTTCGATTTTCTATCAGTTCTGGTTGTTTTTGTTTTTAAATTTGTTTTTGTCCTTCTTTTGGTTGTGTATGGAGGCACAGTGTGTCTACCTACGCCTCCATCTTGGCCGGAAGTCCGCCCCTTTGATTATTAAGAAGGAACACTATTGGTTAAGGACTTAGATTTTTGCCTCTCTGAGGTTTGCAAAATGTTAAGCTCACCCTTTCACACTTAATCTCGATCTTTCACAGTATTGATTCCACTGTATCTACGGGAATTGGGTGTGTGTGTTTTCTGAGGAACTCAGGAGGAAGTAGTGAGGAAGGGGTGTGTCCTCCAGGCAAGCACAATGCAGTTTTATCCATCAGAATGTGAGAGAGAATTCATGCAAGGATGGTCAATGATTTCAAACAGGTTTGACAAAACAGTCAGATAACATGGTTTCAAAATCCTTCCAAGTGACTAAAGGAATTTTTTCTTTTCTGAGGATTTTGCTGGAAGAAACAAGCCTTGTAAATTATTGTTAGAAGGGGACATTTTTCATATGAGAAATTCTAGAGTAATGGCCAGAAAGGCAACTTTACCTTTCAAGTCTTAGTGGCAAAACAAAAAAAACAAATAAACAAAACCATGTATCAGGCATGATAAAAATATCAAATATTAAGAACATAATAAAAATAATAGTATGTCTAACAAATTCAATATTCACAAACCCATGCAGATATAAAAACTTTGAGTATGAAGGGTGAAAACTATTGTTAATTTTTTTGATATATTTATTGATTATGCTATTACAGTTGTCCCGTTTCCCCCCCCTCACTTCACTCCATCCTGCCCACCCCCTCCCTCCCACATTCCCTCCTATAGTTCATGTCCATGGGTCATACTTATAAGTTCTTTGGCTTCTACATTTCCTACACTATTCTTAACCTCCCCCTGTCTATTTTCCACCTATCATCTATGCTACTTATTCTCTGTACCTTTCCCCCCCTCTCCCCCTCCCACTCCCCTATTGACACCCCTCCATGTGATCTCCATTTCTGTGGTTCTGTTTCTGTTCTAGTTGTTTGCTTAGTTTGCTTTTGTTTTGGTTTTAGGTGTGGTTGTTAATAACTGTGAGTTTGCTGTCATTTTTACTGTTCCTGTTTTTGATCTTCTTTTTCTTAGGTAACTCCCTTTAACATTTCATATAATAAGGGCTTGGTGATTATGAAGTCCTTGAACTTGACCTTATTTGAGAAGCACTTTATCTGCCCTTCCATTCTAAATGATAGCTTTGCTGGATACAGTAATCTTGGATGTAGGGCCTTGCCTTTCATGACTTGGAATACTTCTTGCCAGTCCCTTCTTGCTTGTAAGGTCTCTTTTGAGAAATCAGCAGACAGTGTTATGGGAAGTCCTTTGTAGGTAACTGTGTCCGTATCCCTTGCTGCTTCTAAGATTCTCTCCTTCTGTTTAACCTTGGGTAATGTAATTATGATGTGCCTTGGTGTGTTCCTCCTTGGGTCCAGCTTCTTTGGGACTCTCTGAGCTTCCTGGACTTCCTGGAAGTCTATTTCCTTTGCCAGACTGGGGAAGTTCTCCTTCATTATTTGTTCAAATAAGTTTTCAATTTTTTGTTCTTCCTCTTCTCCTTCTGGCACCCCTATAATTTGGATGTTGGAACGTTTCAAGATGTCCTGGAGGTTCCTAAGCCTCTCCTCATTTTTTAAATTCTTGTTTCTTCATTCTTTTCTGGTTGGATGTTTCTTTTTTCCTTCTGGTCCACACCATTGATTTGAGTCCCAGTTTCCTTCACATCACTATTGGTTCCCTGTACATTTTCCTTTGTTTCTCTTAGCATAGGCTTCATTTTTTTCATCTAGTTTTTGAACAAATTCAACCAATTCTGTGATCGTCTTAATAACCAGTGTTTTGAACTGTGCATCCAATAGGTTGGCTATCTCTTCATTGCTTAGTTGTATTTTTTCTGGAGCTTTGAAGTGTTCTGTCATTTGGGCCTTTTTTTTTTGTCTTGGCGCGTCTGTTACTTAAAGGGGCGGAGCCTTAGGTGTTCCCCAGGGGTGGGGTAACGCTGGTCTCTGCGCTGTGTCGCGGTACGTGGGGGAGGGGCCGAGAGGGAGCAATGGTGCCTGCTCCACTCTGCACCGCATTTCAGTCACTCCCCCCACTACCCACAATCAAATTGGGCCCCTCTGGTGCTGGTTCCTGAGTGGGTGGGCTTGTGCACACTCTAGGCCCCTGTGGGTCTCTCCAACGACCTGTCCTGTGAGGCTGGGAGTCTCTCCTGCTGCCACCCCAACCCCCATGGGAGTTTTCAATCAGAGGTTTGAGGCTTTATTTCCCCGCGCTGGAGCCGGTTTATCTATGCGCGAGTGTGGGGCAGCGGGGTGCTACCCGCCACTCTGCCTGCCCTGTTCTCCGCCACTCTGAGTCCGGCCCTCTCGGTTTCTCTATGCGTGAATGTGGGGCCACTGGGTCTGCTGGTGGTCAGACTGCCTGCCCCGTTCGTCCCACACTCCAGCCAGTCTCCGTCCCGCCACGGCCACACGAGTCCTCTCTGCCCCGGTGCCCGTCTCCGCCCCTCCTACCGGTCTGGATGAATGTTTCTTTTTTATCTACTTGGTGTCGGACTTCCTTGCCATTTGATTTTCTGTCAGTTCTGGTTGTGCGAGGAGGCACAGTATGTCTACCTATGCCGCCATCTTGGTTCTCCAACTATTGTTAATTTTTAAAATCATGAACTTAGGGAATTTTATAGAAACTACTGGAAAATATTAAGCCATCTCTACAAAAGCACTCCATATCTTTATCAGCATAATAAACGCATAGCTTCAGTTAGCATGTACAGAACGAGAATGCACACTGATGCAGTGCACAAAGGCTCGTGTTTCAAGTCCATGTGGTCTTTTATCATGCTGATAGTGCAATTCTTCCCAAATGCTGTACGTTTAAGTTACTTCTAACTTGATTATACAATTCCTCCAAATAGATTCGCTAAGCCAGGGCAATTAAACAGGTTTATATTTCTCGTTGCATCTTGAAAGATCATGCTCCAGGAAGAATGAAGCAGAGGGGCTTTCGGCTATGGCATGTGAAAAGGTTGGCGAATTCTTTTCCATAAGAATTAAGTGTACAACTAGAAAAAATAAAAACAATCACTCAGGGCTCCAGAAATTTACAAAATGGAGACAACAAATTAAGAAGTGGGTTCCCCCCCAAAAAATTGTTGGAGCTAAGGGTAAGAACAGTGACAGTCTATGACCTTCTCACCTGGGCTTCACCCATTCCTGCCCTAGTTCTTACCAGCACAGAGCTGGCCAGAAACCTGCAAAATTGTGGGTTAGCCTTTATAAGCTAAATGTGGAGAGTACAGTAGGAAATTGAGTGGGGAATACTACTCAGCTTTGCTAGCCAATATGGTAGACCCACGTAGCGGCAGCAGTGAACAAGCAGAAGTTTAACTGGGAGATCCTAGTAATGAAAAAGCCATAGGAGAACTATAGCTCCCCCATTTCCCTGGATGACTGGAAAGCTATTCCCCTGCCTGGGGGGAATCCAAGACAGACTGGCAAAAAGTAAGAGCCATGGAAGACTGGAGATCTGGCTCCAACTTTGACTGTTTTCCCAACCCACAGACAGATCCACTGGGAGAGGGTGGAAGCCTTACAAAAACGCAAAAGTGCACATTAGAGTCAGGAGTTGCCACAACATATTATCTAAATTATCCAGTTTTCAACCAAAAATTATGACATGCAAAGAAATAGGAAACTGTGACCCATGCAATCAAGAGAAAATGACTCTGAGTGGGGCCACATGTTGGGTTTAGCAAAGACTTCAAAGCACCTAGTATAATGTATATGCTCAAGGAATTCAATAAAAACACAACATCAGTGACTTATGGGAAAATGATGGCAATGACTTCCCAAATAAGGGATATCAATAGAGACATATAAGCTATGAAAAAAGAACCAGGTGAAAATTCTATAGCTAAAAAGCACAATAACAGAATGAAAAATTTACTAGATGGTTTCAACAGCAAATTTGATATGGCAGAAGACAGAATCAGTGAAACTTAAAGATCGATCAATAGAAATGATTCAAACTGTAAGACAGACACTAGTAGGTGGAAGAAAAAGAAACTGAGCCTCAGAGACCTGGGAAACAATGTCAAGTGAACCAACTAACGTGTAGTAGTAGTCCCATAAAGATGAGAAAGAGCAGAAAGGGCAGAAAAAAATATTTAAAGAAATAATGGCTAAAAACCCCCCAAAGTTGATGAAAATCTTTAACGTAGAGATCCAGAAGAAATGAATCCACGGTCATTGCTTCCAGCAATGTGTATGTGTACTTGATTACCACAGACCTACTACTATCTTTATTTAAAGTTTTGACAGTATAATAAATATGCAATGATATCTTAAAGGTGGCTGAATTTGTGTTGATTTAATCACGACCGTGCCCTAGTTCATAAAACATACTGACAACAAGCAGCATACATTTTGAATAGTGGTTAAGGACACAGGTTCTAAAGTGAGACAGATCTGAGGTCCAACTCTGACTGGTTCGTATCCTGAGCAAGGGCTTACCTTCTCTAAACCTCTGCGAAAAAGGTAATAACAATGTCTACACTGAACCAAGATAAGAAAATCTGTGTTAAGTGCTTCTCTCAGTGTCAGGAACGTGGGACATGCTTAATAAATGCTGCCTATTTTTTCGCTACTAATGTTATTTAACACTTAACAATAATAGTTAGTTTGTTGAGTGGACAGTGAATGTATCCGGGAATTGATTTTTTGAATGTAAACTACATATTCATCTCTTCTGACCTTTGCTTAGTAGAATCTGGATTTTGAGCTTCCTGTTTTTAAAAATAATATGCTTTGGAAAGTATGCTTTTATCAGTTGTGTTTGTCTGAATAATTGTTTCCTTCTGCAACACTGTTGTTCAAATGTTTTTTATTTCTATTTAATCAGATTCTTTTTTATCTCTGATGATGTCTTCAATAGTCAGAAATATCCCTTTTGCACAGCTGTTATAAATAAGGAATTCATGGCTATATAAGGCATAAAATACAGTCCCCAAGTTAATTTTTTGGATCCATTTGCTCTCAACAATATTTATTCAATAGTGGTTTGATTCTTATAATTTCATGCATCTGGTTTGTCATACATTAGGTTCTTATAATAGTTTAACACTTTCTAGTCTACTTCACTGATCAATGTTTCACTCTCCTAGATAATATATGTTCAAATGTCCATCAGTATAACCAGCTTTTACTGTTTGTTGTGTGCCATGGCTGTGTGGGAATGTTGTGATGAACACAAGGTGAAAAGACATGGTTTGTGACTAAAGGAAGCTCACAGTCTGGAGGCAAAGGAGTGAAACTAGTATTTCTTTTCCTTAAGACAGACAGACGAGTGGGCCTGAAGACAGATGTATAAACACATGTGATCTGAATGTATAAAACAATGTGATACTTATTTATACTTCCTGTATGAACCAAATATTATGCTTGCACAGCAGAGAAATTAGGTAATCCTTCTCAGAGAGGGTAAAAATGGGTCTGGAAAGCCAAATGTACTTTAAACCATAAGCTGGAATTTTCCAGATGGAGTTGGGGGAGGTGAAGCAATTTGAGAAGGCAGAACAGCGTACTCAAAGGCAGGAAGTCACACAGAACACAATGTGTTTAGGGCACTAGTCTGGGTTTAGCCGCAACACACAGTGTGCGGGTTGTCATGAGAAAAGTGGCCGGGAAGGTAGGTCAGGGCAGGGTTGTAAAGAACCTTGCAGATCACATCAGGGATCTTGGACTTAAGATGAAAGGCATTAGATTCCAGTGAAGGTTTTTAATCAAGGGAGACATGGTGAGAATTTTATTTCAGAAAGATCATCCAGTGGACAATGAGAAGGAGAGTAGGATGTGGGAAAATCTGGAGGCTGGAGACTCGTTTGGAAACATAACGAGAGCCTGGGTGCAAGATGATGAAGGTGTATTCCAAGGGAAAGACAGCAAGGGTGGAGGAGAATAAGCGGTCAATAGCTACGATATTTCTAGACTGGGCAATTGGGTAGCAACCACTTCATTGATTAAACATGGCAAACTGATCATATGTCTCTCCTGAAAACCAAGTAAGAAGACAGAAAAGGAATTAAATAGCTATAAACCCACAAACACAAGGAGGATGAGAGAGGAAAGAGGAAAACAAGTCTTGGAAGATGAAAGGTTAACAGAAGAGTGGTAACAGACCGAGCAGAGCAGAGGAGGATGAACCCTAGAGCCTACAGATAAGGTGCAGGTAAGGAGCAGCCCCAAGGCACCCCATAGACTCCAGAGAGTTCGGGATCAGGAAGCGCCACGTCCCTAGGAAGTGGTAAGGTGCAGGGGGCTGGTCACAAAACTGTGTATGAAACAGTTGGACACTGAGGTCCTCTACCCATGAAGCCAGGTAACAACTCCTCCTTTGCCCAGTCCACTCCCCAAGGGGGTTTTCTCTAAAGAAATCAAACCAGAGAGTGCCCAGACTTGGGACACCAAGCTCAGCAAAGAGTACAGGAATGGAGCTAGAAACTGGGGAATTAAATGAAAGCCCATATCCTAAACAACAGGGAGCCCCCAAGTCCCTTCCCTTCCCTTGCTCCCTGAATGCAAGCAGCCATCTGGGTGAGCCCCAAGCAAGAGATTAAATGAGCCTTCTGCAGAAGAACTGAAGAGCCCCAGAGGAAACCCTGTAAAGATAGTTACATTTGGGGGTCCCCTGTGAAGAACCTAGCTTACTCCCTAATCATTTTACAGTGAGGTACCGCAATGAACAAGCCCTGCCCAGTATGCTTTTTTAATACTTCAAAGTAAGAAAAGAAATCAAAAGATCAACAGACATGTTAGTAAAGCCTCTCATATGAGAGAGAGAGAGAGAGAGAGAGAGAGAGAGAAAGAGAGAGAGAGAGAGAGAGAATGAACACAGGGCAGTAAAAGGAGCAGGAAAAGACTTTAAAGGGAGAATAAGTAATATTACCAGCAAGATAAAATAAACCATTGTACCCATAACACAAGAATAAGATGATTTTCAATTGTTTTTAAAAGAACAAGGACAAATTAGATTACAAGCAGGAGCTCTCTTTGAAATGAAAAACAGGACAATTGTGGTGTAGCCTGATTGTTGCCACCCAAGCTCTTCTTCTTCCTTAGGGAAAAAAGTCTACACAATTTCATGTAAAACAGCAGTATGACCAGCCGAAAGGACATTTCCCAGCCTCCCCTCTGAGAATACCTGAAAAGGCTGGTGAATGAAGTTCAGGGCTCCGCAGCCAGCAACACCACTCAAATTCTCTGCCAGAGCAGCCTAATGAGGACATGAGTGCTGCAGGCACCACGGCCCAGATGCTGCAGCCTGCCTGCAGGCCCTGAGAACCCTGGACACTGGGACCAGGAATGGTCATCCTGCAGCTACTGGTATGCTTCCTGAGAGTTCCTCAAAGTCCCCACTTCTTTGGGTTTCTGGTTCCCGGCCTAAGAAGGGCTTATCTGATTAGCAGAGCCTTGGTCTTGTGCCTGAACTCTGGCTGCAGGAGAGGGTGGAAAACTGATACCTGGCCTTTTGTTTTGAGTGTGAAAGGCTTGCTTTGCCTCCAACCAAGGCTCATAACATTGGAAACACTTCAAATATAGGGAGGTCACTCAATGCGTGATAGGCAGAAAAAGAAAAGCTGAAAGTCCGCTATATCATTGTATCCAAGAAGTCTCTTGTCCCCTGGATCCAAAGAAATCTCTTATTCTCTGGATCCAACAAAAAATGTGCAATAAAGAGAG